>NC_140592.1:17739107-20139107 GCF_964204655.1 Triturus cristatus | reverse complement strand
GGGAGAAGTGCGTGTGGAGTTGCCTCTGCCTCTCCCCTTACCTTTGTTTCCTCTAAAATATCCTCTTCATGAAGGCGATTGTTTGTTGCCCTTGTAAGAGGAGGAGACATTTTCTGTGGTAACAGTCTTGGAGCCACCCCTGTAAAAGGAGCGGCGATAGGAACCTCTACTTGCAGGTAATTGTAAAGCCCCCATGGACTTTGCGACCTCAGTGTCCTTTTTCATTTTCTCCAGTGAGGCATCAACTGCTGGACCAAAGAGGTGTTCCTTGTCAAAAGGTTGATTAAGAATGAAGGCCTTTACCTCCGGTTTGAAACCTGATATTCTTGTTTCCTGCACGTGCTGCTGTGTCTGCTGCATCGAATGCACATTTGATGGAGGTATTGGTAATGAGTTTTCCTTCTTGAATGAGATCTTTTGCCTTAGATTTAAGCTCATCGGGCAGATATTGGATATGTTTTTCCAACTCATCATAATGAGCTCTATCATATCTGGCTAGCACAGCCTGAGCATTGGCAACGCGCCAGCCATGAGCTGCCTGAGAAGCGACCCTTTTACCAAAGGCATCAATTAACTTGGACTCTTTATCAGGAGGAGGGGCCTCACCTGTTTTTTGAGAATTTGCTCTTTTACGAGCATTAGAGACCACCAAAGAGGCTAAGGGCAGGTGACACTTGATTTAAAAAGGGTCAGTAGGTGCTGGTTTATATTTTTTCTCAACCCTGGGCGTGATTATTCTTACCCTGACACTGTCTTTGAAACCCTATCTGCATTCTTTTTATTTATTTTTATTTTTTTATTTTTTATAAAAACCTTTATTTCTTCAAGAATCTGGACACAGCTATTCAGCCGACAACCCGGAGGTTCGGCAGCTTCATTAGGAGAGTATAGAGAATCGTCCACAGTACATTGAAGGAGCAGTGAGAAGGTTCCATTTTTAATAATTACAAACACACAACAAACCCCAGCAAGGCAACAACACTGAATGCCCACGGTGGTAGCCCCCCAGGGGGAGCCGGACCCCAATCATCTAACGGTCACAGTACTATGATAAGAGGAAAAAGGGGGAAAAGCAGAGGCCCAAGAGGTCAATTAACCATCACATCTGCATACGGAGCTGGAATGAAGGTCAAGAAGAAAGCTGTTCCTCGGGGGGATCCAGATCAGGGGCAAGACATATTCCCCCCCTGTATTGGTTCCACCGCCCCCAGATGGCATGCCACCTCCGAGGGCGGCCTCTGGCGCAATATACTGTCTTCTCCCTGAGCATACTCCAGTCCATATTTTCTTTCCACGCAGTTAACGTGGGGGGCCCCCCGGAACCCCACAAGCGCGCGATGTCCCTCTTAGCAACCATGTTACCCAGGGTCACCCACTGGGTCTGTGCCTCATCATGGTCAGTGGGCCCCCAGACATTCAGGAGACAACACCGTGCCTCCGGCTGCATGGCATTGCCCGTCACCTCCCCCATCACCGCATGAACTCGCCTCCAAAATTCCGTGATGACACCACATTCCCAGATGATATGTAGGAAAGTACCCACCATACCGCATCCCCTCCTACATAGGCCTTCCTCAGAGAATCCCATATGAACCAGTCGCGGCCCCGTCACATACACTCGATGCAGGATCTTAAGCTGCACCAGCCTCAGACGCGACGGGATCGCAACCTCCTTAGGAGAGGAAACAGCAGACTGCCAGTCCTCATCGTCCAACTCGAGTCCGTCCCTAGTCCACTGGTTCCGCAGCCCCAGTAGCACATCAGCCCGAACATTTATCAGTGTCTTGTAGATGAGCGAGATCGTGCTCTCCGGCATATGACCATCAAGGATCCGGTCCTCCAAAGGAGAGGACTCAGGCACCTTCTCACCCTCCACAAGGACTGACCGCAGGGCATGACGCACCTGAACATATCGGAAAAACTCAGACGCCCCCAACTCATACTCCTTCTGCAACTCTTCAAAGGACTTCACCCTACCCTTAATCAGCATATCTCCAACCCTGGAAATGCCGATCAAATCCCATTTATCAAACCCTTTCGTATGCCAAAGCCTACCCAACCTTTCAGATTCAAACAACGGGGCAGCTAAGGTGAGCCTATCCTTCCAGCCCAGAGAGTCAGTCGCCATCTTCCATACACGCACTGCCACCCCAGTGGGCCCCGTGAGGGATGAGTCGAGGGACCGCGAGTACAACGCCCTAAGATAGTTCCCACCGCGCAACAACCATCTGTCCATGGCATAACCAGGGCTGAGGGCCGGGCCATAGAAACCGTGGTTAATCGCGGACAACTGGGTGGCCCAGTAATAGCGTCGGATGTCTGGAAGCGCGATACCCCCGTCATACCATGGAAGCGTCAATTTAGCAATCGCTATCCGCGGCCTCCCATCCCACAACAGCGTCCGTTGGAGGCTTTCGACCTCCCGAAAGTACTTGGCCGGCACCCAATCTAGAGTGTTTTGCAATGCGTAGAGGAACCGAGGAAGGGACATCATTTTGAACAAGGCAGCGCGCCCGACGAGGGAGAGCGGCAGCCTCCGCCAGCCCTCAACATCCCGCCGCAGGCGCACCAGGGGGGGGGAGCAGGTTTCTCTCATACCGCAAAGCGGGGTCCATGGAGATAAAGATCCCCAGATACACGAAGCCCTGCTGAGCAATCTGGATCGAGCAAGTTCGCGGGACCGGCGGAACCTCACCACTCAGGACGTATAAATACGATTTACTCCAGTTGATGACGAGACCCGAATTCCTACCGAAGGATGTAAGAACGTCACAGACCACTATGAGTGAGTTCTTGGGCGAGGCAAGATACAACAAGATGTCATCAGCGTATAGCGAAATGCGGTCCTCGTGGTCGGGCGACCACCGAAGGCCACGTATATCCGGGTGCCAGCGTATCCACGCCGCCAGAGGTTCAAGAGCAAGGGCGAACAACAGAGGCGACAGAGGGCAGCCCTGCCGAGTCCCCCTCCCAAGCCGGAACGGAGTCGATACCCGGCCATTTACCACCACGCTCGCAAGGGGTCCCTCGTACAGCAACCTCACCCAGCTCACAAAACCAGGGCCAAAGCCGAACTTGGCCAGCACAGCCACACAAATACTCCCATTCCACCGTATCGAAGGCCATCGTGGCATCAAGAGACGCCACAATAGCCGGTTCTCGCAGCGTGCCAGCCCTGGCGATCACCCCATGAAGGCGCCGAAGGTTCAACGCGGTGTTGCGATGCGGAATAAAACCGGATTGATCCGGGTGAATCAAGTCTCCAAGTACCCTGACCAATCTGCCCGCCAGGATTTTAGCCAGGATCTTCGGCTCGGCGTTGAGGAGTGATATGGGCCTATATGAGGCACACTTATCTCGGGGTTTACCATCTTTATGTATCACAAGAATTGCCGCCAGCCTCTGGTCCAACGGGAGGGTCCCACTCCCCCGCGCCTCCACAAACATGGCGCGCAGGTGAGGGGCTACCCTATCCGGGAACAATTTATACAGGTCAATCGGCAAGCCATTCGGGCCCGAGGCCTTGCCCGAGTTCAGCGCGCGAATAGCTCCCGCCACCTCATCGACCGTTAAGTCTCCATCAAGATCATCTCTATCTACATCAGAAAGACAGGGCAGAGCGATATCCCGCAAGAGGTCACGCGAGTCCCCGGGCGGCCTATCCGACACTGAGGCATAAACCTTACGAAAATAGTCCGAGAAACACTGGACAATCCCCTCAGGTTCCACAATCACCTCTCCCCCCTCACCCGTCAGCTCCGGCACTACTCTATTAACCCGTTCTTTTTTATCCAGCCAAGCTAGGAGCTTCCCGGCCTTGTCACCAACATCATACAGGCGGCCCTGCTGCTCCCTACTGAGGGTCTTAGCGGCATTTGTCACAAGGTCCTTATACTCGGCTTGCTTCAAGCTCAGCTCATGCAGTGAGGCCGCTGTTACCTCCTCCTCTAGCGCTCCTTCCAAAGCCATGATCTCCTCCTCCACCTGCATAACCTCGCCATCTCTCCGCCGCTTGGCCGCCACTGCAAGTGAGAGGGCCTCCCCTCGCAGAACGGTCTTAAATGCTTCCCAGAGCGACACTGCCGAGTCCACGGACCCCTGATTATCCTTGAAAAAATTATCAACTGTCTTCACCAGTGCGCTGCGCATCTTGGAATCTCGAAAGTACCAGGGGTTAATAGGAGCCACCCTTCCCCCTCCCTCTCGGCCGACATCCAACCTGACCCACACTGGCGAATGGTCCGATATGCCACGCGCCATGTGCCTGGCCTCAGAAACCAAAGGGGCGTGCACAGCCAAAGTGAGCAGATAGTCAATCCTAGAAAGGCTACCATGCGCCCCGGAGTGGAAGGTGTATTGACGCTGTGTGGGGTGTCGGAGCCTCCAGCAGTCTATCAGGCCGAGTGTGTCTAGGAAGTCTGGAAGCCACTTCTGAGCCCCCCCTGTGTCTCTGGGCGGGTGCCTATCCAGCAGCCCAGAGCCGACAGCATTGAAGTCCCCCCCTACCACTAACATACCCCCCGGGAGATCCAGCAAGGCCCTACCCAGATCCACAAACGTGGAGGCCTGCAGGGCTGGAGGGACATAAACCGAAACTAAAACCAAAGTTCTACCTTCCCACCTCCCCGCCACCGCCACAAACCTCCCCCTATCGTCAACAACGGTGGAGTCCACCTCAAATGGCAGCGAGGCCCTGACAAGGATCCCCACACCCCTAGACCCGGAGGAGAATCCCGAATGAGCTATGAGTTTATAACCCTTCCTATTAAGAGCATAGCACGTGTTACCTATAAGGTGTGTCTCCTGCAGTAGGGCAACATCCCTATCTGCATTCTTAAGCATTCCCTTAAGCATTGGTAAAGTGTGTGTTGTGTTTTGAGTGGAGCTTAAGGTCTCAAATAAGAAGTCTCTCTATGTAATTCCGACCCATGATAGTGAGCAGCCCTGTTAAGAAGCTCAATATAACCTATATTGTCATTCAGGATGTGATGGCCTCGATGGATACAAATCAGGGTCAGTGTCTGTATGTGGATCAGTATTATAATCCTCCCAACATCTTGTGGCCTGTTATCCCCATCCTGTGGGTCAGGTGATAGTAGTGGTGGTGGTGAATTAGTGGGGGTAATGAGTAGGTGAGGATTAGTAGGTGAAGGAGGTGAAATATAAGGTGGTGATTGGTTTGTATCCATATTTATTTTCTTTAAAGGTATATAATGCTCATTCTGATGTGCCGATTTCCTTTTCTCAGGTAATTTGGCATGAATATGTCCAGTATCTGGGTTGATAACCAGTTTTTTTTTGTTTTGGATCCGGAGTTGGAACATTGGACCGAAACTGTTTTGTTGCAGTCTTTTTCTCTTTAGTTGTAGTTTTCGGCGTCAAAGGTTTCGGGTCTAAACTCTTCGGCATCGAAGATTTAGGCTTGGACAAAGATGGAGGATGGACATGCTTGGTTCTCGGTGCCGAGGATTTCGGTTTGGTGACGCTAGGGGGCTGACTCGATCCCGAGCCGGAAGGCTTTTTTTGTGTTTCGACGCCGGGCCGTGGACGGCGTGCTCGAAACTTTTTCTCGGTGCCGACCTTGGCCCGCAGGCAGAGGAAGGACCGGAGCCTTTTTAGGTTTTAGTTGTTGGGGCAAGGGGGCTTCTGTACTCAGGGTACGTTGACCCGGTGTAACTTGCTCCTATTCTTCCATGTCGGAGTCGGACATGGCGATATGTTCTTCTTCCTCGCTCCTTGAGCGTGTTCTTGGTCGGAATCTTCTCCGAAGATGTCCGGAACAGAGCTGCCTTGCTGTTGCATTTCATGACGTCGAACCCGACGGTCACGGAGCGTCTTCTTTGATCGAAACGATCGGCATGCATCGTAGTCTTTCTCGTCGTGTTCCGGGGACAAACAGAGATTGCACACTTAGTGCAGGTCGGTGCGTGGAAACTTGGCGCAACACTCGGGACAGAGTTTGAATGGAGTCCATTCCATCGACTGCTAGCGAGCCCGGCGTGGGTAGGCCCAATGGCCCTCCACGAGTTTTTCGATCGAAGATTCTTGGTTCGAAATGATATGTGGAGATTGGGAAACGCGACCGAGAAACAATACCGCCAAGGGTAGTGGATTGCGCGTCGAAGGGAACCCGAGAAACGATGCCGAACCAGAGCGCAACAATTCACATCCGAACCCGATGGCAGAAAAAAACAATCTAACTATGGAGTCGATGCCCATGCGCACTATCACCGAAAGGAGGAGTCACCTACCTCGTGACTGGAAAAGACTTCTTCGAACAAAAACAAAGCGCAAACATCCGGACCTAACACTAGATGACAGGCTATGCACAGCATGGGATCTACAGCTCACATGCCTCGAACTTTGTTTTTTTAATATTTGTAAACAAAATAAAATATTTAATCATTTGTGTAGTTATTTGATGAATGCTTGTTTTTTTATTTTTGTATATATTGTTTTGAGGTTCAAGTCATCCCCATTGCTTAAGCCAAGGTCCCCTGCTTCCAGTGATGAATCAGTGGGGCCCCAGTATTCCATTATTGATTCAGTGCTGGTCCCCAAATTCCAGTAATGCATAAGGGGTGGTCCACAGACGTCAAAAGTTTACAGGACCTCTCAGGCTGTGACTGTAACCTCGGTGTCTAACTGCTGCATAAGATTCTTGAATGCAAAGGCTAGCGCTGCTGGGTTTTGTTGTTCGATTCTTAAATCGATTTGTTGGTTTTTGATCTGGGGAGTGAGTGGTATGTTGGAGAGGAAGGAGAAGCTGCTTTCCAGGGTCGCTGTGAATAAAACTGGAATCAACCTGCATTGCCTCCAGACCTCGATTGAACCTAACACAACACTAACCTGAAATAAAGAACTTACCTCCTACCCAAAAGGCTCCGGACTCGCGTGAAACTCCATCTGTTCAATTCCACGGCTCCTCAGGTTACGGTTGTGATGCCAGCTAACACGTTGGTACATACATCTGATATTACTCAGCATACTTTGTTTCCTGAAACACGCAGAGAGGACGGGTGACCCCCTCTCAGCTTGGGTTTACACCGGGCACACTCCCAAACACAAATCTGCTTCTTCTGGGTGTTCCACATTCAAAGGAACATAGTTGAATTTCCCCTCCTTGATAGTGGCTCCTCCTGCAGGGCCTTCCCTTTCTGGGCAGGCAGACTAGTAGGCTGCTAGGCTCCAGGTAAACCCACAGCTTTTCTAGCAATTTGCATAGACTTCAGGTGAGTAGACATCTCCTGTAGTCTGTGCTACTGGCTGTAGTGCCTAAACAGCCTTTGTGGAAGGTGATGGCTCACTTAGCAGGTAGTGGTAATGCTTCCTCCAAGCAGAAGTTCCACAAAACATGTGCACAATGATGGCTGAAGTCTCTGTACCTGCCTGTCAACAGTCTTACTGAAGTAGTAATCAGAAGTGGGCGCTACCTATGGTTCTCCAAATGGCAGTGCTCAGGCAGAACTAATCTTTAATTCCTCTAGAAAAAGGTCCTTGTAGAATGTCTTAAGGTAGCCCTGTCTCCTTCCTCCATCACTTCAGTTTCTGTCACAGGAATGACAGCACTGCACTTCTTCAGTCTGGGGAAGCTGTATTCATCCTCCCTCTTGTGCTGTGCCAAAACAGGGGTCATCTAAAAGGGATCCAACAGGCCCCAGCAATCATACTCTCACAAAACATGGAGTCTTGTTACCATACGTGTACCGCAGATCAGCATGCATAGACGCACTTGACATGTACACAAAATGCCAGCAGAATGGTCTGGTTGTTACATCTCAGTGGTGTTACATGAGTAGAGTCGTTAAGCCACAAACGCTCTTAAACAGAAAAAAGTTATTCATCAGGACTTTGAATCGCCAAAGGTTGGTGCAGTTAGTATATTTATTATTATTATTATTGCAGCTTATAGTGCGCACAGCTACCTCCAACGGAAGTGTCCCGGAGCTGACAGCGGGTGCAGAGTGATAGCAGCTGGTAGGGCTAGCTCTAAGGTAGGCCAAAAGGCCAGGTCTTCAGAGTCTTTCTAAATAAAGGTTCTGATTTGGATTTCCTTAAGTGCTCCGGCATGGAGTTCCAAAGAGAGGCGGTTTTAAGGGCGAACGATCGGCTGCCAAGCCTGGCTTTTACGAAGCGGGGGATGACTAAGAGTTCCTAACTTCACTGCTGTATGCCAACAACTCAGGACATGGATGATGGTCCCATGTTGTTCCAGAGAGCAAGTTGGGTGTGCTCTTCTGGGTCAAAGTACAGGTTTTGGAACTTGGCTTTACCATGGACAGGCCAGAGCTTCAACACACTCTGGATCAGTGTACCAGCTGGACCAGAAACAATTAGGTATACCAATTTCAAATGCAGTTTGGCCACTTACGGCAGATGTACATATTGTATACTATTTGAGGGACATTCCCTGCGGATCGCCTATGTTTTGTTCAGAGAATAAGACAGCCATGATGTCTTTTCTCTGACAGATGTGTGTGCACAAACACAGCATTACCTGGCAGCACCTGCAGGAACTTCCACACTGGGGCTATGGTTGCACAGTCCTATTTATTTGAAACATTGCCTGCTGTCACCTCTGCCTGTCACCTCACAGCTAGTATTAGGGAGGCGGCCATCTACAGTTGGAGGCACCTGTTGTATTCGGGTCCTGTTAGCAGACATGAGCTCTGCTGAAGAGCGCCTGTTGATGAAACAAGGAGCCTCCGCAGTGAGATCACAGACTGCTGACTCTACTAGAAGAAAAACATAATGCAGGTCAGAAAACCAAGCGGGAGGGTGGCACAGCATCCCCACACCACGCCGAGGGGCGGTGTGACTCTAAAGTTAGTCTTTGAGTTCTGGTGACAATGTCCCATCTCAGCTTCATCTTGGCAAAACTCGATGGTGGGAAAACTATATGAATGTAATGCAGACTCGTGTGGCGCTGTGAAGGGTGTAAACATAGGGGAGTCATATTGTGAAACACCCAGGGTTGGAGCTTACAATTTTACAACCTCTGATAAAAACAAATGATCTTGCAGAGTTAATCAGCAGATAGTAGCCTTAAGAGCATATCTCCTAAAAAAGTACTCATCATGTCAAATGTTCACCCATGACATGCCAAATAAACAGTTAACTAGCTAACAAGGGGTCCAATAGAACTTGTTGATATCATCTAACTACCAGTCACCTATTTTTGTCTGGCATTGGGAATGTACCAACCGACAAAATAAGAAATCAATCTGGTACAACCCTTTGGTTTCACCCCACATAACTGAAAATTCCTTCAAACCAGTGCACTGACCCAACAGCTCCACAAAATCAAAGCAGACTCTGGTTTGTGATGGGAAGTCTGTTGAGTCAAATCCCAGGACTACTGACACGGGTTGCAATGCCTTTTTAAAGGCGAACTGTGCACTAAAGAAGTACTAATTAAGAATAACAATTATGCGCAGTACGTGAATCTAAACAGATTCATGCTGCAGAGTTCACTGAATGGTGCAAAGAGAATTATCTAGCACAAGGTGCATCCTAACTATAACAGTACCTCTCACAGTGGAGGCAGTCGGGACCTTCAATGCCCCGGTGCAACTCTCCACATAGCTCTCCCATGCTTCTCTGTTTGCCCTTCCAGTATAGTTCGCGGCGCCACAAATTCTTTACTGAACCATTCGCAATGTACTTACGCCAGCGCCCTGTCCACCAAATACCAAAACACAATCATTCTCCTTTCTAGGAATCAATTGAGTGGAGAAAAGATCAAAGTAAAACATTTTTTACTATTTTTTTAACACCCATGGTTTGTGTTAAACTCTCAGAGCTTCATTAGACGCCCATTGTATATCTCTCTCTACACAAATCATCTGTTGAGAATACTCACATAGCAGGACGGACCACACACATTTTTCTTTGGAATATGAAGCTATTCAAGCTGAGGCCATTGCAAACACATTGCTTATTGGATTTTTAAGGAGATACATTTTTATGTAACATCGCTTGAAATATGATTAAAAAGATAGTGAGTGGAGTGGAAAATACGAGAGAGAGTGTGTGGGTGCGTAGATATATATATACATGCTATGCATCAACGTATCGTAAACTTTACGCTTAACACCTGTATGTGAGCAAGGGCCATCTCCCCAGCCGTACCACAATGGAAAGGAAACCTTCAGTTCACTAATAGGAACCCCACTTTTTAAGTAGCGACTCTAAAGCACAACAGAAAGATACCATTTTGGGAAGATGAAACTACTGGCAAGCACTGAAGTGAAAAAGATACAAAGGAGAAAACGTACAACAAGGCAAAAATATTGAGCATGTAATAAAAAAATGAAACATCCATCACATGTTGAATTGTTCACTCTGGCTGCTGAATTCATTTTACAACCATGCATTATTATACAAAAACGAAATACAAGCTACACAGCAGTAGTAAATTCAGTTTAACCCTTTGCCTCAAACACAACTGTTCTGCTCCTCATCCACTCATAAATGACAAGCCGCTGAGCTTCTAGCAAAGCTGCACAGCAGAAGTGCCATTAGGACCCTCTACTTATGTATGCAGGCAATGAACCAAGGGAGCCTTAGACTGTGACTTCCTCTCTGAGCATGAACAAAAGGAAACGTTTCAGGGAACAAATGCAGCCGAAACCACCATATTACAGTGGGTGATACGCTGGCACTGCTTAGGAAATTTGGGCAAAGTGCCGCATCGCTCTTCTAAGATGAAAGTTCCTCAGCTATATTTTTGCAAGATACTCCTCCGTGGTCAAGTCACATGAACTGCTGTGTTCTTTAAAATACAAAATCCTGTCATTTCTTGGATCTGTGCCTTTTCATCAGGGTATAACATGGTCTATCTACTGAGCAGCTGTTGACACTTCAGGCCCAAGGTTATATCACTTCTGCTCTACAGCTGGGAGACATTTTGGCTTTAAATTCAAAGCTGATTTGTCACACTATACTTGCAGGGAGTGATTGCTCTCCTGCTCACCTGTGCTGACAGCTCTGCACATACAAAGGAGCTAGGTCTCAATCGGCGCAGGCCACGTCACGTGAAACTGCAAGAAGTGTACACTTGGCTTTGCTTGTCCTTCAGCAGTCTTGGTTCTGGAGGTGGGAGAGTGATGATGGTGCACACACAGTATCAGATGTCAGCACAGAGCTCCTCACAGATGAGAAGAGCTGCTCCCCAAAGGATGGCTCCCCTCAGTTCAGAAGCTTCAGTCTTCCTGTCACTTTGTCCACCTCGTCTTCTTCTCCCATGATGGAAAAGACAGTATGCGATCCAGCGGCGATCTGGCATGGAGGGATGCACACGGAAATTTATTTCGGCAGCACATTACAAATTTTTCATTTTCAGATAGTTGCACCAATCATGTATAACTAGGACTGGCAAATAAACCTTGATGTGCAAATACTGTAACATACTATGCAACAATACAATACAGGAGAATTACACAGGTGTGCCAGTGGTGATCATTCGACAGCAGACTTTGAAGGACATGACATCCAAGCTATCAAGCTATTCTGTGCAAAAAAGACTTAACTCTTCATCAGTTGCTAAACATATGATTTTACCTGTACTGATGATAACTGCAACAATTAATACAAAAACATCAACAATTGCATCTCTAAAGAAAAACTAAAAGATAAAGAACCTAAAAATGATTCCTTAATCAAGCGGTTTAATTTTTAACATCTCATGTACAGTGACATGAACCTCGCCTGAGAGCCAGTGCATATCATGCATTTCCTCCTGCCATTTCTATATTGTTATTTAGTATTTTTTCCATGTCTATCACTGCTTTTGATGGGACACTGAGCACAATTAATTGCATCTAGACTGTGACAAAGGCCCCTTTGGGTTGATACACGTTACCATTAAAATCCTTTGAAACTACCATGCTGTGTGCCAGCTGCTTATCTTTTAAATCTGACATGGTTTACCAATTTAGGAATGTGAGCAGGGCCCACACCTGCTGCCTCGCACCCTCCCTGACTGGTGAATGTGGCCGGAACTTTTGTAAGGAACCTCTGTGAACAAATATATATATATATATATTCAGCAATTCCTTCATGTACAGATAAAAGGTCGCACTCCAGCAGTTATAATCCAGCAAGTTAATTTATTCTTAAATCCATTTTAAACAGCAAGCACAGCCCAAACCAACGCGTTTCGGTATTCCTTGATACCTTGCTCACGGTATCAAGGAATACCGAAACGCGTTGGTTTGGGCTGTGCTTGCTGTTTAAAATGGAGTTAAGAATAAATGAACTTGCTGGATTATAACTGCTGGAGTGCGACCTTTTATCTTTCACACAAAGGAATTGCTGAATGTTTGGCGGTTTGGTTCAACCACGAAGGTAACGCACCTTTTTGAGCGCCAACAACCCGGGAAAAGTGAACCACTTTGGGTTGTGTGTTTATATATATATCACAAATCCTACACAGATTCACAAATCCTATGAATCATGAATTTAGTATATGTGTATGTGTGTGTATATATATATATATTCACTGCAAAAACCATAGGTTTCACACACGTTATAGTTAGGAATTAGCATTTAAAAAACCTTGCTAATTCAATGAAAAAACCATAGGTTTCACACGTTATAGTTAGCTGGAAATTTTACTGATAAAAAAACCAATGAAATTCCCCCGTTATAGTTACTGTAGGCAACTATAACTCACGCGACTGTAATCCTCTGCTGATGCTAATACTGTATTTAGACACTTATTTGCCCATGTCTTCTTCCATTAAATTTTAGCTATACATATTTTAAAAAAATTTTTTTTTCATAAAGACACATGTCATCAGCAGAGGATTACGGTCGCGTGAGTTATAGTTGCCTACAGTAACTATAACGGGGGAATTTCATTGGTTTTTTTATCAGTAAAATTTCCAGCTAACTATAACGTGTGAAACCTATGGTTTTTTCATTGAATTAGCAAGGTTTTTTAAATGCTAATTCCTAACTATAACGTGTGTGAAACCTATGGTTTTTTCAGTGAATTTGTACGGTTTTTTAAATGCTAAGTTACTTTACGCCATTCGTGGCGTGCACGCCCACTTAACGCAGTTCGTTCCGTGCGCGCACGGTGCGCTTCGCGCACCGTGCGCGCACAGTGAGCACGCGGTGCGCTTTGCGCACCGCGCGCCCACTTTACGCAGTTAGTGCCGTACACGCAAGGTGGGCACGCAGTGCGCTACGCGCACCGCGTGCCCACGTTACGCACCGTGCGCACATGGAGGACATATTATGCGCTTCCTTGTGATAGGTAATCCGTTAAATTTAATTTGTAAGTGATGACAATAATATGCCATGCACAGAGAGTGTTTTTTTTTTTTATTAAAATTTTTAGCGTAAGCGCACCGTACGCGTACGGTAAGCGTAATCGGCGAACTTTTCAAAAAATAAAAATTTACCGTTTTTGGCCTTGGGGGATCTTTGAGGACTCAACTAACATGGCTATGTGCATGGGCGCTGTCTAAACAGCCCCTTTATATGTGTTTTGCCTTTGTTTACAGCCCCCCCCTCAGAGTGCGAGAGAGAAAATGGCGGCCGCCGCTTCCTGGTTTCGACCGATTCGAATGTTTACTTAGATGTAACAGCCAATCAGATTCGCGCTCGCGCACGCCACCGTACGCGTACGGTAAGCGTACCGTAAGCGCACCGTAAGCTGGCTCAGATATATATATTTAAAGGCTATTTTCTCAGAATCTACTGAACAGATTTACACCAAACCTACAAAAGGCACTTCCTTGACCTGAGGACTACCTCTCTGCCAAATTTCTAGTAATTCTGTTCAGCCGTTCGGGCTGTAGCCCTGTCTAAAGGTCCTATGGAAAAATGCATGGGAAAAACGCGTTTTGGGACCCCCCTTTTATCTCAGCCGCCGCTTGACGAATCCCCCCGAGACTTTCAGGGAAGGAGCGGAGCGTAGCGCCCCACCTATTTTGAAAAATTTGCGAGGATTCGTCGACCGGCGCCAAAGTTATTCAAAATAGAATGTTGCGGATTTCCTATGGAAACGTGGTCCTAACTATAACTACCTACTGGCGACCGCCAGTAGGTAATATATATATATATTCACTGAAAAAACCATAGGTTTCATACATGTTATAGTTAGCTGTACATTTCACTCGTAAAAAACCAATGAAATTCCCCCGTTATATTTAGTGCAGGCAACTATAACTCGTTTTTTAGCTATACATATATTACAAATATTTTTTTTCATAAAGACACATATGTCATCAGCAGAAGATTGCGGTCGCGTGAGTTATAGTTGCCTGCACTAAATATAACGGGGGAATTTCATTGGTTTTTTACGAGTGAAATGTACAGCTAACTATAACATGTATGAAACCTATGGTTTTTTCAGTGAATTTGCAAGGTTTTGTAAATGCTAATTCCTAACTATAACGTGTGTGAAACCTATGGTTTTTTCAGTGAATTTGTACGGTTTTTTAAATGCTACGTTACTTTACGCCATTCGTGGCGTGCGCGCCCAGTTAACGCAGTTCGTTCCGTGCGCGCACGGTGCACTGCGCGAAGCGCACCGCGCGCCCACTTTACGCAGTTAGTGCCGTGCACGCACGGTGGTCACGCGGTGCGCTGCGCGCACCGCGTGCCCACGTTATGCGGGATGGGCCATGTACGCACGATGCGCTTCGCGCACCGTGCGCACATGGGGGACATATTATGCGCATCTTTGTGAAATGTATTTTTTGTTAATTTCATAGTTGTGATAGGCCATGCACAAATGGTGCCCTGCGGGCACCATTTGCACACGGGGTGGGGAGAATGTGGATAATTTTTTTAACATTTTTTTTTTACCGTACGCGTACGGTAAGCGTAATCGGCGAATTTCCGAAAAAAAAAATTTTTTTTTTTGGGCTTGGGGGTTGTTTGGGGACCCCTATATCAATCCTGGGTGGTTAGGATCTCAAGAAACTGCCTCTTTACACATTTTTGGGCTTCGTTTTTGCTGCCCAACTCAGAGAGCGAGAGAGAAAATGGCGGCCGCCGCTTCCTGGTTTCGACCGAATCGAATGTTTACTAAGATCTAACAGCCAATCAGAATCGCGCTCGCGCACGCCACCGTACGCGTACGGTAAGAGCACCGTAAGCGCACCGTAAGCTGGCTCAGATATATATATTGGTTTAAAGGCTATTTTCTCAGAATCTACTGAACAGATTTACACCAAACCTACAAAAGGCACTTCCTTGACCTGAGGACTACCTCTCTGCCAAATTTCAAGTAATTCTGTTCAGCCGTTCGGGCTGTAGCTGTGTCTAAAGGTCCTATGGAAAAATGCATGGGAAAAACGCGTTTTGGGACCCCCCTTTTATCTCTGCCCCCGCTTGACGAATCCCCCCGAGACTTTCAGGGTAGGAGCGGAGCGTAGCGCCCCACCTATTTTGAAAAATTCGCGAGGATTCGTCGACCGGCGCCAAAGTTATTCAAAATAGAATGTTGCGGATTTCCTATGGAAACGTGGTCCTAACTATAACTACCTACTGGCGACCGCCAGTAGGTAATATATATATATATATATATATATATATATATATATATATATATATATATATATATATATATATATATATATATATATATATATATATATATATTTATATATACACACACAAATCCTATAGTTTTATATATATATAATTCCGATTGAATTAGGTGAAGAAAAAAGAAGTTTGGTGTTACTGTATTGTTCTTACAGGAACACACACACAAAAAAGTATAAAGTGAAAAATGGAACATCAGGAATGGTTGTGTATATACAAATACATTTTCATGTAGAGTGCACTAAAATGTGTGGTTTGGCAATTAAGTAATATATTAGAAATTAGTCATGTCTCTTTAATTGGCAATAAAAGTTTGTTTAAGAGGTGTAGGTTGGAGCAAGAGCTCCTTTAAATGGGCACTCTGCACACACATCTCTATGGCCCTGTGGAAGGCTATGGCTGAAACGCGTACGCTACTTCACGCTGCTATTGCACATGGTGTTATGAACTTAAGGTCATAATACACCTGGTTCAATATTGGACATGCCGTGTTCTGTGCCAAACGAAGTTGAAAGTCCTCAAACAGGAACAGAATATATATATATATATATATATATATATATATATATATATATATATATATATATATATATATATATATATATATATATATATATATATATATTATATATATATATTCACTGAAAAAAACATAGGTTTCACGGGTGTTATAGTTAGCTGGACTTTTCACTTGTACAAAACTATTGAAATTCCCCCGTTATAGTTAGTTCAGCTAACTATAACTCGCGCGCCCGCAATGCACTGCTGATGATGTCACATATTACATCACTCATGACATGGTCAGTGACATCACTAATGACATCACTCATGACATCTCAAATGACATCACTGATGACATCAGTGATGTCTCAGGGCTATGTTCTATATAACACTGTGTTCACCTACCCTTTTCACGGGCATTACATTTTGCGATAGGGGGTGGAGGGTCAGGGGGTGTTTCTGCCAAGTGAGCCCGGAGTCACAGTCACAAACGTCCTCTTCTTCCTGAATAAAAGTGAGATTATGCTGCATACTTGTTCATATTTGAAGTAGTTCTCACAGACACAATGTTTTAAAAACAATAAAGTTCCTAATACCCGCCTTCTCTGAACAGTTAGCTTGCTGCCCCATCCCCCTCCTCCCTATCCTTTGTTGTGTGAATCCATGGACTAGCCTCCTCCCTCCTGCCATGCATGGTCTGATGTGCTGCCACTGCCCTCAATTTAGTATGATGTACCAGTCCACTCCTCCTGCCCTCCATTGCCCAATTCTATGCCCCATCATTGACCTCCTGCTTAAACTCTGTGCTTAGCTTGCTGCCCCTATTCTCCTTCCCCCTGCCCTCCGATGTCTTTGTGCATGCCCCTGCTCCATCCTTTTTGCCCACCATGTCCCATGGACCTGCCACTCCTATCTACTCTGAGTGTTCTGTTGAGCTGCCACTCCCCTCCCACCTGCCTAGCATTGTCAGATGACTGTAACCTGTCCCTGCCACCTCCACCCTGCCTGTCCACATGCCATGCGCCTATCCTCTTCCTCCTGTCCTACATGGTCCATTGTACTGCCACACCCTTCTGCCCTCCCTGGTCTGTTGTGCTGCAACTGCTCCTCCTGCCTGCCCCGTGTGGTCTGTTGTGAGGCCCCTTCCCCTGAACTTTCTTGTCTGTGCACAGGTCCTGACCCTCCCTTCTATCCTCCATCGTCCTTTGTGCATGCCCCTGCACCCTCCTTCTTGCCCATCATAGCCATTGTGCTGCCACTCACCCTCCCACTTGCCATGCATGGTCTTATGTGCTGTCATGGCCCCTCCCACCTTCCCTGTGTGGTCAGTTAGCTGCCCCTGACCCCCTCCCACCTTCCCTCCATGGTCTGTGTGTATGCCATCACAGTCTCACTGTTGCTCTTCATGGTGTGTCTTGCTTCTAGTGCCCATCCTGCCTGACCTCCATGGCTATCTTACTGCTCCTGCCCTGCCCCCTTGCCCCCAGCCCTCTGTTTACATGTGCAGCCCCCTACTCCCTCCCTCCTGGCTTGTCTGTTCCATTGTAATGCCCCTGATCCGTCCCTCCTGCCCTTTATGGTTTGTTATGCTGCAGCTTTCTCTCCTGTCTGTCCATTATGGTCAGCTAGCTACCATTGCCTCTTGCCCCTCTGTTCTCTGTTGTCCATGTGCATGGTCCTGTCCCCTCCCTCTTGCTTTCTATGGATTGTTGTGCTGCACTCCCGTCCTGCATGCCCTGTGTGGTGTATTGTGCTGCTGCAAACCCTGATGCCTGCCCTGCAGGGTCAGTTTGGTGCACCTCTCCATGTCCCTCCTGTCCTCTGTTATCTAAGTCCATGTCCCTATCCCATTTCCTTCCATGATCCAATGTACCATACTTGCGAACATTTTGAACTTGGTAAGAGGGAGATTTTGAAAAAAAACTGGGGTATTGATTTTCCCCTTTGAGTTACATTGAAAAAGAGGAGATTGTAGACAGGAGACAGATCAAATAAAGCCCATTTGAGCTTAAAAACATTGGACGTTTCCTGGCTGAATCGGGTCTGTTGGCATGTATGGTTGTACTACCATTGCCTCTTCCTTCTGCCCACAATGGTCTATTACATTGCTACAGCCTCTCTTGCAAGTCCTGTATTGTTGGTTTGTTGCCCCTGCCCCCCTTTCCACTGCCCTCCATAGTCTGTTGTGCTGCCACGGCCCTTCCTGCCTGCTCAGTGTGGTTAAATTGTTGCCTTTGCACCCTCCTACCTGCCTTCAATTTTCGGAGTCTGTGCCCCTGGCCTCTGCCTCTCAACAGTATCCTAATGAACAACTAGATTGCTAACATTCTATATTTATTACAAAAGTGTGGAACGCCTGACATCATCTTGATGTAATCAAAACTGTAATACCTAGAGCATTTCCTTTTAGAAATTACATATATGAGAGGGTCTTATTGGCATCAAAATTATGGTTAGTGCTCTAAAAGACTAAAATAAGGACATATTTTCTGTGTTTTCAAATAGCGACAAAGCACTTTTAAATTATTTGTTATCTTTATGTTTTTTTATCCAGTTGACCACTTGATTAAATGTTGCACTTAGGGGAGAGGATGTGGTGTTACTTCCAGAACTGCAGACTTTGCAACTGGGGAACCAGGTTGAAGTTTCTGCTTCAGCTCGACATTCTGTGATTCTGGTCAAATCACTTAGTCTCCCCATGTCTACAACCAAAATGAATTTGTTCTTGTGTGATGTAACCAATGCTCATGTAAAGCACTCCAATACCTGACAAGTCTGCACTATATAACACTGCAAAAACACAAAATAATAACACACTTCTGTCATTGGGCTATATTTGGGCTACATCTGGGTGATTTTGGGCTACATTTGGGCTCTTTTGTCTCCGGTGGCCATCTTGGGAGATTTATTTGTTATGAAGTTTCCTAATTTCCTCATGTACTGCAGTCTCCTCAGTAGGAAATGCTTTCAGTTTTTTACTTTGATTCCATCATGAAGGTATTCAGATATGTCACACATTTGCCATAAATTCTGAATGTTAGCACTCTAGTTGCTCATTAGATCACTGTAGTAAAACTACTGTTCACCATGGAAGTCTGCTCCTGGTATTAAAAGTGCATGTTTCAGTCTGCATGTCAGAATTTTTTAATGAAATAGAAGAGGATTTGAGAAGTCACTCAAAATGTGCCCTAATTTTTCTTTCTGCAGCACTAATCATACTTTTTATGGAAAAATGAACCCCTTCATGTTGTTCCTTTTTAAATTAAATGTTTTAAGAGTTACCACTTTAATCCAAGCAAGATGGCTTCAGGTGTGCCATACGTTTATCATAAGTAGGACTGTTAGCGCTCTAGTAGTTCTTTGGAACACTCTGGGAAGCTGCAGTAGAACACAAAGGAATCAACTGACAGTCTCTGCCCTTGTTGGATGTACATGTTTTACTGAGAATGTCAGACTTCATTCTCACATGACTGACAAAGATAATGTGAATTTACAGAAAATAAGCTCTCAGTTTAGCTTATAGATCACCTTCCAAACCTCTGTGGTAAAAGCATGAGAAAATATTTTTCTCTCAATCATGATATCCCAGCAGAAGGCTTTTTCACATGGTGAAATCACCTTAGAACATACCACAATTCCTAAAACGAGTATGGTACCATCAACAAATGATTTATAATGTAACTAAAGTCTTAAAACCTTCTATTAACTGCAATGCTTTTTAATGAGGTGCTATCATGTATATTGGTCCCAAGATGGCTGCCAACACTTCTTGGATGAAGTGCTGACAGCCAATCAGATCTCAGGATGAGATGTATGGTTAGGCTCCGCCCACATATATATATGCTTTTAAATGCTATTTTCTCAGGAAATACTGAACAGATTTACACCAGACCTGCAAAAGGCACTTCCTTGACCTTATGGCTACCTCTCTGCCAAATTTCAAGTAATTCTGTTCAGCCGTTCGGGCTGTAGCTGTGTCTAAAGGTCCTATGGAAAAATGCATGGGGAAAACGCGTTTTGGGACCCCCCTTTTTTCTCGGCCCCTGCTTGACGAATCACCCCGAGACTTTAAGTGTAGGAGCTGAACGGAGCGCCCCATTAGTTTTGAAAATTTCGCGAGGATTCGTCAACCGGCGCCAAAGTTATTCAAAATAGAATTTTGAGATTTCCTATGGAAACTAGGTTGTAACTATAACTATCTACTGGCGACCGCCAGTAGATAATATACATATATATACATATATATATATTTCCATTCTAGTCTTATCAACAGTACTGTAAATTAAAACTGTTTAAGAGTTAATTTACAGTCTTTAATTCCTGGCAAAACAGAAACAGAATATATATATATATATCTAACCACATTTTTGCGGCTGTTTCTGGCACAACGGTGCTCTATGACGGTGCGGATATGTGGAGACGGCGGAGCCCAGCCGTTATTCAATTTGTCAGGATTTTCTTTGTAGAAAGGATTCCACACGCACTCAAAGGGTAAACTTATATTTCAATCCTCATTTATTTAAGGCAACAGCATTGTAGGTGACAAGCCCAACTGTTGAGCTTGTCACCTACAATGCTGTTGCCTTAAATAAATGAGGATTGAAATATAAGTTTACCCGTGAGTACGTGTGGATCCCTTCCTACAAAGAAAATCCTGACATATATATATATATATATATATATATATATATATATATATATATATATATTCACTGAAAAAACCATAGGTTTCAGGGGTGTTATAGTTAGCTGGACTTTTCACTTGTACAAAACCATTGAAATTCCCCCGTTATAGTTAGTTCAGCTAACTATAACTCGCGCGCCCGCAATGCACTGCTGATGACGTCACATATTACATCACTCATGACATGGTCAGTGACATCACTCATGACATCATTGATGACATCTCAAATGACATCACTGATGACATCACTGATGACATCATCCAGTGAATGTGTGTTTTTCTGAAAATTAAATATGTTTTATATATGTATATCTCAAGGTCGATGGAAGAATAAATGGGTATATAAGTGTCTAAATGGATGATTTGTTTTTGAAAAATTGATTGTGTAACTGACTGATTAAGTGTATCATAGTGAATACATGGCTTAGTGAGTAATGTTTAAATATGTAAATATCTGTATCAGTCTCTCACTTTGTGTATAAGTGGCTGCATGGGTTGGTGAGTAGCTACATGGGTGTCTATATAGGTTATTAGTTGGTTTTTTGACTATCAGTCTGAGTGTCTGCATGGTTCGGTGGGGGGTATTACGTAGTGCATAGGTGCATGAATGAGTGACTCACTGTTTGTATGGGTTGAACACAGCATGTGTGCAGGACTGTATGGGTGGATGAGTGTGTGTATGGGTGTGTTAGTGAGTGAATGACTGTCTCAATAGTGTCTTTATGAGTAACTACATATGTTTTAAACTAGTATATGTGACTATTGGTGTATATATGTGAGTATATGTGAGAGTGAGAGATTGAAAGAGTTCCTGTATGAATAAGTATGTGTTTCTATAAGTGATTGTTTAAAAGACTAAGTATGTGTAAGTTTCCGTAGAAGTAAGTATGGTGGTGTGTGTATAACTGTATATGCAAGTAAATGTATGTTTGATTCTTTATTAGCATGAGTGACTATGTGTGTGAGTAACTCTATGGATGAGTGGCATTGTGTAACAGGATGTATAGGTGTATGAGTACATATGATGAGTGAGTACATGTATGAGTGACTGTATAGGACTGTTGGTGAATGAGTGGATGTGTATGTGGATCTTAGAATTACTGAAGAGGTTGTTGTAACTGGTATTGGTATGTCCATTGTTTTGAACATTTTAGTCTCTATTTTTGAATGTGTGTATCAAAGGTTATATTAGGGTGAGAGGAGGTCTGCCACTCTATCACAAGGATGATGTCATCAGTGATGTCATCAGTGATGTCATTTGAGATGTCATCAGTGATGTCATGAGTGATGTCACTGACCATGTCATGAGTGATGTAATATGTGACGTCATCAGCAGTGCATTGCGGGCGCGCGAGTTATAGTTAGCTGAACTAACTATAACGGGGGAATTTCAATGGTTTTGTACAAGTGAAAAGTCCAGCTAACTATAACACCCCTGAAACCTATGGTTTTTTCAGTGAATTTCTGAGGTTTTTTAAATGCTAATTCCTAACTATAACGTGCCTGAAACCTATGGTTTTTTCTGTGAATTTCAAAGGTTTTTTAAATGCTAATTTCTAACTATGCCTACAAAGATAGGACATGTGAAGAAAGAAGAAAAAATGCACAGAAAGAAACAAAAGAAGTGCAGAAAGAAGCAACAGAAGTCCTCAAATACGAAGATAAGTGCAGGAAGAAGGATAACGTGCAGAAAGAACAAAAAGAAGAGCAGAAAGAAGCCTTGTTGCAAAATCATCCTGTACCCTCAACTTTTTCAGACGGATACTGGTGGTAACTGAGTCTGACTAACCAGTCCTAGAGCCAGTGCTGTGTTAAAAGACACTTAGAATACAGTGAAAACACCTACATACACTAGGGAACATTATGCGTTGGGGTCCCCCTGTGATTAGCATGACCTCCTCTGTAAGCCCCTAGTATATAATAGGGCATGGGGATTAAAACTACCTCTTAAAACAGGCCACAGGGCGTTTTTGCACACGTTAACTCAGGCCCCGTCCCCTCCATTCACCACTGTGTAAACACGCCCTGTGTCCATTTTTAGTTGGGAGATTAAGTTCATTTGAATCCTCAGGGTCCCTAGGGTCCAACTAGCCCACTAGGTACCTCCAGTAAGTGCCACAGAGCTGCGTTGCAGAGAGGTGTAAAAAGTGGCACGGCCTGGACCACCTCTCTGCAATGCAGCTCAGTGGCGCTTACTGGAAGCACTTGGTGGGCTAGTTAGCCCCCAGGGGCCCTCAGTATTGAAGGGAAATTATATCCCCAATTTAAAACGTGCCATAGTGCGTGTTTGCACACGTCACCTCAGGCCCCGTCCCCTCCCTTCACCACTGTGTAAACGCGCCCTGTGGCTGTTCTAAGTTGAGAGATTAAGTCCCCTTGAATCCTAAGGGTCCCTAGGGTCAAACTAGACCACTAGGTACCTCCAGTAAGCGCCACAGAGCTGCGTTGCAGAGAGGTGTAAAAAGGGGCTTGGCCTCAGAACACCTGGCTGCAGCGCAGCTCCCTGGCGCATACTGGAGATGCCTGTTGGGGGCGCGTTTGCAGAGTGCTGCACGGAGGGGGCATGGCCTCCGGCACGATGCCAGTCTTTTATTTATTTTAGTTTTTTAAGAAGGGGGGCTGTTTGGTTCCCCTTCTTATTCTAATTTATTGGCCCTGATGACCCCATCCCCCAGGGCCAGTCTCCTAATTATATTTTTTTGACCCCAATCCCCAGGGCCGGCCACTGTTTTTTATTATTTTTAAAAAATATATATTCATAGACACACCTAGGACATGCTGGACAAACCGTACGTACCTATCACCATGACGATTTGCGTGATATTCATTAAAAGGCGACTATGCATGCAATGAATCCACGTGGAATGTATTTACACCACTAGTGAAGCTCTGACATGTCCGATGCCCTACCGTGCCTAATCCTGGTAGACACCCTTGTCGTTTATTTATACAAACATGGGTAGCTATTGACGGGCACATTTAATACACATGCACACCAAGCCATTCAAAGGGGATTCGACAAAAATTCGACCAAAACTATGCAAGAAACCCCCCTCACGGTTAATAAAACACACATCCACTGCCGGATGTGTAATACTTTTTATTTTACTCTCTGGAAAGGGGACGAACATCACTTGAGAGTCACAGCGTGCTCCTGACAGAGCCCAATGCTGTGTTACACCCACCATTGCCTGCCGAGTGCCACACACCTCTGTGTTGTATTCCACTAGCTAGTGCATATGCTATGACACTCTCTAGCCCATGTGCACTGTAACACCACCCCGTGAATATGTCATGCCACACTTGTCTTCGCACGGGTTATATTGCCCCATCTAACGTGCCTTTCTCGATGCCTATGTTATAACGCACAGTGCTATGCCATACATATTACAATCTGGGATCCATATCTTTGTCACAGTACATATGCAACGTTACACTCCCCAGCACATATTTTATATTACAACTTTAGAGACTAGTTAGGTTACACAACACTGCCCTGTGCATATTACACTCCAAGGCGCATATCGCATAGCACGCGCTAGTGCCTGTGCTATCTCGCGCTCTCCAATGAATCTGTCATTGCGCACAATGTATTGCATATTAAATTTCACGCCCGGTTCATCTTATATCACACTTTTTGGTGCATAGTTTATACCATACACTATATCTAGTTTTCATTTTCAATCGTGCTCTCAGGACTATGTTCTATATAACACTGTGTTCACCTACCCTTTTCACGGGCATTACATTTTGCGATAGGGGGTGGAGGGTCAGGGGGTGTTTCTGCCAAGTGAGCCCGGAGTCACAGTCACAAACGTCCTCTTCTTCCTGAATAAAAGTGAGATTATGCTGCATACTTGTTCATATTTTAAGTAGTTCGCACAGACACAATGTTTTAAAAACAATAAAGTTCCTAATACCCGCCTTCTCTGAACAGTTAGCTTGCTGCCCCATCCCCTTCCTCCCTATCCTCTGTTGTGTGAATCCATGGACTAGCCTACTCCCTCCTGCCATGCATGGTCTGATGTGCTGCCACTGCCCTCAGTTTAGTATGATGTACCAGTCCACTCCTCCTGCCCTCCATTGCCCAATTCTATGCCCCATCATTGACCTCCTGCTTAAACTATGTGCTTAGCTTGCTGCCCCTATTCTCCTTCCCCCTGCCCTCCGATGTCTTTGTGCATGCCCCTGCTCCATCCTTTTTGCCCACCATGTCCCATGGACCTGCCACTCCTATCTACTCTGAGTGTTCTGTTGAGCTGCCACTCCCCTCCCACCTGCCTAGCATTGTCAGATGACTGTAACCTGTCCCTGCCACCTCCACCCTGCCTGTCCACATGCCATGCCCCTATCCTCTTCCTCCTGTCCTACATGGTCCATTGTACTGCCACACCCTTCTGCCCTCCCTGGTCTGTTGTGCTGCAACTGCTCCTCCTGCCTGCCACGTGTGGTCTGTTGTGAGGTCCCTTCCCCTGAACTTTCTTGTCTGTGCACAGGTCCTGACCCTCCCTTCTATCCTCCATCGTCCTTTGTGCATGCCCCTCCACCCTCCTTCTTGCCCATCATAGCCATTGTGCTGCCACTAACCCTCCCACTTGCCATGCATGGTCTTCTGTGCTGCCATGGCCCCTCCCACCTTCCCTGTGTGGTCAGTTAGCTGCCCCTGACCCCCTCCCACCTTCCCTCCATGGTCTGTGTGTATGCCATCACAGTCTCACTGTTGCTCTTCATGGTGTGTCTTGCTTCTAGTGCCCATCCTGCCTGACCTCCATGGCTATCTTGCTGCTCCTGCCCTGCCCCCTTGCCCCCAGCCCTACTCCCTCCCTCCTGGCTTGTCTGTTCCATTTTAATGCCCCTGATCCGTCCCTCCTGCCCTTTATGGTCTGTTATGCTGCAGCTTTCTCTCCTGTCTGTCCATTATGGTCAGCTAGCTACCATTGCCTCTTGCCCCTCTGTTCTCTGTTGTCCATGTGCATGGTCCTGTCCCCTCCCTCTTGCTTTCTATGGATTGTTGTGCTGCACTCCCGTCCTGCATGCCCTGTGTGGTGTATTGTGCTGCTGCAAACCCTGATGCCTGCCCTGCAGGGTCAGTTTGGTGCACCTCTCCATGTCCCTCCTGTCCTCTGTTATCCAAGTCCATGTCCCTATCCCATTTCCTTCCATGATCCAATGTACCATACTTGCGAACATTTTGAACTTGGTAAGAGGGAGATTTTGAAAAAAAACTGGGGTATTGATTTTCCCCTTTGAGTTACATTGAAAAAGAGGATATTGTAGACAGGAGACAGATCAAATAAAGCCCATTTGAGCTTAAAAACATTGGACGTTTCCTGGCTGAATCGGGTCTGTTGGCATGTATGGTTGTACTACCATTGCCTCTTCCTTCTGCCCACAATGGTCTATTACATTGCCACAGCCTTGAAGGAGGGTAGATTTTGTATCACAGGGGCCCCTGGCCCGTTCTGTCCACACCTGAAGTATGAGACCCTTGTCCTTGCCCTGCCAGCTGCATTTGTAGGCCGTATTAAATTGACCAGCGGGTCCTGTGTTGCTATATAATTATCCTGAGACATCCTTACCACTCAGCCAGCATAAACCCCTGTGTAGGCCCTTCTGTTCAATATGTAGGCCTCTTTGTTAAATTGACCATAGCTCTGCAATTTTAGTGTATAGCAGTCTGAAGGCAGGTCTGCGAGGCCTTCTGATCCAAACTAGTAGCCCCCACCCTACCCGAGTGCTCCGTGCTCGGTATCAAAGTTCAACATCCCCCTGAAGCTGTCGACATACAGTAGGCTGCATCCTGGACTGGTACTTGCTTCCTGGGCAGGTTTCCCGCTTTTAAGGAAGTGGCAACCGCAGAGCGTCAAGTTAGGAGAACTGAGGAGATTTTATACATGAATATATTGAATTCCCGTACAATACCCATTATTTTCTGCTTGCTCTATGGAACTTACGATAAGCGATTGGCCTGAGAGACTGACCTTTTCACCCAGTCCATTGTCAGCATTAAGTGGGTAAATGACGAAATGTCTGGTAAAATCTGCAGACGAAGCTTTTGGGTAGCATACGTAGGTAGATGTAGCGTGCAAAGGAGCCCACAAAATGATATAAAAAGGGAGCACCCACAGATATCGACGGACTACCTCGCCGTCTGTATGTAGGTTAACAGGCAGTGCAGGTTTTCCCCAAGAGCTGGGAGCTCTTGTCTTCCTTTGCTTAAAATGTCTTGCTCTGCTTTGCTTGAAGTATCTTATTCTATTTTACCTATATGAAATGTCATGTTATGTTTAACCATTGTTCTCTTTACTTTTGCATTTAAAAGATTTTGTATTGTAATTGCAGGAATGCTTGCTCTAAGAGTAAACGTGAGTGTTCCTAGGTAACATTTTCCTTGGTGTAACTTGTTTCTCATGATGCATTTATAGATGTGTTTTCTCTCTCTCTCTGTCAGTACATTAATTGAGATACAGAGAATATTATGACAGCTGTATGATTATCTGGATTCTGTATTTTGTACTTTATGTCTCTATTCTGCGGTTTCTTTGAAGTTGCATCTTCTCATTAAACTGCCATTGTATTCTGCCTCCAATTCCATGTCTCATATGTCTGTTTTCTTCATTTTTGGAGCAAGCGTTCCTAGGCACCCCGGCTCAAATTAAGGTGCCCCTTTTGTCCCTGACTCACTCTCCTGCTCAGTTCTGTGGTGGCTCCCGGGGATCTGGGGACCGCCCCTAGCTTCCTTGACCCGTAATAGATCTTCCCTCCAACAGCCTCTCTTGCAAGTCCTGTATTGTTGGTTTGTTGCCCCTGCCCCCCTTTCCACTGCCCTCCATAGTCTGTTGTGCTTCCACGGCCCTTCCTGCCTGCTCAGTGTGGTTAAATTGTTGCCTTTGCACCCTCCTACCTGCCTTCAATTTTCAGAGTCCGTGCCCCTGGCCTCTGCCTCTCAACAGTATCCTAATGAACAACTAGATTGCTAACATTCTATATTTATTACAAAAGTGTGGAACGCCTGACATCATCTTGATGTAATCAAAACTGTAATACCTAGAGCATTTCCTTTAGAAATTACATATATGAGAGGGTCTTATTGGCATCAAAATTATGGTTAGTGCTCTAAAAGACTAAAATAAGGACATATTTTCTGGGTTTTCAAGTAGCGACAAAGCACTTTTAAATTATTTGTTATCTTTATGTTTTTTTATCCAGTTGACCACTTGATTAAATGTTGCACTTAGGGGAGAGGATGTGGTGTTACTTCCAGAACTGCAGACTTTGCAACTGGGGAACCAGGTTGCAGTTTCTGCTTCAGCTCGACATTCTGTGATTCTGGTCAAATCACTTAGTCTCCCCATGTCTACAACCAAAATGAATTTGTTCTTGTGTGATGTAACCAATGCTCATGTAAAGCACTCCAATACCTGACAAGTCTGCACTATATAACACTGCAAAAACACAAAATAATAAGTGTTTTGCACACTTCTGTCATTGGGCTATATTTGGGCTACATCTGGGTGATTTTGGGCTACATTTGGGCTCTTTTGTCTCCGGTGGCCATCTTGGGAGATTTATTTGTTATGAAGTTTCCTAATTTCCTCATGTACTGCAGTCTCCTCAGTAGGAAATGCTTTCAGTTTTTTACTTTGATTCCATCATGAAGGTATTCAGATATGTCACACATTTGCCATAAATTCTGAATGTTAGCACTCTAGTTGCTCATTAGATCACTGTAGTAAAACTACTGCACCATGGAAGTCTGCTCCTGGTATTAAAAGTGCATGTTTCAGTCTGCATGTCAGAATGTTTTAATGAAATAGAAGAGGATTTGAGAAGTCACTCAAAATGTGCCCTCATTTTCTTTCTTCAGCATTAATCATAATTTCTATGGCAAAATGAACCTCCTCATTGTGTTCCTTTTTAAATTAAATGTTTTAAGTGTTACCAGTTTATTCCAATCAAGATGGCTTCAGGTGTGCCATACTTTTGTCATAATGAAGACAGTAAGCGCTCTAGTTGTTTTTAAGAACATTCTGGGACATTCTGTCATTGGGCTATACTTGGGCTACATCTGGGTGATATTTGGGCTACATTTGGGCTCTTTTGTCTCTGGTGGCCATCTTGGGAGACTTATTTGTTATGAAGTTTCCTAATTTCCTCATTTACTGCAGTCTCCTCAGTAGGAAATACTTTCAGTTTTTTACTTTGATTCCATCAAGAAGGCATTCAGATGTGTCACACATTTGCCATAAATTCAGAATGTTAGCACTCTTTTTGCTCATTAGATCACTGTAGTAAAGCTACTGCTCACCAGGGAAAACTGCTGCTGGTATTGAAAGTGCATGTTTCAGTCTGCATGTCAGAATTTTTTAATGAAATAGAAGAGGATTTGAGAAGTCACTCAAAATGTGCCCTAATTTTTCTTTCTGCAGCACTAATCATACTTTTTATGGAAAAATGAACCCCCTCATTTTGTTCCTTTTTAAATTAAATGTTTTAAGAGTTACCACTTTAATCCAAGCAAGATGGCTTCAGGTGTGCCATACGTTTATCATAAGTAGGACTGTTAGCGCTCTAGTAGTTCTTTGGAACACTCTGGGAAGCTGCAGTAGAACACAAAGGAATCAACTGACAGTCTCTGCCCTTGTTGGATGTACATGTTTTACTGAGAATGTCAGACTTCATTCTCACATGACTGAGAAAGATAATGTGAATTTACAGAAAATAAGCTCTCAGTTTAGCCTATAGATCACCTTCCAAACCTCTGTGGTAAAAGCATGAGGAAATATTTTTCTCTCAATCATGATATCCCAGCAGAAGGCTTTTTCACATGGTGAAATCATCTTAGAACATACCACAATTCCTAAAATGAGTATGGTACCATCAACAAATGATTTATAATGTAACTAAAGTCTTAAAACCTTCTATTAACTGCAATGCTTTTTAATGAGGTGCTATCATGTATATTGGTCCCAAGATGGCTGCCAACACTTCTTGGATGAAGTGCTGACAGCCAATCAGATCTCAGGATGAGATGTGTGGTTAGGCTCCGCCCACATATATATATGCTTTTAAATGCTATTTTCTCAGGAAATACTGAACAGATTTACACCAGACCTGCAAAAGGCACTTCCTTGACCTTATGGCTACCTCTCTGCCAAATTTCAAGTAATTCTGTTCAGCCGTTCGGGCTGTAGCTGTGTCTAAAGGTCCTATGGAAAAATGCATGGGGAAAACGCGTTTTGGGACCCACCTTTTTTCTCGGCCCCTGCTTGACGAATCCCCCCGAGACTTTCAGGGTAGGAGCGGAGCGTAGCGCCCCACCTATTTTGAAAATTTCGCGAGGATTCGTCGACCGGCGCCAAAGTTATTCCAAATAGAATGTTGCGGATTTCCTATGGAAACAGGGTCCTAACTATAACTACCTACTGGCGACCGCCAGTAGGTAATATATATATATATATATATATATATATATATATATATATATATATATATATATATATATACTGTTTTACCAGGACTTAAAAACTGTAAATTACTTAAACTGTGTTGACTTACAGTACTGTTGTTAAGACTAGAATGGGAATAGTAAATTCAACTCTTCCGACGTCCAATGCTTTCCCTACTATTGATTAGACAGGAATGGGAGTAGTAAATCTAACTCCTTTGAAATTCAACACTTTCCCTACTATTGCTAAGACTAGAGTGGGAATAGTAAGTGTAACCCCTGTGAAGTCCAACACTTGTAGCTTAAACTGGGGTGGCAATAGTATAGCTAATATTCCAGGAGTCCAACACTTACCTAATGCTGGTGAAATAGAATTCATATTATTATTTGTTTCGTTTTTATTTTTAATATTGTTTGTTTTTATTTTTTCATTTTTAACCCCTATAGTGTGGGTGCTGGCCGTGTAGGGCATGGGCCAAGCTCTCCCCAACCTCATGTCCTAATAGACTTACTGCCCTCCTGGTGGGCGGATAGGGGTATTCACCACCAATCTGTTCCTAGGGGACAGAAAGCCCACTAAACATCAGGCATTTAAAAAAGGAGCCCAAATAGAAAGATGGTGTGGCCTCCCCAGGCATTGAGCCATGCCCTTCCCCAGAGGGGGCAATAGTGTCTCTGCTCACCTGTGAGGCAAGTAGGCAAGTGTGAGATTGCCTCAATTATGCCGGGGGGGGGGGAGGGGTATGAATATCCACCTGACAGCAGGGATTTTGCCTTTGTGGCAAAAGAAAGTGGTGTGGGTGTTGCACTCTGGCTTTTAGCCACTCCCCCACCCCTAAAAAAAGAACAAATTAGTCTTTTTGCCCCCCCCCCCCCCCTTGAAAAGAAAGGCGTTTTGCCCCAATTTGCCTCTGGGGGCCAGAAGACAGGAATATATTTTTTTAATAAAGTTACGTGGGGGGTTTGGTCCATTCTAACATCCGCGCCACTCTCACCCCGAAAGCCTCAACAGTCTTTCAGAAATCACATCCTAATGGTAAACGAGAGGACATTTGATTCCTTTGGGTGCTATTTTTACATATTGGCCAGGAGGGTGTGTCTAACTCGCAAATATCGTCCAACTTGCAATGGTGAATGGCTGCACTTGTTGGGCTTGGGTAGGTTGCCACCTGGGAAAACATACCAGACCCAGATAGTACTGAAAACTAGACACCCGGGGGAGTCCAGGGTGGTGTGCTTCGCATGGATCCCACAGCATTCCTATTACCCACAATGCCATGCAAATAGCAAACTGACTAATAACACACACTTTCCTCTCCGTGAAGCCACTCAGCGTTCCCCCAAGTCTTTCAATAACAAAGGTACCTGACTTGAGAGGGTGGGCCAACAGACCTTGACACAAAAGGCCCTACAGTGCTATGTGGAGAGATCAGTAATAGGAATATCTGTGGGATTTGGGTCCGTGCTCGGCCGCCACCCGTGGAAACCTATGAACTACAGACATTTTTGAAAACTAGACAACCAGGGGATTCCAGGGAGGTGTCCCTTACGGGGATCCCATGAGGTTTTCATAACCACATGCCCTGAAAACCTCAAACTCTTCCTGAAATCCCATTTTGTCCTTACATTTCTGTGATAGAAACTTCCGCAATACACAAAAATCCTACCACCCAGCGTTACCCCACTTGTGCCAATAAAAAAGCAGCTCCACTTGCATGGCTGGGACTGGTGCCTGCAACAGGAATGTATATATTGTTAAACAAGGGAACCCCTCAATTTTCGGGAACCTGGGGTAGTAAATAATTAGAAAAGACAGTGGTTCACTTAGGCCAATAGGTCTCAAGAGCGTTTTTAGAGAACACCAAGGGTCCTGCGTGATTTTGAGGACCCAATTATGTGTAATACAATAGAAGCACAAAAGCAGGACAAGGTTTTGCATATGTTTTCATTTTTAGTCATGATCTAGTGCTCACAATGTGCAGTGGTGAGTGAAAACCTTAAAACATACATCAAGTTCAAAACAAGAAGATGCTAGACTCCTTACAGCATTTTTAATATAATAAATAAGGAGTCAAGTGGTTCTGTGGTCGACGGCGTTTTGATCTCATAAACTTGAGATCATCATCAGGACAAGGTGTGTGGGCACCTCGCATGTTGGAAACGTCAGAGTTTGTGCAGCAAGCAGTTAATCAGAGTGCACATGGGAAGGAAGCTGGGGTCTGAAAATGTACGCCTTGCATCATGTTAGTGTATGGCCAAATTAGTCTGGTTTCAAGGAATTCAGGATCATGGAGTGTGGCATGAGTAGCCTAGTAGGAGTCGCTGCCGGGAGAGCTAGCGAGCTGGAGATATGTAGGCGTAAATTGTATCATGCATCAAACTAACCGCGGCGCCAGGCGGGAGCTCCAGTGTCTGTGATTGAATCATGCCACGCCCTAGGGTGCCCTAGGTGACGGCTGAGCTAGGGCCTAAAATCGACAGCTATCCACTTTGCAAAGAAAGGGTCAATTCTGAGTGGAAAAATGTGATGTATCCGTGTTGCATTTTGGGCTGGTTCCTTTCGCGGGCACTGTGTCTACTGACACGTGAGGTACATTCTTTATCGGGAGACTTGGGAGAGTGCTGGGTGGAAGGATGTTCGTGACTCCTCACAGATTCCAGGAAATTCCATCACAGAAATGTTTTTTGTAGTCAAATGTTGAGATTTACAAGGGATTCTGGGTAACAAAAACCTGCTGAAAGTCACACAAGTCACCCCACCCTGGAATTACCCAGGTGTCTAGTTTTCAGAAATGTGCAAGTTTGCTCGGTTTCCCTAGGTTCCGGTTGAGCTAAGGCTTAAAATCCACAGCTACCCACTTTGCAAAAAAAGTGTCAGTTTTCAGTGGAAAAATGTGATGCACCCATGTTGTGTTTTGGGCCGTTTCCTGTTGTAGGCACGAGGCCTACCCACACAAGTGAGGTACCATTTTTATAGGCACACATGAGGGAGGAAAGAATAGTAGAACATTTGTTATTACCAATTGGATTTTGCTGCATTTGCGCCTTTCAAATGTAAGTCAGTGTGTAAGAAAGAAGACATTTTGAAAAATACCCTCTGAATCCATGGTACTCAGAGTACGGAACGCCAGCGGTAGGGCAGACCTTGCTTGGCAGCCCGCTGACCTTTTTGCCCTACACAGCTGCTCCGTACATTTCAAATATTTAAAAAATAAAATTAATATGATGTAAAATAAAAAAAAATCATTATGTAATAATATATATATATATATATATATATATATATATATACACACACACACGTGTGTTTATTTAACTATATATTTATACATAGTAATAAATAATTAGTGGAATTTATTTACTTTAAAATATATAAATTTTATATATTATAATATTTAATATTTACTACTTTAAACTGATATAAAAAATAAGAAAACACTATCTTTGTATGTTTCTTGATGATATTATTGTCCACAATATTTTTTTCCAATATTTTTGTCATTCCCATTGTAAGTATAGGAATATGATATTGTGGTAAATGATACCTTTGACACAATATATTTGTCAACGATATTATTTACCACAATATTGTGTTATTGAACCAGTTCACCAGAGCTATATGGGAGAATCCAATAAGAGTGAAAGTCTATCTTCCGACACAACTTCTGTTACACAGACAAGAGAATAAAACAACCTACAAAAATGATATAGGGAAATGAGTACGCCATTACTGAAATTTCGGCATCTGTGCAGCAAGTATCATGCTGTCCATTAATGAGAAATAATTTATACCATTGGCCATTTTCTAACTACAATTATAGCTGATATGTATGTATACACTTTCTGTTTAGGAGAGGAAAGGTTTGACCCTGTACCTAAATGCAATCAAAGGTGACTTCATGTAGGATGTGACTGGAGTACTCGGTCCCAGAGCCTGTCGGCACCCAGGGAGATCTACCAATCCCAGACATTTCTGAAATGTAGACCCTGAGGGAGTCCAGTGTGGTGTGTCTTCAGGGGGATGTCCCGCTCTCCGCAATTCCAGCAAATCTTGGATTTCCGTTGCCATTTGGAACTGTGGGGGAGAAAGGGAGAGGAGGAATTCTTTCCTCTTGCAACTCCGTGGTATCAGCTCAGAAAATATTTAAAACGCTGCAGCATTTGTAGGCATTTGCAGAAGGAATTTGTAGTTTGCACTAATTGGGAACCTAACAATATTGTGGCACTGTGGACATAACGCTATTCAGCAGATGTAAATTAATCATCAGTGCACACGAAAGGATACCCAGCGGATGCATTCTGGGGCCTGGAGTCTTGAACACGGACTACAGGCACGTGACCACATGGATTTTATAAACGCACTCACCTGTGATCAAGGCAGAGACATGCTGAAACGCGTAAGGACCTGAGTGCGATGTATGCTGCAGCGCAGACGACGAATTAAAGTCAGCTTGTTCCATTAATCGGAGTTGGGCTCTTTTCTGTTTGGTGGTGATGTTTCACATTGACAGGATTTCCATTCCTGTTTTCAAGAGCCCGCCCTGCAGGGTCATAGCCCCCAGCAAAATGGAACTGTTTGGCGCTATCTAATGAAGGGGGATGTCCCGCTCTCCGCAATTCCAGCAAATCTTGGATTTCCGTTGCCATTTGGAACTGTGGGGGAGAAAGGGAGAGGAGGAATTCTTTCCTCTTGCAACTCCGTGGTATCAGCTCAGAAAATATTTAAAACGCTGCAGCATTTGTAGGCATTTGCAGAAGGAATTTGTAGTTTGCACTAATTGGGAACCTAACAATATTGTGGCACTGTGGACATAACGCTATTCAGCAGATGTAAATTAATCATCAGTGCACACGAAAGGATACCCAGCGGATGCATTCTGGGGCCTGGAGTCTTGAACACGGACTACAGGCACGTGACCACATGGATTTTATAAACGCACTCACCTGTGATCAAGGCAGAGACATGCTGAAACGCGTAAGGACCTGAGTGCGATGTATGCTGCAGCGCAGACGACGAATTAAAGTCAGCTTGTTCCATTAATCGGAGTTGGGCTCTTTTCTGTTTGGTGGTGATGTTTCACATTGACAGGATTTCCATTCCTGTTTTCAAGAGCCCGCCCTGCAGGGTCATAGCCCCCAGCAAAATGGAACTGTTTGGCGCATATATATATATATATATATATATACACACACACACGTGTGTTTATTTAACTATATATTTATACATAGTAATAAATAATTAGTGGAATTTATTTACTTTAAAATATATAAATTTTATATATTATAATATTTAATATTTACTACTTTAAACTGATATAAAAAATAAGAAAACACTATCTTTGTATGTTTCTTGATGATATTATTGTCCACAATATTTTTTTCCAATATTTTTGTCATTCCCATTGTAAGTATAGGAATATGATATTGTGGTAAATGATACCTTTGACACAATATATTTGTCAACGATATTATTTACCACAATATTGTGTTATTGAACCAGTTCACCAGAGCTATATGGGAGAATCCAATAAGAGTGAAAGTCTATCTTCCGACACAACTTCTGTTACACAGACAAGAGAATAAAACAACCTACAAAAATGATATAGGGAAATGAGTACGCCATTACTGAAATTTCGGCATCTGTGCAGCAAGTATCATGCTGTCCATTAATGAGAAATAATTTATACCATTGGCCATTTTCTAACTACAATTATAGCTGATATGTATGTATACACTTTCTGTTTAGGAGAGGAAAGGTTTGACCCTGTACCTAAATGCAATCAAAGGTGACTTCATGTAGGATGTGACTGGAGTACTCGGTCCCAGAGCCTGTCGGCACCCAGGGAGATCTACCAATCCCAGACATTTCTGAAATGTAGACCCTGAGGGAGTCCAGTGTGGTGTGTCTTCCATACATCCATGCACTTTATCTCACCCAGACTGCACTGCAATATCAATGTATGAGTGAACAATTTTAAGTTCCAAACTTTTTATGTAACAGAAAAAAATCAGAAACATACAGGGAATGGCAAACATCTTATTAACCTGCATTTCCATACTTTTCCTGATGAAAACTGTACCCCACATGTGTGGGTAGGCCTACTGCCTGAGACCAGAACAGACCATGCCAGTCACCATCTTGAAGGTACATTGACTTAATTCGGTCACAGTTTTCATTCCGTCCTGTCGTGGGTGATTGACCCAACCATGCAAGTGGGGTACCTTTTTTCCTAATAGTGTGGCACTGCTGGGTGACGGGACTTTTGTGGATCCCTGCAGATTCTGGAATTTTCCATCCAACTGGTTAGAAAAATCTTTACGTTTAGCCAAAGTTTGATATTTGCTGGCCATTCTGGATATGAACAAGTGGTGGTATCCACATAAGCCAGATCCCCATTGACTCCCCTAGGTGTCTAGTTTTCAGAAATGTCTAGAGTTGGCCGATTTCCCTGGGTGCCGGCCAGGGCCCAAATTTCGCAACTACCCACATTGCCAAAAAGACAGACCTTTCAAGGAAAAATATTGATGTCTCCATATTGCATTTGGGGTCTTTCCTGTTGCAGAGTATTGACCCTGATACACAAATGGAATATTGCTTGTATCAGAAGAGTTGTGGGAAAGCTGGGTGGTACAACTTTGTTGGGTCAACATAGATTCCAGAACTCCTCCTCAACCCCCCAAAACAAGTGAGAATAAGCTGTAATTTCAGCTAAACTTTGATGTTTCTGGGGCATTCTGGATCAAGAATAAGTGGTGGGAGCCTCATAAGCCAGACTACCCTTGACTTCCCTGTGTGTCTAGTTTTCTGAAGTGTCTGGAGTTGGTAGGTTTCAATGGGTACCAGCATGGGACAAAATACCGCAGCTATCCACATCACCAAAAAGACTGAAATTCCAAGGAAAAGCTTGATGTCTCCATGTTGCATTTTGGGGCCTTCTGTTTCATGGGTGATTGGCTCAGCCACACAAGTGAGGTATCATTTTTATTGGGTGAAGTGTGGGAACAAAGAATACTAGAATATTTGTATTATCTATTGAATTTCAATCCATTGTTGGCTTTCAAATGTAAGTCAGTATAAAAAACAGAACACATTTTGCAAACTCCACTCTGAATCATGATAGTGTGGGTAACCACAAATTCAGAGTTGTACGAATAAACGCTATTCCTAAACCCAGATTCTTGGGTACATTTAAAAAATGCATAGCTTTAATTCATACAAATTTTTCATTCACTGGACTTAATTGCATAAACGGATGTATGGTTGGTAAACAATGAAAATAATTATAAGCTGCACCTGATTGATGGCTCTAGTGTTTGGACAACCAACACACATTACATATCCCTACGACAGGAAGAGTTGTGAGAACTAGCTGCTTCTTCGGTGGACTTAAACTGTCTGATGTTATGGTTATAGTTTTTTTTCCAAATGCCCAATGACCAAAGTAACATTAATGAAGGCCAACCCATGAGCATCCGGAGCAATGCTTCTAAAGCACGGCAGTGTCCAATAGTTGTTCCTTTCGCATTTCGTCCTGCGGGATCCTGAGCTCTTTCACACTGTGCTTACCCTTCCATTGGTGATCCTGCTCTCCCGAGTTATTTAATAATATATACCTCCTGGTGAAGGTTACGTAGTCCATCGTCTCCTAAGAGCTTCGGTGTTAAACTAAATACCTAAATAAATATCCCATATGTTCCCTCCTTTTGAGTCCTTTCTGTCCAACATGCCCTCTTTCCTACATAAGGCTTAGCTCACATCACATACAGCTGTAAACGGATGGCCTGTAGTAGTTACGAAGACCCCTTGTAGAACTTCTCTAGCTGATTGATGGCTCAATACGCTCATTTCAATGTGTTTCCAGATGAAACACCTATATTGGTTCTATAGTTATGTATCACTAGCATTGTATCAAGTCCTAGACGAAGAACTCGATATTATTATCGTACTAATGTTCTGTTTTCAATGAACACATTTTATATATGCGTTCACAACAGTCATTACTGTATGAAGTGCCCTGATGTCCATCCAACTGCATTCTTGCCATGGAAAAACTGAACAGAAATGAATACCTCCTCATGCATGCTGCTCTGGCAGAACGCACCTGTGATTGGCTCACCATTCCCCTTCCCAGTAATGAAACCTTAGATTGGGTTCAAAATTGACGTAGTAACCTTCTCCGATAGCCACTTGGACCTATTTATATGAAGGACTGTTCTTCCTACAAAACATTCATTCATAGGAGTTCCAGCCCGTGTTCTAGCAAAACCCACTAATCCCGGTCCTAACTTGGCACCATATCCACGCATGTCTTTGCCAACACCTATTCCACACCTTCCCCCAGCAAAAATGATTAATATTTATTTTTAAAAAAACTATCCTCAGTAATATCCCCTCATGTCTTTGCAAATACTGCTGCTCTCCAAGTAACACCACTCCTGCCTGTACCAACCCCCATTACTCACACTAGCAACACCCACTCATGAGTCAAACTGTTCCTCCCCCAGAGTTACTCAGTCGTGTTGCTACTAAACATTGCCAGTCTACAGCAAAGCGTGTCTTGAAAAGCTGAATCTATGCCAGATTTTCAGCATAACCCCTGACTGTAAATGAGTTCCATTTAAATTTGCTGAACGTAAATTTGTTTTCTGTAGAGATCCTGGAACGCCGGCATGGACCCGGCACTCGTAGACCTATGTTGGACATCTCCATTAGTACTGCAAGGACCAACCCCAACCCTTACAACAACAATGCTCACTCACTCTACCAAACCCAGTCCATTCCACAACGAAACCTATTCATGACTGCGTGTGACAAAATCATGTCAACAATGTCTGGATGAAAGCTTGCCCAACACACGAGTGTAAAAAATGCTGTCCTTCCCACAGCAATTCCAACTTATGGCTCCCTAAAACCATAGCACCCTTCAATGCGCACTCACGCCTGCCCTAAACGCTAATCTTCCCCCAGCATCTCCTACGTATGCCTTGACTAGGCAACCCCTCATCCAAAGGCAACAGAGGCCAGAGGAGTGGGCGAGTTGAGTGTTAAAGATGTACTCACCTGCGTTCTCCCAGCATCCTGGACCATATAACATGGCAGCGCTAGAGTCAAGGCAAGGGCTTGTAGCTCCATCAGATGAGCGGTGCTGGATCCCTGAAGCACAACCTTCTTGGCACTTTAAAACAAAAACACAGCGGGTTAGCAACTGTACAGATCAAGGCTTGCCTCCCATGATTACTTTAGGTAGTCACAAGACTAGCTATAGATTGAGTCCTGCCACAATATATGATATGGTAAGATGTGTTGGATTCTAACAAGGTAAACACCCTTCAAAATAAGAGGTGGTCTAACGAGTCGCAAAGCAGACTAACGCAGCTCTTCCTTCATTGAAGTTGTGATGTCAGAGGTCCTGGGAATGGGGGGTCTCCAGCTGGCTGCTACAATCCGAAAAGTCTGAGCATGCACAGACACAAAGAATGCGCTGCAACGTCGCTACATAAGGCTCCTCTGTTCCATGGTGCAGCCCTGTGGCACTGAGGTTGACATTAGCTTTCCACGAATAAGGCTTTTTTCTCTGAATCCCAGCAACATTTCTGTCTGAGTCAAGACACCTTTCAGGCAGCCATGGTGGTTCTTGCAAGCACATTACACCCAGCTATTCTGTGTTGTGTGGAATGTGGATCTGAATTATGAATTCAACATTCCTGAACACCAGAGAAACACGCCGCATAATGTCAAAAACAGAACTGTGCTTTGCACTAGCGCAATAGGAAAAACCAAGATTAATTTGAATAGAACTGTAGTCAAGCATACTAAAACAAATCACGCATATGAATACTACAGAAATGTCTGGGACAAAGAAGTATTTGAAAATGTAGTGGCGTTTTGGTTTTAGCAGAAGGAAGGTTGTCCTGCTTTAGCGCCTCACCCTCGTTGATGCCAAACCTTGGACCACCACCTGATCAGCGTACAGCGGAAATCAGGGTCATTCATGGCCACTTAGGAGTGTTCTGAGCCCTCTCACATACGAAGAGACCATGAACCATTGTGTAGCTGTCCTCCGTTCCTACACTTAGTGCTGCATGACACTATGAGACACAAGAGGCTGGCCGCTTGGTCCCGCGTCCAAGGTCAGCTCAGAAACCCTTGGTCCTAGAATTCTGTCTGCCTCGTGCTGTTGCTTCCACAAGGATCTGGGTTTCCTTGTGCCTCCGCCCTGCTGTGTTTTATGCTGTTATGCTGTTTTCAAGCGTGTTGTGACAGGTCTGCTGCCCACACACAGAAGAATGACACATAAATAAATGAATAAAACAGCCCTACGGAAACCAATGCTGTGTGGCATCAATTTGTCTATGTGTTGAGCGATGTTGTAAATAACTCAATGTAGCTTTGTGGTGTATCAATAAATATACACAAGTTAGTACCAATCATGCGTAAAGAAATAATAACTTTGGTGATAATTCATTTTTTCGGCTCTTTCATGGTCATTTTTAAAGTAATATAAAAGCAAGCTGTGTGAATGTCTGCTGCAGGCTGCGGAAAGATAAAACACTACCACGGTTCAGATGCCATCGCAAATCAGTATATTTAGAAGTGTCTGACGTGGGAAGCTGCCCTGGAGGTATTAGGGGGGGGTAATCATTGTTTTGGGGAAGATAATGTAAGTATTGATTAGGCTAAGGAAGGAAAGGAAGGAGGGGGAAAGCTGCAATCTGCACATGGAAGAAAGGCTGATTTTTCTCCTTCTGTTGTGTATCTATAGAAAGGGTCTTTAGAGACTGGACAAGGAAAGTAATAAACGGTGGATGTCAGTGAGTGGGATGAAGCAACATGAGTGACTCTGGGGTCGTCCAGACGTGCGCTCAGGGGCTGAGGCACATGCTGTTTCGTAAGCTATTCCCACGCATGGGAGGTTTAACGCGGCCCTCATATGAGCAGGTTCTGAGTTTAATGTTAATTGGAGCTGATACAGTAGTAAAGTATCTGGTGTGACTATAGCCAGCTCCTTCAAGGCTGAGGAAACAGTTGTAAGGACCGCTCTGAAGCATGACAACAGGCGCCCCAGAGAGAACCGGCGCACGGCATTAAGGGAACGGACATTTTTTATATAATTTATTTATTGACTGAACTTAAAGAAAGATGGATCTGGATGAAAGTCAGAGCACAATTGAAGAGAAAACAAAAAACAAGATGGCCCCAGTGTTACAAAGGCGTTTGTGTTGCAGGTTGACTGGGATAATGAGGGCGCGCTAGAGAGTGACTCAGGGAACCTGACAGCAGTTCGTATTCTTCCTGTGGTGCCTTACATATGAACCGTGTGTCTTTTCTTCTTACATGTCAAGGCGTGCAGCCTAGCTGGTGATAAGAAAGAGACAGACATTGGGGAATGCTGCAGTCATTGGATGGAGACCCCGGTGGATGCGCCCGCATTATAAGAGAGTGCGATGAGGCTGAGCATCTCCTGAGAGCTCTGCTCCAAAGTTACAAAAAAATCCGGCCTGTAGAATAATGTACAAGATCACCACACCTGACCCCCATCAGACACACAACGAGGCCACAAAACTCCATTTAACCTTGACTCAATACAGGTTGTTGCATCTGGGGAATCAATCAGTAGACCTTTCAAAGGCCTAATTCAACAACCTCTCAGAGATGTGTGCAAGACATGAGCTCCGTTCCCGATAGTGGCTCTGACCCCAACTTACCCGTGTTCATCCCATCTGCACAGTATCTCTCGATGCTTCGCTTCTCCCTGCATTCGCTGGTACAGGCCGACGGCAGCGTGCCCCACCTGAGCTGCGATCTAAAACAGAGTACAGAAAGGAAGTCAGCTATGCTTTGCATGAAGTGGCTGAAAAGATGGACTGCAACACGTGACTCAGATACTATGCCCAGTACATATGTCTATCATCTTAGCTCACAAGTTTCTGCTTTGTCACATAGCACAAGAACTCTTCTGGCAATGGCCCCTTCGTGGAGATATACTACAGGCAGTTTCTCAGAAGCCTCAGAAAAATTCCAACCTAGAAGGCATAAGACGCCGGTTCAAAAGACCTTGGGTGGTAAGCAGCCAAGAACTACGTGCAGCATCGCAATACTGCTTGCCGCATCGCAATACTGCTTGCAGCATCTCAATACTGCTTGCAGCATCGCTGTACTACGTGCAGCATCGCAATACTGCTTGCCGCATCACAATACTGCTTGCAGCATCGCAGTACTGTGTGCAGTATCGCAATACTGCTTCCTACATCTCAATATTGCTTGCAGCATCGCTGTACTGCGTGCAATATCGCAATACTGCTTGCCGTATTGCAATACTGCTTGTCGAATGGCAATTCTGCTTGCAGGATTGCAATACTGCTTGCAGTATCGCAATACTGTTTCCCGCATTGCAATAGTGTTTGCAGCATCGCATTACTGCATGCAGTATTGCAATACTGCTTGCCACACCACCATACTTCTTGCAGAATCATAACACTGCTTGCAGCATCGCAATACTGCTTGCAGTATCTTATTACTGCTAGCAACATCACAATACTACTTGGAGTATCACAATACTGTTTGCAGCATCGCAATACTGTTTGCAGCATCGCAATACTGCATGCAGTATCGCAATATTGCTTGCAGCACTGCAATACTGCTTGCAGTATCGCAATACTGTATGCAGTATCACAATGCTGCTTGCAATATTGCAATGCTGCTTGCGCTATCGCAGTGCTGCTTGCGCTATCACAATACTGCTTGCATTATCGCAATACTTCTTGCCGCATCGCAATACCTCTTGCAGTACCACAATACTGCTTGTATTACCGCAATACTGCTTGCAGTCTATGGTACGTGCCGCGCATAATGTGAATAGCAGGAATCTAATCCAATTCAACAATCTAATGAAAACACATCCACTCCAGGATGGGGTGACATCAGAAGAACAAGCATTGGCATAGCCAATAGGCCTCGTCTTTGGGACCTTATAAGTGTTTAGCCATGCAACACTTGATGTTGTTGCACCAAGGATGTTGTGCTGGATAACTAAATACTTATAAGCTCCCGAAGGCGAGACCTATTGGCTATGCCAATGCTTCTTCTACTAATCAGCCAGATAACAGTTAATTAAAACTGTACCAGGATCGTTTTTCGCAGTTGACTTGCTGTGGTAATGAAGTGACACATGGTTAGACTCACAAAAAAAGTCAAATATGATCGCTTTCAAGACACAGCGCTGCCGGGCAGCTTCTTGCTCCGCCCCTGCGCTGTAAAATAACCATTTTCAGTTCCCCCATTTTTAACCCCTCGGTTACAACTCAATAAACATTTGTATCTTAGAATGACGACCGGGCTGAGGCCAGGACAGCGTGCGGCGTAGGCATCCGTGTGAGTGACGGGTGGTCTCGTGGATGCCCAGACGTAATGGAATACAAAACAAGTATTGGCCTGGCTTCAGAGTGCTCATACAAAGGGCATATATTGTATTTGCACGCACACATTCAACCCAGAATGTGAGCGTAGCCAAATTGGAGTGGGGTGGTTAGCATAAAGAAGTCGTGTCTGAACTGACTGCATATAGACGATTTAAAATTGAATGTAAGAGCATGCTGATTGGTTGTAGTTGTTAAATGTAAAATAGCCCCTCGCACATTCTGAAGAAAGCACTTTCCCAGGGCCAGTGATGCGCCAAATAGCCATTGGCTATTATTGAGAGTCAAGTCAACTCTATGCATATTTTAAAGAATTGTTACCAATATGCTATTTTCAAGAGTCCTTATGATGTGATGCCAGACGTAAAAGTAGCAGTGCCCTCTGCAAACCTGGCGAGGGGAACCTAGGATTTGGGTATCGCGCAGAGGTACATTGGCCTTAGGTTGAATGGTCCATGGGAAGAGGTCAACCATGGACCTATGTTACGCCCATGTACAGAAAGGGGGACGAACATGCACCAGACGTGCAGGACACCATACACAGTCACGAAACCAGGAATACACACATTGATGGCACAAGAAGTCACTGGAGATGCACCAACAGCCAGGCATTATTTAAAGTCGTATGCAGCGCTTAATTCGTAAAAAGAACAGTAAATGCCAGGGCCCTTCTCAAAAGGTCACCGCAGCTTGTACCATTCATCGCCCCTGCCAGCGCTGCCATTATCAACACAAAAGCATCACACTTGTGAATGACAATTCGGACTATTAGAGGTTACGCAAAGCTTAAAACCGGTCTGGATTGACTGGTACTGTTAATTCTTTTAATGTATATTGAATCATGAAACACTCGTCCATGTGCGCATCTGAAAAATAAACATACAGTGCCACTATGTGGCGGACTGTCATGCGTGCCGGCATAGAGAATTAAGTGCCAATGCTGAATACCTGAAAACAAGGGCTCAAATTAAGCACTGTGGCCAGCCCCTTAAACTATGAAGTGTCTCAGAAGCAGCGAAGGAAGCCAGGCAGGCAGGCAGGCGCGTGCTGTGCGGGCTCTAAGATGGATTGGAAGCGCGGTAACTGCTGCTTAGGAGGCAGACCTCAGATGAACCTGGCTGACACCAATAGGAGCTACACGTATAGTAAAATGACAATTATATAGTGCATTGTGCTTTATACATCTACTACGTAGCCAACGCCCACCCTTGAAATTAGGACTCCATAAATAGAAGAGGTTTTATGTACAGAGCTGAGTAGTGGGCTCAATGCAGCACTGCCTTGCACGCAAAGCATACGCACATACACAATATACACTGACACACAGCCTCATGGATACGCACACATACATTCCCAAAACACAGACATACCTATGCAGGTACGTACGCCTGCACAAAACGCACAGATAAACACACAAACAACTCTGATGCACGTATAGATATTCCGATATGTGCAAACTCCCACATGCACACACTTGTTACAATATGTCGCTTCAGCAAAAGAGGGAACGAATGGGCATGAGGATGGCAGAATGAGTCGAGGTCTGGGTAAATAAGCGAATGATGAGTCGAGGTGTGAAAGAGCAGGTGAGAAAATCACGGAGGAGCTGAGTGAGTGAGTAAAGACTAGCGCTCGTCAGGACGCACAGGGTTTGAGCAGTCAGTCAGAGGCAGAACAGCCGTCTTCATATTTGATGAAACCAGGGCAGTGTGCTAAGCTAATTTACAAGTTGTAATCTAAACTCACCTTTGTAGAGACGCTCAGGCCACCATACAAATCATGCTTTCAACAAGCACTGGCCTCGCGGCAGTAAAAGTAACGCTGCGCGGCCGTAAAAGCGAAAGTCATCGCGATCACTCTGAAAGCGAAAGTGATCGCGATGATGCTAGGGATGCGCACGCAGCAGTGGGGGGAGGGGCAGAGGCAGGGAGCAAGGGAGAGGAAAGACAGATGCTGCACAGGAAAGGCAGATGGCCGCGCGTGCACGCGCACGTGCACTCATGCTTGTAGCCAGCCAGCAAATGCCTGGGTAGCACTTTCGAGATCCACTTTACTAAAAGTCGAGCAACAGCGCATGCACTGTTCTAGGCTCCACCTAAAAAAGGCAGCACTGCTCATAAGGAAAACCACCTGCTGCATCATGCCTGGTAGGTGGGTAAACAGTGGGTTTGGAGGTTGGTGATGCTCAGATGTGGTAGTTGGTGGATGCTCCCGCACAGGTGCTTGAAAGTGTCAGAAATGTTTGGAACAGGCTTTGAATGCTGCTGCGTATCAAGCAGTTAACTCCTGCTGCAAGGAGCGAGAGCAGCACAGAGTACTTCCCCTAGATGAGGTATTTGTCCCTGTGAAGACCACAGCTTTCAGGGGTAGCTAGGTATGCTATGTTGTGTTATGGTGTTTTGTAGAGTGCTTAGTAACCAATAAATGCTTTTTGGTGCTGACTGACTGTATTAGTCTTGCTATGTTAAATTATTTCGGGAACATTTTTAGTTATTAGCAAAATATCATATTTTTCTACATTTATATTGAAATCGTGGGAGTTCCGGACAGCGGCTGCTGTACCACAAATTCACAGACTCCAGTAAAGTACATGCAGTTCTGACATCACAGCCACACAGCGCTGAATCTAGAAGTGATAAAGATGAGGTTTAGAGAAAGCCTCAGCTGCAGCTTCCACACGTGTTGTCATGTATGAGGGAGCAAGGCCTCACGCTGGGAAGCCAGATGTTGAGAGGTGTTTCCTCCCATCACCAATGAGCACCTGTGCCTGCTGCCACTTACTCTGCAGCCAAAGAGCCACAGCTACTAAGCTGGCCTGTAGATCGATGTTTTTGTACTAATTTTAAATAAGAATTTGCACTGTGGATGTATGTACACAATTACAGCCCAAGTTGTAGATCAGACTAGCAAAAGGGACATCCGGCTGATGAACAAGGCTGGAGCCATAAGGCAGCCACAGAGGACTGTGACATTGGAAATAGCAATTCACTGGGAACAAGCGGTCAAAAGGAAGGATATCCACAGGAATCCCTGGGGATGCAGGGCCACAGTGGCGGCTGGTGACCTTTAAAAGTGGTGAGGCGTCATCCTTGGCTCGAAATCCTTGGCTTGAATTCCAAAGAGCTTTTTTTTCTTGAAGGGTTCTCTCACACTTTCTTGCACTTGGTTTACCGTCTCACTCTGACTCACTCAGTCTTACTTGGTCTCACTGTGAGAAAGTGGCTCTGTATATACTGTTCCTTAATAGGTACAGGGTGTAGAGTCCACAGTCCCCCAGGGTTTGACAGAGGCTAAAGTTAGATATAACCTTACTCTCTAAAGTGGTAGCTTGGTCGAGCAGTAAGGCAGTATCAGAGGACAGTGTAAAGCATTTGTTGCACACACTCAGTCAGCAAATGGTCTCACACACTCAAGAACTGAACTCTAGGCCAATGGTTTATATATAAAAAATATATGCTTGTTTTATTTTAGAACCAACACTTGGATTTAAAATATACTTTCTCAGAAGGAGATGTTTCATATAAATACTTTTGCAATATGCAATTGACTTTTGTAAACAGTTACAATTGGTTGCAATAGGCAACTCTATTTTAAACACAACAATGCATTGAGCTCAATGGAAAATTCAAGTTATTTGCAACAGATTACTTTTTAGATTACTTTTGGAATTCCAGGACTGGATCCTAGATTCAGTCCTGGGTCAGTACTCAGAATCAAGTGATGAAAGTCGACTTAATTACTGTAATGATTTTTAAACAATATTTAGCTATTTTAAAAGTTGACACTCAGAAAATATTTCAAAGAAAACAGTCAATGATTCCCTATGGAAGGAAATTCAAGTTGTAGGTACAGTATATTCTCGTTACTTTTGTAATCCAGTACTGGGTGCCTAGACTCAGTACTGGGACCTTTATCCAAAACAGGTAAGTAATTACGTTTTCAGATATTATATGATTTTTGAAGAATATTTAAAGATTGCAGAAATTGACACTTAGAAGAAATTTCACAGAAAAACAGTCAATGATTTCGTACGGAAGAAAATTGGGTTAAGGGTAAGTACAGTTGTAAGTATTGTTCAGAGTCAGTGCTGGGCACCAAGATCCAGCACTGGGAGCTCACCTAAGAGCAGGTGAGTAATTTCGTTTTCGTTACTCGGCTGATTTTTGGTGAATATTTTAAGATTTGAAAAGTCCACACTTAGAAGAAATTTCAGGAAAAAGCCAGTCAATGTTACCCTATGAGGAAAATAGAGTTATCGGTTGAAGGGTAAGTACTCGACTGGCAGAGTTGAGGTTCTGTGCATAGACTCAGGGGTCCCCCAGGGTCAGGTAGGTACAGTTGGTTCACCCTCAGCGACTCTAGGGCGGCCGGGTGCAGAGAGAGTTAGGCCCAATGTTATCCTATGAGGGATAGGGGGGCCTTGGTTGGTGGCTGCTGACTGGCAAGCCACGCGGCTGTGGGAGCTGGGCTCCTGGTCACTTACTCGGGGCAAGTGGGGAAGTAGGTAGGTGTAGAGTTTTCACTGCCAGGGCCACACGGGCGGCTGGGTGCAGAGTGCTTTTGAGCCTTCGGGCGCTCAATTGATTTCAATGGGAAATCTCCGGTTTAGAAAAGGACTGCAAGCTCGGGGACGAGGATTCTTCAGGTGCCACCACCACTTCGAGAGGTAAGTTGGGTAGTTGGAGGATAGGTTGGTACCCCGGGATTGGGCACAGGGGGCCGCAGGGCGCCGCGTGCAGGGGTGCCTTTTGGTGTCGAGAAATCTTACCCTATGTTGATCGCGGTAGGGAGAGGCACCTTGTTCTGAGGCTGCAGGCTTCTTCAGGAGTGTCGAGGGAGGTCCTTGGGTGCCCGACTCGGGGTCACAGTCGCCGTGGGGTCGTCCTTGTGGTCTTTGTTCACTCCGGCACTGGCCAGGCTTGGCTGGTGCAGAGTGTGCTGGGTTCGCGGTTCCGGGCTGCTGCCAGGGATTAGAGGTAGGTTTTGAGTAGAGCCTCTACTCATGGGAGTCCCAGGGGCTTAGAGCCAAAAGGTAGCCAGGTCCTCCAGGGTTTGTGAGGTTGCTGGCCACAAGAGATGCCGGGTTGGAGCAGGAGCAGGTTCGAGGGTCGACAGGCCGGTAGGGCTGGGGCCAAAGCAGTTGGTGTCTTCCTCTTTTTAGCAGCTGCAGGGCAGGTCTTCTTTCTTCTTGCTCTTCTTTGTAGTTTTGAATCTGGAATCTGGGGTAGGAAGGTTCAGGGTGCCCCTAAATACTAGATTTAGGGGCGTTACAGGTAGGTGAAGGGCAGGGACCAATGGGTCCCTGTCCTGGGGTGGGTACACCCCCTATCCTGCCTCTCTCCTGTGGGACGGGGGCAGTAGCCTAGTCCTGATAGGGCAGGGCTCCCCATCTTCAAGATGGCGAGAGCCCGGAGATGTGCTTCACCTCGCCTCCCCCACCTGAGGGGGGGGGGGGGTTGGCAGGCTGGCACATCCCCTGTCCTTATTTGGGGTTTCCGGCCAAAGCTTCCCGCCAGAGTAGAGGGTTGCAGTGGCCTGGGGAAGCTCACAGAGGCGGCATGCCTTTGAAGCTTCCCCCTGCCCATCCTGGGGGAGGAGATTTAGCACCTCGCCCAGGATGTGCATTGTTGCAGGCCCAGGAGAGCAGGGGCTCTCCTACCCAGGGGTCCAGCAACATGTCTGCTGGGTGGCAGCCTAGGCAGCCTCAGAGCAGACGTGGATTGTAGGTTAGGTTTAAGGGGGCACCTCTAGGATGCCCTCTGGGGTGCTTGGTACATTAAATCCCACACTGGCATCAGTGTGGGTTTAATGTGCGGAGAAGTTTGATACCAAACTTCTCAGTCTTTAGTGTTGCCATTATGGTGCTGTGGAGCTCGTGTTTGACGAGCTCTCAGCACCATGTACTCTTAAATGGCAGCACTGCACTCACAGTGCTCAGGAATGGACCTGGGCACTGTAGGGGCACAGGGCTCCTGCTCCTGTGCCCACACCATTGGCATAAGGCACCCAGCTAGAGGGGTGGCTGATGTATGCCATGGCAGTGTAGGTGACGGGCATGGCACACAGGGATGTGTGTCATGTCGACTTTGTTTTTATCTTGCACCCAAACACTCAGCCTGCAAAGGCAGTGTGTGTGTGTAAGGGTACAGGGCCTTTAAGGGTGGCACAAGGAGTGCTGCAGCCCTTAGAGGCCTTCCCTGGTCACAAGGCCCTGGGTACCTAGGGTACCATTTACCAGGAGCTGACATGTGGCCATGGTTTGCCAATTTGGGTTTGTTTTGTTTTAGGGAAGGAACATAGGCCCTGGGCACCTGATTGGCAGGAGTCCAGAGCACACTCAATCAAAGTACATTCAGCAAAAAGTGGGGGCATACCATGCAAGAAAGATGGCACTTTCTCACACTCACTAATTCACACAGTCTAACTCATTCAACTCCGGCCCACTCAGTCTTACTTGGTCTCCCTCATTCACAGTCTCACTCATTGAACTCCGGCCCACTCAGTCTTACTTGGTCTCACTAATTCACAAATTCTCACTCATTCTACTCCGGCCCACTCTGTTTCACTCACTCCCACTCATTGTCACTCATTCTGAATTACTCAGTCTTACTGTGACTCAGTCTCGCACAAGGTAACACTCAGTGTCTTTCTCTCTCACTCGCTCACATTCATTCTCACACATACTGGTCCTTACTGTCACTCCTTATCACTCGCTCAGACTCATTCCTTCCCTGACTCTCGCTCACATTAACTCACGCACAGTCATACAGACATGATCACAGTGCACCTTCACGCACCTGTGCTCAATATTCTCCAATGCACTGTTCAATTAAATGTGATGCCGCAGACCACACGCGTGATGCTGCTTCCATTAGTAGAAAGTGGGACATCGGGTGGTCGGAGTTTTGCTGTTCCCCACAAATTCCAGAACGTTATGTTACAGACATATGAGAACATTATTTTTTTATTCAATGCTTGCCCTGTGGAATTCTGGGTACCAGAAAGGGGTGGCATCCACCCAGGACACACCCCCAGGTGTCTACTGTTCATAAATGTTTGGGGCTGCTAGGATGCCCTTGGTGCTGACCGACCCTAGGCCCAGACATTGTCCGTGTCCCAGCAGGAGCCAGAAGCTGCTTGGAATTTTCCTTAGCTCAAGAAAATATCCGAACGCCGCCCAGCTCCTCACTGGGGCACAGATGTGCGTATGTTCGCTGTAAACTATATAGATTTTGTATTAGCCCAAGAAAAAAATCCAAAGAATGTCCAGCAACTTGCCGGGGCACAACTGTGTCTGTTTCCCATAAAGAAGTGATACAAAAAAACAACAACGTCTGGCACAGATGCACAGTGCCTTCTTACAATCTTCTTCCCAGACAGAGATCCAAGGGCAGACGAAGCAGCTGTATGAAACTAAACCCAGCGGTGGGTACCGGAAGCGGCGGGACAAGAAACAATGATGGTCCATCTCCCCCCAGTTTCCATCTCCTGATTCGTGTCTTCTGGCGGGATGGGCTGCTCCGCCCTTTATCCATCTCCTTCCCACCAATAGGAAAAAAAAAGAAAAAAGAGTCTTGAGCTGGTGGGTATGGGCAAGGGGCTAATAGGGCAGGCAGTAATAGGTGCCCTTACGCTCCTTCTAGAGCTCTGCCTACCCACTTGATCGACCTTGGAGTGCTAAGGAATACCTCCCAGCCGCCTCCATATGTGAGTGAGTGATGTTTACTTCCAGGAACAGAATTTTCACGAACTTCAAATTTTGTTAATCTATTTTCTTCAGCCCTGCTCACCCACTGTACCGTGGGTATAGACTCCCAGCAATTCTGTCATTCTTGTCACCCCTGTTTTCATCCTTTCCTCACCCCTAGAACAATTGATATGATCCCCATTCGATCACGACCCAGAGACGTTCGTTGTCCTGCTCACAAATTAAATTTCGGCCACAAAATCACGTATTTCTGTGTGTAAGATGCAATCATTTGGCCTTAAACCACTGGGAATGAGCTCTTGCAGAGTGCTGGTTTGTAGGCCTTGTTGCTGCCACAGTAAATACTAGATGACAGACAGGGAACAAGTAAGTTATTAGGCACAGGATCCCTGGAGGGCAGGATGGAAGAGAAATGACATGATTTTACTCGTGATTTCAGGTAGGTCGCTCCCCCACGCCGCACAGCACCACCTGTGTGACCGTGTCCCTCTGCTCTCTGCCACCGGCGTAGGTTCTAGGCCCCTCTGCCTGAGTTGTGTTATTCACTGTAAACTGTTTCGTTGATTTTTGTTGTCTCCTGTTTCTTTTGGCCTCTGTGTCCCTCTTGCCTTTGCCTTTTGTGCCCCTCACCCTGCCCCCGCTGGTGCCCTTTTGCTCTCTGTGCCCCCGTTATTTTCGCCTGTTTTTTTCCAGCCGCTGCGTCCCCGCACCCTGCCTGTCCATTCGTCCTCCCGCCTCCCATCTGCTCCTCCCTCCCACCTCCCCTTATAATGGCGGCCGCGCGCCTAAGGCAAGCCCGTCTGCGCACGTCCGCGCCTGGACCGCACCAGACCCCCTGGAACACCACAACACCCGACGCCGCTACGACGCCAGCAGCCTCCACACACTCAACGCCGGCAGATCACACACCTGCTTCCAGGCCACCCCGAAGCAGACCCATGGACTCTTCTCCTGCTGGAACTGCCGCAACACCAGCCTCTAACACACCACCACGCCCACCGGGGTAGGTCGCAACAGCCTCCGATGCCTTCTACTCAACACCCGCTCCGCCCGCAAACACGCCATCGAACTCTGGGACCTACTCGACTCCACCTCCCCAGATGTCGCCTTCCTGACGGAGACCTGGATGAACCCCCCCTCGGCACCCAACATCTCCATAGCCATCCCTGACAGCTACAAGATCACCCGCAGGGACCGCACCAATGGAACAGGAGGAGAAATCGCCATCGTCCACAGAAACACCCTCAGAATCTCGACCAGCACCGACGACGCGCTTATCACCGCCGAACACCTGCACTTCCAGATCCACACCGACCCCAACACCACCCTCAGAGGAACCCTCATCTACAGACCACCCGGTCCCCGACCACAGTTCACCGACTCCATCGCCGACTTCGTCAGCACGCACGCCCTTGCATCCACAGACTACATCCTCCTCGGAGACCTGAACTTCCACTACCTCGAGAACACCAACGACAGCAACTCCACCACCCTGCTCGACAACCTTGCCAACCTCAGACTCAAACAGCTCGTCACGACTCCCACCCACTCCGCCAGACACACGCTCGACCCCATCTTCTCAGCCAGCAACCATGTCACCTTCAGCCACACCACCGAACTCCACTGGACCGACCACTGCTGCGTCCACTTCACTTTCGGGAAACCTATCACGTACCACCGCACAAATCGGGCCCCCCACCGAAGCTGGAGCAAAGTCACCAAAGACCAGCTAGTCACCACTCTCGCCCGAAACCCACCAACGGACACTACCGACACCGACTCTGCCACCCTCAACCTCAGGCAATGGATCGGCGACTGCGCCAACACTCTCGCCCCGATCAAGAAACCCTTGAACAGACGCTCCGACAGAAAAGCCATCTAGTTCATCGCCGACCTCCAGGCATCCAAGCAGGTCTGCCGTAGGCTCGAGAAGAAGTGGCACCACAAACAGATACCAGACAGCAACACAGCCTACAAGAGCGCCATCTGCAGACACCACCAACTCATCCATACCGACAAAAGGACATCCTTCAAAGAGCGCATTGACAACAACGCACACAACAGCAAAGAGCTCTTCAACGTCGTGAAGGAACTCTCCAACCCCAGCTCCAACTCCAACGACATCCCAAGACAACAAGACCTCTGCGACTCCCTAGCCACCTTCTTCCACCGCAAGATCGCAGACATCCAAGACAGCTTCAGCAACCAGGCCTCCCCGACTTACACAGACACCTCAGACTCACCGCCCCTAAGCCACATCAACATTGACCCCCTGCTTTCCAGGACCCACGTCAACGACGAAGACACCATCAAAATCACGAACACCATCCACTCCAGTTCACTATCTGACCCCTGCCCGCACCACATCTTCAACAAAGCAAGCTCCACCATCGCACCCCATCTCCGCAAAATCATCAACAGCTGCTTCGAGACCGCCACCTTCCTGGGGATGGGAAGCACGCCGAGATCAACGCCCTACTCAAAAAACCCAAAGCGGACCCCAAGGTCCTCAAGAACTTCCGGCCCATCTCTCTCCTCCTTTTCCCGGCAAAAGTCAACGAGAAGATCCTCAACAGGCTACTGACCGCCTTCCTCGAAAAGAACAACATCCTGGATCCGTCCCAATCTGGCTCCTTCAAAGAACGCCTAGACAACAACGCACACAACAGCAAAGAGCTCTTCACCATCGTGAAGGAACTCTCCAACCCCAGCTCCAACACCAACGACATCCCACCTTCGCAAGACCTGTGCGACTCGCTGGTCATCTTCTTCCATCGCAAGATCGCAGACATCCATGACAGCTTCAACGCCACGACCACCCCGACAACCACTGAGACCTCCACCCCCACGACCATCACCCACACCAACCGCCTGATCTCCTGGACCAACATTAATGACGACGACACCATCAAGATCATGAACACCATCCACTCCGGATCCCCGTCAGACCCATGCCCACACCACATCTTCAACAAAGCCAGCACCGCCATCGCACCCCTTCTCCGGAAAGCCATCAACATTTCCTTCGAGACAGCAACCTTCCCGGAGAGCTGGAAGCACGCCGAGATCAACGCCCTACTCAAAAACCCCAAAGCTGACCCCAAGGACCTCAAGAACTTCCGGCCCATCTCCCTCCTTCTTTTCCCGGCGAAAGTCATCGAGAATGTCGTCAACAGGCTCACCGCCCCCCAGCCACATCAACATTGACCCCTGCTTTCCAGGACCCACGTCAACGACGAAGACACCATCGAAATCACTAACACCATCCACTCCGGTTCACCATCTGACCCCTGCCTGCACCACATCTTCAACAAAGCAAGCTCCACCATCACACCCCATCTCCGCAAAATCATCAACAGCTCCTTCGAGAGCGCCACCTTCCTGGGGAGCTGGAAGCACGCCGAGATCAACGCCCTACTCAAAAAACCCAAAGCTGACACCAAGGACCTCAAGAACTTCCGGCCCATCTCCCTCCTCCTTTTCCCAGCGAAAGTCATCGAGAAGATCCTCAACAGCCAACTGACCTCCTTCCTCGTAAAGAACAACATCCTGGACCCGTCCAAATCTGGCTCCTTCAAAGACCGCCTAGACAGCAACGCACACAACAGCAAAGAGCTCTTCAACATCGTGAAGGCACTCTCCAACCCCAGCTCCAACACCAACGACATCCCAGCTTCGCAAGACCTGTGCGACTCGCTGGCCATCTTCTTCCATCGCAAGATCGCAGACATCCACGACAGCTTCAACGCCACGACCACCCCGACAACCACTGAGACCTCCACCCCCACGACCACCACCCGCACCACCCGCCTGATCTCCTGGACCAACATTAACGACGATGACACCATCAAGATCATGAACACCATCCACTCCGGATCCCCGTCAGACCCATGCCCACACCACATCTTCAACAAAGCCAGCACCGCCATTGCACCCCATCTCAGGAAAGCCATTAACATTTCCTTAGAGACAGCAACCTTCCCGGAGAGCTGGAAGCACGCCGAGATCAACGCCCTACTCAAAAAACCCAAAGCTGACCCCAAGGACCTCAAGACCTTCCGGCCCATCTCCCTCCTTCTTTTCCCGGCGAAAGTCATCGAGAAGGTCGTCAACAGGCAACTGACCTCCTTCCTCGAAAAGAACAACATCCTGGACCCGTCCCAATCCGGCTTTCGCAACAACCACCGCACCGAAACAGCACTCATCGCCGCAACCGACGACATCAGGGCCATGATGGACAACGGAGGAACCGCGGCCCTCATCCTCCTGGACCTCTCAGCCGTCTTCGACACCGTCTGCCACCACACCCTCCGCACACGCCTCCACAACACAGGGATCCGCGACAAAGCACTGGACTGGACCACCTCCTTCCTCACCGGCAGAACCCAGAGTGTCTGTCTCCCCCAATTCCGCTCTAGAGACACCAAGATCATCTGCGGCGTACCCCAAGGATCGCCCCTCAGCCCGACACTCTTCAACATCTACATGGCACCGCTCGCCAACATCGCCAGATCGCACAACCTCAACATCGTCTCAGATGCCGGCGACACCCAGCTGATCCTCTCCCTCACCAAGGCCCCCACCACCGCCAAATCCAACCTCCACGAAGGAATGAAGGCCATTGCCGATTGGATGACGATCAGCCACCTGAAACTGAACTCGGACAAGACGGAGGTCCTCATCATCGGATCCACCCCCTCCACCTGGGACGACTCATGGTGGCCGGCTGCACTGGGAGCTGCACCGACGCCTACTAACCACGCACGCAACCTGGGAGTCATCCTGGACTCCGCATTACCAATGACCCAGCAAGTGAATGCCGTCTTCTCCTCCTGCTTCAACACCCTCCGCATGCTCCGCAAGATCTACAGATGGATCCCCACTGGTACCAGAAGGACAGTCACCCAGGCCCTTGTCACCAACAGACTGGACTACGGCTACGCTCTCTATGCAGGAGCATCAGCCAAACTCCAGAAACGACTACAACGCATACAGAACGCCTCTGCACGCCTCATCCTCGACATCCCCTGCCACAGCCACATCACAGCCCACCTGAAAGACCTACACTGGCTCCCCGTCAACAAGAGGATCACCTTCAAGCTCCTCACCCACGCTCACAAAGATCTCCACAACACCGGACCAGCGTACCTCAACAAATGACTCACCTTCTACACCCAGAACCGCCAGCTTCGCTCCGCTGACCTCGCCCTCGCCACCGTCTCCCGCATCCGTCGAGCGACCGCCGGCGGCAGATAGTTCTCCCACCTTGCCGCAAAAACCTGGAACACCCACCCCATCCGCCTACGACAGACCCAGGACATGCTGGCCTTCAGGAGACCCCTCAAGACCTGGCTGTTCGAGCAGTCGCAAACCCCCCCCCCCCCCCCCCCCACCCAACCCAGCGCCTTGAGACCCCCTCGGGTGAGTTGTGCGCTCTACAAATGCATTGATTGATTGATTGATCAATAAAAGAGAAACAAGGGGAATACAAGAGCTGCCCTATGCCAAAGTGAAAGGGCAGGAATACACCGTATTTAAACAATACGGTGAATTCCTGTCCTTTTTCCCTGCGCCTGTGCCATTTCGGCAGCCTAGAGCCAACGTAGGCACCCTCGCACCATGGTGCATAGGGGCCTCCGTTGCATGCAGGATTGGTTTTGTGCAGAAAGAGACACATTCCTCCACAAAAACAATCCTAAGAGGCGTTTTCCTCTTCAGCACACATAGAAAAAGGAAAAAACAAGGAGAAATAAACACATTCCTCGTTATGTCTCACCTCGGGAGGCATACGGATTTGGCGCTTCCCCAGGTTTATATCACTTTGTAAATCTGGGGCAGAAACAAATTCCAAAGGTGTTGAGTGGGAGAACCAACTGCAACGCCCATGTAATGCCACCCGGGCACAAAGCAAGGGGATGCAGAGATTTGCCCTGAGTCACCTTACTCATGATTTATGAGGCCACTCAAGGACACGCAGGGTGGCTTTGCATGGCTTCATAAATCAAAATGAGAGCCCTGCGTCACACATATACCACTTTACGTGGTGCAAAAGTGATGCAGAGCTCTCATAAATAAGCTCAGTTAGTTCTTTCTTGGTGAATTTCAACATTTGTTTAGACATGTTGCATGCAAATACAGAGTGCAGCTGTAATGGGCGAGAACCATGTTCCTCGGCGCAGACGTGTGGTAGCACTGTGGGATAGAACTTGTGATCAATTACTTTCTTATGTGATGTGTGCCTAAGTAGCCCCAGGGTAACTTGCAGTTACAGGATATGCTGTCTAAGCAGCTTTTCACACAGAGACAGATGCAAGGCCTGCAGGGACACCAACCCTCTGCAATGACCCTGAGGCTCAGACAGTGCTGGGAAAGAGTCACTGACAAGTCAGAACACAGAAAGGGTGCGCAGAACAGCAAAGCAGTGGGCAGAGTCAGACAGATATGTCCATGTGCGTTTAAATCACAGGGAGGCACTTTTATTTCATGAAGTATTTGACCAGCCTTTGGGGAATACAAATTTGTAACTTTTCCAGCAACAACTTTGGCGTTCTGGTACGCTTCCTAGGAAGGCTCAATCTGGAAGATTAGCTATCTGTGTCAATCTTTCACAGACTGTAGGAGAGTAAGATCTGCTTCTTATAGTTACCCCCACTTTTTGCTGATGTTTCACAGTTTTTCGAATTAGTCTGGCTGGGATCCTACTATCCAGGACCCCAGTCTAGCTGCTATCGCCTCTAAATTGATTGCATGTACTTTAGGTACACTCCATATTAGATTCTGGGGTACCCTTATAAGTCCCTAGTATATGGTATATTATGTACACAGGGCATAGGTACCCCAGAGGCCTCTCAGGGGCTGCAGCATGTATTATGCCACCCCTGGGAGACCATTCAAAATGACACCACAGGTATGCTACAGCAGCCTGTGTAAGGTGGTGCATGCACCCCTTACTTAGATATAGGTTCATTATATATACCCATATCACTGCACATATAAACCTATTAGTCACCCCTATGGCAGGCCTTATCAATCCTGAAGGCAGGGTGCTGGGTTTTATGGGAGAGGGTGCACCTGCATGAGCAGAGCCCCTCTGCAGCCTTCAGAACCTATATTCCGGGGTTGTTTATGATGCAGCCAACCATATATACCTAAGTGCATTATAACCTCGCGGTAAATACTAACTTTAAAACGGCTGCATGGAAACATGTTGTGTTTGGTGTCAAACACCTTGGAATCATACCTCCTTGCCAGTAACTGGTGGGGGAGATATGATTCCACCCTCCTAGAGGGAGACATATGACAACACCGGTACACCCGGTACCAGCTTTCTCGACCCTGGCATCACAAAATGGATACTAGCAGCCACAGACACGGGTCTGCCCTCCTGCTGCTGGACGAAACTCGAGCAGAGGAAGGCCTGACAATAGGTTTCCTGTCACAGAGAGTTGTGACCACCTCCCAGACAGGCTTTAGTGTATTAGGGCTGGGTGGGTGCACATTTGGTATCCCTGTGCATAGTCCAGCTCAAAGCGGTTGCAGGAGCCATTTGCTCCTGCTCTGGCGTGAAACTGGACAAAGAACATGGGTGTAGCCACCCCTCTGCCCTGACCCTCCCATAGGTGGGTCCCCAGAGTTTGTCCCACCCTTCCTTGGGTATAAAGTAGGAACCCCTGACTACAGGACTTTAGATTTTACCTGGACTAAACTCTGCTACAGAAACCAAGTACTTCGACAATCTGCACGACGCTGGATGACTGAAGAATCTCCCTTGGAGTAAAGGAGTTACTGCCCTGCAAGGCAGGCACCTGAAACGCAACTGACCGGTTTGTATCTCCTGCGCTCCTGAGGACTCCGAAGATTTCTGCAACACAGGAGGTGGGTTCCCGTGGTCTCTGACCGGTATCTGCGCTCTCAGCTATTCTGAGGTCCGTATCCCTTGTGGGGACCATGCAACCCGAACCCCTGTGCACCGTGTACATTTGCAGCAGCATATGCTTTTTGGCGATACCTGAGGCTGTGCTTTGAGGGACTTGTAGTACTGACCCCGAGCAGTAATTCCACAGAAGATTTCCAGCCTATACTCCACGAGTGTTCCGTGGACTGGTATTTTGTGATTCAGCTCGAGGTCCCATCGCGATCCCTAGTCTGTCGACCTGTGGGTCCCTGTGAAGGTAACTTTGACTTTCCATGGGCTTTCCTGGTTGCTCCAGAAGTGCCCTGACTCTGCATAGCTTGGAGAGTCCCCAGGACCTTGCTGGTCCTCACCAAAGCATCTTTTCTCTGACCGAGTGGGTTGCAGTTGCCAAGGCTTGTTGGTGTTCAATCCAGCCACTGACTCCCCAGCACTCAACATCCCTTGTGGGACAGCTCCCCTCCGGACTTTGGTCATTGTCGACGTCTCCTGATCCCCGTGGCTGCAGAGTCAAGCTTCACCTCTTCTCACATGAAACACCCGGCATCGGTGGACATTTGTCTATCGTACCCCTGGTCACTGTCAAGTGACCCAGACTCTGTCCCCTCTGCTTTCAGGTTCTTCTCAGCTCCGATCCAGGCTTGGATCACACCGGACACTTTTCATCTTCCCGGCAGCAGCACTTCTTCGGATCACGCCACTGAAATCAACGAGCGTTTCTGACACCGCTTGACCCCTATGCACGCGGCTCCCCTGGGATAGGTAACACGGGTACCTCGGTACTCACAAGGGTGCTGGCCTTAGAACCTTCTATGTTCCAAAGGGTTTGCTTGAAGTCCTCTCCAAAGTGTCCTTAATCTTTAAATTCCAACCTCGACTTTCCCATAGAGTTGTACGGAACTCACGTCTGTGTTCTCACACTGCACCCGTCCTCCGTGGGTCCCCTGTGTCACTACCTTGGGTGGTTCCTTGGGGTCCCAGCGATTCTGTGTGCTCTAGGCACTGTGTCTAGTCAAGTCGTGGTTGTTATACCACTTTCTTAGTATATGGTTTGGTCTCCCCCTGGAGCCCACTGTGTATTCTGTTATTTACTGTCGTTCTATTGATTTAATATTGTGTGCTTTGTTCTCTAATCTCATAAAGAAGTTAGTAGAGAGTGTTTAGTAATAAATACATATATTTTATATATTCCTGGCGTGGTTCTCCTTTCATTTGGTCTTTCAGGAAGTTATAATCTGCTAAACCAAGCTGCTTTACATTACTTCGAGACTTAGCCTGAAGGCTGCTCTCCATAGCTACCTCTAGGTCATCAATAAGGGTTGTGTGGACTGGTACAAGGTGCCCACTTTATTTAGTGGTCAGCATTTACCAGGCCAACTTCTCACACAGACCAACAGTCTTACCTTGCCAACCCCCATCGAGAGCTCCATGTTCACCACAAACACCATTTTGTAATAGCGTTCATCCTCCTCCTCATCTTCCTGCAAAGACACACGAAAGGTGTAAGAATCTGATCTCAGAGGCTTGCATGTACAAGAAACCTTTAAGCATCCTATTGACAATGACACCCTGAGCTCGGCAGTGCAGATACACAGCTGACACAAAGAGTGGATGTGCAGGGTTCATGTGACTAATAATCTGAGGCAGGATCTTCTCAGTAGGAGTCGTCTTACCACATGCTGGTTCTCTAAGCTGTCGAAGTAGAATATAGCGGCCTCCTCTGCAGACACGTTTCCTGTCAGAATTAAGGCCTGTGGGGCAAACAAAGCAACACACGACTCATCAGTGAAATGAAGGAGAGGCTGGACAGCCAATTTAGATCTTACAGGTCTTTCAAACACACCAAAAGAAGTTTACTCTATGGTCACTCTTGGCCCCAGGTTGGCCCCTACTGCTGTGTGTAGCCATCAGCACTACAATGGGGAAAGTGTAAACTTAATTTAAAATATGCTGGAACAAAGTTGTTTGGCAACTGGTTTCAGGCACGCATGTGGTATGCGTGTGCAAGTCTACGAAGTTAGTATGTTGTGCCGACATGATTGACTGCAAGAAGGTTTGGGGTTGCTAGTGGCAGGAGAGATCCTTCACGAACGGTGAGTACTTGTGTCACGAGAGATCCTTCACGAAGGGTGAGTACTAGTGACAGGAGAGATCCTTCAAGAAGGGTGAGTACTAGTGACAGGAGAGATCCTTCAAGAAGGGTGAGTACTAGTGGCAGGAGAGATCCTTCACGAAGGGTGAGTACTTGTGACAGGAAAGATCCTTCAAGAATGGTGAGTACTAGTGACAGGAGAGGTCCTTCAAGAAGGGTGAGTACTTGTGGCAGGAGAGATCCTTCAAGAAGGATGAGTACTAGAGGCAGGAGAGATCCTTCACGAAGGGTGAGTACTTGTGTCAGGAGAGATCCTTCACGAAGGGTGAATACCAGTGTCACAAGAGATACTTCAAGAAGGGTGAGTACTAGTGACAGGAGAGATCCTTCAAGAAGGGTGAATACTTGTGTCAGGAGAGATCCTTCAAGAAGGGTGAGTACTAGTGACAGGAGAGATCCTTCAAGAAGGGTGAGTACTTGTGTCAGGAGAGATCCTTCAAGAAGGGTGAGTACTTGTGGCAGGAGAGACCTTCAAGAAGGGTGAGTACTAGTGACAGGAGAGATCCTTCAAGAAGGGTGAGTCCTTGCATCAGGAGAGAGCCTTCAAGAAGGGTGAGTACTTGTGGCAGGAGAGATCCTTCAAGAAGGGTGAGTACTTGTGTCACGAGAGAACCTTCAAGAAGGGTGAGTACTAGTGACAGGAGAGATCCTTCAAGAAGGGTGAGTACATGTGTCAGGAGAGATCCTTCAAGAAAGGTGAGTACTTGTCAGGAGAGATCCTTCAAGCAGGGTGAGTACTAGTGACAGGAGAGATCCTACAAGGAGGGTGAGTACTTGTGTAAGGAGAGATCCTTCAAGAAGGGTGAGTACTTGTGACAGGAGAGATCCTTCACGAAGGGTGAGTACTTGTGTCAGGAGAGGTCCTTCACGAAGGGTGAATACCAGTGTCACAAGAGATACTTCAAGAAGGGTGAGTACTAGTGACAGGAGAGATCCTTCAAGAAGGGTGAAAACTTGTGTCAGGAGAGATCCTTCAAGAAGGGTGAGTACTAGTGACAGGAGAGATCCTTCAAGAAGGGTGAGTACTTGTGTCAGGAGAGATCCTTCAAGAAGGGAGAGTACTTGTGGCAGGAGAGATCCTTCAAGAAGGGTGAGTACTAGTGACAGGAGAGATCCTTCAAGAAGGGTGAGTCCTTCCATCAGGAGAGAACCTTCAAGAAGGGTGAGTACTTGTGGCAGGAGAGATCCTTCAAGAAGGGTGAGTACTTGTGTCACGAGAGAACCTTCAAGAAGGGTGAGAACTAGTGACAGGAGAGATCCTTCAAGAAGGGTGAGTACATGTGTCAGGAGAGATCCTTCAAGAAAGGTGAGTACTTGTCAGAAGAGATCCTTCAAGCAGGGTGAGTACTAGTGACAGGAGAGATCCTTCAAGAAGGGTGAGTACTTGTGTAAGGAGAGATCCTTGAAGAAGGGTGAGTACTTGTGACAGGAGAGATCCTTCAAGAAGGGTGAGTACTAGTGACAGGAGAGATCCTTCAAGAAGGGTGAGTACTTGTGTCAGGAGAGATCCTTCAAGAAGGGTGAGTACTTGTGGCAGGAGAGATCCTTCAAGAAGGGTGAGTACTAGAGGCAGGAGAGATCCTTCACGAAGGGTGAGTACTTGTGTCAGGAGAGATCCTTCACGAAGGGTGAGTACTAGTGTCACAAGAGATACTTCAAGAAGGGTGAGTATTAGTGACAGGAGAGATCCTTCAAGAAGGGTGAATACTTGTGTCAAGAGAGATCCCTCAAGAAGGGTGAGTACTAGTGACAGGAGAGATCCTTCAAAAAGGGTGAGTACTTGTGTCAGGAGAGATCCTTCAAGAAGAGTGAGTACTTGTGTCATGAGAGATCCTTCAAGAAGGGTGAGTACTAGTGACAGGAGAGATCCTTCAAGAAGGGTGAGTACTTGTGTCAGGAGAGATCCTTCAAGAAAGGCGAGTACTTGTGTCAGGAGAGATCCTTCAAGAAAGGCGAGTACTAGTGACAGGAGAGATCCTTCAAGAAGGGTGAGTACTTGTGTCAGGAGAGTACTAGTAACAGGAGAGATCCTTCAAGAAGGGTGAGTACTAGTGACAGGAGAGATCCATCAAGAAGGGTGAGTACTTGCGTCAAGAGAGATCCTTCAAGAAGGGTGAGTCCTTGCATCAGGAGAGAGCCTTCAAGAAGGGTGAGTACTTGTGGCAGGAGAGATCCTTCAAGAAGGGTCAGTACTTGCATCAGGAGAGATCCCAAGCCTAAAAGGAATATGCTTCTTACCAGTATGCATCTGTTCTTGGCATATAGAGCTGCAGAGCCACACACTTATGATAGTAGATCGCCATCTGGTGTTGGGCTCGGATGCTTGCAGGTTGTTGTTGTCTTCGGAAGAAGTCTTTGGTCACGAGATAGGTGACTCCTCCCTTGGACGACAGTGCGCATGGGCATCAACTCCATAGTAGATTGTTTTTCGCCATGATGGGAAATGATGGAGTTTGTAGAAAAGAGAGATATGCCCATGTGTGATGTCTAAGTAAGACAATGCTGGAACAGATACAGGTCCCGGGGACGTGGGTGGGCGTGTGTGTTTAGTGAAGGTGTGTGTTGTAGACCATGTGGCTGCCTTACAAATATCTTCTAAGGGAATGTTTCCTAAGAATGCCATGGAAGCCCCTATTTTGCGTGTGGAATGTGCTCTAGGGGGAACCGTTAGTGTGAGTTTAGCCTTGTGGTAGCATATTTGGATACATTTAACTATCCACCTGGCTATCCCAGATTTGGAAATGGGGTTGCCTTTATGTGGTGGAGAGAAAGCAACAAACAATTGTTTTGTTTTGCGGAATGATTTGGTTCTGTCGATGTAGTAAAGAAGGGCTCTTTTAACGTAGGTATGAAGAGCTCTTTCAGCTACCGAGTGTAGATTTGGGAAGAACACTGGTAACTCTAGTAATTGGTTAAGATGGAACGGAGACATGACTTTTGGAAGGAATTTCGGATTTGTTCTAAGAACCACTTTGTTACGGTGTAATTGTAAGAATGGTTCTTGTATGGTTAAAGCCTGGATCTCACTTACCCTTCTGAGGGATGTGATAGCGATAAGGAAAGCCACTTTCCATGTAAGGAACTGTAGCTCGCATTTATGCAGAGGTTCAAATGGGGGTCCCATGAGCCTTGTAAGAACAATGTTTAGATTCCACACTGGAGAGGGTGGTAATGTGGGAGGAATAATCCTTTTTAGTCCTTCCATGAAGGCTTTGATCGCAGGTACTCTAAAGAGTGACAAGTGTTGTCTATTTTGTAAGTAGGCTGCTAATGCTGCTAGGTGGAGACATTTGGATGAGTATGCCAAATTACATCTTTGCAAGTGCAGTAAGTAGCAAATGATGTCCTAGATGGATGCATCCAGTGGGTTTATATGACTGTTAGTGTAGTAAATGGCAAATCTTGTCCATTTTGCAGCGTAGCAGGCTCTAGTGGTAGGTCTTCTGGCCTCTCTTCGTGCCCATGTGGGAGCTACTAGGATCAGTTTGAGAGACTGTTGCCTGAGCTTGCGTACCACTAATGGAATGAGTGGGAGAGGTGGAAAAGCGTACGCAAATCTGCCTGACCAGTTCATCCATATCGCATTGCCCTTTGACTCCGGGTGGGGAAACCTGGCGGCGAAGGTTGGGCATTTTGCGTTTTCGTGTGTGGCGAACAGATCTATGTCTGGTTGGCCCCATTGTTGGAAAAAGGGCAGTAAGACTTGTGGGTGTAATTCCCATTCGTGGATGTTGAGTTTGTCGACTTAACAGGTCGGCAATTTGATTGTGAACCCCTGGAAGGTGTTCTGTAAGTAGGTATATTTTCTGGGGAATGGCCCATCTCCAAATGTTCTGTGCGAGCTGGGACAGCTGGAGAGAATGTGTGCCTCCTTGTTTCTGTATGTAATACACGGCTGTCATGTTGTCTGTCCAGATGAGGACAGTTTTGTTCTGGAGATGTAGTTGGAATGATTTTAGTGCTAGGAACACTGCTAGCAGTTCCAGGTAATTGATATGGAGCACTTTCTGTTGAGTGGTCCATTTGCCCTGAGTGGTGTGGCCGAGGAGATGGGCTCCCCATCCTGTGAAAGATGCGTCCGTTGTCAGCACTATGTGTGAAAGAGGCTCTAGGAACGGCCGCCCTTTGGAGAGGTTTGTTATGTTCCAACATTTCAGAGAGCGATGTGTGCGGCTGCCCAACACCAGATCTGTAAGTTGTCCGTGAGCCTGGTTCCACTGACTTGCTAGACATTCTTGCAAGGGACGCATTTGAAGTCTTGCATAAGGCACAATGAAGATGCATGACGCCATCATGCCTATGAGTTGCATGAACACTCTTGCTGGAAGAGAGTGTTGGATTTGGAATTTAGCGATGAGAGCTTGTATATTGGCTATCCTGGCTGGGCTGGGATATGCTAGGGCTGTGGAGGTGTTTATGGTGGCTCCTAGATACTGATGTATGTGAGAGGGTTGGAGATAAGATTTGGTATAGTTTATTGTGAATCCCAAGTTGTGTAAGATTTGGAAGGTTTGGTGAGTGTGTAGAACACATTTGTTGAATGACTTGGCTTTTATTAGCCAGTCGTCCAGATACGGGAAGACATGAATTTGTTGCCTTCTGAGATGTGCTGCTACTATTGCCAGGCATTTTGTGAATACTCTGGGTGCGGTTGTTACCCCGAATGGAAGGACTGTAAACTGGTAGTGTTGTCCGTCCACCACAAAGCTTAAATACTTTCTGTGGGCAGGATGTATGGGAATGTGGAAGTAGGCGTCCTTGAGATCTAGTGTGGCAAGGAAATCGCCTTGTTGCAGTAGTGGGAGCACTTGTTGAAGAGTGATCATATGGAAATGATCTGAGTTGATATACAGATTTAGGGGTCTGAGGTCGAGTATTGGTCTTAGAGTCCCGTCCTTTTTGGGGATTAGGAAGTAGAGTGAGTATACCCCTGTACCCTGATGTTCTAAGGGAACTGGTTCTATTGCGTGTTTTTGAAGCAATGAGAGAACCTCTTGTTTGAGGAGCGTAAGATGGTTTGGTGACATGGAACGCTGTTTGGGTGGTATGTGGGGGGGGGGGGTGGGGTAGTTGTGAGTTCCAGGCAGTAACCACACTGGATAATTTGTCTTACCCACTTGTCTGTTGTGATGGAGTTCCAGACAGGTAGGAACTGTTTTAGTCTTCCCCCGACCGGAGTGGAATGGTCTGGGGGGAGTGGAGGAAAGTCACTGTTTTGTGGTAAGGGAGGTACGAGTGTTATTACCTCAAACTCGCCCCTTGTAGTTGTTTCCTCTGTATCCACCTCTAAAATATCCTCTACTGGGGGATATTTGTGTAGCGGGTTTGAATGTAGAGGAGGTGTACGCTCCCATATTTTTGGAGGCTCCTCTATAGAAGGAGCGCCGAAAAGGAGCCACGTGGTTGGGGAGACTGTAATGCTCCCATGGACTTAGCCGTCTCTGTGTCCTTCTTAATTTTTTCAAGGGCAGTGTCTACTGCTGGCCCAAAGAGCTGTTCCTGATTGAATGGCTGACTGAGTATGGTAATTTGTACCTCTGGCTTAAAGCCTGAAATGCATAGCCACGCATGTCGTCGAAGGAGCACACTTGTGTTAATTGCTCTAGAGGCGGTGTCTGCGGCGTCAAGCACACATTTAATTGCTGCATTTGAAATAAGTTTTCCCTCCTGGATAAGGTCATTTGCCTGGGTCTTATATTGGTCTGGCAGATGTTGTAAGAGAGTCTCTAATTGATCGAAGTGGGCCCTGTCATAGCGTGCTAGTAGGGCTTGGGTGTTGGCAATACGTCAATGATAAGCCGCTTGGAACAGTTTGGATTCTTTGTCTGGGGGTGGTGTATCTCCTGTGGTTTGGGAGTTGGTGCGTTTCCTAGCATTGGAAACGACCAAAGAATCCAAAGGGAGTTGCCCTTTGATGTAATTAGGATCTTCAGGGGCAGGCCTATATTTCTTTTCTATCCCTGGGTTGAGAACCCTGGCACGAACGGGGTCTTTAAACACTTCGGGGGCGTGTTTTATGACTCCTTTAATCATGAGTAGAATTTGTACAGACTTTTGAGACTGTTCGAAAGTGTCTAATAGGAAGTCTTCCTCTGGTGCGTCTGAGTGCATTGTGACGCCGTGGTAAAGTGCCGCTCTATTTAATAATTGGCCAAACCCCAGGTGATCGTCTGGAGGTGATGGTTTTGAGGGATATGGCTGAGGGTCAGGCATGTCTGGTAGAGGGAATGCCCAATCATCCAGTGGTGAGGTGTCTGGATCCGTGAACGTATCATTAGGATCACCCCCACCCCTAGGTCGTCATCATCATCCTGTGGAGGTGGTGTATGTGATGGAGAGGGTATAGGTAAGGGTGGTGTAGGCAGAGGGGGCGGGATAGGAGGCAGTATAGGAGAGGAAGGAGGCATAGGGGATGTTGCAGAGTCCTTCCTGTTTACAGGAACTGGGGCAGGTGGTGTGTCCAGTTTCCGTTTTTTACAGGGCACCGCGGTGACATGTCCAGTCTTGGAGTTGATATAAATCTTTTTCTGCCTTGGGTCGATGGGATCTGGATGAAAAAGTTCTTGTTCTTCAGGAACAGTCTTTGGTACCGATTTTTTCGGTTCCGATCAAGCTTTTGGTTGATCGGTGGATTGTTTGGCTTTAGGAGGCGTATGAGAGTCCTTAGCCGTTGGTTTCGGTACCGATGATGGTTTCGGTGGCGATGTCGGTTTCGGAGCCGAAGGTGTATCTGTGGGCTTGGGAACCTACGGTGCCGGTTTATCTATTGGCCTTGGTATTTTCGGGGCCGAAGGCTTTGGAGCCGATTTCGGTGCCGAGTGGTCTTTTGTCTTCGGTGCCGGTTGGACAATGACATGCGGTTTGCTCGGTCCCGAGCTACCGGAAGGCTTATGTTTCTTCGGAGCCGAGCCCGGAGGCGGGGCTTCTGAAGGGTGTTTTCGGTCTCGACTGGGGCCAGCAGGCGAAGTCTTGACCAATGCCTTTGGTTTTGGTGGGGTTGGGGCAGGGGCAGTAGTACTCACACGTTGCCCAGGAGTGATGGGGTCGTCTGAGTTGTCTGCTTCGGAAATTATTTGTAAATCTTCGGAATCTTCTTCCGGGACATCGGGGCCTTCATCAAAGATGTCCTCTGGTTCCGGCGCTGTTCTCTGTGCCATGATGTGTCATCGAGTCCTTCGATCTCGGATGGTCTTTTTGGATCGAAAGGATGCGCAGGCTGGATAGCTGGACTCGTCGTGTTCAGGTGATAGGCACAGGTTGCAGACTTTGTGGTGGTCACTGTGTGAAAATTTTGCTCCACACTGGGGGCATTTTTTGAAAGGCGTCCTTTCCATGATCCGTAGGCCTCACGGCGTGAATAGGCCCAGCGGCCCGCGTCGACGTCCGGAATTGAGCCGATGAAATCGATGTTGAGAATGCAGGTGCTTCGATGTTTTGTGTGAAGTTTTGCGCTTCAAAAAGCTTGGAATTAATATTTCCAACCGGAGCGGAAAAGTTGCATCCGAACCCAATGGCGGGAAAAAACAATCTAACGATGGAGTTGATGCCCATGCGCACTGTCGTCCAAGGGAGGAGTCACCTATCTCGTGACCAAAGACTTCTTCCGAAGACAACAACAACCTGCAAGCATCCGAGCCCAACACCAGATGGCGATCTACTATCCTAAGTGTTTGATCTGCAGCTCATATGCCTCGAACATACAGATACAACTACAGAGAGATTCTACTTGTAAATGCGGGACTCTCCCCTCCTCAAACATCAGGTCTGAGTCTTACCAAAAAGACTAAAGGGAGGAGAGAAGAATGAAATCATCTGCAACTTGTCTTTTCAGGCCATGCTTCTAACAAAGCCCTCTTTCCTCCTTATACTCAACTGATCAGTGAGATGAAAGAAAGGCTGTGCAGCCAATTTACTTTTTCCAGATCTTTTAAACCCACCAATAGAAGATTCCTCTATAGTAACTCTTGGTCCCAGGCGGCCCCCTACCGCTGTGTGTGGCCATCATCACCACAATGGTAACTGTAAACTTAATTCAGAGATGTTGGAACAAAACTGTGTGCCATATGGTTTCAGGCGTGCATGTGGTGTGTGTGTGCCACAATAGCAAGTAGGCATTACAGCTAAGCACTCTTTCCGTCTCATCTTGAAATCATGATTAATATCATGAGCAATAAACAGGAGAGAATGCTCACACATTTCCAAAATAGGATGGAGGGCCATGAGGATCTAAAAGGTAGATCACCTCAACACTTGACATACAGATATATATTCAACTAATTTGCAGTCTTACAAAAAAATGATTCTAATTGCGAAAAAGAACTATTTTGCGACAAAAATAGAAGGAGCAATGAACTCCTCCAAGGAACTTCCTGACCCATTAAATCCAAATATTAATCAACAGTTCTGTAACAAACTAGCACTTCACTTTCAGGATAAAGTTAAGTCTGTCAACAATTCCTTCCTAAACTTGAGCAAAACGACTGACCTAGATTCTAGATCTCCGAAAGGCACTCACAACATCAGCGCTCTTTCCCACTTTGGACCTCTGATGGTCGATCAAACGCAAAGAACACTGATGCAGATCAAATCAGGCTCTCCACAGCACCCTTGTCCGTCCAGAACGATTCACTTAGCCTTAGAGGTGATAGCATCACACCTCACGGCCATTAAAGTAGGATCATTTGCAAAAGACTGAAAGGTAGGGTCTATTCTACCATTATTAAAAAAGGCTAACCTAGACACTGGTGACCCCAACGATTATAGACCAATAACTCGACTACCTTTAAACTTGTAGAAAAAAATAATGAAATGACCATCTTCTTAGATAAAACCAAGAGTCTGGGTTCTACACAGTTCGGTTTTCGTAGTCATCACAGCATTGAACTGGCGCTGATTACAGCCACGGAAGAAATTAGGCAAACAATTGACAGCGGGGAAAATGCGCCTCTGATCCTTTTGGATCTATCCGCCGCATTTGATTCGGTCAACCATGCTCTTCTCATTGATCGCCTTGAATCAATTGGGATCAAAGTTAATGCACTCAACTTTCTTACTTCTTTTCTGACCGCTCGCACTCAAACAGTCGCCCTAGGAAATTTCATCTCACCAGTTTTTTTCTTAACCTTGTGGAGTCCCTCAAAGCACATCTTTGAGCCCTTCTCTTTTCAATCTTTTTGTTACTCCACTTGCAGCTCAATTGAATCATTTGGTTTTTCCCTGGTTTCATATGCGGATTACACGCAGATCGTTGTCTCCTTCACCAACAATCCGGGATCCACGGCTTCCCATTTCCACAACAGCATGCTCCATATTGCAAACTGGATGAGCAGCAATTGTTTGAAATTGAATTCCTCAAAAACGGAGGTCCTACTGTTTGGCAACAATCCTTCCTTTTGGTGAAACAGGTGGTGGCCCCGGGAACTTGGGAATCTGCCTGTCCCCAGGGGAAAAGCAAAATACCTGGTGGTGATCATTGATACTAAGCTATCCTTTGAAGGACAAACTAATCATATCACTTCCTCGTGTTTCCTCATTCTGAAAATTCTGAGGAAGGTTTTACCATTTATTCCATCTAACCTGGAAAAGAGAGTAGTCACAACTCTAATTTCATCCAAGGTAGATTATGGCGGTGCACTCTTCATCAACATTCAAAAACGTTCTCTACATAAATTACAAACATTACAGAACGCCGCAGCCCGGCGACTGCTGGGCATTCCGAAACATACCTCTGTCTCTCAAGCACTCATTCAGTTACACCGGCTCCCCATTGACAAATGTATACAGTTTAAAGCACTCGGCATTGCCTTCAGGGCACAACATGCTGTTGCCCCAGATTACTTTACACAGCATTTTCATCGATACATCCCTGCGCGCTCACTGCGCTCATCCACAAGTGGAAATCTGGTAGGCCCCAGATTTAAGAAAGCCAACAGGGGTGGGAGAGGGTTCTTTTTATGCACATCAAGATTCTGGAATTCTCTTCCTGCAGAACTAAAATTCAAAACAAACTTACTAGAGTTTAGGAAAGAGATAAAAACTTGCCTCTTTTCCAAATAATTCGGTCATCTTCTGGATTTTATCAGCCTGTCAGTTTTAGGGGTGGGCGGAATTTGCGAAATCCACTTTCGCAAATTATCGCGAAAATGTTAAAAATTATCGCAAACACGCGGAAATATCGCGAAGATGCGGAAGTTTTTTCCCCGCATGTTCGCGAGATTTTCTGCATGGTTGCGGCTCGCCAACTTACCCATGTGGTTGCTCGCGGGCGCGGCCATCTTGTTTTCAATTGTCTCGCGGTGCGTGATCGCGAGAAGAAAGACGTGATCGCGCGACGCATGACGTCACTGCAGGCGCGAACTGTCGCGAGACAGCGCAAATGGCTAAAAACAATACAACATCTCATGGAGAACGCGACCGGATAAAGAAAACTTGTCGGCGAACGCAGGGATTCAGGTAAGGCGATCGCGCGCGAGAATGTATTATTTTATAGCGCGAGCAAGAACCAAAATATCGCTAAGCTGCGGAATGCGGAAATTTTGACATTTTTGCTTTTTCAGCGGAACGCGAAAATGTCAAATTATCGCAATTTCCGCGAACGGAACTAAATTTTCACCCAGGCCTAGTCAGTTTCTACTTAGCACCTAGATACCCTCGGGTGATTGTTGCGCTTTACAAATTTTATTTTCATTTCACTTCATACACATCCCTTAAGGATTTTGAGCTGCTCAAGAGTGAGGTTCTAAGTCCAGATTGATAAGCAATTCTCCGATTAATGCACGCACTGATCTCGAGACCAGGCCTATTCACTTCAGATCTATTGAAACGTTCGAAAAGCCTTGCAGGCAAGTCTTAGCATGCTACACTCGTGAGGCCCCATGATGCCTTGGGCGGAGACAGGGTTTGTCAACCAGCGATTTCAAATTGCCCAGTCAGTCCCTGGCTAGTTCCTAGACACTCCTATTAGACAGCCTAGTGTATCTGCTCTTTAGAGAGGAGTCAAGATTACTTTCTCAGTGTTAAATAAGTAAAGAAAATGCTTTCATGGATGGGGTAGACTGACAGGGGACCAGTGGGAAACATTCTGAGATATTTCATAGCTCTGGGAAGCACATAAATAACCGTGAGACGACCTCTGCAGGATGCAGTATTAGCTTTAAAAAGATCTCTTAGAGATCATATGGCAGAACTTCTACTGTCCAAAGTGAAGTCAGTCCACCAGGTGCAATACCTCACAGGACTACAGAAATAGATCAAATATTGTACATTGAAAATTAACCTTTTTGACAAAAAAATCAGCCTAGTTCCTTACGTACTCCTAAACTACTTGAACTGGAAGGCTCAAACGTCCAGATTGCCCACAGCCTGAAGAGTTATTGTAGAGCTGCCAGGTTTGCAACCCCATTCTCTGGCATGCCAAACTTATTTTGTCTCACTGCTATTTTGTAATAAATGAGGATAGTTTTTTACGTTCTTGAAACTTGGGGAAGGGAGAGCTCAGATCTTTCAGGTACAAGAGATGCGTTAGTTGCATAGAGTGTGGGATTTTAGTGGTGCATAGTTATATGTACTTTCTGTGACAAGTAAGCCTGAAACTGGGGGTCTGACAGAAGATTTTGAGAGTCCTCTTGCAAAAACTTTGTGCACTCAGGTGCTGCTACTTGTAATCTTTGAAACACTTGTAATCTTTGAAACGGATAATCTATGTAAGCATACCTGAAGTACAAATAAAACCAGCCCATAAAATGAATGCTCAATTTCAAAGGGTCTTACTGTTGTACAAAACATATCTGCCTTCATTCAAAGCCACCTCTCTCTGAACCTCACAATTCTGGATAATGTATTTTTTTTATTGGGAAGCCTTCCACCATGACTCATCTGGTTTTGTAGTGAAACCCCATTAAAGAGTTGAGTAACTCTGAATGATATACATATTTTTTTCCAGTCATACTAACAATAAAATTGTGCTGTACTGGTCATTTGTACTCTTTATGCCCATTGACAATCAACTCAAAGCAGACAAGGAGCACAGACGTGCTCAGGAGAGAAGAAAACAAAGGAACAGGAGCCGACAAGAAAGAGGGCATCGGTGATGAGCCTTGCTGATATTTTGAAATGTCCTGCAGAGATGAGCAGCTCCTGCGCATTTCCTCGCTTCAGTCATGATTGTTCGAGGCCCTCGAAGGAAAAGAAGCAGCAACAACACAAATAAATGGGATCTCATACCTTCTTTGCTTCTTCTTCTGGGATATCCAAGTCCTTCAACTGTTGGAGGTACTCTGGGTTTGCCTCAGCCCTTGTGGGACCCTCAGCAGCGGTGGTCTGACTGCACGGATCCATGGCCAACACCTGGAGGAAGGAAGGAAGGAGAACTTAAGATTCGGACCACTCTGGAATCTCACCTTGAGGTTTGAGGAAGTAGTTCTATGCCATTCCGCACAAAACACTTAAATGAAAGGTGTGTTGTTCCAGGACAAGGAATGTCATGGATGCAGAAGAAGAAATCAAGGGAAACTAGTGTACAACACACAGGGGATGAGTTACACCTGATCCACTCACACATACACTGTTTAAAGCCACGACAAGGAGGAAGATACCTATGACCGTGGTCAATACTTCTAAAACATTCCCTCCTCATGACCGTGGTCAATACTTCTAAAACATTCCCTCCTCATGACCGTGGTCAATACTTCTGAAACATTCCCTCCTCATGACCGTGGTCAATACTTCTGAAACATTCCCTCCTCATTCTCGGGCAGTATTTCCGCAGCCCTTGGGGAAGGGGCAGTCAGCAGCTTGTCCTGAGGCCACGCCCATTCTCCTGCCCTTTTATGATGCTGCTAAAAGTAGGATCTCGTTCCATTATTAGAATGCAGTAATAGAATGGACACAACGCCAAGACTAACTGTGCTGTTGGCAACACATACGGAGATGGGGCACTAAACCCCCTAGTCTCCACCACAAATTTTTAACATCGAGCACACTCAGCAGCATGAAAAAGTCACGCAAGTTTGTACATCGATTTTTAAACATCACTCACTCACTTTTTTCAGCACGGGCCCCCACTTAGCTATAGAAGTGCCTCCTTCTCGGCAGGTGTAGGCCCGCCCTTTATCAAATGTGGTTTTTAAAGGGCGAGGACAGCCGATGAGGAAGCATGACACCTGGTGGTGTGTGAGGCCAGTCCATACATTTTTTGAAATGTCCAGCACCACCTAAATCACTGGCACAATGTGCCTCAAATTCCACTAAGAATCAGACACTTAGACAGGGCAGCTTCTTGTTGCGTGATACATGTTGGTTGGAGGCCAGCTTACCCTGCCTACCCGCAGCCTCCTGTTCCCCACCCCTTTTGAATAAAAGGGTTCCTGCATAGATGGGTATGGGGCAACCACTCAAAGAATAAAAATGTAATGATGAAAATTTAAAATCATTACAATAAAAGGGAACAACAATGACAATCGACCCACTACCATTTAAAAACTGCAGACGCGCATCTATAGATTCATTATTGTGTGTCAGATGGTTTTCTGTGAGGCCGCCGTATGTTACAAAACATACATACATTTTAATCAGACCCCCGAAACATGATATTTCAGAACACAAAATATACCAGAGTGCAAACAACCGTTCAGGAGCTAGGTGACTTATTTCAATAAGTTTTAGTGGGCTGCCATATATAACATAAGGTAAAAATGTATTACAGTAACTAGGACATTATAACATAGATTCCATCCTACCTGAATAAAAAACAACTCAGCTGTGCACTATTTTATCAATGTACAAGGAATGATGATGCGAGTACCCCGTCTTCTTCTAATCCAATGAATAAATGATCAATAAATATATTTTATCTTCCAATAACAAACCTGTCAGTCCCAAATACACATCGCTGTAGCGCCTCTTTATTCATTCAAATGGCAGACTGACAAAACAGCGGCATCAAAAGTCTTAATATGTTCCGCTCTAATCCCTGCGCAAGTCCATATCAGATGTGGTATTTATTCCGCTCCGCCTCCATAAAACCGACGTTTTAATATATGATCTTTTCGCCAAGCTGCTCTCATATTAGCTATGAAGCAACAGGAGTAGAAACTGCATAAACGTATATTTCAAGGCACTTTTAGCTGTCTAATAAGAAAAACCATAGACTTCTAAGCCTTGCAGACACAAAGTCTACTCATTTCACCACTGAATATTTCGATGTTGCTTCAAAATGAGAAGTCACCCAAATTCTCCAAAGTACATGTTTTAAGGTGGGAGGCCTTCCAGTTGAGCTCATCGGGTGTCAGCTAACGTCAGTGAGTGAATGTCACCGAGTGTGCAAAAATGCCACACCTGGCACCACCCGGTCAAAACTGATGTCAGCCCTAGACGGCCGCATGCCTAGCAGGCTCGCCACCCAAGTCTGACTGAGTGCAAGGTGAGAGCTCTCCACCACCCGACGCAGGGGCTGTTGTTCTGGGTTCAGTACAAGTGCGGACACTAGCCACAGGCAGGAGGGAGTCGTGTCCCTCCTCCTCTGTCACACAACTATCAGCCTGTGTTTGGATTCACATTCGAAGACTTCCACGGACCTTCTACTTGAAGTACAGTCTAAGCATCATCTATGTATGATTTGTCCCACACGTTGGCTGCACCACTGCTTGACCTCACTTCGGACACAGCACCTCCAGTGTTGGGTTGAATGACGAACACTGCACCAGACCAACACCTTCTCCCAGTGAGGCCGAAGCCATCAGCAGGTCTGTGGTGGCCCAATCCAAACACCCTGCTTGGTCCAACTCCCAGATCCCCAACCAAGGACAAGCACAGGTGGTACCAACCCCGGGACAGATGCTGCAGTCGTGTGCCCTGAGAGGGCAGCCATGAGGGTTGGTATTGGTACATTTGCCATGCAATAGGTCTCGTATTTGCGAGAGTTTAAGCTATTGGCATGGTAAATGACAATGCCTTTTATTTATCTGTTTTGATAATTAACACATAAATAAAAGGCATTGTCATTTACAATGCCAATAGCTCAAACTCTTGCAAATGTGAGATCTATTTCACTTCAAAGAAACAGCCGCCATTTCCCCAGGCTGCTTGGAAAGTGAAAGTGTGCATGGTGTTATGAATGCTGCAGGAAAGCATGTTATGCCTGCAGTAGAAGAAATTCAGTAAGGAAAAGAGTGCTTACTGGATTCAAGATAGCCTGGCTGATGAGGGTTATGAACCCGAAACCGGTCCCAGGATGCTTGTTTCCGGTCCAGGGAAGACATGGCTTGGCAGTTCGGGCTGGACTGTTCCCTTGAGGCACAGGGTCAGGCTGATTTGCATATGGTCATGTCTGAACTGGGGTGGTGGAGTGAGCTAAAGAATGATGATGGATTAAACCCAGATCAGTTGACTGGGGGTGAGTGTTTGATTTGCTCAAACGCTCATTCCATCATCTCCTTTGGTATCGCTTTGTTCGCCCTAAGTTGGCAGGGTATGCCCAGACGTGGGTCCCTGCTCACTTTGCCACTGGATTCAAGATAGCCTGGCTGATGAGGGTTATGAACCCGAAACCGGTCCCAGGATGCTTGCTTCCGGTCCAGGGAAGACATGGCTTGGCAGTTCGGGCTGGACTGTTCCCTTGAGGCACAGGGTCAGACTGATTTGCATATGGTCATGTCTGAACTGGGGTGGTGGAGTGAGCTAAAGAATGATGATGGATTAAACCCAGATCAGTAGACTGGGGGTGAGTGTTTGATTTGCTCAAACGCTCCTTCCATCATCCCCTTTGGTATCGCTACAGTTTAAAACAAGCATTGAAAATGCAATAGGTCTTGCCTTTAATTAAGTTAAAGTCATTTGGTTTGCTAATGGTATTGTATAGCAAAGCAAATGGCTTTAACTTAATGAAAGGAGAGACCTATTGCATTTTTAATGCTTGTTCAATATTATATACATGCCATAGTTGCTGCTTATTTATCTTATACAACGAACAAACATTGATAAAGCCAATAGTCCTGACTTGTTGCAGGTATGATGTTACTTGTTGTGTCGTATATCTGGATGCAATGACAAACAGCAAACTACAAGTCGGAGGGCACACTATGCTAAACACAGTTTATGGGTTATTTCAGTTAGCTGTAGGTGCTGTTGGACAGCTTTCAATCTGGTGAATTTACCACATGAGGCATTATTGCATTTATGCAGAGCTTTAAGCGGGCTGGGTCCTGCCGATGCTCAGCCCCAGCAGTTCTAAAAAAAAAGCAGGTGCAGAGACTGATCCCTGTCGGGCTCTCCATTTTCGCCCTCACCCTGAGGGTGAAAAATAAATCTTAACTCTGCAGCAGTGGCACCCTTAACTGCCTCTGATATAACTTCAGAGACTTGTTACAGTGATTTCAGTCTCATCATTTCAGTGCTTAAGCATTTTCTATGTTATATACAACAAAGCCGTAGTTAGTGCTTATTTATCATAGGCAGCTAACAACACTGACAAAGCCAATAGTCCTGGTTTGTTGTAAGAGTAATGTTATTTGTTGTATTACATATCTAGATACAATGACAGAAGCAGCAAATTATAGGTAGGGAGATCCACTACGCTAAGCACAGATTTTTAGCTCACCTTTAAGCCACACCCTAATTACATCTGCCTTGCCCCTCTGAGAGGCCCCCCACCTCCACAACAGTCTTTTCATCCCACTTAAAGCCCTGCATATGCGGTAAAACCACCCACGTGCTTCAACTGTGCTAGGGGTAATAATCCCGATTTTTAAATTTGAAGGAAGATGTTGCCAATCCAAATTCTGCTGAAATTGAGGACTAACACTACTCTAAAGCTGATAACAATGTTATGTAAAAACACTTAGCATGCGATTAGTTCTATCTAGTGTTTGAGTGAAGAAGTCTGGATTTTCCTTACATCATAAGTGAGCTCTGTACGTGTGTTGGACAATAACCCTGAACTGTGATCTCAGTGCGTTAAATGGAAATAGAAAGTGTAGGTGCTCTCCCCAGAGTACCTGCTTGCTACTGAGAAGTGCCGGTACTCATCTTTTAAAAGTATTGCACCTCTGATGAGAAGCGCACGTGATCTCCCTTTCAAATTAAATGAGCGCAGACACTCAGTGACTGGCAGGAACTGTCCATTTAAAGCACTGAGTAGTCTGTAAGAAAAACTCGAGAGTCTGTTCCACTTTGAAAGCGCCCTTTCTATAAAACTGAAAGATGTCGCGCGTTTGGGCTTTCATACCTGCCAACGGCCCATGCCAGTTCAGGCACCCTATGCCGGTCCTGGCAAGTTGAAAATATCACTGTCTATTCTGGCATTCGTACATTCGCAAACCCCAATCTACGTTGGAGCGACACGTCCCAGCGTGGCAAAATTTTGCTGGCTGAAAGTCCGAGATGACTGAACATGAGACCGCTTCAGGGCTCAAAAAATCCGAAAAATGGTACTAGTCCTGCAGGTCTAGTACCTTGAAAAACCTCCTCGACCTAACAGTAACCTACTTGACCTCCGTCTCTGAAAGCGGAGCAAATGTGACAAGTTAACGAGATTTAAAGGCATCTTTATTGCTCATTCGCTTTGTGAGCAATAAAAATGCCTTTAAATCTTGTTATCTTGTCACATTTGCTCCGTTTTTAAAGACAGAGGACAAAAGTAAGTTTGTCTTCCTACTCACCAGAAAGGGCGAGTAGGACCTAAAAATAGCTCGTCCTCATTAATTCTAGCTCGCAAATGCGAGTGGGCGAGTGGATTTGTCGAGCCCTGCGCTTGTTAACTGTGCGAAGAATGTCACCTGGCTGGTCACTTGTCAACCAAGAGCGGAATGTGGAAACAGGCGAGTGCAACAAAGATAACACGTGCCAATAGAGGGTGCCAGCTGCCTTGGATTAGAGTTTAATTAGTTCTACTGTATCCAAAGTGCGAGGACTGTCCGGGATAGGAGTTCAGGCACTAAACAATGCACAATACACGCCGAAGCCATAACTCACGCACAGGCTGCGTGTGACCTGCGGCCCTCGCCGCAGGTGAGCTGTCAGAGCCCGCGACCCGGCCGGTGGGATTCCGGCGGTTTGTTTGCCGGCTCTGTTTGTTCAGCGCTTCTTAGGTTTCGCGGCTTCTCTCCACCCCACAGACATAAGCCGAGAGAAAGCGATTACTTGGCTCGAAAAGTATTCACTCTCTCCGAGCCGCCAGAGAAAAGTCCTGTGCCCTGGCATGGCGTGCTGAGCATGCAGCAGAGATGGCGGTGGCGGCAGCAGCGGGCACTGGCAGGGTGCGGCGCAGCGGCCTGCTGGAGGTGCAGATCCGGGACCACTGGCACAAAGTTTTAGCCAACTTAAGCGAGGAGGCGCTGACCCTGAGCTGCGAGGAACACGGAAAGAACATCAGCTTCAATGGGAGAGAAAGCACGCCGCCATGCACGCGTAGCGACAAAAAATGCCCGCGCATGTGCACATCCTACGCTAATGAAAGTAAACAAAGATGGCGTCGGGCTGTCCACATGCGTGTCCATTTTTTGTCCCTACGCGTGCATGTTTAGCTTTGCGGATGGCGAGAGCAGCTATCTTTGTCCATCTGGACGCACGTGCATTCAGCTTTGGCTGAATCGATTCCAAAAGGTCTCTCTGACGAGAGCACCGTATGCGCTGCTTTCGCCAGGCGAGACCTAAAAAACATACTGTGTAACAACCGATGTAAAGGGCCAGTCCTCACGAGAGGTTAGAAATGAAGACAAGGCGGTAACAAGGAAGGACTAACAAGCCTATTAACTAATCAGATGCCAGCATTTACAAAGGACAATGACACAAGCCAATGACAAATATGGGCGGAGAGTGGACGGGGCTTCAAGTCTATACTCTAATACAGCATGCCTCGCAGAGCAGCGCATGTGCTGCCCAGGCACTACCAAAAAAGGGGAGATTTAGACTGAGTTCAGTGCAGTAAAATGCAGGGGGGGGAATGGGTGGATTTTCAAGAAACGACCACAAGAGAAAATGAATTATTTATTTTTCTCTCATGGTCGTCTCTCGAAATCCCCCCCAGTCGGCCTCACCGCACTTACCTGCAGCGGCTGGTAAAATGCCTGTTTCCCTACAGTTTATTAAGAGGTGCTCTCTTTGTCGGAACCCCATCAAGCAAGTCTTTTTTCACTGCAGCTCTGAGAGTTCTTGTTCTCGTTCAACACTTGGGCAGAAATACTTCAGGTCCTGCCAGGTAGATTCATCTGCAGGAAGGATTGGTTGCAAGTGTAATCAGAGAGCAGTGGTGAACCCTCAAACAGCCATGGTAATAAAAAAATGTTTTAACCAAAAAACAAAGCAATACCACTGCCCCCAACCACCCTGATATAAAGTGATGCATTTCTTCAAATGAGATATGTAATACTTCGGGAGTTTTTTCAGAGTAACTCTACGTAACTGCTTCTTTTCAAGCCTAACTATGTCTTCCTTGTGATGAGCAAAAGCCAGCATTATACCTGGGCCTCGTTGTCGATTCACCCAAGAGATATCATTTAGACTTCGTTTTAAAAAAGCTGGCAGTTAATATTGTTTTAGTGAGAACTAAGGGAGCACCAAGACTTCAAAGAGAACTCAGTCGCATCATTCCTAAATATAACAAGCATTTCCAATGCAATAGGTCTCGCATTTGCGAGAGTTTAAGCTATTGACATTGTAAATGACAATGCCTTTCCTTTATATGTTTTGCCAATTAACAAATAAATAAAAGGCATTGTTATTTATAATGCCAATAGCTGAAACTCTTGTAAATGCCAGACCTTTTCAAAGAAGCGGCAGCCATTGCCCCAGGCTGCTCCGAAAGTGAAAGCACGCATGGTGTGCAGAAGGAATTTATTAAGGAAAATAGTGCCCACATACTAAATAAGACATACTGTGTAACAACCGAAATAAATGGGCCAGTCCTCATCGGAGGTTACAAATGAAGACAAGGTGGTACTAAGGAGGGATAGTTTGGTAGCAGCAAATGTCACTCTTGCAAGCTAGGCATTGTTATATGTTGCTATATGTGGCTGGTGAGACGTTAGGCGGACGGTGCTTCCGAAACTACGGAACCGACACTAAATTTTAGTGTTTCCTCATCCCCGCCCTTGAATTCAGCACAGCCCAGAAGGGTGTGCTCTTTTATCTACGGTACCACACTTTTTTAGGGTGCTGTATGCGTGTCCACAATTGCTAACTCTTAGAGACGGTGGGCACCACCAAAGAGGTGTAGGTAGCCGCAATATTTTTTCCCCCGGTCCTGATGAATTGCCATTTATTATATTCTAAGGCAAGAAACATGTTGACCTATTGATCCCCCTAGCACATGCACTCACATAACTAACGGTGAACAATGTGCGGATTATATTTTTTGTTTTAACCAGGATGGTGACCATGCTTCATTAAAATTATTTAGTGGATCACCTACCCCTGTTTTAATATACTCACTTTCACCTCAATTCCACCTACACTCACTTTTGTAATTCTCCCCCCCCACACACACCTCACTCATCGGCGTTGGAAAAAGATCTCCGCTAGGAAGGCCCTATTAGGTGCCTGATCGGGCATTGCACCTGCCGGCCCGATAGGGAGGAAAGACCCGGTGATGAAGCAAGACACCCGCTTGTTGGGTGTGTGAGGGTCTTCTTTTTAAAAAAAAAAGGAGTTATCTTAACTCCTGTCTTTCACATCAGTCCCCTTACACCACCTTGGTACCCCCTAGTTAATCTATCACACCCTGCGTCCACTTTAGGAACTGCATACCCCTTGCTTTTACATATGTTGCTATCTGCCAATAAGCACGAGTAGCTTTCGAGCCCCACATATGCCACACACAATTCCTAAACCTCTTCTGCTAATCTGACAGGCGCCATAACTTTAAAAGAGGCTTGAAAAGCAAACCAGATAAGCCACCAACAACAGGACTTGAGCTGATGACTTGGGCGCGCAACAAGGCTAGCAAGCCTCTCTGCACAGTCCACTTCGCCCTTTCCTGAAAAGGCCGGCATCTATTTGGGGGATTGGCCGACATGCTGCCGAGACACTATGACAAGCATGGTGGTGCACAGGACCCTAAGAGTTGGTGTGTTCTCTGTTCTGCCTCAATATACTTCCCTGGACTATTCCAGAACGTACTTTTTTCAAGTGTGATCTTTCGCATTTAGATGTTATTCTTCAACATTTTTGTTCCTGTTCCTCTGATAAAATAATAGGCACCTAGTTTGGTGACTGCTGGTTCAACTCTCACTCGTTCTTCGCCCAGTGTTAACATCACACACATACGACTGGTGAGCAAAAGGTATTTATTTTAAGTCAGAGATAGTACGTGGATGCAGCGAGGTAGAAGACCAAAACACTACATCAACAGCCATCTCCAGAATTTAAGCACATTTCAACCAAAATCAGAGGTTCTAGGCGTGGAACCGAACCAAGCACACAGCATATGCATCAAGCAGACCAAATGGCCCCTTCTCCTCTTCAAGCGCATACATGGTAAATCCATCTTGAGGGCCGTCCAGTGTGCTCCACAAATGTTTCAAACCACGACGCTGTCAGAAACCAGCTAAGACAAACGTAACTTAATTTACGAATACTCAAGAAGGTGGTGATAACGTCTACCCTCAAATACATGGGCAAAGAAGGCTGAAAGAGAGCAGAGTCCATCGGCACTAATGGAGAAATATAAGCAAGTTTGGGTTTTGTGTGGAGAAGTGACCAGTGACCCAGGATTATGTGAACGGCCACGGCAGGCTTGCTCTCCTTACATATCTTCAGAAATAGCAACCACATTACTCAAATGCGTGACAGTAAGTGAGCGAGCAGACAGTCCTCTCGTTGGGCAGGCATGGGAAATTAAAGAGCCTCTCACGCATCGCTCCTCGATGGCTGCGGACTTGAGGGCACAAGCGCCTTTTAATCCAGTGCACAGACCCTCAGACAACGCATTACACAAGCTCCCCCGGGAAATGGCAGTGGTGGCCAAGGATGCGCAGCCAGGGGACAGAAGTGTGTAATCCAAACAGGAAGTAGCAAATGGCTGGCAAAAGTGTTAGGCTTGGCAAGGCAGGTCACAAAGCTGTCAGGGTGGTTCTGTAGTGCATCGACACAGTGAGAACACCGACACAAGGAAAAACAGCATTTATATCCCTGGGGCACCTCTTGGTCTATACAAAAAATAATAATAATAATAAAACCAAAGACCACTGATGGGAATAGAAAACAAGCTGTTGCCATTGCGCGAAAGCGTCTTAACTGACGAAGCACAGATACACAATGCGCTTGATAGTTCAGGTGCGAAATAAACAAGCCGTCGCCATTGCACGAAAGCATCTTAACTGACGAAGCACAGATACACGAAGCGACTTATCCTGCCTGATAGCACCTGAAAGTTCAGATGCGAGATAAACAACACGTTGCCATTGCACGAATGTAAAAAAAAAAAGTGCTCACCGACTAGTTAAAAAAGAGACAGTGTAACACCGCAAGTAAACGATCGAATCCGGATGGGCAGTAACAAACAAGCCTCATTTTCAACCAGACGCAAAGGTTTAACATAAACGATGACGCCAGCCAATAAGATTGATGGGCGGGGCTTCAACTCCACTTCAGAAATGTCCCGATTACAAGAAACCTCGCAGAGCGAGCAACGCATGCGCGCTGCAACGCAGGGCTGCGAGACCTAAAAATGGATTGGATGCCTTGACGCTACTGGGCCAGTATTTCTTTGCTGTCTACAACCAGTCCCATGTTCATTTCTAATTAGAGTTGACACTTTATTCGGTGAGTACTCCCCGATTAGGCTTTTACACATGGCTGCAGGCTCTCCTCTGTTCACTTTCAAATCTCTCAATCCTACTGGAGGGAAGTGGATTTTTTAAATAATCTACTAGTCCATGGGACTAAATGCTACAATACTCTTCATTTCGTGTAGAGAAACCCCCCTGTCTCTCTCACCTATTCTCTTCATAATGTGTATTAGTGCAAAAACATTAACATATATTTATTTCATTTTGATGAAAGGGAACATTTTTTTCTCGCACAACACTAAAATATAATGTCCTCTCATTATTCCCTCAAAAGTACTGTTAGGTGTTTCTTTCTCTTGCTCTCAACAGCGCCCCGGGCAGCAGCCACCGCGATTGCTTCAAGACCCTAAAACACAATCCTATCCTGTTTTACAATATTTCGAAAATGTTTATCTTTTTCAAAAATATTGCACTAGTGTGGTTAGAAGAGTACATATGCCGCCGGCGCTATGCTGGAGAAAGTTTCCCCTTCCCCCAATACTGAGTAAGTTACCTGCCCTGGTGGCCACCATTTCTTGGCTGATAAAGGCAGGAACATCGGGGGGAGCGCTTTCACAGGGGCGTAATGTGGTCAGAGGGACCCCTAAACAGTCAGCCTATGGCCAATGAATATCTGTAAGAAATGGGCCCCTGGAGGGGGGGCGGTCATCACTCTGCACATGGTTGACCTTTCATAGAGCACTTTCAGGCTTTCTTCAGCTATGAAAGTGCTTCCTGTGCTTTGGACTTCAGAGGTGATTGTTCTAAAACAACTCTTGGTCAATTCAAGTTCCGTGAATGACAGGTGTCACTATGGTCCAATCATAAGTGGTTAATCTGAGGCGCATTTCTAGAAGTAAGAGGGTTCTCTTTGCCTCACCCACACTCTGAATGTATAAACTTTATCCAAGTTACTGTGGGATCTTTTGTGTAGGGAAAGGATAACATAGGTGTAGGGACACAAGGACACGCGCCACGGGTGGTCCAAGGAAGAAGGTTTCAGTAGCCAAGACAGCTTGGCTACAGAGAGCTCAGTGAATGCGTGCCTTTTCCCTCATAACAGGTCCTCACCTGCGGGTAGGACCAATACCTGGGGTTCAGGGCTTTTAACAACCCTTATAGCTGGAGGCCGAAGGGCCACGGTGCTGACAGAGCTCCCCACCCAGTCAGGGCGGCAGGTGGTAAAATAAACGGGGCAGGAATAGAAAGGCGAGAAGGTTTTTGGGGGGGGAAACTGATTAGTTTGAGAATAATGACCACTTTCATAAGGAAGTCATGGGCAGACACGATAATGACATCTAGGCAGATACACGCTTTAAGCTATTGCTACAGAGACTGCCACCGAAGGAGCAATTTGAATATTCTTTATTAGTTGCTGTACATTTTTGTTTATAAAATGTTAGTGCATTGGAGATGGTCAACAATTACAACATGCACCAGCATCACAGGCAGAGAATAGGAACGCCACGAGGAAAAGCAATACAGAAAGCAAACTCATTGGCCCTCAGCTTCTACCCAGAGGGGAGTTGTACAGCAAACATTACAACAAGGAGCATTCAAGGGGACAGGTGCTGTGGTCAATGACTCCCTTTATCCAGCAGATATGGACGCAGGCGTCAGATGTCCCTAGAATATGAGGTGGGGTACAGTAGATGTATACATGTCCATCGTGTCGCCGTAGCATATAGGATCCTCCGTCCACTCTTTCTCTGAAGGACAAGGCCAGCCTTAGAGCAAGACTTCTCTTTGCGAGGAGGCGAGCCGAGGTTCTGGATCCACGCAAGTTTATGGAATGTCTTCAATACAGCTCAACGAGGCTTGAATCAGAGACGGGGTCATCTATATCCACATCTCACACAGGAAGTTAAGTATTCTTTCTCAGAACCCAGCGCCTTGAGGCCCTTACGGGTGAGTAGTGCGCTTTACAAATCCCTGATTGATTGAGAATGCAGGTTCATGCTAGATGGAAAAAGCCTAGTGGGGTATAGGATTCTAGGACACACGGAGGGGACTGCCAGTCCTCTGGTTCTCACGGCAGCTGGGGTGTGGTAACATGTAGTAGGCTGTGCCTGCTGTAGATACCTTTGGGGTCTGCATGCTACAACATCTCCCGCTGCCATCTGCTAGCGGTTCCCCTACCTCTGGTCTAATTTATTTCTAGCTTGCAGCTTGTGGGTTATTGAAGCCTCTGGCATTGCATTGCACTATTGAGTTATAAGTCCCCGAGGAGTGTAGAGACCTATGTTAGGCTGAGGGACAGGAAAGTGTGGGATGTGTCTGGAAAATTAGGACATTGTGCCTTTAGAGTCTCTTAACTCTGCAAGATTAATTGTCCATCTATATAAAAATTAAAAATCACACAAGAACTTCAGCCTCCGTGTTGTCCTTCGCCTCTAGGCCTTCCGGGGTACAGGGTTGCTGCACTTGGAAAGCCAGGGTGAAAATAAATCCTGAATTACCACCGCAAGCCAGTTAGTGCGAGCGTATGTTATGCATGTAATTACATCTGTGCACAAGTGTGGCCATGCTGTTTTTTCAGCAAAAAAGTGGTCAGTGGGTATTCCCAGCCATTTCTTGTCCAATGTGATGTGCCTATAGTTTGAATTCAGGATGTATCCACTTAAATAGGTATACAGCTGGGGCTACCAGTAATAGTGTTCTAGATAAACCGCAGCTAATCCTGCTCTGGCATATGGGAGTGTCAGTGTTACCCACCTAACCCTAGGATGTATTACGGCTTATACAAAGCTCCATAAAATAAAAAGTAGTGTATTGATAGAAGCTCTAGAGAGGAGCAACGATACATTTTTTAATAAAGTAGCCGGGGTAGGAATATCAGCGTCAGAGCAGCGATTCATCCTGCTGAGGTCACTGGGAGTGTGCTCAAACACTCCGCTTGGTCTTTCATTGTCCAGACTTCCGGGTCATAATTTGCCTGGATCACTGAAGCCGGGCCACTGTGAACCGTGGAGCCAGGTATCTTGTTGAAACATCACCCAGTAGGAGTGGATATTCAACAATGGGTCGGTGCGTCCCCTGGAGTAAGGAGACGGATAACCTGGGATTGACTCCAGTTAATTTACAGTCCAGAGCAAGTAGCGAATCATATTATTTCTCTCATGATAAGGCTGTGATTGGGGGCAGGCTCGTTAATGTAGAGTACAATGTCGTCCGCATAAAGGGAGAGAAGAGAACTCTTCCTGCATTATATGGGCCACAATGATGGTGTTTATCTTTAGTGTGCTAGTGAGGGGTTCCAATGCTAAAGCAACAGGGGGCACCTGTGAGAAAGTTCCATCTTTCTTGCATGGCATGCCCCCACTTCTTGCTGAATGTACTTTGACTGAGGCCCAGGAGAACGGGGGGCTCTCCACCCAGGGGTCCAGCAACATGTCTGCTGTGTGGCAGCCTAGGCAGCCCCTCAGACCAGACGTGGATTGTAGGTTAGGTTCAGGGGGCATCTCTAAGATGCCCTCTGTCGTGCATTGTACATTAAATCCTGCACTGACATCAATGTGGGTTTAATGTGCTGAGAAGTTTGATACCAAACTTCTCAGTCTTCAGTGGAGCCATCATGGTGCTGTGGAGTTCGTGTTGACGATCTCCCAGCACCATGTACTCTTAAATGGCAGCGCTGCACTTATAGTGCCCAGGAATGGACCTGGGTACTGTAGGGGCACAGGGCTCATGCTCCTGTACCCACACCACTGGCATAGGGCACCCAGCTAGAGGGGTGGCTGATATATGCCAGGGCAGTGTATTGTTGTGGGCATTGCACACAGTGTGCCATTTTGACTCTCTGTTTTGTTCTATACCCAGACACTCAGCCTGCAAGGGCAGTGTGTTTGTGTCAGGGTACAGGGCCCCTAAGGGTGGCACAATAAGTGCTGCATCCCTTAGTTGCCTTCCCTGGTCACAAGGCCCTGGGTACCTAGTGAACCATTTACCAGGGGTTAACATGTGGCCAAGGTTTGCCAATTTGTGTTTTAGGGTAGGACCATAGGTCCTGGGCACCTGATTGGCAGGAGTCCAGGGCACACTCAGTCAAAGTACATGCAGCAATTCAGCAAAAAGTGGGGGCATACCATGCAAGAAAGATTGCACTTTCTCACACAGGCTGCCCTCTCCCTACAAGCATCTGTGACTGTTAGGCCCTGGTGTGCCAGGCTGCGCTCTCCCTACGAGCATCTGCGAGTGTGAGTCTCTGGGCTGCCAGGCTGCGCTCTCCCTACGGGCATCTGTGAGTATGAGGCCCTGGGCTGCCGGGCTGCGCTCTCCCTACGAGCCTCTGCGAGTGTGAGTCTCTGGGCTGCCAAGCTGCGCTCTCCCTACGAGCATCTGTAAGTCTCTGGGCTGCCGGGCTGCGCTCTCCCTACGAGCACCTGCGAGTGTGAGGCCCGGGCTGCGCTCTCGCTACAGGCCTCTGCGAGTGTGAGGCCCTGGGCCGCCAGGCTGTGTTTTCCCTACAGCATCTGTGAGTGTGAGGCCCTGGTGTGCCAGGCTGCCCTCTCCCTACGAGCATCTCAGAGTGTGAGCCCCTGGGTAGCCGGGCTGCGCTCTCCCTACGAGCATCTGTGAGGCCCTGGGCTGCGCTCTCCCTACGAGCATCTGTGAGGCCCTGGGCTGCCGGGCTGCAGGGCTGAGGCAAGAGGGAGCAGACGCTGCAGCTTTGGGCAGACAGACTTGGGACATGTACCCTACAGCAAGTGACTCATGGCACTCGAGCTAAATATGTTGGTTGCTTCTCTGCACTATTTCTTCTCAGCCCCCTTTGATTGTACGGACACAGAAGCCCTGTTGACGGCTCCCGATAGCATCCCTCAACCGGCCATGTGACCTGCAAGGAGCAGCAGACATGCTCTGATGCATCAGGGTACAGCTAACGACTCTGGGGGTATGACGGAGGGGTGAGGTGCTGATGGCCTGGGGCACTGCGCCAACTAGTCTTAAGAACACAAGGTAAATCAGCTGGCAGGGGACAAGCGTCCCAGGGACCAGCGGAGGTCGATGGCCCAGCCATGGCTGTGTCACTTCACAACCCCCTGAAAGCCATGCTCCAGGCGCTACAGCCCGCTTCTTCAGCACAGCCAACAGTACAGTCACCACAGAGCACTGCTCAGCTGAGCTTTTAACCATTCCATCCCACCGCTGGGCTTTCCCTGACTGTTCATTCACCCGTCAGCAAAAGCTCCTCAAAGGTATGGACACAGAAGAATTTATGCCTCCCCTCTTTTAATATAAGCAAGTGCGTTGACAATGAAAACTAGAGACACAAATGGTGTTATTCTATTGAGATGCCGCGAATGGTACCTTTTGTTATCTTACAGCGACACCTAGTGGGCCGCGTTATGAACGAACTAACACTCTAGATATTTCATAGACGTATTAAAATGTTTCTGTTAGAACAGTTATTGAGTTGAACCAAAAAATTAACGCGAAATCAACACTGGAGAAAAGGCACGAAGAGAGACACACGCACACACACTCACACAACACTAGGAGTCCATGCGCCTCCAGCTGAGAGGTGGAAGGAAGACACACACACAGCACAAGGAGTCAGTGAGCCGCCAGCTGAGCGGTGAAAGGAAGACACACACTCACACAGCACTAGGAGTCAGTGAGCACCCGCTGAGAGGTGGCAGGAAGACACACACACAGCACTAGGAGTCCATGAGCCTCCAGCTGAGAGGTGGGAGGAAGACACACACACAGCACTAGGAGTCCATGAGCCTCCAGCTGAGAGGTGGCAGGAAGACACACACACAGCACTAGGAGTCCATGAGCCTCCAGCTGAGAGGTGGGAGGAAGACACACACACAGCACTAGGAGTCAGTGAGCAGCCAGCTGAGAGGTGGAAGACACATACACAGCACTAGGAGTCAGTGAGCACCCGCTGAGAGGTGGCAGGAATACACACACACAGCACTAGGAGTCCGTGAGCAGCCCGCTGAGAGGTGGGAGGAAGACACACTCACACAGCACTAGGAGTCCATGAGCCTCCAGCTGAGAGGTGGCAGGAATACACACACACAGCACTAGGAGTCTGTGAGCAGTTCGCTGAGAGGTGGGAGGAAGAGACACACACACAGCACTAGGAGTCAGTGAGCAGCCCGGTGAGAGGTGGGAGGAAGACACACACACACACACACACACAGCACAGCACTAGGAGTCCATGAGACACCAGCTGAGAGGTGGAAGGAAGACACACACACAGCACTAGGAGTCCATGAGCCTCCAGCTGAGAGGTGGGAGGAAGACACACTCACACAGCACTAGGAGTCCATGAGCCTCCAGCTGAGAGGTGGAAGACACATACACAGCACTAGGAGTCAGTGAGCACCGCTGAGAGATTGTCTGGGTTCGGAATCAGTGACATTGTCGTATGTTACTATTAGAAATATTTCTGGTATATAAGGAGTGCGTATGGTAGTGAAGGTTATCTGTGAAACTCTGGTCTTAAGTCCCAGGGATCCGTAAGGTTCACCGTTAAAGCTTATCGCGGGAGAAGTAATAGGTATTCTCTGAGCTTGTTTGAAAAAACTGGGCAGAGGTAAGCTGCTTGGTTAATGTGTGATATAATTCTGTAGTGGAGCAGATTGTTCGCTGTTCTCGGGAAAAGCAGGATTCTGTGTGTATGTACTATATATTTCCTTGTATGAATGTGCGTGAATGCTCATATATTTAGTTGATTGTAAGACTCTTTGGACAAGTCCTAGAGGAAACAATTAATGAATGTATGTTAGAAGGGCAGAGTAGAGGGATGTGCTACTGTGTCAACGGGATTCTTGTGAAATAGATTTTCTTTACTATTCTGTGGTTAGCGAAGCAGACAATGGAGATGTTTATATGTTGTAACTAATAGATTTTGTAGAAATTTGACACGGAGTCTACTGAGAAATTTTGTAAAGGAGGGGTAGACGAGTGACAAGAGACAGAAGCGACAGCAGCGACTGCTGACGTCAAACAAACCGCGCTCTGATTGGATATTAGATCAGAACAGGTGCTCGCGCTGAGATTGGTGCGTTGGTGTGAGCCGCGCAAGGATTGGAAGAGCTATTCTAGTGACGTAGACGTTCCAGGATTGGTGCGTTAGTGTGAGTCGCGCTGTTATTGGATAAAACATCGTACTATTAAGTTGTATTACGGAAGGGATTAGAAAGTTTGGTAAACGTTAAAATGTAGTACCAAGAAGAGAAAAAGAAAAAAACATTGTTCGGAAAAATCAGAAAGTGGTTCGACAAGGATAAAGATGTTAAAACAAGAGAGGGTGAATTATTACCTCCATCGAAAACGCCTGCATCCTTCATGGCTGCGAGATATGGGTATCATACCTGTATATGGTTGGAGAATTGGGTTAGATATACCAAGGAAGATGGTGTTTTAGCATTTCCAGAACATGGTTCATTTAATTTGGCCGTGTTGAAAAATTTACGGGAAAAGATGTTATGTCTTGACCCAAGACCAAGGCCGACACAGTTTGAGGCTTTAGTGGAATGGGAAGAGGAAGTGCATGAGCGAGAAAAGCAGAGGTCTGGAGGACAGTATAGGTATATGTTTGGGAGGAGACATGGTCGTGAAACTCATCATTTTTTTTTTTGACATGTTTTTATTAGGGTTTTGCATATATTACATCATATGAAACATTCACAGATATGAGTCTGAATCGCTGTATTGTAACATTCTGGGTCATTGGGAAAGACATAGTGTGTGGAAGCTGTAGCCCTTTAGTCATCGGTCTTCCCCGATGGTTCGAGAGATCTGTCCTCCCCTGTGCCGGCATCATCTGGTCTCCCTGTCTGACGCCCTGGTCGTATCTATATCTGCCGTCTCGATCAGGGGTGAATTTATCTTCCCATCACGGTCTATCTAGCGTCCCCTCGTGTCTCACATTCCCTAGCATGTCTTGTAACTAGAACAACAGAATGTAAACCGCCAACTGGGATCATCTACGCCCGTGAGGCTACTTGGAAAGGGCCCTGGGGTAGGGGGGGGGGCCCTGAAACTGGGTAGGTTATGGGAGGAAGGGAGGAAGTGCGTGAAGTGTAGAAGGGGGGGAGGGGGGATGCGAGGCTGGCGGGCAAGGTGCTCCTATGACACAGTGTGTACGGGTTGGTGGTAGGTGTATGCGGTGTGCTTTAAGGCTCCCCAGGGGGGAAGGGAGGGGGCGGGAGGTCGGATTGCCATTTAACGCCCAGCCGGGGGACCGGGTCTGTACATGTCTTCGCTGCTGGGTATGTTGTCTTTCCTATGGGTCGTTTGTGTCCTCCGTTGATCCGGGGTGGTCGGGGGGGGTCGCCGGGGTGCGGGGAGAGGGCTGTGACGTGTCTGGGGTGTCCCCTGTATTGTCTGCTTGCTTAAACAGGATGAGGAGTTGTGCCCACTCCATGGATATCGGGTGTTTGCGGGCGCCCTTCGCTTCCTCCTCTCGTAGCAGTTCCTCCTCCGCCGCTCCCCACTTGAGAACCGCGCCCACCCATGCCGGGCCAGACGGCCCCTCTGGGGCCCTCCAATGCATTGCGATGTTTCTCTTCGCGAGGAGATGGGCCAAGGAGGTGAACTTCCGCTGTACTTTCGCGGATTTCCTCTTCGGGGCGATCCCCAGTGCACATTCCTCCCATGTGGGGGTGGACTGGAGTTCGGTCGCGGCTCGAACGGCTCGGTGTACACCGCCCCAGAAACGTTGTACGGCTGGGCAGACCCAAAACATATGTTTGAAGTCGGCGTCTGCCTGGTGGCAGCGGGGACATTCGAATTGTGTATCGGGGTAAAATCGGTGGAGTTTGGCTGGGGTAAGGTACGCCCGATGTAGGATATTAAATTGAATATTTTTAAAGCGCGCGTTCCTGGACACTTTTTTCGGTGACTCCAGGGCTTTGCGCCACTCCGCATCATGGAATGCCCTGCCTGCATCGTCTTCCCACGTCTCCCGCAGTTTGTCCAGGGTGATGTCCGTGAGCTCCCGGATCGCTTTATAGAGCCAGGTGATGAGATGGCTGCCTGCTCCCATACGCAGCACCGTGTGTAGCACCGGGTGTGTCGGGGGTTCCCCATTGCGCGCGCGCCAGAAACGGTCGCCACTCATCAGCAGCTGTCTGTGTGTCAGAAATTGCCCCTGGGGGAGATCGTGCCACTCCATCAATTGCTCAAATGGCCTCAGTTGCCCCTCTTGGAACAACGCCTCCATTTCCGTGATCCCATGATCTGTCCACACTTGGAGGGCCCTCGCGGTGAAGCATCCGTTCCGTCGGGGGAAGCCCACCAGGGGGAGCAGGGGGGAGTATAGTGGCTTGCCCGTTGACATGTGATGAACCCTCATCATGCATCTGCGGGCGATGGCGACCTGGAGTGGATGCGTGCGTGTCGGTTTGGAGCCCGGCAGGAGCAGTCGGCGGATCTCAGGCATAGGCAGTTTGCCTCTCTCCGTGATCGTCTCTCCCACTTGTCTCTCCGCCGTCCAGTGGGACAGCCACTGGAGCTGTGCCGCGAGGAAGTACGATTCAAAGGAGGGCGCCCCCAGCCGTCGTGGGGAGGTACAGTGTGCGCAGCGCTACGCGATGTCGGCCGCCCCCCCATATCAGAGCCGTCAACAGCGAGTCCAATTCCCGAAAGAAGGATCGCGGCGGGACAATAGGGAGGTTTGTGAAGAAGTAGAGCAGTCTTGGGACCATAATCATTTTTGCCAGGGCGACACGTCCTATGGGAGCCAGTGGCAAAGTCTTCCAAAACCCTACCGCCGATCGTAGGCTCGTCAGTGCTCTTCGGTGGTTCCCCTCGAAGAGGTCACCGGGGGAATGATATAGGCGCACTCCCAGGTATCTGGGGGCCGTTCCATTCCATCCCAGCGTCTGATCGCCCAAGGTTATCTCCAGGGGTGCCGTCTGGACGCCTAGAGGGAAGATGGACGATTTCTCCCAGTTGACCCGGAGCCCCGATAGCCCTTCGTACTCCCGGAGTGTCGTCCAGATGGGTGTGAGATCGGCTGTGATGTCGCGGACATATATCAGGAGATCATCCGCATATAGTGACACACAATGGGTGACGTCCGCTATGGGTATCCCCCATGTCTCCCCCTCCCGTCGCAGTCGTATGGCTAGGGGCTCCATCGCCAGGGCGAAGAGGAGAGGAGAGAGGGGGCATCCTTGCCTGGTTCCACGGGTCACTGGGAACGGCGCCGATATAAGTTTGCCAAGTCTCACCCTGGAGGTGAGGCCTCCGTACAGGAGTCGAGTATAGGCTAGCAACGTGGGACCAACACCGATCTGCTGCAGGACCTCAAATAGATACCACCACTGCAGGGTATCAAACGCCTTCTCCAGGTCCAGGACCAGGCATGCCGCTCTGGGAAATCGTCCGTTCGCCTGATCCTGAACGTGGAAAAAACGGCGCAAGTTATGTGAGGTGTTACGCCGGGGAACGAAGCCGCACTGGTCCGTGTGCACCAGTGTGGGAAGGACTTGGCTGTAGCGGTCCGCTAAGATTTTCCATAGAATCTTACAGTCCGTGTTCAGGAGCGTTATTGGCCGGTAGGACGTCGGGAGTACGGGATCTCTGTACGGCTTTAAGAAGGTCACCAGGATCGACGCCCGCATCGAGGCCGGGAGCATTCTGTGGGTCACTGCCTCTTCGTATATGGAGACCAGCCGTGGCGCCAATAGTGCCGCGAATGTGTGGTAGTACTCGATCGGGAGTCCATCCATGCCCGGTGCCTTCCCGCGTGCCAGGGCTTTGATTGCTTGCTTCACGTCGACCGGCTTAAGTTTCCCGTCTAGGTCTTTCCCGAGCGCGGGGGGGATCTTGGGCAGGGACGCCCCACCTAGGAAACCGGCAAGGTCTCCCGTGGGTCTGGTCCGCGGGGCTCGGTACAGGGCCGCATAATATGCGTGGAAGATGTGGAGGATATCTGTCTGCGAATATTTAAGTTGCCCATCTGGGGCTTGGAGTTCCGTGATCGGGCGCGGCGCTGTATCTTGCCGAGCCAACCAAGCCAGGAGGGCCCCCGTCCTATTTCCCTCCTTGTGTGTTCGCGTTGCGTACGCCCGAAAATTATATTTGCGCAGATCTCTCAGCGCTATTGAGTGGGAGGATTTGGCCTCTGACAATTGCGCCTCCGTGGCATCACCGCGGTCCACCCTCTTCGAGAGTTCCGCGAGCCGGGTCTCCGCCCCTAGCAGTGCCTTGTCGAGCACTTTCCTGACTCCCACTACCTGTTGAATGCAGTGGCCCCTGGCACAGACCTTGAATGCATCCCATTCCAGCGATCGCGTAGATGCCGTGTTGTCGTTTCGTCGAAAATGGCCCTGCATGAAGTCCTCTAAGGTTCGGTGGAATACCGGGTCTGTGAGACATTCCCGGGGCATCCTCCATGTTGGAATCGGGGGGTGAGGGGGTCTCCATCGGAGGACCGCCGTGTGCGCATCGTGGTCTGAGATCACTCTGCCGAGGTAGTCCGACTCCCGAACTGAGGGTAGGAGCGACGTGGAGCATAGGAATCTATCCAGCCTGATCCGTAAATCGTGGGGGACCGAATGGAAGGAGTACAGTTTCGTGGTAGGATGGCGAGTTCTCCAAATGTCTGCTAGCCCCCATTTGTCTACCCAGCTGCGGAGGGCTGTGGCTTGCTTGTATGCGGATGAGCGGGCTGGGGGGGGGTGTGAACGGTCTAGGTATGGATCCAGGGTGCAATTATAATCCCCTCCCAGGAGCCACGGGGTCGAAGTGTGATGGGCCAACATGCGTGTGAGTTTGTCCCAATAACTCTCCTGTTCTGTGTTGGGGGCGTAGAGACTCCCTATCAGTAGTTGCTGGCCCTCTAACAGTCCCGTCAGTATCGCATAGCGGCCCTCCCTGTCCACCAGTCTGCTCTTTAAATGGCACCCCCGGCCTGATCCATACTAGCGTGCCCCTAGCAAATGTGGAGTAGGTCGTGGCACATATAATGCCTCGCCATTTTCTCTGTAGTCTGTCTGCCTCCCCTGCCGTCAGATGCGTTTCTTGTAAGAGTGCTATCTGGGCCTTCTGTCTCTTAATGTATGCATAGACTGAATAGCGCTTGCGGGCAGTGTGCATTCCCCTAACGTTAAGTGTCAGGAATTTTATGTCCGTGTTAGGAGAGTTGTGAGGAATGTTGTGGGATGTCATAATGATATGTCCTTGATGCGTCGTGGGTCCCTCCGTTGTCGTACCCGCCCTCTCTCCCGCCACCTACCGTCTGTCCGTGTACTGTATCGTCTGTGGAGATCGCCATGCCTGCACTGGGAATGACCGGGAAGGAATACAAGGGATGGGGAGGTGAACTGCAACAACTGTGGGAAACAGTCCCAATACTGGGGGCGCATCGCGCAGGGCGATGTGCCCAAACTGGTAGCTTTGGCGTGACTTTAGTTCGTAACCACGGGGGTGGTGGATCCGATGGCCGCCGACTCCTGCTCCGGTGGCGGCCCGTACATCGTTGATGACTATAAATGTCCTGCCCGATGTCGGGCTCAGCGGTTAGTCTGTTCTTTGTGGTTTGCGCGGCCGGGCGTGCTCAATGTGATGCTGACTCTATCCGTGGGTTACTTGTCAGATGAGCGTGTCCGCAGTCTGGGGGGTCACCACAGGGGGTGTCACCGAGCCCTCTTGTGATCCTGGCGTTGCGCTCTTTTCGTCGTCCGAGCTAAAGATGTGAGGGCCGTGTTCCGAGTCCGATCCTCTGTCGTGGGGACTCAGTGTGGCTACCGCTTGGAGAGCCCTCTGACGCTCCGTAATAATCTGTGCTAGGTCCGGGGAGCTGGCGGTGGTATTTCCTGTGTGCCTGCTAGTCGGCGTGGAGGAGACCCTCCGGGTCCGGCGGCCTGAGCGCCCGGGCGTAGTCTTCGGACGAGAGCCAGGGTCATGTCCGGGGTGCTGTGCGTGCTGTTCCGCCCATGTCGCCGCGTCCCCCGGGTCTGTGAAGAAGTGCGTCTCGCCTCCATAGATGACCTTGAGGCGGGCCGGGAAGAGAAGCGCATATTGTATGTTTTTCGAGCGCAGTGTCCGCTTCACTGCCAGGAAGGTGGCCCGTTGTAGCTGGACCGCACGGGAGTAGTCCGGGAACAGCATGACTTGCTTGTCCTCTAGTTGTAGCCGTCCCCGTTGCCTGGCCGCTCGCAGAATGGCGTCGCGGTCCTGATAGTGGAGGAGTTTGAGCAGGAAAGGACGAGGGGGCATGCCCGGCTGTGGTCTGCGGGCTGGCACTCTGTGGGCTCTCTCCATGGAGAAAAACGCGGTAAGAGTATCTGCTGGCGTGAATGTGGCGATCCAGTCAGAGATGTATTTGACCGGGTCTGGCCCTTCGATTCCCTCCGGCAGGTTCATGATTCGGATATTGCTCCGTCGGGAACGCCCTTCTAGGTCGTCTGTCTTGTTCTCCAGCGTCCTTATCCGTGTCAGTAGGTCCTGGAGCGTGTTGTCTTGCTTTTGTATCTGCGGTTCCAGTATCTGGAGACGGTGCGCGCTTTGTGCCACTTTGTCCGCTAGTTTCCTGTGGTCGTCGCGGAGGAGGCCCAGGTCTGATGACAACTCGCCGAATCTCCCTTCCATGGTCACTCGAGAGTGTTCTATGGCAGCCAGGACCTGGTCTAGTTTTCTGGCCGTGGGGTCCTCCTCGAGCGGCCCGGGGCAACGGGGAGGCCTCGCCGACAACGATTCGGTCGTCCTGGACTGGTGAGAGGCCGGCGGCGCTCCCGCCGATTTCTGGCGACCCATCGTAGGGGGGGGGGGGGGGTCCCTTACCGCGGCTATGGGCTCTTCTGTGCGCTGGTGGACACACGAGCTGGTCCGGCAGGCGCGTTCTCCCCGCTGGTGCGACTCTTCGGGGATCGTTCACTGACGGCCGCACACTAGCTGGTCTGTCAGGCGCCGGTGTGACTCTTCAAGGATCAGCTCTCATCCGGCTTCGTCCCGCTGACTTGGCAGCAAGCGCGCCGTCTGCGCCCCCCTCGGCTCGCGGCAGCGGCCGTCGGCCCGTTCTGGATGTGGGGCCCCAATCCCAGTGAACCCTTCTCCTGAGGGCTCAGAGAGTCCCCCCGGTCGTCTTCTCGTCTGTTGGCAGGACCCACTCGGAGCGTCTAGTTTCGTGGTGTCTACGTCGCTGGCCTCGCACACCTCCTCTGCCCTCCGGTCCGACTGTCTCCCCAACTCCAGGGGGGTGCGTACGACTATGCCAGGCGAGAGACGCGCACTCCCCACCGTCTGCAGCGATCTCGTCTGGGGCCCCACACCTCTTCTGTCGCCCAGACGCGGCCGCGGCTAGGGACTCTCGGTCCGGGTCCTCAAGGACTGCGGGCTTCACCCCACACCCCCGTCGGGTGTTATGTCAATCCTCTCACTGCGACAGTACGTGGGGGGGGGTGGGGGCCCAGGAGTCACCATGCAGCCCTCGCCCCAATCGGGGGCTCACCTGATGTGCGGGTCGTGTCTTCTGGCTGTCCTCTCTGTGACGCGATTCCCGCCCAGTGTCTTCTGCTTCTGTCGTCCGTCCGCGGTCACCGGGGGTGGAGGGCAGGGGGCGCACCTCTCCGTCCGATCTCTCCTCGAGCCGCCGGAGCATCCAGGCCGTCCCCCGGGGCCCCGTCTCTGTCACGCTTCTCCCTGGCACCCCCACGGGCCGCTGCTACTAGGTCAAGCGCGCCGTCTGGGGGGGCCGACACACCGCTGTCCCGTCGCTGCTCCGCTCCTGTATGGCCGCCATTTTAAACGCGGCTCGTCCGAGTCCGCGCCCGGGGTTCCCCGCGTTGCTCCCGCTGATGTCTCGGGGAGCTGGTTGCAGGTCGGAGGGGTCCCCGATGATCGCCGGGTCCGAGGCACTCCTTGTCAGGGGCGATGGACGCCCGGGGCAGGTAGGATTGTGGGGTTTACGGGCCGCCGGGCAGGAGCTTCAAGGATAGGAGTCCGCCATCTTGGCTGGCTCGGCCACGCCCCCCCGTCGTGAAACTCATCATGATCGAATGACGAGATGCTAGTATGTCAGAGGGATTATATCCTATGAGAACAATTGAAGAGGGAACAGAAAGGGTTCCTGAGGCAGAAGTGAGGAGATATGGAGTTAATGAATATGAGGATGAGGTCTTGAATGACATGATTTACAAAAGACCACCTCCTTATAGACCAGAACCAGAAGAGAGTACACCAGTTGTTTCTCCGATAAGAGATACAGTGCGTATCATTGAGACAGAAAATGTGACACCTGAGTTAAGAAGTGGTAATCCTTTCAGGGAAAGAGAGAATAGAAGCAGTGGCGAAAATACGAGAGAATTAGCCAGAACTACATCGGAATTGACTGAAAAGATCAAAGAGCTGACAAAGAATCTAGACGCTGTTACGGTGCCCGTAACTATAGGTCCGATTATGCCTGTTTTTGATAAGCAGAGGACGGGTGAGAATGGTTTGGTGATTCCATATGTTGGGAATAGATTGACAAGTTTGGATGGTCCTTCAGGAGATTCAGGAAGAAGAACAGAAAGTAGTGATCTGAGGCAATCCAGACATGACACATGTAGTGAAGGATTAGAGGTACAGTTTAATTCAGGATTGGATGCTGGTGAAGCTAGTTGTTCAGGGATGCCAATTTTAGAACCGCAGAAGAAAGTGGTTCCCGTGAGAAAATCTACTGAAATAACAGCTGAAGATTTGAATGATTGGATGAAAGTTCTTCAAAAGAGGGATAAAGATTCACAAGCAATTGATGTGGCTAGGTTACGTGTAGAATTAGAAGAGCTTGTTGCAGGGACAGTTCCTACAGAAATTCTAAAAAATCATCATGATGGTGAATTGTTATTTATGTGTAAAAACATCACCTGGAGAACTAAAAATACACATGACAGATTAAGAGCAATAGCAAATGACTATGGAGTTGACATTGATAAAGTGAAAGTTTTGCAGAAGTCTTACAGGATGGATTTCACAGATAAAGATATTGAAAATTTGAATGGTACTGGTAGAACAGGACAGATTAAAGAGATGATCGCTTTATTGCGAAAATGGGGTGATGTTGAGAAGTGGAAGGATAGGTGGTACAAGAAGAGAGAAGAATCAGGGGATAGGACTTATTCAGCATTTCCTGTGAGAGAAAAAGAGAAAGCATCCACTGTTGCTTATCCTATGAGAGAAATACCTGGAGGAGGATATGTACATGTTCCATGGACCAGACAGGATATTTTATCATTTACGAATGATTTCCCTCGATTGAGAGAAAAGCCCGTCGAGTGGTATAGGCAGGTAGACAAGTTTGTGAAATTGTCAAAAGTGCTGTGGATTGACCTGAATAGTCTGTTTGATATAATTGTTCCAGCAGACTTGTGGGCTGAGTGTAAAATAGTTGTGAGTTGGCCTACTGAGGAATATCCAAGAGATCAGAGAACAGGAGCACCAGATCCAGAGGTAATGAGAAAGTATGAACAGGTGATTGTATACCTGAAAAGTAAAGTACCTCCAAAAGAAACAGACTGGGTTAAGATAGATCGAACACATCAGGAAGCAAAAGAATCAGTTCATGCTTTTTACGAGAGGCTGATACTGGCGTTTAAGCAATTCAGTGGAGATGAACACCTGGGTGACAAGGATTTGAGTCATTTTGTATACAGATTTGTATATGGCCTGAGACCTGAGATTAGTGAAAGAATTCGTGAGCATACTGTGGATTGGCAGAGTAAGAAAATAGATGAGATTCTGAGACATGCAAAATACTTCAGTGATGAAATTGAAGCAAAACAGAGAAAGCTGAAAGAGAAAGCAATGTGGGCACAAGTGAAAGTTGCGGAAAGACAGGAAGCACAGTTGGTGGAACAGGCGAATAATGCAGGAAATAATGCAGGGAATAGACCTAGGTATGCAGGGAAAGGAAAGGGGAATCTTGAGGAAGCTAAAAAAAAGTTCCCATGTCACAACTGTGGCCAACTGGGACATTGGAGATCTGAGTGTACCAATCCACCATTAGTGAATAATGAGGGAAAATCCTTAAATCAACAGGTGCAGAACGAAGGGAATAATCAACAGCAGCAACAACAGAAAGTTGTGAGACAGCAGAGTCAAGAGCCAAAACCGCCCTTGCCGCAGAATAGAGGATTACAAAAGTATAATCCGGATTCGGGATTCTACAATGATGAGCAGGTAAACAAACCAAGGCGTTCTAACCAGGTACAACAGTACTTGTTAAAAAATGAGGGGAGTGAGTCTGAGGGTGATTATTGACGGTGCCGAAGAGAGGAGGAAGAGTGCATACTTGGTGCAACTCTAGAAATAGACCAGGCAGGACCATTTGTAGATGGGAAAATAAATGAAGAAAGTGTTACTTTTTTGGTAGACACAGGTGCGACAAGATCAACTGTCAGGTCAACAGATATTAGAAATCTTCCTCTCTCGGATGAAGCAATCCAAGTAGTTGGTGTAGCCAATACACAAATCAGGACATGTCTTACTGAACCAGTAAGAGTACAAATAGGGAAATTTTCAGACATGCACAGATTTATCGTCTGTGACACAAGTCCAGTGAACCTGTTAGGTAGGGATTTGTTATGTAAAATGAATTGTACAATTTTTTGTACACCGGATGGAATAGCTTTTGAAACACCAGATGAGGATGTTTTGTACCGAATGACTCTAGAAAATAGAGAGAGTGAGTTAATTGGTGCATATGCTGTGTTTGATCCGGAGGATTTGCCTCAAGAGCTGAGAGACACAGTGAAAAGGACAGTTTGGGATTTTACTGGAGAGGATGTGGGATTGATGAATAATGTAGATCCTGTGAAAATTTCGGTGAAAGAGGGAATTACTTTTCCTAACATTCCTCAGTATAAAATGACACCAGAAATAATTGAGGGAATAACTCCTATAATTGAGAAAATGATTCAGCAGGGAGTTCTGAGAGAACTACTGAGTAGTCCGTGTAATTCACCGATAATGGGGCTAAAGAAGCCTAATGGGAAGTTCAGGATTGTACAAGATTTGAGAAAAATTAACCAAATTGTGGTGGCATGTTGTCCTATTGTGCCAAATCCATCAGTGATTTTGTATCAGATTCCACATGATGCTGAGTGGTACACAGTGATTGATTTGTGTCATGCTTTCTTTTCAATTCCATTGCATCATGACAGCCAGCCGATTTTTGCATTTAGATTTGGCCAGCGTATTTTAGCATGGTGTCGTATCCCACAGGGGTATACAGAGAGTCCTTCGATATTCAATCAGTTATTGAAAAAGTCATTGGAGAGTTTGATCATGCCTGAAAACTCAGTACTAGTGCAGTATATTGATGACCTACTTGTGGCATCAAAGACACGTGAAGCTTGTGAAGTAGATACTATAGCTTTACTGAATCATCTGGCAGATGGAGGGTTAAAAGTATCTCCAGCCAAATTGCAATTCTGCAAGAAAGAGGTGCATTATCTTGGACATAATATTGAAAAAGGTCTGAGAAAAGTGACTGATGACAGGATCAAAATCATCAGGGGAATGAAGGCCCCAGAGACCCAGAGGGAAGTGAGAATGTTCCTGGGAATGGTGGGTTATTGTCGTCAGTGGATAATTAATTTCTCGCTGATAGCAAAGCCACTGATTAAGCTGACAAAAAGTGAGATGACAGACCCATTGGAACTAGATGGAGAACAAATGGCAGCATTTGAAGAGTTGAAAAGTAGAATGTGTGAAGCCCCTGCTTTGGGTATGCCAGACTATGAAAAAGAATTTGAAATGTACTGCAGTGAGAGGAATGGATGTGCACTTTCAGTGTTAATTCAGAAGCATGGACAGCTGAGAAGGCCTATTGCGTACTTCTCATCGACACTTGATCCTGTAGCTGTAGGTTTACCAGGATGTCTGAAATCTGTGGCTGCAACATGCAGAAGCCTGGAACAGAGTGAGGGAATCATAATGGGATATCCTGTAAGGGTATTCGTACCTCATAATGTGGCAATTCTTTTGACAAGAAGCAGAACTCAATACATGTCACATAGTCGGTTGACTAAATATGAGAAAGTCATTCTGGGAGCATCAAATGTGACTTTGGAGAGATGTGTGAATGTGAATCCAGCGACATTGTTGCCGGATATTGAGAATGTGGGTGTGAAAACAGAAGATGATCACAATTGTTTGGATGTGCTTGATTACTGTACAAAACCGAGACCAGACATAAGGGATCTTCCCTTGCATGAGAGTGATCATGTGTTGTTTGTGGATGGATCATGCCTGAGGAATGATGAGGGTGTGCTATGTGCAGCATATGCAGTGTGCAAAGTTTCAGAGGTAATGGAAGCATCACCATTGAAAGGAGTGAAATCTGCGCAAGTTGCTGAATTAGTGGCATTGACAAAAGCTTGTGAAATTGGGAAAGATTTGAGAACGACTGTGATGACTGATAGTCAGTATGGATTTGGAGTTGTGCATGACTTTGGCCAACTTTGGCTACAAAGAGGTTTCTTGACGTCGAGTGGGACTCCAATAAAGAATGCTGAAGTGATTGGAAAATTATTTGAGGCGATACAGCTGCCTAAAGAATTAGCAGTTGTGAAATGTGCTGCTCATGGACAAGGAGATGATTTTGTGACAGTTGGCAATCGATACGCAAATGACATTGCTCAATATTGCGCTAATAATAACCAGTCAATTAATAGGGAACGAGAAGGTGAAATGTCTTTTTGTTCTGTGATGTTTACTAATGTCTTAGAGACGTGGGATGAAGTGAAACAGTTGCAGGATGAGGCAGGGGAAGAAGGGCAGGTTGTGCCCCAAGAGAGACAGACCATGTTTGGGTCTATAGAGATGGCAGACCAGTAATGCCGAACTCCATGCTGTCGACAATGGCAAGGATGTATCATGGCCAGGGACATTTGGGAAGGGATGCGATGATCAGGTCTTTTAAACAAACCTGGTACAATGCAAAGTTCAGGACAATTGCAGAAAGTATCTGTCAAAGATGTTTGATTTGCCAGCAATTTAACACTGGGAAAAAGACAGTGGTGAGTCTGGGAACAATAGGCAGAGAAGGAGGTCCTTTTACAAGAATGCAGATTGATTTCATTGAAATGCCCCAAGTGAACAGACTGAGGTATGTTCTAGTGGTAGTCTGTTTGTTTTCAAGATGGGTTGAGGCCTATCCGACTAGGAGAAATGATGGAGTAACAGTGGCAAAGTTACTGTTAAGAGAATTGATTCCTAGGTACGGATTTCCGGTAACGATTGAGTCTGATAGAGGTGGACACTTCTATAATGAACTCATGAGTTTGATTTGTGAAGCATTAAGCATACAGCAGAAGTTACATTGTGCATACAGACCAGAGGCTTCTGGTGTTGTAGAGCAGATAAACGGCACAATCAAGAACAGGATTGGTAAGATGTGTTTAGCCACTGGTATGAAATGGCCCGATGTCTTGCCTCTAGTGCTAATGACTATTAGATCTACTCCAGATAGAACTACTGGTTTAAGTCCGCACGAAATCATAATGGGACGTGCAATGCGACATGCATTTGTGCCTGTCAACAAGTTGATGACAATAACTGATGACATGATTTTGGATTACTGTAAAGGCCTGGCTGACGCAGTTCATTCTGTGTTTCACCAGGTTGGAGAAGATGCTACCACACTTGAGAAGAAGCAAGCTCATGATCTGAGTCCAGGGGACTGGGTAAGGATTAAAGTACACAGAAGAAGAAATTGCTTGGTTCCAAGGTGGGGAAGACCAAGACAAGTCATTCTAACTACGACAACTGCAGTGAAGTGTGCTGGTGTGAAAAACTGGGTACATGCGAGTCATACTCTGAGAGTTCCAAACCCAAAAGATGGGACTGGTAGAGAGTATTTTGAAGAGTCAGATTCCAGTGATGATGAAGACCCAGAACCAGTGAGAAAAAATCAAAGTTCAGGAAAAGAAGCAGAAAAGGCTTCAAGAGAACCATTGAGAATCTCAGAAAGGAGATCAGATTCTGTAAGAGAGCCTGAAGTTCCAAAAAGCAGTGGAGGAAAAAGAAAAGAAAAGAGCAGTTCCACAGAAATTACTCTTGAATCAGAAGAGGAGGAGATTAAAGAACCACTTGAGATTATACCTGAAGAAGTAGGGTCAGAAGAAGATAGAGAGGGACAGATTGCGGAAGACCCCCGAGGAGGTGTAGGGAACATTCTTGACAAGCTAGGTGAAGGGACAAGTAGACAGCAAGAAGATTGCGTGTCGGAGACCCGAGGAGGGACAGAAGTAGGGAAGTCTCAAATAGTGGTGGAAAAGACTGTGGAGCGGGAAAAAACTGCTGAAGAGCAAGAGGCATTTGAAACAGAATCGGATGAAAGTGAGAATGAAAAATCAGAAGGTCGAGTTCTGAGAAAGAGAACTTGGATTGGAGAAAGAAATAATACAGAAACGAGACCGAAAAAGGTTGTAAGAGGAGATTTTTGGCCTAACAACAGAGTAAAGAGGCTGAGATACAGACTGATAAGAGGGAATACATCGAAAGCTAAACAAGTGAATGAGGTGTCGAGTCAAAATGAAGTAAAAAGAAAGGAACAAAAGGAGTCCAGAGAACCTGAGGAGATAAAGAGAATTAGAAAACCCAACCAAAAGTACAGATCACCGGAATGGTTTTATGTGGCACTGTCTGAAGAAGGAGAAGAAGAAACAGTGAATCGAGACAATCCGGAGGGGATCTTGAGAAAAGTGGTTGAGGAAAAGGAAAAATCTGTTGGAATCTTAAAAGTTATCCTGACTGACATTGGAGAAGAGTCGGATGCACAGGATGTTGTTGATGATCTGATACAATTTGATGTTGCTGAAGAAGAAGGAGTGAAAAGTGATGAATATCCAAATTGAGTGAACTAAAGAAATCACTTGGAGAAAAGTGAAAAGGAGAAAGTCTGAAATTCAGTTGTCTGAAGTAATCCAATGTTCGAGAAATTTCAGTAGTGGAGTAGTAGAGGCTAAGTCAAAAGATAAGGTCAAAGTAGTAAAATGGCTAACATAGAGAATAACCAAAGTAGATGTGCCTTCTTAAGAAGATGGTGTAGAATGTGCTGCTGCTGTACTGGATTATTAATGCTACTATGGGGTGTTTTAGCTTTATTAGTTACATTTAGAATTACAATAGGTACATTTGAGATGCATACAGAGAATGTGACAAATGCAGAGAAGAGTTCGCAAAAAGTAGTTCCAACTAGAATTAGTAATACTTACATGCATAAAGATAAGTCAATTAATGATTTTTCTAGTAATGTTTTTTCAAAATTGTTATACGAATATGTGAAAACAATGGAAGTTAGGGATTGCTACGTTTGTATGCAATTACCTGCATCCGTTTCAGAGGGTGTTACTTATCACCATTTACCAGCTACGTATGGAATTTCTTGTAGTGTATTAAGTAGTGTTTTTTATTTGTTAGGGAAAATAGATTATAAGATGTCTAACAGAGATAGTATTTTTGGGCACTTGCCAATGAACAAAGAGCTGAATCCAGCTAAAGAAGCTAACATTTTTGGTGAGATTTTTATTGAGAAAGAAGAATTAACATTAGATTACATTTTTAAGAATAATTTAACTTGCAGTTTGGAAGAAGAGGAGAAAGCTTTCCTAAATATGGTGGAGGAAAGGAGATTGAGCATGCATGAAAAGGCAGAGAAATATAAAGTGAGTGAGACAATTTGGGACATTGAGATGGGAAAAGAATTAAGACATGGAGTTAGTCCAACTTTAGCTCTAGATGCACCACAGAAGGGTAAGCTGTGCATTACAAGAGGGAAATCCCAATATGATACATATTTTGTTGGGACTAGTGAATGTCATGATACATACTTCATTGCAACAGGATGGGGTTTCAGAGGTGGAGAAGATACAATTTTTCCAGGAGTGTATTATGTTTGTGGGAACAAGGCTTATTACAAGTTGCCTGACCATTGGTATGGCACGTGTTATGTGGGCCTGGTCTTTCCAAAGATCTTTCATATAGATAGAATAGAAGATGTAGAACATATTAATTTACTAATGCGCGTCAAGAGGGAAACTTGGTCTGAAATAGTGGGTGACATTTTTGGAGCTTTAATTCCAGCAGTGGGAATTTCTTTGAATGCTTATGGGATTCGGAAACTGTCAACAGTGGTGGATCGCTTATCGACAAATACCGCTGGAGGGTTTCTTTTGGTGAATACGGAACTAATTGCCGTACGTGCCATGTCTATGCAAAATAGACTTGCCCTTGATATTCTATTAGCTAAGGAGGGTGGAGTTTGTGGAATGCTGAAAGTTCAACATTGTTGCACTTACATTCCAGATGAAAGCAAAGACCTGAAGGTCTATATAAAAAATATTACTGATTTGCATGAAGAATTAGTACCACTTGAAGCTGAAAGTATTTGGACTAAAATAGTTAATAAAATAGTTGCTGTTAAGAATTTTATTGCAAAAATAGGTAGTACTATTATAGGTAAAATATTGTTTCCTTTGTCTTGTATAATTGTTGCTTTATTGATATTGAGATTGGTGTGTTTGTGTTGTAAAAACAGGGGAGGGAAAAAGAAATTAATTAAAAGAAACAATGAAAAGAGAAATAAAAAGTTGAAAAGAGAACCACAAGAAATTGAATTAGAAGAATTAAGGGAGAGTGTTTATTTGGAAACAAAAAGGGATGATGAAAGAGTGTCTGGTGTGTAGTGTTGTGTAAGGAGAAAAAGACATTTCCAATTTCTCCTAAAATGGGACTAAATTTCACGAAATTTTTTTTGGGGTTGTTTATTTGGTGATAATATCACCAAAGGGGGGATTGCTGGAGCAGAGTTTTCTGATGAAAATCTATTGGGTTTTTAAGCTCTGGTTTGTCTATTTGTCATAATTAAAATTATTAATTATTAATTACTAATTATTTGTTTTGTGTAAATGTTTTAAACTTACCAACATGTACTAATGAGAAGAAAACCGACACGTGGGAATGCTTTCGGTTGCTATTTAATAAATGTGCATGTTTTATTAAATAAACGTTGCTGAGTGCTGTTTATTTTAAAGCACGAAACGCTTTTGAATTAATGCTTATCTGTGTTGCAAAGGCTAGATAATTACATACACATAAGGGTATTAGTGGGGTTAACACTGTTTAATCACTATGCTGTGGTAACGTTGTTTTTGTCTCTTTTAATTAAGATGGTCTATTTTGGCCTAGAATAAAATGGCCGCCGTTTGCAGCCTGGCCTCGAGTGAGAGATTTGTGATGAGAGGGCCTTGCTGAATATGGTCGAAGTCATCTGACCACGGTCTTCGCCTGGTTAAAATTTTCCGTGAGGACAGCAGCAGTGCTGGGCGAGTCTCCAAGAAACATCCGAATAGCCTTGGATGACAAAGGAGCCATAATGAATGAACTGAATGGACTCTGAAGTCATCATGTTAGTTCCGAGGAAATGTGGATGTCGAAAGATACATTTTTTTAGTTCCTGTTCTGTCTTTTTATTTTTGTGATTTTTTCTGAGCGGAGATTTTCCAAATGTAGCGATGCTACATCCTTTCCTGCTCGCTCTGCTCAGCGGTTCAGCGGACGTTTAGAACATTTTTATGTTTCTATAATATTGCAAGTTTCCCTATAAATATTGTTAGCCTAGAGAGGGTTTGAGGCCACTTTGCCACTTCTTCCCAAACCTGCGTTGGTGAGGATCGATGCTGTGAGGACGGTGACTCGGGAGACTTCTACTGAGAGACTTGTCCTGATGACCCATTCTGACATTTAGCTAGAATAGGTAATTATGAAAAAATGATTTATTCTGATTGATTTCCTTTGACTAATTTTAGATAAAGAACCATAATTTTAAATACGGTGTTGGTGATTATTTCTTGTCAATTATTGAGTACTCTATTTGATTATTGTTGTATAGATTGTTTAGATTATGACTCAGGACAATTACAACAATAACTAGGTCTTATCGACCTCAGTGTAGATGTGGGGTGTTTAGGAGTTTTCTTTCTACAGGAGTATCTGAGCGTATGTTAGTGAAATGGGCCCTAGTGTATGATGAGTGTATGTGCGTGTAACTGTGAAATTACTCTATCCGTGGAAGTAGGGAGATTTTGTACACCCCAATCTGCATCAGTGGCAGGAAGACACACACACAGCACTAGGAGTCCGTGAGCAGCCCGCTGAGAGGTGGGAGGAAGACACACTCACACAGCACTAGGAGTCCACGAGCCTCCAGCTGAGAGGTGGAAGACACACACACAGCACTAGGAGTCAGTGAGCAGCCCGCTGAGAGGTGGGAGGAAGAGACACACACACAGCACTAGGAGTCAGTGAGCAGCCCGCTGAGAGGTGGGAGGAAGACACACACACACACACAGCACATCACTAGGAGTCCATGAGCCACCAGCTGAGAGGTGGAAGGAAGACACACACACAGCACTAGGAGTCCATGCGCCTCCAGCTGAGAGGTGGAAGGAAGACACACACACAGACACAGGACTAGGAGTCCGTGAGGAGCCCGCTGAGAGGTGGCAGGAACAGACACACACAGCACTAGGAGTCCGTGAGCAGACAGCTGAGAGGGGGGAGGAAGAGACACACACACACACAGCACTAGGAGTCAGTGAGCAGCCCACTAAGAGGTGGCAGAAGACACACACACACACTCACACAGCACTAGGAGTCCATGAGCCTCCAGCTGAGAGGTAGAAGACACACACAGCACTAGGAGTCAGGGAGCAGCCAACTAAGAGGTGGCAGAAGACACACACACAGCACTAGGAGTCAGTGAGCAGCCCGCTGAGAGGTGGGAGGAAGACACACACACACGCACAGCACTAGGAGTCCATGAGCCACCAGCTGAGAGGTGGAAGGAAGACACACACACAGCACTAGGAGTCCACGCGCCTCCAGCTGAGAGGTGGAAGGAAGACACACACACAACACTAGGAGTCAGTGAGCAGCCCGCTGAGAGGTGGGAGGAAGACACACTCACACAGCACTAGGAGTCCAGGCGCCTCCAGCTGAGAGGTGGAAGGAAGACACACAAACAGACACAGGACTAGGAGTCCGTGAGGAGCCCGCTGAGAGGTGGCAGGAACAGACACACACAGCACTAGGAGTCCGTGAGCAGACAGCTGAGAGGGGGGAGGAAGAGACACACACACACACAGCACTAGGAGTCAGTGAGCAGCCCACTAAGAGGTGGCAGAAGACACACCCACACACACACACACTCACACAGCACTAGGAGTCCATGAGCCTCCAGCTGAGAGGTAGAAGACACACACAGCACTAGGAGTCAGGGAGCAGCCAACTAAGAGGTGGCAGAAGACACACACACAGCACTAGGAGTTCTTGAGCAGCCAGCTGAGGGATGGGAGGAAGAGACACACAGGGTAGTAGAAGCCCGTGAGCAGTCAGCTGAGGTTGGAGGAAGAGACACACACAGCGCACTAAGTGTCCGTGAGCAGCCAGATGAGAAGTAGAAAGAAGAGACAAACACAGAGCACTAGGAGTCCATGTGCAGCCAGCTGAGAGGTGGGAGGAAGACACACACAGCACCAGGAGTCCGTGAGGAGCCCGCTGAGAGGTGGCAGGAAGAGACACACAAAGCATTAGGAATCCAGCCAGCCAGTGGAGAAATGGTAGCGAGGCCCACACAGAGACCCCACGAGTCCATGATCAGCCAGTGGAGACCATCGTGATCCACGGGCAGCGAGTGGAGAGATGTCTAGATGGGTGATCTGGAGACCGACAAGAGTCCACAATCAGACAGTGGACTAATGTCAGAGAGGGCTGTACAGAGATCACCAGGAGTCTACAAGCAGCCTCTGGAGAGGTGACAACGTGGGTGATGGGGATCTCTTGTGGAGCCAGAGGAGTAGAGAGGGAACAATGCAGAGTGGGCCACAGGAAGTCCACCATGTTTTCTTGTGCAGGCTGTGCAGGGGCAGCATTGTGGGTCACTTGGAACCACCAGGAGTTCGTCCAGAGGAGGTACACAAGATTGTGCCACTTAGAAATCGCCTTGATTTCATGCGCGGCAAAAGGAGAAATGGCAGGGTGGGTGTGAGAAAGTGGCTCTGTATATACTGTTCCCTAATAGGTACAGGGTGTACAGAGTCCACAGTCCCCCAGAGGCTGATAGAGGTCAAAGTTAGGTATGACCTTACTCTCAAAAGTGGTAGCTTGGTCGAGCAGTAAGGCAGTACCAGAGGACAGTGTAAAGCATTTATTGTACACACTCAGTCAGCAAATGGTTTCACACACTCAATAACTGAACTCTAGGCCAATGGTTTATATATATAAAATATATGCTTGTTTTATTTTTAGAACCACACAGGGGATAAAAATATACTTTCTCAGAATGAGAGGTTGAATATAAATACTTTTGTCTTAAGCAATAAATTTATGTAAACAGTCACAGTTGGTTGCAATAAACAATCCTATTTCCTAAACATAACAATGCATTGAGCTCAATGGTAAATTCAGGTTATTTGTAATAAATTACTTTTCAGATTACTTTTGGAATTCCAGGTCTGGCTCCTAGATCCAGCCTTGGGTCAGTATTCAGAATCAAGTGATGAAAGTCAACTTAATAACTGCAATGATTTTTAAATAATATTTAGCTATTTCAAAAGTTAGCGCTTAGAAAATATTTCAAAGAAAACATTCAATGGATCTCTATGGCAAGAAATTCAAATTGCAGGTAGAGTACTTTATCGTTACTTTAGTAATCCAGGACTGGGTACCTAGACCCAGGACTGGGGTCCTTATCAAAAACAGGTAAGTAATTTCGTTTGCAGAAATGGTACGTTTTTAAAAGAATATTTCAAATTTGCAAAAATAGACAATTAGAAGAAATTTCACAGAAAAGCAGACAATGGTTTCCTATGGGAGAAAAATGAGTTAGAGGTAAGTATAGTTGTGGACACTTTTCAGAGTCAGGGCTGGGCACCAAGATCCAGCACTGGGAGCTCACCTAGGAGCAGGTGAGTAAATTCGTTTTTGTCACTTGGCTGATTTTTGGTGAATATTTGCAGTTTTGAAAAGTTCACACTTAGAAGATTTTGGAAGAAAAAGCCAGTCAATGTTACCCTATGAGGAAAATGAAGTTAGCGGTTTAAGGGTAAGTACTCGACTGGCAGAGTTGAAATTCCGGGCATAGACTCAGGGGTCCCCCAGTGTCAGGTAGGTACAGTTGATTCACCCTCAGCGGTTTCAGGACGGCCGGGTGCAGAGAGAGTTAGGCCCAATGTTATCCTATGAGGGATAGGGGGGCCTTGGTTGGTGGCTGCTGTCTGGCAAGCCACGCGGCTGTGGGAGCTGGGCTCCTGGTCACTTACTCAGGGCAAATGGGGAAGTAGGTTAGTGTAGAGAGTGCACTGCCAGGGCCACTCGGGCGGCTGGGTGCAGGGTGCTTTTGAGCCGTTGGGCGCTCAATGGAAATCAATGGGAATGTTCCGGTTTGGAAAAAGGCTGCAAGCTCGGGGACGAGGATGCTTCAGGTGCCACCACCACTTCGAGAGGTAAGTTGGGTAGTTGTAGGTTAGGTGGGTACCCCTGGATTGGGCACAGGGGGCTGCAGGGCGCCGGGTGCAGGGGTGCCTTTTGATGTCGGAAATCTTACCCTCTTGTTGATCGCGGTTGGGGTGGCACTCTGTTCTGAGGCTGCAGGCTTCTTCCGGAATGTCGAGGGGGGTCCTTGGGTGCCGGACTCGGGGTCACAGTCGCCGTGGGGTCGTCCTCAGGGTCTTTGTCCACTCCGGCACTGGCCAGGCTTGGCTGGTGCACAGTGTGTTGGGTCCGCGGTTCCGGGCTGCTGCCAGGGGTTAAAAATAGGTTTCTTGAGTACAGCCTCTACTCGTGGGAGTCCCAGGGGCTTAGAGCCAAAAGGTAGCCAGGTCCTCCGGGGTTGGTGAGGTTGCTGGCCACGAGAGATGCCGCGCTGGTGCAGGTTCGAGAGTCGACAGGCCGGTAGGGCTGGGGCCAAAGCAGTTGGTGTCTTCTTCTCTTTTTAGCAGCTGCAGGGCAGGTCTTTGTTCTTCTTGCTCTTCTTGTAGTTTTCTATCTGGAATCTGAGGAAGGAAGGTTCAGGGTGGCCCTAAATACTAGATTTAGGGGCGTTACAGGTAGGTGAAGGCCAGGGACTAATGGGTCCTTGTCCTGGGGTGGGTACACCCCCTATCCTGCCTCTCTCCTGTGGGAGGGGGGCAGTAGCCTAATCCTGATAGGGTAGGGCCTCCCATCTTCAAGATGGCGAGAGCCCGGGGATGTGCTTCACCTCGCCTCCCCCACCTGAGGGGTGGGGTGGGCAGGCTGGCACATCCCCTGCCCTTGTATGGGGTTTCCGGCCAAGCTTCCCGCCAGAGTGAGGGGTTGCAGTGGCCTGGGGAAACTCCAAATGTCGGCATGCCTTTGAAGCTTCCCTTTGCTCGTCCTGGGGGAGGAGATTTCTCACCTCACCCAGGATGTGCATTGTTGCAGGCCCGGGAGAGCAGGAGCTCTCCCACCCAGGGGTCCAGCAACGTGTCTGCTGTGTGGCAGCCTGGGCAGCCTCAGAGCAGACGTGGATTGTAAGTTAGCTGTAAGGGGGCATCTCTAAGATGCCCTCTGGGGTGCTTAGTACATTAAATCCCATACTGGCATCAGTGTGGGTTCAATGTGCTGAGAAGTTTGATACCAAGCTTCCCAGGCTTCAGTGTTGCCATTATGGTGCTGTGGAGCTCGTGTTTGACGAGCTCTCAGCACCATGTACTCTTAAATGACATCACTGCACTTACAGCGCCCAGGAATGGACCTGGGTACTGTAGGGGCACAGGGCTCCTGCTCCTGTGCCCACACCATAGGCGTAATGCACCCAGCTAGAGGGGTGGCTGACATATGCCTTGGCAGTGTAGGTGATGGGCATGGTACACAGTGATGTGTGCCATGTCGACTCTTTGTTTTGTCCAGCACCCAGACACTCAGCCTGCAAGGGCTGTGTGTGTGTAAGGGTACAGGGCTTCTTAGGGTGGCACAATGAGTGATGCAGCCCTTAGAGGCCTTCCCTGGTCACAAGGCCCTGGGTACCTAGGGTACCATTTACTAGGGGCTGACATGTGGCTAGGGTTTGCCAATTTGGAGTTTGTGTGGTTTAAGGAAGAAACATAGGCCCTGGGCACCTGATTGGCAGGAACCCAGGGTACACTCAATCAAAGTACATTCAGCAATTTAGCAAAAAGTGGGGGCATACCATGCAAGAAAGATGGCACTTTCTCACAGTGGGCTGCATGGACTTCTGTTGTTATTTGAAATAAACATGAACATGCTGGTAGCGAACATAAGATTTTATTCCAGAACAACATTCATATCCAATCTGAACGGGTACATCCAACTTTCAACATTCCAGTGGGTGACAGAAAGGGTAAGAAGAAAGAGGAGGTGGAGGGACACACATGATGTACCACTAGGAATATACACGTATGTATATTCACAAATGTACAATATAATATACCAAAAATAGAAAACATGTCACTTAATTCAGAAAGGAAACAAGATACAACACATCTCCTTCCCATAGAAAGAAACAAACATGCTATACAATATAGCAACAATGACACCAACATAAGTCTCTACATTTAAAATATTAAATGGATTGGCAAAAAAGCTGAAATTATGTAAACAGCTAGCTCAACATATAGTCCTTGTGCAATACAGGTATTTTGCAGCGTTTACATAAAACAGACTTCTTACAATTAGGTTTGCCATACATTTCTTCAGCAATTGTATCTCTTACAATTTTGTCCATACTCCAAATTTGATCATTGGAGAAAAAAACATTTCTCATGACTTTTCAGATTTTCCTAGGAAAGGAAACCTTTGAAGATCAAGCTAGAGCGGATCTAGGGCAACTTGACTTTCACTATATCTCCTACTTTCCAAAATGCTCGATTTCTACACACTTTGTTATTATATTTATCCATGTACTTTTCTGGAAAAGTATGTACCTTGTTCATAATACTCTCGCTATTGACATTTGATTTACTTCCAGTTAACCACTGTGGGTCTAATTTTGTTCCTGGATTTCTTTTAAGGATAAAAATGGAGACACCCCAGTGGCATAGTGGGGCGTAATACGATACGACCATATTATGTCATCTAATGCTTTCTTACGAGTGGCACCATTGGCCGGACTGAGTTGAAAACATTCCTTGCTCACTCTGTTATTGCACTCAACCAAACCATTTGCTCTAGGGCAGTTTGCAAATGCTTTATAGATAGACTTGAGAATCAGGAACCAGAATCCATCAAATCTCCTGGAACACGCAGAGATGATCACGGATGACAACATCCTAACGTATGTTACCATATACTGTGCATCCCTCAAAGCCATTAAAAAAGGCATAAACGTTGGAGCATTATAACATCAGGCAACCTTAGGTGGCCGAAGTCCAGATGTGCCCAAAAGAGAAGCAAGAATATCCGCAACCTACGGGTCCATACACTACCACCAGTAACATAAGTGAAAACAAACACAAAACTTGGGGCCTACAATCTGTAGTGAGACACTACCTACCCCTGTGGATCCAGTGCAGTGTGTCATCAGACAAAAGCAACAAAGGTCCTGGAACTTAGAGAGAACCTCAAGTGGACCTTAAGTCGGCATACAAATTGCAATACCACACATGCAATACATATGATCATATACCCTTGCAAACTAAGGTACATCAGCATGACCTGCCGAAAAGTCAAACCGTGCATAGGAGAACACCTTCAGCGATATCCGATGCAAGAAAGCCACCACACGAATGAGCAATCGTTTCCCCATTTTAAAACACACTGCCAATGAGCTAGAATGGGTGATCCTATACTAAGTGACGTGCTCACGCTAGTCCTCCGCCCGGAAGCACGTAGATGCCTCTTGAATATATGGGAACCTACAGATCTGAATAGTTACCACACACAGTGGGTTACATTGGGATTAATGTTGGCAAAGAGGAATATTGCACAACTGTGGGGAGCAGCGCAACCGCCTAAAGTAGAGGCCTGGTAAAAAGACCTAGACTGGTGCATCCATAGAGAAAAGACTGTTTACACAGCCCGGGGCTGCCCTAAAAAATGATCTTGAATATGGAGGCCTTGGAACTCCTACCGAGGGAATATTTGCAGCCCCCCACATAGCATTGACTCGGACGATTCCTCTACCCCGTAACATGTCCTTACAGTGTATTGTTGCAAATATCTGTTACTCATTGCCTTCGCTAATTAAGAATGTACTAGATTCCTCTGTATTGTATATTTTATGTCGATGAACGTTAATAAAAAGAAATATAAAAAAAAAATAGATGGCTGCTCTTGGAAACACTGGATGAAACACAGAGTAACGCTGAATGCATTATTTTTCAAAAGGAGCTACAATGGGTATATCGCCTCAAGACTTTCAATAGCGGACTGATGATAACACTCCCTGGCTAGCATTCAGCCAGGAGCAGAATATATAGACTGCAAGCAATTTAGGACATGTGGACGACGACATATCATGCCTAATGCCAAACTAGGAATACTCATGCCCTTTATCCACTCTATTCTTTTAGGACATTTCAATAAATGAAGTCCACTACCACCAGAACTATTTTTAGCATTAAATTGCATTATAGGTTTTTTTTACCCACAACTCTGCACTAGCTATCCAACATCTAGCCACGAATCCCACTATCAAGCATTTGACCAGACTAAGAGCTCCAGTGACAAAACTACTAGTCAGTACTTTCACAGTCATGTATAGATAATTCCGTTTGGCACTGCCAAAACAGCTCCTTTGTGCATGAACGAGTTAAGGATATTTCTTACATAATTATCGCTGAGACGCAAATTGCACCACACAAATATTTAACATTAGAATATTGAAAAACATTCATAATTACAATCTATATATCTTCATATGCCTCCTAAATAAACCTGCAATGAGGTCTATTGACTATCTCTACTACTCCCATGAGGGACATGCAACCTGCATACTATCGACAACATTTTTTTTGGGCCATACCGTGGTAGTCACACACACAGAGGTGGTGGTGGCCCAGCGAGCCCCCTTGGTTTGAATAGCTTACTGAACTGCTTTCACAGATGCACTCCACTTGTATGCTTTATAATATATATTTTTTTAAAGCCAGCCATGAAGTGCTTCTACTATCTCTATGACCCCTTTACGTGACACGAGACCGGAAAACGGTAGACATTGTTTAGGGACAAATCGTAGCATCCGCATATGCACGGACGATTACCCAGTACACCTCATTAGAAGCGAAAACAAATCGCTTCCACCTAGTAAGGATCACAGCGTCCCCCCGATACCTACATCGCCAGCATGCCATTACTTGTCTAATTCCGCCCATATGGCTTAGTATAAAAACATGCTGTCCCCCACTACCACCAACATTCGGGAGGAGAGAGTTTAACTTAAACTTTTGCCCTTCACTTTCCCCTTAGACTAAAGCATTCCGTCCCAAGTCCTCTTCCGTCCCATGGGGTGACATGTACTCCCTCTAAAGGTAACTACCCTTGCCTTACCTTATAGTCTTCATTTCAAGCAATACTGTCTGATGTCAACCATCCACAACTAGACCAACTTAGGTGCACATCGGGTTTTGTTTTTGATTGATACCACCATAATATTAACCTGAACAAGTGCGTTTTTTTAGAAAGGGGTTACGTTAGTATTTTTTCTGCTATGGGTAAATGGTTTACTTTTCCTTTGATGTTTATACATGCCACAGAGCATCTATATGCTACACTACTCGTGATACTATTAGCTATCTTTCTATTAGTGTCTCACTGGGTGTGTTGGGAATCAGCTGTATAAAGTATAATACTGACTGCATTGTTATTATTAATTTTCCTGGTTTCCTTCTAGTTATGGGCCAAAGGCTGCGTCTATAACAAAGATCTGTCTTGAGCAGTGTGCTCTTTGACGAAGAATGTTGAGTTAGTATACTTACCTTCCTAATCGTGGAGTGCCCTAAACTCTTCCATACCCCCAGTCCTGATGAAGGCCATAGACTCGTATGGGCAGATCCTGGCTGAAGCATGTTGACCTGACCACTAGGGGTCCGATTATGATTATGGCGGTGAGCTGCGGTGTCCGCCCCGCTGCCGCAACGCCAAACCCGTGGTGAGGCCGTCCGCCAGATTAGGAGTTTCTTCCTGTCTGGCGGGCTTTTTTTGGGGTGGGGGCGTTCTCAAGGCGGTGCCTCTAAAAACAGGCACCACAATGGTAACTACAAAAACAGTTCCTGCACAGCATGGACTGAAAAGTCCATGTCATGCAGGAACTGGTGAGCATGCACACAGGGGGGGGAACATATTGTGCCCTCCGTGTGCATCCACAGGGCGCATGGGCATTTCTGCAAGGGTTTTCATGGAGGAGGAACTGCCATAAAAACCCTGGTGGAGAGGAAACTCTTAATATGTGTGGCGGGACCGCAGCAGTCCTGCAAAGCATATTGATGCCCTACACCGCCGCATCATCACCAGGGCAGTGGTTCCCTGGCTGCTGCGGCAGGGCTGTGGCAGTCTGTGAAGTAGCTTATGCAATAAACACCAACCTGATTTTAGCCTTATCCCTATCCTGATTGTCTTTTCTCTATAAATTCTTATTTGCAGGATAGGACATCATTTTAATAATACACGGCTGTCAACATCCAAACAGTCCCCCTCTTGGTGGAGGAAGTTACATCACTTGGAGAACGGGACAAAGTGATAGACCCAATGATGACACTATACACCAAGCCTCACTAGCGGAGATAATATACGCCACCAACTGTGAACGTGTGGTTGAGGGTGTCCAAGATAACTTTCCCAAAGACTCTGGCGTAAAGAACTTTATGGTTCATTCCTCCCCTTTTTAGGTCTCGCGCTTAGCGTTGCAGTGCGCAGCACTGCTCGCGCAGCGCGAGACCTCTTGTACGGGGTTCTCAAAGCTGACCACACGCTCGTGCATGGGGTGAGGCTTTCGTCGGCTGCTATTGGCGTTAGCGTGTATTTTTTTTAAAGGCACGCAATTGGGCATAGGCGAGCGCATGTCCCGCCTTTGCTCCGCCCATTCCCGTCGGTGTCTGTTACGCACATCAGCGCGGCACAGACGACAGGCTCCCTCGCCCCCGCTCCGCTGTGGTGCGCGCGCACCACTGGTTTCGATTCCCGCTCCACTGTGGTGCGTGCGCACCACTGGTTTAAATCGCGCTGTTCGCCTTGACAACGGAACTTTAGGGACACGCAGGTGAAGCGAAGATATTGTTACATGCAACATAGAATAATAACTGGAGTCACTTCTACGTCAGAGAGGAAACCATGCAAAACATATATGGAACAACATTGTAAGAAACAGAGGATTACAGTATGTAGAAGAAATTAAATAGGGTATGGACTGAGGCACCCTACATGCCACCACTGGAATCCAAATAGTGAAGGTCGCTGGATTAAATGTAAAGATTACATCGTATATTTTCTATGGCATTGATATTATCAATTTGTTTCACACAGTATTTAAGTTGCACAAGAATTTAATATGAAGCTTATCTGTTGCCAAACCAGTTTAACTTATCGGAAGAACTTTCCACGTTAAGACAGATCTTTAAATCAACCCGAAAATTTCTGCCTGGCCTGTGAAACTCGCATCATATTTGCCAGCACCGAGATAAAAAAAAAACATAATCCATAAACATCAGAGAAACACAATTGTGAAGAGAGTGCTTCGGTCGCATTGCCTCCCTTCTTTAAGAGAATCTAATTGCGCGTCCCTGGCGCGCGGCGGGATGTTGTTTATTATCCCCCTCATCAAGTGATCAATGCTTTCCATTAATAAGACAGATGACAAAACTGTTATATAATCGACACCCGCGTGAGGGATGAGCCCGGCTTTTCAGTTCCATTCCCGTGGCCCGGGCTTTTCTACGGTGCCTTAAAGTCCGGCTCGGTCTTTTCCCAGACAGAGAAAAGTGAAAATCCATTTTTGGAACCAATTTCGTTTAGGACCCGGGGGCTGTTATCGCAGGTGTCGCAGAATGGGCCCCGTAACTGTCGCCTATCCTTTCTGAAATGGAACTTTATCAGGCGCTATGAAGATGGGCGGGGACAGCCTATCTGTAAATTACTTTTCTTCCCGTGTTAACTCAACCTTACTTCTGTCATAGGGAACCCTCCCCATTTGCTGGCAATAATCTACTAAGTACATTCCGCGCCCACGACGCTCCCACGCCACGGGGACTGGCTTTTGGTTATATATCACCTCAGAGTTTTATGGTTTTTCATCACCAAAAGTACAAGGAAGATAGGCATTCTTAAGTATGCCCTCCCGCCCGCTGCACGTCTTGTGATTTTTCAAATGCAAACACCAAGGCCCACCGATTTCATTAATTCAGAGCCAACCAGGGAGGCTTTTCTCTCACATCACCGTCTCCTTTTGGCAAATTATCCCATGACGGAGGATTTATTTCAGTCAACGGCCTCGGACTCTGACAGGCAACAAAAGAACCCAGGATCCCTCTGGTCCACCTGCCTGGCGAATGATGAGGCAGGGAAAGCCTCCCCCAGAGAAAGCAATCAAACTATTGTGTGGCGCTGCCAGACCTTTCAACTGTCAGGCCAGGGTAGCAGGAAAGAAGATGAAAGAACCTTGGGCGAAGCCACCATTTACAGCTCCATGTGGGAAGAGAGTCCCAAGATATAATAACTGCGACCAAACTCCGCTCTGCAAAACTTTAATAAAGCAGCAGGCACCAAAACACGAAAAGAGACTTCAATATGCTGCTCGAATGGTAGGGGCTGGAAAAGTAAAGGACGTGTTATGTAAAAAATAAAAAGCAAGTACGTTATTTGGCGAAAAGTTTTAATTTTAGGAAATCATGCAAACTAAACCCCGTCAATCCAAACTTAAAGAAAAAATGCAAAACTCAAGAAAATAAACACAAAAGCACCCCTCTCGGACGCCTGGCATCCTAGTTTCAATTCAAAAGCATTTTATAAATGGTGAACCATACAAAAAGCCATTCTAGCAAAACAAAACGCAACCAGCACACAAAATGATCAGAGAATAGGTTTTTCACAATAGTAGTTTCAATCTAACTGGAACACAGTTTGTATTTATAAATCATAAAACCATAAAATAGGTCAGCTACCCAATGTTACATAGGACTATGAAACAGGAATGAATAACAAACGAAATGGGTTGGGCGAGCCAGGTTTGCTTTTAAAATTCCGTAGTCCATTAGTAAATTGTCATGAATCCTTTAAATTGTCTTCAATAATGCCAAAATATTTTATATTTACACTACACAACTATTTCCCTCAAATGTGTACAGAAAAAAGAATTGTGAGGTTTATACTTTCAAAAAAGTTTAATAAAAATATGTTTAGGAATTTTTTTTTCGCTCTGATGCTTCATTCTTTTTAGGTCTCGCCTGACCCAGCGCATGCACTGGTCTGGCGAGACTTTTAGTGAGGGCTCAAAAAAGGCTACCATGGCCAGCCTAGAGCTACAGTGCATGTGCGCGCGCTTAGGAGCGGAGGCACCATATGGCAAACCTCATCATGCTCGTTAAGCGCCCGCGATCACTTTAACTTTTGCCCACGATCACTTTCGCGGCGCCCCTTTGATGTTCTCGTTCACAGAACATCAAACATCAAAGAACATGTTGTTGTGTTAATGCTTTGCTGCGCCCCTTTGACATACTATGTGCTTTCTCTTTCCACAAACTCGATGTTGGTGTTCCTTTATTTTGATATGCTTTTAGTATTACTGTCACACACACAACCACATACACAACCACAACCACACGCACAACCACACACACACACACAACCACACATACAACCACACACACAACCACACACACACAACCACACCCACACGCACAACCACACCCACACACACAAACGCGCACAACCACACCCACAAACAACCACACAGACACAACCACACCCACACAACCAACCACAACCACACATACAACCACACACACACAACCACATCCACACAACCACACCCACACACACAGCCACACACACACAGCCACACACAACCACACCCACACACAACCACACAAACAGCCACCACACACAACCACACCCAACTGCACACACACAACCACCACACACACACCAAACACACACACAATCACACACACACACAACCACACACACAATCACATCCACACACACCCACAACCACACCCGCACCCACACACACAACCACCCACACAACCACACACACACCACACATCCACACACACCCACAACCGCACCCACACCCGCAACCACACCCACCTCACCCAATCACACACACACACAACCAAACACACACACAACCACACCAAGCATTGGCATAGCCAATAGGTCTCGCCTTTGGGACCTTATAAGTGTTTAGCTACGCAACAGTTGATGTGGTTGCACCAAGGATATTGTGCTGCATAACTAAATACTTAGAAGGTCCCAAAAGCGAGAACTATTGGCTATGCCAATGCTTGTTTACTATACTTTGTGAAATCACCCCAAATATGCTATGTACATACTTGGCTATCATTGAGGCGAACGTGATGATCTTAATGAGTGATAGATAGGGCCGAGAGGTGGGGGGCCAGGGGTTGTTTTTCATTCAGTCTTTTATGTCCTACTTCCCCTGCTTCCCTAACAAGTTAAGAGCCCTGCTTCCGGGAGCAGCCACTGTTTCTCATTTGGCAACTGCCTGCAAGCAACACGACAGCTAAGTGTTTCCCAGATGAGCATCACCACCAAGCATGCTCCAGCACAAATTCAAAATATAATGTGTACATCCTCTATCCATGACCCTTCCCAAGCTGTGCTAAACATAAGGTAGACACACACCTGCTCAGCGCCGGGATACCCTCCCCGGTGATAGTGCGCTCTGCCTAGACTCAGACCTGCTCAGCGCCGGGAGACCCTCCCGGGTGATGGTGCGCTCTGGCTAGACTCACACCTGCTCAGCGCCAGGAGACCCTGCTGGGTGATAGTGCGCTCTGCCTAGACTCAGACCTGCTCAGCGCCGGGAGACCCTCCCGGGTGATGGTGCGCTCTGCCTAGCCTCACACCTGCCCAGTGCCAGGATACCCTCCCCGGTGATAGTGCGCTCTGACTAGACTCACACCTGCTCAGCGCCAGGAGACCCTCCCCGGTGATAGTGCGCTCTGCCTAGACTCACACCTGCTCAGCGCCAGGATACCCTCCCTGGTGATAGTGCACTCTGCCTAGCCTCACACCTGCCCAGGGCCAGGATACCCTCCTGGGTGATAGTGCGCTCTGCCTAGACTCACACCTGCTCAGCGCCAGGATACCCTCCCGGGCAATAGTGCGCTCTGCCTAGACTCACGCCTGCCCAGCGCCAGGATACCCTCCTCGGTGATAGTGCGCTCTGCCTAGACTCACACCTGCTCAGTGCCAGGATACCCTCCTCGGTGATAGAGCACTCTGCCTAGACTCACACCTGCTCAGCGCCAGGATACCCTCCCTGGTGATAGTGCGCTCTGGCTAGACACACACCTGCTCAGCGCCAGGATACCCTACTGGGTGATAGTGCGCTCTGGCTAGACTCACACCTGCTCAGCGCCAGGAGATCCTCCCCGGTGATAGTGCGCTCTGGCTAGACACACACCTGCCCAGTGCCAGGAGACCCTCCCCGGTGATAGTGCGCTCTGCCTAGACTCACACCTGCTCAGCGCCAGGATACCCTACTGGGTGATAGTGCGCTCTGGCTAGACTCACACCTGCTCAGCGCCAGGATACCCTCCCCGGTGATTGAGCGCTCTGCCTAGACTCACACCTGCTCAGCGCCAGGATACCCTGCTGGGTGATAGTGCGCTCTGGCTAGACACACACCTGCCCAGTGCCAGGAGACCCTCCTCGGTGATAGTGCGCTCTGCCTAGACTCACACCTGCTCAGCGCCGGGATACCCTACTGGGTGATAGTGCGCTCTGGCTAGACTCACACCTGCTCAGCGCCGGGATACCCTACTGGGTGATAGTGCGCTCTGGCTAGACACACACCTGCTCAGCGCCAGGATACCCTACTGGGTGATAGTGCGCTCTGGCTAGACTCACACCTGCTCAGCGCCAGGATACCCTCCTCGGTGATAGTGCGCTCTGGCTAGACTCACACCTGCTCAGCGCCAGGATACCCTCCTCGGTGATAGTGCGCTCTGGCTAGACTCACACCTGCTCAGCGCCAGGATACCCTCCTCGGTGATAGTGCGCTCTGGCTAGACTCACACCTGCTCAGCGCCAGGATACCCTCCTCGGTGATAGTGCGCTCTGGCTAGACTCACACCTGCTCAGCGCCAGGATACCCTCCCGGTGATAGTGCGCTCTGGCTAGACTCACACCTGCTCAGCGCCGGGAGACCCTCCCCGGTGATAGTGCGCTCTGCCTAGACTCACACCTGCTCAGCGCCGGGAGACCCTCCCCGGTGATGGTGCGCTCTGCAGATCCGCATAACACCAATGAATACAAGAAATGTCAACGAAATTGGCAAAACACTGCAACAAAATTACTTTACAATCCTTTTGGTAAATACAACACCCTATTTTAAATGTTACTGGCAGTGAAATGTCATATAGAACGTGTACTCAATACTGAGGATTATTCGTCGGAGTGGTAGGAAAGGAGGCACAAAAAAGGGCCCTGGGATGCCTATGAAAAAAAAGTGGACACAAAGATGCTTTAGTACAGATGTTGAAGGTGACTGAAAGACAAAGTAGCATGAGGAGAGATGAGGTGCAGCTGGAATGAAGGAAGATGACTGGTTAGTGGTACGGTTATGTGGATTTTGTGAGTATGGCAAAACAGCTGTACCTTTAAAGCAGGAAGTCCAGGTGTGGAGGGACCACTTAACATGCTGGTGTAGATGGTACATCAAACAAGGGGCACTGATGTAGTTAAAGTGGAATTTGAAGGACAAAGTATTAGAAGAGTTATCTGAACACAGTTTGTTGTAAATAACTCTGTGGCTTGGGCAGAAGGCAGAGATAGTGGAACGATTAAGTACTCAAGATGTAGGTTGGAAAGAGGGTTCACAATAATGCAATAATTGATGTGAATCTCATAATACCATTAATAAACTGTTTTTTGTAGCATCACTGGATAAGTAGTCATGCATTTTACTATTGTGTGAATATTTTCGGATGCACTGACCAGCTGAAGGCTGCAAGAAATCACACTTCTATGTCTGCAAAAAGTGTAGCCTATAAAATACCATATTCACAGGAACATTCCAGGCATACTCTTCCCATGTGATCTCCCAGACTCTGTGTGTGGATTCTGTGTTCTGTATCTAGACAGAGAAGGGTCCCACTAGACCTCTTGTACGGGGTTCTAAAAGCTGACCACAAGCTTGTGCGTGTGGTCAGGCTTTCGCCGGCTGCCATTTGCATTAGCGTGTTTTTTTTTTTTAATGGCACACAATTGGGCAAAGGCGGGCGCATGTCCCGCCTTTGCTCCGCCCATTCCCATCAGTGTCTGTTACGCGCATCAGCACGGCACAGACGACAGGCTCCCCCGCTCCTCTGTGGTGCACGCGCACCACTGGTTTCGATTCCCGCTCCTCTGTAGTGCGCGCGCACCACTGGTTTGTATTGCGCTGTTCACCTTGACAACGGAACTTTGAGGCGACATTTAGGGACACAAAGGCGCGATATTTGTTTCCCTACCTCCGAGTTTTACATTGACTTTTAGTATTGGAGTGCTACCCAAACGACTAGATCATTGATGCATCATTGATGCGCCTGACGTTGACGGATTTACTAGATATTACACACATACATCTGCTATATTTGTGCACAGCAAATACTAAAGCCACCACTCCCAGACCTAATAACATAGGCTGGGCAGCCTCCTCAACTGCGCTGGTCGTCTTCTTCGCCAGTTACTCTCTTTGGTTCCCCCTCACTGGACACAGTTGCTGGGCTTTAAACTCACCTAGATTCCAGACCCATAACTGCCAACGCAAACGTCTGTCGGGCTTCTGTAACTCTGCTAGAGGCTGAATCCCTCTTCTTCAGTACTCAAAACCTCACTGCGGCGTGAAGCAACTAGACATATGGAGAGGAGTATGCTCTCACCACAGAGTCAGCAAGCAGCTTCGTCACCGTGTCGGCCATCTTGGAGTATTTTTTAATTTATCGGGCAATACGAGCATATTTCAAAACAATATTTTCTAAATTAACACTTGCAATCAAATATTTAAATACATATCGAAATTTGCACAAATAGTTTAGTTTTGCTTGAAAAAATCATTCAAAACGTTTCTTTCAACTTAAATAGATGGTATCAACATATTCCATCGCTTTTCTGTTACAGATTTCTTTTGTGTTGCTTAGAGCATTTCAGATCTATGCAGCAAACCATTGAATCATGGCTGCTAGAATTACAGTAGACTTCCAGGTGTTTCTTTAAAGGTGGTCTTTCTTTGATTTTCGTAGGCACCGATTCAGTTCGAAAGATGGTCTTCACCCTGCCTGATGGCAACACGTAATAGAAATCCGTTTGGAAAAAATTAAGAAGAACGGGTCAGACTTCACGTTTGTAGTGTCATTGTCAGGATGAAACAACCATTTGCAATGCAATAGGTCTCGCATTATTAAAGTTTGAGCTATTGGTGTTGCATTATTTAGCAATGCCAATAGTTCAAACTTTAAAAATGCGAGACCTATTGCATTGCAAATGCTTGTTTGATTATTAACTGCTCAGGAAATCCTTCATTTGCATGGACGTGAACTGTACACCATCATCTGTTACAATGGTTTGAGGTGTGCTTTCACTATGGAAAACTTCATTCAGAAATGTGATAATTGCACTAGTGTTTATGTTGTCCACTACTTTGGTTACAGCCCACTTGGAAAGATGATCAATTAAGCTAAAGGTAAACCTTTCTCCTAGACGAACCCAATTCATAAGTCCAATGATGTCTAAGGCAATCTTATTCCAAGGTACAGATGGTGCTTCTACTACAGATATAGGATTTGTCTTGACTTGTTTACTTTTGTCACAGTATGCAAAGCTTATACACTCCTTTATGTTGTTTTTAATCAAGGAATCCATGGGTGGCCACCAATAATGGAATCTTGCCTTGTTCTTGGACAAATTGCAGCCTAAGTGACCTTCATGTGCTACGTTGATGTTTCCCATACAACTTTACTAGTGGAATTAACCTTTCCCCTCTATACAGATTTCCATCATTAATGTACAGTTCTTTACGAACCTTCTAAAATTCCTTTACAGAATTGTCTGAACATATTTTAGGCCATTCTTTTATTACCTGCTTTATGACTCTGCGTAATACCCGATCTGATTACATATTTTACCTTCCATTCGTTGAGATTAGGCCCATCAGTGATAGGTGTTACGACAAGTTTGTCTGCAAAGTCTTTCTCTCTACCCTTATCAGAAATAGGCAGACTAGAAAGACAGTCTACTGCTATATTTATTACACCAGGAATGTATTTTTTTTTTTTTATTAAATCCTTGAAACCATCTGGAAATCCATAGTGTGGTTCTTTCAATGCTTTTAATAGAAAAGGCAGTAATCAATGGTCAATGGTTTGTGGTCTGTCCTTAACCCGTTTACCGCGGCGCAAATTCCGCCGCGGTGCGGGCGTTCTATTAGGTGGGCGGGGCTGCGTCGGTCAACGGATGTGCGCACTACCGAGGTAGTGCTCACGACAGCCGTTGGCCGACGCACGCAAGGGGTTAAGATAAAAAGGATGCTCCAACAATTTTTTCTTTAATTATGCCCTGCCCGATAACATGGCAGGGCCTTTCTTTCAACAACCAAATACCTATACTCTGCATCAGACAATGCGCGCAAGGCAAATGCAACAATTCTTTCTTTCCCATCCACTTTTTGACTGAGGGGGGCTCCTTTCCCTTTGGTGCTAGCATCAGTAGTCAGTTTAATATTTCTCGTGGTAACAAAATCCAAACAAAGCAAAGGCTTCTTGATACTCCGTGCACCAAATTTCTCATTTTTTTAACAATCTTCTCAAGGGATAAATAAGATAAGCAAAATTCATTACATATTTCGAATAATATTCAGAGTCCTAAACATTATTTGACTCCCTCCTTGCCAGTGGGAGATGGAGCTAATCTTATGGCATCAAAGAAATCATGGTTAGGTTTTATCCCTTTCATTGATAGAAAATGTCCCGATTATGTAACTGATCCCACCCCAATTTGGCACTTCTCCTACTTCAAAGTAGGCCCAGCTTCTTTTAGTTTACTGAATACCGTTCAGAGTACTTTGTTGTGCTTCTCTTCTGTTTCTCCATAAATCAACAGACCATCGTGGAAACATAATACATTTTCAACTCCTATCAAAATTTGCTGCATCACCCTTTGGAATACTGTAACCGTAGGTGCAAGAACAAAAGACATCCTGCAGAACCTATAGGCTCCAAAAACTGTTACAAACGAAGTCAAGGATCTATTATGTGGATGCACCTCAACCTGGTGATATGCAGAAGAGAGATCAAATACAGTGAAGAGTTTCTGCCTCACCTATCATACTTAGAATTTCGTTAATCTTGGTAGAGGATGAGGATGTACCCAGATGTTGGCATTATGGTCCCTCAAATCTACGCACAGGCGAATAGAGCTGCCTTTTGATTTGGATGCTATGACTATAGAGGAGACCAACTCTGCACACTCTATAGCATGGGTACTCACAAACTTTCTCTCGGGGGCCAAATATACAGTGTGGTTTATGGCCGAGGGCCGCACCGGTGAGGGCGGGGGCAGTAGGGTGAGGGGGCGGGGCTAGAGCAAAAAAAAAAAAACCTATGCCCTTGAGGTTTATCGCAGGCCCCTGCAGTGGACGCCTTCGTCCACTGAGCCACCAGACCCGGCATACACACATCTCTCTCTCTATTTATCTATCTCGCTCTGTCTCCCTCCTTCTCTCTATCTCTCCCTCTTTCTCTCCCTCCCTCTCTCTTTATCTCCCTCTGTCTCACTCACTCTGCTTGTCTCCCTCTCTCTCTCCGTCTCCCTCCCTCTCTCTCTCTCTGTCTCTGTCTCCCTCCCTTTCTCCCTCTGATTGTCTCTGACTCCCTCTGTCTGTCTCCCTCTGTCTGTCTCCCTCTATCTGTCTTCCTCCCTCTGTCTGTCACCCTCCTCCCTCTGTCTCCCGCTCTCTGTCTCCCTCCCTCTGTCTCCCTCCGTCTGTTGCCCTCCTCCCTCTCTCTATCTCTCCCTATCTCCCCCGTCTCCCTCCCTCCCTCTATCTCTCCCTCCCTCCCTCGCTCTGTCTCCCTGTCTCACTCACTCTGGTTGTCTCCCTCTCTCTGTCTCCCCCTCTCTCTCCCTCTGTCTTCCTCCCTCTATCTGTCTGTCTGTCTCCCTCCCTGTCTCCCTCCGTCTCCCTCTATCTGTCTCCCTCCCTCTGTCTGTCGCCCTCCTCCCTCTGTCTGTCGCCCTCTCTCTGTCTGTCTCCCTCCCTCTGTCTCCCTCCCTCTGTCTGTCACCCTCCTCCCTCTCTCCATCACTCTCTCTCTCCCTCCCTCTATCACTCTCTCTCTCTCCCTTTGTCTCACTCACTCTGCTTGTCTCCCTCCTTCCCTCTCTCAGACTCCCTCCCTCTCTCTCTCTGTCTCCCTCTCTCCGTCTCACCCCTCTCTCTCCCTCCCTCTAGATCCCCCCTTCTATCACCCTCTGTCTGTCTCTCTCTCCCTCCCTCTGTCTCCCTCCGTCTGTCTCCCTCCCTCTGTCTCCCTCCCTGTCAGTCTCCCTCTGTCCATCCCCCTCTGTCCGTCCCCCTGTCTCCCTCTCTGTCTCCCTTCCTCTCTGTCTCCCTCCCTCTCTCCCCCTCTCTCTCTCCCTCCCTCCCTCTGCCTCCCTCCCTCCATCTCCCTCTCTCTGTCCCCCTCTGTCTGTCTCCCTCTGTCACCTCACCCACTGCTCTCACTCCCTGCTGCCCTCCGTCACCTCACCCGCTGCTCTCACACCCTGCTGTCCTCCTCACCCTCTGTCACCTCACCCCGCGTGTGTCACCCTGGGCTGAGTGCCGCACCCGAGTACTTCACAGGTCTTTAAAAGACCATTCATTTGTTAATGAGGCTTTGTTGTATTTCGCCTCTTCTTAGCGCCCCTGCATCTCCACTCAATCAGAGGGGAGATGCAGGGGCGCTAAGAAGAGATGAAATACAACAAAGCCTCATTAACAAGTGAATGGTCTTTAAAAGAATCGCCCGGCCCCCATAGCTCCGCGCTGCTGCAACCGGCGGTGTTTGCTGACAAGCACAGGTACGATGTCTGCAAGGTCTGCGGGCCGCCAAGGAAGGCTTGCCTGGCCACTGGCGGCCCGCGGGCCGTACTATGAGTACCCGTGCTCTATAGGTTCAATTACTACTTGTATTGTCAACTTTTCCAGTTCTTGAATTAAAGGTTCCTCCTTCATGAGGGGTACTGTTCTGCATTTAAGTACCACAGGTTTGGCATTATCGTTTAGGTTTGTTTTATGTCGAAAGTTTTTTAAATGCCCTAGCTTGTCAGTCAACACCTCCGTGAATTTATCACACAATTTCATGCCACATACTGATCTCTCCACCAACATAACGGGTTCAGCTGATGTGGAATCTAATTTGATTGCTAGATCCCTTTGAAGCGCCCATCCCAAAAGGTTGGAACTCCTTTTCCCCACATATATCCTTTCTACAGTACTTCTATTTATAAAGGAAATCTTCATGGTTACCATTCCCTCAAGAGGAGTGGATTTTTATTGTAACTCACAGGCAATACATTAGATTTCTGAATTACATATGTATATCAAAATCGGCATGGAAAGTATCACAGTACTTAATTTAGTCATTAAATTGGAAAACAAACTTCTGCTGACCTTCCTCACTATCTACAACACTACTGACCGAATTATTACCTAAGTATCTACACACACGGGCAAAATGACCTCTGCGATTACACTTCCTACACATAGCTGTTCTTGCTATACAATTTATACTATTAGCTAAAAGCTCTGCTCTGCCACATGATGTACCACTAGGAATATATATGTATGCAAATATACAATATAATATACCAAAAATAGAGAACAAGTCAACAAATTAAGATAGGAAACAAGATACAACTTCACCAAATGTTCATGTGCATCAGCAGGATGGATGGCAGGGTGGGCGGCATGGAGTTCACCAACAATCCATATGCACCAGTGGAATGGATGGCAGAGTGGGCCACATGGCGTTCACCAAGTGTTCATGCGCAGTAGTGGAATGGATGGCAGAGTGGGCCACATGGCGTTCACCAAGAGATCATGAACACCAGTGAAAAGGATGTTAGGGTGGGCTACATGGAATCTATTTGCATCAGCAGAATGCATGGCAGAGTGGGCCACAAGGTGTTCATGTGCACCAGCGGAATGGATGGCAGAGTAGGCTGCATGGCGTTCACTAAGTGTTCGTGTGCATTAGTGGAATGGATTGCAGAGTGGGCCTTATGGAGTTCATCAAGAGTTCATCTGCACCACTGGAATGGATGGCGCTCACAAACCGTTTATGTGCACCGGTGGAATAGATGAAAGCGTGGGCCACATGGCGTTCACAAACAGTTGATGTGCACCAGTGGAGTGGATGGAAGAGTGGGCCACATGGACTTCACCAAGAATTCATGTGCACAAGTGCAATTTATGGCAGGGTGGGCCACATGGCGTTCACCAAGAGATCATGTTCACCAGCAGAAAGGATGTTACGGTGGGCTACATGGAATCTATTTGCATCAGCAGAATGCATGGCAGAGTGGGCCACAAGGAGTTCATGTGCACCAGCGGAATGGATGACAGAGTAGACTGCATGGCGTTCACTAAGTGTTTGTGCGCATTAGTGAAGCAACTGCTAGCTCACCAATACCATGTAAGTAGTTCCCTGAAGTGCAGCCCAGGACAGTTTGTAATTCAGAGGTTTAGCAATTTAGAAGAAATCAGAACTAAATATGTATAATTGGAGTAGCAGCCAGCTAAACCAATGGAGGGCCACACGGTCACCCACACTGTGACAGCCTGTGAATATTGCAACATGACCCTCTGTCCCCACTCTCAGGCATGAAAACTGAATTATGAGGAAAAAAATGTGGTTTTGTTTTTTCAGCGAATTATAAACATTTTCTTTGAGTGTGTTAACCAAATACCGGAATAGCATATTTGATAGAAATACATAAATTATGACAAACTGATATGAAATATGAAGTGACAGAATACTGTCATGTTAAAATATCACATTTTTTACTAATACACCATAATGAGAGACCGTATATGTAGGAAATTCAATTCACTGTTCTTAACTCCACATCTACCTTTAATTATATATATATATCTTCAAGGTACTTCAATGTGGAGTTAAGACTGGTAAATCAGATTTCCTACATATGTATATTCTCAAGATATTTTATTAGTCGATGTGATTTTGGCATGACAATATACTGTCACTTGATTTTGTGACATACATCTAGATGGTCTCTGCTAGTAATCCTTACAGAGATGGTCACTCATATCATTGCACTGATGCAATCACTATTGTAGCAATGGTCAAATCCATTAGTAGCTAATGGCATATTTTTTTTCTGCAGTAGCTCTGGTTATAGAAAAGATTGGAGAACCCTGAGCTATACACTTTCAAACAAGGCTGGCTGGTGCAAAGATTACTATGCAGCCATTTTGAATGGTATTGTGCATAGTGTATCAGTGTTTAGGTTGAAGCCTACCAGAAAGCGCAGCTGTCAGGTTGAAAAGACAGATTGCAGACATGCTGAATGCTTACCTAGGAATACATTCCACCCATTGCCTACTATAGGCTGTGTGTTTTGGCGCTATTTGTTTTAGTCCGTCCAGCATGTCTTTGTCCCTTCCATGGAGCACAGCCTCTTTACCATCTCTATGATTGGCTCCTTCTGTTCTTCCACGAGTGCTTGCTTTCCTGAGAGTTATTGAAGTCTCACCTACAAAGACCATGCACTGTTCTGAAAGACGTATTGTTTACGATTAAAGGGTTTCCTGAAACACTCAATGAGAGCTCATGTTTTTGCCAGCTATCTCCCTGGAATGCTTCTTTCAGAATGCAATAGCTGTATTCATTAGAAGGATGATCGTGCTATTGCTTAATGACTTCCTTGGTCATGAACTTCTGCCCCCCCAACTGCTTTTCTTTCCAGCAAGAAGGTGTCAGGACAAGGTTCTGAGGGTTTTCGTGGGTGTGTTACAAACACCGTAACCTCGCCCGTTCTCAAGAGTGCTGTTTCAGAAGTTCTGCAAGCTATAAAAACCTTGTGTGGCAGCATTCTGCAAAAGCTACTCATGATATGAATACATGAAAAGGCATAAGTTGTACCTTGACTAACGGCTGCTGAGAAAGCCTTAAACTGTGAGTGGGAAAAAAATACACATAAATGGACATGGTTCACGTGCTACATCTGGTTAGTGTCCCAAATCAAATCCGTTTTGTAAATACATACCGTTGACATCAAAGGCTAAAATCAGTACAACACTGTATCGATAAGCATGCAAAGATTATCATGAAGAAAGCCAAAGGAATTCAACCTGCTACGATCAATGCGTTGACCAACAGGGCCAGAAAACACTACTCCTGTCAACAACTGTAGCATATGTGCTCTCGCTAATTTAATAAAAACCAGATCCACGGTCTCATTCCAAATCAATGTATTATTAACAAGCCGTTCAATATCAAAAGCTAAAACCAACATAACTTTATATCTAAAAGCATTCAAAGACATTATTTAGTAAGCCAAATAAGTTCATCTTGGTTGGATCAATGCATTGAACTACAGGACTCACAATTTATTACAGCTGCCAAAAGCTTCTCTCAGAGATGAATGCGACTATTCATTAAGTAAGTAATATAATTCAAACTCCTGTCACATAAAATGTAATAATAGCCAAGCACATTAGAAAATATACATCGAGGTGAAATGAAACCTATAATGTCATAAATATGAAACAGCTGAAATTGATTGGTTAATACAAGCATTACAATAAAACCAGTACTTCAAAAAATAGTAATTGGATAGGGCTTTTAGTTCAGTTATTGGTTAGCACCAAGAGAGAATGCTTACACCTCTTCCCTTCCTGTCTAAAAGCTTTTTCGCTAAGAAAACATTGAACAGCTATACCCCAATGGTCAAGTTGATTGTTTTGTTTTTTTTTATAAATTTTTTATTGAGCAGTGCCAAATGGAAGAAAAAGACATGACTTCAAAGCATAGAAGCAATCCATCAGAGACTATCAACAAAAAACATCCCAGACCTTTAAGAACTTCTTTGTTGCCCCCACCTGTTTAGCATAAGCTTCCTAGAAGCATTTTGTTCGATTCATTTTACACATCCATTTCTCAAATAGTGGTATCGTCTCGGATTTCCAATTTTGTAAAATCAATGAACGAGCGACTAACATCATAATTACAAGGAAATGAGCATGAGAATCTGAAAAAAACATATCCTTAGTACTTATGCCAAACATAACGATTTCTGGAGAAGGTTTACACAATTGTCCTGTCGCTTCACTGAAATAAGAAAATATTTGCTCCCAGAAAACACATAACTTTGGACAAGAGTAAAAAATATGATACCATCCGCCACCTAGGGAGGAACAACCACGAAAACATTTATTTGATACCTCTGGATAGATTTTGTTTAAGGCTTCAGGAGTGTAATAAAGCATCCAATTTGCCAAGAATGCCATTCTTTTATAATTGGCAGCACGCAAAGCTTATTACCAAAAATTGAAATTCTTTGCCAATCTTGGAAGGAAAAAGCACATTTTGTATTGATTTTAATTTTTTCCAAAATCTTAGATACCAAAGGGGATTCATCCTGATGATTCAATATACGGTACCAATTACCTACGCCGGTTAGTCTTGCGACATAAAGTGCCGAAGCAATATTACTGGGAGGAGTACCAAGGACTATATTATATTTTTTCGAAAAGTTAATTATTTGAATAAATTCAAAAAAAGAAAGTCTATTTGAGCCAGAGGATCTCGCCTGGGCTTCGACCCAAGTAATTGATAAATAAAAAAACCAAGAGAGGTAGAATAGACATTTTAATTAAAGCTATTTGACCCACCAAAGTAAGAGGAAGATTGGACAATTTAGCCAAAAGATTAGCGATCTTATCGCAGGTTGCTTCATAATTATTTTTTAATAAATCTCTGTAGTGTGTTGTAACGAAAATCCCTAAATATCTAACTGGGTCGATTTTCAACGCCTGGGATTTTAATTCTTCCGGTAGACAATCCACCCCCGTATTTAACATCAAAATCTCAGTTTTAGTGGTATTTATTTTATACCCTCCGATTTGTTCGAACTTTTGAAATTCTGCGAGTGTAGATTGAATATTTAATTTTTCCGGATCTAAATAAAGAATAGCGTCATCTGCGCAAAGTTTTATTTTAGTCATCCCTGCAATAGGGGCTCTAATATTCCTATTTTAACGTAAACTAATTGCTAAAGGTTCTATAAAAAAAAAGTAAACAAAAGAGGTGACAAGGGGCATCCCTGCCTAGTTCCACGATTAATTTTAACCGTGCCTGCTTCACCCCCATTGATTATAATCAGTGCCTGAGCTTCCGAATAAATATTTTTATTGATCGTTATTATAGATGATGGAAAGCCAAACCTTAAAAGTGCAAAAAATAAAGAGTCCCAATTAACCAAATCGAAGGCCTTTTCAGCATCCACAATCGCTATGCAAGCAGAAGTCTTATTGCTATTAAAATAATCGAGAGCTTGAATCAAAAAGCGGGTATTAGTTGACATCATTCTTCCCGCAATGAACCCTGTTTGATCGCCATGAATCACTTCCTTGGCTGCCGGGGTCAAACGCAGGGCCCAAATCTTCATAAAAAATGTATAATCTGCATTCAGTAAACTAATTAGACGATAAGAGTTAACATTATTAGATGGTTTACTCTTTTTTACGAAACTTACGACTATAGCTTTTTTAAATTCTGAAGGAATTACGCCCCCCATTTTTATATAATCAAACAACTTAACCAGAAAAGGCGTTAACTCTTTCCAAAACGTTTTTAAAAATTCATTAGGGAGTCCATCCTCCCCACACGCTTTAGCTGACGCCGAAGATGTTATGACTTTCTCAATCTCAGCTGCAGTTATTTGAATTTGAAGTGTTGACACCAAGCTATCAGATAATTTAGGAACAAGAAGAGAATCAAAATATCTCTCAATCAGCTCTTTATTTATTGGATTATTAATGGTATAAATTTGTTGATAATGATCAACAAATATACGAGCAATCTCCGCTCTATCAGTGGTTCTTAAGTGTGTTTGGTAATCTAATATTTCGCTTATGCATGCAGATTCTTTACGAGTTCTTGTAGAACAGGCAAGCATCTTCCCCACCATTTGACTTTCCTCATATACTTTCTGCTGGTAAGTCTGAGAGCAGTTAATTTCCTCTAAAACAAAGAAATCCCTTAACTCCTTCCTTGCTTGATCCAACCTAGAATAAATTAAAGTGCTGCCTGCATTAGCAGCATCAATTACTGACTGTTGAAGTTGTATTATCTTATCTCGAAGTTCCTTAGATTTATTAGCCATAATAGCGATCATCTCTCCTCGTGCTGAAGCTTTGAACCCCCCAAACAGAAAAAAGTGTCAGCTGTTGCTTCATTTATTAAAAAATATTCATTTAGCCAAACTCGAAATTTACTAATCCAGACTGGGTCCTGTAGCAGAAGCCGGTCCAGCTGCCACTTGGACCTGCCTCTCCCAGCCAGATCCAGTTCGACATCTACTAAAACATAAGAATGATCGGAGAATGCATTGGGGCCTATACTTGCATCTTTGAAATTAAAGGAGGGAGACATTAATAAGAAATCTATACGTGATGCGGTTTTATACTTACGAGAGAAACAAGTATACTCCCGGGTGGCAGGATTTAAAACCCGCCAGGGATCAATTAAATAAAGACCTTGAATCAGAGCATCCAAAAGCTTCTTTGTTTTGGGTTTTAATTGTTTTTTCTCTCTATTAGAGGTATCGAGCTTTAACCCCTTCAGCGCGGCGCGGATTACCGCGCCGTGCTGAAGGTTCGTTGCACGGGCGGGGCCGTGACAGAGCGGTTCCGTCATACGCACAGCGCTCCGTCATGCACATCGAAAGGGTTAAATTCTGAATATAGTTAAAGTCCCCGCCTAGAACTATTCGACCCGGAGCCCCCATCAATAATTTATAAAGTGTGGATAATGCAGTATCGTCATCAAAAATTGACCCATAATAGTTTACAAAATTTAGAATCTGATTATTAAGTGAAACTTGTACCCAGAGCCATCTCCCAAAGGGATCTCTTTGTTCATGAAGAAAAACCCAATCAAAATCGCGAGAAAAATAGATCGCTACCCCTCGCATAGCAACTCCAGCAGAAGCAAAAAAGGCTCTCGAAAATATTCCAAAACTCGGGGAGTTGGTCAAGTTGATTGTTGATCGGTAATAAGGGCCAGTGACTTCTTCTAGGAATGGCCTGTTTGAGCGTGCATGCCTTTCGCGTCACGCAAGATTTACTGCTGTAAACACTTCCAAGTTGGAGTCCACTTGTACTCAGATAAGATACTTTGTGTAGGTAATTACAAATATATCCGTTATCAACAATAAACTGGAATCTCTTCTACTTGCAGTGCACTGCTACTATGAATTGTCGGAAAGCCTAACACTTGATCCAACGGCGCTTAAAAATCTCAAATATATAGGCCAGGTGAGCCTTATAGATACGTAACCGAGCCCCCTGACCCGTTTAAAAAAGTGGTTAGAAAGGGTCTCTGTGCTTAGGAAACTCGAAATAGCAATAAGATACTTCTGAGTCAACCGTTCATGGTGCTCCTTATTAGACTCCCAGACTATGCCGGCTGATCCTAGTTGATATCTAGCCGGGTCTGCTGGTTCATTGATCCAAAGGCATAAGAGGGCATGAGTCGTAAAGTGCCTTGTGCTCGAAGAACTTGTCTAAACTAGTTGTACTTGTACAATACATTTAATCTGAACTATGTTGGTAACCCCTGTGAGACTCAGATGGCACTAGTTAATCCTGGTCAATACATAATGCGGTCTGCTGATAATAAGGCATGAATTAGCAGGAGCAGTTAAACGCCTTGTGCTTAAGATACTCCATGAGTTTATGAGATGCTTTTAAGCTGATGTTGTCCTTGTGATGCTCTCTTTTTCCTCTGTTGATCCTGGCGGGGGCATAGCCGGATCGACTGATATTAACCCCTTGCATGCCCTTGACGGAACCACTCCGTCATGAGCCACGGGCGCCGTGTGCTCATGACGGAGTGGTTCCGTCATGCTGCGGCCGTTGGCGGCCGCTGCTCCCACGCGGCGCTAATTCCCCGCCTGTGCGGGCGATTAGCGCAGTGGGTGGAGTCATGACGGAACCACGCCGTCATGAGCACAGCTCGCCCGGGACTCATGACGGCGTGGTTCCGTCATGAGCACAGCGGCGCCGTCAACCCCCCCAAACCCCCCCAGCGCTGCGGCGGAATTCACGCCGCAGCGAAGGGGTTAAAGCATGACAGCACGCAGGATGTTACTTTTGCTCTTTCTAGTCGATTGACTGCCAGATCCAAATATGTCAGCAGTCTTGACGTAAGCTGGGGCTCCACCCCACGCAGGCATTCACCAAGTGCGGCCTCAATTGCTCTTACACCAAGCTGAATGAAGCATAGATATAACAGTTTCCTTCTGAGGGGCAAAGGCAAATTATGTGTGATAGTGATTCTGAGCTAGTTCCACACCCTCTGAAGCAGGCACAGACATCCTTCCTCTTCCAGGGTTAGAGAGACTTCAAGGGTAGCAACGGAAATCTACCACTTTTTGTGTTGACAGTTTGAGGTGTGTAGACAGATGTGGTTGTAAAGCCAAGTGAAGGATGCCAGTAGTAGCTGAGCTCTTGATAGCTTTGCAAGAGCCTCTAGGTTTTTCCTAAACAAAAGGACGTTAGCAGCTGATTTAACTATTATTTTAAAATGATGGTAAGCTGTTGTTTTCTGTCAATACTCTCCGAGCTGTAGATCTTTTAGGATTTTATCCCAATACAACATACAATTACTGGATTGAGTTTTGGGAGAATCGGCTAGCTCTTTCCTAATGAAACTTTTTTGTGTTTTGTCAGTTTTAATACGAGAAATGTACATTGTATTGCTCGACAAGCGCAACTGCCATAGAAATGAGTCTTCTGCCAGTATGAAAGTGGACAGCATAAGGTTTCACTATAGATTGTAATTTTGGTACTTTGTTTCACAAAATGCCACATAGACACATGATGGGACGTGTAGATGAAAAAACTAAATATGGGACCAATTTGGCAATAACCAAGACCTATAGGGTAGAAATGTATCAGCTTTTTGCTATATCTCCACTTTGCATCAAATAAAGTGGACAGCTTTTTCTTTGCCGACTCTTGGGAGTGCTGCTCCTTGCTAACTTTCTTGGAAAATGAAAGTAACATTCTGCCTTGAGCAAGCGCCAGCTGAGAAAGCTTACCACAAATTGAGACTGCATTACTTTACATATAAATGTACTGAAAATAACAAAGGTTAAAGTGGATTTATATGTGAGGAACGCAGTAAGATTTTAACTTATGTTTAAAAGAACCTTTTATATATCAGTAGATTTGTAAAGCGCTTCTTGTCACCCGTGTGGGTATCCAGGTACTGACAGGGTTTACTTGATTAGCCAAGTCTTCAGGGACTTTTGGAACTCTGAAAGAGATGGGGGAAGTCCATAGATGAAAGGATAGCTCGTTCCATGTCTTTGTTGATGGGTAGAAGGAGCAACCTACATATCTGCTAAATTGGATGCAGGTGTGAGGGATCGAGAAAGGAGGTGCCTGGTGGGCTGATGGAAGTTCAGGAGGTAGTTAAAGTAGGCGGGTCTGCAGTTGTGTAGGGTCTTGTATGCATGGGTCAGGAGCTTGAACTAGCATCTTTTCTGTACAGGGAGTCAGTGGAGTTCCTTGAGGTGGGGGGTGATGTGTGCTTGTCTAAGGAGATCCAGGACGAGTCTGGCAGCAGAGTTCAGTATGGTCTGTAGTTGTCAGATGTGAGCTACAATCCGTGTGGAGAGCATTACTGTAGTCCAGTTAGCTGGAGAGGAGGGCCTGGGTGATGGTGCGTCTTGAGCTTTGGGGTAGCCATTTGAATATCTTGTGAAGCATGCAGAGGATGAAGAAGCAGGAGACGGAGTTGACCTGTGCCATCATGGTTAGCTTGTTGTCCAGAAGGATGACCAGGTTCCTAGCGTGGTCAGTGAGGGTAGGAGTAGGTTCCAATTCCGAGGGCCACTAGGATGCATCTCATGGGGAGCTTTAGAAATTCAGTGAAAAAGCACTATTTCAAAACAAAGAAAAACCAGTGAAGTTTGCCAGTCATACGTAACTGACATAAGCATAACTTGCTCTGCCATAGATTTTAGATGTTATGAATGATGTAACGTGAGGTCATAAGCAGAGTAGCACAGCAGTGCAAGCCCTTATGAGCAGTCAACCCCCCTCACAAGCCCCATAACCCATGCCCCCCCATGTACACAACCTTCATCAGTGCACGGAATGGGTTCGCCGAAACTTCCTACAAACAGCCAACGAGCAACAAAGCCAAACCCCTCATATTCTTTTTTAAATGCGCGTTGGGTCCTGTAGGACTCCCAGTGAGGCAGGCTCCCGCACGCCCACTGCAAGCCCGAAGTCCCTCTAGGACCCCCACCCAAAGGGCTATGAGGGCGGGGTTTCCCTACCATGACCCCTTATTTGTGTTTTTTTTCAGGGCTCGGGGTACTGAGTCTTTAAATGTTGGCTGCAACATTTTTCCTCATGTTGCAGCCACCAATCACATTGTGCAGTCCCACAGGCATGACCAATCAGATTGCATGTTTTGATGTTTTCTCCCGCAGGACTGCTGCAGCAATAGATATCCAACTACCATTTATCTAAAATGCCGGAACAGAATTACACCAAATCACTAAAAGCACTCTTTCGGGCTGAACATTTAGATTTCTGCCAAATTTGGTGTGATTCTGTTCAGCCGTTTTTTCTGTACCGTTGTCTAATTGTCCCTATGCAAAATGGATGGGGAACAGTTTTTTTTTACCACTCCCTTTTTCTCAGCTCTGCTTGACAGAACACCCTGAAACTTTCTAGGAAAGACAAAAGGTGGATGACCTGAATATCCTTTTTTGATTTTGTGAAGATCTGTCAAACGGAGCCAAAGTTATTAGTAAAATAAAAAAAAACACTCTTCCTTTGGAAACTCTGTCTCGCATATAACTACAACGTGGCTACAGCTAATGTATTATATGGGGGGGGGGGCAGGCAAATTGCTGTCACCTTCCACAAAAGCATGTTTGTGCACTTTTATTTTTTTATATTGACGGATTAAGTGTTGCTTGCCATCTAAAACTGGTCAAGAAAAAAGTAAATGGCACCTGCCTCATTCCAGGAGAATGCATGCTGCACCCTCATGTCTTTCTTTTTTGCTGATGCTGAATAGTATCAGCAAAAAGCATTGTTCTTAATTACCGATACTGCTCAGCATCGCCAGAAATCACTGACAAAACCAGTAGGTTTCAAAGGTGAGACCTATGGTCTTTGCCAATGCTTGTTTTACCATTCCAAGATGGCCAACGCAGTACTCTAAAGGTAGCAGGTATTTGGAACTTTAAAACAAAACACTTGCTACAGCACCATTGCAAAAAGGGCAGTCACTACTAGGTTTAACTTTATTTTTATATGCAAGCAACGCCAGGCACGTTTGGGTGGGTGCAGGTTTCCCTGTTCTACTTTCATTCTTTTAATGTATCTTCCATATACTTGCTGAGTTTGTGTATCTCTTTTATTGCAGATGGATAGTTGGGTGATTAAGTCTGTGGCTGGTCAATGGATGTATTAATGCAAGGATCAGTGAGAGATTGCACATGTTATGACTTGAGTGCCTAAACTCAGTGACAGAAAATGCACTTCCAGTTATAAACCAGACCTTTTGGCACTGCCAATGTTTGTTGCCTTATTTATAGACTAATAAGGAGGATCCATCCAGTGAAAATCTGCACTGAAACAGCAATAACTTAGTGAGCAGCCACACTACAACAAGAGATGGTTGAAAAGCAGATTTCATTGCACTGTAGTTACACATATAGTGTGTCATACCTCTGATTTTAGAGGTGGGGGGGCCTAAATTTAAAAAACTCAAAATTCTGCCAGACCTGTTCACCCTCAGGCTGTTAGTCATAGTGACTGTCCTGTGTCATCCCCTCATATAAGCAGCAATCTATACCACTGCAAAGGACATGCCTTCAAAATGACAATGTGTGCGTTTGCAGAGTGCAAGTGTCCGCAGGGCCGGTGTGTTTGTTTGCAGTGTCTGTAAGCGCACACACACATCTGTAGGGTGTGTGTGTTTCTTTGGACAGTCTGTCTGCAGTGTGACTGCATGTCATGAGTCTCTCTGAAGCGTGTGTAGCCTCAGTGCGAATGTGTATCTGCCTGTTCAATGTTTGTCCGTACAGCAAATGTTTTGGCGAGTGTGTGCGGCGTTTAACTGATCCCGCATAATGAATGTGTGTCTGCTTGTATAAGAGTATTTTCTTGTGTGTCTGCAGAGTGTAGGTCTAAAAGCATGTTCTTAACTGAACATAAAGGTTTATGACACGTGCTTAACTTTTTGGCCAGAAATGAAGCCCCAGAGGTTGGCACTTGAGCCAAGTTCCACTGCTTCAATTTTAAAGGATCTCAAACTTCAGCCAATGGCTGTCCATCCAGGTCCAGCCTTCACCATAAACTCTGAGCTGCTCAGGAAACCACTGAGATCACAAATGCCATGAGAAATTATAGGTGGAGTTAGTGAGCAATTGAGCTTGGCATGGAGCGAGCAGTAAACTCAGTTTGAGAGTAACATGCTAGTCGTAAACTGCTGACAATACAGGATATAAAATTCAAAGATATTGGTGGTGGCAGGATACAAGACTCTAGAAAACTACTCATCCACTTGCTATGGCAAGTTAGATTTCTCTGGGCGAGAGATTTTGTTCACCAAGAAAGTAAATAAGCAATAAAGAGGATTGTAAATCCTATTTGTATCTTGTCACATTTGCTCTGCAAACAGAGACAGAGGTAAAATGTCGACTTATGTCTTCTTACAATTTGCTCCTTATTTTATCCTGACGGTTGGGGATTACTTTTCTTTCTCTGATTGCATATTTAGAGGATTTTATAAAGTGAACTATCTGACAATCATGCTGCACAAAGAGTGAGAAATGAAATGCTGTAGGATGTCAGGTTTTTTTGCTAACTCAATATTGAAATAGTTTTAAGTGAACTGTACAAACCTTTCAAAATATATTTCAGTAGTTATGAAAGCATACTTTTTGTAATTCTTAGTGATGAAAAAAAAGATTTTAATAAGATGAAGAAAAAAAAAATGAGAACACTTTCCTTGGGGATGTGCATATGATACATAGCTTTGCTGAAACCTGATTTCCACGCATCATAATTTGTACGCTATATAGTTTTATCAGTAAAACTGCATGTTAGTGGGAAAGTCTGTGGCCACTTCAATAGAAAAGGTGCTGCCTATAAAAGACAGTGTGCTACCACATCGTGCTTTAGTAATATTTATTGAAGGAAGAGTTTTTAAACATGAACTGAGATACATTCCTGCCCTGCTCCACTCCACTCTGATGACAAGAATATTAGTGAACTACGAGGCAAGTCAGGGCTTAAGTGTACCCTAAATGTAAACATGAACTCATATTTAAATGTGCTCTCATATGTGATAACTAACAAAAATGTGCCAAGGATCACACAATTTAAGACCAGTTTAAGGGTTAAGTACTTTAGTTAGGTCGAATAGATCATTCAAGTCACTAGACTTGCAGATCTGGTAACATTTATTTGATTTTTCGAAGTCTATTTACAGAAAAGGGTTAATGGTTTTTGCTGGAATAGAAAGTCTAATCTAAAACTTAAAAAGTTCTTCTTTCTGTTTACCAGTTAAATAATTTACATTACGGCATGGAAAACGTGACCACACCCGCATGAGCTACTTTATGCTCAACTTGCAAAGCTTCACTTTTTTTTATTTACATCATACGAGCGCTTTAAGAGTCCCATTGTCATGACTGACTGATAGTCACTGTCACTATAATGGTCCTTACAGCAGCACTTGTGCATGCAAATAGGCTGTAACTTGCATTATGGAGAAAACAAACTGCAGAACCTTGAGCTAATTATTCAAGAACTTTTTTGTTTCACAGTAACCATAATAAATCATATTGATAGTTAGAGAAAAAACACCAAAACAAAACATAGTGAAAAGAGAATATATTGAAACGGCCGCCCATGATAAATTAGGAGCCTGGTTGTGTAATAATATCAAGGTCTCAACAGTTGTTTTAACACAACAGCTATATATTTTATGAATCCACCAATGAAAAGACCGCTGGAACCCAAATACTGTCCAGTCAAACGCACACTCAAAATAGATCCCACTGCAATTACTGCACTCCTCTCATTCCATTTGCCTAGGTCACAGTATTCCAAGGTCTTTGCTATTGTAAAGTTTCCCAACAAAATATCCCCAAAAGTCTTGAAGAAAGATTATAACTTCAAAGGTGAGGAGTGGCCAATAGTATCATGTTACTTCTTCAAATGTAAATAAGATTAGACACTCAGGATTGGATAATATATCGGTCATTTACAGAAGCTTAATCTTCCAGCAGTGGATTTTCAGAAGAACTACCTCTGTAATCCAAAGCTTAAGAAGTAGTTTCAGTTTGTATGTTGGACAAACATAGCTGAAGGATGCTTAAAGGGCAATAAATGCAGAACGAAAACACTCATCGAGTTTCCTGGCTATAACAGCGCCATTGGACAGAAACAGTTTTGTGAACGATGGGGCACGCAATTTACTAACATAACTCCATTCCTGAAATGTCTGGGGAAAGTTCAACCTTACCGCAAACACTGCAGGGGGTAGATTTACACCAAACCCAGTTCTCCAATATTTTTGGGAAACTTGAACATTATCAATGTATATAGTAAAAGAACGTGGAAATGTACTTAGGCGCCTGAGAGCAATCTTGATCGTTGCTACTTTGTGGGGCGCTGATGAGCGCAAAAACTAGAAATCCTCAACATGCATGACTGGCTAAAATATAAAGAGAAACACATTTAAAGAAAAGGCAGGAAACAGTGGTACTTAGTCAAAAAAAGCAACAACCATGAATACATTTGAAAACTCTGAAGCACCAACATATCAGATTTGTTTCTTTAAAAGTTATGCTTTTAGAAATAGTTTCCAGTTATAATCGTGCAATTTTTATTAACCCAGTGTCATGCAAGGGAAGCTCAGTAAATGTATACAACAGCGATGGAAGTTATTTCTGAAACAGGAAAAGAGAGTGTCAGAGAAAGACAGGCTCGAGATCTGTGACATACAGCAAAACTGTACTTGTCCTTCCTTGCTTGCACCACCACCCAGTCAAAGGTACACCTCAATAAGCCAACCCTCTGGACTTGTTCGGGCCCTGCAGCCTGGTGGTTTCAGCGACAGCAGCATTGTATGCACACCTGGCATGACTGGTCTGTGTGCGATGGAAGCTTGCACAGATGCTGCCTGCTCCTTCTGTGCATGAAGGGAGCTTGCACTGCAGCTGCCTGCCCCTTTAGTGCATGAATGAAGCTTGGGCTCATGCTGCCTGCCCCTTCTATGAATAAAGGAAGCTTGCACTGCTGCCTGCCCCTTCTATGAATGAAGGGATGAAGCTTGGAATGATGCTGCTTGCCCCTTCTATGAACGAAGGAAGCTTGCATTGCTACTGCCTGCCCCTTCTATGAATGAATGAATGAAGCTTGGACTGATGCTGCCTGCCCCTTTTATGAATGAATGAGGCTTGGGCTGATGCTGCCTGCCCCTTCTATGAATTAATGAGGCTTGGGCTGATGCTGCCTGCCCCTTCTATGAATTAATGAGGCTTCGGCTGATGCTGCCTGCCCCTTCGGTAATAAAGGAAGCTTGGACTGATGCTGCCTGCCCCTTCTGTGAATGAATGAGGCTTGGGCTGATGCTGCCTGCCCCTTCTGTGAATAAAGGAAGCTTGGACTGATGCTGCCTGTCCCTTCTATGAATGAAGGAAGCTTGCATTGGTGCCATACCTGATCTGCATATAAAGCACACTCGAGAACAGCCTAAATGTAGATACCCTGTGATTGTGTGGCAGCATCGAATCCTTGGGACGATCAGGCTTACAATGAAAGCACTTCTATAGTACTTGAAGCAACACTGATGTCGATGGCCTGCCCGCGCACGGCTACCAGCCAGCAGCCCCTCGGTCTGGGTGGGTTGAGTAAAGACGATGACCAAGAGCAGACTAGTGCTATGGTTGTAGGGAGGGTGCACATAAAATTCCTCAGGTATGGGCCTGAGGGACACTGAGCCAGCCGTACCCCCGCCGGGGGCCTCGCATACACAGCAAAGAGAGGCCGGTGCATCTGCGGTGCTTACCGTGCAGGGCGCTCTCCAGCTCAGACGCTCGGCCGGGACACTGCGCATGCGCCACGCCGCAAGACGCACTTGCGTAGCATCTTGAGATAGCGCAACGAAATAAAAGAGGGACTCACTCAGCAGGCTGGGGACTGTCGGCTTGCAGTCGGAGCGCAAACAAGGCGGCCATCTTGGAACGGAGAGCTGGTAGTTCGGCCAGTTGGCCTAACCACAGGACCACAGCAGATCCTTTCTTCATTTCCACAAAGCAGACACTTTGTTCTCGTCGCCAACCCCGTTCCATCGAGCTCAGAACTACATTGAATACCACCGTAAACACAGAAGAAGCAAACGGTTCACTTTTATCTGAAACAGAATGTTGTACTGCAACACTTCTTAGGAATCAGTAACACATTCCACTGCGAGGTGATAGCTATGCTTTCACACTCACTCCATATGCACATTAAGATAAGGCAATGTCTGTACATTCCTGGCGCTCAAATGCCTATAATGCAGTTACAAAATGAATGTCACGCAGGTGTAATATGTGAATGAATGAATCAACCGTTGGTTGTGTGTTGAACGAGTCGATAAGTAGCTACAACAAAAGTAATTTGATTGTTTAAACACTCACTATGCTTTGAAAAACAACGAATCTAAAGTCAAGTACATCAACTGAACAATAAGGCACGAAGACTATATAAGGTACAACAGTGTATATGTTATAGTTAAGATAAAGCAGTTCGGCTATCTCAACAATCCTTATCAAGTACTGATATGGTAGAAGGCAGACAAAACAAAGTTACTACAAACGATTTATATTTCACTAGCTCTGTAGTTTGGTATATGCTTCTACCATACTGCCAATTAATGTGCATAACAAACCAAATACATTCGAGCCAAAATGCTTATGAGCTGCACTCAGCACAAGCAAACTTGCAGTCAAATAACTTAAAACTGCAACTTTACCTCACGGTCTTGGAAAGCTATTATTTTAAAAAATAATGTCACACTAACACCATGGTTGAATGATTCACAAACACTATTTGGATTTTTTTTTTTCTATGACACGTTAAAAAAAAATAGGACTCAGTTAAAGCAGAGCGATATTTCTAACATGACATATTTTACTAAAGGTATTTTCACAAATATAAATCAATCTAAATCATCAATATTAATATGACGGTTGTACAGATGTACAATAGTTACTGACAAGTATGGAAGTGCATTCACCCAAAAGTGTCTGGAATGCTTTTAATTGTTTTTTAATGCACTCTTAAGGTACAAAAAAGAAAGAAAAAAAACCATTTCCAGTAAGACAGAGTTTAAAAAAAGTCAATGTTTTGTTGTTTTGTCAGTGTTTGCTTTTCTTGGACTTCTTGTGAGGTCTGTGTGGAGATCGTGATGGGGACCTGGACTTTTTGGGGGATCGGGTCCGTGACCGTCGTGCTCTTTTGGGCGTTCTGGAACAAGATGGTGATCTGTTGAGTTTTTTACTGACATCTCTTGGAGAGTCTTTGTGAGAGGACCTGGAACGGGAACTCTCTTTGTGTGATCTCTCAGAGCGCTCTGATTTTGGTGAGGGGGATTTCGCTCGCCTACCACTGCTGCTACGAGAAGGGCTAGGAGATAAACTGTGTCTCCTTTTCTTTTCTTTCCTTGGTGGTGGGGAGTCATCCTTTTCCTTCTTGTCTTTAAATCTGGCTTCCAGTTTCTCTTTCTCCTTCTGATCCCTTTCTCTTTCCAACTCCTTTTCCCTCTGAAGCAGTTTGTCTCTATAGTGTTCAACTTGCTCCTGTAAGCTCAGACCAGATTTCTTAGGACGCTTTCCAGATTCTAACTCGTCCTGAAACTTTATCACTTTCAGTTCAATTTCCCGCAGTTTGGCACGCTTCTCTTCGATCATTTCGGTAAACTTGATATAGGATTTGGTTTCGTTCACATCATCCTTCACCGGATTGGAATAGTATTGCTCATCAGACTTCGAGCTCTGAGAGTCTTCCTCATCATCATCTTCACTTTCTTCTTTTTGATTATGATTTTCTTTTTCTTCTTCAGACTCTTCCTGCTGGTCAAATAGTTCCCACTTAGACGTTGTCACAGCTTGCGATTCCAATTCTGTTTCATCAACAGCTTCCCACTTTGATGGTGCAACTTTGAACATGGACTCATTCTTTTTGGGCTCCTCTGGAATATCCAAAGGCATTCCATCCAGATCATCATCAAGGATCTTAATAGGAACACCGTCAATATCATCAATGGGGATACCATCCACATCGTCCAATGGTGCCCCATCTAGCTCATCCTCAATAGGAGCACCATCAATGTCATCCGGCAATTCCTCTGGTTCTTTACCATCTATAACATTTACAAGGCCTAAGAAAACATTCTGCAACTTTATCAGGTAAGGCTCAGGGTAAATAGCCCAGTCTTCCCATGCTCTAAAACAAGTCATTACCCGCTGTTTAAAGTTTTCAGATTGTAAATGACCTGGTATTGCTCGGTAAGCAGCATGAAGATCAGCAAATATCTGACAGAGTTTTGCTTCAAAAAATCTTCTAAAGTATGAAGCATTGGCAACTTTAGCGCAAGAGTTGTATAGCACATCTGAGACCAAATACAATCTAGCTATCTTTTTAGGAAGTGGAGTCTTAAGGATGGACAAAGATTCAGTGATGCAATCTACAATTTCTTCAGCAGCTTCTGCATGATTAAGACAAAAAACCATAGCTTCGCCAATATCCTTTTTCCGTGGTGCCAATCCTCGCAGAATCTCCTCCAACTTGTCTCTCTGATCTTCTCTAAGGGCCCCCTTTTTGTTGGGCTCTTCAATAAACTCCTCGGTTTCCTTCTCCTCAGATGCCCCACGAAGATATGGGTGTAAAGGTGGAGGCCTCCATAAGGAACCATTTTTGAACATGCGAAAGTCATCAGTCCGCCATTTGGTTGCAGTATCTCCCTGCAAAATCGTAAAGAGTTTCCATCTATAATACACATGGGCTGGGGTTTGGTTTTCAAACAGAAAGCTGAACATGGGATTGTTTAACTCTCTATTCATGATCATTGCTTCAAACATGGGTCCTTCGCGTACCACAAACTCGATCATTCGGTGAATTAGAGCAAGTAAATTCCTTTTTGTTGGGATGACTACTTTGACAACGGCCTGCGACAGAGCCTTCTCAAAATCCTCCTTGTTCTTCGGTGGTGGCAGTAATGGCGCGTTGGGATTCTTCAACCTCTCCCGAGGTTGGGCATTGAACGGCAATCCTGAAGGAGGTGGTGGGAGAGTATGCTCCATCATTGAAGGTGGGATGTAGTATGGATGCGGAGGAATATGTATGGCTTTCCCCCAGCCCAGTTTCATTTCGAAATTTTGTATCAACTTTCCATTTAGGTTCTTCAGCGCTCTTTCTGCATCTTTTCTGTTCATGAAAGCAACAAAACCACAGTGCCTGTCCCTAGCCCTTTCTTGATCTGTTCTTGGCCACATGATCTTGACACTGGCCAAGGGCCCAAACCGTCCAAACTCCTGACATAACATCTTCTCGTTCATCTGAGGGTTGATGTTCCCAAGGTACAGGTTTGTGGTGGTGGAGTCGACGGCGTCGTGCGTGCCTGGGGAGTATATGTCGAGCACCCCGGATGCATTTTTCTTTCTGGAGGGGCGCTGTCCATCAGCATCGGCTGGTGGGGGCTCGAAGCGACTGGTGCGCCCCTTGGTCTTCCACCGCTCATCGCGCTCTTCCTGGATCTGCTTCAGCTCTTCCTTGAAGAGCTCCAGGTTGCTCTTTTCCTTCTCCTTCTCCCCTTTCTTCAGAGGGGGCTTCTTGGAGCCCCCCGTGACCACCGCAGGGGGCCTGTCACTGCTGGGGGGCGGGGCCTTCTGCTCCGCGGGGCGGGAGGGGGGCGTGTACAGTTTCCCTCGCTTCTGGTCCGCCTCCAGCTCCTCCTTGGCCGCATTCACGATGCCCCCCCGGACGAAGGTCTTGACTTTGCTGGCGTCCCCCCCTTCGAAGGCGGCCAGGAACTCCTCGTAGATCTCGGCGGCCGCCTCCTCGTCCTCCTTCCTTTTCAGCTCATCCTGCTCCTTCTTGCTCAGGGTGCGCTTGGCGGAGCTCATCTTGCCGGCGGCGTCCGGCTTGGCCTCCGGTGCGGCCCCCTTGGCGCTCTCCCTGGCGGAGCCGCCACCGCCGCGTCTGCCGTCCGACATTTTGATTCAGTTGGAGAGAATCGAGCGCCGAGCGAGCGACGGCGCAGGAGCTAAAGACAGCAAGGGAGGGATCGCCGAGCAACCGATGGGACGCCTCTGCGTGACATGACGGCACAGCGTCTATGCGTGCCAAGAGCGACGGACGTCTCAGCCACAAGCGTCTACGGACAGGCAAAACCGTCAATGTCCTGCGCGTGTCCCTGCCTTATGCTTCCGTAGAGCAGCATTGCCTTTTCGCCTGACTCTGTCGTGGCCGCCGCTCCGACACTGTCGTGTCGTTCGAGACAGTAGGGTGCGTTTAATGTTTACGTGCAGATGACGCTGTCAAATATTAACATCATAAAACGACTGGAACGCACGCCTGTTCACTCGATACACAGCAGCTTGGGAGCCATCATGAGCGGAGCTTGTACCTTCCTCTGTACCAGAGGCGCAACTAGAGCCAAATTTCGGGGGAGGGGCTAAGAAAAAATTTCGGGGGGGGGGGGGCTGAGTCTTTTAAGCCATAGGCAGAGTGGAGCTGTAGGGGCTCTTGGAAGGGGTGAAACAACAGCAAGGCCTCATTAACATGCAAATGGTCTTTTAACCCCTTCCATGCCCATGACGGAACGGTTCCGTCATGAGCATCGGTTGCGCTGTGCTCATGACGGAACCGTTCCGTCATGGCCCCGCCCGCGCTCGAACCCTTCAGCATCGCGGGGGAATTCCCGCCGCGCTGAAGGGGTTAAAGACCTGTGAAGTGCTCTGGTGCGGCTGTGTGTGCGCCGCGGGGCTGTCTCATCCCGGGCTGCCACACGCGACGGGCGGGGGGCTGAAGCCCTGTGAGTCCAGTGGGTGTTGCGCGCCTGCTCTGTACCCTGGTGGATCTGTGGGAAAAGCAATAAGCATTGGCGTAGGCTTTCTGGGGGCGAAGGCTGATGCTCCCAGCACAGCCATTCTTTATGAGCGCTACTCTGGAGTATTGCAGGTTACTGTTTTGCCTTACTCTTACATGGCCTGTTACTTGCCAGTAATCTTCATGGGGGGGGCAACCCCCTCCTGCTCCTGGTCGCCCACCCCCCCAGAGCCTCAAAAAACTCAGACCACACAATGTTACGTTTTGGCAGAATTGAGGCTACAGTTTATAAGGCAGTTTTAAACTTACACGTGATCCTCCAACACCCATTATTTTATTTGTTCGGCAAGCCTGTGATCTCCGTACTATAGCAAGAAGCACTGTGCCGACATCATTCACTTCTATTCTGGGCAAGAGTCTGCTTTCAGCCCCAACCGGGTGACCTTTCACTTCCGATGCAACCACACCTTTTCGTTCCGGGTAAGCGTTTGCTTGCAACTCGACCAGGTGACCTTTCACTCCCGGTGCAACTACACCTTTCATTCCGGGTAAGCGTCTGCTTCCAACCCGACCGAGTGACCTTTCACTTCCGGTACCACCATGCCTTTCCTTCTGGGTAAGCCTCTGCTCCCAACCCGACCTGGTGACCTTACACTTCCGGTGCCAACACACCTCACAACTTCTTCCGGGCCACTGGCGCTGCCCTTGACTTTTTTCTTCCGGTTTAACCCCCAAGGCCATTGCGGTATCCTGCCAGTACACTCTGTGTCCTGTCACCTGGTCGTCCCCACCCCCCCAGAGCCTCAAAAAACTCAGACATCACCAATGTTATGTTTTGGCATAAATGAGGCTACAGTTTATTAGGCAGTTTTAAACTTACACATGATTCTTCAACACCCATTACTTTATTTTTTCGGCAAGCCTGTGACCTCCGTACCATAGCAAGAAGCACTGTGCCCTACATTCAGTGCCGACGTCATTCACTTCTATTCTGGGCAAGAGTCTGCTTCCAGCCCAAACTGGGTGACCTTTCACTTCCGATGCAACCACACCTTTTCGTTTCGGGTAAGTGTCTGCTTCCAAACCGACCAGGTGACCTTTCAATTTTGGTGCAACCACACATTCCATTCCGGGTAAGCGTTTGCTTGCAACTCGACCAGGTGACCTTTCACTCCCGGTGCAACCACACCTTTCATTCCGGGTAAGCGTCTGCTTCCAACCCGACCGAGTGAGCTTTCAGTTCCGGTACCACCATGCCTTTCCTTCTGGGTAAGCGTCTGCTCCCAACCCGACCTGGTGACCTTACACTTCTGGTGCCAACACACCTCACAACTTCTTCCGGGCCACTGGCGCTGCCCTTGACTTTTTTCTTCCGGTTCAACCCCCAAGGCCATTGCGGTAGCCTGCCAGTACACCCTGTGTCCTGTCACCTGGTCGCCCCGCCCCCAGAGCCTCAAAAAACTCAGACATCACCAATGTTACGTTTTGGCATAATTGAGGCTACAGTTTATTAGGCAGTTTTAAACTTACACGTGATCCTTCAACACCCATTACTTTATTTGTTCGGCAAGCCTGGGACCTCCGTACCATAGCAAGAAGCACTGTGCCCTACATTCAGTGCCAACGTCATTCACTTCTATTCTGGGCAAGAGTCTGCTTCTAGCCCAAACCGGGTGACCTTTCACTTCCGATGCAACCACACCTTTTCGTTCCGGGCAAGTGTCTGCTTCTAAACTGACCAGGTGACCTTTCATATTTGGTGCAACCACACATTCCATTCCAGGTAAGCGTTTGCTTGCAACTCGACCAGGTGACCTTTCACTCCCGGTGCAACCACACCTTTCATACCGGGTAAGCCTCTGCTTCCAACCCGACTGAGTGACCTTTCACTTCCGGTACCACCATGCCTTTCCTTCTGGGTAAGCGTCTGCTCCCAACCCGACCTGGTGACCTTACACTTCCAGTGCCAACACACCTCACAATTTCTTCCGGGCCACAGGCTCTGCCCTTGACTTTTTTCTTCCGGTTCAACCCCCAAGGCCATTGCGGTAGCCTGCCAGTACCCTCTGTGACCTGTCACCTGTTTGTGGCCTGTTCCCCTTCGGCAAATGCTATGTTTATGTAGGATTGCTTTCTAAATACCGCCAAGCCTTGCTGGGAGCTTTTGCTGCCAGGAAGGCCCCCTCCCCCTTGCCATAGCTGCACCTCAATTCATCTAATACACTGTTGGAAACCGGGAAACCGGGTTAGCAGTCACCAGGTTCCCAGCACAATGGTAGCTTGGCTCGAGCGGTTGGGGGTCAGGCACCGTGTTAAGCGTACGTCACACCCTCACAATAACCATGCGTTCATCCGTTCCAAAAACCACACTACACCGTAAAAATTATGAAAGAAAGTAGTTTGTCTTTATCTTATTTTCTCTTAGTTGCAGGGTTCATAAAATAAATACAGTACCATAGGATTCTCCTTTAAAAGGGCAGGTCAAATAAATAATACCACAGTGGGGTTTCAATAAATAGGATCAGGTCATAAATAAACACGGAATAAATAGGGGTGCAATAAATACAAATGGCTAATAAATACTGTCAGACAATAAATACAATGCAGGAATAAATACAGTCAGACAATAAATACAGTCAATAAATAAAGCACCTTCAATAACTTAAATAACACAATTAATGACAATTACAGTTCACATCACTTTCCTGAGGTAGTTTGGTTTTACTATGCCCAAGTACAGCTTGTGGTCATTTGGATGACATGGGGGGTGTCCCACCTAGATTGGTCAAGGCTGGGCCTGAACTGAGGTAGAATAAGGGTAACCTAAGGATCTGGCTCTCCCAAAATACACCACCCCTCACAGAGGTCACTGCACCAGTCTCAGTTCACCCCTGGCACTCCCAGGCTGGTTCTAACACGCCTCTAGCCCCTAGAATGGTCTTTTAGGGCTCCACAGGGCCTCAGATGCGCTTTCTACCACTTACTGCCCTTTTCACGATGTTCGGCTCCGCTCGGCACCGTGTCGATGTCGTGAGGCGGCTCCGGCTCGATGTCGCTGGGCGGCTCCGGTTCGGTGTCGCTGGGCGGCTTCGGATCGATGTCGCTGGCGGTTCCGGATCGATGTCGCTGGGCGGCCTCGGCTCGGTGTCGCTGGGCGGCTTCGGCTCGATGTCGCTGGGCTGCTCCGGCTCGATGTCGCCTTCCGGCGTCGCAGGGTCACGGTCTCCCCGCTTCTGGGTGTCTCCGGAGTGCGACCTCCACTCCCGACCTCCGGCGCGCTTCACCTCAGATTCCGGCGTCTCTGGAGTGCGATCTCCACTCCCGACCTCCGGCGCGCTTCACCTCGATCTCCGGCGACTCCGGAGTGCGATCTCCACTCCCGACCTCCGGCGCGCTTCACCTCGACCTCAGGTGACTCCTTACTCGACCTCTCCACGACCTCCGTCGGCGCCCTCTCTCGACCTCTGACGGCTCCGGGTACGACGTCTGCTTTCTGTCAGCGCCGCTTCTCCACCTCAGGCCTCAGGTCTCCAGGCTTCTCGACGTCAGTACTCCAAAAGGACACAGCTAACCAGGTCAGGAGATTGCTGGTCTTCTTCTTTAAGGCCTCTTCACAATATTTAGGTCCTTAAGATGGTTTTTCTGATCTTGATCCCACACAGGGCTCTAGGCTGGGCTTGGTCAGTAGGGACTAGCATCAAGGGTGGGTTTCTGGACCCCACTGGTTTCCACCCCTGCTGCCTTACTCCGACCTCCTTCTGAACTGATCCTCTCTCCTCTCTAGTCAGATGCCAACTGCCACCCTGAGATGGCCTCCCAACATTCTAAACTGCCTCTCACTGTCACAGGGTTCCAGAATGTTACGGAAGGTTCTAGAAATCTCCAGTGGGTTCTGATGATGTCACAGGTGACAATGGGTGGACACCATTTTGTGTCTCAGGCCCTCAGACAGAAGTTCCAGGGGTAGGGAAAATGGCTCCCTGACCCTGCATCAACACTAAAAAGTCTGGTGGTTCCCAAAAAGGAAAAATTATAACAGGGATGAGGCAAAAGTGGGACAAAATAAATAATGATGAGGAGGGACCACCCAAAGGGCTGACAGGTCTAACACGCGTCCCCCCCAGCTGAAAGTAGGGAGAGCTACCCAACCCCTTGGGAGTTCTCATCACTAAGGCGGAAATACCTTGAGAGACCGTCTGCATTGGCGTGGTCCACTCCAGGCCGATGTTCCACCTGAAAGTCCATTCCCTGTAGGGAGATAGACCACCTCAGCAACTTGGGATTCTCCCCCCTCATCTGCATCAGCCAACGAAGGGGTCTGTGGTCGGTCTGAACTAGGAAGTGCGAGCCAAACAGGTATGGCCGCAACTTCTTCAGAGCCCATACCACTGCAAAGGCTTCACGCTCTATTGCACTCCACTTCTGTTCCCTGGGAAGTAGTCTCCGGGATAGGAAGACCACGGGTTGATCCAGACCCTCTTCATTGAGTTGCGATAACACTGCCCCGATGCCATGTTCCGATGCATCCGTCTGGACAATGAACTCCTTGGAAAAGTCTGGGGCCCTTAAGACCGGGGCCTCGCACATGGCTTGCTTCAGTTTCACAAAGGCCTGCTGACAAGCCTCCGTCCAGACTACCCGTCGAGGTTGCTTCATGGACGTCAGCTCCGTGAGGGGGGCCACAATGGTCCCATACCCCTTCACGAAGCGGCGGTAATATCCGGTGAGGCCCAGAAAAGCTCGGACCTCAGTCTGAGTCTTGGGGGGTTCCCAGGCCATGATAGCCACGATTTTCGCCTGGAGGGGCTGTACCGCTCCCCTACCCACCAAGTGTCCAAGGTACACTACCGACCCCTGCCCGATCTGGCATTTACTGGCCTTGATCGTTAACCCAGCTTGTTTCAGGGCCTGGAGAACAGTTTGCAGGTGACGCAAGTGATCCTCCCAGCTGTTACTGAAGACGGCAATGTCGTCCAGATAAGCAGCAGAGAAACTCTCCATTCCGGTGAGGATCTGGTTCACCAGACGCTGAAACGTGGCAGGTGCGTTCTTGAGCCCAAAGGGCATCACGCAGAACTGGTAGTGGCCCTTGGGCGTGGAGAAGGCTGACCTTTCCTTAGCTCCATCAGTCAGAGAGATCTGCCAGTACCCGGAAGTAAGGTCAAAGGTACTCAGATATTGGGCAGCTCCCAGCCGGTCAATCAGTTCATCCGCTCTCGGGATCGGATGAGCATCAGTCTTGGTTACTGAATTCAGTCCCCGGTAGTCCACACAGAACCTCAGTTCCGGTTGGGCACCCGGTGGTACAGCTTTTGGTACTAGTACCACCGGACTGGACCAGGGGCTGCTGGAAGGTTCAATCACTCCTAGCTCCAGCATCTTAGTGACTTCACTGTGAATGCTGGCCTTCACCTTGTCTGTCATCCGGTAGATCTTTGACTTCACAGGTGGGCTGTCTCCTGTGTCCACGTCATGGACGCACAGGTGAGTCCTACCCGGAACAAGGGAGAACAACGAAGAGTACTGCCCCAGGACCTGGCGGCAGTCCTCCTGCTGTTCAGGAGTTAGGGACGGGGAGAGAATCACTCCCTCCACCAACCCATCCTTCTCTTGAGACGCAAATAAGTCGGGGAGAGGCTCGCTTTCCACGTCCTCTGCTCCGTCAGTCACCATTAACAATATGACTTCGGGCCTCTCATGGTGGGGTTTGAGGCGGTTGGCATGCAGCACCCGTAGGGGCTGACGAGGGGTCTTCAGATCCACCAAGTAGGTAGCCTTACCCTTCTTCTCCAACACCTCAAAGGGTCCTGACCAGCGATCCTGGAGGGCGCTAAGCTCTCCCGGTTCGATCACCCACACCTTCTGGCCAGGCTCCAACTCCACCGGGTGAGCATTGTGGTCGTACCACGCCTTCATCACTGCTTGGCTGGCTTCCAAGTTGTCAGAAGCTTGCTTCCACAACTTAGCCATTTGGCTCCGGAAGGCCAGCATGTAGCTCACCACGTCCTGGGGAAGCTTTCTGGGAGTTCTTTCCCATCCGTCTCTCACCAGGCTGAGAGGTCCACGCACAGGGTGCCCATACAAAAGCTCGAAGGGGCTGAAGCCCACTTCCTTCTGTGGCACTTCCCTGTAAGACAACAATAGACAGGTTAGGAGGACGTCCCATTTCCTCCGCTGGCTTTCAGGCAGACTTCTGATCATGCCTTTCAAGGTCTTATTGAACCTCTCCACCAGACCATTGGTCTGGGGGTGGTAAGGAGTGGTGAACCGGTAGGTCACTCCACACTCCTTCCACATCGCCCGCATGTATGCTGACATGAAGTTGGTCCCCCTGTCGGACACAACTTCCTTGGGAAAACCCACTCGGGTAAAGATTCCCATCAGGGCCCTAGCCACAACAGGTGCAGTAATGGTCCTCAGAGGTATAGCCTCTGGGTACCGTGTGGCATGATCCACCAGAACCAGGATAAACCTGTGACCAGCTGTAGTAGGCGGATCTAACGGACCCACAATGTCGATGCCCACCCTTTCAAAGGGGGTGCTAACGACAGGAAGTGGTTCCAGGGGAGCTTTCAGCTTCACCCCTGTTTTCCCACTGGCTTGACAAGACACACACGTCCGGCAGTAGGTGTCGGACGACACTTTCATCTGAGGCCAATAAAAGTGTGGGACAAGCCGGGCAAAGGTTTTGTCTTGCCCCAGGTGTCCTGCCAAGGGGATTTCATGAGCCAATTCCAGAAGGAAGGCTCGGTAACGTTGAGGGACAACCAAGGCCCGTGACGATCCGTGCATGGGTGCCTTGGGTTCACTGTAGAGGAGGCCATCCTCCCAGTAAATGTTGTAGTTCCCCTCAACGTTCCCTGCTGCCTGGGCTTCAGCCTGTCGCCTCAGTCCCTCAAGGGTAGGACACTCCTTCTGGCCCTTGCAGAATTCCTCCCTGGTCGGCCCTCCCTCCACGTGCCACTCGGCCGGGATGGGTAGGTTCTCCAGTTCGGTAACATCCCCCTCCGCGGACTCCTGGTCCACCACCTCCGGTGGCCTATCCGTCACACGGGGCGCAGATGCCGAGGCAGGCTCCTCCTGCCCTCGGTTCTTCCCTTGGTCGGCAGCCGGCGGTGCCTTTATTCCAGGCTCCCGCCTAAACGAACTCCCCCTCCGGGTAGTCGCAGGCCTTGTGCTGACACAGGCCCAGTCAGGTGTACCCAGCATCTCAGCATGAGTCCGGTAGTCCACCTCTTTCCAAGCATTATGCTCCATGTCATTCCCCAGCAGACAATCGACTGGCACGGCAGGGCTTACGGCAACTCGAAGTGATCCTGCAACCCCTTCCCATTCAAATGGAACCTCGGCCACCGGATAGTGGCCCATTCTGCCGTCAGCCATCGCGGTAGGGTGGAGTACATGGGGAATCACCTGTTCTGGAGACACCAGTTGGCTACGTACCATAGTCATACTGGCTCCTGTGTCTCTCAGAGCCTCCCCTCGTTGGCCGTTGATGGTGACCCACTGCCCATACTTTGTGGTATTTGCGGGCACCTGGATCTTAGGAACCATCTCCCGTTCTCCCAGGGACACTAAAGTGACACCCGCCCACTCCCTTCCCTTATCTAAGGGCATCTCCTCCCCGAGCACTACACTAGCTACTCCGGGGGCCTTTCCTCCGATGGGAGGGGGTGGTCTTTTCGGGCACTTCACATCTCCCTTATAGTGTCCGACACCACCGCACTCGTAGCAATGGACAACCCTTGGCTGCTGACTCTGGCCAGGATTAGGGTTTCTGGGGGGGTTAGCCCTAGGGGTGAATCCTGTTCCCTTCCCTTGGAAACTATTTTGGGGGCCTTTAGAGAACTCTGTTTTCTTTTCCCCTCCCTCTTTCTTCTGGGGGGCGCCCTGTCCGGTCTTTTGAGAGTCCCCTCCAGTCCCCCTTGTGGACACCCGGGTACTAGCCCAAATGTCCGCCTCCTCAGCAAGCTTCCGGGGATTGGTCAGCTTGCTATCCACCAGGTGTTGACGCAGTTCAGGGAAACATTTTTCGAGCAGGTGTTCCTTCAACATCAAATCAAACAACCCCTCGTAGTCCCTCACCTCGCTGCCTTGTATCCAACCCTCCAATGCCTTATTTGCATAGTCCAGGAAATCCACCCAATTCTGTGTGCCCAGTTTGTGGCTACCCCGGAACTTCTGTCTGTACTTCTCGGGTGTTAGTCCAAACTTCCTCACGAGCGCCACTTTCATGGTGGGGTAGTGGGTCTGCTCATCCTGCTCCAGGGCCAATAATGTATCCCTACCAGCTGGAGGCATGTATCTATACAATCCCCCTCCCCAATATTTCTCTGGAACCCCATGGACTCTTAAAGAGACCTCATAGGCTGCTAGCCACCTGGCGATATCATCACCCGCACTATAGCTAGCTACTATGTCTTTCGACAGATAGGGTTTGGATTCCCTGGTGATTTCTCTTTCTTCGCTGCCACCATTAGGAACAGGGTGTGCCCCGACCCGTAGGATCTGGAGATCTATCTCCCTGAGACTCAACTCGTGAGCCATCCTCCGTTCCTCCTTTTCTTTCTCCAGCTTCGCCAAATCCCATGTGAGCTGTCTTTTCTCCCTCCGGTCAGTGAATTCTGCTTCTAATAAGCCGTTGCTAGAGACACTGCTGCCCTTCCTTGAAAGTGTTCCGGGCCCCGCTACTAGGTTCCCCACCTCAGGTTGGTACAAACCAGCCTCCTCGCTGTCAGGCTCCCCATCCCTGTCCTCCTTCTCAACCTTACTTTCTCGTCGTGCCTCCCCCCAAGCCCTTAAGCTGGTCTGGAGCTCACCCTTCTTTGCACCTTGGGGACAAAACACCCCCTCTCGCTCACAAAACTCTCTGAGTTGGGCTACAGTGTAAGTTTCCATATCTTCCAATACAAACTCCATTTTGCCCACTCAGGATAGAAGACAGTTGCTTACAGAAGCTATGCAGGGGGTACCTTTTGTAATACCTCCTCCCACCACCAGAAGTAAATTTGAAAAAAACAAAACTCAAAATTAGGAAGTCCGCTTGGAGAAAACTCCCGGTGTAGGCCTATGGACTACCCAAAGTTATTGTCAAGTGGACGCAAGCACAGCTCTATCCCACCGCTGAACACCAATTTTATGTTGGAAACCGGGCAACCGGGTTAGCAGTCACCAGGTTCCCAGCACAATGGTAGCTTGGCTCGAGCGGTTGGGGGTCAGGCACCGTGTTAAGCGTACGTCACACCCTCACAATAACCATGCGTTCATCCGTTCCAAAAACAACACTACACCGTAAAAATTATGAAAGAAAGTAGTTTGTCTTTATCTTATTTTCTCTTAGTTGCAGGGTTCATAAAATAAATACAGTACCATAGGATTCTCCTTTAAAAGGGCAGGTCAAATAAATAATACCACAGTGGGGTTTCAATAAATAGGATCAGGTCATAAATAAACACGGAATAAATAGGGGTGCAATAAATACAAATGGCTAATAAATACTGTCAGATAATAAATACAATGCAGGAATAAATACAGTCAGACAATAAATACAGTCAATAAATAAAGCACCTTCAATAACTTAAATAACACAATTAATGACAATTACAGTTCACATCACTTTCCTGAGGTAGTTTGGTTTTACTATGCCCAAGTACAGCTTGTGGTCATTTGGATGCCATGGGGGGTGTCCCACCTAGATTGGTCAAGGCTGGGCCTGAACTGAGGTAGAATAAGGGTAACCTAAGGATCTGGCTCTCCCAAAATACACCACCCCTCACAGAGGTCACTGCACCTGTCTCAGTTCACCCCTGGCACTCCCAGGCTGGTTCTAACACCCCTCTAGCCCCTAGAATGGTCTTTTAGGCCTCCACAGGGCCTCAGATGCCCTTTCTACCACTTACTGCCCTTTTCACGATGTTCGGCTCCGCTCGGCACCGTGTCGATGTCGTGAGGCGGCTCCGGCTCGATGTCGCTGGGCGGCTCCGGTTCGGTGTCGCTGGGCGGCTTCGGATCGATGTCGCTGGCGGTTCCGGATCGATGTCGCTGGGCGGCCTCGGCTCGGTGTCGCTGGGCGGCTTCGGCTCGATGTCGCTGGGCTGCTCCGGCTCGATGTCGCCTTCCGGCGTCGCAGGGTCACGGTCTCCCCGCTTCCGGGTGTCTCCGGAGTGCGACCTCCACTCCCGACCTCCGGCGCGCTTCACCTCAGATTCCGGCGTCTCCGGAGTGCGATCTCCACTCCCGACCTCCGGCGCGCTTCACCTCGATCTCCGGCGACTCCGGAGTGCGATCTCCACTCCCGACCTCCGGCGCGCTTCACCTCGACCTCAGGTGACTCCTTACTCGACCTCCGGTGCCTCTCCACGACCTCCGTCGGCGCCCTCTCTCGACCTCTGACGGCTCCGGGTACGACGTCTGCTTTCTGTCAGCGCCGCTTCTCCACCTCAGGCCTCAGGTCTCCAGGCTTCTCGACGTCAGGACTCCAAAAGGACACCGCTAACCAGGTCAGGAGCTTGCTGGTCTTCTTCTTTAAGGCCTCTTCACAATATTTAGGTCCTTAAGATGGTTTTTCTGATCTTGATCCCACACAGGGCTCTAGGCTGGGCTTGGTCAGTAGGGACTAGCATCAAGGGTGGGTTTCTGGACCCCACTCCAAGCACTGGTTTCCACCCCTGCTGCCTTACTCCGACCTCCTTCTGAACTGGTCCTCTCTCCTCTCTAGTCAGATGCCAACTGCCACCCTGAGATGGCCTCCCAACATTCTAAACTGCCTCTCACTGTCACAGGGTTCCAGAATGTTACGGAAGGTTCTAGAAATCTCCAGTGGGTTCTGATGATGTCACAGGTGACAATGGGTGGCCACCATTTTGTGTCTCAGGCCCTCAGACAGAAGTTCCAGGGGTAGGGAAAATGGCTCCCTGACCCTGCATCAACCCTAAAAAGTCTGGTGGTTCCCAAAAAGGAAAAATTATAACAGGGATGAGGCAAAAGTGGGACAAAATAAATAATGATGAGGAGGGACCACCCAAAGGGCTGACAGGTCTAACATACACCAACAACCCTTGGCATTGAGTGTTGCCCATATGTTCCGTAGAAGTACATCCATACCAATGTCCGACAGGTGCACCTCATCCAGACTGTAATATTGTTGTTGACGCAAGTTATGATGTTTATTGTTGTATCTGACAACTATACTTCGCCTTGTGATTGAGCCCCTGCCAGGGACCTCCCGGGAATAATCTCAGAGTATCCCACTTCTGTGTTATATATGCTCCTAGCCAAGTTAGTGAGGTCCTTCTTAACAATGTGACACAAGTCGCCCCTTCCTATAGCTGGAAAGTTGCTTTCTCCCTAAGTGGATGATCCAAATCTTACAGTTTCTTGACCGGGTGCGGCACGCTTGAATATTTAAAGCAGTGCACCGCTGTACATTGAAAGAGGAATGCTGATTTCTCCCTCATTGCTGCCAGCTGTGTCTGAAGCCCTCGAAAAGTAACAATGTCCAATCACCCTCACCGCTCTGCACTGTGTGAAGTAGACACAAACACCGCAAGGTGAACAATAAGATCTTAGTAATGACTTTATTATACTGCTTAAGCGTTACATTTTTGCATGCCTTTTTGCGACGATGTCCATATAAAGTCCCCCCTTAACTTCTGGCATCCCCGATTTGTGGGTGAGGAGGCATCCTAGTGATCGACTCCTGCCTGTTATTTAGGTACCTCACCAGGAGCCTAACGGGACATGCTATATACAGTGATGTTACCTACTGATTTGATTAGTTTTATATTGCTATAACTGGTAAGGATATGCAGTGCCGTCTGAATTAGCTATCCATACAAAAGGGGGCCTGTTGCTTTTGTAACCTTTGGCTGTTACATCCAGCACAATAATCCGGAAAGCCAAAATTGTTGGTCTTAGTTTCACATGTGGCCCATCCTTTAAGGCTTCCTGGAGAACAAATCTTATCATTTGGGTATTATACCATTTAGCTTTACATTGTATGATACTGCTGCCAGATGCTTTGAGATGCAGGGCCTATATTTACTTACAACCTTGGCCCACACCACAAAGTGTTTGACTTGCCCCACCAACTCCTCAAAATTGTATGCTAAAATCGAAACTTTAGCTGTAATGTTCGCAAGTCTCTACGCAATGCCGGTACCGTTATCTTGTTCCAACTGCTATTGCCTTCTCTGCTATGCCCTTTTACTGTGCTCCCAGTCATTGCTCTACCGAGCTGCTGTACAATTCCCCCTTCGCCACATGACTGGACACTCTACATGTTTATCACCTAGAATGAAAAATAAATATCCTATTAACATTTATGTCCACCCCCAGCCAAATATCTATGCTTAAATCTATGGCTGGGCTGGGCCCAGTGTCCTAATCTGCTGCCCAGTAACTTCCTTACCTTCGCTCCCCTTACCCTGCCCATTACAGCCCGGGTTCTGCTCCCAGGGGTTGGCCTCCACTAAGGCCCCCAGTCCAGCCACACCCCTCCCTTCGGGAACGGTTGGGCAAACCAACAGGCATTGTTGTTAGTCCTCCCCCCGCTAAATGCATCCGGAACTTAGGGGTGAGATGGGAGACAGATCTCTCCCTCTCAGCTCAAATCCAGCAAGTCTCTGCAACGTGTTTTAGCAAATAAAAAAATCTAAGGAAAATTTTGCACTGCTTACCTGAAGACTGCCGTAAAACGGTAGTTCATGCAACAGTCACCTCGAGGCTAGACTATGCAAATGCCCTGTACCTTGGCCTTCCTAAATATGAGATTCATCGACTCCAGATAGTACAGAATGCGGCTGCGAGACTGGTCTGCCGTTTGCCTTTTCGAGACCATGTCTCACCGCATCTTCTGAAACTCCACTGGCTGCCAGTAGAGAAGAGAATCATTTTTAAGGCTATGACCCTGACATACAGGGCTTTAAGTGGCAAGTGTCCGAGCTATTTGGAAGACAGACTACGCCCCTACAAACAGTCCCGCGTACTGCGTTCTAACGCCCAAAACCTGCTCCACTCTTTCCACTTTAGGAAAGCCCGTCTGGGTGGTAGATCCTTCTCGGTCAGAGCAGCCACTTTGTGGAACTCCCTGCCAGGTCACCTTCGCCTGGCTAAAACAGAACTTGGTTTCCGGAAAGCCCTGAAGACCTGGCTGTTTAAGTCAGACTAATATAACAGGGGGGGGGGGGCTGGGGCTGTCGACCTTTCTTTTGCCTGTGCTATTGCCTGATGTTAGCGCCGGGACGCCCCTGTTTGGGGTAGCTGTCGCGCTTTATGAGCTGCTTTATATAAGCTCGTCCCAGTTGTAGTGACCAGCTGGTCACTGTTCTTGTGTATTTACCAGCCACTCCCTGACGGCTGGCTTCCACCCCCTGATATCTGACTTCCACCATCCCCCCACACTCATCCATCACAGGTGTCACAGGTCATATGGCCTTGTCAATAAAAGGCGCTGGGAGCATGTGCCGTGGGCCAGTTCTAGATACTATACCACTGTGTCTGCGTAGTCTTTGTTACTGCATGGGGGCCTAGGGCCCTGACCCTTACACCAGTCATCACTTAATGAGTTTGTCCACAAGTGCAGGACTGCTAGTCAACCACACTCACCCCTAGCTATAAAAAAGTGAAACATTTGCTAGCATTCGCTCAAGGACACGGAGGCGAGGATTATGCTTCTCTTCAGCAGCCAATAAAGAACATTTTCAAATCAAACTACATTGCCCAACATTCTCCACCATATCTACCATAAGCAGATTGGTGAAGTTGCTTCGGTCGTGGTGAATCAGCTTTGAACTAGCATAATCTGAGCCTCCAGTCCAGACATAGAATGAAAAATCTGCTAACATTTGCTCCAAGAATTTTCAACTGTATTAAGGATACAGAGGCGAGGATTATCCCACCTTTTATCTTGTGTACTTTATGGTTTTCAATTGTTCTGCAATGATTTATATCTTGTTACGATGATATTTACAATGTGCATTGTTTTTAGAATGCACTTGCTATGAGAATGCAATCTTAACAAACAGCCTCCCCTACTTGTCCATATGGGGATTGTAGTAATTAAATGGCTTTGTTTTGTTACAGGTTTTGAATCCGAAACAGGAGTATGGATGAAAGGGTTCGCAGTTTCTTAGAAGTGGCACTTCATGCAGTTGACCTTGGTTAAGTTCCAGTTCATCAGGTTGTTGCCAGAGAGACATCAAGGAGATGGCCTAACAGAAGTTTCAGTTACGACTGAAAATTTTCTTATGGACTGATGATTCGCAAAGAAAGAGGCAGTCAAAATGGTGCTCGCCGTATTTCAGGGGACAGGTTGACCGTGATTGGCAGAGATATGGTGTGAAGACTCATGGCAAATGTAGTTTGACGTTAAAATGTTTTTTATTGGCCACTATAAATTTGCCGTAAAGGAAGAGAAGCAGAATCAGAGCATCTGGTCCTCACAGAAAAGCATTCCATCAGCATTCCATGTAATACTAAGCCACGTCAAAGGCCTGACACATGGAGGATGAGTGGGTATGTGATGACTGGGATAAGTTGGAAAAAGTGTAATGAATATAACTGGTCAGTAATCAGGTTAGGACCTCTATGGCCCTCGCCCCAGTCGTCGCTTGATGAGGTATAACAGAGTCAACAAGGCCTTTGACATCAAAAACCTCTCTGACTATACTTTCCCATTCTTTTTTGTTTTGTTTAATATTTTGTGTAGCCAACATACATCGCTAAAGACAAAATAAAAAAAAACATAGTGATATGATGGACACCCAGTGGATTTAATGCAATTTATGAAACCAATGAAAACTAATCATATAATCCAATTATTAATTTATGCTTTGCTGACTGAAAAACTCCAATACCAATCTTTTTATTTCAGGGCTAATGTTCTGTAACTGGTAGTGTCTGATAAGCTTGTGTCGACAAGCCAATGTTTCCGCTCTGCATATTTCCTCAAGCAGAACACCCTGAAACTCTGCCCAAAAGGCTGCTATTTCTTTGGTAGAGCGACCCTGAATGTCCCTGGGGCACTGAAGATTTTGACTTGAATAAGCCAAACAAATTGCCTCTTTGATCCTTTGGCTCAGAGTTATCTTTGAGGCTCTCTTACCTTGATCAGGTAAGCCAAAAGTGATAAACAGATTGTCCAATTTTCTGTTGTTACTGGATCTGTCAGTGTAAACAGACAAGGCATGTTTAATATCTGGTAAATGTAGCAGTCGTTCATCTTCAGAAAACATTAGTGGGAAGAGGGAAAGAAGAATCATGTCTTGAGAGAACTGAAACCTTGAATTAACCTCAGCTCCCTTCCTAAAATCTGACACTGCAATCCGACCCCCCCAAGTGTGGGTAGACCATCGGAACCTCTCAGGGAACCAAAGATCCAAAAACCGCTGCACCCGGGCCCGAAACGACGGTGCTTCGGAAGCTGGAAATTGCGGCCTGATTTGGCCTTGGAGACGGGGCCTCCAGTGACAATCCGAGGCCGAAGTAGACGACCAGCTTGCGCTGGACCACGACCGCGACTCACGTCCTCGACTGGAACAGTGGTGGAGTCTGCGGAGCGACGACCCCGCTGGTGAGCGGAGCAAACAGCTGCAGTAACGGCTGAAGCCCAGCAGGTGTTCGGGATATTACCGGGGACCCGCCCTCCTCCATCTTCTTTCCTGTCAGCCCGGCCCAAGTAGGGTGGCACAGAAGGTAACGGTGAAGCCACGGGCCTCCCAGTTCCGGTAGCGGGTCACAGCAGCAGCTCTCGTAAGCCCATCACCTGACCGCCATTCAACTGCAGTGCGGCGCTGTCCCAGACCCACGGGGTACGGTGTCTCCCCAAGCGACCTACACCTTCAAGTGGGAGGTCACAGGTGGCGGAGGACATCATAGGAACACTGACCTGTGTTGAGAGCTGCGTCGGCAAATAAAAAGTGGGAGTGCCCTTGCGCCCGACTGCCTCCGGTGAATGGCTTGAGGCACAAAACAGACACACCGCATAGGGGGATGACCCCGTTTCTGCAACTGGCTTGGCTGCATTGGGGTAGCTCCTGACCAACAGCTGGGGCCTCGCCACGTGGTCACTGCGGAGTGGGCTGTGGGTTTGAGCGAAGGGGGGCCTGAGATTGGATCGGCCTGCCACCGCAGGTTTGCAGAATAGACACAGCGCCGGAGTGGGGGTTGCATCCTTTTCCCCACCGCTGCCTCTCCCCGTGTGGAAATTTAGCCTGCAAACTGAACATTATCTGCGCCATCTTGCCTCTCCTCAGCGCCACGCACAGCGAGTACACGACAGCCATTTTAGGCACCCCACTCTCTCCCCCGCTCATTGTCAATCGCCAGCACGTTCCCCTGGCGCTGCAAGCATCCCCCGCGCACCGGCCACCCCCGCTCTCTCATACACGGGCCATAAACCCTCTCATTCAGCGCGACCCTGCCATGGAACCACATCCCACACCTGACCGACATCCCATACATGGTCATGCCCCTCTTTGATAAACCCCCTTCCTCTGCGCCCCATTGTCCGAACCGATCCCAGGCCTTCACCTAGCCCTGCGGATGCAGTTTATTGCCCCTACTGTAAGGGAAACACCCCACATCAAAGGGATTACGGTGGATCAAAGCCCCTACCCCCTGAGACCCGGCCGGTTGCACACACCCCCGGGAATTGGCGGAATATCCAGCTGCGTGATAGCCATCTCCTACTGTGGGTGGGGTGGGGACTTCTACTGTAGATATGTGTGGGAACGAGCTTGAAGTGGGGGTTCCAAGGAATGTCTTTCCGTACATCAAAGTCTCAACAAGAATGTACCATATGTAATAAAGTAATAAACCTGTGTATAAGAGACCAGGTCTCAGAGATGCAGTTAGAGCACCTCGTGACGATACCTTGCTGTCTGATCTGATGTGTTCTGCTCCGACGGAATAAAACTTTGTTTCCTGCCTTCCAGTCTCCGGCGCCTGCCTCTTTCATTGGTAAATTATCGAGTGGTATGAGAGGCGATTACCGCCGGGCAATACTTGAAGGGTTATCGACTGAAATTGCCGCTACCATTTAACAATTGGCGTCCCAAGCGTGGGGCCCATCAGCGACACGTGGATCCAGTGGGAGAGGTCCCGACGACAGAGTGAACGACTGCAACGATCGGGAGAGCTCCTGCCCAATAGACCCTCGTCTGGCAGCCGATCATCCGAACTTCACTGGTTCCGAGCAGACCTCTCTCGAGTGATCTACGGTCCTGACTGGGAACCATCAGGAGTGCCGCGGCAAATACGGAGAGTAGAGGACGATCGGGCGCTGGAGGCGGAAGACGAGAAACTGTCCACGCGGTCCGGGTAAGGTCGTGATACACGACAAATTGCGAAATAATTGATTGATTGTTTGAAGCTTTGGAATACTAGTATTGCTCATTGATTGTGCTCATTGATTGTTCTCTGAGATATTCGCTGTCTACAAACGGGGAGGAGTAGAAATACTCTCTCTCTCTCTCCCTTTGCAGATAGTGAAGGGTAGGTAACGCAGACTTTTGTCCCCGTTGAAACCCGTCGTGCCTATCGTTATCTCCCCACTGATTGATTGTCCGAACATTGATTGTTTTGAAGAATAGTGCTCTTTGAGATATTCTCTGTTTGCAAATAACGTAGAATAGAAATATTCTGTCTAGTCTTTGCAAATAGTGAAGGGTAGGTAACGCAGACTTTTGTCCCCGTTGTAACCCGTCGTGCCTATCTTTATCTCCCCATTGATTGATTGATTGATTGTCCGAACACTAGTTGTTCGATATTGGTTCTTTTGGAGGTATTCTCTGCTTACAAATAACGAGGAATAGAGATATTCTGTCTAGTCTTTGCAAGCAGTGAAAAGATAGGTAGTGCTGACTTTTGTCCCCATTGAAACCCGTCATGCCTATATTCTCCCCACTGATTGGTAGTTGGTTCTGCCCGGACCGCTTATTAGAGGTGGACCATCCGGCCCCACTGGAAGGCACCCCTAATAAGGACATGTTCACTAAATATGGACTAGTCGCCGTAGCTTATACCAAGCTATGGCATAAATATACAAAGAAGGACCCCGAGAGTCAGTGGCCACTGATGGGATCCTTCGACGACCATAAGATAGAAGTGCTAGAAATAGCTCTGCGTAGCAATAAGACGACGCCTACTATGCTTGACAGTATCGGCATGTGGCGCAAAGAAGCAACGCAACGGAAAAAGAGGGAAGAAGTAAAAGCAGAAAAGGAATCACGAAAAGCAGCTCACCTTGCCGCTAGAAAGTTAGAAGAAGAAATAAAGGAGAGAAGGGAAACTAAACTAAGACAGGAGCCCGAAACATCAGGCCAGTACGCTGTTAGGACCCCTTCTTTGCTCTACCCTGAGTTGTCCTCTAAGCAGCGAACGAATGATAAATTACTATTAGGTCCCCCGATCATTTACATGCCCCCTCCATACGCACCCTCCCAATCAATAGTGCGACACCCACAACCCCCAAACACGAGCGAAAGCAGTACAGGGGCCTCGGTCCTCACGGCCTCCGCGCCGGCCGAGCCTCCTGTACTGAACACAACGTCGGCAATAACGTTGGATGACCCTGAGATGAGAAAGAAAGAGTCCACCAGAATGAATCGACTAACGAAGGATGAACGAACAGGAATCGACAAAATAGTAAAGGCACTGGTGGGGTCCTTTTTGACCTTACAAAAACTAAAGTAACGCTAGGAGATAGCCCTTTGTGGGAAATATGAAACCAAGGGAAGGAGCCAAGCTCACGGTCGAGACGGCCACGAGGTAGCCCGACTCCATTACTCTCGCTACCTAAACATGTCTGCCTCACTGCCCACCCCGCCCAATAAGCAAGACAAAATCCTGCGCAAACGGAAGCCTGCTGACACCCACCATCGACGTCACCAAACTAGGGCTAGATCGCGCACAATTAGGCTATGTTATTTTTCCGATTACGCAGTAACATCCTTGTGCTCGTCGCCAGATTGCAAATATGTACAAACGCTCCAACGAAGTAGTATAGTTATAACATTTTAATAACTTATAGATATAACAAACACACCAACAGGGTAAACAGGTTAAAACACGTTTTAAAACAACTATTTACATGACAGTCTGCTGCAACCTCCATCCCAAAGCCTTAACGTCCACGTGACACCGTCCTCGCCTCTCCTTCCTCGAAATTGCAACATTGGCCTGTTTTGGGCGGTCCTTTTAGTCAGCTCTGGGCTATAAAAACCATGCAAAATCCATCGACTGCAGTGGCGGACGGTTGTGCGAATAGGCCGGAGGCTACACGAAGCGCCAAAACTCTGACAGCGCCAAGGCGGAGTCTGCCACGCTAGGCGGATCTTCCTATTCTCTTCTTCTTTCTTCAATAACGGCTAGGGTGCCCTGGCAGGGGGGAAGCGACGCGGACGGGCCTCCCCCGCCTCCCCAGGTGGAGGCTCGCCAGGAGATGAGGACACCCCAGCCGTCTTTTTCATCGGTCTGCTGAGTCGCACCCTGCCACGTCGTGTGGATCTTCCCATTCTTTTCTTCTTTCTTCTATAACGGAGGGGTGCCCTGGCCGGGGGAAGCGCCGCAGACAGGCCTCCCCCACCTCCCCAGGTGGAGGCTCGCCAGCAGATGAGGGCACCCCAACCGTCTTTGACTCGCCGGCCAGCTAAGCTGCACCCAACCGTCTTTGACTCACCGGCCAGCTGAGCTGCACCCAGCCGCTGCACGCGACCACCAGACAACCGCCCAAGCACGGGTTCACCAGGATCGCCACTAGCGCCCGACGCGAGGAGTGGGCCCCCGCAGCCAAGTAATCGGGGACCCACCCCGGTGGCGATACCATCCAAACTGCTGTCGTTGCTGCTACTGGAATCATCCCGGTGGCGATACCATCCGAACTTCTGCTGTCGCTGCTACTGGACCCATCCGGTGGCTGTACCGAAGAGCTGCTACTGCTGCTGCCTTTTGACTCCGGCGGTCGGCTCCTCCGGATCCAGGCCTAAGCCCACCGTGAGACAATTCTGGACTCGAAAGCTTGTCTGCTTGGGCGTGGGCCCCACCCTTGACAAAATGCTCCCCTCAGCTTTGCAGAATCGGCTGGAGTCATTTGACACTCGACTCCCACGGACTTCCGGTAAGGACAAACCGCCGCCATTGCTCTTTGCCCCGGACGGCAGCCACCTTGCCTCCGCTTGGTGCAGTGAGAAAGACTGGTTCGAAGCGTCGGCGGAAGAACCCGCCTGCTGCCCCGCCCCAAGAACGAACCATGGCATTTCTACGGGGTCGCAGTGACGCCATGCTGACGCAAAGTTGACGCTAACGAAAGTTCTCGAACTACCGAAAGTAATTCTGGTCCAACAGCTAATTCATGGAAAGACTTAGACTGTACTCTGGCCGACCTCGCCCCAAGATGGCGCCGATGTAGGAGAGGCCTACAAACCCTTGTGGCGTTCCAGTCACGTGACATTTGTGTTAAAAAGAGATATATATATATATATATATATATATATATATATATGCGATGCTTCCACACATGATGGTCGGGGAGGGGCGGGGAGGGAACCGATTTTATGCCGTAGTAGCGTTGCTCATGACACTCGACGCCTCTCACACCGTGGCCGGCCTGAACGGTTGTAGGCCCGTATCTTGTATACTGACATTGTTTTAAATAAAGGGCCTCTTGAAAGAATTACGGAATCAGTGTCATGACTAATCACATAGGTTGATAAAGATTTATTCTTTTGAATAAATGATTGTTACTCCCAAGCAATAGAAAACAGATAATGCAGTCCCCATTTGCCTGAATCTTTTTGATTAACGGAATTTGTACCCATCACACCTATCTTTTTCCAAGAGTTGTTAAACAATGGTCAACCATAGCTCAGGGTATATGCCGAACGCAAGGTATGGTATCTTGCACCTTAATACACGACCGATTGAGAAATGCATGTATGACAAGGGAACCCGAATTTAGGAAATGAATAAATTAGAGCATCTTTGTCTCGGACAAAAGAATAATAGGTCTGTGGTATTACCCATTCCTGCGACTAGCCTGGTACGTGGTAAGTAGAACTTTTTCGTGTCTGCGCGCGCTAGGGTACTTTTGAATACTGCACATCCCCTCCCCTCTTTTTTCCCCTCTATAGGTCACGACGAAGCTCCGACTGAAGAATGAAGTGGACATGGACGGCACCGAGTTCAATATCAGGGAAAACATAGACAAACGTTGTGAGATAGTGCGTGAAGTGCAGACCACCATTGAGAACATGAGAAACTGTATGGCATGATTGTGCGTGTGTGCTATGATTATACGGTATGAATGTGTGTGCTTCTCATGCTTAGGTCACTTGAAGAGAGCGTCACTGTATGATTGAAGTGCTCGCCCACCGATCAAAGGGAGGAGAATAAAGGGTCCGACACCCCCTAGGATAAACTACAAAATATTGAAAGTACGCAGCATGCATAGGAAAAGAGGACAGGAAAGGAGAGGTCCCCATACTCAACGTAGCCCTGAGTCTCCGTCTTAAGTTTCTGCGCTTGATGCATGTACTGTCACACCCTATCCGGCATTTGTGTGTACGTGATCACCAAATTTATGTCTTTTCCCCGCTTGTGTTTTCTTACATGGAACAGACCCATGCTACTCCATGTTGTGTGTGCACCAAGTGGCCTATTATCTTACCCATGTCTCTCTCGTTTTGTGTCGTATGTATGCCAAATAGCCTACTTGATGCACATCTCTCTCTTCTCTCTCTCTCTCTCTCTCTCTCTCTCTCTCACTCCCTCCCTCACTAAAAAGCCTTCTTACCCTCTTTCTTTTTGAATAAATTAATGACACATACCTCCTCGGTAAGTGTATAATTGGCCTGGAGCACGGTGGTGTTCGAACAAATGTACTGAAACAAAACGACCGTACTTTGCCACGTTACTACCTCTCCTTTCTACAAATATTGAGCTTAATTGGCTGAGAAAAGAAAGGACAGGTAAGACGACTGATGTCTCCCAATCTGGCCCTCATCACGGGGACTATATGTCAGTGGTTTCCGTTTTTCCAGAGCTTTAACAACACCATCTCCACCGCCCAGAATTACCCCCGCCCAATTACCCCGAAATAGAATGTCTAAAGCACCCCGTTCTCCCAAAATAACCCCAGCCCTATACTAGCCGCCTCAGAGTATTTCGAACGAAACAGCTGATGACCTTATTCACTAATAATACATCGCCTAAAACTGATAAAGGGTTACCTATTGTCGCCAGCAAAAATAATGCTTAGCTTATGTTCCTCCCCGAAATGGATACTCGTGAACCCGTGACAGTAGCACCTCGCACTTTCTTTTCATAAACTTAGCAGTCCTCGGAAGGAAATATGTATTAACAAAACTTGTGTTGAGACGAACGAGTCTCTGCCAGAGAAGCCGGTTCGAATTTTTAATAGACTAGAAGGTTGACAGATGTCAGGCTTCCTGCAACCAGTATCGGGCGCAGGAATCGGCACCTAGAGGGCCAGACGATGGACAGGGACACCCACAGAAACTTGCACCACAGCAATGATTAATAAATTAGTAACGCACACACTAACATCAGAGTTAATAGACACCAATCATACAGCAACCGATAAAAGCATGTCCGCAACTACTCGGTGGTTGGGAGAGAGGATGAAGTATGTAAATGTCTTCCCTGCCAACTCTCTAAGATTTTTGTTTCTTGTACTCATTTAAAGATAAACGTGCTGCCATCGGAAGGGAGGGGTCGGACGTGACGCACAGCCTGGCTGCAGACCATGGAACATCTATGACATCGACCAAGGGGGAAGCTACGAAGCAAAAAGGGCGTGAGACGAGACACCATTATCAGGATGATAAGCGCGAAGGGCTACATCGAGGCCCCTGCTCACTGACCAGCGTGCCTGAAGTCTCAACCCGTCGGGCCCGATTGATGGGCCCAGTGCTGGAAGATTCTGCTCCCCTTGGTCTGCATTTTTGATCCGATCCCACTCCACCCCCTCTTCCCTCGGCATCCCGAAGCACGTCACACCCTTCTCTCTCTCTCCCTCTTTTATATGGATTATGAATCTGACTTACCTACAGAAGAACAAAAAGCAGGTACCCTGTCTCAAAGTACCTATGGTGAACTGTGTTAAGGAACAGGGCTGTGATCGGAGAACAGTGAATGGTCACACCCTGCCACGTGAGAAATTGGATTTGAGCTGGACCTTAGCTCCGCCGCCGGTGCTCAACAGTGCCAACGAAAGAAGAACAACAATAAGAGCTTACCAGTGATGGCTCTTTATAAAAAGGGACACTGGAAAGAAGAACCCATGTCAAGTTGAAAATCATCTCCCAACCACCTTTTTATATTAACTATCTTCCTATCAAGTTTTCATGATGTTGCATCAATCGCTTCCGACTGTACACTGAGAAGTTAAGAAAAATGTAACTTTGTATAGTGACATTCATACAACACCAGCCATGTACACGACTATACTGACTATTTTCGATCCACACGAAGTCTGGGCCTTAAGTAATGTATGAAATATCCCTTGTTTTGCCAGAAACATCCTGTTTGCTTTACAGTATCCTATTTGTGCTCAAACAAACTCCCCTCCTCCTGTCCCTGGGCCTGACATGCGGCACAGCTGATGTAACTTTGTATGTACTACCTCCTCGCCTACTTTATCACCTGTATGTAACTATGAGCAAATGTGTCAGATTACTCCTGCCTGCCCTAAAAACTCTGTATCTTTAAGGAATGTACGAAAGACATTAACGATATTATAGCTGAAGGTTAACGAAGGTAAATGTTGGCCAGGCAAGCTGGCGAGATATGTTAAAAGGGAGGACTGTGGAAATTTAGCCTGCAAACTGAACATTATCTGCGCCATCTTGCCTCTCCTCAGCGCCACGCACAGCGAGTACACGACAGCCATTTTAGGCACCCCACTCTCTCCCCCGCTCATTGTCAATCGCCAGCACGTTCCCCTGGCGCTGCAAGCATCCCCCGCGCACCGGCCACCCCCGCTCTCTCATACACGGGCCATAAACCCTCTCATTCAGCGCGACCCTGCCATGGAACCACATCCCACACCTGACCGACATCCCATACATGGTCATGCCCCTCTTTGATAAACCCCCTTCCTCTGCGCCCCATTGTCCGAACCGATCCCAGGCCATCACCTAGCCCTGCGGATGCAGTTTATTGCCCCTACTGTAAGGGAAACACCCCACATCAAAGGGATTACGGTGGATCAAAGCCCCTACCCCCTGAGACCCGGCCGGTTGCACACACCCCCGGGAATTGGCGGAATATCCAGCTGCGTGATAGCCATCTCCTACTGTGGGTGGGGTGGGGACTTCTACTGTAGATATGTGTGGGAACGAGCTTGAAGTGGGGGTTCCAAGGAATGTCTTTCCGTACATCAAAGTCTCAACAAGAATGTACCATATGTAATAAAGTAATAAACCTGTGTATAAGAGACCAGGTCTCAGAGATGCAGTTAGAGCACCTCGTGACGATACCTTGCTGTCTGATCTGATGTGTTCTGCTCCGACGGAATAAAACTTTGTTTCCTGCCTTCCAGTCTCCGGCGCCTGCCTCTTTCATTGGTAAATGATCGAGTGGTATGAGAGGCGATTACCGCCGGGCAATACTTGAAGGGTTATCGACTGAAATTGCCGCTACCATTTAACAATCGCCCATAGTGCTTCCAGCGTCTTAAGACTCACACAGGATTGCCACCCTGAAAGGGCAAGTGAGGAGGCTAAAGCACTCTCAACGTCGAGTTTACGGCCCCACTAAGAAGGAAAGGAGGTCACAGTCTGACCTGAGGCAATGTCGTGTTCAAGGGGCCCCAAGGTGACTCAACAGAGCAAACTAGACAGGTACACCCAACCTAAGTCGACCACACCAGAACAGCCATCCAAGGACAAAAAGGCGGCCGCAGCAGAGAGACCCACCTGAGCTCACCTTAAAGGGTGTCATGGAGGCAATCTCAGGGGTCCCCTCGTCCTTGGAACAAAGGATAGATGCAATAATGTCAGAGGTGATGCTTATCAGGGCAGACCTAACCAAAATCAGCGAGAAGGTCAAGCAGATGGAAATCACTACCTCATGCCTACTTGACGATGCATCAGAAATGCAACGTGACATCAAAGAGCTGCAGGACTTCCGGAAATTCGAAGTGGAGAAGCACGATGTCTATGAGGGCCGCACTAGACGAAACAGTGTGCGTTTTATTAGTGTGCCTGAGAGGGCGGAGGGGCAGGCAACTGATCTGTTAGTTGATGACCTCATACTTAAGCACCTACAACCGAAGAGCTTGTCCAAATTCTTTGTGGTCGAGAGGGCCCACAGAGTACCAGGGGGGCATCCCAAGCCGGGCGCCCCTCCGGGTCCCATCCTGGCGAAGCTCCTGAATTTTTGAGACGCCATATTGCAGCATGTCAGAGTGGCCCCACCTCTTAAATACGACAATGCAGAAATCACTTTTTTCCCGGACTTCACCCTTCAGGTACAGAGGCAAAGACGTTCATTCCTCACAGTAAAGAAATAATTGAGAGACGAAGGAATCAATTACTCAATGCTGTTTCCAGCCCATCTCCGGGTGGAGGCCGATGGTAAAGCCTGTTTTTTCAGCCAACCTGAAGAGGCTGCGTACTGGCTGGAGGGGCGCAGAAGAGCATAACGCTTGCTGAAGGACAAACCTATTCCAATGAAGGTGGCGGCTGTGCTGAGAAAGTAAGGTGCTCCCAATTGGCATTGATATTTCGGCAGGTCATATCCTGCAACTGGTGGTATACTATTGACGTCTGTTCCGTAACATTAGAGATTTGCTTTATTTAACATTAAGTTTATCCTACTGTCTGCCAAGGTAAAGGATGGTCCACGCCCCAGGGGGGATTAGCTATAAGTCTCCACAGGGGGGGGAGCGGAGTGATGGAGTAGCTCACCCCACACAAGTCTACTTTTAGTTCCAGGTTAGGCGACAGTCACTCTGCATAGTTGCTCAATGGGCAGTTCTAAGCCCAGAGTGCAGGGGATCAGGGAGGGGGGTAGTTGGGTAGGGGATGGGTGGTTACTACACTCACAAGTTCAATCAACATTGCTTTTCTGGAGACGACGATACCCGCACACAGACCACGTTATCTACAGTGAGTACACATTGGGACAAGAGTCTTAAGCTCCTGAGTTGGAACGTCAGCGGTTTGGGGGACAAGGTAAAATGTTCCATAGTCCTACAGCACATTAGGCGACACTCCCCAGATGTCGTTTTACTCCAGTAGTCCCACCTGGTTGGAAACACCTGTAAAGCACTTAATAGATGGGGCTACACACTAGTGGCTCACTCTGGCGTCACCACGGGCTCTAGAGGGATTGGTATCCTGCTTACGCATTCCTTCCCGCTCTCAATACAACACACCTGGACTGACGAGCAGGGAGACATGGCCGGGAAACTGATAGCCTGGCTGGACAGGAAGGAGAGGGCGAGTAGGCTAGTGCCCAAACTGATGAGTGACTCGGGTGGGAAAATAACAGATCCACAAGCCATAGCCAACGAATTCGCAGACCACTATAAGGGGGGTATACCAAAGAAGTTCAGATTTGCCAGAAGAAGACTCACAAGCCCTCTTGTTGGATATCAGCCTGCCCACGCTGTCTGATGAGGAACGGCGCACGCTAGACAGTGCCCTCACTAATGACGAAATAGCACAGGTGATAATGCGCCTCCAACCTGGTAAAGCCTTGGGACCGAACGGCCTGCCTATAGAGATCTATAAATTAAAACCAGATACAATAGCCCCAGGACTGCTGGCCATGTTTCAAGAGAGTATGGAACTAGGTCAACTCCCACAGGACTAGAGGGTTGCAACGTTGCTCACTATACACAAAGAGGGTAAGCCGAGGGGTAAGTGCATAGCCTACAGGCCCATCCCCCTACTAAATGCAGAACCCAAAATATTGGCAAAATTGTTGGCGAACGGCCTGGCACAGGTCATAACCAAGCTGGTACATCCCAACCAGTCGGGCTTCATGCCCCATCGTAACACTGCACTAAATTTGCGAAGGCTGCTTGGCTTGTTGGGCAGACTAGACACGATCCAGGAAAATGCGCGGCGTTAGGCACCATCGAATGGCCATACCTCTTCACAGTCTTGGCCAAGATGGGCTTTGGACCCGGCTTCATTGGATGGGTGAGGCTACTTTATTCAGCCCTGCTGGCACAAGTAGTGGTCAATAATAAGAAATCGGAAATATTTGAGTTGGGCCGCGGGACCCGACAGGGCTGTCCGCTCTCGCCCTTACTCTTTTCCCTCTCACTGGAGCCGTTAGAGGCATGGATCCAAAGAGATCCAATGATAAGAGGGCTAAAATGGACGGAGGGATGGGAAGACCGTATCTCGTTATATGCGGACGGCATTCTGCTATACCTCGCCTACCCCAGAACGTCGCTCCACGTAGTACTTAACATTTTTACAAACTTTGGGAAGAACTCAGGGTACACCATTACCTAGAAAAAGTCCCTACTATATGTTTTACACAGAGATCCTCCTTCCCGGGGCTGTCCGATACAAGTAACAAAGGTGGGATTCCCATACCTGGGTGTCTTCATCCCCTCAGACCGTAAACTCCGTTATGAATGCAACCTCCTTCCCCCATTGCAGAGATTGCAGCGTGATGTTGCAAGCTGGAAGGCGCTGCTCCTTTCATTGCTGGGACGGGCGGCACTTTTTAATATGATGGCACTTCCGCGCTTCCTCTGTGCCTTGCAGAATTCCCCAGACCTAGTCCCGGCGATATATTTCAAGGAGATAGAGGGCTTACAGAGGGAGCTGCTGTGGCACGGCCGACTCCGAATAGCATTGCACCAACTTGTACTCAGTTGGTATGACGGGGGGATTGGGCTTCCGGACATTAAAAAGTACTATTGGGCTGCTCACCTGGCAGCTATAAATCCCTGCACAAATCGAGGCAGGGATGACTTACTCCAGACCCCAACGGTATCCCTTAACAGGATCAACTAATCGCTCAGTTCAGGTCTGGCACACAGCGAACCGGAGTTTGGGGTGGGACCAGAAACTTACGTTAGCCACTCCCTTATGGGATTCGGAACAGTTGGGAAACTTGGGGAGTTGAAGAGGGTTCGACAAATGGAGAAATGGGACCTCATTGGGATCTCTAAGATCAGGGACCTATGGGCTAAGGGTGAGGTGGTGTCGTTTGACTCGCTCCAGCGTGAAAACGAGCTAGCCGGCACTGAGTATTTCAGGTACCTCCAGGTACGTCATGCACTAAAGTCAAACCTTCCGGGGGGGCACCACCACCCGGAATACTCTCCACTAGAAGACAGGCTACTTGACGGCTATCTCCCAGAAAAAGCAATATCCCTGACCTACAAAAAGCTAATAACACGGCTGATCCCCTTGGAACGACACAAGAGCACTGGGAAAAGGACGGACTATAGCTAGATGACGAGGAGTGGCAGGAGGCGGTTGCCTCCCCAAGGCATGTAGCGATCTCTTCCAAATTGCGCCTAGTCCAACTCAAAATCCTGCACAGACTCTATGTCTCAGGGCCCAGGCTTGTACAAATGGGGAGGGTGGCTGACGGAAAGGGCAGGAGACAATATGGCTTGATGGGCACCTTTATTCAAATACTATGGGAATGTAGGAGTGTGCAGAACTATTGGAAGAAAATTCATGACTGTTTGAGAGAGGTGTTAGACACTGTGATTGGGCTAGAGGTGAAATGATGTCAGTTAAATGTGTGGGAACCTACCGACTTGACCAGTACAGATAAATTGTGGGTCACTCTGGGTTTAATGGTGGCCAAAAGAAATATTGCACAGCTGTGGGGGGCAGAGGTGTCGCCAAAGCTTGATGCCTGGAAAGCGGATATGGACTGGTGCATGATAAGAGAGAAGATGGTGTATGTTGCACGTGGCTGCCCTAAAAAATGGAATGCTATATGGGACAAATGGAATGCATATAGGGGAAATATTTGTGCTCCCCGGCTCTCCCCCCCCCTTGACGAACCTCTAACACCGTAAATACTGTAAGATATCACGTCTCATCGGAAAGTACTTTGTAATGTGCTGTTATCAAAATGTTGTTGTCTCAGTAACCCACAGTTTCCAACCATAATGTTGAATTAGTTACTGTTAATAAAAAGAAATAAAAAAAAAAGAAAGAGCAACGCCAATAATACCAAACATGTTTACAGCAAACAAAAAAAAAAAAAGGTGGCCAACACAGAAGAGTCGTAAGCTCAGGCAAAGAACATGCGGATGTGATAGCCACAAGAAAAAACTCCTCATGAGAGAATTTTTTTAAATCTACTGTGTCTGAAGGCTCAAAAGTATTGTGCTGCAAACATTTCAGAAGATCACAAGAAGGAGCCATATTCTGTGATAAAGGCTCTGAAATAGAGAAACATCTGAAAAGTTTGGATGCAAGAGAATCAAAACCTGGAAAGGAAAGGAAAGGCCATCACCCAGAGAAGCCTTAATTGAGAACTACTGTGACTTAAGAGATCCCTTTTTGAAAGCCCCCTATAACGTAAGAAAGTTCCCAAGACCTGGCAGCAATATTGTGAGATAGACAACAAGAATTAAAGTTCGACCAATGTCTAGTATATGATTTTAAAGTTGAAGGTCTTCTCGAACTTTACACAACATCAACAACCTTTGAGGAACAGCCTGTCTGTAAAAGCTTCAGTCTTTCAACCTCCAGACAAAAAAGGTGACTTTCAATTGGCCTACAGTGTCCACCACCTCAATGGAGAAGGAAACAGTGGAAGGATTCAAGGAGGATGCAGGGTCTTCCTCTTCAAGAGAGGAAACCATGTTCTGCGTGGCCAGAAGGGAACCACCAGGATCACATTTACTCTCTCTTTCAGGATTTTTAACATTTGCTTTGGAATCCGGGGAAATTGAGGAGAAGCATAAATAAGTTTGCTAGGCCACTGAAGTAAAAAGGGAATCCATTCCCCATGTTCCCCTTTTACAGAAACTTGGAGCAGAACCTTGGAAATAGATAGGGGGCAGATTTATATCAGACTTGCGCCACTTTTACGCCGCCGTTGTGTCACTTTTGTGACGCAGCGGCGGCGTAAACCCTGCGCCATGTTGCGCCCCATTTACATCGTGACGCATCTATGGAGATGCGTCACGGTGTAAAGCCCTGCGCCACATGAAACCTCCGTCAGGTTTCATGTGGGCGTTTCTACTCAGGGGGGACGTTCCGTCGCAGGAACGCCCCTGAAAAGTGACTCAGTGAAATCTATAAGATTTCACTGAGTCACTTTCCCAACGCTGATGCGTCAAAACCCTGCGCCTGCTTGAAGCAGGCATAAGGCTTGACGCACTATGTTAGGGATAGGGTAGGTTGGAACAGTGCTGGAGTTGCGTCGCGCTTGCGACATACTTCAGCACTGCGCCAACCTTACGCCGGCAGATGTGTCACGTATCTGCTTGTCCTTGTGCCACGATGCACCGCATTGTAAATGCGGCGCATCTGCGGTGTCGCAAGGGCAAACTTGCGTGACGCATCTTCCCTGGCGCATCCATGCTGATTTGCAGGGATGCGCCAGGGAACATAAATCTGCCCCATAGTTTTTGCTAGAGTCAAAGTATGTGGTACTGAACCAACTGCAGAGCTTCTGGATAATTCTTTTTGAAAGGTTTAGATCCTGAGAAGAAGAAAACACTCTGCTTAAGCGATCTTCTTCCACGTTGTTCTCCCCGGAGATTAAACACACTCGTACGCAGGCACTCTGGACAACAGAGTAAAAAAAGCAACTGACCAGGCTCATGCTTGCAATCGGGACTATACCTAGCAGCATGGGGTGTCTCTTTGTGCGCTGTTACCACCTGTAAGGCCTGACAAGGCTAATGCATGCACTACTACACTGGCGATGAGACCCTCCACGCACCATGGCCAAAGGGCTTGCTCCACTCCCAACTGCACCTGTCATCTCTCACTGAGGAATCGTGGCCCAGCTCATGCCAGGGCACCCAGAAGTCCACGTGGCAGCGGGCTTGGCAGAGCTGCAGGTCCTGCTTGCATTGTTATTAAGGAGTTCCCTTTCAGCCTCAGGCCCACGGCGCTGCTGCCACCCTCTGCTGTCAAATGAAGAAGTGACTGGACAAACTCAAGGTCAGGACCCAACCGAGCATCATGCACTGGCACAGTAGGCTCTTTTACACACCACCTACCACACTACGCTGGCCCTGGTCCTCAGACCCTATATTCCTTCTTGCAGGGAGATGAGAGAACCGCCTAATCACACTGAAGTAAGAGCTCTATATCAGAGATCCATGTACCACTGCAGATGCCCATGAAGTGGGGGGGGGGGTTCTCTAGCAGAGAGGGACAGTAGTAGCACACCTATTGGGAACTCACAGGACCTCCACCATGGCTACTGATTAGGCAGACCAGTAGTACTAGGAAGCCAACTGACACAGAAGCTGTATAGTGGGCCTCTCCTACCTACCATAATGAGTGACGCAGAGCACGGGCCAGCGGGGAGCACAGCTGAGCATATGGATGGCGGAGCGCCATGTCCTCCAATTGGGTCTTCAGACAGTTCAGCCAGCCACAGCCCAATCACAATGAGTAGCTTTTTGCCAGGTTGGTGTCTCCATCAGCCACCCACTTTCCGCCCTTTATCAAATTGGCCAACCACTCCCCCACTGCGCCATGGTGGAAGACCTGTGTAAATTCGACAATATCTCAGCAGGATATATTGGAATTATTTAAAATGGTATGTACAAGACATTACAAAAAACAAAGACAAAAGAGAGGAGACTTTAGGGTTGTTTTTTCAAAGCGCCAATAGGCGTCATATATTTAGAAGATCAAAAGAATTTCAAGTAGTAGTAGTAAGAGCACAACAGGGTATGAATACTCAGGCAACCCTAGTGGAGAAGGTGTACAAAGTGCTCGTGCTAGTGAAACAACGGCGCAAGTGACAACGTGAAAGAAACCACAGCAAGCGGCGCAGAAGAAGCAATATATACAATAAAAAGGTTCATATAACAATTTACTCAATGGTATAATTGGTATTTTTCATTATTTCAATGAACCAAGTTTGTATGCGCCAAAGACGTTTGGGCTGGTGGATAGTGGTCGACGGCGTTTCGATCCTGTCAATTTAGGATCATCATCAGGACCTGGGTCGCCTAATTTGGGAGTGCTCTTGCGCACGAAGAGAAGGCGCTGGCGAGAGAACGGGGAATTCAGCTGTGAGTGGATTACACAGTGACGTGCGAAGGGAGGGAATTCTCGCCCTCGGGTTTCCGTGTAAATTGAAATGACGAAACTTCACAGGGAGGGCAGCCGGTACAGGGGTCCGGAGAAGGGGAGGAACGGTAAACAGCCCGATAATTAATGGAGCAGGAGTAAGGTTGCACACGTCCGTGGCTCCTCTCGTCCCCGCTGGATTTGTTCCGCTCTGGATTTATTCTCTGACCCGCTGCTGATCTCCCATTGACATCGCGACCGCAGCCTTACTCCTGCTCCATTAATTATCGGGCTGTTTACCGTTCCTCCCCCTCTCCGGACCCCTGTACCGGTTGCCCTCCCTGTGAAGTTTCGTCATTTCAATTTACACGGAACCCCGAGGGCGAGAATTCCCTCCCTTCGCACGTCACTGTGTAATCCACTCACAGCTGAATTCCCCGTTCTCTCGCCAGCGCCTTCTCTTCGTGCGCAAGAGCACTCCCAAATTAGGCGACCCAGGTCCTGATGATGATCCTAAATTGACAGGATCGAAACGCCGTCGACCACTATCCACCAGCCCAAACGTCTTTGGCGCATACAAACTTGGTTCATTGAAATAATGAAAAATACCAATTATACCATTGAGTAAATTGTTAAATGAACCTTTTTATTGTATATATTGCTTCTTCTGCGCCGCTTGCTGTGGTTTCTTTCACGTTGTCACTTGCGCCGTTGTTTCACTAGCACGAGCACTTTGTACACCTTCTCCACTAGGGTTGCCTGAGTATTCATACCCTGTTGTGCTCTTACTACTACTACTTGAAATTCTTTTGATCTTCTAAATATATGACGCCTATTGGCGCTTTGAAAAAACAACCCTAAAGTCTCCTCTCTTTTGTCTTTGTTTTTTGTAATGTCTTGTACATACCATTTTAAATAATTCCAATATATCCTGCTGAGATATTGTCGAATTTACACAGTATTTACCCAATTTCAGTTGGGTCTACGGGTATTACTCCTGTGATTGTTCTACATGGTGGAAGACCTGGCTTCGAAGTTCGCCAGTTTTTTCAAGGCAATGAAAGAGGTTGACGGAAGCATGAAGAGGTGCCCACTGTTACACTACACTGGCAAAGAGATGTTCAAGCTCATTGAGAACCTTCCAAACACCAGCGTACAAGATGATTATGATGCAGCAGTGGTGGCATTCAAAGCCCACTTTTGCGCTCAGCTCAACCCCTATGGCTGCAGGTCATTTGCGCTAAGACATCTCATTCTACATCAGTTTTTTTTCAGCATCAGATGCTTGCTCCTGCAACATAGACAAATCCTTAACCCCTTCAGTGCGTCGGACAGCCGGGAGCCGTCCGACGCACCAGTGCTCATGTGCGTCGGACGGCTCCCGGACGTCCGTGCACATGGCACAAGAATTCCCTCTGATGCGGGCACCAGAGAGATTTCCTTTCTTTCAAAACACCCTAAGGGAGCTGGGAAAGAGCTTTCCCAGCTCCTAAGGGAGTTCTGAAAATGTCTCTAAATTGCCAATCGGGTGCAGGTTGCGCTGGCGTCATTTCGGAGAAACTGACACTCAGTTTCAGTTTCACTGCCTCGGTGCTCAGGGGCCTTTCTCAGCCCCCTGATCACCAAGGCACACAGGAGAGGTATCATTGGAAAGGGGAGAATCTCCCCCTTCCAATGGTATCCCTCTCTAGTGGATCCCTGCTTGGGGATCGTTTCCAATGCCTCCCCTGACCCGGGATCTGCTCTTCGGGGGGCGTGCAGAAAGCACACTAGGCTTGAGGGATTTTTTTTTTCATGTATATGGGGGTGGGGGCTGCCCAAAATGACCCCCCCATTCCATAGTCTTTCTGCCCCGCTGGGAGGCAGCCGGGGGCAATAGCCACTGATCTGTCATCCCGGGGGAGGCTGGGGACAGAAAGCACACTAGGCACCAGGGATTTCTTTTTTATGTATATGGGGGTGGGGGCTGCCCAGAATGGGCATTACAATGCCCCTACTAGCCCCAAAAAATTTCACAGTATTTCTGCACCCACAGGAGGCAGGTGGGGGCCATAGTCCCTGCCTGCCCCGGGGGGGGGGGGGGGGTGCAGAAAGCGCACTAGGCACCAGGGATTATGTGCCCAGAGTGGGCATGCTACTGCCCCCACACCCAAAAACGTATTTCTGCCCCCCGTAAGGCAGATCAGGGCAATAGCCCCTTATCTGCCCCTCTGGGGGGGGGGGGCAGAAAGCTCATTAGGAACCAGGGATATTTTTATAGGCATGTCAGGGAGAAGCCCCATATTCATGTGTCACTCCCCTTTTTTTAGACATACATTTTAGCTGTTTCAGTGATATATTTTGTCTCATCTACCCCCGAGCGGGGACCCGAAAACCACTAGAAACCAGGGAGAATTTGTGTGTGTCAACTGGAGTTTGGCTGACGGTCTGCATGTACTGACCCGTGGCTGGCATTATGTTGGTGGTGTGTGTGGGTTTGCACAGCGTTTTCTTACCAAGAATCCCCTGCAAACCTCTAATTTATTTGCAAAGTCACATTTGCCTCACATTTCTGTGTGGGTAAGTTGTAGGATCACCCAACGTTCCCCTTGGTCTCCCAAGAAAAATGATACCTCACTTGTGTGGGTGCCCAAAGTAGCTTCAACCTAAAAACTGCCCTTTTCGACCTGCCTTGGGCCCCCCTCAATCTCTACATGTTTTTGGCGCTTTCTTGTCCTAGGCACTTGACCCATCCACACAAGTAAGGGGACTGAGGGGAATTCTGAGTGGTAGAAAATGTGTGCTGTGCAGTGATCCCACAACTTTCCCTCACAGATATTAGAGGAAAATGTGACTTTTCAGCTAAATTTTAGATTTGCAGTGGATTCTGGGAAGGAATTTGTTGAGGGATCAACGCAAGCCACAACTTCCTTGACTCCCACGGGGGAGCCTCTCCTTTTTGCACATCCTCCCTTTACTGGCATTCTACCGGGGGAGGACTTCACTTCCTACAGGGCAAAGCGGCAGGAGCCGCCAAAGCGTTCGGCTCGCACCAGGAGGCGCATAAAGGCAGCCCAGGCTCCTATAGCGCGGGAGGTGCGTGGGTGTGCCCTGGGCCAAGCCTGTCAGCAGCAGGAGGAGGCAGGGCTGGCCCCCCCCCCTTGGCTTTGCATCCTGGCAAGTAACCTCCCGTCTTCTTGTCCCCCAATGATGACTAGTCTGTTTAGCAGTATTTACGTTGTCCAATCGTCTTTTCACGTATTCTTCAGATCAAAGTAGTTGTGCACTTTATGAAATGGGAAAAAGGAAACATCCGAGTTCTGCGCTAGCAGAGTCCCCACCAAAATCACGGCAGTCCATTAGAAATTATATAACCGGGGCAATGGGGGTTATTGAGAAGCAAATTTTAAGTGTGGAGAAAACTTTAACCATATGTACTGAGAGTGGCCTTGAACCATCAAATTTGTGTACAATTTCCTTAAATGCAGAACAAGCGACGAACTGCAGATTTCGAGAATAGATTCAGCGAATAAAGATAAGGATGAGACTATTCATAATCTCACCTCACCGGTACGAATTCCCATCCCCAAGGGTACTTTTCAAAAGCAGGCAGAGACTCCTAAAACCCCCAGAGCTATCAACAAATCATTGCCCTGCAGTCTATTGGTGTCATCTGTACAAGCCCTGGCAGAACGTATTAAGACCTCTGTTTGTAGCCTCACGGACTGACTTAAAGCCATTGAATGTGCTGTGCTAACCTGTGTAGAACGATTGGGCTCGGTTAACTCCTACCCTGGGACCGATAGGGAATGGCCAAATGATTATTTTAATATTGATGGTTTAACCTCTAGAGCCTCTGTAACTCCCCCACTACAACAACCTGCTCCAGGGAATCCTGAGTTACCCAATCGACTAGTGTTAAATCCAGTGCCTCGGTCACATCAAGTACCAGTCATGGATGTCGGCAGGTTTCAAAATAAAGGGGCACCACCAGTTTCCCTGTCCAATACTTGCTCTGGGAGAACTGCTCTTACACACACTTCATCTGTCATGGATCGATTAGATCTTCCCCCTGTGGCTACCCCGTATGTGGTCATTTTTGCCAATTCCGGACCCTAGGTGCTCCTCTCCAAGAAACATGGGACTCATTGAGAAATAAATCTCTTAACTGGTTAAACCTTAAAGTTGGGATGGGGGAGAGCTTTTTTGCAGATTTTAAGATGGCTATGCGGGTTGGGTGGGTTGGCAGGGGCACCAAAGTGTTTCAGGGTGACTGTGTGGTGCTTTCTTTTAAAACCCAGCACTAGTCAATGTGCTACTGGGAAGAGCAAGCTCAGTGCTTCTAAATCAAAATCAAATTTCAGTTTTGCCGCTTGTTTTTATTTATAAACCCCCACCCCCACAATTGCCTAGTCAGCTGAATGTTGCGATACAACAATTCCTTCAATCACATTCAACATATCAAACACCAGTTCCAAATCCAAACTATGCATGTCCCCTCATGTATCCTATTTCAACGTCCAATAGGTTTGATTGTCTTTCTAGTTTTACTGAAGGCTGAATGATTGGTTGGAACTACTTTGTATAAATCTATCCCCATATCCTTAACCCCTGTCAATAATACACAGACAGAGGAGAACCTACCAAATGTCCAACTAACTATGTAGCAGTCCCCGTTGAGAAATTAGATAAACATGGACTCTACAACCCCAGATCTAAGTACTTCCACAGTTTTATGCTGGAATGTAGCAGGGCTTCGTAGTAAACACACCTTACCATAATGGTTAGATTTCACGACAGGTTTTAATATTATTTTCCTACAGGAAACATGGGTCGTTGAACCAATTCATCTGCATGGTTTTAAAACATTTAACTCTCCAGTGATTTCATCGAGACATGGTAGATCAAAGGGTGATCTTTGTATTTATGTGACAAACAAATTATACTTCTCTATTGTAAATGTAAAGTTTCCTAACATTTCTTACCAAACCTCTTTGTCGAGCTCTCATCATCCTCCCAATTGATTTTAGTCAATTTTTACAATAATGCTTGTCATTCAGATATACTGGCTACTTTAGGCCAACTTGATACTGTCAATCAATCAATCAAAATAACTTTATTCGATTCTATATCATAATATCATAAAAGCACAGTAATAAAAGCACATTAGACACAAATACAGTTCTCCAAGTTCAAATACACTGAACACGATGATAAAAATACAATTATATAAAAACAAGAATGCATAATATACTCCATATATATACACAAGAGGGTACAGAAACACCAGATATTCACGATTTCTTCACATGGTGTTCCGAGACCTTATAACAACTTTTCAAAAGGAAGAGATAGCCACCATAATAAATTCATTTTCTAGCATCTGTAATCTTAAGAAAGCTATTCTACATTGTTTTAGCTTCCATCTTCTAAGTATTGGCAATAAAAATATATTCCTCGGTACAGCATAATATTTACAAAATAAAGTGCAATGCATTGTAGTCAATCTAGAAATGTCATCACAGGGGCATATAGGTATTTAGTCCAATCATTAATATCAGGAAATGTAACCATCCTAAAAAAAGACCCACTGCGGAAACGGGCCTAAAGCATACGAGAAAAGCTACTTTGTACCACTATTAGGTAGCGTTGTAGGCCTGTGCAAGTGGACAGCAAATGATTAGCCATGACCGATTTCTTTTTTTTTCTCTCAATAAGCCAGCGTTTGTTCTCTAGATATTTCAGGCAGTGTGTCTTAAGGGATTTTCTGGACACGGATTCCAAGCTACTGGGATTATAAAAATATTCAGGGTGGCCTAAGTCCTGTGTCATGTTCTTTATGTAACTAATCCAAGATAAATTTGCCACCCCGTCCAGTTTAAGACAATCCATAATTACGTCCTTATTGAAGCCCGTCTCGACCGATACCCATATCTTGTGCCATAAAAGGAGAGGGGTAATCTTTATAGTGTCAGAAATATATACTAGGCCAAGTTCCTTGTGACAACAATAAGTGGGTGTCGAACTAGGGACCGCCAGTAAATAGCGCATAAAAGAGTTGTCACAGCGTTGTATATGGTCCGAACGTTCAGTACCCCATATGCCTGCCCCATATGTGCCTATTGAAATACATTTAGATTTGTAGATGGCCAACAGCTCTGGGACAGGTCTTCCACCTAGTTTTTTTGCAAAATTACTGACAGCTCCTATGGCTCTCATCCTGGTCAGCTTTCTATTGTTTGTTGCTGCTACCCAAGAGCCCCTCCTATCCATGATTAGACCTAGGTATGAAAATTTATCCGTGCTTGCAATTTTTTTATCATCAATGAAAATATCACATGTCTTTCTCGATTTTGTCCCACAGCTCATGGTGAATGTTTTGGCGATATTAACTTTTAAATCCCGCTCGGACATATAAGCAACAAAGTTTGAGACTGACTTTTGCAAACCCAGCTGTGTCCGTGACATTATAACCGCATCGCCTGCGTATAATAGGATAGGAACAGGAGTGCCCTTAATGGTTGGATAGTCATGCTGGAACTCGCTCAAATACAGCCCCAGGTTATTTATGTAGAGGGAGAAGAGTAATGGGGCAAGAATACACCCCTGCCTTACCCCTCTTTTTATGGGGAACGTAGTTGAGCATTCTCCCTGTTTCCCAAACCGTACCCTCGCGCCTGCCCCCCTATATAGTTCCTTTATGAATAACAGCAAAGAAGGATCCAACTCTAGGCCTTTGAGAGTGTCCCACAGCATGACACGTTTAACGCAATCAAAAGCGGAGCTTAAGTCCACGAAGGTGAGGAAAAGTTTACCCTTCTTCGCTTTTGTATATTTATCGATTATCAGGGACAAATTAAGTCCCTGTTCGATAGTCCCTAGACCTGGTCAAAAACCATATTGAAATGCTGATAACACACCTGTCTCTTGGACCCAGATATCCAACTTGTTTAAAATGACCCTACCTGCTATTTTCATCAAAGCATCCAATAAAGATATTGGGCGATAACACTTCGGCTCATTTCTATTCCCTTTCTTGAATATGGGTATCACAGTGGCATCTGCCCAGGTAGGGATTAACCCATGACGGGTACAGCTAATTAATACATTCGTTAAAAGAGGAGCCCATAAACCTATATTAGATTTATAGGCATCCAACGGGATGCCATCCGGCCCTGGTGCTTTCCTCGAAGCGCTATCAGTTATAGCCTTAATGACTTCCTCAAGGGTAATATTAATCTTTAGGGGGAACGGCAAACGATCAATATTTTCATCCACTCTCAGTGGGACTATATCTGTCATATTACCATCTATGGACTCGTCCCTATAAAGCCCTGAGAAGAGGTCTACCCACATATCGCCACTAATGGCCATATCTATAATGTCTGTCTCTCTGTTATTGAAGAAAGGGGCAGTAACCGCTCTCCAGAAGCTGGCATTATCTTTGTTTATACAGGCCTCATGTAAGGCTGCCCATGCTTCCTTTTTTAATATTGCCCTGTGATTTTTTTGCGCCGACTGGTACAAAGATCTTGCCTGCCTTATTTGATCCCTGCACCTCAGTACATTATGTAAGGCCTTTTTTAAATGGGTATAAGCCTTCGTACATTCTTTGTCAAACCAGCCCTGGGGAGTTTGCTGGCCATGTCGTTTTGTTCTTGTTAGCAGCTTCCTGGCCTCATCTGAGATGTTAAGGAAAGCCTTAATTATATCTTTATCCTCCCTGTCCTGTGAAAGGCATGTCACTATATCCTCTCTACTATTATTGATCAGGCCTAGGAGGAATGCCCCGGGATCCACTTTTGTCCAGTTTAGCGTATATCCGTTCGTGCTGGCAAGATAAATATCGCTGTTGTATTGTGAATTCCTATCATGTTTTTTCACCTGCCCATTTAGGGCAAGGTCTAAACAAATAGGATAACGATCACTCATAAGGAGATCGAGAGTCTTACAGGAAAGTACATTACGGGAGTACCTGTTGGATATTAGGACAAAATCAATGATCGGGTTACATCCCCTTCCATTGTAAGTTGGTTGAAACAAAGTGGGAGACAAACATGATTCATTTGCATAGCCAAGATCAAATTGGAAAGCGATATCATTCAACAGGTCTCCCAAAAAGGAATGAGACAAATGTGAGGGTATGTCTTCATTATCCTTGCCCAGCCCACAGATACCTTGTTCACTAAATTGGCACAACGAGCAATTAAAATCACCCATCCAAATGGTATACATGTCTCCCTTCAATTTTTCTTCAAGATTTTTTAGGGATGTAGCTAAGTTCGATAAAACGTTCATTTGCTGCGCTTTGGGAATGTTGTTATATAGATTTATTAGAACTACATCCCTTTGCCCACAGAACTTCAAAGACAAGATCTGATAATAGACGCTGACCTCTCTAACCTTCACGTGGGAGGCCCCGGCCGAGTTGGAAACATAGGTACATAGTCCTCCTTTGTTACGTCCTTGTTTGCTAATGCACGCTGAGGTGTTAAATGTTTGAAAGCCAATTATGTGCATCTCCTCTATTGCCCATGCTTCCTGTAGGCAAACTATGGCGTAGTCATTAATGTAGGTTAGCCACTGGGGATCTTTTACTTTAGTCGCTAGGCCAGCGATATTCCAAGTTAATATTTTACAAGTTTTTCCAGGTTTTCGACTGCTCACTTCTCCTTCATTTGTCCTTTGGGTGACTGTTATGGTAAAATCGATTTGGCCATTTATACTTGGGCATTTTGCAGGCGCTATGCCTCTATCCTCCACATTACTTGTATTTTTAGGCGGGAATTGATCCAATACATTCGTACAATTAGTTTTGAGTCCCTTATTAAATACACATCTCCCCTTTTCACAGTCATATCCATTTTCCCTTGATTCTCTTCCCTCTCTGGCATGGCAAGGGGTCAGTCTAATTCTTCCATTCCTGTTAGGGGTTCAAAACGATTGTAGAGTGGGATACCCGCACCTCCCAGGTGTCCCTTGTAGGGGTCCCCTATGGGTCTTCTGACATCGGGGCCCACATCAGAATGTTAACCGTTTAACCTATGTGGGCCTGGGAATGGTGGGTAAAAAACTCCTAATGGGAACACCTTAATTGCATTGTTAATAAAGAAAGCATTTTCTAGCCTATTTAATATTGCGTGCACTAATCTCAGGTCACTAAACGTCAGGACGACACACTCACCCTGTAGCTGTTTTCTTTCTTTGCCCACCCACGCAACCCGTCTTGTCATTTTAAAATGCTTAAATAGCACGTCCGTGAGGCCGGTGTGCCTTCCTAACCAATGGAGGGATTTATTGCGGAGTTCTAGCCATGTTTCTGGTTCCGGTGACCTTAATACTGGGACGTTGTCCAGGATTATCACATATGGTGTAGCTTCCGGTGCCAATTCAAGGCAAGTATGTGCTTGGAGTTCCTGGGATGGCCTCGAGTCCCTGTCATTATGCCCTAGCCTACTTTTATATCTTTTCTCCTCCCCCGCCAATTTGTTTATCTCAGTGGTAGCATTTTGGACACCCATGTCAGCGTTATTTCCAGGGATGGGGGATCCAGAGATTCTGCCTCTAGTCACTGTGTTAGGGATGGCCATATTAATCATGCTTGTCAGCCCAGTTGAGGAAGTCTTTTCCTGGGCATGTGTTGGATTCCCCTGGTTTTTTATACAGAACTTGCCCATTGAGATCCCCTCCAGGTTTGCCACTCTCTCAATTAATTTCCCCAGTGCGCTCTCTATGTACCTGTGCAGATCGTCTATGCTTTTTGATATTTTTTCTAGTGCCAAAGATTGGCTCGTTAGCTGGGCATGCGTAGTAGGTTTTCTTGAGCCCCCTATATTATTACCTATAAATGGTGTTTGGGATGGCACTTTACTCTGGGTTGCCCTTTTCTTGCCTTGGGAGCTCTTTTTACACCTCCCTGGGCCTTGCCATTTTGATTTTTGTGTGACCTTACTCTCTAGGCTGCCAGGATTTTTACAACGTTTCAGTGGTGGTTGGATGTCCTCTACCAGGTCGCTCAGGTCCCTCTGAGTTGTGTGCGCCGAGGTATTCTGTATGGAGCCATTTTGGCGGCCCAGGACAAGATCGTTTTCACATTGTACTGAGGGGATATTAGAGTTGGGGCCTCCCTCCTCCCTTACTGAGCCCCTCATTCCCTTCGATAATGTTTCCTCCACCGTACTGATTTGCTCCTCAATAGCCCCCATAGCCGCTGTGAGATATGACAATAATGATGTCTGACCCACTGTCTTGGCCTCTGCATTTGCAGTAGTTACTGCATGATTCATCTTCCTTTTTGGCATGTTTAAATATTTGAAGATGGCAGAACAGCAATACAGATACAAAAGAAGCACGTGCTTTCAACAAGCTTACTTCTACGGATAAGGGTCCTAGTCCGTTGTCCAATCACCACATCGTCCACTTAGACACTCGTGTTGTGAGGGTTAGAAGGCAGGCCCAGCCCGGCCCCTGTTGGACCCTGACGAGCGCAGACGGGCCCGCCCTTGGTCCGGGCTTCGCCCGGCGCACGTCCGCCAGGCGCAGCACAACACCAACTGGTAGTGGTTTCCGCGAAGCGGGAGCCGCGCTTGGATTTAAGCGCCTCCGGGCGCGTTGAGATGGCGGCAGTGTCAGCGGCAGCTCAGGGCAGGGCAGTATGGGAGCGGTAGTCTCCCTCCAGGCGCAGCACAACACCAACTGAGGGCGTGGATCTCCACATGCTTCAGCGAAGGGACCCAGACACTGCGACACAGACCGGCGTGTTCTTTGTTCCTCAGAGGGTGGGAGCCGACCTGTGAAGACCTCTGCCTCTTACGTTGGCGGCTTCGTCCGGATCTGGGTCCCGGCTCACCTGCCGCTGGATAGTTAGGTAGCATCACCGGGGGAGTGGCATGGGGTTGAGACTGACAGGAGTCGGTTGTGTTAGGAAGGATCGGATCAGAGAAGAGGAACAGGGAGGGGCTATATCTGTGGGACGGTGAGAAGGACCTCCAAGGTGAGGTGAGAATAACTGACAAGTGATGTTATAGCACCTGAGAGCACTCTGGGGAATAAGTGAATGGTTGCGGGCCGTAACTTGATACTGATCTAGACTCTCTAATTACTAAGGGGAATGGAGACAAAATGCTGGTATGGGGGGCGGATTGTAATATCCAATCTTGCAAATTGCCATCTAACAATATCTGTGCTATGACTTCACCCACAAATGACGATGCCACCCATTTTTTACATTCAGAATATGGTGAGAAACTCAATGAGCTTGTTTTTAAACATGATCTAGGGTTCAGCAATGAATTTGGAGATAGACCAGTTGAGGTATCCTGTACATTTGATGGTAGTATGGGTAAAAGCGTCATTGATTGTCTGCTTTTCCCCAATCGTTACTCGGCCTTAGTTATGAACTTTACAATACATGACTTTGCAATGAGTGACCACTACCCTCAGAGTTTAGTGTTGAACTCTGGATCTGTAAAAGAACAGGGGGCTTGACATCATACTTTAACTGTGGAGAATATAGCTCTCTCGCGTTTGAATGGCTTTCCCGAACGTGGGTCTATGATTGATCGGACCAGTTTCCTAGAGCAACTAATCCACCAACAAAGGAGGGCCATTGATGTTTGTTTGGATTATTCGGCTGAAGCCTCTGTGATTATGGAGTCATTCGGCCGAATTATTGAGGCAATCAAAGTGGGGCTAACTCCCAATCAAAGGAGAGGAGTGATAAAGAGGAAGGGCTGGTTTGATCATGCATGCACGGAGGCCCATAAAAACCTGAAAAGAGCTTTAAAAAGTAAACCTAGGAACATTTTGGAGGTACAGTATTGGAGATGCTACAGGCTTACTCTAAAAAAACGCAAAAAAGGTCTGAAAGAGGAGGTCTGGGAAAAACTGTACGAGGCAAGTCGTAACAACGACACTACCGCGTTCTGGTGCGTTATAAATTCACCCTACTTTAGTGAGGACAACAAGCCAAAACTAGAGGTTGCAGTGACTGAAGATAACTGGGTAGCTCACTTCTCTAATCTATATGCAGTTTCTAACTCTACACCAGCATCTTTGCCGGATCTTTCTATGTCTACTTTCTCCTTTGATTGGTCTGATCTTAATTTCTCCCTGGAAGAGGCCAACCTGGCTCTAAGTTCGAGCAAGGGAGGTAAAGCACCAGGCCCAGACGCGGTTCCTGATTGACCTGTTTAAGGCCAATATTAATCTTTGGTGCTCCCTCTTGACTCTTGTTTTTAGACTTGCCAGAGTGTTGGGTTCCCAATTTCATGGTCCAAGTAGCACATTGTACCAATATTTAAAAAAGGTGACCGTAACTTCCCCACGCATTACAGACCCATCTTCTTGCTAGATTCTCTAGTCAAGGTGGTGGATTGCATACTTTTATGCAAATTATAAAGGGAGGCGGACTGTAACAACATCATTTTGGATTTACAATATGGATTTCGACAGGGAATTGGGACCACGGAGCAAGCCATCAACTTCAATCTGTTATTGGACAAATATGCACATATCAAAAGAGGTCATTTGTTTATGCTTTTTGTTGATTTCTCTTCCGCTTTTGATTGTGTAATCCATGATAAACTTTGGTCCCTTATGACTTCTATGGGTATAGACTGCACCATTGTTAACTTTTTAAGATATCTATATTCAACTAGCTGCGCTAGGATTTGTTTTGGCATGAAGGGTGAACGTACACGATCCTTTAGTGTTGAAAAAGGGGTTCTTCAAGGGTGTTTACTTGCCCCTTTTCTGTTTAACCTGTACATTAATAACTTTGGTAACACTCTTGCCAGCACGTGTACGGATTTGCCACAAATTGAGCATCAGCAAATACCGGTTCTGCTTTATGCGGACGATGCTGTACTTATGGCCCATACCCATTTGGGTCTGCAGCGTCTCCTTGAGAGTTTTGTTAACTATATGGAGAATCTTGGGTTACAAATTAATTTAAGCAAAAGCTTAATCATGAAAGTAGGCTGGAGTACAAACAAGTGGCGTAACATCTTTATAGGAAAAAACGATCCCACCAGTAATATCTTCCTTTTTGTACCTGGGTATTTTATTTGACTGTGAGGGGAACTGGAAACGCACCATAAATTCAAGAAGGCTGCAATTTGTTAGATCTATCACAGCCCTGTGCACCTTTGCAAGGTAATTGGGCTGTAAACAGCCAAAAGAAAGGCTTACTATAACACTCAGGGCCATATTCTCAAGGAGCTATCGCCGAGTTATCGGCACTTTATCGCTTCCAAAGTCACGATAAATTAATCGCCCCATTCACAAGCTGGTGAAAACAGCCCAAATCACCAGTTTTCCGGCGATTGCATCCTCAAAAAACATTGCCACAGATGACCACGGCAACTATCACTAATGAGATGCAGAGTAGGCATTCCCGAGCAAAAAGCTGCAAAAAAAACCAATCCGCAACATTCTCAACCACCAGACAGATCTGCGAAAAGACCACAAAACATGCAATAAGGCTCGTTAGCTGCAGGAAAATAACACCTGCTCTGACCTGGTGCAGCCTGCACCACAAAAGGGAGCCCAGCCCACAGCCACACCTGAAGAACAACAGATGCCATGGAGCCAACAATCATGCATATCGGACACCCAAGAGGGCCACAACACCCCCATTACCACCCCCATCCCCCAAACACCCACCGCCCTCCCCCCTGACCAACACTGAGGCAGCGCAGACAAAGACAGCGACCCTCCAAAAATGCACCAACCTCACAGACCCAACAACAGAGAATGTCATTGCCCACTACATGCTCAAAGGGACAACCCTCCTCCGCATCCTCACCACCATTGCCCACAGGCTGACGGTACCAACACAGCGGAAAACAAACATCCCCCCTCAGACCAAGCTGATGGCTTTGCTTCTGGTACCCTCCAACCAACATCCACCTGAGATGGAGGAGTCACACAGCCAGGCCAATACAAGTCCCTCACAACGGTCATGGATGACACCATCAGCTTGTTATCCCACCATCTATACTTCGCACACACTGTGCAGGAACAGCCTGGGACCAAGCAAGGCGTGTACGCCACAGCTGGCTGCCCGCATGTGTCAGGGGGCAATTGACTGCACACATGTCCCACTAGTTGCCCCTGGCAACACTGCACACAATAAGCGCAACAGAAAGCCCACGTATCCCACCAATGTCCAGGCAATAGTGGACCACCTGGAAATCCCCGCCAACGCCGCCGCAAACCACCCAGGCAGTGTGCATGATTCCCACACCTTCCGACAGCCCATCATCAACCTGCGCCACCAGGATGGCACCTACGGAAATGCACTGCTCGTTGGCCGATACCAAATGCACACACCACACACCTCAACTCCACAATCATGCAACACACGGCACAGGAAATGCACACGTCACAAGTTCACATAGAATATGCACACCCACCTGACACGACAGCACAAGTCACTGTGAGAACCTGGGCCAGCCATGTACATTAGCCATCAACGGCATGGCACCTCGGCCACACCATAGCAGATAGTGTTAAGAGGTGGGCACCAGGCATGTGCGAAGGAGTCAAGTGACCCATGAATGAGAATGTACACAATGCCAAGTGTGGCATGGATGTGCTGGACCGACTGGAGTATGCAGACCACACACATATCCATGTCGACACACACCGCTGGTGTTTTGAGTGTAGTGGACAGTGGACAGTGGACGCAACCATGTCACCCCAGCCAGGGGGGAAGATCGCGGAAATGTAGCCTGTTACGTCCCCCCCTGTAAGCGTGAGCGGAGTGGGCTGGCCTTGCATACGCCAGGCCAGCGTAAGGGTGTGAATAAAAAGCACAAACTCCTGGGCGTGGTCCTCTTCCGGAATGTCCAAAGTCTCTGCCAAGGCGGCGCCTCCCACCCCTCCACGAGGCCTACGCCGTCGTCCTGAGCAGAGTTTCCTGAGATACTGTGCGCCTGCTGTACCCGGGACGCTGGTCCCCGAACCCGTCTTGCCCACCCCGGCGCAGACAGGCCACACTGCTCACCTATCGACACTGGCGTGTGTCAAAGAGGGCCCACCACGTGCTGAGGCAACCTCCAAGCCTGAGGCTCGCGCCCTTGGCAGCCTGCTCGAACCATCACGGCATCCTCGAGCAAGGCCCTCAGTCCTCCTTTCTCATTGACATACTCCACCGGCATACACAGTGGACAAGTGGGTCACACATTTGGAACTGAGTCTTGATTTATTTATTTCAGAGTGTGTACAATTGTACGCAAGGAGAGGAGTGAGAGAAAGACGCGGTTCAGTCCGGAGGAAGAAAGGATCATCGTTACGGAGGTGATCGAACACTACCAACAACTGCTCTTGTGCCACTTACTCTGTGCATAGCAAGCCAACGACACGTGGCTGTGGGCCCCTGCTGAGCCCTGGCTCCGGACTGCACTGTGGACAAGTAGGTCACACATGTGGAACTGAGACATGATTTATTTATGGCAGATTCGATGCCATTGTACAAGCATCGTCGCAGACTGCATCCCCTTTCAGCAATGGTGCCACTTATTCTGTGCCCCGTAATCCATGTACACTCCCTGGTTGAGCTTTGCTGGCGTGTGAGACTATGACCTGGGTGTTGTCATCATCATCATGTAGCAGATACTGATTTGCTGTCAAGTATGTATTTGTAGTATTCATCTCCTACATATTTCCTGTGTCTGCTTGGTTCTTCCATCTGCATCAGGCCCTGGAAGAACACCTTCCACTGTTCCCTGAAACACTCCGCGTCATTCACGTTGGACATCGATGAGGACCCGCTCAGCACTGGTGTCCCTATCTCACTGCACCGTAAATCACCGTCCCGTGGTGGTGTGCCTTTGCCGGCCGCACTGCATCCGGGGCCACTAACTCTGTGCACCACAACTCATGGACCTGTTCTGATTGAGTTCTGTGCTGTGGACAGCGCACACAACAATGTTACATCATGCAGTAGGGAAGACCTGGGACTATGATGAGGAAGATGTGTCAAGTGTGCGGACGGGAAAAGGCACAGACAATGGGAGGGCAGGAGGCAACAACCCGAAGGCAGGAATGCAGACTGGAGGTGGTAGTCAAGCTACACACCCAGGTCTATTACTGGGTATTGCTCTGTGGACTACGGATGCAACTGTCCCCTCAGGCAGTGTGGAGGACCTGGGACGATGATGGGTGAGATGTGGCAGGTGTAACACACCCTACTGCAGCTGCAGCAGGGATATCCTGAAGGGACACAATCCAAGACAATATCTCACATGAGCACTCTCAGCCCTGATGCCCCTACCTCAGTGCACTGCAACTCACGGAACCTCCTGACTGAATATTGGGTGACATCTGTCCTTGCTCCGGCTCCCCCCATGTTGCTCAGCAGTTGACTCTGTAATGCAGGTGTTTTCAGTTTCCATTGCACTGGTGTCCACTGTTCAAGTTGTTGCCAGCATCAAGCTCTCCGTGCGGGCTGGCTTATACTCACCCCACACACATCCAGCACAGGCGTCACTGTACACGTGGCCCTGCCAATAAAGGGGCAGGGCGCACGCGCCCGTAGCCAGTTCAACATGGTATCTGCATGTGTCCCTGTGGTCTTGATGTATGCATGAGGGCCCTGGGCCCTACGACATTACATTGTGCTGTGTACAGCGGACGTGGACATGTCACCGCAAGCAGCGGGTTGGAGCTTGGACATGTAGCTTTGTCATCACCCACACAATTCGAAAGGGGAGTGGACTGGGCCGTCGTACGCAGAGCCAAAGTGGGTGTGTGACTGATATGTGTGTGCCCCTGGGCGTGGTCCTGTACTGGGAATGTGCATCTGCATGTGTCTCTCTGGCAGTGGGGGTCACCTTTGTTGGGTGTAGGTTGTCCCTGACGGGTGATAGACACCCATGTATGTGGCCTAGCTCACCCTCCATGCATTCAGACCACACCCGCACCTGTTGGGCCACCTCTTTTTGGCGTTCTGACACCTGGCATTGGGGTGCCATGTGTGGGTCGTTGGGGTGTTGTGATCCAGCCTTGCTTGCGGGTGCTTCATGCTGTGTGGTCTGTTGCAGGGGCTGGGTTCTCTTCTAAGTAGATTGGCTGCCCTGGTCCTGGTGGTTGGTTGCGTGGGATGTCCATGGGCTGTTTTAGGGTGTCGAAGGTGTGGTGGTCCTCTCCGTCATCACTGATGTGTGGTCTTCTGAGCTCTGCTGGAGGTGTTGTGTGTCCCTCTGCTATGTGAAGGGGAGATGCATGTTGACATCGTGTTGTCATGTATGTTGGGGCGTTTTTCTTGGTTACATGCAGACTGTGTGACAATGTACATTGTGACTATTTTGGTGGTGCAGGATTTAGATGAGGGACAGTGTACATTTGGATTACATGATGGATGTGAGGTTGTACGCGTACATTTCCATTTCACAGTTTCCAGCTCTGTCAGATGTAGTAGGCCTGTTTCTGCGCATGTGCGGAGCCAGTTGTGTCCTCTGTTCTGCAGTGTCGGGGTTGCACATTGTGCCACATTGTTGTAAATTTGGACGTGCTCTTATTGCTATGTATGTGTACAGCTGTGTGCCACGGGGATGAGGGACATGATTCTGGGTCATTGTGGGTGTGCAGTGTGCGACACCTCGTTGTGCATGTGTGCCATTGTGCCCATGTCCCCCCGTTCCCCAGTCCCTGGTCGTTACTCACCTTAATTGATGTTGTGTCCTGTCCCCTCGAGCTGTGTCCATACTCCCTACTCTTTGCACCTTCTCCACACTGATGACTGTGGCCTAGGTTTCCTCTAGCGCCTCCTCGGCACTCCGACTGCATTCCAGGTGGTCTACTTGTGTGACAGTTTATGGTTGTGTTCTGTCACCTCTGTGACGCTGATCTGGTTTTGCTGCGGACTGCTCCCAGTCTTCCTCTCACTCTTCTCCTCGGCTGTCCCCCTTGTTCCTTGCTGGTGCTCTGTGGTGGTTGTGGGGTTTGCGTTGGCCTCTGCGCTTGGTCAGGGTGCATCCATGGTGCTGCGCATTTTGGATTTTTTCTGGTGTGTTTTTCTTGATCTGCTTTTATAGTGCATTTTCCCGCCAGACGCGTGGGATTTCAGGCCTGTGGTTGGTTTTCGCAGCTTTTTGTTTCGCGCTTGGCCTCATCGCAGCTTTTTAGGCGTTCGTGTTTCGCATTTTTGCGGCGTGGCGTTAATTTTAACGTGGCCATTTGGTGCGTTATCTGGTGACTATTGCATGGTACCGCTGTGTTGTGAATACTTGGTTAACACGGCGTAAATTTCCCGCGATCGACTGCGATGTTGGGAGTTGCGTTAAGTAACTTTTGCGATGGTTATCACACGTTCTTGAGAATATTCCCCTAAATGTAGAACTATTGCGATGTATGACCCTGAGCTGTGGGGGTATGCAAATGTTGATTTACTACAGATGGTGGAAAATGCCTTTTTTGAAAAACTTCTGGTGTTCCCTTCTAGCTGTTCAACTTTCGTATGCCACTCTGAACTGGGTGCTACTTATCTAACAGATTTGATAAAGATCCAGCCAGTCCTTCTTTGGCACAAGATCTAGACATCAGATTATGTGGAATTTAACCATGCCATTGTAAAGGACTGCTGTGACTCAGAGTTTGCCCTAAAAATCCCATGGTTAAAGTTTATTAAGAACTTTATGTCTGATATTAGTCATCCGGAATATTACGATCAACCTGAAACTCTGAGTAACATCACGAGGAAATCATTAAAGATAGAGGGGCTTATTCTCAAGGAGCTATCGCGGAGTTAACCGCACTTTATCGCAGCCAAAGTTGCGATAAATGTATCTTCTCATTCACAAGTTGGTGTTAACAGCCCACAGCACCAGTTTATCAGAGATAGCAGCCGCAAAAAAAAACGCCACAGAAGACCCCCGCAACTATCGCTAATGAGATGCAGAGTAGGCGTTCACGTGCCAAAAGCCGCGACAACATCACTCCACAACATTCACAACGACCAGACAGAACTGCGATAAGACCACATAACAGGCGATAAGGAGCGTTAGCAGCAGGAAAATAACACCTGCTCTGAACTGGTGCAAAGTCGGACCACAGCCTGCGCCACAAAAGGGAGCACAGCCCACAACCACACCTGAAGAACAATAGATGCACCCGGGTGACTGAACATGCAGCCCAGAGGGGCGAACGGGCAACATCACCCTCCACCACCACCACCAGGACCCCCCTCCCCGGCACCCTCCGACCAAAGACATGCCACATCAGCTACACCTAAACATGTACAATATAATCGGTTTGATGTCGCACAATCACAACTGTTGACATGCATGTGTCATCATAGAAATGAGCATCACACATTCACTTTCGAAGCAACAAATGAAACTTTATTAAAATTAACACTGAAATGAAATAAAGACACATGGCGGCTCCCCTCGGGACAATCCGTAGGTCACAACCTGCAAGAAAAAAATCATGATGAGAAGGTGTATCCTGCGCACATCAAAGGACCAGTGGCGTAACAAAACTTGAGGGGGCCCCCCTGCAAGGTATGTGGAGGGGCCCCCTCGGGGCTCAATCAGGAGCTCCCGTGATGGAGCATTGTGCTGAGGGGGCCCCCTGAAGCTTGGGGCCCCACCCACCGCGGGGGATGCGGGGGCCTGTCTTACGTCCCTGCAAAGAACAGAAAGAGAGAGAGAGGGAGAGAGACAGATAAGAAGAGAGAGGGGGAGAGAGAGAGAGAGAGAGAGAAGAAGAGAGGGGGAGAGAGAGAGAGAGAGAGAGAGAGAGAGAGAATAAGAGAGAGGGAGAATAAGAGAGGGGAGAGAGAGAGAGAGAGAATAAGAGAGGGAGAGAGAGAGAGAATAAGAGAGTGGGAGAGAAAGAGAGAATAAGAGAGGTGAGAGATAGAGAGAGAGAGAAAAGAGAGGGGAGAGAGAGAGAGAGAATGAGAAAGGGGGTGAGAGAGAGAGAGAATAAGAGAGGGAGAGAGAGAGAGAGAGAGAGAGAGAGAGAATAAGAGAGGTGGAGAGAGAGAGAGAGAATAAGAGAGGGAGAGAGAGAGAGAAGAAGAGAGGGTGAGAGAGAGAGAGAGGGAAGAAGAGGGGGAGAGAGAGAGAGAGAGAATAAGAGAGGGAGAGAGAGAGAGATAATAAGAGGGGGAGAGAGAGAGAGAAGAAGAGAGGGGGAGTGAGAGAGAGAAGAAGAGAGGGGGAGTGAGAGAGAGAGAGAGCGAGAGAGAGAGAGAGAGCGAGAGAGAGAGAGAGAGAATAAGAGAGGGGGAGAGAGAGAGAGTGAATAAGAGAGGGAGGAGAGAGAGAATAAGAGAGGGGAGAGAGAGAGAGATAGAGAATAAGAGAGGGGGAGAGAGAGAGAGAGAGGGAAGAAGAGAGGGAGAATAAGAGAGGGGAGAGAGAGAGAGAGAGAGAGAATAAGAGAGGGGGGAAAGAGAGAGAGAGAGAAGAAGAGAGGGGGAGAGAGAGAGTGCGCCACCCCTGCGCACCCAGGCCACACGGCTCACCTGCTGCCACCGGTGTGTCTCCAACCACTTGCCGGTACGTATAGCAGTACACCAGGTCACACATCTGAGACAGAGCCGTCATCTGAGACAGAGTCCAGAAACATGATTGGCACAGTACACACACTTGCCCAAGACAACATCACCTTCCCGCCCCTGTGCAACCAGGCAGAGGCACCCCAGCCCCTCCCGCCGCCCATCGGAGCATGCCCGCCAATGCACACCCAGGCGTCACTGCTCACCTTCCTCCACTGGCGTGTAGACAGGAGGTCCCACCGCATGCTGCTGCAAGCCACAAGCCCGGGGCCGGCAGACATGGCACCCTCCACCCCATACAGCCATGCTCCGCAGGCCACCAGGTCTCACGTTTGGTGCTGGGTCTTGATTACTCCATGGCATAGGACATACCAGTGCACCCGGCATCATCGCAGGTTGCACACCCGCTCAGCCCAATGGGTGTCACTAACTCTGGGATCCCGGAAGCGACGCCACGTGGCGGTAGGCCCGCGCTGCCCGCTGGCTCTGGCCTACACTGCGGTCCAGCAGGGAACACAAAACCTGAGCTGTCCAGACCGCCGGGAAGGGGGATCATCGCAGGCTGCACACCCGCTCAGCAGCTAAAGGTGCCACTGACTCAGTGCACCCAAAGCTACCATCCCGTGGCAGAGTGCCTGTGCCGGCCTCGGAGCGTTAGTGGAGTGGTCTGGCCTGACGTACGCTGGATCAGCGCAGGGCTCGCAAAAATGACTCGTGGGCTCTGGGCGTGGTTCAGTCCATGTCCGGACATGGAAGTGACTGATGCGTGTGTCCCTGTTGTAGTGTTCACGGGACCCGGTACACAATATGCAATGTAGTACCCTCTGACTGGCATCCCACAGAATGAGCATCATTGACGCAAGGGAAATCACTGTCCTTACATTCATCCACACATTCATACATAAATGATGAAGACATGACACAGCAGTGCATCACTGGATTTTTATTGCACATCCAGTGCAGTTCTGCAGCTGGAGCGGTACAGGGCAATGCCGAGCACACTACACAATATGGGCCCGTGGAGAGCCAGCCAAAGTCCATCTGGGGATGACAATTACTGTGAGAGAGGAAGGGTACAGTCCGCAGTCTGGTCGCCGTGTCATTGTTCATCAAACAGGATATGGCAGTCCATGTCGCTGTCCAAGGTGAGTGCATCGGAGTGTATTGGGGGTCAGTGGAAGGTCATGAGGCCATGTGCGGCACCAAACAGAAACAGGCCAGGTAGCGGAAATGAATGCTAGTGCCTCCTGATCACAAACCCATCCACGTCCTCGTCCCCAGATGTGTGCTCTGCCCCACCTGTGGGTGTTGCAGTACCGTCTGGGGCAGTGTGTGCCACTGACACATCAGGGGCCGGTGGAGGGTTGTCGGCCGCACTGTGTGGCAGTGGTACATCAGGTGCCGGAGTGGATACGCCTGTCACACTATGAGGCACTGACACACCAGGGGGCGGAGATGTGGATGGTGTGGGGGCAGCAGCATTAATCAGCGCCACTCCTTGTAGCAGCAGTGCCATGATGATGGTCTGTAGGGCATGGTAGATCCCAGCTACATTTCGCTGATGTGCAGCGGTGGCTTTCATCCTTTCTGCCTCCATCCGCACCATGCCCTCCATGAGCCTCCGCATGTGTGCCAGCTCACGGCTGCTATCGCTGGTGCCCCTCTGAGCGGACAGGTGTTCTTCTTTCCGCGTCAGGACTCCAGCAATGTCAGTCAGGGCTCGTTGGAGACCATGGAGGGGGCCTAGACAGCCATGGATGGCGTCCAGTTTGGTGGCCATGAGGTCAAACCCCACCCGCACCTGCACAGCCATCTCCCTCTGGGCCTCCAGCACACGGCGTTGGAAGGCCGTGTGTTGTTCCTGGAGGTCTTGGGAGACTGCCGGAGCCGTGGTTGGCTCCTGCTGGGTGGTTTGGGTGGTGGGTGGGGTCTCCTCGATGCAGCTGGTCAGCCCTGATTCTGGAGGTGAGTCACGGATTATGTCAATGATGTCCAGGAGGGCTTGTGCATCGATGCTGGGGTTGTCCTCCTCGTCATCAGTGAAGAGTGACTGGGACTGCTCTGTAGGGGGTGTTGACGGTGGCTCTGCAATGTGAAGGGGAGATGATGTATTGCAATGTGTCGACATGTATCTAGCCGCATGGTACATGTTGACATTCAGACAGCATGGCATTATACATTGTGTCATTGTGTGGATCTGGGCGATGACCCAGAGTCATTGAGGGTGTGCACTGTGCTTTGCTTGATTGTGTATGTGTGCCATCATGGCCATCTCCACCCGTCCCCCCAGTACCTGGTGGTCACTCACCCTGTTGCGGTTGTGTGTCCTGTCGAGCGGTGTCCGGTCCCCCAACTCCGGCCACAGTATCGACACTGATGACTGTCGACATCAGCTCCTCCATGTCATCCAGCACGAGCTGTGGCTCTGGGCCCCCACCTCCAGTCTGCATTGCTGCCTTCTGGTTGGCTGAGAGTTTCTCCTTGGTCTTTCGCTTGACGTCATTCCATCGCCTCTTGACCTCGTCCATTGTCCTCTTGTGCTCTCCGACGGCATTCACCTTGTCCACGATGTCCCGCCATATTCCAGTTTTTGTGCCCAATGACACGTTGGAGGTGACGAACAGTTGTTGATGGTGTTCCATCACCTTCGTGACTATGATCCTGTTCGCCTGCGGACTGAACTTCGTCTTCCTCTTCTTGTCCTTGCCCTTTCCTGTCCCCGATGTCCCGGGCTGGTCGTCCGGGGTGCTTGTGGGGTTGCGCTTGTCCTCTGCGCCTGCTCCGGTTACCTCTATGGTGCTTGGGTGTTGGTCAGTTTGTGGTTGGGTGTTTTTTTCTACTTTTATGGTGATTTTTCCCGCCTGCCAGGTGTGTGTTGCAGGCCTGGCGCTGCTTATCACTGATTTCCTCATCGCGCTTTGGCCCATCGCAGGTTTTTTTGTGTTGTGGTTTGTGTTTTTATCTCCATCGAGGTGGTTGTAACGCGGACAATGTCCGCGGTTTCGGCAGACTATCGCATGGTACCGCCTTGTTGTGAATTCCACGTTGACACGGGGTTATTTTTCCACGATGGGCTGTGATGTTGAGAGTTGCATTAAGCTACTCTTGCGGTAGTTATCACACGTTCTTGTGAATATACCCCAGAGTGTTTAAACATATTGGAGGATTTGAGACTGTCTTTGGAATTGGTCAAACCAACTGTTGAACATAATCAAATGGTTTTGACTACCTTTTCAATGCAACCATACCTATTTAACGTTCTTAATGCTCAGCATAGGTTTGTTCTTACGCGTTTTAGGATGGATATATTTTACCATCTGACGAGTTTCCCAAATGTCAACAACTGGTCAATTGATCTAATGTATTGCCCTTGTGATAGCCTGTCTAAACAATCAACTATGCACTTACTTTTCTCTTGTAAATGTATACAGATCTGAGGAGTTCTTTTATTGTAACTTTAATGAAATCTTTACATTTTGAACAATGTAGGCCAGCGTTTTTATATCCGCAATTACTTCTAAATCTGTATACATGCGTGGTACTACCAAGACTTTTGAGGGCTGCATTAACTAGAAGAAAGTCACTACCTGCTGTATGCTAAATTGTGTTTGCATTTTATTATTCCTGTTTGTTAATATTATCTCTGACTTTTAATGAATTGTTGTTTTTATGTATACTTTTATGATACACTTTGTGAATCGAATAAAGATGATTAATTGATTGTTAGACCTGGCACCTTCGCGTGAGTCTCCCTTCCACTTTTTGTCACTGTGCCTCATGTGTTTTTATGGTGTTGGCTGCTCAAAGCACTGTGCCACTGCCAACCAGTGCCACCGTGCAAGTGCTCCCTCTGTAAAATGTATATGTTGGTTGGATTCCATGATTGGCTTACTATCAGACCCCAGTAAAGTGCACCAGGAGTGCCAGGGCGTGTAAATACAAATGCCGCTGGTGGGCTCGCAGCACTGGTTGTGCCACCCACAGAAGCGGCCTGGTAAAATATGTCTAAGGTCTGCCATTGCAGAACCTGCGTGCAGTCTGGTACTGTCATGCTGACTGCGCAAGTGCACACACTTGCCAGTCCCTAAACCTTCCCTTAACTTCATATTAGTCACCCCTATGGTAGGCCCAAGGGCAGGGTGCATTGTAGCATAAGGTAGGACAAGCCCTGATGTGTGTGGCATGTCCTAATAGTGAATTACAGCCATTTTCGTTTTTCACTATTGTAAGGCTACCTGTTCTCATAGGCCAGAATGGGCTGTTAAGATTGTTACACCCTATGATCCTAGCAGGCCCAGGGAACATGGTAGAAAATCGAGTTTAGTATGCCTGAACTCAGAATAATAAGGTACATCTTTTAGTAAGGTTTATTTTAATATTCTGCGCTTGCAAATGCCACTTTTAGAAAGTTGGCCTTTGCTTGCCTAACCATTTCAGCCCGCCTCTGTGTGATGTGAATCTGCTGTCTGGCTTGTGTGAGTGACAGGGCTGGGGAAACCCAGATGGGCAGGGCTAGGTAGCCTGGTGGTGAATAGGAAGATTGACATATAGATGGGTGGGAGGAGTACACCTGGACTCTGAATAGGGTTGTGCTCTGCCCCTGTGGAGCGTCTGATGACTCTGCCCTGCACCCTGAAAGAAGCAGCCTGCATCGCGTAAACAAAGTGCTCAGAAACCGGACTGGACTAGGCAAGGGCCCCCCTGGCCTGGCAGAACAAAAGAATTGCTGTATAAATGTAGGAGCCCTGCTCCCAAGAAATTAGATCCTGTCTTGCCAAGAAGAAACCTCTGTCCGACCTGAAGGAACTGGAAAAGCTGCATGGAGGAGTACTGTCCCTGACCTGGGGGATTGGCCTGCAGTGGTTGCCTTGCTGCTGAAGAAGAGGAAGAAAAGACCCCAAAGACTTTTATTTGACTTGTGCTGAAGATCTCCAAGGGCTTGTGAGTGAGCTTGCCCCCTTAACGAAGTCCCAGGACTAGTGGACTTCACCGCCGTGGAATCGCCTGGGAAAACAGACCGTTTCCCTCGCATCTTCGCTTCGAACTGCTGTGTACGTCTCGCTGATCGCAGCGTACTCCCCGTAAGCTGATTCCCCGTTGTCCGGCATGAACAACGCGTCTGTGGCCCCTCTACGAGCCGCACCTCGCACCGCAAAGGAAGGTACTGCCAGCCTGAGCAACGCGATTTATCACCCCTACGAGCCGTAGCTCGCACCGTAACTGAAGGACATCACCGTACCAGCTTGCACCCCCCTACGGACCATACTATCAATGTACGCGCCTCTCCCCTGCTTTGGGAAAGGCCGTGGTACGTGTGGTGGTCGCGTACGTCTCCTGTCCGGAGCGTACTGTTCGCCGGTCTCAGCTGCCAAAGTGAAGCCCAGCGATCCCGGTACGTCGCGTACCCGAACGTCTGGCAGTACGAGGCGTACTCTCGCCCCGTCCCCTGAGCCTCGCACGCCCAAGGTCTCCCGTACCATAGTACGCGCCGCTCGGAGGACTTCGCACTGTACTGTGCGCCTGCTGCCAAGGAAGTGTCCGTGACGAACTCACCAAGAATCCAGGTACTGTGCCCGTTCGCACCTTAGGGTGTACACTTCATCTGAAGCGCCTGCAGTGCATGTACGACCCGTCCCAAAGCCTGTGTCTACCGCGTACGACCCGTACGGAGAGGGACGACGCGCACAGAACTGAAAAATTACGCTGAAACCAAGAACTCTTGCCAATAAGTATTGTGGGCCCTTTAAAACATTATTTTGGTCTTGTGCTAAGCCTGATAAATTTATATAAAGTATTTTTGATATATACCCAGTGTGGAGTCCATCTGTGGAGGGTCACTGTATTACTGTGTGGGTATTCATAAATGCTTAGCCTAAACGCCTTGTCTGCTCGCGCCAAGCTACCTAGAGGGTGAGCAGGGGTTATTTCTAGAGTGTACCCCCTACCCTGACTAGAAGAAGGACCCTCTGCCTGTCCCAGGTACCTACCTGTGCCAATCAGAGAATCTGGATTCTAACATTGATTGACTCCCACGGGTGTCCAGTTTTCAGAAATGTCTGGTTTTTTTAGGTTGCCCCAGATGTTTGCAAGCCCGGGACCAAAAATGCAGGTGTCCACATATCTATCACAAAACGACCTGGTTTTTAAAGGGGGTCAATTGTGTTTTTGGTACCGTTCTCAGCGGCCATCTAGGGAGACCTACCAAACATTTCTGAAAACTAGACACCCAGGGGAGTCCAGGGTGGTGCGGCTTGCGTGGATCTCCCAACATCTTCCATCCAGAATCCCCTGCAAACCTCAAGTTTAGCAAATAAAATCACATTTTCTTCACTTTTCTGTGTGGGAAAGTTGTGTGCTCACCGGGCCCCCACAAATTTCCTGCCACCTAGTGATCCCCCATGTTTCCTGATAAAAATGGTACCTCACTTGAGTGGGTAGACCTAGTGCCCGTGACAGAAAACACCCCAAAACGTACTGTGGAGACATCAAAATTACCTAAGACAAAATGTCCTGGTTTTGCAAGGGGGGTCACCTGGGTTTTTGCCCCCGGGCTCAGCGGCCATCTAGGGAAACCTACCAAACCCAGACATTTCTGAAAACTAGACACCCGGTGGAGTCTAGGGAGGTATGGCTTGCATGGACCCTCCAACATTTTCCCTGCAAACTTCAAGTTTAGCTGAAAATCACATTGCCTGAACCAATGTCCTACCACTCAGTGTTCCCATCAGTCTCCCAAGTAAAATGATACCTCACTTCTGTGGGTGGGCAAAGGGCCTGCAACTGGGAAGGGCCAAAAACATAGGGATTGAGGGGATAACACAGCACATTCTAAGTGCTATCTTTTTTTTAAAATACGTTTTAGGCGATTGTGCATAGGACACCCACATAAGTGAAGTTAAAGACCTGAGACAGCATTGCTGTGGCCAGATAAGTGGAGCCAAGACTTATTGATTCCTCTAGTCAGTTATGGGACGATCTGTTTTTGATTCCTCGGATGAGGAAGCCAGGGGCATGGAAACGTTGCTTAGCCCAACATAATGAGGCAGATCTGAGTCAGAAAGCCATTAAAAAATGGCAAGAACAGGAGAATCACGTACTTACTATTAATACCTGGAAAACCTTAAATACGCTGATTTTAGTTTTCTTCGAGGATCTAATTGGAGAAGAATGTTATTCTTTAGTAAATGGCTCCTGTATCGCACTCCTGCTGCCATCGCTAAAATGTACGCTAATACTAGTGCCACCTGTTTTAGATGTCAGCAATATACTCCTGCTAACTGATCTCATATTATAGCTCACTGTTTTAAAATTGTGCCTTTTTGGAATGAGATTTTCGAATATTTGCAGAAGTACTGTGGGATCCAGATTACTTATAACGTTAAATTAATACTGTATGGATATGACTCTGATCTCGGTTTGATAGAACAGATGGTTAAACTATTATTTATTGCAATGGCAGTGGCAAGGTCTCTGGTGCTCCAGAACTGGAAGTCAATTCAAGTTCCTTTGTTTAATGTCTGGCTTAAAAAAATGAGGAATGTTAGAAAGAGTGAACTGCGATATGCACAGCGAATTGGTGGGACGAAGAAGTTTGACAAAATTTGGAGTTCTTACTTTGAGTAATGTTGGACTCTTGTATTCTGTGAATAATTTTTCTTATGTACTTTTATTTTTGGCTGCCAATTTATGTTATTGTCACATTGAAATTATGATACAAGAACTTCAATAAAAAATGTATAAAAAAAAAAAGCATTGCTGTGGCCAAGAGAGGAAGTGGTAAATAAATTTAGAGACTAAGGAAAGGGATAAGCATAAAATCCTACCTGCTACTTATAAGGCGGTGATTTCCGCAGCAGGTCCAAAGCAACGAGCACAAAACAATACGCCGGGGCAGGTGTCTGCAGAAAACTTAGATACAACGCCCATACTCACCGGAACTGCCACTGCTGCTTCTGGAGGTACTCCCACATGGGGGGCAATAGAGAGGGACAGAGTACTGGAAACAAGCCGGAGCCACGAAAGTGGGAGACCTGTACCAGGATGGGGAACTACTCCCCTTTGAAGAGTTCAGTATAGATTGGGGCATACCACCCGGACACTTCCTCCTATATGGAGCAGTCATGGGGGCAAGGGCACGACTGAGCCACCACGACATGCCAACCTGCGAATATATAGGCCTGGCAGGGGGGACCATAAAAGCGGTCACATGTTTGCATGTAGACCGGTTGAGGCGCCGGTGAGTAGAAGACATAGGCAGACCGCTGGAAGCCAAAGACTGGGAGAACATATTATTGTGGACGACTAAGGTATCTAGGAATGCACATTTCATCCTAATCAACTTCTATATGTTGCACCGAGCGTACATAACACTAGAACACATTAACAGGTTCTTCCACAGAGAGGATGCCGAATGCCCCAGGTGTAAAGAACGAGGGGTGGATTTTATCCATATGATGTGGAACTGCCCGTCCCTGACACAATACTGGCAGGAGGTAACAAGGGAGACGGCTAGGATAACAGAAAGGGTAGTCCCATGTACACAAGCACACACACTGCTTACCCTGTTCCCACACACAGCCAAGACTAAGGTCACTGATAAGGTCCAGGACCTCGCCTTCATCCTAGAAAAGTGGGAAATTACTAGCAGATGGAAAGCGCCGAACGGCTTCAGCATGCATAGATGGAAACAAGAGTTAGTGAAATGGGCGGGGTGCGAAGGCAGAATATTGCTCAGAAACACGAGAAGGGGCCTTGGTAGGGTGGAGAGGGCTCAGGCATGGGAGGTGCTGATGGAAGAAAGGAGGAACGAAGACCCTGGGTCTGAAGCCACCACCCCTGAGGGACCATCACGACAGGGGAGCCCACAGAGGCAGAATCAGGAGGGGACCACAGGGCAGGTATCAGGAGATAAGAACCCTTAGAAGCCTACACCCCGAAGGGGGATAGAACCGACAGGAAGCGATAGAGTACAGCAGAACTGCTCAACAAGGGGCAGCGAAAGCGATTGATAAGGCTTGACTTGTGATACCAGGAGACAGCAGTGCGGGGAATGGGTGGGGGGTAGTTGGGTTTAAGTTTAAGGGGGAATGTTTGGGGGAATATAGAACAATGAATAGAACTCACGAATGTAACGATCAGTGAACTGGCTATAGTCAGGAACAGCATCTATGCAAATGCACTCGCCATATGCAAGGAATGTGTAACGAGACAGACTCAGATTGCAAATTGTATCCCTGTAAGGATGGTGGAGTGAGGGAATAATGTATGAAATTGCAATTAAATTCTGTTTAAAAAAAAATAAGGTAGTGATTTCTCAGGCTAACTCTACTTACTAGAAAACACAACTAGATGATGGACGGAGCGCTGAAACATTTCCACCACTCACCCCCAGTCACAGATCTGGGTTTAATCCATCATTCTTTTGCTCACTATGCCACCCCAGTTCAAAACTAGCCATATGCAAATCAGTCTGAATCTGTGCCCCATGGTAACAGTTCAGCCTGAACTGCCAGGCCAGGTCCTCCCTGCACCAGAAACAAGCATCCTGGGACCGGATTTTGGGTAACACCCCATAACATCCAGGCTAGCGTGAATCCAGTGGCAAGCGAGCAAGGGGACCCACGTCTGGGCATACCCTTGGCCACTTAGGGTGAACATAGCAAACACAACAAGATGATGGACGGAGTGCTGAAACTTTTTAACCACTCGCCCCCAGTCAAGAGATCTGGGTTTAATCCTTCGTTCTTTTTCTCACTATGCCACCCCAGTTCAATCTCAGCCATATGCAAATCCGTCTTGACCCTGTTCCTCATGGGAACAGTGCAGCCTGAACTGCTAGGCCAGGTCCTCCCTGGCAGCATTTGATACTGTTTCTCCCACACATATGGTTAACGGCTTCACCACGTAGGGGTGGGTGCGAAGGAGCTGGAATTGCTTCATTCCTTTCTGGTTGGGAGACGTCAGATTGTAAACTGCGGTCAGTTCAGGGCCAAGGCTTTTAGTCTCCCATGTGGAGTGCCACAGGGCTCCACGCTGAGTCCCACACTTTTTAATCTGTATGTTTCGCTTTGGGCAACCTGGGTGATATCTTTTGGTTTCCAGGTGTTGTCTTATGTCGACGACTCACAAATTATTGTGTCTTTCCCTGATATTCTCTCTGAAACGGCAGGGAAATTTAAACTCTGCATGAGTGATATGAGCCCCTGGATGAAGAACAACTTCCTTAAGTTAAATGTTGAGAGACAGAAGTTATGGTCTTTGGAACTCATTAGTCGGTCTAGTCAGAGCTATGGTGGCCGGAATCCTGTGGGCCCTCCCTACCCCTGTGGAATCAGTTAAGAATCTTAGAATACTAATGGACACCTCTCTCAATTTCAATCTACGAGTAAATCACACAACAAGCAGTTGTTTTTCATCATCCGCACCCAAAGGAATATTTTTCCTTTTATTCCTGAGGAACTTCTTAAATTGTAGTAAGGAATCCCTTAATACGTACATACATTGTTAAGTTAGCATAACCACGTTAGATGTTAGAAAGCCATCTTGCTGCTTTTGCGCACGACACTGCATCTACATGTTATTGTTTAAGCAAACTGCTGGCTCGCGCTTTGCCTCACACGAGAGCAATCTGTTGTTACCATCCCGAGCTCTACGCAGCGACCTTGGTCTGTACACGGTGTAACAAGAACAGTCTGGGTCGTTGGACAATGCATGTTTTCCACTCTGGGTTGATCGACTCACTATTTAGCCATAACATACAGCCAGCTGCGAATACCTGAAAGTTGGTGCTTTTAATATTGCAGACATCATGTTTAGTATTCAGACCGAAGACGAGCCTTCCTGCGAGAAGAATCCTGATGCTCCTGTGATGTGATTTCACTAAGCTGATCTTTGAGGTATGGGGTCCCCCCTTCAAGCCTAAGAGACCTTCTATTAGCATAATAATAATATTAGCTTCTTAGTAAAGGGAAGGTGGTAGTATCCACTGTCATTTATAACATGATCACTCCTTTTATATTCTATGGTATTGTAACGATGCTGATGGTTTTAATTATAATCATTTGTCTGCTTGTATTAGCCAAAGTACTGCATCTGAGGACACGTGGTCTATAAAAATAAACTCTTTTTATTTTCACCGTGTCTCCGTTTATTCTTGTTGTGGACTAATGTGAGAATAATATACGAACAGGTATTTCCGATTCCCACCATTCCTGAGAGTATACTGAGTCGCTTGTTCTGGGTTGTCTTTTCATTGGGATCGCCGAGCCAAATCTCGGATAACGAATGGGACACTTATGCTAGCCGGATACTGGGTTCTGGGTTCTGAGGTGAGTTTCTGGTACACCACAATTCACTGAGGTCCTGGGGTTCTACGCATAGTTCTGTGTATAAGCAGAATCCCTGCAACATGGCGCACCTAACGTTTGGTCTATGAGTTGAAACGCCTTAGTAGTGCTTATATTAGTCCACAACGCCCTCATTCTTGTTTCTGGATAACAAGTCTGACGGATTTAAACCTACCTATTTCTGTTGATATAGGTTTCTTCAAGCTTGATCATTAAAAAGGTTATTGAACCCTTGTGCTACTGATTGCTTCGAGTGTAGCTTGTCCTTATGGCAGTAGATATTGCGGCGCATAGCCGTGCAGCTCTGAAACGTCATTTGACGCAGTATGGGTGCCGGACACTGGTATGAACGTCATCTTTGTGGTAGGAGCCGATGCGGCTCATCCCTATGAGTTGTTCTACTCTTGGGTGACGATTCCGGCAGTGAGTGAGGACGATAATACCTTTCATTCTTACACTGCCGCTGCCGTGCCAGCGAACTATACAGCGTATAGGACACAGGAAATACCAATATCTCCTTGGCAGCATCTTATTTGGTTTAATGGCACCCTTCCCCATGTGGTTATACCGCCGAGAATGGGCCCTTTATCGATTGCAGGGGCCACTTGGCCGGTACTAGCCGGATTTACGCCTCATCCCCGTTACCTCACGGTGACGGTGGCTGAGTTGCGTGTACTGCACACTGCCCTTATGACAGTATATAGGGCGTTGGTGCAGTACGTTTCGCGCAATATGCAGGCGGGGGCACCTGCTGTTGCGGGTCAACCTACTGACCACCACGCGGTAGTCATTAGTCCTGTTATGGTTAATTCTGTTATGGGCAAGCGCCCCCAAACTAGGGATGATTTCCCCTTTTGGCTTGCTGAAAAATTTGACCAAATAGAAGCGGTATACCCGAATACATCTCCTGTGGAGAAACACAGGATCCTTACCATTAGTTTGCCTAAAGACTTGGTCCCCGACATTGATGATTGTGTAAACTGGGGGAAGGTCTTTGCAGCAACGTACTCGCAGTGCTTTGGCACTCTGTCTATGTTGATGCTGCCCTCCGTTATTAAACGTGTTCAAGATAACCACGGTGCGGAGTCTGCGATAGAATTAGGAATGCGGCTCCTCGAACAGTTTGACCTGGTGGCTACCATGATAATGGGTAACCTTAAAGGTGATGCTATGCAGTTCCAAGTTCGTAATGAACTGAAGAAAGTGGCTGATGAGGATAAGCCGCGGGAATTTGCGAAAATAATCTCGTCTGCGTACAGAGATTTGGGTCGTAGCTCTTTAGGAGTTAAGCCTGTGATCAAAACTCCCGATAGTAAGCAGCAGGGTAAGGCGGAAGCCTCTGGTAAGGATGACCGTCCAAACTTTCAGAAACAGAATTGGCGGTCGAAACAACAGGGAAAGCAGCAGCAGAAACAGGGCTCTCGGCCTGCCTCTCCCGTTCAATCAGGTAGTGAACGCACTTATGATCTGCGTGATCGTGCTACTATTAAGTCTCCTGATAGATTTCAGGTTTCTGAACAACGTTCTCCTCATTCTTCACAGGAAACATCAGCTTCACAGTCCGGTGGCGGAGATGGTGGAAAAGGTCGGGGTGCTCCACAAACACGTGACCAGCCCCGACAGACTGAGGGTAAAGGCAAGCAGGACGAATTTGCACAACAAAGACCCCCGTTTCAGAAGAAGAAAGTGGCTGCTCTGACGGCAAGGTATGCCTCAGATAGTGCGGACACAGCTTCGGAACCGGACATGGGCGCTGACGCTACTGGACAGCGCGGCGGAAATTACCATAGTCCGTCAAGCTCTGCGTCCATTTCTGGCGGCGACAGCAACTGATATATTGGTTACTGTTGAAACAGCTGACACCAGAGTGGCTCCCCCTGACAGACTTTATGAAATAGTCTTACTGATTGAGGGTGACATACAACGTACAATAAAGGGGATTTTTTGGGATAATCTGACTACCACCTATGATATCCTCCTAGCGGAGGCAGATTGGCCCCCAGCTTTCATTTTAGAAGCTCCTAGAGGGGAGGAGGTAATCCTCCCGTCCTTTGCGCACATGGTGCCTAAGGACCAGGCTGAAGTGTACGCTGAGGAGTGGGCGCTGGCGCTTGCGCCGGCGGTGTATCGTACTCAGGTGGGATGGGACCGGTTGTCCCCCTGCCATGAGATTCCATTGCGGTCTATGCCCCAGCCTCAACCCCAATATCCCATGCGTCGTGAAGCTAGACCGCACGTCGCGGCGATCCTTGAACAATTGGAGTATCAGGGTGTTATTGAAACCTGTGTGTCCCCTATGAATAACCCTTTATTCACTGTAACAAAGCCTGACGGCTCGTACCGTTTAGTTTTGGATTACCGGCACCTAAATTCCCATTGCCGGACCTGCGCGGTACAAAATACTCACAGCTCGGCTCTTGTCGACAGTCTCGTGCGTAAAAGATTTAAATCGACACTTGACATTTCCAACGGCTTTTTTAGCCGCAACCTATCCACACTGAGTAGCCAGTGGACGGCGTTTACTTCGGGCGGCAAACAAAAACAGTTTACGAGATTAGCCATGGGCTACAAAAACAGCCCTGGCGTCTTTTCTGCTCGCGTGGTTTCTCTCTTGGAGAGAATAGACCCCGACGCATACTCCTATGTTGACGATATCTATCTCACGGATGATGAGCTGATGCCTCATCTGTCTCGAGTCGACAATATTATAGTGAGTTTTGCTGACTATGGCTACAAATTCAATTGTGCGAAGTCACACATCGCGGAATATACAGTGTTGTTTTTGGGCTACGAGCTCAACAATGAGGGTACGGGATTAGCTACTCACTTTCTGGAGAAGTGCGCATGCTTGCGCGCTCCTACAACGCTGAAAAAAAATAATTTACAATCTTTGCTGGGCTTTCTGAATTTCGGACGTACGTATATTCCTGATTATGCCCAGCGTATCAAGCCGCTTTATGCCTTGGTACAACCTTCCTTTTCGAAGTCTAGCTGGCAGCTAGAACACTCTGCTATTCTACAGTCTTTACAGGCTGATCTTCTTGCTTCACAATACTTGCTGACGCGTGATAACCGCACTAACCTGGTAATAAGAATAGTACCAGGCGCCGTGGGTTTCACGTATTTGACGTTTAATGAGGGCGATACGGTCCCCATTGCGTATAAATCACACTTGTACACCTCTGCTGAATTACGTTTTTCCACAGTCGAGAAAGTTCTGACGGCTGTACAGATGGCAATCCTTAAAGAACGCGCACTGTCACATGGGAAACAGATTCTGGTTGTAACACTGTTGGACCTGTCAGCCCTAGGGTGGTCTCCCCTTCTATTTTTGTATCGTGCCTCATTTTTTCCACCCTCATTTTTATGTTGGACTAGGTCTCCGGGCGCCTTTTCATTGCCAGGCAGTGTTAAGGTGCAGGTGCTCCCTTCTCCCAAGATGGCTGCCACAGACCCCTGCTACTGCAGGGTGGTCGTTTTTCATAGTAGCACCCTAGCTGCCAGGAGCTGGCTGGGACCCACAACTATGTTGCGATACCAGCCCGCCTTTTTGTCCCATAGTTAGAGTGGGGAAGCTCCTGGAAGAAGCTGGAACCTTCTAGAAGGGAGGTGGGGTTTTACTTTTGCCGCCTTGGCTAGAGGTCACCTGACCTAGGGCTACTTAAGAGTGGGAGGGAAGCTTTTGTGGTGAGTTGGCCATTGGGGTGAAGCAGAGCTGGAAGAATCCACCAGGAGTGTAGGCGGTAGGGCCTAGCCAGGGACTTATGCCTCTGAGAGTGACAGGATTTAGGTACTGCCTCTTAAGTGAGTGAGGGACCCTGTGAATCCCACTGATCTTGCCCAGTAGTAGGAGTACCCAGAGACTCTCTGCCAGCCTGACTAGGAAGGACCTAGTCGCCCTCTCCATCCCTACCCCTGTAACAGAACCCCTTAAGGGCGCCAGATACATCTGCGCCAAAAGACTTCATCTGTCAACTGAGAACTGAAACCTAACTTTAAGAACTGAGACTGCATGACAAGAGCGAGCTGTAAGCCTTGAATGCCAGAGCTGAGACTGCGTGTCCAAGCTACCCTAGTGAACAAAATACTAAGCCGATTGCCAAGCCACCGGGGATCGACCAGGTACTAGCGCTGTGACCCCCGCGCTCCCTGCCCTGGTCTGGGACCCCCGGCAGCGTGCTCCGCTGAGCACCATATCCCCATCCTTAATTTGAGCCCCCGCTGCGACGACAAAGCCAGCGCGCTCACCGCCGCGGCCTGGAGGCCTGGAGGAGTGCCCTGCTGTGTCGCGAGGCCCAGGCGAAGTCCGGGGCCCCGTCGCTGCCGTCGCAGCCGTGTGAGGAGAAGCGCAAGGTCGGGGCCGAGTTCCCCCAACGTCGTGAGGACGGACGCCTGCTGACGCCGAGACGGAGGTAAGCCCGGAGGCCGAGATCCCCCCTGGTGCGCCCCCTGCTGGTCTGGAAACCACACCGCACTTGGCCCGGGTTGTCCCCTCCGTGGGAATCCCCTCCCCTGCCTGCGCGACGGAGAGACCCCGCCGAGGGATCCTGTCCATGTCCCCCCTCCTGTGTTACTGAGCGCGGTGCTCTGTGAACTGCACCGGAGCATAGGGACTCGCTCCTCAAGTCCAGTAATCTTCCCCGCTGGAAGCCGTTCAAAGTACTGACTAACATTACTCCCGTGTGGCGCTTCACGCCACCGACTCTGCTTGCTCAGCCGGAGAGACCGGGACGGCGAGTAACCCCATGCGTTATATGCACTGCTCGAAAGTAACTATATGCCAAGGAATGCGAGTAGCGCATTGTGTTATATGCTCTGCTCGAAAGTAATTACATGCCAAGGAATGCGAGTAGCGCACTGTGTTACATGTTCTGCTCGAAAGTAACTATATGCCAAGGAATGCGAGTAGCGCATTGTGTTATATGCTCTGCTCGAAAGTAATTACATGCCAAGGAATGCGAGTAGCGCATTGTGTTATATGCTCTGCTCGAAAGTAGTTACATGCCCAGGAATGCGAGTAGCGCACTGTGTTATATGCTCTGCTCAAAGGTAATGACATACGACTGATTACGAGTCACGCGATGTATTAAATGTTCTACGCAAACGTATCCACATGCAACTGATTGCGTGTAGCGCTATGTTTATATGCCTTGCTTCACAGTACTAGGGGCCCTTGATCACGAGGAGCGCTCAGTTCTACAGGCGCCATGTTAGTGAACCCAATGTGTCCCCTTTCAAGTATTACGCTTAGTTAGACGGCCGGTTCAGGGAAAGACTTTACGTAAACGCGCACGGCGCTAGAACAAGGTTAGGCACTGCATAGATATCACCCAGAGTGTCGAATGTAATGTCACAATGGTATTATGATTCATGTATTACCTTGTTATTTCCTGAACTGCATCTGACCAGCTATACTTGGATAAACTTGAAGTATTTGCATAATTTAAACGGTGTGGCGTCCCTTATTGTGTGTGACTCTAGTCCATGAGAAGCGTGTGGTGTATGGTTGCTTAACACATAGCCCTCTGGTTGCCCGACCGGCTCGCGCCACGCTACCGCCTATAGGGCCTGGTGACCCCAGGTTCCTACATTGGTGGCAGCGGTGGGATCCTTGGGACTTGTGACCATACAGCACCCTTCCATGAGGCGAAGGGCGCCACAATTAAACGCCTATCCTACATTTTTTTTTGTTCCACAGCTCAGAAACCATTGTTGCTGGATCATTAGTTCCACTGTCCAGGTAGAGAGTGCAAGAAGCCTGGTTAGCTATTGACTGTTGCCTACACCCTAGGAATTTTCTCCTTAGTGTCTAGGTCCCCATCTGCCGGAATGGAATCCCGGTTAGCTGACCTCGAGGGGTACACAGCGAAGCAACTAAGGGAGTTCGCGCAGGAGTTGGGGGTGCCTGGGATGCGGAGGGCCAAAGGGCCGGAACTCCGTACCGCCATTAGGGCATGGGTAGAGGCCCACCCAGACGGGAGAGGGGATGAGGGACAGGAAGCGCCAGAGGCACCTCAGGGGGAGAGCGCCCAGGAAGTCCTAGACATCTTGAATGTAGACATGTCTGAGAATGTGCCCCCAGGAAGACGTTCTGGGCCCAGTAGTAGGACAGGGTCCAGGAGGAGCGCGTCTCCACAAGAGTACGAGGACAGGAGGGAAGAGAGGCAATTAAAATGGGAGCTGGCCAAATTAGAGCAGGAGAAAGAAAGGGAAAGGGCCAGATTGGAACAAGAAAGAGAGAATAAGAAATGGGCAATGGAGGAGAAGAAGCTGGCGCACGAGCTTCAGTTAAAAGAGCTGGAGTTACGCGCCCTCCAATTGAACGCATCTAACAAAGACAATGGTGGCAGCATACCCAGGGAACCTCAAGAACCAAAATTCTACCTACCCAAAGAAGTCATAGCCAATTATACATTAGGGGATGACATCATGAAGTGGTTGGAGGCATACGAGGTAGCCTTAACGGCCCATGGGGTACCCGAGAGTAACTGGGGAGGTGGTCTTTACCGGTATATACCTCCCACTGTTAGGGACACCCTGTTATATTTGGCCAAGGCGGATCAGGTTAAGTACGCCCCCATGAAAGAGGCCTTGTTAAAGAAGTTTGGCCTGAACCCCGAGAAGTATAGGCAGAAGTTTCGTGGCAGCCATAAGCTGTCCACCCAGACATGGGTAGATTTTTTTGATTATGCGAGGAAGGCACTAGATGGTTGGGTGCGTGGCAGCGAGGTACAGGACTACCAAGGGTTGTACGATCTTTTTTTAAGGGAGCACCTCTTGGATAAGAGCTTTCCGGAGCTGCACCAACATCTGGTGGACCGCAAGCTGAAGGATCCTCGAGAGCTTGCGGAGGAGGCAGATATTTGGGTGAGTACCCGGGTGTCTCACAAGGGCCCCGGGGGAGATGGCTCGAAAGGCGGACAGGGTTTCCCCCAGAAGAAAGAGGGGGGAGATAAAAAGGTGGAGTTCTCGAAAGGTCCCCAAAATAAGTTTGGGAAGGGAGTAGGAACCCCACCCCCGTCCAATTCCACAAGACCCACTTACCCTGACAGGAGTCAGCAGCCAAGGATTGTGCGGTGCTACGAGTGTGGGGAGATTGGACACTACAGAGGAGATCCCAAGTGTCGCAAGCGACCACCAGCCCCATCGGGCGTGAAGAGTCCCGGGGTGAGTAGTATAGCGCTTGGGGTGGAGCTGCCCTTAGATAGGGAAGGGGAGTGGACAGGCCTGACACTGGTTTCACTCGGGGATAGAGAGGTGGTCCCCGTAGTGTCCCTGCCCCCGAACACTGCTAAATATCAGCAGAGGGTGAGAATTAATGGGGAGGAGGTGGAAGCTCTGAGGGACACAGGGGCCAGCATGACCACTGTCGTGCGGCGGCTGGTGTCCCCAGACCAAGTAGTCCCCGAGGAGTTCCATCCGGCCGTATTGGCTGACGGCAGTTTGAGTCACTATCCAGTGGCTCGTGTTCCATTCGAGTGGGGAGGAGTCAAAGGCCTACTGCGAGTTGCTGTGAGCCCTGCCTTGCCTGTGGGGTGTTTGCTAGGGAACGACCTGGAGCACACCAAATGGAAGGACGTCGAGTTTCACGCTCACACTGAGATGCTGGGATTACCAGGGTGGACTTGCGTGAGCACGCGGTCCATGGCTGCCCGGCATGGAACTCACCCGGAGTTGGAGCCTGGAATCATGGCCCAACCCAAACCCAAACGTGGGAAGAAGAAGGTGGTAGAGGACATGCCCCGTGAGTCGGATGGGGAGGCCGCAGAGTTGCCCCCGGAGTCCGCGGAGGGAGATGTCGTTCCTGTGGAGGACTTGCCGACCCTTGCTGACTGGCAAGTGGAAGGAGGGCCTACCCGGGAGGAATTTTGTCAAGCACAAAGGACGTGCCCCACTGTTGAGGGTATGCGGCGGCAGGCCGAAGCTCAAGTGGCTAGTCAGGAACTGGGAGGTTATCATGTGTATTGGGAGGATGGTCTCCTATACAGTGAGCCCAGGGTGCCGGTACATGGATCTTCGAGGGCCATAGTGGTCCCCTAGTGTTACCGGGCCTTCCTGCTGGAGTTAGCGCACAAGATCCCCTTAGCTGGACACCTGGGCCAGGACAAAACCTTTGCACGGTTAGTCCCCCATTTTTATTGGCCCAGGATGAGGATTGCCTCAGACGCCTTTTGCAAGACCTGCAAGTCTTGTCAGGCGAGTGGCAAGACTGGGACAAAGTTGAAAGTCCCGTTGGAACCGCTCCCCGTGGTCGGGACCCCTTTTGAGAGGGTCGGTATCGATATTGTTGGGCCATTGGACCCTCCGACCGCAGCGGGACACCGGTTCATCTTGGTTTTGGTGGACTACGCCACAAGGTACCCAGAGGCTATTCCTCTGAGGACCATCACTGCACCGGTGGTGGCGCGGGCACTGTTGGGAATTTTTACCCGAGTGGGATTCCCGAAGGTCGTGGTGTCGGACAGGGGCACCAATTTCATGTCGGCCTACATGCAGGCCATGTGGAAGGAGTGTGGAGTGACCTACCGGTTCTCCACCCCTTACCACCCCCAGACTAACGGACTTGTAGGGCGCTTCAATAAGACATTGAAGGGGATGATCCGAAGCCTTCCCGAAGGCTTGAGGCGTAAATGGGACGTCCTCCTCCCCTGCTTGTTATTCTCCTATCGGGAGGTACCGCAGAAGGGAGTCGGGTTCAGCCCGTTTGAATTGCTCTATGGCCATCCCGTTAGGGGTCCCCTCAGTTTAGTGAAAGAGGGGTGGGAGAAGACTTCACAGAAGCTTCCCCGTGACATTGTCAGCTACATGCTGGCGTTCCGCAGCCAGATGGCCAAGCTGTGGAAGGCAGCCACAGAGAACCTGGAGGCTAGCCAGACCGTGATGAAGGAGTGGTATGGCCGCAACGCTCGGACGGTCGAGTTGGACGTTGGACAGAAGGTGTGGGTTATGGAACCTGGGGAGCTGTGTGCCCTCCAGGACCGGTGGACTGGCCCGTTCGACATTGTGGAGCGGCGAGGCCAGACCACATACATTGTGGATGTAAAAACCCCCCGTCAGCCCCTCAGGGTGCTCCACGTCAACCGCCTGAAGCCGCACCATGAGCGATCGGAGCTTGCTCTCCTTATGGTGACGGATGGGAGCGAAGAGGAAGAGAGTGAAGCTCTTCCTGACCTTCTTGCGGCACAAGAGAAGGATGGTTCGGTGGAAGGTGTAGTCCTCTCCCCATCCTTGACCCCAGAGCAGCAGAGGGACTGTCGCCATGTCCTGGGACAGTTCGCTTCGTTGTTCTCCCTCACGCCTGGAATCACTCATTGGTGTACCCATGATGTGGACACAGGGGATAGCCCCCCGGTGAAGAACAAGTCTTACCGGCTCTCTGACCGAGTGAAGGATAGCATCCAGCGTGAGGTGGCAAAGATGCTGGAGCTGGGGGTGATAGAACCTTCCAGCAGCCCGTGGGCTAGTCCAGTGGTGTTGGTGCCGAAAGCGGCCCCACCGGGTACGACGCCAGAACTTCGGTTCTGTGTGGACTACCGGGGGTTGAACTCTGTCACGAAGACAGATGCTCAACCCATCCCACGTGCAGATGAGCTGGTGGACCGGCTGGGAGCAGCCCGGTACCTCAGCACCATTGACCTGACATCCGGATATTGGCAGATTGCCATGGCCGACGGAGCACGGGAGAAGACAGCGTTCTCCACCCCAGAGGGCCACTACCAATTTCGAGTGATGCCCTTTGGGCTCAAAAATGCTCCGGCCACATTCCAGCGGTTAGTGAATCAGGTACTATCTGGCCTGGAGTCCTTCTCAGCAGCCTACTTGGATGACATAGCTGTCTTCAGTAGCAGCTGGGAGGACCATCTGCAACACCTCCAGGAGGTATTGCAGGCGCTGCAACGCGCTGGCTTAACTATTAAAGCCAGCAAGTGCCAGATTGGACAGGGATCTGTCGTGTACCTGGGACACCTGGTGGGCGGAGGTAAGGTGCAACCCCTCCAGGCCAAAATTGAAACCATCTTGGCTTGGGAGCCCCCCAAGACCCAAACAGAGGTCCGAGCTTTCCTCGGCCTCACTGGGTATTACCGCCGGTTCGTCAAGGGATATGGTACCATCGTGACCCCCTTGACGGAGTTGACCTCAAAGAAACAACCTCGCAAGGTCATATGGACACCTGCATGCCAAGAAGCCTTTAATACGCTGAAAAATGCGATGTGTACAGCTCCAGTACTAGCAACACCCGATTTCAGCAAGGAATTTATTGTACAGACCGACGCCTCAGAGCACGGCATAGGTGCGGTGCTCTCGCAACTCAACACCGAGGGCCAAGACCAACCTGTGGCCTTCCTATCTCGAAGACTCCTCCCTCGGGAACGGCGATGGAGCACCATTGAGAGAGAAGCCTTCGCGGTGGTATGGGCTCTGAAGAAGTTGAGGCCATACCTCTTTGGCACTCACTTCCTTATCCAGACCGACCACCGCCCCCTTCGCTGGCTCATGCAGATGAGAGGCGAAAACCCCAAGTTGTTGAGGTGGTCCATTTCCCTACAGGGGATTGACTTTCGGGTGGAACATCGGCCCGGAGTTCACCACGCCAATGCTGACGGTCTCTCCAGGTTTTTCCGCCTTAGTGAAGAGAACTCCCTAGAGGTTGGGTAGCTCTCCCCTCTTTCGGCTGGGGGGGACGCATGTTGGACCTGTCAGCCCTAGGGTGGTCTCCCCTTCTATTTTTGTATCGTGCCTCATTTTTTCCACCCTCATTTTTATGTTGGACTAGGTCTCCGGGCGCCTTTTCATTGCCAGGCAGTGTTAAGGTGCAGGTGCTCCCTTCTCCCAAGATGGCTGCCACAGACCCCTGCTACTGCAGGGTGGTCGTTTTTCATAGTAGCACCCTAGCTGCCAGGAGCTGGCTGGGACCCACAACAATGTTGCGATACCAGCCCGCCTTTTTGTCCCATAGTTAGAGTGGGGAAGCTCCTGGAAGAAGCTGGAACCTTCTAGAAGGGAGGTAGGGTTTTACTTTTGCCGCCTTGGCTAGAGGTCACCTGACCTAGGGCTACTTAAGAGTGGGAGGGAAGCTTTTGTGGTGAGTTGGCCATTGGGGTGAAGCAGAGCTGGAAGAATCCACCAGGAGTGTAGGCGGTAGGGCCTAGCCAGGGACTTATGCCTCTGAGAGTGACAGGATTTAGGTACTGCCTCTTAAGTGAGTGAGGTGCCCTGTGAATCCCACTGATCTTGCCCAGTAGTAGGAGGACCCAGAGACTCTCTGCCAGCCTGACTAGGAAGGACCTAGTCGCCCTCTCCATCCCTACCCCTGTAACAGAACCCCTTAAGGGCGCCAGATACATCTGCGCCAAAAGACTTCATCTGTCAACTGAGAACTGAAACCTAACTTTAAGAACTGAGACTGCATGACAAGAGCGAGCTGTAAGCCTTGAATGCCAGAGCTGAGACTGCGCGTCCAAGCTACCCTAGTGAACAAAATACTAAGCCGATTGCCAAGCCACCGGGGATCGACCAGGTACTAGCGCTGTGACCCCCGCGCTCCCTGCCCTGGTCTGGGACCCCCGGCAGCGTGCTCCGCTGAGCACCTGTTCTGCTTGGGTTTTCAGATCAGATAGAACCCGCTCATCAGAGCCTCACTAACCCAGCCAGAACGTTTCCCCCTCCCTCTCCCTAGGGCCTATCTACAATAGGTAACCACATATATCTTACCACCTAAGGACAGGGAATTCCTACTATACATACCAAGACCTCTTACAATCGGCGGCCTCGCGATCCCATACGGATCCAGACCTCTCTGCCCATACGACAGTATCACAAGTGGCGGCCTCGCGATCCCATACGAATCCAGACCTCTCTACCCAGACGGCAGTCTCAGCACAATCGGTGGCCTCGCGATCCCATACGAATCCAGACCTCTCTGCCCATACGACAGTATCACAAGTGGCGGCCTCGCGATCCCATACGAATCCAGACCTCTCTACCCAGACGGCAGTCTCAGCTCAATCGGCGGCCTCGCGATCCCATACGAATCCAGACCTCTCTGCCCATACGACAGTATCACAAGTGGCGGCCTCGCGATCCCATACGAATCCAGACCTCTCTGCCCATACGACAGTATCACAAGTGGCGGCCTCGCGATCCCATACGAATCCAGACCTCTCTACCCAGACGGCAGTATCACAAGTGGCGGCCTCGCGATCCCATACGAATCCAGACCTCTCTACCCAGACGGCAGTCTCAGCACAATCGGCGGCCTCGCGATCCCATACGAATCCAGACCTCTCTGCCCATACAACAGTATCACAAGTGGCGGCCTCGCGATCCCATACGAATCCAGACCTCTCTACCCAGACGGCAGTCTCAGCACAATCGGCGGCCTCGCGATCCCATACGAATCCAGACCTCTCTACCCAGACGGCAGTATCACACGACGGTTCATCCTATGATCACCATAACATAATCAGTCTCACTATTCATCAGATCACACAAGGACTGCCAGTTCGAGCATAGCCTGTTCTCCGGTTCGAGGGGCTCCTCTTTCCCTTATTCAGTTACCACTTACCTGATCAGGGTTAACATCTGTTCATGTAGCCGCAGCTGACTAGAAGAATAGGCTACCCTCTCATACAAGAACACGCAGCACATGTTGGTTCACTACAAACTGGGTACTTTATTACTCATTACATACGCAATCACATAACATTACAATATAACACATAACCTGCAAAGAAAAGTGAAAGATTAAGTTGTACACTCTAATAAGAAAGGGTCGACATCACCTTAATAGTGTGTAGCCTGCACTCAGTGGTCATCTAGGTTCCCTTCTCGCCTGTGCCTCGGCTCGCCTGGAAGTCACGCCTCCGCAGTCACGGATACATGTCTGCACCACTATGCGCTGTTCTCTTCACCCTTCTCCGAGTCACTGGGACCTCTTCCTTATCGGCTACTCTCTCCTCTCTGGCTATTCTGCTAGGAGAGTATCTGTCTCTCGGTTCTTCTCCGCCTTCAAGATGGCGTCTGTCTTCCCTGGAATAAGTAGTAGCTTTACTGCTAACGGCTAGATGCCGCCTACGGACTGAACATGTAACTGCCTCAGACTTTCACTAATATAGAGGTGCGTTTCCTCATGGAAAATTCCGGCCCGTAACCTGCCGCCCACCAAATTCTTGTACCTCCCCGTACCAAGGACACGTTCCCAGCCGGCCGGCCTGATGTAGTGTCTTCGGCATGAAGAAAAATACAATCCTTCGATAAGGGCCGGCCTGAACCGGTTCTCTCCAAGCGAATAACACCTCATAACTAAAACATTACATTTGACCTAGAAGCATCCCAAGCTGCCGGAGCAGAAAGAAAGATGGAGTCTCTCCCGTTTGAGGCCTACCAGGCCTAAATTCAGCACGGCTCCATGAAACACCCTCACTACAGGACAGGTTATCCCTAATACTAACGAATCTATCCCCTAGGCTATGTGTGCAAGCCCTGATCTATGGGGAAGAGCACAGGATCATGTCGAAGTGCCTAGTAAATAGGCTCCATTCACTACTCTAACCCTTAGACTTGAATGATAAGAGACTGAAGTCACATTCCATCATTGTTTCTCACAAGAAGGCCGGGAAAATCGAGCAGAACATTTCACCCTTGACTTCAGTCTATTATACATTCATTAAACAGAACTAATATCTGTGGAAGAATAATATGAAACAAGACTAACTGATCTATGTCTAGTACCAGGTGTGCAGAATTGAAGTAGTGAAGGAATACACTGAATAAAGCAACAGATAGAAATCAAAATGCCGATAGTAATCAGAATACCTCCTAATATCTGACGTAACATATGCAAATCAGGTAACCAATTAAAGAGCCAGTCAAACCAGCCCTGGTCAATGTGTTTTCTAACTTCTTCTGTCAAGTCATGTAGTTTATCAATGTGAGCTTGAATGGATTTTGTATGATCCGACAAGTTAAAACAACAAAGACCCTCAAAATCAGAACAATCGTGTCCATGTTTAAGCAAAAGATAATCAATGGCCGCTCGATTTTGCAAGATAGCCCTACGTTCACCCTGGGCGTCTAATTGCATGTCAGACAGGACTGTAGAAGTATGATTGATGGATTTTACCATCCAGCAGGCCATTTTCCCAATAGATTTGGCATTATAAACTGCCAAAGCAGGAACACCAACAATTGAAACAGCCAGGCTAAGGTATTCAGACTTGGAATATAAATGCAAAGATGAGTCACAATCCTCCTGTAACCTCACTGTATCTCGAATCACACGAGAGTTGGCATTCGGATGTGATGAAAACATTAACAAGCTCAGTCTAGTAATGGCACAAGGGCCTCCAGAAATATTTGCGGGAATATATGGCCAGGAAGTATTACCACATGAGAAAAGCCATCCGGCAGGTAGTAACATCGTGCGATAATGACTGGGGGTAACTACCATACTCTTGCAAGTCATGTCATTCTGAACAGAAGTACATGTTTTCGGTGTCCTTTGAAGGCACAAAGTTCGTTCATGAGCGGTGAATGAAGTGGCACCTTTCAATCTTAAACGCATACATTCAGAAATCGCACTAGGATCACAAGTAAGGAAAAAACACAAATCACCCTGTGTGATATTATAGGTAACTATTTGGGACTGGATGGGGGGTATCGGGTCTGACAGTACAGTACACAAGGGGCAATACTCATGGGTGGCAAAATCGCCCAGAAGAACATTGGGGCGAGCATTCGATAAATTGAAAATATGAGTCAAAGTCTCCAATGAAGCAGGGACAGCAACTAAACAAGTCGCTAGAATGTCAGTCACCGATCTCATCGGTGTCAAGCAGAAATGAGGGGCTTTAGTCACTCGTTTTGCTAACGTAGTCCAAAAGTTCGACGACGAATCCCACGCAGCGAAGGAACGCGACACTCGGGTTCTCAACTCAGCCCGGGTTGATGGGATCCCTCCTCTCTCGTCGTACCAGCCCAAAAGGAGTCCAACGCCGACACATCCTGCAGCAACAGTCCAAAGAATGATCTGAAAGAAAATCAAATACAGGCATTATTCATTCTCGTAAGTAACATTTGTCAGCCGGGACTGCTTCCCAGCTATCTTTCCCTGGTCTCATAACTAAAATGGTGTTGTCTTGACCGGTTGCAATGACTTCTGCTTGTTCAGGGGGATTCTTAGGCGACTGCACCCAAACTCTGGCCCCAGGATTATCTGTGGAGCCAAAACCTTTCTGGCCTCGTACAGTTAGCAACGTTGGGGCAGTGCCTTTTGTGATCTCACCACTGAAAACAGGCATTATTAGCAATTGAGCCACTCGGTCAGTTTGATGTATCAGTAAGTTAACCTCACTGCTATTCAGCAGGAGCACCTTAATCTCTCCCTGATAATCACTGTCAATGATTCCTCCAAGCACCTGAACGCCTTTTACAGCCAGCCCCGATCTAGGGGCAATTAATCCGAAATTCCCAGTTGGTATATGAACACCAACACCAGTTTCAATGATGACTCGATCCTTACTTTTTATAACGGTGTTATCCATGGCATGCAAGTCTAAACCTGCCGACCCTGGGGTCGCTCTACATGGAGCCAAAGCTCCGGGAGTAATCTCCCAGTACATCACAGTCTCTCTGATTTCATTGGGCTTAGCATCAACATTCGGAGGAAACAAACGCATAAGTGGGGATTCAGCATTTAGAAAAGGACGGTTATTCAAAATCAATAGCGCTTGAGGCAAAAAGTCTCGCCAATTCTTATACTTGTCATCTGTTAATTTACGTAACTGATCTTTCAGCAGTCCATTCAACCTCTCCACAAGACCCGAGGCCTGTGGATAATATGGTATATGAAACACCCATTCAATATTGTTTTCCACACAGAATTCCTGTACCAATCTTCCACGAAAATGGGATGCATTATCAGATTGAATTTGGAATGGCACACCATAATACATCATAATCAATTCCAATGTTTTAATAGTATTCAATTGGGTAGCTTGCTTACAGGGAAGGGCCACCAACAGGCCACTGTATGTATCAACAATAGTGCAAACATATTGACAATTCCTACTCATAGGAAGTGGACCGATGTAATCAATCTGCCAAATTTGAGCGGGCAATTTCCCGCGATGTTAATGACCTTTAACAGTTTGGGGTACTTTGCGCTGCCTGATATGCTGACAAATGGGACAATGTAGAATAACATTTTTGATTAAATCTAGGAGAATATAAATTCCTCGATCAGCAGCCCACCTGCTAGTGGCTTTCTCTCCAAAGTGTCCTGCTTTCTGGTGGGCCCATTTCGCCAATCCAGCAATATCAGAATCTTGCCTGTCCACCACTGCCTCAGCAATTTTAGATTTCTCATCTGCAATATTATGAAAGAATTTGTCAAGAGAGTCTATCGGGGTATGAGCATCCACATGGAAGATTGTAACAGTACTCTGTGGGAGCATTTCCCAAATCTCCTGCCATAATTCTTTTCCCAACAGTTCTTTTGAATGGATTTTCCAACTATGGGAATGCCAAGTCGGTAATCAAACTGCCAGTCCATTGGCAGTAGACCAAGAATCGGTGAAAATATGACATGTGCCAGGTAACTTGTTTCAGAACTTGATAAACAGCATAAAGTTCAGCAAATTGACTGCTCTTACCCTCACCAGTTGTGCTCAGCAATTTTTGTGTGATCGGATTATAGGACACCGCCTTCCAATGCCGTTTCGTCCCTATGAACCTTGCTGAACCATCCGTAAACCAGACATGGTTTCTGTCCTCCGCCGACAAATCATCAAAAGGTCTACCCCACTTAACAGGAGACTCCTGTACTAAAGGTACGGAACATTCACTCTCAGTCTCAGTCGATGGCGCCCGCGCCACCTGCTCATGCAAAGATGCAACTCCTTTTTGTCCCACACGTGCCCTGTCTTGTATATACCATTTCCATTTAATCACACTCGCCTCTTGAGCGTGTCCAATTCGGTGAGTTTTCGGCGAACTCATAACCCACTGCATGATAGGAATTTCAGGTCGCAAAACTATATCATGTCCCAAAGTCAATTGCTCGGTATCCACCAGAGCCCAATAACATGCAAGTAACTGTTTCTCAAAAGGTGTATAACGCTCACCAGCATCAGGTAACTTTTTGGTCCAGAAACCTAACGGTACTCTACTCTTGCCTTGTTTCTGCCACAAACTCCAATTCGCATAAAGGCCTTGTACAGACACATTCAAATCCACATCACCATCACATACAGGCCATAAATCCAGAGCATGCTGAATTGCTTCTTTTGCCAGACTGAACGCATCTTGCTGTGGTTTATCCCATTCAAATGCATTCTTTTTACGAGTGACCTGGTACAAAGGGGCCAATATTTGACTCAAATGAGGAATATGCTGGCGCCAAAAACCAAACAAACCAATGAAGCTTTGGGCTTCTTTCCTATTCCTCGGAACTGCAAAATCAAGAATTTTCTGTTTAACCTGAGGGATCACTTCTCGGTGCCCCTCATGCCAATTAATACCCAAAAATTTCACAGCCTGGGACGGACCTTGTAACTTATACGGGTTTATTTCCCAACCTTTCTCACGCAGGCACTCAATGACTCTGTCCAATTGGGTCTGAACTTCCTCTTGTGTTTCGCCTTGGATCAAAATATCATCAATATAGTGACATATCTGAATTTGCGGATGAACCGGTACCTCAGCCAAATGCTCTGCCACCAGCCGGTGACATATCGTAGGACTATGGACATAGCCCTGGGGAAGACTTCTAAACGTCATCTGACGCCCGTTCCACGTAAAACTGAATTGTTCCTGACACTCAGGGGCAATCGGAATCGAAAAGAAAGCATTAGCAATATCAATGGACGCATACCATGTACCTGGATGTTTTTGTATTCTTTCAATTAGGGTAATAACATCCGGTACTGCAACAGTCAAAGAGGGTGTGTGTCTATTCAATTCTCGATAATCAACAGTCATGCGCCAAGAATTATCACTCTTACGTACAGGCCAAACAGGATTATTCCAAGCAGAAGTAACTGGGGTTATAACTCCTGCATCCACCAACTCCTGAATAGTGGTACTAATCTCTTCATGACCACCTGGAATACGATACTGCTTCTGACGAACCACTTTTGTCGCCTGGGGAACTTTTATGGGGGGCATTCTTAAACGACCAACCCGTACAGGCCTGGACGATATATAATGTTTAGTTCCAAATTGGTAACATCCATCATCTAAGTGCAAAGTCATTCCTTTCAAAATATCAATTCCAATTATGAATTCTAAGAGTGGTACCACTAATACAGAGTATTCTTTTCTAGGAATTCTACCTATTCTCATTTCAAGTAAAGTTTGAACTGCGGGAGTTTCCTTTCCACCTAATCCGGTAATTGTAAAAGGCTGACCTTTAAACTTCTTTGATTTTCCATGAATAAGAGTGGCCTCCGCTCCTGTATCTACCAATGCTCGGGCCCTTTGGATATTACGATGTCTCCAATAAATATCAATATCTACATAGGGTCTATTATCTCTGTGAGCCCATCTGTGTACTGGAGCTTGACCTATTTCCTAGTCATTTTTACTGCGTTCTGTGTACCAGGATAAATCAGGATAAAGACTCTCACGTTTCCCAGGTATCGATACCTCCTGTTCATATCCATCTCCATTACGAAATGGATTCCTGTCCTCTGCATTGTACTGCGGGTTTCGATCGGCCAATCTGTGTCGATCCTCTCTCCTTCTCAACTCAGGGGATTGATCCCTATCATCTCTACGTCTGCTGTTAACATAATCATCTCTCCCCCTCTCTCTTTCCCCCTCTCTGTCCCTGTCTCTCTCACGACGGGGGGACAAATCACGTACATAACGTCGATCATCACGACGATCAGAGCGCCCACGGCGGTCGTCATCACCGCTACCGTCAGAAAAACCACGATCACACTCAGTTGTTCGAACACGCCGGGCACCCTCCTTTCGATCCAAGCCACGTTTGCGAAACATTTCCCACAAACGAGAAGTAGTCTCACCATCAATATCCTCCTTCCGCACACCATCGGCCATAAGACCAAAAAACATATCACGTCTAGTAAGTTTATTGTCACCAGGAGTACGAGTGTCAGGCCGGGATTGCCGTTCAGGTTTAAACCACTCACCCAACTCACCGAGTTGGCGTACCGATTCCAGCACCATAGACAATATGTTACCAGTCTGATTAATCAATAAAGTCATCATGACCTGCTTATAAGCAACAGGGGAAGAACGAATAATACGATTCCGCACAGAAGATGTCAACAAACCATCAAGCAACCTGTCAGCAGTATTCAGAAAAATTGCCGTTTTCATCACCTCCTCTTTGAGACGTTGTGCAGCATCGCGCAAAGTATACCACGGTTTGTCATTCACAGGCCAGTCAGACTCAGTAGGATATTTTTGATTACAACCCTCAGTCGCCAATTGAAGCAAAGAAATTTGACCACCAACATTAAAGTTACGAAAATGATCCTGTACAGTAGAATCCGAACTCAAGGAACAAAACTTCAAACAATCGCCAGCATCCAACATAATGCCAGCAGCGCCCAGTTCATAAAGGCGCACCATCCATGTGAGTAAGCTCTCACCAGCTCGCTGCCGAAATCGCTGCAAAATATCACTAATTTCTTGTTGAGTAAAATCCTCCAAAGAGTCCAAAGCAATACCATTCGGAGCACCGGGAGCCTGCTGCAACTTCCGCCGAAAAACTGGATGCACCGAGACCGCGGGACGAGCATCACAAGGAGCTCGACCAGTACACGTAGAGGAACAATCAGTGTAAGAAGCATCGACCCCACTCGAAGGACGAGCGCAATCACGGGGTGCACCATCAGAGGCGCAAGAAGCAGACTTACAATCACGGCCTGAGCGAGAGGACTCGCGCTTGGCAGACTCCTCACCCGAGGAAGGAGAATCACTCGAGTTACAGATATTACCATCCCATTCATCAGGATTCCAATCCAGTCCGGCTTTCGCCACGACCAGACGCACCTTTCGCGTCGAAACCCGACCACGCCGATTCTTGTATTTATAACGAGCAATTCGCACAGCCGCCCTCTCGGCAATAGTTTGGTACGTCTCAAGTTTGTCAGCAAGCAACTTATTTTGACACCGCAACAAAGTATGAGCATTCTGAATCTCAACAAAGTTCGCTTCCACATCCTTATGCGATTTCTGTAACTTCAACAACCTCTCATGCAGAATCCTGTACGCAGACAGAACAATCCAACCTCTGCGCCCCAAAACGGGAAGCTCATCACCCTTAGATACCGGCGCCTTCTGTAAACAAGTAATCACATTAGCCGGCTCCGCCAGCTCCAAAAAAGAATTCCAATTCTCACTCAAACCAGTAGAATCAGCCCACTCACGGGCTAAGGCTTCATAAGGCGTTGAATCCCAGCCGGGAATATCAACGGGCAACTTAAAAGTAGATTTCGACTTTCTAGAAAACATCTCGGAAAAGAAAGAAAAAGAGAAAAAAGAGAAAGAAGAAAGAAAAGGAAAAAAAACTACACACACAATTATATACAAATAATATACAAACGAAACCACGCATGCGCCGAAAGCAAACACGATACAACCACAACGCACACAGGTTTCGTAAACGGTTCGTGACGCCAAATGTTCTGCTTGGGTTTTCGGATCAGATAGAACCCGCTCATCAGAGCCTCACTAACCCAGCCAGAACGTTTCCCCCTCCCTCTCCCTAGGGCCTATCTACAATAGGTAACCACATATATCTTACCACCTAAGGACAGGGAATTCCTACTATACATACCAAGACCTCTTACAATCGGCGGCCTCGCGATCCCATACGGATCCAGACCTCTCTGCCCATACGACAGTATCACAAGTGACGGCCTCGCGATCCCATACGAATCCAGACCTCTCTACCCAGGCGGCAGTCTCAGCACAATCGGCGGCCTCGCGATCCCATACGAATCCAGACCTCTCTGCCCATACGACAGTATCACAAGTGGCGGCCTCGCGATCCCATACGAATCCAGACCTCTCTACCCAGACGGCAGTCTCAGCACAATCGGCGGCCTCGCGATCCCATACGAATCCAGACCTCTCTGCCCATACGACAGTATCACAAGTGGCGGCCTCGCGATCCCATACGAATCCAGACCTCTCTACCCAGACGGCAGTCTCAGCACAATCGGCGGCCTCGCGATCCCATACGAATCCAGACCTCTCTGCCCATACCACAGTATCACAAGTGGCAGCCTCGCGATCCCATACGAATCCAGACCTCTCTGCCCATACGACAGTATCACAAGTGGCGGCCTCGCGATCCCATACGAATCCAGACCTCTCTACCCAGACGGCAGTATCACAAGTGGCGGCCTCGCGATCCCATACGAATCCAGACCTCTCTACCCAGACGGCAGTCTCAGCACAATCGGCGGCCTCGCGATCCCATACGAATCCAGACCTCTCTGCCCATACGACAGTATCACAAGTGGCGGCCTCGCGATCCCATACGAATCCAGACCTCTCTACCCAGACGGCAGTCTCAGCACAATCGGCGGCCTCGCGATCCCATACGAATCCAGACCTCTCTACCCAGACGGCAGTATCACACGACGGTTCATCCTATGATCACCATAACATAATCAGTCTCACTATTCATCAGATCACACAAGGACTGCCAGTTCGAGCATAGCCTGTTCTCCGGTTCGAGGGGCTCCTCTTTCCCTTATTCAGTTACCACTTACCTGATCAGGGTTAACATCTGTTCATGTAGCCGCAGCTGACTAGAAGAATAGGCTACCCTCTCATACAAGAACACGCAGCACATGTTGGTTCACTACAAACTGGGTACTTTATTACTCATTACATACGCAATCACATAACATTACAATATAACACATAACCTGCAAAGAAAAGTGAAAGATTAAGTTGTACACTCTAATAAGAAAGGGTCGACATCACCTTAATAGTGTGTAGCCTGCACTCAGTGGTCATCTAGGTTCCCTTCTCGCCTGTGCCTCGGCTCGCCTGGAAGTCACGCCTCCGCAGTCACGGATACATGTCTGCACCACTATGCGCTGTTCTCTTCACCCTTCTCCGAGTCACTGGGACCTCTTCCTTATCGGCTACTCTCTCCTCTCTGGCTATTCTGCTAGGAGAGTATCTGTCTCTCGGTTCTTCTCCGCCTTCAAGATGGCGTCTGTCTTCCCTGGAATAAGTAGTAGCTTTACTGCTAACGGCTAGATGCCGCCTACGGACTGAACATGTAACTGCCTCAGACTTTCACTAATATAGAGGTGCGTTTCCTCATGGAAAATTCCGGCCCGTAACCTGCCGCCCACCAAATTCTTGTACCTCCCCGTACCAAGGACACGTTCCCAGCCGGCCGGCCTGATGTAGTGTCTTCGGCATGAAGAAAAATACAATCCTTCGATAAGGGCCGGCCTGAACCGGTTCTCTCCAAGCGAATAACACCTCATAACTAAAACATTACATTTGACCTAGAAGCATCCCAAGCTGCCGGAGCAGAAAGAAAGATGGAGTCTCTCCCGTTTGAGGCCTACCAGGCCTAAATTCAGCACGGCTCCATGAAACACCCTCACTACAGGACAGGTTATCCCTAATACTAACGAATCTATCCCCTAGGCTATGTGTGCAAGCCCTGATCTATGGGGAAGAGCACAGGATCATGTCGAAGTGCCTAGTAAATAGGCTCCATTCACTACTCTAACCCTTAGACTTGAATGATAAGAGACTGAAGTCACATTCCATCATTGTTCCTCACAAGAAGGCCGGGAAAATCGAGCAGAACAGCACCATATCCCCATCCTTAATTTGAGCCCCCCCTGCGACGACGAAGCCAGCGCGCTCACCGCCGCGGCCTGGAGGCCTGGAGGAGTGCCCTGCTGTGTCGCGAGGCCCAGGCGAAGTCCGGGGCCCCGTCGCTGCCGTCGCAGCCGTGTGAGGAGAAGCGCAAGGTCGGGGCCGAGTTCCCCCAACGTCGTGAGGACGGACGCCTGCTGACGCCGAGAGGGAGGTAAGCCCAGAGGCCGAGATCCCCCCTGGTGCGCCCCCTGCTGGTCTGGAAACCACACCGCACTTGGCCCGGGTTGTCCCCTCCGTGGGAATCCCCTCCCCTGCCTGCGCGACGGAGAGACCCCGCCGAGGGATCCTGTCCGTGTCCCCCCTCCTGTGTTACTGAGCGCGGTGCTCTGTGAACTGCACCGGAGCATAGGGACTCGCTCCTCAAGTCCAGTAATCTTCCCCGCTGGAAGCCGTTCAAAGTACTGACTAACATTACTCCCGTGTGGCGCTTCACGCCACCGACTCTGCTTCCTCAGCCGGAGAGACCGGGACGGCGAGTAACCCCATGCGTTATATGCACTGCTCGAAAGTAACTATATGCCAAGAAATGCGAGTAGCGCATTGTGTTATATGCTCTGCTCGAAAGTAATTACATGCCAAGGAATGCGAGTAGCGCACTGTGTTACATGTTCTGCTCGAAAGTAACTATATGCCAAGGAATGCGAGTAGCGCATTGTGTTATATGCTCTGCTCGAAAGTAATTACATGCCAAGGAATGCGAGTAGCGCATTGTGTTATATGCTCTGCTCGAAAGTAGTTACATGCCCAGGAATGCGAGTAGCGCACTGTGTTATATGCTCTGCTCAAAGGTAATGACATACGACTGATTACGAGTCACGCGATGTATTAAATGTTCTACGCAAACGTATCCACATGCAACTGATTGCGCGTAGCGCTATGTTTATATGCCTTGCTTCACAGTACTAGGGGCCCTTGATCACGAGGAGCGCTCAGTTCTACAGGCGCCATGTTAGTGAACCCAATGTGTCCCCTTTCAAGTATTACGCTTAGTTAGACGGCCGGTTCAGGGAAAGACTTTACGTAAACGCGCACGGCGCTAGAACAAGGTTAGGCACTGCATAGATATCACCCAGAGTGTCGAATGTAATGTCACAATGGTATTATGATTCATGTATTACCTTGTTATTTCCTGAACTGCATCTGACCAGCTATACTTGGATAAACTTGAAGTATTTGCATAATTTAAACGGTGTGGCGTCCCTTATTGTGTGTGACTCTAGTCCATGAGAAGCGTGTGGTGTATGGTTGCTTAACACATAGCCCTCTGGTTGCCCGACCGGCTCGCGCCACGCTACCGCCTATAGGGCCTGGTGACCCCAGGTTCCTATAAACACCGTATCCTGCCCTAGAGGCAGTGACTAAAGCAAGTGTGCCAAATTCTAAAGCTTTGCATCCACGGTGGATACAATGGGCCACAACTCTGACATCTCCAGATGTCACTTATATCTTTGACGCCTCATTACAGACTCAGGAGTACTTGCAGTATGAATTCGTTCATCCAGCTCCTCTGTCTTTGCGCCCGCTCGAAGAATACCATTGTGTCATATACACTGACGGCTCGGCGCAGCCCGCGATTGGATCAAAGCACGCCTATTCTGCGGCTTGCGCAATTGTAGTAGGTACATTCGTAAATGGTGAATTCCAATCTGATGCAGCGCATACGCAGTCATTGGGTGATTGTACCGCGCAATTGGCGGAGCTTCGGGCTCTGGTGCTTGCGCTGGAGTTTGCTGATCCCCGAGTCACGACTCTGATAGTAAGTGACTCCTTTTATTGTGTCCAGTCCTACAATGACAACTTACACTTCTGGTCTCAAAATGATTATCGAGATACCAAAGGTAGCACAATTAAGCATAAACTGCTTTGGGTTCGAGTGGCAGACTTTAAAGACCGTCTCCCTCTTGTGAATGTTATTCACACTTTTGGTCATCAAAGACTTGGTGTCCATGCTGTCGGTAACAGCTTGGCTGACGAGGCAGCAAAAACTGCAGTGGCTACATACTTAGTGGCAGCAGTTACAAGATCCAAAAGTAAGATTGATGATGACATCTTGGCAGCTATTGCTGCTACAGAGAAGGGAAGTGATTACCCAGAGGGTTTTCCTTCTCGTTATTTTTATCACTTAAGTCCTGATAACGTCCCATTAGTGAGGATTAACGACGTTGGTGACAGAATTATTCCCAACGCGGACTGCAGACCAGCTCTGATACTAGCAGCGCACGAGGGGTTGGCGTCAGCCCACGCCGGCGTGTCCGCTACTATATCTCTGTTACAACAGCGTTACTGGTGGTTTGGTTTATATAAACAAGCGCGCGCTTATGTTCTTGATTGTGACATTTGCCAACAGATTAAACCTTCCACTGTTGCGCGCCCACCACAAACACAGTTGTACATATCAAATAAGCCATTTGGTTGTGTTTATTTAGATCACTGCGGTCCTTTTTCTTCTGATACTGCGTACAAGTATATCTTGGTTGCGGTGGATTCGTGCACACGTTTTCTCTGGGTATGGCCACAAAGGAGTGCTGACTCGCGGACTGTCATCAGGGATTTGCGTGTCTTTGTGGGAACTTTTGCGTGTGGTACCTTCCATTCTGATCAGGGCCCTGCGTTCGCCTCTAAGGCTTACAAGGAGGCTATGAGAAATTTGGGGGTCCTAGTCAAATGTTCGTCCCCCTACCGACCTGAGGGTAATAGTGTGGTGGAGCGAATGAACCGTGACTTAAAGCAATCTTTGACAGCACGTGTTTTAGGCACAGGCCGGAACTGGCTAGCCCATTTGTATAACGTCCAACGTGCACTTAATAATCTCCCTAGAAGGTCTCTGGGTGGGCGGACCCCGTACATGAAGCTCTTCGGAATCAGAATGTTTGTTCCAGACCTTGATGGTCTAGACATGGCGGCGTCGACCGCACCTTTTGACGTAGATGATCACTGTGCTGTATTACAGACTCTACAAGAAGCCAGAGACACTCTTTCGAAGGAACACTTGCCCTCCACATCTGAAGCTGAGGTTCAGATTCCGGTAGTCGGCTGGCTACCCCGAGTTGGAGACCTGGTCCGTGAGAAGGTGGAGAACAAGAAGGAGTTCGGCCCCTCTTATCGTGCACCGGTTCCAGTGCTTGGAGTGCAGGGTACAAGAACAGTCATTTTACCTCCACTTCCTGGTCGAAAAGAAAACAGGTACATCTCTATTGACAATGTCAAACTTCAGCGAGTGGCCGATACTTCTTAGTCTGACTCCAGCAGTTTCATGCCAGACGATGCAAAGAAATTCAATGTTGGTTCCTGCTTCTAACACCTTGTCTGATGTTGCCATTGAGATGCAGTCAGTTACTGATCCCTTGTTAATACCGCCGGCTGGTGGTCTGCCCGAAGAGACTGAGTATGCTTATCCTACAAATGGTCACTCGCCTGTATTACAATCTACGGCGGTTGGCCAGTCACGTTTCTCCTTTGACACTAACTCATTGCCCTCCACTCCCCCTTCGAACATTGCTGTTTTTGCCAGTTGGTTTAAAAGACATTTTTTGATTACCCCTTGGACATACATCTGGCTGTTGCTTTTCAGTATTTTTTTGTTTATGTCCATTGGATTTGTGATAGTGTTTTTCCGTCTGGTGGATGGCCACTATCTTAAAGAAAGATCTACAATTAGACTTATCAATGGAACTTTGGCCCCCCACTCATCGTCCCACATCATGCGAAGGGACCAGACTTTTGTGAATATAACTGCCTGGCCCGTTTTGGATGGAATTGCGTGGGATGCTGTTAAATTCCAGATTCATGGTCCTACGGAGGTCATCAATGTACCTAATGTATTTCGTGTTTCTATGGGTGATGTGGTTAAGCAGAACATTCGTTCTAATGATTGGGATGTTCATGCCATTGAAGCACTGTTTTCTGATTTGAAATATTATGCCGCTTTTGATGCAGAAGATTTATATGAGAATGCGGCTAACTATGCTGAACAGTATTGTTTTCAGCATTATGGCAATCACTTCCTGCATAAAGCAAACACTTTTCGTAATTTTGTCAATTTTACCGAATGGGAACATTGTCCCACCCCCTCTTTCGGCAGTTCGCCTACATTAGTTGATATGTACACTTATTTTACTGATTTCGGTGTTTCCGACCCGGCATACTTTTATTTTAAAGTTATGCCTGAGTCTGCCTCGAAGGTTAGACTGACACACACCAAATTACTTTATTCTAAGTCCTTTATGGATGAGTTGTCAATCAAAGGTTATGATCTATGGAAGGCTACTATTGATCTTAAGTCGGTTTGGGGTTCCAAACCGTGGCAGGTTCAGGGAACTGAAGCTTTACATCGTGCCTGTCTCGTACCAAATCATATGTTGTTTTTGAATTCAACCATCTTCCAAACCACCTGTTTCGGATTGGCCACTTCTAAAAAACTAAATTCCCCTTCTGTGCCGGATCTGGGCGCTTACCCCAATTGGGATAACCACACTGATCTGTCCCTTCCTGCTTTGCAGTCATTGGTTTCTAATACATCCTTCAATATTTCGAAATTTAGTAGTGAAGGATGGTTGCTTTGGCAAAGCAGTACCGATGCCTGCCAACGTCGTTTTCTAGGTCTGAAACCGGGGTATACTCAACAACGCGTAGACCCTCGGTTTGAGTCATCTCATACAGTAACTACCTACTCTGTAGGGAAATTATGTCAGTCCTGGCTGCGACATTCCACCTTGGCATCTGTCAAAGTTCATTTATCAAGATTACATGACAAAATAGATTTGAATGATTTTGTTAAAGGTCCTGTGGGTAGCAGAACAAAAAGGTGGGCGTATGCTATTTACAACGAAGTATGGAAATTGTCGCAAATTGAGGCGGCTTCCAGATTGAGGGCTATTGATCAAGCCAATATGGAAAAGGTATTGGCAGTTATTGATAACAGCATTAACACTCTTTCTTCTAGAATTTATACATTAGACAATATTGTTTCTTCAATTGTTGATATTGTACATGATGATATGTCTGTATTGTACCATGGTCAAAACCAGTTGCGTTCTGTTATGCAGTTTGCGTGGACTTTACAAACGTTAAAGGCAGGAAAGGTCCCCTGGGACTATCTGAATACGACATCATTATTCCTTCCCTTTAACCTTACTGTAAAGCAACAGTTCATGTCCATGAAAGATGCTACATATTCATTGTTACACATTGAAAAGTTAGAGCCGTTACCTTTCTCTGTGGCGGAATTGAATTCAGCCGTGTGGTTAGTACATGGGTTGATCACTCTCCCGTTTGCACTTTTTAAGTTTACGTCCTGTATGAAACACTATGCTCTGGGTAGATATGAACAGCTGGGTACCGCTTTCATACATGAGGTTTGGTCCCTCCCTTTTACGTATAGATGTACAAGGGACGGTACTGAGGTTTATCTGAAAGGTGAGGAATGTACCACGACACCTGATCGTTCTGTAGTATGTAGGCACATTCAGTTGCACGGTGCTTGCAATGTACACGCCCCGAATTTGGCCTGCGTCCTCAAAGGTATCCCAGTTCCCGTGATTACGCCATCTTTCACGCTGCTTGCAAACGGTAGTTATTTGATTTTGAATAATGAAGCTTGCTGCGGGATGTTAGTGGGGATCCCATACATAGTAACTGTATAGCAGAGAGTAGTCTGCTGCAATAATGTTCTATTTCCTCCCCCGCATGGGCGGCTGGATGTTTCCATCTGGCCTTCGATTCCGACCTTGAAAGCAGAGTTCAACAAGATGAGCAGGATAAGAGCTCTATTGTCCCAAAAGGAGGTGCCATTAACTTCCTCCCGAGAAACATTTGTCCTTCACGTAGCAAATACGCGCAGTGAGGTACAGGCGCTTTCGAATACTGACCTCCCCCTGCATTTTGGAGCTTTGATCCAAACAATTTTCAATGCCTCGTCCACAACCGGCCTGGCTCATTTTTTTAAACTTGTGGGCTCAGGCCTCGTGACCTCCTTCCAAACTATTTTTGGTGTGATTCCGGCATTTTTTCATTCTATTTTTTCGGGCGTCTTTGGAGGTGTCTCGCTGATTCTGGCGCTGGTGGCAGGTGTGCTACTTTTACTTTTCATACTACGGAATGGCTGCTCTTTCTGTGCCTCACGACGACCTGTCCCGTCTGCAGTTTCTTCGTGACAGGATGCTTGAATATTATGGCGTCCTGCCATTGGCGACTTTGAGCCTGGCATATGGATTATCATTCCGGTATTCCTACTTCACCTGCGTGCAACCTGTCTTTCATTGCCTAGATTGTCCCTTTGAATGGCCTCTGGATTTGTGCCTAACCAACACGGTGTCTCCGGACCCGGATTATGATCGACTGATGAGGCCCTTAGTGTCTCACGAGTTCGCCTGTTCTGGTGTTCGGATTATGGCCTGTGGTGCGGCGCATGGAATCCTGGGTAATTGGGACATCGCAAGGGCGGCATATGACTTCTTGGATATGAGTTATTTGGAAGTACACGCTGGTTGCCCTCTGATGGTGCTAGAGGCTCCGCTAATTGAAGAACATGTATGTTCCTTTTCTTTGATTAACTGGATGGCGGAAACCTTTAGTGGCCGTGCCAACGATTTTCTGCTGGAAGCAGTTGCCACGTATGCTGCATATACGTTCATGGATTGAGTGAACTGTCGTCCACTATGTTTTTACCCACATGTCTTGAACGTTACCTGTGCCTCTACACTGCTGCCCGGCGCAGCGTTTTTTCATTTTTTTTTCCCGCTGCACGTTTGAGGTTTTATTTTTTCTCTCCTTTTTTCGTTTTTCATTCTCGGACTTTGCCTGGACTGAAACTTGTTTTTTAAATTGAATACGCCTTGTTCTGCTCTGTCGCAACTGAACTCTGCATTCTCTCTTTTCTTGCATACTAGTTAGTGCTTCGATCAAGGGGGCATGTAGTAAGGAATCCCTTAATACGTACATACATTGTTAAGTTAGCATAACCACGTTAGATGTTAGAAAGCCATCTTGCTGCTTTTGCGCACGACACTGCATCTACATGTTATTGTTTAAGCAAACTGCTGGCTCGCGCTTTGCCTCACACGAGAGCAATCTGTTGTTACCATCCCGAGCTCTACGCAGCGACCTTGGTCTGTACACGGTGTAACAAGAACAGTCTGGGTCGTTGGACAATGCATGTTTTCCACTCTGGGTTGATCGACTCACTATTTAGCCATAACATACAGCCAGCTGCGAATACCTGAAAGTTGGTGCTTTTAATATTGCAGACATCATGTTTAGTATTCAGACCGAAGACGAGCCTTCCTGCGAGAAGAATCCTGATGCTCCTGTGATGTGATTTCACTAAGCTGATCTTTGAGGTATGGGGTCCCCCCTTCAAGCCTAAGAGACCTTCTATTAGCATAATAATAATATTAGCTTCTTAGTAAAGGGAAGGTGGTAGTATCCATTGTCATTTATAACATGATCACTCCTTTTATATTCTATGGTATTGTAACGATGCTGATGGTTTTAATTATAATCATTTGTCTGCTTGTATTAGCCAAAGTACTGCATCTGAGGACACGTGGTCTATAAAAATAAACTCTTTTTATTTTCACCGTGTCTCCGTTTATTCTTGTTGTGGACTAATGTGAGAATAATATATGAACAGGTATTTCCGATTCCCACCATTCCTGAGAGTATACTGAGTCGCTTGTTCTGGGTTGTCTTTTCATTGGGATCGCCGAGCCAAATCTCGGATAACGAATGGGACACTTATGCTAGCCGGATACTGGGTTCTGGGTTCTGAGGTGAGTTTCTGGTACACCACAACTCACTGAGGTCCTGGGGTTCTACGCATAGTTCTGTGTATAAGCAGAATCCCTGCAACAAAATCAGTGGTAATCACGTTGGTCATCTCGCTGTTAGATTACTGCAATGATATGCACCTTAAAATCAATAATTACTCGCTTACCAAGCTGCAGATGGTGCAAGATGCAGCTGCACGTCTTATTCTTAACACTCTGAAATATCTTTTGGTGAAAGAAGGCCTCCAAAGCTTGCACTGGCTGCCAGCCAGGAAGCGTGTGATCTTTAAGTTGCTTAGTATAGCATAACTAGCTCTTCATGGCAAAGCATCATGGGCCATCAGGTCTGCCTTACATCTGTATAGGCCGCCCAGGCACATAAGATCCCAGAAAGAAAGGTATAGTTCCCAAATTTAGAAAGGCAAGATGGGGCACACGCTCCTTTTCTGTGGCCGCTGCCAAGTTATGGAATACCCTGCTAAGTTATATTTCTGAGACTGAGTCTTTCGTTTCTTTTCGACAACATTTGAAAAGTTGCCTCTTTACAGCCTAGGGCTTTTTTACCGAGTTTCATGTTCTATTTGTATTCTTTGTTCTTTTTAGTTTTTGCAGCTTTTGTATCATCCTGCCTTTTCTCATTGGGTTGGTTTCGCCTTGATACCCTCGGGTTAAGAGCGCTTTTTAAATCTCTTTTTCATTTCATTTCATATCTTCGAAATTGGTCAGAATGATGTGGTTCCTCTCCCCAAGCTTATTTTTAAAACCCTGATAAAATAATCTATTGATGTAGTGAGCCAGAAAAGGGGTATATTACTTTGTGCTCAGCATGCTGTGAGAAAGTGGCTCTGTATATACTGCACCAAAGTGAGGTACAGTGTGCACAGAGTCCACAGTCCCCAGAGGTTTGGCAGAGGCTAAAGTTAGATATAACCTTACTCTCTAAAGTGGTAGCTTGGTCGAGCAGTAAGGCAGTATCAGAGGACAGTGTAAAGCATTTGTTGTACACACTCAGTCAGCAAATGGTCTCACACACTCAAGAACTGAACTCTAAGCCAATGGTTTATATATAAAAAATATATGCTTGTTTTATTTTAGAACCAACAATTGGAATTAAAATATACTTTCTCAGAATGAGATGCTTTATATAAATACTTTTGCAATATGCAATTGACTTTTGTAAACAGTTACAAGTGGTTGCAATAGGCAACACTATTTTAAACACAATAATGCATTGAGTTCAATGGAAGTTTCAAGTTATTTGCAATAGATTACTTTTAGGATTACTTTTGGGATTCCAGGACTGGATCCTAGATTCAGTCCTGGGACAGTACTTAGAATCAAGTGATAAAAGTCGACTTAATTATTGTGATGATTTTTAGACAATATTTTGCTGTTTTAAAAGTTGACACTTAGAAAATATTTCATAGAAAACAGTCAATGATTCCCTATGGAAGAAAATTCAAGTTGCAGGTATAGTATGTTCTCGTTACTTTTGTAAACCAGTACTGGGTGCCAAAAACAAGTAAGTAATTAAGTTTTCACAATTTATACGATGTTTAAAGAATATTTAAAGTTTGCAGAAATCGACACTTAGAAGGAATTTCACAGAAAAACAGTCAATGATTTCCTATGGAGGAAAATTGGGTTACTGGTAAGTACGGTTGTGAATATTTTTCAGGGTCAGTGCTGGGGACCAAGATCCAACACTGGGAGCTCATCTAATAGCAGGTGAGTATTTTCGTTTTCGTTACTCGGCTGATTTTTGGTGAATATTTTAAGTTTTGAAAACTCCACACAAGAAATTTCAGAAGAAACCAGTCAATGTTACCCTATGGAGAAAATTGAGTTATCGGCTTTAAGGTAAGTACTCGACTGGCAAAGTTAAGGTTCTGGGCACAGACTCAGGGGTCTCCCAGGGTCAGGTAGGTGCAGTTTTTACACCCTCAGCAGCACAGGGGTAGCCGGGTGCAGAGTGAGTTAGGCCCAGTGTTATCCTATGGGAGGCAGGGGGGCCTTGGTTGGTGGCTGCTGACTAGCAGGCCACGTGGCTGTGGGAGCTGGGTTCCTGGTCACTTGCTCAGGGCAAATGGGGAAGTAGATAGGTGTAGAGGTTACACTGCCAGGGCCACTCGGGCAGCTGGGTGCAGGGTGCTTTTGAGCCTTCGGGCGCTCACTTGATTTCAATGGGAAAGCTCCGGTTTGGAAAAAGACTGCAAGCTCGGGGACGAAGATTCTTCAGGTGCCACCACTACTTCGAGAGGTAAGTTGGGTAGTTGGAGGATAGGTAGGTACCCAGGAGTTGGGCACAGGGGGCCACAGGGTGCCGGGTGCAGAGGTTTCTTTTGGTGTCGGGAAATCTTACCCTCTGTTGATCGCGGTTGGGGGGGGTACCAGGTTCTGAGGCTGCAGGCGTCGTCAGGAGCGTCGAAGAAAGTCCTTGGGTGCCGGACTCGGGGTCACAGTCACCAGGGGGGTCGTCCTCGTGGTCTTTGTTCACTCCGGCACAGGCCAGGCTTGGCGGGTGCAGAGTGTGCAGGGTTCGCGGTTCCGGGCTGATGCCAGGGATTAGAAGCTGATTTCGAGTAGAGCGTTTACTCATGGGAGTCCCAGGTGCTTAGAGCCAAAAGGTAGCCAGGTCCTCCGGGGTTTGTGAGGTTGCTGGCCACAAGAGGTGCAGGGTTGTAGCAGGAGCAGGTTCGAGGGTTGACAGGCCGGTAGGGCTGGGGCCAAAGCAGTTGGTGTCTTCCTCTTCTTAGCAGCTGCAGGGCAGGTCTTCTTTCTTCTTGCTCTTCATTGCATTTCGGAATCTGGAATCTGGGGAAGGAAGGTTCAGGGTGCCCCTAAATACTAGATTTAGGGGCGTTACAGGTAGGTGACGGGCAGGGACCAATGGGTCCCTGTCCTGGGGTGGGTACACCCCCTATTCTGCCACTCTCCTGTGGGAGGGGGAGAGTAGCCTAGTCCTGATTGGGTAGGGCCTCCCATCTTCAAGATGGCGAGCGCACAGAGATGTGCTTCACCTCGCCTCCCCCACCTGAGTGGTGGGGTTGGCAGGCTGGCACATCCCCTGTCCTTATTTGGGGTTTCCGGGCCAAGCTTCCCACCAGAGTGGGGGTTGCTAGTGGCCTGGGGAAGCTCACAGAGGTGGCATGCCTTTGAAGCTTCCCCCTGCCCATCCTGGGGGAGGAGATCTAGCACCTCGCCCAGGATGTGCAATGTTGCAGACCCAGGAGAGCAGGGGCTCTCCTAACCAGGGGTCCAGCAACATGTCTGCTGTGTGGCAGCCTAGGCAGCCTCTCAGACCAGACATGGATTGTAGGTTAGGTTTCAGGGGGCCTCTCTAAGATGCCCTCTGTGGTGCTTGGTACATTAAATCCCACACTGGCATCAGTGTGGGTTTAATGTGCTGAGAAGTTTGATACCAAACTTCTCAGTCTTCAGTGTTGCCATTATGGTGCTGGGGAGTTCGTGTTTGACAAGCTCTCAGCACCATGTACTCTTAAATGGCAGCACTGCACTTACTGGGCCCAGGAATGGACCTGGGTACTGTAGGGGCACAGGGCTCATGCTCCTGTGCCCACACCACTGGCATAGGGCACCCAGCTAGAGGGGTGGCTGATGTATGACAGGGCAGTGTAGGTGGTAGGCATGGCACACAGGGATGTGTGCCATGTCGACTCTCTGTTTTGTCCTGTACCCAAACACTCAGCCTGCAAGGGCAGTGTGTGTGTGTAAGGGTACAGGGCTTCTAAGGGTGGCACAATGAGTGCTGCATCCCTTAGAGGCCTTCCCTGGTCACAAGGCCCTGGGTACCTAGGGAACCATTTATCAGGGGCTGACATGTGGCCAGGGTTTGCCAATTTGGGTTGGAGGTTTTGGTTTAGGGAAGGAACATAGGCCCTGGGCACCTGATTGGCAGGAGTCCAGGGCACACTCAGTCAAAGTACATTCAGCAATTCAGCAAAAAGTGGGGGCATATCCAAGAAAGATGGCACTTTCTCACACTAATGAAATTATAGTTGACAGCAGCATTTGTAAAAAATCTCAACTGTATGTTTTATGGAGTCTTCCCCATGGGGCGTGCAGAACCAGCTTGTTACTAAGGCTGAACTTGCTTCCTCTACGACCTTATTACGGGTTCTTGGGAAGTCATGCCTAGGGATGAGAGGCCTTGTGACCTTTGCTTGAACTATGTTCAATATTTAAATCATGTGACAATTGTTTGTCCTTTCCTACATTAATTGCGACGTCAATTGTTAAGACCATTGTTCATAAAGAACAATTTAACTTTGGCAGCGGAAGCACGACAATATCTCTTCGCCCCTCTAGCATAAACAGGTTGCACACATTTTTATACATTTTTTAAACACTTCTTAAATATATTTTAATATGTTTGTATACTGTAATTGTAATGTTAATAGTATTTGGCTTTGTGTTTGAATAGGGTATCATAGATTTCTTTAAAGATTACGAATTCCATAACATAAGGGTTGTATTTGTATTGCCTTGTAACGTTGAATGCATTCCTTTTTTATTTGCTTATTTTTTGTTTGCCACTTTGCATGATTTATCTGCTGTACTGTATTAAGAATGCATAATATTTTGAATTTTCCAAGAATTGCACTGTAACGCCTAACTGATCTCTTTGTGCATTTGCACTTCATCTGTCTTTGGGTTTTTTGAAGTAGAGCATGGTACTAAGCCTAATGGCTTTCTGTTGTACTTTTTAAATTTGTATACTTTTATTGTGTGTGTCTCTGTATTGCTCCTTGCATAATTTTGCTTCTATTTAGGGGGACCTCTTTTGAGTTCCAAATCATAATTTAAAAGAATATTTGATACTTATCAAAAAGAATGAAAAAGTGAGAATCAATAAATGAGTGGAAATAAGTATGAATAAGTGAAAGCGAGGGAATGGTAAAGCAGTGTGAATGAGTTAGAATGAGTGAGTGATGGGGAGGAGGAATGAGTCACGGGTGTCTCTTTTAATGGTGCAGCAGATGCAGTTGCACCATGGCACATATGCGCTTGCAACTGCTGTACCATTAGCACAGATCAGGAATTCAAATCAGAGCCCCTGTTCACCAGCAGTTGTGATTGAGGGTCACTGATTGTGAAAGTGTGAGTGTGCACATGTGCACTTGTGAGTGAGCACCAGTTAATGTTAGTATATGGGTACATTTGTGTGTGAGGTCACCCAGGGCAAATTTTGAAAACAATGAGGCAAGTATTACACCTCACCACTTTCAGGGATCACCAGCCGCCACTGCTCTGGGCAGAACATGGTTGCACAGTACTTGTAAGAAAAAGATATCTAGTTTCAGGGTCAACTAACACTTGTTAGAGAAAATATGACATTGTTTGCACTTAAAGGAAAGCAAGAAACTGGGTGAACTTTGTGAAGGCGAATATTTGAGAAATATGCAAAAGTTTGCTTGCTTTATAAAAACTTTGCTCAACCCTAATAAAAAATGTTGTAATGGCGTTCTGGTTTCATAATTACATGCTTGGGGTGATCTGCAGTAAACAAAGACTGAAAGGCATTCAAGAGAGAGGTGGGCTCTCACATATCTGCTGACTTTGGCCTTTTTCCATAGGATGGCTGGGCTACTGGTCAACGCAGAGTTCAATCCAAGAGAATTTCTTTTCTCTCCAACACAAAATATATATTTAAATCTATTGCAAAATGTATAGATAGGGTGTTTCCCTTTATCAAAGGCATTTCAGAACCTTGCTTCGCTGCTCGTCATCAGATGCAGCCTAGATTCGCACCCACCAGGTAGTCATCATCGAACCGAGACGGCCACCCTCATTGGTGTCCGAGAGACCTGATATTAGCTGCGGTTCAGATGTTCATCACATCTCATGATGAGATCCCACCTTACCAACTGCCCCGCATTTCACCGTCCCGCCACTCACACACTGCGCGTCACTGGTGCCGCCACCTACCATGGGCCGTCCTCTTTAGGAACATTGCAAAGGATGAAGTATCAGTAGTGTGAGGCATTGTTGGTTTATCTTAAGTTAGATAGTTTGTAAGTTGGGTTCATAGTTTTTCAATTGTTTGTGTTTTTGGAGGTAGATGACATTGGCTACAGTGAAGATGTACCACACAGTACTCAGTAGTAATCTAGGGTACACTTGCGTTGAGGTGAACGTGCAGCTGAACGATGATTATGCAGTTCAAGGGGCTCACTGCTTTTCATACTTATTAATGGCGAGGCACATACGTGTCATTGTTCGTGTCCCCTAGGCATCTCATGATAGTTTGCTGGGTCAATCAGGATGTATAGCGTATGCTGCATCTGGGGGTTTAAGGCTCCTTCTATAGTGCTGTTGTTTCCTGCATACATCCTTATGGGCCAAAGAGGATGTATAGCGTATGCTGCATCTGGGGGTTCAAGGCTCCTTCTATAGTGCTGTTGTTTCCTGCATACATCCTTCTGGTACAGATCATGGCCTCCACTGGTGTGTGCCTCCACCCCAGGGGATACTGGACGACATGACCTTGCAGATGCAGTTTATACCGTGTATCCGTTCCTGCAATGCATCATTTGCGATGATTGGTATTATTCTAAGATAATGCTTCCAATGCGCCTCTTCCTTGTGTTTTATATCGTAATCCATCGGTTCTTTTAATCCTGCTCTATTATTTCAGGTTATTGTGTTTACAGCTTTGATCCAAGTTCCAGTCAATTCAGATCAATGAGTTTGGGGCATCCAGGTGTATTGTGCCGCGGCGTGTTCAATAATCGTACCCAAATCCATCCAAAAACTCATCTCTGATACATGTATCTGGAGGTTACTTACAACCATACCAGGTGAGGTCTGGCCAGCCCATGCTCTGGGGCTTTAAATGGACCTACAGCTTGGTCAAGGCTAGAAGCAAAACATATTCAATTATTTAATAATGAGTGGACCCTTAAATAAGACAGCAAATGGACGGCTAGGGTCATGGTCCAAGTGTTTCAGTGTTCTGAAATGGCACTAGTGAAAGTGTTTCATAATGTTTTCCGCTGTAGACATGCGCATGGAAGTAAAGAGAAGCCTGAGCAGAGAAATGTACCTGCAGACAAACTATTCCATAGAAACGTCGTTACGGAAAACACATTTCTGAAGTTGCTACCACGGAAAAGAGAGTCTCTTTAGAACAGTCCTTATTATGAGATTAGTTGAAAAAAGACATGTTGGAAAGTGGTTTATTAGTAATGATAATTAGGGACCTATCACTAGTAATAAGGCCACATACAAAATGAAAAGTTTAATCAAGGTCTCAATAAATGATTCCTTTGCTTAACCCTTGGTAGCTGGCTGCGAGCAGGCAAGCTTAGCTTGGGAGACAGGTGTTTAAAGCATTTAAAAACACCAATACATTTAATAAGTAAGACACAATACACAATAAAAATCTGACAGCGGTTTATAAAAAATAGCTTATATTTTTATAAACAAATAGACAGCAAAACGACAATAATCCAATGTAGAGAACCTGAGATCTAAATCTTTAAAGAATAAACAATTTTTAGTGCTTAAAAACCAATAGCGCCACCTTGGGACATCTGGTCGCGCTTGACAGAGACAAAGTCAAAGTTTGAGACCAACTGTGATGGACCCTGGTTGGATAGAGTAAGCGGGCGACTCAGTCAAAATTTTACCTTCACACTTAGAAACCTTTCTGTAGGATCTTCTCTCGACGTCAGGTGAGACTCTTCTTCAAGCCAGATCCGCATTGACGTAGTCGGCTTGATTCTGCATGAGGTCCCAGTCAACTCCTGAAAGTCTTGTTGATGGCTGGAGATCCGGAGCCTTCAGTGGGACGAACGTGAAATCCAGGCCGGGTTGTGGTTTGACGTAGTCGGCTTGGCTCTCAATGTCGGTTCGGTCACCTTATGGAGCTTTTTCCAAAAGTTACTCCAAACTTCTCCAAACTTCTGGAACTACTTATTGAAGTTCCCTTTGGGGGTTCAAGTGTGCAAAACACCAATCCAAGGGTCTAGAATCTCTGAGATGGTCCTTGGGATGTTGGGATTACAATTCCCACAATGCACCCGTCAAATCCTTAAAAGTCTACTGAACAATGGAGATGATGCACGTGTGCTCTGTTGACCTGTAGCTTTCAGGTAGTGCACTTCTTAATCCTTGTGAAGCCAGGCAACCTCCTTAGGGCTGTAGTACCAGATTGTGCTGCAGATGCAGTCCTTTGGGTGCAGATCAGGGTTCCAGCAGGGCAGTCTTTCTTCTCCTTGTTGTTTCAGGCAGTAGATCGGAGTTGCTTGGCACTCTTCCATATTTATTCAGTGTTCCTGAGTGTCAAGCAGGGGGTCACCCCTGACCAATGGGATGCAGGGTGCCACCATTATGTATGACTACTTCCTCCAAAGTGTGGCATATTCTTTTCCCAGAAATCACTAATCTGCTAAAATCCAAAATGGAGACACTTTCTCATTGAAGGTTAGATCTGGCTAATCCAACCCTCTGGCGTGGCTACGATTCTCTAGCACACCCCTTCCAGCCCCTTCACTAATCTAATTACAGGGGCTCCTGTGTGGCTGGGGTGCAGGATGTAGGGGTGAGCCTGTGCTGTCCTAAAGTGTCATTCTCTCTTTGAAGACCAGTCTGGCTACTCCACCCCTATTCTGCCTTTTGCTTCTGCAGCTGCATTCCTCCACCCACAGGAAATCCTTTGTCTCTCTACCAGGCCACTTCTCACCTCATTAAGACAGCTTGGCACAGCCTGGCAGAGGCTGGACAACGTGGAGAGGGCAGCTAGAAGACGGGATGTTTGGCTTGTAGAAAAGAAAGTTCAATCACTTATTTTCTGTAACAGTAATAACAAATCTAACAGTGGCAAGTTGTTGGATGTATTATAACTATTCATTTAAGTCTCATTGAAGTCACACTTTAAATCGAAACCCTTTAGAACAGTCCTTATTATGAGATTAGTTAAAAACAGACTTTATAATACAGGGGTTAACGATGCTATAGAAGGCTGGGGGAGGTAGAAGGGATAATGTTATGCTTTAGGAGAGTAGGGGTTAGGCTTTGAGTAATAGAAACGGCACATAATAGGGTTCCGTTCAGAGATAGGCTTAAGCTGTGCTTAATTTGTGCTGGTGCTTATAGGTGGGCCTACTGGCACTTGTGATTTGGGGACTGGCACTTATTTGCCTGATCAGATTTTGACCCAGAGTAAGAGAGAGAGAAGCAGGCGAGGAGGAAAGACGGAGGAAGGAAAGACGGAAAAACAGTGCAAAGGGGAGGAAACAGGGGTGAAAAAGAACCTGCAAGAGTAAGATACAGGGGCAGAGAGTGTCTGTTAGTTGATAAAAGAGGTATACATTGGAATCAAGACTGTATGGCTTTGGTTTCGGCACCCCCAACACTCAATGGCAGCGGCCGCAGGCATCTGAGCAAAAGCTTGGGCTCCGGAAATTATTCTTTTACATATTACGTACTGGGTTAAGGGTCAGGGATGAAATTAAGGTGGGGGTTAGAAGAAAGAGCGATTGATATGCAGTTGTGTTATATGGAAATTTGTTGTAGCACTTAATTTTAGAAGTTCTACTGTTAAATAGTTTAATGTTGTTGAGGTTTATCTGTAGCGGTTTCACTGTCAGGGTGTTTTTTTGTAACTAAGGGGGCATATTTATAAGGGCTTTATCTCCGCTTTCTTGGCTTAAAAAGCCAAAAAAGCGGAGATAAAACCAGCACCCTATTTACAAGAGGTTGCTAACATGCATAATCGCATGTTAGCACCCCTTTTCCCAACGCCTCCCTTTGCATCCCTAAGGAGATGCAAAGTGGGCGTCACTGGGCGTACCCCAGATGCACTACCTTGTAAATATCGCTGATGTTTACATTGCAATATTTACAAGGCAGCCCACATGATTTTAGCACACATTAGATTTTGGCGAAAACTGCAGTTTTTGCCAAAATCTAACGTCTGCTAAAATCCTGACATAGGGGGTGGATTATGCTGATACGACCCTGTGGGACGTATCAGCAAGGTTATCGCCCTTTTGCAGGGAACATCGCTGGAAACCAGCGATGTTCCCTGCAAAACGGCAATAACCTCGCTATCTCTGGAATTTTTATCGCCCTGGAGTAACGCGCTGTTATTAACGCGCTACCAGGGCGATAAATGCCAGAGATAGCCTGCGATAATAAAATTATCACTAAGCACGGCCAGCGATAATTATCGCTGGCCGTTTTTAATATGCCCCTAAGTTTTTCTACAGTGCTTTCTCCGTTAATGCGCGTAACACGTTCACTGCCTTAGTTTCTTTGTAAAGGTGTTTCTTTGCAGTACATTTTCTCTGTAGTAATTTTTCTGTTGGAATGTTTCTTTGTAACAACTTTTCTCAGCAGTGGTTTCTCTGCAAAGGTGTTTTTCTATAACACTTTTTCTCTACAGTGGTTTCTCTGTGAAGGTGTTTTTCTATAACAATTTTTCTCTACAGTGGTTTCTCTGTGAAGGTGTTTTTCTGTAACAGTTTTTTTGGCAGTGGTTTCTCTGTGAAGGTGTTTTTCTATAACAATGTTTCTCAGCAGTGGTTTCTCTGCAAAGGTGTTTTCTGTAACAGTTTTTTCTGCAGTGGTTTCTCTGTGAAGGTGTTTTTCTATAACAACTTTTCTCAGCAGTGGTTTCTCTGCAAAGGTGTTTTTCTGTAACAGTTTTTTCTGCAGCGGTTTCTCTGTGAAGGTGTTTTTCTATAACAACATTTCTCTACAGTGGTTTCTCTGTGAAGGTGTTTTTCTGTAACAGTTTTTTCTGCAGTGGTTTCTCTGTGAAGGTGTTTTTCTGTAACAGTTTTTTCTGCAGTGGTTTCTCTGTGAAGGTGTTTTTCTATAACAACATTTCTCTACAGTGGTTTCTGTGTGAAGGTGTTTTCTGTAACAGTTTTTTCTGCAGTGGTTTCTCTGTGAAGGTGTTTTTCTATAACAACTTTTCTCAGCAGTGGTTTCTCTGCATATGTGTTTTTCTGTAACAGTTTTTTCTGCAGTGGTTTCTCTGTGAAGGTGTTTTTCTATAACAACTTTTCTCAGCAGTGGTTTCTCTGCATATGTGTTTTTCTGTAACAGTTTTTTCTGCAGTGGTTTCTCTGTGAAGGTGTTTTTCTATAACAACTTTTCCCAGCAGTGGTTTCTCTGCAAAGGTGTTTTTCTCTAACAGTTTCTTCTGCAGTGGTTTCTCTGTGAAGGTGTTTTCTGTAACAATTTTTCTCTACAGTGGTTTCTCTGCAGTAGTTTCTTTGTGAAGGTGTTTCTCTTTATCGAATTTTCTCTGCAGTGATGTCTTAGTAAAGGTATTCCTTATTATGAAACAGATCCATGAACCATAACTAGGTGAAAACACTGGACTAAAATATCTGGTTGGTAAAACATTTCTCGAGGGCACTGGAAACAAGAACTTCAATTTAAATAAGAAGTGGAGGCATTTTATGGAAATCAGCATTTGTTAGCAGCCGTTATTTCTTCGATGGGATATTAGTGAAGATGTCACAAGTCAACAACATCTGAGCTTCTCAACTTCTCACGGTATTCTGACTCAAGCCAAATGTTTTGTATTGTTTTATTTAAGAACACATACAATCATTTTCATAAGGTACAAAATAACATAGACACTGAGGTCGAGTTTAAGAATTCTTAGACTTCACATCATGATTTCTTCAAAAAAGCTGACGGCATCTTTGTACCTGTGTTAATGTAATACATAGACATCATGATTACCTTATTAAAACATGAACTTACTATGTAGGGATGGGATTTAAAAAACCTTTGAAAGGTTGCTCTTGTTTTTGTCTATATGCTTAATTAAATGCCCCTATTTTAACACACGAAGGGTCACTTATACTGTGGTGGGTGCCCACGGCCTGCCCGGTCAGCAGGCCACGCCTCCCCTCCCCAGGTAAAGTCCATCTGTCCTATCATGACGTTCCTTCTGGGCTGCAGAGGATCTTATGGCCTTATGAGCATACTTTGGTGCCGCAGTTCCACAGAGGCAAACGGCCCGATTCACAAAAGTAATCTGAGACAAAATCCTAACTTTACGACTAGGATTTTGTCTCAGTTGAACTTAAGTTTGACTTAAGTTTAACTTAAGACCAAAACTTAAATTTAACTGACACAAAATCCTAACTTTAGTACTCCTAAATGTCTTCTGTGAATACCGAAAGCCGTACAGTTAGGATTTTGTCTCAGATTACTTTTGTGAATCGGGCCCATAGACTTGGACCCGACTTGGCAAACTCTTTTTGATTTCCAGAAACAAGGCTCCTAATGGGAGAGGGGGAGCGGAGATGTTATTTCTAGGGGAAAACACACACAAATGGCCGTATCAGGTTCTCTCCTAGTACTCAAGTGTATTTCTGTTGTCTTCTGTGGGGGACTGCTTTTCCTGGCAGTTTCGCAGAGGAAAACGTAATGTGCAGTCCCGCCTTAAATTGGGTGGCCTTCTGCTGTACATTCCCTGGGCCTGTGGTGGATGGGCCATTGGTCTAAGGGTTAAAACGCCAGGTAAGATTCTAGAACTGGAAATTGGTGCTTCGCCGGCCTCTAAGTGAGACTGGTGAACTGGGACTTTACTGGGCGGGAGCCCTGTCGATTGACAGCAACACTCCCGCTCTGTCAAACTCTACAAGGATCCCTTGGGGACAATGATAAAGTGAGCACCTGTCCTGGATGTCTCATTTCAGTTCCTCAGAACGGCTAACATCCCGAACGCTTCATTTACAGCCACAGACTGTTCACTCTGTCATCACAGGGAAGAGATCACAGCACCGTCTTGTCCCCGGATGGAGAATGGTGGACCTGAAGAAGCAATCCCAGCCTGCACACATTGACAAGGGTGTGAGAAAATGGAATGTCGATTGGTGAAGACCAAGTTATAGCAATGCCTGGAGCGATGGTTGATTCTCTGTTCCTGACAATACTTTGTCTGTGGTACTAATTGTCAATGTAAACTTTGGCTGAGTCCAAGCAGGGAGTGCAATCTAATGACCTGCCCAACCACCTCGCGCAGTGACTCTTCTAAATTCCACCCTTCTTTCCTACTCAAAACCAAAATGGGACATATCAAATATCCATAATCTATGTTATTGTGTTCAAAACCTTCTCAGCTAAAAGTAATATTTCTGGAAGATTCAATCTTGCCATAAATTTAGCACCGAGACTTAAGTGCAACCCCCAAGAATGTCTGAAGTTCAGTAAGATGATTTTTGCAAATGTCTGTACATACCCACTCGCCTATGTGGACATCATACCTCCATGTCAATGCAAACAAAATGCCGATTGATTCTCCCAGACCTAAAGCACCCCATATTCCAGGTGACATTTTGTGGCATTATTGAATAATTGTAACACCCTCATTTACAAAACACCAACCAACGAGGCAGATACTTGTCTTGTGCAAGGATAATTGAATCTGGATTCCCTTCCTTATATCCTGCTCTTGAGGGGACTCGACTTTTAATTTTCCAAGTCTAAAATTAAAGCTATGCTCATTTGAAGTTCAAGATAGTATTTCTTTCCTTTCTAGCTATAAACCTGTCATAAAAATCAACCGGGTTGTAAGATATGCTTGCTGTGAAATGTATGCATTCTTGTAAATGGAAAAGGTGGTATTTAAAAGGTATTTATTTTTTCATTCCCTTGGTGGTATGAGATTTTCCCTTTCCTTTTCCACAAAAGCTTAATTTTGTCCCAATAGATTTGACACTTCACGTTGTAGATGTAAAAGATTTGACACTTCACGTTGTAGATGTAAAAGATTTGACACTTTGCATTGTAGATGTAAAAGATTTGACACTTCACGTTGTAGATGTAAAAAATTCACAAATGACCTACCTCATAAATATTAATGATGTAGGTCGCAATTTGCGACCCCCTAGGAATCTCAAAAATCACGAGGATGGTGGCCCGCTGGGATCAGAAGACCACCATGTCCGTGATTGCTTTTAAAAAAAGGCGGTTCTCCATAGCGACGGAAGGCGGTTCAGCGGCAGGACTAAACACTGCTCGCACGCGTTCACTGCGATTCACTCCAGCCTCCATTACCAAGGCGTACGTATAAGGACCTTCGCCCGGCCACCATTCCAATCGATCCTGACGGTTATTCAATACCCAGAACTCCACTGGATGGGTGTTTTTGCATCACATTGTGCCGACTCAGGCCTTCCTATACTAATTGCTAGGTTGCCATCTCATACTCTAGTCCTGATGAAGACACGCATTACGATTTAAGATCGCATACATAGGGTTGAAACGTCGACAGCATCTCGGCCCAGTTTAAGACTTCGCTTACAAAAAAACTTGAATTATTTCTAGCAGCAGTGTCATTGTTGTTTCTCATACTGGCCTTTTTATAATTGTGTACATATCTTTTCAATCACTTTGTATATACTACGCACTGATCGTGTCACTTATTTCACTATGTCACTTATCCACAATTCACTTTAAACTTTCACAGTTTTGGCAGCCTTGTTTGCTATAAAGAATTATATGAGTGAGAATATAAATGATGCAATTTATATAAAAATACCTTGCCACCCAACGAACTTGATTTCACTGTGGTTTGTATACCTTTGCTGTTTCTTATGTTCCGTTCAAATAATTTTCTTTTGATCATTTCTCTGTGGATTGATATAACCTGTTTTCGTATAAATTTAATTGTAATGCAAAGCAATTTTGTGGTCATACCCGACAGAACCATTGTACTTTTTATAATGCTTTTAAATAAAGCCATCTTTTTTTTTTGTAAAGCAGCCCGTTTTCCTTAAAGGAAAACGGGATGCTTTACAAAAGAGAAAATTAAAACTATTTCGGTCGCAAAACATTCATGAATACCGATGCGATTCGGTATTAGGAAGGGACGCCCTAAACACGCCCCTTCCAAATAGCGAATCGCAGGCCCATTTTGTGTTTCGATAACAGGTTACTGAATGGCAAAATAGGGTTTGCTGCATCAGAAAAGCATTTTTTTGCGTTCGCAAACGGCCGTTTCGTAGAATCGGCCGTTTGCGAAGGCAAAAAATGCTTGATGCATCTGGCCCTAAAGTCAGTATTTTGCTGATCCTTCATCCTTCGCAAGATCACATATAAGATTAAAACTATATATTTTCTATTACTTCATTCTCCTTTCCAGCTCTTGTGCTTCCATTGTCCAACCATTGCGAACATTGTTGTAACCAATAATAAAGCAACCACAATAGACTGACATTTCTGTAGGGACTAGTTAGAGGAGTTAAATTTCCCTAACTCAATCATTCTTATTTTCCAGAGATAGGAAGGGTGAAAATCTAGGTTGATGAACCTGGATTACACGTTTAGGTTAGACCCAGATATGTGCTGCAAGTGTTTCAACCAAGCTGGTCATCCCACAACCCTTTGAGCTTCTCCTTGTGGTAGCATGACAAGGCCCCCGTATGCAGAGCCGAGTAAGTGCCTTTGATGGGTTCTCCACATTGGTCCTGTTTCCGAGTGACTGCAGATCAGGATGGGTGGAATTCTAGTTTTGTCTTTGTCTGGGAGTGAGTGGAAGAGAAGTAACCTGGAGACAAGGAGATGAGCTATGGCGATACATTTCCAAATGGGAATCAAACGTGTAGAGCAGGGGTGACCAACTGCAGCCCTGGAGGGCCGGAATCATGCCAGGCTTCAAGCATTACTACGATCTAGGTTTAGAATTTCAGGTAGATCCATCGCATGTAAATTTATCTCACACCGATATCCAGGTAACTTGCTGTGGACGAGGAGCTGAGGGCAGACCTGGGACCCACTTGGTGTCTACTGTATTCTTTTCATAAAGTGCGGGTTGCAAAATCAGCCCCATAACATTCATAACAAAGAGAGTGTGATCATCTCAGGCAAAAGAATAAAAAACAAATCTTCCTCAGTTTGAAACAATCCCTAAAATCTGAATTTGTAGCACCTTTTTTGTAAATCTATTTCAAATGCCTATTACTATCCTGCTAAACCAGTTTCATGTTTTTTCACTGATATTTTGCAAACCAGTTCGGCCGGAAGACATTTTTTCACGAGTTGATCCAGGGGTGCTGGAGGCATTTTTCAGCGGTGGCCCTTTTCTCTGGCGCGTACGCCAGCATGGGCTGCAGGAAACCGGAGAACGGATCAGCCTCGGTCGACGGCCACTTGAACCTTCCCACCAAGGTGTCATACAGGCCACATGGGTAGAGGGAAGGGATCCGGAGCAGGTCACCTGTGAAAAACAAGCTGACATTGTTAAACTGTCCATGAAGGCAAACAATTGAGAAATATGTCTGCTGTGCAAGCGAGAGGTTTCAGTGTCTTAAAGCATTTCTGCAGCAGCCCTCAGAATGTACTGTTCATAGAGATGTTGTGGTGCCAGACTTAAACTGACCCTCACAGCCCCCCCCCCTCCATTTATATTTGTAGGCAGAGCCTGGCCTTTGCTCAGAGTATGTCCTGGGAGGAAACCAAATTTGGTGAACCATCCACATGTTTCTGTTGACCTAAGTCATCATAGGGAGTCTGCCACAGGGAACTCCAGCTCTCCTCTGGAGGACTGCGCCTGCGCGTGGACCCACCTTGCACTTCCCAAAGACCTATCCATGCACATTCAGTCAAATGGCCAGCAGGTGTCTCACCACTGCAGCTCTTGTCACAGCATTGACACAGTGGCGAAGGGAGCGCAGGACTTTGTGAGGAAAAAGCTGCTGATAGGCATGCAGGCCCGGCTGAGCATGCAGGACAAGGTGCCAGTGGGCAGGATGGGCTGAGGGTGCAGGAGTGACTGACAGCGTGCAGGACTGTGGATGGTGCAGGAGTGACTGACAGCATGCAGGTCTGTGGATGGTGCAGGAGTGACTGACAGCATGCAGGTCTGTGGATGGTGCAGGGGTGACTGACAGTGTGCAGGTCTGCTGATGGTGCAGGAGTGACTGAGCGTGCAGGTCTGTCTGTTGGTGCAGGAGGGACTGACTGGGTGCAGGTCTGGCTGAGGGTGCAGCAGTGACTGACAGCAGGAAGGTCTGGCTGACTGTGCAGGAGTGACTGACAGTGTGCAAGTCTGGCTGAGCGTGCAGGAGTGACTGCCATCTTGCAGCTGCAGCTGAGGGTGCAGGAGTGACAGAAAATGTGCAGCACTGGCTAAGGATGCAGAAGTGACTGACAGCATAGTATGCGGGTCTCCTGAGGGTGGAGGAGTGACTGACAGTATGCTGGTCTGTCTGATGGTGCAAGGTGACTGATAGCATGCAGGTGCTGCTGAGGATGCAGGAGTGATAGAAAGTGTGCAGCCCTGGCTGAGGATCCAGAAGTGACTGAAAGCAGCCAGCTCTGGCTGAGGATACAGGAGTGACTGATAGCAGCCAGCTCTGGCTGAGGATACAGGAGTGACTGATAGCAGCCAGCTCTGGCTGAGGATACAGGAGTGACTGACAGCGGGCAGGTCTGCTGATGGTGCAGGAATGACTGAGTGTGTGCATTGCTGACAGTGTGCAGACAGGGTTGAGGACATGAACCGTGCTGGTAATTGTGATCACGGTGTGACTGAGTCTGTGCACGGTTTTTCTGAGCACGGCTACGGCTCTGCCCATTGAGACAGCGTGTGCAAAGTGCACCATTGATTCCTAATTGTTTTGATCTGTCGAACAATCTCAAATGATTCCTACTGGATAGAAACAGTCTTTGAAAGGATGGATATCTCTAAATGGTAAATAGACATAATATCGAAAAAAAAATATCGAGTGGACAGAATATCGAGTTTTAAATATAGAATGGACAGAATATCGAATTGCTAAAATATAGTGGTGAAGAATATCGAAAAACAGGTAAGAAATATCGATTGCAATAATATAGAAGTAAGTAATATCGAGAGTCATAATATAGTTGTTAAAAATATCGAATTTTTTATAGTGTTTTAAGTGTTAGTATGTGTTAAAAGTATGTATTAATATTGTAATGTATGTTAGTATATTTATAAAGTAATGAATTTTATGTTATTTTATTTTTGTGTAATTTAATTCCGTAGCGGGTTTTGGGTTTATAGGGGAGTAGGGTGGGAAGTAATTTAATTATAGTACATTAAATAATTATTTATAGGAATTATTAAATATTTTAAATTTAATTTTGCGTTTTACTTCTGTAGCGGGTTGTGGGTTTATAGGGGAATAGGGTGGGAAGTAATTTAATTGTTATTAGTTAATTATTAATTGGTATTGAAAATTAATTGGTTGTTGATTAATTACTAATTGGTAAATAATTTGTATTAATTGGTAATTAATTTGTATTAATTGTTTAATTGATAATTATGTTAATTGTATTCATTTAATATTTGTAGCGGGTAGTGTGTTTATAGGGGAATATGGTGGGAAGTAATATAATTGTAAAAAATTAATTATTTAAATAATTTGTGTATATCGTTAATCAATATATTATCAATTAATGATTAATTGGTATTATTAGCATTTATTAATGTTTGTTATTGAAAAACAATTGGTTGTTAATTAATTATTAATAGGTAATTAATTAAACAAAAATATATTGGTATTTATAAATAATCAATTATTAAATCTTGTGTGATTGGTAATTAATTGTAATACTTGTTTTGGTATTAATAATTAATTAACCCTAGTTGCCACAATCATGGACAATTCCCCCGAGATTGAAGATTTCAATCTGGAAGAATTGGAAACGGCAATTACTCACCTTTCTACAGGAAAAGCGCCAGGCCTTGACAAGCTCCCAGGTGACCTCTTAAAGCATGAGGTAAAAATTTGGGCACCATACCTACTGGTATTGTTTAATGCTATCATCCATGGGATGGCGGTCCCTCCAACTTGGCTCGGGGCGGAGATTGTGCCCATTTTTAAAAGGGGTTCACCTCTGCTCCCTGCCAATTATAGACCGATCAGTCTGATTGACGTCCCACAGAAGCTTTTTGCGAGGCTTCTGTTGAACCGATTATTAGATTGGATCGAAGAAAGGGACATCTTAAGCCCCCTTCAGGCTGGCTTTCGCCAGAAGACTTCCACCATAGATCAGGTCTTTAGGCTGTCCCTCATACACTGGAAAACAATACAGCTGGAGGGTGGCAGTCTCTATACTGTATTTGTGGACCTAAGGGCAGCCTTCGACCTGGTCCCACGCGGTAAGCTCTGGGAAGTGTTGGCGAAAGTTGGGGTGCCAGATGATCTCTTGACCATGATCATCCGCCTCCATACAAATAGCTATGCTCGTGTGAGGTGTGGCAGATACGGAGCATTGTCAAATAGGTTCCCCGTTGACAGAGGGGTAAGACAGGGGTGCGTACTTGCACCAACCCTGTTCTGCCTCTTTGTCAACGGTGTCATTGATCACCTAAACGGGGTCCCCAATTCGGATGTCCCGAAGCTGGCGGGAAGGAGGGTCCCGGCAATTATGTTTGCGGATGATACCCTCCTTCTCTCCAAGTCACCGATGGGAATCCAGCGTGTGTTGGATGGATTTGGGGACTTCTGTAGGGAGCATGGACTCGAGATCAACACGTTAAAGACTAAATTTATGGCCTTTAATCCGCCACCCAGGTTTTGCCGCATTCCACGTATAGGGAATAACATACTTGAACGAGTAAACACCTTTGAATATCTTGGTGTTACCCTTAACGAGGAACTGGGGTGGGGTCCACACCAGGAGAAAGCCAGGATGAAATTAGTGCAACATACCAGTGGAATATTAAGGATGATAGGGAGGAACAGGTCGACCCTCAAACCCATAGGCCCACCCCTCCATATTTATAGAGTACAAGCCAGGGGAGCAGTCACATATGGCAGCGAACTATGGGGTCATAAAGTCTTGGTTAGTATGGGTAGGGAGGAGAACAGATTTCTCAGGCGCTTAACAGCTCTCCCTCCGAGTACACCCCTTGTGCCTCTAAGACTTGACCTGGGCATTAGACCTTTGGAGGAAGAGTTGGCGCTCCGTCCCGTGATCTATTGGCGCAGATTATGGACGGTGCCTGAATTGCTTCACTATAGACTGGGTCTCCAGGAAGTTCTTAGCCTCCCAAATGCGGGAAACATTCCTTGGCTTAAGTTTATAAGGAATAGTTTGGTGAGCTTGGGCCTTGACGCACATTGGAATGACCCTGGGAATGCATGTTCTGAGCTTCCTAAAAAAGCTCTTATTAAATTGTATTATGATTCCAAGGCTCCCTTACTTCGACCCTCAAAATTGTTTGGGTCGTTAACATATCAATTCCTTGACATGAAGACCACATATAGTTTTGAACCAGCCCTTGATAATGTTTACCCTGCAATAATAAGGAAGCTCTTTTTGCAATGGAGGCATGGATCCTTACCAATTCGTGCTTTTACTAGCCGCTGGTCTGCGTCGACATCCAGTATTTGCCCGGCATGCAGTGCAAACGATGAAACTGAGCTGCATTTAATATTCTTTTGTCCGGGCTATACTGAGGCACGCAGAAAATGGATCATCCCCATTTGCAGAAACCTGGGTTTTACCAGATGCCACGAAGCCTTTAGAGTTCTTAAATGTGAAATGACTGCACACATTGTGTTTTCTGTGGCAAAATTTCTGGGGGCTTTATGGCACAAACGGAAGCGGTTCCTAAATTTGGCAACATGATTTGACTTGTTCTCTGCTATTTAAGCACATGTCTGTATGTATTCGCTGGGAATCCAGCCTTGCGGCTGTATTAATAAGTTGTACCCATTCTTATTTTATTGTTCTTAAATGTTTTTTATTCATCTTATGCACTTTTATGGAGATTCTCCGAAATAAAGTTTTTCTTGACTTGACTTGAATTAATTAATTTTTAACAAAATATTAGTTTATTATTTTCCCTACTTTTGCACTTACTTGAGTGGGAATAGTAATTTTTACCCCTACGCTATCCTATGCTTTCCCTATTATTGTACTCTCTGGAGTGGGAATAGTAATTTTTACCCTACCGCTATCCAACGGTTTCCCTACTGTTGCACTCTCTGGAGTGGGAATAGTAATTTTTACCCTACCGCTATCCAATGCTTTCCCTACTGTTGCACTCTCTGGAGTGGGAATAGTAATTTTTATCCCTACGCTATCCAATGCTTTCCCTACTGTTGCACTCTCTGGAGTGGGAATAGTAATTTTTACCCCTACGCTATCCAACGCTTTCCCTACTGTTGCACTCACTGGAGTGGGAATAGTAATTTTTACCCCTACGCTATCCAACGCTTTCCCTACTGTTGCACTCACTGGAGTGGGAATAGTAATTTTTATCCCTACGCTATCCAACGCTTTCCCTACTGTTGCACTCACTGGAGTGGGAATAGTAAATTTTACCCTCCCGCTATCCAACGCTTTCCCTACTGTTGCACTCTCTGGAGTGGGAATAGTAATTTTTACCCTACCGCTATCCAATGCTTTCCCTACTGTTGCACTCTCTGGAGTGGGAATAGTAATTTTTATCCCTACGCTATCCAATGCTTTCCCTACTGTTGCACTCTCTGGAGTGGGAATAGTAATTTTTACCCCTACGCTATCCAACGCTTTCCCTACTGTTGCACTCACTGGAGTGGGAAAAGTAAATTTTACCCTCCCGCTATCCAACGCTTTCCCTACTGTTGCACTCTCTGGAGTGGGAATAGTAATTTTTATCCCTACGCTATCCAACGCTTTCCCTACTGTTGTACTCTTTGGAGTGGGAATAGTAATTTTTACCCCTACGCCATTAGACGTTTTCTCTACTGTTGTAATCACTGGAGTGGGAATAGTAAATTTTGAACTCCCGCTATCCAATGCTTTCCCTACTGTTGCACTCTCTGGAGTGGGAATAGTAATTTTTACCCCTACGCTATCCAACGCTTTCCCTACTGTTGCACTCACTGGAGTGGGAATAGTAATTTTTACCCCTACGCTATCCTATGCTTTCCCTATTATTGTACTCTCTGGAGTGGGAATAGTAATTTTTACCCTACCGCTATCCAACGGTTTCCCTACTGTTGCACTCTCTGGAGTGGGAATAGTAATTTTTACCCTACCGCTATCCAATGCTTTCCCTACTGTTGCACTCTCTGGAGTGGGAATAGTAATTTTTATCCCTACGCTATCCAATGCTTTCCCTACTGTTGCACTCTCTGGAGTGGGAATAGTAATTTTTACCCCTACGCTATCCAACGCTTTCCCTACTGTTGCACTCACTGGAGTGGGAAAAGTAAATTTTACCCTCCCGCTATCCAACGCTTTCCCTACTGTTGCACTCTCTGGAGTGGGAATAGTAATTTTTATCCCTACGCTATCCAACGCTTTCCCTACTGTTGTACTCTTTGGAGTGGGAATAGTAATTTTTACCCCTACGCCATTAGACGTTTTCTCTACTGTTGTAATCACTGGAGTGGGAATAGTAAATTTTGAACTCCCGCTATCCAACGCTTTCCCTACTGTTGCACTCTCTGGAGTGGGAATAGTAATTTTTATCCCTAAGCTATCCAACGCTTTCCCTACTGTTGCACTCTCTGGAGTGGGAATAGTAATTTTTACCCCTACGCTATCCAACGCTTTCCCTACTGTTGCACTCACTGGAGTGGGAAAAGTAAATTTTACCCTCCCGCTATCCAACGCTTTCCCTACTGTTGCACTCTCTGGAGTGGGAATAGTAATTTTTATCCCTACGCTATCCAACGCTTTCCCTACTGTTGTACTCTTTGGAGTGGGAATAGTAATTTTTACCCCTACGCCATTAGACGTTTTCTCTACTGTTGTAATCACTGGAGTGGGAATAGTAAATTTTGAACTCCCGCTATCCAACGCTTTCCCTACTGTTGCACTCTCTGGAGTGGGAATAGTAATTTTTATCCCTACGCTATCCAACGCTTTCCCTACTGTTGCACTCTCTGGAGTGGGAATAGTAATTTTTACCCCTACGCTATCCAACGCTTTCCCTACTGTTGCATTCTCTGGAGTGGGAATAGTAATTTTTACCCTCCCGCTATCCAACGCTTTCCCTACTGTTGCATTCTCTGGAGTGGGAATAGTAAATTTTTACCCTACCGCTATCCAACGCTTTCCCTACTGTTGCACTCACTGGAGTGGGAATAGTAAATTTGACACTCCCGCTATCCAACGCTTTCCCTACTGTTGCACTCTCTGGAGTGGGAATAGTAATTTTTATCCCTACGCTATCCAATGCTTTCCCTACTGTTGCACTCTCTGGAGTGGAAATAGTAATTTTTACCCCTACGCTATCCAACGCTTTCCCTACTGTTGCACTCACTGGAGTGGGAATAGTAAATTTTACCCTCCCGCTATCCAACGCTTTCCCTACTGTTGCACTCTCTGGAGTGGGAATAGTAATTTTTACCCTCCCGCTATCCAACGCTTTCCCTACTATTGCACTTACTGGAGTGGTAATAGTAAATTTTACCCGCCCGCTATCCTACGCAGAAAATATTGAATATTTTTAATAAATATTACGTTAATATATATGTATTAATTATTTTTTTTACTTACATTAATTATTTATTAATTTTAATGTTATTTAAGTATTTTTAAGTATGTGTCAGTTAATTATATGTATTATTTCATTAATTTTACATTACTTTTAAAACATTTACAAAATTTGATATTTTGACTAACTATATTATTTACAACGATATTTTGGATTCTATATTTTTGTACTTTCCTGTTTGGAGATAGGGAGTCGATATTTTGGTATTCTATATGTTGGCATCGATATTTTTGTAAGTCTATATTTTTGTAGTCGATATTATGTCAGTGATCCCTCTAAATGTCGCAATCTTATGAATCTCATGACACACTAGGAATTTCAAACCGGATTTGACAGATTTGGATGTGGAGGGAGGCAGCCTTGCCAGATATTTACAGTAACATTTTGGAGATCTAAGATGAGAAAGAGACAGCCTTGGACACCCTTGACCAGTGGGACCTTCTGGCTGTGTAAGAACAAGTGGGTTAGAACAGGATTTCCTTCCTTTTGTCCCCAAAGGCTCCCTTCTCTGCTTGACTGGAACATTTCCAGACTCCTGTGTGGATTGTCCCCCTCCTGCACGGGTTTCCGCCGCTCCCTCTGGTGGTATCTTCTACTTCCTGGCTCTCCTGACCAGAGGTCCCCAGCTGTGGCATGTGCCACAGGAGTGTGTGCTCCCAGCTCCTGAGTCTTTCTACAGCCACAAATTTTCTCCCACCTGAGAGAGGCCGCCCAGCTCTACTCGGGAAATGAAGGAGCCTCATGGCGCGACCGCCGGTCACCTGGGCCACCACCGTGGAGCTGCCAAGCAGTAGAGATTGTGGAGGAACCTCAGTTGGCAGCGTTTACATGCGAATGCGCAACCATTTCATGAGCTGCCCAGTGGCTTGGGTTGCGCTTGCTTCAGGTGGCCTTTAAATTCAATGGATATGTGCCTTCTGAGGTAGTACAGCTTTCTAATACTCAGAGGAAAACTCAGTACTGAATGAGGGGAAAGTGGCTGAAGATTTTTGATGCCAAAACTGAACCTTTTCCTGTATGTTTGCGCACATTTGCAAATTATAAGTTTGTGAAAATACACTTTGTGAGTCAGTATTTGTTTTACATTGATGTCGCCCTGTGCATCCTACGTTTTATTTTAAGCAATGCACACCACCCACACGTCCAGATACAAAACCTGTCTACATTCAAAACATTAAGAAGTCACAAAACTGTATGTCGATGGCCCAGACCCGTGGAAGGCAAATTGTAGGATTTCACGATATGAGCTTAGAAGCACTAAACCTGAAAACACCCAACGTCTGCTTCAAATATTACATTTAAACACGTCTTCCCTTTACAAATACACTTAAAGTAGTGGTGGAAGGTAAACTCCGCTCCTCTGGCAAAGTTTGCCCACTCTACGCTCCGCTTAGAGCGGAGAGTTGTGGAAAAACGTCACCAACTGCTGTGTTGCGTGGTTTTTTCATATTTTGCGGCTCACCAAAGGTACGTTGGTGAGTACGAGCGATAAAATCAAGGGCTAGACCACCTCCCGGTGAGATTTCTCAATGCAGGCAGTCACAGCATCGCTACCGCTCGGATTGAGAAAGCTGCAGCTCGAATAGAAAATCTACCCAAGCGGCAGGAAGAAGCCGCGACCTCTGGCACGCTGCGCGATGTCGGTTGCGCTGATGGTAGAAATCAGTGTGTGCAGCTTGACGTAGCGCAACGCCAACGCTTGCGTAACTCTATGGAACTCCGCAGAGTGACACTCTTCTGTCCGGGCCTCACCTAAAGCCAGGGAATTGACAGATTCCTCATACCTTGTCTGTTGAAAAATGTTGGTGAATTTGTCCCAGACAAAGCAATTTTGGGTGGGATCCGTCCAAGAAGTTCTATGATGCAAGCTAAGTGATCTGAAAGGGCAAAAGAAAGGAAAGGAGAACATGACATGCATGTCTAAAAGGTACAGGGAAAATAATATTTTTGCACATAAGCATATTTGAGCAAAGTTCAGAGTTAAAAAGAAGTCATACCATCATTTCTGGAGAACGCCTTCCCCGCTTGAGGTTCAAACAGGTATGAAGCAGTGGCCATTTCAAATGCCTGGAACGGTAAGATGTTACTAAACCTTTCTCATCTGACGACCTCGTTCCACCTCCCCTCAAAGAACCAATATTTCACTTTTATAACATTGAAGTTCTTGCCTTCTGCAGGAGATACTACGCATGCTGTACTTTACATTTCACCTTATTGGAAATCATTCGGGTACCCTGCATAAGTTCACAGTGATGCTCAGATCCCTCTAGTCCAACAACCAGATTACCTCTACTTCTGCGGCTTTCGGAGTCGCATGATGATGAACGACCATTGGATGTGGAGCAACATGTACAAGATGAAATCAAGCGAAACAGAAGCAGTACTCTGTGGTGGGCCCTCTGTTGTACCCTACCCAACACCCAAAGCATGGCACTTGGGGTCTATTGGGCGATGAGCTGTTCATGGACCCTCCTGCGTCAGCCATTGTAGATCCCTCCTACACCATTTCAACACCTTGAGGCGTTAGTTTTCTCTCTGGCAGGCATTAACTACTTTTCAATTCTGGACCCTCGAACAACTGTGGATTTTGCGGCAATAGTCTGGGTAGCCTCCAAATACGTATAAATCACAATGGGGAGAAGAAGCCTACCACATACTCATGTTGTAAGGAGGGTCCCCATTTTTAAAGCCCAGCTGGAGAGGGGCCTGGCAGCCCTTCATACACATGCTGGAGAGATGATGTGGTTTATGGAGTGTCAGATGTCAGACTCAGCAGAGACTTGTAGAAGGAGCCTGCACCACCCTCCGCGTGCACTAAAAATACAACTTGCACTCTGCTCTGGGACCATGAAACAGAAATGAATCAATTTTTTACATAATGGTTTGTAATTTAAGGTTAAAGTTGACAAAAATAGAAATAAGTATTTAAACATTCATAAGCGAGTGAATTAAAGGTGTATCTTCCTACCTCTCTGATTTCATTTATACTAAGCTGACGTTGGGCTTAATTTAGACTTTGCAGACAGTTTAGAAGTTCCATTGGATGTAATGCACTTGTAATCTGGCAGACGGGAAAGCCATCATGTTTGCGATCAGGGTCGGACAGGACAGAAAACAAGGGACGGACACCAAAATAAAAATGGCCTCGATTAGCGAACCAGATAGCTATAAAAGTGGCCCACGTTTATAAATGAGGCCAGTTTTTTCTCGTAATTGCACGCTGTATGTGTATTTTGCAAGGTAGGTCAGACTGAATGCATTTTTCTTTGCTGCAGGTAATGTTTGTGGTAATATCAGGGAAATCAACAGTAAAAACAAGCCCAACAACCTCATAAAACAGGCCCAAAAACTGCTAAAAAACCGACTCACACTCCGATCTGTCAGACCAGCCTACCGGGATCGCGCTACAGGCCAGTTCAACCCTGTTTGGGATGGAGTAACCCATCTGGTGAATTCTAAGTCATATCGCTAAAGACTGGAAACGCAGTGCTTGGTCTCCTGTTTAACGCGGTCAACTGTGTGTGACTTGATTTAACTCTAATTAGAACATTGTAATGCTGGAAGCTCCTTTGAAACCAATGGAGTGCTCCGGGCTTATAATGACTTGTATGAGCCCGGAGCTCCAACATTCCAATGTTTCTTTGTTCACAGCTCTGGCTTTGAAAAAAGGCTTCAGGGAGCCTGAGGGGATTTGAATCCCCTTGCGCTCCCTGAAGGCTTTGTTTTATTTGTTAGAACATTCTGCCCTCTAGTGGCAGAATGTTCTAATAGCCTTATAGCCCTTCGTAGCGGGCTATACCGGTCATTAAAGTGCAGCTGCTTTGTTAAAGTCCCTCGCCTTCGGCCCGGGCCTTCAACGATGCAGCGGGCCTTTAATAGACGGTATAGCCCGCTACGGCGGGCTATAAGGCTATATTGAATTGCAACATAGGTTAAATGGAATGAATTTTTTTTTTTAAAACAAACAAATTAAATCTGATCATTAAAAACCCAAAGATAAATTGTTGTGATGCAGAGAAAAAGAAATGGTACTGGGTAATGGGAACTTGAATTCTAGAAGAGGTAAAACACAGTGTTTATTGGGAACTTACCGGTGGTAGGTCCATACCATGCATGCGGTGCAGTGGGTCGTGGTACTTACTGTGCATGCAGTGCACAATATGGTGGTCCTTCCCATGCACAGAGTCTACCAACTGATTGTCCGTACCATGCCTGCAGTACACCAGGTTGTGGTTCTTACTATGCACGCAGTACACTGGATGGTGGGCCTTACCATGCACGCAGTACACTGGATGGTGGTCTTTACCATGTACACATTTCACCGGTTCATGGTCCTTACCATGCACGCTGTACACTGGATGGTGGGCCTTACCATGCACGCAGTACACTGGATGGTGGTCTTTACCATGTACACATTTCACCGGTTCATGGTCCTTACCATGCACGCTGTACACTGGATGGTGGGCCTTACCATGCACGCAGTACACCGGATGGTGGTCTTTACCATGTACACATTTCACCGGTTCATGGTCCTTACCATGCACGCAGTACACTGGATGGTGGGCCTTACCATGCACACAGTACACCGGATGGTCGTCTTTACCATGTACACATTTCACCGGTTCATGGTCCTTACCATGCACGCAGTACACTGGATGGTGGTCCTTACCCTGTGTGAAGTACACTGGATGGTGGTCTTTACCATGCACACAGTACACCAGATGGTGGTCTTTACCATGCATGTAGTACATCAAATGGAGGTTCTTACCATGAATGTAGTACACAACGGATGGTGGTCATTACCATGCACACAGTGCACCGAGTCATGGTCCTTACCATGCATGCAGTGCACCGAATGGTGGTCCTTACCATGCATGCAGTGCCCCGAATGGTGGTCCTTACCATGCATGCAGTGCCCCGAAAGGTGGTCCTTACCATGCACCAGGTACACCGGATGGTGGTCCTTACCATGCACGCAGTACACCGAATGGTGGTCCTTACCATGCACGCAGTACTCCGAATGGTGGTCCTTACCATGCATGCAGTGCCCCGAATGGTGGTCCTTACCATGCACCAGGTACACTGGATTGTGGTCCTTACCATGCATGCAGTGCACCGGATGGTGGTCCTTACCATGCACGCAGTGCACCAGATGGTGGTCCTTACCATGCATGCAGTGCACCGGGCCATGGTCCTTATCATGCATGCAGTACACCGGATTGTGCTCCTTACCATGCGTGCAGTGTACCAAATGGTGGTCCTTACCATGCAAGCAGTGCACCGGGCCATGGTCCTTACCATGCACGCAGTGCACCAGATGGTGGTCCTTACCATGCATGCAGTGCACCGGGCCATGGTCCTTATCATGCATGCAGTACACCGGATTGTGCTCCTTACCATGCATTCAGTGTACCAAATGGTGGTCCTTACCATGCACGCAGAACACCGGATGGTGGTCCTTACCATGCACGCAGTGCACCGGATGGTGGTCCTTACCATGCATGCAGTGCACAGGATGGTGGTCCTTACCATGCACGCAGTACACCGGATGGTGGTCCTTACCATGCACGCAGTGCACCGGGCCATGGTCCTTACCATGCATGCAGTACACCGGATTGTGCTCCCTTACCATGCATTCAGTGTACCAAATGGTGGTCCTTACCATGCACGCAGTACACCGGATGGTGGTCCTTACCATGCATGCAGTGCTCCATATATCTGCTGGAGTGCTGTATCCTGATCCCAGTAGAACTTCTAGAGCCCGGTACTGCTGTGTTTGGATCTCCTCCGAGAAAGGTTTGTACTGAAACAAAATACACTGGTTAAGGCATAACCACAGTAGTCCCGGTCCAAAGAATACCCCCAGTGTGAGTTTAGAACAATATCCGCAACTAGTGAATAATCCTAGAGAGTACCAGGAATGAGTAAATGAACAAGAAAGAGCAACTAAGAAGATACTGAGGTTCATTAGAAAAAAGAATGAGATACAAAAAGGACTGAGATGCAGATTGTCTAAAGGAAGGTGAGTGCAAGGCAGATGGTGGTCAGGATCTGGGATTCTAAGTGAAGGAGTTTGGGAGACTGTTTGTGGTGAGATGCCGAGGTTCTTGTGGAAGGATTTGAGAGGCAGATAGTGGTGAGACACAGGGGTTCTGATGGAATGAGTCTGAGAGGCAGATCGTGGTAAAAAGTTCCAATCCTGGGGGGAGGGTTTTGAGAGGCAGATCGTGGTGAGATAAGGGGGGTTCTGGGGAGTGAGTCGAGGAGGTAGACCATAGTGAGATGCTAGTGTGCTGGTAAAGGAGTCTGAGAAACTGGTCTTGGTCAGACGCCAAGGTTCTGGGGAACGAGTTTGAGATGTAGATCATGGTGATGTGTGGAGGTTCTGTGGAAGGAGGCAAATTGTGATGAGACACCAAGATCATGTGGAAGGAGTTTGAGAGGGAGATCGTGGTGAGATGCTGAGGTTCTGGCGAAGGAGTCTGAGAGGCAGATCTTGGTGAGGCGCCAATGTTCTGAGGAAGGAGTTTGAGAAGCAGATTGAGTTGAGACACTGGGTTCAGTGGAGGAGTTTGAGAGGCAGATTGAGGACAGATGACGGGATCTGGAGGAAGGAGTTTCAGAGGCAAATCATGATTAGATCTTGAGGTTATGGGGGAAGGAGTCTGAGAGGGATATCATGGTGAGACACTGGATTATATGGAAAGAGTTTGAGAGGCGGATCATGGTGAGATGCTGTGGTTCTAAGGGAAGGAGTCTTAGAGGTGGATCATGGCAAGCTGCTGTGGTTCTAAGGGAAGGAGTCTTAGAGGTGGTTCATGGCGAGAGGCTGTGGTTCTAAGGGAAGGAGTCTGAGAGGTGGATCATGGCGAGATGCTGTGGTTCTAAGGGAAGGAGTCTGAGAGGTGGATCATGGCGAGATACTGTGGTTCTAAGGGAAGGAGTCTGAGAGGTGGATCATGGCGAGAGGCTGTGGTTCTAAGGGAAGGAGTCTTAGAGGTGGATCATGGCGAGATACTGTGGTTCTAAGGGAAGGAGTCTTAGAGGTGGATCATGGCGAGATACTGTGGTTCTAAGGGAAGGAGTCTGAGAGGTGGATCATGGCGAGATACTGTGGTTCTAAGGGAAGGAGTCTGAGAGGTGGATCATGGCGAGATACTGTGGTTCTAAGGGAAGGAGTCTGAGAGGTGGATCATGGCGAGATACTGTGGTTCTAAGGGAAGGAGTCTTAGAGGTGGATCATGGCGAGATACTGTGGTTCTAAGGGAAGGAGTCTTAGAGGTGGATGATCGCATAATGCCACAGTACAGTTGGTAGATGAGCAGGAGACATAAAGTGGTGAAGTGCAGGAGCTAGGCAGAAGGTGATTGAGGGAGGGAAGAAGGTGGAAGATGATAAAATACAATAAAGAATACGTGCTAGCTAATGCTTCATTTTAAATTAGATTACCAATAATGAAGAACTCATAATATAGAATTCCATAATGTTAAAAACATAGCATCAGCCATAACTGTCACACTTAACAAACCACTCGCCCTTACGCTTTCTCTGACCGTAACCAACCCTACTACTAGCCGTAGCATAACTGTAACCCTAAACTTACTGTAGTAATTACACAACTTCGTATGTGTAATCTAGATGAGTTTATTTCATATCGACGTCCTCAGCAAAGCAGCTCCTTACATGACGCTGCCACCACAGTAATGCAGCCGACCCAGAACACTGGGAATTAAGCAATCTAAGTTCTGTCTGGACATTCCAGCTCACATACTAATCTCTTAGCAGTATGTGAATTAACTCTACACTTACCCTAATGCTAACATTGTCCCTTTGTATTTACTGTACCCCAACCCTCACCTTACTCTAACCTTAACCTGAACACTGCTACTTAGAATAACCTAACCATATGCTTAATTTCTGCCGGTGCTTGCAGATCGTGGACACAGGCGCTCATATTTGGGGACCGGGCATTAATTTTCATCATCAGACTTAGGTCCAGAGCAAGAAACAGACAGGCAGAAAGGAAAACAGTGACAAGGGGAGAAATCCGAACAGGGATGAAAAAGAGCCTGCAAGATTGAGATAAAAAGCCAGGAATAGTTGGGTGGTGGAAGAAAAAGGCATGAGGTGGAATCAAGACTAGGCCTGGGCAGAATTTCGATTACACCTAATGAATTGGAGTCATTTTAGTAATTCTACGTTACTGTTTGACACGGAATTACCAATAATGATGCAGTTACTCCTGCTCGCACAATTACTCTTTTCGCATAATTCAAGTGTAATCGTGCAGGATTTTTAGGTATTGCCATGTGATTACGCTCCACAGAAATACGAAAGTTATGCCCATTCCTAAGCAAGACCAGCTAGCCTTGGTAATTGGCAACCACCGCATTCGACAGCACCGGCCACGGGCTACTACAGAAAAAGGTTTGTCCCCTGCACATATTTGGTTTTACATTTTCTATTCACTGTCGAGCCATAACCCTCTGCTTTCCATTATGTTTTACATTTACTTCAACCCTTACCCTACCCTAGCCTCACCACTAACACTGTCCCTTAAACCTACTTAACCTATATGCAATCCCTACTAGGAACTTAATCATAGCCTGAAATCTAACCCTAAACCAAATACTAATCCATTCCTCTCACACTTCCCCTAACACTAGTCCTTACCCCAATCCTTGCTGTGATCCTACCCTAATCATGACCCTTGTGCCAACCTTAACCTTAAAGCTGCTTGTACACCCATTATGGCCCCAGCAGGCGATCTGCCCGCCTACCAGGATGGTCCTAGCCATGTTTCTGTAACCTGCCACTCTGGTGGAGCATGTATGATGAAAGTGCTTCAGTAGACATAGCGGGCACACTTTAAGCAAAATGAAAACACTCTCTGTGGCTCCATTTCGTTGTAGCCAACTTGGCCTCTTTTGTTTTACAGAAGCAAACCCAGGAAGCAAGACTTTGTTTGGTGAAACAAAAAAGAAATATCCCTGCTTGTGTAGACATCGTTGTTAATTGTAGGTCTGGGCAGAAAAGTGAACATAAGAAACTTGGTAGTTCCCCTACCATTAAATGACATTGAGAAACTGAAGGTTTTGTCAATGCGGGAGCTTTGCTCATTTATTGGGGGGGGGTTCTCATTCTTCCAAACCCCGATGAGACCCTAATACCACCTGTAGCCATAACCCTACCCCAAAAAGGAACCTAACTCTAGCCATAAGGTCTCTAACATTTCTTTAATCTTTAACCTAAGCCTCCTTCTACCTCTAACCTAACCCTAATTGAATCCTGACCTAAAAACTATCCCTTATAAGCGGCCGAACATTAACCCTTACCCGAATACTAACTCTCAACCGAACATCAACCCTTAACTGAACACTAACGGTTACCTGAACACTAACTATTACCCAAGAACTAGCTTTTATCCTAGCAATAAACCTCACCCAAATGTTGACCCTTACTTGAACACTGTTAGTAAACACTAACACCAACGCTTACCCGAACTCTAACCCTAAACTGAGCACCAACACTAACCTAACAACTAACCCTTACACAAACACTAACACTTACCTGAACTCTAACCCTAAACTGAACATGAACACTGACCTAACAACTAACCCTTACACAAACAGTGACACTAACGCTTACCCGAACAATAACCCTTAGCCAATTACTAACACTAAACTAACAACTAACCCTTACACAAACACTAACACTAATGCTTACCCAAACAATAAGCCTAAACTGAACACCTACACTAACCTAACAGCTAACCCTTACACAAACTTTAACACTAATGCTTACCCAAACTCTAACCCTAAACTGAACACCAACACTAACCTAACAACTAACCCTTACACAAACACTGACACTAACGCTTACCTGAACAATAACCCTTAACCGATTACTAACACTAACCTAACAACTAACCCTTACACAAACACTAACACTAATGCTTACCCAAACAATAAGCCTAAACTGAACACCAACACTAACCTAACAGCTAACCCTTACACAAACTCTAATACTAACGCTTACCCAAACTCTAACCCTAAACTGAACACGAACACTGAGCTAACAACTAACCTTTACACAAACAATGACACCAACTCTTACCCGGTCAATAACCCTTAACCAATTGCTAACACTAAACTAACAACTAACCCTTACACAAGCACTAACACTAATGCTTACCCGAACAATAACCCTAAACTGAACACGAACACTGACCTAACAACTAACCCTTACACAAACAATGACACTAATGTTTACCCGAACAATAACCCTTAACCAATTACTAACACTAACCTAACAACTAACCCTTACACAAACACTAACACTAACGCTTACCCAAACTCTAACCCTAAACTGAACACCAGCACTAACCTAATAACTAACCCTTACACAAACACTAACACTAATGCTTTACGAAACTCTAACCCTAAACTGAACACGAACACTGACCTAACAACTAACCCTTACACAAACAATGACACTAACTCTTACCCGAACAATAACCCTTAACCGATTACTAACACTAACCCTTACCCTAACACTACAGCTAACCCCTACTCAAACACCAACACGACTTTGATCCTAATAATTAACCTTATGCGAACACTAATCCTTACCTGAACACCGTTACCAAACACTAAACCTAAAATGAACACTAACCCTAACAACTAACTCTTACATAAACACTGCCACCAATGCTTACCTGAACAATAACCCTTAACTGATTACTAACACTAACCCTTACCCTAACACTAACCCTTACCCTAACACTAGAACTAACCCCATCTCAAACACCAATACTAACTTACCCGAACAATAACCCTAAACCGAACACCAACACCAACCCTAACAACTAACCCTTACACAACCACTGACACTAACCCTAACAACTAATCCTCAGAAAAACACTGACACTAGCCCTAACAGCTATCCTTTACACAAACACTGACACTAGCCCTAACAACTAACATTTACACAAACACAAACACTGACACTGACACTAACGCTTACCTGAACACTAAGGCTTAACCAAACACTGACACTTACCCTAACACCCGACTCTTACACAAACACTGACACTAATGCTTACCAGGAAAATATCCCTTAGTCGAACACTAACATTAACCCTTACCCGTGCACTAACTCATAGACATACAGAAACACTAACACTTGCCCAAGCATTAACATTAACCCTTACCCTAACACTAATCCCTACACAGACCCCAGCCCTAAGCCTTACTCTAAGGCCAGCCTTTACCCTAATTCTAATGCTAACCCTTATTCTAACCCATACCACTAACCTTAACAACCTGTACCCCAAAACTATCAGGTTCCTTTCTTAGACTAACCATAAACCGAAACATCTCAACAACACTTACCCTAGCCATGAATTAACCATGTACCCCTTTTTTATTGTCATTTTGCAATTTTTGAAAATAACCACAAATGGCGTTCATCGTTTCAATGTTCTTAGTGTTTCTTCTTCATTCCCTAAAATCATGGGAATATCTCTAGTCTTTCTTTTCAGCTCCTCTTTCTGCAGGACTGAGGGAAGGAGAGAGAGATGCTGTGAGTGAGATGGTCTGGTTAGGAGTAAGGACGGTGAGCGGCAGGTGGGATGTAGTACTGGCGTTCATTGTGAATGAGCGATACAAGTATGTTGGAGTGAGACTCTGTGGGTGAGATGGTGAGTAAGGACGGTGAGCGGCAGGTGGGATGAGGTACTGGCGTTCATTGTGAATGAGAGATACAAGTATGTTGGAGTGAGACGCTGTGGGTGAGATGGTGAGTAAGGACGGTGAGCGGCAGGTGGGATGAGGTACTGGCGTTCATTGTGAATGAGAGATACAAGTATGTTGGAGTGAGACGCTGTGGGTGAGATGGTGAGTAAGGACGGTGAGCGGCAGGTGGGATGAGGTACTGGCGTTCATTGTGAATGAGAGATACAAGTATGTTGGAGTGAGATGCTGTGGGTGAGATGGTGAGTAGGGACGGTGAGCGGCAGATGGGATGAGGTACTGGCGTTCATTGTGAATGAGCGATACAAGTTTGTTGGAGTGAGACGCTGTGGGTGAGATGGTGAGTAAGGACGGTGAGCGGCAGGTGGGATGAGGTACTGGCGTTCATTGTGAATGAGCGGTACAAGCATGTTGGAATGAGATGCTGGGGTTCAGTAGGTAGGAAACGGAGAGGCGCCAAGACGCCTCGGCATTCGAGCGCTTTATAAATATTTCAGTATTCAGTATTCAGTATTCAGTAGAGGCGGGCTTACCGTCCAACAAGCACTTCCCAAGTCTGCAATTTTAACCCCAAGCTTTGCCGCGTTCCCAGATTCAAAGAGGTGAGTTAGGAAACTGAGCTCAGCGCCCTCTACAGCAAGAAAAGAGGAAGATCTGTGAGTCAGCAGAAAGAGTCTGAACAGCACTGAGTCATTACGGTATGAGGAGTGAATCAGCAAGAAGAATATGAAAAGCAGTAAATCAGCAGAAAGCCTATAAGCAGCAGAGAACCAGCAGCAAGAATGTAAGAAGCTGTGAGTCAGCGGAAAGAGTCTAAACAGCACTGAGTCATTTCGGTATGAGGAGTGAATCAGCAAGAACAATATGAAAAGCAGTAAATCAGCAGAAAGACTATAAGCAGCAGAGAACCAGCAGCAAGAATGTAAGCAGCTGTGAGTCAGCAGAAAGAGTCTGAACAGCACTGAGTCATTACGGTAGGAGGAGTGAATCAGCAAGAACAATATGAAAAGCATTAAATCAGCAGAAAGACTATAAGCAACAGAGAACCAGCAGCAAGAATGTAAGCAGCTGTGAGTCAGCAGAAAGAGTCTGAACAGCACTGAGTCATTACGGTAGGAGGAGTGAATCAGCAAGAACAATATGAAAAGCAGAAAATAAGCAGAAAGATTCTAAGCAGCATAGAATCAGTAGAGAATGTAAGCAGCTGTGAGTCAGCAGTAGAGGATGCACAGTTTTGGGTCAATATAGTATAAACAAGAGTGAGTCAGCAGAAAGGGTTGAACAGATGGAATTCAGCTGAATGGGAATACAACGATTTGTGTCTGCACAAAGTCAACAGCTGTGAGACAGCACAAAGAAAACCAGTAGCAGAGAAAGTGCAGAATGAACTTGAGCAGGAACGAATCCGGAGAGGAGCAACAGGTGTGTTCAGGTATATACTTGACTCAAAGATTTTAGTAATCAAAAAAAGGTCAAAAATTATGAGTTAGCAGAAAGACTATGAACAAGTGTGAGTCTGGAGAAATAGTACAAACAGTAGTGAGTCTGCTGAACAGGTTTACATTAGCAGAAATAGTTTGAATATCGGTGCAGCATCTAAATGTGTAAGTACGTAAGACATCATTTACTACGAATGCGCTACAACGCATTCCATTACAACGCAGTCGTTACAACGACCTCGTTGTTTCAACGCGAACCATTACATCGCAAGTCGTTTCAACGACTTGCTGTAGGGGGCGCGCTGGTGTTGGATTTACAATCCAACACCTTCCCTGCTGTTGCACATACTGGAGTACGAATAGAAAATAATACTATTCCTAAGTCCAGCGCGCACCCTACAGCAAGTCATTGTAACGACTTGTGATGTAATGGTTTGCGTTGAAACAACGCGGTCGTTGTCACGACCGCATTGTAATGGAATGCGTGAAAAGCACATTCGTAGTAAAGAGACATTTTCGTGAGTACATGTTTGAGTCAAGTGGAAAAGTTCCACAGCTGTAAGTCATCAGAAAGAGCATGAACAGCTGTGTGTCAACAGTGTACGGCAGAGGTGAATCCGCAGTGCTAGTACAAAGATTGCCACGTCTGCAGAAATAGTCTGATTTGCGCTGAGTGAGCACAAAGAATCCAAAGACCTTTTGATATGTTCTCTAGTTTTTTTTAGAGACACACAGGTAGGTTTTCTACATCCACTGGGCCTAAGGACTTAGGGCCTGATTACGAGTACAGCAATACCGAGACCGCCGTACCCGAAGGCGGTCTGACCGCCGCAATATTGCCGGTTGGACCGCCCGATTACAAGTTTGGCAGTCCGACCGCCGCTAGCCCGACAGAAGACTGCTATTACAGCCAGGATCCTGGATCCTGATGGGGCAGCAATGGGGTAAGAGGTGGTCTGTGGCAATGGTGCCGATGCCCACACCGCCTTGCAGATTACGACCTGCCTTTCCAAAGAGCCATTGATGGTGAGGACCCTGCCATGAACCGGTCAGCGGAAAGGCAGGGAAAGCAGCCCCAAACAGGACCCCAGGGCATTTTAGCCTGAGTGGTGTGTGCATGAGGGCACATGTTGTGCCCCCTCTAATTGCACGGTTGTGTGTGCACTGTGTGCCATGGTGGCAGCATATGCTTCAGGCTCTCTATGAGCGAAGCATGCCACAGCCACTGCACAGCCAACACAACACTGCCAGCCCAGCGGCGTTGTCGTAATACGCCGGTCTGGATGACACCGGCTTGTCTGATGTTATCCCAACTGCTGCAATGGCAGTCCAGTGGTCGGACCGCCGAACTCCGAATCAGACCCTTAGTCAATGTGCCAACCTGCGTCAAAAAAACAGTTGAACTGCAGCCATTACAGAACCCACTGAGCAATATCCGAGTGAGTTATGTTCTAGTTAACGATCAATTATAGGATATGTTACAGGGACGCTTTTGGGAAATTCTGAGGACTATTTATGGGCGGAGTCCCACAGTGCTCCCATTATGTATAATTAAATATTTCTTGGGGACTACTGGCTCTACGAATCTAGTGATGTCCATAATGATGAAAACAGAATCATTCTTGGTGATTCTCAGCATTTAAATATGGATCTTTATCTAAGGTAACGTATGCAGACAATTCAGAGATCAATTGTTTAACAGCATTTATGCCTTAAATATATTTGCAAAGGGGCGTGGAATTATAACATCATCTACAGAGACCTTTAAACGATACAGAAACTGAATAATATCTGTTGGACGCATTATTTGATAAGGAACAACACCATCAAGCAGAGCACGATAATCCAGATGTGTTCTGAGGGAAGAAGAATGAGGTTAAAATTTCTGAAGCACAGGAAATGACACTGTCTTATCATGAATATAATCCCCATGTATTAAAAACAAAATTACAATTAGCAATTTAATTCACATTATAAAGAAAAGAACTCCAGTAGCAATACAGAGATATGACCACGGTGGAAGACAGTATCTGTGCGAAACTGACAGCATGCGAGAGCCCATCTGAAGCAAGTGATGAACTGGAGGCGAGGTTTTGATTTCTTCTCTTTTGAAATCGACATTTGGATTCTTTTTGTGCAGTAGAATGTCTTACAATGGAAATATTTCACATGTTGTAGGGTCTGTTGGTGGTCCATATAAACCATGCCAGTAGTATCCACAGTTCAAATTGTTGGAATCACAGCGTCAGATGAATCCATAGAAACTGGCACTTGGTGTAAGGTTGGAGACACAGCAGGGTCTTAAGTCCCAAAATGGGACTTAGGACTTCTTGGTGGCACTCTTCTTGGGATAGCTCTCGCAGAGCAGGGAGAGGACATGCCGATCTACTCCAGATGCACCTTTGTGTCAGATGGTGTCTGCTGAACAGAATCAGTAACACAGTGCTTTTAATGTGATCTATTGACACCTTCCTTTGAGCCTGGCCAGGGCACTAGCATTACTGTTCATGTGCATTCTACCCACAAGAACTGGAGCGTGCGGTCTGTAGCCTGGGCTGAAGAGTTGTTTGTCATGAGTTTTTCCTTTAACTAACTCTCCCACTTTGTGGAGCCACGTGTCAGTAGCTTTAGAATCTTATCTTCACCAGTGTCAGATGCTCAAACGTGCCTCTCATAAGCAGCGTGGCCACTTAATACTCCTCTAGGTATTTATTGCTCTCCGAACACCATACAGGATTGGTAACCAATTCAACCAAACAGCCAATACCCCGGTGGACAATGTATGTCGTACCATTGGTGCAGTCTATAATTCCTTTACTTTCTGGGCGGAAAGTATGCAAATATAGCAGTCATTCTACCAGAGCAGACATAGCATCCCTGAATGCCTTGGCGGGAAACACAGAACTGTTGTCTGAATGAAAGGTATGAACTGCTCCAATTGCTACGAGGCACTGCCAGGCTTTTATGACCGCTAGAGCAGTGGCAGTCTTTTATGGCCAAATCCAAAGGAATCGAGAGCAGGAGTCAACAGCAACCAGTATATATTTGTAACAGTTTACTGTCAGGATTTGAGCGACATGTTTGAGGAATAGATGTCAGAAATGGTAGCGGGAGTCAGTGCTGGTATTGCAACAGTAGAATGCTCTGTACCTGTTGGCAAGTAGTGGACTGGTGCACATATTTCTTTGAGAGTCTTGATAAATATGGCCACCAGTGTCATTACTGGAGCATTGATACAGTGGCACCTATGGCAGTGTGCACAGAGCAGCCCTTATTAGTTCTAAACTAGTCTGCTCATGAGGAATATGTTCATCTCTGACTCCAGGTATGCAGACTGTGTGTACATTATCTTCTGTGAGTTTGTAGACGTATTCGGAAGGAAAGCCATCAGGAGGCTTTTCTTCTTTCAACGTCGCTTGAATTGCTACCAAAATATCTGCATCAATCTTGGTATGAGTTTTATGCGCCATGTGTGTGTATACGTATTTAAATTTCTATAGTCTAATAGTCTTCTGTATGAGGTATCAGGCTTTTATACTATAAAAAGAGGATACCTGATACTGTAACTAGAGCTGATCTAATATAGCTTTTATATCACATTAAGCCTCTGGCTTCAAAGGGTTCTTGAGGTTCACTCATCGACGGAATCACATGTGGAACTCATTCTTTGTTCCACCCGACGTGATTTCTATACAATGCAGAGGTTTCTTTCAAAGCCCACTCATCTTCGTATTTTTCCCTGAGTTCTACCGGTACCAAGGAGGAAAATTCTGGCCTTATTACCTCCTCCCAGCGAGGTGCATCCCTAATAAAAGGACAATCATCCTCCGCAAGAACAATGGTATAAGTATCTGTCAAATAATGCCAGAATATCGCTTTGATTCTGTGCAGCATGCCCCCCTCAATCAGTATTTCTACATTATGAACCCTGTCTGGAGGGTGTTTATATCCATCTGGCCTCTCAGCTGATATGTATGCTTCAAGTGAAGTCACACCTGCTGATCCTTGAGCATCTCTGATATATCATCACTTCTTCTGTACTGTCTATAAGTGCTACCACCCAAGTCCCATTCCACAGACGTATCTGTAGTGTGCAGGCCATGTGTCTTTGCTATTCCTGCCACTCTCATCTTTTTAAAGTGAGTTTTTGAGTTCAATTATTTCTCCACTTACTATACAATACCCTTAGTTTAACTTGATGACTTAATTTTCTGCTTAATGTATTTGTCCTTTCTGTAGTACTCAGTCTGTCTACTTCATTTGCCCTTTTATTCTCTCCAGAGTTCTGAAAAGAATGGGAAGAACAGCTATGAAGATACTGATACCCATCAGGCTTTTTAATTTTATCACAATCCCTGAAATTATGTCGACCCCTGTTGGACTTCTACTTCAGGGGGGATCCAGTCTTGGGGCTAGATGCACAACCAAAGTTTGTGGTCGCAAAGGGGATATCAGCGACTTTGCGACTGCAAAAAACTGTCAGGCCAATGTACTAACACTATTTTGCGAGTCGTTAATCTATTACTTACTCGCAATATAGGGTTAGCGACTCACTATTAGGAAGGGGCGTGCCAAGGGCGTCCCTTCCTAATAGCAACTCCACACCTATGTAAGAATGTTTTGCGACCGCAATTGCGGCTGCAAAACACTCCCAGTTTACCACCCTTCTCAGAAGGGTGGTAAAGCACTCACAAACAGGAAGGGACCCCTTTCCCTGTGTAAATGGGGGCGCAAATATTTTTTAAGAGCAGGCAGTGGTCCCAGGGACCACTGCCTGCCCTTAAAAAATGAAACTGAGAAGTTTCATTTTTATTTTTCAAATGCATCCCGTTTTCCTTTAAGGAAAACAGCTGCATTAAAAAAAAAACTGCTTTATTTAAAAGCAGTCCCTGACATGGTGGTCTGTTGACCCCAGCAGACCACCATCCCTCGGAGTGCTAGCCATTCCTAATGGGGTCGCAAATTGCGACAGCCTCATTAATATGCATGAGGCACGCATTTTGCGACCCCATTGGGAATCGCAAACAGTGTCTCAGACACTGTTGTACATTGGTAATTGCGACTCGCAGGTACCAATGGTCGTACATTTGGCCTTTGGTCTTTTGTTTTACTTTTTTGTTCTTTTTTGTCTCCTGTGTAATTTTTTTCTTGTTGGACCCATCATTCTAATTTTTAGCTTTGAGATGCGATTCAAGAGCCCACAAACCTAAGGTACCACGGCCCATAGAGGTGGTCATTTCTAAAATTCTTTTTGAAATTCCCTTTGTTTACGCTGAAGGGGAACTGCTTCCAGCCGGTGGCACACTGCCAGAGCTGTGCCTTCTCAATGACCATAACTCAGGACTATCAAGAAAACTTCCTGGAAATCGCCCATTAATTTCATCCCTGAGTCCAGAGCAGATGCAGTTCCCTGAGACCAGAGCAGATGCAGCTCCCTGCTCATATGGCCTTATTCCAACACCACTGGTGACACCACCAAGGAGAGTGTGCCATGAATAGTAGTATTAAACTCACAGATAATCATTCCTCAAATGTTACAGTCCTTCACAGGTGGGATCATTCCAAGTGGAAGAAACATGGGCAAAACTATTAGCCTATTCTGTGGTGTTGTATGAGGACAGGCCGCTTAAAAAGGGTTGGTCTTGCGAGAAATGCAGAATTGAATTCTGTCTCTTTTTGTGGGTGCTTTGCCCAGGACAGCATTGATAGTTTGTGGACTAATTGAATGGCCTGAATTGAATTGTGTCCAGCTGCTAAGGTACCGTCCAAGGAGCAGCTTCTCCCACAACAGTGGATTGTAGGACATTCTCCTGAAGTCGCCTATAAACAGTCTCTTTCCTGGTCGGTAAATGTCTTGCTTCTGGAAGTGCCAGACTTGCACTGCCGGGGGGGCCCGTTCTAACGGTCCCATTCTAACATTCCTTAATATGCCCAGGGAAGTGGCGAGGACTGAAGGAGGCCATTACTCAGTGTGTTCAGACCTGTCCAGAGCACTGCACAGGTGTGAAATTACATTTAATGTTGTGTTTTTTTTAAAAGATTTTTTTCTTATGGAGTTTTATATAGCGCAAACTTGACCCGAATCGGGTATCAGATTGCTTTACATAGCACCAGTTGCATTACATTAGGACACATTCATTTTTTGTTAGGCATGGGGAGATCAAGTAGCATATTAGCAAGGGCTGGCGATATAATTATTGCCGCTTTAGCGTCCGTTTTTGGGCGAAAAGCGGCGATAATTATATCGCAATATCATCAAGGACACGCTAGCGCGTGTTTCCTTGATGTAGAGCCCATTTTTTCACAGCCTCGCCTCGCATCGCTAATGAGATGCAAAAGAGGCGTGGCTGTGAAAACAACACATGTTAATATCATGAATGAATCAATCAATCGAGCATTTATATAGCGCACTACTCACCCGGAGGGTCTCAAGGCGCTGGGGAGGGGGGGTCCGCTACTGCTCGAACAGCCAGGTCTTGAGCTGCTTCCTGAAGGCGAAGTGGTCTTGGGTCAGGCGGAGGTGGGTCGGGAGGGAGTTCCAAGTCTTGGCGGCCAGGTAGGAGAAGGACCTTCCTCCTGTTGTGGCTCTTCGGATGCGGGGGACGGCGGCGAGGGCGTGGCTGGTCGATCGAAGCTGGCGGGTGGGAGTGTAGAAGTTGAGGCGGCTGTTGAGGTATCTTGGGCCTTGGTTGTGTAGGGCTTTGTGAGCGTGGGTGAGGAGACGGAAGGTGATTCTCTTGTTGACCGGGAGCCAGTGCAGGTCTCTCAGGTGTCCGGAGATGTGGCTGTGTCGGGGGATGTCGAGGATGAGTCTTGCTGAGGCGTTCTGGATCCGCTGGAGTCTCTTCTGGAGCTTGGCGGTGGTTCCGGCGTAGAGGGCGTTGCCGTAGTCCAGTCGGCTGGTGACGAGGGCCTGGGTGACCGTCTTCCTGGTCTCGGTGGGGATCCACCGGAAGATCTTGCGTAGCATGCGCAGTATATTGAAGCAAGACGAGGAGACGGCGTTGACTTGTCTGTTCATGGAGAGGGAGGAATCCAAGATGAAGCCCAGGTTGCGTGCGTGGTCTGTCGGTTTGGGTGCGCTGCCCAGGGCGGGGGGCCACCAGGAGTCGTCCCAGGTGGAGGGAGAGGAGCCCAGGATGAGAACTTCCATCTTGTCTGTGTTCAGTTTCAGGCGGCTGGTCGTCATCCACTCGGCTACGTCTTTCATCCCTTCGTGTAGGCTGGCTCTGGCGGTGGCGGGGTCGTTGGTGAGGGAGAGGATCAGCTGAGTGTCGTCAGCGTAGGAGATGATGTTGAGGTTGTGTTGGCGTGCGATGGCCGCAAGGGGGCTCATGTAGACATTGAAGAGGGTGGGGCTGAGCGAGGAGCCCTGAGGGACGCCGCAGATGACTTCGGTGGCTTCTGATCTGAACGGTGGAAGGCGGACTCTCTGTGTCCTTCCGGCGAGGAAGGAGATGATCCACTCCAGTGCCTTCTCCTGGATTCCGACGTTGCTGAGGCGCTGCACTAGGGTGCGGTGGCAGACAGTGTCGAATGCCGCGGAGAGGTCCAGGAGGAGGAGGGCCGCTGTTTCTCCGTTGTCGAGCAGGGCTCGGATGTCATCGGTGGCAGCGATGAGGGCGGTCTCGGTGCTGTGGTTGGCCCGGAAGCCAGACTGCGAGAGGTCGAGGGATCCATTCGTCTCGAGGAAGGCGGCCAGCTGCTTGTTGACGTTCTTCTCGATGACTTTGGCCGGAAACGGGAGGAGCGAGATGGGGGGGTAGTTTTGGAGTTCGGTGGGGTCCGCTGACGGTTTCTTGAGTAGAGCGCTGAGTTTGGTGAGCTTCCAGCTCTCAGGGAAGGTAGCGGTGTCGAAGGAGGTGTTGATGATGTCCCGCAGGTGGGGTGCGATGACAGCGTCGGCCTTGTTGAAGACGTGGTGGGGGCAGGGGTCGGTTGGAGATCCAGAGTGGATGGTGTTCATCGTGCGGATGGTGTCTTCGGTGCTGATCGGGGTCCAGGCGCGTAGGGTGGTGGTGGGGAGCGTAGGTGCGGTCGTGGGGAGCGTTGGTTGTGTGCTGAAGCTGTTGTGAATGTCAGCGATCTTGTTGTGGAAGTAGGAGGCGAGGGAGTTGCAGAGGTCTTGAGATGGGGTGATGTCGTTGTTTCCGGCGTTGGGGTTGGAGAGCTCTTTAACGATGTTGAAGAGTTCCTTGCTGTTGTGTGCGTTGTTGTCCAGTCGTTCCTTGAATGCAGTTTTCTTGGTGGCGTGGATCAGTTGATGGTGTTTTCGGGTGGCGAGCTTGAGGGTGGTCATGTTGTCTGGTGTAGGGTCTCTGCGCCAGGTTCTCTTGAGGGCTCGGCAGTTCTTCTTGGAGCTCTTGAGTTCGTCGGTGAACCAGGGTGCTTTCTTGCTGCCGGGTCTGCTAGGTGGGGTCCTCAATGGGGCGAGGTCGTCTGCGCAGCTGCTGATCCACTTCGTGAGGTTGTCGGCGGCCTGGCTGGGGTTCGCTGAGCTGGTGGGGGGGTGCTGGCTTAGGGATGCGGTGAGCTGGTCGGCTGTGATCTTGTTCCAGGTTCTGCGTGCAACCTGTTGCTGGTGGTGGTGGACCGTTGTTCTTTTGAAGCTGAAGTGGATGCAGCTGTGGTCTGTCCAGTGGAGTCCGGTGGCGTGGCTGAAGACGATGTCCTTGCTGGATGAGAAGACGGGGTCGAGTGTGTGTCCGGCGTAGTGGGTGGGGGTGGTCACCAGCTGCTTGAGACCGAGGTTGGCGAGGTTGTCCAGCAGGGTGGTGGTGTTGCGGTCGTTGTTGTTCTCCAGGTGGAAGTTGAGGTCCCCGAGGAGGATGTAGTCAGCGGAGGGGAGGGCGTGCGGGGTGATGAAGTCGGCGATGTCTTCGCTGAATTGTGTGCGGGGTCCCGGGGGTCTGTAGATGAGGGTGCCTCTGAGGGTGGTCTTCGGGTTGGTGTGGATCTGGAAGTGCAGGTGTTCAGCGGTTGTCAGGGTGTCGTTGGTGTTGGTCGTGATGCGGATGGTGTTCCTGTGGACGATGGCGATGCCTCCTCCAGTTTGGTTGCCGCAATCCCTCCGGGTGATCTTGTATCCGTCCGGGATGGCGATGGCGATGTCGGGTGCTGAGGAGGCGTTCATCCAGGTTTCCGTGAGGAATGCGACGTCTGGGGATGTGGTGTCGAGGAGGTTCCAGAGTTCGACGGCGTGTCTGTGGACGGAGCGAGTGTTGAGCAGGATGCACTTCAGGTGGTTGCTGCTGGTGCTCGGCTTGGCGGGTGCGGTGCAGGTCCGGATGCAGGTGAACTTGCAGGAGTGGCAGCTGAAGGGTCCGTGGGTTCGTCTTGGGGTGGCTCGGTAGCATCCCGGGGTTCGGCCGGTGTTGAGTGCGTTGAGTTCGGTGGTGTTGTATGTCCGGCGGGGGGTCTGGTGTCTGCGGGGGCCAGGGGTTCGGGCGCTGGGCGCGGTCCAGGCGCGGACGGGCGCAGACGGGCTTACCTTTGGCGCACCTTCGGCGCGCTTAGGGCGCGCCCGTTGCGCGTCAACGCTGCGCGTTTGCCACTCTGCCATATGAGGAGAGTGGGGGGGGGGCGGAGCGAGGGAGGAGCAGCTGGGAGGCAGGAGCGGGGCGGCGAATGGGAAGGGTCCTAGGTGGAAGGGGGCGGGGCCGCAGGGGAGCAGCGGCGGGGAGCGGGGAGGTGGCGGGAAACGCGGCGGGGGCACAGCAAGGGAAAACAGCGGGCAACAAATAAGAGGACAAAGGCTGGGCACAGAAAGGGCAACAGAGGATACAGCAACAATCAGAGGGGAAACAAACCGCAAATCACAGGAGACAGGTCACGAAACAGGCAACAGGAGGGAAAACAAACAGTCAGCAGGAGAAAGCGGCGCTGCGCTACGGAGGCTGAGACCACACCAGTGGTCAGGAGCGCAGCGGCGGGATCGGGGCAGCCTGGGCACACCCACGGGGAGTGTGCGCGGTGTGTGGTGGTGTGACCGGCCCAGAGGGTCAGAGGCAGCTTCGCGATATTAACAAGGAGGTGCAGCGATAAAAAACCTGCCTTAACTCAGGAATTTAACACCTGTTAAATTCCTGACTAAGGCATACTTTTAATGGGATATGGATTATGCTGATAGGACCACAGGGTCCTATCAGCAATGTTATCGCTGTTTTCAATGGAACATCGCTGGAAAACCAGCGATGTTCCATTGAAAACACCGCTATCGCTGAAATATTATCGCCATAGCGCTATGCGTTGTAAATATAGCGTTATCATGGCGATAATATTCAGCGATAGCTGGCGATCATTTTTCTATCGCTATGAACGGCCAGCGATAATATGCCCCTAAGTGATTTGCCCAGAATCACAGGATGTTCAGCGTCATTGCCGAGACACGAGCCCAGTTTCCCAGATTAGAGGTCGACCGCCCTAGCCGTTAGGCCAACTCCTCTCCCCATATTAACTCTGTACCTCATTTCACCATGGTTTTCCTTTGAATGTTCTGTAGGCCCTACGTCTCATTCTAGAAGCCGTCTTTTGGTCATTAATTTGTAGCCCGCCGGACTCGATTCTCACCTGTCTCTTTTTTTCTTGATGAAACCTTCTCTGGCACCCCTTGTCTTGCTTGTTCAATTGTAAATCATGCAATGGTGCCTGCGTAAAGGTGGCTTCAGTTGTTTATGCCTTGTTTTTACTTCTACAAATCGAATCACATTCCATTCCACTCCTCTGCATCTTGCAGTACAATTGTTGAATTTTGTTGCAAAACAAAAAATGTGGGTTCTTAAATCACCTTTTATTCATCACATACATTAATTAAGTTCGCTCTGGGCCAGATGTATGAAGCATTTTTGGGTCGTAAGCAGGCCTATTTTCAGAATTGGGCCGTTTGCGATCGCAAAAATGCCTTTTCTTATGTACAATACACAAATTGAGATTCAGCGGCAAGTTCTGAATTACAATTTAAGTTTGCGACCCACTACAGATTCTGTATTCCGAAGGGTGAGTTTAGGGCGCCCCTTCCAAATACAAAATCACAGTGCTATGTATAAATGTTTAGCTACCACGTTCCGATCGCAAATATTTAATATTTTACCACCTCCTTAAAGGACAAGATGAGCCATTCGAAAACGAAAAGGGGTCCACAAGGGACCCCTCCTCCTCTGAAAATGTTGAAAAAAATATTTATTAAGATTAGGCAGCTGTCCCCTGTCCGGTAGCAGCCTCTACTGGGGCGTTTAGGGAGGTGTAAGGAGGGGTTAGGAAGGGCTTTAGAGAGTGATTGTGCCCCCCCATAAAAGAGTAAGCACATTGATATTCACAAACTGCCCTTCTACTGTTACTCCATCCACAAAGGGACCCAGAATGGCATTAAAATACACCAGCCCAGAACTAAAGTACGTCCAGCACCACGCCTGGCCAACCACTGGGACTGCACGTTATGATCTTCTGCAAAAGTGTAGAGAACCTGTTCATCTAACTCTAAGGGGCATATTTACAAGCCCCTATCGCCACCAGAACGTCACTTTTAATGACGCTGTGGTGGCGATACGGGCTTCGCCTTATTTACAAGGCAGAGTTAAGCCACTTAACGTGGCTTAACGCTGCGTTGTAAATGAGCCACCCTTTCACGCTATACTTAGCGTGAAATGGGACGGCAGTGGTTGTTGCGGTGGGTGTTCCACCTCAACACCCATTGATTTTGATGCTGCCCCATATTTACAAGGGCAGCGTAAATACGGGGCAACGCCAATATTAACACCAAAACAAACCTGATCTTAACCTGGCACAATGAGGAGAAATGCTTTATTTTTCCCACAACCCATACACCCTTTGTGAGAAGTTGGCCTGGTATATGATGTTCACTAGTTAAAGTGACCACCTTGTACCATGCCAAGCAACCCTTATGGTGTGGTTGTAAGTCAACCTTTTCGGACTAGCTGCCCTAGTGGTAGCGTAGGCTAAGCAGTCTTTGAGGCTAAACTCGTTTTGGCATGTAAAGCAAGCTGTTTTACCATATGTAACCCCCCTTTATACCAATGAAAGGACACCACACAGATATATATTCAAAATATATATGTATTTATTTCTCAAAGTATCCCCTAGACTCTTTATGAGCACAGGAGCACAAATCGTCAAACAAGAATACGTTAGAATACACAGAAGTTGCACTTTATATGGATAGGCCCTGGTGGCCGCTCAAACCATATACTAAAATAGTGGTATAAGTACCACGAACAGGAAAGGGAAAAGGCCTAGGGCCTCTAGAATCGCTGGGCCTACAAGGAGCTAACTTCGGTTAGTGACCAGGAGGTCCACGGGTCGCGTGTGCAGTGAGGAAAGGTACACGCGGGCTCCCATAGGTTTTCAATGGGTGCGTAAAAGTGTAAAAGTTACTGCAGAAAGGGTCTTCTGGATGGACTACGAACTTAAGACTTAAAACACAGACACTAGAGATGTTTCTCTACACTTGGGCACCGGAGTGCCAGCTTTACCTCACCCACAGGAAGCGGGTGCATAGGTCTCGAAGTGCGTCGGGTTTCTTCTATCTGTTCAATGGAGCCTGAAGACAAAGATGCTGCAGGCGGTCGGTCCGGGAGAGATGCGGTGGATCCAAGAGTGGATCGGAGTTGTAGAAGACCTGAAAGCAGAGGGGACAGTGTTCACAGTCACTAGCCAGTGACCGGCGTGGCACCAGGTAGGTACCAGGCGATGTTGGGTGCAAACAGGTGGTTAGGTGTAGCTTGTCTCCGCAGCCACGTGGTCCCTGAAGGTCGACGACGTCCAGGAGTCGAGTCACGAGCTGTCCCACGCAGGCTCTCGCTGTTGGCGGTGTCAGCGACTCGAAAGAAGCAAACAAGCCTTGGCAAAGGCAGGAGTCGTGGAAAGAGAGGAAAGCGGATTGTTCTGACCAGCAAGGTCAGAGGGGCTGCTCTTTTGGAGAGCAGCTAGGGCCAGTCTGGAGCAACCAGACCAGCCTCGTTGATTTCAAAATAGGTTGCCAAAATGGCCACTAGCCAACGGGCCAGGGACCGGGCAGGCGCGTCGAGATGCAAAGTGCAGAGGGGCCCCACGCAGATCGTGGAGATGCTGGAGGGCTCACCTTTGGTGCAGATGCTGCTCGGTGGTTGGGCTTCTCAGGACCCAAAGCACAACTTGGAGGGAGCCTCGGTTGTTGCGCTTGCAGCTTATCGTGGTCTTTTCAAGATGGCTGGCTCCACGTGTCTCGGTGCCTCCACGGGTTCCTTCTTTTCAGGGACTGTGGATCGGGCGGTGAGAGGTCTGGAGGTCCAGGTTGTGAGAAGTTGGCCTGGTATATGATGTTCACTAGTTAAAGTGACCACCTTGTACCATGCCAAGCAACCCTTATGGTGTGGTTGTAAGTCAACCTTTTCGGACTAGCTGCCCTAGTGGTAGCGTAGGCTAAGCAGTCTTTGAGGCTAAACTCGTTAAAGCGTGTTAAGCAGGCTGTTTTACCAAATGCAACCCCCCTTTATACCAATGAAAGGACACCACACAGATATATATTCAAAATATATATGTATTTATTTCTCAAAGTAACCCCTAGTCTCTTTATGAGCACAGGAGCACAAATCATTAAACAAGACAACGTTACAATGTACAGAAGTTGCACTTTATATGGATGGGCCCTGGTGGCCACTCAAACCATATACTAAAATAGTGGTATAAGTACCACGAACAGGAAAGGGAAAAGGCCTAGGGCCTCTAGAATCGCTGGGCCTACAAGGAGCTAACTTCAGTTAGTGACCAGGAGGTCCACGGGTCGCGTGTGCAGTGAGGAAAGTTACACGCGGGCTCCCATAGGTTTTCAATGGGTGCGTAAAAGTTTAAAAGTTACTGCAGAAAGGGTCTTCTGGATGGACTACGAACTTAAGACTTAAAACACAGACACTAGAGATGTTTCTCTACACTTGGGCACCGGAGTGCCAGCTTTACCTCACCCACAGAAAGCGGGTGCATAGGTCTCGAAGTGCGTCGGGTTTCTTCTATCGATTCAATGGAGCCTGATGACAAAGATGCTGCAGGCGGTCGGTCCAGAAGAGATGCAGTGGATCCAAGAGTGGATCGGAGTTGTAGAAGACCTGAAAGCAGAGGGGACAGTGTTCACAGTCACTAGCCAGTGACCGGCGTGGCACCAGGTAGGTACCAGGCGATGTCGGGTGCAAACAGGTGGTTAGGTGTAGCTTGTCTCCGCAGCCACGTGGTCCCTGAAGGTCGACGACGTCCAGGAGTCGAGTCACGAGCTGTCCCACGCAGGCTCTCGCTGTTGGCGGTGTCAGCGACTCGAAAGAAGCAAACAAGCCTTGGCAAAGGCAGGAGTCGTGGAAAGAGAGGAAAGCGGATTGTTCTGACCAGCAAGGTCAGAGGGGCTGCTCTTTTGGAGAGCAGCTAGGGCCAGTCTGGAGCAACCAGACCAGCCTCGTTGATTTCAAAATAGGTTGCCAAAATGGCCACTAGCCAACGGGCCAGGGACCGGGCAGGCGCATCGAGATGCAAAGTGCAGAGGGGCCCCACGCAGATCGTGGAGATGCTGGAGGGCTCACCTTTGGTGCAGATGCTGCTCGGTGGTTGGGCTTCTCAGGACTCAAAGCACAACTTGGAGGGAGCCTCTGTCGTTGCGCTTGCAGCTTGTCGTCGGTCTTCCAAGATGGCTGGCTCCACGTGTCTCGGTGCCTCCACGGGTTCCTTCTTTGCAGGGACGGTGGATCGGGCTGTGAGAGGTCTGGAGGTCCAGGTCTTGTTGGGCTCTGGGCTCGGGCTCCGACTGGAGGCGGCGGCAAAGCAGATGTTGAATAGCTGGTTGGTGCTTGCGTTAGCAAGATGGTCACTCCCTGACCATAGGGGAGATTTCCTTCAGTCCTCTGTGCAGCAGAGCGTCGAATTTCCCGTCTTCTTCTTTGTAGTAAGTTGATTCCAGGATGTCTGAAGTCTTAGGACACAGCTCCTACCTTTAAGCGGATTCTAGGGGCCGGACTACCTGCTAGGTCCCTCCCTAAGGGTGGGACCAGGAAGGGGGGTGGTTACACCCCCAATCCTTTGTCTAGCTCACCCCAGGTCCGGGGCTGGTGTGCCCCAGGACCGGATTGAACTGGCATATGCACCGAGGCTCCTTGTGAGCCTCAGGCATGTCTGGTTTCTTTCAAGCCCTACCTGACCAATACACAAAATCCTGTCTGGGGTGGTGCTCGCACCTCCCCTGGCAGGAAACCCTTTGTCCACGTCTCCCAAGCTGGAAGGACTCCCAGCAGCAGGAGGGCAGACTTGTGTCTGGGGTGGCAGCATCCATTTTGTGGAGCTGAGGCTATGTCTGATTTTACCCGGGTTTCAGGTACTGTACATGTCGTGTCCCTCTAGAAGGGTGGAATGCTAACCTCGTCGCCAGAATTGGCGAGGGGTTAGTATTCCAATTCGTATGACACCTTACTCGACATGTTTTGATAAAGCCAAACCAAAGATAGCATTTAACCGCGAGGTTCATAATGCACTTAAGAGTATATGGTATGGCTATATCTGGAAACGGTAGAAGGAAGGTGTTCCGACCACTGCAGACTGGCTCAGCTCATGCCAGAGCACCATCTCACATGGAACCAAGCACTCTGCCTTCAGGATTGTTAAGGCCTGCCATAGGAGTGACTTATAGGTTACCATGTGTCCCATTTAAGGTTAGGTATAGGTATACTACACCTAAGTAAGAGGTCGTTACACCAACTTACCCCAGCTGAGTGATCAGCCAGTTGTGTCAAATTGTTAGGCCAAGCCTGGGGTGGCACAATACATGCTTCAGCCCCTGGTAGGCCTTAGATACACCAATGCCCTGGGTACCTAGTGTACACTGGTACAGGGGCTCACAGGGTGATCCACTTCCAATTGGTTGTGCACCTATAGTGCATAGTGTCAATTTAGTTAGAGAGAACAGCAGGCTGGGGGTCTGATTAGCAGGCCCACAGCCTCAATATGTCAAAAACCAGTGAAGCAAAAAGCAAAAATTTGGGGTGACCATAGGATAGCAGATCCTACTCTCCTACACCCTTGCACTATGGTGCAACGGTGCCTGCGTTGGCGCTAGGCAGCTGCAATTAGCACCGGCACAGGGAGAAACGCAGGGCTGCACCGTATTGGTGAAAATACGGTGCAGTCCTGCGTTTCAGAAGTGGCGGAGCACTGCGTTAAGCCAGGAAGACTAACGCCGCACTTCGTCACTTGATTGTGAATATGCCCATAAATCTCCTAAGGTCCCAAACCTTCGAACGCAGAAGAAGAAAAGTTCATAGCTAGTGGATACTTTTTAATATGAATACAAAAAATCAACGATTTTGCAGGGTGTTGTCTTGTTTTTAATTGGTTTTAAAAGTTTACATATCACAAAACTTTAAGCAAACGAGTATATTTATTGCTTTAAACTTAAATATACATATCTTATACACACACATACATTTGTCATAGGCCTTGAGAATACAGATGAGCTAGGGAAGGCACAAGAGAAAAACATGCCATCCATCTCACCCACCTGCTGATCCATCCATCCATCCATCCATCCATCCATCCATTCTGCCATCCAATCTGCCATCTATCCATCCATCCATCCATCCATTATCCATCCATCCATCATCCATAACCATCAACTCCACCTTTATTTATCATTTCAGCGAATACATCCACCAACCATCTGTCCACCCATTAGAAATTGTTTGCCTCGCCATGACACTGAGAGCCCCCGACATGTCATTGCTCTGAAGCTTGTATGATACCAGACAATTCATGGAACTCAAGTACAATGGCCAGTCAGTGACTGATGAACATGTGTATGATTCATACATGTTCTCGTGATCTTTTATCTGACTAACAGTATCACGCATACACGTGCTTGGTGTTTCTGTGATTAAGGGTTGGTAGGGACGTCAATTGTGACGAGGAATGTATATTTTTAAATAATCTACACTTTGTCTAGTGCAACACTGCCACCACGTGGCCAGACTGGGTATGGACGTAAACTGTTGCAAATTCTTTACATTGCAAATTGAACAAACATAAAGAGTGCCCATGATGACGGTGAGTGACCTGCAGTGAAAATATAAAAGACAGGGGCTGACTCACCCCCAGCCCTATAGCTCCTTCAGAAAGACCTGCTGTCTGGACATCTGCCCCTCTTCCCATCAACAAGACGGACTCTGCTCTCGAGAACCATTAAAGCTGTCACTTGTCTGTATAAAAGGATACGAGAAGGCACGATGTTACCCGTGGGCACCCTTAGTGCCCGCTGGGAGGATGACTTGGGGCTTCCCATCTCTGAGGGGGACTGAGGGACCGTATTAGAGTGAATAACCCAGGTATCTAGAAAGGCCCTCTTTAAACTCACTATCTATATGCAGTGCCAGAGTATGCCTCACCCCTGGAAGGATCAACAGGTGCTTTGTAGTGGAGGAAGCCAAGGACCTGAGGTCCGGGGCAAGCTGAGGTCACCCACAGGGAGGTCCCGTGCATCCGAGAGGGAGGTCCCGTGCAGCCGAGAGGGAGGTCCCGTGCAGCCGAGAGGGAGGTCCCGTGTAGCCGAGAGGGAGGTCCCGTGGTCCCGTGCAGCCGAGAGGGAGGTCCCGTGCATCCGAGAGGGAGGTCCCGTGGTCCCGTGCATCCGAGAGGGAGGTCCCGTGCATCCGAGAGGGAGGTCCCGTGCATCCGAGAGGGAGGTCCCGTGGTCCCGTGCATCCGAGAGGGAGGTCCCGTGTAGCCGAGAGGGAGGTCCCGTGGATCCGACAGCGAGGTCTCGTGCAGCCCCGGACACTGTCTCTTGAGCTGCTTCCCGCACACTGCCAAAACTAAGGCTGAGAGCAAGTTCCAAGATTTAGCTTTAATCATTGCAAAGAGAACCAGTGGCAGCTCCTCCGCTAAGGCGAAGGAGCATCGCCCCACTGCTCAAAAGGAAAAATAAAATGATAATAACGATTCGTTATTGTCATTTTAGTTTTCGGATTGAAAAGAGTGGTTCTGGGGGTGGGGTGGGGCGGGGCTGGCCAGAACAGGGAGTGGAGTGATTTGCACTCCTTAAGTGTGCATGACTGCTTTACCGGCACTCTCGGGCCACCCGAACAGTCCTGCACACTTTGCATCTTCCCAAACCAGGCTTGCTTTACACAGCCTGGTCAGGAACATGCAAACCCTCACAGTTCCCATCTGAACGCCGAACCACAATGCTCAGACCAATCACAACACTGGATTGCAGCGTTGTGATTGGCTATGGGGAGCCATGGAGCCCAGGTGCTTCCTGCTGCTGGCGGAGACAGGAAGAAAAGAACGTAGGAGAGGCGGCAGTCAGTCGGCCCTCCACACTACCCCCTATCCCAGCCTCACCACTCCCGTCCAGTAGAAGTCACTACTGGCCAGAACTTGGAAGGACTCGAGGGGTCCCCGGGTGACGGTGTGGAAAAGGCAAATAGTAAGATGGGTGGGATGTGAGTGTATAGTGAGGCTCCATGAGGCCAAGCAAGGCCATGGCTCGCTCAAAGTAGTCAGGACTTGGAAGACATTAGTAGATGCAGGCGCGCAACGCCCATTGGGCTAAATGGGCTCGCCGCCCCCGTCGTCATCTTCAGCCCGGGCTGCTGATTTACATGCACTACAATACCGAAAGTAAGCAAACTGTTCTTCCCCAGTTTAATTTTTTTAAGGCTGCACGTCGTAGCTTTTTTATTATCGGAAGCTTTAGCATCGCATCCGAGAATTCGATTTTAATTACCAGTTCCGAGAGGCCCAGGTCCAGCCTGATCCAGCCATCTTCTACAAAGGTTCAGCAAACCGCCCTGCCCCCCACTTTGTTTTCTTGGAAATGGACTGCCACGGAGGTGCTACCCTTCCCTGAAGGCAGGGATTTCACCAAAGCAATTTTGATGTGCTGTACAGCATGGGCTGGGAGTGGGAGGATGTGCCCAGCAGGGGGATATGACGCCTGCAGGATTTCCTTTACAAAAGAAAAGCGTCACCTGCACTGGCCATCCCTTTCCCCCTGCTGTGCACATCTCCCCACTCCCAGCACCAAGAGTCCTGTAGTGTGAGCTTGGGTTTCGTGACTCACCTTTCAAGTGAGGCCCTGCCTGCCCTGGGCATTTTGGACACAGCTTCTCGCGGGACACCTCAACCGAATTTTTCCCAGGAGCCGTCCTTACTTGTATCCAGTCTGCACTTTGGAGCGTCATTAGATTTGGTGCCCCGAATTTTGTTGTTGGGAGGACAAAAGGACGAGTGGCTGCGCAGGGAATGAAGCTTATGATGCGGAGTGTGACCTGCTGCTATGCGCACAGTACATCTCAGGTTTACACGCATGATCAGTTCCTACCTGAACACGGTGAATGGGGGCGCGCGAATGAGTGCTGCTCATTGCGTCCTATGGCCCCTTCATTGATTGGAAGTGGTTATTGGGGTGGAGAGGCGCAATGAATGTGCGTAAGCACGAATATAGCGCCTAGGGGGTTTTGGCACTGGTGACAGTGCTCGTGCTGGCTAGGAAAGTGGCACATTGAGGTAGGGAGCATGGAAGCACCTACAGTTGGTGCCTGGAGTGGCGCTGTCACCAGAAGCAGGCTAAAGTGGCCAAACTTCTAATAGGAAGGCGCTAGCAGCCGTGCGTAAAGCAGCTCTTTAATTTAATGCCCGATTAGTCCTTTCTATGATCAATCCGTTTTTATCGTTTTTAACAAACTTGCCACTGAACGGCCTTACTTGGTTGGAAATAACACGTTCGGCAGTGGTACCCCACGATCCTTCCGCATCAATGGATGCAGGTGTTTCGATTCAGTTTCTGCACTCCCGTGCTCTAGGGTCATGTGGTGAAGCGAGAGCAGAGATCCTGTGTTGAGGATGATGGCTGTGAAGTTGTGCGTCACCTGGTGTGTCCTGACCTTATACCACAAGTGTGATGGAGGTGGTGGTCAGGGACGCGTGCTAGGCCCCAGTCAGCTGAGTGGGCTTGGGGCAGTGATGCCACGGGTATCTGCCCCCATGTCTGCTGAGTGAGCTTGGGGCAGTGATGCCACGGGTATCTGCCCCCGTGTCTACTGAGTGGGCTTGGGGCAGTGATGCCACGGGTATCTGCCCCCGTGCCAGCTGAGTGGGCTTGGGGCAGTGATGCCACGGGTGTCTGCCCCCGTGTCCGCTGAGTGGGCTTGGGGCAGTGATGCCACGGGGATCTGCCCCGTGTCTGCTGAGTGGGCTTGGGGCAGTGATGCCACGGGTATCTGCCCCAGTCAGCTGAGTGGGCTTGGGGCAGTGATGCCACGGGTATCTGCCCCCGTGTCTGCTGAGTGGGCCGGGACAGTGGTGCCACGGGTATCTGCCCCCGTGTCTGCTGAGTGGGCCGGGACAGTGGTGCCACGGGTATCTGCCCCCGTGTCAGCTGAGTGGGCTTGGGGCAGTGATGCCACGGGTGTCTGCCCCTGTGTCTGCTGAGTGGGCCGGGACAGTGGTGCCCCGGGTATCTGCCCCTGTGTCTGCTGAGTGGGCCGGGACAGTGGTGCCACGGGTATCTGCCCCCGTGTCAGCTGAGTGGGCCGGACAGTGGTGCCACGGGTATCTGCCCCCGTGTCTGCTGAGTGGACAGTGGTGCCATGGACAGGTGGCATTTCCAAGTGATGCTGTTACAAAGAAGAATGTGGCCTCATTTCCAGCACGTGGCCTTGAGGCAGTGGCGCCCCCGGCATGCCTTTGCAAGAGATGTGAAAGCGAACAAGCCCCCCTTATCTGCTGAGTGTCCCCGCCCAGTGGTGCCACAGGTGGGGATGCGGGGGTCCCCGCCTGTGATTTCGATTGAAGAATATGGGGCCCATTTTTAATACATCCAGTCAACGGGTAGGTTGATCTTTCTAAATTGGTCTGCAGGACGGTGACAACAGATGACGGCCGAATATGTCTACCGCGTCCTAAGTCTGGATCGGAGGTAGGGGTATTACAGACAGTTTCCTACGTTTATTTCTGGATTTTTAGTTTACTTACATGTTTTTCTTCGATTCATCATCTATCTCAATAAAGGCCGATAAAACCTGCCAATCTTAAACATTCACTGGGCTGTAATTCATTTGTTACACCATCATAATACGCATTTTAAGATGCCTCTTGCAAGTAACCATCTGAAGCCAGGCCCCAATGTGCTAAGTGATGTATAACACCAGGCCTGTTCCCAGGCCATGGGGCTCGCTTAAGGTAGCTACTTCTTCTTAGTTTCACTTCATTATTTGTTTACTATGCACATTGGCTCGCGTGTGGTCTCATTTCGTTATTTTCTTCATTCTATAGTATTATTTGACTATTTGTTAAACATGGACGTTCACTCGCTGGTAGCCTCTTGGCGCTATAGATATGAAACTGATAGCAGATTAAGCTTGGTGGAAGGAATTACAGTGTGAAAATACAAGTTTTTAGCTTTTTCCGTTATTTCAGGTGGGATAGTGGTCTGAGTTTATTAAATGCAACTTCATTCTACATATATTACCTTCCTTATGCATATATATATATATATATATATATATATATATATATATATATATATATATATATATATATATATATATATATATGTATAAATCCTGTGATACCCTTGGTTGAGGGTCAGCGCTCTTAGGTCGGGGCGGTGCGTAGTACGCCCGGTAGGGCAACCGGTACAAATGAGCAACAAGAGACCTCTGAGCCCAGAGGTCAGGAGAACACGCACTCAAACGGAATCCACTCATTTAGTTGCAGTTCGTTTTAATTCAAAATGAAATTCATCAGCAAAACAAGCCAAACAACACTGGCCCAACGCGTTTCGGTTCTAACTCGAACCTTGATCACGGGTTACCTACAAAATAACCAGACATCATTTATTTCTATTTTGCCTTGACTTCCTGTTGCAAAATTAGCAAAGCATTCTGGTCATTGTAGTGCATTTGAATTGCACATTATGCTGGTGAATTACAAAAAATACCAAATTTGTAAAATAACATATGGAGAAAAGAGAAAAATATAGGGGATGAGTTTGTCATTAATACAATTCTTAACAACGCACTTTCACAATTGACAATGTCCAATTATTGTGATGATTTGGGAACTCAGCTTTTGATTTCAAAATAGCATTAAACCTGCAGTTCTGGGTTATAAATACCCTCTAGTGGGTATATCAAAGGCATGGCATACACACAGTATTTTAAGGCTGCATTGACCCTCAAGTCCGAGAATGAACACAGGGTTCTATACATAACCATGGAATCACATCCCTCTAGTGGGTGTTAAAGCATTGTGCACTTTACATATGCAGAAATTGGCTGATTGGACCCATGTGTACAAAATTAATATAATAGCTAAATACTATTGAAGCCTTGTACTACTATGCCATGCATGAATTACAACTGCAAAAAACCTGCAGAAAAACTTGTTGTATTACGGTAATTCTGGAGATGGTTTATACCCATCAAATGAGTTCACAAATGTACAAAAAGTTCCTCATCCTGATTTAAACCATAAGGAGTCAAAGTTCTGAATGAGACAATGTGCTTAGACTCCTTTTGACGGAGAAGTTTTTCTCGATTGCCGCCGCGTTCCAGATATGGCACTTGTTCAATGGCATAGTAACGAAGCAGTTCCCATTTGCTTTCATGCATACTTTCCATGTGCTTAGCGATTGCATTAGAGCGATCTAAGTTCACAGTGGCTCTAATGTGTTCCAGGATTCTTTTTTTGATTTCACAGATTGTACTGCCTATATACTTCAACTTGCATGGACATTCCACCACATACACCACATATTTGCTCTTACAGGAGATGTGTTGTTGAATTTTCCATTTTTCGCCTTTTCTGCCCGCAACCTCTTTTTTCGGGATGCCAATTTTGCATGCTTTGCAATTCTTACATGGCCAAAATCCCTCGATGTTAGTCCATGGTTTCTGTGGTTTGGATTTGAAGTGACTGCGAGTCAGTTTGTCACTTAGATTAGGTGCTCTCCTGTATGTGACGTTGGGATGATCCCCTATGAGGTCTGCGATGGTGGTGTCTAGTTTTAGGATGCCCCAATGTTTTTTCAAGATGTGAACCAGATCACTGGTTTCAGTGGAATAAGTTGTTATAAGGCGTATTTTTGTGAAGTCTTCCTGGTTCGTCTTTTGTTTGTTTTTAAGTATCTCTGTCCGATTTCTTTGTTTTGCCTTTTTTAGACATGTTTGAATTATCCTGCCAGGGTATTTTCTTTTTTCAAATCTAACTTTCATTGCTCTGCTGTGGTTTTTAAATTCGTTATCTGCGGAGCAGTTCCTGCGCAGTCTGAAAAATTCACCATAAGGTATGTTCCATTTTTGATTTATGGGATGGAAACTGTCCGCATGAAGGACTGAGTTTGTGGCTGTTTGTTTTCTAAAGAGGGTGGTTTGTATAGTGTTGTTTTGCACATGTATTTCAATGTCAAGAAATGAGATTTTATTTGGACTTATCTCATAAGTGAATTGCAGGTGAGTTTCATTGTTGTTCAAAATTTGAAAATATGTTGCAAATTCTTCATTGGTGCCATCCCATATTATAAACAAATCGTCGATGAAACGCCACCATGCGATAATGTTTTGCACATGTTTGTCGTTTTCACAGTTCCATGCGATTTTCTGTTCGAACCATCCCATTACAAGATTTGCAAAATTTGGAGAAAAGGAAAAGCCCATGGCTGTACCCTTCATTTGTTGGTAATGTTTTTTGTTGAAGGTGAAGATGTTATTTTGCAAACACAGAGTAATCATTTGTAGCAACATGGTGTTGTGCTGTTTATATTGAATATTTCTTTTGCCGAAAAGGAAGCTGCATGCTTTTAGGCCTATGTCATGTTCTATGCTTGTGTATAGAGAGACTACGTCCATTGACACAAGTTTATATTGCTGGTTCCAAGGTATTCCTTCAAGTTTCTGAAGGAGATCAGTTGTGTCTCTGAGGTAGCTAGTGAGATCTTTTACAATGGGAGCTAAAAAGTAATCAATATAGTTAGAGATAGGTTCCATGATTGAACCATTGGCAGAGATAATAGGTCTGCCGGGTGGTCTGATTAAGCGTTTATGCACTTTAGGTAAGAAGTAAATTGTAGCTTCAACAGGATTTGACACTGTTAAATATTTTCTCTCCTCCTCATCTATCAGACCCTCGTTAAACCAATCATTAAGATGTTTATTGATATTATTTTCAATTTCTTTAGTTGGATTGGTATTAAGTTCTTTGTAGCATGATTCATCTTGCAATTGCTGGTTAGCTTCCCATATGTAATCTACTTTTTTTTGGATAACAACGTTACCGCCTTTATCCGCGGGTTTGATTTCAATTGTTGAATCCTGTTGTAGATTTTTTAGCGCTTGTCTTTCTGAAGGCAAAAGATTGTCCTTTACTTTGCGTTGATTAAGATTATATAGATCATGTATGATTGTTTCATGAAACAAATCAATCTTATTGCCAGGTGGTAAAGTGGGATAGAAGTAGGATTTCGGTTTCTTGATGCTTATTCCGGCTCCTAAAGGTGGAAGTATCTCTCCCAGATTTTCACTCGGGTCTACTGGTTCTTCTTCACCCATGGTTATGAGGGTGACCAGAGCTTGTTCGCCTTCAACTAGTAGCTCGCTGCTGAAAGGCGTGGCAATTTTCTCCTTGGTGGGTCTGGTTTTTTCCGCAAATATTTTGACCAGTTTGATTTTGCGGATGTATTTGTAGAGATCGATGTGTGTTTGAGCAATGTCAATGTGTATTTTAGGGCAAAAATTGAGACCTTTCTTTAGAAGTTCTTCCTCTGAATTCGTTAGATGGCGGTTAGAGAGGTTGATGACATTCAACTCCTGAGAATCACTGCTGTGATCTATTTCTTCTTGTTGTGTGGATGTTACTAGGTCTGTTTTGTCCTGCCCCGGGTTTCCATTGAAGCATCGTTGCCTCCCTTGCCCTCTTTTGCCTCGCCTTGTTTTCCTCTTCCTCCTCTTCCCTGTCCTCTGCCCCTTCCTCTTCCTCTCCCACGGCCTGGTGGTCTTGTCTTTTCCCAATTTTGTTGTTGCAGGGCCAGGCGCATTTCGGTTAAAAAAGGAATTTTGGTACTTGTTGCTGGGGTTGGTTGGGGGGCATTGACGCTTTCATTTTCACTTAAATCTGTACTTGCCAGAGATTCAAAACTGGAAGATTGTATACTGGCTGCTTCTAGTTGTTCCTTGCTTCTTTGTTGTTCATATTTCCTAGAGAAAGTGAAGATGCGTCCTTCTTCAAAATCGAGTTTATCCCTCTGGAATTGAAATTGCTTGCGTTGTTTTACGCGGTCTTCATGTATATATACCTTTCCTATACTTAAGTATCTTTATATTTATTACTTTGCATCTAATTCAGCATATCCAATGCACTACCCTAGCGCTCACTCTATATCTCTCGTAATATATCTTTTACCTCCCCTCTGACTCATCTCAAACCTCACTCTGCTACTCTCTCCAATGCACTACCCTATTTCTAACCCTATACCTCTATCAATATATCCTCTGCCTCCACGCTTTCATTCATCTCAAGCCCCATACTCTTGCTCCTCTATGGGCAAACATAGCCAAGATATTAGAGATCTCATATTGGAATATCAACTGGACCTACTATTTGTTACAGAGACCTGGTTAAAAGATTGGAGCAGTCCGGATGTTGCGGACTCTGTCCCACCTGGCTACCTGATACATAAGAAGGATCGATTGCTAGGTAGGGGTGGAGGGTTGGCTATTATTCTACGCGATTCTCTTGCCTGTACTTTTTTGAACTCGATACAATTACAGAAGCAGAAAGCCTAGGTTTTTGCCTTTCCCTAAATACTACTTCATGTTTTTCAGGTGCCCTTATTTATCGGCCCCCTGGTCAAAGCACTAAGTTTATTGACTCACTTAGTGATTCTTTGAGCTATCTTCTTCTTAAATATGCTAACTTCACACTATTGGGTGATTTTAATCTTCATTTAGAGGGCAATTCTGACCCTGGCACATTTAACTTCCTCCAAGTCTTAGATTTATTCTCACTTCAACAAATAGTGAAGGGACCTACCCACCTGGCAGATCATACTCTCAATGGGGTTTGTTCTAACCTGCCCTGGCTCTCCGCAGATATCCCTTCTCCTCTAATCTGGTCCGACCACTCCTTCATCCCCCTTAGGATTAGGATTCCCCTGAAGGGTCATGCGGCAAAATCTCTTAAAGAACCTCATCAGGGGGCTTCATGGGCACAGATTGGAAAAAATTCTAATCTATCGATTGTGGCGAAAGCTCTCACCCCAGCGTTGACAGGCAATACAGAGACAGATTCACGTTTATTTCAGTCCTGGCTATCTAACGTTTGCAAGACTCTTTCTCCTTTGGAGAAGGGGAACAAGCCAAAAAAACTTAAGACCGTAAATACTCCTTGGTTCACGCCCCAACTGGCCCAAGCGCGTTTGCATTGCAAGCAACTTGAGCGACAGTGGAGAAAGGGATACAACGAAGAACAAAAAGCAGTGGTTAAAGAAGGTAGGAAAGTTTATTTTCTCCAGATTAAACTGGCAAAAAAAGAATTTTTTATTAATAAAATAAACACAGCTAAGAATGATCAGAAAACGATTTTTCTGATTGTGAAGTCGTTCACAAAACCCATGGCGGAACAGAGGGAACTTCCGCCTTCACAAACACTGTGTGATAACATCTCCCTGTATTTTGAGGAGAAAATTCATAAAATTCAAGAGATTTTCCAGTGTGTAATCTTGACTTTGTTTCCGATTCTCTCTTGGTGGAAAGCTCGGTCTCCATTTCCACTTTTGAACCTGTCCCATTAGATAGGACACTTATGGCTATTGAAAGGTGCAAATCAGGCTCGCCGCTGGAGGCCTGCCCTCCGTCGATTCTTCAATAAATGCTTGAGGTAGTGAATCCCATCATTAATCATATAGTCAACTCCTCCCTCAGGACGGGTAATGTTCCAGCTGAGTGGAAGCTTGCGTTGGTTAAACCATTGAACAAGAAACAAAATATTGACTCGGCCGTTCTTTCAAATCTCCGTCCAATTTCGCTTTTCCCTCTGCTAGGCAAAATAACGGAGACTTTTGTCCATAAAGAGCTAACTAACTTTCTGGAAGATCAACAAATCCTTCACCCGCTTCAATCTGGATTTCGGCCTAAACATTCTACGGAGTCGGCCCTCCTTGAAATTTCTGACTCCCTTAAAATGATTGCCGATAGGGGCAAGAAAGCGGTTTTGATTCTTCTAGACTTGTCGGCTGCATTCAACACTATTTGTCATGACATCCTTTTGAAACGTCTCGAGTGCAGCGGCATTACTGGTATGGTGCTAAAGTGGATCAAATCTTTCCTTGCCAATCGGAGACAGGCAGTCACTTTAGGTGCGTTCTTGTCCCCAGAACGCTCCATTACGGCAGGAGTCCCACAGGGATCTTCTTTAAGTCCGTTGTTGTTTAATGTATATATGGCCCCTCTTATCGCTTTGATTAGATCATTCGGGATAGAGGTTATGTCATATGCAGATGACACTCAAATGATTCTCTCCATAGAGAATGACTCCGTGGAGGCTGAAACTAACTTCAAACATTGCTTGACCGCGGTTCTTCAATGGATGATGATCAACCAGTTAAAATGCAACACGGATAAAACAGAGATTCTCCCGATAGGGCCCGACGTCCTTTTCCAACCGTCCAAATGGTGGCCTGATGGAGCAATTCCACCGCCGGAGGTAGTGAAGGTCGCCGGAGGTAGTGAAGGTCGCCGGAGGTAGCGAAGGTCGCTAGAAATCTGGGAGTACAATTTGATAATTCCCTCTCCTTCCTACCGCACACTAAAGCGGTGGCGGGCATGTGTTTTAGCTTAATGAAAACTTTTAAAAAATGTTCAAGTTTCTCCATCTGCCAGCAAGAAAATCCGTGGCGGTGGCCTTAATACTCTCACGCATTGATTATTGCAATGGCCTCCTGGCTGGAGTCAACAAGGCTGTTTTAAAGAAGCTGCAGGTGGTACAACATGCAGCAGCACGTTTGGTGCTCAAACTCCCTAGAAGATCCTCTGCCTCTGCAGCTCTGAACAGCCTTCATTGGCGCCCGGTTCACAAGAGAATTCTTTTTAAGATTCTCCTGATCACTTTTAGAGCAAAAATGAATACGGGTCCAAAATTCTTGTCGGTACGATTTGCTCCATATACAACCACTAGACTGCTTAGGTCCTCTTCAGCGAATCTCCTTAAACTGCCTAATTTCAGATACAAACTAAAAGGTGCTAAAACTCTGGCTTATTTGGGTGCCAGAGCCTGGAACAAGCTCCCTGCACAGATGAAATCATGTAACACCAAACTTTTATTCAGGAAAGCCCTAAAAACATGGATTTACGGCATCACTGATGAATGTTGTTTTGCTCTGATTTAATTTCATGGTCTGGTTACCTTTTTTTCCTCACCTCGTGACGCTAGCGCCAAGATACTCCTCACGGAGTGATAGTTGCGCTTTACAAATAAATTCTCAAATCAAATCAAATCAAATCTAACCTTGCATAATCTCATACCTCTTTTACTATTTAGATCTCCCACACAAGCCTTTCTAAACCCTTTCCTCTGGCTCTTCCCACTCCACTTCCCCTTTACTCATCCCAAATCCCTCCTACTGCTATGAACCCCTCCAAAAAAAGAAATTCTAGACCCTTCCTTCTTCTATCCCGCCACTATTCCTTAATACAATACAAATAACAGACTAAAATCTCCACCTCTCAAATTACTTTCATATTTTCCTATACTAATTCCCCACTAATCCTGTTTGGGTTCCTGAGTAGCGTGCTGCCGCCAACAAGTGCTTCAACACCTCATCAGGGGTAACAAGCGCTATATAAATGCAAACCTTTTCCTTCTTCTATCCCTCAACTATCCTTCTCAATCCAAATAACAAATGAACATATCCCCCCCTCAAATTAATTTCATATTTCGCTATACTAATTCACCACTAATTCTCTATGGGTTCCAGAGTAGCGTGCTACTCACCAAAAATGCGCTCCGACGCCTTGTATTGGGTAGTAAGCACTTTATAAATGCAATTACATTTGGAGCTGCACCAGCTGAAGAGGTGCGGATTGGAACTTTGTGGCAGGGATATAATGACCAAGTTCTGTGTTTTTCGAAGTATGCGTTGCCTGGTATTTGACCTGTCTTTTGAAGAACAGCAAATGTAACGCGATATTATCAAAATGTAAATGCTTTATTATTTCTCACGCACCCTCTAAATTCCAGCATGGTTATTTTGGGGGTGCTGCTGCTCACCATCCCCACCCCTATTTCCACAGCCTACACATTAAAGAACCATGCTTTAATGACTTCACTCCCAATAAATTAATGTTTGTTAGTGCTATAGTTTGTAACAACACTGCAAATAGGCACATTGCAAAATCTGAAATTCCTTCTGTGTCTTTGGGGGGTGGACAAGTACATGTCACGTGTCCAGAGTCCCCTTTCTTGGGGTGGGGGGGGGGGTGGACAAGTACATTGCACGTGTCCAGAGTCACCTTTCTTGGGGTGGGGGGGGGGGGGTGGACAAGTACATTGCACGTGTCCAGAGTCACCTTTCTTGGGGTGGGGGGGGGGGGGGGGTGGACAAGTACATTGCACGTGTCCAGAGTCACCTTTCTTGGGGTGGGGGGGGGGGGGTGGACAAGTACATTGCACGTGTCCAGAGTCACCTTTCTGTGTGAATTCTATCTTTGACCAGGTCTTGGTTTTTCAGAGAATAGCATGTTGTTCTGAGCTCTTTTGAACCAGTTTCATGAGCATTTCATTAGAAAAAAAGGTGTAATTTTAACCATTTACATAATAACGTTGTGTGACAATATAATGCATTTGAGTGACACTTTATTGCAAGATGAACAAATTCCTTATGTCTGTTATTATATAAATGGTTGACATTACCTTCTGTTCTCTAATTTAATTATTATAAAACTAATTGTTGTCTAATTTTGAATGCAGAATTTGTCACTCCTTTTTCTCAGCTTGGCCTGAGCATTATCCGATCCTGATTGTCTGCCATTTTAGCCCCGCCCCCATTGATTAACATATTAGCCATGCCCCTTTGTTCGCCATGTTAGCTCCCCCAAAGTTAAGACCTAGTTGCGCCCCTGAGTACATGCATTGCAGAACCGAGACCCTTCTTCCCGCAGAGATGTTGACTACCCCCTAGCAACAGTCCCTACATTAAGGGCTGGAGTTCCCCATGGGGATCGCAGACAGGAGACATGGAGGGGCGGGACTCCATAGGAACATGAAAAGGCACGTTGGACTACATGGAACCACTTCCAAAGGGGGGGGATTTGAGGGGGGTGTTACTATGTTGGTATGGAACGACGATGAGAGAGAAAGAGGAGCTGGGGGCAGCATCGTTAGTAGGGAGACGGAATATTGTGACCCAACACCTAAGTATTGCATATGAATATTTTGATGGGATGTATGTCGTTACAACGCACACTTTTACAACGCATGCACTTACAGCGCATTTTTTACAACGCAACATCCATTACAACGCATTCCATTACATAGCATGACACTACAACGCATTTTTAAAAACTACCTTTACAACGCATTCCATTACATCGCATACTACCTTTACAACGCATACCATTACAACGCATAATATTAAATTGCATTTAAGGTAAGTATTAGATAGTATAGGGGTAAAAATTACTTTTCTAACTCCAGGGGGTGCAACAGTAGGGTAAGTGTTGGATAGTATAGGGGTAAAAATTACTATTCTAACTCCAGGGGGTGCAACAGTAGGGAAAGTGTTGGATAGTATAGGGGTAAAAATTACTATTCTAACTCCAGGGGGTGCAACAGTAGGGTAAGTGTTGGATAGTATAGGGGTAAAAATTACTATTCTAACTCCAGGGGGTGCAACAGTAGGGTAAGTGTTGGATAGTATAGGGGTAAAAATTACTATTCTAACTCCAGGGGGTGCAACAGTAGGGTAAGTGTTGGATAGTATAGGGGTAAAAATTACTATTCTAACTCCAGGGGGTGCAACAGTAGGGAAAGTGTTGGATAGTATAGGGGTAAAAAATACTATTCTAACTCCAGGGGGTGCAACAGTAGGGTAAGTGTTGGATAGTATAGGGGTAAAAATTACTATTCTAACTCCAGGGGGTGCAACAGTAGGGAAAGTGTTGGATAGTATAGGGGTAAAAATTACTATTCTAACTCCAGGGGGTGCAACAGTAGGGTAAGTGTTGGATAGTATAGGGGTAAAAATTACTATTCTAACTCCAGGGGGTGCAACAGTAGGGTAAGTGTTGGATAGTATAGGGGTAAAAATTACTATTCTAACTCCAGGGGGTGCAACAGTAGGGTAAGTGTTGGATAGTATAGGGGTAAAAATTACTATTCTAACTCCAGGGGGTGCAACAGTAGGGAAAGTGTTGGATAGTATAGGGGTAAAAAATACTATTCTAACTCCAGGGGGTGCAACAGTAGGGTAAGTGTTGGATAGTATAGGGGTAAAAATTACTATTCTAACTCCAGGGGGTGCAACAGTAGGGTAAGTGTTGGATAGTATAGGGGTAAAAATTACTATTCTAACTCCAGGGGGTGCAACAGTAGGGTAAGTGTTGGATAGTATAGGGGTAAAAATTACTATTCTAACTCCAGGGGGTGCAACAGTAGGGTAAGTGTTGGATAGTATAGGGGTAAAAATTACTATTCTAACTCCAGGGGGTGCAACAGTAGGGAAAGTGTTGGATAGTATAGGGGTAAAAATTACTATTCTAACTCCAGGGGGTGCAACAGTAGGGTAAGTGTTGGATAGTATAGGTTAAAAATTACTATTCTAACTCCAGGGGGTGCAACAGTAGGGAAAGTGTTGGATAGTATAGGGGTAAAAATTACTATTCTAACTCCAGGGGGTGCAACAGTAGGGTAAGTGTTGGATAGTGTAGTGTAATATTATGCGTTGTAATGGTATGCGTTGTAAAGGTAGTATGCGATGTAATGGAATGCGTTGTAAAGGTAGTTTTTAAAAATGCGTTGTAGTGTCATGCTATGTAATGGAATGCGTTGTAATGGATGTTGCGTTGTAAAAAATGCGTTGTAAGTGTAGTGCGTTGTAAAAGTTGCGTTGTAAATGTTGTTCCCCATTTTGATGTGCTGTTATTTCTACTGCATGAGCTTCGAGGCACTGTGTATTAACTATGTAAGATGGCCCAGCCCGTGCCCCGCCTACTGAGGTATGCGTTCTATGAAACTACAATAACATTTGTTTAAAAAAATAAAGACGGACTCTGATGAGACAAGACTTGTCAAAGCTCTCCTGCCTACAAAGAAATGCTGACAATATCCAAGGAATGTAGACGCTGTCGTAGGTTTCAATGAGCACTTACGTCTGTAAAGTTACACAAGCGGATAGCTGCACCTGTGAATAGAACCCAAATGCGCATTTCAATATTAACGTTTTGTTTGTTTCCGCAGGGAAAAGAAGTCACTCCGCGGAGTATCCAATTCGCCCCATCCCCATGAACTATGGGAGTGTCCTTTCCCCATTTCCTCCCTGTGAAATTCAGCTTCTCCTGCTGTTAACAAGAATAAATATGATAAGGTGGTAAGAAAATACCACCAACATTTTAAATGTATGATTGTAGGAATTTGACCAATCTGGCAAAATGTCCTTATTCGAAAACACCATTTGCAAGAGTGAAACTGCAGCATTCCTGAATCTGTGAACCATACTTGGATTTTAGTTCTGTTTGGAATTAATCAGAAAACAACCAAGAGTAAATCTAGGCCAGTCTAGCTGCGGCACGTCAGTGAGTTACTAGTGAACCACCCCTCGGTGTACTCCGAGTCCTTGTTGCAGGATGTTTGCGGCCAGTCGGACCCAGTCTGTCCTTGCCCTGCCTGCACTTTACTCACACAGGGACATATTTATTATAGGGTGTGCATCGGCCTGCGGCACGCAAGGTGATGCAGGACAGTGCAAAAACTGCAATGCGATTTATCAAGCCGTGCAAGGGTGGCTTGGTAAATGTAGTATAACACGAGGCAGTGCAAATCGCCACCTTACGTTACAGTGCGTGGTGAAGGCCTTACATGGGTGGAGAGTGGGTGTTCCCAGGCATCCACCCTTGTATTCTGATGAAATCCAAGATTTACCAGGAGTGGTAGACCTGGGAATGCCTTAGAATTGTACACCTCCCTACCCAAGGTGCATCGAGTAGAAATATCTTTATTTCTCCTCGAGGTTTCTTCTTTCTACGTGGGCTGCATTGCAGCACACGTAGAAAGAGGAAAATGCCTCTTTGGCGTGTTTTTGTCAGGAAGTTTCCCTTCCTGCACAAAACAATCCTTTTTACAGCACAAGCACCCTTACACCATGGTGCAAGGGTGCCTGTGCTGACTCTATGCAGCACATGTTAATGGGTATTTGGTATAGCGCACGACTCGTCCCCGAAGAAGCATCTCAGCGCTAAGGTAAAAGAAAAGTTAAGAGCGGCCATTAAGAACAGCCAGGTTTTAAGCTGTTTTTTAAAGCTTTCGAAGTCAGTGCAAGCCCTAATGACCAAGGGGAGTTTGTTCCAGAGGTGTGGGGCCAGATTTGGGAAGGCCCGCCCACCGTATTTAGATGTGTGGATGCGTTGAGGGCAGAGAAGGAGCCCATTTCTTGATTTAATGTTTCTATCCAGGCGATAAGATCCCAATTTGGCCTGTAGGTATTTGGGCCCCGTACCTGCCAGAGCTTTATACGCAGGCACAGGAGTTTGAAAATTGCCCTCTTCTTTATGGGAAGCCAATGCAAGGCTCTAAGCAGGGGGCTGAAGAGGTGCCCGGTGGCTGTTTATTAACCCGTGGGGTTGCCGTGATTTGTACTACCTGCCTCTTGGCATGAAGAGGTGCATTTGATGTTACCACGAGCGTGTTTCCGCAGTCCAGGCAGCTGATAATCAGGACCTGGATGAGGGTCTTCCGAGAGGCCTGTGGCAGCCACTGGAAAATCCTCTTCAGAAGGCGCATTGTCTCGAAACACATGCCACATGTGGATGTCACAAGGCCCTTCATCGATAGCTTATTATCGAAGAGGGTACCCAAGTTCCTCACGTGCTTCTAGGAGAGGGGGCGGGGCCAAGCTCCATAAGCAGCAGTCCTCAGTCCAGTGAAGATGAGCTGTGCCAAGGACTAGTCCCCATTTAATTGTAAACAGTTAGAGGACATCCAGTTGGCAATTTTACTCATGCAGGAGGTAAATCACCGATTAACATCCTCCAAATCTTGCTCGAGAGAGATATCCCGCTGTGTATCATCTGCATTGTGTGCCAGAGCTGGGAGACGATAGGAATGCACCTTATCAGGTTAAGTACGGCACATTGCTGCCCTTTCCCTGTCACACTACAAGAAAAAAGGTCACAGCGGTACAAAATTCAATAGACAAAATGTAACTTCACCGAAAACAAATCTTACAATGTATCACATTTCAACATACGCTGATTTATTCCGTGAAACAGTATGAATAGTATGTACGTTTGTGTGTAAAATGCAGGTGCTCCAGAGGAGGTGAGAAGAAAGTGCTTGAAAGGAAGTATGCACTTGTGAGGGATGTAGAGAAGGAGAGGCAATGTGCAAATAATTACATCGGCGGACTGATAGAGACCTATCCAGCCACATAAAGGCAATATTTACATATGGACATAGTGACATTTGACTTAGATAATCAATTTCTATTGTTTGTACATGTCCACTCTGACAAGGACTGTTGATGTTTCGGTCTATACCATCCGAAATGCACTGGCACGGTGGTAATCAAAGTTCCAACACGCCCCGTGAATTTTGGTAATTTCTTATAGCCTTGTCACCGTCGATGAGTAAATCCAACCGAGCCAGTGCGTTTCGAATGGTATAGACCTTCACGTGGCGTTTCACATTTTTGCCATTACTATCTTTGCCCTAGATGACCAGAACATTTGATGCTGGACCATGGGACTTTTTTACCCATTGATTGCTACTAGAATCATTGATTCACGAGTCCCTTGTCTTTTTCGCCTCTTTGACTTTGAAGCCTACGGGCCCGTTCCTTTTGGAAACGGCGGCCTGATTCTTCAAGCCGGTTGTGAATGGTGTCTCCTCTCCCCTTTTGATCCTGATGAAGACCCCAATGTAAGGATTAACCAACGTACACGAGTCAGAGGGTTGAAACGTCGACGGTCCCTGTCAGAGTGGACGAGTACAGACAATAGAAATTGATTATCTATGTCAAATGTCACTATGTAAATATTTGCGTGTAACAAGAGGGAGAGAGATGACTAGAAAGCTAGTCCATGTCCCCGAGGGATTTATATGTGATTAAACAAAGAGGACTAGCTTAAGTTGACCAAAGTGATGCAGTACTCAAAGTAGTTCTGTCACAGACACCTTGTAGGTGTATTCATGAAGCCCTCACCCACCAACCTAGTTGGTGGCATGCTTCATCATCGGGCCCACCCAGTGACACCTAGTATGTCCCGGGTGTGCTACGACGCCTGATTACAGCGGAGCTGGTATATTGCTGAGAGTGCAGTGAGGTTGGGTGAATTGTGATTTAAAACGGCTTGGTGGTGGTCCCAGTACCCAAGGGTAAATTAAATTTTAATAACTGGGCCGACACCAGCGGTTAAAAGTAAGTCTACAGGACGTGTAAGGGTGGAGAGTTACTGCCCCCTGCGTCCTTCAGAGGGTCGACATGTTTCAGCCAGTGCCTTAGAGTATTCTGGCTTTCCTCAGGACCGTTTTTAAAAGGGTGTGGTGAAAATAAAACAGACTTAGTGTTGTGGTACAGACTATGTGATACACTCACTAAGGCGTTTTTCTATGTGTGAGAGGGGGATTCCCTTCTCATGCATACCTGTACAAACAAACATTAAAAACAAGGACAAAACATTTGTAGAGAGAGTCAGTAGTCAATTTAGACATCCGGTCAACAATGCTTAGGTGGCCGGCACTATAGTGCATTGTGAGAAGACTATAGTCGGCTAGGTGTGATGGTACTGGTGGTGCCATCAGAGTGAAAGTACGCAACTAATTAAGAGCGTGGTGTGGCTAAAACACGGAAATCACACTGAAGGCAGGTGACTTAGTGTAGCAGGGCGCAAGGAAAATGTTCTTACGCTTTGGGTTATTAGCCAAGGCTTCCTGGAGGGAAGCGGTAAGGGGATGACCCTATGAGAGAAAAAGAGATAGGCTGTGGGAGTTAGGGACCTGTGAGGGAAAAAGCGCTTACCCAGTTTGTTGTTTGGAGGCTTGTCAGGATTGTCATACTCAGTCTTTCTGGTCAGTGCCTGCCTTGTACCTGTTGTCCCGCCGTCGTCCTCCGGTAGAAAGAGCCTCTCGGTGTGCGGGCTTTTTATACTGAGGTTAACGAGGTAGCACCGCCCCTAGATGTAGTTGCTGCTCATGCTCGTAGTTTGCACACTAGTCTCTCGTGCATGCTCAGTGTATCAGCGGGTTGTTGCTCATGCTCATGAATTGCACACTAGTTCCTCGCACATGCTCAGTGTGAGTGCTTGATTTACAATGTAGGAGAATTGCACACTAGTCTCTCATACATGCTCAGTGTATCAGCGGGTTGTTGCTCATGCTCATGAATTGCACACTAGTTTCTCGCACATGCTCAGTGTGAGTGCATGATTTACAATGTAGGAGATTTGTACTCCTGCCTTTGGCATACGCTCAGTTTGATAGCGCGATTGTGTGAAGGTATATGTAAAAACTAGATTATGAAAAAACTACAATATACCGCCAATGATACGGGGTAGGGGGCAACACCAGTGTTAGGTGTGGCGTGGTCTTATATGCGCAGGCGCTAAGGGTTCAGTGTTGGTTATGTGTGCGTTAATGCTGGGAAAACATGCCTGCGGGACGCGCCGCCTCCCAGAGTGGTTCGGCCCATGAATTACTGTTAAGTGCGCGCAGCGCGCTAAGGTTGACATGGCAGAGTGGGTGGGGTTGAAGCATGTGCCCAAGATGTTGGCAGTTTGGTGGTACACACAAGGGGGAGCATGATCAATAATTGTGTCCAGGGGGACTATAGCACGGGGGGCAACTGCGCACAGGCCAGGTGATGTGTGGGTCTAGGGTGTGACTGAGTTCCACGGTATGGCATCGTTGAGGCCATTGGTTTGGGTGGAAAGACGATATATCCAACGTTGTTCCTTGCTGAGTAATTTCTTCTCATTATCCACTGCCAGTTCCGGTAGTTGTTCAATGATGGTTCAGGTCAGGTCATTGGGAGTGTGTCCCTGGGTGATGAAATGACTGGTCAGTTTGCTAATGTTCTTCTTGCACCTGATTGTGCTCCTGTGTTCTTTTATTCTAGTTCTTATTTTTCGGGCGGTCATCCCAATGTATCGGAGGCCGCAGCTGCATGTAAGTAGGTAGATCACGTTACGTGAATTGCAGTTTGTGTGGCTGCGTTGAGTCCACACTTTGTCTGGTTCTAATATCAGTGTTTTCGTATGGCTGGTGAGATGGCACACGCTACAATCATTGCATGGGTAGTGTCCAGAGATCTTAGGTAGGCCCCACGCATTCAGGATAGTATTGGGTTCTCAGTTGGTCAGGGGTCTGGGGCGGGTGCTCACAAGTTGGTCTTTCAGGTTGTTGCACCTTTTGTAGGCAAACCTGGGGGTTTCCCATTGTCGTTGTCCAGAGTTTAGAATTTTCCAGTTTTTGCGTATGAGTTTTGCCACCTCATTGGAAGCTGTGTTTCTTAGACAAGTCTGCCGACTGATTTTTGTAGTCAGTTACTTGAGTGCAATTTCTGCGTATACGCAGGAATTGCCCAAATGGTAGGTTTTCCCTTAGAGGGCGGGGATGGAAACTTGTGTAATGAAGGAGTGAGTTCCTTGAGGTAGGCTTGTAATAGGTCATAGTAATCAGTTGGCCATCTTTGGCCCATATGTTCAGATCAAGGAATGCCAGGTGGCTTGCACTCGAGCCGTTTTAAATCACAATTCACCCAACCTCACTGCACTCTCAGCAATATACCAGCTCCGCTGTAATCAGGCGTCGTAGCACACCCGGGACATACTAGGTGTCACTGGGTGGGCCCGATGATGAAGCATGCCACCAACTAGGTTGGTGGGTGAGGGCTTCATGAATACACCTACAAGGTGTCTGTGACAGAACTACTTTGAGTACTGCATCACTTTGGTCAACTTAAGCTAGTCTTCTTTGTTTAATCACATATAAATCCCTCGGGACATGGACTAGCTTTCTAGTCCTCACTCTCCCTCTTGTTACACGCATATATAGGCAGCGCACAGCTGCGAGAGTTTAACCACATCACCATGGCTGAGAACTGTGATGTCCTTCTCCTGTCCCAAGAGTTCTGGGTTCTATAGAACATAGAACCTAGAACTCAGCTTGTACCTGTTGGTCAGTTACCCTTATGGAGCTGATGGATGGGGTGTTATGAATAAACCTCTACTGAAACCTAAACGCGTGTTCCTGTGGAGTTACTTAGAACATTACACTGGCGACGATTGCGGAGAAAAAGAAAGAAGAAATAACATAATAAACACCTCAACATCAAGCAGGGATGATTTTGTGACAAGGATTAGTCGCATTTTAAAGTGGGAAAAACACGGAAGTTTGTAGGAGAAGAAAGTGATCTGTCAGACTGTTAAGGTACTGTAAATGTCATTTTATTAACGGCGTGTGTTTTGAGGAAGAAAGGAAGCAGCCTCATAAAAGCATCACGTTGAATGTATTTGATTGAAGGAAAGCGCGCTTTACTGGACAGTGCGAGGAAGATTAAATCAACGGGAAAATATTGTGAAAGGTGCTGAGTGGTATAAGAGTTAAACTTTACTAAAAGCAGGCAAGTTCGTTTCCCCTCCAGCGGCAGTTAAAAAAAGAGAAGAATAATCACACTTCTCCTGCGGCTGACTCATGGTTTAATGGATGTTGAGAGGGGATCGGCTGCGAAGTCTGTTTATTATCTTAGCCTTGTCATTACACTCTGCTGAAATACAGTCAAGCTTGGTTCCCCTCCAGCGGCGGTTTGAAAAAAAAGAAGAGAAGATTAATTACGCTTCTCCTGCGGCTGACTCACTGGTTAATGGAGGTGGAGAGGGGATCGGCTGCGATGTCTGTTGTTGATTCAAGGTTCTTCTAATCCTGTTGTCAGTGCGTGATTTTTACTTCAAAGAAAACGTCGAGAGCAACGTGAGGGATAAGTGGAAACAGGAGCTCTGTTCACGTTGATTGTCAGCCTGGACTGGTGACGTATTAGAACTCTGCAGAGAGGATTGGCAATCTGTATGAGTCATCAGTCATGTGTTCTTCTGTCTGACTGACGTCGTGGATCTGGATTGGAGAACTGCAAAGTCTGTGTTTGAAGCACTTTGACAAAGCTTGGGTGCATGTAATATTGTTTTACTTGTTATAATAATAATAATAACGCTGTGTGTGTTATTGTTGGAGGAATGAAATAGTACTGTTCCTTTAAGTGAAATTTATTTCAGCTGTCATATTTGTTTTGAAGCATAAATAAAAAAAAGAGGAATAATTATAAAAAAAAAAAGAAGAGAAGATTAAGGTATAACATATGCGTATATATATATATTAATATATATATATGTGTATGTATTTTTTTTTTTTTTTTCTTTCTTCATCTAGTTTAAGGTGGTAATTTACAAGAATATTGTTGGAGATTCTTATTAAATATTAGAAAATAAGTCATGCAGAATGTAACTGCACCACCATTTTTTTTGACCTCACCAGGGGAGCCTCCTGTTAAATGGAGCAAGTGGAAAAAATTTTTTGCGCACTATGCACGTGTTTGTGGCACAAATTTAAGTGCGGAGAGGAAAAATTCATTACTTTTACACTGTTTGGGTGGTGAAGGTCAGGAGGTATTAGAGAATTTGCCGGAATTATCTACAGAAGAGCAAAGAGGATTGAATGAGTATGAGATATGTATACTTCAGTTAGATAAACATTATTTGCCCAGAGTCAGCACCATTATGGAAAGATATCATTTTGGTTTACGAGAACAAAAGAAAGAAGAAACAATAGAGGATTTTTTAACTGGGTTAAGGAAGTTAGCCTCAACTTGCAAGTTTGGAGTGGCAAATGAGGAGAGAATAAGAGACCAATTTGTGTTGAAGTGTAGGGAAGAAAAAATAAGGGAAGAGTTATGGCTCAAAGATGAGCCACCTTTAGAAGAAGTGGTGATTATAGCAAAAAGGGTTGAACACATGTTAAAATGTGTAAATGAATTAAAAGTTGAGAAAAATAAAATTACATCTGTAGTAGAAGAAGTACAGGAAAGTGTAAATCTTATTAAAAATGTAAAATCGAATTCAAAAGAGATAACTAAAGAGGAATGTACAAAAGAAACATGTGAATGTTTTCGTTGTGGGAAGTCTGGACACAAAGCTAATTCTAAATCCTGTCCAGCTTTGAATTTTGTATGTCATGGATGTGGCAAGAAAGGACATTTTATAAAATTTTGCAGAACAAAACAGAAGAAATTACAAAGTAAAGAGATAAAAGAAATTATTTGTCAGATTAGTGGTAATGAGGACAACAAACATCCTATTGGAAGTGTTAAAATTAATGGTATTGATATGAAAATGAAATTTGACTCGTGCTCACATTTGACTATAATTTCGAAAGATGTTTTCTGCAAATGGTTTCAATTTAAGAACAAGTTAAAAAGAATGGATGTAAATCCAGGAGGGTATGGAGGTCAACCCATTAATATGTTGGGATATTTTGATGCTTGCATAGAGATGGAGAAGAGAATTATTGTAGGTAAGATTTATGTTTCAAAGGTAGGGGATAGTTTACTTGGCTGGCCACATCAACGGTTATTGGGAGTTACTTTGAATCCTAATGCAGAACCACAAGTTCAGATACAAAAGGTTGAAGGTACAGTTAATCACTTTGTGCAAGAATTTCCGCATTTGTTTAGAGATATTTTAGGTTGTTTGAAAGGTTACAAGCATTGCATTAAACTTAAGAATGGAGCTGTACCATCTGTGGCAAAGGTTAGAAGAATTCCATTGGCTCTACAGGAGAAGGTGGAACAAGAAATAGATAAGTTGCTTAAACAAGGAATAATCTCTCCTGTAGAAGCTTCGGAGTGGTTGGCTCCGGTTGTTATCGTGAACAAACCTAATGGCGATATCAGGCTTTGTGTGGACTTGAGGTCTCTTAACAAGGAAGTAGTGGTTGACAAGTTTCCGTTGCCTAATATAGATGAAATAATGTCTACTTTGGGTGGAGCAAAGTTTTTTACTACCTTAGATCTAACGCAGGCATATCATCAAATAGAGCTGACGCAAGACTCACAGGACTTGACGGCATTTATCACTCCTATGGGAGCTTTTAAATATAAGAGAATGCCGTTTGGTCTTGTATCCGCTGCGTCGGTGTTTCAAAGGGTCATGGCGTCTGTATTGAAGGGTGTGAAAAATGTGAAATGTTATCAGGATGATCTTTTGATATTTGGTTCAAATCAACAAGAACATGATATCTCTGTGAGAATGGTACTTGGAAAACTTGAGAAAGCAGGTCTGACATTAAAATTTGAAAAATGCAAATTTTCAGTACAACAGGTGAATTATTTAGGTCATTGCATTACAGCGTCTGGTATAATTCCTAAGAAAGAGTTGGTAGGAACAATTATAAATTTAGCAACTCCTGTGACGAAAGAAGAAGTTGTTTCATTTTTGGGCATGATTGAGTATTATGGGAAATTTGTTAAAAATCTTGCAAGTAAATCAAGTAACATGAGACAATTGCTTGGGAAGAACAAAGAATTTATTTGGTCGGAAGAGTGTCAAAGAGAATTTTTAGAATTGAAAGAAAATTTAAAAAATGCACCGAGTTTGCAGGCATTCATTCCAGGAGGAGAGACCACTGTAGTGACCGATGCAAGTTCAAAAGGGTTGGGAGCCATTTTAAAACAAAGAAGAGATGGTAAAGAACAGCTAATTGCATGCGCATCAAGGAGTTTACGTGGACCAGAATTAAATTATTCTGTAATTGAAAAAGAAGCTTTGGCTATATTCTGGGCTCTCAATAAGTTTAGAAATTTTATATGGGGAACGTGTTTCAAGGTATGTTCAGACCACAAACCACTAAAGGAAATATTCATGAAAAAGGGACTTGATTCAATTTCATCTCGTATAAGACGTTGGGTTGTAGGTTTACAAGAGTTTAATTTCAGTGTAGAACATCTTCCTGGTGTTGATAATGTTTCAGCTGATTGTCTGTCTCGTTTGGTTGGTGAAGTAGGAGAGGAATGGATTGATGATGATTTTGTTGAAGAGGATGTCAGTGTGTGTGAAATTACCTCAGGTGTTGTAAAAGAAAATGAGTGGAAAGAGGAATTAAGAAAAGATAGCGAATTGGTCAGAGTTATGAACATGATTCAAACTAAAGGTTCACATGATAATTCCTTATCAAAAACTTGGCGTTTGGTGGCAGATGAGTTATCGATAGATAAAGATATATTGTTGAGAGGGAATAAATTGGTTCCTCCTTCTTCTTTAAGAAAACGATTGATGGAAGAGGCACATCAAGGACATTTAGGTATAGTCAAAACTAAGGAAAGGTTGAGAATTAGTTTTTGGTGGCCTGCTATGGATTTTGAAGTTGAGCGTGAGGTCAGAGAATGTCTACAATGCAAAGTTAGTGATAAGGTTCTTATCTCCCACACTGTGCCCATGATTTGTAGAAGACTTCCCAATGGTCCTTGGGAGGACATTGCCATTGATATTGTTGGTCCTCTTAATGGAGAACATCGTACTCCATATTTAATTGTTTTGGTTGATCTTTATTCTAGATGGGTTGAGGTTATATGTGTTTCAGAGATCACCTCAACTTGTGTCATTTCATTTTTACAAGATGTGTTTATGAGAGAGGGTTTCCCGAAAACTCTATTATCAGATAATGGTCCCCAGTTTTGTTCAGGAGAAATGAATGATTATCTTTCATCATGTGGTATCATTCATAAGAAATGTTCGGTATATCATCCAGAAGGAAATGGGACAGTAGAAAGATTTAATAGAGTTATAAAGGAAAATATACAACTTTCTAGAAGTAATTGTTTGAATTGGAAAGTTGAATTACAAAAATGTATTTTGGCTCATCGTTTCACTCCTCATACCTCTACGGGTAAATCGCCTTTTGAATTATTTAAAGGCAGGACTACAAACACGAGATTGTGTCCTAGTTGGATGTCGTGGGGTAAAGGTGTGAAAGACAATAGCATTGGTCTTTGGAGGAAAAGAGAGGAGAAGCTACAGCTAAAAAATAAAATTCACTTTGATATGAGAAAAAGAGTTAAAGAAGTAAAGGTAAAGGTAGGAGATTGGGTACGTGTGAAGGCTCCAATCGGTACATTATCTTGGTCCAAGTTTACTGCTCCCATGAGGGTGGTAATGTGTTTAAGAAATGATGTTAAACTTGAAAATGGGAAAATTTGGAATCTAAATCGAGTTGTAATTATAAAGCATAATTCTGAGTTGGATAAGTCATGTAAAAAATTGTCCAATGGTACAGATGAGTTGTTGAAAAATGATCTGAGACGTAGTGGTCGAAAGACCTCAGTACCTGTTCACATGAAAGACTATGTTACTTAATAGTCATGATGTTTCTTGATTTTAAGTGATTATACTATGTCTGTATTTCTCAATACATTTAGTATTTATCTTGTTATTGGATGGGAGATGTGTGATGTCCTTCTCCTGTCCCAAGAGTTCTGGGTTCTATAGAACATAGAACCTAGAACTCAGCTTGTACCTGTTGGTCAGTTACCCTTATGGAGCTGATGGATGGGGTGTTATGAATAAACCTCTACTGAAACCTAAACGCGTGTTCCTGTGGAGTTACTTAGAACATTACAAGAACCATGGCCTTACCTTTACGGAGGAGGAGGTCAACGACATTCTCGCAGACCCCTCTTTTCAAGTTGATTTCAACATCGCTAATTTCATAGCCCAAACAACTGACTGGGAGACCCTCACTGAGAAAAAGAGAAACAGGATCCGCACCATCCTCCATGGAGTGATCCTAGCCCAATATGTCAAAACCAACACGGCCCCAAGAGGTCTGATCGTCACCAACGCACCCAGGATCTTCTTAGATGACCCCACCTTCAGGAAGGATTGGGCCCAGATCGCCTGGCATTGCACCAGGGACTGGATGATACTAATTATAAAAACTGCCAAACGTCTTTCAGAAGCTATTGTAATTGAAATCCAACTATCAGAAAGCCACTTCAAAACAACCCTGACAGCTTACAAAAAGAAATTAGACGATCAAAATAAAGAAATTAACGAGTACAAGGAGTACCTGACTCAAGCTAAAATCAAGAAATTTGAGAAAGACCTCAAAAAATTCAGTTATGCCAAAGTCTTTCCATACTCTGAAGAAGACTTCACCCCACCAGCCAATAATTCCAGTGCCTCAGACTCCTCAGCAGATGACAGTTCCGCATCTAGTGACTCTAGCAATAGCTCACACAAACGGGGTGGCAGAGGCCGCCGCGGACAACGCTGGCAAAACAACTGGCAGGGAGGACCACCTGGATATTACTTCGGGCCTCCAACTAACTTTGGCCCAATGCAAAACCCCTACTTCGGATACCAACAAGCGTATACACCTGGCCCCATGCCCCTATTCCCAGGAAACCATGGACCCCACAGGCCTCCTTTTTTAGGACAGGGCAGAAGAACACGCGGAAGGAGAAGACACAACCCGCAACCACAAGTACACTGGGCCGAAGACGGAAACCCAGTGAGCGCGAACACTCGCCAGAAGGCACCCAGCCAACCGGGAACCAGCAAACCATGAATCAAGCAACCCATGAGTCCATGGTGTTTAACCTTTCAAGCATCTCACTGACACCTAAACAGGTCTCAGTACTAGAAAAGGGACTATCCTTCGTACCCACGACTAGATTGGACAAATTTAAACTGCACGTGGAACTGGCGGAGTTCATGAGGAAACTAAAACTCAAGGCCTTCTTCGAGAAATCCTCGAGGGATGACTCAATCCCCACGAAAAACCCTAACATCACAGGCCTGAGGACCAAATCCACCTTCACCCCGCCACCCTCCACAGTGCCCCCAGAGATCACCACTTTTGAATTGGCTGTTTACAATGATGTCGAGAATCTAGAACCAACCAACCATTTCAACAACCTGTCGAAGGAAGACAGAGAAACCATCCAGGAACTCAAAAACAATCCCTCTATCATAATAAAACCTGCCGACAAGGGAGGAGGCATTGTGCTCTTAGACAAGCAGGACTATGACACCGAATGCCGCCGACTACTGAGCGACCAAAGAAACTACAAGAAACTGGAACATGACCCAACCAACTCACTACAAAGCACTATTCAGGCCCTAGTGAATACCGCCCACCAGGCGGAACATATCTCCAAACAAGAAGCAGAGTACCTCTGCCCTCAAAAGATAAAAGTACCATACTTTTACACTGTACCAAAAATACACAAAGGCATTCTTCCCCCTTGGGCAGACCTATAGTGTCTGGCATCAACTCCCTTTTGGAACCTCTCTCTCGCTACTGCGATTTCTTTCTTAACCCACTGGTCCAGCAAACACCTAGTTACATCCAGGACACAAAACACTTACTACAAGTCATCAACAACATCGAATTCAACCCTGAAACCCAACTCCTGGTGGGCCTGGACATCGAAAGTCTTTACACCAGTATCCCCCAGGACGCCACCATCCAAGTCCTGAGACAGGTACTTATGGAGTCCCCATGGCCGCACCGCACACCTAGAGACTTCATCCTCCAATGTGCCACAATAGCACTAAAGGAAAACTATTTCGAGTATGAGGGAAGCCTGTACCTCCAAACCAACGGAACATCTATGGGCAGCGTTTTCGCTCCTAGCGTAGCAGGACTCTATGTCCACCTCTTTGAGCAGACCCACATCACTCCCAATACCAATCCCTATACCAGGAATATTCTCACCTGGCGTCGATATATAGACGACATCCTTATGATCTGGCAGGGATCAGAAACAACTCTACAACTTTTTCTCACTTGGCTCAATGAAAGAGACCCATACCTGAAATTCACAAGCACCTCGAGTGCAAGCCACCTGGCATTCCTTGATCTGAACATATGGGCCAAAGATGGCCAACTGATCACTACGACCTATTACTAGCCTACCTCAAGGAACTCACTCCTTCATTACACAAGTTTCCATCCCCGCCCTCTAAGGGAAAACCTACCATTTGGGCAATTCCTGCGTATACGCAGAAATTGCACTCAAGTAACTGACTACAAAAATCAGTCGGCAGACTTGTCTAAGAAACTGGAGGAAAGAGGCTACCCCCGTGCCATTATCAACAAAACCAAGAAAAGAGCCAGGAACCAAAATAGGGAGGCTCTCCTGGAAACGGTACCCAAGGACAAAAGTGACCAACCCATCACGTGTGTCACCACATTCAACACAGCTTCCAATGAGGTGGCGAAACTCATACGCAAAAACTGGAAAATTCTAAACTCTGGACAACGACAATGGGAAACCCCCAGGTTTGCCTACAAAAGGTGCAACAACCTGAAAGACCAACTTGTGAGCACCCGCCCCAGACCCCTGACCAACAGAGAACCCAATACTATCCTGAATGCGTGGGGCCTACCTAAGATCTCTGGACACTACCCATGCAATGATTGTAGCGTGTGCCATCTCACCAGCCATACGAAAACACTGATATTAGAACCAGACAAAGTGTGGACTCAATGCAGCCACACAAACTGCAATTCACGTAACGTGATCTACCTACTTACATGCAGCTGCGGCCTCCGATACATTGGGATGACCGCCCGAAAAATAAGAACTAGAATAACAGAACACAGGAGCACAATCAGGTGCAAGAAGAACATTAGCAAACTGACCAGTCATTTCATCACCCAGGGACACACTCCCAATGACCTGACCTGGACCATCATTGAACAACTACCGGAACTGGCAGTGGATAATGAGAAGAAATTACTCAGCAAGGAACAACGTTGGATATATCGTCTTTCCACCCAAACCAATGGCCTCAACGATGCCATACCGTGGAACTCAGTCACACCCTAGACCCACACATCACCTGGCCTGTGCGCAGTTGCCCCCCGTGCTATAGTCCCCCTGGACACAATTATTGATCATGCTCCCCCTTGTGTGTACCACCAAACTGCCAACATCTTGGGCACATGCTTCAACCCCACCCACTCTGCCATGTCAACCTTAGCGCGCTGCGCGCACTTAACAGTAATTCATGGGCCGAACCACTCTGGGAGGCGGCGCGTCCCGCAGCATGTTTTCCCAGCATTAACGCACACATAACCAACACTGAACCCTTAGCGCCTGCGCATATAAGACCACGCCACACCTAACACTGGTGTTGCCCCCTACCCCGTATCATTGGCGGCAAATTGTAGTTTTTTCATAATCTAGTTTTTACATATACCTTCACACAATCGCGCTATCAAACTGAGCGTATGCCAAAGGCAGGAGTACAAATCTCCTACATTGTAAATCATGCACTCACACTGAGCATGTGCGAGAAACTAGTGTGCAATTCATGAGCATGAGCAACAACCCGCTGATACACTGAGCATGCATGAGAGACTAGTGTGCAATTCTCCTACATTGTAAATCAAGCACTCACACTGAGCATGTGCGAGGAACTAGTGTGCAATTCATGAGCATGAGCAACAACCCGCTGATACACTGAGCATGCACGAGAGACTAGTGTGCAAACTACGAGCATGAGCAGCAACTACATCTAGGGGCGGTGCTACCTCGTTAACCTCAGTATAAAAAGCCCGCACACCGAGAGGCTCTTTCTACCGGAGGACGACGGCGGGACAACAGGTACAAGGCAGGCACTGACCAGAAACACTGTGAGTATGACAATCCTGACAAGCCTCCAAACAACAAACTGGGTAAGCGCTTTTTCCCTCACAGGTCCCTAACTCCCACAGCCTATCTCTTTTTCTCTCATAGGGTCATCCCCTTACCGCTTCCCTCCAGGAAGCCTTGGCTAATAACCCAAAGCGTAAGAACATTTTCCTTGCGCCCTGCTACACTAAGTCACCTGCCTTCAGTGTGATTTCTGTGTTTTAGCCACACCACGCTCTTAATTAGTTGCGTACTTTCACTCTGATGGCACCACCAGTACCATCACACCTAGCCGACTATAGTCTTCTCACCATGCACTATAGTGCCGGCCACCTAAGCATTGTTGACCGGATGTCTAAATTGACTACTGACTCTCTCTACAAATGTTTTGTCCTTGTTTTTAATGTTTGTTTGTACAGGTATGCATGAGAAGGGAATCCCCCTCTCACACATAGAAAAACGCCTTAGTGAGTGTATCACATAGTCTGTACCACAACACTAAGTCTGTTTTATTTTCACCACACCCTTTTAAAAACGGTCCTGAGGAAAGCCAGAATACTCTAAGGCACTGGCTGAAACATGTCGACAATCTGAAGGACGCAGGGGGCAGTAACTCTCCACCCTTACACGTCCTGTAGCCTTACTTTTAACCGCTGGTGTCGGCCCAGTTATTAAAATTTAATTTACCCTTGGGTACTGGGACCACCACCAAGCCGTTTTAAATCACAATTCACCCAACCTCACTGCACTCTCAGCAATATACCAGCTCCACTGTAATCAGGCGTCGTAGCACACCCGGGACATACTAGGTGTCACTGGGTGGGCCCGATGATGAAGCATGCCACCAACTAGGTTGGTGGGTGAGGGCTTCATGAATACACCTACAAGGTGTCTGTGACAGAACTACTTTGAGTACTGCATCACTTTGGTCAACTTAAGCTAGTCTTCTTTGTTTAATCACACTATGTAAATATTGCCTTTATGTGGCTGGATAGGTCTCTATCAGTCACCAATGTAATTATTTGCACATTGCGTCTCCTTCTCTACAACCCTCACGAGTGCACACTTCCTTTCGAGCACTTTCTTCTCACCTCCTCTGGAGCACCTGCATTTTATACACAAACGTACATACTATTCATGCTGTTTAACGGAATAAATCAGCATATGTTGAAATATGATGCATTCTAAGATTTGTTTTCGGGTGATGTTACATTTTGTATATTGAATTTTGTACCAAGGCAACCTTTTTTCTTGTACTGTAATTTACCCGGGTCCAGTGGTCTTTCAGGTTACCCCATTGTTAAATAACTTTCCCTGTCACACAGCACAGTGTTGCTAAGTTGCATGCTGTGCTGCATGATTTGTTAATACAGTGCCCTCAGTCTCTACTTCAGCCACACTCCTGCTTCCTCTGTTCTGTGGTAGTGAAAGGCGAGTGCAGAGAGGGGGTATGGTCCACGGCGAGCTGCTTTGTTTTCATTTCCAATGGTCTACACCTACCTGAGGCTGTGTCGATTGATCGATAATGTTGTATAATGTAGGGTTATGTTAAACAGCTCTCTTTGTATGTTTTGGGTGTGCGCTGCACACATGCTCTAACACGTTGCTTATAACATTTCGTACCTTGCGCACGCGCCTCCTGATGTCTGCTCCGGCTCCACGTGTGCGCATCGACCAGGAGCTGGTGGAGATTCTCCTCCTTCACACACACCAGGATGTTCTCCGGCTTGATATCCGCGTGGATGATCCGACACTTCTTGTGCAGGAAGGTCAGGCCCTGGAGCACCTGGGTCAACAGAGCAAGGCTGTGATCGAGCTCCCAAGACACATGTTTCACAGAAGCAATGTCACCGTCAACCTTTTAAGTTCATTTTATCATTCGAGGCAAACTCAATGTCAGGAGCGGAGGCGAGGATTATGCATTTGTAGCGTCACTTTATTCTACAGCAGTTACCACTGGGGCAGAATTCCAGATTCTGTTAAAATGAGATGTAGGCCAATAGCTTTGCTGCCCATTAGATTTATCATGTATTAAATGTTGAATAAACATTTTAAGATTTTAGCATTTTGCTGGAAATTAGCACACGTTTCTACAGAAGAAATACATATTTGCTCAGTCTGAGGCGTGAGACAAAGATAAACATTAGGCACGTTAGGACACAAAAGATTTGAGATGAAACAGTGAAATATATCACTGGGGATTATCATGAGGAATGCATCTGTGATTGTAGTGAACGCCGCACATGGGGACGGTTGTAGTTTTATGTGTTTACATATAGGTGTTGACAAGCTGTTGATGGTCTTTCACATGTATAAATCATGATTTATGTGTAATGTTTTGTGGCATATTGATTTGCATGACGTTTGTTGGTATCTTTTTTATGTATTTAGGCCAACTGTATATGAGTTGTTATAGAAATGATTTAAAAATATTTCAGCTTATGAAAAAAATAAATGGTGATTGCAGTAATTAATTTGGGCGCTCAGGAAGTGAGTGGTCTAGCATGGCACCGGCCTGCATCGAGTGTCGGCCACTGGCCGCAGGAGATCTAGGATAGCAGTATGCACAACACAAAATAATGTCTGAGATACCGCGAAGATGTCCACATCCAAGCATTGACGGGTGCAGTGAAATGCAGTGGAAGCTGTAAAGCACGGGCTTCATGGCGCTAGGACAATGAAGCAAAGGATATCATTATTTAAAAGATCAGTGTCTAGAAGAGAAGTCTTAAAATCTCAAGAAAGACTTAGGGGCATAAGCACCATAAAGTCGCGCAGCACAGCGAGCCACCTTGCTGTACTGCGCTGCATGACAGGGAAACGGCAGGGATGCGCCGTATTTAACATAATACGGTGCATTCCTGTCTTTTCCTCTGCGATGGCGCACGATGTGCTACCTAGTGCCAATGCAGGCACCCGGGCACCATGGTTCAAGGGTGCCTGCATTGTAGGCAGGATTGTTTTGTGCAGAAAGGGGCACCTTCCTGCACAAAAACTATCCTGAGAGGCATTTTCCTCTTTGTATGTGTGCTGCAGAACGCAGCACATGTAGAAAGAGGAAACAGCGGGGAGAAATAAACATATTTCTCCTTGTTACGCCTCACCAGGGGAGGTGTAGCATTTTGACACATTCCCAGGTTTCTAGTGGTAGTAAATCTGGTAAAGTGCCAAAATTCATGGATGTTGTGTGGGACAGCCACGCTCCAGCCATGGAACGCCTCCTTGGGGCAGAGTAACATAACGCAGCAACTCGCGCTGCCTTGCGTTATTCCAGATTTATCAAGACATGCAGGGCCACACAAGGGGGTTTGTCTGGCTTGAGAGATCTTGATGAATCTAACTTATGAGTTGTGTCATCATTGTACCCCGTTGCGTGGTGTTAGGGTGATGCAACGGATTGATACATTTGGCCCCCACTGATTCCAGATCTAGGGCAGGTGTAACACAAAATGATTCAAAGGCAGGCGACCAACACCGAGAAGAATGGGCACCACTGAACCTAAGCAACTGAAGCATGGTTCTTAGAGGAGCACCTGCCACGAGACCAAGGTGAGCTGGTAGGACGACGGGGCAGGGGCTTGGGCATAATAAACGTGGTTCCAGTCCAATGGAAGGCCTGGTGGACGAGGCGAAGTGTCTCAAAAGATGAGAGGTCAGAAGTAGTTATAGGACTTTCCTGGCTTCGAAGATTTAGTCAAACATTTGTGTCCCTTCGTCAAACACCCATATCCTGAAATAGCAACACTTACCAGGAAAGATGTGGCAGACAAGAATCCCCGTCTCACGTGAAGGATAAAAGAGAGACAACGATCAAAGCTTTCTGGTCAGGAAGATTGGAGGGGGCAATCTTACAAAAGAGATAACTGGTGCAATCAGCATGAGGTGGCAGAATATGACTGTAGAAAGATCCTGCCAAAAATTAAGATAATGGGGCTGATTTATAAGCCAGTTGCACTGCCGGTGCGTCACTTTTGTGGACACACCGGCTGTGCAGTATGCCTGGCCATCTTTACAAAGCAAGTTCAGCCACCCTGCGTGGCTTTTAATGACTGAATAATATGCCCCCCTTTCAGGCTTTACTCTGCATGAAAGGGGTGTTCCATGGGTGTTGTGTGGGGGTTCCCACACAACATCCATAGAACCTGATGCATTCCCAGATTTACAAGGTTTCGTAAACCTGGACATGCGTCAGACTCCTATGCCTCCCCAGGGGAGGTGTAAGGATGCGCAACTAGGAGAAATACCTTTATTTCTCCTTATGTTTCCTTTTTTTATGTGTGCACGGGTGCCTGCATTGGCGCATAGAAGCCCATTGTGCGCCAGCGCAGGGGGGAAGTACAGGAGTGCACCGTATCTTATACATACAGCACACTCCTCCCCTTTTCTTTTGACGCACGGCAGCGCAGCAGGAAGGCCTGCGGTGCTTCCGTACGGCAAAATATTGTAACCGAGGCCCTCGATTTTTAACATTTACTCAGTTTTGGTCCAGATTAGCTTGAGAATGGTATTTCCCATCAAGTGATGGATGGCAGCCAAATAATAGCAAATGCAAGAACCTGACTGTTTAAGCAGAACAAAAGCACAGAGCCAGCTGTCTGTTGTCGGTATAAGAGTATAAAAGCTGACGAGAGATGAGGAGACCCACAACAACGCCACACTCTTAGGGGCCTATTTACAAGAGGCCTGAGGTGCCGGAGCATCACTTTATTTTCCCGCTCTGGTGGCGCAGGCCTCTCAAACCTATCTATGACGTGATGCAAAGCCACCCTGCTTAGCGTTGCATGGCCTTATAGATATGGAGTAGGGCAAGGCAACGCAAAGAGCTGCGCTGCCTTACTCTGCATCAAGAAGGTGTTCCATGGGCGTAGCGGTGGGTGTTCCCATGCAACACCCATGGATTTTGATGCTTCTCCAGATTTACAAATTCACGTAAACCTGGGGCAGTGCCTAAACCTTACATTACCCCAGAGCAGGCGTTACCAGGGGAAATGTTTTCATTTCTCCTCGTTTTTTCCTCTTTCCATATGTGCTGCATCCTGCAGCACACATAGAACAAGGAAAACGCCTCAATGGATTGTTTGTGTGCAGGAAGGTGCCCTTTCATGCACAATAATAATCCTGGAAATAACGCACACGCTCTTGCACCATGATGTAAGGGTGCCTGTGTTGGCGCTAGGCACCAAATTGTGCATAGGCAGAAAGGAAAGGAACATGCTGTCTCTCGTAAATATGGTGCATGCCTACCCTTCAAATTGGCGTAGAGCAGCAGAACAAAACAACTTTGGTGCTGCCCTACGCCAATGTTTTGTAAATGAGGCCCTCAATACCAAAGAGCACAGTAGTAAAGGCACAGGTGGCTAGAGGAGGTGCTGCCCTGTGGGTTTGCACGAGCTGTTTGACTTTGTTTATGTTTTTTAAAAGTGTTGCACAGTAGTGCGGGTGGTGTGCAGCATGGCTTAAAGTAAGTGCAGCAAAGCCCACATGACATGGTCCCTTACCACTGCACTTTGTTTTTCTTTACTTAGAACCATGTTTTTAGAGTGTGTAGTAGGCGATGGGCTGCAGGTGGATTAAAGAGAACTACGCTGGAGGGTTAAAAAGTTCGGAGATTGTCAATAGGGAAAGTCATAGAATGGCGGGGGTGACACCACAGGGGGTGGAGCAAAAGAGTGCCTGCGGGCAGTGGAAGGACATTGGTCACAGGAAGCTGTACTTGGTCCATACTCCAAGAGGAAGACTCAAAACCCAGAGGAAGCTGGCTGCGAGGAGGCGAGGAGGAGGCCTGAGAGATAGGAAGCAAGACAACACGAGTGACATGGGAACCAGCCAATGGTAAGTAAGGTAAATAATGAGCGAGCTCTAATTCCCTTTTTAAGATTTTTTTTGTAAGGGAATTTGGAGGTGCTGTGCGGGCAAAACCTAAAAAGGCCTCCGGGCAGACAGAGACAGACTCCACAGTGTCAGGATTAAGTCCCTTCCGCTTCCTCTGCACAAGTTATTCCCCCTAAGTACAGCGTATTGTGCCTCGATATAATCAGGACTCCACCCTCACTCCAATTGTAACTCACTGCCAAGCTCCTGGAACCTCACTCAACCCAACAGCCCAAGCATCAGATATTGTGACAGCCCCACTCACCATCCAACAGCATGCCAAGTGCACCACACCCCGCCGCTCTTATGCTGAGACTGCACAGTGTTCAGTTTCCACATGTCCTGGTGCCCACCTGAATGCAGCCCCAGGGGGCATGCCATGCTCACCTGCTGCAGGATCCTTTTGACGCAGGGCATGGGCAGTCCTCGCGGTCCATGGTTCCGCATCAGGTGCAGGAGAGGTGGCCCCAGCAGCTCAAAGACCAGGCACACATGTGGCCCTGTTATGGAAATCATAACTGTGGAATAGCAGTATTTAAGCCACGTCTGACAGTCCCGTGGAGCTAGGGGCCAGTTTAGAATGACACCAGGAAGATGGTGGGCTGGGTCACCTGCAGACTGATTTACACACGTATGATTCATTGTCTCTGTATAATGTGTGTGATGTAAAGTGTTGTGACACCCCACACTGCTATGAGTAGCGCTATAAAACAAACTAAATGCATGTGAGAGAGGAGGTATGGAGAGGTGAGGGGCACGGTTGGAGGGTGGTAGTGAGCAAATCTGTGGAGAAGGAGGTCTGGGGGGGGGGGGGGCACCAATAAAGAACGTCCCATTGGGCGCCATCAGCTCAAATGCCAGAACTGGTTTCTAGCATTTTGTTCTGTTTTACTTCAGCCATGAAAGAAATGAAAATGAGGGTAAATAGAGCATCATGGGTCCCCATCATGTCGCGGCTGGTGGGGCAGTGTGCCAGTTGTGCCGCTGCACCAGGCTGTCATAACTGACAACAGATATCGCTTGTACCACACTTTGCGTCAGGCCTTAAAGGGGCCACCCAGTGTTAAGAAAAGAACTGTTCTGTTTGCCCAGTGCTGCGCTGCTACCAGTCGCAAGTCATAGACATTCTAGAATGTTCGCGTTTTGAGACTATTGTGACATCATTCACTGGCTGGCCCATTTATTAGGGAGATTGGGCTCTGCCCTGTTTTACCCCCTCCCTCTGCCACACTTGAGCTCGCCCCGGGGCGCTACAGATCTCTTTTCTCCCCTCCTGGATCGGTTACACCCCAGCCCTGGCTCCCATAGTTCATCCCAACTCTTGTCGTGGCGGAAGGATATGAAGGCCGTTCTCGCCGATTAACTTGAAGTCGTCCATCAAATGAATGATATGGTCCCCGCGGCACTCCTTCTTCCTCGCGCCGCTCACCTGCGATAGACAATCATCGACATATGGGTTTAATGAGCAGCGATTCATTAAAACGCTTGAAATGCAATAGTACATAATAAAAAATCAAAAACATATTATTATTATTATCATCAGTGGCGGCTCCTGCGCTGTGGCGGAGGAGCATGGCCCCCCCCGCCAGCAGCTGCAAAACTTGAAAAATAAAACGATAATAAACCATGTTTATCATCGCTTTATTTTTCTCCTACTGTGGAGTCTTGGGGGCGGGGCCAGCGGATGACAGCCACTGAGGGGGAGTGGTGGGCACTGTCATCAGTGCGCATGTCGGTTTGGCCGGCCGTCTCAGGTAAGCCAACCCATCAGGCGAACTAAAGATCTCTCGCACTCGAGCTGCGTTGCCGGGTTGGAGACAGCAGGCACGAGCTCCCAGTCTCACTGGGAGCACAAACCAAGGGAGCTGCGGCCAATCCCGACGCTGCTCTCATGCTCTCAGGATTGGCCGCAGGGCAGCCTGGCAGCTTGTGCCTGCAGTGGAGCTAGAAGGGCCGCGATGCAGCAGAATTCAGGTAACTTTTAAAAAATTTGTTTGGTCCCCTCCTTCGTCTGTCTCACCACTTTGCCCCATCACCAGCCGCGACTGATTGCTATAGTTGTTCTTATTATCATTAATAGCAATAATAATAATTAAAATTACTGTTAGCATCATCGTTTATCTCGTTTCTTTTTTGCCAGTGTTTAGCGGCATCATTCACTCGAGCAGTCTTTTGCTGCTAAAGAAAGAGAAGCCCAGATGGTTCCGTCCACTGAGACGAAAGGCATTTCTGTAGGAAAGTTTTAAAGTTATTGTGACGTTTGAGATGGTTGATTCTGCACGAGGCCAAGGTGGGGGGCACTTCCACCCCTCTGCTCTTAGGACTCAGAAAGCTTGATCGCCCCATAAAAGTGGTCTAAAGTTGGGCACCCCAAATGTGGCTGAGAGGCGAGCCTTATCCGAGACAGATTTAAATGTTAGAACATGGGTGGTGGGGTTTGGGGGGGCACGACAGTAGAATATTGCTGCCTCAGTCAAGTGGGTTTGAAGAGGATTCTTTAGAGCACTGGAAGCCAGTGACGATGATGAAGGTGGCCATGTATCTGGTCAAACGTCTCCAGTCTCAGAAGAATCCTCACCGACACGTTTCAACATGTTGAAGTCGCCGGCTGCACTGCTTCGGTAGCTTCCGAAGTCGATCCTACATTATACACAAGCATTGGTGTAGGAATCCTGGAAGAGAAAGAAATGGATTTCAAGAATATTAAAAAAGGCTTTCGAGGGGCACCTGATTTTTGATTAAGTGAAAGCGCAGAAGCTGGCACCATGCCCAGGTCTCTTACCACCTCTCTTGGTGCAGTGCTGGACCCAGGGAGATGAGTCATACATTACCACACCATTTAATAATTGCTGGGACTGATGGCTCAGGGGTTAAAGCCCCCACTTCAGGAATCTGTATTTGATCTCATAGTCACAGGTTCAAGTCCTAGTGGGTTAGCTCAGCCCCAAGATGCCGAAAGGCACCCTGGGGCATATCAGCAAGGGATTTATCTCCGTTTTTTTGGCTTTAAAAGCCAGAAAAGCAGAGATAAAACCATCGCCCTATCAGCAAGAGGGTGCTAACATGCAAATATTTTTCCCTACGCCGACCTTTGCATCTCTAATGAGATGCAAAGTGGGCGTTCCTCCCCAGAATAATGAGAGAAATGTCGCTAAGCGACATTTCTCCTATTATCAAGCCTCACCCTAACCTACAGAGCGATAAGAAAAGTAGCGCTAACCTCAGTTAGCGCTACTCTCCTTATGCCTGCTTTTAAACTGACTTAGCCATGATATCCTATGGAAGGTGGATATCATGGCTAAGTATGTGTAGCCCTATCAGCAACGTAGCGCCAAACGTTGTGCGATTATCGCTGGAATCCCAGCGATAATTGCACATTTGGCAGCTAACTCGGTTGTTTTTATCGCTCTGGAGATAAGCGTCGCTGATAGCGCACTATCTCCGCGATAAAAACAAGCGATAGCCGGCGATAATTATCCTAGCGCTAAGTGCGCTTAGCGATAATTATCGTCGGTGGTTGCTGATATGCCCCCCTGTGCTTTACAGGTGCATATGTTTTATATAATGTCAAATTATTCTTGGCGAGCATAGTCTCCACTTAAAACAGAATAAGCTTTTATGAACTTCTTTCCTTTCATGGACGAGTTGATTGAAGAGTCTAGCACAGGTGTGAAAAGTAAGTTTCTTTAAAATAAAAATAATCTTTGCTTTATACATTCACACATTTATATTATATCCATGTAGCAAACAAGTTCGAGGTTGCATATCTAGGTTAACAAGCATGGGGGGATGAGATGTCATGGTGGGGCTACTCAACCAGTGGTTTATGTAGATTTTGAAATAACCAATGTGGTACAGTCGGGAGTTCTTCCAGAAGAGAAGGACCTCACCCATTGGACGGCTGTTCCTCGAACTGCTCAGTTGCTCAGTACATGGAGGAAGCCCCTCAATCTTCAGACCCAGTCAGGAGCTCTCAAGCCAGGGTCATGCCACACATGCACAGTGCTGGAGGGGGTCCCTTGGAGCCCCTCCCGCACTGCCGGGGCTGCAGGGGCTAATGTTACGCCACTGCTTTCAGTGCGAATCTTCTGGTCGAAGGTGTCGTGAGTGGTGGTACGATCATCAACGATTGCGGTGCCACCACTGCGACCATCTACTACTATTTGAAGATCGTCTGTGACACATGTCTGTCACTGCAGATTCAGTGCCAATCCCAGGCCAATGCAGCTTTGAAGTTGTAGGGTGACAGTTTTCTCCAAATGGTTTGCCGTATAGGAGTCAGGAAATTGGCCTAAAATTGGCTGGATTATTAGCAGCAAGCCAAGAGTTTTTAAGAATGGCTGCGCGATGATGCTCTTAAAGTTAACTGAATCCCACCTACTACTAAAAGAAAGGTTAAGTATCTTAGCTGAGTATCAATTTACTTTGTTTTTCTATATATTTAATAATTCTTTCAGGCTAATGTCTATTTGGAAGCTTCAAATTAAATTTTTAGTTAGGTAGTTCTTCGCAATTCGTGGTAGGTCAGCGTTTAAATGTCTCAATGCCACAGCTCTCGAAGGGGTCTTTTAACCTGTCCCTACTCCTCCAGGCGACTGAGTGTTCATTTATCAGTATTTTTTCGACTTTGTTATGAAGAAAGAGGAGGGACTACCACCATTTCCTGTTATGCTCCTCGGTGATCCGCGAGGCTGGATTTGCCAGAGTCTTCGATGTTCTGAGATTTCCACGGGTGACTCAAGGTGATGCGGTCACTGCCTGCTTATCCCAAGATGCTCCACGGAGCGAGTGATGGGGGCCAGGGAGCAGTCCTGGCTCAGAGGAAGAAAACTGGAAAGACGAATCTAACTGCCTATGTGAGTCGTTCCCTTACTCCAACTCTACTGGTGTGTTGTTGAGATAGCGGCTACTGTGACCTTCTCGGTGGCCACCATTTCCCAATGTATTTCTTGGAGCAAAAACTTAGTAAGATTTTACTTTTCGATAAAAAAATGAATTTCTCTGTGATGAACTATCTGTACAAATTCTCTTTGAAGTAATTGCAATTTACCCTGGTAAGAGGAATGCAGTGAAAGTCATGATAGAACGTGTGGGCGACCCAAATATGTTCTTTAAAGGGGGCGAAAAGACACAAATCAGTCAAGAAAAGAATACTCTTAGACATTGTATTGAGGAAACTAGTAGGACGAGGCTCTTCAGAACTTGAGTAACAGGAGATCTACTGGGCCATTTTTATTAACTCAGGAGGCCCTGACCTCTTCCCATATTTATACAGAATCCCAGACTGGACCTTGAGAAATGAAATCTTGCATCTCAGGGTGGGAATTGATCCAGGGCGGCGGATGCCAGGTCTGAAAGCACAGATGTTTGTGAACTTCGGGCAGTGCCCATGTACGGGGGGCAGAATGTAGTCAGTGAGCCCCCTATCGGTAGATTGTGTATTTTTCCTACAGGAAACGAAAAAGATCCTGTGACTAGGCCTGGGCGGTAAATTCCGTTCTGCTCGCAGAATTTGCGGAATTCGGGTAATTTCGTGTTCCGCGGAATAGCCCAAAATTCTGCGTTTCGCGGCTTCGCTGAATTTTTTGCTTGTTCGCGTTCTCAAAATGCGTGTTCGCGAGATATTTCCCCCCGAGCACGCAAACAGCGTTCGCGAACAGGAAAAAAGCATCGCGAACAAGCAATTCCACGTGTTCGCAGAATTTCTGCGTGCTCACGGAGATTTTTTACCGTTTGGCAGAGCTTTGCGTAGCGCCACTACGCAAATTCCGCCCACCCCTACCTGTGACCAATAAAAAAACAAATAAGGGACATGGTCGAGAGAAATGGGTATAAATCTGGTGTGTGGTTTGAGGTATCAAGATGTAGCCATTGCCGTCGGTCACTATCTGCATAAAATTGTATCTGCTTAAGCCAGGTTTTCTCCTTCCAAGTTGCCCTAGAATAGCCCCTTATGCCCTGTCCTGTGACACAGGGATGATTTTGGAATTATCCGGTAACATGTAGATATACGTAGGAAAGTGCTCTGGAATGGAAACGGCCCTTGATGCTGATGAACAGAGCTCTACTGCGGCCCAATAGTTTTAGGCTTTTTTTTTTTTTTTTTAATCTTTGACCATGCACAATGCTCTTTACTCTGGCTATTACAGAAACGTATGCAGCTTATGTCTCAAAAGGGCTCATGAATCCTATTCGAATATGATGTGTGTGTCCACGAAAGGGCTCTGCTGTAGATTTTCCTAAGATATGCCTTAAAAAGGTATTATAATAGTGGATGGTCCTTTAGTCGGCCAATGTGACGTTGGTCTCGCACTTTAGAATTCACTTAACTACTGAATTTAGTTTGTAGGCACTTTTGAATTCTGATCTGTTTAGTAATGGGTTCCAGAAGTCCACATTAATATATTCCTTGCTTGAGAAGGGATCATATATTGAGATATGTTTGTTTTAGGTTGTATATGTGCTGGCTCCATTGATGTGATCTTGGTTTTGCACAATGCACTTTAGCATTCACTTTAGTTAAAAAATTAGTTTGTAGCCCAATCAGATGCACTTTTAAAATCTGAGATATTTTGTATTAATGGGGTCTTGCACACTTTATCAAGATTTCTGTCCTTGAGAAGGTATTAGACATTGATGTGTAGCTGTTTTGGTTGGATATGTGCTGGTTGAATATGTGAGTTTGATTCATTTATTGGAGCGTTTAGAATATTTCTAAAAGTCCTTGTTAATGAATGTTTTATGTATTTATGTATAGGAAGATAATGCTACATGTGTATAAAAATGTATTTCTGAAAGGCACACTTTGCTATAGTATTTCTTCATAACTGCGTCATTTTTACACACACTAAGACTATCTGGCCGGGGTTTCACCTCTCTAGTACCAGTTTAACCTCCAAATACATTAACAAAGAACTGAAAGATGACGACAACCTTTGTATAGGGCCTTCCACCCGCTGCGCAGCAACACATGTCACTGAGACTTTAGTTACGTTTGAGTGACCCAAATATAAGCCAGGACTAGTTAACTAGTGGACTACATATCCAGACACTGTTGACCCATCACCTGGCAAGAAAAAGAGGATTAAGGGGAAGTCAATTTAATTCCATGTTTTTTTTTCATTCTGCAGCAAGTGAATACATTTATCATGTGATCACTTGGCTCCTGGAAGTAGCAGTGGAGACCTAGTGGTTAAATTTCATACCCTATCTAGTAGCCGAAAGATGCTGGAGCGGACCCTCCAGAGGACTGTGCAATAACTATGTCTGCTAAGTACAAGTTTCAATGTTTCCTAACTGAATTCTGGCTTCTGTGGATGCATTGGACATGAATAATTCATTTTCATTGAATTGTTGCCTTGTACTCTGAGTTTTCTAGGTTGTGGTGCATATTAAAGGAAGTTGGATATGGTAAAAAAGGGAGGCAGTTGCCTTAGTGTCAGAAAAGTAGATTATTTCAATTTTTGATAAGTTTATCATTGGTGATCGGATAGCCGGATCACTGACATTATATCGATGCTGGACATGGAGGGTAAGTCATTAAAGGAGCGTGTTTAAAGGATCCGCGTGCTCTCTGGTTGGATTCTCGGCACTCCAAGAGTTATCTTTAATGCTGAGGTAGGTGGAGTGATCAGAGGCTGCAGAGGAGGCACTGAGGAGCTGAGGGTATAAAGAGGGGAGTGAGAATCGAGCGGGTGAACTCTTTTAGTATATTGTTGAGTTACTTCAATGTTGTGGGACACACTCTGGGTGTGAGCTCAATGGGAATGTTGAGTTGGGCATTTAAATGATGAGTTGTTTGCTTGGGAGACGTATTCTCTTCAATGACCAATCAGATATGACAAGCATTGGCATAGCCAATAGGTCTCGCCTTTGGGACCTTATACGTTTTTAGCGATGCAACAATTGATGTTGTTGCACTAAGGATATTGTGCTGCATAACTAAACACTTATCAGGTCTTATTGTATATGGCAATAGGTTTTGCTTTTGGGACCTTATAAGTATTTAGTTATGCAGTATAATATCCTTGGTGCAATATTATGAACTGTTGTATGGCAAAACATTTGTACGGTCGTAAAGGCGAGACTTATTGGCTATGTGAATGTTTGAGAGAGTGTTTTTAAGGAATGGTTTTTGTAATGTTAATTTAACATTGCTGAAACACAGGTACTTTATTCAGCTATATTCCTTAATCCATCCATTAAGGTACATAGGCAGAGCTCGGGCGGCCGATGACAAAGAGCAGTCTCCTTAACCCGGAGACAGGGGTGAGAGGAGTGTAGATTTAGGTGTTGAGAGGGAGGGCACCACACGGGGAGAATTGTTAAAGTTCAGTCAATGTTATGAAAAGAAATGGAGGTAGATAAGCCGCGCATGCGGACCAAAACTTCTCAATAAAGTGTAAAATAAAGTGCATCTAAAGTATTCACTCTATCTGAGGTCCGTGGCCGGGAGCCCCAGATTCCAATGTTGTCCTCGGCTTAACATCCTGTGATTCTGCGCACTTCCCCTAATCACCAAGTGCCTACGAGAAAATGAATATGTCCTCATGTAACGTCACTGGAGCTCATTTAAAGCGCTCCAATACCTTTGTGTCGAGCTAACGCTATATAAAATTTAAAAAAAAATCCTCAAACTGCAGGCCCGCTGCATCAATGGAACTATTTGCATTGTATATTTCACATTTAACATGCTGTTCCCTGGGAAGCTATTTGAGACGATCTATTGTGGCACAGATTGCAGGACATAGTTGTTACCAACTGTTTAATTTGTTTAACTTACTTGTTACTGCATTTTGAATCTGGCCTTTCAAAAACAAACCACATCCTCCCACCCTCACCTCACTGCACTATGTATTTATATCACCACTGAGCACCACTATCTCACTATTTTGTATCAGTGTATGAATCTGGAAGTATAAAATTCTGCAATGTGTTTCTGTTTATCAAATGTTATCAATTCTGATACATAAATCAATGAAAATCCTTTCTCTGTGTTGTTGTTCCTCTTTCCCCTTTTGTTCAAGAAATGTTTTTTGCTTTCAGAAATGTATTATATGTTATGCTGAAGTAACTACGGCTAACTACAAGACGCATTGTTTCAACCATTGTTCTTTATACATTCCCTGGGAAGCAGCGAGGGGTTGGAAAGAGTTAAAAGGGTGGAGAGAAGGAACATCTGTGCACCGTCTCTTGGCCGGGAGCCCCAGATTCCAATGTTGTCCTCGGCTTAGCATCCTGTGATTCTGCGCACTTCCCTTAATCTCCAAGTGCCTACGAGAAAATTAATATGTCCTCGTGTAACGTCACGGGAGCTCCTTTAAAGCGCTCCAATACCTTTGTGTCGAGCTAACGCTATATACAATTAAAAACAAGCAGAAGCCTACGCAGTGAGAGCCCATGGGCACCGTCTAGCGACACAGCAACGGGAGAGGCGGACTGCTTGCTGTAGAGACGGGCCAGCGCTGGAGCAGAAGTGCAATGAAGCGGATCTGCGTACGAAAAGATGCTGGCCCAGAGCACATCTAAAGAAACTAAACCAGGAGCGATGATGCGCGCCGCTGAATGTAAACAAGCGTGCGCGTGAAAGACAATCAGTTGAGAATGGAACAGGCAGCAGCTGTTTTCAAGCACACTCATGCTTGTGGCGGCATCCGCCTTGCGGAAGCGAGCAGTGGCCAATTAGCATGCGTGCCACTGCTCACTCCCGCAAGATGGATGCCGCCACAAGCACGAGTGTGTGCTTGAAAATTAGCAGAGCGACGGCTAAAGGCCCTCCTATCCATGCGCGCTGCGTAGGCGAGACCTAAAAATGAGGCTAGTCTAGGGGGCTCCTTCTTCCCTCAAGCTTCTGCAGGGTTGACATGCTGGGTGGTGGTGTAATGTGCTGGTTTGTGCTGGACTGCCACTTCGTAGCGCTGAGAGTTGGTGACTAATCGTGTCGAATTGTTTGCTTGCCTCAGAAAACACTTCAGCTAGGATGACAGCATGTCAGATTGAGACGACTGATAGATTAGAGTATTGGCTAAGATCAAACAGCGTGTGGGGGGGGTTGTCTCTTCTTGAAGGGGCGACGGAGTCCCCTTATTTTCATGAATGGTTGGTAAAGCCTCATTGAAGTGTCTTGTTATTAGTTTCTTTGGTAAAGTTGCCCAGTTAGGCTGTGCGGTTCGGTTGATTCTTTAGATCTGGGCTTAGGGTATTCCAGAGCTGAGCTCCCACCATCAGGATTCCAGTTCAATCCAGTTCAATCCGGCCTAAAATAGCAAGTTTCCATCAATGGTCCTCAGGTTTCTCTTCCGAAATACACTTCGTTAACAGTCACTCCTGAGATGTAGGGCTGGCTCTGGTCCTAGCTTTAAAGTGAAGCAGAACCGCGACTCCGCAACCTTGTTCTTGGGGTCACTTCTGGGATCGCTGGTGAGACCTGTGGCTGGCGTGCTGCCGAGAGTGAACCATCCTTTCTACTTGAAGGTAAAATACACACTCCTAGTATGGCGTCTTAATGCAGATCTTAACAGAGACGGACTAGCCTATTGGGTTACAGGAGATTTCTGAAAAGCTGCTACTTCTGAAAAGCTTGCTTGCGTGGGGCAGAGCCAGTTTTATGCCACTATGATGCCAGTCCTTCAGAGGCCGCAGCACATCGTAAAATTCCTCCAACTCCCATGAGTCTGTCCAGCTCTTAAAGGGAACTCCTGCATTAAACCCCTGACAGAACTCCCTGGATGACGGGCTTCATAGCGAGCCTCAATGCGCATCCACGCAGCTTCTGGTTGAAGGTAGACACCTAGGGGCTTATTTACAAGCCACTTGCGCCACTTCTGCGTCATTTTTAACATGGGAAAAGTGCCGTACAGGTGGCGCAAGGGGCAGCCCCCTAGTCCTTTATTTCACAGTAGCCACTAGCGTGCCGCTTTTCAGGAGGTGCCTGGTTTCTGGTGCCATATGCAAAGGCTGTTTGCCCGCTTGCATTTTGCAGTTTCACCTGTTTATCTTAGTTTGTGCTTTATTTACCAGAACTATTTTTCTGCAGGTAATCCTGTGTTAGGATAGAGGAGGGTGCTGGACGCAGTTTAAATTTTTTACTTTCCTCTCCGTTGCCAAATCGCGCTGCTCCATCACTCCCCCTTAGATGACGGGCTTCATAGCAAGCCTCACTGCGCGTTCGCGCACAGCAAGTGTGTCGATGGCACACCAAAGACATGCCAAAGGTAAACCTGTCTGTGCCCGCCCGTGCCCGTCTGCGCCCTACGCCGGACACCCTGCCCGTTTTCATCTCACACATCTCCCCTACTAAGATACTCCATGGATGAACTTCTAGCACTCAGCACCTCAGGTAAGAACCCCTGTTTTCCTATTTGCAAACCACACTGCATTCTGGACACCGTGAAGTGCCGAGAGTGCAGACTCACACTTACGTACCATACAATTGGCTCCAACAGTCCAAGTAGGCCAGTCGAAATCAACAACCTGGTTAGGCAGCGTGTCCTTTCCTGTAACTTATGAAATGCTTGATCACTAGATAAAAAAACAAGGATGAATTTGCTGACCTTTGGGACCACCACAAGTCAGATGTTGCATTTATAACAAAACCTTGGGCTGGTTCTGCTTGGGTCCTGATTCGGCTTCAGCAATCCCCATGGGGCACTGTGTTTATAGAATGGACAGAGCTGTCGAGAGGGGTGGCGGGCTGGGGATAATCTACTGCGATCACCTCTACGCCTGCTGTACTGCTGTATCCACCAATCTTGAGTGCGAAGCACTCTCGTCTCGAGTCGAGTTTACTAAAAAACGATACATTCAATGGCCTGCTACGCTATCACCCCCCCAAGGACTGATATCCACCTACACTCAGGCCATCTGCCCTATAGTTGAATAAACCTCTGGTTCCCAAACTTTTTCAAGCCATGACTCCCTTGGCTTGTTGGCTGTTGCCCGCGGCTCCCCATTATATGAATTTATTTTGCTGGTGGATAGAAGTAAGCCCCGCCTCGGGAGCACTTTCACTTTTCTCACTGAAAATAATTGGGATGAAGCTGATAGAGGTATTATAATCATAGCTGTAATCCTATCCTGTCCACTGCAGAGCCCCACGTGTGTCAATGACTGGTTTGAGGGACTCCGGGGTTCTCGGAGAAGCGAGCGGTTGCTGCTTTGTGATGTAGAGCTGTTTAAAGGGGTGTGTCTTCAGCTGGTTCCTGAGCAGGGTTTGTGGTAGGGAATTCCAGATGTGGAAACAGCTGATCGCAAGCCTCCATGTTAGGAGGTCCATCAGTCATTAGACCTCAGAAGGCCCGGAAGGCCCTGTCCTACACCAGGCGCTTCTCTGGTACTGGAACCAGGATGAAAGGTTGAAGGAGAGGGATCGGGAGCGCTAACTCTTGCTTTGAAACATCTCGTATAAATGTAAGGAGCCCCTGGACCAAAGCCACGTATACAATCATATCTAGATGATGGTCCGCAGGCCTTATGACTCCCCAAGGAAAGGGGGCAGCTGCGACCAACAGTACCGAGGTCAGATTACAAAAACCTATCCTGGATACAAGATCAGGGAGCTAGTAGGGGGGCACCCCAACATGGAGGATCCAATGAGGGCTGATCAGCCTTTGCCCTCTCCATGTGTGAAGGGACTTTTTAGCATTCTTGGATCCTCTCAGAACAATACCGAAGCAGACATTATCCCCACAGACGTGCACCTGACTCTGAGGAAGCCATCACTCCTCCAGCAGCTGGCCGGTCACTGTTTGCCTTAAAGGAGAAACGCGGCAGCACAAGCCTCTGGGCACCTTTCAAGATGCTTATCCGAGCCCGGCGCGCGCTCCTACCCCCGCATTTCTCACACAAGCAAAGCTGCAGCAGTTCAGCATCCAGTAGCGGCTGGTGTGGTGGCGGAGTGGCGGGGTGGTTGGGATGACAGGGAAGGGGAGGAACAGACAACAATATACATAAAAACAAATACAAAGAACTTACCTGCTGCCCGACGATCTTTTCCGTGTCCTCACTGCCGTAGACTCCTCCCTCCAGGCGCTCTCTTCCGCTCGGGCGGAAAGGGAAGGACTTCCGCCCTAGAACGCAAAACCTGATTTGTTGGAGCAGGCTAACCCAGCGCTCATTTTGAGGCTGGGGACTGCGGCTGCGATCCCTCGGCTGTTTCTCAGGTTTGGGATTGCAGGCTTCGAACTACGCATGTGAGATTGGTCGGCTGCAGGCAGCTGGCCAATCTGACCCGCACACTGGCAGGGGGATGCATTACTAGTGCAATTGCACTGATCAGCCCTGCCGTCGCGCTGAGCCTTGGACACATCAATAAAATGGTATTTATGAACGTGTGCGCCGCTGCACTTGCAGCAGGCGGGGCGACGCTCCTTCGCCATCATAGCGAGGATCCCATCTCTCTCCTTGCGAAAATCCAGGTCAGAGCAAGAACCGCTGCAGCAGGTAAGAGGGACTAGTAACATTCACTTCTGCACTCTTAATAATGAACGCTCTGCTGCCATCTAGTGGAAAACGAGGTTTTACGCTTTTACTGAAAAACTCACATAATGTCAACCGGCGATTATCACTGAAAATCGAAAACAAGAAACCGTGGGTGCACGGTGCCCCAGGCTAGTTTTTAACGGGCACTGGGGTGCCGCGGTGCACAGATTGGGAACCACTGGTTAAACTCTGCAGACTTCGGGGCAGATTTACAATAACTGGCGCATCCCTGCATATCAGCAGGGATGCGCCAGTTATTTTGCGCCACGACAAACACCTCTTGCGCCACCATGGATGCGCCGCATTTACAATGCGGCGCACCATGGCGCAAGAATAGACAGATGCGTGACGCATCTGATGTCGTGAAGGTGACGCAGTGCTGGAGTTGTGTCACAAGCGCGACGCAACTCCAGCACTGCTCGGGGACGCCCTATACTAGCTGTGCTGCATCACTCCTTACGCCTGCTACAAGCAGGTGCAAGGTTTGGACGCAGCAGGGTCGGAAAAGTGGCTGAGTGAAATCTTGTAGATTTCACTCAGCCACTTTCCGAGGCGTTCCTGCGCCGGAACGCCCACATGAAACCTGACGCAGGTTTCATGTGGCGCAGGGCTTTACAACATGACGCACCAAGTGACGCAATGGCGGCGCAAAAGTGGCATACGGGGCTTGTAAATCTGCCCCTTTGTTTTTTGGAGACTTTAATTTTTACCTAGAGGCTCTTGCATACTGAGACTCCAAAACCCTAATTGACACTATGGCTAGTTTGGGCCATTCTCAACTAGCAGACATCCCGACACACCTGGCAGGCCGCACGCTGGATGGCATTTTACCAATGACCCTTTTCTTAAGTTCACCGCATCATTGCCACTGACATGGTTGGACCACACAGCAGTTAGGTTTGAACTTGGTCTACCATCTAATTCACCTGTAATCAACACCTCCAACCCCGCCTCACAGAATTGATCTTGGCACAAAATTGAGACTCCCCAATTTATTCTAGCTCTCTCCAGCTCAAAGCTCAATGCTTCCGAGGATCTAGACTCGGCCATATCAGATCACTCTATATGGCTAGGGTCTGTTATTAATCAGCTTGTTCCTGAAAAAACACACATTAATAGGAGAAATACTCTGTCAGAACCTTGGTTCTCTGTCAAAATTAGAGCCCAGAAACAAATTTGCCGCAAACAGAAAAGTAGATGGAGAAAGAACTATGGGGCATATTATCAAGGACACCCGATAAATATCGAATTTCCCGCTTCGCGTGATTTTGGCCAACGCCGACTATCGCTGGATTTAATCGCCGAGATATCGCGTTATTATCAACGCATATCTCCAAGGCGATTAAAAATCCGGCAAAATGCGGGATTATTGCTGGGAATCCAGCGATAGGGTAATCCTTATTGATAGGGAGATGTTGACTTAGCCGTGCAATCCACCTCCCATGATACAGATAGGCAAGTCAGGATTTTTGCAGACGTTAAGTACCGGCGATAACCGCGGTTAGCGCGGCTTTTTTAATCGCTTTGCGGTTCTGGGGCCGTGTGGATAATAGAGCGAAGGTGTGGCTGTGATTGTTTCCATGATGTGTTAGTCAGGAATGCCTACTTTGCATGTCATTAGCGATATATATCGCTGACATGCAAAGTGGAAAAGAAACGTCAGCTAACGCCTGTAATCCTGCGCTAACGCCTGTTAGCGCAGACTTGTTAATAGGGCGATTACAATATTGCCGCTTTTTCGGCAAAAAGTGCCGCAAAAGTGGCGATATTGCCCTTGATAAGATGACCCTCTGATTCTTAAAAAGAGACATTTACAAACAAACCATTAGTTACTACAAAATCTTAAAGGAAAAGACCCTGTACTTCACTCATAAGATTGAAACATCTAAAAACTCATCTAAAGAATTACTCACTACAGTTAAAAAATCTTCCAAACTTCCTGAAAAAAATAACACCAACTGTAACCAAGCCTTCTGTAACACTCTGCCAGGCTTTTTTCAGGCCAAAGTAGAGGATGTCAATAGCATTTTTGCTGCTAATAATCATTCGGCCCTAGCGGCTCAAGACGGTAATCCTCCTCCCAAGAGCTCAGAGACGCTGTGCCCCGCCTCCCCACTCACTGTCGAGCAGGTATCATGTCTTGCCCCAAAAAACTATACAGTTAGCCCCTGAGACAAATGTTCTTATCTTAACATCTTCAACAAAATGTTTAGTTCTGACGACTCTCACAAAGAATGGAAAAGAGCGTCCATTCTTCCATCAATAAAAAAGTCCATTCTTAACCCGCAGGAACCAAGTAGCGATCGACCCATCTCACGCCTTCATTTTTCAGCTAAAATAGTAGTAAAGGTCATTCATTTGGTACTGGCTTCTTTCATGAATTCTAACAATCTACTTGATCCCACACAATTCAGTTTTAGGAGTGAGTACAGAACCGAATCAGCTCTAATTGTTGCCTCCGAATCTCTGAGAGCCACCCTTAATACAGGAGGCAGGGCTGCTCACATCCTATTAGATCTCTCGGCAGCATTCGACACGGTCAATCATGACCTGTTGATTGATCGTCACTACAATATTGGAATGAGGGAAGTGGCTCTCGCTCTCCTAAAATCATTTCTGTCCGAGCGGGAACAATTTGTTGCTTAGAACGAATTTGTCTCCAACTGCTTCTGCCTACCTTGTGGGGTGCCTCAGGGGGTCATCCCTGAGTCTCAACCTATTTAATCTTTATGTCACCCTCTGGCCAAGCTTATCAAATCCTTTGGTTTTTCAGTAATATCACTTGCTGAAGACACTCAAATTGTTGCCTCAGTGTCCAGCAAACCCGAGGATTCAGCCGCTGGATTTCATAGCTGCAAGTAGGGAACTGGATGAAAGATAACCGCCTCAAGTTGAATTCAGGAAAATCAGACGTCCTGATATCTCTTTTTGGGCCCCCTCTTGGTGGCCTCAAGAATTAGGCACCTTGGGCTCCGGTTAGGAAAGTCAGGAATTTGGGGATACTTTTTTTACAATAAATTGCCGTTTGAAGGCCAAACCAATGCCGTGATCCTCATCATCTTTCTACACCTTGAAGATCACGAAGGAAGGGCCTCCTTTCATCCCCCAGATCTTCAAAAAACATTGGCCACTGCTCCCGTTTTATCCAATTTGGATTATTGCAATGGCCTTTTCCTGAACATGCAGCAAACACTCCTCAATAAACTTCAGATTCTGCAGAATGCAGCAGCCGCCTGTCGCTGCGGACTCCTAGGCACCAGGCGGCCTCACAGGCTCTGGTCAAGCTACACTGGCTGCCTAGAAGGAAGCGAACCAAGTTTATAGGGGTCTGGATTGCGTTTAAAGCTCTGCATGATTCCGGACCGACTACCTAAACACGGGTTTACCTTGTACACCCAGAGCCGGACTGGCCATAGCGGGCACTGGGTGTTTCCCCGGTGGGCCGCCATGGTCGGGCCGGTTTTGGACTCCTACCGTCCACCCCTTCCAGGAGGCTGCTCTCTTCTACAGATAAGAATATCATTGTTCCAAAGTTCAGACGGTCATCGTGGGGCGGCGGAAGCCTCATACCCTGCCTGGTCAAACTGTGGAACTCTCTTCCCATATATCTGAAAGAAACTTCAAGTCTTCTTCCCTTCAGAAAATCTTTTAAGACGTGGCTATTCTGCCAATAAACTCTGACCCTTTCTGTTAATATCTTCATACACAAGCAGCACCAAGATGTCCCCGGGCAATCGAGTGCTTTATAAAAATGAATGACAAAGAGTCTGAACTTCAGAGGCGGACGGGGTAACACCAGGAAACTTTAGGATAGGGTGATAAACACGATTTGTACTCACTGCGCTCTGCGCTTTATGACTGAGCAAGATGGTCGACTCTATGGATATTATACCACTGGTTATTCCATTTCTAATCGCTCACAATCATGGCGCATGACGAAAACAACTCTGGGCACCTAAAGGATTGGCCCAAAATGGTAGAATTTCACGCATATGCAAAGGTGGGAGTATAAGCAGGGTTAGTTTCAAAGTCAGTAACCTTGCCACTACATTATTGGGTAACCAGGTCACCAAAGCAGTGGAGAAGAGATGTTTTAAGGCATGGAAAAGGTGGGCTCTGACCCAGACACCTATGTGTCCCATTATTAAGCTTTTAGGACAGTCCCAGGCTTCGTAGAGTTTCTAAATAACCTGTGTGTTTTTTGCCAGGCTGGCCAGCCAGGATAGCGCCACCCAATAAAGAGAAATACCTTTTAAATTCTAGTTAGATTCAGCAAGCACTGTATGTAGCCTTTAGTTTCTGAATAGGCTGAGCCCAACCGCATGGGCCTTTGTTTTTTATGCAGCATGTGCCTCTTACTGTGCAGAAGAGATTGGCACTGCCTGCCCCCCCTGTGACTGCATCGTCCTGGTGGAACTGCCGTCAGACTCCGGGTACCAGTCCCATGTAGCACAGGCGGTGAAATAGACAGAAGCCCTCCTCAGCACGGTATGCCCGAATGGTGCTGACAGACTAGCTACACCACACACTGTGGATAGAAGGCTTGGTTGGACCAATACTAGACAAGTAACACTCTGCTGTACCTATATATTTCAACTAAACGCAATTAAGTCAATTTATAAAAAAGCCACTCTTGCTAGACCATGTGCTCAAATATTTACATGAATCAGACTGTTAAGTCAGTATTTTATTTTTATTTTCCAATTAATCAAAGCAAAAAAACGAATGCATAAATCATGTATTTGCATAATAGTAAACTTACATAATTCACTGAGACCCAAAACACAATAATTCCCATTCACGATTGGCTCCTGAGGCGAAAAGCGGGGAGCGGGGACTAACTGCTTTTAAATCATTGTGATGTGATACTGTGTATTTTAACTGTTACCCCCACCTACCTGAACATTTGGCTTCTCAGAAACAGCGCTACGCGCTGCAACGACTCCCTTCTTTCGGCCGCCATTCCCGAGGGCGAGGCGAGACACGCCCCCTCGGCTGGCCACACCCCCTCCAACCCCCCGACCCATCGGCATAAAGCATGTGTCTTGGTAGGAAGCGCAGCGGGCGCGACGTTTGTGCGCCGAAGGCGCGCCAAAGGCAAGCCCGTCTGCGCCCGTCCGCGGCCGGACGGGGCCAGGGGCACGACTCCATGCCAATTCTATCTCCTACTCCTCTGAGGAGCTTATCACCCTCCAGGGCCACTTGCCACTCTCGGACTCTGTCCGTAGGCATATTACTTCCCTAGGGATCGCACCCTCTCCCACTCCTACTCTGCCGTTCTCTCCGCCCGTCTGTTTCCCGCAATGCCCTCTCCCACCCGGCCCTTCCCCTCCCACCCAGTCACTATCCATCCTCTTGCTTAACACCAGGTCTGCGGTCAAGCACCATCATGAGCTCTTTGTCTTGCTTGATTCTGAAAAGCCTGACTTACTGCTCTTGACCGAAACCTGGTTCTGTGACTCTTCCCTGCCTGTTCTCTTGGCTACCCTCCCCCCCTCCTATGTGGCCTTACGCGCTGACCGCCCAGCAGGTAGGGTTGGCGGTGGAGTGGCGATTATTGTTCGGTCGGAACTTAATTTTCAACCCATCCCCTCCCCCCCCTATCTCCTCCACTGAATTCCTCACTGTTCGTTCCCTCGCCCTCTCCCCTCCTATCACCTGTCTCCTAATGTACCGTCCTCCCCAGTCTTTGCCTCTATTCTTGCCGGCTCTTCAAGACCTTTTGGCCAACATGGTGGTCAATTATGCCTCGGTCCTGGTATTAGGGGATTTCAACTACTGGCCCTCGGACCCTTCTGAGTGTACAGCCTCGAAAGAATTCACAGAGACTCACATCTTTAAATTTCATACCACACATCTCTGTTCCCACTCACTCTCACGGTCACACTCTTGACCAGGTTTGGTCTCTTAATCTTCCAGTTTCCCCGGTGACGGTCTCCCCCTGTCCCTGGTCCGACCATGCCCTTATCTCCTTCTCCGTCTCTCTCAACTCGATATCCAAAGTCCTCCACGCCAAAAACACCTGGGCGCGGAATTGGAATAGAGTTGACTTTTCCACTCTTATGTCTCACCTTCAGAACTCTACCCCGTCCCTCTCCGATCTCTCGTTCGACTCCCAAGCCAACACTATCAATACCTGGTTGGCTAGAGGTTGTGACTCAGTGGCTCCCCTGCGCCGCATTTCCGTCCGGCGACCAAAGGAGTCTAACAGGTGGTTTAATGACCACCTAAAAGAACTAAAGCTGCCCGCTCGACAGGCAGAAAGGCACTGGAGGAAAAATTATTGTCCCTCACTCAAATCTCTTTATCTGAAATCACTCGCCGACTATAAGATCGCAATCATTTCCGCCAAAACCTCCTATTTCTCAACCAAAATAATGTCTGCCGAAAATAAACCTAGGGAGATCTTCAGCATAGTGCAGGACTTGGCTTACTCCGACAAGGCTTCACCTAAAATCCCCCCATCCCAGCCCCTTTGCAATCAACTTAACACTTACTTCCTCGATAAAATCGCTACCATCAAAGCCAACATTCCCCCCCCCTCATCAGCCTATGTCGACCCCTCTCCTCCTACTGTTCAAAACCTTCTCACCTCCATCCCCCCCATCACTGAAGAGGTATTCCTAGACTTACTCCCCAAAGTAAAATCAGGCTCTCCGGCAGACATCTGTCTGGCGCGAATTCTCCAACGAATCTACTCCTCTTGTCCTGAACCCCCCATTACCTTTCTTAACAGCTCCCTAGCGCAGGGAGTAGTGACCCCTACGCTCAAATCAGCCACCATAGTGCCCATTCTAAAAAAACCTGGCGCTGACCCATCCATCTCAGCCAACTACCGCCCCATCTCCCTGCTGCCCTACTTGGGCAAGGTGCTGGAACGTTATGTCACCACGGTACTCAGCACCCATGTAGAGGCCAATGGGGGTTTGGCTTCCCGCCAGGCTGGCTTTCGACCTAGGCACTCGACTGAATCAGTCGTGGTATCAGTCCTGGACAACCTCAGGAAGGGTATGGATCATAACAAACACCAGGCCCTGGTACTCCTCGATCTCTCGGCCGCATTTGACACGGTAGACCACACCATCTTACTGTCCCGTGTCAGGGCGGCTGGAATTGAGGGAGCAGCCCTGGTGTGGCTTTCCTCCTTCCTGAGGGACCGCACTCAGGCGGTCCGGCTCGGAGATTTTACAACCATCCCACTCCCCGTCACGTGTGGTGTCCCCCAGGGTTCTTCCTTGTCCCCCCTACTATTCAATCTCTACATCTTCCCCCTCATTTTCGCTCTTCAACAGCTGGAGGTCACCGTGTTTAACTACGCGGATGACCTCCAGCTCATCTTTGATCTATCTTCTGCTCCCCTCTCTGTTTCCAGCTTCCAGTACACCATGACATTCATCAGGGACTGGATGAACCATAACCATCTCAAGTTGAATCCGGATAAAACCGAGTTGGTTCTTACCGGAGGTTCTTCCAGTCCCTGGAATTCTCTTTTCTGGCCCCCTACCCTTGGCCCTGCCCCCACTCCTTCTACCACGGTCAAAACTCTGGGGGTTAAAATGAACAATCAGCTCACCCTCCACTCTCAAATCAGCTCCGTAGTCTCCTCCTGCTTCCTCACTCTCCGAACTATCCGCACTGTCGCCCGCTTCTTCTCCCCCCAGACACTCAAAATGATCATGGCCGCTCTAGTCATATCACGACTGGACTACGCCAACGCCCTCTACAACGGCATACCAGCATACAGCCTAAGGAGGCTACAGGTAGTCCAAAACCAAGCCGCCCGACTGGTTTTTGGTCTCCCACGCTACCACCACTCCACACCCCTCCTCAGGGAGCTTCATTGGCTCCCGATAAAGGAACGTTCTCTGTTCAAAACCGCCTGCATGGTTTTCCAGGCTCGTCAAGGCACCGCACCTGCTTTCATCTCCTCACTAATAACAGAATACGTTCCCTCTAGACAACTTCGTTCCTCTTCCAAGTCCCTTCTCCAAATCCCACGCTTCAGACGCAAAAAGTGGGGTGGGTCCAACTTTTCCACCTTGGCCCCCACGTTCTGGAACTCCCTTCCAGACCACCTACGTGCGTCTACCCACTATCTATCCTTCCGTAAGGATCTAAAAACGTTTCTTTTTAATCAGGCATTCCCTGTGTAAACCCCCTCTCCGGCCCAATCCCGGGCTCCCTTCTGTCTCTGTAGCCAATCCCTTCCACTAGCGCCAAGAAACCGTTCGGTGCACGCTGCGCTTTATAAATGCTTTTTAAATTAAATTAAATTAAATTATGGACAATCTTTCACACAAGTCATTCATACATTCCCACACTCATATGGATCCGTTCAAACCGTGAACCCACACTGGACATTCACCCCAAAATATAAAAAGTTATAATTCGTAGCCCCTAAGCATATGTTACATCAGACAAATGTTTTTCTCGTAAAAAAGTCAAATTATTGATATGCAGTTCAGAATTTGTGGCTAAATAAATCCAAAAGGTGAAGAGGAACTTTTGTTCAGATGTATAAATGGCATAAACATTAGTACATCTACACAAATTAATCAGTGGAGTATAGGACTAGGGGACAAATAAGGTCAAGACGCCGATGCGCGTTTCGGTGTTAAACCCCCTTTGACGGGGTACCACCTTCTTCAGGGCGTGAGGGCTTATTCATATCCAGAGTCCATGGGACCTATTGAATAATGAAGAACATTAAAAACAATCTGATTCATTTTTGGAAAATATTACTATATTACTATGGATATCGATGAGTTGTGCCAAAGGGATGTTGCAGTCACTAGCAGCGAGCAAATTAATAGAGAAACACTCGTCCAGCAGAGGGAGTCGTTGGCCTAAAAATAGGGACAAGGAAATGTATCGTACTAAGTTACGAACATTGTTGATATTAGGAAATGTTAACACAGGTGGCACTAGTTGCAAAGGCAGTCTCCGAAAGATGAAAGTTAAAGTCTACCTGGGAAGAGAGTTCACCATTCACAGTGTAACGTGCGCTTCTTTAGTGATAAGTTTCATGAGAGGATAACCGGGTGGTCTGCATGGTAAAAATGAAGCACAAGGGATCATGATTACTTAGCACTTACAACCAACCTGCATAAAGGGTTATCAAAAATCGAGGAAAACAAGGTGACTACCTGATCGTGAAATTGATATCGACTGATGCGTTTAGTTGAAATATATAGGTACAGCAGATGGTTACTTGTCTAGTATTTGTTGAATTTCCCCTACTGCTCTACCTTCATTTATTCAGGGGTTCCCCTTTTTCTTAGTGGTTGTTCCTTCCCAGCCTTGTTGCTGTGGGGTTTTGCTATTGTGATTAATTCTTAGATTTATCCTGACAGCTGCACTCATATTTTTGTTGTATTTTATATTTTGTTTGTTTTTTCATTATCTTTCCTGTTTCATTATTTACATTGTGTTGTTTGTTTTCACTTAGAACTGCTTATGGACAGTATCAAAACCTTTGGCACAACTCATCGATATCCATTATTGAGGTGAGTAAGGCAATTGACAACGGTTATTTCTAGCATCTACTTATTAGGGACTCTTTGTTATTGTTGTATGCTCGACATGGGGTGTGATCCTTGTCTTTTTTTACAGGCCCGTGTATCTTCTTAATCGTCTCCACTCGATTCTCGGACGTCTTTAAATTTATATCTACGTCTGTCTGGTAGGTAGATCATGTGGTGATTTCTCATTACCTCCAGTCCATTAGAAAAACTATTGTTCTACCGATAGTTATTACGGATGTCAGGTTTCCATGAGCCTTTTTTGTTTATTCTTTTATCTTGTTCTTTCTCTTTTGTTTCATTTATGTATTTCATGTATCTTTAATATGTGTGCAGCCATTGTCGACAGTTTGTAAATACTTTTTTATTACACCACTCTTGCAATGAGACCATCGCGCATATTAACCATGTGTAAATATGTAGTTTCTGTAGGAAAAATGTGAAATAGTAATATTTTCCAAAAATGAATCAGATTGTTTTTAATGTTCTTCATTATTCAATAGGTCCCATGGACTCTGGATATGAATAAGCCCTCACGCCCTGAAGAAGGTGGTACCCCGTCAAAGGGGGTTTAACACCGAAACGAGCGTCGGCGTCTTGACCTTATTTGTCCCCTAGTCCTATACTCCACTGATTAATTTGTGTAGATGTACTAATGTTTATGTCATTTATACATCTGAACAAAAGTTCCTCTTCACCTTTTGGATTTATTTAGCCACAAATTCTGAACTGCATATCAGTAATTTGACTTTTTTACGAGAAAAACATTTGTCTGATGTAACATATGCTTAGGGGCTACGAATTATAACTTTTTATATTTTGGGGTGAATGTCCAGTGTGTTCACGGTTTGAATGGTTCTATATGAGTGTGAAAATGTATGAATGACTTGCGTGAAAGATTGTCCATGGTAATTATTGTGTTTTGGGTCTCAGTGAATTATGTAAATTTACTATTATGCAAATACATGATTTATGCATTCGTTTTTTGCTTTGATTAATTGGAAAATAAAAATAAAATACTGACTTAACCCCTTCAGTGCCCGCCCCTTTCCCCGCCCTGTGCCGGCGCTTTCATTAGCGGGCGGGGTTTATGATGAGCTGGTCTCGTCATGGGCACAGCGCAACCGCGGCCCATGACGAGACCAGCTCATCATAGGCATTGAAGAGGTTAATAGTCTGATTCATGTAAATATTTGAGCACATGGTCTAGCAAGAGTGGCTTTTTTATAAATTGACTTAATTGCGTTTAGTTGAAATATATAGGTACAGCAGAGTGTTACTTGTCTAGTATTTGTTGAATTTCCCCTACTGCTCTACCTTCATTTATTCAGGGGTTCCCCTTTTTTAGGTCTCGCCTGAGCCAGCGCTTTAGCGCTGCTCTCACGAGAGCTTTTGGAAACAAGGGGATTTGGAAGTGCAAACTAGTGCTTGCAGGCCTCCAAATACAGTGCATGTGCGTTGGGCGCGAGCACCATTTGGCAGCCTGCGTGATCATTTTGCGGCCGCTTTGATGTTCTCAGTGAGCCGCGCGGCCACTGAGAACATCAAAGCGGCTGCAAAATGATCACCATTTGCCAGCCTGAATGTCTCCACCTCCCTCACTTCCCCCTCTGTGTCTCTTCAGGAGCTGGAAAGGTCGGGCTTAAAGACTGCCTTTTTTAAAGCACCGTTCCTGAATGGAGGTACATAATATATTCTGCATAGTACAGCACAGAATAGCACCTCAGCACTATATTATTTTCTTTGGTACGGCGTAAGAATTACTCAGATGTGGAGCTGCAAATGGATTGCCCCTTCATAAACCTCAGCGAGAAGTGTAGCCCTTAAACCATTCTGCGCAAAGTCTGAAAACAAATCAGGAACTTCCACTTATTTCTTCCATGCTTCTCTCCCTATAGTTGCTGCTGCCACTAGTTGGACCTGCCTTTGAGCCCTCATTAATCCCTCCACTTTACTGTTGTTGACCTTCGCTGCTCACTGCTGCATCTAGGCACTTTCTTTAAGCCTCTCTCCAACTCCACTGTTGCCACCCCACTCTACTGTTGCCCCCATGTCCTTTTTGGTGGGTCTGTTAGCTGCAGTTTCCTGCAAGCCTCTCATTTACCAAAGAGACAAATGCTGTGGAGCACTTTAAATATTTTTTTTATGTACTGCTCCAAGATGATCATCCTCCGTCTTGATAATGTAAATTAAAACAAACAACTGTTGCCTCCTTGACATATGCATGTGCGGTGCCTCTCGGCTGTTGTTGCTTCTTGATGCAGAAGTTGGTCATGCTTAATGGCGTCTGCGTGTCTTTGCAGCATTGCTTGGTTTGATTTTTTGGATGAGCCGTACGGCATTCTCAGAAAGCAATTTTTTTCTTTTTTTTAAACTTTTTTTGCCGAAGCTAAACAGCAATAGCGGCAATATGTGAGCATTGACAGACAGAATGTGCCAGTACTTTTTTTTTGTGGGGGGAGGGGGGGTGGCAGGATTATTTTTTTACGACGCGTGCTTACCTCGACAGGGTGAAAAAGGAACTGGAATTAGTAACAAGCATTTGCAATGCATTAGGTCTCGCATTTACGCGAGTTTGAGCTATTGACATTGCAAATAACAATGCCTATTGGCATTGTCATTTATAATGCCAATAGCTTTAACTCGTGTAACTGCGAGACCTATTGCATTGCAAATGCTTGTCTTAGTGGTTGGTTGGACCAATAGCCTTCCTGCTTTTCAGGTGTAGTCCAGCTGGAGACTGCGTGCACTGAGGTAGGACCTGATGGAAGGCCGCGTGTCCATGTGCAGTCCAGCTGGAGACTGCGTGCACTGAGGTAGGACCTGATGGAAGGACACGTGTCCATGTGCAGTGCGGAGCGGCATTATAGGTTTCCTTCATGATTGCCCTGTCCATGTGCAGCGCAGGGCGGCATTATAAGCTTCCTACAGATTGCCCTGTCCATGTGGAGTCGGTGCTCGGCCGGTGCGATCGCAGCCTAGAGCCACCTGACAAAGAATCCCTGTTTCTCACAGAGGAGGGACGGGGCACAGTAAACGAAAAACCACTGTCCATATAGACAGGCACAGAAGATGAGGCACCAGTGCACTCGACAACATGCGGTGAGCGTGTTCAGGTCACTCCCTTTTCGGCTTCTCTGGAGCCGCTCAGCTAGAGAGAGACTGTTCTGTTCAGGGTTGGGCCCAGATGAGGATGTGCCAATGACGTGGGTTGTCAGTGATCAGACCATAGCTGTAGAGGATGTGAATAAGCTGAAAATGGATAATTCATTCAGAGATGTTCGAGCACTGGGGCTCAAATTATGTTTCGCCCAGGGCTCCCGAAATCCTTAACATGTCCTTGGTTACCAGAACATTTATTTTCATCTGCCTTCCCCTTGCCATAGTGTCTTCAACCGGTCCTCCTCTTCACTGTAAAGCATTAATAAACATAACTACAAACATAGGCATCTGATCTGTGAAGACGTCTCTTACACATCGGAGCAGAGCCACCTCGTCCAGAGCCGCTTCGGAGAACTTTCGCCCGCTCTTCGCGACTTTCACAGCAACGAAGCGCTTCTTTCTGGAACAGATTAGACACATTAAAAACATAAGAACAAGATGGTCTAGAAAAGGAACTGTGAGTGTCAGTCAGTCAATCAAGTTTATTTCAGGACCAAGCCCATAACACTAAAAAACGATTCATACACTACAAGGAGACATTAAAGAACAACATTTAATGACATCTTACAGTGAGCATATCCCATACAATGTCCCAATTCTCCCCAATATTTAAAAACAACATTTAAAAAGCAACTCTCAATGAACATCCCCCTTCCAAATCCTAAATAAGCATTGTCAATGCCAATTGGTCTGGCGCATGAATAAAAGTGCCTTTTGTGCCACAGATGGGTTTAGGCACTCAATAAGTGATCATATATCTTTGCACTCTGTCATTCATCTTTGCATTAATTCATCCATCCATCCATCCACTGATTCCTGCATTCACCCTCTGACACAACCGTAAAAAACACACACAATCTCAACAAAATATGCAAGATAAATTAAAAGAATACTAGTACAAAACATGCTGTTGTTTAAACAAGGTGGGCATATGCGTCCAATAATGAAACTAAACATAGCAGCGGGTGTCAGGTTTGCAGAAGTATTGTAAATGGTCTATCATTGGTTTAAAGTTCCAGCATGGCCACCGCAGTTTGAACCGATGTGTGGGAATGTTTAAACAATGATGCTCTATGGACAGAAGCATTCCATAAAGGTCTTCTAGTTTAGAGCATGGGAACTCACAAACGTTTTCCCGGGGGTCTATGGTGTGACCAAGGGCCGCACTGATGCCAGCGGGGGGTGTAAAGTGGGTGTAGGGGAGGCAAAGCATGTATATCTAGTGGCTGTCTTTACAAATGAAGGTGTTACTAAAGTTAAGAGCCTAGTTACTTCCTTTCCCTAACCGCAATTAACCTTTAAATGAGTGTTTGCTGTATATTTAACTTTTTGTTTCATGTAAGTGCTGAGTCGAGTAAACGGCAGCCCAGTGATGCTGCTGCCCAGGGGGCCACATGTAAAGGTCAGGAGGGCCGCATGCGACCCCCGGGCCGTACTTTGAGTATCACTGGTTTAGAGAAAGTGGCCATGTGGGATGTTACGCAATGCAGATGAAATGAGCCGCAAGCAAGTGACCTGTTAGCTCTGTCTAGAGAGATTTAGCATTCTCTTTAGAAACATTAGGATAAAAAGAGGAGAAGCATCACATTTGAAAATTAAGACTGGCCAATCAAACATGACACGCAGTACACTCGCAGATGGATGTACACATGTGACTAGATAATGCTGTCATTCCCAGGGAAAGAGAGCCAATTACAGATGTGGACTAAGCCAGGAGGTTTGCCTTTATATAATGATGTGGTGACCCCATGACCAAGACAATAGGCTTGCCTTGTATATATTTTGTTTGTTAAATATTTTTCATTGAAGAGTTATAGATGAGCAATAGTAATTCATAATAAATGTAGAACAATGACAGTAGAACTTATATAGTAATACAGTTATTAAGGATGCTAAAACCAATAAAATAAATGTATGAGTATAAATGTATGAGTATAAATGTATGAGTATAAACCAGTCATATTATTGTATATAAAAGGAAGTAGAGAGAGGAAAAAATAGAACAATAGAAAAAAAATGGAAAGAGAAAGAAAGAAGAAAGAGGAAAGGCTAGAGAAAGACAGAGAGAGTTAGATAAATGAAAACTAAACTACATGTGAGTGAGACGATAAATATGTAGTAAAGGGTAATAATTATGGATCTGCTTTAATATTCTGATGTATCGATAATGAAGAAACATTGGCTATTTTAAGTTAATCGCAAATAACATTCCATCTTGTTCACATAGATGATTTAGAAGTATCTTTCCAACAGGACAGTATAACCATAAAAGCAAAAGCAATGAAAAGATCAAACAACAGAGGTTTAGGTGAAACATGATCAAACTCAGGTGATAGCTCCAAAGAAAACATTCTGATTTGATTATTGAATATATCATTGGAAGATCTTTAAACATTTGGCCGATATAGCTTTCCAAAAATCAAACACATGAGGACAATAGTAGAGTAAATGAGTTACAGTTACATCAGGGGTAAAAGAAGATCAACCAAATGGGGAAGTAGTTGGAGCAAATTTAGAGAAACATTCATTCAGCTCCATTATAAACAAAAAACAGAGATTGTGTGATACGTGCAGCTTTAGAGGTTTTAAATACTTTAAGCCATACATTATCCCACAGATATACAGGGAATGACACAGAAAGGTCAGTTTCTCATAGTAATTAAATAGAGGGTGGGGTCTGAAACCCTTCATGAGTGCCACTAATGAAAAGCATCAATAGGTTGAAGATCGGTGGATCGCTATGGAAGGCAAGATCTTTAAAATGGAACAACATGTAAGCGATTTTCAAGATGTTGTCACTAAGATTCCTTTGCCGGAGCAAGAAGTACAAAAACTTAAATTACACACTGAAGATCTTGAAAACATAAACAAATGTAATATTATTTGTTTTTGGGGATTACCGGAGGCTCTCAAGGGTCCTAATATTCTTGCTTTCTTGAAGAAATTCTTGCCCAACCTTCTGGATCTTCAAAGTACTCCGCCTCTAAGTCTTCAATGGGCGCAGCATCTAGGTCGGCCTCAACCTCATTCTACTAGACATAGAGGTATCATAATGCTATTTTTGGAATTCACGGTTGTGAGGCGTGTCTTGAAGGCAGCTAAAGAAAAACGTCACCTGGTCTGGTCACAATATCTTTATCTCTTAAGGCCTTTCTAATGCTACAAATTACTGAAGAAAATAATTATTTGCCTTTCGACCTCAAATGAGACAGTTGAACATTCACTATGACATTCTACATCCTTGCCTATACAAAATTACCTATGAAGGCACTTGACGATCCTTTGATGACCCTGTTAAACTAAAATAATTATTCAGACTATTTCATCTCATTATAATATTGAAGTAAGCACTAATTTTGTACTGCATATATTATATATATATATATATATATATATAAAACCAAAGGTTACAGGGATGTTATAGTTATGAAATAGAATTTAAAAAAACTAAGAAATTCACTGTTAAAATCAAAGGTTACAGAGACGTTAAAGTTATGCTCAGATTTCACTCATACAAAACCACAGAAATTCAGCAGTTTTTGGGCCAGATGTATCAAGCCTTTTACCGGTCGCATGAATCGGCCCGTTTGCGAATGGTAAAGAGCCTTTTGCGGTGTATCATCCAAAAGGCATTCGCAAAATAGGGAATCACAATTTTCGCGATTACCTCGTTTGCGAATGCATTTAGGGAATCTCAATTTGTGATTCCCTGAATGCAATGCAGGAAGCAGGTAAACATTGCGATCTTGCTTTAAGGAATCGCAAATTACCACCAACTTCAAGTTGGTGGTAATTTGCAAATCCCTAGAAAAATGAATATTTCTGCATTTTTCTAAGTGCCATGTGGCGCACACACCTGCACTTAGGGCATGTATGTGCGACACATGTGCACACTTACCTTTTATGTGGGTGCATCAGGGTGGCCTTTAAGGCCCTCTACAAATTGCATTCGCAATTTGCGATTGCCAATTTGGTAATTGCAAATTGCGAATGTCTTCCCATTCATAACTTTTCATTGTAATGAGATCACACCTAAGGAATCGGGCATAACTTTTCCCAGTTAACTATAAGCTCTCTAGCCTTTCCCAAGTCTACCCCAATCCACCTTTCTCCCAAGTCTTTGTGACTCACCCGCATGAGGTATAAGATAGGGGTGTGATTAAAGCTCAGGTGCAGTCTATATTACTTAAAAATAGATGGCTCAGTTCTCACAGTCACAGTTCACAGTCTTATCACTCAGCAACGGAACAGTCCCGTTAGATCAGCTATACTGCCTGGCCATCAGGCACTCTCACACCCTCTCGCAGGAGAGGTTACGTGCCAGCTGGCAGGTTTCCTAGGTTTCTTGTTTCATCAGCTGGGCCCGAACTTGATAGAGCACTTGGCAGAGTGGAGCTGCAGTTCTGGCTTGTTGCCATTTCCGACAGACCTATGGTAAGTGTCTCTGAAGTCAGGATCTCAGTGAGAGGCCCATGCCAGAGCTGGCAGGTCCCGGCGTTGAATCGGACCTGACAACACCTGTCAAGTCCTCTTTTCTGGGTGCCCCACAGACACCTGGGACACCCTACACCTTGCTCCTCCTGGATGGATACTTTTTCTGTTTGGCAGGGTCCTTTCATCTCTCAGCAAGCAGGTCTAGGTGCTTCAGAACAGGTACACAGCCCTTCCAGCAAGCGATTGAAACTCCTGTGATGTCGCTTCACCTCTGGGAGAGTAGCTGGCAGGCAGACATCAGCCCTGGTTGCACAACGGCTCCTCTGAGTATACTGCGAAGTACTAAGGGGCATATTATCAAGCACTGCGTTGAAATTATCGCCGCTCTAGCGGCAGAAAACTGCAGCTAAAACGGCGATAATGGGCTTGATAATATGCTGCAGAGAATTCCCATAGAAGCCCATGTTCTGGTGTCAACATGGGATTCTATTGGAATTCTCTGCGGCATATTATCAAGCCCATTATCGCCGATTTAGCGGCAGTTTTCTGCCGCTAAAGCGGCGATAATTTTAACGCCGTTTCTTGATAATATGCCCCTAACTTTGTTGGTGAGAGAACTTGGAACTGGAATCACAAGTGTGGTAGGGCAGTGGGGGTCACACACTTATACACCGAAATCAGACAGTGATGTATATCCAATGTTTACAAAGGTAGAACCTTTCTGTGGTGGTTCTTCTTTTCAAGTGTGCTCTCCAGGCTGCTCTCCAGACACAGGCTTTGTGTAAAGTGATGCTTCTCACAGCAAGGTAGTCACCAACCGGGAACACCCAAAATCGAGGCACAGAGAGGTGTGAGGTCTCTGCACCTGGCTCTCATCAGCCAAACTGAAGGACTAATCAGGAAGGACAGACGGGCGGGCCCCAGATAACGAGAGCCTGTAGTGCCACCCTTCAGCCCTCCCTTTCACAAGGGGGCAGTGTTCAGGACGACGGGTCAGCAGCTTCTTGTCTGAATTGAAATTCTAAAGGAGCTCTGTATTCACTGCCCTCACTTAAGTGTCAAAGGGCCACATGTACTAGCATTACTGTTTGTAATTGCCAAATAGCAATTTTTTGTGATTCTGTATTTGGTAATCGCAAACACTAATATACTAAAGTGTCTTTTACACTTTTTGCGATTTTTAGTTGGTTGCAAATAGACCTGCCTCATGAATATTAATGAGGTAGGTCTTAGTTTGCGACCCGTTGGGAATCCCAAAAAAGAGAGAGATTGTGGCCTGCTGGGGTCAGTACTCTACCATATCCGTGATTGCTTTTAAATAAAGATTTTTTCATGTGGTAAACAGAGAAATGTTTTCCTTTCTCCTTTCTTTTCCGACTTTGCACGTGTGCTGCACTGTACAGCACATGCAAAGTAGGAACAGCTTCTAAACTTGTTTAGTCATAGTATTTTGTACAGGAATGGTACCTATCCTGTATAAAACCTGTGGTAGACTCAGGCACGCACCCTAGCAAAATGGCGTTAAGGTGTGTGCCCGATGCAAGGCACCTGAAATCAGCGCCAGCGCCAGGGAGAGGGGAGGAGAGAGCCATATCTCTGTGAATATGGCACTCTCCTGCTCTCTCCCTGTCACGCAACACAATGCAGCACAGCATTTTAAGGGTGCTGCGCTGCATTGCCTGACAGCTTTCAGAATCTAGGCCCAAGTCTTCAGCTGTTTCCTGAATTTACTTTTACTAGAAATTAGCCAAAGAGACCGAGGAAACAGCTTCCAGCCCCTGGTGGTAAGATAGGCAAAAGAACAGCTTTCCCTGGTCATTAAAGGATACCTGGAGCACTTAAAAAGTAAGGCCTCCTCCTGATTTCAGAGGACGTCCTGGCATAAAGTGGCATAGCATCTTATAGAGAAGATACCTGGGGCAAGCTTGTGGAAAGCACGGAAGGCAAAGGCCAAAGTTTTAAAAGTAATATGTTTTTTGAGTGGAAGCCAGTGAAGTTCCTTCAATTGTGATTTAACATATTGACATCTAGGAGCCCCAAGGAACAGTCTGGCTGCTGTGTTTTGAGCAAGTTGCAGTCTATCAAGCAGGTAAGAAGGCAAACCCACATACAGAGCATTTGCATAATCCAGTCAGAGGTAATGGACGCATGTAGAACAGTTTTGCATGCGCCCATAGGAACAAATTCTAGTGCTTTCTTTAGCACTGGGATCAGTGAAAAATAAATCCCCGCCACCGAGGACTCTAGGGGCAAAAACAAAGTGGGCGGGAGCACTCTCTGGTGCTTTGAAGTCCCGCACTGGGGGCACACTTGGTGTCCCTGTGCATAGTCCAGTTCAAACCAGTTGCAGGGGCTACATGCCTCTGCTCTGGCACGAAACTGGACAAAGGAAATGGGTGTAACCACCACTCTGTCCAAACCCCAGAGATTTGTTGCCACCGAAGTTGGGATTGGAGCGGACCCAGTTCAACAGGCCACCAGTTGTTCCACCAGCCATTGGCCACTAGTTGTTCCACCAGCTATTGGCCATCAGTCGTTCAACCAGCCATTGGCCACCAGACGTTCGACCAGCCATTGGCCACCACTCGTTCGACCAGCCATTGGTCACCAGTTGTTCAACCAGCCATTGGCCACCAGTCATTCGACCAGCCATTGGCCACTAGTCGTTCGACCAGCCATTGGCCACCAGTCGTTCGACCAGCCATTGGCCACCACCCGTTCGACCAGCCATTGGCCAAAAGTCGTTTGACCAGTCATTGGCCACCCGTCGTTCGACCAGTCATCGCCCACCAGATGTTCGACCAACCATTGACCACAAGTCAACAGGGATGCGTTGTATTGTTGTTAATACGATGCATCCCTGTGCTTTTAAAATGACGCAGCCCTGCACAGCAAAATGGCTTGCGGCGCTGCCTGCATCATTTTGTAGTAAATGAGGCCCCTAATTTTCATTGTTTTAAAGCACTTCAAGTATTTCAAGAAGGAAGATGAGAAACTGTGAAATACTTCTCACAACCAGTAATGTATGTGCATCATTTACACACAAAAAAAACCCCATTTTCCTGTGCCGAGCGGAGTCATTTTAAATGCACAGGGATGCGCAGTATTAACAACAATAAAACGCATCTGTGTGTTGTAGGAGAGTAGGATCTGCTTCACGTGGGTACCCCCACTTTTAGCTGGTGTTTCACTGTTTTTCGACCTTGGTCTGGCTGTGGCCCTGATAATCCGGACCCCAGCCTAGCTGCTTCCTCTCTAAAATGGTTTGCATGTATATTAGGTACATATCTAATTGAATTCTGGAGTGCCTTATGAGCCCCTAGTATATGGTATACTTTGTACCTAGGACATAGGTACCTCAAAGGCCTACCAGGGGCTGAAGCATGTATTATGCCACCCCTGGGAAGAACTCGAAAATGGCACCACAGGTCTGCTACTGCAGCCTGGGTAAGGGTGTGCTTGCACCCCTTACAGTGGTATAGGCTACCTATATCCACCTAAGCATACAGACACATATAAACCACAAAATGGATGCCTCTGCCACAGACACGGGTCTGGCCTCCTGCTGCTGACCAAAACTCCGGCAGGGGAGGCCTGGACAATAGGTTTCCTGTCCCAGGGAGGTGTAACCACCTCCCCAGACAGGCAGATGTGTATTGGGGCTGGGCGGGAGCACTCTCTGGTGCTTTGAAGTCCCGCACTGGGGGCACACTTGGTGTCCCTGTGCATAGTCCAGTTCAAACCAGTTGCAGGGGCTACATGCCTCTGCTCTGGCGCGAAACTGGACAAAGGAAATGGGTGTAACCACCACTCTGTCCAAACCCTCCCATAGGTGGGTCCCTAGAGTATGTCCAACCCCCAAACTTAGTATAAGTATGGGAACCCAGTCCTTGAGAGTTTAGATTACCCTGGACGAAACTCTGCAACATATATCCTGGACCTTCGACTTTCTATCACGACTAGAAGATGGAAGAAATCTCCCTTGGGGTCAAGGAGTTACTCCCCTGCTTGGCAGGCACCAAAGAAGCAACTGACCGGTCTACATCACTGAAGCTCCTGCCGGACGCTGAAGTCTTTGCATCACCAGAGGTAGATTTCCAGACTTCCCTGAGGCTACCCTGAGTCCACAGCAAAGCTGAGGCCTGTGGCTATCGTGGGTGACGTGGAACTGTGACCCCTGGACACCGTAAATATTTGCAGCAACACTATCTTCCTGGTCCTCCTCGAAGTTGTGCTTTGGGCTCTGAGTAGCCCCAGCCTTGAGCACCTCCTGCACTGAAGATTGTTGGCCTCCACTCCACGAGTGACCCGTGGGCCAGTTTCAAGTGCGACCGCTCGAGGCTCCTTCACGATCACTAGCCCGTTGGCTAGCAGGTCCCCACGAAGGCAACTCCTCTTCTACTTGGGCTTCCCTGGTTGCTCCAGACGTGCCCTGACTTACCTTTGCTGGGTGAGTCCCTCAGACCTGGCTGGTCTGCACCGCAGTCCTTTCTCTGAATTCCTGTGACTTGCCGTTGCCAAGGCTTGTTGGGTCCATTCTGGTCTCCGACACCGCAGCACTCGACAAAATTTATGGGACAGCTCGAATCCGGCTCGTGGACTTCGTCGACACCTCCTTGACCTCGTGGCTGAAGAGTCAAGACACCCATCAACTCACCTGAAGCACCCGACATCTGTGGGCATTGGTCCATCCTGCCCTTGGTCACTGGCTAGTGACCCAGACTCTGTCCCCTCTGCTTTCATGTTCCTTCCATCCTAGATCCAGGCTTGGATCTCTTCGGACACTTCTCCTCTTCACGGCCATAAGTTGGCAGGGTATGCTCAGACGTGAGTCCCTTGCTCACTTTGCCACTGGATTCAAGCAAGCCTGGCTGAAGACGGCTGAAATGCCAGAAACCGGTCCTAGGAAGCTTGTTTCCGGTCCAGGGAAGGCATGGCTTGGCAGTTCGGGCTGGACTGTTCCCATGAGGCACAGGGTCAGACTGATTTGCATATGGCCATGTCTGAACTGGGGTGGCAGAGTGGGCTAAAGAACGGTGATGGATCAAACCCAGATCTGTTGACTGGGTGTGAGTGTTTGATTGGTTCTGATGCTCCGTCCATCACCACCCCCTTTTGTACCTCTTTGTCCGCCATAAGTTGGCAGGGTATGCTCAGACGTGAGTCCCTTGCTCACTTTGCCACTGGATTCAAGCAAGCCTGGCTGAAGACGGCTGAAATGCCAGAAACCGGTCCTAGGAAGCTTGTTTCCGGTCCAGGGAAGGCATGGCTTGGCAGTTCGGGCTGGACTGTTCCCATGAGGCACAGGGTCAGACTGATTTGCATATGGCCATGTCTGAACTGGGGTGGCAGAGTGGGCTAAAGAACGGTGATGGATCAAACCCAGATCTGTTGACTGGGTGTGAGTGTTTGATTGGTTCTGATGCTCCGTCCATCACCACCCCCTTTTGTACCTCTCTTCACGGCAGCAGCAGTTCTTTGCAGGCTTCCATTGCAATCGACGACGCGACCCGACCCGACACCAAAAGACACCTATGCACCCGGCTTCCCTGGGTGAGGTAACTCGAGTACTCTGGTGCTCTCGTGGGTGCTAGCCCTAGAACTTCTTAAGTCCAAAAGGGTTTGGTCCTGACTCAATTCTAAGTGTCCCTAATCTTTAAAATTCCAACCACGACATTGCCCATAGAAGCTATCGGGAACCCGCGGTTGTGTTCACACACTGCACACAGTCCCCGTGGGTCCCATGTGTCACTACCTTGGGTGGTTCCTTGAGGTCCCAGCAATTCTACAGGCTCTATGCCTTGTGTCCATCCCAGTTGTGGTTCTTATACCACTTTTTGGTATATGGATTGGTACGCCCCTAAGGCCCAAACGTGTATTTGTGCTATTACTGTTGAGTGCTAACTTGTAATTTAAGTACTTCGAACTCCAGTCTCATAAAGAGACTAGAGGGGCGTGTTTTAACCTAAATACATATATTTTGAATATATACCTGGTGTGGTTGTCCTTTCATTTGATCATTCAAGAGATTATAGACCGGTAAAACAAGCAGCTTTACATTCCTTCAAGACTTAGCCTGAAGGCTGCTCTCCATAGCTACCACTAGGATAGCTTTCAATAAAGGTTGTCTTTAACCATTCACCATAAGGGGTTGTTTGGACTGATACAAGGTGCCCACTATAACTAGTGGACAGCATATATCAGGCCACCTTCTCACATGTGTGTTCCCCTGTGTTGGCAAAATTGGCTGCCATGCGCCAGTGCAGGCACCCTTGTGTCATGTTGCAAGGGTGATTATGTTGCGGGGAGGATTGTTTTTGTGCAGGAAGGTACACCTTCCTGCACAAAGATCATTGATGGCATTTTCCTCTTTTATGTGTGCTGCAGACTGCAGCACACATAGAGAGAGGAAAAAATGAGGAGAAATAAAAGTATTTCTCCTCATTGCGCCACTTTAATGCCTCTCCTGGGTAGGCGTAGGATTCTGACGCATTCCCAGGTTTACAAAATGTTGTAGCTCTGGGAGCGCATCAGGTTCCATGGATGTTATGTGGGATCACCCACAACAACACCCATGGAATGCCCCTTTCACAAAGAGTAATGTGTGAAAGTGGCCTAAATTTACAAGGCCATGAAAAGTCAAGCAGAGTGACTTTACTGTGGCCTTGTAAATATGGGCAGGCACACTGCGCCCACCGGTGCGTCATGAAAAGTGACGCACTGGCAGAGCAATGGCCTTGTAAATGAGGCCCTGTGTGTTTTGAGGTAACAGACAGATACAGGAGACTTGTGTTTATTCTTGTATGTGTGCAATACGTTTTTAAGGGTCCTTTTAAGTAATGTTATTAAAACACACAAACTGTTGGGTTTGTAATACTTACGGTATGTCGCGGCACAGCCAGACCGTCGAAAAATATCCCCACCCAACTTTGTGCATGACTTGGTATCTTCCATTGAACACTTCCCCCTTCTTCACCGGATGGTACCCACCTGGGAAGGAAGCAGCATGGAGAAAGCATTTGTAAACGAGTCTTGAAAACATGAAATAAATAATGTTCTTATGATGGGCAGGCAGGTGGCACTCTACACTAGGACAGACTTCTTTCTGACAGTCAGTGTCCTACCTGGGCAGTATTCGGCTGGGTTTTCCTCCTGTCCCTCCATAGAAGCCATCAGCTCTTCTTCTGGGTGGAAACAGAGAAGAAACATACCTGAAACACAGCTGTGTGAGAAAGGGACTTCCCCCTCCTCCATGGGCCTAGCATGAACCCACATCATAACATTAACTGCTAGTGTCTGAGTGTTGCACACCAAGAAGTGTGCAGAGAGCCTCACAATGTTACCCTGTACAGAGGAGGCGACTTTCTAATCTTCAGGGACAGTCAGTCAACAAAAGACATTGGAAATGTCTCTTGTCTCGCCTGCTGCTTCGCTGATGGGTTTGGAGACGTAAACCCTTTTTCCACTTTTTAATGCTGTCTTGTAATTCCCTTTTTTGGATGTTCCAGTGTGTCGCGCTCTTCTGTTCCTCTCCTCCAGTCACAGGCTCCCAGACTCCACTGCGGCCAATCCTGAAGCTGCTCTCATGCTGCTAGTGGCAGCATGAAAGTAGCGTCACGATTGGTCTGCGTGCCGCAAATTTGCGCTCCCAGTGAGACTGGGATCCTGTGCTTGCTGTGCCTTCTGTCTCCAATCCGACAATGCAGCTCGGATTGGAGAGAGCGTCAGTGCGCATGACGGTTTGGCCGGACTGAGATGCCCAGGCAAATCGTCATGCGCACTGACAACAGTGATGCCCACCACTCCTCCTGTCATCCCCCCGGCCCCGCCCTCAAAGATTCGTCAGGAAAGGTAAAATAAAATGATAATAAAACGTATATTTATTATCCTTTCCTGCTGTTTTGAGGAAGCTGGCAGACGGTGTAACGCTCTTCCACTATGGCGGAGGAGCCGCTGGTGGTGGTTGCGTTTACTTGATCTTGGGAATCACCCAGTACCAGCAGGAGCAACAACAGTGCAAATGGAAAGTCAAAGATGGCTGAACTATTTACAAAATTACACATTTTTGTATGATCTCTAACAATTACCAGAGGAGTCTGTGAGAGGGTCGGCTCAGCAAGAAAGCTAAGAGGTGGGGTGGGCAATGGACAGGACAGTGGCTGCATTGGACAATGTGTAGATCACAGTCAACACGAGGGCCTGAGTCACAAAGGTACATTTAGACCACAAATCTAACGTACAACTTTTTCGGTATTTACAAGGTAAGTTACTACTAGTAAGTTTACTAGTAGTAAAGTTATTACTAGTACAGTTACTAGTAGTGAAGTTGCTAGTAGTAACTTACCTTTGTGAATACTGAAAAGTAGTAAACTTAGAATCAAGTCTAACTTTACTACTTACGTTTACAGCTTTTTGGTATTCACAAAGGTAAGTTACTACTAGTAACTTTACTACTAGTTAATGTATTACTAGTAAAGTTACTACTAGTAAAAGAACTGGTAATAAAGTTACTAGTGGTAACTTTCCTTTGTGAATACCGAAAAGAAGTAAAGTTAGAACTTTAGTATAAGTTAGACTTTTGGTCTAACTTTACCTTTGTGAATTGGGCACTGAGTGTATAGGGTCGTCGCAGAACTAGTAGTGTGGCACATGCACTTGTTAAAAGGTGTGCATTAGGGGATTCAGTTGGCTTGTGTGTTTGCTTCTCTGCAGCTTGTGATGCAAATGAAAGAGGCCCTGCAGTGGTGTACACTATAGTATGTTTCGGTGCCAATAATTGGGTATATTTTTGATTATGAACTGTAAACTTAATAGCCCCTGTTTGTAAAACAATGGTAAATTTTTGGGTGGAATATATTAACAATATTTTGGAGTCTGGAATGGCTCCCTGAATGAATAATAACTTGTCCAAAGTGAACTAAATTAAATCAATTTGAAATTAACATTCACAATCAATATAGTACAACCAATTGCACAGTAATTGGATGTAGACATAAAGTGTAGAGATTGGAAATGTGGTCAAATCTCTATCGCCAATCATGAGACAGGAATCTATTTCGCACCTAAGTATCTTTCATTCAGAAACATCATCAGCAGTGTACCGCGCCGTCATTTGATAAGATTGAAAAAAGTCATTTCAGACTTCGATGAACTGGAAATGAAACAGGACTATTTACTCTAAATGTTTCAAGCAAGACAAAACAACATGAAAACCTTTCCACAGGCCAAGGTTGAGGCCAAAACTATGTCTCTGGAAACCTTACTTCAACCAACCAAAAGACAAGACAAAAGAGAGAAGTAACTTTATTACCTCTTATTCACCATTATCCTACAAATGTTGAACATTCATGGGGAAAAATAGTGAATGATTAAACAGGAAAACTTTTCATAAAACTATTAAAGACTTCAGGGGCCGATTCACAGAACTAATCTGAGATAAGATCCTAAGCTTAATACTTTTGGTATTCACAGAAGGCATTTAGTAGTAGTAAAGTTAGGAGTCCTAACTTTACTACTACTAAATGTCTTATGTGAATACCAAAAGTAGTAAGTTTAGGATTTTATCTCAGATTAGTTTTGTGAATCAGCCCCTCAGAGATTTTCCAGTGAAAGCAGAAAGAACAAAACCTACATAGAAATAACCAATATTGGCACAAGTGATGAAAGGTACTACCACTTTAAGTTCTGTGTCACCTGCAAATTTTTGGTGAAACCAAACATACCTTAACAGAAGCTAAACAGTCAATCAAACCTTGCGTGACCTGCAAACTATGCGATACGTCATCTCCACGATACACTCTCCATGTGGATTTGCGTACGATCGACTGACAAATACACGAGCGAAAATTTGATTCAGTGAATATCACTTTAACATTAGACCAGATGCAAAAACTTCTCCAGTAGGCCAGCCCTTACATGAATGAAAACATGGAGTGTCACCAGCACAGTTGGGAATCATAAGTCATGTTCCACCTTTCCTGAGAACAGGAAACAGAGCAGAAGCGTAACTTGGAAGTGAATTATGATGAAACTTTAATCAACAAAGCTTGACATCAAGATGTCTTTATGGAAATGTATTTGTACCATATGTGCTTCTTTTGAACAGTTATGGCAATGAAGAGAAAACATTTAGAAGAAAAACATATTGTAGTAAAGTTACTAGTAGTAACTTACCTTTGTGAACACCAACAGGTAGTAAACTTACACTTGAGTCTAAGTTTACCTTTGTGAATCGGCCCTTGGTGAAGTATTCAGCTGAGCAGACCATGATCCTAAGAAACGCCATCAAGGGACCTGCAGACGGGTTCAAATCCGCCAGCTTCGGAAAACCATAAACTGCGCCTGTGTCTCTCAGTCTTCATACAGCACATTGCTACACACGGCGTCCCTAACATGGTCATCGCACCTCGGCGGTCATCACTCACGACATAGAAAGACTTCCACATAGGATCAAAACAGACAACATGTTTCCATCCAAACACCCTACACGGTGGAATGTGCTACTCATGTAGGCAAGTGCTTCAGCGCCTTCCACGGGGGTAGTAAGCGATATATAAATGTTTACATCACAATGCAATATGACACCAGTGCAGGTGAAGTGCTACAGGATTTAATGGAGATTGATTCGTTAGAGTGGCCAGAACCCCCCCGCGTGGGAAAAGCCAGAGTAGTTTAAAAACATAACTACATTATAGTAAGCGATACCAAAGGTGGGGTGAATGTATGACATTGTTCTGCAATCTGTCCATCAACTGTTGTTTTTGCATTTGTCACCCCGAGTGGGAAGGGTATGCTCAGACGTGGGTCCCGTGCTCTCCATGCCACTGGAGTCAAGCTATCCTGGCTGAAGAGGGGTGAAACCCCGAAACCGGTCCTAGGATGCTTGTTTCCAGTCCAGGGAGGACCTGGCTTGGCAGATCGGGCTGGACTGTACCCATGAGGCACAGGGTCAAGACTGATTTGCATAAGGCTGGGTCCAAACTGGAATGGCACGGTGAGCAAAAAAACGATGGATTTAGGCCCAGATCTCTGTCCTGGGGTGAATGTATGACATTGTTCTGCATTCTGTCCATCAACTGCTGTTTTTACTTTATAGTAAGAGCGCAGTAGCTCCAAAAAAAAACCATTCTGATTGACAGCCTCGAAAGGGAGAGCCACACGTCAGGAGCCCAAGGCCTGAATGGTCCTTTCCGAAAGGCACAGCCTGAATATCACATACAGAGCCTTTCAGACGTCGCCATTCAGGGAGCAGGTGACCAAGGAGGCAACACAAGTCCCTCGTCTCTGCACCAAAGACCCCACCACAACCAGCACTAATGTCGGAATTCGCGGAGAGATTATGGTTCCACACTCGTTGTTTTTCCCTCCCTTCCCAGTTGCCGGTTCCCCTCGCCCAGTACCCAACAGATGGAAGGGAGGGAAGGACCCCTGGGGAGAGAGTTCCTTCCCTCCTGACTGCCTGTGATGAGACACACCTAGACACAAGTACTGCTGTAAGAAGGCTTGCCTGTACTAGGCGAGGAAGCCACAAGAAAGTCCCGGTGACTCCTGGGAGCCGTAGTTTTCTTTACATGTCGAGCAACGACTTCCTTGGGTAGCTTTTAATCCTGTCTGAATTTGTCAGCGGCTTGTCTTTTACCTACCAGATGTGATCTGATCCCTCCTCGCCAACGACCTCTCTCTTCTCCTCTTTCTCCTTGTGCCAGCTGGTTCCTGTGCCACCTCTCCTCTTATCCCTCGCAGCTCCTCTCCCTCCTTTATGCCAGCTGGTTCGTGTGCCACCTCTCCTCTTATCCCACACTCTGCTCCTCTTACTCCTTGTGCCAGCTGGTTCCTGTGCCACCTCTTCTCTTACCTCTCTCTGCTCCTCTCCCTCCTTTATGCCAGCTGGTTCCTGTGCCACCTCTCCTCTTACATCCGGTGCTTGACACCTGCTCAGCGGGGCCCCTTATGACTTCTTCAGCCCTGTGCCAAGAATGTGCCACGTCCCAGTCGAGGTCCAGCCTCCCCTTCAGTCTTAGATGGGGCCTCTAGGTGGTAACGTAAGGTGCTTGGCTCCGGGCTGCCCTCCTGAACTCTGTGCCCAGTGCCAGGTGGAAAGAATCCCCGCAGCCACAACAGCTGCTCGTGTTAAGTGATGTTAGTATTAGAACGAGGCTTATCCTGGCAGCTGCTGCTGGTCTGTCCTAAAGATTAACAAAGATGAGCATTAGGGCATCCTCAGAGCGCGTGAAGAGGTGAGCAGCCTCCCTGGCTGCAGTGGTGCGCCCTCAGAGCACGTGTAGAGACGAGCAGCCTCCCTGGCCGCAGTAGGGCGTCCTCAGAGCGTGTGTAGGGGTGAGCAGCCTCCCTGGCTGCAGTAGGGCGTCCTCAGAGAGTGTGTAGGGGTGAGCAGCCTCCCTGGTCGCAGTAGGGCATCCTCAGAGTGTATCTAGGGGTGAGCAGCCTCCCTGTCTGCAGTAGTGCGCCCTCAGAGCACGTGTAGAGACGAGCAGCCTCCCTGGCCGCAGTAGTGCATCCTCAGAGCACATGTAGAGACCAGCAGCCTCCCTGGCCGCAGTAGTGCATCCTCAGAGAGTGTGTAGAGATGAGCAGCCTCCCTGGCCGCAGTAGTGCATCCTCAGAGAGTGTGTAGAGATGAGCAGCCTCCCTGGCCGCAGTAGTGCACCCTCAGAGCACGTGTGGAGGTGAGCAGCCTCCCTGGCCGCAGTAGGGCGCCCTCATGGAGTGTGTAGGGGTGAGCAGCCTCCCTGGCCGCAGTAGGGTGTCCTCAGAGAGTGTGTAGAGATGAGCAGCCTCCCTGGCCGCAGTAGGGTGTCCTCAGAGAGTGTGTAGGGGTGAGCAGCCTCCCTGGCCGTAGTAGTGCGCCCTCAGAGCACGTGTGGAGGTGAGCAGCCTCCCTGGCCGCAGTAGTGCGCCCTCAGAGCACGTGTAGAGACGAGCAGCCTCCCTGGCCGCAGTAGTGCATCCTCAGAGAGTGTGTAGAGATGAGCGGCCTCCCTGGCCGCAGTAGTGCGCCCTCAGAGCACGTGTGGAGGTGAGCAGCCTCCCTGGCCGCAGTAGGGCGCCCTCATGGAGTGTGTAGGGGTGAGCAGCCTCCCTGGCCACAGTAGGGTGTCCTCAGAGAGTGTGTAGAGATGAGCAGCCTCCCTGGCCGCAGTAGGGTGTCCTCAGAGAGTGTGTAGAGATGAGCAGCCTCCCTGGCCGCAGTAGTGCGCCCTCAGAGCACGTGTGGAGGTGAGCAGCCTCCCTGGCCGCAGTAGGGCGTCCTCAGAGAGTGTGTAGAGGTGAGCAGCCTCCCTGGCCACAGTAGTGCATCCTCAGAGAGTGTGTAGAGGTGAGCTGCCTCCCTGGCCGCAGTAGGGCATCCTCAGAGTGTGTGTAGGGGTGAGCAGCCTCCCTGGCCGCAGTAGTGCATCCTCAGAGAGTGTGTAGAGGTGAGCAGCCTCCCTGGCCGCAGTAGGGCGTCCTCAGAGAGTGTGTAGGGGTGAGCAGCCTCCCTGGCCGTAGTAGTGCGCCCTCAGAGCACGTGTGGAGGTGAGCAGCCTCCCTGGCCGCAGTAGTGCGTCCTCAGAGCACGTGTAGAGGTGAGCAGCCTCCCTGGCCGCGGTAGTGCGTCCTCAGAGCACGTGTAGAGGTGAGCAGCCTCCCTGGCCGCAGTAGTGCGTCTTCAGAGCGCGGGTAGAGGTGAGCAGCCTCCCTGGCTGCAATAGTGCGTCCTCGGAGCGCGTGTGGAGGTGAGCAGCTTACCTGGCCGCAGTAGGGCGTCCTCAGAGAGTGTGTAGAGGTGAGCTGCCTCCCTTGCCGCAGTAGGGCATCCTCAGAGAGTGTGTAGAGGTGAGCTGCCGCCCTGGCTGCAATAGTGCGTCCTCGGAGTGCGTGTAGAGGTGAGCAGCTTCCCTGGCCGCAGTAGGGCGTCCTCAGAGAGTGTGTAGAGGTGAGCAGCCTCCCTGGCCACAGGAGTGCGTCCTCAGAGAGTGTGTAGAGGTGAGCAGCCTCCCTGGCCGCAGTAGGGCGTCCTCAGAGAGTGTGTAGAGGTGAGCAGCCTCCCTGGCCGCAGTAGTGCATCCTCAGAGAGTGTGTAGAGGTGAGCTGCCTCCCTGGCCGCAGTAGGGCATCCTCAGAGAGTGTGTAGAGGTGAGCTGCCTCCCTGGCTGCAATAGTGCGTCCTCGGAGAGTGTGTAGAGGTGAGCAGCCTCCCTGGCCGCAGTAGTGCATCCTCAGAGAGTGTGTAGAGGTGAGCTGCCTCCCTGGCCGCAGTAGGGCATCCTCAGAGAGTGTGTAGAGGTGAGCTGCCTCCCTGGCTGCAATAGTGCGTCCTCGGAGCGCGTGTAGAGGTGAGCAGCTTCCCTGGCCGCAGTAGGGCGTCCTCAGAGAGTGTGTAGAGGTGAGCAGCCTCCCTGGCCACAGGAGTGCGTCCTCAGAGAGTGTGTAGAGGTGAGCAGCCTCCCTGGCCGCAGGAGGGCGTCCTCAGAGAGTGTGTAGGGGTGAGCAGCCTCCCTGGCTGCAGTAGGGCGTCCTCAGAGAGTGTGTAGGGGTGAGCAGCCTCCCTGGCCGCAGTAGTGCGCCCTCAGAGCATGTGTGGAGGTGAGCAGCCTCCCTGGCCGCAGCAGTGCGTCCTCAGAGTGTGTGTAGAGGTGGGCAGCCTCCCTGGCTGCAGTAGGGAGTCCTCAGACCGTGTAGAGGTGAGCAGCCTCCCTGGCCGCAGTAGTGCGCCCTCAGATGACGTGTGGAGGTGAGAAGCCTCCCTGGCCGCAGTAGGGCGTCCTCAGAGAGTGTGTAGGGGTGAGCAGCCTCCCTGGCCGCAGTAGGGCATCCTCAGAGAGTGTGTAGGGGTGAGCAGCCTCCCTGGCCGCAGTAGTGCGTCCTCAGAGTGTGTGTAGAGGTGGACAGCCTCCCTGGCCGCAGTAGGGCGTCCTCAGAGAGTGTGTAGAGGTGAGCAGCCTCCCTGGCCGCAGTAGGGCATCCTCAGAGAGTGTGTAGGGGTGAGCAGCCTCCCTGGCCGCAGTAGTGCGCCCTCAGAGCACGTGTGGAGGTGAGCAGCCTCCCTGGCTGCAGTAGTGCACCCTCAGAGAGTGTGTAGGGGGGAGAAGCCTCCCTGGCTGCAGTAGTGTGCCCTCAGAGCGCGTGTAGAGGTGAGCAGCCTCCCTGGCCGCAGTAGTGCGTCCTCAGAGCACGTGTAGAGGTGAGCAGCCTCCCTGGCCGCGGTAGTGTGCCCTCAGAGCATGTGTAGGGGTGAGCAGCCTCCCTGGCCGCAGTAGTGCGTCCTCAGAGTGTGTGGAGAGGTGGGCAGCCTCCCTGGCCGCAGTAGGGAGTCCTCAGAGCGTATGTAGAGGTGAGCAGCCTCCCTGGCCGCAGTAGGGCGTCCTCAGAGAGTGTGTAGAGGTGAGCAGCCTCCCTGGCTGCAATAGTGCGTCCTCGGAGCGCGTGTAGAGGTGAGCAGCCTCCCTGGTTGCAGTAGTGTGTCCTCAGAGAGTTGGAGAGATAAGCAGCCTCCCTGGCTGCAGATGTGCGTGCTCAGAGAGTGTGTAGAGGTGAGCAGCCTCCCTGGCTGTAGTAGTGCGTCCTCAGAGCGCGGGTAGAGGTGAGCAGCCTCCCTGGCCACAGTAGTGCGTCTTCAGAGCGCGGGTAGAGGTGAACAGCCTCCCTGGCCACAGTAGTGCGTCCTCAGAGAGTGTGTAGAGGTGAGCAGCTTCCCTGGCCGCAGTAGGGCGTCCTCCGAGCCTGTGTAGGGGTGAGCAGCCTCCCTGGCCGCAGTAGAGTATCCTCAGAGTGCGTGTAGAGGTGAGCTGCCTCCCTGGCCGCAGTAGTGCATCCTCAGAGCGTGCGTAGAGGTGAGCAGCTTCCCTGGCCGCAGTAGTGCGTCCTCAGAGAGTGTGTAGGGGTGAGCAGCCTCCCTGGCCGCAGTAGGGCGTCCTCAGAGCGTGTGTAGAGGTGAGCAGCTTCCCTGGCCGCAGTAGGGCGTCCTCAGAGCGTGCGTAGAGGTGAGCAGCTTCCCTGGCCGCAGTAGGGCGTCCTCAGAGAGTGTGTAGGGGTGAGCAGCCTCCCTGGCCGCAGTAGTGCACCCTCAGAGAGTGTGTAGGGGTGAGCTGCCTCCCTGGCCGCAGTAGTGCATCCTCAGAGAGTGTGTAGGGGTGAGCAACCTCCCTTGCCGCAGTAGTGCGTCCTCAGAGAGTGTGTAGGGGTGAGCAGCCTCCCTTGCTGCATTTCTGCACTCTCAGCAGGTCTGCAGAAGTGAACAGACTGGCTGACAGCAGCTCTGCACACCCTGGGGCTTATTTACAAGCCCCTTGCACTGGGGGTACATAATTTTTTGTGATGCACCAGGGGCGCATTTTGCTGCCCCATATTTACAAGGGCACGATAAGCCACCCTGCGTGGTTTTTTGTATCCTTGTAAATACGGCCCCTTTACACGCAGCACTTTGAGTGAAAGGGGTTTTCCATGGGTGTTGCTGTGGGTGTTCCCACGCACCACCCATGGAGCTTGACACATTCCAAGGTTCACGAGAAATCGTAAACCTGGGAATGCGTCAGAATGCTACGCCTCACCAGGGCAGACGTAAGGAGGCGCAACGAGGACAAAAAAATGTTTTATTTCTATTAGTTTTTTCATCTTTCTATGCATGCTTCATTCACACATAGAAAGAGGAATTCACCTCTTGTGACCTTTTTTTTGTGCATGAAGGTGTCCCTTCCTGCACAATAACAGTCCTCCCGCAATACACGCACCCTTGCAAGGGTGCCTGCATCGGCGCATGGCGGCCAATTGTGCGCCAGCGCAGGTGTAGCACAGGGATCTGTCATATCGATGTGGATATGACGCGTCCCTGTGCTTTGTAAGTGACTCGGGGCAGATGTATCAAAAGAGCATTTTGCGATTCTCAAATAGCGATTTTTACCGAATCATTATTTGGGAATCGCAAAATGCTATGTATGTAGGTTTCGCAAAGAATTTTGCAATTCTATACTATTACCTAAAAGCGATTCGGTAAATAGTGAATCACTAGTAGGTAATATGACTTGATTCATTCCTATAGGCCAGAAGGCCCCTAGGTGCGAATGGTTTTGCATTAGCTAATTTGCGATTACCTAACTGGTAATTTCTTCACAGATATATCCATATATATGGTCCCTTTCCAGACATTCTCTGGTCATCAATCTCTTGGCCTCAATCTTTAGCGGATTCGGAGGCAAGGGGTGGGGGTGGGCAGTGGCGTAACGATAAGTGAGGGGGGCCCCCTGCAAGGTACGTGGAGGAGCCCCCTTCCAGGAGCTCCCCAGCCGAAGTGCAGTGCTGAGGGGGCCCCCTGGAGCATGGGGACCCGCCCGTACTGCGGGGGATGCGGGGGCCTGTGTTACGCCCCTGGGAGTGGGTGGTGGTGGAAAGTAGCTTGGTAGGGTCCAGGCTTTGCATGCACCGACCCCCTCTCCCCAGGGGGCGGGGCCCGTGTGAGTCATCTAAGAGATAACGTGACATTCAGCAGCTGTGGCGATCTAGTGGGGTTTCCCGGGAGAGGATATATACCAAACTCCCCCAATCTGTCACTTTACAAGATCCCTTTCACCGTCCAGGCCCCTGTTACTGTTCCAACTTCTGTCGCTCCTTGGGTTTTTAGCTCCCCCAGGCTCTAATCCTGGGAGTCCCGTTCATTTATTCGTTCATTCACTACTTTATTCACCGTCACATCTCTGCCACCATCGTAACTCCCGCTGCCCTTTCCATGCATGTCACCTGCCATAAGGCTCTGCTATCACTGACGCCACGCCTGTTACACTCCCAGTGCCTGTTACACTCCCAGTGCCTGTCACACTCCCAGTCTCGTCACTTCCAGATCCTTTCACCCTAACCACAACAGCCACACCCCCAGACACTCTCACCTTCCATACACCATCTGCCTCCCAGGTCCTTCCATCTTACCAGCCTTGGCACCCCCATACCCTCTTGTCCCTGTTACACCCCATGTCATCAACACCCTCCACTTCCCTGAGAATCCATGTTCTTGTCACACTCCTTGTCCCTCTCACACCCCAGATTACCGTCACCCTCCACACACCTGTCACAATCTTTGTTCCTGACACAGTCTCACAGTCCCTCTCACACCCCAATCACGGTCACCCTCCACACCCCCTTGTACTCTTGTGAAGGGTGCTCTGGACTCTTGAGAAGGGTGACCCCCGGACTCTTGAGAAGGGTGCCCCCTGGACTCATGAGATGGGTGCCCCCTGGAATCTTGAGAAGGGTGCCCCCTGGACTCATGAAATGGGTGCCCCCTGGACTCTTGAAAATGGCTGCCCCCCATGACTCTTGAGAAGGGTGCCCCCCCTGGACTCTTGAGAAGGGTGCCCCCTGGACTCTTGAGAAGGGTGCCCCCTGGACTCTTGAGAAGGGCTGCCCCCCTGGACTCTTGAGAAGGGTGCAGCCTGGACTCTTGTGAAGGGTGCTCCTGCACTCCTGAGAAGGGTACCCTCCTAGACTCTTGAGAAGGGTGCCCCCCTGGACTCTTGAGAAGGGTGCCCCTCTGGACTCTTGAGAAGGGTGCTCCCCTGGACTCTTGAGAAGGGTGCAGCCTGGACTCTTGTGAAGGGTGCTCCTGCACTCCTGAAAAGGGTACCCTCCTAGACTCTTGAGAAGGGTGCCCCCCTGGACTCTTGAGAAGGGTGCCCCTCTGGACTCTTGAGAAGGGTGCTCCCCTGGACTCTTGAGAAGGGTACAGCCTGGACTCTTGAGAATGGCTGCCCCCCTGGACTCTTGAGAAGGGTGCCCCACTGGACTCTTGAGAAGGGTGCTCCCCTGGACTCTTGAGAAGGGTGCCCCTCTGGACTCTTGAGAAGGGTGAAGCCTGAACTCTTGAGAAGGGTGCCCCCCTGGACTCTTGAGAAGGGTGCCCCCTGGACTCTTGAGAACGGTGCCCTCCGGGACTCTTGTGAAGGGTGCTCCTGCACTCTTGAGAAGGGTACCCTCCCAGACTCTTGAGAAGGGTGCCCCTCTGGGCTCTTGAGAAGGGTGCTCCACTGGACTCTTGAGAAGGGTGCCCCCCTGGACTCTTGAGAAGGGTGCTCCTGCACTCTTGAGAAGGGTACCCCCCTGGACTCTTGAGAAGGGTGCCCCCTGGACTCTTGAGAAGGGTGCCCCCCTGGGCTCTTGAGAAGGGTGCCCCACTGGACTCTTGAGAAGGGTGCAGCCTGGACTCTTGAGAATGGCGGCCCCACTGGACTCTTGAGAAGGGTGCCCCCTGGACTCTTGAGAAGGGTGCAGCCTGGACTCTTGAGAAGGGTGCCCCCCGGACTCTTGAGAAGGGTGCCCCCTGGACTCTTGAGAAGGGTGCCCCCCTGGGCTCTTGAGAAGGCTGCCCCACTGGACTCTTGAGAAGGGTGCAGCCTGGACTCTTGAGAATGGCTGCCCCCCTGGACTCTTGAGAAGGGTGCCCCACTGGACTCTTGTGAAGGGTGCTCCTGCACTCTTGAGAAGGGTACACTCCTAGACTCTTGAGAAGGGTGCCCCCCTGGGCTCTTGAGAAGGGTGCCCCACTGGACTCTTGAGAAGGGCTGCCCCCCTGGACTCTAAATGGCTGTCCCCCTGGACTCTTGAGAAGGGTCCCCCACTGGACTCTTGAGAATGGCTGCCCCCCTGGACTCTTGAGAAGGGTGCTCCTGCACTCTTGAGAAGGGTACCCTCCCAGACTTTTGAGAAGGGTGCCCTCCGGGACTCTTGTGAAGGGTGCCCCCTGGACTCTTGGGAAGGGTGCCCCCTGGACTCTTGGGAAGGGTGCCCCCTGGACTCTTGAGAAGGGTGCTCCTGCACTCTTGAGAAGGGTACCCTCCCAGACTCTTGAGAAGGGTGCCCCCCTGGGCTCTTGAGAAGGGTGCCCCACTGGACTCTTGAGAAGGGTACCCTCCGGGACTCTTGAGAAGGGTGCCCCCTGGACTCTTGAGAAGGGTACCCTCCGGGACTCTTGTGAAGGGTGCCCCCTGGACTCTTCAGAAGGGTGCCCCCTGGACTCTTGAGAAGGGTGCCCCCTGGACTCTCGAGAAGGGTGCTCCTGCAATCTTGAGAAGGGTACCCTCCCAGACTCTTGAGAAGGGTGCCCCCCTGGGCTCTTGAGAATGGCTGCCCCCCTGGACTCTGAATGGCTGCCCCCCTGGACTCTTGAGAAGGGTGCTCCTGCACTCTTGAGAGGGGTACCCTCCCAGACTCTTGAGAAGGGTGCCCTCCGGGACTCTTGTGAAGGGTGCCCCCTGGACTCTTGAGAAGGGTGCTCCTGCACTCTTGAGAAGGGTGCCCCCCTGGATTCTTGAGAAGGGTGCCCCCCTGGACTCTTGAGAAGGGCTGCCCCACTGGACTCTTGAGAAGGGTGCCCCCCTGGACTCTTGAGAAGGGCTGCCCCCCTTGACTCTTGAGAAGGGCTGCCCCACTGGACTCTTGAGAAGGGCTGCCCCCCTGGACTCTGAATGGCTGCCCCCCTGGACTCTTGAGAAGGGTGCCCCCTGGACTCTTGAGAAGGGGCCCCCCCTGGACTCTTGAGAAGGGTGCCCCCTGGACTCTTGAGAAGGGTACCCTCCTGGACTCTTGAGAAGGGTGCCCCCCTGTACTCTTGAGAAGGGTGCCCCCCTGGACTCTTGAGAAGGGTGCCCCCCTGGACTCTTGGGAAGGGTGCCCCCCTGGACTCTTGGGAAGGGTGCTCCCGCACTCTTGAGAAGGGTTCTTCCTGGACTCCTGTGAGAGGTGCTCCAGCACTCTTGAGAAGGGTGCCTCCCTTAGTCTCTTGAGAAGGGTGCCCCCTGGACTCTTGAGAAGGGTGCCCTCCGGGACTCTTGTGAAGGGTGCCCCCCTGGACTCTTGAGAAGGGTGCAGCCTGGACTCTTGTGAAGGGTGCTCCTGCACTCTTGAGAAGGGTGCCCCCCTGGACTCTTGAGAAGGGCTGCCCCCCTGGACTCTTGAGAAGGGCTGCCCCACTGGAATCTTGAGAAGGGTGCAGCCTGGACTCTTGAGAAGGGTGCCCCCCTGGACTCTTGGGAAGGATGCCCCCCTGGACTCTTGGGAAGGGTGCTCCAGCACTCTTGAGAAGGGTGCCTCCCCTAGTCTCTTGAGAAGGGTGCCCCCTGGACTCTTGAGAAGGGTGCCCTCCGGGACTCTTGTGAAGGGTGCCCCCCTGGACTCTTGAGAAGGGTGCAGCCTGGACTCTTGTGAAGGGTGCTCCTGCACTCTTGAGAAGGGTTCCCCCCTGGACTCTTGAGAAGGGTGCCCCCCTGGACTCTTGAGAAGGGCTGCCCCCCTGGACTCTTGAGAAGGGCTGCCCCACTGGAATCTTGAGAAGGGTGCCCCCCTGGACTCTTGAGAATGGCTGCCCCCCCGGACTCTGAATGGCTGCCCCCCTGGACTGTTGAGAAGGGTGCCCCCTGTACTCTTGAGAAGGGGGCCCCCCTGGACTCTTGAGAATGGCTGCCCCCCTGGACTCTTGAGAAGGGTGCCCCCTGTACTCTTGAGAAGGGGGCCCCCCTGGACTCTTGGGAAGGGTGCCCCCCTTGACTCTTGAGAAGGGTGCCCCCCCTGGACTCTTGGGAAGGGTTCCCCCCTGGACTCTTGGGAAGGGTGCTCCCGCACTCTTGAGAAGGGTTCTTCCTGGACTCTTGTGAGAGGTGCTCCAGCATTCTTGAGACGGGTGCCCCCCCTAGTCTCTTGAGAAGGGTGCCCCCTGGACTCTTGAGAAGGGTGCCCTCCGGGACTCTTGTGAAGGGTGCCCCCCTGGACTCTTGAGAAGGGTGCCCTCTGGACTCTTGAGAAGTGTTAGAAAGGGTAGACGGACCGGGAGGGTCGGCCGGGGTCAGGAGGAGAGGTCTCCGGGGAGAGCCGTCTCCAGCGATCGTACAGACAAGTAACTTCCCCCCCACAGACAGATACCACACACGGATAAGGTTCAGTGTTCTTTATAAGCACTTCTTAAGGTACGGTTGAATGGTACAAGGAGGTCTGGACTCAGGGGTCCCCTTGATTCAAGTCTCTCAAAGCAGGGTAAGGGGTAGCGGGACAGTCTGTCTACCAGTCAGGTAGTTTGGATGAGATGATGATTAGCTCACAATCCTCGAGCTTAGTTGGTACGGGCCGCGGCAGCGCCAGCAGGTCCCGGAAAGATGGTCGATGTACGGTCCGCGGCAGCGCCAGCAGGTCCCGGTGAGGATGGTCGTTACAAAGGGCCGCGGCAGCGCCAGCAGGTCCCGGAAAGATGGTCGATGTACGGTCCGCGGCAGCGCCAGCAGGTCCCGGTGAGGATGGTCGTTACAACGGGCCGCGGCAGCGCCAGCAGGTCCCGACGAGGATGGATGATGTAGAAGGCCGCGGCAGCGCCAGCAGGCAGGACGATGGTTCACAAGAGCGGGCTACGGCAGCGCCAGTAGTCCGTCAAGGCTGAGTTCTCTCGGTGTCTCTCGACTCCAGGATACAACTGCCTTCCTGCTCCGGAGTTGCCCCAGTTATAGGGCAGGCGCTCTTTGATGTCCGGACCCTCGCACTTGGAGGTCGGAGGGCCCGGGATGAAGGTGTCCAGACACCCAGCAGGGGGTGGAGCCAGCGCCTGGGGGAGCTGGAGGCGATCGGCACCTGGCGGGGGAAGAGCTCTTGACACTTCGTCCTCCCATTGACCTGCCAAGTGGTCCGCTCACCTCCCGGGTGGATGGTGGTGCCGGGATGTCGGGGCCGGTCAGGCCCGGGGTTAGGGTCGGGGCGAGGCCACGCGGCCTCGTGGTGCAGGGCCCAAGATGGCGGCTTGAACCGGCCGGGGGAGCCGGTGGGGCTGGGCCCCGTGATGAGTAGAGGTCCGAGGGCAGAAGATCCGTCGGGAGACGGGGTACAGGTGCTTTTCGTGGGTTATGCCTGGTGGGCCGGAGCTCGGGCCCTGTCGTGCGGGGAGGGAGCAAGCCCTTCGTGTGGCCTGTCCAACATGCGTCCCCCCCAGCTGAAGGCGGGGAGAGTCACCCATCTCCTTGGGGACTCTCTTCGTCGAGGCGGAAAAAGCGGGACAGGCCATCCGCGTTGGCGTGGTCTTGGCCTGGTCGGTGCTCCACAGTGAAGTCCATTCCCTGCAGGGAAATGGACCAGCGCAAGAGTTTTGGGTTCTCCCCCCGCACCTGCATCAGCCACTGCAGGGGTCGATGGTCGGTTTGTACCCGGAAGTGGGTACCGAAGAGATAGGGCCGGAGTTTTTTGAGGGCCCACACCACTGCGAAGGCCTCCCTCTCGATGGTGCTCCAGCGCTGTTCTCGGGCCAGGAGACGTCGACTGATGAAGGCCACCGGCTGGTCATGACCTTCGGGGTTTAACTGAGAAAGGACGGCTCCGATGCCGTGGTCGGAGGCGTCGGTCTGTACCATGAATTCCCGACTGTAATCGGGGGCCTGGAGCACAGGGGCGGTGCATAGAGCGGCCTTCAGCTTCTCGAAGGCCGCTTGACAATCGGGGGTCCAGTTAATCCGCTTTGGTTGGTTCTTGGACGTGAGACCCGTGAGGGGCCCCACGATGCTGCCGTAGTCCTTCACGAACCGCCGGTAGTAGCCGGTGAGCCCCAAGAAGGCTCGGACCTCGGTCTGGGTGACGGGGGGCTGCCAGGACTGGATGGCAGCAATCTTAAGTTGTAGTGGGGCCACCAGCCCGCTTCCCACTTGGTGCCCAAGGTAGGTCACAGACCCTTGGCAAATTTGGCACTTGCCGGCCTTAATTGTGAGGCCGGCCCGCTGGAGGGCCTGTAGGACCTCTTGGAGGTGACGGAGGTGGTCGGGCCAGTGGCGGCTGTATACAGCGATATCGTCCAGGTAGGCAGCGCTGAACTCTTCGAGCCCCGCCAAGACCTGGTTCACGAGGCGTTGAAACGTGGCGGGGGCATTCTTCATGCCGAAGGGCATGACCTTGAATTGGTAGTGGCCATCGGGGGTAGAGAAGGCTGACCGTTCCTGAGCCCTGGGTGTGAGGCCGATCTGCCAGTAGCCCGCTGTTAGGTCGAAGATACTGAGGTAGCGGGCGGCCCCCAGCCGGTCGATCAGCTCGTCTGCTCGGGGGATCGGATGAGCGTCGGTCCGGGTGACAGCGTTCAAGCCCCGGTAGTCGACGCAGAATCTCAGTTCAGGTGCGGTGCCGGGGGCAGCGGCTTTGGGGACCAGTACAACCGGACTGGCCCAGGGACTGTCCGAGGGCTCGATGACCCCGATTGCGAGCATCTTGGCCACTTCCTCCTGTATGCAGGCCCGTACCCGATCTGGTACGCGGTAGGCCCGGTGTCGGACAGGGGGACTGTCCCCGGTGTCCACGTCGTGCAAACACCAAGGGGTGACCCCGGGGGTGAGGGAGAACAGGGTAGCGAACTGCAGCAGGAGGTTCCGGCATCCCTGGCGTTGCTCCGAAGTGAGGGCGTTAGAGAGCCGGACCCCGTCCACGGAGCCGTCATTCTCCTGAGTCTTCAGAAGATCCGGTAGGGGTTCGGAGTCTTCCTCTGCCCCACTGTCCGTAGCCATCAGGAGGCTGAGTTCTGAGCGCACAAAGTGTGGTTTGAGTCGGTTGGTGTGGAGGACCCGAAGGGGGTTCCGGGAGGTCCCCAGGTCGATGAGGTAAGTGACGGGGCTTTTGCGCTCGACCACTTTGAAGGGCCCCGTCCACTTATCTTGCAAGGCACATGGTTCGGTGGGGGACATCACCCATACTTGTTGTCCAGGCTCGAACTCAACGGAGGAGGCATTGTGATCATACCACTTCTTCATGTCCTCCTGGCTGGCCTCGAGGTTCGCCTTGGCCATCTCTCTGAAGCGCCGGGTCTGATTGCGTAGGGCCAGGAGGTATTTGAAGACGTCTGGAGGGGTCTTTAGGGGGGCCATCTCCCAACCTTCTTTTACTAGGCTGAGGGGCCCTCGCACAGGGTGCCCGTACAGGAGTTCGAAAGGGCTAAAACCGAGGGACTTCTGGGGAACTTCTCGGTAGGCGAAGAGGAGGCACGGGAGTAGTACATCCCACTGGCGACGGAGGGGCTCTTCCAATCCCCCAATCATCCCCTTGAGAGTGCGGTTAAAACGCTCCACTAGTCCGTTCCCTTGGGGGTGATAGGGGGTCGTGAATCTGTAGGTGACCCCGCATTGTTGCCAGAGGGACTTCATGTATTTGGATATAAAGTTCGTGCCTCGGTCGCTGACGACTTCTCGGGGGAAGCCTACCCGGGAGAAGATCCCCATTAGGGCCCGGCCAACCACCGGAGCTGTCACGGTCCGTAGGGGCACCGCCTCGGGGTAGCGGGTGGCATGGTCCACCAGTACTAAGATGAACCTGTGTCCTTGTGCCGTGCGGGGGTCCAGAGGCCCCACGATGTCTATCCCCACCCTCTCGAACGGGGTGGTGACCACAGGGAAGGGTCGTAGAGGGGCTTTCAGCTTCCGACCACTCTTCCCGCTGGCTTGGCATGTGGGGCAAGATCGGCAGTGGTTCAGGACGTCGTTCCTCATCTTCGGCCAGAAAAAGTGGGTCACTAGGCGGCTGTACGTTTTATCTTGGCCCAGGTGTCCAGCCAGGGGGACATCGTGGGCCAGGTTGAGCAGAAAGTCTCTGAAGCGGAGAGGTACCACCAGTACTCGACCGGCCCCCAGCTCGGCGATTCTTTGCTCGCTGTATAGCAGGTCGTTATCCCAGTAGACCCAGTGAGTTCCGGTGGATTCCCCTGCGTTCTGGGCGCTGGCTTGTTGGCGGAGTCCCTCGAGGGAGGGACAGGTCTTTTGTTCCTGGCGGAACTGTGCTTGGGTGGGCCCCCCCTCTTGACGCCACTGAGCCAGGTCAGGAAGGTCCTGGGGTTGCGCGTCCCCTTCGGCCGTCGGGTCTGGGAGGCTGGCCTCGTCGTTGTCTTCTACTGGGGCGACTGGGGGCGGAGGTGCTGGCCATTCTGGTTCTTCTGATCGAGGGACGGCACGGGCGGCCATGGACCGGGTGGTTATGCAGGCCCAGTCCGGGAGGCCCAGCATCCCCAGGTGCTCTCTTCTCTCAACGGTGGCCCACGGGGAACTCTCAAGGTCATTCCCCAGGAGGCAGTCCACGGGGGCATCGTCCCGGACCGTCACCTTCAACAGGCCGGAGACCCCTCCCCATTCGAATGGAACGCAGGCCATTTGACACATACTTTCAGAGTTGTCTGCCGAGCGGACGGGGCAGAGAATGTTCGGCAGGATCTGCTCGGGCTTCACCAGGTGACAGCGGACGGCCGTCACACTGGCGCCTGTGTCACGCAAGGCCTCGGCTCGCTGTCCATTAATGGTCACCCACTGACCGTATTTCCTGGTGTTAGCGGGTAGGGGAGCCCGCGGGACCATGTCTCTTCCCCCTAAGCACGCCAGGACCATGGCGGCCGGTTCCCACTCTTGCTGGGCCGGCTCATACTCCTCTGGTTCCTCCAATGATCGCTCTTCCCCCAGGGCGGCGGCAGCTACCTGGCGGGGCTTGGGTGTTTGGTTCTGCGGGCAGCTCGGGTCATTGGCGTAGTGGCCGACTCGCTGGCATCGGTGGCACGTGACGTTGGCTCAGACCCCAGGACGCCACGGGGGGTTGCCCCGACCGGCCGGAGCCGGGGTGCTGGCCACGGGTGTTGCGGGCAAGGCGTCTCTCCCTCGCCCCTGGCCCCCTCCGCCTCCCCGAGGACGGTGCTGGCCTTGGTTGTTTCTGTTCTGTTCGTGTGGCCCCCTCCGGCCCACTCGGGTGCTTTCCCATCGGTCAGCTTCGGCGGCGAGCTGCCGGGGGTCAGTCAGCTTACTGTCGAGGAGGTGCTGCCTGAGCTCGACGAAGCAGTTGTTCGACAGGTGCTCCCATACCATCAGGTTAAAGAGTTGTTCGTAGGTGGTGACCTGGCTCCCCTTTATCCAACCCTCGAAGGCACGGCTGAAATAGTTCACGTATTCTACCCAAGTTGTACCTGGGATCCGGGTGCAATCTCTGAACCTCTGGCGGTACATCTCGGGTGTGAGGCCGTAGCGGGTGAGGAGGGCAGCCTTCATGTGGTCGTAGGACGACATTTGGTGATCTGGGAGCTGCAGTAGGGCATCGCGCCCCTCGTTGATAAACCTCCCCCAGAGTCCGGCTCCCCAATCACTCCGGTCGATCCGGTGGGAGGTCATGGCGATCTCGTAGGCTTTAAACCACTGTTGTATGTCGTCTTCTCGGACATACTCGCGGACAACATCCTTGGGGATGTGGACTTTTTTCTCGATTGGCCCCGGGGTGTGTGGTCGCTCAGGCACCCCCAGTTCTTTATTCTGTTTCCGAAGTTCTATTTCCGCCAGTTTGCGCTCGTGCTCGAGCGTTATTTTTTTCTCCTCCAGCTCTCTCTGTCTCTGCTTCTCTTCTCGTTCATCTCGGAGCCGCATGTGCTCGAGGTTGAGTTTCTGTTCAGCTAACTTGAGTTCCCCATCCATCTTGAGTCGTGCCATTTCCAACTTGTGCAATCTGGTTCTTTCTCTTTCTCGGATCTCCTCCTGCGAGAGGCCCGTTCCCCGCTCCTCGGGAGCCGTGGCGTTCCCCTCTGGTGTGATGCTGCTTTGGTCGGAGGGTCCGGCGACCCCAGTTTCTGTCCACGACTCTAGGGCGTGCTTTAGATCATCTTTGGTACTCAGGCCGGTGGTAGCAATGCCAAGTTCTATGCAGAATTGTCTCAGTTCGCGGTGGTTGTATTCTTCTAATTTATCCATTTGGAATTTCTCGGTGGAGTTGCTATCTTTGGCTGACATCGTGTTGTTGTCGTGGGGTGAGCTACTCTCTGTACGATTACGCGTTGATTCGGATCGCGCCGCTGGCCACCAATGTTAGAAAGGGTAGACGGACCGGGAGGGTCGGCCGGGGTCAGGAGGAGAGGTCTCCGGGGAGAGCCGTCTCCAGCGATCGTACAGACAAGTAACTTCCCCCCCACAGACAGATACCACACACGGATAAGGTTCAGTGTTCTTTATAAGCACTTCTTAAGGTACGGTTGAATGGTACAAGGAGGTCTGGACTCAGGGGTCCCCTTGATTCAAGTCTCTCAAAGCAGGGTAAGGGGTAGCGGGACAGTCTGTCTACCAGTCAGGTAGTTTGGATGAGATGATGATTAGCTCACAATCCTCGAGCTTAGTTGGTACGGGCCGCGGCAGCGCCAGCAGGTCCCGGAAAGATGGTCGATGTACGGTCCGCGGCAGCGCCAGCAGGTCCCGGTGAGGATGGTCGTTACAACGGGCCGCGGCAGCGCCAGCAGGTCCCGGAAAGATGGTCGATGTACGGTCCGCGGCAGCGCCAGCAGGTCCCGGTGAGGATGGTCGTTACAACGGGCCGCGGCAGCGCCAGCAGGTCCCGACGAGGATGGATGATGTAGAAGGCCGCGGCAGCGCCAGCAGGCAGGACGATGGTTCACAAGAGCGGGCTACGGCAGCGCCAGTAGTCCGTCAAGGCTGAGTTCTCTCGGTGTCTCTCGACTCCAGGATACAACTGCCTTCCTGCTCCGGAGTTGCCCCAGTTATAGGGCAGGCGCTCTTTGATGTCCGGACCCTCGCACTTGGAGGTCGGAGGGCCCGGGATGAAGGTGTCCAGACACCCAGCAGGGGGTGGAGCCAGCGCCTGGGGGAGCTGGAGGCGATCGGCACCTGGCGGGGGAAGAGCTCTTGACACTTCGTCCTCCCATTGACCTGCCAAGTGGTCCGCTCACCTCCCGGGTGGATGGTGGTGCCGGGATGTCGGGGCCGCTCAGGCCCGGGGTTAGGGTCGGGGCGAGGCCACGCGGCCTCGTGGTGCAGGGCCCAAGATGGCGGCTTGAACCGGCCGGGGGAGCCGGTGGGGCTGGGCCCCGTGATGAGTAGAGGTCCGAGGGCAGAAGATCCGTCGGGAGACGGGGTACAGGTGCTTTTCGTGGGTTATGCCTGGTGGGCCGGAGCTCGGGCCCTGTCGTGCGGGGAGGGAGCAAGCCCTTCGTGTGGCCTGTCCAACAAGAAGGGTGCCCCCTGGACTCTTGAGAAGGGTGCCCCCCTGGACTCTTGAGAAGGGCTGCCCCATGGACTCTTGTGAAGGGTGCTCTTGCACTCTTGAGAAGGGTGCAGCCTGGACTCTTGAGAAGGGTGCAGCCTGGACTCTTGAGAAGGGTGCAGCCTGGACTCTTGAGAAGGGCTCTTCCTGGACTCTTGTGAGAGGTGCTCCTGCACTCTTGAGAAGGGTACCCTCCTAGACTCTTGAGAAGGGAGCCCCCCTGGACTCTTGAGAAGGGTGTCCCCCCTAGTCTCTTGAGAAGGGTGACCCCCAGACTCTTGAGAAGGGTGTCATCCGGACTCTTGAGAAGGGTGCCCTCCTGGACTCTTGAGAAGGGTGCCCCCCTGTACTCTTGAGAAGGGTGCCCTCCTGGACTCTTGTGGAGGGTGCCCCCTGGACTCCTGAAGATCGGTGTCCCATGGAATCTTGGGAAGGGTGCCCCACCCGGACTCTTGTGAAGGGTGCTCATGAACACTTGAGAAGGATGACCCCCTGGACTCTTGTGAAGGGTGGTGCGCTGGACTATCGTGGACGGGTGCCCACCTGGACTCATGAGAAGGGTGCCCCTGATCCCATTTCGGGCTACTACTTTCTGAGAACTGGATTCGGGCCACTACTTGGATTCGGGCCACTACTTTCTGAGAACTAGAATAGCTGCAGTTCTTAAAACCAAAATCCCCTTTCTGGGAACCTCTTGAGAAATCACACTAATAAAAGACTGAGTATTTTCTCACCAGCATCCAAATATGTCTCACCCCCTGTTCACTCTCTCTTCTTACTCACAGGTGCTGAATCCAGCCGCAAAATGAGGCGATGCATTTAAAACATTTCACAAGTGGGCCCGAATATGGCTGTCACTTCCTAGTACACTGACAACCTTGGGCCATGGGCTGTACAGCGTGCCAGTCTGCCGCCACCTGTGAGCTGGACAGAGTGTCAGTTTTCTGCCACCTGTGAGCTGGACAGAGGGTCAGTCAGTTGCCACCTCTATGAGCTGGACAGAGTGCCAGTTCGCTAGCACCTCTGTCAGCTGGACAGCGTGCCCATTTTCTGCCACCTGTGAGCTGGACAGCGTGCCAGTCTGCTGTCAATTTGACATTGTGCAAAACAGTTCAGAAGAGTCAGAGTGCCCGCACAGGTTTCCAGCTCTAGAACAGCCGCCGATCCCTGGAACACATGTGGCTGTCCTGACGCTATGTTATGTTGTGTTAATATAACTTTTAAAGCGCATGAATACCCGGAGGTGTCTTGGTGCTAAACCTGACCGTAAGCCCTGGGGAATGAAAGGGAAGAAGAATTAATTTAAGAATAACCGAGTTTTCAGGTCTTTGCTGAATGAGGTAAGAGAATTGGCAGCTGTAATGTCCATAGGTAGCATACTCCATAGTTTAGCCGTGCCATGGCCTATGCTTCGACCTCCCCAGCTCGAGGTTCGAATCCTTGGAACCATCATCATCCTGGCATTGGTGGACCTTGGCTGTCTGCCAGGGTGGTACCAGGAGAAGATACTTTTCAGAGATACCGATCCTGTGATATTCAAGGCATTATAGGCTAGTCAGAGTGCCTTGAACATGATGCGTTGTGCCACTGGAAGCCAGTGAAGTTTCCGGATGTCTCTAGAAACGGATTCATACTTTGGTAGGTTCAATAAGAGCCTGGCGGCTGCGTTTTGCACCATCTGAAGTTTTTAGGTCTTGCCTGACCCAGCGCATGCGCTGGTCCGGCGAGACTTATTGAGAGGGCTCCAAAAAGTGCTTCCAGGCCAGCCTAGTGCTACAGTGCATGTGCGCGGGCGCCGCTTTTACCGTGATTACTTTCATTTTCGCGGCTGCACGGCCGCTTGGCATAGCCAATAGGTCTCGCTTTTGGGACCTTATAAGTATTTAGTTATGCAACTGTTGCATGGCTAAACACTTATAAGGTCCCAAAGGCGAGACCTATTGGCTAAGCCAATGCTTGTTTCAGATGTTGCTTCTGCATCTCAAAATAGAGGCTGTTACAGTAGTCTAACTTAGATAGTACAAATGTAGTTACAACCGTCCTCCTGGAATCAGAGGGGATGTATCGTCCTCCTGGAATCAGGGGGGGGGGGGGTGTGTGTACCGTCCTCCTGGAATCAGGGGGATCTCCCATCCTCCTGGTATCAGGGGGGGTGTACCGTCCTCGTGGAATCAGGGGGGGTGTACGTCCTCCTGGAATTAGGGGGGGGGGGTGTCGGGAAGAACCTTCTTCAGTTTCTCAGATAAAAGGTGTCCAGACCGTGGCATTGGTTTGCTGGGAGAAGGTGAGTTTATTATCAATCAGGCCCCCGCGGTTCTTTGCCTTTTCTGCAGGTTTTGGTAACTCTGATCTCAACCGGCCACCACAGTCAGTCCCCTCTAGGTTGGAGATCACCAAAGATCACCTCTTCGGTTTTGTCCGCATTCAATTTGAGACAGTGCCTGCCCACCCAGCTGCTGGTTTCCCTCATGCAGTTTTGAAACTGCGTTGCGGGGGTGCTTGATTTTTAGGAGCCGCAATCACAATGTATCCTCGGTATATGATGTTAAATTGAAACCGAAGTGTTGGATTAAAGAGCCGGCTCTGACACATAAATGTTAAACAGGGATGGGCTAAGCGACAAACCCTGAGGGACCCCACAAGGGAGCACGTAAGGAGCAGAGAGGCCAGGATCTGAATGGGTACCGTCTGAACTCCCCCACATCTTGTACCGCAAAGGTGCTTGGTGCACACGGACTGGAAACTAGATGTCCTGCAGAGCCCTGCTCTGGGTCTGATATCTGCAACGGGCTCCATATTCACTTACGAAGCCGTCCCTAGCGCCTAGAGGTCATTCAGCTGGCACTATGCTCATGTGTGACCTACTTACCTTTATCAGCCGTCTGGCTGCATTGTCGTGCTCCCTCACAAAGCGTTATCAAGCTCACTGAGGCAGGAAGGAGGGCTCAGTGAGTTACACGCTCATTGTAGAATGTGCATGTGTGGGCGGGGCTTGTTTGTGGGTTCAAACCGGTCCGAACTAGTTCAACCTCTCTCATTTTTGAAATGTACAACGTTAATAATATTTGACTGCTTAATAAATGCACCTGTTATGCAAGCGCCGATCGATCACAGCGCTTAGTTTCTACACCAAGAATTGAAATGCTATATATTTAATCAGCATTGGCATAGACGTGACGTTATTAAAATTATATTATTGCCAATGACGTCCTCACAGGCTGCAGCAGTCCCTCAACCTACTGAGCTGTTTCACGGGTGGATTGTCTCTGATGATCTCTGGTCACGACAGGGTTAATATTACACAGCGAGCGCAGCAGTTCGGAATGTATCAACCTGGGGAGGATGAAAGCTTCCTCTGGCGATCCAGACCGTGTACGCAGGCACACTAACCCACTGAACTATCTTGCTGGCAGTGTCAGTAAATGACTGCCACGTGCGCGACGCACTCCTGACTTGGACAGACTTTCTGCATTTACACAAGTCTGGCGGCCTGGGGGCTGCGTCCTGGAGAGTGGGGGCAGAAGAGGAGTGTAGGGCGAGGGGGGGGGGGGGGGTGGCGAACACGTGGACCCCCACAGGATTAACCCACCCTGCCTGAATATAGCAGCTCACACAGATGGCATTGTCCTTCTATGAACCCAGTCACCAGCCCATTAATGGCCGAGGACTTGTCCTCCGTGAAGTTCTCGGACCCGGTATCGCGACATAAAAAACACTCTGAGAAGTGAATTAAAAAAGATTAACAAACGCACACACGCAGACACACAGACATACATACACACACGGACACACACGGACACACACATACATGCATGCACCTATATACAGACACACACACCTATATACATACACACAGACACATACATACACCTATATACAGACCCACAAACATACATACGCATACACACATCCAGACAAACACACACATGTACTGATACACACAGCTATGCAAACAGGAGGAGTGTGACTCAATGGTTAGAGCGGCAGACCCTGAAGCAGAGTTCTGGCCAGGGACCAGGGTTTGATTCCCGCCTTGGCGGGCTCGGGCTCAATTTCCTCGGACCTGTCTATTCTCGCCTCGGTGCCTATTCTAATCAGGGGCCCCACGCTGCAACTCTGGGCAATAGCTTGCTTAGCCTCCACACCGGCCCCAACAGCGCTAAGGATGCCTGGCTTCACCCTGGGGGTGCCCAGGAGTGGACACTTCACAGGGAAAGCCAGGAGGGGTTCCACAGCGGTATGAGTATCAGCGCCAGGAAACCGCAAAGGCGACACCGCAAGGTGTCTGTCTGGTGACAGTGCGCTCTATAAGTACCTTGACATTTACATTTACAAACATGATCTATATACGTACACAAAGGGACACAATCACATACATATATATATATATACACATACAGACACACATCCAGCCAAACTCACATACACATATGTACTCACAGACACAAACGCACAGCGATATACAGACGCACACTCAAATACACAAAACACTGAGACACACACAGTTCAACACACTGAGACATAGAAACACCGACAGAAACATTCAAACCCACTAAGACATACGGAGAGACGCATAGACACACAGCCGGTCAGACACACACACTTACATGCACACACACATGTACAGGGTCAATCGCTCAGAGACATACATAACCGCACACATAGGCACCAACACACACACACGCAGTCACAAACTTAGACACACACACAGGGGCCTTGTCAAGCGCTACATAAATGCTGCAATACTCCAGGCACACTTCCACGTCATGTGCCACAGAAAGAGAGGAACATATTTGTACACGTGCAGATCAGACACATGGCAACAAATAATAAAACTACTGATTATTAAAAACAATAGTCATATTTTACAGTAATAATAGTACATAAGTGCCACGAATGACAATTATCATTAATAATCACAATAACAACAGTGGTAGTGATGGTAATCATACTAGTAATAACCATATTAATCATTCTAATAATACGGCTCTCACCTCCCAACACCTCCAGGCCAGGGCTCTCTCTGCCGCACGGAGACCAGGACCGGGTGGGCACTGCCGCAGGGCACACACGCCTCAGGGGGTGAGCCGGGCAGGGCTGGGACTGCTGCAGGGCACACACGCCACAGGGGGGGGAGCCGTGCCGGGCTGGCACTGCCGCAGGGCACACACGCCTCAGGAGGTGATCCGGGCCGGGCTGGCACTCCTGCAGGGCACACAAGCCAGCGGGGGTGAGCCGGGCTGGCACTGCTGCAGGGCACACACGCCTCTAGGGGTGAGCGGGCCGACACTGCCACAGGGCACACAAGCCTCTGGGGGTGAGCCGGACCGGGCTGGCACTGCTGCAGGGCATACACGCCTCTGGGGTGAGCCGGGCCGGGCTGGCACTGTTGTAGGGCACACACGCCTCAGGAGGTGAGTCGGGCCGGGCTGGCACTGCCGCAGGGCACACACGCCTCTGGGGGTGAGCCGGGCTGGCACTGCTGCACGGCAGACACGCCTCTGGAAGTGAACCTGGCAGACGTGACCTCGCTCAGCTGCCATGGGGGATAGGGGGTGGGTGTGGGGGGCGAGGAGTGGAGTGCCCTCAGCAGGAATGTGTCCGTGGAAAGGGAGGTGGCATCTGGTGATGTCTGGGGGAGTAGGGTGGGCCCTGGGGAGGAGGTGGGAGGGGCCTTAAAGCTGCAATGGAGAGGGCCCTGGGAGCTTCACCGGGAGGGGCTCTTTCTGCTGTACTGGGGGGTGTGTGTGTGTGTGGGGGGGGGGGGGCAGGAGTTGCACTGGAAGAGGGCTGCACAGAGAGAGGCCCTTTCAGCTGTACTGAGAGGGGGCTCTGGGGGTTGCACTTGAAGGGGACTACTGTGGGTGGGGGGAGGGTGGCTGGGCATGCACACGAAGGCTCCCTGTGAGATGTACTGAGAGGGGGCTTTGGGGGTTGCACTGGAGGGGGGCTGCAGTTGGCGCTGCATCCAAAACCTCCCAGTGAGCTGCACTGAGAGGGGGCTCTGGGGGTTGCACTGGAAGGTGATTGGGCCTACCGTAAAAAGGGGATTTGGGGGCTGCACTTGAAGCCCCCCTGTGAGCTGCACTGAGAGGGGGCTCTGGGGGTTGCATTGGAAGGGGACTGAAAAGGGGGGGTGGGGAGGGTGTAGCGCCCGAAGGCTCCATGTGAGCTGTACTGAGAGGGGGCTTTGGGCGTTGCACTGGACGGGGGCTGCAGTGGGTGTTAGGGGTGCTGCAGTGGAGAAGGGCCGCACTGAGAATGGGATCTGGGGGCTGCACTGGAAAGGGGGTTGGGCTGCACTGGAAGGCTCCACATGAGATGCACTGAGAGGGGGGCCCTGGGAGTTTCACTGGAAGGGGGTGCAGTGGGAAGAGCTGCACTGCAAAGGGGATCTGGGGGTGCACTGGAAGGGGCTGTGGGCTGCAGTGGGGAACGGCTGCAATGAGAAGGGAATCTGGGGGCTGCACTGGAAGGAGGCTGCACTGGAAGCCTCTCTGTGAGCTGCACAGAGAACCGTATCCGAGGGTTTCACTGGAAGAGGGCTGCAGTGGGGAAGAGCTGCACAAAGAAGGGGATCTTGGGGTGCACTGGAAGGGGCTGGGGCTGCATCGGGGAACGGCTGCAATGAGAAGGGGATCTGGGGGTTGCACTGGAAAGGGGGCTGGGCTGCACTGGAAGGCTCCATGTGAGATGCACTGAGAGGGGACCCTGGGAGTTTCACTGGAAGGGGGTGCAGTGGGGAGAGCTGCACTGAAAAGGAGATCTGGGGGTTGAACTGGAAGCCTCTCTGTGAGCTGCACTGAGTAGGAGAAAAGGGGGTTGCACTAGAATGGGACTGCAGTGAGGAAGGGCTGCACTGAGGGGGGGGGGGGGGTCTGGGAGTTGCACCGGAAGCTTCTCTTTGAGCTGCACAGAGAATGGTATCCGAGAGTTTCACTGGAAGAGGGCTGTAGTAGGGACGATCTGCACAAAGAAGGAGATCAGGGGGTGCACTGGAAGGGGCTGGGGGCTGCAGTGAGGAACGGCTGCAACGAGAAGGGGAACTGAGAATTGCACTGGAAAGGCGATGGGGCTGCACTGGAAGGCTACCTGTGAGCTGCACTGAGAAGGCGTAATGGCGGTTGCACTAAAAGGGAACTGCAGTGGGGAAGGGCTGCACTGAGCGGGGGGAAGGGCTCCACTTTGAAGGAGGCTGGGGCTGCAGCGGAAGGGATCCTTTTGAAGTATGACACGTTCCGGGTGATTCTCTCTCCCCTCCGAGTGGCAGTGACACAAGTTCCTTTGACGGCTTCCACTGTCCAGGGCTCTTTTTCAAACCTCAGCCGGAACTTGCTTCCGAGTGTTCTATTCTTTATGAGCACAACATCACCTGGGGCAATGTCCGGTACCACCGCTCTCCGTCGGGTATCGGCATGCGCATGGGCCCTCTGGCGTTGAGTATCAATTGCACTGTCATCCGGGGCCTCAGGTCGCCACTCCGGGTGGTATCGTGTCCGTGACCACTCTTCCCATCAGCAAGTGTGCCGGAGCGGCTCCAGTGGTGGAGTGAGGCGTCTGGCGGTAACTCCGAAGGAAAGTGAAAATGGCCAGCTCTACTGACTGGTTCTTGTCGTGAGCTATGCGGATTACTTTATTAAGGGTCCTCATGAACCTTTCTGCTTCCCCGTTCGCCTGCGGCCAGCGGGGCGTGATTCTCCGGTGACGTATGCCCAAAGTTTGCAGGTACGTGGCGAACTCCTGGCTCTGGAAAGGGGACCCATTGTCCGTCCTGATCTCTCTCACTAGTCCATGTGTGGCCATGATTTTTTTTAGCTTGGGGATTACTTCACTGGCGCTGAGTGCCGACAGTATCTCAACCTCAGGATATTTTGAGTGATCGTCAATTGCCACTAGAGTGTGGCGCCCATCCGGCAGGCTGCCAAAGTCCACACTTATTTGGGACCATGGAACTCTTGGCCGAGGTGCTTCCCCAGTAACTTGACATGGGTGGCAAGCACGAACAGTGGCTTCTACGAGGTCATCCATGAGTGGGAACCAGACCTTTGTACGAAGTCTCGATTTGGACTTTACCATGCCTTGATGGCCTACATGGGCTAAGTCTACCATTCGCTGAGTTAGTGACGTCGGGATGACAAGTCTATGTCCCCTCAGCAGGCACCCCGTGTTGTCCTCGGTCAGCTCATCCCTTACATGGTATAAGCTGTCCATTATCCGTCGTGCCATGGGTGTCAGGCTCCTCCATTCTTCCTTGGCTCTGTTCCAGTTGTTGTTCTGGACGGCTTGCTTGGCCCTCTGCAGACACTCATCCTGGCTGGTGGCTTGTTGGAGGCTGGCCATGGAGATGGGTATGGGACATGATCGAGCAGTGACACATCTCACATACTCTTCTGTGTCAGCGGCTTCTTCCATCTCTTGGGGAGTAGCTTTCCGAGGATGGCGGGAGAGGTAATCAGCCGGGTTCTGTGCCCCGGGTTGGTATTCTATCTTGCAATTGTAATTTTGCAATTGAAGTATCGACTTCTCAATTCTTGGTGGTGGTTTTGTAGAGGTCCCCGAGAATAGTGAGACCAAAGGCTTGTGGTCGGTTGTTACCACGAACGGTTTTCCATACACGATGAAAATGGTGACAACCCCAGTGAATTGCAATGGCCTCCTTCTCTACCTGGGAGTACCGTTGCTCCGTCTCTGTAAGTGACCGGCTTGCGAATGCCACCGGAGCCCATTCAGCTTGAGGCGTCTTCCGTTGGAGGAGAACAGCATCCAGTCCTACCGGACCAGCATCCACGGCAATCAAAGTGAGCTTAGCAGGGTCAAAGAATGTGAGTGTCGTTGCTTCGGAGAGCGCCTCCTTGATTTTTTCAAAAGCCCGGGCTTGCTCGCTGCCCCACGTCCACGGAGTGGACTCTTTTGTCAGTTCTCGCAGGGGGACTGTCAAATTGGCCAAGTCTTGGATGAATCTTCCACAGTAGTTAACCATTCCTAGGAAGCTTCGAACTTCAGTAATATTTGTGGGAGCGGCTGCTTCTTTGATGTCCTTCACCTTCTCGGGATCGGGGTTTACTCCCTCCGCAGAGAAGGTGTACCCAAAGAACTGTAACTTGTTGTACAGGAACTCACACTTTTCTCGATGCAACGTGAGGCCGGCGTCTCGAATCCGACGCAGTACTTGAAGCAGTTGCTCATTGTGTTCCTGGACTGTCTTCGCATGGACCATAATGTCATCGCTGACATTGATTGCCCCCGGGATTCCAGCGATGAGTTCCTGTATTACGTTTTGGAATACCTCGGCGGCACTCGACACTACGAAGCTTAACCGTGTGTATCGCCTGAGTCCTACATGTGTCGAAAATGTTGTAATGTTTCGGGAGGCTTCGTCTAGTACCAGTTGGTGGTACCCCGACCGGAGATCCAATTTCGAGAACCACCTGGCGCCCACCATCTCCCCGATTAGGTTGTCGATGGTGGGAGTGATGTGGCGCTCCCTCTTGATCGCGACGTTGGGGAGTCGCATATCAACACATATCCTTACCGCGCCTGGCTGCTTAGGCTTCCTCGCCACCACTATGGGAGACACCCAGGGGGTGGGTCCCGATACCTTCTCGATTATTCCGGCCGCTTCAAGCTTTTTCAGCTCCTCCTCCACCAGGGGCCTGAGGTGGAACGCTATCCGCCGGTGTCGTAAGGCTACCGGTTGGACTGTTGAGTCTATATGGAGGTGGATTTCCTTTCCGCGAAACTTGCCGATCCCTTGGAACACCTCTTCAAACTCTTCCAAGATGTGGTGCATGGAGTCTTGGTGCACCCGAACGCGAAAGTCACTACTCCTAGATCCTCCGCTGCTCGGCATCCCAGGAGCATGCCCTGGCCATCCTCCATGACGTAGATGTTTGACGTGATCGACCGTGTTCCGTGAGAGATGACTGTCTTGAACCTTCCCCGCACTCTCAATGGTGCCTCTTGGCCATACACAAACACTGTTATCGTTGACGGGTGTAGAACTGGCTTCGGGTGCATTGTGCTGTATAGGGTGGCGGCCATAATGTTGATACTGGCTCCGGTGTCCACGACTGCGGTGATCACTTGCGACCCCACGCGGACGTTGCATTGCAGGAGACGTCATGCTTTGCGCGTCGCGGTGCCTATCATATGAATTTTGTGCACCACTCTCTCCTCCTCATCATCGTCATCCATGTCGCTGGTTGCCGGATCTCTTTCATCAACAGCGTTTACTGCCGGGTGGGGCTTGCGGTATCTTTTAGACTGATACACCTTTTCGACGTGATTGAAGCGACCGCACCCCGAGCATCTCTTCCCTCGTACCGGACACTCCGCCGCGGCATGTGGCAGACTCCCGCAGTATCCGCATGACTTTGGTTGTTCCGGAGCGGTGGCTCCCGCCCCTTTCTGCTTGGGCCTTGCTGACACCACGTTGACGGGTTTAATCTTCACCGGCGCTTGAAGTGCTGCTTCCATGTGCGCAGCGCGCGCTTTCGACAGTTCTTTGGTCCGACTCATCGTCAGTATCTCTGCCAGTGGTTTGACAGATTCCTCCAGTATCCGCTCTCGCAACTTGGCTGACGCGCACCCCTGGATTATTTGCCCTCTTATTTCCTCTGTTTCGTCTCGAAAACCACATGTGGCTGCTAAGTTTTTGAGGCGGGCATGAAACTTATCCAACGACTCCTCTGGAAGTTGGCGCGCTTGTCGGAATATGAATCGCTCATAGTCGCGGTTCGCCATCGGTTCGAAATGTTCATTTAGCGCAGCTATCAGCGTTGTGTGCATTTTGGGAGTAGCTTCTGCGAGCGTCTTGACAATATTGTGAATGTCCTTACCCCCTAGGTGGATGATCATTGCTCGTTTTTGGTCTCTATGGACTTTGGTGGCTTAAAAAAATATGCGCACCCTGTCCTCCCAATCCTTCCATTTGGCCGCCACTGCCGACGGTGACCCCTCCACTGTGAATGGTTCGATTGGTGGTATATTAGTCATGGCTTGCGTGTGTTGCCTCCGCCAGGCGAGACCTGCTGGTGATTTGGGTGTGCTTCCCCCTCTGACACTCCCCTCTCCAGGGAACCTGATGACTTATTGTAGAGGGGTGGCTGTGAGTCCCTTTTCCAGGCTATGCGTGACTTGCATTCCCTCCTTGGGCCCCAGGCACACCGTTGCTATTACTCACGGGCACTCCTGCTGGACCGGTGCTCTCCCTTCGACACACGCCTATTCTAGTGCTCAGGAATGCACTCGCGTGGATGAGGTCTCCCCCAGGGCACGTGGCAGCAAGCTCCAGGCAGTCGCTTCGTGGGAACGCTCCGATGCGCTCCGATCCACTTCCAGGCCACAGCCACGTGGTGCGCGCTAGCAGCCCCACCTCCGCGCGTGTATGCGCGCTCAGGGCAATGCCGAGCAGCACGATGCGCTGTCGGGTTCCAGCTCCGCACTGGAGGCGGCAATGACGGGCAGCGACGCTGCGCAGGAGCACGAGCACCGCGAGAGACGGGACACTCGTGGCCGCCACACCCGCGTACAACACGTCGGCGAGGGCACGCCCACCCTCGTTGCCAGTTTATGTGGTGTCCTTGGGGTCCCGGGGGTAAGCGCTTGCCGCTCGATAATGTTGATGCGGGGCCTGCGCGGGAAATGACACACGGGGACACGGTGCTTGTGTTGCTTAGTCCGCCGCCGCAGCCGTTCTGGCGTACGTGCGTACGTGACTGTCTTTTATTCGACATACACACGTGACCAGACGCATACGCCCCAGCGTATCGCGTCAGGGTCACGACATCACATAGGACCTTCCCCTGTCATCTGGGCAACAAACACACTCCCAAAGCATGTCAGCACCGCCAACAACTGTGCCATCGAGAGCCCAGGCCCAGTGGCACAGCTGAGTGGGTTCAGCACCTGCTGTAGTGGTGTGTGTAACCTCCAGGCACAGTTTCACATCCACCAGGGCTGAGTCTGTACGGCTTTCATCCACAAGGGCAGCGCACTCCGGGCGCCCTGTGTGATCGTGAGCAGGTCTGTGCCCGTGGTTTGAGGTGTCAATCACCCGCCGAGCTGTCATTAACATTCCTTCAAGGGATCGCCTTGTTGTTGTCAGAGGGGGCCACGAGCTTGAAGAACAGACGGGGTGCGCGCACGAGTCTCAGACAAAACCTACTGAAATGACCGTCCTATGAGCAGAGCTTTATTGTGATGTGGGGCCATGAAACACTTCCGGTGGGGAGAAGGGGCAGCCCATCTGTCTGCCTCCACCCCGAGAGTCTCGGGAACCAGTCCGACCTCTGTCTTGTAAATGAAATAGATTTTATATATTTTTGTAATTAGTTCACTTTATCTGGCTTCCTCTCAAAGGCAGATCCGCCTGCAAAATCGCCTGGATTACCCACAAAGCCCTTCACCTAAAGTCCCCGATCTACCTCTCAAGTAAACTCACAACAGCAGGCTGCTGCGTCTGATGAGAAGCACCGACACTCTCCTCCTCGTCCCCCCTCTACTAAAAAGAAAGTCTCTCAATCTCGTTCCTTCTCTGGTGAAGCTCCCAACATCTGGAACGCCCTCCCTATAGATTCACGCTGTGACCCCTCATACTTCAGCTTCAAAAAAGACCTCAAACTTTACCTGCTTAACAAATATTGGGGCCCTTAAATCTTCTCTCCTCTCACGTGCTAAACCCTCTCCTTTCTCCCTCCCACCTATACACCCCGCCACCCCCTTGGACTTTTATTGCCCTTCTTTTTCCCTACTCTCTCTCCCCCTCCCCCTCCTCCTCTCCCTTACCCCATCCCTCCATTCCTTCACCCCTCCTCTCACACCCAACCTACTCCCTACATACCCTGACCACTGAGCTGACCTCCTGTTGCTGTAAAAAAAAAGTGTATATTCCTGTTACTTTTGTCTGCGATCTAATGTTTCCGTCACATATTTATCAACGCAAACTATATTTTTATTGTGTTCTCTATATTGATCTTGTCTGAATGCTGCATTTTTTACCGTATTTACTTACTATACCATGTGCAATTCTTCTATTACTTTTTACTGTATTATTTTCAAACTTATGTGAAGCGCTCTGATACCCATGGGAGTAGCCAGCGCTAAATAAAACCTTTTAAAATAAATTAAATAAATACATCTAAAAAAAAGACCCCGCCCCCCTGTCCTGCTTGAATTACGGGGTTCAAAAGAGTCACTGTTCAGTTCACAGTGGTAGGCGTTGGGTCCAAGGATCCCATTTGCACACGTAAAACTGATTTACGCCTGTAAATAGGATCAACATATGTTTTCATCACATTCTACAATGTTTACAAAACTTCAAGAGCGGTGAGGTAGGAGTGCATCATTTACTCATGTGTCTGTAAACTACATCCTCTTAACCCCCATTTACAAAACATTTCAAGTGACTTAGGGGCTGATTTAGATCTTGGCGGGTTTGGCCCCGCTATCGCTTGCCCGTCGGATTCTCCGTCTGCCTATTAGGAGGTCTACCCGCTCTATTTAGATGCTGGTGGGTCGATTGATGAGAGACTGCCGTAGTACCGCTGTCTCCGTCAGAGTTTTCCTCCCGCGTCGAAGGCGCCATAGGCAAAAACTGCTCATGTAGCGAGTCCAGCCAGTTTTACTGCCGGCTCAATCACAATGTGCCTTCCCGCCGACGCAACTGTGGCAGGGAAACGTCCACACCTGAGTTGGTGGATTGGAAAGGATATAAGGCAGAAACTTTCTTCTTCCTGTTTCACACTTTATTTTCCGCCGTGGATCCAGTTGTCCAACTCCTGCCTTTGCTGCTACTATTTGACCACGAAGCAAATCAACCCAACCATCGCCGGATTCAAAGTTAAGTTTCTATTTTTACTTGTTGCCTTTTGACTTGTCTGTTTACATTTGCTCTGGACTCATGCATTTTTAAATCTCTCTTACAGGCAATAACATACTAATGTGCAATGCATATGTTTGTAATGTTGTCGTCTAAGAAATGTAAAGAAACACACCTGTAAAATTTTATTCAATGTACAAATTTGGTGCAAGCTGCCTTCATAACAACGGACACTTACATAAAAATTGACATTCAGCAAAAAATCTAAAAGTGACCATACAGATGTATTTAATTAATTTTCATAAAGTGTAAAATAAAAACCAAATGCATTACATATAATTGGGATAAGTGAAAGTTAAAATAATGTAGATTTTGCACTAGAAAACGTAAAATGTTTTTATTAAAATAACTGTAAAAGCAATGTTATTGCCAAACAGGCTGCTGGACTTTTGCCCCAAACCTGCCTCCTAACCAGACTGCCAAAGGGGAACATCCTCAGGAGGGGGCATCTAATGGGCACAGAGCAGGCCCCTCATGGACCTTTCTTCGGAGGGGTGGGATTGGGTTTGGCAGGGGTTAGGGACAGGTAAACTGTACATTTCTCTCATGAGTAAGGGTGGGAGGGATGGGAGAGGATTGGCTTTTGGAGGTAGAAGGAGCTGGAGTGGGTGATTTGCATGTGTCTGTTGGTTTTGCAGTTGCATATGGGTCTGGTGTAGGTTGTGTATGTTTGGGTGTTTGCTTTCTGGCAGGTGTATGTAGCTAGGGGGAGTGTGTACCTTTTGTGTTTGGTGGGTGTTGTTTTGCATGTTGGTGTGCTTGTGGTGAGGGTATTGGTTTAGATGAGTGTGCAGTTGAGGTGGTTGGTGTGCTTGTGGTACATGTGGGTGTATGTTTTGAAGTTGCCTGTGGGTCTGGTGAATGTTTGGATGTGTGTGGTTTGGCAGGTGTCTTGTTTTCGATTGAGTGTGTGAATTTGTGTTTGGTTGGTGATGTTTTGCATGTAGCTGTGTGTTTGGATGAGTGTGCTGTTGAAATGGTTGGTGTGGTTGTGGTGCTTGCGGGTGTAGAGGTGTTTGTGGTTGTGGTGGTTATGGGTGTGCTGGTAGATGTGGGTGTTTTGGCAGTTGTGTGTGTGTGGTGTTGGTTGTGGGTATGGTTTTGGTGCAGGTGGGCATGCTGGTGGTTGTGCTGGTGGTTGTGGGTCTGCTGGGGGCTGTGGTGCTTGTGGGTGTGGTGTCAATAGCGTGTGCATGTTGTTTAGGTGTGTGTTTGTGTTTCTTTGTGAGTTTGTGTTTATGTGTGTGTGTAAGTGTGCTGCTTGTGTCTGTCTGAGTGGGTGCCTGAGAGAATGTGAGTGTGCTTGGGATAGGGATGGGATTTGGGATGAGGAAGGGACCTGAGTTAGGGCACAAGGTTGGGCTGGTTGGGAGGCTGGGGTGAGTGAGGAGGCTATTTTAGCAAGCGATCTCTGCATGGCAGACTTTGAACTGTGAATGGCATCCAGAAATGAAACCATTTGTTGCATTTGGCAACTAAGGCTCTGGATGTTGTTCACAATTGCAGTCCGGTCTACAGAGATGCTGTGTAAAAGGTCAATAGCCTCCTCACTCAGCGCTGCAGGGTGACAGGTGCAGGGGGCGAGGCGCCTGAGGTGAAGGAGACCCCAGCCCTTTTAGGGGGTCAGGTTTGGCCAACTGGGTGGGAGCAAGAGGGAGGGTTAAGATGGGTCTCTGGATGGCTGACAGGGATCAAGCTGGTATAGTTCCTGTTGGGTCCGCCACCACTAGGGACCGGTCACTTGTGGAGGCCTCCAAAGATGATGATGAGCGGGTGGCCTCCGTTCCAATTCCCTCACTACTCTGTGCCACTGTGTCCATCGGTGTCTGTGGCCTCACCAGCCAACACCCAGTGGCCAGCTGTTTCCCCACCTTCGTGGCCAATGTCCTCTCCACCCGCTACTGAAGATGCTGAAAAGACATATACGATAGTTTTAATGTATCTGTGAAAATAGAGCAGATCATTACTTCATTTCTCAAAACTTTTTCTATATTTTGAGATTTCACCTGCTTCAAGGCTTTCAAAGTGGCTTCATTTTCATCATTATCTCACGCACGTAGGAAACATCTTCAGAAACCATTTGGTTACAGGATTGTAATTTCCCATTTTTCCTCCTCTATAATTTATGATCTTTTCTCATTTGAAATTCTCTCCAGGAGCGGTTAGCACCCCTGAATGCTTCTGGTTTGTTGTTTATAATAGTGAAATTATGTCACCAAAAAATGATATAAAGCGTAAATACCTTGTACGTACAGTGTGCGTGCAAGGCAAAAAAATCTGAATTCTTTTCATTCATAAAAATTTAAATATGAATCAATGTGTGTTAACAATTGCTGCAATGTTGTACCGATATTTGCATAAACTGAGAACCCGTTCCCTGTGCTGGGCATTTCACAGTGGTAACACTTACTTCAATTAACAAAATATTATATGAAATCAGTACTGAAGTTGCTTATTAATGTATCACGCCCTATGTATTTACTTATGCTGTTGAAGAAATTAAGAAACAATTTTGGGGACATTTACAAATGACTTCTACGTCATAGGTAAGTATATACGGCTTGATACATTCCTAATCCACCTTAGTACAGATCAAAAGTATTTGGACATTTGACTCCAAAATATCTTAAGTTATTTCCTGTTTGTTTTACCACTGAGAAAAAACTATGCTCGCTTTCCCTTTTGACAAAAATTGGTGCAACATCACAGTGAATATTTCATACACTGATTCATATACAATTTTTAAATTAACAAATAAAATGCATTTCACAATATGCAACAGAGTAAACCTTGACGCATTTCCACAGTTCCCTAACGAGTCATGAGTTGCGCTGATTTTGAGTTTTCCAGATGGGATACTCCCACATATGTGAGGGAACATTCCAGATGCAAAAGTCCCTTTAAGTATCCTCATTTTGTTCATCAATGATTTATCATCTGGACATAACAAAGGACATTTAAAAAATGTTTTTAGCTATGTGTTTCTCTGTCACCAATGGGAACACATTCCTGCCTGTTTTTCTCAACAAAATATATGCCTATAAAATTCTATTTTCTAAAAACAGACTGGCTTACATGCATATTTGTAAAGGAGTAAGACGGCATGCAAATCTGTCGCTTCTAACATAAATTGAATAGTATGTTTGAATCAAAACATATTTGTGATATGTTTTTAATAAACAATGTAGCCATTTAATCTGACGTTTCTAGTCATTTTGGCCAACTTGCTCCCTAGTGTTTGTTTACAATTCCAACTCACAAATGTGACGTTTGGAACATCCACTTTATCATAAGTGCATTTTACGCTATGTCACCTATAAAAGGGCTAACGTAACATCCTTCACAATTGTGACGGAGCATCACACCTGACACAGTTATAACTTATGGCCAGGTTGGTACAACTGTCCTTATTCCCTCTTTTAAAAGCTATTAAAACGGAAACTGTAGAAAAGGAAACCAAACATAATCAGAGATCATGCCTAAAAAGCGCATGTTCGGTAACACCGCAAAAAACAACACAAAGAGGCATGATACCGACAACCTTAGAGGAACAGGATAGGAGGCTGGAAAAGAGCACAGACTGGTCCTGGATTGCCAAAGCACTGAACCAAAAGAGTTCCTAACCAGTATAAAAGCTCACACGAGAATAGGAAAGCTCACTTACAGATAACACCCCATAATTATGGGGAATCAGGGAAAAATCGGGCAATCAGAGACGAATTCGGTGAATTGAACATAAGAACGATCAGTATCTGCTCTTGGAACGTCCATGGCTTCAGTAATATGGGACAAGATCATGAAACCTTGAAATTCTTGGAACAACAGGATCTAATACTACTTCAAGAAACCTGGAATCAGAGCCCAGTATCCATCTCCGGTTACATAGAGTTTCATATCTTAGCTGAAAAACTTTCAAAATTCGGTCACCCGAGAGGAGGACTAACAGTATACATCTCTCAGCAACATGGATGGCAAGCGGAAGAGATAGATACCGGGGTTAATTGGCTGCAAGCAATAAAACTCACAGCAAAGTTTGATTCGAACATACAGATTAATAACTTATTAGTGCTTAATGTATATGTACACCCGGAAAAGAAACAGAAGAAGGAAAGACTTATAACATTAATATCCCTTCTTCAAGCATTGCAAATTTCATATGAATGGTACCCTTTATTTATTTCAGGAGACTTTAATACCAATCTAGTAAAAGATAAAAATTTAACTCAAGAACTTAGAGAGCTGGAGCTGACAATTTTGAATGGGAACACAAATGGGGACAAATCCATAACAACTTTTTTAAGCGGTAAACGGAGATCAACTATAGACTTTACAATAATGAGCAATAACCTGCTGCCAAAGGTAAATACATTTGCTGTCGAGCAACGGACAGAAAGTGACCACTTTCCTTTAATTACCAAAATTAAAATACCAGTAAACAAAACCCAAAAAATAAAAACAGTTATTCAAAACACGGAAAAATGTAATTTAGGGAAACTGAAATGGGGCGGAAAAGATATTAAACCAGCAATGGAGAAATTCAAAAATCTACTGTTAATACAACCAATTGAAGAAAAAAAAAACCCCATAAAGGCTTGGGAAAACTTATGTGATTCCATAACTAGAGACCTCCCAGCCCCAAAATCAAACAACGGAAGAATAAACAGTAGAAAGAAGCCATGGTTTAATCCTACGCTCCGGGAGGAAAAAAAGAAACTTTCCCGTGAAGCAGATAATAATGATGAAAAACGGAAGGAATCCGGATAAGGTAAAACTAAGAGCTATGCAAAATAAATACAAGACAATGCTGAGTAAAGCAAAAAAAGTATATCAAGAAGAAATCTGGACCAAACTATTAATTGCTGGAAAGAATAAAAATGGCCGGTCATTTTGGGGTCTAATTAACAAACTAACAAAGGGTAACCAACTAAAACAAGAAGCGGGAATCGGAGAAAACAAATGGATCAAGCACGTTAAAAATATGTTCGCTGATGGGAAGAGCGGACAAAAGTGGCACAACAATAAAGAGTGTGAAATATGTTCCAATACATTGGAGCAAAAAAAATCCCTGCTCAAAACACAGGAGCATCAACTGGATGACAAAAGGACGTCAAACACGGGCAAGAAGAACCGATTCAGAAACAACATTGGTAAAGTTATCACAAGCGTACCTAAAGCACTAGAGGTTAACATCCTGGACCTGGACACCCTTGTGACAGCTAAACAGCTAAAAGGAATAATAAAACATTTAAAAACAGAGGGAGCAGCAGGACCAAATGGACTCCCAAACGCTCTTTTCAAACACTCTCCTGAGTTTTGGGCTGAATATTTAACCCCATTATTCAATTGGATTTACATACAGAATAAAATGCCCAAGTCCTGGAAAGGAAGTATAATACATCCTATTTTTAAGCAGGGCGATCACAACGAGCCGGGAAATTACAGGCTGATATCATTGACAGATGTGGATGCAAAACTATATGGCTCATGCTTGCTGCAGCACCTTCAAGATTGGATGAAGGGAACAAAAATAATACCTATGTTTCAAACAGGTTTTAGGCAAAAAATGGGCACTTTAACAAATTTAACAACCTTGGCACGCCTAAAAGGAAAAGCAGAAAAAAAGAAGACCAGATTATTTGCATGTTTCATTGATTTACGAGCAGCATTCGACAGAGTGAATCGAAAACGATTATGGAAAAAATTAAATATATGGGGATTACCAAAGAACCTGTTGGATGCAATAAAAAACCTGTATAGCGACACTTGGACAAAAGTCATATTGGGAGACGGCAGCAGTACCACTGGCGAAATTAATACGCAACAGGCTCTAAAACAAGGGTGCGCCCTTGCCCCAAGCTTATTCAATCTTTATATGGCGGACATCACACAGCATATGAAGATAGCAGAAGGACACCCGCCGAAGTTGGCAAACATCCCAATCCCCTTTCTGCAATACGCGGACGACATTGTTGTGCTGAGCCAAACCCCAATAGGACTCCAAAGATTGATTAATAATCTGGTAACCTATCTGGAGCACGAAAGTTTGGAATTAAATAAAGAAAAGACTAAAGTGGTCCGTTTAGTAGATGCAAAAAACCAGGTATTTAAATGGTTCGCAAATAAAACACAAATAAAGGAAGAACCATCGTATAAATATCTAGGTCTAAAAAGAGAAAGAGGTTCATCGAACAAAGAACTCAAAATAGACCTAAAGGCAAAAACCCACTCCTTGATTTATGCACACCGGCTACTACAAAAAAAATTGAGTTGTCCAAACTATATCCATCAGTTAAACGTGATGACCCTTGTCATATGCTTTGGTAACCTGGTGCGGTAAAGAGGCGGGGCTGTTAAATAACCTTCAAATGAGGGCATACAAAGCAGTTTTAAACCTCCCAAAATCAGCCTCACCGGCCCAGGTTCGCCTAGAATTTGTTCTTCTGCACCAGAAGTTCTGTAGCATGGGCACTTTTGTAAAATTTTGTCACAAAATACGTCTATCCGAGGAAGGCACACTGGATAGTCTATGCTGGAAGGAAATAGGAAATCAGCTGAGTAAAGACACGCAAGGCAGCTGGGGATACTTTTTGGCTCAATCTTTGAAGGTCCTCGAAATTCAATCATTATGGGACTCTAATCCAGATAGACCGACTTTCACTAAAATAACAAACAATGCTGTCAAACGGATATCGTTTTTGGAAGATCAATCATTAATCACGAAGCGACGACATAGGTGGACAGTAATAAACTCATATTCCGGGATAAAGCCGCAGTCTTATCTAAGAAGTCATTTTAACGTGACATTAAAACAGAGATACATCGAACATCGGCTGGGCTTACATTTTTCAAAAGATCTGTTATTAACTTATAAAGGCAGCTATACGGATTCCTGTTGTCGCTTATGCGGCTCCAAAAATGAAACACTACCCCACTTGCTATGCGCTTGCCCAGCACTATTGGACATAAGGAGACGATTTCTAAAAAACACCTTTAACAAATTGAACATTCGCACATGCAGGCAAGCTGTTATTCAATGGTTAGATGGAACATCTCCTATGCTGGCCTGTAGGGGGGTTAAATATATGAGACAGGTACAATCCCTCCTACAACAAGTGGAACAGGGGGGGATAAAAGAACCCGAAAAACCCAAAACTAACATTACATAGACAAATGTTCAAACAATTTATGGATAAGTTGATCTTAAACCGGTATAAAATAAGAGTACTTTTAATGAATGTATTTAATGTATTTTGTAATAGTTTTTAATAACTGGAAACAATAAATTGATTGATTGAATTGTCCTTATAACATCCAACAAACCCTTGTATATTTGTTGTGTAGGCAGGCATGTGCCTGCTCAAAACACTCCTTTGGTAGTGATCAGAAATCTAGTGGTTTAATTTCCTCAAATTAATATATAAGACACATCATCATACACTGTGTGCAAATCGGACACCTTCAAGAACTCTTCTCACGCGTTGTACATGTGTCAACCTTTATGTTGATGCATAATTTATTGCTATAACAAAAAATAATTATTTAACATGAATAACTCCAAAATGAACTTACCCCCTTGATGCTACTGTTGGGCTCTCAAATGCCCATTAAGCTGGGGATAGGTCACTGCAAGTATGTGAGTCGGGGTGCGGCACACATGATTACCATGCTGTAAGGACTGGCCGGGCTGGACTTCAGCTGACTTTTTGGTCCAGTGTCGGAGGCCCTCCCACCTCTTCCTGCAATGGATGCTGCACTACCAGGCTCCGCACCTTCTTTGCGATGGCTTTCCAGATGGACTTCTTTTGATCTTTTGATGGGCGTTGACATGTATGGATGCAAAAAAAAGAAAGACAAAACTTTTCTGCGACTTTTTGTTTGTTTGTATTGATGTAACACAATTTTGAGAAATCAACCACACGCATTTGTAAACAGTTACAACAGCATACTTTTATTTGTTTAACCCCTTGCATGCCCGCCCCTTTCCCCGCCCAGTGCCGCGCCTTCCATTAGCGGGCGGAGTTCATGACGAGCTGGACTCGTCATGGGCACTGCGCCACCGCAGCCCATGACGAGTCCAGCTCGTCATGGGCACTGAAGGGGTTAAAAAAAAATTGTAGTAACCTGTTGAGTACCTTCATCCCTTGTCATGTCCTTATTTTACTAATCCAGGCCAGTGACATCATCTAGGCCAGGGTTCTCCAACATTTTCTGTAGTGAGAGCTACGTCTGATCAGTGAAAATCATCGTGAACTACTGAAGGCTGCACAACCTGCGTATTATTGCCAGACACCCCCGGGGGGGCGGGGGGCGGGGCGCAGATATGTTTAGCCGAAGAGCCAGGTCTTGAGGGTCTTCCTGAAGGTGTTGAGGGAGGGGGCGCGTCTGATGTCTGCCGGTAGCTCGTTCCAGGTCTTGGCTTCAATGTGAGAGAAGGATCTTCCGCCTGCTCTGGCTCTGTGGATGTGCGGGGTTTCGGCCATTGCGAGGTTGGAAGATCAGAGGTTTCTTTTGGGTACATGGTAGTTGATTATGTCGTTGAGGTATTTGGGTCCGTTGTTGTATAGGCATTTGTAGGCATGATTGAGGATTTTGAAAGTGACTCTTTTCTCCACAGGGAGCCTGTGGAGACTTCGTAGGTGTTGACTGATGTGTTTGTGTCGGGGGATGCTGAGGACGAGTCTGGCGGTGGTGTTCTGTATTGTCTGGAGTTTGCGGAGTAGGGACTTGTTGATGTCAGTGTAGAGTGTGTTTCCATAGTCCAGTCTGCTGGTGATGAGTGCGTGGGTAACTGTCTTCCTTGACTCAGGGGGGATCCACTTGAAGGTCTTGCGGAGGATGCGGAGGGTGTTGAAGCAGCTGGAGGTGACGGCGTTGACCTGTCGGGTCATGGTGAGTGATGAGTCAAGTACGATGCTGAGGTTCTTGGCGTGGTCTGAGGGGGTAGGTGGGCTTCCGAGGGCGGTCGGCAACCAGGTGCTGTCCCATGCAGAATGGTGATACCGAGGACGAGGCCTTCTGTCTTCTCTGCGTTGAGCTTCAGGCAGCTGTTGGTCATCCAGACTGCGACGTCTTGCATTCCTTTCTGGAAGTTGAGTTTGGCAGTGGTGGGGTCTTTGGTGAGGGAGAGGATCAGCTGGGTGTCGTCGGCGTAGGATACGATGTTGAGGCCGTGTTGTCAGACGATGGCTGTGAGGGGGGCCATGTAGATGTTGAAGAGGGTTGGACTGAATGATGATCCCTGTGGGACTCCGCTGGTGATTTTCGTGGGGTTGGAGAGGAAGGGTGGGAGTCTGATCCTTTGGCTTCTTCTGGTGAAGAATGATCGGATCCAGTCCAGGGCTGTTCCTTGATTGCCTGCATTGTGTAGTCTGGCGACTGGTGTGCGGTGGGAGACGGTGTCGAAGGCCGCTGATAGGTCGAGTAGGATGAGGGCTGCGGGGTGGCATTGGTCCAGGAGGGTGCGAATGTCATCTGTGGCGGTGAGTAGGGCGGTCTCTGTGAGTGGTTGCTTCGGAATCCGGATTGAGACGGGTCGAGGACGCTGTTCTCTTCAATGAATCGTGTCAGTTTCCTGTTGACTGTTTTCTCTGCAACTTTGGCTGCGAAGGGGAGAAGCAAGATGGGGCAATAGTTCTTGAGGTCGATGGGGTGAGCTGTGGGCTTCTTGAGCAGAGGTCTGACTTCTGCGCGCTTCCAGTTGCCTGGGAAGGTGCCTGTTTTGAAGGTGGTGTTGATGGTGCATTGTAGTTCGGGTGCGATGGCAGCGACGGCTTTGTGGTAGATGTGAGGGGGCAGGCGTCAGTGGGGGCCCGGGTGGATGGTTTTCATGGTCAAGGCAGTGTCTTCGGCCGTGATTGCTGTCCAGTTGGAGATGGTGGGCTGGCTGGTATTTCTGGGGGGCGGGGGCCAGCTATGGCACCTGGTGGATGGTTGATGAAGTTGTAGTAGAGGTTTTTTATCTTAAAGTGGAAATAGGTTCCAAGCTTGTCACAGAGGTCTTGGGATGGGGTGATGTCTGTGGCTTTGTTGAGTGGGTTGGTGAATTCTTGAATGACACTGAAAAGTTCCTTGGAGTTGGTGGAGTTGGCCAGGATTTTGTTGTGGATGAAGTTCCTCTTGGTGGCTCTGATCTGGTTGTGGTAGTCCGTCATGGCGTCCTTGTAGGTGGTGTGGTTTTCGGTTGTCTTGGTCTTTCTCCAGTTCTTCTCCAGGGGTCTAGAGGTGTGTCTGGCTTCTTGGAGAGCGGTGGTGAACCAGGCTTCTTTCCTGGGGTGTTGTCTGTCTGGGTTGCGAAGCAGGGCGAGCTTGTCTGCGCAGTCGGATATCCAGGTGTGGAGTTCTCTGGCTGCGTCATTTGCGTCGGGTGCCCAGGTGTGGTTGTCTCGGGTGAGGGTGGAGTTAAGTTGCTCGTCGGTTAGCTTGCTCCAGTTCCTTCGTGGTGGGCATGGGGCTGCTTTGGGTGCCTTGGGTTTGTTGATGGCGAAGTGTACGCAGTGGTGGCCGGCCATGGCGGCTGGGTTGTGTGGCTGAATTGGATGCTGTTTCCTGCTGGGAAGATGGGGTCGAGGGTTTGTCCTGCTCTGTGGGTCGGTGTGTTGACGAGTTGTTTAAGTCCGATGCTGGTGAGGTTGTCACGAAGGATAGAGGAGTTGGAGTCACTGGGGTTGTCGAGGTGGAAGTTCAGGTCTCCAATGAGTATGTAGTTTGTTGAGCCGATGGCGTGGGGTGCGATGAAGTCGGTGATGGTAGTGGTGAAGGGTGTTCGGGGGCCGGGGGGGTCTGTAGACTAGGGTTCCTCGGAGTGTGGCTTTGGGGGTGGTCTGGATCTGGAAGTGCAGGTGTTCGGTGGAGGGGAAGGTTTCGCTGGAGGTTGTGAGGCGGAGGGTGCTCTTGTGGGCGATGGCGAGGCTTCCTTGTGTGATTGGGGCGGTCCTTCCTCTGGATCTTGTATCTGTCTGGAATTGCGTTGCTGATGTCGGGGGCAGAGGATGCGTTGGTCCAGGTCTCTGTGACGAAGGCGATGTCAGGCGAGAGAAAGTCAAGTAGGTTTCAGATTTCCATGGCATGTTTGTCTACGGAGTGTACATTGAGGAGGATGCATTTTAGGGTGTCGCCGGTGTTGGTGTCGGCGGTGTTCGAGGCCAGGTTGGCGGTGAGGGTCTGGTGGCAGTGAAGGCAGGAGAACTGGTCGTGGGTCATGTTCGGCAAGGCCTGTTGGCATTCTCTAAGTCTTCCAGGGTTGAGTGCGAGGAGGGTGGTGGTGTCGTAGCGATGGGTAGTGGGAGGTCCAGGGTTCCTGGCGCTGGCCACAGTCGGGTCGCGGACGGGCGCTGACGGGCTTGCCTTTGGCAAGCCTTCGGAGCACCAGCTGTTCACCCGCTGCGCTCGTCCACTGCGCGACCGCACAGTGGCCGACATTAAGTAGGGGAGGTGGGAGGGAGAAGAGGCTGGGAGGCGGGAGCGGGGTAATTCCGGGGAGGAATTCCCGGGGGGGGTAGCAGTGGCGAAAGGAACAGGCAGGCACGAGAAAATAAAAACTGTGGTGGAATTAGAGCAAGACACAGATGGGCACAATAACAGTGGCACAACAGGGAAAAATTAAGAAAAAAAACGGCTGAGAAAGTTTACGGTGGTTGCAGGCAGTCTGGTCCCAGTTGGACCAGGGAGCAGGCGTAGGAGCTGGCAGCAGCCTCGAACCTCCCAAGGAGGAGGTCGGGGTCTGGAGTCAAGAGACGGCACAGCAGAGCTGCGGGGAGAAAGTGGACCTAGACCGAGGTCATTGACTTTAAGCCTAATTTACATGGAGCCAAATACTCTGGTTTGTACAACAGACTATACCTGAGGGCACTATGAAAGGGCTGCCATGTGAGCCACTGAGAGCGCGATCTTTGGGGATGTTACATGTTCTTGCAGCACAGGACATACTGGCCATATGTGGCACTGTAACATGAATAGCACAAACATACCATTTTTTGAGAAAAATATTTTGCCAAAAAGTTCAGAATATGGAACATTTTTCTGCTCTTTAAATTTCTCTCATTTTAAAAAATAGATATATTTTTCCGTTATACTTATGACACAGTGTCTACTGGCCTCTTGGAGTAAGGGGCCTGCTGTCTGTTAGTGAGAAACTTTGAAATGGGAGAACATTGAAATGAAGAGTTGACTTACTCATTAAGATAACTTTCCATTTTCATTTTCTTCGATTGAAAAGCATTTTGAAAAATGTTGTTCACAGCTCCAATATTGAGTTGACAAGGGCTTTTATTTCAGAGTTAAACAGCTCACTGCTTCAGTTGTTCACCTCTGTAATACGGCCCCAGCCTGGGGCATGAATCTGACAGCACACTGGTCATTATCTGGCCCTGCTCTCTGCAGCCTGATGATAATAACGTAAAATGAACAGCCTTCCCTTAACTTTAAAAGGAAAATATGACCTTGTGCTATTTTAAAAAAGAACTCAAGGCTGTGAGCTACTCTGAAGGTGTCTGAGAGCGACTGGTAGCTCGCTATCAACTGGAGACACCTGATCTAGAGTTATTTGTGGGATAATACAAATAGCAAATATTTTTTTGGGGTATGTAAAAAACACACACACATACATTATATATATATATAGGGCATCAAAACGCACAACACATACTAATGCTGTGGTGTTGTCTGATTATATTGTGTTTAAAAATGCACATCATCATTGTTCTATGTAATTTAAAAGGAAATTAAACTTCGCTTCAATCACCACACTTCACTCATGAACTAAAAGGGACATTCTAGCCTGTGTTTTATCAAAAAACAAGGTAGTCAAAATTACATATTCATTTGAAACATGTACCTGTTCCTCTGGTGAGCCATACAGCTGGCTGTACAGGAGCAAGACCGCTGTAGCCAGCAACTCCAGATCCTCTGGCGAGAAGGCGGAGGCCCTGCCACCTGCTTTCCTAGGCACTCTGGCTCCCAGAAGTCAGAAAAAGCAGCAAAAGTTGAGGAGGCGTTGTTGGTTGTAGTGTTAGAAGGCAAGTGAACTTTTTTAGAAACGCTGCATACAGGTACACTACATACGCGATCATCAACCGAGACGGACACGTCCATTGGCTTCGTATGTTGAATTCACACACATTAGCCTACGGATGTCCGAGCTGTGGAGTTTTACACCCACTACCTGGTCAACTTCCGCTGCGGTCCTCTAATTGCAAATGTCCTGATGGCGAGGTCAGGCGGCCACCATTTTAGATCCTGAAATGATGTGTTTGTGAATGTTAAGTGCATCACGACCACTTCAAATGGTGGCTAGTTTGTCTACATATGCGAAATGCTAATGTTACTCATTTTTTTAAATACAATTTGGAATATTTAGTGCGTTAATGTGGTTAAAAGTGATAGTTGTGCGGTTTGGTTTATACTTATGTTGACTGAAGTTTTGATGAAAAAAAGAAACAAAATAAATGTATTTAAAAATGTTAAAAAATGATGCGCATATCAAAAATGTTATTAAAACATAAACATTCAACAATAAATGTTGTTTTAAATTATGGTAAGAAACAAAATATATTTGAACAAATACATGCCATTTGTGTCATATGTCTAAAATATGTTTGCTAATTAAAAAAACTATTTTTCTATTTTTGAATGCAGACATATGAACCCAGGGAGAGTGAAAAATGACAGCCTCAAGTGTTCAGACCATTTCCATACCTTGCCACTATGGAAGAATGGGATATTATATAAAAAAAATTCTGATTGAATAGGCAAACGATTATAGATTTATGTCATCAGCTGGCACCAGATCTTATGCCTTACAAGAGGAATCCCACATCAATAACATCAATAGTCAGAATCATGGAAATACTACATTTTGTGGCCACTGCATTACACTGTGGCAGTATCTGGTGGAATGTCACTACAAACTTTTAGTGGTGTGCTACAAGAAGTTCTTTCTTCAATGATGAGACACATCAACTGCTTCATCTGGTTTACACGAAATGAGGATTTTGCCAATGTGAAGGGAAATGTTTATGCTTGGGGTTGCCTACCACTCGTAGTTGGAGCAATTGATGTCACACATATTGCCTTAGTGCCACCAGATGACAGAGAACAAGTCTACCACAATCAAAGGAACTTTCATCCAATCAATGTGTAGGTTGTGTGCTTACCAGATTCGTACATCACGAGTGTGTGTGCATGTTTTCCAGGATCAACCCATGGTTTGTTTCTACAACGTAACAGCAGCATACCCCTGCAAATATCACAACTTGAACCTCATAGGACCTGGCTTGTTGGTAAGTACAATCTGTTAAAATATTGTTTGCTTAATTTAAAGTTTTATGATCTAAAATTGCGTTACATTTTTTGGGTCATTTCATTTTGTTTTCATATAGGAGACACAGCTTTTCCTAACCAACCATTGTTGTTAGCACCATCAAGGAATCCAACAATGCCATATGAGGCCATATGAAAAACATGGAGGCCAGTGGAGCGGGCTTTTGGGCTTCTAAAGGCCAGATTTCGATGTCTGGATAAGACTGGTGAAGCCCTTCTCTACTTACCTTATAAGTTGTGCCAAATCACCATGGCCTGCTTCATGTTACACAACAGAACCCTGTGACGGAACATCCCATACATTTCAGAGGATGGAGACAATGAAGAATTGCTGGGTGAGGATGTTGAAATGCTAAATGGAGATGATAGTGGTGAAGAGGAAGGAACTGTTACTTACCAGTGGTGTAACACAGGCCCCTGCAGCCCCCGTGGTGCGGGGGCCCTAAGTTCCAGGGGGCCCCCTCAGCACAGAACTACACCCAGAGTGCACCTTAATGAGTCCAGAGGGGGCCCCTCCATGTACCTTGCAGGGTGGCCCCCTCAAGTTTTGTTATGCCAGTAAGACTTATGTCAAGATGTTATTGACAACTTCACATGAGCGTAAGTATATATTTACATATTATTACATTACTTGTTAAACCATCTTTAAATCTAATGAGGATACAAGTTGTTATAAAGTGCAAGTTAAGGACAATCCGGGGCAAAGATGTTTGTTGATCAAAGTTTTGACACGTTGACTACTGTGTTCATTTACAGTGTTTATCGTTGATTGTTCTCAGAAAAGGTGTCCTCTAAATTATTCATTAGTAATGTCTCTATTTTGTAACGTAATTTAAAGATTCCGTTTGTTTTAACCTGCATTAGGTTCCTTCACGAGGCCATCTTCAGTTGGATGTTTCTGAGTTGTGACATTTACAGTTATATGTTGATGTTGCACAGTACAAAGGGAACACGGGTTGATCCCGTGAAAGACGCACACACTTTGGGTGTACATATCTTGTAGAAAGACAACTTGCGCAGTGATTGAAGTTTTAAAGATTGCATTAGACTTGTTTTCTGACGAATGTTGCCACAAAGCCGATATGTACTGCATACATTGCTCTAACCACATTTAGCAGTCAAGCCAGAGCATACTAATGTCCCTTCACATTGGCAAAATCCTCATTTTGTAGTAGGTGTATAAAGTATCTCATCATTGTAGAAAGAACTTCTTGTAGCACACCACTTGCAGTTGGTTGTGAGAGTGCACCAGATACTGCAACACTGTGTTTGAATGATCCCGTGCGCACACAATGGAGTAATGCCACGATTTTGACGATTGGTGTTATTGATGTTGGATTCCTATTGTGAGCCAGTAGATATTGCTCCAGCGGATGACATCAATCAATAATAGTTTGACTATTGAAACAGTTTTTTTATATCCTGTTCTACCATGGTGGCAATGTCTGGAACTGCAAATGTAAAAATGTCACTCAGTATTTGGGCAAGCCATAGGTTGGAATGTTTTCGGAAAATTATGACACAAAATTCTTTATTACTATTTAACAAAATACTAATTTTTGATTTGTGATTTTTGTTATTTTTTGTCTGTCTTTCTGACAAATATGAGAAACATTACCTACAGGGAATTTATTATGAACAAACCATCTTTTTATTTTTGTACATTTTAAAATGTATGATGTAAGGAAAAAAATGAAGAACTAATTGAGAAAAGTAATACAAAACCAGTCTTTGACTTTGTTAGTTTTGCTTTTATTCAACAAAACCAAATAAACTAATACAGGATGAAAACAAATAAGCAAACAAAAAAGAAAAAGCCGAATTAAACTATTATTGAAGAGACAGAATTGTTTGAAATACAATATACAACTGATATCAGAAAGGTAAATGCGCCCAGACAATAGTCCACAGAGCGAATAGTAGTCACACACTGGAGAAAATTAGATTCTATGTATCTTGCTGGTGGTGGTGGTGTAGGTCTTGCCATCCTCTCCTGGTGGTCTGGATGGAAGTCCCCTCCTGAGGGTGACGTGTGGATCCACAGTTGTCGGGACTGAGGTGGGTGTATGTGTTTCCTCTTGTGGCAGTCCTCCCTTTCTGTGGCTGATGCAGATGTAGTTGGCCCAGATGTTGTTGGACCACAGAAAGGGGAATATGTTGCTGGAAAACCCCTGCACACATGGGGAAAAATATAATGCAGCACCCAAGTCATGGAGCCCAAATTGGACTTCAGATTCTCCATCTGTACATTCTGCTCCCTCTGCAACTGCTTCAACTCCTGGAGATCTGTCAGGGCCTGGCCCATCATGCCTTGAGACTAATAAATAAAAATGATACAGGATTTGTAGAGTGTGGCAAATTACCTGTGAGGATCTAAAGGTGCTGAATTTTAGACACGGGAGATTAAGTGATTTGCCCGGAATCGCAGGATGTTGACACTGACACTGAGACTTGGACCTGTTTCCTACTAGCTCCGAAGTCAGCATCTCAGGCTGTTATGCCACATCCTTTTGCATTGCAAATGCTTGTTCTCTTGGACATGGCACACATACTTATGGTTCTTTTTTGTCTTGCAGGTTTTGTACGTTGCTTCCGTAGGAGTCCCACCCACTTCTTTCATGTTTTACTGTTGTTCGAATAAAGCCACGTTTCTATTTATTTGTGTTGTTTTAATAAAAGTTATTTTTTTTACCAATAAATAAGTGAGTGTATGGATCTTCTTTTTCTGACAACACTTGTCTGTAGTTTATTGTGAAAATCGGTGGTTGATAGTAGGTTATGAGGGAAAATGTTTTAATTTTGCGGTGCACCTACCAAATATAAACCAACAGACTATTACATAAATGAAGCCTGGGCAATTCTACAACTGCAAGGGTTCTATGAGCGGATCACTATACAACACCATAAGTACTGCCCGTGTGATTTCAGAACCAATAAGGCACTGCCTAGGGCCACCGAGGCTTCAGGGACTGGCGACGACCACCCTGCATATTTAAGTAAAGCCCCGGAGGTTGCCAATCCCCGGTCTTGAGTTGGCCTCGAAGCCCCCCGAACAATTCGTAAACAGTACCCAGGAAGGTGTCGATCCCCTAGTCTGCAAAACGTCTCTGTGCCCTCCCGCGCCTAATTTACATGTGAGATTAAGGTCCCCAGTGCTGCAGAAACCCCGCAATATAATAATAGGATTGTGTCCAGAACATTACCCACCAGTGGCCTCATTTAAATGAACGGGTGAGACCCCGCTTCATTTTTTTTCCTCCATTTTTACCATCTGGATCCGCTTTATTGAAGCGATACAAGGTTTTCCTCCTCTCGCTTCAACGAGGCAAACAAGAATTTACTATCACAGGGTGGAAGCAATGCTCCCGCCCTGTAATGGCAAACATAAATGTCCCGAGGATGCACACCCCGGGACATTGTATGAGCTGCGCCTGGGAGGTGGCGCTCCATAGGGCCAGGATGCATTAGTTAATGCATAACTACAGAATTAGTATAAACGCATACTAACACTACTTGCACACGTGTAGTACAGCAACCAGAGTGTAGTGGAGAGGCAGAGGAAGCCAAAACTCAAAAAATATAAATCCTACCAGAGGTAGGATCACATAGTTCGATGAGCCGACAACCCTGGGATGAGTAGAAACAGCTTCACCAAGAAAACGGGTCTTCAGCAGAACGCAAGCAAGCTAAAAATCTTGGTGAGTGCTGCCTTCTTTTTACCTTCTCCTGATCGTCGCCAAATTTATGTAGTGAAGAGGAAGACAGCAGTGGATCCGATAAGTAGTTTTATTGCAGGAAAAGAAGACACCTTAAACAGCCACCAACAGGACCAGACAGCAAGGCAACCGTCTTCTCCAGCACTGTGTACAAACCCCCCAAGATTCCCCTCATGACAGCCCTACATTCTAACATTACATACTTACATTATAGTAGCATTACATACTAGCGTTCTACTATGATTTACATTGGAATACTACACAGAGCACATGACTTTACAGCAATGAGCTCATGGTTTAATCCCAGAGTCTTCAGACCAGTAGGGGTGAGTAGTTCACTTCCCACTCCCTGTATAGTATAAACGCATACTAACACTAATTACACAGTTATACTACAGCGGTCAGTATGCTACAGCGCCCATAACACATCACTTTACAGCAATGAGCTCACGGTTTAATCCCCGAGACTTCAGACCAGTAGGGGTGAGTAGTTCACTTCCCACTCCCTGTATAGTATAAACGCATACTAACACTACTTACACAGTTATACTACATCGGCCAGTATGCTACAGCGCCCACAGCCCATCACTTTACAACAATCAGCTTGGTTTAATCTCCGAGTCTTCACACCAGTAGGCGTGAGTACTTCGCTTCCCACTTCAGGTATAGTATAAACGCACGGTAGGGGTCAGTAGTTCGCTTCCCACTCCCTGTATGGTATAAACGCCTACTAACACCACTTGCACAGGTATGGTACAAACACCAGAGCACATCACTTTACAGCAATGACCTCACTGTTTAGGTTCTCGGTTTCATACCCGAGTGTAGCAGCATCTCATCTCAGCACCATGTCACTCTGAGCAACACCGCAGTTTCAGTCCGGTAGGAGTGACTACTTTGCTTCGCACTCCCCCACAGAGGTTACAGTGCTCCTATCCTCCTGTTTTCCACTCTTTTTGCCCTATTCCCCCCTTACTCGTTTCATTGGAATCACAAAATGGCTGCCAACACTTCCTAGTTGCAACCGCTCGCAGCCAATAAGCAGCAAGCTCGTGCTCGGAATGCCTCAGCCAATCAGATGGCAGAATTCCCAAATATCGATATCTGTACATTTTGATATTTGTCCAAAACTACTGAACGGATTTACATCAAATAAACAAAAGTATGCTTTCTAGAGCAAGACCCTTCTCCCTGCCAAATTTGGGGTAATTCTGTTCACCCGTTCAACCTGTAGCCTTGTCTAAAGTTTCCTATGGAAATTAACATGGAGAAACATGTTTTGGGACCCCCCTTTTTTCTCAGACCCCCCTTAACGAATCACCCCCAAACCTTCAACATAGGAGCTGATATGAACAAAGAATTAGTTTGGAAAATTTCATGAAGATTAATCAAACTACGCCAAAGTTATCAGCAAAACAAAAAATGCTCTTCCTATGGAAACTTGGTCCTAACTATAACTACCTACTGGCGATCGCCAGTAGGTAATATATATGTATATATTTGTACACACTCGCCTGTCAATGTCACAGACTTATGTATGCGCTTACAAACTCACTCAGACACTTATACACCCATTCACATTTCCACTCGTACACTTACACATCCAGTCACATACCCACTCAGATACTAATGCACCCACTTACAGACTTACTCGGAGAGTGATGTACTCATGTACAGACCCACTCACACACTCACATAAGATCTCACAGACCCACTGAGACATTCATACACCCACTCACAGATCCACTGAGACACTCATACACCCACTCACACACCCATTCAGACACCCACTTAGACACTCATGTATCCACTCACAGATCCAGTCAGATAGTCATATACTTACTTACAAATGTACAAAGGCACTCATGCACCTCCTCATGGACTGAGTGAGAGATGTACGCAACCAATCACTGACTCATTGTGACACTGATGCACCCACTCATAGATGCACTGAGGCACTCATGCACCTCCTCATGGACTGAGTGAGAGACTTCCACAACCAATCACTGACCCATTGTGACACTGATGCACCCACTCATAGATGCACTGAGGTACTCATGCACCTCCTCATAGATTGAGTGAGAGACTTACGCATCCAATCACTGACCAATTGTGACACTGATGCACCCACTCATAGATGCACTGAGGAAGTCATGCACCACCTCATCGACTGAGTGACAGACTTCCACAACCAATCACTGACCCATTGTGACACTGATGCACCCACTCATAGATGCACTGAGTCACTCATGCACCTCCTCATGGACTGAGTGAGAGACTTCCACAACCAATCACTGACCCATTGTGACACTGATGCACCCACTCATAGATGCACTGAGGTACTCATGCACCTCCTCATAGATTGAGTGAGAGACTTACGCAACCAATCACTGACCAATTGTGACACTGATGCACCCACTCATAGATGCACTGAGGAAGTCATACATTTTGTTACAGAAGTATTGATAGACTGATGCATCGTCTCACAGATCCCATCAAATATCTGGACAGTGAATGAGACACTTACTGATACAGTGATGCATGCCGTCATGGATTACATTGAAAAAGTTTTGCACTGTGTTATAACGATATTAAGGGAGTTGTACATGCAATTATACTGTCGTTTAGATAGTTATGTGTTTAGTGTCATGGTTATAATTAGGGCTCCTGGTTTTATGGTATTTCATTTTTTGCCATTTCCGTCTGTATTTATCCATATTATTTTTGGGGCATTTTATCTGTATTTATCCATATTTATTTTTCCCACCAGTAAAAGACAATGCTGCAGCTAGTATTTTTCCACATTTATTTAAATTGACAATGCACACATGCACTCGTTTGTTATTGGTCAACACAATACATTCATCTGAAAACTTTGCTATTTGCAGAATGTCCCAAATACACCTAAAAGTGTTATCAAAAGCCATTTGTCTCAGAGCCTTGCAGTTTCTGTCATCGGCACAGAGAGCCACATCCTCTCCCACACTGAACACCATACTGCGCCACTGAGAGAAACTCACACTGCCTTCAGATACAACCCAATTGTGCCCCACTATAAACACCTGGAAGCAACTCAATTCAAATTATGCACTAGACAAGAGTAATATGCTGCCTGAAAAAGCATGTCTGTCTGTGCCAAACACTGCTTTCTAAATTGCATGTTATCATTTTTGAATTGGGAAAAATATCGGATTTTCCATACCCTAACTGACACTGATTGCACAGTGAGGGTGGCTTGCACTTTACTGTTTCCTTAAAATTCCCCAAAAACAAAAAGAAGAAAAATCACCATATATCTTCATGCATCAAACCCATTCTGCCGCTCATACCTCTCCCATATCTCTCTATATAACTTCAATCTCCCTCCCAAACTCTCATCTTGTCCTATTCTCATTGTACCAATTACTCTTTCACCCCTCTACTATACCCTGTACTCCAGTCCTTTGATGGAAACCACAACTCCCACAATGCACTACCCAATGCCGTTCTGCTTTCTAGCTATCCTCGTGAATCAAACCCATCCCACCACTCGTTCCCCCTCTTCTCTCTCCATGTCACTGACATCTGAATACAAATCTCACATCTTACCCTTCTCCTGATGATCCTTAATGAGTTTGCCACCTCCTTAATCCAATCCAAACTGACACGATTGTGCCCCTCTCATCTCTCCCCGTATGCCTCTAATCTGTATGCCGAGCTCCCATCTACCCCATCTATCAGTTCTGTAAAATGAATTACCTCATTGAAATCGCTACCTGCAACATAACTTCCTCGACACCATTTCTTCGAGTTATTGACCATCATGCAGCATCACAACCATTCGCACCTGTTTTAAACCACATTCACATCTACATGTGCCCAATCACTCTACGTGCTCCCAACCCCGTGACTCATTACCCGATGCAATACCTCGGTTATCCAATCATGTGTCAGAAACCTCAACGCACGCGATGCTCTCCCCACTAACAGTTCGTATTCTGATCAACTATAACAAAAATTGTGATGAACACGTGCTCGCGAATCCCACTTGCCCCCCTCCCCAGAAACTCACGATGCATCCAAACTACATAATTAGTAAAAGAAATGACATGAATTATAAAACAACATGAATGCTTGTTTCGTTACTCGAAAAGTGAAAACACCTAAAACAAAATATATGACTAAAAATATGACGTGACAAAAACATCACACACAGTTCAACTAGTCTTGTATCAGCCACAGTCCTTAAGATGTCATATGTGCACTTGTAACTGCAGAGAGTTCAATCCAACTCTTCACTGTCTCCGTGGTAATATGTTAATCTTGACTAAAATAATATGTTAATCTTGACTGAAATAACACCGGTGAAATTCTTCAACGGGGTGCAACCCTCCTTCGGGACGGAGAAATTGCTAAGCATGAAACACTGTTGAGGATGCACTCCCTCCCTTAAATTTATTCAATAGTCCGGGCTGAGACAGCTTCCCGGGCACACACTGCTTTTGTGCTGACAGCCGCACCCGAGTACTTCACAGGTCTTTAAAAGACCATTCATTTGTTAACGAGGCTTGGTTGTAAATACTGATAACGCCAGAGGCGATACTTACTCTGTGGTGAGCAATAACCATAGCATCCTATATTGCAACTCTCTGCTGGGGCACGGCAGTGCCGCAAAATGTGCTAGTATTTTCCTGTTTTTACATTTAAATACAGACAAAGGAAAACTTGTTTTACGTCTGTATTTATATGTAAAAATCCTTTTAAACGGAAAACCGGGAGCCCTAGTTATAATCCATTCTGCAGTTGAAAGCTTTGAATGTGATAGTGGCTATTGAATGCCTGCATTTGTTTTGTCATTTTTTGACGTATTCGCGATGACGCGGCTACCGAAATCATTGCAGCACCTGACGTCACCGCGAAAATGGAAAATTGGTTTAAGTGTTAGTTTTTTCTACAAACTCCCTGCAAAAGTATGAATTTAAGGGGGCGTGGCCTGAGAGCCGAGCAAGATGGCAGCATTCTATCGGAGCTCCGATAACTGACTCCGTAATGTCATCAAAATCAGTCTATTAATCCAATCCTGCTGGCTTTTTGTAACCAGCACTCTACTGAGGACCTCCGTGGGTCAGCCCGGGGCTGTGCAGAGCCCAGACGACATCGCCGGCAAACCACCACTCTCATTGGGGCAGCCACGGCCTGTACGACACCTGCAGACGTGCCAACGAGGCGGAGAGCAGAGGTCGAGAGTAGTTGGCCTAATGGCTAGGTCAGTCAACCTCGAATCTGGGGAACTGGGTTCGAGTCTCGACAATGACGCTGAACATCCTGTGATTCTCAGCAAATCACTTAATCTCCCCGTGCCTAACAAAAATTAATGTGTGTCCTCATGTAACGTAACTGGTGCTATGTAAAGTGCTCTGATACCCGATTCGGGTCAAGTTCACGCTATATACAACTCTGCAAAAAAAAAAACCTCCCGCTTACAGCTCTGCGGTGGAGGTCCACACCAGTCCGCGACCTGTAACGCGATCGGGCCTTTGAGCTCTGGAGCGAGGAGCTGAAAAGGCTGACTCAAAGACTTGGGGCCAACGGCAGCGGTGTCTGACAGAGATGCTGATACACCGGTCAGGCGGCCCAGTGTGCTGGGCAGAGCGATACTACCTATGGTGAGCCATCAGGCTTCTTTCGAACCTCCGAGGGCCCAACCGATCCTGACAGCGGTGACTGGGTGGGGGTTGACCGCACCACGAGGAGTTTCTGGCGCTACATGACACCCCCCACAGTGCTCCCAGTTGTAGCTATATGTGCAGCCCAGTTTATTGGTGCGGAGTGAGAGACAGGGCCTGAACCATAAGGCCCATGGGGGGAGTCTAATTGCTGTAGCGGGTGCTGGAGAGATCTGAAGCGGCCACTTACGATCCAGCACGGAACGCTGCCCCCATTGAACCCAGCACCTGAGGAGAAAGTGGCTAGGTGTGGCCGAGGCTTGAGTGACTCAGATGAATAAATAGCCCAGGTGAGAGGAATAGCCACAAACAATCAGGAGGTATACGGCTGGCATGAACGGTGTCCGCCAACAAGAGAGTGGATGAGTGGGATACCCGGAACCCACAGGCCCCACATAAGGGGTGTGGTGGTAGTGACGCACCCACAGACAGGCGACACGGCGGCAGCAGTGCGATATTCCTGGACTCCCCTGGGTGCTAAGTGCGTCGCGTGTTTCTGGGATGGGCCCATGTGCACTGGAGTGGCCGGTTCTCCCTTTTGGCACTGACTCCTGATATCCCTGGGGGTAGTACATAGATCGTAGCAGTGGTGCGTGCCACTTCGAGAACTTCTCTTTAAGGAGATCGTCAGTGAGATCAATGGTGGAGACACTGGGCCCCCGAAAGAAGCCCATGGGGCAACCCGCGACACAGACGAACAAAATGGACAAATACACTGTCCCGAAGTCCATGGCTACCGCCCCAGAACAGCGGCCGGAGGACGTGACAGAGCCTTCCCTGAGTGCAATAATGGTGGTAATTGCGGACCTCAAGGGCACGATAGAACCTAAACTGGATGCCGTGACCGTAGCGGTAAACCTCCTGTAGGGCGATTTCCACAAAGTGACAGCTGCACAGACAGAGGTACCTGCAGACGAGCATGAAAAGTCCAGAGGAGCAAGTTGGGTCCCTTACGAAGCAGCAAGAGGTGTTGGCGGCTAAGTTGGACAACCAGGAAGGGCTAGCATGGAGAAATAATACCAGGCTGGTGGGGGTCCCAGAGGGTATGGAGGGACCGATTGTTGATCTGTTCGTGGAAGATCTGGTCCTCAATCACCTGAAGCCTCTGAGACTCTCTACGTACTTTACTATTGAACGTGCGCACAGGTCGCCCATCCCTAAGCCGAAACCTGGAGCCGCACCCAGAACAATTATAGCACGACTCCTCAACTATCGGGACTGGGGCTCGATTCTGCAGATGGCAATGGCGCACGGTGATCTGCGCCTTGAAAAGGTGGTGATACGTTTCTTTCCTGACCCCACTCTGCAAGTCCAGCAGCAGAGAAGAATGTTCGAGGGAGTGAAAAGAGAACTATGCAGTAAAGGCATTCAATATTCAATCAATCAATCAGTCATTTGTAGAGCGCGCTACTCACCCGTGAGTGTCTCAAGGCGCTGAGGGGAGGGGGGGAGCAGCTACTGGTCGAACAGCCAGGTCTTGAGCCGTCTCCTGAATGTCAGCAGGTCCTGGGTCTGACGCAGGTGGATGGGGAGGGTGTTCCATGTCTTGGTGGCGAGGTGGGAGAATGATCTTCTGCCGGTGGTTGTTCGGTGGATGCGTGGGACAGTGGCGAGTGCGAGGTCGGCAGAGCGGAGCTGGCGGTTCAGTGTGTAGAAGGACAGTCGTTCGTTGAGGTATGCTGGTCCGGTGTTGTGGAGTGCTTTGTGGGCATGGGTGAGGAGCTTGAAGATGCTCCTCTTGTTGACCGGGAGCCAGTGCAGGTCCCTCAGGTGGGTGGTGACGTGGCTGTGGCGAGGGAGTCCAAAGATGAGGCGTGTAGAGGCGTTTTCTATGCATTGGAGTCTCTTCTGGAGTGTGGCCGTGGTTCCTGCGTAGAGGGCGTTCCCGTAGTCCAGCCTGCCGCTGACGAGGGACTGGGTGACAGTTCTTCTGGTTTGGGTGGGGATCCTTCTGTAGATCTTGCGGAGCATGCGGAGGGTGTTGAAGCAGGAGGAGGAAACCGTGTTGACTTGCTGGGTCATAGAGAGCGTTGAGTCCAGGATGACTCCCAGGTTGCGTGCATGGTTGGTGGGTGTTGGGGCAGCTCCCAGCATGGCCGGCCACCAGGAGTTGTCTCATGCGGAGTGGGTGGAGCCAAGGATGAGGACCTCTGTCTTGTCCAAGTTCAGATTCAGCCGGGCAGTCTTCATCCACTCTGCGACGGCCTTCATTCCCTCATGGAGGTTGAATTTGGCGGTGGCCGGGTCCTTGGTGAGGGAGAGGATCAGCTGGGTGTCATCGGCGTATGAGACGATGCTGAGGTGGTGTGCTCGGACGATGTTGGCGAGAGGTGCCATGAAGATGTTAAAAAGGGTCGGGCTGCGGGATGATCTTTGGGGTACGCCGCAGGTAATTGTGGTGGCTTCGGACCTGAAGGGGGGGAGGCGGACTCTCTGCGTTCTGCCGGTGAGGAAGGAGGTGACCCAGTCCAGGGCTTTGTCTCAGATCCCTGCGTCTTGGAGGCGTGTGCGCAGGGTGCGGTGGCAGATGGTGTCGAAGGCAGCCGAGAGGTCCAGGAGGATGAGGGCCGCAGTTTCGCCGTTGTCCAGTATGGTCCTGATGTCGTCGGTGGCGGCGATCAAGGCGGTTTCAGTGCTGTGATTGCTGCGGAAGCCGGATTGGGAGAAGTTCAGGACATTGTTCTCCTCCAGGAAGTGGATCAGTTGTCTGTTGGCGGTTTTCTCAATGACTTTCGCAGGGAACGGGAGCAGGGAGATGGGTCGGAAGTTCTTGAGGTCCTTTGGGTCCGCCTTGGGTTTCTTGAGAAGGGCGTTGATCTCGGCGTGTTTACAGCTTTCTGGGAAGGTGGCGGTCTCGAAGGAGATGTTGATGATCTTTCGGAGTTGGGGTACGATGATGGAGCGTGCCTTGTTGAAGATGTGGTGGGGCAGGGGTCGGAGGGTGAGCCAGAGTGGATGGTGTTCATGATTTTGATGGTGTCTTCGTCGTTGATGTTGTGCCAGGAGAGTAGAGGGTTGATGTGCTTGGTGGGTGTGGAGTCGGGGTGATGGCGTCTGTCGTCGGTGTCTGGGTGTTGAAGCTGTTGTGGATGTCTGCGATCTTGCGGTGGAAGAAGGTAGCGAGGGAGTCGCAGAGTTCTTGTGATGGCGGTATGTCATTAAAGCAGGAGCTGGGGGTGGCGAGTTCTTTCACGATGTTGAAGAGCTTGTTGGGCCTGCAGTGTTGGGAGGGGCAGGAAGTGCAGGTGTGCGCTGGCTGGTGAAGCTGCAGTTCTGTTGGAGGGAGATTTATTAAGGGTCAAGAGGGCAGGAGGCTGAGCACAAGGCTCAGGGAACCTTCACCGTATGATCGGGGGAGAGAGTTAGGAACAAAAAGGGGCACCTTAATTATTAAAGATGAAGGAAACAGACATGTGAGCCATGGAAACTGATACTGAAAGTTTTTACAGTTTTATTAAGAAGGTGCAACTTCAAAAAACTGCAAGACAAAGGCATAAAAATACAGAATACACATATAGTGACCTCGCATGAATCAGAAGGGATTGAACTCGTATGGAGAAAGAAACTTCAGAAAACCTCGAAGACACATTTATGAATGCCTTATGAAAAACATAAGTTAAATCAAGGAAAATGTTCTCAGAATGCAAAACACACTTGATCTAAAATACTGAGAATACTCATGTACCTACCTAAAACCTAAAAGAAAGCAGCTTTGCAAATGTAATGTAAGCTTTAAATTGTCAATAAGAAAACACCAATTATGGAGACTAAATAGCATAGAGACATAGCATACATAGCATATTCAGCAAATATATTGGCAAGCTAAATTGTATCTTAAAAACAAAAAACAAGAGCTCTTGGGGAGCACCCACACCCGCCTGCCATCTACTAACAGACGGGTGGGGTAGTCCGCCGAGGACTGTGTGAGCTCCCTTCTTATACATTTTAAGGCTATGAGAAGCGCCTACAGTAACGTCATCTCACGCCACTTCTACCCACGTCACTTAGTGCATTGTTTGCACATTTTATCAGACGTGTCGTGTCTATCCCACTAAATGCGGAACGTAGACTAGGTGAAAGGTTATATTCTCAGGCCAAGCGCTCATTGTAAATTGCATAGGGCAAGCAGAAAATATGTAATGCAAAGGAATAAAATATACATATATGGATATGTGTCTTGGTTATTCATCACCCCAGCTTGACGCGGCTGCGGTGGGAACTTCTCTATGTCTCATGTGCAGACCCAGGATGTGATGTGCTATATGTCGACAGAATAGAGAGACAGTGAACTCTGCGCTAGTGAACTTTGCACACGGGTAGGGTGGGGGCTCTTTAGTTTGGAGCAGGAGGCCTCGCTGAGAGAAGCTGGCAGTGATTTTGGTCAGACAAGCCTAGGGCCTACTGTTCAGTAAAGATGGGTGCAGGACTTTGGTCAACTTAACAGAAGGCCTATAAATTGGGCTGGCAGGGCCTACGCAGGGGTTCATGCTTTGCTGAGTGACAAGGATGGCTCAGGGTATTTGTTATATAGTAACACAGGACCCTCCGGTCAATTTAACACGGCCTACAAATTAGGCTGGCAGGGCAGGGGCAAGGGTCTCATACCTCAGGTGTGGACAGAACGGGCCTGGGGCACCCTATGATATAAAATAGACCCTCTCTCAGTTCCGGCAGGTGAAGGATCCGTGGGTGCACTTCGGGGTGGCCTGGAAGCAGGTGGAAGTCCGTCCGGGGTTGAGTACGTGGAGGGTCTTTGCGTCGTAGCGGCAACGGATCTCGTGGTGGTTGCGGCAGCCAGGGGGTCTGGCGCTGGGCGCAGTCCAGGCGCGGACGGGCGCAGACGGGTGCAGACGGGGCGCGCCCGCTGCGAGCGTCCGCTGCACGACCACCCAGCGGTCGCCATTTGTAGGGGAGGGGGCGGGAGCAGGGGAAGGGAGGCGGGAGCGGGGCTGGAACAGGGGGCAGGGCCGCAGGGGGCAGCAGCGGCGGGAAAATAAGACCAGGGAACGCAAGGGGAGAAAAAGGGGAACAAGTGACAACAGGGACAAGTAAAGAAAAGATACAGGCACAAATGGGCTACTAACTTGCACAATTCAAGGGCACAAAAACTGAATGAACAGGCGACAGTAGTGCGACTGGGTCACGATCGGGGTGCGGGCTGCCGGCTCGAACCATACTATAGGAGGGTTCAGCTGGAGAGGTCGGCTGTACGGCGGAGCTACTGGGGAGAGCAAATATTCCATGTTGTTTCCTGCAAAACTGAGAGTGGTCGCCGAGGGGAAAACGTGGTACTTCAGCACTGCAGAGGAAACGTGGGAATGGCTGGAAGGTTGGTGTACAGTGGGCCGCACCTCTCAATGTGAGAATCGACAAGGCTCAGCGAAAGGCAGGCAAGGGGGCCCAGCAGAGAATGAGACTAAGGTTTCGGACTAAGGTATGCTCGAGAAGGTGGATCCGGCTCCAGACGGTAAAGCGGCATTGCAACATTGGTGCCTAGAGGCGTCCGGAGGGATGCGCTACACTATGTGGAAGGTGAGAATATGAGCACAAGACTATACCCACTGGGACATATACCTGCCGATGACACGATGTATGGTCGGCAGAACTGGGCAAGACGAGATGGGACTTTGGGATGTGCGGGAAGTCAGGGATGGTGCTCTACTCTGCTCGGCACCTGTCAACCGCCTGAGCAGTCATTCAGTTCAGGGTGACAGGCAATCTGCGAGTTGAGGAGGTGGGTGACTGTTTCACCCGCCAGCAGGGTAGCAGGGAGGGGGGAAGAGGGGATCAGGGTGTGATGGGTTGTTTTAGTTTTCTTCGTAAGGTTTATTTCTTGTTACAGGAATGTTGCTATGTAGGATTCAATATAATACGAAAAACAATGGCCCTGGACCATAAATCAAAATAGGTAGTAGTTCCTAACTTAGTGATATCATTCACATATTCTGAGCTACATATAATCTATTTTGGTAGCTCTTAGTATCCAATACAGTATTGCTCATAAGGTCAACCATGCAACAAAACAATATCCACAGTAAGTAAAGCTTTTTATTATTTTTTATCAAAGATTTTATAAAATTTCCATTAACAATTGTGTCAAGGTTGTTCCAAGGGGAACGTGCAAATAGTAAGGGTGCTTGAGTAAAGAAAGTGAAAAAGGAAAGAGGGAATTATTTCAGAGGTTGTGACATAAGAAAAATTTAAATAAGTTAAGCAATGGACTGGTTGTCATTCACCATCCAAGTGCAAGAACCTGGTCACGTGTGTCGGTTTATAATTAAATCAAACGATTATACATTCATTAGAAGCCAATTCTAATAGAGCACGTGGGCAGATGGGCGTATCCCAGGTATGTATGTATGGAGCGTCGACGTTTCGATCCGTCTTGGTGGCCTAGTGGTGGTTTGAACCTTGGCCTTGCGGATCTTCCTCAGGACTGGGGAACAACCTGGAAGGGTTGGGCCTAGTAGATTGCCTAAAATTAATGAGATTGAAGTAAACATGTGTTGCATGGGAAAAAGATTAAAAACCCCGTAAGAAGGCCTGTGAGGGGGTAGGGAGGGCTTACCCGCTGCAATGCGCGAAGCGAATCCCTTTAATGGAAATCCAGTAGTGTACCACATATGGCTGTCCTCCGTTAGTAAGGTGTCACACAGTGGGGCTGGTGGGGGCTGTGAATATGAAGAACCGGCTGTCAATTAATGGAGCCAATCTTATAATTAGTAAAATGTACGCATGAGATTAAAGGAGGGTTACCTCAGTTGCGAGATGCCACCCACTTGCGTTCCAAAACTTGTTTCTTTTGTTCTTATTTCACCACGTTTGGAGTCAATCCCGGGCTAAGGACGGGGATATATAAAAAGGGGGGGATTGTGGTTAGAAGGCGAGTGTGTCCAGGTACTCTTAACAAGAAGCAGGTGATGTTCCACACAAGCTAAAAATACCTTAGCCGTTAAGATCCGGCAACCATCCGTAACGCGTTGTGTTCGTCTACTAATCACCGCGCACCGCGAGGACGTCTATTTAAAAGAGGCGTCGACGTAAGGGCTACGGTACCGGGGCGTGAGAAAGGGGAAAGAGTTAAAAGACTCGAACCGGACTGCCGGTTGCGAGTCCTCCTATCATGCGTTCATAAGAAGTCAAGGTCTTTAGTTTGCTGACAAATTAAATTCGAGTTAATAATTGTATCTGCATTAAGCCTCCGATATATATACTTCAAACCGAGAGGTGTCCCTTATACTTCTGTAGATAGTATGGAGCAGGCATTAATTAAGACAGTCAAACCTAATTACAATTTTACATATATTAACAAAAAACAAGAAACTCATAAAGAAACATTTTAGCCATTAGGTAAACATCATCTGAATACGTAGAACAGTGTTGTACAGGAATAATGGTTAAACAATGTGTACAACAGAATGTATCAAATTACGCGTGGTAACCAAAGCTGGTTGGGTGTGGTACATGGTGGTTAAACATCATAGTCAGACAATATGTACAACAGAAATCAGCGTTACAAGGTAAGCTACCATAGCAATTAGACATTGGGTGTTGGTCATGACTAACTTATTAAGAGGCATATTTGACATACTAGGGCCCTGGTGACAACATGACCCATTATGTGTGTGTTCCACAAGGGTGGACTCATCCAAGGTTCATCCAATATTCATAATTGAGATCTGCTTACTGATTTCCTCAAATTCATTCAGACCCCTGGCGATCGTGTCCAGGCAGTGTATCCACCTGCATTCTCGTTTGCTGAGTATACTATTGAAGTCACCACCTCTTGGGTTGGGTGTGACCTTCTCAATTACCCACCATCTCAGGCTATCTGCAGGGTGTTCAAAAGCAGAGAAATGGTCCACGAGGGGGGCACCTTGTGTCTTGCAGCGTATGCGGCTGCAGTGCTGCAGGATGCGACATTTAACTTTCTGAATTGTCTGGCCCACGTACATAAAGCCACATGGGCAGACAATGGCATAGATAACTCCCATGGTATTACAGTTACTATGTACATTGAGTTGATATGTCTGATTATTATGTGAAAATTCCGTTATCTCTTTTGTCAGTGTACAGGCCTTACATGATCCACATTTATGGTGACCTCTAATCGGTGGAATTCCCCAAAGTGTATTTTGGTTTGCTGTACGAGGTGTGGGGAGTAGAGATTTAACTACATAATCTCTTATATTTTTGCCCTTCCTGAAAGCGTGTAAGGGTGGTGGCATATTACCCAAATCTTCCGCTATTAGGTGCCAATGTCGATTGATAGCCTTTTTAATAGCACTGCTTTTCGTGTTAAATGTCGTGACACATACTAGACGTTCATCCTTGATGTTTGTTCTAGGTTGTGGAGCTAGTAAGAACTCTCTATGGTTGTGCCAGACCCGTTTACGTGCCTGTTTTAATAGTCTGATGGGGTATCCACGTTCTAAAAGTCTAGCTAGAAGACTTGCTGACTCATCAAAGTAATCCTCTTTTTTAGAGCAGTTCCTACGTAACCTCAGGAACTGACCAAAGGGTAAGTTATCCCTGAGGTTACGCGGATGGTGACTAGTGTAACGCAGTAGTGTATTTCGTTCACTGTTTTTTCTGTAGAGACTCGTGTGCAATTTGCCTGACTCTGACTTGATAATGATATCCAGGAAGTGTACCGCTTCTCTATTAGATTCTAGAGTAAATTGAATGTCAGCTGACCAATTGTCAATGAACAATTGGTTACGTTCCACCACTGGCTGAATACATGCTCAGCTGACATTCAATTTACACGAGTCTCTACAGAAAAAACAGTGAACGAAATACACTACTGCGTTACACTAGTCACCATCCGCGTAACCTCAGGGATAACTTACCCTTTGGTCAGTTCCTGAGGTTACGTAGGAACTGCTCTAAAAAAAGAGGATTACTTTGATGAGTCAGCAAGTCTTCTAGCTAGACTTTTAGAACGTGGATACCCCATCAGACTATTAAAACAGGCACGTAAACGGGCCTGGCACAACCATAGAGAGTTCTTACTAGCTCCACAACCTAGAACAAACATCAAGGATGAACGTCTAGTATGTGTCACGACATTTAACACGAAAAGCAGTGCTATTAAAAAGGCTATCAATCGACATTGGCACCTAATAGCGGAAGATTTGGGTAATATGCCACCACCCTTACACGCTTTCAGGAAGGGCAAAATATAAGAGATTATGTAGTTAAATCTCTACTCCCCACACCTCGTACAGCAAACCAAAATACACTTTGGGGAATTCCACCGATTAGAGGTCACCATAAATGTGGATCATGTAAGGCCTGTACACTGACAAAAGTGATAACGGAATTTTCACATAATAATCAGACATATCAACTCAATGTACATAGTAACTGTAATACCATGGGAGTTATCTATGCCATTGTCTGCCCATGTGGCTTTATGTACGTGGGCCAGACAATTCAGAAAGTTAAATGTCGCATCCTGCAGCACTGCAGCCGCATACGCTGCAAGACACAAGGTGCCCCCCTCGTGGACCATTTCTCTGCTTTTGAACACCCTGCAGATAGCCTGAGATGGTGGGTAATTGAGAAGGTCACACCCAACCCAAGAGGTGGTGAATTCAATAGTATACTCAGCAAACGAGAATGCAGGTGGATACACTCCCTGGACACGATCGCCAGGGGTCTGAATGAATTTGAGGAAATCAGTAAGCAGATCTCAATTATGAATATTGGATGAACCTTGGATGAGTCCACCCTTGTGGAACACACACATAATGGGTCATGTTGTCACCAGGGCCCTAGTATGTCAAATATGCCTCTTAATAAGTTAGTCATGACCAACACCCAATGTCTAATTGCTATGGTAGCTTACCTTGTAACGCTGATTTCTGTTGTACATATTGTCTGACTATGATGTTTAACCACCATGTACCACACCCAACCAGCTTTGGTTACCACGCGTAATTTGATACATTCTGTTGTACACATTGTTTAACCATTATTCCTGTACAACACTGTTCTACGTATTCAGATGATGTTTACCTAATGGCTAAAATGTTTCTTTATGAGTTTCTTGTTTTTTGTTAATATATGTAAAATTGTAATTAGGTTTGACTGTCTTAATTAATGCCTGCTCCATACTATCTACAGAAGTATAAGGGACACCTCTCGGTTTGAAGTATATATATCGGAGGCTTAATGCAGATACAATTATTAACTCGAATTTAATTTGTCAGCAAACTAAAGACCTTGACTTCTTATGAACGCATGATAGGAGGACTCGCAACCGGCAGTCCGGTTCGAGTCTTTTAACTCTTTCCCCTTTCTCACGCCCCGGTACCGTAGCCCTTACGTCGACGCCTCTTTTAAATAGACGTCCTCGCGGTGCGCGGTGATTAGTAGACGAACACAACGCGTTACGGATGGTTGCCGGATCTTAACGGCTAAGGTATTTTTAGCTTGTGTGGAACATCACCTGCTTCTTGTTAAGAGTACCTGGACACACTCGCCTTCTAACCACAATCCCCCCCTTTTTATATATCCCCGTCCTTAGCCCGGGATTGACTCCAAACGTGGTGAAATAAGAACAAAAGAAACAAGTTTTGGAACGCAAGTGGGTGGCATCTCGCAACTGAGGTAACCCTCCTTTAATCTCATGCGTACATTTTACTAATTATAAGATTGGCTCCATTAATTGACAGCCGGTTCTTCATATTCACAGCCCCCACCAGCCCCACTGTGTGACACCTTACTAACGGAGGACAGCCATATGTGGTACACCACTGGATTTCCATTAAAGGGATTCGCTTCGCGCATTGCAGCGGGTAAGCCCTCCCTACCCCCTCACAGGCCTTCTTACGGGGTTTTTAATCTTTTTCCCATGCAACACATGTTTACTTCAATCTCATTAATTTTAGGCAATCTACTAGGCCCAACCCTTCCAGGTTGTTCCCCTGTCCTGAGGAAGATCCGCAAGGCCAAGGTTCAAACCACCACTAGGCCACCAAGACGGATCGAAACGTCGACGCTCCATACATACATACCTGGGATACGCCCATCTGCCCACGTGCTCTATTAGAATTGGCTTCCAATGAATGTATAATCGTTTGATTTAATTATAAACCGACACACGTGACCAGGTTCTTGCACTTGGATGGTGAATGACAACCAGTCCATTGCTTAACTTATTTAAATTTTTCTTATGTCACAACCTCTGAAATAATTCCCTCTTTCCTTTTTCACTTTCTTTACTCAAGCACCCTTACTATTTGCACGTTCCCCTTGGAACAACCTTGACACAATTGTTAATGGAAATTTTATAAAATCTTTGATAAAAAATAATAAAAAGCTTTACTTACTGTGGATATTGTTTTGTTGCATGGTTGACCTTATGAGCAATACTGTATTGGATACTAAGAGCTACCAAAATAGATTATATGTAGCTCAGAATATGTGAATGATATCACTAAGTTAGGAACTACTACCTATTTTGATTTATGGTCCAGGGCCATTGTTTTTCGTATTACATTGTACCCAGGTCCTTGACATTTTTGGGTTACCCCATTTTTTGTAATGGCTATGTAGGATTCATGCAGTACTCAGCAGTTGAAAAGATATGGGTGATATCTAAATGTACAGTAAAGGTGTTATTTCATTCTGAATGGAAGACCAAAGTGTGAATGTGTCGCGCCAGGGGATCATAGACATGGCAATAATCTCAAAGTTCTGACCTGGAATGTTAAGGGTTTGGGTAACCGTATCAAGCACACTGCAGTCTTGCAGTATCTCCATAGCCATGCTCTGGATCTGGCGCTGATAAAAGAAACGCACCTTAAAGGCAATAGGTACAAGGCATTAGATGGGTACGGCTATAGGCTTGCTGCACACTCCAGCTACACAACAGGTTCTAGGTGGGTGGGGATACTGGTCAGGACTGGCCTCCCACTGGTAGTGAGGAAGATTTGGCATGGCCCCTTAGGGAGATACGTGGCACTTACTGGAATATGGGAGGGACAGACGCTGAATATAGTTTCGAGCTACATACCACCAGCTCTACATGCGGAGGCATTGTCAGCACTGGGGACCTTCCTCGTGGGCCTCCCATCTGGTATTTTAATACTAGGGGGGACTTGAATTCCACTATGGACCCGGAGAGAGATAGGGTAACCAAGGCTAAGAGGGTGGGGTGGAGCAGCTTCATACCTTAGTGGACGCCATGGGCCTAATGGATGTATGCCGCCTTCACAATTCCTGAAAGCAGCAGTACACTTTTTACTCAGCCGGGCACAGCAGTTACTCTTGCCTCGATCATGTTCTGACGAATGTATGATGTTACAATGCATACATTTACAACGCCTGCCTTTACAACGCAGTTTTTACATCGCAACATCCTTTACAACGCATTCTTTTACATCGCATGCCAATACATCGCATTTTCAGAAACTACCTTTACAACGCATTCCAATACATCGCATTATACCTTTACAATGCATACAATTACATCGCATTTAAGGTAAGTGTTGGATAGTGTAGGGGTAAAAATAACTATTCTAACTCCAGTGAGTGCAACAGTAGGGTAAGTGTTTGACAGTGTAAGGGTACTATGCGTTGTAATGGTATGCATTGTAATGACTTGCGATGTAATGCCTGCGTTGTAATGACATGCATTGTAGTGACATGCGATGTAATGGCTGCGTTGTAAACGTTGTTTCCCTGTTCTGACCCTCCGGGGTAACGAGGGGTCGTTCCGTAATGCCCATATCAAGATAAGAGGAATTTCGGACCATTCACCAGTGGAGGTAACCCTCCTGGACCCGACCAGAACTAATGTCCTGCCGCCCAGGATAAACAATTGGATCTTTACAAATAAGGATTTGGCTGACCAAACTAGAGAGAGGGCGAAACTGTACTTCTAAGAAAACAAGGGATCGGTAGACTCGGCGTGCACTCTTTGGGAGGCGTTCAAGCCGGTGATACGAGGGCATATCCAGGCCCACCTAGGGGGCAGAAGCAAAGAAAAAAGGATCACATGGGGCACATTGGAAACAGAGGTAGCCGGTTAGAGGTCAGAATTCTGGCTGGGGCGGTGACGGATCTGGCACTTGCACACCAGCTTGAACGAAAAAAACAGGAGATAAAGAGCCTTGCTGACAAATCTGCGAGGGCCACTACCTTGGCAACGCACCGGCGGGTATATGACCTTGGTGATAATAAGGCCAGCAAAATGATTGCTTGGCTGGATCGGAGGGATAGAGAATGCAATTGGGTGGCTGAAGTATGAGACTCACGGGGACAAAGCACAGAACTGGGGAGGGGATATAGCGGAAACATTCTCTGAGCATTACGAGGAGATTTATGCCTCTAACCCCGCTAGAATGGAAGCAGAATGTCAGGAGCTGCTTGTTGATGTCCGGCTACCGGCTACCTACGCTGTCCGATGAGGACAGGGAGGGTATGGAAAAAGATTTTAGGATCGAGGAGATCGAAGGGGCAATCCAGGACTTACAGGCAGGAATGGCCCCTGGGCCGAATTGCCTACCAGCGGAGTTATTCAAGAATATAACGAGCGTTCTGGCGCCATACATCCTGTCTATATTTGAGGTGGCTGGAGGTGTGGGCTGTTTACCAGTGGACTAACCGACAGCCACCATTGTGGTTATACCCAAGGCGGGCAAGCCGCCGAACCACTGTAGTTCATACAGGCCCATATCTTATTGAATATGGAAGTCAAAATTCTCGCCAAAGTCCTGGTGAACCGCCTTACATGAGTGATCACGTCACTTATACATCCAGACCTGTCCGGCTTTCTGCCACACCGGAGTACCCGACTAAACTTACGCCGTCTATGTGGCGTGATGCATCTGACTGAGTCCCGACAGGATGAGGAAGCAGCGTTGCTGTCATTGGACGCGTGTATTGCGTTCGACAGCATCGAATGGCACTATCTGTTTGCTGTCTTAGATAGATTCGGGTTGGCCCCCGGTTCCAATCCTGGATTAGGCTACTCTATAATAACCCTATGGCTACGGTTCTGGTGAGACTGGAACATACCTTCCTTAAGTTTAGGAAGCAACTTAAAACCTTTTTATTCCCCAGAATTTAATGCGGTAAAACAATGTGATGTGAATTAACCCTAGGCTCACTTTGTACCAAAAGCGCTGGGATGCTTACGGGTAGCCATGCGCTATACAAGTGATTTTACAATACAATACAATACAATACCCTGTACAGGGGGACAAGGCTGGGGTGTCCACTATCTCCTGTGTTGTTCGTGCTGGCTTTGGAGCCACTCACGGCATGGGTGCGGCGGGACACAGTGGCCTTCGGTATCAAAGGCTGTGGTCAGTGGGAAGAGAAAATCTCTCTGTATGCTGATGATGTCCTTTTATATGCGACTAGACCCCATTTTACAATCAGTAGGCTCCTACAAATCTTTTAGCTATTCGGGGGAAACTCCGGTATCAAATTCACTGGGATAAGACCCTCCTGTTTATGCTCTCTGGCGGCCTGCCGGCCCCCCTTCCTGAGGGGATACAACTTCAATTGCATGATCATTTTAAATACATGGGCATCGTCGTCACCAAAACAGAAGCAGAATTCATGACCCGTAATCTGTTACCCCAACTGGAACATCAGAGAAGAGACGTAGCACATTGGAGGACGTTGCCGATATCCCTGATGGGGAGAGCCGTTCTGTTTAAAATGATGTCGCTGCAGCGGATGATATACTTCCTCCAGAACACCCCGTACAAGATACCTGACGGATTCTTTAAAGAGAACGATAGCAAATTGTGGAAGTTAGTATGGGACGGGGGGTGCAAGAATAGCACTGATCAAACTCCAGCGGAGGGTATATGAGGGGGGCATGGCAGTCCCAGACCTTAGAAAGTACTATTGGGCATCGCAGCTGATGACTATAAATGAACGGATCTTCGGGGACAGAAACGACCCAGCATATCAGGTTGACCATTTCATGATGGGCACTAGAGGCTACCCAGTCACACTGTATCGTAAACTAGTTGGGAAGTCTACGCCCCCACTTACCGGGCGGTGTTAAATGCGTGGAAAGGGGCTAATAAATTCCTCGGGTAGGACAATAAATTGACGGAACGCACTCCGCTATGGGACAGTGATATGCTAATGGAGGTCGGGAAATTGCAGGACTTTGGCAAATGGGAGTTGGTAGACATTACTCATTTAGGGGATGTATGGCAGGGCCCGGCGATCATATCATTTGAAACCCTACAGACTGAGTTCCATCTAGTGGAAATGGAAAGGTACAGATACATACACCTGGGGAACGCACTCCGTACACACATCCGAGAGGGGGAGCGTATTCCGGAATATGGTCCCTTGGAAGATCGGCTCCTATTTGACCCGATCCCAGAAAAGGCATTGTCCCTTACATATAAGGAGATCGTTAATAATTCCCCCAATCCCATGGGGGCATTAAAGGAAGCCTGGGAGACTGACATTGGATTATTGCAGGACGATGATTGGGTAGAGGCCATACTAAGCCTAAGAGAGGTAGCGGTCAGAGCGAGATTCAGGCTAGTACAGCTACATATCCTCCATAGGTCCTACTCTGCGAGTACACTCATGCACAAACTCGGACGCATCCACACAGATACCTGCATAACGGGCTGTGATCGAAAAAGTACCTTTTTCCATATTATCTGTGAATGCCCAACTATACAGCATTATTGGGGGAAGGTAATACAGGTGACGTCAGAGGTCCTAGGACAAGAAATTCCCCTGGACGCCAGATGACACATACTATGTGTAACGCGGGAACAGACATGGCCGAAATACCAGACACTCTGGCTAATGGTGGCTAAGAGAAATATAACCAGGGCGTGAGGGCCTGCGCTTCCGCCGACAGTGGAACAATGGAAGACTGATTTAGATTGGTTTTCTGTTGCAGAAAACGGAGTGTATGAACGCAGGGGTTGCCCCAAGAAGTAGGAGAAAGTGTGGCACAATTGGAAAGCCCATAGAGGTTTGTAAAGTAGTGGGAGGGAGGGGGTGGGCGGTGAGCCTGACGCCAGGTTGTGCAAAGGCTTCCATATGAGGTGTGATTCGAAATGCAAGATCTGTGGACTAATGTACCAACTGTTTTGAGTAACGGAAACTGTGCGCTGTGATGTCCTTATCATTCATTTTCCATGATTGCTGTACTGTATACTGCATACGTTTTATACTCAATAAAGAGTTTTGTTAATAAAAAAATATAAATTTTAACAGTGCAGTAATAAACCCCTGGTGTCTAAAATACTGTAAAATGTGTGCATACATGTGTTTTGCACCCCCCAATAAAAGGCGCAATCGTCACGTTACCGGAGTCATCGTGAATCTAAGTGTAATCGTGAAAACCAGAAGTAGGGTTTACATAGTTTCTTAAAAAACTTACTAGAAAAATATGTGTACAAATATGTTTTTAAAGCAGTGATGTGGTTACTAATGTGTGCATTGTAATAGAATGAATTTTTTAAGTTCACATTTTTTTATGTGGCTGTGGTCGTTGAATGCCTGCTTTTGTTTTGCGATTTTGCGAGGTGATCATTGCGACGTCATTGTGGATTTTAAAAGTAAAAAAAAAAAATCTTTGACAAGAAAATGGACAAAATGTTGGCCCCTTGGGTGGCTCCGATTTAAAAAATATTTTTAAGTGTATTTTTCAGTATGTGAAATACATTTGCTCATCACAGATATCTCCACAGTAAATGCGACAATGTTGTGCTGACTCAAAACATTCTTAAAAATAAAACCAGTTGTACTTTATGATAAAAACATAGCAAATCGAAAAAGGAGCGGTATATAATATAAAAATAATATACAATATCCAATTATAGAAAGAAAATATGAAAATCTTAGAGGCTCACTTTAAAAAAATGGACATTACAATTAAGAAATTTTATGTAAAAAAAACTTCAAAATTCACTGAAAACAACGAAGGTTACAGGGATGTTATAGTTAGGAATTAGCATTTAAGAAACCCTAGAAATTCACTGGAAAAAACCAAAGGTAACAGGGACGTTATAGTTAGGAAATGGATTTTTTAAAAAACCTTAGAAATTCACTGAAAAAACCAAAGGTTACAGGGACGTTATAGTTAGGCTGCCATTTCACTCGTACAAAACTAGAGAAATTCAGCAGTTATAGTTAGCTGAGCTAACTATAACTCGCGCCCCCGCAATGCACTGCTTATGACCTCTGTTTCTCTATGTACCTCTCTCTGTACCTCTCCCTCTGTACCTCCCTCTCTCTGCACATCTCTGTCTGTACCTGTCTATCTTTCTCTCTCTGTAACTCTCTCTCACTCTCTCTCTCTCAATCTCTCTTTGTACATCTCTCTCTCTGTACCTCTGTCTCTCTCTTTACCTCTCTGTCTCTCTCTCTGAACCTCTCCTTCTGTACCTCCATCTCTCTGTACATCTCTCTCTCTCTGTCCTTGTCTCTCTCTCTCTCTGTACCTCTCTCTCTGTCTCTCTGCACATCTCCCGCTGTACCTCCCTCTCTCTGCACATCTCTCTCTCTTTGTACCTCTCTCATTGTGTACCTCTCCCTCTCTCCTTGTACCTCTCTCTCTGTACCAACCTCTCTCTGTACATCTCTCTCTTTCTCTCTCTCTCAGTACATCTCTCTCTCTCTGTACCTGTTTCTCTCTCTCTGCACCTCTCCAGCTGTACCTCCCTCTCTCTGTACATCTCTCTCTCTGTACCTATCTCTTTCTCTCTCTCTGTACCTCTCTCTATATATCTCTCTCTGTACCTCTCTCTGTGTACCTCTCTCTGTCTGTACCTCTGTCTCTCTCTGTACCTCTCCTCTCCCTCTGTACCTCCCTCTCTCTCTGTACCTCCCTCTCTCTCTCTCTCTCTCTCTCTCTCTCTCTCTCTCTCTCTATATATATATATATATATATATATATATCTTTCTCTCTGTTTCTCTGTCTCTCTCTCTGTAACTCTCTATATATACCTCTCTCTGTACCTCTCTCTCTGTATATTTCTCTCTCTGTACCCCTCTCTCCGTACCTCTCCCACTGAACCTCCCTTTCTCTTTACATCTCTCTCTCTCTGTGCCTCTCTCTCTGTACCTGTCTCACTCTCTCTCTTTCTCTGTACCTCTCTCTCTGTACCTCTCCCACTGTACCTCCCTCTCTCAGTACCTATCTCTCTCTGTTCCTGTCTATCTGTCTCTCTCCCTCTCTTTTTGTACCTCTCCCTCTGTACCTATCTCTTTCTCTCGATGCACATTCTGAATCGTGCTTGGGCCCTGCCCCACTGATCCAATTTAAAATCATCGGGGATTGGAAGTAACTCTGAAATAGAATCCGTGACAGGGTTTGGGAGTGGGTGGAGGGTGGTAATTTAGTGTGTAGTGTTTCCAGGCAGCTGCCCCCCCTCTCATCTGGCCCTCCTTTCCAGGACTAATAATAGCGCCAAGTGCTGACAACATACAGTAAGGAAAGAGGGCACCCGCGGGCTGTGATTGGCTGTCCCTGGACCATTGCAACAAATGCTGTCTCTGATGAGGGCCTGCGCGGGCTGTGATTGGCTGTCCTTGGACACCTTGCATCAAAGGCTGTCTCTGATGAGGGCCTCGCGAGGTGCAGCAGGGCAGGGTATATTTGGAACTGGAGAGGGAGGGAGCCCTGGGTGGGAGGGGCTGTTAGGGGCAGGTAGAGGGGAAGGGGAGAGAGGGAGACAGATTACATGTCTGGCTGCCTCTATTGCACGACGTGCAGTGGTGTCAAAACATATTCCACATGGAACCAGGAAATATGGGACATATTCTGGGTTCCCAATGAAATACTGTTTCAATTTCCTATGGACCGGTCGAAACCGCTCTATGAGCTGAGCCATTGACAGGGCTCCTAGGATTATGCAGCACAGGGGACCAAATTATGTGGCAAGGTCATCTAAATGATGTGGCAAGATCATCTAAATGACGTGGCAAGGTCATCTAAATGATGTGGCAAGGTCCTCCAAATGATGTGTCAAGAAAAGGGAATTATGCAGCACTATCTTTGACAGGAGTATTTTATTCCATTTGAGCTGGAAATATAGTGGTGTTGTGTCATGTTATGTTGTGCTGTGTTTATGATTATGTTATGTGATGTGATGTACTGTAATGTTATGGGGTGTTGGTTTATGGATACATTTATGTCTATGTTATTTTATGTTGTGTTATGTTATGTTGTGTTGTGCAATTTATGTTATGTCCTGTTATATTATGTGATGTTGTATTGTTTAGTGTTATGCTATGATGCGTTGTTTTGTGTTATGTTATGTGATATTGTGCTGTGATGTGTTGTTATGTTGTGCTCTGTTTTGTGTTAAGTTATGTTGTGTTATGGTATGTTTTGTTGTTTTGTGTTTATTTTCATGATTATAGATATGTTATGTGATGTACTGTTATGTTTTGTTGTCTTGTGTTATGTTAGGTTTATGGTTATGTTTACGGCTATGTTATGTTATGTTGTGTTATATCATGTTATGTTATGTGATGTGCTGTTGTATTGTTTTGTGTTATGTTGTTTTATGCTGTTTTATGTTCAGCTATGTTCAGTAATGTTGTTTTAATTTTTGTTATGTGATGTGTTATGTTAGGGGATGTTGTGTTGTGTTGTGTTGTTTTGTGTTATGCTATGTTATGTTGTGTTGTTTTGTGTTAGGTTATGATATATGATGTTGTGATTTTGTGTTGTTTTGTGTTACATTATGTTGTAGTATGTTGTTTTTTGTGTGCTGTGTTCTGTTATGTAATGCTTTGCTGTGTTTTTATGCCATGTTGTGTTACGTTGTTTTGTACGGTGCTGTCTTATGTTAGATGTACATGTAAAGCCTGCATCTCACCAGGAGGGTATCCTGGCACTGAAGAGAGGGGTTGTTGGTTCCTTCTCTGGGACCTATGAGAAAAGCAACGCTTTCAGTTTCTTCCTGGACACTAGGACTGAGCGAGCACCCTCATGTGACGGGGGCGTTTGTTCCAGCCTTTAAGGGCTATGTACGAGAAAGCCCGCCCACCAGCTCTGGGTCTTTGTATGTGGTGACAGTGGCGAGCAGGAGGTTGGCTGAGTGGGGTTGATAGGGGACCGAGTCTGGATGACCACCAGGCCAAGGACCATAGAGTTAGGCCCTTCCCAAAGAGTACTACCTTCGTCTTGTCTGAGTTACGTTTGAGGCAGTTGTATATTGCATAAAATGCAAATTATGTGGCAGATGCAGTTAATCCATAATAATTATGTGGTAAACACTGCAGCACCACAAACGTGTAAATCTACTGGCCCTCCTTAATGTCAAATGTTTTGATAACTTTGGTCCTTGGGAGAATTGGCGCTCAAGCTTTTGCTAAAACAATTGGCATCGTTTGATCTAGAAGGAGAAAGCTAAGGGCCTGATGACAACTTTTTTTATTTTTATCTAATTTTTAAGACCAAGAACATAGGTCTAAGATACGATCTTTGGGAGTTACGATTTTTCAAAGTTCAGAAAAGATGTCACTTTTGTGCGCAATTACACACCATTGAAAACAATGTGGAAAAAGCAGGAAAATGCAGATAAAATCAGGCAATGCTTTCATGAGGTTCACCTTCTCATTTTAGGTCGGTGTCAGGACCAGTTCCAACAGAGTCCTGGATCGGGCGGGAGCAGAGTGCCAGGGGTCTTGGAAGCTGGTGCGCTAAGACAAAGAGGGCCGCTTGAAAACACACTGCACAGGGGGACTTACAGGAAAACCGATGGAGCACCTTCAAGGGAGGAGGTCGTAAGGGATGGGGGACCACGGGAGCACAGCTGGTTAGTCAGTGCTGGGGCCGGTGGCACCGGGTACAGACCGGACAGGTCAGTCGGGTGTTGTGTGTCTTGAAGTCCTCACGGTCGGAAGCAGGCAACTTGGAGAGGCAACCCCAGGGCAGCTGGGCCACTAAAGAAGTGGGTCTCAGGTGTCTGGATATCCCTCAATGGGTGCTGGCTTCTGGTGCTTTGGGTGTCCGGTGTGGACTCTTCTTCTTGTTGTTTGGTGTTTGGGGCCCGGTACACCGGGTATTAGTGTGCTGCAGCTCCAGTAGGTCATAGTGTCTCAAAACCTGGTGTGGAGTCAGACCTGACCCTCCGGAGCTGTTGTACTTTTTCTTGCTTCTGCGCTGCGTCGACAGCAGGGTGCAGGTGAGTGAGACCTTCACTCCGAGGGAGCCTCTAGGTGATTTCTTGAAGGCTGGAGGCGCTTTGGGGTTCTTGGGGTCCTTTCAGCTTCAGGATGACACACCAGGCAGTGATTGTCGAGTCCTTGAGGCAGCAGGAAGAGTTTGGTGCCTTTTTCTTCTGCAGCAGGGCTTCAGCTCTCATGCAGCGAGTCTACTTGTCCTGGTCTTCTCCTGTCCGTTGAATCAGATGTTCAGGTCTCGGGGTGCCACCTAAATACTGAATTTAGGGGAGTTACAAGTGGAGGCAGGTAGTAGCCAGTGGGATACCTACCTTTGGGGTGTCTACACCCTCTAGTGATCATGTCTGTGGGAAGGGGCACTGCCCTAGCCCTGATAGGCTGTTCTTCCACCACCACAAGATGTTGGATTTTCAGGGGAGGAGTTCACATCACCTGCCTCACCCTAGGGGTGGTGCAGATTAAGTGGGGAACCTCCTCCTAATGTAACTAATATCCTCGCCTTTCCTCCCACCAAAAGTGAAGCAGGAAAGGGGGCTTGGCTTTCCCATTATCTGGAGGTTCCAGAGTTGGATTTCGAAGATGGCATTACCTTTGAAGCTTCCTGCCCAGGAAAGTAATCCTGTCCTGGAGGTGGTGTGAGGCACCTCCACCCAGAACAGGCTTTGTCTCTGTCTTCTGAGAGCGCTGGCTCTCATCCCATAAGCTCAGAAACATGTCTGGTGGTGGCAGACTGGTGAAGACAATTCAGGGACCACACCAGTGCTTGGTAGGTTTTCGGAGGACCCTCTAAAAGGGTCGCCTGTGTGAATGTATTAATATACTGGCATCAGTAAGGATTTATTGAGACAAGATGTTTGGTACCAAACTTCTTAGAAATTAGTGAAGCCATCATGGAGCTATGAAAACCCATGTTGACGAGTCTCCATCCCGTATACGCTTTATGGCTTGCAACATCTCAGAATAAACTGGACATTGTAGGGGCATGTCTGCTCGTGCTGATGGGCCCTCTCATAGGATAGAGTGCACTCTGCCTTAGGGCTAAAGTCCTGCAGTATGGGTGACTTACCTATATCTTTTGCGGTATATGGGTGGCATGGCACACATAGCTGTACTGTTCCCATGAGGCACAGGGTCAGACGGATTTGCATATGGCCATGTCTGAACTGGGGTGCTAGAGTGGGCTAAAGAACGGTGATGGATCAAACCCAGATCAGTTGACTGGGGGTGAGTGCTTGCAATATTCAACACTCCGTCCATCATTTCCTTTTGTATCGCTTTGTTTGCCATAAGTTGGCAGGGTATGCTCAGGCGTGAGTCCCTTGCTCACTTGGCCACTGGATTCAAGCAAGCCTGGCTGAAGATGGCTCAAATGCCAGAAACCGGTCCTAGGAAGCTTGTTTCCGGTCCAGGGAAGACATGGCTTGGCAGTTCGGGCTGGACTAATTTGCATATGGCCATGTCTGAACTGGGGTGGCAGAGTGGGCTAAAGAACGGTGATGGATTAAACCCAGATCAGTTGATTGGGGGTGAGTGCTTGCAATGTTCAACACTCCGTCCATCATTTCCTTTGGTTTTTACACATGGCTGTGTGCCATGTCGACTCCTGATTTCACTGCATAGCCTTGGTGTGGGGTCCTTGCGGTGGCACAACCAGTGCTGTAGCCCCATAATCAATCAATCAATCACAAAATTTGTAAAGCGCACTACATACCGAGAGGGTTTCAAGGCGCTGGGGGGGGGGGAGGGGGGGGGGCGCTGCTATTGGTCGAAGAGTCAGGTCTTGAGTTGTCTCCTGAAGGTCAGCAGGTCTTCGGTCTGTCGCAGGTAGAGGGGGAGGGTGTTCCAGGTCTTGGCCGCGCGATGGGAGAAGGATCTGCTTCCGGAAGTAGTTCTCCGGATGCGAGGGATCATGGCCAGGGCGTGGTCGGCGGAGCGGAGTTTCCTGTTGGGTACGTAGAAAGAGAGTCGACTGTTGAGATAGGCTGGGCCGGTGTTGTGGAGAGCTTTGTGTGTGTGGGTCAGAAGCTTGAAGGAGATTCTTTTGTCGATGGAGAGCCAGTGCAGGTTCCTTAGGTGGGGGGTGATGTGGTCGCGGCGCGGGACGTTGAGGATCAGGCGTGCAGAGGCATTCTGGATCCTCTGAAGTCTGCTGATGAGCTTGGACGAGGCTCCGGCGTAGAGGGCGTTTCCGTAGTCGAGTCTGCTGCTGACTAGGGCCTGGGTGACTGTTTTCCTCGTGTTTGTCGGGATCCATCTGTAGATCTTGCGGAGCATGAGGTGGGTGTTGAAACAGGTGGAGGAGACTGCGTTGACTTGTTTGGTCATGGAGAGTTTCGAGTCAAGGATGACTCCCAGGTTGCGTGCGTGGTCGGTGGGGGCAGGGAGGGACCCCAGTGACGTGGGCCACCAAGAGTCGTCCCATGCAGAGGGGTTGGACCCGAGGATGAGGATTTCCGTCTTGTCTGTGTTCAGTTTGAGGCGGCTGTCCTTCATCCAGTCGGCGACGGCCGTCATTCCCTGGTGGAGGTTGTATTTGGCGGTGAGGGGGTCCTTGGTGAGGGAGAGGATCAGCTGAGTGTCGTCGGCGTAGGAGATTATGTTGAGGTCGTGCTGTCGGGCGATGCGTGCTAGTGGTGCCATGTAGACGTTGAACAGCATCGGGCTGAGGGAGGATCCTTGAGGGACGCCGCAGATGATCTCAGAGGCATCGGATCGGAACGGGGGGGAGGCGGACTCTCTGAGTTCTGCCAGAGAGGAAGGAGGTGGTCCAGTCCAGGGCCTTGTCTCGGATCCCTGCGATGAGGGCGGTCTCGGTGCTATGGTTGTTGCGGAATCCTGACTGGGACGGGTCCAGGATGTTGTTGTCTTCGAGGTGCCGGGTGAGCTGGGTGTTTACTATCTTCTCGATGACCGTTGCTGGGAACGGAAGCAGGGAGATGGAGCAGAAGTTCTTGAGGTCGCTCGGGTCCGCTTTGGGTTTCTTCAGCAGGGCGTTGATCTCTGCGTGCTTCCAGTGCTCAGTGAAGGTGGCGGTCTCGAAGGAGAGCTGGCTGATTTTGTGTAGGTGGGGTGCGATGGAATTGCCGGCTTTGTTGAAGATGTGGTGCGGGAGAGGGTCGGATGGGGAACCGGAGTGGATTGTTCCCATGGTCTTGATTGTGTCCTCGATGCTCACGTTGGCCCAGGTTGTCAGGGTGTCTTGGGCGGTGGGGTGCGGTGGGTTCGGTGCGGTGTGGTCGGCAGGGGTCGTCCGGGGTCTGAAGCTGTCATGGATGTCGGTGATTTTCCGGTGGAAGAAGGTGGCGAGGGAGTCGCACAGGTCTTGCGATGGTGGGATGTCGTTGGCGTTGGAGCTGGGGTTGGAGAGTTCCTTCACGATGGTGAAGAAGTCCTTGCTGTTGTGTGAGTTGTTGTCAAGGTGGTCTGTGAAGGAGGTTCTTTTGGCGGTCCTTATGAGGTGGTGATGGTTGCGGATGGCGTCTTTGTGGGCAGTGCGGCTGTCTGGCGTCTTGTCGCTGTGCCATATGTTTTCCAGTTTCCGGCAGGTGCGTATGGAGTCGAGGAGTTCTGGGGTGAACGAGCGTACTCTTCTGCTGGTGTCTCTGCTGGTGGGGTTTTTCAGCGGGGCGACGGTGTTGGCGCAGTCATTCATCCAGCGTTCGAGGGCGAGTTCACCTTCATCTGGATTGGTGGGGTTCGTCGGAGGGTTGAGTGTGAGGCTTGTCTGTAGTTGTTCTTTAGTGACTTTGCCCCAGCAGCGGCGGGGGGTCTGTAGGGTGCAGTGGTGTGTGAGGGGTTTTCGGAAGGAGAAGTGGATGCAGTGGTGGTCTGTCCAGGTGAGTTCGGAGGCATGGCTGAAGGTGACGTGGGGGCTGGAGGAGAAGATGGCGTCTAGCGTGTGGCCGGCGATGTGGGTCGGCGTTGTGACGAGCTGTTTCAGTCCGAGGTTGGCGAGATTGTCGACCAGGGTGGAGGAGTTGCTGTTGTTGTTGTTCTCCAGGTGATAGTTCAGGTCTCTGAGGAGGATGTAGTCGGTGGAGGTCAGCGTGTGCGTGCTGATGAGGTCGGCGATGGAGTCGCAAAATTGAGGCCGGGGCCCTGGCGGTCTGTAGACGAGGGTGCCTCTTAGGGTGGTCTTTGGGTCCTTGTGGATCTGGAAGTGCATGTGTTTGGCGGTGCTGAGGGTGTCGTTCGTGTTTGTTGAGATCCTGATGGTGTTTTTGTGGACGATGGCGATTCCTCCTCCGGCCCTGTTGGTGCGGTCTCTGCGGGTGATCTTGTACCCGTCTGGGATGGCTATGGCGATGTCTGGCGAGGAGGCTTCGTTCATCCAGGTCTCGGTCAGGAAGGCGACGTCCGGTGATGTGGTGTCGAGTAAGTCCCAGAGTTCGACAGCGTGTTTGTGTGCGGAGCGTGTGTTTATCAGAATGCATCTAAGCTGGTTGGCTTCCGTTGTGGTGGGTGCTTTGGCGCTTTCGTGGTAGGAGAAGCTGCAGTTCCGGCAGGTGAAGGGGCCGTGGGTGCGCCTCAGGGTGGCCTTGCAGCAGGTGTGGGTCCTTCCTGGGATGAGAGCGACGAGGGTTTTGGCGTCATAGCGGAGGCGGTCCTCCTGGCTGCTGCGGGGGTCAGGGGTTCTGGCGCTGGGTGCGGTCCAGGCACGGACGGGCGCAGATGGGCTTGCCGCGCAGCAGCCGCCATATATGGGGAGGTGGGGAGGGAGGAGCAGCTGGGAGGCGGGAGGCGAGGGACGGGTGTGACGAATGGGCGCGGAGGGGGCGGGGCCACAGGGGAGACAGTGGCGGGGACGGGGGACCAGAGACCGGTGCGGGGCACAGAAGAGCAAAAGGGGTACAAATCAGGGTCACAGAGGCACAAAAGTCAGTGCAAGGGTACGAAGGACGGCGAGGGGTACAGAATAAAAAGGGCGCAGAGCGGCGAGCGGGGGGCAGGGGGCACAGACAGTTACAGGCACAAAATCAAGGGTCACAGAGGCAAAAAAACAGCACAAGGGTAAAGGCACAGAGCAGAGCGTCGAGCGGGGGGCAGGGGCCACAGACAGATGCAGGTACAAAGCAACAGGCAGCAAGTGGGAACAAACCTAAGGCCACCACTGGCCACCAGGGATGAGGCGCAGGTGGAAGCCTGCGGGTGGTGGAGGGCCTCGAATTTTCCGGCGGCAGCAGCGACAGCGGGGGTTCAGGCGGAGCTGCAGTGGGGGGGAGCGACCTACCAGAAGGTCAAGGGTCGCTCTTTAGTACCCATGCCCTAGTTACCAGGGGTACCATTTAATAAGAACTTACGGGGCCAGCTGAAGTGGTGTTAATCATGGTACAGTGTTTGAGAAAGAGATCTGGCACTGGGAACCTGGTTAGCAGGAACCTAGGGCTCTTACAGTTCGATATCACATCAGGCAAAAAGGGGGGGCTAACCATGCAAAAAAGAGGCACTTTCCTACGTGACCTCCCCCCCCCCACAAATGAACGAGGATGACTCCAACTTTTCCCTAGAGATTCTTCATCTTCTAAGTGGAAGAACCTGGAGAGGCCATCTACATTGGCATGGTCAGACCCAGGTCTGTGTTCCACTGTAAAGTCCATTCTCTGTAGGGATATGGCCCACCTTAACAATTTGGAGTTTTCTGCTTTCATCTGCATGAGTCATCTGAGAGGTCTGTGCGGTCAGTTTTAACAAGGAAGTGAGAACCAAACAGGTGTGGTCTCAGCTTCTTCTAGACCGAACCACAGCAAAGGCTTCCCTCTCTATGGCACTCTAACGCTGCTCTCTGGGGAGAATCCTCCTGCTTATGAAAGCAACAGGTTCGTCATTGTCATCTTCATTGGTCTGGGATAGGAGCATTCCTATCCCATGTTCAGATGCATCAGTCTGCATTATGAACTGCTTGGTGTAATCTTGTGCTTTTAGGATGGGTGCTGAGCACTTGCTCCTTTCAAAGAGTCAAAATCCTTTCGACAGCTCATTGTCCAGTTAACCTTTTTGGGCATAGAACAGGTGAGTTCTGTTAAGGGGGTCACAATCGACCCTGCCCCTCCACCTGTAGCAACTCCTGGTGGCCTCCCGCCCTCGGGGCCCCACCCACCCCAACAGACCACGCTCTGAACCTCGGCAAAATCCTCAACTCCTCCTTCTCCATGAACCGCCAAATCAACGCTATCTCCTCCGCCAGTTTCAATTGCCTCCGGATCCTACGAAAAACCTTCAAGTTGATCCCCCCAGACTGCAGAAGGACCGTCACCCACGCCAGCAGGCTCGACTACGGCAACGCCCTCTACGCCGGCATCAACAAATCCCTACTACGCAAGCCCCAAACCATCCAAAACGCGGCTGCCAGGCTCATCCTAGGGATACCGCGCCACGAACATATGACTCCGCACCTGCGAGAACTCCACTGGCTCCCTGTCGATAAGAGGGTCACCTACAAACTACTTACACACGCCTACAAATCCCTCAACAACATCGGACCCAAATACCTGAACAACCGAATGAGTTTCCACGCACCCAAGAGGAACCTCCGCTCAGCCAACCTCGCCCTGGCAGAGGTTCCCCCGCATCCACAGAAGCAGAGCTGGAGGGAGAGCTTTCTCCTACACCGCAGCCACAGCATGGAACACTCTCCCAGTAGAACTGAGATGCTCTCCAACCCTGAACACCTTCAGACGCGCTCTCAAGACCTGGCTTTTCGACTGACTGAAGCAGCCCCGCTTTTCCTCCCCCAGCGCCTTGAGACCCTCACGGGTGAGTAGCGCGCTTTACCAACCCCTGATTGATTGATTGATTGATTGCATGAATCTCCTGTAGTACCCAGTCAAGCCAAGGAATGCCCTGACTTGGGTCTGGGTGGTTGGAGCTTCCCAATCCAGAATGGTCTGGAGTTTGGCCTGTAGTGGTTGAACTTGTCCTCCTCCCACAAGGTGGTCCAAGTGTACAACCTTGCCCTGCCCCATCTGCCACTTGCTTGCCTTGAAAGTGAAGCCTGCACTATGCAGAGCCTTCAGGACCTTTTGGAGATCCTGCCAGGTGGAGCTAAAGGCACCAATATAATCCAGATAATCTGCACTATAGGATTCCAATCCAGCAAGGACTTTATTCACCAACCTCTAAAAGGTGACAGGGGCATTATTCAAGCCAAAGGGCATCACAGGGAACTGAAAGTTCCCATCTGGAATGAAAAATGCTGCTTTTGCTCCAGGGGTCAGACATATCTGCCAGTACCTAACGTGAGATCAAAGGTACCAGATATGTGGCTGCTGCCAAACTGTCAATCAGCTCATCAGCTCTTTGAATTGGATGTACATCTGTTTTGTGACTGCATTGAGGCCCATGTAGTCCACACAAACCCTCATTTCTTTCTTTCCACCCTGAGAATGAGGCTTAAGGACTAACACTACTGGGCTGGCCCAGGGGGTCTCTGAGGGTTCAATGACACCCAACTCTAGTATCTTTCTTACCTCAGCTTTGATGCTTTCTTTGACATGATCAGACTGCCTGTATATCTTGCAGTGGCGTCACTAGGGTTGGTGTCACCCGGTGCGGGTAACTCATGGTGTCACCCCCTCACGACTTACTGCATGGACCTCCTCCGCCCGAGTCCACCAGTGGACACAGTTGGCAAATAACGGGACCATACAGAATCCTTAGTAACGTTTGTAAATGTAGGTCCTATATTTACAAAATGTGCCTGTTAACAACAGAGTGATAATGATTCATTAATCAGGTTGTACAGTGGGCTACCTGCTAGTCAACAGTTTATTGTAATTTATAATATCATAGGTATGGTACTTTTTACTGGTGTGGTGTTCCCACTATCCAGCAACACGATATATCAGTGGTCGAAGTGGGGGGAAAAAAGTAGGGGAACTGTGGGCGGAGAATCAGAGGGCGGGAATAACCCAAGGATTGGATCAGTGGGCAGAGGCGTGGCCAGAATGCGCAAACATCCCAATTTTTTGTATTTGTTTGGTTTCACTGCCCAGTTTTATCAACCAATGGATACACATGATTATTTAAGGTTATAATGAGTTATTGACAGTAAAATGTGTTCACAAAGTGGGATATGCTTCTGATCACAGAATGTCCCCAAATACGATAAAATGTGGAAGCACAAGCCATTTGTCTCCGAGCCATGGAGTTTCTGTCATCAGCACTTCTCCCTTTTCCAAAACAGCAGTTCAAACATGAATGGCTAAAAATCCTAGTTTGCAAATGTTTTCTAAATAATAATGGCTCTGCCATATTTACCTCATAATGCAAGATCTGCAGCATGATCTGACCATTGAAACTGATAAATTGTTTGTAGCTCAAACGTATCAAAAGTTAATAAAAAATGTGACTTGTGTTGCTGCGGAGTAGATGACAGTTAATAGCTCACTGTTCTATGTTAGGATTTTAACTTATAAACTGCAAGTAACAAAAGGTTCTCTCTGACAAAAGCAGTAGCCCACTGGCCTATTTACATTATGTGCACTTTGTGATCTGCATGGTACATGTTCTTTGCAGCAGGCACATTAACCCTCTGAGCTACCTTTCCATGAGTCAAATCTTCCATTAGACAAAATTCCGATCTCTCTCTAGGAAGAACATAAATCACCAGAGTCATCATGACATTTTTATTGTTACCAAAAATTACTGGAGGCCAGGAAGGAGGCAGCAAGCGCTTTTAAAACCATAATATACTTGCAAAAATGATGCCTCCACCTAAAGTGAGCACCTGGTCCGGTCACACCGGTTGCACCGCCCTAGAGCTGGCCCTTCTCAAGGGTCCTGTGATCTCAGTGACAGGGTCACTGTTGTTCTAGGGTGTACTGCTTCATAGGCCTGCCCACAAGACTGGAGGTGAACTTCAGTATGGATTGTGGTGGACAAGCCTTGAAGGTTAACCTACACTTGTCATGCTAGGGTCCACCTGCTGGTGCTACGACACCGGGGCTTCTAATGTCTTGCGAAGCCTTCTAAGGTCTAGCATGAGAGAGTGCTCTCTCAGGAGAGTGGTCTGGCGGACTGGTTATTAAGGCTGAACCTAGTTTCCCAGTTCCAAATTCAGCAGCTCTGGCCATAGTGCCACATCCTCTCCCCCACTGAACACCATACTGCCCCACTGAGGAAAAACTCAGACTGCCTTCCACTACAACCCAATTGTTGCCAGCTATAAACACCTGGATGCGGCTCAATTTAAATTACGCACTGGGCAAGAGCAATATGTGGCCTACAGAAAAAAGTGACAGCATCCTGGAAAAAGCAAACAATCATAGGGAATGCAAAATTTTGCAAACCATGTGAAATGTTAGCAGGAACAACATGGTTACCTGTACGCTTTTACACTCACTGTTCTGACATCAGTGAGTGCTTTTGCCTGAAAAGTTAAGGACATGACAACAGGGCTCTGAATGGACCCATTTCAATGACCATTGCTTATATCCTTACAAAACGTAAGCAGTATGGTAAAAAAAAAGACAACATCCCTAGATACAGAGCAGCAGTACAAATGTTGTTTTTCAATCCTCACATTGCAATACCTCAAGGATTGGTGCACTAGTTCCAAGCCCAGGGAAAACAAAGCCAAGACAACAAAAATAGCGCTTCACTGGCAAACTCTGTAAAAGTGGCGCTAATGTGTTTGGGTGTGAATAAAATCAATCTGGACAGTTTGCTATCACTCTGTCTTACTTTATTTAGTTATTTATTTTTCATATTTTTAAACATTTATTCCCGATGCTGCATTTTGGAATTAAATGTCAGAAAAATACGACATTGATTTCCAGCATAAGTGATTTTCTTTTTTGGATCCATTTCACAGGGAAGCAAATAAAAGAAAGGAGAGGAGACAGTGCACACTGCGCACAGGCACCTCCTCCTCCTAAAAGGTTAGGTTGCTCTGCGCACACCGGCCCTGTTGGTGTCACCCCATGTGAGGGTGTCACACGGTGCGGTCCGCACCCCCCGCACCCCCATAGTGACGCCGCTGCACTCCGGTTACCTTCTTTATGGAGATGGTTGTATTCATCAGCGTGTTGCCTACTTACAAGAGATGTGATGATAGGAGGGACGGTTCTAGAACTGTGCTGCCACAACTTAGGTTCACATTAGTGAATGGTGCACATGTGCTGGGTATATACAGCCTTTTAGCCCAGATAATAAATTAGTGTATAACTGATGGAAACAGATAACATCAGTGTTCAAAGAATGTTGTACCCTAATTGTGTTGTCTGTTAAGACGTAAATGGGTTTCCTTTACAGCTAAAAGAGTGGTATTTGAGTGAATTATGGAAGATTTATTCATACAGTGTTGTAGTTGTTCTCATCAAGTTTACATTGACTTTTCTAAAAGATTGCGATCCTTTCAGACTCTCCTGTCAGCCAATTCGGTGTGCTCCTTTGAAACACTACTTGATTTATATTGCCTTACCTTATAAATGACTCTTCTCTTTTCCTCTCCTTGAAGTATCTCTCCAAGTAATTTGTTTAAATCACTCTTTATGTATCTGCATTTAGTACTGCAAAGTATATCATAAATGTAAAGCGTCCCCAAAGGGTCTGGTACTGAATAGGCCACTCACCTGAGTTGGTGGCAGACAGCGGGTGGGGGGGGGGACTACCTCGGTCGGCGCTCGGCGGCTAGCCTTAAACCAGGCTCCAACAACATCACTGCACCCCTCTAGTGACGACGTCACTGCCGAGGCGCGCAGACGCTGCGGTGGAGGAGACAGTGCGCGCTGCGCACAGGCACCTCCTCGCTCCTCCTGCTGCATAGTTAGGTTGCGTCGTTGCGTTGCGTTGCTCTGCAGTCTGCACCACAGTGAGGGTGTCACCCGGTGCGGTCCGCACCCCCCGCACCCCCCTAGTGACGCCACTGATATCTTGCTTTTGACAGGTAGGCTGTCACCAGTGTCCACATCATGTGTAAACCAGTTGTTCTGACCAGGGGTCAGATGAAAGAGCTCAGCAAACTGATTTAGGACTTTCCTGAAATCAACCTGCTGTTGGGCAGCAAGGGTGTCTGAAAAGAACACCCGATCAACTGACCCATCTTTAGGGTTGTGGGAAAGGAGATCAGGGAGTGGCTCACTCTCTGCCTCCTGTTCCTCATCTGTAACCATAAGCATGGCCACATCAGCCCTGTCATTATACTGTTTAAGGAGATTTACATGTATCACCCTCTTGGGGTTTCTACATGTGCCAAGGTCAACCAAATAGGTGACCTCCCCTTTTCTCTCAAGGATAGGGTAGGCCTAGTCCATTTGTCATGGAGGGCCATAGGTGCCACAGGCTCCAAAATCCACACCTTTTGTACTGGTTGGAACACCATATTGGCAGCTTGTTGATCACACCAGAGCTTCTGGAGCTCTTGGCTGGCCTCAGGGTTTGGTTTGCTTTCTTCATGCATTAAGCCATCCTTGAATGAAGGCCAAGCGCATAATCCACATCCACATGTCTTGCTTTGGTTCCTGGAGGGGTCTCTCCCATTCTTTGTTGACAAGACAGAGGGTTCCTCTTACAGGGTGTCCGAACAAAAATTCAAAGGGTGAAAACCCTACTCTCTTTTTGGCACTTCTTTGTAAGCAAAAAGCAGGCAAGGTGGTAAAACATCCCATCTCCTGAGTTTTTCAGGGAGTCCACCAATCATGCTTTTTTGTTCTTGTTAAATCTTTCAACTAGTCCATTTGTCTGCAGATGGTATGGTGTAGTGAACCTATAGGTCACCCCACACACATCCCACATGTGTTTTAAGTATGCAGATATAATGTTTGTAACTCTGTCTGATACTACCTCCTTAGGGAAGCCACCCCCAGCAAAAATACCAAAGAGGGCCTTGGCCACTGCAGGGTCAGCGGTGGTTCTTAAGGGAATTGCCTCAGGATACTAAGTGGCATGATCTACTACCACTAGAATGCATTTATTCCCTAATGCTGTTTGGAGGGTCAAGAGGGTCAACAATGTCAATACTTACCCTTTCAAAAGGTACCCCAACCTCTGGAAGTGGAATTAAGGGGGCCTTCAGGTCTGACAGGTGGCACTTAAGTTGCAAAACTCCTTCACCTTCTAGGACATTTCTGGACAATAGAAGTGGTTGCCTAACCTACTCCAGGTTTTTGTCTTGTCAAGATGCCCAGCTAGGGGAATGTCATGGGCCAATGTGTGGAGGAATTCCCTAAACTCCTGAGGCACTACCACTCCCCTAGTGGCGCAATGTTTGGGGTCTCTGGCCTCAGTGTATAGGAGTCCCTCCTCCCGATAGGCCCTGTGGGAATCTCTGACACTTCCCTTTTCCTGATCAGCAGCTTGCTGCCTTAGGCTTTCAGAGTGGGACAGGTTCTCTGCCCCTGGTACCTATCTTCCCTAAAGGTTACCCCTGGACCTAAGAGCTCTGCGGTGTAAGGCCTAAGCTTCCCTCTGGGGCTGACACGTCTTCTACCTGGAGAGAGAGGAATTGATCTGGTGTCTGTTTTGAAGCTGGTTTCCCAGACTTCCTGCTCTTTCTCTTGGAAGGTTGGGCCAAAATGTCAGCCTCCAACACCTCGTTTTCACTCCGGGTTTTGCTATGTGCTCTTGTGTTTATCCCACACCTTTTCAGGCATTCCCAGCATGGCTGCATTGGATTTTCTTCTCTACCACAGCCCATGCTGAGTACTCCAAATTGTTTCCAAGCAAACACTGTGCAGGGATAGCAGGAGACACCACTAGCCTTTAAAGCAACTAACCCCTCTCCAATCTAAGGTTACCAAAGCCACTGCATGTTCCTTAGTCTGATTATCAGCGTTGAGGACTGCATAGGTCTGTCCAAGGAGACATTGGTTTGGGGACAACAGTGGCTCAGACACTATGGTGATGCTGGCACCAGTGTCCCTCAAGGCTCCCACCCTAATCCCATTGATATTTGGCTCTTGTCTGTATTCCTCCAGGCTACTGGGCCACCCCTCCCTCTGAGACTAGAGTTGCCTCTGTGGGCACCTTGACATGGTCAGGGCTCACCTGGGATCCCATCTGGAGACTCACGAGTGTCTTTACTGCAAGTGTGCTAGAGGCATTCTTTTTGTCTTTACAGGTAGGGTCTCCAATTCGGTGTCCAAGTGCCTTACAATCATGACACCAAGCCTTTTGGGGTTCCAGTTTTTACTCTGGTACCCACACCTGGGCTGTGAATAGTTTCTGGGCCCACCCTCTTGAACAGGTTTTGGGGGGAATGAGGAAGACTCATTTTTGTTTTTCTCTTTTTGGTCACCATCTTTTCCTTGTTTTTTTTTACACCTCTTTCTTTTGGTCACACCCGCCATTGGTAGTTTTAGTCACCCTTCTTTTGACCCAATGGTCTCCTCCCTTACCCAAATCTGGAGGAGAAAGTGGACCTAGGTCTACCAGATGCGGATGTAACTTCCATTGTAACAATTACTTAAAAGCTGCTCCTTCATAATTACATTGTAAAGCCCTTCATTGTTATTCACAACCACCTAGGGGCATAATTTTAACGCCGGCCTTGATAATATGCCCCTTAGTGTTTTCATTGAAATGTCAAGAAATTCCACGCAGGACTGAACCACAATACTGAATTTAGGGGCATTACAAGTGAAGACAGGTAGTAGCCAATGGGATACCTACCTTTAGGGTGCCTACACCCTCTAATGACCACTTCCTGTGGGAAAGGGCACTACTCTAGCCCTGATAGGTTGTTCTTCCACCAACCCAATATGGTGGAATTTCAGGAGAGGGGTTTACATCGCCTGCCCCACCCTAGGGATGGTGCAGGCTAAGTGGGAACCCTCCTCCTAATCTAATTAATGTTCCTGCCTTTTCTCCTCCCAAAGGTGGAGCAGGAAAGGGGGCTTGGCTTCCCCCACTATCTGGAGTTTCCAGGTTTGGATTTCAAAGGCAGCACCGCCTTTGAAGCTTCCCACCCAGGTAGGTCATCCTGTCCTAGAGGATATGTGAAGCACCTCCTCCCAGAAAAGGGGTTCTCTCTGTCCTCTGAGAGTGCTGGTCCTCGCCCCATGAGCACAGAAACATGTCTGGTGGTGGCAGACTGGGCAAAACAAGTCAGGGACCTCACAAGGGCTTGGTAGGTTTTCAGGAGACCCTCTAAAAGGGTCTTCTGTGTGAATTTACTAATGAATCCAACATGGCATCAGTGAGGATTTATTAAGACAAGATGTTTGGTACCAAACATCGTAGAAATCAGTGAAGCCATCATGGAGCTAGGAAACTTGTGTTGACAAGTGTAACGCCCATGTTCTCTTTATGGCTTCCCTGTGCATAAACAACATCATAGAATGGACTGGATATTCTTGGGGCATGCCTGCTCATGCTGATATGCCCTCACATAGGATATAGTGCACCCTGCCTTAGGGCGAAAGGCATGCAGTAGGGGGTGACTTACCTATGACTTATGCAGTGTATGAGTGGCACGGCCGACTCTTCTGATTTTTCTGCACCAAGAAATGCAGCCTGCAATGGCAGAGTGCGTAGCCTTGGTAAGAGGTCCCAGGGGTGGCACAACTAGTGTTGCAGCCCCATATGACCCTCTTTAGAACCCATGCCATAGGTACCAGGGGTACCATTTACTAGGGACTTACAGGGGTATCTAAGGTGGTGTAAATCATGGTACAGGGTTTGGGAAAGAGATGGCCGTGGGTACTGGGTTAGCAGGGACCCAGTGCACATACTGTTCAAAATCTCATCAGGCAAAAACTGGGGCTAACCATGCAAAAAAGAGGCACTTTCCTACAACAACTTCACTCTACTCTGAAACAATCAACTCTCCGACACTGCACTCTGTGTCACCGCACTCTATGCCACGCTACTCCTCTCCGCGCTACTCCACTCTAATCTGTGCGACTGCACGCTACACCACTGCAGTCTACTTTGCACCACTCTATGTCATTCTACTCTACTCTGCACCGCTGCACTCTACGCCACTGTACTCTACACCTGTGCACCCGACAGCATGTTACTCAAAATCACTCTGCTCTTTGCCACTACACACTACGCCAATCTACTCTGCACCACTGCACTCTACGTCACTATACTGTACTCTGCAGCACTGTACTCTACGCCACTGCTCTCTATGCCACTCTTTGCTAATTTGCACCAGTCTGCTCAATGCCACTGCATTCCATGCCAATGCATTCAACACCACTCTAATCTACACCACTCCACTGTACGACTCTCTACTTTACAATACTGCCCTCTCCCCCTCTGGGCTCTACGCCACTCTATTGAGGAGGTTCTGTATCACTCTTGTAGCACGTCTATCTGCTTGACTTTGCAGGACCCACTTGGGATTGAAACACTACAAGACCACCTTATTTCTCTGGTTCAATTTTGCTCATTAGGGAGATACAAGATTACATTAAACCCTGATGAAGTTCGTCTGAGTACGAAATGTCTAATCTGGGCTGGATGTTGATGCATGAAGAATAAAATCTATTTTGGATACCACATTATGGCTCTCGTAATGGATTTAAAGAAGAATCGCTTATATAATGGATAATGCTAAATTTTGGATAAAATGAACTTTCAATTACTTTTTTTTCACTCCTAAGCGGTCCTTTATGTGTTTTTCTATCGAGTTCTACGCCACTCTACACAGCATCACTGCACTCTAGGTAACTGCGCTCTGCTCTGCACTACTCTATGCCACTCTATTGCACTCTACACCAATGCAGTGTACGCCATTACACTCTATGCCACTCTACTCTGCATCACTCCACTCTATGCTGCTGCACTCTACGGCAGTGCACTCTACAGCACTATACAATACACCAGTGCACTGTGTCCTGCACCACTGCACTCTACCCTACACCACTCCACTATTAACCACTTCACTCTACTCTATGACACTGCACTCTATGCCAACCGACTCTGTGCCACTCCAGTCTACACCACTCTACTCTACGCCACTGTAATCTATGCAGTGTCACTCCACTCTATGCCACTCTACTCTGCACCCCTCTACTCTACGCCACTACACTCTATGCCACTCTACTCTAAACTACTGTACTCTATGCCACTACATTCTGTGCCCCTCCACTCTGTGGCACTGCACTCTATGCCACTGCACTCTATGCCACTGCACTGTATACCACGGCATATACTCTGCATCACTGCACTCTACGCCATGATTCTCTACTCCACAATACTTTAGTCTGCGGTGCTGAACTCGACACCACTGCACTGCATGCCACTCTACAGCATTGCACTTTACGTCACTGCACTCAATGCCACTCTATTCTACTCTGTACCACTGTACTCTATGCTACTGCTGTATACACCATTCTATTCTACTCAAATGCATTCTATGCCACTCTAATCTACACCAATTAAGTCTACGACACTCTACTATGCAACACTGCACTTTCCCACACTGAACTCTCCGCCACTCTACTCTGCACCACTGCCTCCTATGCCACTGCAGTCTATGTCACTGCACTCTACACCACTCTACACCACTGCATCTCTCCTACACCACTCCTCTCTATGCTGCACCACTCCACTATATGCTAATTCCCTCTACTCTGAAGCAATATACTCTACACCACTACACTTTACTACACTGCACTCTATGCCACCCTACTGTGCTCTGTGCCACTCCAGTTTACACCACTCCATTCTATGCCACTGCAATCTATGCTGTGTCACTCCACTCTATGCCACTCTACTCTGCACCACTCTGCTCTACACAACTACACTCTATATACCACTCTACTCTAAACTACTTCACTCTTCTCTGCGCCACTCAGCCCTACAGCACTCCACTCTACGCCACTTCACTCTACTCTGAGACAGTCTGCTGTACGCTACTGCACTCTATGACACTGAACTTTATGCCACCCTACTCAACTCTGCACCACTCCACTCTACGCCATTGCAATCTATGCTGTGCCTTTACACTCTACTCTAAACTACTGAACTCTGTGCCACTCCACTCTACACCACTGCACTCTACGCTGGTGCACTCTGCTCTATGTTACTTTACTCCACTTTATACCACTCCACTCTACGCTACTTCACTCTACTCTGATATAGTCTGCTGTACGCAACTGCGCTCTATGACACTGAACTTTATGCCACCCTACTCAGCTCTGCACCACTCCACTCTACGCCATTACAATCTATGCTGTGCCATTGCACTCTACTTTAAACTACTGCACTCTGTGCCACTCCACTCTATACCACTGCACTCTACGCTAGTGCACTCTGTTCTATGTTACTTTACTCCACTTTATACCACTCCACTCTGCTCTTGCCACTCCACTCCACTCTCTGACACCGTATGCCTACTCTGCTTTATGAGACTATGGGGCATATGTACAAGCTCCTATCGCCACGGGAATGTAACTTTTTGTGACGTTTCCGTGGCGATAGGGGCTTTGCCTTATTTACAAGGCAGTGTTAAGCCACTTAACGTGGCTTAACACCACCTAGTAAAAAAGGCACTCTTTCACGCTTTGCTTAGTGTGCAAGTGGTGGGCAGTGGGTGTTGCGGTGGGCGTTCCACCACAACACCCATTAATTTTGACGCTGCCCCCTATGTACTAGGGCAGTGTTAATAGGAGGCAGAGCCACAGTTAAGACTAGGGAAAACCTAGTCTTAACTTGGCAACACGAGGAGATATGCTTTATTTCTCCACATTTTTGCTTTTTCCATGTGTGGTGCCTTGTGCAGCACACATGGAAAAAGCAAAATGCCTTGGATTGTTTATGTTCAGGAAGGTGGCCCTTCTGCACATAAACAATCCTTTACAAAAATGACATTTTGTAACTTCTATTTGTGCTGCCACACATAAACCACACACATTTATTTACCGTGCACCGTACAAAGGTGCATTTCTCTATTTCAAATGTATGCGTTAGTTCAAGGAAAGTGTCTCCTGCTTCCAGAAAATGTGATTCCTATAACTCAGTCCAACATATCAAATGTGGTATTGTAGGAGCAAACAGATGAGGACAGTGGATTTATCGTCCTCTGTGCATAAATTCAACAGTTGGAGCAAAGCCTAAGTGGGCGTTTCCAGGACGTCAGTTGAGTGGTCCCTAAAAATCTGGATAATATCCTAATTATGGGGTATTCACACAGGGGCATATTTATAAAAAAAATCACGCAGTCCGAGAAGGCACCTTCCTGCGCTGCGTGACAAAGGGCAGGAACACTCCATATTTAGCATTATATAGCACATTCCTGTCTTTTTCCTGCACTGGCGCACAATGTGCTGCCTTGTGCCAATGCATGCATGTTTCTACCGTGGTGCAAGGGTGCCTGCGTTGTCAGCAGGATTGTTTTTGTGCAGGAAGTGACACCTTCCTGCACAAAAACAATCCCCTGAGGTGTTTTCCTGTTTCTATGTGTGCTGCAGAAGGGAGCTACAAGTACTGCCTTTCTTCAGAGCTGCCGGTGGAGGTGTTTGTCTGAGAATCCATTCACTCCAAGCACCCCAGGTATGGGACTGGTTTGACAAGCTTCCTGGAAATAATATCCAAAATATACAGTGTAAAGAGTCCAGGGTTCCCTTACTAGTGGACAGGACTTGTTATACAATCCCAAAGTGCTCTGTTAGGGCGTAGCGGGGTTGAGTAGCCTTAGGTTTAACACAGAGGAGTTCAAGACATTTGCAAATACTCACAATGACCAATAAATGACACACCCGCCTCAAGAAGGAGATCCACACAATTTATAAAAACACCAGGTACCTTTATATATGTTTAGGCCTCAGAAAAAAGTTGTTTGGACAAGTACGTTTTTAAATATAAATTCTTTTCACTTCAAAAAGTGGGCACACTGCAATTTCTGAGTTCTTTAATGTTATCCTATGGAAGAAAGAACTAGTTCTGCAAACAGGTATAGTACGGCGACTTACAAGACCAATCTCCAGTAGTTAAGGTGAGTGGTGGGCAAGGTCCAAGGCAGCACCAGCAGTACACCACCACCAGCGGCACAAGGGCGGTCGGGTGCAGGGTGCAAAATAGCATCAGGAGCCCAATGTATTTCAATGGATATCGGTCACTGTGGAAAGAGGCTGCAAGCTCTGGCCAGTTGGGCTGAACTAGCAAGTGGGCACAGGCCTTGCGAAGCTCAGGATGGGGGGACACCTTTGGTCCTCTTCTCCAAGGCCCAGGGGCGATGGGTGGAGGGGTGTCCTTAGGAATCAGGTTTTTCCTTACCGGAGCAATCACGGTGGAGGGGACCTGCGTGTAGAGGCTGCAGGTGACATTGGGGAGTCCAGGAGGAGTGAAACAACGATGAACTCGAGCTTTGGAGGGCTGGGGGACCTTGTTGACACTGGTGATCTACTTCACCTCGAATCAGAGGCGACGGGTGCAGTGGTGGCTTGGGGTGTCTGGTTTTGGCAGCTCCGGAGGCATAAGAGACTTCTCTTATGGAGTATCCTGATGTCAGATCAAACGTACTGAGATATTTGGCTACCCCTAACTTGTCAATTGGTTCATCAGCCCTAGGAATTAGATGTGCATCAGTCTTGATTACAGCATTGATGCCCCTATAGTCCCCACAAAACCTCAGCTCTTTCTTTCCACTGTGGGTGTGAGGTTTGGGGCCTAAGACAATTGGGCTGGTCCAGGGGCTCTCACAGGGTTGCAAGAAATGCGCATGCGCGAGCGCCCGCGTATTCACAGTTGTTATCAAGAGTTTGTGATGGAGGAAGAGGGCGGCTCGGAGATGCCGCAGCTCAGGTAAGGGGTTTTTTAATACTTCATATCATTTTTGTAAGCTTGTATAACAATTGTTAATAGGGCGGGTGGGAGGCGGATGGCACGCAGCGGACCAACGCGGAGTGTTCGGAGTTTGTTTTAAACTCCGTGGTGCTCTGCGTAGCCCCACTACACCCACTACGGTCAGGGTTACTTGTAAGCACCTACACATTCTGCGCACAAGTGTTTCAGATAACCAGACATTGAATGTGTACCTCTGTCTGGCACCACCTCCTATGTAAAACTCTCTCTGGTAAAGATACCAATGAGGACCCTAGCTACTGCAGGAGCAGCAGTATTCCATGGGGAAATTGCCTCAGGATACCTGATAGCATGATCCCCTACTACCAGTATAATCTATTTCCTGTGGCTGTTGTAGAGTCAACTGGACCGACAATATCAATCACTATCCTATCAAAGGGAACACCCAACTACTGGAAGTTGAATTAGGTGGCCTTTGGGTAGCTACCTTTCTTGCCACTGGCTTGAAAGGTGGCACAGGAGTTACAAAACTCCTTCACCTTCTGGGACATACCTGGCTAGTAGAAGGGGTTCACCAACCTACTCCAAGTTTTGGACTGGTCTAGATGCCCAGCTAGGGGATGTCAGGGCCAATGTAATTAGAAACTCTCTAAACTGCTGAGGCACTACCACTCTCCTAGTGGCACCAGGTTTTGAGTCTCTGGCATCAGTGCATAGGAGTCCCTCCTCCCAATAGGCCCGGTGGGAGGCATTTACATCTCCCATTTCCTGATCAGAAGCTTGTTGTCTCAGGCTTTCAAGAGTGGGACAAGTCCTCTGCCCCTGGTGCAGATCTTCCCTAGTTAAAGTTTGTAGATGTATATAGCACAGCTTATCACCGGTGAGGTTATACAGGTGCTGTCCATGGGCAAGGGCAGGAGGAGATTAAGTGATTTGCCCAGAATCACAGGATGTTGGGCCGATGCAGAGACTCGAACCCAGGATCCCCAGCTCACAAGTCGGTAGCTCTTGCTGCCAAACCACGTCCTCTCCCTTGAGGGTCCCCCTGGGCCCAGGAGTGCTGCCGTGTAAGGCCCAAGCTCCTGGGGCTCAGTTCTCTCTGGGGCTGACAGGACGTCTCCTGAGGAGAGGGGACCTGTTTAGAAGTTGGTTTCCCAGTCTTCTTGCCCTTTCTCTTGGAAGGGTGGGCCATCACCCCAGGATCCAACTCTACTGGTTCACCCTGAACTTTACACTGTGCTCTGGTTTTCACACACACCCATTCAGGTATACCCTGCACTGCTACATGGGTCTTTCTTTCTTTCGACCTCAGCCCATGCTGAGGTCTCTACAATTGACGAGGATACCACCACCTTCTTTTGGCCAGTAACGCCTCCCCATTCTAAAGATATCGTTGCCATGGGATGGACCTGTGCCTGATCATCAGCATTGAGCTCTGTGAACGTCTCACCAGTCAGGTATTGTCTGAGGACACTAGTGGCACAGCCACCATGGTGAATCTGGCATCAGTGTCTCTCAGTGCTTCAACCTTAATCCCATTTATATGCGCCTCTTGTCTGGTTTTTGTCTCCATATTAATGGGCAAGACAGCCAGGGTAGCTCCATCCACCCCACCCTCTGAGGCTATAGGGGCCTCGGTGAGCTCTCCGACACTGTCAGGGCTCACCTGTGATCCTATCTCGAGATTTACCACTGCATTTGCTGCAGGTGCACTAGAGGCATTCTTTTTATTGGGACAGCTAAGGTCTCCAGTTTGGTGTCCAAGAACCTTACAATCATGACACCAAGCCTTCTTGGGATCCTAGTTCTTACCCTGGTAACCACCCTTTGACTTTGTAGAGTTTGGGGGACCACCCTCCTGGACAGGTTTTTGGGGGCCTTTTGAAGACTCTTTGCTTTTACCTTTTTACCTTTGTTTTGCTCACCACCTTTCCCTTGGGAGGGAGAGGGGGCTTAACAACCCCTTTCTTTTGGTCACTCCCACCAGTGGTAGTTTTGGTCACCCTTGTTATGACCCAGTGGTCTGCCTTCTTCCCCGTTTCATTTTCGACGTCGCGCCTCTTGTAATCCCGAGTACAGGGCACAGTTGTACTCAGGATTACACGAGGAGCGAAGTCGAAAATGAAACGGACACCGTAACGGATACAGGTATCCTGCTTTCGGGGACATATTTGGATCCCTTGGTCCTTCCTTAAACAGTAGTGGGACGTTGCGAGGAACAGAACCCTCTTTGTGGGTTGGAATTATCACCACAAAACAAATCACTGTCAAGAAAGACAGAGCCTTGATAAAGTCGCGGGAGATTGCCCATTAGCGACGATACACGTGTCGGCTGTCGGAAGAACTTGACAATAAAAGAAAGAGAATTACGAAACTGTACTCAACTTTGTTCAATCGTTGCTCACAATATGCAATTATACTAGCTTTAATGGGTTCCATGATGGAATATCGTTAACATAAATATCGTCAGAAATAAATATCGTCACTAAAATATCGCTTACATTAATATCGTCATCCTATACTTAAACAAGGATTCACACAAATATCGATTTTTTTTTATCGACAACCCTAATATCGTTCACACTAATATCGACAACATAAATATCGACTACTACATGATCGACTTTATTTTAAATAACATGACCTTAGACATATATATCGACTACACTAACATCGACGACCTATCTGCTTATAGAAATATACAAAAAATATCGTCTTTTTATTACCAACTCGATATGCACTATTCTTTTATTTTACACACTTTTTTTTAACTATTTAACTTTACAAAACTATTCACACATATAATTATTTAACGGTTTTCTAATTCTAAATAACGTTCTCGACCAATGATTTTGAAATTTCACTAATTGAACCAATCAAAAGCTACCATTAATTAACTCACTAATATAAAAACAATTATACACTTAACGTAATTTACCATTTTTGGGCCAAACTTGGAGAAAAACAGTTACCTTGCTGAGAGAAGAAAATACAAACCTACGACTACAACTACAAAACGTCATACTACACTTGAAGTAAGTAAAATCCCATTGCTTTTTTCATTCGAACTTAGCATAAAGTAGATAAACTCCCTAAATTAAAAAGTGTTCTTCTTTAGAGTGAAAAAAGAACATGTTGAACTTATCAACAACGACCAGAAACTTACATGTAAAAACATTTATTAACTACCTTATCCATGTCTACTTAGATAGCTGACAAAAATTATTTAAACTTGCTAAGTAAATGTACAATTTACTTCATATATTAACAACTACTATCATCCAAATACTATAAGTAACACAATGATTAGAAAAAAAAAAGAATGCTGCACTAGGTTGCTGTCCAGTAGCACAGGCGCAAAGGAGGATAGTTCAGTTAATCCATGAATGTATAGGCAGCATACGTGGCAACTGCTTCCAACAAAAAATTGTTTGCAGCGCCACTAAAAGTCTCAGCCATCCAATTAATTAAAGAAAAGGAACATACGTGTTCTTCAACCATCGGAGCCTCTAGCACAATCAGAGGGCAACCGGAATGTTCCTCTAAATAGCTCATAGCCAAGAAGTCGTAGGCAGCCGTTGATATGTCCCAATTACCCAGGATACCATGCGCCGCACCACAAGCCATAATCCGGACACCAGAACAGGCCAACTCGTGAGACACTAAGGGCCTCATCAGTCGATCGAAATCCGGCACCGGAGACACCGTGTTGGTCAAGCACAAATCCAGAGGCCATTCAAAGGGACAATCCAGGCAGTGAAATACAGGTTGCACGCAGGTGAAGTAGGAATACCTGAAGGATAATCCATATGCCAGGCTTAAAGTCGCCAATGGCAGAGTACCATAAAAGTCAAGCATCCTATCACGAAGAAGATGCAGACGTGACAGGTGCTCGTGTGGCACAGAAACAGCAGCCATTCCGTAGTATGAAAAGTAAAAGCAGCACACCTGCCACCAGCGCCAGAAGCAGCGGAACACCTCCAAAGATGCTCGAGAAAATCGAATGAAAAAATGCCGGAATCACACCAAAAATAGTTTGAAAAGAGATCACGAGGCCTGAGCCTACAAGTTTAAAAAAATGAGCCAGGCCGGTCGTGGACGAGGCATTGAAAATAGTTAGGATCAAAGCTCCGAAATGTAGGGGGAGGTCAGTATTCAAAACCGCCTGTACCTCAGTGCGCGTATTAGCAACGTGAAGGACAAATGTTTCACGAGAGGAAGTCAATGACACCTCTTTTTGGAACAATACAGCTCTTATTCTGCTCAACTTGTTGAACTCTGCTTTCAAGGTTGGAATCGAAGGCCAGATGGAAACATCCAGCCGCCCGTGCGGGGGTGAAAAGAGAACATTATTGCAGGAGACAACCCTCTCCGATACAGTTACTATATATGGGATTCCCACTAACATCCCGCAGCAAGCTTCATTATTCAAAATTAAATAACTACTGTTTGCAAGCAGCGTCAAAGAAGGCGTAATCACAGGCACTGGGACACCTCGTAGGACGCAGGCCAAAATCGGGGCTTGTACATTGCATGCACCGTGTAATTGAATGTGCCTACATACCAAGGAATGATCTGGTGTCGTGGTACATTCCTCACCCTTCAGATAAACCTCAGTTCCGTCCCTAGTACATCTATACGTAAAGGGGAGGGACCAAACCTCATGTATGAAAGCGGTGCCCAGCTGTTCATATCTACCCAGAGCATAATGTTTCATACAAGACGTAAACTTAAGAAGTGCGAACGGTAGAGTTATCAACCCGTATATAAGCCACGTGACTGAATTGATTTCCGCCACAGAGAAAGGTAACGGTTCTAATTTTTCAATATGTAATAATGAATATTTAGCATCTTTCATGGACATAAATAGCTGCTTATCAGTAATGTTAAAAGGAATGAATAACGATATAGTGCTCAAATAGTCCCAAGGGACCCTCCCTGCCTTTAACGTCTGCAATGTCCATGCAAACTGCATAACAGAACGCAACTGGTTTTGACCATTATATAACACAGACATATCATCATGCACAATATCAACAACTGACGAAACAATATTATCTAATGTATAAATTCTGGAAGAGAGGGTGCTAATGCTGTTATCTATAACGGCTAAAACCTTTTCCATGTTTGCTTGGTCAATAGCTCTCAATCTTGAAGCCGCCTCAATTTGCGAAAATTTCCACAATTCGTTGTAAATAGCATACGCCCACCTTTTGGTTCGGCCACCCACAGGACCTTTAACAAAAGAATTCAAATCTATTTTGTCATGTAACTTCGATAAATGAACTTTGACAGATGCTAAGGTGGAATGTCGCAGCCAGGATTGACATAACTTTCCCACAGAATATGTAGTTACAGTATGTGACGACTCAAACCGAGGGTCTACGCGTTCCAGAGGACTAAATACCCTTTTGATCAAAAATAAATTGTAAACTCAGGGAAAGTTCTGGATAGTAAACCATAATAAATTACTATTCTAACTCCAATCCAACATAAGTCAGAGAAAGTGCTGGATAGTAAACCATAATAAATTACTATTCTAACTCCAAACATAACATAACTCAGGGAAAGTGCTGGATAGTAAACCATAATAAATTACTATTCTAACTCTAAACATAACATAAGTCAGTGAAAGTGCTGGATAGTAAACCATAATAAATTACTATTCTAACTCCAATCCAACATAAGTCAGGGAAAATGCTGGATAGTAAACCATAATAAATTACTATTCTAACTCCAAACATAACATAAGTCAGGGAAAGTGCTGGATAGTAAACCATAATAAATTACTATTCTAACTCCAATCCAACATAAGTCAGGGAAAGTGCTGGATAGTAAACCATAATAAATTACTATTCTAACTCCAATCCAACATAAGTCAGGGAAAGTGCTGGATAGTAAACCATAATAAATTACTATTCTAACTCCAAACATAACATAAGTCAGGGAAAGTGCTGGATAGTAAACCATAACATAAGTCAGGGAGAGTGCTGGATAGTAAACCATAATAAATGACTATTCTAACTCCAATCCAACATAAGTCATGGCAACTGCTGGATAGTAAACCATAATAAATTACTATTCTAACTCCAAACATAACATAACTCAGGGAAAGTGCTGGATAGTAAACCATAACAAATTACTATTCTAACTCCAATCCAACATAAGTCAGGGAAAGTGCTGGATAGTAAACCATAATAAATTACTATTCTAACTCCAAACATAACATAACTCAGGGAAAGTGCTGGATAGTAAACCATAATAAATTACTATTCTAACTCCAATCCAACATAAGTCAGGGAAAGTGCTGGATAGTAAACCATAATAAATTACTATTCTAACTCCAAACATAACATAACTCAGGGAAAGTGCTGGATAGTAAACTATAATGAATTACTATTCTAACTCCAATCCAACATAAGTCAGGAAATGTGCAGGTTAGTAAACAAAATAATATTTTTCTATCTAAATTATTTTTTAGACCCTATTCCCCTATAATCCCAAAATAACGCTTCTTCAATATTAATTTAATATTTTTTATTAATATTAAAAAATAAATTTCGTGTAAAATTTTTTATTTCGATGTTAAATTTTGATTTCATGATACATTTCTAATTTATTAATATTTTATGCAATTTTTAAAGACTACATTTTTAAATTACTACCCACCCTAATCCCCTATAATACCAAAAACCCGCTCCTAAAATTTTTATTTGAAATTTTTTAATTTAATTACAAATTTAAATTCGTAAACAATTAGAAATTTAAAATTAAATTTTTAATTTCTTAATTATTTTCAAATTTGTTTATATTTTATAATAATTTACTATTCTAACTCCAATCCAACATAAGTCAGGAAATGTGCAGGTTAGTAAACAATATAAATTTTTCTATCTAAATTATTTTTTAGACCCTATTCCCCTATAATACCAAAATAAAGCTTCTTCAATATTAATGTAATATTTTTTATTAATATTAAAATATAAATTTCGTGTAAAATTTTAAATTTCGAGGTTAAAATTTGATTTCATTATAAATTTCTAATTTATTAATATTTTATACAATTTTTAAACACTACATTTTTAAATTACTACCCACCCTAATCCCCTATACCAAAAACCCGTTCCTAAAATTTTTATTTGAAATTATAAAATTTAATTACAAATTTAATTTCGTGAAGAATTCGAAATTTCAATTTAAAATTTGGATTTCTTAAATATTTTCTAATTTGTTTATATTTTATAAATTTTTTAAAAACCAAATTTTAAATTACTACCCACCCTTATCCCCTATAATACCAATAACCCGCTACTAAAATTTTAACAATTCTTTTGTAGAAAATATTTTTTAACACATATTATTACTGGTAGGAGTTTTGTAAGTTTTTTAAAAACATAATACATATTTTTTTATAAATTTTATAACAACTTATATTTTTCTGTCGATATTATATGAAACGACATTTTCTTCAACGATATTCTGTTCATCGATATTTTTTTATGACGATATTTTTGTCATTCTCACGAAACGATATTTTTTGAAAAGATATTTTCTATAACGATATTTTTCACAGTCGATATTCTTACCACGATATTAATGCTAGTCGATATTTTCCCGTCGATATTCTATCTTTATACCGCTTTAATGACTGTCTACGTGTGCTGGGGATAATTTTTTCTTGATGGACATGAGCTCTGGAGATCTGGGGGACCTTATTGACAGCGGTGGCTCACTTTAACTCGAGCCGGAGGCGACGGGTGCAGTGGTGGCTTCGGGTGTCGGGTTTTGGCGATTCAGGAGGCCTCAGGGTCTTCTCTTTTGGAGTTTCTTCAGAACAGGTCTGCTGTTCACGGGAGGTCTTGAATCTCATTGAAAGGCAGGCAACCCTACCAGGTTTATGGAGTCAACAGCTAGCTGCAGCATGAGTCGACTTTGGTGCAGTTTTTGGCGAGGGATGCAGACAGGCCGGCATGATTGGCGCCAGATCAGCTGATTCTCTCCTCTCTGCTTTAGCGGCTCTTCGGTGTCCTCTCTCTTCTTAGGTCATCAGTATTTGCTTCTCTGGTGCCAAGAACTCAGATAAATACTGAATGTAGGGGCGTTAGGGGAGTGTATGTTAGTTGCCAATGGGCTACTGACCTTTGCGGTCACTACGCTTTCTATATGACCACTTCCTCGAAGGTGCTCTCTGGGTGCATGCATTGGTAAATTCAACACTGGCGTCAGTGTGGGTTTACAAATGCGAGATCTTTGATACAAACATCTCTAGTTTCAGTGAAGCCATCATGTAACTGGGGAACTCGTTTTCACCAGTGCCCTGCACATGTTTTAAAATGGCTTCCCTGGCCTTGCACTGGCAGTATTAGAACTGACCGGCACAGGGGCATATCTGGTCATGCAGGTATGCCCTCACATGTAATATTAAGCACCCTGCCCCAGGGATCTCAGGCCTCTTGTAGGGGTGACTTACAAACATCACATGCAGTGTTAAGGAAGTGGAACACAGCAGGCGCGCAATGCCCATTGGCCTCAATGGGCTTCAGCCCTCCCCCCCGTTGTGTGTGTCAGCCCGGGCTGAGACAGCTTCCCAGGCACACACACAGACTGTTTTTGAGCTGCCTGCTGCATCCGAGTACTTCACAGATCTTTAAAAGACCTTTCACTTGTTAACGAGGCTTTGCTGTTTTTTCACCCCCTTCTCAGAGCCCTGCATCTCCACTCTGCCTATGGCTTGAAGAATTCCCCCCCCCCCCGAAATTGTTATCAGCCCCTGCCAAAATGTGGCTCTAGTTGCGCCTCTGGAACACAGGGGTGTCTGACATGTCTTGTTTTCACTTTGGTCTGCACCAAGACACGCGGCCTGCCGTGGCAGTTTTGCCTGTGATTGGTGAGGGGCCCCTTAGGGTGGCACAATTCGTGTCGCAGCCCTTAGGGGTCCTCTTTAGTACCTCATGCCCTAGGTACCAGGGTACCGTTTACTAGGGACTTACAGAGGGTGCTAAAGGTTTTGCGAATTGGGGGAACAACTGTGCTGTTTTGGGAAAGAGCTCTAGGACTGGGGGACCTGTTTAGCAGGGACCCGGTGCACTTTCAGTCGAAATCACGTCGTTTACCGGGCAAAACATGGGGGAGACCATGCCAAAAAGGGTCACTTTCCTACATATATGATATATTAATTTGATCATGTACTTTATAGTTGCATTTTATGCTTCCATCATGACACTCATGCTTGCAGGCTTGTTAGATGACTTTAGTTGCTAGGGACAGCGAGATGCGTCTCCATGTCCGGGTCAGACTCTGGTGCCGCAAGCGTAAAAGCCTTTGCTCTGAAGGTTTAACATCGTACTACATTTGCCGTGCATTTTTTACTACATAATGACTGTTGGCACGCAAGCCTTTTCATCGCAGGACTTTAATACTGCTAGTTGAGGATGGCGCGAAGAGCTGCCCTGGGTCTGCTGAGGGCCCTGACCTGCTGCAGGTTGCAGGAGAGCATGTCTGAGCATGTCTGTAGGTGGTTTCCAAGGTGACACATCATCACCTGTAGTCGTGGTGATGCACAAAAACCCCAGAGGCAAGTCCTGGTTTCAGAGGTGACTTGTTAGAAGGACCTGTAGGAATTCTCCTACACAAGAAAAGGTTTGAATTGCAGGTGACTGTAATTTTTTTAATGGAAAACTGAATGACATATCTGTTGAAGGAAGCCAAATATGTAAAGAAAATGAAGTTTTTCAAGCAAGAAAAGCAGGTTTTGCACAAGAAAATCCTAAAAGGCCCTCTTTTATCATTACATTTTCATGAGTGTTGATTGTCAATGACAGGAGGTCAGTGACATACGGGGGCAGACCGCCTGCCCACACATGAAAGCTACAAAACATAACTTCCTGTTCCTGTCACTAGTTTCATGGTCCCTGGGCAGGGGTGGCGAAGGCAGTGTCTGGGACACTAAAGGGCAATCTAGGTTAGGGGCGCAGAAGGTTCTAGCCCTGAGTAACCCTAACTGATGGCCACAGGGGATTGTTTTTGTGCAGAAAAGTGTCCCTTCTTGCACAAAGACAAGCCTGCTTACAACACAGACACCCCCAGCACCATTGGCTGACTGCATTGGCGCTAGGCAACCAAAAGGGCACCAGTGCTAGGAAAGCACAGGAATAGGACATATGTTAAATACGGTGCATCCCTGCCTTGTCCCTTTCACACAGTGCAGCAAGGTGGTTTGCTGTGCTGCGTGATAGCTACACAAACATGCCCCTTTGTCCGGTACTTGACGTCACGCAGGTACCCCTGATGATGGCAAAAAACAGGAAATGGATAACAGGGGAGAAGCAGCCGCATCATGGCCAGAGCAGCCGACCTTGGAACTGGAGAACCAGGCTCAAGTCTTGGTGATGGCTCAACATTCTGTGATTCTTGACCAATCACATAATCTCCCCATGATAAAAAAAATCAAGCATTTGCAAAGCCAATAGGTCTCGCTCACTAGAGCTATTACTTTAGTCAATTTTTGTTAGTCACGCTGTACAGCATCTCGGCTGCTGTGAAATTTTGCTGAAAGTTGTTTTAAAAAGCACTATGACGTGGCAGTGCTCTGTGTCAACACTTTTTTTTTACTTTGTCATATTGCTCAGCAGTCGTGCTGCTGTGCAATATGGCTAAAGAAACCTTGAAAAGCATTGAAGCCATATTGTACGCATTAAAAGAACATGAAGGGAAATTGTGAAGCGTGGAAGTTTAAGAGGAAGACCGAGATGTTTTGTGGTTGTTAATAAGTATTAATGGGGTAAATAGCAGCTCATATGCGGGTGGGGTCAAATGCAGAGAGAGAGAAGAGTGTTGCGGAGCCATCGCACCTCTTGCACCAGTGGTACCTGCGCCCTTGGAAATGTGGGGGCAAAGACTTGGGGTGGGAGAGGCCTAAGTATATGGGTGAAATACAGCAGTAATCTGGGTCTAAGGAACTGATGATAGTTAATCTTTCTAAAAAGGCTTTGTCAGCTGATGACATTTCTGTATTAAGCAAGGGCCTAGGGTTCTGCCCTAATCAAACGGGCAATGATGTTGATGTTTTTGTGGATCTTTCAAAATTTGTACGATTATTAAAATTGAAGGACCATTTCTCCCGTAACCCATTTATATGTACAAAACCATCTGAGGAGTATGTTCCACCCTCACATACTGTAAATGAAATAAACGTTTTGCAAACAATTATGTCTGTTGAGTATGAAACCCCTATTGAACTAGAGTTGATCAGAAATGAGTTGGATATTTCAGAGGATGTGTCATTGGATAGTGGTCAAAGAATTAAATCTAAATACACCCCACATGGTACACACCCCAATATAGACCTGTTCAGAGATAAAGTCACCCAGGGCTTCTATAAAATTTGGGAACATCCAACCCCCCGTAACAAGAGAAAGCATAATTTAACTGCAGGTGAAAATGACTTATTGAGGGGACTAAAAACTGACACGTCCATAGTCATCCGTGAGGCGGATAAGGGGGGGAATGTCGTGATCATGGAAAGAACAAGCTATATTGGTGAGATCGCACGGCAGTTATCGGACACCTCATGCTATACAAAACTATCAGGCAATCCAATTAAGACTCTAGGTATACATATCAACATGAGACTCATGGAATGGAGAGACAATGGCTTATTGAGTGAAGATGAGTGTAAATATCTCATGGTACAAAAACCTACCTCCCCTTGCATATACATATTGCCCAAAGTACACAAGGGAGGTCCATTTCCACCTGGACGTCCCATCATTTCGGGGGTGAATTCACCCACCGAAAGACTCTCCGAATATGTGGACCATTATATCCAACCATTGGTCCAAAATCTCCCTGCGTACATTAAGGACACGAAGGACATATTGGGCAAATTTGAGGGCCTTCTCTGGTCCGAAAGCCTTATGTTCGTCACACTTGATGTGACTAGCCTATATACGTGCATTAAAAAAGAATTTGGGATCCAGGCACTACAATACTTTCTAGGTCAAAGAACAGCGGATCATTACTTGCATAATGAGGTTCTCCTGGAGATGACGGAGATCATCCTATCAAAAAACTTTTTTTTGCACAACTGAGTGGTTCCATCAGATCCAGGGAACGGCCATGGGCTCTAGATTTGCCCCCGCTTATGCCGGGCTCTTTATGGGCTGGTTTGAGCGGGGGCATGCCTGGGGACGCCATGCTGCGAAGTGGATGGAGCATGTCATTTTCTGGGGCAGGTACATCGATGACATCATCATGTTATGGGATGGGCCTGCCCCGGATCTTCTGGAATATTATGTCTACCTAAATGACAATCCATTCAACGTGAAATTTACAATTGAGTACAGCAGGGAAACCATTGATTTCCTTGATGTTACTTTTTATGTCCATGACAATCAGATTCAGAGTCGCACTCACAGGAAAAAGACGGCATGTAATAGTACATTACACTTCCTAAGCGCACATCCGAATCATGTTGTAAACAACATCCCTTATGGGGAAATGATCCGGATGCGGCGCAATTGTAGTTTGGAAAGCACCTTTCTCCAAAACATCAGTGAAACAGAACAACGTTTCCTCAGTAGAGGCTATCCAAAGGCAATACTGGATAAGGCACACAGAAGGGTGATGAAGGTACCTAGGGCCGATACGCTGAAATCAAAGCCAACAAAAAAAGAGGATAAACCCCGAATCTCCTTCAATACACAATTTAACAACAATAGTAGTAGAACCTACAATGTTTTACGCAAAAATTGGCACTTATTGAAGGATATCCCGAGTTTACAAGGGATAATCCCTGAAAAACCAAGAGTGACCTATAGAAGAGGGCAAAACCTACGTAACAAGCTATGTCCAAGCTATGTTACGACCCCCAAACCTCAGACTTGGCTACTCTCCATGACAAAGGGTTTCTACACATGCAATGAGTGCAATGTATGTAGGTTAGGCAAAAACAAGACTAAGACATTTTGTCATAACACCAATCGAACATATGAGATTAATCACATGATTAACTGCAAATCGACATTTGTGATCTACATTCTGGGCTGCCCATGCAATAAGATCTACGTGGGCAGCACCAAGAGGCCGCTAAAAACAAGAATATAGGAGCACTTACGGGCACTTCGTAAGGGAGACCTTAGATACCCCTTGACATACCATATGCAGGAAAACCATGGGAACATGGAGGATTTTTTGTTCATAGGAATAGACCACATCCCGATTCACCCAAGGGGTGGTGACAGGGAACTGGCCCTTAGAAAAAATGAAGCTGCATGGATATGTAGACTCAAATGTGTAGAATTGGGGCATAACAGCGATAATGAGATGCACTATTTTCTTTAGCCATTGTGTTAGTCTCATCTAGGATAATGTGTTCCCTGTACTTATTGTTTATGAATATTGACTAACTAAGGCTCGTGATGAACAAGAATAATGTGGACAGTATAAATTCATGTATCACTGGCAAATGTTTCACTAAAAGGTTATGCTGAAAACGATTAAGGTGAACTGTACATATTCATTTATCACTGGTATATATTTTTTGCTGAATTTCTCACTGAAAATGATCAATGTGGTCTGCATACACTTGCTAACATTGGATACACTGGGTAACAAAATCGGAACCTCTGCCCATCCTTTCCCTTCTCTTCTTAAGGTTTTCCTTTTGTTGCTTTCCTTTCTCTGTTATACCAGTTTCTCTCTGGGAACTTTAATGTGATTAATCCCCTGGCTTGGATTCATATGCATTATCTGGTCACATGCTTCGCCATACCATGGACATATATGCCAATATGGCACCCTTAAATGCCCAATTAGTAATAATATTGGTCGTTAGGATACTCTCTCTGCCATTATTCTTTTATCAGCATAAATATGGCATAGTCTTTTGCTAGAGCCAAAGTGCCCGCCACTTATATTCATTGGCGTCATATGAGTATATAATTTTAAACAAACTAACATAACACACTTTCTAATGACCGTAGACTGCCCTCAAGAGTAAAAATGTGCCTGTTACGTATAATTATTGGCGTTATATGACGTGTATTGACTTGCAGCCTAAACCGGCTTGATTTAGTAAATAAAATGACCGTTCTGATTCAGTTCAACCTGTTCCAAGATGGCTGCCATATATGCCATCCTTCTCGGGGATAGTGACCGGTTCTTTATTTTCATTTCTTTCTTAAGCAGAAAGCTAAATATAGAAATATGAATTACTTCTAGCTCACATTGTATATATTGATGTTGTAGCCAGGTCAACCGATAAAGTATTTGCAATAGTATTGCCGCGTCAATACAACGCTCAAAAATGGCCGCCCTATTGGAAAACATCTCTCATATAAAACTTGGGGACACTCACGGTGCTGGCCAGGATTTATTTCAGGTGTTATCCATAGTCGCCAATTACCGCGTATACTTAAGGCATAGGAATGGCTTTTCATTTGTTCTCCACACTTCCTGCTGCCCGCCAGCCGTTATTATCGGGATCGTCGGGAGTTCGTCACAGCCGCATTCTGGTAGGCTTCACTACGAAAGTAACTTTGGAATTAAAACTTAACTGAAGCTCTTAGGTGCAGTAGTAGAGGGTTTGGAAGCTGTCCCATTGCTTGACTCTTTCGTTTTTGTATTATAGATTGGTTTTTTAGAAATATGGATATTACACCTGTTTGTAGGTTGGATTATATATTCCCTTTTTGTAAGCGATACAAAAGGGACTAGGAGCTGCATAACCCCTGAATCCAAGCGCGCAATAGAAACTAAGGGCGGGTATATCTATTAGCGACATGGAACACACTTCGTTATTCACGCTGTATGTTCTTAATTGCCATGAGAGCTTACTCATATGATATGGTACCTGTGTTTCTCCTGCTCTGTCACCCTCTAGGGGGTCTAGTATGTAAACTATTGGCCAGATACCCAAAGTCCTAGGGGAGACTGTGCTTGCTTGGGCACTAGTTTTTTTATGAGCTGGCTCACACATAGAATTTCTAGGTGGTGACTTAACGGTACAATTAGACTTTTTTGTGTTATACTATCATAGGATTGTTTTACAAACCATTTATTTCTTGCCATAGACTGTGAAGACTGTTCTCGTTTCACATAACAAGAATATACTTGAAAGAACTTGGAATGAAGTGACACGGTCATCCTTTTTAAATTTTATGGTGATCGTATAAGAATATTACGCTCATATGTAAGTATATGACTTTAGGGCTGCTATTTAAACAATATGGGGCAGCATCCGCTTTTAGCCTTTATAAATGCTGACTTTCATTGTCATCTCTTAATTTGTAGACAGTTTCGGCACATATAAGAAACAGGGGAATCTCACCACGGGTACTTCTGGATTGGCATTGCTCCTTTCCATGCAGAATAGAATTGAATAACTCGTGCACCTTATTACATAGTGGGTACCAGTAAATGCTTACATTTCTTCTTTTTTAAAACAAAGATGAGCTTTCAGGAATTAATTATCCCAGTCTTCCATCACCTAGATTTGAAACTGTGTATGATCCATAGCCTGGGTACGACAACGCCTGAGACCCTATATAGGTGATTGGGATTGTCCTATATAACGAGTGTTGTTATCTCTCCTGCCTCTATTCTCTTTCTTTTACTTGGGCTATTGCTGAACATGATTCTTTTTCCTTACCCCTCTGTTTTGTTTAGTGTATACATCATCTCTCTTCGCTTGATTTGTTTCAAAACTTGGATATTAAATTATTGTTAAAAACAACAATATAGCGCTGTATATGTTGTAAGCAGACAAGATGAATCACATGTAATGAAAATATTTAGGGTTTAGGAATAGGTTATGTAACCGGCAATAAGATGATACACGTGTAAGAAAAGAATTCACGGAAACTTACAAAAATGATACCCAAGTAGTTTGTAGCACATAAAGGTGTGGGTTGTATATATATGTTTTTTATATATGTATTTTTTTATATATATGCTTATGTATATTTATATGTTTGTGTTTAAACAGCCCTGAAGAAGTCCGCTTCAAGGACGAAACGCGTCGGCTGTGTTGTCAAGAACAGACTGTATTCACAATTCGTTGTTTTAAAATGAGAACTATTATAAATCTTTTGAATAAAAATGAACTTATTTTAATAACTTTGACGTCGGGAATGAATTATATTATTATCTTTCCCATTCTCTTAATGTGTGGTGCACCTGTGCTTTTGGTTTGAAATTGTTAGGTCCGCTTGGACTTGCATTGTATCAGTGGGTGCGATCCAGTGTGCACACTCACCCCTAGCAACTACATAGGGACATGAATACAGAAGGGATAGCAGCTTAGGTGCTGGTCTATAGAGGGCTCCACTGATCTGGTATGCTACATACCTTTCTTTTGCATATACAGCAGTAATCTTGGTTGGGTGCCACTGCACCGGGTGCATAGAAGGAAGGCGTGGTTTAGTAAGTGCAGTTTCAAACGCTACGCGGGGACGAGAGAGGTGGGTTCGGGGTTGTTGCCCTGCGAAGGAGGTGATAGATGGAGGTGTTACAACAGCACAGGCATGATGCATATTTTGTAGTTAACCACGTAGCCTAGTGCAAAGTCCATGATAGTGCGCAGCGGGGTAGGCAGCGTGTGATGGCCTCTAGTGCAAAGTCCATGATAGTGCGCAGCGGGGTAGGCAGCGTGTGATGGCCTCTAGTGCAAAGTGCATGATAGTGCGCAGCGGGGTAGGCAGCATGTGATGACCTCTAGTGCAAAGTGCATGATAGTGCGCAGCGGGGAAGGTAGCTTGTGATGGCCTCTAGTGCAAAGTGCACAATAGTGCGCAGCGGGGTAGGCAGCGTGTGATGACCTCTAGTGCAAAGTGCACAAGAGTGCGCAGCGGGGTAGGCAGCGTGTGATGGCCTCTAGTGCAAAGTGCACGAGAGTGTGCAGTGGTGTAGGCAGGGCGTGATGGCCTCTAGTGAGACAGGGAACTAGGCTCCGTGGCTAATGTAAGAAATCTGAAGTGAAGCAGTAATAGTGTGCCTGGGTGCGCGATCGTGTGAATGCGTGCGTGCATGCGTGTCTGTGCTCGTGCAAAGGGCAGGGAAGGGAGAGGGAGTGGTGTGTTAAAGGGCCCTAGAAGAGTGAGGGTGTGTTGTGTTAAAGGGCCCTAGAAGAGTGATGGTGTGTTGTGTTAATTGGCCCCAGAAGAGTGAGGGTGTGTTGTTGTGTTAATTGGCCCCAGAAGAGTGAGGGTGTGTTGTTGTGTTAATGGGCCCCAGAAGAGTGAGGGTGTGTTGTTGTGTTAATGGGTCCTAGAAGAGTGAGGGTGTGTTGTGTTAAAGGGCCCTAGAAGAGTGAGGGTGTGTTGTTTCAGAAGGACAAGTTCCCATCATTTCTAGGTCACAGCGCAGCACCCATCGAATGTTTTACAAAGTGCCGGTGGTGCAGACGGGGTGTTTTGGGCTGGAGGACAGGTAAGCCGTTGAGTGCTTCGACTCCTCTTTTAACCATGTAAGTAAGCATTCATCTGAGGGGTGTGGATTTTTGGGGCACAGCGTCACTGCATCTGTGGCCTACAACGAGGCTATGTTGCACTAAGTGTAGTTGTGCATGCTAGGGATGGGAAAGGAAGAACAGGCCTTGTTGTTGTGTAAAGGGGGGGGGGCAAGAAACAACATATCTTGTTAGCTGGTTTGTATGAAAATGACAGGGTGAGCGACAGAGCAAAGTTTGAAACTTTGAATGCACTGGAAGGTCTGAAGGAAAGAGTGTAACTGGTAGAGAACATAATTCAGGAAAGGGTGAAAGTAACTGAAGGAGTCTAGCCAGCGTCATTGCATGTGGGGGCAGCTAAGGGCGAACACTACAAGGGATGTCTGAAAGCTTGGAAGTGGAAAAGGAAGACGGCGCGGTGGGGTTCAAGGGGCTCAGCGAAGGACAACGATCGTGGTTTGTGGCTATTCTGAAGTAACACTGTGCGGACAAGCACAACACGAGTGGCTCGAAATCAAAAGCACACGTGAGAGTGAAAACTGCTGTGACACCACTGCACCTGCTGCACCAATGGAAGCCATGCACATGGAAATGCGCGGCGAACTCTAAGGACGGGAGAGGAAACGCTTCTGGGTGAAATAAAGCAGTAGTGTGTGGTTAATGGGTTTGTGTGGGCACGGTGCCACTGCACCTGCTGCACCAATGGAAGCCATGCACATGGAAATGCGCGGCAAACTCTAAGGACGGGAGAGGAAACGCTTCTGGGTGAAATAAAGCAGTAGTGTGTGGTTAATGGGTTTGTGTGGGGCACGGTGCCACTGCACCTGCTGCACCAATGGAAGCCATGCACATGAAAATGCGCTGCAAACTCTAAGGATGGGAGAGGAAACGCTTATGGGTGAAATAAAGCTGTAGTGTGTGGTTAATGGGTTTGTGTGGGGCACGGTGCCACTGCACCTGCTGCAGCAATGGAAGCCATGCACATGGAAATGCGCGGCAAACTCTAAGGACGGGAGAGGAAACGCTTCTGGGTGAAATAAAGCTGTAGTGTGTGGTTAATGGGTTTCTGTGGGCACGGTGCCACTGCACCTGCTGCACCACTGGAATCCATGCACATGGAAAGGCGCGGCAAACTCTAAGGACGGGAGAGGAAACACTTCTGGGTGAAATAAAGCTGTAGTGTGTGGTTAATGGGTTTCTGTGGGCACGGTGCCACTGCACCTGCTGCACCACTGGAACCCATGCACATGGAAATGCGCGGCAAACTCTAAGGATGGGAGAGGAAATGCTTCTGGGTGAAATAAAGCTGTAGTGTGTGGTTAATGGGTTTCTGTGGGCACGGTGCCACTGCACCTGCTGCACCACTGGAAGCCATGTACATGGAAATGATCGGCAAACTCTAAGGATGGGAGAGGAAACGCTTCTGGGTGAAATAAAACTGTAGTGTGTGGTAAATGGGTTTGTGTGGGCACGGTGCCACTGCACCTGCTGCACCACTGGAAGCCATGCACATGGAAATGCTGGTAAAATTCTAGGGACAGGACAGGAATACGTTTATGGGTGTAAGAAAGCAGTAGTGTGTGGTTAATGGGTTTGTGTGGGGGCACGGTGCCACTGCACCTGCTGCACACACAAAAGTTAATATCCAGTAGGTGTAGTTGCGTTAGCTGTATGTGGGAGAGGAAGACAGAGAGGTGTGTTTGGGACGGTGTGCAGCGAGAAGGGTGATGTGTTGGTGTTATCACAGCACAGGCACGAAAGAGAACACTTTGAAGTTAAAAGGGAACCAAGTACACAACGGGTGGCAGTGCACGGTGGAGAATGCGGGATGTGATGCCCCTAGTGCAAGAAGGCAGGAGGCTCCGTGGAGAAGGTGGGGTGTGACGCCCCTAGTGCAGCAAGGCAGTAGGCTTTGTGGAGAAGGCGGGGTGTGACGCCCCAAGTACAGGAAGGCAGTGGGCTCTGTGGAGAAGGCGGGGTGTGACACCCCTAGTGCAGGAAGGCAGTGGGCTCTATGGAGAAGGTGGGGTGTGATGCCCCTAGTTCAGGAAGGCAGTGGGCTCCTTGGAGAAGGCGGGGTGTCACGCCCCTAGTGCAGGAAGGCAGTGGGCTCCGTGGAGAAGGTGGGGTGTGACGCCCCTAGTGCAGGAAGGCAGTGGGCTCCTTGGAGAAGGCGGGGTGTGACGCCCCTAGTGCAGGAAGGCAGTGGGCTCTGTGGAGAAGGTGGGGTGTGACGCCCCTAACGCAAGAAGGCAGTGGGCTCCGTGGGTCATGTTTAAAGATAAAAATGAAGCCGTGGAGGTGTGGCTTGATGCCCGAGGCGCATGGTGGCGTCCGTGTGAGGCTCTCCGGTGTGCCTCGGTGAATCCACGCTATTTGACCAACTTCCGCGAAGCTGCTTGGCACTCGAGATGTCGGAAGGTTTTCTGAGCGCAACATGATTCTTGTTGCTCCTGCTCGCAAAACAGAAGAAGTTTCTTCCTTGCAGTGAGTTTATTCCACGGCGACGCGTTATTGCGGATGCCATTTTCTTTTTTCACCGCGTTCACGGAGACTTCTGCAAATGAGGCACGTCTCTCTACAGGTGCCTAATTCTGCTATTAGCAGGCTCACAACTTTGTAATTTCCTCATTTTTTACCCTGGAGCCTCTGTTAATGACTGAATATCCCAAATATCAGAAGTTTGTTGAGGTGGCTGTGAAGTGACAATCATGGCAGCCATTTTGTGGATATACCTTCATCGTCGTGTCACAGGCTTCGTTTCATTTTTTCCTCATTGACCTGAAATTCATAAGACATTTACATTAACAATATATGTACTCATGCTTCTGCAATGGTGACTTTATCTCTCACTTTATAAGGTCATATTGGTATAACTGCTGAACTGACTTCTTTCCTCAAAGTTTTTTCTTCTTCACGAATTTAATGTCACCTTGTTTAAACTTAAGCACGCTTTTACCTGAGAACAGCACTTGATATATGCTCTATGGGCAGAACAAAGGCATCTCTTTCTGCACTCCCAAGGTCAAAGCATATTTTTGGCAAGAACTCAAAGATTTTCACTGAGTTTTCCAAACTAGAAGACTCTGTATTATCCTTGCCTCAGAGTTCAGAGACTAAAATGGACCCCTCATCCGCACCATCAGGGAAAACCATTACTAAACGTCTCAAAAAGGACCCTCCCTCCCAAGTCAGTCTCGTCTGTTTCTATGGAGTTGCTGCTGGAGGAAATTAGGGCCCTTCGACCCTTTATGGAAGAGACTAATTCCAAATTGCAAATCCTTACGGATAACTGGTCTCAATTCGATACAAGAGTCTCTGCAGTTGAACACAGTGTCTCCTCCCTTAAAGATCCATGTGCTAATGTTTCTCATCTTCATTCCCAAGTCTCTCTGCTCCAACGACAAGTTGAGGACCTTGCAAATCGAAATAGGCGGAATAACCTCCGTATCTACGGCTTGGTGGAGGGACTTGAAGGGTCGGACGCTCTTACCTTCTTTAAATCTTTCCTCCCCAAGTTACTTCATATGCCTGAAGGAACTGCACTCAACATTCAACGAGCACACAGATTGGGTCGCATTCCCTCCAACGCTTCACCCTCACAACGACCAAGAGGAGTTATTTTATACTTCTTAGAGTACACGGATTTGTTAAAAGTTTTTTCAGCGGTCAAATCTTCTCAAAGAATTACCTGGTCAGGTTCAACCTTATTTTTCGCACAGGATTACGCTAAAGCTACTGCTAACAGACGCAAGGTTTTTCTCTATATAAGACCTGAACTTCGTTCGATGGGAGCCCGTTACGGACTCTTTCACCCTTGTCTTTTTAAGGTCACGTACAACAACAGAACAACAACATATGAAGACCCGATGAGACTACAAAGTTTCATAAACTCTTGCAAAACAGATGTTATGGACTCTTCCGGGCCTTCATCTTCATTTAATGCCTGATTTTTGTTATTTTCTTCACAGGTTCCTCAGGTTCTGTTTTCTTCTTTGTAGCATTCTCCCACATAAGAAATGTTACTCGTTGGACTCAGATGAGCTTATTGTTTTAATCTAGATTCAAAATATGTTAGTTTGCTTGGCACGTTCTTACTGTTTTTCTCGTTGATAGTGCATTTTCTTAATTGTCTTAATACTTGTTGTTCTTCACTTCCACAGATCTTTTACCCTCATGGCGTGGTTTTGCCCTGGTCCTCCGTGTGGTTGAGCCCGGATGTTTCATCTGCCCCATGTGGCTTCACCCCCCCCCCCCCCTCGTGTTTCCCTGACTCTTCTTTATGTAGGTATGTTACTTCTCTTCACTCCTCTCTTATTTTTCTTTCTTCCTCTTTCTTCATCTCCAACTATTTTTCCTATTCCTTTTTCAGGTGTCGGTGATGTTTTTCTTCTTTGCTTTCTTCTTCACCTTCTTCCTCATCTTCTTTCAGGTGTCTTCATTATTGACGTTCTTTTCTTTTTATTCATCTACTCTAATATTTTTCTCATTACTCATTTAATCTCTTCTTTTTTTTTCTTTATTGCTCCTCTAATATGTTTAATCATCCAAATGTTTTCTCTTATCAACTTTATTGTTCATCTCATGACTTCCTTATCTTTATCTATTAACCCTTTAGATGAATCGATTTTATATATGATATTCCTTTCTTTCTTTCTTTCTTTCTTTCTTATTACTGTTTTGTTGAATCAGATTATTATTACTCAATCTATTTACTCCTTCCTTTGTTTCAAATGCTATGTCTTTAAAATTATTTTCTTGGAACGTTAGGGGATTAAATTCTCCTATCAAAAGACAGAGAATCTTAACCCACCTGGCTAAATTAGAAGCTGATGTAGTGTTTCTCCAAGAAACTCATCTCACAGATGTTGAATTATTAAAATTAAAAAAGGGTTGGGTGGGGGAAGTTTTCTTTTCCCAGGGTGATGGCAAACGAAATGGAGTCATGATACTTTGTCGTAAATTGCTCCCTGTTAAATGTATATCACAGGAATCTGATACAGATGGTCGTTGGCTTAGTGTTAAACTACTTTTGAGAGGTGCTCCAGTCTCTTTTCTTAACGTTTATTCCTCTACTGGCGGTGACTCATATTTCTGGTCTTCGCTAGCTAAGCAAATCACTCTTTGCATTGAGGACAATTTTATTTTAGCGGGCGATTGTAATTAGATTTTTGACTCATTTATAGATCGAAATTCCAAAGTTTCTTTCATCCCTAAGAAATCCCACAAATCTTTTGTCCACACTATCACCCAGCACAAACTCCTAGATGCGTGGAGACTATGCAATCCCGTCACCAGAGAATACACCTTTTATTCCCCTGTTCATCACACTCAATCCCGAATTGATTACTTTTTTGTTTCCCCATAACATATCGCAAGCACTTATGAATGCAGAAATAGGCCCCATATTACTGTTGGATCATGCCTCCATCTCAATTAGTCTTGATATAGTGCCTAGAGCTAATGCTCCCAAAAGATGGCGTTTTAACAATTCTCTTCTTTTGGATCCAGCATTTACCGCTTCTTTCACTACCTTCTTTAATGAATATTTTTTAATAAACCATAACAACTCTTTATCCTTTTCGACTATTTGGGATGCCTTTAAGGCTTCCGCGAGAGACTTTATCATAAACTATGTTGACAAAAAACGTAAAATTGCGTGCAACCGCACCAACACTTTTTTTCAAAATATAAAGAGACTGGAGCACTCCTATTACACTTCAAATTCAAAAGACGTTCTAAACGCTCTTATAACAGCAAAACTACAGTTTAATAAAGAATCAACAGATAATGCCTCACTGTAGCTATTGAAATCTAGTGCAAAATTCTATGGTGGTAAAAATAAGGCAGGGAAAATTTTGGCTAATTATTTAAAAACTAGGAATACTAAGCAAAACATTGACTCTATTTATGATGAACATTCTGTCCTAAAATTTAAGGATGTAGAAATTTTGAATGAATTTTCTCTGTTTTACAAATCATTGTATTCCTCAGAAACACATCCCACTGATTTTTTGTTATCACAATTTTTTTCCACCATACAAAAACCCCAACATATCCCTCCTAATCTATCCTCCTTGGAATCCGACCTAACACAACAGGAACTTTTGGAAGCTCTCCAACATCTCAAAAAGGACAAAGCACCTGGACCAGATGGTTTCACTGTTGAATTTTTCCTTCACTTCTCTAAATTATTATTAGCTAAATTGCATTCCCTGATATATTTCTTCTGCTCCTTGGGAAATTCCGGTGGCTCTTTTTCAGAAGCACACATCTGCCTCTTTCCTAAAGATGGTAAGGACTCAAAGTATTGTAAAAATAACAGGCCCATTTCTCTTGTCAACATTGATTATAACATTTTCTCCAAAGCACTAGCTCTCCATTTAGATTCCTATTTACCATATATAGTAGGTAAGCAGCAATCTCGGCTTTGTCAAAGGACGAGTCATCACAGATAATACCGACTCTTTTTCAACATTTTATCCAAAACCTCACATCTAAAGTATCCCCTTGCAGCAATAGCATTAGACGCAGAAAAAGCGTTTGATAGGGTTGAATGGCCTTACCTATTTTACGCCCTTAAATGGTTTGACTTTGGGCCTACATTTTTTTCCCTAATTTCCCTCTTCTATTCTAGTCCCCACGCTGCTGTTTGCGCTAATGGTCTAATTTCTCCATTCTTTGATTTAGGTAGAGGAGATCGCCTAGGATGCCCCCTATCCTCTTTTCTTTTTAATTTGTCTCTTGAACCTTGAACCTTTTATCTCGAAAATTCGTCAGAATCCACATATACATGGCTTTGAAACCCCAACTTCTCACGTTAAACTTGCAGCATATGCTGACGACATTTTGCTTTTTCTTTCAAGACCCAGTGATTCGATTCCTGCTTTTTTAGCGGAGGTCCAATCCTTTTCCTTAATTTCTGGCTACAAATTAAATAGTGACAAGTGCGAGATTCTGCCTTTGACCAAATACACATATTAAGGCAGATTTTAACTCGGCTAACTTCACATGGAGCCCCAATCATATCAAGTATTTAGGGTTACACTTTACGCCTTCAATTCCTGGTACAGTGACGCTATACATGAACAAATGTATTAAAAAAATCTCCGAGCTTACAACTAAATGGCACCCTCTTTACTTGTCTTGGTGGGGACGCCTTGACACTATTAAGATGATGCCTTCCCCTATAGTGTTATACACCATTTCCAACATACCAGTCCCTATCTCTGCTAAATTATTCAAAAACGTTAACTCCATACTCTCCTCTTTCTTGTGGAGCAATAAGAAACCACGTATGTCTATCTCCAACCTAACTCGCCCTAAAAATGAAGGAGGAGTTAATTTTCCCAATTTTTCTGCTTATCAAAAAGCACTTCTTTTACGTCTAGCTTCATATTGGTTGCATGCTTCTACAGAAGAGTGCCCTTTATGGACATCAGTTGAAAACTCTTTTTTATCCCCTTTTTCTTTTCAGGAGTATCTCTCCTTTTCTCGTAAACCCCAATCCCTCTCCACTCCTATAATTAAGCTTACTTCTAAACTCCTTGGATTGTTGTACCCTTCAGCTCATGTAACTCTTGGTTCCTTCCGTAATTCAACTATTTGGCATAATAAAACTTTGTTAATACGTAATAAACCCTTTTATTGGAAAACTTGGAGACAAAAAGGCTTAATGTGGATCCATCAATTGTTCTCACACACAGAATTCATATCCTTTCTCACACTCAGGCAATTATCTTATCTCCCTATTTCATTCCGCCCTAAATATAATCTTCTTAAGAAAGCTGTGTTAGATGCCACCGCTCGATTTACCCTCACATCGGTTAATGTTCATACTCCGGATCCATCTAAAGGTCTATCCAACCTTTTGCACACCTTACCCAAAGTATCTATCATATATCATTTTTTACAATGTACGGATAATATTAGGCAAAAATCGAAAATTGAGAGTGCATGGGAGCAGGACTTTAATGCATTTTGGCCATTATCTATGTGGAGCAATATATGGACCAAAATAAGAAAATCCTCAAGAACAGCTACTCTAACGCAAACGTTGTTTTATGTATATAATAGACTTTTATTATCCCCGGGTACTTTAAGTAAAGGATTTCCCACTATATCTTATACCTGTTGGACTTGCTCATCTCCAAATGCTGATTTGTTCCATATGTTATTTTCATGTTCATTTGTACATAACTTTTGGAAACGTGTATGGTCTCAGATTAATTTAATTTTTGGTAACAATGCTTCTTTTTCCTCCACTCATATATTTCTAGGAAGTCTCTCACCTACTTGGAGTAATTGTACATTCAATGTTAAAATTATTGATTTGTTACTAGCGGTTGCTTTTCAGCAAATTACCAGGAATTGGAAAGACTTCGCAAACATGTCTTATAAGGCCTGGTGGTACGCTGTTTGCCATAATCCTAGGTTAGATACTTCCTTTGTTTATCCAATCCACATGGCTACGAAACGTATTCAGTTATGGTCACCTGTCACAATGAATGTTGATGCATGTGCTAAGTATTCCTCCTCCTCAACAGGAAGTAATTAAACCTCCATGAATTCCTTAGACGTTCCTCAACCTTCTAACTAAGTATTCATTATACCACTCTTATCATTTCAGTCTCGTTTTTCTCACCTTTTAATCCAATTCATGTATTTTTGTTGGAGTAAACAAATGTTGTAATGACCTTTGCTTAATTTTACATATTGTATATTGACACCCTTATTCTTTCAATAAAACTTTCTTTGAACTGTAAAAATGAAGCCGTGGTTTGGGTCAGTGTTCAGTGTCCTGGTGCCACTGCCCCTGCTGCACGGCTGGAAAGTACCCCAGTGGGAGTGCAGCTGCAAAGGATCTGGCGCAGTGGGAGGGGATTATGAGGGGCTACAGGAGAGCATTGCTGGGGTGGGGGGGTGTTGTCTCAAAAATGTGTACATAGGTTTGAGGTGAGGGGATCACGCATGGAGCCACAACATATTTTACTAAGTGCTCAGTGCTTTACCTGGTGTGTTATTAGTTGTAGTACAAGGAAGGAAGCGGGCAGCTGTTTACTTGGTAGAACTGCGAAATGAAGCAGACACCTGGGTTGGTTGTAGTTTAGGGTTACGGTTACGGTGTAACAACACCTGCTGCACACAGTGAACTTACAGCCCAGTAAAGTTCTTGGTGGGGTAGGGAAGTGAAAGGAAGGCGGAGAGGCATGTTTGGGGGTAGAGAACATACCTTGCTCGGGGGCTTTGTACGGAAAGGACACTGCGTGAAGGTGCATAATTTGTATTTTAGAATGGGTCATTGGTATAGTGCCCCAGGGATGGGGTGTCATTGGTATAGTGCCCCAAGGATGGGGGCTCATTGGTATAGTTCATAATTCATCAAAAGGTGAAAGTAAACTCCAGGGACAAAGGGAGCATGCGAAATATCAAAACAATGGCATTCAAAATAGTGGCGGCAAAAGGATTACAAGGGCACAAAGGGAGAATGTGAAGCTTTAAGTGGAAAAGGAAGACAAAGAGGCGCGGGCGTTGAGAAAGGCAACGATCGGCGTTTGTGAAAGCACATGCACTGTCATGAAGAAGTGCATCTACAAAAAGAAAAAAAGGGTCTCAAAAAGCAAACAGTTGTGGAAGGAGCCAGTCAGCGTGGTGGTAAACAGGCTGTGCTCCACAGGCGGAACAAATGGAAGACGGGCGGGCTGAAACAAAGTAAAATAGCAAATGGAAAGCGAGAAAATAATAGTGACAAAACAAAAAGCAAATGAAAAGCAATGGTTAGAGTTGCTTTCCAGGTCCGGCACTGACATGTCCACACTTAGGGGTCTATTAGTATGTTGGGCAGATCGCCACCGCCATGCGGGCGGTGGTGATCCGCCCAACATTATCCTCCGCCCGCCTCCCATTTCCCCCCGCCATATTATGATGGCGGGGGTACCGTGGCAGACGGGAAGACTATCCGCCGCTTTTGTATATGGTGGCGGTGTCTGCTTGACACCGCCATCCATATTACAATGGCAGCGGGAAGCAGCCTTTCACTGCCACGGAAAGGCATGCGTCTTCTCAGTTGGGGGGCCCGTTGCGGGTCCCCAGGGTGTTGGGGGGTGCACATGGGGGGTACCATACCCCTGTATTTGCAGGCACAACGTGGCAGGAACCGTGCGGTGCCTGCCACGTTGTGCCTGCAAATGCACAAGGTGCATCCACAGCATTGTGGCGGGCAGTGCTGTGAGCACTGCCCACCAAAATATTGTGGATGGGGGATGCCACCGCCACGGAGGCATCCTAATTGCCGGTGCGGGACCGCCGCACCACTGGCGACCGGTCCCAACACCGCGCCATCCCAATAGGCCCCTAAGTCTTTGCAATCAGACAGGTGTCCTCCCTGGCAGGCTTCGACCTAAAATGAATGCGTCCTTGTGTCGTGTAAGTGGTGCTCATGTAAAGTGCTCCAATACCTGTGGGATGAGCTCCCACGATATAAAACTGCTGCAAAAATAAAACAATATTTGTTTGCAACTGAAATGTGAGCAAACTGAACTACAAAAGTGCTAAACTGTGAGTAAATTCAACTGCATCTACCTTACTGCATTGGGACGGCTTTTATGAGAGTGCAAAACACACCTGTGGGTCTTATTAAAGAGTCCTTCGCTGCGGGAAGGAGTCACTCGTGGGCCGAGCTGGCGAAGCAGTTGTAAATACTTTCATACTCCGGCCCCTCTTGGAAGTTCGCTCTTCATTGTAAATTTGTATTTTTTCCTGTGCATCCCTCACCCCTTCGTGCTGTGTTGGATTTTGTGTTTGTGCACCCTTTATTCTCTGGCCCCTCTTGGAAGTTCGCTCTTCGTTGTAAATTTGTATTTTTTCCTGTACATTCCTCACCCCTGTGTGCTGTGTTGGACTTTGCGTTTGTGTACCGTTCATTTTTAGTCTCTGTAATGTTATATTCTGTACCACTTTTCTCTTGTAACGTAACTAGCTCTATTGTACAGCGCTCTGACACCTTTGGGTAATGTCCGCGCTTTATAAAAATGCACTAAATAAATAAAATAAATAAATAAGATATAAGGCGCCCTCAGACCCCATGCGGAAGCAGTGCTCTTCTCCGATGAATGGCAAACACATGAAGCTTGTGTCAGGAGTCTACCAGAGCTGACTCAGCAGGTATTGGACTGCTAGAAGAATTGAAAGGTAAGTACCCTGATTTAGAGACGGTTGAGGTTCACTGGACTCTGAAGCTGGGAGATGGTGATATCGATCGATAGAGATCCAATGTACTAGGCTCTGAAACTTTTCTTGCTGCTAACCTAAAAGCCCAGCTTTATTAAACTATTTTCAAACTTTATTTCACGCCGGCTAAACTTTTCAGTTGGGGTGAGAGGGAGGACGATAAATGTCCTAGATGTGCCCACGGGCCAGCCAGTCTCATGCATATGTTTTTTTGTTTGTGGGAAACTATCAATTCTAATAGAAGGGATTGAGGGGTTTCTGTATGAAGCATTGGGCAGGAGAGTCAGCATAACCCCATTACTGATGCTTTTGGGTTAGGATAGTGGTATGCAACTCGATAACCCCAAGCTGAGCTTTACTTTTATTGTGGTCGCTGTTGCTCCGTTGCTCCTCGCCACACAGTGGAACGATGTCGAGCCCCGTACCTACCAGGCTTGGCTAGGTCGTTTACTCACTATTTCTAATCTTGAAAGAACACTATATAATTGTAAGGGATGCTGCACCAGTAAGAGAGGCCGTAAGATCTGGGCTCCAATGAACAAGTGGCGGGGATTGGTTAGATTCCGTTCTTTAACCCGTTCGTTGGTGCGTCGGCCAACGGCCATCGCGAGCACTACCTCCGTAGTACTGCGCATGTCCGTAGGCCGACGCGGCCCCGCCCACGCACTGAAACGTCCGCACCGCTTCGGATTCTACGCCGCGCTAAAAGAGTTAAGAGAGGCCTGCCTGATCTTGAAGTTCTAGGGTAATACTCACTCATTATTTACAGTTTTTGTTGTTGCTCAGTTGAGGTTGTATGGTACCTTATCCATCTATTTTACTGTGTTGCCTTCTTTGTGTGTATCTGAAATGTATAAGAAATGTATATCGTATTTATGAAATTACTGAATATATTAATTTGTGATTGTTGTACATGCTAGTGTTCCATGATCATAGAGACGCGTTGCCCTGTTGTCTCGTTGCCCTTTGTGTCACGTGACGCCTCGTCCTATCAGGGCAGGCGGCTCCGTGACGTGAAGGGGGACGAGACATAGCGGAGAGCGTAGCCGGAGAGCAGGATCGCCGCTCCTCGTGGGCCCATTATTGTATACATAAGCTGGTTGTAAGGTGTAACCAATAAATACACAATTCCCAAACCATTGCCTGATTCCTCCCTGTGATTGCTAACACAACAAATGGCGACGAGGGTTCTGGTGAGATGGCCCACGAGTGACTCTCCGTGACCCGGTGACGGCGGCGGGAGCGGCGCGTGTGATCCCTGAAGCTGAACGCTGCGGACGCTGAGTGAGGCGGAGCCTTTCCACGCGGGCGTCTGCTGCTGAAGCCCCTCCCTGCATTCTACGGTGCCTGTATTGTTGCATGCCTTCGGCCGTTCCGGCCGCTTGATTCGTCTTCCTGCCACGTGCTCCTGACTGACGGTGCTGTTCCCGGAGCCTTTCTGTGCTGGTGCCGTCCCCTCTGGCCTCGTTGACCTGATTGCAGCCTCCTCCAGCCCTGAAGACCAGGTACTTTCGGTTTCTGCGGGGTCTCGCCTGGTGGTGCTCGAGCCCTGTCTAGTGCCTCTCTGTCGTGTTCGGGTCCTGCCAGTCCTGAGGTGCTGCTGCTGCATAGGGGTGCCTGCCTCCTGTGCCACGACTGTGTGGAGTGTGCTTCGTTCGCTATGGCGCACAATAGCAATATCTGTGTCCCGCCTCTCTTCCTGGAGGTTCCCGGCAAGCCGTGCATGAAGTGGAAGAGCTGGTTGAGGGCCTTCGAGAACTATATTGTTTCCATTGATGGCGCAGGGTATGCGGCGGAGCGAAAAAAGGCGCTTTTGTTCGGACTGCTGGGGAAGGCTGGGCAAGAAGTCTTCGACAGTTTGCCCGTGTACGTGAATCCGCCTGGGACTACCGGTCAGCTCAATGTGTACCAGGAGGCGGTGAAGAGGCTAGAGCTGCAATATGCTGAGGAAACTAACATTATGGTGGGGCGCCACAAATTTGCTCTTCGGAAGCAGGAAGAGGGAGAGACTATAGAGGAATATATTGCCTGCTTGCGCGTCCTGGCCCAGGACTGTGAATTTGCGGGCATGACTGATACCTACATCAGGGACCAGGTGGTGTTCTACTGCCATTCTAAAAAGGTGCAGGAGAGGTTACTGACGTGCCGTGATCCAACGCTGCAGGAGGTGGTGGCGATTGCGAAGGCCATCGAGAGATCTATGGTGTCCACAAAGGAACTTGCTGGTACTAGCCATGCTTCCAGTGTGTTTTATGTGCAGGACAGGAGCAGGTCTGCCCAGAAGCCTCCCGAAAGAAGGGCGAGTGATAAGGGGGCAGGTAGGAAGCCGCTCGCTTGCTTTAGGTGCGGGGCGCTGGATCACTTAGCGGACAGCAAGGCTTGCCCTGCGCTTGGTAGGAAGTGTACAAGGTGCAAAAGGTTGGGTCATTTCGCTGCTGTGTGTAAGACCAGGAAGTCAGGTAGCAGTGTGAAAGTGAGTTCTGTAAGCGAAGGTGATTTCGAGGCGACTGCGGATATCGAGCTATCTATTGATGCGGAAGATGGGCGAGTGAAGGGACCCATAGGCTCCGTTATGATCGGCACTGTAGAGCTGCCGTTTACAGCTGATTCAGGTTCCCCAATTACCTTAATTTCTGACACAACGTTTGATGTGAAATGGCATGATGTGCAGTTGCGTGTGACGGATGTGAATCCGAAAGCATTTGGGGAGCAGGACATAGTGATGAAAGGATATTTTTCTGACACTCTCACTTTCAAGGGGAGGGCCATCACTACAAAAATGTACGTGGCCGAGAAAGGGAGGAGCCTTGTGGGATGGAAGGATCTGGCGAAGTTGGGGGTGATGTTAATCCCGGGGGCGGCAGATCCCATAGTCCTGCGGGCGGACTGGGTCAACTCTATTCAGGCAGAAGATGAGCCGGGTGGGTTGTCCGGAGTCATTGACAAATTTAGTTCAGTCTTCGTAAATGAAGTAGGCCGTGTAAAAGGCTTCGTACACGACATTCAGCTGAAGGAAGGGGCTGTGCCGATCAAACACAAAGTCAGGACCGTGCCTCTCTTGGTCAGGACGGAGCTCAAGGCCGTGCTGGACAAGTTGGAAAATGAAGGAGTGATAGACGGAGCGGGTGCTTCAGAATGGGTGTCCGCGATTGTCGTGTCAAAGAAGAAGACTGGAGACATCCGTTTATGTGTGGACCTTCGATCCCTCAATAAGAATATCCTGGTCAATTGTCACCCGCTGCCCAACATTCAGGACATTTTGGCGTCTACGTCAGGGTCCCGGTTCTTTACCCTGATAGATCTGAAATCTGCGTACCACCAGGTATGCCTCACCGACGGATCCAAGAAACTGACCACGTTCGTCACTCCGTTCGGGGCGTACAGGTATGTCCGGCTGCCTTTCGGACTCGCCTCGGCATCGGGGGTATTTCAGAAGTTGATGGATCTGTTATTCTGTGACATGGAGGGGGTCGAAGCGTTCCAGGATGATATATTGATACACACTAAGGATGAAGCGGAGCACCTGGTAGTGTTGGGCAAGGTATTGGAGATCTTGCGCGAGAGGGGGATGACAGTCTCCAAAGACAAATGCAAATTTATGGAGACCAAGATCGAATACTTAGGGCATGTCCTGACCCCGGATGGCATTGCTCCCAAGGATGACCTGGTGAAAGCGATCAGAGAAGCCCCATGTCCTGGTGATAAAGACGCTCTGCGGTCCTTCCTGGGGCTCAGCGAGTACTACTCGAAGTTTCTGCAGGGATACGCGACCACGGTGGAACCACTGAGGACCTTGCTGAGGAAGAATGTGAAGTACGTCTGGACGGCGGAGCAGGACGCGGCATTCGAGGCCGTCAAGAGGGGCATCGCGTTGGCACCGGTGCTGCAACCTTACAACAAGGACTTGCGGAATGTGGTCACTGTCGATGCCAGTGCGAAGGGCATTGGGGCGGTTTTCTGTCAGTTTCAAGAGAAGAAAGAGAACACCATCGCCTTCATATCCCGCTCCTTAAGCGACGCCGAGAAACACTACAGCACCATCGAGCGTGAGACGCTCGCTTGTGTTTGGGCGGTGGAGAAACTAAAGAACTACTTGTGGGGCAAGGTGTTCGAAATCGTCACGGATCACAAACCCCTGATTTACATGATGGCCGGCGAAAGCCGTGGCAATGGGAAGGCTAGCTCGCGGCTGCTGCGTCTGCTATCCAAGCTGCAGGAATATCACTTCACGATCCGGCACATCAAGGGTGGCCTCAACAGCAGAGCGGATTGCCTGTCCCGCTTGCCGGTGGCGGTAGAAGATGACGTGTCCCTCGATGATGCGGAGTGCGTGGTGGCTCTGGTGGATGCAACGACTATGTGCGAGGGTTCCATCTCAGAGGAGGAGTGGCTTGCTTCTCAGGAGAAGGACATGGTTCTCCGCACAGTGATGGATCACATGACATCCCGCTGGCCTCCTGTTCGGAACTTGCAAGGTTCGCTTCGATGTTTCCAACAGGTGAGCGCGGAACTCACTCTTGAGAACGGATTCTTGAAAAGGCACGAGTTGTTCGTTCCCCCGGAAGGCCTAAGGGGAAAACTGATAAAGATTGCCCACAAGGGTCACCCTGGCAGCACCGCGACCAAGAATCTGCTGAAAATGTACTACTGGTGGCTGGGGATGACCAGCGACGTCTGCGACTTCGTGGACCGGTGCGAGCAGTGTCTGAAGGCGGACAAGCATTGGAAGACCAGCAGAGGGGAACTGCAGAGGGTTGACATTCCGGTTGGCCCATGGAGCAAGGTTGCCATCGACTTCGCGGGTCCGTTCACGTTGCTGCCGGAGGATTGCAGATTTCTCATTGTGATCACCGACTACTACTCCAAGTGGATACATTACAAGTTTGTCCGGGAAGTTACCACTGACCGGGTGATTCAGGTGCTACGGAAAGTCTTCGCACAAGAAGGGCAACCGAAGGTCATGGTTTCCGACAATGGCACACAGCTCGTATCCAGGAAGATGACAGATTTTCTGGCAAAATCGGGGATCAAGCAGGAGAAAACATCGTTGTACAGTCCGAAGAGTAACGGGCAGGTGGAGAGGATGAACAGGTTTCTTAAAGAGGGCATCCAGCTGGCCGTTGCGTCCAATTTGGATGTCAAGACATTTCTTGCGGACAAGGTGCACACTTACCATAACACCCCGAATGCAATTACAGGCCACACCCCTTTCTATCTGATGAGGGGGAGGAGGTGTACCAGCGAGCTTACTCCCAAGTACAACAAATGGTATGATGTAAGAGAGGACACGGAGGTCGTGCAAGAGGAGACGCTAAGAGTCAGGGAGCGTATCATGGCCAAACAGGAGAGCGCCAAGCGATACGCCGATACGGTGAATAAAGCTAAAGCAAAGGACGTGGAACAGGGAGATTGGGTGCTAGTAAAGAAGCCGCATAAGGTGATGAAGGGGGAGTCAGCCTTTCAAACCCCTGTGCGTGTGCAGGAGGTTAAAAAAGGGGCAGTGTGCTTGGAAGGTGGAGGATGGCGAAGCAAAGATGACATCGTCAAGCTCAAAGCTGGCCAGGAAAACATCATTTTGAATAGAAGCCGTGCGAGTGGTGCCAGGAATGACGATAGTGTACTAGATTGGCAGGAGAATGAGGTTGCAGACAGGAGTGTGTGGGAGGATAATGGATGTTTGGACACCTCGCCCATAGATAAAGCTAGCAAAGGCGAAGCTGCCAATCGCGAAGAGGTGCGATTTGAGGCTTGTGGAACCGGTGGGCGGGGTGGAACGAAGTCCATACAAGAGTGTGCTGGCATCCAGGGTACCCAGGACTCTACCCGAAGTAGTAGCAGTTCATGCTCTGAGGGACACCCTCGGTTTGTTACTCCCAGTAGGCCTACTAGACTTGTTAGGGCGCCCAAGCGCTTTGAAGATTTTGTTATGACATGAATAATGTTTTGCTGTTTATATTGTTGAGGAGGGAGATGTTGTACATGCTAGTGTTCCACGATCATAGAGACGCGTTGCCCTGTTGTCTCGTTGCCCTTTGTGTCACGTGACGCCTCGTCCTATCAGGGCAGGCGGCTCCGTGACGTGAAGGGGGACGAGACATAGCGGAGAGCGTAGCCGGAGAGCAGGATCGCCGCTCCTCGTGGGCCCATTATTGTACGCATAAGCTGGTTGTAAGGTGTAAACAATAAATACACAATTCCCAAACCATTGCCTGATTCCTCCCTGTGATTGCTGACACAACAGTGATGCCCCAATGTTTGGTCTTAAATCAATAAAAGATAATAAAAAAAGAAATAACAAAAAAAAATTGAAATGTAAGTACCCTGCATTGCAAAGTGACTGAAATGTAAATAAAAGTGATCTGCGGAACAACTGGAGTAACAGGTGTGTGTGCAAACTCCACCTGCCCCACCCTGCTCAGTCTGTCATAGTCAAGAGAGAGGTGGTGAAAATACGACAACTGTGTGAAAAAGACAATAAGATAACACATCCTGTTATTACACAACTCAAGGCCGCTCTCTTTATGGACCTCGCAAGGATGAATGACAGGGTCGGCCCCACTAGGCTTCAAAGCTGCGCCTGGCAGTTACGGATAGCTCTCTGCAGCAGGTGCATGAACCCATTCTTATATTTTACATTGGTTTCTTGATGCTTCATGGCTCATCTCAGCCTCGTTTTAAAAGCGCCAATAATATGTAATAAAATCAGCACAACCATGAAAGTTCACTGTGGACTGTTCCCGTGAGGGCTCCTGAGGGCGTGGGAGGGCCCCCCCGCCTCTTGTTCTCAGCTGCTCGTGCACAGCAGCTGCCAAGGGGCGGTCCCCAGAGCTTGCTGCTGCTCCTAGGCGCTAGGATGGGGACGTGTTACCTAGGATAGTCCTCTGGGGGACGAAGCCACCACACCTCTCCCTCTCCAGTGTATAAGCACCAGGGCTGCGCGAGCCACAGTGTGTCAAAACACAAGTAAACAAGCCTGCAAGAAGCCGGTGAACTGCACACCCACAGAAGAGGGCCGTCCCGGCAGCGCTCCGCTTTGTTATTGTGATGTATGGAGCGCACGAATAGCAACCAGTGTCTTGGCGCTAGCAGCCCTGAGTGAACGAAACATGTCCTAGTTGCAGAACAGCCAGGTTTTGAGTCCTTTCCTACTGGTCGTTAAAGTCGGGAGAGCTCTAATACAGCTTGGGAGACTACTCCAGAGTTTCGTGGCCCCCACTGTGAAGCTTCTGCCGCCCCTATTGGCTCTCCGGGTCCTGGGAAGTAGCATCACTTCCGCTCCTTCTGAGTGGAGGCATCTGTTGTCATTTCAGTGACCGCCTCAGAAACTGAGGGCCGGTGCCGTGCTTTGTATGTGACGCACAAGACTTTAGGTCTGATGCGGCTTCTAACCGGAAGCCAATGAAGATTTTATATGTGTTTTTCCACCAAGTGAAACTTAGGGACACCTAGGAGCATTCTTGCTGCAGCGTTCTGAATCATCTGCAGCTTTCGTAACTGTTTCTCGGGCATGTTGAGATAAAGTCCATTACAATAATTCAACTTAGCTAGAACTAGGGAGGTGATTACGATGTTCCTACTGTTCTCGGGAATATAGGGCAGGATTTTTTTTATCACTTTGAGTAAATAATGACTGGAGGCAGTGACAGCGTTGACTTGAGGCTCGAAGTTAAGTGTATCGTCAATTACCACTCCAAGATTTTTCACCTTTGTTCCTGGGGTGCGTACTAAGCCTAGTTCCTCCGGCCACCAGCCCGACGACCATTTAGGGAAGCAATTACCAAACAAAATTATCTTGGTCTTTCCTGAGTTCAACTTTAGGCAGTGTGAACGCATCCAGGACCTGACGGCCAACATGCAATACCGGAGTCGAATAACAAGAAACACGCTGCTTTTATAAACAGGCAGGACGATTTGGGTGTCGTCCACATAGGACGTCGACGACAAACCAAAGGATCTGATCAGAGATGCCAGTTCTGATACATAAATATTGAAGAGAGTCGGGATAATTGATGACCCCTGCGATACCCCACAAGGAAGTGAAAAGGAGGGGGACTCACATGTGCCGAGGGCTACAGACTGCCGTCTGCCTGATAGGAAGGAGGAGATCAAAGATAATACCGTATCATTGAATCCCAAAGAACTCAGATGATGGATTAGCAGCTAGTGGTCGACTGTGTCAAATGCTGCCGACAGATTGTGCAGGATGAGAGCTGCTGCGCCCCGTCATCTAGTACAGCCCTGATTTCGTCAGGGGCTTTAATCAAGGCCGTTTCTGTGCTGTGGCCTCGCCTAAAGCCAAACTGGGTCTCGTCCAAGAGATTATTTTCATGCAGGAAGTTAGCTAGCTGAGTATTCAAGACCTTTTCCATCCAACTTCGCCGGAAGTGGGAGATGTGAGATAAGTCTATAGTTGTTGGGTTCAGCTGAGTCAAGGTTAGGTTTCTTCAGAAGAGGCAGTATTGAGGCCCTCTTCCACATGAAAGGAAAAACTCCTTCCTTGAACATAGAGTTAAAAATGGCAGACAGACTGGTTCCCAGGGTTTCAGAGACCTGTTTGTTGGACAGGCCACATGAAGGGCTTGCTCCCTCCCCGCATGACAGGGCCCGAGCCCCGGCCCCCCAGGTGTTACCCACAGAAGCAACCCGCACCCCGTCCCAAGACGGGATTCCTGCCCCCGGACATCTCTGTATCATGGGGCCGAACCACTACCGGCTCCCTCGCCCGGCCGCCATCTTGGACACTGTACCACGAGGCCGCATGGCCTCAGCTCGACCCTAACCCTGGGCCTGGCCAGGCCTCGACATCCCGGCACCACCATCCACCCAGGAGGTGAACGGACCACTTGGCAGGTCAATGGGAGAAAGAAGGGTCGATGGCTCTCCCCCGCCAGGTGCCGATCGCCCCCAGCTCCCCCGGGCGCTGGCTCCACCCCCCTGCTGGGTGTCTGGACTCCCTCATCCCGGACCTCCCGACCTCCAAGTGCGAGGGTCCGGACATCAAAGGGCGCCAGACCTATAACTGGGGCAGCTCCAGAGCAGGAAGGGAGTTGTATCCTGGAGTCGAGAGACACCGTGAAGAACTCATCCTTGACGGACTACTGGCGCTGCCGTAGTCCTGCCTTGTGAACTATCATCCTGCCTGCTGGCGCTGCCGCAACCTTCTGCATCCTTCATCCTCGTCGGGACCTGCTGGCGCTGCCGCGGACCGTTGTAACTACCATCCTCGTCGGGACCTGCTGGCGCTGCCGCGGACCGTTGTAACTACCATCGTCGTCGGGACCTGCTGGCGCTGCCGCGGACCGTTGTAACTACCATCCTCGCCGGGACCTGCTGGCGCTGCCGCGGACCGTAGTAACTACCACCTTCACCGGGACCTGCTGGCGCTGCCGCGGTCCGTCCATCTCGAACGCCGAGCTCGAGGATTGTGAGCTATCCATCATACCATCGCATCTACCTGATTGGTAACAAGACTGTCCCGCTACCCCCTTTCCCAACCAAGAGACTAGAATCGAGGGGACCCCTGAGTCCTGACCTCCTTGTACCATTCTATCGTACCTAAAGATTGCTTATAAAGAACGTTAAACCTTATCATTGTGTGGTGTACCTCTGTGGGGGGGAAGTTATTCGTCTGTACGAGCGCTGGAGACGGCTCTCCCCGGAGACCTCTCCCTTTGTCCTCGGCCGACCCTCCCGGTCCGTCTAACATTGGTGGCCAGCGGCGCGATCCGAATCAACGCGTAATCGTACCGAGAGTAACTCACCCCACGACGAAACCACTATGACAACCAAAGAGAGCGGATCCACCGAGAAATTCCAAATGGAGAAATTGGAAGAGTACAGCCATCGTGAGTTGAAACAATTCTGCATTGAACTAGGCATTGCTACCACCGGTCTGAGTACTAAAGACGATTTCAAGCACGCCATTGAGTCGTGGGCAGAAACCGGGGCCGCCAGACCCCCGGACCAAAACATTGCAGCATCAGAGAGGAACACCACGGCTCCCGAGGAGCGAAGAACGGGCCTCTCGCAGGAAGAGATCCAAGAGAGAGAGAAAAACAGACTACATGAGTTAGAAATGGCACGGCTCAAAATGGACGGTGAACTAAAATTAGCCGAACAAAAACTGAACCTAGAACATCTGCGGCTCCGAGAAGAACGGGAAGAAAAACAGAGGCAGAGAGAGCTCGAAGAAAAGAGATTAGCGTACGAGCACGAGCGCAAACTGGCAGAAATAGACCTACGGAAGCAGAACAAAGAACTGGAGGTGCCCGAGCAACCGCGCACCCCAGGAGCGACAGAAAAGAAAGTCCACATCCCCAAGGATGTCGTTCGAGAGTATGTCCGAGAGGACGACATACAACAGTGGTTCAAGGCCTACGAGATCGCCATGACCTCCCACCGGATCGATCGAAGTGACTGGGGAGCCGGTCTATGGGGGAGGTTCGTCAATGAAGGCCGCGATGCCCTGTTACAGCTCCCAGACCATCTGATGTCATCCTACGATCACATGAAGGCTGCCCTCCTCACCCGATATGGGCTCACACCCGAAATGTACTGCCAGAGGTTCCGAGACTGCACCCGGATCCCGGGAGACAACTTGGGTGGAATATGTCAACTATTTCAGCCGAGCCTTCGAGGGTTGGATCAAGGGAAGCCACGTAACGACCTACGAGCAACTTTTTAATCTCATGGTGTGGGAGCACCTCTCTAACAACTGCTTCGTCGAGCTCAGGCAGCACCTCCTCGACAGTAAATTGACTGACCCACGGCAACTCGCCGCCGAAGCTGACCGGTGGGAAAGCACCCGAGTAGGCCGGAGAGGGCCGCACGAACAGAACCGGAACAATCAAGGTCAGCACCGTCCCCGAGGAGGAGGTCAGGGACGAGGAAGAGACACCGTCCCGGCCGCTCCCGCTGCCAGCACCCCGCCCCCGGCCAGCCGGGGCAACCCCCCGATGCGCCCGGGGTTCCGAGCCAATGTCACGTGTCACCGATGCCAGCGAGTCGGCCACTACGCCAATGACCCGAACTGTCCACAGAACCAAACTCCGAGACCCCGCCAGGTAGCTGCCGCCACCCTGGGGGGAGAACAAATCTCCGAAGAACAGGAAGAATGCGAACAGGAACGACAAGAGTGGGAACCGGCCGCCATGGTTCTAGCGTGCCTAGGGGGAAGAGACATGGTCCCGCGGGCTCCCCTACCCGCCAACACCAGAAAATATAGTCAGTGGGTGAACATTAATGGACGCCGGGCCGAAGCACTACGTGACACGGGGGCCAGTGTGACGGCCGTCCGCTGTCACCTGGTAAAACCAGAGCAGATCCTGCCGAACATTCTCTGCCCCGTCCGTTCAGCCGACAACTCGGAGAGTCTATGTCGGATGGCCTGCGTCCCCTTCGAATGGGGAGGAGTCTCCGGCATGTTGAAGGTGACGGTCCGAGATGATGCCCCCGTGGACTGTCTCCTGGGGAATTATCTTGAGAGTTCCCCGTGGGCCGCCGTAGAAAGAAGAGAGCACCTGGGGATGTTGGGCCTCCCGGACTGGGCGTGCGTAACCACCCGGTCCATGGCCGCCCGGGCCATCCCCCGATCAGAAGAACCAGAATGGCCAGCACCTCCTCCCCCGATCGCTCCAGTAGAGGACACCGACCATACCGACCCCCCAGAGCAAACCCCCGAAGGTCTCGCTCAGCCCCAGGACCTTCCCGACCTGGCTCAGTGGCGTCAAGAAGGGGGGCCCACCCAGGAACAGTTCCGTCAAGAACAGAAGACCTGTCCCTCCCTCGAGGGACTCCACCAGCAAGCCCTCGCCCAGAGCGCAGGGGACACCACCGGAGCCCATTGGATCTATTGGGACAACGACCTATTGTACAGTGAACAGAGAATCGCAGAGTTAGGGGCCAGTCGAGTGCTGGTGGTGCCCCTCCGTTTTAGAGACTTCCTGTTAAATTTGGCCCACGATGTCCCTCTGGCTGGACACCTGGGCCAGGACAAAACCTACAGTCGCCTGGTGACCCACTTTTTCTGGCCAAAGATGAGAAACGACGTCCTCAACCACTGCCGGTCCTGCCCCACGTGCCAGGCCAGCGGGAAGAGCGGCCGCAAACTCAAAGCACCTCTGCAACCCTTCCCAGTTGTCACCACCCCGTTCGAGAGGGTGGGAATAGACATTGTGGGGCCCCTGGACCCCCGTACCGCACAAGGACATCGGTTCATCCTGGTACTGGTGGACCACGCCACCCGCTACCCCGAGGCTGTGCCCCTGCGAACTGTAACAGCCCCGGTGGTCGGCCGGGCCTTAATGGGGATCTTCTCCCGGGTGGGCTTCCCCCGAGAAGTCGTCAGCGACAGAGGCACAAACTTTATTTCGAAATATATGAAGTCCCTCTGGCAACAGTGCGGGGTCACCTACCGATTCACGACCCCCTATCACCCTCAAGGAAACGGACTAGTCGAGCGGTTCAACCGCACGCTCAAGGGAATGATTGGGGTGTTGGAAGAGCCCCTCCGTCGCCAGTGGGATGTGCTACTTCCGTGCCTCCTCTTCGCATATCGAGAAGTCCCCCAGAAGTCCCTCGGCTTTAGCCCTTTCGAACTCTTGTACGGGCACCCTGTGCGAGGGCCCCTCAGCCTAGTCAAAGAAGGTTGGGAGATGGCCCCCCTAAAAACCCCTCCAGACGTCTTCAAGTACCTCCTGACCCTACGCAATCAGACCAGGCGATTCAGAGAAAAGGCGAAAGCGAACCTTGAGGCCAGTCAGGAGGACATGAAAAAATGGTACGATCAAAATGCCTCCTCCATCGAATTCGAACCTGGCCAACAAGTGTGGGTGATGTCCCCCACCGAGCCATGTGCCTTGCAGGACAAGTGGACGGGGCCCTTCAAAGTGGTCGAGCGCAAGAGCCCCGTCACCTATCTCATCGATGTGGAATCTCCACGGAACCCCCTCCGGGTCCTCCACACCAACAGACTCAAACCCCACTTTGTGCGCTCGGAGCTCAGCCTCCTGATGGCTACAGACAGTGGAGCGGAAGAAGACTCCGAGCCTCTCCCTGATCTCCTGAAGACTCGTGAGAAAGATGGTTCCGTGGACGGGGTCCGACTCTCAGATGCCCTCACCCCGGAACAGCGCCAAGGCTGCCGGGACCTCCTGCTGCAGTTTGCGACCTTGTTTTCCCTCACCCCAGGGGTCACCCCCTGGTGCTTGCACGACGTGGACACTGGGGACAGTCCCCCTATCAGACACCGGGCGTACCGCGTACCAGATCGGGTACGGGCCTGCATCCAAGAGGAGGTATCAAAGATGCTCACGCTCGGGGTCTTCGAGCCCTCGGACAGCCCCTGGGCCAGCCCGGTCGTGCTGGTCCCCAAAGCTGCTGCCCCCGGCACCACTCCTGAGCTCCGATTCTGCGTCGACTATCGGGGCTTGAATGCTGTCACCAGAACCGACGCTCATCCCATCCCCCGAGCGGATGAACTGATCGACCGCATGGGGGCTGCCCGCTACCTCAGCATCTTCGACCTGACAGCGGGCTACTGGCAGTTCGGTCTCACACCCCGGGCCCAAGAACGATCCGCCTTTTCTACCCCCGATGGCCACTACCACTTCAAAGTCATGCCATTCAGCATGAAGAATGCCCCAGCTACTTTTCAGCGACTAGTGAACCAGGTCTTGGCGGGACTCGAGGAGTTCAGCGCCGCCTACCTGGACGATATCGCTGTGTACAGCCGCCACTGGTCCGACCACCTCCACCACCTCCGAGAGGTCCTGCAGGCCCTCCAACGAGCCGGCCTTACAATCAAGGCCGGCAAGTGCCAAATTGGTCAGGGGTCCGTGACCTATCTCGGATATCAGGTGGGAAGCAGTCTGGTGGCCCCTCTACAACTCAAGATCGCTGCCATCCAGTCCTGGCAGCCTCCAGTCACGCAGACCGAGGTCCGAGCCTTCTTGGGGCTCACCGGCTACTACCGGCGGTTCGTGAGGGACTATGGCAGCATTGTGGGGCCCCTCACGGGACTCACATCCAAAAACCACCCGAAGAAGGTCAACTGGACCCCAGACTGTCAAGCGGCCTTCGAGAAGCTGAAAGCCGCCATGTGCACTGCCCCTGTGCTCAAGGCCCCCGACTACAGTCGGGAATTCATCGTACAAACAGATGCCTCCGACCATGGCATCGGGGCGGTCCTCTCCCAGTTGAACTCCGAGGGACTTGACCAACCAGTGGACTTCATCAGCAGACGCCTCCTGGCCCGAGAACAGCGCTGGAGCACCATCGAGAGGGAGGCCTTCACAGTGGTGTGGGCCCTCAAAAAGCTCCGGCCCTATCTCTTCGGTACCCACTTCCGGGTGCAAACAGATCATCGGCCCCTGCAGTGGCTAATGCAGATGCGGGGGGAAAACCCCAAACTATTGCGTTGGTCCATCTCCCTGCAGGGGATGGACTTCACTGTGGAACACCGACCGGGCCAAGACCACGCCAACGCGGATGGCCTGTCACGCTTTTTCCGCCTCGACGAGGAGAGTCCCCAAGAGGATGGGTGACTCTCCCCGCCTTCAGCTGGGGGGGACGCATGTTGGACAGGCCACATGAAGGGCTTGCTCCCTCCCCGCATGACAGGGCCCGAGCCCCGGCCCCCCAGGTGTTACCCACAGAAGCAACCCGCACCCCGTCCCAAGACGGGATTCCTGCCCCCGGACATCTCTATATCATGGGGCCGAACCACTACCGGCTCCCTCGCCCGGCCCGGCCGCCATCTTGGACACTGCACCACGAGGCCGCATGGCCTCAGCTCGACCCTAACCCTGGGCCTGGCCAGGCCCCGACATCCCGGCACCACCATCCACCCAGGAGGTGAACGGACCACTTGGCAGGTCAATGGGAGAAAGAAGGGTCGATGGCTCACCCCCGCCAGGTGCCGATGGCCCCCAGCTCCCCCGGGCGCTGGCTCCACCCCCCTGCTGGGTGTCTGGACTCCCTCATCCCGGACCTCCCGACCTCCAAGTGCGAGGGTCCGGACATCAAAGGGCGCCAGACCTATAACTGGGGCAGCTCCAGAGCAGGAAGGGAGTTGTATCCTGGAGTCGAGAGACACCGTGAAGAACTCATCCTTGACGGACTACTGGCGCTGCCGTAGTCCTGCCTTGTGAACTATCATCCTGCCTGCTGGCGCTGCCGCAACCTTCTGCATCCTTCATCCTCGTCGGGACCTGCTGGCGCTGCCGCGGACCGTTGTAACTACCATCCTCGTCGGGACCTGCTGGCGCTGCCGCGGACCGTTGTAACTACCATCCTCGCCGGGACCTGCTGGCGCTGCTGCGGACCGTTGTAACTACCACCTTCACCGGGACCTGCTGGCGCTGCCACGGTCCGTCCATCTCGAACGCCGAGCTCGAGGATTGTGAGCTATCCATCATACCATCGCATCTACCTGATTGGTAACAAGACTGTCCCGCTACCCCCTTTCCCAACCAAGAGACTAGAATCGAGGGGACCCCTGAGTCCTGACCTCCTTGTACCATTCTATCGTACCTAAAGATTGCTTATAAAGAACGTTAAACCTTATCATTGTGTGGTGTACCTCTGTGGGGGGGGAAGTTATTCGTCTGTACGAGCGCTGGAGACGGCTCTCCCCGGAGACCTCTCCCTTTGTCCTCGGCCGACCCTCCCGGTCCGTCTAACACTGTTTGAAGACTATAGTTGGGGGGGGGGGTCTTGAGGGGATCCAGATTTAGCCTGCTTGATCAGAGCTGTCATCTGATCGCTAGAAACTGGGGCGAATTCTGCGAAAGCTGGGGAGCTAGAATTTAGCAGGTCATTAGACTCCCGTGCAGTGGGCCTAGGAGTGTTTTCAAAGATGGACTAAATCTTCTCAACTTACTTCTGAAAATTCGAAGCTAAGGTTGCAGAAAGCTTGGGAATGCACCGTTACAGCTTTGTCTGAAAGGGTGGTGAGTTTAGCTACAACCTGAAAAATTTCTTTCATGGAATTCTTTGCATCATCAATTAACTTAGAATAGTGGGTGCATTTTTCTATAAAAATAAGGTCTTTATATATAGATAGCAAAATCTTGTAAAGAGAAAGCTCCTTCTCGTTGTAATGTGCTTTCCAGCGTCTTTCCCGTCTTCTACAGTTTTGTTTTTCAATCCTGAGAGCTTCCGAGAACCAAGGAACCGATGGGATTTTTCTATTACTAGAGGATTTTATATAAGGTGCTAATCTGTCAGCTACCGTGTTTAACCAGCTTTTAAACTGGGAGGAAGTTCCGCATCGTCCGGCAGGTTAGTTTGGGAAAGCAACAAATGGTGGCTGAAAAAGTTATGATCAACATACTTCCAGTTTCAATAGCGCGAGGAAGAGCTACTTTGAAAGTTAGCACGATCAAGAAGCAAGGCCTTAAGCTTGAAAATAAGAGCATAGTGGTCAGTCCAGGCTAAGGGTAGGATCTCCTTTATGTCAGACAAAGTACTGTTGGTAAATATTCCATCTAGAGTATGTCCAGCCAAGTGTGTAGGCTCCTTGACCCTTTGAGTAAGACTTGCCACACTCATGATATATAACAATGAGGTTGTTTTATTATCTGCTGCAGCCTCCAAATGAAAATTGAAATCACCTAAAATGTGAAAGTTATTTTCGTGAACGCAAGATTCCAATAAGGAGCTGAAGTTAGTAAGAAAGGCATTTTGGGTGCCTGGCGGGCGGTAAAGTGCATTCCTTTGAAAGAGAAATGGTTGGTTATTTTTAAGTTAATAAGGAAAGCTTGGCAATCCTGGGAAGGAATGGATTCGAAGCTAGCCTTGTAGGTATTGCGATAAATCAAAGAAGTCCCCCTCCCCTTTTGTGCGGTCTGTCCTGTCTAAGCACTGAGAAGCCAGGAGGGACAGCAATACAGAAATCAGGACAAGCTGCTGGGTCCGCTCATGTTTCTGGGATCAGGAGCAGGTCTAGTCTCTGGGAATCTATCAGCTCAGAGATTTCGAGTCTATGCCTGGGGAGAGAGCGGGCGTTAATGAATGCCCCAGCCCCACGCGTAATTAAAGGAGAGTTTATATTAGGCCCCGGTGCTATTAAGGAAGGAGAGCTTGGAGCACGGGGCGTAGTGAGGGCGTTGAGATTGAAGCCATAGTTTTGACAAACAGCAGGCTTCTTTGGATGTAGGAAGCATAAATTAAAACATAGGCATTTACTTTACATAGATGTACATGTAGTATTGAAATTACGTAATTCTTTACATTGTATGCTATAGTGCTAGAGGCACGCTTGTGGTCTGACACCCTGTGATGACCTTTGACTACCATTATTTCAATTGACTTTGGTGTGGTATTTTATCCTAGCCTGAATGTACGACATCCTGCATATGCCTTGCTTCTCTTAAAGGTTTATTTCTTGTAATCTTGCAGTCTTTCAGTGGGAGCTGTCATGGAGTAGGCCTTGCCAAGAACAGAACGTGTACTTTTTGGTCTCGAAGTGCAGTTTTGTGAGCAGTGGTGCACAAATGCGCACGGTGTTGTACATTGAGAGATGAAGTATGTGATGCTATAAGCAGTGGTGCACAAATGTGCATTGTGTTGTACATTGATCAGTACGATGATGTTCTTACTATTGGCTTTGACATGGCCTCATGTTATCCTGAATTCTGACTCTGCCTGACTTGAGCTTTATCTGCACACACAGACATGCTTGCAAGTTGTTTGGGTTCATCACATTCAAGGATTGTTTTTGTGAGAGATTGTTTAATGTACCCCGGAAGGCTTTCGTGAGCTTCTTCAAGGTAAAGGCTGGAATATGCAAGATTGTAGAGGGAACATGGGAACTCCTTCCTGCCATGGAATTCTTGCTTGGAAACTGGCCAGTCCTGGTAAGATTCCTCTGGCATGGGGGAAGTTTTCCCGAACCTTCTAGTGTGTTTTGAGATTATAAAGCTGAGGGTTGTTGACTTAGAGACTGGGATTTTGGAATCAGAATGGGAACAGACGCGTCTACTTCGTTACAACGGAACCCTGGTTGGTGAGGCTCTTATCCACGGCTGTTTAATCCCCTGGTCAGGAGTGGGCTAAGATGCAGTGTTTGCACCAGGTGAAGTGTTGAGTTTTGATTATTGCCATTGGGATGTTTTGCCAGTGGCTTTAATCATTTGAGATGTTTCCTTTGTGATGTGTGACTCAGTGAGGTGCACATCCAAAGTAATAATTTGATGTATCTAGTGTATATATATCTTTCTGATCTCTTGCAGGGCGTCCAGCATATTATATTTGCTTGAATCCTATCTCATATTAATTGCTGCTTGTTTATTTATGGTATTATTCATGCATTTAACTTTTGCATTTACCAAGCGTGTTATTATTGCTTGCATATAAACATATATATCTCTGTGTATTTGAATGTTCTGCATTTGGCATCTGGGAAAGCCTTTCTGTTAGAGAGCATTGTGTAAACTGAAACCCCAAGCCTTATTCTAAAAAGAGAGTCTTTGCCTTTTGTAAAATAAAACCCTTTTCTAAAGGTGTTGTTGTGTAATGTCGCCTGCTTCACCATGGGTTTAAGTCATCGTGTGGGAGATTCTGTGTTATCTGAAGGGTGAAGCAAGACATATGCCAAGAGCGTCTGCGCCTGGTAGGAAAAAGGCCAGCGTCTCGGGTGCTCGGCATTATCCGGGCGCGCACGGGTGCAGACGGACTTGCCTTTGGCGCACGAGCGGCGTGGACGCACTCTCTGCTGTGTTCAGTAGCACTCCCTTGGAGGGGGCGTGGTCATGGCGTGATCAAGGATCAAGGAAAATAGGTGGGCAAAGCAAAAGGGACTTAAAACCGGGGTCTAGCAACCCCCACAGCTGTTACAGGCTCCCCTGTAAGAACTGTGTACTGGTAAAGTAAATTCATTAAAATAAGCAGTGAGGAAATAAACTCATAAAATGATTAACAACTCGGGAGGCTTACTCCCTCTAACGATTTTAAAGCGTTTTAAAGACTTTAAAGCAATCACCACACCGAAACTGGCCCTTAATATCCAACATTTAGTTTAATTTTAAAAAATAATAATAAAAAAAGGTCCTTGTTGCAAAGGAAAACCAGGCAGCTCCAAGTTCACACAGCAATGCACATACACGCCTAGGCAGACACACAATGAGAATGTGTTGTTTGTGATGGTACTGGAGAGGCCTCCATGTCCAAGGGGGCATTTTAAGCTACAATTAAATATGTCGGGCCTGACACACAGACCGTGACGGAACAAGCGCGTGATATTTTAATGAAGGGACTCTTTTTAAAACCCAGAGATGAAAGGATGGATGGAGATATACATGACCTCTCAGGTGGTCGCTGCCACTGAGAAGCCATGAGGGAGGGGCAGGGCTTTACCCAGCCAACATCTGACTCTTCCCAGAGCCGGTGTGGACGTGTGCCCGCGTCGCCTCAGGTTCAACCTGCAGATGAGACAAGTGACTGCTACATATCTGGTCATCAGATGCTGAGATCTCCAGGAGACCTCCGCCCTTTGAGCCGCATCAGTGCGCACGCGTCATCAGAGCTGCCACATAAAAAGCTTCCCTGGTGATTGGCCCACATGACCATTGGCCGCCATTTTGGAGCAGTGTCATTATCCCAAGGAGGAAAGAAACTGTCATGGCCGACTTCTGTACATCATCCATTCATTTAGGCAGCTCCCAGCTTACTCACAGCCTAGCAGCCTTCCGGTACCCCCAGGCTCTGCATGGGGCTGCTCAGACATTGAAATGAGGCTTTAAAGCTCACATTAGATATGGCTTTTCACATAAGACGAGTGAAGTCCGCCCTCCTGCCTCTTTGTAAAGCAAGGCTCTGGCTGCTGAGGTTGACCAGCAGATGCAGCTCGCCCCATCATGTTGCGTGAAGCAGCAGGCCAATTCCTGGCTAAGCCGAGCCCTGGTCTGCTAAGGCGTGTCCTGCAGGACCAGGTCTTCGAACATCAAGTAGCCCTTAAGGGAGAGCGGGAGGTCGAACCTCTCAATGGTCCGTAGCCTTTGGTGGCCCATAGCGTCCCGAATGGCTAGGCGGCTGAGATGCTTCAGGGAGCGAGGCTGGCGGGAGAACGTCTCGATCCAGGAAATGAAGGCCGTCTGCGAAGCCAGGCGCTTGGGAGGCAATCCAGTTTTCTGGAAAGGAAAGAGAAGAGGTCAGTTTGAATTTTGAGGAGGCTCAATCAGGACTTTAATAGATGAGAATCTTGAGATGGCTAATGCATCCCTCCCCACCCCACCCCTGTGCTAGGGAGGCTGGCATGGAACAGGCTGTGCCTGGTATCCATCACGTCCATGCGTAACAAGTGCACATGGACCAGGCTAGACTTCACTCCAGCCCTCCCACACCAAAGCTCTCATTTCCAGCAATGCGCAGCATTATGTACCCTGGAGTAGGGGGGGTTAAAGATCACTTCATGGGAACTGCAACCTTTCATACCTTTTTAAGTTACTTCAGCTGGCCCCTTAGCCCACACCCTGTCTGAAAATTATTGTTTTTGGCAGCTTTCTAGAGTAATTCAGTAATGCTTATTTCAGACTCTAACCTGTTCATTAAATACATGTACACTGGTCTAATGCAGAATTATGAAGTGAGTGCCAGTGAGGTGGGTAGTGCTACCAGTTTTCAGTTAAAGGACTTTACAGCACTACCACCGTGGCGGTAATGACCTGTAAAACACGTAATATGTGCACTGTTTATTCGGACTGCTACTTCTAAATGTATGGTGGAATTAGATTGAAGTCATTAAGATGAATGCATGTCATGTTATGTTATGTGTATTTGTAAAGCACATTATAACCCGTGAGCGTATCCTGCGCTGCCAGGTGGGCGTGCCAAGCCCTGCCGATGTTATGTCGGTTAATTGAAAAGCCGGGTCTTCAGCTTCTTACGGAATTCAAGAAGATAGTAGAAGGATGTGAGGTGCAGTGGGAGGCTGTTCGAAGCTTGAGGAGCAATGTAGAAGAACTCCTGATGTGGTTCTGTGCGCGCGTGGGATGAGCGTGCGTCCCGCGGAGTGGAGGTGTCTGGGCGGAAGGTGGAAGGAAATGAGACTGTTCTTGCCAATGAGATGATATATAGTTTAAAATATGTAATATATAGTATGCAATATATAATATTAATAACATTATATTTATATATACATTATATTTTATATATGCATGCATACACACAATCTTATGTCATACAAGACCAAAGATATGGACTAAAATCAGCACTGCAGGAGCTCTTGAGTCTTTAACTCCAACACGTTTTCTGCTCGAAAAGCCCCCTAGTTCCCTCACCCGAGGAACCTTCCTCTGTTTTATGATGTCATTGGAAAGGGACACTCGTTTGGCCTCTATACTACGTATGACAATAACAGTCTGACGACAGTCCCTGCCATCTACCATATACAAAAATGGTAAATGTTTGAATCAAACAGTTAGAAATATTGGAAAAGGAAGTAATATCTAAATGTAAAAAAATGGCGACGCTTTCGCTCAGGACAATTTATCGCTACGAGTTATATTGCGAAATCATCCCTATGTTGTAAATGTGCTTGGTGTTATAATGTTACACGAGTATTCTCCATACCTGGAGGGAAATGCTGCAATTTAGTGGGGTAAAAATGTCACCTGAGCACAAAACGCGCCAATATTTTCAGTGGCCTTTGGGCCTTGGTAGTTCATTGCTCCACAGGGAACACGTTGAGTGCCTCCTACGGGCAGCTGAAGCTAGCACATGGCCCTCACAGCGCCGGTGCCTGAAGCCGGCGGCCGGTGCAATTAAACGTTGGTGCATCGAATACCAAGGCTGTTAGTCTTTAATCCACTACCAGACACTCCCTGCCCCTTTTTTGGCGCTCTCAAAAGTTCCTGTTGTTTCCTTTTGTGAAGGTTTTGTTATCTTTCCCTTCCTCTGCCTTTCAGATCTCTGTCTTTTTCTCTCTATAGCACTGAGTAAATATCTGATGTGGAAAAATAAGTGCCGATCTCCAAAAATAACCGGCACCACCTGCTCAAATTAAGCACTGCATCTGACCCCCACGGCAATGCTCAGCTTTATTTCGGACGGGCATTTTTGTGGGTGTTTGGACAAAATATTGAGTTAATGATTTCATGTGAACAAAATATTGTGTCAAGAATGTTGAGGACAAAAATATCATGAAGGTAAGTTTCTATGGGCCAGCAAGGGTTACTCAACTCCACATACATGTACCTTGACTATATGTATATATCTTCAAGGTATGTAGATGTGAAGTTAAAAATAGTAACTCTATACTTACCTACTTGTACTCACCTTCTCAATATTTTAGCCCTCGATATTTTTGACATGATATTCTGTCCACACAATATTTTAAGTTTCGCTGTTCTATCAGACAACCCACTTGGGGTGCGCCTCGTTAGAAACTCACTGTTCCCCCATACATGTCCAGTGTAGCTTATGGTATTTGAATGTGGTTTGCGACACTCACATCTAGACCTACACCGTACAGGTCGGGGCTGATGCTCGCCTTATGGTATACACTGTTAAGACGGCCACTGCATGACCTTTCACCCAGGAACATCTTACTCCTCATGGAGAACACAGCCTGAAGCCTGCTCTTTGGAATATCCACCAATCATACACTTCTGATGTCTGTAGGAACAGGGACCGCCTTCCAAGCTATGCAAAGCTCGTAAAAGAACAGCCCCAGCCGAGGCTGACACCCTTTCCATGGTTCACTAATCAGAGCTTTGGAAAAACGTCACCAAGCATGAGCCTTCTGAACTGCAGCAGGGTGCCTCAACCTGTGAGTTTCAGATGCCTCAGGAGGGCTGAAGGGGTGGTCCTCTCCTGGTGACATCATACAGTGCAGGAGGGTGCGTATCCAGCAGAGAATCAGGTTGAGTCCAACCAGGGAGAGCCTTTCTGGTTTAAAGACTTCCTATAAACAAGACGGGCACCAAGCATGGGCAGCTGCCCAGGGCCCCACACTCAGCCCACCAACATGGGGCCCCGCACCAACCAGTGCGCCCCAGCCTGGTCGCAGCACACTCATCTTCTTGTGCCCCCTGCTCGTTGAAATTGAGAGCAAGCTGTCGTGTTGCAATTGCGCCCATGGTGGCGCACGGCTTTTTTGCGTGAGGCAAGTAAACTGACGCATCTCTGCTATAATGCAGAGATGCGTCAGTTTCTTGTAAATCTGCCCCTCAGATTCTGAGAGAGCAAGGCCCCCTGTGTGTCAAAGACACACTCACTCGGGAACACACACCCTGCATGTTAATCCTACAGGCTGAGCTTGTGTCATCTTTGAGCTTTGATAAAAGCAAGTCCTTTAATTCTGTTTTCTAATCTCATGGCACCTGCTTATCCCACGGCTTCGAATGCATTTTATCTGTAAATCACACTGTGCGCATGTAGCCCGGCTGAGATCAGGGCTTCATCTCCTCTAGTTAGAAGGTGTTGTTTCCTTGCAGTGTAGAGCAGTCATATGACAAGGGTGTGATGTCAAGGCCTAATGCAACTAAAGAAAAATGGCCGGCTTGCACCTATGGTCTGAATTACCCGGGCGAGCAGAGGGGCTGGGTCGGTTTACCGAAGAGGAAACACTGACCATACCTCGCAAACACCAGATGCCTGTCAGATCCTATGGAAATGCCAGACACCTCCCAAAGCCTATAGAAAGACAAGAAGCTTCATAGATCCTATGGATACACCAGAAGTCTACTAGATCATATGGCAACACCAGAAGCCTCCCGGTATCCTGTGGAAAAACCAGAAGCCTACTAGAGACTATGGAAACACAAGAAGCCTCCCAGATCCAGTGCAAACACCAAATGCCTGCAAGAGCTTGTTGAAACACCACACGCCTACCTGATCCTATGGAAATACCAGATGCCTCCCACATCCTATGGAAACACAAGAAGCCTCCCAGATCATATGAAAACACTAGAAACCCCCAAGGTCCAATGGAAACTCCAGATGCCTACTAGAAGCTATGGAAACACCAGATGCCTTCTAAATTCTATGGAAACACTAGATGCCTTCTAAATCCTATGGAAACACTAGATACCTACTAGAGCCAATGGAAACACATATGCCTACTAGATCTTATGGAAACACCAGACACCTACTAGATCCTATGGAAACACCAGGTGCCTTCTAGATCCTATGGAAACACCAGATGCCTTCTAGATCCTATGGAAACACCAGAGGCCTACTAGATTCAATGGAAACACATTCGCCTACTAGATCATATGGAAACACCAGATGCCTACTAGATCCAATGGAAACAACAGAAGCCTACTAGATCCTATGGAAACACCAGAAGCCCCCAGGTCCAACGGAAACACCAGATGCCTACTACATCCTATGGAAACACCAGAAGCCACCAGGTCCAATGGAAACAACAGAAGCCTACTACATCCTATGGAAACACCAGAAGCCACCAGGTGCAATGGAAACACCAGATGCCTACTAGATCCTATGGAAACACCAGAAGCCCCCAGGTCCAATGGAAACGCCAGATGTCTACTAGATCCTATGGAAACACCACATGCCTACTAGATCCTATTGAAACACCAGAGGCCTACAAGATCCTATGGAAATACCAAAGGCTACCAGATCCTATGGAAACACCAGATGCCTGCTAGATCCTATAGAAACACCAGATACCTGACAACTCCTTAGGGAACACCAGACGCCTGCTAGATCCCATGAAAATATCAGAAACCTACCACATCCAATGGAAACACCAGACGCCTACTAGATCCAATAGAAACACCAGAAGCCTCCCAGATCCTATGGAAACACCAGAGGCCTACTAGATCCTATGGAAACACCAGAGGCCCACCAGATCTTATAGAAACGCCAGATCCCTTCCAAATTATCTTTCCTCTCTGCTCCTGGAGCAGCCTGGCAAAGACTGTACCTGAAAACCCTGGAACCTGCCGTCCACAATAACCTCTTTGCCTGCGTTGGTCAGTTTGGGTGATCTTTTCCTAAAAAGCTGCATTGAATGAGTTCCCACATCCGGTGCAGTGTCCTGTGGTAGTGGTGACGTCTGCTTCCGCCCTGGCCGGAAGTGCTACTCACAAAGCTTGTTACCCCTCAAGCGACTGCCCCGGTTCGACTCCAGTGCCCGCTGGTTGGCACTGACGACCTACCTTATTTTTGTATGTGACGTCAGCACCGGCCAGCACGAGCAGCCGGATGCACTCCGTCTGTCCACTGCAGGCTGCCAAATACATGGGGGTCACCCCCCAGTTATCCTGCAGGTTCACGTCTGCGCCGTGCTGGGGAGAAAAGGGAATAGGGGAATTCAGAAAACAGTAACAGCAGCACCAGCAAGGTGTACACAACATCACACAACAAGGGCACAAATAACTGTGTTGCACACACACAAGAGTAAGCAACTATTACTTCTGTCACAGATAAAGTACGAGAATTGGTTCAAAACTATAATACACAGCATTAGCGGATGAGAGGGGGCAGGACTCTGAAGTCCTGTTCGTTATGTCATACTGACAAGTTCCAAAGAGGCAGAATGCATCTGTGATGTGGCAACTTGCGTTGTATACTAAGGGCCATACTTATCAAGTAGTTGCATCACACCTGCACCACGCAACAGGGTGCAAGCGTGATGCAACTGCTCAATGCGATTTATCAAGCCACGCAAGGCCACCGTGTGTGGCCCTGAGTGGCTCGATGAATCTGGAGTAACGCAACGCAAATAGCTCCGTTGTGTTACACTGCCCCAGGGAGGCGTAACATGGGAGGAGCGTGGGTGTTCCCGCGCATCCATCCATGGATTTTGGCATGTTCCCAGATTTACCATAAATGGTAGACTTGGGAATGTGTTAAGATTGCTATGCCTCCCCCAGTGAGGCGTAATGAGGAGAAATGTGTTTATTTCTCCTCATTGTTTCCTATTTCTAGAGAAAAATGCCTCTTGGGATTGTTTTTGTACAGGAAGGTGCCCCTTTTTGGCACAAAAACTATCCTGCTTGCAACCCAGGCACCCTTGTACCAGGGTCGGATAAGGATTGTAATTAGGCCAGAACACTCGCGGATCGTGCCCTTTCATGAAACATCTTTGGACTCATTTTTAGAGAAATGTTGGTAACTTAAGAATTTTAAAGCCTATCGAATCAGTAAGATTGGTGAAAACGAGAAGCCCTGCATTTTGGCCAGGTGGGCGAGGTGGAATAAAATGTCCCAAGGGCCACAATACCTGATGTGGCTGGGGATTCCCACATGGCCGTTCTTTTACCGACATGACCAGTATTTTAATATCCTGGCCAGTGTGAAAATGAAGAAAATCACTGAAAGTCTGTCTCTTTTCTTGTGATCAGAATGTATTTTAAACAGTCAATGTAAGGTGAAAGCACTTAAAAATGTGTTCTAAAGCCGCTTTACTCATCCGTGACTAATAGCTAAACTAAACAAAGACAGAAAAGCCATTTAAAAAAATATGGATATTTTTATATAAAGAGCGCTCTCTAATCATCATGCTCCGGCCTTTGCAGAATCTTGTAATGTGAATAAATTGCAGTTTTTTTTCTAACTGCTTTTTTGTATAGTTTTACGTAGGGTGAGCTCGGTGCTAGGACATTGGATCGATGCACAGGAGCACCAGTTACACTACTCAAGATCAAATTCATTTTAATTCAGGCGTTGGAGATTAAGTGATTTGCCCAGAATCACAAGATGTTGAGCCTATGCCGGATATAGAACCTGGCTTCCTACTTCCAAATTCAGCAGGTTTGGCTGTAACGTCACCCCCTCTCTAGTTTAATAAAAGCTTAATAAAGGTTGCCTTACAGCGAGACCTATGCCAATACACAGACACCCTCCAGGAAGGCTTCTCTTACGTCAATCCCTCCCCAGTCTCAGGGCGATGGCCTTGCAATGAAGGGATCAAAAGAAAAAGGACACAGCCACTGCGGCTCCAGTGCGGGGTCAGGTGTAGATGGCCCATAGCCAGAAAATCCCAGCCCCCCCAGCGAGGCCCCCACTTACTCCCACCCACCACCATCCACCATTGCCTGAATATGATAGCCTGGTAGGGGAGGGGTCAGGGGCAAGACACTGCTTCTGGGCCAAACTTGCCCCACCGGAGTCCAAGAATGGCCCAACAAATGGAGGTACACCTGGCCCCCAGTAAGGCCGATAATCACACTTACCACCTCCGCCCGCCCACCATAGCCTGAAGTGCGATGGCCGGGCATGAATCAAGTGGAGGCCTTCAGAGAAGCAGCCCACAGGTCACCCTTAGGTACCGGCCCATCCCCAATGCCCGACGGCCCCCCCTTCCAATCTGACCCTGCCTTGCACCATAGTGCCAGGGTGCCTGCACCATAGTGCAAGGGTGCCTGCACCATAGTGCGAGGGTGCCTGCACCATAGTGCGAGGGTGCCTGCACCATAGTGCAAAGGTGCCTGCACCATAGTGCAAGGGTGCCTGCACCATAGTGCAAGGGTGCCTGCGTTGGTGCCAGTCAGCCCATTGCACGCTAGCGCCTGGAAAAGACAGGATTGCTGCCCTTGCCCTGTCACGCAGCGCAGGGTTGTAACTTGCAGCGCGGCGTGACTATTTGATAAATACACCCTAAGCCTCTGGCTTCTAATGCGCCACTAGGGACATCCGTGTCTGTGATGTGAGGAGTAAATGAAAGGGGATCGGTGAACTCTACACTGCCCGTCGGTGCATCACTAGCAAAGAGTCGAAACTCTCAACTACTTGTACAAAAGAAATAGAAATAAGTTTTGTGAAAGATAGAACCAGTTCTCAGGTTTGTGGTGACGTTGGCAGAATTCATGAGGAGGAAACATGGAGAGGGGTAGAGGATAGGGTTACTAAGTCAGGTGTAAAATAAACATGTGGAATGTGACTGGTGTAGTGACAGCAGGCACTGGCACAAAGGAGAAGAAAACGGGTGGAAAATGGGTCAGAGTTTCAAAATGGTGCCAGCAGGGAGCATGGTAGGGTTGCCATGGCAGGTAGTGATGGATGAATGAGCAGATGAAAAGAGTACCTTGATACTGGTGTAAATACTGGAATACAGGTTTATGGGGGTGATCATGTTAGCTCCTTTGTTCTGCCTTCTCCTCGTGTACGATTGCGGCTAAGTTGTGAGCCAGTGTGAATCTGATGTCCGGCTGGAAGGATACATAGATATTGTACGTTGTAAGACTGGTAGCTCATTCCAGGAGAAGTCATACTGGGCCTGGTAGCTCAATCCAGGAGAAGTCATACTGGGCCTGGTAGCTCATTCCAGGAGAAGCCATACTGGGCCTAGTAGCTCAATCCAGGAGCAGGCCGTACGAGGCCTGGTAGCTCATTCCAGGAGTAAGCCCTACGGTGCCTTGAAGCTCATTCCTTGGCTTTGCCGCTGCAGAAAAGGCTTGGCCACCTGAGCGAGCTCGTTTGAACCTCGGCACACACAACAGTTGGGCCTCAAGCGTAGACAGCCGCATGGAATGCAATTGTGGGATTTCTGAACCAAGTAATCTGGACCATACGATGAACTGTTCTAAACACAAGGCAGAGGGACTGAACATTCACCCTCTTGTTCACTGGAAGCTAATGCAAGGGTTTTAAGACCTTCAGGGCTCGAAGATAAACAAGGAAGCAGCAAGGCCAAGCTTGCCGGAGCATCTGTATCCTTTGAAGCTTCTGTAGGAGACCCAGAATCAGCATCAGCACCAGAAAGAGAGACTCACAGAGGTCCAGGCACTAAAAATCAACCGAGAGAGAGAACCCGACATGGTGAGGACAGCGATGACGCCCAAGGCCTTTTGCATCTCCTGGATGATGCTGTTTCACCTCTGTGCGAGTACTCCGGCCAAGGAAAAGGCATACTCCTCACAATGCATGGACCTTTGTCCCCATCTCACCTTCTGAAACTACTCGGCATTTCCCCAAAATATGGGACAACCCAAAAAATGTACAGGAGAATTGGAAACAGCGTTTGAAACTTATGATTCTAACTCATTGGATTGTAGTCATTGGCTTGTGCCATTATACCAGGAGAAGCAAGAGGCTGGTTGGTAGTTAAGGCAAATTGACCAGAATAACTACCCGCACACTGTGCTGCTTTAATTGCAGATAGAGATGCCGATGCTTTTGTTTACGTGTCAATAAAACCAGGGCACAAGTCGGGGGTACACGCAGGTACACGGCGTCCACCCACTCTTTTCACAGGGTGGATGCCATCCCCCCTGCCAAGACATTGGGCCTCATAGAAATATGGTGAACATGTCCCGGTGTAAGACACCGGACAGGTTCAGCAGCGCCTGTACGTTGTCTGCTTTCGATTCCCAGCAGCAAGGTGTAGGCAGGGAGGGGGCTTCTTTCACCTCCAGCTGGGCCAAAGTTAAGGGGCCATCAGGCCTCCTTTGGTTTGAATATCCTGACTGGAGGCAGCCTGGAACCTCACACTTAAAAGTAAATGCCATGGAGGGGAAAGAAACAAAAGCAAACAGCTCATCTCTTCACCAGAGAGGCAGCTTTTGCTTCTGTTATGTTCCTGTATAAAAGAGATGCATTGACTGCAAGAATGTCAGGTGTGTTTGTCTGCCCCAGTATTTACACAAATAACAATTTCAAACGCACTATTTTATTTCTTTTATAGCGCTGCGCAACCCAGTGCAGGGTGTCAGAGCTCTTTACGTAACATACACATTATACATGGCCAATAAATCATGCACATGTGTAAATCAAAATACAAGATGGGTTACATGAGACAGTGTTACAAGGTGTAGGAGTCACGTCTCCTTCATACCTCACTGTGGTCTTTTAGAAGGATTACAATTTATGAACTGCCGGTAACAAAAGAATCTCTGTGTTAAAAGCAGTAACCCACTTTACTATCTACATAAAATAAAAATCTGTCATCTTAGTGTTAGAAGATGTGCTTTGCAGGAGACACATTTACCTTCTCTACTACTTTAATTCAAATCTGGGACTTCACACAACACCGACCTCTCCAGCAAGTGCATTAACCACCAGAGTTATCTCACCATCATTACTATTCCCTGAGATTTACTGGGCACCTTCACAGCAGATGCCTTTAGCCAATCAAATATTTTAAAATGCAGACTTTGCAACCAATTAAGCATAACAGATCTACTGCCACGCTTCTCCTTAGTTGCCAATTTCTTTGTGGGAGGGTTTAAATAATAAATGTATTAGTTGAGGCCCAGATTTTGCATCAGGATTTCGCCACTTTTTTGGCACATCCCAGACCCCAAATCTCATAATGTGCTTAAATGTACTCATGATATACCTGATAAGCAAATGAATGAGGTCTTAATATCTGATGTCACTTCCAGTGATATCACTTCCTGTAATGTCACATGCAATGTCATGCGTTGTGACATCATACACTGTGATGGCACGTGTCATGATTTCACTTGCATACTGCCTAACCTGGTTAGTCCCCCCACTTCTTTTTTTAGGACTTGTGCCCGGCTAGAACTGATTGGACTGGTTTCCCTGCGTGTTTGAAGGGTACATTTGACCACTCTTCTGCTATGATGAGTGATGCTGAGATGCTCATGAAGCAGTAGCAGCCAGTCTTGTTTGAAGGACACATTTGACCACTCTTCTGCTATGATGAGTGATGCTGAGATGCTGATGAAGCAGTAGCAGCCAGTCTTGTTTGAAGGGTACATTTGACCACTCTTCTGCTATGATGAGTGATGCTGAGATGCTCATGAAGCAGTAGCAGCCAGTCTTGTTTGAAGGGTACATTTGACCACTCTTCTGCTATGATGAGTGATGCTGAGACGCTGATGAAGCAGTAGCAGCCAGTCTTGTTTGAAGGGTACATTTGACCACTCTTCTGCTATGATGAGTGATGCTGAGATGCTCATGAAGCAGTAGCAGCCAGTCTTGTTAGAAGGGTACATTTGACCACTCTTCTGCTATGATGAATGATGCTGAGATGCTCATGAAGCAGTAGCAGCCAGTCTTGTTTGAAGGGTACATTTGACCACTCTTCTGCTATGATGAGTGATGCTGAGATGCTGATGAAGCAGTAGCAGCCAGTCTTGTTTGAAGGACACATTTGACCACTCTTCTGCTATGATGAGCGATGCTGAGACGCTGATGAAGCAGTAGCAGCCAGTCTTGTTTGAAGGACACATTTGACCACTCTTCTGCTATGATGAGTGATGCTGAGATGCTCATGAAGCAGTAGCAGCCAGTCTTGCTTAAAGGGTTGTTGCCCAAGGGACAGGAGCAATTAAGAACAATATTTATTGGTTGGCAAAACAAATGTCTCTTTGTTTTTATAGCAAATCATTGTGTGCCTGTTCAAAAGCGCCGGGAAGAGACCACCAAATCTAAACTGACAGCCTTGCAAATTCAACCCTTCCAGCAAATGATCAATCAGAGGGAGGGGCTGGGGTGGAATCAGGAGGCAGGGTGTATAGGGAGGCGGGAGAGGGGGAGGAGTCAAGTACAGCGAATGGGAGCCTTTGCTCAACCTGGAAACTTCTCATGTTTCGGCTGTGACTCCTACAGATATGGAGCAAGACTGACCGAACCTCAGGAAGGGCTCACATGGTGAACTAGAACAGTCCGACTTACTCGAGGGAAGCTCCTCAGCGCCTTGAGACCCTCACAGGTGAGTATTTGCGCTTTACCAACCTTTGAATGATTAATTGATTTAAGCTGGCCACCCTGTACACGGTTCAACCTCTGCAGATCAGAAAGGACTGTACATATGACATGTCATTAATTAAAAGCCAGCCTCATGGCTAATCAATCCTGCGGTCGCTGGTCAGACCTAAAACCTCTGAATTAATTACTTTACCTGTCTCGGGAATAAACAATACCTGTAGCTGGTATAACAAACACGTGTTTCTCATCCAATTACTGATCGGGTGCCTGTTTTCTTAGGTCCAATCAAAGACCAACATGCTTTCTGCTTGTGCTCCACCTTTCCTGCATACCTGCTGCGGAGGGACTTCGGTGCAATTTAACTGCACTGTATTGTGCACCAGCGAAGGAGTCCATCTGAACCTACCTATTGGAAATCAGTGATGCTGTTTCACCTGCGCTCTGCTAAAATGATGAGTCCTCGAAACTCATGATTCTGTGAATATCCCACCACAAACAATAAATATTAATTTTGATCAAATTCTGTCATATTTGTGGTGTCCACAAGGTAACGATGTGAGGTGCATTCTAACTGCTGAACCAGTAAAAATCAGGCTGAACCCAACGAAGTAACTCCCTCACTGACCTCAGGACCCAGTGCGTTCCAAGGTGGAAGCAGAACTCCAGCCGTTTAAAGAAGACGAATTTGATAGTCAACGTAAGCATCTGTAACCTGCCCATCCTGGGTATCAAAAGCCTGGTAACCACCTGCTGATCTGTCGTGAATGCTGCTGTGTTACTGAGCTTTCCTGCTGTGCCAAATCCAGGAAGCAGTTTATCATTCATTCCGGCAAAGCGTCATCGTTCGCGGTTGTTGATTCATGTTATGGCTTGTTCGCCATGCCACACATCCTGATACGCAGTTCCTTCTTCCTGGGAACGACAAGGCTCCCACAGGGGTACACCGTCACCTTCCATCTTTTCATAACCACTTACTCAAACTCAGGAAACCTTGGTCTTTCCAGGAGGACCTACCGTGGTTCAGTACATTGACGATGTATTGTCTGCTTCAGACTCCTCGGACCAATGCAAGGGTGGTTCCCTGTATCTGCTCACTGAATTAAAACTGGTTGAGCAAAGGCATAAAGATTGTGTACCCCGAGTTCAAACTTTAGGTCACAATCACAACATCTTTCCTGGAGAAAGTCATCGATCCGCTGGCCGCATTGAGGCTGTGGTATACAACCATAATCTGTTACCGTCTTCTAGGTACACACTCTTTTGGAGATGGCAGGCTATTGCATACAGTGGGTTTTGGGATATGCTAGCATTGTTGAATGTTTGCAATTTTTCAATAAAAGAGACAGCTTTGAAAACCTTCTCTATACCCTCGCCCTCCCTCTGTCGTCCATTGTGCCACTCACTCTTCACTCCATCTACTGATCCTAAGGCATGTGTATATTACCATGACAGTTTTCATACCTCTTGTACTGTTTTTTCTCCCACGGTTTGTGATATTTTACTATACCATGTGTACACATTTCTTTGGCGCTTTAGTGCTTTCTATGCACTACATAAAATCATCAATAAATAAATGGGGCCCCTGTGCATATAATTTTCATCCTGATGCCCCAAAAGTGAGCTTTTGTCTATTTATTGGCATCCGTGTGTGTGTTTTCAGGGTGCATAGAAGCGTACTCATGCTCCTGAGTTGATGCTGTCAATGTAGCCCAGAAACAACTATAAGACTTTATCCCTAATGTTGAGACCCCACTCAGGATTGGCTGCGAGAAAGGAACCCACTGTATGTCAAGAACTGGGATCCAAAAATATTTCAATAGTGCATACCATCCTCAGTGCTTTGGGAAGGTTGAGAGGTAAACTCAAGTGGCCCCATGCTGGTCAATCGGGGCCACCCTTAGTGCTAAAAATAAATTTGCGTCCATATGAAATTTTAGTGGTCAGGCCAGTGGTCCTTCTTGCAACCCCTCCTGTCTCTCAGGGCATACTTGATGTACATGTTTCTTATATTGTGACTCTAGAATACTGTAAACCATGTATTCGCTGTTTCAACAGCTTCCATTCTCAGCTCAGTGCTACACTGCCCACCAGTCCAACAGAAACTCATCACAGTCTACAACCCTGAGACTGGGTTCATATCAAGGACTACGAGCAGAAGTCAGTACTCCAACCCAGGTGACAACGTCTGTGTCAAGTCCTCATCACCGACAACACTAGAATCAAGTGCATGCACCGTCCGCCTGGTCGCTGGGCTCAATGCATCGCACTGCAAGCAGCCACGGGTCTGAAGGGAGAACAACCTGCGGACAGGCATGCTCTGCTCCTGCAAGTGCAGGGTGAAGACGTCCCCAGATGGCTGCAGGCAGTGACCCCAGTAGTCGGAAGCCTGCGGCTACCTGATGAGTCGCTGGATCTGGCAAACCCTCTCTGCTGCAAGCTTCTTCGGGTGGTTAATCATAAGACTGTGTCAGAAGGGGGCAGTGGGGGGTTAAAAGAAGCTATCCACGCTGAGTCCATTGACATAAAGACAATACCTTCCAGAAAGTGTTCCTTCAGTACAAGTACAATTTGCACCTTTCTTTATGTTGGCGACGCTCCCAAGCGCCACCACCGTTGACGTGTGGCTTTCAATTCTCCTAGTTCCCTTGACTGGAAGGAGCAATGACCCACAGCTGCGTTGGCGCTTTATTTCTGAGTGTAACAGACTACAGACAGTCTCACGTCAAACCTGCTGACTTGACAATGCCCTTGCCCTATCAATCCCCCCCTCCCCCCCGCTGTTCAACTTGCATCTGCTGGTCAAGGATTGGTTTGCGAAGTTGGAAACTGCAGCATTTTTATGGGACACCTTGAGTGCAATGTGTGTCTCTTCAATGCACAGCATAACCCCCTTTATCAGACTTCACCCATGTTGGCACCCCACGGACACTCTTTCCTTCCAGTGTACTGGTCACCCTTGGTGGCACTGCGGGTCAGACTGCAGTGAATTACATGTGTGGCCGCACAGCTCACCTGTGGCTGCCGAAGAACTGGTCTTCATCCAGTCACCCTACCATGCCATGTCTGCCATCATACATTTACCATCATAGCCTCCTGCCGTGCACAGCGGGCAGTCCAGACATGTTCCAGAAACTGCCCAGTTCTTTGCCAGCTTATGTCCAAGCCTTGCCATGTGGCTGTCTATGAGTTACAACGAGTCACCAAGGCATCCGAAGATGCTCAGATTCAATTTCAGACGCACTCGAAGTAATTACCACTGATTAGTGGCTCAGAACAGTGAGTGTGAACACTAGAATGGCTCCTGGCTGTGTCCTGGCTACTGAAGGAGGGCTTTAGGGCGTTAAAGACTTGATTCTGCCTCAGATGGGATGGGATTGAAGGGCGGGGCGTTTGATCACAGTTGAAAGGTATTTTGGAAGATATTAAATAAAACCAGCCAGAGGAATCCTGCCCCCTAACATCTCTGCTCCTGGTTCACATCCTTGTCTGAGTCTGCACTGCATCCTCTCAAGCCTCAGAAGGGGAGCTCTCATCTCACCCGCTGACCACCCAGGATGATGACAAGTCTGACCATGGCACTTTAGAGCGCTCTGAAAAGATGACACGTCTGACCATGGCACTTTAGAGCGTTCTGAAAAGATGACAAGTCTGACCATGGCACTTTAGAGCGTTCTGAAAAGATGACACGTCTGACCATGGCACTTTAGAACGTTCTGAAAAGATGACACGTCTGACCATGGCACTTTAGAGCGTTCTGAAAAGATTACAAGTCTGACCATGGCACTTTAGAGCGTTCTGAAGAGATGACAAGTCTGACCATGGCACTTTAGAGCATTCTGAAAAGATGAGACATCTGACCATGGCACTTTAGAGCGTTCTGAAAAGATGACAAGTCTGACCATGGCACTTTAGAGCGTTCTGAAGAGATGACAAGTCTGACCATGGCACTTTAGAACAGCCTGGAAAGATGACACGTCTGACCGTGGCACTTTAGAGCGTTCTGAAAAGATTACAAGTCTGACCATGGCACTTTAGAGCGTTCTGAAAAGATTACAAGTCTGACCATGGCACTTTAGAGCGTTCTGAAGAGATGACAAGTCTGACCATGGCACTTTAGAGCATTCTGAAAAGATGAGACATCTGACCATGGCACTTTAGAGCGTTCTGAAAAGATGACAAGTCTGACCATGGCACTTTAGAGCGTTCTGAAGAGATGATAAGTCTGACCATGGCACTTTAGAGCATTCTGAAAAGATGAGACATCTGACCATGGCACTTTAGAGCGTTCTGAAAAGATTACAAGTCTGACCATGGCACTTTAGAGCGCTCTGAAGAGATGACAAGTCTGACCATGGCACTTTAGAGCGTTCTGAAGAGATGACAAGTCTGACCATGGCACTTTAGAGCGTTCTGAAGAGATGACAAGTCTGACCATGGCACTTTAGAGCGTTCTGAAAAGATGAGACGTCTGACCATGGCACTTTAGAACGTTCTGGAAACGATGCGGAGGAGTAAGTGTGTCAGTGAATGAACGCAAAAGTCTTAAGTCTGTGTAAATAAATAGCAGACAAGGAATGAATTGTGAAAAACCTAAGCACACGTGCTCTTGTTAGAGCACCTCTAGTCTGCTTCAGCCATGCTTTCTTGCTCCGCCATCACTGCGCGCAGGACGTGTCCACCGCTGACGTCGATGTGCCTCGTGTTTTGGCCATGGGACGAGACATGAGAAACTGCTTTGCTCAGCTAAAACATTTTAGATTTGTATTCATGAAAGTCCTTCTCCCAGTCTCATGATCTCAGCTCCGGACCTCTGAAAAGCTTCCATGTGACAAATACTAGATGCTTGTGTATAGTGGGGTGTACATTTGGGTCCTGCATGCACTTGTCGAGCTTCCAGGGGAATCCCTGGTCAGTTGACTCAGGGATTTACAGACTATTCATTTTTCTCCTGTCAATAAGCCCTTCCAGACTCCAGGTGGCAAGTAAAAAAGTTTCTTTGGCAAGACAAACGTGCATTGATACAGTGTTGAGTGCTCGTAAAGATAAACTGGGCACAGATACCAGCGGACCATGTGGGCATACATTCATGAATGGACGGGCAGACGCACATAGATACACGTTTAATGCGGGATCAGAGGGATGCCTGTTAAGTACCTTGAGTGCTTGTATAGACATGGAGACCCCATCAGAGAGAAGATCGGAACACCCTACTTACCCATCACAACAGGAGGCACAGGGGGCGTTCCATCACTGAATACCCCCACCCACCTCAGTGTACCCTACAAACTGCCACTGTGACATGGACGAGAGGGCATTAGGCATTAATTGAATGTTTAAATAATACTTTAGCTTTGACTTTGTGGAGAACATGGCGACTCAGAACTTTTCTTTATCGATGCATTACAGATTATTTCTAATGTTCACATATTTACACACAGTAACCCGAATAACCGATTCATTTTCATGTTTTTATTCATGTCTCCTGCCTCTCTCTCTCAAAACTAAAATTCAAGCATTGGAGCTGCTCAAACCTCCACTTCCATATTCCTGATTTACAACAACTATTTCCTGATATTTGGGTTTCATTTTTTTCACAGATTTGAACAGAGTTTTATTTTTATAGATTTGGTTTGATTAGTTTTATTTTCCATCCACTCATCAGGGTGGTTTCACCTCTTTTCCTTTGTATCGTATGCATTTTTATATCGGGCATCCCTGTGCAGATTTTTAAACAGGTAGCAGTCCTGTGCAGAAAGGTCACTTCCTTTCACCAGCTGCACAACATTTTACCATTTCTGGCTCTCTGCTCTCATCGGCGTCTGTATTCACTCCGACTGGACCAAGTGCTTGTGTCTCAAGAATCCACTTGAACGGATATGATATGGGCTGCGTCTAGCTGCAGAGCCCTGCTGGGTGTGACTGAGCCCCTCCTGAGACAGCCACTCACAGGCCCTGAAGCTTGGCTCACTGTTTGAAGTGCTTTCCATGATGTGTTAATCTCAGAAGGACTTGTGGCTTCCATGGAGAGGATTGCGTCACTGGCAACACATTGATGTGCGGGCTTCGATATGGAATTCAAACCCTGGTGTTAGGTCCATTGAAAATGTTCACACATTTACTATCTCAACAGCTTCAGAATTCTGCTCCATTGCAAACACCCCATGGGACCAACGAGTAGGGCATGGGACACTGACCAGCTGGCAGCCAGGACAACTGACGTAAAAGGAGCCACTCAGGGCATGGTATCATTACAGCCATGCCGCTGGCATGAGGTGAGACTAGTCCACATTTCCTGACCGACAGAACTGCCAGTCGTGTGCAAGGGAGGCCAGATTTCTGCTAAACAGCCCAGTTCAGAAGTCACACCTGTGAGACTTGCTTATTGTACTGTGTGGGTAGAAAAATATCCCTGTCCACAAGTTTAAACAGTGAATTTTCTGTGTTACATAATTACTAGGCATTAACTATACACACCATTGTTCCTGTGAACTGAAACTAAATAGACACATTTCTGTAATAAATAAGAAAAAGAAGAGGAAAAAAGAAGAAAAACACATGAAGACTTGTGACCAGTTCTGGAGTGATGTATGCAGTCCTGGGGCCAAGTGTTCAGTGGTGTGTCCAGTTCTGGAGCCCAGTTCTGGAGTAATGTATGCAGTCCTGGGGCCAAGTGTTCAGTGGTGTGCCCAGTTCTGGAGCCCAGTTCTGGAGTAATGTATGCAGTCCTGGGGCCAAGGGTTGAGTGCTGTGTCCAGTTCTGGAGTCCAGTTCTGGAGTGATGTATGCAGTCCTGGGGCCAAGGGTTGAGTGCTCTGTCCAGTTCTGGAGTCCAGTTCTGGAGTGATGTATGCAGTCCTAGGGCCAAGGGTTGAGTGCTGTGTCCAGTTCTGGAGTCCAGTTCTGGAGTGATGTATGCAGTCATGGGGCCAAGGGTTGAGTGCTGTGTCCAGTTCTGGAGCCCAGTTCTGGTTTGATGTATGCAGTCCTGGGGCCAAGGGTTGAGTGCTGTGTCCAGTTCTGGAGTGATGTATGCAGTCCTAGGGCCAAGGGTTGAGTGCTGTGCCCAGTTCTGGAGTCCAGTTCTGGAGTGATGTATGCAGTCCTGGGGCCAAGGGTTGAGTGCTGTGTCCAGTTCTGGAGACCATTTCTGGATCGATGTATGCAATCCTGGTGGCAAAGTGTTGATTGTCGGGTCCATTTCTGGAGTAATGTACCCAGTCCCGGGGTCAAGTGTTGCGTGCTGTTCCAGTTCCTGAGTAATGTACCCAGTCCTGGGGTCAAGTGTTGTGTGCTGTTCCAGTTCCTGAGTAATGTACCCAGTCCTGGGGTCAATTGTTGCGTGCTGTTCCAGTTCCTTAGTAACGTACCCAGTCCTGGGGCCAAGTGTTCAGTGCTGTGTCCAGTTCTGGAGACCAGTTCTGGAGTGATGTATGCAGTTCTGGGGACGAGTGTTGAGTGCTGTGTCCAGTTCTGAAGACCAGTTCTGGAGTGATGTATGCAGTCCGGGGGCCAATGGTAGAGTGCTGTGTCCAGTTCTGGAGACCAGTTCTGGAGTGATGTATGCAGTCCTGGGGCCAAGGGTAGAGTGCTGTGTCCAGTTCTGGAGACCAGTTCTGGTTTGATTCATGCAGTCCTGGGGCCAAGATTTGAGTGCTGTGTCCAGTCCCTGAGTAATGTATGCAGTCCTGGGGTCAAGTGTCGAGTATTGTTCCAGTTCCTGAGTAATGTATCCAGTCCTGGGGTCAAGTGTCGAGTATTGTTCCAGTTCCTTAGTAATGTACCCAGTCCTGGGGTCAAGTGTCAAGTATTGTTCCAGTTCCTGAGTAATGTACCCAGTCCTGGGGTCAAGTGTTGCGTGCTGTTCCAGTTCCTGAGTAATGTACCCAGTCCTGGGGTCAAGTGTTGCGTGCTGTTCCTGTTCCTGATTAATGTATCCAGTCCTGGGGTCAAGTGTTGCGTGCTGTTCCAGTTCCTGAGTAATGTACCCAGTCCTGGGGTCAAGTGTTGCGTGCTGTTCCAGTTCCTGAGTAATGTACCCAGTCCTGGGGTCAAGTGTTGCGTGCTGTTCCAGTTCCTGAGTAATGTATCCAGTCCTGTGGTCAAGTGTTGCGTGCTGTTCCAGTTCCTGAGTAATGTACCCAGTCCTGGGGTCAAGTGTTGCGTGCTGTTCCAGTTCCCGAGTAATGTACCCAGTCCTGGGGTCAAGTGTTGCGTGCTGTTCCTGTTCCTGATTAATGTATCCAGTCCTGGGGTCAAGTGTTGCGTGCTGTTCCAGTTCCTGAGTAATGTACCCAGTCCTGGGGTCAAGTGTTGCGTGCTGTTCCAGTTCCCGAGTAATGTACCCAGTCCTGGGGTCAAGTGTTGCGTGCTGTTCCAGTTCCTGAGTAATGTACCCAGTCCTTGGGTCAAGTGTTGCGTGCTGTTCCAGTTCCTGAGTAATGTACCCAGTCCTGGGGTCAAGTGTTGAGTGCTGTTCCAGTTCCTTAGTAATGTATGCAGTCCTGGGGCCAAGGGTTGAGTGATGTGTCCAGTTCTGGAGACCAGTTCTGGTTTGATGTATGCAGTCCTGGGGCCAAGGGTTGAGTGCTGTGTCCAGTTCTGAAGACCAGTTTTGGTTTGATTTATGCAGTCCTGGGGCCAAAGGTTGAGTGCTGTGTCCAGTTCTGGAGACCAGTTCTGGAGTGATGTATGCAGTCCTGGGGCCAAGGGTTGAGTGCTGTGTCCAGTTCTGGAGCCCAGTTCTGGTTTGATGTATGCAGTCCTGGGGCCAAGGGTTGAGTGCTGTGTCCAGTTCTGGAGTGATGTATGCAGTCCTAGGGCCAAGGGTTGAGTGCTGTGCCCAGTTCTGGAGTCCAGTTCTGGAGTGATGTATGCAGTCCTGGGGCCAAGGGTTGAGTGCTGTGTCCAGTTCTGGAGACCATTTCTGGATCGATGTATGCAATCCTGGGGGCAAAGTGTTGATTGTCGGGTCCATTTCTGGAGTAATGTACCCAGTCCTGGGGTCAAGTGTTGCGTGCTGTTCCAGTTCCTGAGTAATGTACCCAGTCCTGGGGTCAAGTGTTGTGTGCTGTTCCAGTTCCTGAGTAATGTACCCAGTCCTGGGGTCAATTGTTGCGTGCTGTTCCAGTTCCTTAGTAACGTACCCAGTCCTGGGGCCAAGTGTTCAGTGCTGTGTCCAGTTCTGGAGACCAGTTCTGGAGTGATGTATGCAGTTCTGGGGACGAGTGTTGAGTGCTGTGTCCAGTTCTGAAGACCAGTTCTGGAGTGATGTATGCAGTCCGGGGGCCAAGGGTAGAGTGCTGTGTCCAGTTCTGGAGACCAGTTCTGGAGTGATGTATGCAGTCCTGGGGCCAAGGGTAGAGTGCTGTGTCCAGTTCTGGAGACCAGTTCTGGTTTGATTCATGCAGTCCTGGGGCCAAGGGTTGAGTGCTGTGTCCAGTCCCTGAGTAATGTATGCAGTCCTGGGGTCAAGTGTCGAGTATTGTTCCAGTTCCTGAGTAATGTATCCAGTCCTGGGGTCAAGTGTCGAGTATTGTTCCAGTTCCTTAGTAATGTACCCAGTCCTGGGGTCAAGTGTCAAGTATTGTTCCAGTTCCTGAGTAATGTACCCAGTCCTGGGGTCAAGTGTTGCGTGCTGTTCCAGTTCCTGAGTAATATACCCAGTCCTGGGGTCAAGTGTTGCGTGCTGTTCCAGTTCCTGAGTAATGTACCCAGTCCTGGGGTCAAGTGTTGCGTGCTGTTCCAGTTCCTGAGTAATGTACCCAGTCCTGGGGTCAAGTGTTGCGTGCTGTTCCAGTTCCTGAGTAATGTATCCAGTCCTGGGGTCAAGTGTTGCGTGCTGTTCCAGTTCCTGAGTAATGTATCCAGTCCTGGGGTCAAGTGTTGCGTGCTGTTCCAGTTCCTGAGTAATGTACCCAGTCCTGGGGTCAAGTGTTGCGTGCTGTTCCAGTTCCCGAGTAATGTACCCAGTCCTGGGGTCAAGTGTTGCGTGCTGTTCCTGTTCCTGATTAATGTACCCAGTCCTGCGGTCAAGTGTTGCGTGCTGTTCCAGTTCCTGAGTAATGTACCCAGTCCTGGGGTCAAGTGTTGCGTGCTGTTCCAGTTCCTGAGTAATGTACCCAGTCCTGGGGTCAAGTGTTGCGTGCTGTTCCAGTTCCTGAGTAATGTACCCAGTCCTGGGGTCAAGTGTTGCGTGCTGTTCCAGTTCCCGAGTAATGTACCCAGTCCTGGGGTCAAGTGTTGCGTGCTGTTCCAGTTCCTGAGTAATGTACCCAGTCCTTGGGTCAAGTGTTGCGTGCTGTTCCAGTTCCTGAGTAATGTACCTAGTCCTGGGGTCAAGTGTTGAGTGCTGTTCCAGTTCCTTAGTAATGTATGCAGTCCTGGGGCCAAGGGTTGAGTGATGTGTCCAGTTCTGGAGACCAGTTCTGGTTTGATGTATGCAGTCCTGGGGCCAAGGGTTGAGTGCTGTGTCCAGTTCTGAAGACCAGTTCTGGTTTGATTTATGCAGTCCTGGGGCCAAAGGTTGAGTGCTGTGTCCAGTTCTGGAGACCAGTTCTGGAGTGATGTATGCAGTCCTGGGGCCAAGGGTTGAGTGCTGTGTCCAGTTCTGGAGCCCAGTTCTGGTTTGATGTATGCAGTCCTGGGGCCAAGGGTTGAGTGCTGTGTCCAGTTCTGGAGTGATGTATGCAATCCTAGGGCCAAGGGTTGAGTGCTGTGCCCAGTTCTGGAGTCCAGTTCTGGAGTGATGTATGCAGTCCTGGGGCCAAGGGTTGAGTGCTGTGTCCAGTTCTGGAGACCATTTCTGGATCGATGTATGCAATCCTGGGGGCAAAGTGTTGATTGTCGGGTCCATTTCTGGAGTAATGTACCCAGTCCTGGGGTCAAGTGTTGCGTGCTGTTCCAGTTCCTGAGTAATGTACCCAGTCCTGGGGTCAAGTGTTGTGTGCTGTTCCAGTTCCTGAGTAATGTACCCAGTCCTGGGGTCAATTGTTGCGTGCTGTTCCAGTTCCTTAGTAATGTACCCAGTCCTGGGGCCAAGTGTTCAGTGCTGTGTCCAGTTCTGGAGACCAGTTCTGGAGTGATGTATGCAGTTCTGGGGACGAGTGTTGAGTGCTGTGTCCAGTTCTGAAGACCAGTTCTGGAGTGATGTATGCAGTCCGGGGGCCAAGGGTAGAGTGCTGTGTCCAGTTCTTGAGACCAGTTCTGGAGTGATGTATGCAGTCCTGGGGCCAAGGGTAGAGTGCTGTGTCCAGTTCTGGAGACCAGTTCTGGTTTGATTCATGCAGTCCTGGGGCCAAGGGTTGAGTGCTGTGTCCAGTCCCTGAGTAATGTATGCAGTCCTGGGGTCAAGTGTCGAGTATTGTTCCAGTTCCTGAGTAATGTATCCAGTCCTGGGGTCAAGTGTCGAGTATTGTTCCAGTTCCTTAGTAATGTACCCAGTCCTGGGGTCAAGTGTCAAGTATTGTTCCAGTTCCTGAGTAATGTACCCAGTCCTGGGGTCAAGTGTTGCGTGCTGTTCCAGTTCCTGAGTAATATACCCAGTCCTGGGGTCAAGTGTTGCGTGCTGTTCCAGTTCCTGAGTAATGTACCCAGTCCTGTGGTCAAGTGTTGCGTGCTGTTCCAGTTCCTGAGTAATGTACCCAGTCCTGGGGTCAAGTGTTGCGTGCTGTTCCAGTTCCTGAGTAATGTATCCAGTCCTGGGGTCAAGTGTTGCCTGCTGTTCCAGTTCCTGTGTAATGTACCCAGTCCTGGGGTCAAGTGTTGCGTGCTGTTCCAGTTCCCGAGTAATGTACCCAGTCCTGGGGTCAAGTGTTGCGTGCTGTTCCTGTTCCTGATTAATGTATCCAGTCCTGGGGTCAAGTGTTGCGTGCTGTTCCAGTTCCTGAGTAATGTACCCAGTCCTGGGGTCAAGTGTTGCGTGCTGTTCCAGTTCCTGAGTAATGTACCCAGTCCTGGGGTCAAGTGTTGCGTGCTGTTCCTGTTCCTGATTAATGTATCCAGTCCTGGGGTCAAGTGTTGCGTGCTGTTCCAGTTCCTGAGTAATGTACCCAGTCCTGGGGTCAAGTGTTGCGTGCTGTTCCAGTTCCCGAGTAATGTACCCAGTCCTGGGGTCAAGTGTTGCGTGCTGTTCCAGTTCCTGAGTAATGTACCCAGTCCTGGGGTCAAGTGTTGCATGCTGTTCCAGTTCCTGAGTAATGTACCCAGTCCTGGGGTCAAGTGTTGAGTGCTGTTCCAGTTCCTTAGTAATGTATGCAGTCCTGGGGCCAAGGGTTGAGTGATGTGTCCAGTTCTGGAGACCAGTTCTGGTTTGATGTATGCAGTCCTGGGGCCAAGGGTTGTGTGCTGTGTCCAGTTCTGAAGACCAGTTCTGGTTTGATTTATGCAGTCCTGGGGCCAAAGGTTGAGTGCTGTGTCCAGTTCTGGAGACCAGTTCTGGAGTGATGTATGCAGTCCTGGGGCCAAGGGTTGAGTGCTGTGTCCAGTTCTGAAGACCAGTTCTGGTTTGATTTATGCAGTCCTGTGGCCAAAGGTTGAGTACTGTGTCCAGTTCTAGAGACCAGTTCTGGAGTAATGTATGCAGTCCTGGGGCCGAGTGCTGTGTCCAGTTCTGGAGACCAGTTCTGGTTTGATGTATGCAGTCCTGGGGCCAAGTGTTGAGTGCTGTGTCCAGTTCTGGAGTCCAGTTCTGGAGTGATGTATGCAGTCCTGGGGCCAAGGGTTGAGTGCTGTGTCCTGTTCTGAAGACCAGTTCTGGATCGATGTATGCAATCCTGGGGGCAAAGTGTTGATTGTCGGGTCCATTTCTGGAGTAATGTACCCAGTCCTGGGGTCAAGTGTTGCGTGCTGTTCCAGTTCCTGAGTAATGTACCCAGTCCTGGGGTCAAGTGTTGTGTGCTGTTCCAGTTCCTGAGTAATGTACCCAGTCCTGGGGTCAATTGTTGCGTGCTGTTCCAGTTCCTTAGTAACGTACCCAGTCCTGGGGCCAAGTGTTCAGTGCTGTGTCCAGTTCTGGAGACCAGTTCTGGAGTGATGTATGCAGTTCTGGGGACGAGTGTTGAGTGCTGTGTCCAGTTCTGGAGACCAGTTCTGGAGTGATGTATGCAGTCCTGGGGCCAAGGGTAGAGTGCTGTGTCCAGTTCTGGAGACCAGTTCTGGTTTGATTCATGCAGTCCTGGGGCCAAGGGTTGAGTGCTGTGTCCAGTCCCTGAGTAATGTATGCAGTCCTGGGGTCAAGTGTCGAGTATTGTTCCAGTTCCTGAGTAATGTATCCAGTCCTGGGGTCAAGTGTCGAGTATTGTTCCAGTTCCTGAGTAATGTACCCAGTCCTGGGGTCAAGTGTTGCGTGCTGTTCCAGTTCCTGAGTAATGTACCCAGTCCTGGGGTCAAGTGTTGCGTGCTGTTCCAGTTCCTGAGTAATGTACCCAGTCCTGGGGTCAAGTGTTGCGTGCTGTTCCAGTTCCTGAGTAATGTATCCAGTCCTGGGGTCAAGTGTTGCGTGCTGTTCCAGTTCCTGAGTAATGTACCCAGTCCTGGGGTCAAGTGTTGCGTGCTGTTCCAGTTCCCGAGTAATGTACCCAGTCCTGGGGTCAAGTGTTGCGTGCTGTTCCTGTTCCTGATTAATGTATCCAGTCCTGGGGTCAAGTGTTGCGTGCTGTTCCAGTTCCTGAGTAATGTACCCAGTCCTGGGGTCAAGTGTTGCGTGCTGTTCCAGTTCCTGAGTAATGTACCCAGTCCTGGGGTCAAGTGTTGCGTGCTGTTCCTGTTCCTGATTAATGTATCCAGTCCTGGGGTCAAGTGTTGCGTGCTGTTCCAGTTCCTGAGTAATGTATCTAGTCCTGGGGTCAAGTGTTGCGTGCTGTTCCAGTTCCCGAGTAATGTACCCAGTCCTGGGGTCAAGTGTTGCGTGCTGTTCCAGTTCCTGAGTAATGTACCCAGTCCTGGGGTCAAGTGTTGCGTGCTGTTCCAGTTCCTGCGTAATGTACCCAGTCCTGGGGTCAAGTGTTGAGTGCTGTTCCAGTTCCTTAGTAATGTATGCAGTCCTGGGGCCAAGGGTTGAGTGATATGTCCAGTTCTGGAGACCAGTTCTGGTTTGATGTATGCAGTCCTGGGGCCAAGGGTTGAGTGCTGTGTCCAGTTCTGAAGACCAGTTCTGGTTTGATTTATGCAGTCCTGGGGCCAAAGGTTGAGTGCTGTGTCCAGTTCTGGAGACCAGTTCTGGAGTGATGTATGCAGTCCTGGGGCCAAGGTTTGAGTGCTGTGTCCAGTTCTGGAGCCCAGTTCTGGTTTGATGTATGCAGTCCTGGGGCCAAGGGTCGAGTGCTGTGTCCAGTTCTGGAGTGATGTATGCAGTCCTAGGGCCAAGGGTTGAGTGCTGTGCCCAGTTCTGGAGTGATGTATGCAGTCCTGGGGCCAAGGGTTGAGTGCTGTGTCCAGTTCTGGAGACCATTTCTGGATCGATGTATGCAATCCTGGGGGCAAAGTGTTGATTGTCGGGTCCATTTCTGGAGTAATGTACCCAGTCCTGGGGTCAAGTGTTGCGTGCTGTTCCAGTTCCTGAGTAATGTACCCAGTCCTGGGGTCAAGTGTTGTGTGCTGTTCCAGTTCCTGAGTAATGTACCCAGTCCTGGGGTCAATTGTTGCGTGCTGTTCCAGTTCCTTAGTAACGTACCCAGTCCTGGGGCCAAGTGTTCAGTGCTGTGTCCAGTTCTGGAGACCAGTTCTGGAGTGATGTATGCAGTTCTGGGGACGAGTGTTGAGTGCTGTGTCCAGTTCTGAAGACCAGTTCTGGAGTGATGTATGCAGTCCGGGGGCCAAGGGTAGAGTGCTGTGTCCAATTCTGGAGACCTGTTCTGGTTTGATTCCTGCAGTCCTGGGGCCAAGGGTTGAGTGCTGTGTCCAGTCCCTGAGTAATGTATGCAGTCCTGGGGTCAAGTGTCGAGTATTGTTCCAGTTCCTGAGTAATGTATCCAGTCCTGAGGTCAAGTGTCGAGTATTGTTCCAGTTCCTTAGTAATGTACCCAGTCCTGGGGTCAAGTGTCAAGTATTGTTCCAGTTCCTGAGTAATGTACCCAGTCCTGGGGTTAAGTGTTGCGTGCTGTTCCAGTTCCTGAGTAATGTACCCAGTCCTGGGGTCAAGTGTTGCGTGCTGTTCCTGTTCCTGATTAATGTATCCAGTCCTGGGGTCAAGTGTTGCGTGCTGTTCCAGTTCCTGAGTAATGTACCCAGTCCTGGGGTCAAGTGTTGCGTGCTGTTCCAGTTCCTGAGTAATGTATCCAGTCCTGGGGTCAAGTGTTGCGTGCTGTTCCAGTTCCTGAGTAATGTACCCAGTCCTGGGGTCAAGTGTTGCGTGCTGTTCCAGTTCCTGAGTAATGTATCCAGTCCTGGGGTCAAGTGTTGCGTGCTGTTCCAGTTCCTGAGTAATGTACCCAGTCCTGGGGTCAAGTGTTGCGTGCTGTTCCAGTTCCCGAGTAATGTACCCAGTCCTGGGGTCAAGTGTTGCGTGCTGTTCCTGATTAATGTATCCAGTCCTGGGGTCAAGTGTTGCGTGCTGTTCCAGTTCCTGAGTAATGTACCCAGTCCTGGGGTCAAGTGTTGAGTGCTGTTCCAGTTCCTTAGTAATGTATGCAGTCCTGGGGCCAAGGGTTGAGTGATGTGTCCAGTTCTGGAGACCAGTTCTGGTTTGATGTATGCAGTCCTGGGGCCAAGGGTTGAGTGCTGTGTCCAGTTCTGAAGACCAGTTCTGGTTTGATTTATGCAGTCCTGGGGCCAAAGGTTGAGTGCTGTGTCCAGTTCTGGAGACCAGTTCTGGAGTGATGTATGCAGTCCTGGGGCCAAGGGTTGAGTGCTGTGTCCAGTTCTGGAGCCCAGTTCTGGTTTGATGTATGCAGTCCTGGGGCCAAGGGTTGAGTGCTGTGTCCAGTTCTGGAGTGATGTATGCAGTCCTAGGGCCAAGGGTTGAGTGCTGTGCCCAGTTCTGGAGTCCAGTTCTGGAGTGATGTATGCAGTCCTGGGGCCAAGGGTTGAGTGCTGTGTCCAGTTCTGGAGACCATTTCTGGATCGATGTATGCAATCCTGGGGGCAAAGTGTTGATTGTCGGGTCCATTTCTGGAGTAATGTACCCAGTCCTGGGGTCAAGTGTTGCGTGCTGTTCCAGTTCCTGAGTAATGTACCCAGTCCTGGGGTCAAGTGTTGTGTGCTGTTCCAGTTCCTGAGTAATGTACCCAGTCCTGGGGTCAATTGTTGCGTGCTGTTCCAGTTCCTTAGTAACGTACCCAGTCCTGGGGCCAAGTGTTCAGTGCTGTGTCCAGTTCTGGAGACCAGTTCTGGAGTGATGTATGCAGTTCTGGGGACGAGTGTTGAGTGCTGTGTCCAGTTCTGAAGACCAGTTCTGGAGTGATGTATGCAGTCCGGGGGCCAAGGGTAGAGTGCTGTGTCCAGTTCTGGAGACCAGTTCTGGAGTGATGTATGCAGTCCTGGGGCCAAGGGTAGAGTGCTGTGTCCAGTTCTGGAGACCAGTTCTGGTTTGATTCATGCAGTCCTGGGGCCAAGGGTTGAGTGCTGTGTCCAGTCCCTGAGTAATGTATGCAGCCCTGGGGTCAAGTGTCGAGTATTGTTCCAGTTCCTGAGTAATGTACCCAGTCCTGGGGTCAAGTGTCGAGTATTGTTCCAGTTCCTTAGTAATGTACCCAGTGCTGGGGTCAAGTGTCAAGTATTGTTCCAGTTCCTAAGTAATGTACCCAGTCCTGGGGTCAAGTGTTGCGTGCTGTTCCAGTTCCTGAGTAATGTACCCAGTCCTGGGGTCAAGTGTTGCGTGCTGTTCCTGTTCCTGATTAATGTATCCAGTCCTGGGGTCAAGTGTTGCGTGCTGTTCCAGTTCCTGAGTAATGTACCCAGTCCTGGGGTCAAGTGTTGCGTGCTGTTCCAGTTCCTGAGTAATGTACCCAGTCCTGGGGTCAAGTGTTGCGTGCTGTTCCAGTTCCTGAGTAATGTACCCAGTCCTGGGGTCAAGTGTTGCGTGCTGTTCCAGTTCCTGAGTAATGTATCCAGTCCTGGGGTCAAGTGTTGCGTGCTGTTCCAGTTCCTGAGTAATGTACCCAGTCCTGGGGTCAAGTGTTGCGTGCTGTTCCAGTTCCCGAGTAATGTACCCAGTCCTAGGGTCAAGTGTTGCTTGCTGTTCCTGTTCCTGATTAATGTATCCAGTCCTGGGGTCAAGTGTTGCGTGCTGTTCCAGTTCCTGAGTAATGTACCCAGTCCTGGGGTCAAGTGTTGCGTGCTGTTCCAGTTACTGAGTAATGTACCCAGTCCTGGGGTCAAGTGTTGCGTGCTGTTCCTGTTCCTGATTAATGTATCCAGTCCTGGGGTCAAGTGTTGCGTGCTGTTCCAGTTCCTGAGTAATGTACCCAGTCCTGGGGTCAAGTGTTGCGTGCTGTTCCAGTTCCCGAGTAATGTACCCAGTCCTGGGGTCAAGTGTTGCGTGCTGTTCCAGTTCCTGAGTAATGTACCCAGTCCTGGGGTCAAGTGTTGCGTGCTGTTCCAGTTCCTGAGTAATGTACCCAGTCCTGGGGTCAAGTGTTGAGTGCTGTTCCAGTTCCTTAGTAATGTATGCAGTCCTGGGGCCAAGGGTTGAGTGATGTGTCCAGTTCTGGAGACCAGTTCTGGTTTGATGTATGCAGTCCTGGGGCCAAGGGTTGAGTGCTGTGTCCAGTTCTGAAGACCAGTTCTGGTTTGATTTATGCAGTCCTGGGGCCAAAGGTTGAGTGCTGTGTCCAGTTCTGGAGACCAGTTCTGGAGTGATGTATGCAGTCCTGGGGCCAAGGGTTGAGTGCTGTGTCCAGTTCTGAAGACCAGTTCTGGTTTGATTTATGCAGTCCTGGGGCCAAAGATTGAGTACTGTGTCCAGTTCTGGAGACCAGTTCTGGAGTAATGTATGCAGTCCTGGGGCCGAGTGCTGTGTCCAGTTCTGGAGACCAGTTCTGGCTTGATGTATGCAGTCCTGGGGCCAAGTGTTGAGTGCTGTGTCCAGTTCTGGAGTCCAGTTCTGGAGTGATGTATGCAGTCCTGGGGCCAAGGGTTGAGTGCTGTGTCCAGTTCTGAAGACCAGTTCTGGATCGATGTATGCAATCCTGGGGGCAAAGTGTTGATTTTCGGATCCATTTCTGGAGTAATGTACCCAGCATGGGGTCAAGTGTTGCGTGCTGTTCCAGTTCCTGAGTAATGTACCCAGTCCTGGGGTCAAGTGTTGTGTGCTGTTCCAGTTCCTGAGTAATGTACCCAGTCCTGGGGTCATTTGTTGCGTGCTGTTCCAGTTCCTTAGTAACGTACCCAGTCCTGGGGTCAAGTGTTGCGTGCTGTTCCAGTTCCTGAGTAATGTACCCAGTCCTGGGGTCAAGTGTTGCGTGCTGTTCCAGTTCCTGAGTAATGTACCCAGTCCTGGGGTCAAGTGTTGCGTGCTGTTCCAGTTCCTGAGTAATGTATCCAGTCATGGGGTCAAGTGTTGCGTGCTGTTCCAGTTCCTGAGTAATGTACCCAGTCCTGGGGTCAAGTGTTGCGTGCTGTTCCAGTTCCCGAGTAATGTACCCAGTCCTGGGGTCAAGTGTTGCGTGCTGTTCCTGTTCCTGATTAATGTATCCAGTCCTGGGGTCAAGTGTTGCGTGCTGTTCCAGTTCCTGAGTAATGTACCCAGTCCTGGGGTCAAGTGTTGCGTGCTGTTCCAGTTCCTGAGTAATGTACCCAGTCCTGGGGTCAAGTGTTGCGTGCTGTTCCTGTTCCTGATTAATGTATCCAGTCCTGGGGTCAAGTGTTGCGTGCTGTTCCAGTTCCTGAGTAATGTATCTAGTCCTGGGGTCAAGTGTTGCGTGCTGTTCCAGTTCCCGAGTAATGTACCCAGTTCTGGGGTCAAGTGTTGCGTGCTGTTCCAGTTCCTGAGTAATGTACCCAGTCCTGGGGTCAAGTGTTGCGTGCTGTTCCAGTTCCTGCGTAATGTACCCAGTCCTGGGGTCAAGTGTTGAGTGCTGTTCCAGTTCCTTAGTAATGTATGCAGTCCTGGGGCCAAGGGTTGAGTGATATGTCCAGTTCTGGAGACCAGTTCTGGTTTGATGTATGCAGTCCTGGGGCCAAGGGTTGAGTGCTGTGTCCAGTTCTGAAGACCAGTTCTGGTTTGATTTATGCAGTCCTGGGGCCAAAGGTTGAGTGCTGTGTCCAGTTCTGGAGACCAGTTCTGGAGTGATGTATGCAGTCCTGGGGCCAAGGTTTGAGTGCTGTGTCCAGTTCTGGAGCCCAGTTCTGGTTTGATGTATGCAGTCCTGGGGCCAAGGGTCGAGTGCTGTGTCCAGTTCTGGAGTGATGTATGCAGTCCTAGGGCCAAGGGTTGAGTGCTGTGCCCAGTTCTGGAGTGATGTATGCAGTCCTGGGGCCAAGGGTTGAGTGCTGTGTCCAGTTCTGGAGACCATTTCTGGATCGATGTATGCAATCCTGGGGGCAAAGTGTTGATTGTCGGGTCCATTTCTGGAGTAATGTACCCAGTCCTGGGGTCAAGTGTTGCGTGCTGTTCCAGTTCCTGAGTAATGTACCCAGTCCTGGGGTCAAGTGTTGTGTGCTGTTCCAGTTCCTGAGTAATGTACCCAGTCCTGGGGTCAATTGTTGCGTGCTGTTCCAGTTCCTTAGTAACGTACCCAGTCCTGGGGCCAAGTGTTCAGTGCTGTGTCCAGTTCTGGAGACCAGTTCTGGAGTGATGTATGCAGTTCTGGGGACGAGTGTTGAGTGCTGTGTCCAGTTCTGAAGACCAGTTCTGGAGTGATGTATGCAGTCCGGGGGCCAAGGGTAGAGTGCTGTGTCCAGCTCTGGAGACCAGTTCTGGAGTGATGTATGCAGTCCTGGGGCCAAGGGTAGAGTGCTGTGTCCAATTCTGGAGACCTGTTCTGGTTTGATTCCTGCAGTCCTGGGGCCAAGGGTTGAGTGCTGTGTCCAGTCCCTGAGTAATGTATGCAGTCCTGGGGTCAAGTGTCGAGTATTGTTCCAGTTCCTGAGTAATGTATCCAGTCCTGAGGTCAAGTGTCGAGTATTGTTCCAGTTCCTTAGTAATGTACTCAGTCCTGGGGTCAAGTGTCAAGTATTGTTCCAGTTCCTGAGTAATGTACCCAGTCCTGGGGTTAAGTGTTGCGTGCTGTTCCAGTTCCTGAGTAATGTACCCAGTCCTGGGGTCAAGTGTTGCGTGCTGTTCCTGTTCCTGATTAATGTATCCAGTCCTGGGGTCAAGTGTTGCGTGCTGTTCCAGTTCCTGAGTAATGTACCCAGTCCTGGGGTCAAGTGTTGCGTGCTGTTCCAGTTCCTGAGTAATGTACCCAGTCCTGGGGTCAAGTGTTGCGTGCTGTTCCAGTTCCTGAGTAATGTACCCAGTCCTGGGGTCAAGTGTTGCGTGCTGTTCCAGTTCCTGAGTAATGTATCCAGTCCTGGGGTCAAGTGTTGCGTGCTGTTCCAGTTCCTGAGTAATGTACCCAGTCCTGGGGTCAAGTGTTGCGTGCTGTTCCAGTTCCCGAGTAATGTACCCAGTCCTGGGGTCAAGTGTTGCGTGCTGTTCCTGATTAATGTATCCAGTCCTGGGGTCAAGTGTTGCGTGCTGTTCCAGTTCCTGAGTAATGTACCCAGTCCTGGGGTCAAGTGTTGAGTGCTGTTCCAGTTCCTTAGTAATGTATGCAGTCCTGGGGCCAAGGGTTGAGTGATGTGTCCAGTTCTGGAGACCAGTTCTGGTTTGATGTATGCAGTCCTGGGGCCAAGGGTTGAGTGCTGTGTCCAGTTCTGAAGACCAGTTCTGGTTTGATTTATGCAGTCCTGGGGCCAAAGGTTGAGTGCTGTGTCCAGTTCTGGAGACCAGTTCTGGAGTGATGTATGCAGTCCTGGGGCCAAGGGTTGAGTGCTGTGTCCAGTTCTGGAGCCCAGTTCTGGTTTGATGTATGCAGTCCTGGGGCCAAGGGTTGAGTGCTGTGTCCAGTTCTGGAGTGATGTATGCAGTCCTAGGGCCAAGGGTTGAGTGCTGTGCCCAGTTCTGGAGTCCAGTTCTGGAGTGATGTATGCAGTCCTGGGGCCAAGGGTTGAGTGCTGTGTCCAGTTCTGGAGACCATTTCTGGATCGATGTATGCAATCCTGGGGGCAAAGTGTTGATTGTCGGGTCCATTTCTGGAGTAATGTACCCAGTCCTGGGGTCAAGTGTTGCGTGCTGTTCCAGTTCCTGAGTAATGTACCCAGTCCTGGGGTCAAGTGTTGTGTGCTGTTCCAGTTCCTGAGTAATGTACCCAGTCCTGGGGTCAATTGTTGCGTGCTGTTCCAGTTCCTTAGTAACGTACCCAGTCCTGGGGCCAAGTGTTCAGTGCTGTGTCCAGTTCTGGAGACCAGTTCTGGAGTGATGTATGCAGTTCTGGGGACGAGTGTTGAGTGCTGTGTCCAGTTCTGAAGACCAGTTCTGGAGTGATGTATGCAGTCCGGGGGCCAAGGGTAGAGTGCTGTGTCCAGTTCTGGAGACCAGTTCTGGAGTGATGTATGCAGTCCTGGGGCCAAGGGTAGAGTGCTGTGTCCAGTTCTGGAGACCAGTTCTGGTTTGATTCATGCAGTCCTGGGGCCAAGGGTTGAGTGCTGTGTCCAGTCCCTGAGTAATGTATGCAGCCCTGGGGTCAAGTGTCGAGTATTGTTCCAGTTCCTGAGTAATGTACCCAGTCCTGGGGTCAAGTGTCGAGTATTGTTCCAGTTCCTTAGTAATGTACCCAGTGCTGGGGTCAAGTGTCAAGTATTGTTCCAGTTCCTGAGTAATGTACCCAGTCCTGGGGTCAAGTGTTGCGTGCTGTTCCAGTTCCTGAGTAATGTACCCAGTCCTGGGGTCAAGTGTTGCGTGCTGTTCCTGTTCCTGATTAATGTATCCAGTCCTGGGGTCAAGTGTTGCGTGCTGTTCCAGTTCCTGAGTAATGTACCCAGTCCTGGGGTCAAGTGTTGCGTGCTGTTCCAGTTCCTGAGTAATGTACCCAGTCCTGGGGTCAAGTGTTGCGTGCTGTTCCAGTTCCTGAGTAATGTACCCAGTCCTGGGGTCAAGTGTTGCGTGCTGTTCCAGTTCCTGAGTAATGTATCCAGTCCTGGGGTCAAGTGTTGCGTGCTGTTCCAGTTCCTGAGTAATGTACCCAGTCCTGGGGTCAAGTGTTGCGTGCTGTTCCAGTTCCCGAGTAATGTACCCAGTCCTGGGGTCAAGTGTTGCTTGCTGTTCCTGTTCCTGATTAATGTATCCAGTCCTGGGGTCAAGTGTTGCGTGCTGTTCCAGTTCCTGAGTAATGTACCCAGTCCTGGGGTCAAGTGTTGCGTGCTGTTCCAGTTACTGAGTAATGTACCCAGTCCTGGGGTCAAGTGTTGCGTGCTGTTCCTGTTCCTGATTAATGTATCCAGTCCTGGGGTCAAGTGTTGCGTGCTGTTCCAGTTCCTGAGTAATGTACCCAGTCCTGGGGTCAAGTGTTGCGTGCTGTTCCAGTTCCCGAGTAATGTACCCAGTCCTGGGGTCAAGTGTTGCGTGCTGTTCCAGTTCCTGGGTAATGTACCCAGTCCTGGGGTCAAGTGTTGCGTGCTGTTCCAGTTCCTGAGTAATGTACCCAGTCCTGGGGTCAAGTGTTGAGTGCTGTTCCAGTTCCTTAGTAATGTATGCAGTCCTGGGGCCAAGGGTTGAGTGATGTGTCCAGTTCTGGAGACCAGTTCTGGTTTGATGTATGCAGTCCTGGGGCCAAGGGTTGAGTGCTGTGTCCAGTTCTGAAGACCAGTTCTGGTTTGATTTATGCAGTCCTGGGGCCAAAGGTTGAGTGCTGTGTCCAGTTCTGGAGACCAGTTCTGGAGTGATGTATGCAGTCCTGGGGCCAAGGGTTGAGTGCTGTGTCCAGTTCTGAAGACCAGTTCTGGTTTGATTTATGCAGTCCTGGGGCCAAAGATTGAGTACTGTGTCCAGTTCTGGAGACCAGTTCTGGAGTAATGTATGCAGTCCTGGGGCCGAGTGCTGTGTCCAGTTCTGGAGACCAGTTCTGGCTTGATGTATGCAGTCCTGGGGCCAAGTGTTGAGTGCTGTGTCCAGTTCTGGAGTCCAGTTCTGGAGTGATGTATGCAGTCCTGGGGCCAAGGGTTGAGTGCTGTGTCCAGTTCTGAAGACCAGTTCTGGATCGATGTATGCAATCCTGGGGGCAAAGTGTTGATTTTCGGATCCATTTCTGGAGTAATGTACCCAGCATGGGGTCAAGTGTTGCGTGCTGTTCCAGTTCCTGAGTAATGTACCCAGTCCTGGGGTCAAGTGTTGTGTGCTGTTCCAGTTCCTGAGTAATGTACCCAGTCCTGGGGTAATTTGTTGCGTGCTGTTCCAGTTCCTTAGTAACGTACCCAGTCCTGGGGCCACGTGTTCAGTGCTGTGTCCAGTTCTGGAGACCAGTTCTGGAGTGATGTATGCAGTTCTGGGGACGAGTGTTGAGTGCTGTGTCCAGTTCTGGAGACCAGTTCTGGAGTAATGTACCCAGTCCTGGGGTCAATTGTTGCGTGCTGTTCCAGTCCCTTAGTAATGTACCCAGTCCTGGGGTCAAGTGTCAAGTATTGTTCCAGTTCCTGAGTAATGTACCCAGTCCTGGGGTCAAGTGTTGCGTGCTGTTCCAGTTCCTGAGTAATGTACCCAGTCCTGGGGTCAAGTGTTGCGTGCTGTTCCTGTTCCTGATTAATGTATCCAGTCCTGGGGTCAAGTGTTGCGTGCTGTTCCAGTTCCTTAGTAATGTACCCAGTCCTGGGGTCAAGTGTTGCGTGCTGTTCCAGTTCCTGAGTAATGTACCCAGTCCTGGGGTCAAGTGTTGCGTGCTGTTCCAGTTCCTGAGTAATGTACCCAGTCCTGGGGTCAAGTGTTGCTTGCTGTTCCAGTTCCTGAGTAATGTATCCAGTCCTGGGGTCAAGTGTTGCGTGCTGTTCCAGTTCCTGAGTAATGTACCCAGTCCTGGGGTCAAGTGTTGCGTGCTGTTCCAGTTCCCGAGTAATGTACCCAGTCCTGGGGTCAAGTGTTGCGTGCTGTTCCTGTTCCTGATTAATGTATCCAGTCCTGGGGTCAAGTGTTGCGTGCTGTTCCAGTTCCTGAGTAATGTACCCAGTCCAGGGGTCAAGTGTTGCGTGCTGTTCCAGTTCCTGAGTAATGTACCCAGTCCTGGGGTCAAGTGTTGCGTGCTGTTCCAGTTCCTGAGTAATGTACCCAGTCCTGGGGTCAAGTGTTGCGTGCTGTTCCAGTTCCTTAGTAATGTATGCAGTCCTGGGGCCAAGGGTTGAGTGATGTGTCCAGTTCTGGAGACCAGTTCTGGTTTGATGTATGCAGTCCTGGGGCCAAGGGTTGAGTGATGTGTCCAGTTCTGGAGACCAGTTCTGGTTTGATGTATGCAGTCCTGGGGCCAAGGGTTGAGTGCTGTGTCCAGTTCTGAAGACCAGTTCTGGTTTGATTTATGCAGTCCTGGGGCCAAAGGTTGAGTACTGTGTCCAGTTCTGGAGACCAGTTCTGGAGTAATGTATGCAGTCCTGGGGCCGAGTGCTGTGTCCAGTTCTGGAGACCAGTTCTGGTTTGATGTATGCAGTCCTGGGGCCAAGTGTTGAGTGCTGTGTCCAGTTCTGGAGTCCAGTTCTGGAGTGATGTATGCAGTCCTGGGGCCAAGGGTTGAGTGCTGTGTCCAGTTCTGAAGACCAGTTCTGGATCGATGTATGCAATCCTGGGGGCAAAGTGTTGATTTTCGGATCCATTTCTGGAGTAATGTACCCAGCATGGGGTCAAGTGTTGCGTGCTGTTCCAGTTCCTGAGTAATGTACCCAGTCCTGGGGTCAAGTGTTGTGTGCTGTTCCAGTTCCTGAGTAATGTACCCAGTCCTGGGGTAATTTGTTGCGTGCTGTTCCAGTTCCTTAGTAACGTACCCAGTCCTGGGGCCAAGTGTTCAGTGCTGTGTCCAGTTCTGGAGACCAGTTCTGGAGTGATGTATGCAGTTCTGGGGACGAGTGTTGAGTGCTGTGTCCAGTTCTGGAGACCAGTTCTGGAGTAATGTACCCAGTCCTGGGGTCAATTGTTGCGTGCTGTTCCAGTCCCTTAGTAATGTACCCAGTCCTGGGGTCAAGTGTTGCTTGCTGTTCCAGTTCCTGAGTAATGTATCCAGTCCTGGGGTCAAGTGTTGCGTGATGTTCCAGTTCCTGAGTAATGTACCCAGTCCTGGGGTCAAGTGTCAAGTATTGTTCCAGTTCCTGAGTAATGTACCCAGTCCTGGGGTCAAGTGTTGCGTGCTGTTCCAGTTCCTGAGTAATGTACCCAGTCCTGGGGTCAAGTGTTGCTTGCTGTTCCAGTTCCTGAGTAATGTATCCAGTCCTGGGGTCAAGTGTTGCGTGATGTTCCAGTTCCTGAGTAATGTACCCAGTCCTGGGGTCAAGTGTTGCGTGCTGTTCCAGTTCCCGAGTAATGTACCCAGTCCTGGGGTCAAGTGTTGCGTGCTGTTCCTGTTCCTGATTAATGTATCCAGTCCTGGGGTCAAGTGTTGCGTGCTGTTCCAGTTCCTGAGTAATGTACCCAGTCCTGGGGTCAAGTGTTGCGTGCTGTTCCAGTTCCTGAGTAATGTACCCAGTCCTGGGGTCAAGTGTTGCGTGCTGTTCCAGTTCCTGAGTAATGTACCCAGTCCTGGGGTCAAGTGTTGCGTGCTGTTCCAGTTCCTTAGTAATGTATGCAGTCCTGGGGCCAAGGGTTGAGTGATGTGTCCAGTTCTGGAGACCAGTTCTGGTTTGATGTATGCAGTCCTGGGGCCAAGGGTTGAGTGATGTGTCCAGTTCTGGAGACCAGTTCTGGTTTGATGTATGCAGTCCTGGGGCCAAGGGTTGAGTGCTGTGTCCAGTTCTGAAGACCAGTTCTGGTTTGATTTATGCAGTCCTGGGGCCAAAGGTTGAGTACTGTGTCCAGTTCTGGAGACCAGTTCTGGAGTAATGTATGCAGTCCTGGGGCCGAGTGCTGTGTCCAGTTCTGGAGACCAGTTCTGGTTTGATGTATGCAGTCCTGGGGCCAAGTGTTGAGTGCTGTGTCCAGTTCTGGAGTCCAGTTCTGGAGTGATGTATGCAGTCCTGGGGCCAAGGGTTGAGTGCTGTGTCCAGTTCTGAAGACCAGTCCTGGGGCCAAGTGTTGAGTGCTGTGTCCAGTTCTGGAGTCCAGTTCTGGAGTGATGTATGCAGTCCTGGGGCCAAGGGTTGAGTGCTGTGTCCAGTTCTGAAGACCAGTCCTGGGGCCAAGGGTTGAGTGCTGTGTCCAGTTCTGGAGACCAGTTCTGGTTTGATGTATGCAGTCCTGGGGCCAAGGGTTGAGTGCTGTGTCCAGTTCTGGAGACCAGTTCTGGTTTGATTTATGCAGTCCTGGGGCCAAGGGTTGAGTGCTGTGTCCAGTTCTGGAGACCAGTTCTGGTTTGATGTATGCAGTCCTGGGGCCAAGGGTTGAGTGCTGTGTCCAGTTCTGGAGACCAGTTCTGGAGTGATGTATGCAGTCCTGGGGCCAAGGGTTGAGTGCTGTGTCCAGTTCTGGAGACCAGTTCTGGTTTGATGTATGCAGTCCTGGGGCCAAGGGTTGAGTGCTGTGTCCAGTTCTGAAGACCAGTCCTGGGGCCAAGGGTTGAGTACTGTGTCCAGTTCTGGAGACCAGTTCTGGTTTGATGTATGCAGTCCTGGGGCCAAGGGTTGAGTGCTGTGTCCAGTTCTGAAGACCAGTCCTGGGGCCAAGGGTTGAGTACTGTGTCCAGTTCTGGAGACCAGTTCTGGTTTGATATATGCAGTCCTGGGGCCAAGGGTTGAGTGCTGTGTCCAGTTCTGAAGACCAGTCCTGGGGCCAAGGGTTAAGTGCTGTGTCCAGTTCTGAAGACCAGTTCTGGTTTGATGTATGCAGTCCTGGGGCCAAGGGTTGAGTGCTGTGTCCAGTTCTGAAGACCAGTCCTGGGGCCAAGGGTTAAGTGCTGTGTCCAGTTCTGGAGACCAGTTCTGGAGTGATGTATGCAGTCCTGCGGGCAAGGGTTGAGTGCTGTGTCCAGTTCTGGAGACCAGTTCTGGTTTGATGTATGCAGTCCTGGGGCCAAGGGTTGAGTGCTGTGTCCAGTTCTGGAGACCAGTTCTGGTTTGATGTATGCAGTCCTGGGGCCAAGGGTTGAGTGCTGTGTCCAGTTCTGGAGACCAGTTCTGGTTTGATGTATGCAGTCCTGGGGCCAAGGGTTGAGTGCTGTGTCCAGTTCTGGAGACCAGTTCTGGTTTGATGTATGCAGTCCTGGGGCCAAGGGTTGAGTGCTGTGTCCAGTTCTGGAGACCAGTTCTGGAGTGATGTATGCAGTCCTGGGGCCAAGGGTTGAGTGCTGTGTCCAGTTCTGGAGACCAGTTCTGGTTTGATGTATGCAGTCCTGGGGCCAAGGGTTGAGTGCTGTGTCCAGTTCTGAAGACCAGTCCTGGGGCCAAGGGTTGAGTACTGTGTCCAGTTCTGGAGACCAGTTCTGGTTTGATGTATGCAGTCCTGGGGCCAAGGGTTGAGTGCTGTGTCCAGTTCTGAAGACCAGTCCTGGGGCCAAGGGTTGAGTACTGTGTCCAGTTCTGGAGACCAGTTCTGGTTTGATATATGCAGTCCTGGGGCCAAGGGTTGAGTGCTGTGTCCAGTTCTGAAGACCAGTCCTGGGGCCAAGGGTTAAGTGCTGTGTCCAGTTCTGAAGACCAGTTCTGGTTTGATGTATGCAGTCCTGGGGCCAAGGGTTGAGTGCTGTGTCCAGTTCTGAAGACCAGTCCTGGGGCCAAGGGTTAAGTGCTGTGTCCAGTTCTGGAGACCAGTTCTGGAGTGATGTATGCAGTCCTGCGGGCAAGGGTTGAGTGCTGTGTCCAGTTCTGGAGACCAGTTCTGGTTTGATGTATGCAGTCCTGGGGCCAAGGGTTGAGTGCTGTGTCCAGTTCTGGAGACCAGTTCTGGTTTGATGTATGCAGTCCTGGGGCCAAGGGTTGAGTGCTGTGTCCAGTTCTGGAGACCAGTTCTGGTTTGATGTATGCAGTCCTGGGGCCAAGGGTTGAGTGCTGTGTCCAGTTCTGGAGACCAGTTCTGGTTTGATGTATGCAGTCCTGGGGCCAAGGGTTGAGTGCTGTGTCCAGTTCTGGAGACCAGTTCTGGTTTGATTTATGCAGTCCTGGGGCCAAGGGTTGAGCGCTGTGTCCAGTTCTGGAGACCAGTTCTGTAGTGCTGAGAGGTGTCAGTAGCATCAATAGATTTGGCAATCTCATTGGCGGGTTCAGGAGGATGGTGCACATGTTTTAAATGATCGCCTCCTTTAATAAAAATAAAAACAAGCTAGTGTCTGCGAGGCGCATCTGGTTGGAATAGCACCACTTACTTCTAACCATCTGCATAGATTTGAGTCTGTTTAAAAACATTAATCTCATGTAAGTGTGCTGAGGGGTCCAGATGTTTAGTTTCTCTAGTACACTGGGACCCTTTGTCCATCTTCAGTTGCATCAGCACCTCAAAGACAAGACGTTGAATGGTACCCGGCTTGGATCTGAAAGGTGCTGGTCCAGCTGTGCGGAGGGAGACGTGGGAGGCCACTTCCTGCTACTCATGGGATGCACCCAGTGGCATTATTTGCTGCCAATGGGGCATTGTAACTCCACTGCACCCTCGTGTGGCCATCCATGATATGGCAACGCTGAGATACATGGGCCACCGGCTCGCCTTAGTTGAGGGGACACTGGGGAACCCTTTCGAAAAGTAGGAGTGATATTTCTCCTTTGATAAGAAACATACCAAGTCCACAAAGGTGATATTAAAAGGTCATTGCATTAGCAACCGTTTATCACAAGAACCAGCTGGCACACCATGTCACGGTGCAAAATCATACACAGGCTGTCTGGGCGCAGGAAAGTCGGGCTCATTAGGGTGAAAAAATAATAGAAAATTACAAAACATCTTAGCTGGTCCCTGCATCAAGGTTAGTTTCTCAAACATTGTTTGTTAGCTCTAGAGTAAGCAGCAAAGTGGGTGAACTTTGGTGCTTAATGCTTTTTTGGTCAGAATTGTTTGACTTACAATTAGTTAATAATTAAGTATGTTTTTTACATCTTGAGTGGGGCCTGGCACGCTGTGTATGACAGTTCCAAGCTCTGCTAAAGGTGAAGTGATCACATATATGCGTTTCATCACCTGATGAGTCACAGAGGAGCTAATACACATGCGAGAACCGGAAGCGGTTTGGAGCCCCCCCCCCCACCCCCTTTTCTTGAATTGTTTTTGGTTCACAATTGAATGGTATGAGAATGGATGTGCAAGGGGACAAATCATTGTATAACACAGTAATACTACAGGCCTAATCACGCTCAGTGGAATTATGCAGCAAAGAGAGGGCCACATTATGTGGCAGGATTGAGAAAATTATGCAGCAAGAAAAGGCAAAATATGTGGCATAATGCGGCACATTTTTTAATAGTATTACTTCAGTACCTTCTACTTTTTACACTTGCTAACCATGTCTGGATATTAGTTGTACCTCATCAGTACCGGTTTAACACCCAAATATAGCAATAGGCAACAGAAAGGTGACCAGTTCACCTTTGGAAAGGACTTTCTACTGAGAGGCAACACGTGCCACTGCATTTTTAGTAACTTTTTAACCATATGGGCTAGAAACTATTTTTGTGTTGTTAAAATCAGCAGATAATGCTGCAGATGGTGGATTATGTGGCAAATGTGACAAATATATAATGATGCGAAAATCGCAGGAGCCGCACAATCGCATAATTCCAGTGGCCCTGGGCATAATTCCTATACCGCAGGAGGACAAAAATGCTGTAAACTTGGTCAAACAGATGCTATAATATACAGTCCACAATGCAGTGCTGCAAAAAAAACTTTGCCAAAATATTATACACCAAAGACAATGACAGCACAAAACCACGTTAAACTGGCTTGTAATAGAAGCCGCAAAATACACAATACACACATCTGGGATTTAGAGAGTTCCACTGTAAATAAGAATAAATACATTTTACTCTAGATTTTGTGGCTTACTTAGAGCTTGCCGGAAGCGGGACATCTGTCAAAAAGTGTCCGTGCCTCAAAATTCCTACACTGCTCTTTCTGCACTGAAGCACAGCAGCACTTCAAGGGAGCTGGGGTGAAGGCATCTTGGCTGTCATGCTGGGCGATAACAACACAGGGTTGTGGGAGAGGGCCTGCCCTTCAAGCAGCTTTGTTTTCAGAATCTATTTAAGAATCACATGATACAAAGTTCTGTCGGCTCCACCACAAGGACTGGGTGGAAGGGTCAAACCTGGCTTGGGGTCTCCTTGCCACCTATGCAGTTCCATTCAGATGAGAAGAGGCACCTTACCTGTATCAGGAGTAGGACACAGTCTGGAAATAGGCCGATTGCCGCATGCAGCGGGGTCCCGCCGTGCTTACAACAGCTGTTTACACTGGCGCCGTGTTGTAGAAGCAACTCCATGGCCAGCTTCTGTCCCTTGTAGGCAGCCCAGTAGAGAGGGGTTTTCCCATAGTAGTCCTTCCGGTCCACCAACTCCTTGTCTGTGATATATAAAGAAGCGTCTTTAGTGACCTGTGCGTGGAGAACAAGGCACAAACTTACAGCTTCACCTTCACCAACATCAGCCCTGAATCTAGACTCCAACCATACAATACTCTAATGACCCTCGACCTGCATCCATCGCTGCGACACGAAGAGAGCCCAGGGCTGGACCTGAGTCCACCTTCATCAATAGATCTCAGCCACCATAAACTAGTTTTTCAGTTCTCCTCTCCCAACAAAGAGCCGGGCTTTTTCCAGTTGAGACCAGCAGCTACTGTCCTAACACTGTGCATCTCTGGAATTGCAAACATGCTAGAGGAACTGGTAAAAAAATAAATACAAAGTCACTCAGAAAGCAGCATTACGTTTGATATGAACCAATCAGTTTCCATTCGCAAGCACTGAGCTGAGAGGGCCCTGATACATGTGTGGCATGAGCTGCTTAGCTAGGCAGAGAAGGGATCACTCAGCAAACTGATTCTCCTGAGTCCTCCACTGCCTTCTACATTGTGCATCACAACGTTCTACTAAGCCACGTCCAATCTGCTGCACACATGTCCGACCAAGGATTCAAGGGGTTCATTTACTTCTTATAAGAACGAAGCTAAAACCTCAGACTTGGCACTTTTTTGTCTCCCAGTCTACGCAGTCACATTCTGCACACAAAGCTCCTCTATTTCCCCTATTCTTTTAATTATTTAGAAGAAGCAGTTGATGAGCCTTCTGAGGGCCTACTCCCTGTGATTCCACAGATACACCGATGACACTCAAATCTACCTAGAGGTCGCAGGAAACAGACGCTTCTTCAACAGTATTTTGAACCGCCTCTGTGCAATTGAAAGTTCGATGGATCAAAACTGCCTAACACCAACTGAACAGTTCAAACTAACATCTCTAAACCAACTGGTAACCAATAATTACTTGCAGTCCTTGACCATTCTGCAGTGTGTGACACTTTCAACCACCACAGGACACTTGTCATGCTATAACAAAGAATGGGCTTCACAGGACATTCGCCATGCTATAACAAAGAATGGGCTTCACGGGACACTGGCCATGCTATAACAAAGAATAGGCTTCAAAGGACACTGGCCATGCTATAACAAAGAATGGGCTTCACAGGACCCTCACCATGCTACAACAAAGAATAGGCTTCACAGGACACCCACCATGCTATAACAAAGAATAGGCTTCATAGGACACTCGCCATGCTATAACAAAGAATGGGTTTCACAAGACACTCGCCATGCTACAACAAAGAATGGGCTTTACTTCACAGGACACTCACCATGCTATAATAAAGAATGGGCTTCACAGGACACTGGCCATGCTATAACAAAGAATGGGTTTCACAGGACACCCACCATACTACAATAAAGAATGAGCTTCACAGGACACTTGCCATGCTATAACAAAGAATGGGCTTGTGAAATCAGGCACTAAAATGGATCTCATCCTTCCAGGCTCATCAGGATTAGCTGGTGAAAAATGAAAGTCCTCTCTCGAGCATCTTTCTGATGACGAGCAGGGTCTCCTAAAGCTCTCTATTGGGCATGATACTGTTTAATATTTATCACATACTTCTAAATGCTTCTCGGGTGGATTCTGGTATTACCATCCACCGATATGAAGACTAAGCGCAACTTTACTTAAATACATCACACATTCAAGACATCATTACTTTCATATCCTGTATCCTGAAATTTCAGCAGTAGATGTCCAGTAATGTTCTGATGTTAAATCCTCCCCAAAAAACATATCTCAACCTCCTTAATAAGACAACCATCACCAAAAGAACGTCATCATGCTAGACCATGCTCATAACAACCATCTTTAAAAGCTACTTTGATGCTGTGCTTCTGGCTGAACTCAAGCTGGACATGTTCTGACCTCTAAAAATCCCATTGTAAAATCTCTGAACTTCATCATTGACTACCCATGAAACATTATCACCCATACCAGCACAAACTGCAAACTGTTTTTTCACCCATCGAAGAAAATCAAATATTTCCTAACTATTTAAACCCTGATCATTATTTAGCTTGAGGGTGGATACATCCAGTGGTCGAAGTGGGCGGGATCGGAAGGGCACGGCGTACCCCTACTTTTTAAATGTAAGTCAGTTCCCCTACTTCTTCATTTTTATGTTCGGAGCATTCCTGGGACGGCAGGAATGCTCCGAACATAAAAAATATTACAGGATAATCCAGCCCCGTGTGGTGCACATCGAGGAAGGCCTCTGCAGTTGCCAGGACTTCCTCCCCCTTCCGCTCTGTATCTGTGGTGGGCAGGGGCCTGCCCAGCAACACTGTAGGAGCCGTGGTGCACTGGAGGAACAATCAGTCAGCATGAAAAACCGGCTACCTCTGATGGGCCGACAGTGCAGTGATTTACACCTCATTTAGTGAGGAGGCCACCAGCCCGCCCCCACTGTGACCACTACAATGGTCACATCAGGACTCCTTGGCAGCCCCGCCCTTGACCGCATCTGCCAATTATTTTCGGGCTCACCCAGACTGACGATGCCACAAGGAAAGGAAAAGGACTTCATGTGTAATTCGTGGCAGACTGTGCCCAAACCTTGGTGCTTTTTTAAAAATAACTGTGGAAAATGTTTGTCTTATCAGCTGTTTTCCTTATTATATTTCATAAAATGTGTACTGCTCACCTGTCTATGTTCAGGGATGTGGCATTTCTAAAAAAACTGTTGACCCTTTTCTAAGGATATAAAATAAAAGCAGTCCAAGGTGTCCAGTTATGTGACACCAAAGCCCCTTGTGGACCCCATCAAGGGTCTGACTGTGAAAACAAATAAGCCCAGGTATCGGATGGAGGCTGGAGGGGTGAGAGGCTGGTTTTGTTAGTGGAGGCTGCAAAACCGACCCCCAGTAACAAAACCCGCAGGGCTGTCCAGCACAATGACTCACTTCTCACTCTCAAAAACACAAAAATCACTGCAGAATTCCTTTTAAGCCCAGCAGATTTCAGGCAACAATAAAAGAGTCAAGATTTATATCTCAGGTGGTTGATCTTCCTGTTGGGGAGAGATTGGAGTATTGTCTATTGACAGTTTTGACTCATCCATTGTAGCGCCGAGGGTTAAGATTCCTGTTCCGAAGAACCCTTACCATACAGATCACAGAACTATATTTAATGGGAATAGCTCAGTGGGTTACTGCTTTTGTCACAGAGATCCTTTAGTTACTTGCAGTGCATTACTTACAATCATAATAAATCAAGCACCTTAAGCTATGACCTGCCATCAAAGAGCTGCATGCAGACTGTGTGGTGAGGGTTTGGAAGTTATGTTTTTTCCCCAGTCATTCATTATCCTAATACTGCTAAAATTGGTTTGTTTGGGTAGAAATACATTCTTATTAGAAAATCCAACTACTGTGTTACATTTTGAACCCTCGGGTTGTGTTCCAGATCTTAAAAAATGCCAACCAGAATTGATGGCATGTGAATCCTAACACCTTGTAGCCCCTTTGTCTTGTAAACATTTTCTAAACATTGATTTACACACGTATGAGTCATTGTCTCTGTATGTGTGCATGATGTAAAGTGCTCCAAGTCCCTCACTGGTGTGAGAGGCACTATAAAAAAATTTAAATACATGTGAGAGAGGGGCTATGGAGAGATGAGGGGCAGTGTTGGAGGGTGATAGTGAAGGAATCATTGAAGGGCCCCAAGAAGATTGTCGTATCCTGGTGCACCGTAAGGTCATCATTTACTGTGCTCTAAAAGCTAATACAATGGAATACATAATACAATGTGTTGTAGAATGCACCATTTATGTAATTTTTTCCAAAATTTTATTGGGGAGAGAACACCCTCGCCCCGTATCCCCTTTGCAGTAGTCAGGCTTCCTTGCTGCGTTCGCTCGCATCACACCGTGCAGGGGATGGACACAAATTTGCCAGGCCTGCTTTGGGTTCCCAGTTCGGCCCTGTCCGGCACCAAATTAAAAGTGCCCCATTTAGCAAATGAGAGATCTAAACAAGCATTGGCATTGCCCTTGGGGCCTCTTAGGTTTGTGATTTTTTTTAGTGACGCTTTACAGCATTAATGCCAAATAGCAAATTTCTGGTGCTTCCAGAATTGCATTTAAGGAATCGCAATTTGCAATTCCTTAATTGCATTTGCAAAATAGAGAATCGCAAATTTAGCAATTCTCTATTTTGCGATGGCCTTTTGGGTTGATACATCCCAAAAGGCTTTTTTCAATTCGCAAATGGGCCAATTCTGAGAATCTGCCCATTTGCAGACGGGAAAAAGGCGTGATACATATGGCCCTTAATCTTCTGAGCCCTGCTTATGCCCTTCCTTGCTGTCCACGAGTACACCAAAGGCACACCTGTGTAGACGAGGAACACTGTTTTCATGTCCTCAATGTTTGAGGCAAAAAACACTCATTGATTTCCAAACAAGGAGTGTAAAAGCTAAACCATGTTGTTCCTTCTTATATTTTGCATGGTTTACATAATCTTGCATTGCCTATGAGTGTTTACTTTTTCCAGGATGTTGTTACTTTTTTTCAAGCAGTGCATAATTTGAATTGACACACATCAAGGTGTTTATAAAGGGGCACAATTGGGTTGTAGCTGAAGGCAGTGCAAGTGTCTCTCAGTGGGGTAGAAAGGTGCTCAAGGGGGGAAGAGGATGTGGCACTATGGCCAGAGCTACCAAATCTGGAACTGGGGAATCAGGCTCCATGAACAGTCCACCAGACCACTCTCCTGAGGGAGCACATTCCCCCACTAGACCACAGAAGCCCTGGTCTCTTAGCACCAGCAGGTGAACCCTACCGGAGGAAAGTGTGGGTTGACCTTGAAGCCCTGCCCACCACAATCCATACTGAAGTTCACCTCCCATCTTACAGGCAGGCCTACAAAGCAGCACACCCTAGATCAGAAGAGACTTTGTCACTGATGTCACAGGACCCTTGAGGCCAGTCCACCTCACCCATTAGTACCTCATTGGCCCTTTTCCAGCAGTAGTAGATCAACTCACCAGGGATCGGCAATGCGGGATTTGGTCATACCAAACTGGGGCATATTTAGGAGGGCCTTGCGTCATGCTTGCACCACGGAAAGTGGCAAAAGCACAACACAAATCTGCAAGTCATATTTATGAAGTCACGCAAAGCCACTTTGCATGGCTTTGAATGGTTTCATAAATATGGAGTAATGCAACACAGAGCAAATTGCTGCTTTGCCTTACTCTGCACAAGGGAGGTGTTGCCGCTCAACTCTCCTGTTTTTTTACGCAATGGCTTGTAAACCTGGTATTGCATCAAAATCTTACGCCTCCCCAAGGGAGGTACAACAAGGAGAAATATCTTTATTGCTTCCTGGTTTTCCTCAATCTATATGTGCAGCACACATAGAAAGAGGAAAAAGTCTCTCAGGATTCTTTTCGTGCAGGAAGGTGCCCCTTCCTGCACAAAACAATATGGTGCAAGGGTGCCTAGATTGGCGCTAAGCTGGCGAAATGGCACCAGTGCACTTGGATAAACATGTATCTATTGGTTGCATTGAATAACGTTTTAAGCTGTAACTCATCAGTGAAATGCCAAAGATAGTAAAAATTGGGATGTTTTGCTATTTCTAGCCACACCTCTGACTCCGCCCACTGACCCAATCCTCAGATTATTCCTGCCCCCTGATGCTCCACCCACAGTTCCCCTACTTTTTTTCCCCCACTTCGACCACTGGATACATAATTGGAGCAGGTGTTCCTCAGCCTTCACTGACCCCAATGAAAGCTATACACCAATCCACTGTCCGCCTCGTATCTGCTAAGAGACTGCATCTCTGTAGTATCAAAAAATTTACAGTGGCCTCCAAATGAGGTGAGATTCCATTTAAAGTCTGAGTTCTTATAAACAAGAGCTTTCATGAGCTTCCCCAACTATCGCCCATCTCTGGGGGGTAGCACGGTCCCAGCAGCAAGGCTCTTTATATCTAGAAACTCCAAAATTATAAAAGTCCCATGCAATGAAACAATTATTCACTGGTACAGTCTTTGGAACCCCCTCCCTCCTCTGCGAAGAACTTAACGAAACCTCCATTACTAGGAGAAGATGCTAAAGACACATGGCTTCTACATGCATCGGAACTAATTGGCTGCAAAGCATAACCATGTCTTTTTATATCTCCAATTTGAATCGTATTTCACAATTCGATGTTGTTCAACAGCAGTCCCCTAGATGTGCTTAGCCTTTCATGTTTCACATGGCAATCGCAACCGTTTGTAGTAAAGAACAATAACGCCTCTTGCCAGAGACAAAAGTTGAATAGGTTAGTAGATCCTTACCTGAAATGTTGGCCCCTGCCCCCCCCCCCCTGAAACGTTCTTTAATGGCCCAGAATTGTTTCGCAAGCCTGAGGGTCTTCATATTAGTGGTGTAAATTAAAAATGCAAGTTTAGAAACCCAGCTGTGATGTGATATGTTGGACTGAGCCATTACTCACAAAGGGGGGCAGCAGGCAAATCGACCTTCCTCCATATTCTAATACTAAAGAAAAACTGGAAAACTAGAGAAAACCATAAACATCTTCCCATGGCATAGTTGCTTTTCAGACACCACCACTCCCTCTACAGGAATCTATCCATTTACCACAGAAAGACAACAACAAAACTTGAAAGAGTGCAAAACGCCATGGCACACCTAAATTGTGGGCTTTAAAAAGAACATTCAGTAACACCCTCCTGCAGAAACCGACACTGCCTGCTGGTGCACTCGAGGATCAACTTCAAAATATTGCCTCACATACAGAATCCGAGAAGTGTCAGCATCAGGCTATCTAGAGCAAAAATAACATGCTATGAAACTGTTCACACTCTCTGCTCTGTGAAGTCAACATGATAACACGAGCCTATTGCAAATCAAGAGGAGGAAGGAACTTCTCAGTCAGAGGTTCTTAACAATGAACAACAAGCCCTGAACCTTTAGAACATTCCTAACCTCACGGACTACAGGACAAAACATAAAATTCTGAGACTCGACTGAGAACCAAAGTGCATGCAACACAACACAGCTATCCTCAGCAGACAAGCAATCAAGCCCCTAGCACAAAACCTCCATTGCTGAGAACAAAAGAAGCCATCCTGACCACCATCAACAAAAGACCTTCAATGTTGAGAAAAAAGGGACCCTCTATCATCAACAAAAGATATCTGATATAGAGAATAAAGAAAGACCTCTAGACCATCAGAAACAAATCCTCTAATTCAGAGAATGAAGGAAGTCCTCTTGACTACTATCAATAAAAGACATCCCCTGTCCAGAATGCAGAAAGCCTTCTTGAACACAAGACCAAAAGACCTCCGATGTTGAGAACAAAGGAAACCCCCTTCAACACCACCTCTGATATTGAGGAAAATCTGCAGCCCTTTAGACCACCGTCAGCAAAGGACCTCCAATCTGGAGTACAATGAAAGCCCTCTTGACCACCATCAACAAAAGACCGACTATGTCAGGAGCAAAGGATGCTTCCTTGACCAGCATCAACAAAAGACCTTTCATGTTGAGAACAAAGTGAGAGTCTATGGCCACCATCAACAAAGGATCTCTGATATTGAGAACAAAAGGAAACCCTCATGACGACCATAAAAAACCCTATGAAGGGGAGAATGAAGGAAGCCCTCTTGGCCACTATCAACAAAAGACCTCTGATGTCGAGAATAAATATAGCTCTCTTGAACACATTAACAAAAGACCTCCAATATTGAGAACAAAGGAGGTATCCTTGAACACTCAACAAAAGACTTCCAATGCTCAGTAAAATGGAAGCCCTGTAGACCACCAACTACAAAACACCTTCAATGGAGAGAAAAGAAAGCCTCCTAGGCCACTACCACCAAAGAAACCCTTATGCTGAGAATGAAAAACTCCATGGGACCATCATCAACAAAAGACCGTCAAGGTTGAGAACAAAGTGAGCCTCTATGAAAACCAACAACAAAAGATATCCGATAGTGAGAATGAAGAAAGCCCTCTTGACCACCGTAAAAACTCTAATGCCGAGAATAAAGAAGCCCTCTTGACGACTATCAACAAAAGACATCTCATGTCGAGAATGTAGAAAGCCTTCTTGAACACAATAACAAAAGACCTCCAAGGTTGAGATCATAGGAAGCCCCCCTCGATCACCACCTCTGATATTGATGAAAGTCTGCAGCCCTCTTGACCACCATCACAAAAGGACCTCCAATGTTGAGAACAAAAAAGCCCTCTTGACCACCATCAACAAAAGACAATACAATGTCAAGAACAAAAGAAGCGTTCTAGACCGCCTCCAACAAAGAGACCAAAGTAACCCAAGTTTCTGGGCTAAACTCTGACATTTAACTTAAACCACGCATATCAAATACCACAGCTGTAGAAATATGACCCTTTCCACTAATATCAATAGCCACTGAAGAGCACCAAATACCGGTCCCATGAAAAGCAAACCCTACAGGGATGTACTCCCATGAACTTGAGCCCACAAAAGTAACATTACATAAAGAATCTGTAAAATGTTTCAATAAAAGGTATGAGCATAATATCAGAATTGAATGTTAAAGAATAGAAGCAGCAAGATTTTGATAAACTTTATATTTGACTACACCGTTAACGGTTCGCTTCTACGGATTGGCATGCTACCTGCCCCGAAGCCACTAACTGCCTCATCAGGGATGACATACCCAGGACCAGCTTCTTGGTACTCTTACTCTGGGGTAAGCTCATTACCAGCTCCACTGGGTACAGCCATCCTGCACTTCCAGGATTGCCTCTTCTAGGTGGAACCACCAGCTTCAATGGGTACAGCCATCCTGCACTTCCAGGATTGCCTCTTCTAGGTGGAACCACCAGCTTCAATGGGTACAGCCATCCTGCACTTCCAGGATTGCCTCTTCTAGGTGGAACCACCAGCTTCAATGGGTACAGCCATCCTGCACTTCCAGGATTGCCTCTTCTAGGTGGAACCACCAGCTTCAATGGGTACAGCCATCCTGCACTTCCAGGATTGCTTCTTCTAGGTGGTACCGCCAGCTTCAATGGGTACAGCCATCCTGCACTTCCAGGATTGCCTCTTCTAGGTGGTACCACCAGCTTCAATGGGTACAGCCATCCTGCACTTCCAGGATTGCCTCTTCTAGGTGGTACCGCCAGCTTCAATGGGTAACAGCCATCCTGCACTTCCAGGATTTCCTCTTCTAGGTGGTACCGCCAGCTTCAATGGGTACAGCCATCCTGCACTTCCAGGATTGCCTCTTCTAGGTGGTACCACCAGCTCCACTGGTTACAGCCATCCTGCACTTCCAGGATTGCCTCTTCTAGGTGGTACCACCAGCTTCAATGGGTACAGCCATCCTGCACTTCCAGGATTGCCTCTTCTAGGTGGAACCACCAGCTTCAATGGGTACAGCCATCCTGCACTTCCAGGATTGCCTCTTCTAGGTGGAACCACCAGCTTCAATGGGTACAGCCATCCTGCACTTCCAGGATTGCCTCTTCTAGGTGGAACCACCAGCTTCAATGGGTACAGCCATCCTGCACTTCCAGGATTGCCTCTTCTAGGTGGTACCACCAGCTTCAATGGGTACAGCCATCCTGCACTTCCAGGATTGCCTCTTCTAGGTGGAACCACCAGCTTCAATGGGTACAGCCATCCTGCACTTCCAGGATTGCCTCTTCTAGGTGGAACCACCAGCTTCAATGGGTACAGCCATCCTGCACTTCCAGGATTGCCTCTTCTAGGTGGTACCACCAGCTTCAATGGGTACAGCCATCCTGCACTTCCAGGATTGCCTCTTCTAGGTGGTACCGCCAGCTTCAATGGGTAACAGCCATCCTGCACTTCCAGGATTTCCTCTTCTAGGTGGTACCGCCAGCTTCAATGGGTACAGCCATCCTGCACTTCCAGGATTGCCTCTTCTAGGTGGTACCACCAGCTCCACTGGTTACAGCCATCCTGCACTTCCAGGATTGCCTCTTCTAGGTGGTACCACCAGCTTCAATGGGTACAGCCATCCTGCACTTCCAGGATTGCCTCTTCAAGGTGGAACCACCAGCTTCAATGGGTACAGCCATCCTGCACTTCCAGGATTGCCTCTTCTAGGTGGAACCACCAGCTTCAATGGGTACAGCCATCCTGCACTTCCAGGATTGCCTCTTCTAGGTGGAACCACCAGCTTCAATGGGTACAGCCATCCTGCACTTCCAGGATTGCCTCTTCTAGGTGGAACCACCAGCTTCAATGGGTACAGCCATCCTGCACTTCCAGGATTGCCTCTTCTAGGTGGAACCACCAGCTTCAATGGGTACAGCCATCCTGCACTTCCAGGATTGCCTCTTCTAGGTGGAACCACCAGCTTCAATGGGTTTACCGCTCCTCGTAATCACTCAACACCATCCTCTCTGAGATTCCCACTTCTCCATGTGCTTCTCCTACTAAGAGTCCATGTTAGCAAACACCAAGGAGCCTATTTATCAAAACGTCCCGCAGCGCAGCAAGCCTATGTGCTGCGCTGCGTGACAGGGAACGGGCAGGAATGCACCGTATTTAACATAATACAGCGCATTCCTGTCTTTGCCCAGCACTGGCGCACAATGCGCTGCCTAGCGCCAACGCTGGCACCCGGGCACCAAGAGACAAGGGTGACTGCATTGTAAGCAGGATCGTTTTTTATGCAGGAAGGAGGACCAAAGACAATTCCCTGAGGCATTCCCCCCTTTCTTTGTGTGATGCAAAATGGAGCACACAAAGAGAGAGGAAAAAGCGAGGAGAAATAAAGATACTTCTCCTCGTTACGCCTCCCCTGAGGATGGTTAGCAGTTTTGATGCATTCCCAGGTCTACCAGTGATGCTAAATGTAGGAATGCGCCAAAATCCATGGGAGTTGCGTGGGGACACTCACGCACCACCCATGGAACGCCCCCTCTGCATGGCTTGATAAATCTAACTTATGAGTAGTCTTGTTCTTGCACCAGTGGCGTAGCGCAAGGGGGATGCAACTTGATAACTATGGCCCTCTAGAGCTTAGGGAGCTACTGATAGTATTTGAGACATTCCTCCCGGCTGTTGAAATGGAGGACTTTATTCCTGCCGATCGAGACCCTTCCTGAACCTCTTCCCCCATACATGTTCATACATCCATAACTTGAGTCTCCCGAGTGGATTGCCAACTTATCTCCGTCCTATAACTAGCTGACCTACTGCACTCCCATAACTCCAGCGAACACCCTTCTGATGCAACCAACATAGAAACTGACCAGATGTAAAGTCACAACTTTTAGGTATAGGCAGGAATAATTGGTGCCACTAGCTGTAAAAATTGTAACGTGCCTGTCTGTCTCTTGCACGCATCTTCCATCATGCTGTCCCCCAACACAAGATAAGAACACCTCCATCATTCACACGGCTAAAACACTTCCGGCGTAGGCTCAAAACAAAGACAACACTCTTCCAAGCACACCCCACATGGTGTAGCATGCCCCCTGTCAGGGTAGGTGCTACTGCACCAGCAAAGGGGGAACAAGCACTGCAGGAATGCTACAACAGAATAATGGAGCAACCTCTTACTCCACATCTGCATCTCTCTTAAATCTCACAAAAGCAATCAGTTTGCAGTGCATGCTTTAGAAGCAAAAACATAAAATAAAATGTCAACTGCTTAGGCCATACCACACACCACACATAAAATACGCATTGCTCAATATTAAAAAGAGAGCATTTACACAGGCAGTTTAAGTAAGGTTATCTTTGAGAAGGTTGCATGCCATGTTGTTGGGAGGGTGGTAGAAGTACTCACCTGATGTGGCTAGAAGGACACTGAGCTTCTCTACGTTGCCACGGCTGGCTTCGTAGTGGATGTCGGTCCACTTGTAGTTGTAACTCGGCGCTACCTGATAGTGCCGGACCTGGGCCTTGGTACAGGGCGCTCTGGAGAGAGAGCTGATGTAGAAGCCCATCTGTATCATGAGGAGGTGGTTCCGCCAAGCATCCTCTGCTTGGACCAGAAGGAAGGAAGAGAACCCTGTGTGGGGGGAAGGGAGGCATCGGTTACACAGAGGAAGAAGGTGCAACATTGTTTGCTTGAGCTAGGGTGCAGGAAATGGACTTCAGTGTATGCAAGGTGCGCATGCACACAGACAGACAGACAGACCGACAGAGAGACACACACACACACACACACACACACACACACACATTGGAAGCAACTGATTGACTTGGCAAGGAGGTTTCCTTAGAGATGCTAGAAAGGAATGACCTTCCAGCAGGGAGCTGGAAGTGACTGAATGCCTGGCTGGAGATTTACTTCTAGGTGCTGGAAGCATGTCATGGCCTAGTTTACTTGAAGGAGCTGGAAGCATGCCATGGCCTAGTTTACTTGAAGGAGCTGGAAGCATGCCATGGCCTTGGAGGGAGGTTTACTTAGAGGTGCTGAAACAATTGATCGTTTAGCCTGAAGGTTTACTTAGAGGTACAGAATGTTAATTTAGAGGTGTGGAAGCAAAACGCCATTGACCACTCAGCAGGGGCCTCGCATCTTCCACAGCAACTATGAATATGGACTCCATAATATTATTTGACCTTAATGTTGAAGTCAAAATATCATGGCTACATAAATATTCAGGAAGGTAATATTAAGGAAATATATATTTTTCAAAATGATGTCAAAGTAAAAAATTTTGATTGCTAAAATATCGGGGTAGTTAATGTTACATTTTTACACGCTATTTAGTTTGCATTTTTATTAAATTTAGATTGTAAATAATATTAGAACATTGGAATGTTGGTAGCTCCATTAAAACAATGGAGTGCTCCGGGCTTATAATGGCTGGTATAAGCCCGGAGCTCCAACATTCCAATGTTTCTTTGTTCACAGCTCTGGCTGTAAACAAAGGCTTCAGGGAGCCTGAGGGGATTTGAATCCCCTCGCGCCCCCTGAGGGCTTCGTTTTATTTGTTAGAACATTCTGCCCTCTAGTGGCAGAATGTTCTAATAACCTTAAAGCCCTTCGTAGCCGGGCTATACCGGCTTTTAAAGTCCCTCTGCTTTGTTAAAGTCCCTCGCCTTCGGCTCGGGCCTTTAACAATGCAGCGGGCCTTTAATAGCCAGTATAGCCCGCTATGGCGGGCTATACTGGCTATTAAAGGCCCGCTGCTTTGTTAAAGTCCCTCGCCTTCGGCTCGGGCCTTTAACAATGCAGCGGGCCTTTAATAGCCAGTATAGCCCGCTATGGCGGGCTATAAGGCTATAATATAACATTGTTTTAAAATATGCATTATTATGCATTTTTTATTTCGGGTCTTGGATTTTATTGGGTGAGTGGTGTTTTATAAGAAGTAGGTATTATTTTGTAAGCGTCTTGATGATTCAATTCATTAGGTTATTTTATATTTATTTATTAATTGATTTAATTGTGTATTAATTTAAATTCATGTGTTAATAATCTTTCCATGGGTCTGTCTTTTAATGAGGGAATGAGGTAGATAGTAATATAAAATAACTAACATATTATGCTAATTGTTAACTAATGTTTGATTTTTTTAATCATTGTGTCAATTTTTTAATTAATTTGTTAATATTGTTATAAGGTGGATAGTGCATCTTATAGGGGATCTAGAGTGGGCTGAACTTTAAAAAACAAATAATATATTACTGAATCATTACACCTGGTTAATAAAACATTTTAAAATATATCTTTAGTGGTATCTATGGTAAATGAAATAAAATATTGAATTAATTTTATTGTTCTTTATTAATTTGAAAATGAATGGTGTATTAAAGAAATATTTTTTAAATAGAAGTATTTTATATATACTGGGTATGCTATTTATAAAAATATATATTAAAAATACAACAGTTCCATGAAATGTAAGAGTAATATACTTTAAATGCAATAGAAGTATTTTTTATATCATTGTATTGTACTTTAAAAGAAAGTATTTATCTATGTTTATTAATGTATATATTATTTGAAACCAATATTGTGTGGCTTCCAACCTTGTCCTCTCACTCATCTGCTGGATATGGGAGAGCTGAGTGTTGAATTTTATACAGGCCATATGCCAGGTTTTTAGCTTGATTTGTAAAGGACCTTCCTCAATGAACTGGGAAGATGATGGTGGCAGATTGCACGCCAAACGATAGTCTCAAAAATTATTAGGCACCAAAAGGTGTCACAAATGTGGTAATATCCTGTGAATCTTTAGATAACATCTGATGGTATTCCAATTTAAGTATGATATAAAATAATAAATAGACACTTCTGTCAGAGACAAGATCCCTTTGGGCTCTTTTTAAGCATCCAAGAACACAACACTACCCTTCATACACATTACTTTCAAGCATACATTAGACCGTTTGCCAACACCAAGTAGAAACCAAAACAATGATATACAAATATACAGTATACTTTATTATTCACGATCCTAATAGGATTCAATTTTTAAAAACATTTTTCATAATTAAAATCGTTAAAAAACACACACATCAAGATTGACAATTCAAATAATCACATAAATTTAAAATATTTCATAAAAATAATCTGGGAGCATATATCAAGACAGTAGACACATCAAAGACTTATCTTTTATCTTTTATTGTTGATAGCTAAGGTTGATCACTTGATCGTGTTACTGTTATGATCAAACCCGGCGAAGCTTGGGTGCTCAATCGACACAGAGCGACGCGTTTCGGTGGTCTAGTATGGTTCAGCACCTTCTTCAGGCTTATGTTTTATAGTTCAGTGTCTCCCAACACAATCCGAAAAAACAGAACGTCTGTTTAAATAAGGGAAACTGTCTCCTCCTCGTGTAGCGATGGCTGCTTTTTTTCTTTCACACACGGCCCCGCAGTCTAAGGGAAATAGGCGCAGACGCGTCCTCCCCGACAAAATAGTGCGTTGATATATGTAAGGGAAGCTATCGTCTCCTCTACTTGCGGTGGCTGCTTTTCCTCTCAGGGCCCCGCAGTTGAAGGAAAATAGGCGCCAATACGTTCCCCCTTTAAAGATTCTCTTCTGATTCACATCTGAGGTTGAGCAAGCGGTATAAAAAGGGCCAAACTTCACTCGTACCCTCCGTTAAGATCCAAAAGTAAATAACCCACTGGAGCTTTGGCCCCCAAGACAGTAAATTCCTTGTTCCGATAAATCTTATCCCTAATTTTAACACCGTTAATACTGGCTTTTGAATTTTTTTAGCAAAATGCCAGGGCCAAACGAGTCTCCTGACGTGCTCCAACGCCCTCCAGTCCAAATAAAAAAATAAATGACAGACAAATTACTTGCATCCTAGGCAGGGGGTGACAGACGACTGTGATATTTTTGTTCAGGGACACAAGTCAGCAGATAAAAGAATATTGCCGCATTATTTTCGTGTTTTAACGCTTTCTAAAACACATTCAGATTAATCGATCTGCTCAACAATGGTGTCCTCACACAAAGATTCTAAAAATTTCTATTATTGTTCTCAAACTTACAAACGGTGTATTTTTGATTGTCACCTGTAAAGCTTCTTTTTTACGTTTATATAATGCGCTTAGCCTCTCACACATCCCCTATGGTGTGCAAAAACTTTTTTATGATGGTCAGGTATAGCATTAATACCCTGCCAACTCCTGTCCGTGCTTACCAGCAAAAAAGGAACATTATCAAGAGCAATGGGATTGTCAGTACCTGGTCTCAAAATAAGACCACGCTTACTTAAATCACACCATCCCTCAATATTTATTCCCTTCTTAGTAACATACATTTTCATTACACTGGAGCGTTGCATGAACTCAAGAGTGCCTACAAAATAGCCCAGCGTGGAAATTTTAAAATCCCCGAAAGCGTTTGGATGTTCATCAGTTTTTGAAAGTTTTTCATTTTTCCAAAACACTTCATAGGTCAAATCTTAAAGCATAATTATTGGGGATATTCCTTGCATTTATCCTGTTGAATTTCCAGGGTTAATACTAAATTCTCACAGATATCTTACTCAACATCTTCAATATTGTTCACTAATGTTTATACCTGGGTTAGTACTGTCACTCACTCATGTTTATACCTGCGGTAGTACTGGCACTCACTCATGCTTATACCTGGATTAGTACTGTCACTCACTCATGCTTATACCTGAGTTAGTACTGTTACTCACTCATGCTTATACCTGGCTTAGAACTGTTAGTTACTCATGCTTCTACCCGGGTTAGTACTGTTACTCATGCTTATACCTGGGTTAGTACTGTTACTCACTCATGCTTATACCTGGGTTAGTATTGTTACTCACTCATGCTTATACCTGGGTTAGTATTGTCACTCACTCATGCTTATACCTGCGTTAGTACTGTCACTCACTCATGCTTATACCTGGGTTAGTACTGTTACTCACTCATGCTTATACCTGCGTTAGTACTGTTACTCACTCATGCTTAGACCTGCGTTAGTACTGTTACTCACTCATACTTATACCTGCGTTAGTACTGGCACTCACTCATGCTTATACCTGGGTTAGTACTGTCACTCACTTATGCTTATACCTGGGTTAGTACTGTTACTCACTCATGCTTATACCTGGGTTAGTACTGTCACTCACTCATGCGTATACCTGAGTTAGTACTGTTACTCACGCATGCTTATACCTGGATTAGTACTGTCACTCACTCATGCTTATACCTGAGTTAGTACTGTTACTCACTCATGCTTATACCTGGCTTAGAACTGTTAGTTACTCATGCTTCTACTCGGGTTAGTACTGTTACTCATGCTTATACCTGGGTTAGTACTGTTACTCACTCATGCTTATACCTGGGTTAGTATTGTTACTCACTCATGCTTATACCTGGGTTAGTATTGTCACTCACTCATGCTTATATCTGGGTTAGTACTGTTACTCACTCATGCTTATACCTGCGTTATTACTGTCACTCACTCATGCTTATACCTGGGTTAGTACTGTTACTCACTCATGCTTATACCTGGGTTAGTACTGTTACTCACTCATGCTTATACCTGCGTTATTACTGTCACTCACTCATGCTTATACCTGCGTTAGTACTGTTACTCACTCATGCTTCTACCTGGGTTAGTACTGTTACTCACTCATGGTTATACCTGGGTTAGTACTGTTACTCCCTCATGCTTATACCTGGGTTAGTACTGTTACTCCCTCATGCTTATACCTGGGTTAGTACTGTTACTCCCTCATGCTTATACCTGGGTTAGTATTGTTACTCACTCATGCTTATACCTGGGTTAGTATTGTCACTCACTCATGCTTATACCTGGGTTAGTACTGTCACTCACTCATGCTTATACCTGCGTTAGTACTGTTACTCCCTCATGCTTATACCTACGTTAGTACTGTTACTCACTCATGCTTATACCTGCGTTATTACTGTCACTCACTCATGCTTATACCTGCGTTAGTATTGTTACTCACTCATGCTTCTACCTGGGTTAGTACTGTTACTCACTCACGGTTATACCTGCATTAGTACTGTTACTCACTCATGGTTATACCTGGGTTAGTACGGTTACTCCCTTATGTTCATACCTGCTTAGTACTGTTAGATACTGTTTGAAGTGTCCAATCCTAAATGTTTTCAACATTTGTTTTCATTAAAAAACCTGGAAAGTTACTCATATGTATTCATTATTGTTTTAGTTAGATAGTCAAGCTTTTTGTTTTTTAAATGAACATATGCCTTCGAAAGAATGTTATTCTGTGATTCTACTTGATCTTTTATGCAATGCTAGACTTTGGCCAGTGTTTGATTTTATGCCTGTTTTATGGTCCATGGCTGTATTTATGGGCTTCAAATTGCTGCTGGCTTTTATATGAATTGTTTCATTTGTAACTTCACTTTATACATCTGTTTTAAGGGTTGGATTGTGATGTTTATCCTGTAAACTTTTATAGTCACTTGTTTGTCCCTAAATAAAGTGCCTGGCTGACTGAATTGTTCATGTTTATGAGAAGCCATGATTGGGAAGTGGAAGCCGGTCCTATATGGGTGAAAGAAACTGAAAATTGGAAAACATGCAAATGTGAGTCCGGGAACCATGGCGATAGGTCGAAGAGAGCTCGGATTGCTGCTGTGATTGTGAATGAAAATGGAATTATACCAAAACGGAGAGATGAGGGACAAAAAGATTAACAAAAGAGAACAATGAAGATTGGTGAAGGAACTGGAGAATGCTTGTATTATGGAAATCAATAAATGGTGGGAAATGACATGGTGTAAATATCTTGGTGTTTATGTACAAGCCCTTTGGGGAAAAGTGACGCACGAGCGGCGCAAGGGGCTTGTAAATACGCCCCCGTGACTGTGAGAGGATACCAAGAGGCCTTCACATTTTTATAATGCCAACATTAAATGATCAGGTGATGGCCTGCTGAAAGAATGGCAAACGGATACTCCGGAGTGTTCATTCAAGGTAATAAAAACACTGATTAAACAATGACTGGGAAAATAAAAAAAACTTGAGTAAGAGCTGGAAATTCATAAAACATCGAAGGGCACAAAGACTATTCTAAAGATCATGGAGAAAAAATTGATAAACATGAATCAGATGTCCAAGCAAGGAGAGCGAGGAAATTTAATAGGGATAGACTTCACTACACAAATAGTAGGATTTCAACATTTGCCAGAAGATTTGACTCCATGAGAAGCAGAGAATATATAGATAAAACCATAGAGCAGAGAGGTGTACCTGATACTGAGGAGAGCGCTAACGTCAGCTTTGCAGATGAAGGCACAGCTTCCTCAAAGCGTGTTTTTTTAGGAGAAATTACATTTTAGAAATGTGTACTGATAAAGAGGAAGAAGGGCATGAACAGAAGAGGCAAAGGAAAACCAAATCTGGAGAACTAAGGAAATATGGAAAGACAAACTGAGGAGGAGGAGCGACGCTATAGCATAGCTGAAAATGCAAGAGAACATAAATGCTGAGAATTTGGTTACAGAACTTTCCACCTGTTTTTCTGTTTAAGAGGAAGGGATAAGCTCAGACCACAAGGTGAATGTAAAAACGGTTGTACATAATTGTTTATAAAGTTGAATGTGAAAAGTATTTTCCTGACTCCTGCAAGAAATTTCACGAGTAATGTTTTAATTGTTTGAGTCTACTGAAAATATGGTGTGAAATGGTGGATTTGATGGGTGCAGCTTGTATGATGGCAGTTTTTTAAAATACTAAAGAGGCGGTTTGGCCCAGCAGACTCTATGGTCCAGTGAAAGGCGAATAGCCGAAACGCATCGGCCATTCTTTTGCTTGTTTTCTTGTTTATGTAAATGCAACATTTAATCAAATAATCATGGGCAACGCAGATTGCAGTGCGGCCTCTACTTTTCGTTTTGCTGTAAATGCTGAAGGAGTTCAACTGATCTGAGGCAAGGCCCTGCACCCAATCCCTTCCAGGCGCAACCTCACGCCGTTAATGTCCATGGCCAGGCCTTGTGGCCAACACCCTGTGAGAGCCCTACCTCCCATTGCGTGAGGCCTTCATACATGTGCAGTGTGGGACTGGGTGCATGGCCAGGGCTGCGGCCGGACCCTGCACCCAACCCCGCTACAGGCGTGCCACCACACTCAGCACACAGCCATCTGGAGGTTGGTCTCGCAGGTCCTGGCCTCACTCGGGCAGACTTGATGACTTTGTCAAAGAGCCAGAACACCAAAATATAACAAGTGACCCCATTGACCTCATCCAGTGGTAAGCTTATCAATATCCAAGAAGAAAATCTGTTATCTTTGTCCAAAAATAACCAATATTTTTAATCACATGTATATTTAAGCAATTCACACAATGCAATGCTTAATAACAGTGATTATTATAAAAAGAATGAATATACTTTTAATTAAAAAAATAAAATCAACTTGTCTCTGGGTCTTTCTCTTAGCATAGCTTTTATGATTGCATTTTGTGGGCTGAAAAAATCAGACTTTAAAAAAATAAAAAATTAACATGTCTCTGAATCTTTTTTTTAGCTTTTTTCAGCCAACAAAATTCAGTCATAAAAACAACCACAAGTGGGCACTGCACTCCAACTGAAGAGCATAGAAGATCTCCCGCTTGGAGTACTTAAAACAATACTGTAAGTTCCCCTAGGATCATGGATTTAATGGGACATTCTAACGATATTGGGCCTTGAGGGATGGGGTCCCTGGTGCTGGATCAAGACTCAGGGAGGGGGGCCGCACGCCCCATCCTTTATTGTAATTATCAGCCCTGGGCGATGGGGTCTCAAGGGCCTGTCAAAGGCTTGTGCCGAGGGGTCGGTCATCGTTCTCTACTAAAATTAATTATTGGCCCCGGGGGATTGGGTACTTGGGGCCTGTGTGAAGCTCAGGGGGGAAGGTTGCATGCACCATCCCCATTATATAAATACAGGCCCAGGGAATGGTGTCCCCAGGCCCACTCTGGGGGGTCTATATAAACATGTGGGAGGCCATGGATCAGTGGCACAGATAAACAAAAATTCCATTTTTGGTCCAGGTGGGGGGGGGGGGGGTCCTTGTGGGAACCTAGACCCCCAAATGTTTTACACCTATTTGCAGGACAGGGGACTGAGTCTATGAGACCTAAAAGGACTTCTTTGTAGATATAGTGGCGGCCAATCAGATTTTTTCTCAGGATCTGTTGGCTCCGCAGAGCCTCTGCAGCACATTTTATCTATAAATGTTGAGACTTAATTACTCAAAAACTACTTTCCCCCAAATCACAAAAAGCATGTATCTGAACAGAGATCTAGCTTTCTGACAAATGTCGTGTAATTCCGTTCAGCCATTTTACCTGTAGCTGGGTCGAATTTTCCTAAGGATAATTGCATGGGGAATACGTGCTTTGGGACCCCCTCCCCTTTTTCTTGGCCCCTGCTTGACGGATCACCCTGAATCTTTCCAGACAGAATGAGGTAGGTGATTTCTTTTTGAGGAGAGTTTTGTGAAGATTCGTCAAATGGTGCCAAAGTTATTAGAAACCCAAAATGTGCTTTTCCCATGGAAACATAGTCCTAACTTTAATGTAGAGTACAGCATACATGCAAAGACAAAGTAATGAGGAGAAATAAAGATATTTCTCCTTGTTATGCCAGCCTCATGTAAGCGCACTGTTTTGGTGCGAACCCAGGTTTACAGACTGTAGGATATTACATCAAAATCCATGGGCAGATGCACAGGAATGTCCATGCTGCACCCATGAAAAGCCTGCCCAGCGCACGGCAGAGCTATGCATTGCGTTAATTTTATTTTTACTAAACCACACAAAGCAGCACAAACTGGGCTTTGCATAGCTTAGTAAATCTCAACACACATTTTGCGTCTGGCTGCATCAAATAAGTGACGTGACCCTGATGCAAAATATTGGTAAATCTGGGCCTAAATCTGCCTTTTGCTCTATCACTTCCAGCCAGTAATTAGCATTTCAATAAGCGTTAATAAGGTTTGAACTTGCTTCCAGGACAAGGAAAGGGCTTATCTATGAGAGGTGTTGTTGTGCCCTTGACAGGATTGCTTTTGGGTTGGACCTAAGGGCTTCATTAACTTCATAGAGGCCCACCCTATCGCAAGCAGATGTAGCGAACATTCAGGCCTGAACCCTTCTTTTGTTCCCAAAGCTAGACTGGCCTCCATCACGGTGGGCCTCGTGTTCGCATGACAATGTCAGTTCCTGCTGCAGTGTCAAGACCTGCTTGACAGGTCTGCTGAGGTTTATCATATGACATTTGGGGTGCACTTCAGAGTGGCATCCCCTGTCATACGCAAAAGAAAGTTGACATTTGGGCAGGGCCCTTTTTTGTCCTGCCAGCCAGGCAGACCCAAACCACAGCGAGTCTCTTTTTGACATTACAGTGTCAAAGCCTGTTTGACAGGTCTGCTGGGTTTGGGTTTACACATTACATTTAGGACACACTTCAAAGGTGGGAAACAGAATGGCAAAACAATTTGTATGTATCCACTGTCTGATTTCTTAAAACTCAGCTTGTTCTACTAGATGTTTGTCTATGAGTTTGTTGGGGGGTACAGAGACTTCATAAAACTAGATTTTAGTGTTTGAAGTGACGATACTAGGATTACCAAAGTGCACTCCCCACACACACAGCCCTCAGAGCCCAAGTTCAGTGTGGCTGAAGACTTTGGTCATTTTGAAAACACCCAAAGTGCGTAGGGTTAGCCCCAGAAACCTTTACCCCATCGGTTAGGGCATCCCCAGGGCTCATTCCCACCCACTAGCGTCTGCCAGAAATAAAGGTAACCAATCTAGGCACCCACTTCAGAACACTGCTGGACCTGTGGAAGATCAGTAGAGGACTGAACTTGACCTCTGTTTAGGCGGCACGGAAAAAAAAAACTACAAGAGGGCTTTTTTTGCAACTGCCCAGCTGATCAGTGGCAACTGAACCGGGACTGGACTCTTCTCTTGGCTTCTGCTTGTTGCCCTGAGTGTCTTCGGAGGCATTAGAGGTGGACTCCTGTAGTGAATTGGGACTTAAAGGACTAAAGTCAGAAGGTAAAATCTTTGACCAGAACACACATGGTTGGTTCATCTGACCCGAACTCCATCGCAGTCAAAAATATTTTTCTTTTGGTGTCATTTTGCTTATTAAATTGTACTCTACTTTTCTAATTTGATTTGGGGTTTTTATTGTTTTACATTTTGACTTCATTACTGTTTTAGCACTGCATAAACACTTTACACATTGCCTCTAAATTAAGCCTGTCTTCTCTGTGCCGTACGTACCAGGTGGTTGAGCTCAGGTTAATTTACTGACATCATGGGTTCACCCTGACAAGGACTGTGATTATTGCTTCATGTAGGTGTTTATCACCCTCAATTAATAACCCAATTTCTTACAAATATTAATTCAAATAATTGAGGAGACCGAAATGTCAGCAACAATTTCCTGCAATATCATAGGCTAGAATTAATTTGCACTCAAAATTATTTCTTATAGAAATTCTTGAGAATCTGGAATGCCACTACATGTCATACACAACCCAAGAGCATGCGACAAATTTTGTTGATGTGGTATGCTACCAAAATGTCATTATATCTGCACTGTTCCATCTTTTTGTTCATGTCAATACACTCTCACACGGTCTTTTTACTTTCCTTATAATAACTAAAAAGGCCAATACTTTTTATACACACAAATATTGTATTTAACATAAAACAGTGAAAATAATTTGTCACACTGAAAAGCTACACATGTTTTAAATGGATAATTCACTGGCGAGTTTGTACACTTCTTTAGATCGCACAGCACACACTCTTCACAGCATATAAAGAGCAATCTTGAGCGGCCCGATCTATTGCATGCAGCAATATACTGGATAAAGCACCCCCTGCCAAACATTATAAGGGGGTCACTGAGTCACCAAGGACTTCCACCGCCACGTAGAGGATTGAGGCTGAAGGCTGAGTTCCTTTATACTGTTGTAAAACTCCGAGGTGACTTGGAATATCCTTATCATGAGTGCCAGGGGGTACTTTATCCCATACAATACATGGTCACACCGGTACCTTTCACACAAACTGCTTAAAACCGTGGTTCCTAGCTCTTTCATATGAAAGACAAAGCATGCTTGTAAACATGAAGAATAAATATAGAACCTCTTGGGCAAAATTAATCAGGATTAAAATTGCCAAATCCATCAACAAAGGAACCTCCGCTCTAGCTTGGCATGTCGCCTCAAACCCCCACCATTCAAGAAAAAAAATAGGTGACGCATTTTTCTCTGTTCAAGCAGCCAAACTATGGCATTCATTACCCCCAAACATAAGAGCCATGGATAATGATCTCATCTGCGGAAGACCACTCAAGAGTTGGCTCTTCCCCACATAACCACCATACTCAAACACGAATGTACAGCATCTCCCGGTGTTTGCATATATTTATAATTTAATTATATGAATGAATCTAGAAATGCATATTTCTTTGTACAAATATGTATATGAACTATGGTTTTAAAATATATATTCTTCGGGTCTGCTTAAAAAATGTATATATTACTTATGGTTAAATATATTATTCAATGCTTAACATGTTTATAGGTCACTGCATAGTTCTCATATCAATTATTTGATTAGATGCTTATGGGTCTCTGTTTTAATTATCTATCACAATATGTAAATATTATCTTTACTATTTTACCTTCAAGTGCTTCACTATTGAAATATTAAGGAAAAGATCAAATTAAAAAAAATTGTTATGAAAATACACAAATAAATTAGCTTTATTTACAGCAACACTTGAGAGTCTAAGTTTATACATTATAACTTTAAATCTCAATATATTATCTCCCTTATCCATGTATACCCTTTCTATGTAGTTATGTATCTATATATTAATTACTTCACTCCTACTATAGAATGGGAAAAACACCCTGGACTCTCTTCAATGTACTACTCTGTCTCACCCTATACCTTTCTTGATATATCCTCCCCCTCCATTCTTTGACTCATCCCAAACTTCATTCTACTGCTGGGATCTCCGGAATAACCCTTTCTAGACTCTTAGCTCCTTGGCTCACCCCAAACCTCATTTTACTATAAACCTGTCCCAAACAAGTCTTTCTAAATTCTTCTGTCATGTATCCCTCCTTTGACTAATCGTAAACCTCATTTCACTACTAAGATCTACCCAGTCCCTTCCTAGAGGCTCTTCTCTCCTACATCTCTCCTTTACTCATCCCAAACATTATCTTACTGCTATGACCTTCCAAAGAACACCTTCTAGACTCTTCCCTCTCCTACCCCTCCATTATCCCTTTTAATCCAACTAACAGATGTGCATGTCCACCACTCAAATTAACTCATATTTCCCTAAATGAATCCACCACTAATCCTTTTTGGGTTCCGTAGTAGCGTGCTACTCGCCAAAAAGCGATCCGACACCTCTTCAGCTTGCTTCGGCTTGCAAGTGCTATATAAATACAATTACATCAATAACCTGTTCTACATTTGTGGCAAAAAGATATCAGAAACCGTTCAATACAAGTCAGTTGTTTAAAAAAAAAAGCTGCAGTAGCTCAGAATGAGTAAAAACATGGAGAAAGATCCTAACTTTGTTATAATAATCTAAGGAATACAAAAAATAATAATGTTCTTTCTGCTAGTCACGGTAAGCTAGAAATGTAGAGCAAAAGAAAGACAAACAATGTTGCCTCAAACAGCTGCTCCATGACCTGACTGAACTCGACTGTAATATCTTATTACAGTTGAGTCCTCACGTCTTCCCTTTATAATCGACAACTGGTTAGATCACAAGTCACCGATTATAAAGAAATTAGAGACAGGAGTGGATACAGGAATTGCAGAATCCATGTATTATAAAGAAATATCACACAAAGTCCAACATTCGTGTACGTGTGAAACAGAAGAAGGATGGGGCTGATGTAGGTTAGTTTCTTGCCGCCTCTGCATGCATACAGGCTGGAGTGGCGCGCCGGCACGCCCTTTTGGAACCGCTGTTGTGCTCTATAAATCTTTTCATTCATTCATTCACTCACGTCCTCCCCTTCCAAAGGTCAGTGTTTTCACACATTATGCCTGGCTATTGGCTGTATTCGTCCACACCCTCCTCGACCACTCTGGATGGTCAGTGTGCATGTGCTAAACTTGTCGAAATGATGAAAAGTAACTTCAACTCTTCATCAGCGAGAACCATCTTCTAAACGGAGGTGTGACACAGCGGCCAGAGTGGCTGACTCCGGAGCGAGGAGCTCACGGTTCGAACCACGGCGCCGGCTGCAGTTCACCTCAGCACCATGTGACTCTAGGCAACAGCTCACTTTGGGACATTTTATCAAGAAATGGCGTTAAAATTATCGCCGCTTTAGCCGCAGAAAACTGCTGCTAAAGCGGCGATAATGGGCTTGATACTATGCCGCAGAAAATTCCCATAGAAGCCCATGTTCTGGTGTCAACATGGGATTCTATTGGAATTCTCTGCGGCATATTATCAAGCCCATTATCGCCACTTTAGCGGCAGTTTTCTGCCGCTAAAGCGGTGATAATTTTAACGCCGTCCTTGATAATATGCCCCTTAATCTCCCCGACGACTCCCAGACCCTCGAGACCCTTAGGGGTGATTAGTTTGTGCTTAACAAATACCGGGTTTAAATTGCTATGAATCAGGCTATAGAGAAGGTCACAGAAATAAAGTCATGGGCAATGGAAACCCGGCCTCCTCGATCTCCTTGACCTGACAGAGGAGTTTGGCAGTGGTGATCACAACATTCTATGCACCACACTTGAATCGAGACTAAAATAGTGCAAATCTCCCCTACATGGAAAGCTATCCGTGTGTAGCTACACTCAGTCACCAGAACTGGAGACCAGTTAACCCCCCTCACCATCATCAACTTTCAGAGTTCCTCAAGGCCTGTCCTGGTCTGCATGCTGTTCAGCCTGAACCTTCGACCCTTAGGTGACCCGGTGAAGCTCTGTGTGGGAAACCTATCAACACTTTGTTCCAAGTGTGCATCAGAAAATTGACCCAACCCCAGAACAAAAAGTTGAGTCAGAATTTGTATTAGTAGGAATAGCTTTCCCCCCCCCCATGGATAACGTCCCCCCATGGATAGCGCTCCCCCATCCCCCCCCCCCATGGATAGCGTCCCCCCCCATGGATAGCGCTCCCCCATCCCCCCCCCCCCCCCCAATGGATAGCGTCCCTTAGATGCACTGTTGGATTCCGAGTGAAAGATTGTAATCAAATGTTCATTGATGATCGGCTTCCAGTAATACACAGTTTCATTAACGACGCCGATTTCATTCCTTCAAGGATTTCTTAATTCAAGAAGAACCAAATGTTCATAGTTAAGAGCACTGCATTTGCAACATATTCCATGAATCCATGAATCAGATGAATCATGCAAATTTGAAATCATCCCAATGCATTGTGGGCTTCTTCAGCCCTTCATCAGGGATGTCAATTGCAAAAGAATCAATAGAAAAGGTGAGATGAAGTGAGGAAGCGACTGTCATGGCGCGGGAACGTCGATCGCCAAGGATAAGTATCGTGAGGGTGAAAACTTGATCAAGATCGATAGAAAGACTCATGTCGTGTGACGTCACTGTGCACCGCACACACAAAGGGCAGTCTTGTAGTGTGCATGACATCACCTAAGCTATAGGAGCGTGATGTCAAAGTACACCGGCTGACCTACTGTCAGAAAGGGATATCGCACAGCCTACCATTAATGGGAATCTTATGAGTGGAAGAAAACAGACCAGTGACGCCTTGGGAGTAAAACACTTGCGCCGAACATCCCACAGGACTCCGCACTAGAAGTAACAGAGAAACTACTGGTTCCAAAAGCAGGCCAGAGAACAGATACCAGTCGAATTCATCCTAGATGGTGCCCATGTGGTTCCGACACGAAGCATCTTTGAATATGAGGGCGATTTATTCCTACCGACCCACGGCACTTTCATGGGCAGCACCTGCGCCCCCAGTTTGGCATGCCTCTACGTGCACAACTTTGAGAGTAAATACATCTAGAACGAGGAGAACCTTTTTGTGATCCAAATGAGGCCATGGAAGAGGTGCGAGCATGTAGAGGAGACTGATCTGCATGTTTTGCTTTTCTGTCCCTCTTATAACAGGGCTCGTTATAAATGGATCATTTCCCTTTGCAAATTAAGAGGTCTTAGGGATTATAAGGAAGTTTTTAGACTATTAAAATATGATACGACCCCTGTGTTTGTCTTTGCCACTTCGAGATTTCTCCTCTCCATGTGGTTCGTAAGAAATGCAATGATCAAGGCAAACCATGTGTAGTATTATGTTGTTTTATCTACAGATCCACTGTTCCTCTCTTTGGTCATTAACTGTTTTTATTCTTGATATTGCTTTTTAAGCATATTTTAACTATCTTATCTATTGTTTTATGGCTGAGTATGTATTGTGAATTTTTATCATTGTATTTTTCTACTATATACCTGTGCTTTTATGGTTTTTGACCGAAATAAAGCTAATGATGAAATGATATCCTGGTGATCTGGAAGGCACCAAGAGGAAGCCATTGTCTTCATGAACTGTCTTAATATGAGTCACCAGGAGATGCCTCTCCTGGACCTGCCCATCTGCCCTGAAGAGGGAATCCTGAAAACGGAGATAGACGACAAAAAGAGTCTCTTAAGATTTGAGAGTTACCGCCCCCGCTCATTGAGGGATGGTCTACCCATAGGACAATTCCTTAGGCTAAGATGCAACTGTACGGAAACTACAAAATACAAGGAACATGCCAATATACTCAGCACAAAACTAAGAGAAAGACACTATCCGGAAAGCATAATAACAAGGGCAAAAAGAGAGCCATGAATCAAAAGAGAGCCATGAATAACAACAGAGAGGGGGGCGTGGCTAGCGAGCCACAATGGCGGACGCGACTCTCTAGAGCTCCGCTACCTTTTCCCCGACTTATCCTGTAGTCGGCGATCCTGCGGTGCTGTCCTCGCCACTGAAACCGGCCGCGGGGTGCTGTGCGACGGAGGAGGTGTTGGCGGAGACCCGGAGAGCTGTGGTACCGGACGACGGGCTGCGGCGCATCGGGGGCGCCCATGTTGGAGGCAGACGAGTGGCGGTTAGGCCGCGAGGGCCGCGAGGCTCTCGCGCGGAGCGCTGACTGGAGACAAACGCGGTGCGGCGGCGGCCGTTGGGAGCGGGCGAGCGGCCCGTGGGGGCAACCTTCCCCCGGTTGCGGCGCCGCGGCGAGGCTGTGGTAAAGAAGGCAGCGGACGCGCTGACACTGCGGAGTTGGAGACGCTGGGGGGCGCCCTGAGAAGAGCTGCCGCTGCTGGGAGCGCCCTGGTGCTGAGGGGCGTGAAGACCGGGCCCAGGAGGCGGCGCACCCAGGTACTGATCGGCGATCGCGGCCCGCTGGGGCAGCGGGCCTTCCCACGCTGGTGGACTGCTGAAGACTGGCCGCGCCGGCCTGGCGCTGAGAGGAGTGAGGAGACGCAGGACCCGAGTGGCGCCGGCCGCACTGTGCCCTACCTGTGAAAAACACGTGCCGCGCGGCGCTGCGGCCTGGGAACCCTCGAGGGCGCCATTCGCGGACACCCGAATGACTCCAGACCCCGCCTGTGCACACATGGGTGCGCCTTGAGGCCCTGCTGAGGTTCTTGCCCTGCCCGGACCCCATACGCCGCATTGGACCTCTAGCGCGGACGGACCGCCCGGCGGGCGGCTGCTGGGCGGGTGAGGACGGCCGCGGGTGCCTGTGGCTGGTCCCCGCCCACAGGGCCACAGACAGTGGCGCTGCTCCGGTGGAGCTAATCCGGAGTACACCGCTACGGCTACCATTGGGGTCGGCTCGGCCGGCGAGCCTGGGAGAGCTGCGAGATCTTAGTGTGGAGGGAGCGGGGCGGCCTGCTTGCCGCGGCTGTCCCTGCCCGCCCTAGCGGGGCATTTGGCGCTGTCGGGCGAAAGTGAAAGGAGCCCACTCGCGCCGTGACTACCTCTGCCCCGCTGGATCTGCGAGAGGAACTGTTGGCTGCGCTGCGGCGTGAAATTGGGAGACCGGCGCCGGCGGAGAGGCGAAATTGGCGGAGAGTGAAGGTACGCTTGGAGATCTGCCCTGCAGGGGGGCGTCAGTGTCCCTGCCTGAGGCGACCCCGCCCGGCCGCTGCTGACCGCCCAGGGAGATGGCTGCCCTCTGTGCGCTGGGACGCGCTGCCTCGCCTGGCTCCCACTGGGTGTGACGCCGCGACTGCAGGCCAAGGGGGACTGGACCGTGGGCTGGCGGCCAAGATGTACTCCATGCTGGCCGCAGTAGAGAAAATAGGGACAACCTTGGAGCAAACTAGGACGTCCCTGGAGAGCCGCATCGATAAAGTCACCTCGGACTTCACGCTCCTCCACGCTGACCACCGCAGGCTGGCGGACACGGTTGCCACCCAGGGGCAGACGTTGTCGGAGATGCAGCCGGTCGCTCGCAGCCACGCAGCTTCCCTACAAGACATGCTGGATCGTATTCACGCCTTAGAAGACAGGGCGGAGGATGCTAAAGGGCGCTCCCGCCGCAATAATGTCCGTGCCCTGGGCCTGCCGGAGGGCGAAGAAGGGCGAAACCCAGAACAATATGTGGAAGACTGGCTGCGGGAGGTCATGCCGCCTGGGAAGCTGTCGACTCACTTCGAGGTGGAAAGAGCTCATCGTGTGCCTGCTCAGAGGCCGCCGCCGGACGCCCGGCCGCGCCCATTCCTGTTCAAGCTGCTCAACTATAGAGACAGGGACGCCATCCTCAGAGAGACCCGTAACATGAATGGTCTGTCGGTGAGCGGCAGTCAAGTGATGCTTTTCCCGGACTACACCACGCTGGTGCAGCGCCGCAGAAACAATTACATGGCAGTGAAACGCCAGCTTCGTGAGCTGGCGCTGCCGTATTCGCTGCTGTTCCCTGCTCGGTTGCGTGTGGTCGAAAAAGGAAAGACTCACTACTTTGACTCCCCGGCGGAGGTCTGGGCCTGGCTCGAGGAGAAGGGACTATGGACTGGGCAGAGGCCGGCAGACCCGGGCGACGGAGCCCGCCCCAGCAGAGGCGGCAGACGTCGTCAGTGACGTGGAGCGGCGCGAGGGATGCCGGCGCGGTCAGTAGCTCCAACGCCGGAGAAAATGCGACAAGAGCGTCGGACAGTGCTGCAGGCGGTCACGACACTGGCCAGCCCGAGCCGGATGGACTCATCGGACCAGGAAGGGCGACTTGAGGTGCTGGTGAGTGGGTCAACGTCTCCGACGACATCCCTCTCCGAGGCCTTCGGTGGGCCGGTGGTTACCCCACAGACTGCTGATGGTATCCTGGACTGAGAGATGGCCTGAGGACTACTGCTGGTGCAAGTACCATGAAATTGACTTATGTCCCTGGGGAGGCAGAGGGTGAGTTTGGGCCCTTAACTGATCTGGTGGTCCTCCTGACCTGGGTGGGGGATCTGTTGTGGTCACGGCTGCTCGCGCAGGATGGGTTTCCCTTGAGGGCAACAGTAGATCTGGGTGGCTCCCGGCGGGCACTTGCCTGCGCCTCACTGGTCGCACCGCCCATCACTGGCAAGCACTTCATAGAGGCACACCACACTTAGATGGCACATGGGGACACCGGTGGCGAACATTCCTCCGCACGTCAATACCCCCAGGTCACACCCTGACCTAGTTTCACCCGCGTAGGGTTACGTAAGTTTGGACGGGCACACTTGTGCGCTTCGCCCCAGCCGTTATACACTTGTTATTGTTAGGTTACTATTGTTACCTCAGATCACAGCTACCTTCCTACACCGCAGCGCACACTGGCTGCCACTTGCACCGCGCCCGGTCCCCCCCGCGCCCTGACGCGGGTTAACATTATTACATGGAACATACGGGGTATGCACACTCCCACGCGGCGGTACTCTGTTTTCGCCTACTTGCAGCGCCACTCAGCCGCACTATTACAGGAGACACACATGATGCAGCCAGAGTTAGAGAAGTTGCGACGGCGCTGGAGGGGCCAGGTGTATGGCACGGTGTACTCAGCACAGGCTAGGGGCAAACTCGTGTGGGTCAGAGCGGGCGTCCCCTTTGTCAGCGAGGATGTGTCTGTGGACACTGAGGGTAGGTACACATTAGTACGGGGAACGCTGAACGGCCAGGCTGTATTATTGGCTTCGATCTATGCCCTGAACGTTGACCAGATACCCTTCCTCGCGCGTCTGTCGCTAGAGGTGGCGCCATACGCCGGTATCCCCTGGCTGCTTGGAGGGGACTTTAATTCTGTCTTAGATGTGCACCTGGACAGGTCGTTCCCTCCGCTCCGCGCGACGGCCGCTGCCTCCACGGCCCGTGTGCGTTGGTTGACTGGCTTTCACAGTGGGGGGTGCTGGATATTTGGCGTACTCGGTGCCCCACGGATCGAATCTACTCTTATTATTCCTCTACGCACGATCTGCATGTGCGGTTGGATAGGATGGTAGGATCCCCGGCGCTGCTGCCACTGGTGGAGAGCGTAGAATATCTGGGGCGCACGCACTCTGACCATAACCCCCTGAGGCTCCGACTTAGCTGGGAGGCGGGTCGTCCTCCCATACCCACTTGACAACTCCAGCCCACGGCGCTGGAGGACCCGGACTTCCGCTCGTCGGTGGAAACCGCGCTCCTCTCCTATTATGAGCTCAATGAGGGCACAGCGAGCGACGCACGGGTGGAATGGGATGCGCTCAAAGTAGTGATCCGTGGTCATTGCTTGGGGACCACATGGAATATGCGGAGGCAGATAGCGGGGTCGCTCACCCGTCTTGAATCCCGGCTGCTTCAGCACGAGCGGGAGGGAGAGGGGGGCGGTGCACGAGCACAACAGTTGGCGGACCTGCGCGCCGAACATGCTGAGCTCCTGGAACGCCTGAGGTGTCTGAACTATGCGGCACACACGGCCCGCACACATGCATCGGCTGACAGGGCGGGCCGACTGCTTGCCTGGCTCTTGAGGCAGGAGGCGACCCGCGCCCCGGTCGCGGCGATACGTACACCAGGGGGAGAGCTCGTGTGCACCCATCGGGACATTCATAGAGTCATGACAGACCATTTTACACAGCTGTACCGTGCGCGAGGGCACTGCTCGGGGAGGATCTCGAGCGGTTTATAGGGCAGGCGTGACTGCCTACGGTCACGGCTGAGCATACGGAGGCCCTCAACTGTCCTCTTACACTGGAAGAGATAGGAGACGCCATCTCCTCAATGGCATCTGGGAAAACTCCGGGCCCCGATAGGTTGCCCACGGAGTTTTATAAAGCCTACCATGAGCATCTGGTGCCGCACCTCCTCGGGGTATATAGGGCGGCGGTTGAGGCGGGCGCACTACCTCCCTCGATGAGTGAGGCCTATTTGGTGTCCCTGCCCAAGCCGGACCGGGACCCCACAGACCTGGGCTCCTACCGCCCGCTGGCGCTTCTCAACACCGACTGCAAGATCCTGGCTAAGGTGCTGGCGGAGCGCTTGGCGCCGGTGGTTGCACACTTAGTCCATGCCAACCAGAATGGGTTTGTGCCGAAGCGCAGTATGTCCTTGAACCTGAGGAGATTTTTCAGGGTGGCGGCAGACAGTACGCAGGAGTGGCCCAGGGCAGGCTGCCTCATATTAGACCTGGAAAAGGCATTTGATTGCCTGGAATGGCGGTACCTGTCGGCACTTCTGCTGCGTTTTGACCTTGGCTTGGAGTTTCTGCAGCTGGTGGGCCTCCATTCCAAAGACCCTAAGGTGCGGGTGCGACTGGGGCCGTACATATCCGCCGCCATACCGAACTGCAGGGGGACCCAGCAGGGATGCCCGCTGTCGCCGCTCCTGTTCGCTTTGGCGATGGAGCCCCTGGCAGCGGCTATACGCGAGCGGACGGCGGCTGGCATACCCCTGGGGGGCACTATACATCAGGTGTCGCTTTATGCCGACGATCTGTTGGTGTATGTGTGGGACATTGATGACATTCCACCTCAGCTGGCCCACGTCCTGCGAGATTTTGTCGCCCTTTCGGGGCTCCGGGTGAACGCCAGCAAATCCTACCTTTACGCGTTCGGCGAGGGGAGGCAGGACCCTGGTTATGTCCTAAACGGCACCAGAGTACAGTGGAGGGGTGACACCTTCCGGTACCTGGGACTCCGCATATACCGTCAGCCGGCGGACCTAATTGACGGTAACCTGGGCAGGGCCTTCACGGCCATCAAATCCCAAGTGCGCTTCTGGAATACGCTTCCGCTCACGGTCACGGGCAGAGTGGCGCTGTCCAAAATGGTGGTCCTCCCGCGGCTCCTGTACTATTTCGCCAACCTGCCTTATTACATCCCGGCGGCCTTCTTCGCCAAGCTGTCGCAAACCCTTAGGGACTTCATCTGGGGGAATAGCCGACACAGGATGTCCCTCAGGAAACTCTACCTCCCAACAGATCAGGGAGGGTTAGAGGCACCCTGCTTCGAGCATTACTACCTAGCGGCCCAACTGCAGTGGATAGCGAGCTGGTTGGCGGATAGGGGTCGCGAGGACACTGCGTTTATGGGCCCACCGTATACACTTGAGCAGTTGTTGGTGCTCTTCCACCCGGCCTCCAGGAGTGCGGCCCCAGCCCCGCTCCTCCTTGCAGTGGCGTATCGCTGTTTCCGCAGGAGCCTATTCCTTACTCCGCACGTACTCTCGTATGCGCCAGCGCTGCCATTGGAAGGTACCCCCAGTGGAGGGGGACCGCTTACTGCCCTTGCGCTTACACAGTGGCGAGAGGCGGACATCCAGACCCTAGGAGATCTGTATCGAGACGGACAGCTCCTCTCGTGCGACTTGCTGGTGGAAGAAGGGGGCCTACCGCCCAGACAGTTCCTGACCTATCACTCCTTAGTACGGACCTTGGGCGCCCGGTGGGGAGATATGGCTATGGAGCCCGGCCAGCACCTAACTATACAGTACTTGCACGTCCTGGGAAGGGGCTGCCACCTGATTAGGTGGTTTGCGGCATCGTTGCGGTCGCACGCGGCGATTTCCCTGGAACCTCTTAGGCACAAATGGGATGTGGACCTAAGGAGGCAGTTGACGGACAAAGAATGGGAACACATACTGAAAAGCCCGGTGCGCATCCCCAGAAACATGCGCCTCAGACAGATACAATTATTCGTCGTCCATAGGGCATATCTCACTCCCGCGGTCCTTAATAGTTACTACTGTCACGCACACGCAAAGTGTCCTAGATGCGCTACACCGGGGGCTGACATCATACATATGCTATGGGGCTGCTGCAAATTACACTCCTACTGGCGCGCAGTTTACGACTCCCTGCACACTATCACGGGGAGGGACATATCCTTTGACTGGGTGGTCTACCTATTGCATCATTTTCGCAGGACGAGCACGACTAAGGTGACATATCGGTTCCTGGATTTAGGGCTCGCGGTTGCCAAGCGCCTCATAACCAGGCGGTGGAAGGCACAGGACCCGCCCCACCCGCGGGCGTGGGGGCGCTCACTCGTTGCATGGGCCGGAGCAGAGGGGACTGCTATTAGGCGGGAGGAGACACTAGGGTTGAGGAAGATGCCCATAGCCGCGCAATGGGAGGAGATGCTTCAGGCGCTCAGACATGCTGAGGTGGGGGATGGGAGGGGTGAGCAGGGGGGGGAGGCGACGTCAAGCCGGGCAGCGGACACTCCGCCGGAGTGACCCTGTAGGGTTCCACACACAACACGCACCCGCACTGGGTGAGAGGGGACAATGCATCCGGACGCGTGATGGCGCGCTGCAGCTTCGTCACTCACTGCAATCGGGGGAGGGGGGGACTACACGGGGGGCAGGGATAGCGATAGGCACACTGGAGCTGGTCTACTGTGGAGGTGGTTGCGGTTCTTTCTGTTTGTTTTCTTATCGTTTCTGGACAGTGGCTGCGGATGCGGCTGCGGGACTCACCGAGATATGCTGATGAGCCCACGCGGGGGGAGGCGGGACTGCATATATCAATATTTGAGATTACTGCCTTTTTAGGGGTTCAATGCAGTGGGGTGGAGCTCATCCAGCTACGACCTAATTATGTATCCTTTCAGTACGCTATGCACTAATGTTCTACCCAGGGAGCTCGTATGCTACTGTACCGAATGTCTGTATTGGTGTTTGACAAAATAACAAAACTAATAAAAACAGATTTAAAAAAAAAAATGAATAACAACAGAGAGGCCTTGAGACATACAACAGAAAAACACATGAACCCAGACATATTTACGTGGTTACATTCACCCCAATATCAAACACAGTGAAAAAAAACTGGTTGTAAAACACTGGAGCATCTTAAACACGGGGAATTTGAGAATGACATCCCCTATGTTCGCATACAAGCAAAGTCAGAATGTACGGGATGTGGTCGCACACACACGCCCAAAAACAAAGAACCCGGTGCAGTCACCACAGAGGCTCTGGAACCCCCCCCTCCCCCTCGCTGGTTATATAACCCATGGGTGGATGTGGAGCGCTGAGCCGATAACCATAGAGAACACGAGCATGCCAGAAAGTACCATATATATAACACCAAACACGATATTACCGAGGGCATACAAACACAAACCCATCTCCCCCCTCCTCCCTTACCTGGACAGTGTCCGATAGATGGGACGGCATAGCGCTCTATACACAATACACTCAGGACAGATAACAATCTATGGACTGTGCACAGTGAGAGATGACATCATTAGCACACAGGTGATAGTGAATGTAATAAGACAGAATCTTGGTTTTCCATCCTCATCCCTCCCAGATTAAGGCCTGGGTTGGGAGTAGCTGGCACCACACTGGTTAATCTAAACTGATAGAGCGGACACTAGGGGGAACGCGCCCCTTCTGTATGCATCGAGAGCCGGTGGTATAACCTCGCTTTTGACCTGGGGGTCTTACTTTCGCCAACTTCATCCTTCACGTTTTGTAGAATGGTGACACAATAGTGAAAAGACACCCTACAAGTGACCACAACTCCCAGGATCCTCCGGGCGTGTGTACGAGCATGGGCTCTGCACGCCGGAGGGTCTGGAAGACACGTGCACGTGCGCACAAAGAAAGAGCGCATCACACACAGAAGGAGCAGACACCCCCTCCCGTTCGAGCCGACAGTTGGCGCCCCTCTCTCAAACTTTGGAGCGGCAGCGAGACTGGACTCCATACAAGACTCCATACAAATGAGAGAACATTACCCCCCGCCAGCATCTCTCCGGGTCTTCAAACTCACCATCAGGGGGCAGCATCAGGAGGGGAACAGCCCCCTCGCGGGCCTTTAAACAGGAAAGTTCTCCGTCTGTGCCATCGTACCAGGCGGCTGTTTCGAAGGGGCGCGGCAGGATGAAAGTGGGCTCTCTGCTTTGACGAGGTGAGTAAATAACGTGTTCGCACACAGGAGGCCCTAAGAATTCTCATACGTGGCAAATGAATTAAGGTCTCAATACTAGAAGCGTCATGACTAATGTTTGCTTATATAATGTTTCTTTTATGAAAACCCTACTGTTGTACATCGCCCTATAAACTAGAGTGTGACCGCAGGAGAGGCCCACCCTAAACGACCATGTGGCAATTAGCCCTTTATGACTGGGTAAAAACACGCTCTGTTTCTCCACGAGCGTACTGTGTCACATATGCACGCTGCGTCTTTTAAATGCGTTCACGTCGCTTCCTCACATTTGATTATTGTCTAAACTGTGATCGGTTTTTTAACAATAAAAATCTTGAGGCTCTGAATATAGGAAGAATAACCCTTCATAATCTAAAGAAGAGATTAATGCACATGGGAGCTTTCCCGCTGCTATACATAAGTCTTACTGCTGCCCTTTTTATCAATTCCCAGGTGAATCTTTAAAAAATCCTATTGGAGAGGTAGGTCCACTCTGCTCTATACATCCATGGTTACCCTGCACTGACTCTTTGTGGGGTAGCGACACATATCCCCTGATGAATGCCTTAGGCCATTCGGCTAGTTATGGGCAGAAACGTGTTGGCGTGATATCTTCTACTCAGTGACCCACATAGGGCTTAAACCAATATATGCCTCCGGAGTCTACCTTCCGGTCATTTTTAGTAAGCCTAGGATACCACCGTAATAAAGGAAACTTTCTGGTTTATCCTGTCTTTTTTTAATGAAAAAAACGGGATCTGAGCTTTATCCAGAAAAGATAAGTAATATCTAAGAACTCCCTCCGGTCAGCCCCCTCCTGAAGTTGAGTCCACCCGGATAGCACCATATCACCAGGGTGCAACGGGGTGGCAAATGACGAAGCATGTCACATTACGCGAGTGAGCCATCCTTGACAATTCTTGTAATTGACTTAATACAGAGAATCAATGAGGTAGTATGGGTAGATAGCCGAGATTGCTCCACCCTGAGCCTGTATATTTTTGCCTCAAGCCAACTAGGCATAGAGTGATATACCAGGGTGTCACGCCATCTTTGTGTTTTTTTATGTGTGTGTGCATTCCACCCTTGAATGGTCAGTGTGTACATATATGCATGGCGAGAGACTGTACGAGTGCATGCAACCTTTGAATGGTCAGTGTGTACACATATGCATGGTGATGGACGGTGCGAGTGCATGCCACCTTTTAATGGTCAATGTGTACACATATACATTATTATGGACTGTGCGAGTGCATGCCACCCTTGAATGGTTAGTGTGTACACATGGCATGGTAATGGAATATGCGAGTGCATACCACCCTTGAATGGTCAGTGTGAACACATATGCATGGCAATGGACTGTGCGAGTGCATGCCACCCTTGAATGGTCCGTCTGTACACATATGCATGGTGATGGACTGTGCAAGTGCATGCCACCTTTGAATGCTAAGTGTGAACACATATGATTGGCAATGGACTGTGCGAGTGCATGCCACATTTGAATGGTAAGTGTGAACACATATGCATGGCAATGGACTGTGTGAGTGCATGCCACCTTTGAATGTTCAGTGTGTACACATATTCATGGCAATGGTCTATGCAGGTGCATGCCACCTTTGAAGGGTCAGTGTGTACACATATGCATGGTGATGGACTATGCGAGTGCATGCCACATTTGAATGGTCAGTGTGTACACGTATCATGCCTGGTGATGGTCGGTGCCACCCTTGAATGGTCAGTGTGTACACATATGCATGACGATGGACTGTGCGAGTGCATGCCACCCTTGAATGGTCAGTGTGTACACATGCATGATGCTGAACTGTGCAAGTGCATGCCACCTTTGAATGGTCAGTGTGTACACAAATGCATGGCGATGGACTGTGCGAGTGCATGCCACCTTTGAATGGTCAGTTTGTACACATATGCATGGCGATGGACTGTGCGAGTGCATCCCACCTTTGAATGGTCAGTGTGTACAAATATCATGCCTGGTGATGGTCGGTGCCACCATTGAATGGTGTGTCTGTGCACAAGGCATGCATGGCGATGGACTGTGCGAGTGTATGCCACCTTTGAATAGTCAGTGTGTACATGTATCATGCCTGGTGATGGTCGGTGCCACCCTTGAATGGTCAATGTGTACACATATGCATGGCGATGGACTGTGCGAGTGCATGCCACCTTTGAATGATAGTGAGTACACATAGAAGGTGATGGGCATTACTTGTGGGTATACTGACCCCACATCATGAAAAGCCAGACATAATGGGCCTCTTGTAGGTATCACTGCCGCCCCCAACCCCTCTTCCCACCACACTCACACAGACGGATAGCCAGGCGTACCTCGTTGTTTGTGTCTCCAGAACTGGCTCCTCTTTGCAGTGCAGGCCACGCTCTGCAAGTAGTCTGGCTTCTCTCCCTTGAAATAGCACCTCTCTGCAGGCAGTGCTGGCTCCTCTATGCAGTGATGGGCCCTCTCTGCAGCCAGTGCCGGCTCCTCTCTGCAGTGCTGGCTCCTCTCTGCAGTGAAGACTCCTCTTTGCATGCAGTGTTGGCTCCTCTATGCAGTGTTGGCTCCTCTATGCAGTGATTGGTCCTCTCTGCAGACAGTGCTGGCTCTTCTTTGCAGTGTTGACTCCTCTCTGCAGTGTTGACTCCTCTGTGCAGTGCTGACTCCTCTGTGGAGTGCTGGCTCCTCTATGCAGTGATTGGTCCTCTTTGCAGTGCTGGCTCCTCTCTGCAGTGCTGGCTCCTCTCTGCAGGCAGTGCAGACTTCTCTCCGCAGTGGTGGCTCCTCTCTGCACACAGTGCTGGCTCGTCACTGCAGGCAGTGCTAGCTCCTCTCTGCAATGCTGGATCCTCTTTGCAGGCCGTGCTGACTTCTCTCTGCAGGGCTGGCTCCTCTCTGCAGTGCTGGTTCCTCTTTGCAGTGCTGGCTCCTCTCTGCAGGCAGTGATGGCTCCGCCCTGCAGGCAAGGTAACCCCTCTATGCAGTGATGGCTCCTCTCTGCAGCCAGTGTTGACTCCTCTATGCAGTGCTGGCTCCTCTCTGCAGTGCTGGTCCTCTCTGCAGGCAGTGCTGACCCCTCTATACAGTGCTGACTCCTCTCTGCAGGCAGTGCTGACTCCTCTATGCAGTGCTGGCTCCTCTGCAGTGCTGGCCCCTCTATACAGTGCCGACTCCTCTCTGCAGTGGTGACTCCTCTCTGCAGGCAGTGTTGACTCCTCTCTGCAGGCAGTGCTGACCTCTCTGCAGGGCTGGCTCTTCTCTGCAGGCAGTGTTGACTTTTCTATGCAGTGCTGGCTCCTCCCTTCCGTGTTGGCTCCTTTGTGCAGTGTCAGCTAAATTCCTCGGTGCGGGCTCCTGTTTGCGTGCCTCGACTCTGCAGTGCTGGCACCCCTGCACAGCTGTTCCAGTCTCTGCAGGCCAGCTCCTCTCTGCAGTGCTGGCTTCTCTCTGCAGCGTCGGCCCTTCGATGCAGTGTCGGATTCTCTCTGCAGTGCTGGGTCCTCTCTGGAATGGATTGCTGGGTCTTCTCTGCAGTGCTTGCTCCTCTCTGGCGCTGCCTTTTCTGTGCAGTGCTGGCCCGTCTCTAGAATGGTGGGTCCTCTCTGCAGTGTCTGCCCCCCTCGGCAGGGCTGCCGCCTCTTGAGTGCCGGGTCCTCTCTGCAGTAAGCCTCCTCTCTGCAGTGCCTGCCCCCCTCTGCCGGTCTGGCGCCTCTTGAGTGCCCGGTGGTCTCTGCAGTGCAGGCGCCGCTGCAGTGCAAGCGCCCAGAGGCCCCACTCCTCCCGGCGAAGCACTACACCTGCTAGTAGCTGCCCTGTGGTTGCTGTGGCCTCATACAGCCTGACCCTGCACGGGAGCTCTCCAGGGTGCTGAAAGGCGCCTCCTCTGCGCAGGCGCAGCAGTCCCTGTGCGTCAGTGTGTGGAGAGTGATGAGCAGGGCGTGATCCGACCAATCACGGCAGCGCTCCGTGGGATTTAACTGAGACAGGGGGCATGACGGGGAGCTAGAGATAATGGGTAAGAAGTGGCAGCAGGTAGAGAGGAGAGACAAACAGTTACAGGTAGAGAGAAGAGACGCAAGCGAAGGGGAAAAAAGAGTACAGCGTGTGACCGAGGAAAGAAGACCGAGAGAAGCCAGGAAGTGAATGGGCGAGAAACGGAGAAGCGAGGCCCAGACATACTGGTCCTATTGAGAAAAAAGAAGCACCCCAAGATAAAATGCTACAAGCTTCTGGCCTGGAGCCCCCCCTAGTAGAATATCGGCTCACGCTGAACCCTCCCGCCGCCCCTACACCCCACACAAAGGTCAACTAATGACCACGGACAGTCAGTGACCAGAGGTGAAGGCTGGACAGGAGAGCAGGAACTGGGCAGTCCGAGGTGTCACCTTGGCCGTGTGAAGGTCACAAAACTACAAGTTGGACACTTCCTTGGAGAAATCTCAAAGAGGGCAAAGAAGGGAGCAGAACACGTGTCACTCTGTGAAGGGGCAGAACACCTGTCACTCTGTGAAGGGGCAGAACACCTGTCAATCAGTGAAAGAGCAGAACACCTGTCACTCTGTGAAGGGGCAGAACACCTGTCAATCTGTGAAGGGGCAGAACACCTGTCACTCTGTGAAGGGGCAGAACACCTGTCAATCAATAAAGGGGCAGAACACCTGTCAATCAATGAAGGGGCAGAACACCAGTCAATCAGTGAAGGAGCAGAACACCTGTTAATCAGTGAAGAAGCAGAACACCTGTCACTCTGTGAAGAAGCAGAACACCTGTCACTCTGTGAAGAAGCAGAACACCTGTCACTCTGTGAAGGGGCAGAACACCTGTCACTCTGTGAAGGGGCAGAACACCTGTCACTCTGTGAAGGGGCAGAACACCGGTCACTCTGTGAAGGGGCAGAACACCGGTCACTCTGTGAAGGGGCAGAACACCGGTCACTCTGTGAAGGGGCAGAACACCGGTCACTCTGCGAAGGGGCAGAACACCGGTCACTCTGCGAAGGGGCAGAACACCGGTCACTCTGCGAAGGGGCAGAATACCGGTCACTCTGCGAAGGGGCAGAACACCGGTCACTCTGCGAAGGGGCAGAACACAGGTCACTCTGCGAAGGGGCAGAACACAGGTCACTCTGCGAAGGGGCAGAACACGGTCACTCTGCGAAGGGGCAGAACACCGGTCACTTTGCGAAGGGGCAGAACACCTGTCACTCTGCGAAGGGGCAGAACACCTGTCACTCTGCGAAGGGGCAGAACACCTGTCACTCTGCGAAGGGGCAGAACACCTGTCACTCTGTGAAGGGGCAGAACACTGGTCAATCTGTGAAGGGGCAGAACACTGGTCAATCTGTGAAGGGGCAGAACACGCGTCACTCTGTGAAGGGGCAGAACACGCGTCACTCTGTGAAGGGGCAGAACACGCGTCACTCTGTGAAGGGGCAGAACACGCGTCACTCTGTGAAGGGGCAGAACACGCGTCACTCTGTGAAGGGGCAGAACACGCGTCACTCTGTGAAGGGGCAGAACACGCGTCACTCTGTGAAGGGCCAGAACACGCGTCACTCTGTGAAGGGCCAGAACACGCGTCACTCTGTGAAGGGCCAGAACACTGGTTGTTGGACAGGCCTCACAGACGGCTTGCTCCCTCCCCGCACGACAGGGCCCGAACTCCGGCCCACCTGGCATATCCCCGCGACAAGCACCCGTACTTCGTCTCCCGACGGACCCTCTGCCCTCGGACCCCTACTCATCACGGGGTCCAGCCCCACCGGCTTTCCCGGCCCGGTCAAGCCGCCCTCTTGGGCCCTGCACCATGCGGCCGCATGGCCTCACCTCGACCCTAACCCCGTGCCTGGCCGGCCCCGACATCCCGGCACCACCATCCACCCAGGAGGTGAGCGGACCACTTGGCAGGTCAATGGGAGAACGAAGTGTCAAGGGCTCTCCCCCGCCAGGTGCCGATCGCCCCCAGCTCCCCCAGGCACTGGCTCCACCCCCTGCTGGGTGTCTGGACACCTTCATCCCGGACCCTCCGACCTCCAAGTGCGAGGGTCCGGACATCAAAGGGCACCAGCCCTATAACTGAGGCAGCTCCGGAGCAGGAAGGCAGTTGTATCCTGGAGTCGAGAGACACCGAGTGAACTCAACCTTGACGGTCTACTGGCGCTGCCGTAGCCGCTCTTGTGAACCATCGTCCTGCCTGCTGGCGCTGCCGCGGCCTTCTGCAACATTCATCTTCCTGGGACCTGCTGGCGCTGCCGCGGCCCGTTGTAACGACCATCCTCACCGGGACCTGCTGGCGCTGCCGCGGCCTTCTGCAACAGTCATCTTCCTGGGACCTGCTGGCGCTGCCGCGGCCCGTTGTAACGACCATCCTCACCGGGACCTGCTGGCGCTGCCGCGGACCGTACATCTTCCGGGGACCTGCTGGCGCTGCCGCGGCCCGTTGTATCGACCACCCGCACCGGGACCTGCTGGCGCTGCCGCGGTCCGTACCACCTAACCACCAAGCTCGAGGATTGTGAGCTCATCATCATCTCATCCGAACTACCTGATTGGTAAATAGACTGTCCCGCTACCCCCTTCCCTACCTTGCGAGACTCTAATCGAGGGGACCCCTGAGTCCAGACCTCCTTGTACCATTCAACCGTATCTTAAATAAGTGCTTATAAAGAACACTGAACCTTATCCGTGTGTGGTATCTGTCTGTGGGGGGGGAAGTTACTCGTCTGTACGATCGCTGGAGACGGCTCTCCCCGGAGACCTCTCCCCCTGACCCCGGCCGGCCCTCCCGGTCCGTCTACCTTTTCTAACATTGGTGGCCAGTGGCGCGATCCGAATCAACGCGTAATCGTACAGAGAGTAGCTCACCCCACGACATAAGCACGATGTCGACCAAAGATAGCAGCTCCACCGAGAAATTCCAAATGGAAAAATTAGAAGAATACAACCACCGCGAACTGAGACAATTTTGCATAGAACTTGGCATTGCTACCACAGGCCTGAGTACCAAGGATGATCTAAAGCGCGCTCTTGAGTCATGGACAGAAACTGGGGTCACAGGACCCCCCGACCAAAGCAGCGTCACACCAGACCAAAACAGCACCACACCAGAGGGGAACGCCACGGCTCCCGAGGAGCGGGGAACGGGCCTCTCACAAGAGGAGATCCGAGAAAGAGACAGAGTCAGATTACACGAGTTGGAGATGGCACGACTCAAGATGGATGGGGAACTCAAGTTAGCTGAACAGAAACTCAACCTCGAGCATATGCGGCTTCGAGAGGAACGAGAAGAAAAGCAGAGACAGAGAGAGCTGGAAGAGAAAAAAATAACGCTCGAGCACGAGCGCCGACTAGCGGAAATCGAACTGCGCAAACAGAATAAGGAACTGGGGGTGCCTGAGCGACCACACACCCCGGGGCCAAGTGAGAAAAAAGTTCACATCCCCAAGGATGTTGTCCGCGAATATGTCCGAGAAGACGACATACAACAGTGGTTTAAAGCCTATGAGATCGCAATGACCTCCCACCGGATCGACCGGAGTGATTGGGGAGCCGGACTTTGGGGGAGATTTATCAACGAGGGTCGCGATGCCCTGCTGCAGCTCCCCGATCACCAAATGTCGTCCTACGACCACATGAAGGCTGCCCTCCTCACCCGCTACGGCCTCACGCCCGAGATGTACCGCCAGAGGTTCAGAGATTGCACCCGGATCCCAGGTACAACTTGGGTAGAATACGTGAACTATTTCAGCCGGGCCTTCGAGGGTTGGATCAAGGGAAGTCAGGTCACCACCTACGAACAACTCTTCAACCTTATGGTATGGGAGCACCTGTCAAACAACTGTTTCGTCGAGCTCAGGCAGCACCTACTCGACAGTAAGCTGACTGACCCCCGGCAGCTCGCCGCCGAAGCTGACCGGTGGGAAAGCACCCGAGTGGGCCGGAGAGGGCCACACGACCAGAACAGAAGCAACCAAGGCCAGCACCGTCCTCGGGGAGGAGGAGGGGGCCAGGGGCGAGGGAGAGACGCCTTATCAGCAACACCCGTGGCCAGCACCCCGCCTCCGGCCGGCCGGGGCAACCCCCCGTTGCGGCCTGGGTACCGAGCCAACGTCACGTGCCACCGGTGCCAGCGACTAGGCCACTACGCCAATGACCCGAACTGCCCGCTAAACCAAACACCCAAGCCCCGCCAGGTAGCTGCCGCTGCCCTAGGGGAAGAGCAATCATCGGAGGGACCCGAAGAGTACGAGCCGGCCCAGCAAGGGTGGGAACCGGCCGCCATGGTCCTGGCGTGCTTAGGGGGAAGAGACATGGTTCCGCGGGCTCCCCTACCCGCCAACACCAGAAAATACGGTCAGTGGGTGACCATTAATGGACAGAGAGCCGAGGCCTTGCGTGACACCGGCGCCAGCGTGACGGCCGTCCGCTGTCATCTGGTGAAGCCCGAGCAGATCCTGCCGAACATTCTCTGCCCCGTCCGCTCGGCAGATAACTCTGAGAGTATGTGTAAGATGGCCTGCGTCCCGTTTGAATGGGGAGGGGTCTCCGGCCTACTGAAGGTGACGGTCCGGGACGATGCCCCCGTGGACTGCCTCCTGGGGAATGACCTCGAGAGTTCCCCGTGGGCCACCGTCGAGAAAAGAGAGCACCTGGGGATGCTGGGCCTCCCGGACTGGGCCTGCATAACCACCCGATCCATGGCCGCCCGTGCCGGCCCCCGATCAGAAGAAACCGAATGGCCAGCACCTCCGCCCCCGGTTGCCCCCGTAGAGGACAACGGCGAGTCCGACCTCCCGGACCCGACTACCGAAGAAGACGCGCAACACCAGGACCTTCCGGATCTGGCTCAGTGGCGTCAAGAAGGGGGGCCCACCCAAGAACAGTTCCGCCAGGAACAAAAGACCTGTCCCTCCCTCGAGGGACTCCGCCAACAAGCCAGTACCCAAAACGCCGGGGACACCACCGGAACCCACTGGGTCTACTGGGATAACGACCTGCTCTACAGCGAGCAAAGAATCGCCGAGCTGGGGGCCGGTCGAGTTCTGGTGGTACCGCTCCGCTTCCGAGACTTTCTGCTCAACCTGGCCCACGATGTCCCCCTGGCTGGACACCTGGGCCAGGACAAAACGTACAGTCGCCTGGTGACCCACTTTTTCTGGCCGAAAATGAGGAATGACGTCCTGAACCACTGCCGATCTTGCCCCACATGCCAAGCCAGCGGGAAGAGTGGTCGGAAGCTGAAGGCCCCTCTGCAACCCTTCCCTGTGGTCACCACCCCGTTCGAGAGGGTGGGGATAGACATTGTGGGGCCTCTGGACCCCCGCACGGCACAAGGACACAGGTTCATCTTGGTACTAGTGGACCATGCCACCCGCTACCCCGAGGCGGTGCCCCTACGGACAGTGACAGCTCCGGTGGTTGGCCGGGCCCTGATGGGGATCTTCTCCCGGGTAGGCTTCCCCCGAGAAGTCGTCAGCGACCGAGGTACGAATTTCATATCTAAATACATGAAGTCCCTCTGGCAACAATGCGGGGTCACCTACAGATTCACGACCCCCTATCACCCCCAAGGGAACGGACTAGTGGAGCGTTTTAACCGCACTCTCAAGGGGATGATTGGGGGATTGGAAGAGCCTCTCCGTCGCCAGTGGGATATACTGCTCCCGTGCCTCCTCTTCGCCTACCGGGAAGTTCCCCAGAAGTCCCTCGGTTTTAGCCCCTTCGAACTCCTGTACGGACACCCTGTGCGAGGGCCCCTCAGCCTAGTCAAGGAAGGTTGGGAGATGGCCCCCTTAACGACCCCTCCAGACGTCTTCAAATACATCCTGGCCTTACGAAACCAGACCCGGCGCTTCAGGGAAATGGCCAAGGCGAACCTCGAGGCCAGCCAGGAGGACATGAAGAGGTGGTATGATCACAATGCCTCCTCCGTTGAATTCGAGCCTGGGCAGCAAGTATGGGTGATGTCCCCCACCGAACCATGTGCCCTGCAAGATAAGTGGACGGGGCCCTTCAAAGTGGTCGAGCGTAAAAGCCCCGTCACTTACCTCATCGACATGGGGTCCTCCCGGAACCCCCTTCGGGTCCTCCACACCAACCGGCTCAAACCACACTTTGTGCGCTCCGAACTAAGCCTCTTGATGGCTACAGACAGTGGTACAGAAGAAGACTCCGAGCCCCTCCCGGATCTCCTGAAGACTCAGGAGAAGGACGGCTCCGTGGACGGGGTCCGGCTCTCTGACGCCCTCACTTCGGAGCAACGCCAGGACTGCCGGGACCTCCTGCTGCAGTTCGCTGCCCTGTTCTCCCTCACCCCCGGGGTCACCCCTTGGTGTTTGCACGACGTAGACACCGGGGACAGTCCCCCTGTCCGGCACCGGGCCTACCGCGTACCAGATCGGGTACGGGCCTGCATACAGGAGGAAGTGGCCAAGATGCTCACGATCGGGGTCATCGAGCCCTCGGACAGTCCCTGGGCCAGTCCGGTTGTATTAGTTCCCAAGACCGCCGCCCCCGGCACCGCACCTGAACTGAGATTCTGCGTCGACTACCGGGGCTTGAACGCTGTCACCCGGACCGACGCTCATCCCATCCCCCGAGCAGACGAGCTGATCGACCGGCTGGGGGCCGCCCGCTACCTTAGTATCTTCGACCTAACGGCGGGCTACTGGCAGATCGGCCTCACACCCAGGGCTCAGGAACAGTCAGCCTTCTCCACCCCCGATGGCCACTATCAATTTAAGGTCATGCCCTTTGGCATGAAGAATGCCCCCGCCACGTTCCAACGCCTTGTGAACCAGGTCTTGGCGGGGCTCGAAGAATTCAGCGCTGCCTACCTGGACGATATCGCTGTATACAGCCGCCACTGGTCCGACCACCTCCGTCACCTCCAAGAGGTCCTACAAGCCCTCCAGCGGGCCGGCCTCACCATTAAGGCCGGCAAGTGCCAAATTGGCCAAGGGTCTGTAACCTACCTTGGGCACCAAGTGGGAAGCGGGCTGGTGGCCCCACTACAACTTAAGATTGCGGCCATCCAGTCCTGGCAGCCCCCCGTCACCCAGACCGAGGTCCGAGCCTTCTTGGGGCTCACCGGCTACTACCGGCGGTTCGTGAAGGACTACGGCAGCATCGTGGGGCCCCTCACGGGTCTCACATCCAAGAACCAACCGAAGCGGGTCAACTGGACTCCTGATTGTCAAGCGGCCTTCGAGGAGCTGAAGGCCGCCCTGTGCACCGCCCCTGTGCTCCAGGCCCCCGATTACAGTCGGGAATTTGTGGTGCAGACCGACGCCTCCGACCACGGCATCGGAGCCGTCCTCTCTCAGTTGAACCCCGAAGGTCATGACCAGCCGGTGGCCTTCATCAGTCGACGTCTCCTGGCCCGAGAACAGCGTTGGAGCACCATCGAGAGGGAGGCATTTGCAGTAGTGTGGGCCCTCAAAAAGCTCTGACCCTATCTCTTCGGTACCCACTTCCGGGTACAAACCGACCATCGACCCCTGCAATGGCTGATGCAGATGCGGGGGGAGAACCCAAAACTCTTGCGTTGGTCCATTTCCCTGCAGGGAATGGACTTCACCGTGGAGCACCGACCAGGCCAGGACCACGCCAACGCGGATGGCCTGTCCCGCTTTTTCCGCCTCGACGAAGAGAGTCCCCAAGGAGATGGGTGACTCTCCCCGCCTTCAGCTGGGGGGGACGCATGTTGGACAGGCCTCACAGACGGCTTGCTCCCTCCCCGCACGACAGGGCCCGAACTCCGGCCCACCTGGCATATCCCCGCGACAAGCACCCGTACTCCGTCTCCCGACGGACCCTCTGCCCTCGGACCCCTACTCATCACGGGGTCCAGCCCCACCGGCTTTCCTGGCCCGGTCAAGCCGCCCTCTTGGGCCCTGCACCACGCGGCCGCATGGCCTCACCTCGACCCTAACCCCGTGCCTGGCCGGCCCCGACATCCCGGCACCACCATCCACCCAGGAGGTGAGCGGACCACTTGGCAGGTCAATGGGAGAACGAAGTGTCAAGGGCTCTCCCCCGCCAGGTGCCGATCGCCCCCAGCTCCCCCAGGCACTGGCTCCACCCCCTGCTGGGTGTCTGGACACCTTCATCCCGGACCCTCCGACCTCCAAGTGCGAGGGTCCGGACATCAAAGGGCACCAGCCCTATAACTGAGGCAGCTCCGGAGCAGGAAGGCAGTTGTATCCTGGAGTCGAGAGACACCGAGTGAACTCAACCTTGACGGTCTACTGGCGCTGCCGTAGCCGCTCTTGTGAACCATCGTCCTGCCTGCTGGCGCTGCCGCGGCCTTCTGCAACATTCATCTTCCTGGGACCTGCTGGCGCTGCCGCGGCCCGTTGTAACGACCATCCTCACCGGGACCTGCTGGCGCTGCCGCGGCCTTCTGCAACAGTCATCTTCCTGGGACCTGCTGGCGCTGCCGCGGCCCGTTGTAACGACCATCCTCACCGGGACCTGCTGGCGCTGCCGCGGACCGTACATCTTCCGGGGACCTGCTGGCGCTGCCGCGGCCCGTTGTATCGACCACCCGCACCGGGACCTGCTGGCGCTGCCGCGGTCCGTACCACCTAACCACCAAGCTCGAGGATTGTGAGCTCATCATCATCTCATCCGAACTACCTGATTGGTAAATAGACTGTCCCGCTACCCCCTTCCCTACCTTGCGAGACTCTAATCGAGGGGACCCCTGAGTCCAGACCTCCTTGTACCATTCAACCGTATCTTAAATAAGTGCTTATAAAGAACACTGAACCTTATCCGTGTGTGGTATCTGTCTGTGGGGGGGAAGTTACTCGTCTGTACGATCGCTGGAGACGGCTCTCCCCGGAGACCTCTCCCCCTGACCCCGGCCGGCCCTCCCGGTCCGTCTACCTTTTCTAACACTGGTCATTCAGTGAAGGAGCAGAACATGTGTCAATCAGTGAAGGAGCAGAACATGTGTCACTCTTTGAAGGGGCAGAACACCAGTCACTCTGTGAAGGGGCAGAACACCAGTCACTCTGTGAAGGGGCAGAACACTTGTCACTCTGTGAAGGGGCAGAGCACCTGTCACTCTGTGAAGGGGCAGAGCACCTGTCAATCAGTGAAGGAGCAGAACACGTGTCATTCTGTGAAGGGGCAGAACACGTGTCATTCTGTGAAGGGGCAGAACACGTGTCATTCTGTGAAGGGGCAGAACACGTGTCATTCTGTGAAGGGGCAGAACACCTGTCAATCAGTGAAGGGGCAGAACACCTGTCAATCAGTGAAGGGGCAGAACACCTGTCAATCAGTGAAGGGGCAGAACACCTGTCACTCTGTGAAGGGGCAGAACACCTGTTACTCTGTGAAGGGGCAGAACACCTGTCACTGTGAAGGGGCAGAACACCTGTCACTCTGTGAAGGGGCAGAATACTTGTCACTCTGTGAAGGGGCAGAACACTTGTCACTCTGTGAAGGGGCAGAGCACCTGTCACTCTGTGAAGGGGCATAGCACCTGTCAATCAGTGAAGGAGCAGAACACGTGTCATTCTGTGAAGGGGCAGAACACGTGTCATTCTGTGAAGGAGCAGAACATGTGTCATTCTGTGAAGGGGCAGAACACGTGTCATTCTGTGAAGGGGCAAAACACGTGTCATTCTGTGAAGGGGCAGAACACGTGTCATTCTGTGAAGGGGCAGAACACCTGTCAATCAGTGAAGGGGCAGAACACCGGTCACTGTGAAGGGGCAGAACACCTGTCACTCTGTGAAGGGACAGAACACCTGTCACTCTGTGAAGGGGCAGAACACCTGTCACTCTGTGAAGGGGCAGAACACCTGTCAGTCTGTGAAGGGGCAGAACACCTGTCACTCTGTGAAGGGGCAGAACACCTGTCACTCTGTGAAGGGGCAGAACACCTGTCACTCTGTGAAGGGGCAGAACACCGGTCACTCTGTGAAGGGGCAGAACACCGGTCACTCTGTGAAGGGGCAGAACACCGGTCACTCTGTGAAGGGGCAGAACACCGGTCACTCTGTGAAGGGGCAGAACACCTGTCACTCTGTGAAGGGGCAGATCACCTGTCACTCTGTGAAGGGGCAGAACACCTGTCAATCAGTGAAGGGGCAGAACACCTGTCAATTAGTGAAGGGGCAGAACACCTATCAATCTGTGAAGGGCCAGAACACCGGTCACTCTGTGAAGGGCCAGAACACCAGTCATTCTGTGAAGGGGCAGAACACCTGCCAGCGTCACTCTGTGAAGGGGCAGAACACCTGCCAGCGTCACTCTGTGAAGGGGCAGAACACCGGTCAGTCTGTGAAGGGGCAGACCACCTGTCAATCAGTGAAGGGGCAGAACACCTGTCAATCAGTGAAGGGGCAGAACACCTGTCAATCAGTGAAGGAGCAGAACACGTGTCACTCTGTGAAGGGGCAGAACACCTGCCAGCGTCACTCTGTGAAGGGGCAGAACACCGGTCAGTCTGTGAAGGGGCAGACCACATGTCAATCAGTGAAGGGGCAGAACACCTGTCAATCAGTGAAGGGGCAGATCACCGGTCACTCTGTGAAGGGGCAGAACACCTGACCCTTGACCTTGTTAGGTAGGTCACTCCCCCTCCGCACAGCACCGCCTGTGCGTCCTGTCCCTGCCCCAGCTGCTGAGGAAAGTTGAGGCCCTCCTCCACCCGCAGGCTACCACCTGCGTCTCATCCCTGGTGGCCAGTGGTAGGCCTTAGGTCTGTTCTATTGTTCATTTTACTGCCCGTATCGTTTTCTCTTTTGCCGGTCTTCCCCCTGTGCCTGTATTTTCTCCTGTACCCTTCTTTCCTTCTCTTCCCATCCTCACCCCTGTGATTCTGTGCCCGTTTTTCCTTCTGTGCCCCCGTGATCTGTGCCCACTTTTCCTTCTGTGCCCCCCGTAATCTGTGCCCGATTTTCCTTCGGATCCTCCGTGATCTGTGCCCATTTTTCCCTCTGTGATCCCCGTGATCTGTGCCCTTTTTCCTTCTGTGCCCCCGTGATCTGCGCCCGTTTTTCCTTCTGTGCCCCCGTGATCTGTGCCCATCTTTCCTTCTGTGACCCCCATGATCTGTACCCTTTTTCCTTCTATGCCCCCGTGATCTGTGCCCATTTTTCTTTCTGTGCCCCCGTGATCTGTGCCCATTTTTCCTTCTGTGACCCCCGTGATTCGGTGCCCTTGCCCTCTGTGCCGTTCACCGCTCCCGTTCTCGCGGCTGCGTCCCCTGCGGTCCCGCCCCCCTGACTGTCCATTTGCTGCCCCTACCTCCCGCCTCCTAGCTGCTCCTCCCTCCCACCTCCCCATATATGGCGGCCGCGCCGCTGGTGCGCCGAAGGCGCGCCTAAGGCAAGCCCGTCTGCGCCCGTCCGCACCCAGCGCCAGTACCCCTGGCCCCCGCGAACGCCACGACGCCTGCCTCTGCTATGACTCCAGCACCCTCCACGCACTCAACGCCGGACGATCATGCACCTGCTGCCTGGCCGCCCGAAACGCACGCAAGGACCCTTCTCCTACCGGAACTGCAGCTTCACCAGCATCTGGCCCGCCAACCCATCTACCAAAGAACCCAACCACCTCAGATGCATCCTTCTCAACACCCGCTCCGCACGCAAACACGGCTTGGAACTCTGGGACCTACTGGAGTCCAACACCCCAGACATCGCCTTCCTGACGGAGACCTGGCTGAACCCTTCCTCGGCACCCAACACTGCCATAGCCATCCGGAAGGCTATAAGGTCACCCGCAGGGACCGCACCAATGGAGTAGGAGGAGGAATTGCCATTGTCCACAGGAACTCTCTCAAAGTCTCAACCAACACCGATGACACCCTCAGCACCGCCGAACACCTGCACTTCCAGAACCACACCGATCCCAACACCGCCCTCAGAGGAACCCTCATCTACAGACCCCCCGGACCACAAGCACAGTTCAGCGACTCCATCACCGACCTCGTCAGCATGAACGCCCTCGCCTCCACAGACTACATCCTCCTCGGGGACCTGAACTTCCACCTCGAGAACAACAACACCACCAACTCCTCCACCCTGATCGACAACCTCAGACAACTCGTCACTACACACTCCCACTCCGCCGGCCACACGCTTGACCCATTCTTCTCCGCAAGCTCCCATGTCTCCTTCAACCCACCACCGAGCTCCACTGGACCGATCACCACTGCATCCACTTCACCTTCCGGAAACCCACCACGCACCACCACACCCAGCAGATGCCACGCCGCTGCTGGAGCAAAGTCACCGAAGACCAGCTTTCCACCACCCTCGCCCGGAGCCCACCCGCAGATTCGACCGACCCAGACACCGCCGCTCGCAACCTCAAACAGTGGATCAACGACTGCACCAACACCCTTGCCCCACTCAAGAAGCCCTCCAACACCCAAACTAGCAAGAAAGCCAGCTGGTTCACCGAAGACCTCCAGGCCTCCAAGCGAACCTGTTGAAAACTCGAAAAAAACTGGATCCGTGAACGAACACCGGAAAGCTACACAGCCCACAAGAACGCCACCCAGAGACACCACCACCTCATCAGATCCACCACAAGGACCTCCTTCAAAGACCGCCTAGACAACAACGCACACAACAGCAAAGAGCTCTTCAACATCGTTGTTAGAAAAGGTAGACGGACCGGGAGGGCCGGCCGGGGTCAGGGGGAGAGGTCTCCGGGGAGAGCCGTCTCCAGCGATCGTACAGACAAGTAACTTCCCCCCCACAGACAGATATCACACACGGATAAGGTTCAGTGTTCTTTATAAGCACTTATTTAAGATACGGTTGAATGGTACAAGGAGGTCTGGACTCAGGGGTCCCCTCGATTAGAGTCTCGCAAGGTAGGGAAGGGGGTAGCGGGACAGTCTATTTACCAATCAGGTAGTTCGGATGAGATGATGATGAGCTCACAATCCTCGAGCTTGGTGGTTAGGTGGTACGGACCGCGGCAGCGCCAGCAGGTCCCGGTGCGGGTGGTCGATACAACGGGCCGCGGCAGCGCCAGCAGGTCCCCGGAAGATGTACGGTCCGCGGCAGCGCCAGCAGGTCCCGGTGCGGATGGTCGTTACAACGGGCCGCGGCAGCGCCAGCAGGTCCCAGGAAGATGAATGTTGCAGAAGGCCGCGGCAGCGCCAGCAGGTCCCGGTGAGGATGGTCGTTACAACGGGCCGCGGCAGCGCCAGCAGGTCCCAGGAAGATGAATGTTGCAGAAGGCCGCGGCAGCGCCAGCAGGCAGGACGATGGTTCACAAGAGCGGCTACGGCAGCGCCAGTAGACCGTCAAGGTTGAGTTCACTCGGTGTCTCTCGACTCCAGGATACAACTGCCTTCCTGCTCCGGAGCTGCCTCAGTTATAGGGCTGGTGCCCTTTGATGTCCGGACCCTCGCACTTGGAGGTCGGAGGGTCCGGGATGAAGGTGTCCAGACACCCAGCAGGGGGTGGAGCCAGTGCCTGGGGGAGCTGGGGGCGATCGGCACCTGGCGGGGGAGAGCCCTTGACACTTCGTTCTCCCATTGACCTGCCAAGTGGTCCGCTCACCTCCTGGGTGGATGGTGGTGCCGGGATGTCGGGGCCGGCCAGGCCCGGGGTTAGGGTCGAGGTGAGGCCATGCGGCCGCGTGGTGCAGGGCCCAAGAGGGCGGCTTGACCCGGCCGGGGAAGCCGGTGGGGCTGGACCCCGTGATGAGTAGGGGTCCGAGGGCAGAGGGTCCGTCGGGAGACGGAGTACGGGTGCTTGTCGCGGGGATATGCCAGGTGGGCCGGAGTTCGGGCCCTGTCGTGCGGGGAGGGAGCAAGCCGTCTGTGAGGCCTGTCCAACATGCGTCCCCCCCAGCTGAAGGCGGGGAGAGTCACCCATCTCCTTGGGGACTCTCTTCGTCGAGGCGGAAAAAGCGGGACAGGCCATCCGCGTTGGCGTGGTCTTGGCCTGGTCGGTGCTCCACGGTGAAGTCCATTCCCTGCAGGGAAATGGACCAGCGCAAGAGTTTTGGGTTCTCCCCCCGCATCTGCATCAGCCATTGCAGGGGTCGATGGTCGGTTTGTACCCGGAAGTGGGTACCGAAGAGATAGGGTCGGAGCTTTTTGAGGGCCCACACTACTGCAAATGCCTCCCTCTCGATGGTGCTCCAACGCTGTTCTCGGGCCAGGAGACGTCGACTGATGAAGGCCACCGGCTGGTCATGACCTTCGGGGTTCAACTGAGAGAGGACGGCTCCGATGCCGTGGTCGGAGGCGTCGGTCTGCACCACAAATTCCCGACTGTAATCGGGGGCCTGGAGCACAGGGGCGGTGCACAGGGCGGCCTTCAGCTCCTCGAAGGCCGCTTGACAATCAGGAGTCCAGTTGACCCGCTTCGGTTGGTTCTTGGATGTGAGACCCGTGAGGGGCCCCACGATGCTGCCGTAGTCCTTCACGAACCGCCGGTAGTAGCCGGTGAGCCCCAAGAAGGCTCGGACCTCGGTCTGGGTGACGGGGGGCTGCCAGGACTGGATGGCCGCAATCTTAAGTTGTAGTGGGGCCACCAGCCCGCTTCCCACTTGGTGCCCAAGGTAGGTCACAGACCCTTGGCCAATTTGGCACTTGCCGGCCTTAATGGTGAGGCCGGCCCGCTGGAGGGCTTGTAGGACCTCTTGGAGGTGACGGAGGTGGTCGGACCAGTGGCGGCTGTATACAGCGATATCGTCCAGGTAGGCAGCGCTGAATTCTTCGAGCCCCGCCAAGACCTGGTTCACAAGGCGTTGGAACGTGGCGGGGGCATTCTTCATGCCAAAGGGCATGACCTTAAATTGATAGTGGCCATCGGGGGTGGAGAAGGCTGACCGTTCCTGAGCCCTGGGTGTGAGGCCGATCTGCCAGTAGCCCGCCGTTAGGTCGAAGATACTAAGGTAGCGGGCGGCCCCCAGCCGGTCGATCAGCTCGTCTGCTCGGGGGATGGGATGAGCGTCGGTCCGGGTGACAGCGTTCAAGCCCCGGTAGTCGACGCAGAATCTCAGTTCAGGTGCGGTGCCGGGGGCAGCGGCCTTGGGAACTAATACAACCGGACTGGCCCAGGGACTGTCCGAGGGCTCGATGACCCCGATCGTGAGCATCTTGGCCACTTCCTACTGTATGCAGGCCCGTACCCGATCTGGTACGCGGTAGGCCCGGTGCCGGACAGGGGGACTGTCCCCGGTGTCTACGTCGTGCAAACACCAAGGGGTGACCCCGGGGGTGAGGGAGAACAGGGCAGCGAACTGCAGCAGGAGGTCCCGGCAGTCCTGGCGTTGCTCCGAAGGGAGGGCGTCAGAGAGCCGGACCCCGTCCACGGAGCCGTCCTTCTCCTGAGTCTTCAGGAGATCCGGGAGGGGCTCGGAGTCTTCTTCTGTACCACTGTCTGTAGCCATCAAGAGGCTTAGTTCGGAGCGCACAAAGTGTGGTTTGAGCCGGTTGGTGTGGAGGACCCGAAGGGGGTTCCGGGAGGACCCCATGTCGATGAGGTAAGTGACGGGGCTTTTACGCTCGACCACTCTGAAGGGCCCCGTCCACTTATCTTGCAGGGCACATGGTTCGGTGGGGGACATCACCCATACTTGCTGCCCAGGCTCGAATTCAACGGAGGAGGCATTGTGATCATACCACCTCTTCATGTCCTCCTGGCTGGCCTCGAGGTTCGCCTTGGCCATCTCCCTGAGGCGCCGGGTCTGGTTTCGTAAGGCCAGGATGTATTTGAAGACGTCTGGAGGGGTCGTTAAGGGGGCCATCTCCCAACCTTCCTTGACTAGGCTGAGGGGCCCTCGCACAGGGTGCCCGTACAGGAGTTCGAAGGGGCTAAAACCGAGGGACTTCTGGGGAACTTCCCGGTAGGCGAAGAGGAGGCACGGGAGCAGTACATCCCACTGGCGACGGAGAGGCTCTTCCAATCCCCCAATCATCCCCTTGAGAGTGCGGTTAAAACGCTCCACTAGTCCGTTCCCTTGGGGGTGATAGGGGGTCGTGAATCTGTAGGTGACCCCGCATTGTTGCCAGAGGGACTTCATGTATTTAGATATGAAATTCGTACCTCGGTCGCTGACGACTTCTCGGGGGAAGCCTACCCGGGAGAAGATCCCCATCAGGGCCCGGCCAACCACCGGAGCTGTCACTGTCCGTAGGGGCACCGCCTCGGGGTAGCGGGTGGCATGGTCCACTAGTACCAAGATGAACCTGTGTCCTTGTGCCGTGCGGGGGTCCAGAGGCCCCACAATGTCTATCCCCACCCTCTCGAACGGGGTGGTGACCACAGGGAAGGGTTGCAGAGGGGCCTTCAGCTTCCGACCACTCTTCCCGCTGGCTTGGCATGTGGGGCAAGATCGGCAGTGGTTCAGGACGTCATTCCTCATTTTCGGCCAGAAAAAGTGGGTCACCAGGCGACTGTACGTTTTGTCCTGGCCCAGGTGTCCAGCCAGGGGGACATCGTGGGCCAGGTTGAGCAGAAAGTCTCGGAAGCGGAGCGGTACCACCAGAACTCGACCGGCTCCCAGCTCGGCGATTCTTTGCTCGCTGTAGAGCAGGTCGTTATCCCAGTAGACCCAGTGGGTTCCGGTGGTGTCCCCGGCGTTTTGGGTACTGGCTTGTTGGCGGAGTCCCTCGAGGGAGGGACAGGTCTTTTGTTCCTGGCGGAACTGTTCTTGGGTGGGCCCCCCTTCTTGACGCCACTGAGCCAGATCCGGAAGGTCCTGGTGTTGCGCGTCTTCTTCGGTAGTCGGGTCCGGGAGGTCGGACTCGCCGTTGTCCTCTACGGGGGCAACCGGGGGCGGAGGTGCTGGCCATTCGGTTTCTTCTGATCGGGGGGCGGCACGGGCGGCCATGGATCGGGTGGTTATGCAGGCCCAGTCCGGGAGGCCCAGCATCCCCAGGTGCTCTCTTTTCTCGACGGTGGCCCACGGGGAACTCTCAAGGTCATTCCCCAGGAGGCAGTCCACGGGGGCATCGTCCCGGACCGTCACCTTCAGTAGGCCGGAGACCCCTCCCCATTCAAACGGGACGCAGGCCATCTTACACATACTCTCAGAGTTATCTGCCGAGCGGACGGGGCAGAGAATGTTCGGCAGGATCTGCTCGGGCTTCACCAGATGACAGCGGACGGCCGTCACGCTGGCGCCGGTGTCACGCAAGGCCTCGGCTCTCTGTCCATTAATGGTCACCCACTGACCGTATTTTCTGGTGTTGGCGGGTAGGGGAGCCCGCGGAACCATGTCTCTTCCCCCTAAGCACGCCAGGACCATGGCGGCCGGTTCCCACCCTTGCTGGGCCGGCTCGTACTCTTCGGGTCCCTCCGATGATTGCTCTTCCCCTAGGGCAGCGGCAGCTACCTGGCGGGGCTTGGGTGTTTGGTTTAGCGGGCAGTTCGGGTCATTGGCGTAGTGGCCTAGTCGCTGGCACCGGTGGCACGTGACGTTGGCTCGGTACCCAGGCCGCAACGGGGGGTTGCCCCGGCCGGCCGGAGGCGGGGTGCTGGCCACGGGTGTTGCTGGTAAGGCGTCTCTCCCTCGCCCCTGGCCCCCTCCTCCTCCCCGAGGACGGTGCTGGCCTTGGTTGCTTCTGTTCTGGTCGTGTGGCCCTCTCCAGCCCACTCGGGTGCTTTCCCACCGGTCAGCTTCGGCGGCGAGCTGCCGGGGGTCAGTCAGCTTACTGTCGAGTAGGTGCTGCCTGAGCTCGACGAAACAGTTGTTTGACAGGTGCTCCCATACCATAAGGTTGAAGAGTTGTTCGTAGGTGGTGACCTGACTTCCCTTGATCCAACCCTCGAAGGCCCGGCTGAAATAGTTCACGTATTCTACCCAAGTTGTACCTGGGATCCGGGTGCAATCTCTGAACCTCTGGCGGTACATCTCGGGCGTGAGGCCGTAGCGGGTGAGGAGGGCAGCCTTCATGTGGTCGTAGGACGACATTTGGTGATCGGGGAGCTGCAGCAGGGCATCGCGACCCTCGTTGATAAATCTCCCCCAAAGTCAGTCTCCCCAATCACTCCGGTCGATCCGGTGGGAGGTCATTGCGATCTCATAGGCTTTAAACCACTGTTGTATGTCGTCTTCTCGGACATATTCGCGGACAACATCCTTGGGGATGTGAACTTTTTTCTCACTTGGCCCCGGGGTGTGTGGTCGCTCAGGCACCCCCAGTTCCTTATTCTGTTTGCGCAGTTCGATTTCCGCTAGTCGGCGCTCGAGCGTTATTTTTTTCTCTTCCAGCTCTCTCTGTCTCTGCTTTTCTTCTCGTTCCTCTCGAAGCCGCATATGCTCGAGGTTGAGTTTCTGTTCAGCTAACTTGAGTTCCCCATCCATCTTGAGTCGTGCCATCTCCAACTCGTGTAATCTGACTCTGTCTCTTTCTCGGATCTCCTCTTGCGAGAGGCCCGTTCCCCGCTCCTCGGGAGCCGTGGCGTTCCCCTCTGGTGTGATGCTGTTTTGGTCTGGTGTGACGCTGCTTTGGTCGGAGGGTCCTGTGACCCCAGTTTCTGTCCATGACTCAAGAGCGCGCTTTAGATCATCCTTGGTACTCAGGCCGGTGGTAGCAATGCCAAGTTCTATGCAAAATTGTCTCAGTTCGCGGTGGTTGTATTCTTCTAATTTCTCCATTTGGAATTTCTCGGTGGAGCTGCTATCTTTGGTCGACATCGTGCTTATGTCGTGGGGTGAGCTACTCTCTGTACGATTACGCGTTGATTCGGATCCCGCCGCTGGCCACCAATGTTAGAAAAGGTAGACGGACCGGGAGGGCCGGCCGGGGTCAGGGGGAGAGGTCTCCGGGGAGAGCCGTCTCCAGCGATCGTACAGACAAGTAACTTCCCCCCCACAGACAGATATCACACACGGATAAGGTTCAGTGTTCTTTATAAGCACTTATTTAAGATACGGTTGAATGGTACAAGGAGGTCTGGACTCAGGGGTCCCCTCGATTAGAGTCTCGCAAGGTAGGGAAGGGGGTAGCGGGACAGTCTATTTACCAATCAGGTAGTTCGGATGAGATGATGATGAGCTCACAATCCTCGAGCTTGGTGGTTAGGTGGTACGGACCGCGGCAGCGCCAGCAGGTCCCGGTGCGGGTGGTCGATACAACGGGCCGCGGCAGCGCCAGCAGGTCCCCGGAAGATGTACGGTCCGCGGCAGCGCCAGCAGGTCCCGGTGCGGATGGTCGTTACGACGGGCCGCGGCAGCGCCAGCAGGTCCCAGGAAGATGAATGTTGCAGAAGGCCGCGGCAGCGCCAGCAGGTCCCGGTGAGGATGGTCGTTACAACGGGCCGCGGCAGCGCCAGCAGGTCCCAGGAAGATGAATGTTGCAGAAGGCCGCGGCAGCGCCAGCAGGCAGGACGATGGTTCACAAGAGCGGCTACGGCAGCGCCAGTAGACCGTCAAGGTTGAGTTCACTCGGTGTCTCTCGACTCCAGGATACAACTGCCTTCCTGCTCCGGAGCTGCCTCAGTTATAGGGCTGGTGCCCTTTGATGTCCGGACCCTCGCACTTGGAGGTCGGAGGGTCCGGGATGAAGGTGTCCAGACACCCAGCAGGGGGTGGAGCCAGTGCCTGGGGGAGCTGGGGGCGATCGGCACCTGGCGGGGGAGAGCCCTTGACACTTCGTTCTCCCATTGACCTGCCAAGTGGTCCGCTCACCTCCTGGGTGGATGGTGGTGCCGGGATGTCGGGGCCGGCCAGGCCCGGGGTTAGGGTCGAGGTGAGGCCATGCGGCCGCGTGGTGCAGGGCCCAAGAGGGCGGCTTGACCCGGCCGGGGAAGCCGGTGGGGCTGGACCCCGTGATGAGTAGGGGTCCGAGGGCAGAGGGTCCGTCGGGAGACGGAGTACGGGTGCTTGTCGCGGGGATATGCCAGGTGGGCCGGAGTTCGGGCCCTGTCGTGCGGGGAGGGAGCAAGCCGTCTGTGAGGCCTGTCCAACAATCGTGAAGGAACTCTCCAACCCCAGCACCAACACCGACATCCCACCTTCACAAGACCTGTGTGACTCGCTGGCCACCTTCTTCCATCGCAAGATTGCAGACATCCACAACAGCTTCAACGCTGTCACCACCCCGGCAACCACTGAGACCCCCGCTCCCACGACCACCACCTGCACCAACCGCCTGATCGCCCGCACCAACATCAACGACGATGACACCATCAAGATCATGAACACCGTCCACTCGGGATCACCGGAAGACCCCTGCCCACACCACATCTTCAACAAAGCCAGCAGCATCATCGCACCCCATCTCCGGAAAACCATCAACATCTCCTTCAAGACAGCGACCTTCTCAGAGAGATGGAAGCACACAGTGATCAACGCCTTACTCAAGAAACCCAAGGCATACCCCAAGGACCTTAAGAAACTCCGACCCATCTCCCTGCTTCCGTTCCCGGTGAAGATCATCAAAAAGGCCGTCAACAAACAACTGTCCAGCTTCCTCGAGGAGAACAGCATCCTGTACCCTTCCCAGTCCGGGTTCCGCAGCAACCATAGCACCGAAACTGCCCTCATCGCCGCCACTGATGACATCAGAACCCTGCTAGACCTCGGAGAAACCGCGGCCCTCATCCTCCTGGACCTGTCAGCCGCCTTCGACACGGTCTGCCACCACACACTTCGAACACGCCTCTACGACGCTGGAATCCAAGAGAAGGTCCTGGACTGGACCTCCTCCTCTTTGGCAGAACACAGAGCATCCGAAGCCACCGAGATAATCTGTGGCGTACCCCAAGGCTCATCCCTCAGCCCAACGTCGTTCAACATCTACATGGCACCGACAGCACAACCTCAACATCATCTCCTACGCCGACGACACCCAGCTGATCCTCTCCCTCACCAAGGACCCCCACACCGCCAAACCAACCTCCACGAAGGAATGAAGGCCGTCGCCGACTGGATGAGGAACAGCCGACTGAAGCTGAACTCGGACAAGACGGAGGTCCTCATCCTCGGATCCACCCCCTTGGCCTGGGACGACTCCTGGTGGCCGACTGCACTAGGAACACCCCCCAACACCCACCGAACACACATGCAACCTTGGGGTCATCCTCGACTCTACACTCTCCATGACGAAGCAGGTCAACGCCGTCTCCTCCTCCTGCTTCAACACCCTCTGCATGCTTCTCAGGATCTTCAAGTGGATCCCCACCGAAACGAGAAGGGCGGGCACCCAGGCCCTCGTCAGCATCAGACTGGACTACGGAAACGCACTCTACACAGGAGCCCCGGCCAAACTCCAGAAACGACTCCTACTCATCCGCAGAACACCTCCGCACGCCTGATCCTCGACGACCCTCGCCGCAGCCACATCACACCCCACCTGAGACACCTGCATTGGCTCCCTGTCAACAAGAGGATAACCTTCAAACTCCTCACCCACGCACACAAGGCACTCCACAACACCGGACCAATGTACCTCAACAGCCGACTCAGCCTCTACACCCCCACCCGCCAGTTCTGCTCCGCAGATCGCACCCTCGCCACCGTCCCCCGCATCCGAAGAGTGACCGCCGCCGGCAGATCATTCTCCCAACTTGCCGCCAAGACATGGAACACCCTCCCCATCCGCCTGCAGCAGACCGAAGACCTTCTGACCTTCAGAAGACTTCTCAAGACCTGGCTCTTCAGACAGTAGCAGCTTCCCCTCCGCCCCCCCCCCCCCTCCCAGCGCCTTGAGACCCTCGCGGGTATGTAGTGCGCTTTACAAATGCCATGATTGATTGACTGTCAATCAGTGAAGGGGCAGAATACCTGTCACTCTGTGAAGTGGCAGAACACCTGTCAATCAGTGAAAGAGCAGAACACCTGTCACTCTGTGAAGGGGCAGAACACCTGTCAATCTGTGAAGGGGCAGAACACCTGTCACTCTGTGAAGGGGCAGAACACCTGTCACTCTGTGAAGGGGCAGAACACCTGTCACTCTGTGAAGGGGCAGAACACCTGTCAATCAATAAAGGGGCAGAACACCTGTCAATCAATGAAGGGGCAGAACACCTGTCAATCAGTGAAGGAGCAGAACACGCGTCACTCTGTGAAGGGGCAGAACACCTGTCACCCTGTGAAGTGGCAGAACACCTGTCAATCAGTGAAAGAGCAGAACACCTGTCACTCTGTGAAGGGGCAGAACACCTGTCAATCTGTGAAGGGGCAGAACACCTGTCACTCTGTGAAGGGGCAGAACACCTGTCAATCAATAAAGGGGCAGAACACCTGTCAATCAATGAAGGGGCAGAACACCTGTCAATCAGTGAAGGAGCAGAACACGCGTCACTCTGTGAAGGGGCAGAAGAAGGGTCACTCTGTAAAGAATCCGAACATTTATCACTCTGTAAATGAGTAAAACACATGACTCTCAGTGAAGGAGCAGAACATGTGAGACAGAGTGTGAAGGAGCAAAAAACGTGTCACTCTGTGAAGGGGCAGAACATATGGCATTAAGTGAAGGAGCAAAACAGGTGTTACTCATTGCAGGAGCAGACAACATGTCAGTCTATGAATGAGTATAAGACATGCCTGTCTGTGATGGAGCAGAACACGTGGCTCTTCATGAAGGAGCAGAACAGGTATCACTCTGTGAAGTAGCAAAACATGTGACACTCAGTTAACGAGCAGAACACATGTCAGTCTGTAAAGGAGCAGAACAGATGTAATTGTAATTGTAAGGGAATTTATAAAGCGCCGGAATCACCCCGAAGAGGTATCTCCGCGCTGCAAAGAAGACAAAATAGAGGTCAGGCACAAATCAGTCCCGGAATAGTTCAGTCTTCAGGAGTTTTCTGAATCAAAGAAGACTGGGGCATTTGCGCAAGTCCTCGGGCAGAGTGTTCCAATATTTTGGAGCACGGTATGTGAAGGTTCTACCTCCTGCTTGTAATTTCCTGTAGCGGGGGACCACAAGCAGCCCTTTCCCTTCGGATCTGAGAAGCCTGCTCAGATGGAAGTCAAAAGATTCCTGATGAATAAACTCCTTCAGTAATTGGGCTAGCCCCCTGGCCCGTTGATATTGTTCTTACTTCCTTTGTTTCTACATTTACTACTATACTTTTTTTTTTGACATACTGTGTACACTGTCTTCTGTTTAACATAACTTATATGTGAACTTTTATGCACTTTACGATTCAGTTGTGTTTTCATCTTGTGGTTGTTACTTTATTAGCCTCCAGATCGAGTTTGATTGTAAAGCGCTCCGATATCCCTTGGGATCTTGTTTGCGCTATATAAAACTTTATAAATAAATAAATAAAATGGTAAGATTTAATTTTGACTGCTAAATAGTGGGGACACCTCCCATAAAGTGATTTATGTGCAAGGCAGCAGAGTTTAAATGTAATTGCCTGGTGAATAGAAAGCCAGTGAAACTGTCTCAGCAAAGGCCTGGAGGGGGTGCGAGGGGGCATTTTGAGAGCCAGACGTGCGGCAACATTCTGAACTATCTGCAATCTACTCAAAAGAGATTCGTTTGCAGATGCTAAAAGAGCAGTGCAGTGATCAAGTCACTCATTGAAGGAGAAAACAGGTGTCACTCAGCGCAGGAGCAAAATACGTGTCACTCTTTGATCGAGTAGAACAGGTGCCACTCAGTGAAGAAGCAGTACACGTGCCAGTTTGAGAATGAGCACAACATGTGGCACTCTGTGACGGATGTGACTCTCAGTGAAGGAGTAGAACACGTGTCACTCAGTAAAGAAGCCGAACGGGTGCCGCTGTGTGAACAAGAAGAACACGTCACTCTGTGAGGAAGCAGAACGGGTGCCGCTGTGTGAACGAGTAGAACACGTCACTCTGTGAAGGAGAAGAACACGCGCCACTCTGTGAAGGAGAAGAACACGTGCCACTCTGTGAAGGAGAAGAACACGTGCCACTCTGTGAAGGAGAAGAACACGCGCCACTCTGTGAAGGAGAAGAACACGTGCCACTCTGTGAAGGAGAAGAACACGTGCCACTCTGTGAAGGAGAAGAGCATGTGGCACTCTGTGATGGAGCAAAATATGTGCCACTTTGTGAAGGAGCAGAACACCTGTAACTCTGTGACGGGGAGAATGTGTGTCACTCAGTGAAGAAGCAGAACAGGTCCCACTATGTGAAGGAGCGGAAGACATGACTCTCGGCGAAGGAGCAGAACATGTGCTACTCAGTGAATGAGTAGAACACGTGACTCTCTGTGAAGGAGCAGAACACGTATCCCTCAGTGAAGAAGGAGAACAGGTGTCACTCAATGACGAAGCAGAACAGGCACCATTCTGTGAATGAGTAAAACATCTCACTCTGTGAAGGAGCTCAACATATGTCACTCAGTGAAGGAGCAGAACATGTGTCATTCAGTGCAGGAATAGAATACGTGTCTGTAGGACTTGGCCCTTTTTGGCTAAAGGTCCCTAAACTTTTTGCTTTCCCCTAGACCTTTTTTCTGACATGGTGTTGCCAACTTAGATGCTTTGGGTACTTTACCACTGCTGATCAGTGTCAAAGTGCAAGTGCTCTCTGTATAAAGTGTAATGGTAATCGGTTGTCCATGATTGGTAAGTTTACCTTATTAGTAAAGTCCCTAGTAAAGGGCACTATGTGTGCCAGGGCTGGTAATGCAAATACTACTAGTGAGCCTACAGCACTAATTGTGCCACCCACACAAGAAGCCTTAAGAAGGGAACTCAGGCCTGCCATTGCAGTGCCTGCATGCAGTTTGTTAAACTGCCATGTTGTTCTGACAAGTGCACCCACTTGCCAGACCTTACCGTTCCCTTTCTATGCACATCAGACACCCCTATGGTAGATCCAGGGTACCCCCTGTGCAGGGTGTAGTGCATGTGAAAGGTAGGACATGTACCAATGTGTGTACCATGTCCTGACAGTGAAATAATCTCCATTTCGTTTTCACTGTTGAAAGGCCATTTTGCCCATAGCATAGAATGGAAATGCTGTGTAATATGTTTTCTAGCCTATCTTCCCAAAGGCTTAAGATGGAGAGGTGAAGTTTAGTATGCCTGAACTCACAATGTAATAACACATCTTTTTATGAAGGTGGTTTTTGCATTGCGTGTTTAGAAGCCACTCTTTTAGAAGTGACTGGCTTTTTGTGCGCTAACATTTCTGTGTGTCTCTGCCTGGTTGTGCATTGACGGTCTGGATTTGAAAGCAATAGGATCTGGGGAATATCTTGACCCAGGGGAGGAGGTGAGACAGCAACAGGCTGACCTGCATCTGGAGAGAAGGGGGAGGAGTAGCCCCTAGATGTGAAGAGGCCTTGGCGGCTGCTATAAAACAATTGTCCCATCTCCTGCTGAATTATTGAGAATCCAGACCCCCAATAATCAAAGGAAGAAGGTGTCACTGGCAGGGAGGCACCCAGGACTGGTTTGAACAGGGGCAGTGCCCCCCTGAACACAACGACTTCAAAGCCATTGAGGGGTTTAACTATAAGAGCTGAAGCTACTGAACTTTGGAGAATGGCTTGATCAATATTGAACAAGACTGGAGCTACTTCGTGGTCAGTTCTGGGGCTGGCCTGCAATTTTCTGTTTTAACCAAGGAAAGGCTAAAGGGACTTTGCTGTGCGCTGTGTCCCCCTGCTTGAAAGGACTTTGCTGTGCTGTGTCCTGAAGTAACTTATCCTCAAGGGCCTGAGGTGAGCTGGCTCCCTATTGTGGAAACTCAGGAACACATAAGTTTGCAGGAGAATCTCAGCGGCGCCGTGTGCGTGTGCTTGTTGCAGCTTGAGACCCTTGTAAGCCATGCCCTGTGACCGTGGGCACCTGGAGTCCAAGCAAGTATCAGCGATGCTGTGTGCGTGTGGTTTTTGCTGCCGGAGACCTTTGTGAGGATTGTCCTGTGATCGTGGGCACCTGGAGTCCAAGTGAGTCTCAGTGATGCTGTGTGCGTGTGCTTTGTGCAGCGTGAGACCTTCGTGAGGAATGCCTTGTTATCATGCACCCGGAGTCCAAGTGAGTCTCAGCAACGCTGTGCGTGTGTTCTTCGTGTAGCCTGAGACCTTCGTGTGGAGTGCCCGGTGATCGTGCACCCGAAGCTCAAGGGAGTCTCAGCGACGCTGTGTATGTGTGTGCCCTGTGGCAGCCTGAGATCTCCGTAGCAGTAGCAGCCCGGACTGGCAGCCCTGGAGGAGCAGAGCCCCCGGCCCGAGTCTGCCGTTGCCAATTCACAAAGATTGCATCAGAGGCCCAAGCCGCTGAATGAGGAGAGGAGAGTGAGTTTGCACCCCCCAGGTAACGTGTGTCGACTCCTGGGGCTGGGTGCGGGCTCGGAGGGAGACGCTCTCGGCCTCTCTCTCATTCCGGCAGCGCGAGCCTCTGCTTCGGCTCATATCGCGGCCCATATTGCCAAGAGAGTGGCAGTACCGGGGCCGGACTGTGGAGCTGCACTTTTTGTTACACCATACCCGTGTTGACAGAAGATGACTGCGAGTGGCGGAGAGACCACCTAAGGCACCGTGATCGGTGCCGGAGTGTATTACGCATTATCTTATTTCTGCATAATGGAGTACCTGATTGTCGAAGGACGCATTGCGTTGTTTCTGCATAGCGAACTACCCGATTAGCGTATTACGCATTGCATTATTTCTGCATAATGAACTACCCGATTAGTGTATTACGCATTGCCTTATTTCTGCATAACGACGTACCAGGTGGTTGTATTACGCATTATTCTTACATTGCAAAGTGCCTAATTGTTGCGTTACGCATTGCATTATTTTTACATTGCAAAGTGCCTGATTGTTGTGTTACGCATTGCATTATTTTTACATTACAAAAGTGCCTGATTCTAGCATTACGAACTGCATAAAATGGTATTAGGATTACAGTGGAATGTTTAGAAACGCTCATTAATATCACCAGAACTCACAAGTGCTGGCTGGCCTAACAACCGGGCAGGAGAACAAGTACACATACTCATATGTTGGATTTATATTGTGTGGTCTTATCATATATCTTTTTACATAAAATGTATACTCGTTTTGATAAAACTTGCGTGGAGTTTATTTGTGGTATCATCATTGGGTTGCTCTGAACATGGATGCAAATACTTTACACATTTGCCTTGAAGACTAGCCTGGCTGCTCGTGCCAAGCTACCAAGGGGGTGAGCGGGGGCTATCTCAGAAGGTGACCTTCCTTTCCCTGACGTGGAAACGCGGGTCCCTATTGGGCCTAAGGTACCTACCTCAGCCAACCAGGGATCGCCGGTCTAACCGTGTCGCACAGTGAAGAAGTAGAACAGGGTCTGCTCTGTGAATGAGTAGAATACGTGCCACTCTGTGAAGGAGCAAAATGCGTGACTTTCAGTGAAAGAGCAGAACAGGTATCACTCAGTGAAGAGGAAGAACAGGTGCCACTGTGTGAAGGAGCAGAACAGGTTTTACTCCGTGAAGGGGCAGAACATGTGTCACTCAGTGGAGGAGTAGAACACGTGTCAGCTTTTGGAACTGTCGAATACATAAAGGTGGTTATTTATAATGTTGCATGGCGTCAAACGCACAATGCCTAGCATTGATTTACTTACCATTACAAAGACCTGCAGGCGTAGTGCAAATCTTAGTAAATCTAGTAAATCTAGGCTCACAACACGCTTGTAAAGTGCCAAATTGAAGAACAGAGCACTCAAGGAGAAATATTGTACTTATTTAATATATGGCTACATAGAGGGAACAGCAACTATGAGCAGTCTCGAGAACCCCGCACGACTAACACCAGATAGGTTGTGTGGGCTTCGCAAGACAGGAATATAACATGCCTTCCCCTTTACAATATGAAAAATGAAAATGAATAATAGATACATAGCAGGCATCCTCTTTTGATTCCTTCCAGGGAATTTACTTTGATGACCTTCATTTTTATCATGCCCTGAATCATCTAGACAATGAAGAAGAATTTGATTCTAACAGTATCGTCTACTTGAAAATTTCAAATCTGTACACGTTTCATCACGCCAGACCCGACGCAAGTTTTATTTTGTTGTGAAATTACAGTGTTTGCAGTTTCTCTTTATATTATTCCACACATTTCTCACCTTGGTTAATTCATTGTGGTCCAACTAATGTGAAAGGTTTGCATCCTCCAAGGTTTGGAAAGGAGCAATGCCAGTTGTAGAATGGGGTGTGACATGATACCAGCATAACATTTCTTGCACATCTTTATTCATATTTCATGTATTTGCCAAAGACAGTTTGACAGTTTCACCAATAAATCTGTTTGTTCTTCCTACAAAACCATTTGTATGATGGTGATATAAATGAGTCCTTCTGTGTTCAATGCCTGTTTATTTGAGGGAGTTACTTATTTAATTGGACTCCATTGTCTGTCACTAGAACCTTTGGCAATTCTTCCTGTGAAAATAATCTTCTCAGAAATTGTTGGAAACTGGGTTATTGGTAGGGGCAAATATAGGTCTGTGTTATGGAAGGAAGCCAGGACGATCGGTAGAGATTAAGTTAAGTATTTATTTAAGTAAAATAAACGTATAAATAGGCCCACAGGCAGCAAAGAGTAGACAGGTTTATCAGGTCTCGGAACAACCGGCAAGTGTCATAAGCGTTCTATGACGTCACTTAAGTAACCGGTGAGGGTTCTAAGGTGACACATAGAAGCGCGTGAGAAAAGAAGGGAAATGGAAAAAATACAACATGGTAATGGTAATAGTGGAAAAAGAAGAGAGAATACATAACAACAAAGATAAAATTAACGGAAGGTACAACATCTTCCTCCTTTACAAAATAAACAAATTAAAACATTACAAAATTGTCATATCCCTTTGGAATCCTGACCTCCCTGCCAGACATAGTCCTGTTAACATTAAAGTTAGTTTGACATTGAAAAGAATCATCAACATTGTCAACCATAGCATTTTCTGTTATATTTTCATTTACCTCATGTGAAATATCAACTTGTTTAAGTGAATTACTGTCATTAACAAATAAACTATTTTCTTCTGGTGGTGTGTTAGTGTTTCTTTCAAGTATAGATGAATCAAAAGTGTCATCTACATCATATAAACTATTGTTACAAGATGATTCGTTTTCATAGTGCACTAAATTCTCATTGTTAACCCCTTCGCCGCGGCACGAATTCCGCCGCGGCGCTGGGGGGGTTTGGGGGCAGAGCGGCGCCGATGTGCTCGTGACGGAACCACTCCGTCATGAGTCACGGGCAAGCTGTGCTCATGACGGAGTGGTTCCGTCACGACTCCGCCCACTGCGCTAATCGCCCGCACAGGCGGGGAATTAGTGCCGCGTGGGAGGAGCGGCCGCCAACGGCCGCAGCATGACGGAACCACTCCGTCATGAGCACACGGCGCCCGTGGCTCATGACGGAGCGGTTCCGTCATGAGCACGGAACGGGTTAATATCATCCTGTTCAGAATTAGCTTTCATTATAATCTTTTCCTGGCCTTCCTTCAACTTTACTACATCACCTTTTTTTCCAAGGTAACCAGCCCCTTTTGAAACCTCTTTCACACAAATTGGAATAGTAAATGTAGATTTGCCTTTGGGCACTTTGTATGGTTTCTTTATTATGACCCAATCACCTTTCTTGAAGAACTTATTTTTAGCCTTATTTCTCAAATCCGTATATATTTTAGAGACCTTTTGTTTAGCTACAATTTTCTCTTTTACTTTGATTACATCATCATTTACAGCATCAATTGTGTTACCCTTTTTATACCATTCATTGTATTTAGGTGTAAGTATAGTGTTGCAATTTCTACCTCTCATTAAATAGAAAGGAGTGTGTTTTGTTGTCTCATTGATAGTGTTATTGTAACTACATACCTTTTCTTTGATGTGCTCTTGTATATTCAAATTTGATGCTATTGCTAGCTGAACCCTTTCCTTTAAAAATCTATTTACTCTCTCCATTTGCCCATTAGAATTTGGACTATAAAGTGGTGTTTTTTCTTGTTTTATTCCAAGTTTAGTAAGAATATCACAAATTTTTTTAGATACTAATTGAGTTCCATTATCTGAAACGATAATTTTAGGTTGACCTTCTAATGCAAATATTCTTTTAAGGAACTGGATTACCAAATCTGTAGTTATGTTAGGCAAGCATTCATAATGAACCCATTTGGAATAATAACCAGTTAAAACCACTAAATATTTACAGTCATATTCCAGAACATTAAACGGACCTGAAAAGTCAAATGCAATTTTAGACCATGGTCCATTTGGTATTTCAACCATTTGCATTTCACTTTTAGTCACTTTCCAATGTGTGTCTGCTTTCAAACATTGTTTACACTTATCAATGTAAACGTTCACATCACTATTCATTCCTGGCCACCAATAATAGTTTTTTTAAATTTTCTTTGTCGCAGTACATCCAGGATGACCCTTGTGAGCCAGGTTTATTAGTTTTTTCCTTAACTTTAACGGTGGTACGAAGAGATCATTTCTTTTTAAGAATCCATTTTCAATTGCTAGTTCATCGCTAACATGTGGAAAGCTCTTTAATTCCACGCTTAAGTTTCTAATATGCGGCCATTTGGTAGTTAGATACTGGAAAACATTTTTTAAAATAACATCCCTATCTTGATTTTCCAACCATTCATTATTGCGGATAGATCCCTTGCACATAATAGTGGCATCAATATGTGCCACTACACATTCAGTATCGTCAAGTATATCTTCCTCATTATCGCCAACAGGCAAACGTGATAAGCAGTCTGCTCGACAATTTAATCCGCCTTTAATGTGTCTTATTTTGAAATTAAATTCTTGTAGTTTTGATAATAGTCTTATTAGTCTAGAACTTTCTTTTCCATTTACGCGACCCCGTCCATCATGTAAATTAAAGGTTTATGGTCTGGTACAATTTCAAACTCCTTTCCCCATAAAATGTCTTTAATTTTTCTACAGCCCATACACATGCTAATGTTTCTCGTTCGATAGTACTGTAGTTTTTTTTCAGCATTACTAAGTCTTCTGGAAATGAAAGCAATTGTGTTTTCTTTTTCATCTTTCTTTTGGCAAAATACAGCACCAATTCCCAAAGCGCTGGCATCCACAGTTATAATGTTCTTTAATGTGGAATCAAATGGTTGAAGTGTTGGTGCGTCTACGATACTCTTTTTAATTGTTTCAAATGCAGTATTTTGTTCACTTCCCCATTAATATTTTACCCCTTTACGCAACAATTTTCTTAAGGGCTCAACTTTTTCAGCATATCCTGATATAAATCTAGAATAATACTCGCTTAGACCCATGAATGATTTAAGTGTTTCTTTGTCATTTGGTTTCGGAGCTTCCCTAATTGCTTTTATTAAGTCATTTTTGGGTTTAATTCCACCGGATGGCAAAACATGCCCTAAGTATTCAATGTTATTTACCAAGAATTTGCATTTATCCTTAGATACAGTCATACCTTTCTCCTTTAATATATTTAATACTTTTTAACATATTTTATTGTGTTCTATTTCTGTTTTAGCATTAATAAGAATGTCATCTTGAAAAGCCTCTACCCCAACAATTTCTCCAAAAAGAATGTCCATTAATATTTGGAAAACACTAGATGCGGATGCTAATCCAAATGGCAATCTAATGTACCTATATGCCCCAAATGGGGTCCCAAATGTAGTTAAATCCTTGGATTCTTGAGATAAACATACTTGGCGATATGCTGACCTTAAGTCTATCAATGAAAAAAAGTTTGAGCCAGCAGTAGATGTTAAAATCTCTTGAATCTGTGGCAGGGGATGACAATTTACGATAATGTTTTTATTAAGTGATCTAAGGTCAGCACAAAGTCTAATCTCTCCTGTTTTCTTTTTCTTTGAGACAAAAATTGCTGAAACCCACTCTGAAGAATCATTTGGTTCAATTACTCCTTCTTTGCACAATTTTTCTAAAAGTAATTTTAACTCATTCTTTACTGATAGAGGAACAAATCTTACTTCATGAGCAACTGGTATTGCACCTTCTTTAAGTTTTATTTTATGGTCAAAACCCTTCACGCAACCAATTTTTTCTTTAAAAACATCCTTGTTACATTCCAATATTTGTTCAATACGTTCACATTTTTCATATGTCTCAACGTTATTTACGTATTCTTCATCTAGAACAATAGGGTCTTCTGCACCTGGTTTTAAAATAATTCCAAGCTTAGCTAAATCTTTCCAACCTACCAGGTTACATCCACGTTCTGCAACATAAATTTTAGTTTTAATTGTTCTTCCTTTAAATGAAAGTGTGTCTTGAAAGTAACCTACCATGTCGATATCTTATTCCCGAAATGCTTTTGGGTTCACGTCAGTTTCAGTAAGTTCCATTTTACTCCATTTTTCGCCAAATGTTATGTCTGAAATTATAGTTATTTGTGAACCTGAATCGGCCATGACTTCCAACTCAACGTCACCAATAAGTACTTTACCAAGTGGTCCTTTAATTTTCCCATCTGCTGTTTCTGTACATAAAATATTAGCACACATATCTTCTTTAAAACCCTCTATTGCATTTACTTTAACATAACTTCTTTTGCACAATGTTGTAAGATGCCCGTACTTTTTACACTTGATGCATCTTTTCCCAATGGCAGGGCATGTTTTACAATCAGCCAAATGCTCATGCGAACCACATCTAAAGCATGCAAATTTTGTACCTTCAATCTTCTTAATACTCTTATTTTTATCATAGTTCTTGTTATAATTTTTCTTTTTATCCTGTAAATAGAAAACATTGGTGTTAGAATCTGTGCTTGTCAACTCTTTTGTAGAAATTAAAGACCTCTCTATTCCCATCGCAATGTCTATTACTTCTTGCAAAGTTGGGTTCCTACAAGCAAGTAGTCTCTCTTGAATTTTCTTTGAGAAGCAATAGAAAACTAGTTGATCTCTTATATAATTATCAGTCATATCCTCAAATTCGCAATCTCTAGCTAAAACTCGCGAAGCAGCTATATATTCCTCGATCGTTTCTTCCTCATTTTGTTTTCTCAATGCGAATTTATGTCTGCCAACCATTACGTTAGTTTCTTCAGAAAACTGTTTTTCCAGTCTCTTAATTGCCTCTTGGTACTCATCCAGTGGAATTAAAACACCAGGTGGGCTTTCATACTCTGGCAAACTATCGAATATTTCCTGACCTGCATTACCAAGGAGGCCAAATAGTAATTCTTTTTTCCGTTCTGCAGAATATCCTTTACCATCAATAGATATAATGTAATTTTCAAATGATCTTAGCCAGTTTTTCCAATTTATCATTGGTTTTCCTGGCTCATTCAAAAAATGTTGAGGTACACAAATATTGTTACTTGAGCCATTTTCTATATATTCTTTTATTTAAAATTATTTTAACTTTAAAGTCTTATTATTCCCACTTATCCACTCTGCTGTATTTAAACGTGGGTTAATATCGCTGTATACTTATTATATCGTTGTTTGCATTTACCGTTAGTGCGTGGTGTTTAATTCATTCAATTTCAGTGAAATGACTGTCTCCAAAATGGCTGCACGTTTCTACGCGCTGCGCGTGTGTGTGACGTCTCCGGCATTCATTTCTCAAGAAGCAGATAGAATGCCTACGTCACAACAACACGCTCGCGGTGAACAGCAACCAAAAGACCGTTAATCTCCAACTGCCAAACGGTAACTTTAATATTTTTCAACAAAATAGCGACTTACTTTTCTCTTTTTGTTTTGATGATAAAATGCGCTATACTTGCTGAATGAAGCCTCTGGTATTCTTCCGCATACGTTTATACAGGATTTCACCTGAACACGAAGTCTCAAATTATCGTAATTCAGCTTCTCTGTGGGCCAATATCCTTCAAACGTCCTCGTCGCCAAGTTGTTATGGAATGAAGCCAGGACGATCGGTAGAGGTTAAGTTAAGTATTTATTTAAGTAAAATAAACTTATAAATAGGCCCACAGGCAGCAAAGAGTAGACGGGCTTATCAGGTCTCTGAACAACCGGCAAGTGTCATAAGCGTTCTATGACGTCACTTAAGTACCTGGTGAGGGTTCTAAGGTGACACATAGAACCGCGTGACAAAAGAAGGAAAATTGAAAAAATACAACATGGTAATGGTAATAGTGGAAAAAGAAGAGAGAATACATAACAACAAAGATAAAATTACGGGAAGGTACAACAGTCTGCCACTGGCAAAAAGGCCACTAACACATGGTAGGACGCAGCATAGGTCTTAGAAAAGTATTCCTATGCTCAACCCTTGGTAACGTGGCTGTGAGCAGACAGGCTTAACTTCAAGGACAGGTATGTAAAGCATTTAAAATCACCAATTCAGTAAATAATTAAGACACAACACAAACTAAAAATCCAACACCAATTTATAAAAATAGGTAATATTTTTATCTTTTAAATGACACCAAAATGAAAAATATCCACTGTAGGGAACCAGAGAGATGGATTTGGAAAGATTAGTCACTTTCTAGTGCTTAGAAACCAACAGTGCCATTTTTAGTCATTTTGTTTTCCTGGACAGGGACACACCTTTCGAAATTGTTCTGGAGAATTTTCTCACCACTGTGTTGTGCCGCCTTCTACAGCAGGTGGGCTCCAGTTAGAACTCCTTCCTGAAGTTCTGCTTGCGGGTCCCAAAGTATCCAACACACAATCAAAGGTTCTGGAATCTCCAAGAGGGTCCTTGAAAGTGTGAAACTTCAATTCTGCAATCCACTTGAACAAAACCCTTACAAATCCACTGGTACTCCAGGCTGGGGATTCTTTGTGGGGTTGTCCAGGTGAGCTCTGTTAACCTGTACCTTGCAGGGAGTCCACTCTTTAGTCCTTTTGAAGCAGGTTTGACCCACAGGGCTGTAGTTTCTAATGGTGCAAAAAGGCGCAAACTCAGAGTCCTGGCCTTTGGAAATGCACTTCAAAATCTTCAGCGTACACAGACCCTTGGGATTCTCTTCAGTTTCAAGCAGATCTGGAGAGCTCTGCCCCGCTCAGATACTTATTCCAGTACTCTGGGTAATGCAGGAGGTCACATCTGACTAATGGGAGCAGGGTAACTCCTCAAAGTTATGACCACATCCTGTAGAGTGTGGCATTATTTTGTCCCGGAGTGCATCAAATCTTCCAAATCCATAATGGCTGATTTTCCAGGAAGGAGGTAAGAGCTGTCTAAACACCCCCCCTATGATGGCTTATTTTCATAGACTCTCCCCCAACCTCTGCACACACCTTCCCTAATCCTAGGTCAGGTAGGGGTCAAAAGTGGAAACTGACACTGTGGCCATCTCTCTGCCTTTGAAGACCATGGTTTACAACTCCTCCCCCTGGCCTGGCATTCCTATGGAACAGCACACTGCCCTCCCAGCAGAGCTGGTTAACCCCAGGGGCTCTTTATCACCTCTTCAAGGCAGCCTGGCTAACCCACTTAACTCCGACCAATCAGGGCAGACCACTGGAAGGCTGGATTTGGACTTACAAACAAGAAAGTCTTATAACTTCTTGGATGTACACTTTAGGAGAAATTCAACAATATGATCGTGTTGGATTTAATAATATTATTCTGAGAAGTCTTTGAATGGCATTTCTATCCCTCTCCTATCCATAGTTATTAATTAATAACGGCCTACCATGTTAGTCTATGGAACAGGGGATTTGAAATGGGAAAAATGACTTGGGCCATTTTTCCAGCACCAGGACTTACAAAAACATATTTTATAGGTCCTGGTCTTATATCTACAGGAACCCCACCCCATGTGCAACTAGGGGAAACTTTAGGGGTTCTGAATCTGTAGAAATATTGCAGATCCTCCCTTAACAGTGCTCCTACCATCAAAGTCGAATTTGAGTAGCACTGTACCACAATAGTCGGAGTGAAATGTGACATTTCACTTTACCCAGGCATATGAAAACTCATTTTATAAGGGTGTACCTTATAAATACCTGACCCCCCCACCCCTGGGATACCTAGGGGAGACCCTGGAGGTCCCTAATATGCCAAAACATTGTAGGTTATCCATTTCAAGTGCCCCAAACACCAAAGTCGAGTTTGGGCAAAATGTACTTTTTAAAAGCAGTCCTGGCACCCAGTGCTGCTTTTAAACTGACCTCAGGCTTCAGCAGTGCACACATGCAAGTGCAAAAAGAGTTGCTGGCCTTTAAACTGCCATGCCCCAGGGTACTAGGGACTTGTAGGTAGTTGCAATCCCCCTGCCCTATTATATACTAGGGGCTTATAGGGTAGGTCATGCCAATCACAGGGGTACCCCACCATATTATTGTGTACTCCAGTGTATGTAGGTGTTTTAACTGTATTCTAATGTGTTTCCTTCAGCATAGCGCTGGGCCTGGTTAGGCAGAGCCCAGAGTCAGTTACCACCCGCATTAGTCAGCAAAAAGTTGGGGGGTGCCCAGGGCACAGGATGACTTTGCAACATAAATTCAATTACACAAGGTGGATCAAGTGGTCTAAAAAACACTGCACTTCAGTCAATTTGGATTTGCCGTTTTTGAGAACTAGTGCCAGCTTATTCCCAAAGCCAGTGAATGGACCAAGAAGATCTATTGCAATTTTTCCCACACATTTTTAGAAAGGTCTACAACTGAAATGGGAGAATACCACGTCACCCAATGTTTGTCCGTTTTCGTGCATAGCTTACGTCCCTTAGTTTTTAACTCTGCTTCAGGATCCATTCTGGGCTGCCAGTATTGTCACATTGCCTTTTCTTGTTGAGTGTCAGTCCAGATGTCCTCTCTGTGCTAGATCAACTCATTTACTTCAGGCAGCACTAGGAGGAACTAGTTTGTTTCCTCTGGAAAGTATGTCTTCCTGTACAGACATCTAGTCAACACTTTTGCCAACGTTTGACAGTCTCCAGAAAAACTCTATTGCTTGGTTCATCCTTGAAAGACCCATTGTAGCAACACAACATCAGCAGTCATAATCTGCTTCCATTCCTCCTCTGATATTAAAGTTAAAATCTGCAGAAGCAATGGTGCACTCCACACCCACAGAATCTGATCAACAGTAAAATCACCTTGTAAAGGGAAGCATGATGAAAAATCTGCCCTTTTGTTTGTTGTTGCAGGAACATGAATAACATTGAAGCTGCATTCAAACAATTTAGTGCTTATTCTGGCTCATCTTGCTGTTAAATTTTCAGGATGTGCACTAGATCTAATTAAAATAAATATAAGAGGTTTGTGATTCATTTTAATGGTGAAATGTGCAGTATACAGAAAATTTCTGAATTTTGAAACTGCCGATGTACAATGTGTAAAAAAAAAAAATCTATCAAAGAATACAACTTTTCAGTTTCTTTCAATACACTTGACGCATAAGGTACAGTGTTTTCTCCTATCATGCTCTTCTGTGTGATTACCAAGGCCGGAATGGCTGTAGTGGGCATTGGGCGTTTTCCTGGAAGGGTGGGGCCAGTTTTGTTACTGGGGGCCGATTTTGCAGTAGAGCTGCAATATCGTCCCCCAGTAAAATAAGCAGCATTACTTTACACTTGCCCACCCGAGTAGCTGGTCCAACAAAATTGACAGGGCTGCTGAGTTCCCAGTCCGGTCCTGGTGAATAGAGTGCCTAACCCTTTATCACTAGCATCAACTGTAATACTAACAGGTAACGCTGGAGACAGTGATTGTAAGAGCAGTGCAGTTAAATCAAATTTGAAGCGTAAGAATGCATCTTCTTTCTCTTTACCCCAGGGTCAATTCTGTTCTTTTCTTTAATAACCTTGATATAATTTCAGCTATAAAAGCACAATAATACAGATATTTTGTATACAATTCACAGAAACCTACGAAGGCCATAACTTGTTATTTATTTGTGGGATGATGAGCATCTTCAGTGGCTCAGATTAAATCAGGTTTAGGACTGACACACACAGCACTACCTACATGTCTTAAGTACATTAACTGTGTCTGCTCAAAGATTAATTTGCAGTGTCTTAACTGCAGGACACTCATCTTCATTTTCTCAAGAACTGTTAAAAGTCTACTATTGTGCTCCTTCCAATCCTTTCCAACTACTAGGATGTCATCTTGGAACGTAAGAACACTTCCATTTTCCTAACATCTTTTCCATTACTCTTTAAAAAAATGGCAGCTGCCAAATGGCATACTTTTGTATAGGAAAACTCCATCTGGAGTAACAAATGCTTTTAGATGTTTTGATGAAAGAACAAGAGCAATTAGTTGATAAGCTCACTCAAGATCTAGTCTGCTGAATATAGTGGCATTACTTTACTTGAACATGAGTACCCCCATTTTAAGTAGTGAGTGTGCATCTACCCAGATGCTTTTGCTTAAGTGCTCTAAGGTCAACACACATTCTTAATTTTTTTATGGCCGCTACAATAGGGGAAAGCCATATTGACATATTGTCTGGTTCAATTACCCCATTCAACTTGCAGCTGATGCAATTAATGTGATAATACATGTCTTATAATTAGGGCAACATTTCTTAAACTATGCTTCACTGGGATGGACACATCTTTGAGTTGTATTTCTATTTCAAAAATTCTTAATAGACTTAAACCCGCTTTGACTAAATTCTGATGCTGATTTATCAGTTCATGTAGATCTATGGGGGATCTGTGCAACAGAACCTTAACTTTGCAGTGTACATGTTTCACTTGAATACCACCACACACACTGTGATTTTGAAAGTCTTCACACAATTCATCTGAAATACATAATTTGCTTTTCTTTGCCAGCAGAACGTACTATGTCAAGCATGCCCTGATGTAACCATCCAAGATTTTTTGGATTTCCTTTGACCGCAAAAAAACACTAACAGTAATATATAATCCCTGAAAGGATGGAGGCAATTCAAGCTAACCAATTAAGTCAAGTTTGGCTCATTTAAAAGATTCAGTCTTAATATTGGACTCAATTAATATTTGATCTTTCAGTATTTTAAGAATATATAATGAGCGATGATAATGACTCTGGCTCCATGAATTCATAAGTAGATTTAACGTGAAATCTCTTACTTCGATGGCAGCTGTGGGATTCTTAGTAGTCTTTGATTCAGAAAAGCGCATGCTTAAAACTAGATTTTTGACACAAGACTGTAGATCCTGTTCTTTGTGTGTCTTCAATTTCACTTATTTCTATTTTCTTTTTCATACATACTTTTGAAAAAGGTCCCAAAGTTCCACATAAATTGCAAGTCTTTTTCGGTACTTGACAAAACTTAAAATAACAACATGGCGAGTGGACCCAACAATTAGAAGAACTGCTTTGTGTAGGAGAAAATTCAGTAGAACAGAATTTATTTTGTTCCCAATGGAATTTGTCTTCATAGGCCAAATAGGTTCATCAGAATACTTCCTTATAATCTTAATTAATTATTGATAGCTGCTTCAATGGCAGTGACAATTTTTTTTAATGAAAGAAGCTTTCCTTTGCATTGTTTTGTAGTGACATCTAACCCCCTTATTGATACCTTATAAGTTGATCTGTAAAGATTTGTAATTTGCTAAGCAAAGTCAGTATTCTGGGAGCTGTTAGATATGTCTCAATAGATTCATCAAGTTGCAGTTCGAGAAAAACGTGAATCTTTTGACTACTGTACTTTTTAGGGAACTTGAAATTCACCAAACTCCTCTCCTTCTATAGGTTTATGAACTGGTAAATGTTTAACGATGCATTGACCTTCCCTCCAAGTCAATATTCAAGAATACATTTTTTTTCCTTTCAGCTCTAAAGCATTGTGAGTCAATTTCTCTTAGATACACTTTGAATTATCCGTACCAATCCTTCCTTCTGATTGGTGGATCTCCAGGAGAGTCTACGGTATACTGCTTGCATTGTACTTCTTTGTAAAAGCGGGATACTCAAGGTACGGCCCAGGGGCCACATGCAGCCCTGGCTCAACAGCAGCAGTGGCTGCTGTATGATAAATAAACAGGCAAGCATTTATTTAAAGGTTAATTGTAGTTAAAGAAAGGAAGTAAAGATGTTGCCTTCACCGCTCAACTTTAGGAGCACCTTCATTTTTAAAGACATCCTGCAGCAAGTGGGTAAAATATGATAAAGTCTCTTGAAAATTCAAACAGTTTATTTAATCAACATGCAGAACCATTTAACTTTAGTACACCAGATGATATCAATGAATTGAGAAGTATTTTTCTCTTGTGACAAGGTGCACAAGCCTTCTGTTGTTATTCTGGCCAGTGTGACAAATTGTTTATGCGTGGTTCTAGTTAATTTAAAATAGAAAATAATGACTTGATGGAATTAGAGCTAGGGTAGCACCAGGATGTTAGGCTGTCAGGGGATATGTAGCATTTATAGAGGTGGGAGAGTTTAGGACTGTTCTTGTTATAGCTGGAGCTAAGCGAGCATGAGAAAGCAGAAGCTTGCATGCTAGGACAGGATAGCTTTAACCTGTGAGGTTTTTGAGGGCAGAAGGTAGATTAGAGTTGTTCTGGATTAACCAATGTTTTGTGTAATGCTGCTATGGGAGGAAGAATCTGTTTGGAGTAGAGGGCTGGAACCACTAATCCGAGGTTTGTTCTGCAAGGAGTGGGCAACAGATCTGATAGCTGTAGCAGGAGGAAATATAGAGGGTGAGCGTGTGTGAGTGTGTAGCAGATGGCCAGGGTAAAAAACGAATTAACAAGTAATTGACAAGCATCGCCAGGGTGAAAACGGGGAGAGGAGCTTGTTAATACTAACAATCTCCCAGGTAATGGGCGTTCACAAACTTCCAAGGCTTACCATGACCACTTCCCCACTCCTTAGATGGAATTCACTGGTGCGGAACACTCCGCACTTGTGGCAGAGTTTCCCATTCACCTAAATGGGCTTACCTCTGACAGGAATTCTTGTGTGATTTCGTGGGAGTCATAAAACTTTTTAATTCCATATAAATCTAACATTTACTAACAAATGTATCTTTGTGAATAGGACCCACAATTCTTCTTCCTCTCCAAATGAGAGGTATTGAGAGGTGGGATGCCAAATTGAATGTGGTCTGTGGCAGCAGTCACGCCAAGCTCTGCTGAGCAGTTGTAAGTAAAAGTGAGTGGCAAGTGGTAATGCCCACCCGTTGCCTCTTATGCCCCAGGATCAGCGACAACGAGTGACACTGCCACTCTTCATTGCACTCTATCTTCTACTCACCCTTTCGTCTGGATGCTCAAATGTTGTTCCTTGCTTGGAAACCTTAAGTGTGTTTGCAAACACTTTTGAACATTGATGCGTGGTGGATGTAGTTGTGCTGAAATCATGATGTATGGCCAACACTCACCGGTGTTTGCGGACGGGCAAAGAGACTTGCTGCTCTAAACTTCAGAGGATTTCGACTAGTCCATTGCTGGCAGCTCAGCAGTTTATCCAGAGCGAGGGATCCACTGGCGTGAGGCTTCAGATCACTAATGTTTGCACTACACAAGCAGAGCCAGGGCAAACTACAGTTCCAAAAGTACCACAGGACTATCACAGCCATCTTAGATCCATAGAGATTAAGTGCGACTTAGTTGCTGCAGCTGAGACCTTGTTGCCGAGAGATTGAAATGTATTGCACTTTCATCAGGAGTTATCAGGGACTTGTTGATTTAGATACGTTTTCTGGATAACACTTGCGATCAAGGATTGAGAGTTCAATATGCATATTATTACTGGGGTCATTCTTTCAAGGATGCCAAACTCTTATTGTACTGGAGTCAGCCTTCTTACTTCTTCATGAGAGGAACTGGTGAATCCTAACCTCGTACAGGCGTGGCTATACTACTTGAATTGTGTATGGTATTACGGTGTTGCCAGGCTTGGGAAGTGAATGCATAGTGTCAGGAAAGAAAGCACCACACTAGAGTGTATTCATTATGTGACAGCAGATGAACTATGGATGTTGAGAACCATTCTGATCACACACTTGATTACAAGTCAATTAAATTAGTTATCAATATAGGAACAAGCGTTACAATTCAGGTTACTTTATGTTTTTAGTTTTTTTACAAAGGTTTATTCTATATTTCAGCTAAAGTAGGACATGGTTCTTACCAACCATAGAGAGTGGGTTAGGCAGAGATTGCCACAAGGTATGTCATACACCATTGTAGAAACAGTGAAGAATAAGATAATTGAGAAAATACTAAAATAATTATGTCTTGTTCTAGATATTAATGCCTCTGCAGAACATGTTGAGCTCAGCAGTAAGACCAGGCAGCATCAACATGGCCAGTGTCTCTGGTTCTGTCTCTGTCGTCCATTGTTCCTTTCCCTGGGTCTACTGCTGATTGTCCAGGGAGACAGAGTGGGGGGTGCGGTCAGTAAAGGGTGGGTACCGGCTTTACTCCTATTTGATCCAGGCTGCCAGTTTAGCGAAACCTTGAAAACTATGGGATGCCAGTGCGCAGGTTTTGCTCACAGTTTGATTATGCATATTTTTCTGTCCATGTATACGTTAATGGGTATTCCGTTTTGCAAACATACTTTGCAGGTTTTCTAGTCATGTGGCATGTGCAGTAGGTATTCCAGTTGATGCTGATGGGGACTTGGTTTTGCCAACAGAGGTTTTGATTATGAATTATGATTGGACAGTGTACCCTGGCCTATCATCGTGGGGGATCTGTTAGCAACTGGAACCAAAGGTATATCCCTGGAAGGCATTTTAGAACAAGAACCATTGTTTAAGAGGCATGCCAGTGGAGTATCTGTAGGCTGTTTCCATCTGTTGCACCTTGTAGGAAGATCTTACCATACATACTAAAAGTGTCTCCAATAAAGTGGTTGTCTGCTGACTGAAGGACTTAGACAAGGAGCAAATGGTGGCGAGTCTAAAACGTTGCTGTCCAAACAATTCCACACCTCTGGATGTTCGACCCTGCGGTAGACAGCCGCTGAGGCCTGCATTGGCTGGCAGTTAAGCAAAGAACCCACAGTTCAAGTCTCTACAAAGTCCTCTGGCTGCAGGAGTCTTTGCACCTTGAAGCAGGGTTGGGGGCATTCTGGCATTGGTTTAACATTATCAATAATAAACTAAACATCTTGTCTTGTTTAGCATTTTTGTCAGTAGATTCCTTCAGGATCCTGGCGTTAGGAGAACCTTTTACTCATATAACTCCCTCTGAGAATAATTCAAGGTGCCCCATCTGGTTTGAGGGCTTAAAGCAGAGTAAAGTTTTGAGTTTTCACTGCGGCACATGGAGACTCGCTTGGCCCCGCCATGCACAGTGATGTCATCAATAATGTAATTTCAGATATCACCAATGATGTTATCGTTGAAGTCATAGAACATGTTATGAGTGATGTAATAGGTGAGGGTGTAAGCAGCGCATGGCGAGGACCTGAGTTATTGTTACTTCAGTTAACTAGAACTGGTGAATTTCAGTGGGTTTTGTTTTAGTTTAAAATGTCACGTTTAAACTGACAGTTTCACTTAAGTATAAAGACACTTTCACGGCATTGCTCGTGGCTTACCTTTCACACTAGTGCTAGCTGTACACTACGCTGGCTGTAGGCAGCTGCCTTACAGCAGCACCATAAGAGGGCCCCAGCTTGAAACAAGCTGACCCTACTGCTAGTGGAGAGGGTGAGCTTTTGAAAGAAAGTCTGAAAGAGTCAGAAAGTAGGCAGGCCCCTACCTGCTGGTTAGACACACACACTTTCACTACTCCTTCTGCTCCAGTATGGATTAGTTGTTTCTTTAATATGCACATCAGAAATCCAGAAACCAGCTTACGGACATTATTTCAATTTATTGAATAGCTTGTGTAAGAACTCTTTTTATTAAAATCGTTTAGATCCTAGAAGTGAGATATTTACAAAGATGGTCTAACATAACAAAAGTAGCTTCTCCCATGTCATCCGAACGTCCGTACCTTCGCGGCCATGATTTACAAATGGTTATCGTACTATGTCATAAAATTCTGCTTTATTGTCAAGTCTTTATTTTCATATTAAAGTGATCACACATTCTAGTCTGATCGTCAAGCACAGAGAATCTGGGAAATGGGATAAAACTGCTGCTGAGAGTTAAAAAGTAACAGACTTACCGAAGAGTGACAAGGAGAGGTAAAGATGAGGAAGAAAATGAAGGTGTGAGAAAGACATTGGGAAATGGAAAGAGAGAGGGAAGAGGAGAGAGCAGAGAAAGAGAGACGGTCAGAGGGAGAAGGAGAGAGGAGAAAATAGAATGAGAAAAAGCAGGAAGACAGACACAACAAGAAAAAGAGTACATGAGAGAGGGAGGCGGAGAGACTGTAGACAGGCAAAGAAGACAAATAAGAAAAAAGCAGGCGAATCAAAGAAAACAAGAGCACAAGAGAAAGAGAGCGACATAGACAGAGAGAGGAGTGAAAGAGAACCGCTGCGAAAGAGAAAGAGACAAGAGTAGAACAAGAACTAGGTAAAGATATACAGGCGGAGGGGAGTGGGAGAGAAATGGAGTAGAAAAGAAATGGAAGGAAATTGATTTCGACGAGAGGTGAGGCAGTGAAAGGAATATAAACAGGGAAATGGGAGAAAATATGGCATCAATATAGGGTTCTGGTAGAAAGATGGAAAGAAAAGAAAAAGAAAACCAGAGATGACTTTTGTCTTTGCCAATGACAGATCAGACAGAAAGAGACACCTGTTGATACTAAATGCTATCTTAAAAATAAATTACAATCCTTCTTTAGTACTTAAATACGTTTCTTGTCCCTACTCTATTTACAGCTGCAATTCTAGGAAGCAGAGGTGCCTAAAATAAAGAACTCTGCTCTGAGAGGGGATAGAGCAGTGTGTTTTGTTTGGAGAAAGAGCGTTTACAGAGCGCGAGACCCACAAACGGAATTATAAATAAGCTTCTAGGTTATTTAGTGCAGTGTTAGAACATACAGAACGGGCCGTCCACGGCTCCTAAGTACCAAAAATGTATAACACAAGACAGTGACTTTTCTTCTCCCACCCACTCCACTTGGTCAGGTCTTGGGGCAGAAGGGTAGAGGGCTGGGGGGACGTGGACGGGTGCCCTGAGCCCCTACGAACATCAACAATCAGTTAGCTGGCTGGACAATCTGCAGTAAAACTAGAACATCTTCAGTTGAAATGTCTTGTTACTTCATCATTTTAAAAACCTAATTCCAATAAAATAATATGACTTAAGCTACAAGAACAACAATTAAAGTAAATTGGAAGTCTGGCCTGTTTTGCAGAAGTCTGCCATGTACGCAGGACTTGCGCCGCCATAATGCGTATTTAGCGCCAGCCCGCTGCACTGATGCAATGCACGGATAATGGCAAGGGAACAGGTATTTGCGCTGCACCTGGCCTCAAGTCCTAGGTGTCACCTGTGTGGATGGGAAGGTGCTTGACTGATGCAACTTAAAAAAAAAAGTCAGACAACCCGATTCTGCGACATTGTTTTTTGAAATGATTTAACAATCTCGGGTCCAAATTTTCTTCCTAGAAAACGTGCTGTTAATTAAAGTGTTTGGCTGTCAAAACAATATCTGCACAGGTAGCATGCGTGTAAAGAAACTGGAAAACTTCACGACAGGCGTTCGGCGGTGAAACATAAGTAGGCTTGGAATGGAGCTGGCCACATGTCAGGGTGATATGTGAGACATGAACGATGGACTCCCAACAAGGTTTAGCAGAATCATTCCTAGAACATCAGAGCAGTGCAACCATGAGCCAACATCGCCGTGCCGACGGTTCCGCCTCTCCAGAAATCCTGTGGTGCCCCTGCACTGGTCTGGGACAAGACACTGAAAATACGGCAGTCACAGGCCAGCCGAAGAGGCAGGTCTGTCTACAGCTTAGACCAATCTCGCCTGGAAACTTGTGTTTTCAACAAATAACTTGGCACATCTTTAAAAACATCTGGAGTAGGAAGCAGCCGCGCTGCTGCACAGTCCTGAGCTCAGCTTGGTCCAGCGACAGTAAGATGAAAAAAAACTTCCTTTATCAAAGTTCAATTTCCTAAAGAAAGCAAAACCTGTAAAAAAATATATATATTCTTTAAAATTGAAGGGCAGCAGTTGCATTCAAGCAGGCTCCCCCTTCACAAATGCCCATAGTTTTTGGAGTCTGTCTCCTTCCAATAGACAACATCACACAGTACGCGATTTTATAAAAATCGACCCAAGAGTTTGAGACAATTTTTGACTATGGTGCCATTATGACTGAAGCCTTGTGGTGGTGAAGTTGTTGCAAGAATACAACAGGAATATGGCAGACATAACTTCACACTTTTGAACAGCCAGGCAGTTCGGGCTTGTCTGAAAAGGGTGAGTTTTGCCAATAATCTGACGGCCTCGTCCATCTGTCCATCTGGCCAGTCCTCGAAATGCAGCTTATTGCTGGTCACAAATCTGTGACTTTGTTCTCTACGGCCGCTGCAATCTGCTGCAGTCGGTAGCCAAGCTGCATCTTCTGCGCTGTGGGATCTTCTTCGAGAGCGGTAATGATCTGGAAAAGGAAATTGAGATACATTAGGTTTGTGCCAAGCGATATCTGCCTAACTATCCCCCAGAAAGAGTTCATCATCTTGCTAGTTCCAATGGCTGGACAATAAAGGCCGTCGTCCCAGTACCGCACTGCAGTAGTCCTCAAAGACCGCGCACAACTAGAGGATGAACAACCTACAAGCACTTCCTGCTGTCCTCCGTCACACCACCTCACACTGAGCCTTAACCCAAGTTAAACAAAAGTTGTATGTAACACCTGAAACAGTGTTACAGACCGGCTCCAATTTCCTTCATCAGGAAACCTCATGAATAGTGAGGAAAGGACCCTCTACCCACAAAACAGCTGCCATTGATCAACTCACCAATACCGTCACATAGCTAAACTCAGCGAGGTGCAGCTTGCCAACCCGTAGACATTTGCAAGATGTGCATGATCATGCCAACTACTGTTTGTGTCCATAAGAGTCCATTGTTTTCACAAAGAGTTTAAAATGTTAGGTGTTGAAAATGGGTGAGTCTGTATTAAGCCTCCCTTGTACCACAGACATGAGCTCCATCAAGCGCGGCTCATCTGTGCAGTCTTCATATTCTTGTTGTTTCCTGTTTTTCCTGTTTCTAAAACTTTCGGTTAACTTGGTAGCATCACCAGGAGGAATGCATGCGACTCTACAACAGACCTGCAAACTACTGTTACATTTAAACCTTGTTTTTGTTGAAGTGTGAATCTGCTGTAGATTCAACATAAAAGCATAGTTCCAAAATGGAAATCCCCCTCAAACAATAGATAAGGACCACAATTTACAGCCGGTAACTACTTAAGCGTTACCTGCTCTACATAGATGTCTTTTGGTTTACTTTGTTGCAGTTTTCCAACTTGTGTGCAACATACCTGTGCCTTGTGCATCATCCTTTCCACCATCTTGTTTGAATGACCAAACGAAAGTGAGAACAGTTTCCCTCACCAGAAATATCAATTGATATCCTGCAATCTTTGGTCCCATCAAAGTGATACATTAATACTCTTAACAGTCGTGGAATCCATTTTACAGTATCTTGGAGGCTTTTGAAAAATATGAGCGATTTAATTATATTTGTGTGAAAGATGGAGGAATCTTAAAAATAAGAATAAGAAGAACTGCGATTCCTTCGTGAAACCATAAGAGAGGCTTCATTACTGATGTATCTTCTAACCCCTTCATATTTATTAATTAAGCAATCAGTACTGAAGTCAGCGCACTTCGACCAGAGGTTCTCAGGGCGTTCTGTTAACCCTTTCCGTGCTCATGACGGAACCACTCCGTCATGAGCCACGGGTGCGCTGTGCTCATGACGGAGTGGTTCCGTCATGCTGCGGCCGTTGGTGGCCGCTCCGCCCACGCGGTGCTAATTCCCCGCCTGTGCGGGCGATTAGCGCAGTGGGCGCAGTCGTGACGGAACCACTCCGTCATGAGCTCAGCTCACTCGTGACGGAGTGGTTCCGTCACGAGCACAGCGGCACCGCAACTGCCCCCAAACCCCCCCAGCGCCGCGGCGGAATTCCTGCCGCGGCGAAGGGGTTAAACGGAACATCTGCGGTCGGTGCCGACCCCTGGTTTACAGTCCATATGCTTGAGAGCCCTTTCAACTTCTCGTTGGTCACAATTAGGGCTCTCGGTTTTATGCTATTTATTTTTTTGGACATTTCCGTCTGTATATATTCGTATTTATTTTTTGCTGATTTTATCTGTATTTATACATATTTATTTTGGGTTTTGTGAAAAAATGAATCTGAAATGAGTATATTTCTACATTTATATAACAGATAAATAGGCACTTGTGCCTGAACGACTGACAGGTTTCAGGGATATAAACACACTCAGATGATAAAATACGCTCTTATAAGAAAACATGCACATTTAAAATCAAGGTTGTGCATATCTATTGCGGTTTAAGGCTCTTTACTAAAATTCCTTTATTTTTTTTAACCCCCTTACCTTTTGATCGACAGAGCTATTGGCCTGTTAGTCATTTTTTTTAACATCTGTGGTAGAAAGAGTTTAATTCCAAACCAGATGTTTATGACCATAAAGAGGTGGGAAACCACAGAAAGTCGGTGCCATCAAAGATGAATCCGCTGTCCCCCCTTCCATGGCTCCCCACCCTTACTTGCACGTTTTTCTTGAATTGATCTGTGTTTAGCAGAGACCTTCCTAGCCCCCCCCCATGGGAACCCTTAGCTATGAATCCGCTGTCCCTTACATGGCTCCCCACCCCCTGACTTACATGCCTTTCTTCTACTGATCTGTGTTTAGCAGAGACCTTCCTAGCCCCCTAGCCCCCCTAGCCCCCCCCCCCCCCCTATGGGAACGCTTAGCTCTGAATCTGCTGTCCCTTCCATGGCTCTCCCCACCCTGACTCGCACGTTTTTCTTGAATTGATCTGTGTTTAGCAGAGACCTTCTTAGCCCCAAGGACACCCTTGGCTATGAATCGCTGTAGTGCTCACCCACTTACCTGGTCATAATACTTATTGATATACTTGTACAGCTCGTGAAGCGCTACAAGGTAGTTCAGTTCACCTGAGTAATTCTGTAAGAATAAAAACAGAGGGTTTTGTTAGATTTCTGTGTCTTACTCTCACTTCCATGCATGCATATTGACATCAATCTCTGCCTGGTCTCAGCCGCACTCCGTGTTGTTTGCGTGACACAACTGTGCTGTATGCATGCCTGGGCATAAAAAGAATCCCATACCATATATAGAAAACAACAGAACTCCAGGGCCCAAGCAAAATATTGGGCAAACTGTCTCGGTTTGCACCGCAGAATCCCCTTAACTCTGCATCCAGCCTACACTGGGACAGTGTGCCCAATTACGCACAAAAATGTAGCGCAGGCGTAAACTGCCGAAGGTTGCCCTCAGACACTGCATATTATTCAGACGATTTATTTTTAGTTTTACATAAGCTGTGCATACTTTGTGTCTCAACTGTGGCACTTTTGTAAAAATGTATCTGTTGCACCGATCGTGAACACTGATGCTATCGATGCATGAGGAAAGGGGTGAATCACCGGACAAAAGGTTCCCGACACAGTGTTGGCATGAGTTATGGGAGACCAGGTTGAAACCTGTGGCAGTGCCCACAGCTGTAAGTGAAGAGTTTACATACCCTGGACAGCTCAGCTAATGCAGAGTTCATGTCTTGGTCACTTGCGGAGATGGTCTGTCGAATGTCTGCATAGTACCTGCAAAAATTGCATCACATGGTTATGCCATTGCTGAGACACAAGACTTGCTGCACCTCTGTGCCGCGATGTGCTCCAGACCTTACCTTTCCACCATCTGCTTGTACCGTGGGATGTCTCTGGCATAAAGCAGCTTGTTGATAGGAGAATCCTGAAAAATAAAGATTCATATACACTTCAGGAATAATAACATCAGAGCGGATTGTGTTTTGGGGAAACAAACGGTGACACAATATCCCTCTGGTGTGGAGTACACCGGTATACAGTCAGAAGGGAGGTTGGTGACTCCCAGCCTGTGTACATTGCCCACGTCCACACCTACCATTCACACAACCCCCTCTGGTTAGACCTCAAAGCTATCTTTGCTTCCACACGGATCACCCTACACTGCGCCACGACTCTGAACCATGCACTGATTTGTCTCTAGGTCACTGATTGATTACCAACATTTCCAAAGAGCCCACTACCCCTGGGGGTCCCTAGACATTGGAAGAGTACTCCTAAACCAAGGGATTACAATATGGGTCTGCAGAGGAGAGATTTCAGAGTGCACCTAAGAAATACTCTTTCAAAAGGGGGGCAGGGGGAGCGGAGAGGCAACATTTAAAAAAAAATCCACTTACCTTTTGCTGCCAGCCGGCCGTCCCTCCCCTTCGGCCCTTGAGCCACCTTCTCCTCTGCTTCAGCAGCGGAAGGAAGCAGGAAGCAGAGAGGCTCCCTCCTCTAAGCCAATCACAACACTTCAATGCAGAGTTGTGATTGGTCTGGATGCCATGGTTCGGCGCTCAGACTTTGCATGTTCCTCACCAGGCTGCGTAAAGCCTGGTGGAGAAGATGCAAAGTGGGCATGCCTGCTTGGCCAGCCCAAGATGACCGGCCCAGCAGTCATGCTCACTTGGAGTGGGCAAAGCACTCCTCCCCCATAACCCCTGCCCGGCCTTAACCCAGTCCCAGCCTGTAGTGAAAAATTAATTGATAATAACAAGGTTATTATCATTTGATTTTTCAGCTGCACTGCTCGTAAAGCAGTGGGGTGATGCTCCTCCGCCTTAACGGAGAAGCCGCCACTGCCAAGGGCTGTTCCTTGCGCAGCGTCGCTGCCCTTGAGTACATGAGCTCAGTCCTGCAAGAACAGGATGAAATGTTTCAATGCCCTTGAAAGTGACCCAAGGGCATTGAGAACCCTGGCGCCTCTGCTGTGCCCCTCACAGGGGAGTAGTTGCGCTTTACCAACCCTGATTGATTGACAGTGATCCAGCTTGAAGAGCGAACCAAAAGCGGCAATCAAAGGAGATGTGGACAGAAGAGGGCAGCATGTAAATTCATCTGACAGTCTGTCTTTAATCGCTTGCCATCTATGGTTTTTGCTTTTTAGAATATGCTAAATCGGAAATGCTTCGACTTAACCAAGAAGAAGGAATCCAAATACTGAGAGAGAAAGGCCTGGATTGTATTTTTGGTTTATGACCAGGTAAGTCAAGGAAGAGAAGTAGAATTACTGATCGACAACACTGTTCAACATTTTAGGAATAAATTATTGACCTGGGTAAACTGGAAATACTTGTTCTAAGATGGCCGTCCAGGGCCAAACTTATGTTTGCAGCACAGGAAACTGAGGCAAGCAATGGAGGAAAAGGCTATTATGGATTTTTGAGAGATAATGTATTTGTAGCATTGTAGAGAAGGTGCGGGAGGATGTGAGAGATGGCACTATTTGTGATGTATGCGCACTCAAAGTTTAATGAGACCGTATGGGAATGCATTCGCCATTCGTGATCCGCCAGATGTCGCCAGCTGAGCTCATCTGCCCTGGCATTTAACGCTCCCACCAGGTGCTTCGCGGTCAGGTAGATGCTCCGATGCTTCAGTCATCTCCAGAGATGTACTGATTCTTGGCACGAGACCCAGGACAGCTCTCTGCTTTGTCTGTTGTGTTACCACATGGCGGCGGCATTGACCATGAGAACCTGCCCCAGCCTTCTCTTAAAGGATGGCCTTCAACACCAGATGGATGGCTCACAGTGCCAAAAGACTCATGTGGGGCTTTCGCCAGAGCCCTCTGAACTCCACCTCTCTCAGATGACCTTCACAACTCAGCAGGGACACATCTATCACTACCATCAGCTCTAGGGAGGGAGGGAGACGGGTCTGCCTTAGGTACGGTTGCGTCAAGGACCTACTACTACAGATATTATGCAGTCCCCTCCGAATCTGGAGGACATCCATAGACGCCAATTCACCAAAATGCCTGCGGTAGCGGAAGTGACATCACACACTCTTTGACCACACCATCAAAGCAAATGACGTCACATGACCTTTGACCCGGATACCATCACAGAAAGGGCCAACACTAGTGTTGTGTTAAAAAAATATACAATACGTTGAATATTAATAAAATAGCAATAAAGGTACTAACAATGATAACATCTATGGGTGTTTATTTAACACCCGTACATTAACTAGGGAACTGCTATATGCTTTGGAGTGTTTGTGTATTATACATATCCAAACACAGTCTTTGGTGCCACATCACGCCCCAAAAAGTATCCACAGGTCTCCTCATAGCATTATTCCAATTGCGGTTTATTGAAAAAATGCAACACAAAAATGACATCGAACCCAAAGCTTTTCGGAGAACAGCATCTCCTCGGTCATATATATATAATACTGTGCTTACAGCTGTGGCACATTCATAAGAAAATTGATTACCAAAGCAGTAAAGCGATTGTTTCAGAAATTAAAAAGCTTGTAACTGTACCCGCTAAGTGAATGATACTCATGGCATTGACCTCACTGAGTCTGACTCGTGTGCAAACAGCTTGAACCATGAGGGCCAAAATCGTTCCTCCGTGAAGTGCCTTTGTGCGTAAATGTCCATGGTATTTGGAACTGTAGCGCCTCGCTGCATAAGCACTATTAGATTGTTTGGGTTCGTATTCCACATCTGGAGTCAAGTGGTCCATATTTATTTCCGCTTGTCTATAAGGTACTGTATAAAGACGTCCGCTATGTAGCCCTGGCTGGATAGTACCTTTTACCGAGTGCCATTTCCAAGTCCTCCTAGTAGGGTTGCCAGCTGACTCTTTTTTTTTTACCGTATTTGTATAAGTTAGCGCACACCTACTGTGTGATAAGCAGATAGCAATTTGAACAATTAGAGGCAGTGAGGCGTGCAACTCAGAGACGAGGAAGCCCACCTCGCATAATGACATGTAAACTGCTGGTGTACTGTCACCAGTGTACTGAGTGCACAGCTGAAAGTCTGAAGAGAACTAGTATTTCAAATTTACAATATGATGATGAAAAGGACAACATCAGCATTGAATAAACAAAACATATGTCTATGAGACAATAATCCAAGAATTTTTTAAACAAAACCATTTTTTATGATCCAATCATAACGAACAGAAGGATTACACATGGCATCAATGTAAGAATAACATTGAAAATTAGAATACATTCATGTATGCAAACTTCAAAAGTAACAACGAAGTTAGACGTCAATTCATGAAGGAGTGCCCAATGCATTTCGGGATGGAAAACATCCCTTCTTCAGGGGCTGCTGTGAAGAAAGGAAAATTCATTGTGACAAACAACAATGTTGAGACATCTTTATTAAATGAGAAAACTGGTACAAGATGCATCGTGGGTGGGGCAACGGAGAAGGACGATTGGTCCGTTTCAAACCAAAGCAATTCAACGTGCACAGTGCATGGAAATCATTTTGAATAGAACCGCAGATTAAACACACGCGTGAAAAGCAAAAACTCACGAACTGATGGAAAATGCAATGGTGGTCACGTGAATGATCAAGAATTTGAGCCAAAGTGTTTTGAAATAGAATGGTGGGATCTTGGTCAAGTTTTATATAAGTGGTGGTGTCTTGAAGATGAAGGCTGACTTTCTGTTCATAGAATGTGCGATCCATGCGGAAGAAATGGCTTGGATTACCCAAAAAATCCGGAGTTTCCTTACTGTGTCTCATCCCAGACGACCTAAACTTTATATGCTCTCGAAAATTCACAAAAATCTTCAAAACCCGCCATTTAGACCTATTGTCTCTGGGTGTGACTCCATTTTCATGCCTGCGGGTCAATTTGTTGATCATTTCCTCCAAAAATTTGTACAGACGTGGAAAAGTTTCATCAAGGACACTACTCATTTTTTTAACCCTCCGCAGCGAGGTTAACAACAATTTTTCAGAAACAGGGTTACTTTGAACTATTGATGTTACATCTTTATATACATCGATTCCATTGACTGAAGGCATTGAAGCCAGTGAATGGGCCTTACTCCAACTACCGGAAATTGCCACAGAAAAAGTTTTTGTCTTGGAGCTCCTCACTTTTTGCCTCCAACACAGTTACCTACAATGGAAAGATGACTTCTACCTTCAGATAAGTGGTACCTCAATGGGTTTTTCCGGTGCACCTGCCTACGCGAATGCGTTCATGGCCAAGTTCGAACACGACTACATCTTTTCCAACGCCTCATGGAGTGACAATCTAGTATTCTACGTGAGATTTATTGATGACATTTTTTTGATCTGGAAGAGCTCTGAAATCTCATTGGTCAAACAAATTGGTGAATTAAACCTCAAAAATCCACGCATCCAGTTCACACATAACATCAGTTCTGAAAACTTGTCGTTCTTGGATGTACTTATAACTGAAAATTCTAACACTTTGTCAACGTCAGTTTACTCCAAACCGACTGACAGAAACAACCTCTTGTTGTATTCCAGCTTCCATTCACCTTCTCTTATTCGAAATTTGCCGTATTCACAGCTTATCAGGATCAAGAGAATTCTCTCTGATTGCCAACATCTAGATTCAGCACTCCAAACACAAGTTGCGAAATTCAAAGAGCGGGGTTACCCCCAGACTGTCCTCGAGTCTGCTATATCCAGAACTCTCACCACAACACGTACAGAAGTTCTATCTCCTTCAGCTAAAAATGTTCAAAACCGTCATGTTTTTGTATCGACATTCTCCACCAGTTCTCGACGTATTCGTCAAATTATCAAAAACAGATGGGATATTTTAAAACATGAACCGGATTTCAATGGTCTGTTTTCCACAGATCCATTATTTGCGTACACTCGCAGCAAAAATATCAAAGACATGCTGTCATCCACTACTAAAGCTAATCCAGACCAGTTCAAAGGCATGCAAAGATGTCATAACTGCGTCAATTGTCACAATGCCATCACCGGCAATTCTATCCATCACCCACATTCAGATAAAACCATCAACCTCAGATACACCGGTACTTGTGACAGTACCAATGTCATCTACACCATTAAATGCCCCTGTGGTCTATTGTATGTTGGTAAAACCTCGCGCAAAGTGAAAGTCAGGATCTCTGAACACAAAAGCTCAATTCGCACTAAAAGCCTCAAATCCCACCTCGTAACACATTGGTTAGAACACCATCACACCATTGCACAACTGAGATACACCATTCTTGAAATCATGCCTTTGAAAACGCCAGCCAACACTGAGAGGCTACTAGCGCAGAGAGAAGTTTGGTGGACCAAGTTCTTGCAGACTCTATTACCCCATGGGCTCAATGACAAATTGGAAATGCAATGTTTTTGTAATTACTCAGATCTTCAGCTTGTTCCATTCTTTGCTATTCCATCCAGATTGTAAGCCTGTTTCATTCTCAGCAATTCAACAATTCCTGTCTTTTTACTAGTCACTTTACTTCAATCAGTATATTATTTAGCCTTTCTCTGCTCTATGTTTTCCGTTGTCTTATGTGCATTAATTTCTCAATCCCTGTCTTCTTTTTTCAATCTCTGTCTTCTTTTCTGCATATTGATTACGATTTCAGACCTCCATCAATTTTTATTTTCCCTTTTATCATCTCTTCCAACATGTGTATTTTAGTTTCTCTTTAGTGCATTTTTCTGTTCCTCTCCCAGTCTGACCCCTTGTCCACTTATTTCTTTCCAGTTTGTTCTCGATTCTTTCCCCCTGCACATGTTTTTCTGCCATCAGTTTCAGCACATTTTTGTCATTACTGTTTCCCCTCTGTTTTCAATTCGATAATGATTCCCATTACGTCTCACTTTTCAGTTGCTTTTTGCATTCTTGCTTTTTTCACAACATTCTGAGCACAGCGTTCACTTCGGTTTCATTTATAAGATGGTGCTTCCCTTTTTGCGTAGTCCTTTTTCATTTTCTATGCTCACTCAGGGCGCTCACGTGATTCCGTGCTTTACGCTTTATTTACCAGCTCACACGTTTGCGGTTGCTTTTCTTCGCTCTGGCTTGCAGTGGCTACGGTTACTCTTTCCTTCACAACGCCTCGTCGGTAAGTTCATTTCTGTTTCTCCAGTTATTTCGTCCGATTATTTTTTGCAAACACGCTGGCAACCGCTTGTTTTTCTTTTTTCACCTTTGTTCCAGCTTCCTTTTCCACGTTTGAACTACGTGCGTTCCTCCTGTCCAGGTATTTACCTATTATTTCTTTCCAGCATGCAGACTTTGGTGACAAGCTCATTGCATTTCATTTTCCTCGTATTTCTTTTCTTACACTCCCTTTATTTTCTCAGTGCAGTGGCATTTCTTGCCACGCTGGTTCACAGTGTCACACAACTTCCTGAACAGTAATCTCTGGAGATTCCACCCAGTAAGTTTTCTGTGACACTCTCTACTTACTTTCCGCAGTCTTTTTCCACCCCCCTTCTGGTTGTCAATTGTTCGTCTTCTGTGTTTTAGAGTTTCTATTTTGAAGCCTCTGACTTATCGGACTGTTACTGCGGCCTTCAGTTTTAAGGAATGGTTTCCTTCATCTTTTCATTCGCAGTAAGAGTTTATTTAGTTTCCTGTGAGTCATTCTTCTGTGTTTGCACGTAATCTCGCATGCACTATCATTGTCATCTCACGTTTGGCATTCTCACGCGGATTTTCACGCAACACCCTCTTTCAGCCATTGTTGTCACTTTTTCATTCACGTGACCACCATTGCATTTTCCATCAGTTCGTGAATTTTTGCTTTTCACGCGTGTGTTTAATCTGCGGTTCTATTCAAAATGATTTCCATGCACTGTGCACGTTGAATTGCTTTGGTTTGAAACGGACCAATCGTCCTTCTCCGTTGCCCCACCCACGATGCATCTTGTACCAGTTTTCTCATTTAATAAAGATGTCTCAACATTGTTGTTTGTCACAATGAATTTTCCTTTCTTCACAGCAGCCCCTGAAGAAGGGATGTTTTCCATCCCGAAATGCATTGGGCACTCCTTCATGAATTGACGTCTAACTTCGTTGTTACTTTTGAAGTTTGCATACATGAATGTATTCTAATTTTCAATGTTATTCTTACATTGATGCCATGTGTAATCCTTCTGTTCGTTATGATTGGATCATAAAAATGGTTTTGTTTCAAAATGTATTGGATTATTGTCTCATAGACATATGTTTTGTTTATTCAATGCTGATGTTGTCCTTTTCATCATCATATTGTAAATTTGAAATACTAGTTCTTTTTTTTTACTGCCATGAACAGTATTTTAATGCCCAAGCAGGTCCAAAAATAAGAATAAAAATCACTTAAAGACAGTATTTGAGTATTCTATTCGTGCCTTGCAGACTCCTAAAAACGTGAACATAGGGCCAGTATTCTCCTCTTGGAAAGGTGGAAACGCTCCCTTTTAGACTAAACTTTAAATGCTCGACCCCACCATATAGCCATTTAGGAATACTCGGCACGTATTGTGAAATACAATATTCAACAAGACCCCTTGGGCCTGGCTTAGAGTTTGGCAGCTGGGATCCTCCGTCACAGATGGGAGTGATTTCATACCGACCCTATTTCAAGTGCCACAGGATACGATGCACTTGTATAACGGCGGACGGGATAACCGTCTCGTTTGTGATGGAGTATGCCATCTGTCAAATTCTAATTCTGGCCCCTAGACAAGAGGTAAGCATTAATCAGTATTAACTGCCCAGTTAGCACTGATTGCCTCAGGAACGGAATAAGAAGTCTTACATAGGTCCCAACAGCCAGCCCTCCTACAGCACGCGCTGTACCGCAGCACTGGGACTCGCACGCTGTACCGCAGCACTGGGACTCGCACAGTGCACACCGTGCACTTCAACCCTGAATTAGAACACCTCTGACCCAGAATTACTAACACTTTGCACCTGGGTTGGTCACAAAAGAGACACAAACCTACTGCAAAATTTGTGGTGGGATGTATATTTCAACACAAATCATAAATTGCGGTGGAATGTTGCCCAAAATAGGACTTAGTAGCGCAATGCGCTGCTTAACGTCAAAGGGGCATATTATAGGTTGTACATGGGCATTCCCATACAACCACCCAAACGTTTTTATGCAAACCCCCATCTACTAGCATTTGTAGACAAAGATTTGGGAAAAATAAATGATGCCTCCTTGAGACAGCTATAACAGCGAAGCAATTGTAAAAATCTCCACCCCTTTCCAACTCTGCCCGAGTGCTGCTCTGCACGCTTACAAGGAGGGCAAAGTATGAAAACATCGGTTTTGGACGGGAAAGTTTCCCTTCCCGTACAAACTCTCTGCCTGACGGCAGAGACTTGCAGCCCTACCAGGGTCTGCTACCGAACAGCCGTGGTTTTGACTCTAGAGATTCCACCACAGACCAGAGTCTGGTCCGGGTAGGAAGCGGTATCACCCGTCTTGTATTTGTAGTTCTGTTATTGATTACAGAGGGGAACATTTTATTTTCTGATAGCTCAGTGGGTTATCGCTTTAGACTGCAGTGACCGCAGGGTCTTAAAAAATGCAGTGGCGCGCTAACACAGGACGCGCAGCCCTTGAGGTGCGATTGGCCCCGGAGCTGCAGGGAGCCCCTGAGCTGCAGGGGGCCCCCTCGGCACAGTAGCCTGGCATGAAAGCTCCTGATTAAATATGGAGCGGGGCCCCATCCATGGACCTTGCAGGGGGGCCCTTAAAGTTTCATTACAGCATTGGAAACATGCATGTCAATTTGGAACCTCTTCATAGTTGTAATCCTAAAAAAAAACAGAAATCAATGACATAGTTTCCGGTGTTCAGTGCAGGAAGGCGGAGTGCTTGTGCTTGTCAGGTCAGAAATGTTCTAGAATGTATCAAAAGGGGCTGGAAGTCCTCCCACCGTAGCCGGGGAATCTCGCTTTCTTCAGTTCACATGAAACGCAGAAGGAGTTCATGGCTGGGGCCTCTCCGGGCACCTTTCTGTTTTTTAACGACCCACAGCTTCCTCCAGGTAAACAAAGATACGTTGCTGCTCACCTTGAGCGGGTGACGCCTCTCTGACCTCCAGGGGGAGGGGCGGAGGGGACACAGAGCTAACAGCGCTGACAGCCTTGTTTCCTTTTACTCCTCGCGCAGGCCAGGGGTCGCAAGGAATGGGCCAGGAGTAGCAAGGGCCAAGCCAGAGGTCGCAGCTGCAACCCCTAAATGACATTCATGAGGACATCTGACAGGTTTCCTGGTGCTACATTGCCCACCACTGCCAGCTGGACTACACCCCCATAACCAGTGAGAACCTCTTACAATGCCCACTGCACACCCTCACACTGCCCACCACTGCCAGCTTGACTACACCCCCATTACCAGTAAGAACCTCTTACATAGCCCACTGCACACCCTCACACTGCCCACAACTGCCAGCTTGACTATACCCCATCACCAGTAAGAACCTCTTACATAACCCACTGCACACCCACACACTGCCAGCTTGACTACACCCCCATCACCAATGGGAATCTCTTACATTGCCCACTTCACACCCTCACACTGCCCACCACTGCCAGCCTGACTACACCCCCATCACCCTTTTACATAGCCCACTGCACAGTTTCTCACAGCCTAAGGCCCACCTCATCACATTACCCATCAGTATGAGTTTTTCACAAAGTCCAGTGCCCGCTTTCACACTACCCACCACTGCAAGCTTCGACCATCCCATAAGGGTAATGCCCTCAAATTCACAAGTGCATACTCCTCACAGTCCAGCGCCAACTCTCTCACTGCACCTCACTGCAATTTCTCCTCGCACTTCCGACCGGTGTAAGCCCCTCAGAAAGCCCAATTCCCACGTGCTGACATTGCCAAGCTTTTCTGGATGTCAGTAAATGCAATACTCTTGCAGTGACAAGAGCGAGCATCTAAACACAATCCAGTGCTCACCCTCTCACACTACCCACCACTGCAAGGTCTTCTCGCGCTTCCAACCTGTGCAAGCCTCTCACAGCCCAGTTCTCACACACTCACATTGCCCACCATAGATATCTTTTCTGGATGTCAGTAAGTGCAAGTCTCTCACACTGACAAGAGCAAGCTTCTAAACACATTCCAGTGCCCACCCTCTCACACTGCCCACCACTGCAAACTCTTCTCAAGAGCTTCACAAAGCACAGCTTGCCACCTGCTGCAAGCTTGTCACCAGCCCAGAAGTGTAGTGGGCTCACACTGACAAGTGCAAACTTCCCTTATAGCCAGTACCCACCATCCCACTCTGCCCACCACTGCAAGCTCTCCTCACACTTTCAGTCAGTGTGAGCCTCTTACACAGACCAATGCCTACCCTTGCACACAGCTCAGCACCCACCCCCTCATACCACCCACCAGTGCAAGCTTCTCTACCAGCCCACATGTGCAGTGCACAGAAGCGAACAACCAATGCCACCTCCAAATAAGTCCCACCAGTGCAAAGTTGTCACACTGGCTGCCAACATAAGCTTCTTACAAACCCAGTGGTGATTCTCACAATGGCCACCAGTGAGGCTTCTCTACTAGCCCATATGTACCATGCTCTCAAACTGACCAGTACAAACTTCTTACACAGCCCAGTGCAACCCCCCCCCGGAGCCAAATGCCCCTTCTCACACTGCCCACCAGAAGCTTCTCTACTAGCCCCTAAGTGCAATGCAACCCAACTGCCAACCAACACCCATGCCTCACATGGCACAACCTTGTGGCTTCTCCCTGCCCACCAGTGCCAGGTTCCCACACTGGCCACTGCATGAACTTTTCGCATTGCCTACGACTTCAGGCTGTTCTCTGTATGCCTACCACAGCAAGCCCCTCACACGGTCTTGTGACTGCTTTCTCAAACGTGGGGGGGGGAGAAGAAGGGAAGGGAAAGAGAGAGAGAGAGAAAGAGAGAGAGAGAGAGAGAGAGAGAAAGAGAGAGAAAGAGAGAGAGAGAGAGAGAGAAAGAGAGAGAGAAAGAGAAAGAGAGAGAGAGAGAGAGAGAGAAAGAGAGAGAGAAAGAGAGAGAGAGAGAGAGAGAGAAAGAGAGAGAGAAAGAGAGAGAGAGAGAGAGAGAGAGAGAGAGAGAGAGAGAGAGAGAGAGAGAGAGAGAGAGAGAGAGAGAGAGAGAGAGAGAGAGAGAGAGAGAGAGAGAGAGAGAGAGAGAGAGATATGTGACGTGTGCTTTCAATAGGAATATCGGATTCTGAAATGCTTTTGGATAGATATTCTTTGAGATAACTTTGATATTAAAACAGCTCAGTGAGAAAACCTGGAAGCAGGAGTAGAAAGGTGGGAATGAAGAACGGTGTGTCTACTGTCGTCCACTACCCAATCGGATCTACAGTAAACTGCAAACGCAAGTCAGTGCATGCACGCTTACCCGTCCCAGTTTGTGGTCCGCGAGTGTGCAGGAGTCCATGAATGTCTGAGCGATAACCGAGAGCACCGCGTCCACGTTGTCGGAAGCCTGAACATCAAAAATGAACTGAGGGTTTTTGATGATATTGATCCAGAAGCGGAGGGGGAGGCTGTGGATATGAAACATGGGGGGGTTAAATTTAGGGAGCAGCTTGAGGGGTGTGGATGGGTACGGCAAGTGCCAAACGCATGTCGAGCAACCAGTATGGCAACATTTCGTAGATCATTGTGCTCGCTTCCAGAACATGCTTGAAAAAAGTGATGTATATTTAACCTCTCTTCAACATTAAGAACTTTAAAATGGCACATCGATGCTGCGAGAAAACCCTCACCGCCCCTAATATCAGACCAAATGCAAAATGTCTCACCTCAATTATTTCACATTAATATTTAACACGAAAATATTTGTATTTTGTTAAAGTTTAATAAACTTTTTTACTTTTTCCTATAAATTACCATTGGGTTAACTACCACAGGGAAGAACTCCCTCTAGGGTAAGGTATAGGGAATCAAAGTTTATTAAATATAAAAAAAATGAGTACCAATATTTTTATGTCAAAAAGTTATGTAATGTTATATATTCATTTCAAATGTCAATCAAAATAAAAAAAACGAAAGCATTACTTAACTTTTTTTGAACTTTTCCTAATAGTTTACCAGATAGAGATTGCCGCCACTGGGGCAGAAATCTCCCTATGGTAAAGAATAGGGAAAAGTACAAAAGTGTATTAAACATGAATTATTCAAGAAAATATTTTTACTTCAAATATTTATGTAAAATATAGTTATATATTTATTTTAATTGTAAAACATAAAATGCCACAGAACTATGAACTTATTTTTGGATTATATGTTTGATTAATTGAAACCTATTCAATTAACACAATTCTTAGTCATTATTAAATCCCTTGCATTACAAAATTTATATTTATTTAGGAATTATTAACATACAAAATGTTATGTATAGAATTATTTAAATTAATTTAAATGTCTAAAAAAGAAATTTTGTTTATTTTTACTAACATAAGGTTATTTGTTTAATAATAAAATATTTTGTAAGTAGGTCTACGTTTTAATCCTACACAAACACACACACACACACAGTTAAAATAATTAATTTAATTGAACATTATTTCGCATGGGGTTCAATTTCAAGTGCCTGCCACCACTGTTTTCTATGGAAGGGTGTTGCAGTATCAATGGTTGGCAATGTGTTGTGCTGGAATTACTAATGCACCTCCTTTCTGGCAGTAGTAACTTACACTTGAAGATTTGGTTTCACTCTCTGTTGCACTGTTTCAGGGGGTGAAGACATGCAAGCCTACACTTTTGAGTAACTTTACACTTGTATATAGTGACTAGCCAAAAGTAGCAAAGTTACTCAAACGTTTAAGAGTAAACATGCATGTGTAACCTACTCAGAAGTGTAAGTTATGAGGGAGATAAAGAACTTAAGGGAATTATAACAGTTACCTTTGTGAATAGTACGGTCTGTGTTCACTCCTTTATGTTCTTTCCCATGCAGTGTGCATTGTTTTCACGTATGCTCAACCTTCCCCATTATTAACAATATAAGAAACATATATAAAGGAGCTGACCACATTTGCAGCCTTGAAAAAGCTCCAGGCTGACCATCCACATGGGGTGAAACACGTGCTGCCTGACGCAAATTGAAACCATTCCCATGTGAATACCTTCAGAAGCCAATTTAATTAATGAATTAAGCAAAAAAGAAGCAGAAAGAACCCAAGAGAAATAATTTGGGATTGTAGATCTAGATTTTTGAGTAACTCCAACATATGAGCGGAAAGGACAATTTTGAACAAGAACCAACTACTGTCAAAATATTTGAATACCCTAAAAAGTAACATCAGAAGTCTTTGCCTGGGAATGACTTCTTTTTTTAACAAAGTACAAACTTTGTACTTCTATTCCTGAGCATCGATGCCTGAACTCTGATTTTTACATTGAAGAACCCATGGCGCTTGCCTCGTTGTATTGTATCATACATCATGATCAGAAATATTTCAACATTTAAGTAAAGTCTGTGCATGAAAAAAGGCTTTATACAAGTTAGGCGTCTTGCTTAATTTTTCCGTGAATTTTATGTTAAGCCAAGCAGTTTTACTCTGTGCTGATCTGGCTGCTCGTGGATTGGGGATGCAGGGCTCTGGCTAAGCAGAGCTGTTTCTAGGCAACAATACGGCCATGGAGCCACATGGTTAGGCAGGCGTTTGACCAAGTAGGGCTCAGACCAAGGCAGGTTTGTGCTAAGTAAGGTTACGGCTACGCAGAGATCTGTTGTACCGGGCCTAGGAAGCGGGGCAAAGGCTAAGGACGCAATTCTCATTGTGAATCATGTGACATGCTGCACTTTAAGACGCACCTGTTTGTTTTCCAGATGTGGATGGTCTCCGGGTCCGTGATTCCATAGTGCAGAGCTTGGTCATCCAAGAGGTCGAAGAAATACTTGACAGCAAGCGGCACTGGGCGGCTGGTGCTGAGAATCACCTGGAACAAGTCATCGACGAACTTCTGCAGGGTTCCCTGTGGAGGAGAAAAGCAAAAGAGTGGGGTCAAAAAAGAAGGCTCAGGACCCATCAGAAGGGGCCAAACATGGACAGTGAAGAGCCATCGCTCCTACCTTCATTGAGAGAAGACGTGTCAAATATATTTCCGGGATGGCTTTTGCTCGCTCACGGTCCCGAAGACTTCCCCGTCTGTGTTTTGGAAGCTCTGGCTCTTCGGTCGGCTTTGCCAAGTGCCAAAGCTTTATGCCACCCTCATCTGCATCCTCCAACATTGGCGTCTCTGAAAAACAATGAACTACTTTTACACATTATCTTCTGTACCGGGATCAGACTGGCAGCAATGCGACCTGGATAGCAGTCACAAGTGTCTTCAAATGTTAAAAACAATCCAAAACGAGTAATAACCAGTCAATAGCACGTCTACCCTCACACTTACCAATTTACACAAGAACTGTTGGCTTAGCTGCTGGTAGAACGTGTCTGTTACCAATAACCATTTATTACCTAGTTTGAGGCAAGGACTTTCATAGCACATTATTTAAAAAGGCACAATTGTTTTATCCTTCTCCCACCTCGCCGCCAAGTCATGGAACACCCCCCCACTGAGCCTACGACAGACCCAAGACCTGCTGACCTTCAGGAGGCTACTGAAGATCTGGCTGTTCGATCAGTAGCTCCCCCCCCCCCCCCCCCCCCCCCCAAGCGCCTTGAAACCCTTGTGGGTATGTTGTGCACTTTACAAATGATTGATTAATTGATCGATCAATGGGGTAGAATGACTTCTGATATCACCTCTTCTCAGGTCATTGGCGGTTGGTGAGATGGGCAATGTCACTTACACTTTGCTTCTATTTTAGTGAATGAACCCAGGCTTGTAACACCTCGTTACAGCAGTTGTCCCCACCTGTTATTTCATATTGAAAGACGCAGCTGTGTGATTACCTGTTCCTAAAGGATGCTGACTGGAGACAGAATGCCCTAGACTCCAATGACATGCTAGTCAACGCATCACCGCTGTACCACTGTAGAAAGCAGCATGACTAGCCAATCACAAGCATTCCTTTGAAAGACACTAGGTGATGCAATCGGAGTGACAACAAATTTCCACAAACTGCCATATTTGGCCAGAAAAGCAGAGACGACTTTGACTGCTCCATTCTAGCGCCCAACATCCCTTGCACGGCCAACGAAGCATGGACGATTCCTGCAGAAGGGCAGATGTGCAAAGACTACCTGCCTACGTGGGATTTTAGGCTCAAACGACCTTTTCTAAGGACTGCGGAGCAGACATGTTTATGATGCACGCAGGTACAAATGCTTTAATTATTCCCTCTGTGGAAGGGATTACAGGCGGTCACCCCTTAAAATCCCGGTTGGACCAACCAAACAAGTTGGAGCACTGTGGATCCGGGTAGCAAAGGCAACCACTATTTAAGTTACGACAGACACCAAGGTTGTGACAAGTGCTACATAGAGTGGTAATTTATTACACTACCTTACGTGTGACCATAGAAACAAAATACCACTTATCCCAAGAATGCCAGAATGCTATAAATCCCTAAGGCTGACACTTGCATAGGGCACCCAAGAGTCACACTCCTTTGCCCAACGACAAGGCTTTCATCCTTCGAGCAAAAGACAGAACCACATGGCTCCAAAAACTACCCAGAGACCAACATATCCACCGCCAACCTCAAGCTGTCTTCCTCCAAGATCAGAAAGGTGATCCACCAACCTTGACCGAAAGGAAATGAAGGCGAGATCGCAGACGACTAGTGAACAAAAAAAAGCACAGCATGATCTGCTGTGTTTGCTTTTGAATACGAAAAGGGACAAAATGAGTGCCCTCTGGTGATTTTTCAAATCTGGTCTGAATTGAGGGTGCACAAAATGTTACAACTTCACAGTTGTTGGTTGATTTTGGTAAACTTGCAGAGTTTGTCTTGAAAAATCTCCTTTTCCACAAACCAGTCATTTTTATAACTTGATTCATAAAATGCAATTTATTTGTATTCGCAACTCTTTCGACTGAGATCCTCACCTTCCACTAGGTTTTAAAGATATCATGAATTCTTACTATCAGCCCCAGATCACTCCTGTCCTCCGAAGCTAATGCTTTTCCACTTCTTTCAGTTCTTTAATAAAGAATTTTGGAATTTTAGCTGAAGTTTAATGGATTTGTTCATTTTATTACATTATATTATTTTGCTGCTAAATTAGTTTTATGTCGCATTTAAAAATTAAGAGAAGTCTCATCATGCTGAACGAGTTCACCGCGCTGAGATGCACAGAAGACTAAACACAAGGACATTTGAAAGATTGAAGACTTTTTGGTTACAAAAAGAAGAAATAGAAGAAAGACTGACATTAAACTGAGGGCAATACTTTTATAGAAACTTTTTAAAATCTTCAAGGGACCAAAAGTTATTTAATGTAGGATTAGAACATGATCTTGATTGAGGGGTCTGCGATTAGATGGCCTGTCTCCTCGCTCTAAAGGGGACCACGTATACACTGGGGCACTTCAATGGACTTGTCAGTGTTACACCGTCTTTGGCTAGTAACGCAATGATGTGCCACACTGTAATAATCCCCCTGGGCTGGAAGCTGCGCTATGCACTCCTAACACAATTCCAGACCCTGCAATAAAACGGATGCCCTGGGACCAATGACAACCTGACACCAGGTTTCTAGGAAAGCTGCGTGACTAACGTGCCTGCAGGCGAGGCCTGCTCCTATCTTACATTATAAAGCTCAGGGAATCTCAGCTGCTGCCTCAACACATGTGACTCACTCTCTCCAGGGATGTAGTCATGATTTTCTGGATGGATGTGTTTGCTCAGACGAGTCACCAGCGCCACCGTCGCTCCATCTGGTACCTGGAAGCAACGCAGAACATGGAGGGTTTTCACATTTTCAGCTTCGTCACAAAATATCCACAATAAAGGTTTGTGATTGTGCAGGCACAACACAGGAAGGGTCTCAGAGTATGATTGTGCAGGCACAACACAGAAAGGGTCTCAGAGTATGATTGTGCAGGCACAACACAGAAAGGGTCTCTCAGAGTAGGATTGTGCAGGCACAACACAGGAAGGGTCTCAGAGTATGATTGTGCAGGCACAACACAGAAAGGGTCTCTCACAGTATGATTGTGCAGGCACAACACAGGAAGGGTCTCAGAGTATGATTGTGCAGGCACAACACAGAAAGGGTCTCAGAGTATGATTGTGCAGGCACAACACAGAAAGGGTCTCTCAGAGTATGATTGTGCAGGCACAACACAGGAAGGGTCTCAGAGTATGATTGTGCAGGCACAACACAGGAAGGGTCTCAGAGTAGGATTGTGCAGGCACAACACAGAAAGGGTCTCAGAGTATGATTGTGCAGGCACAACACAGGAAGGGTCTCAGAGTATGATTGTGCAGGCACAACACAGGAAGGGTCTCAGAGTATGATTGTGCAGGCACAACACAGAAAGGGTGTCTCAGAGTATGATTGTGCAGGCACAACACAGAAAGGGTCTCTCAGAGTATGATTGTGCAGGCACAACACAGAAAGGGTCTCAGAGTATGATTGTGCAGGCACAACACAGAAAGGGTCTCAGAGTATGATTGTGCAGGCACAACACAGGAAGGGTCTCAGAGTATGATTGTGCAGGCACAACACAGGAAGGGTCTCAGAGTAGGATTGTGCAGGCACAACACAGAAAGGGTCTCAGAGTATGATTGTGCAGGCACAACACAGGAAGGGTCTCAGAGTATGATTGTGCAGGCACAACACAGGAAGGGTCTCAGAGTATGATTGTGCAGGCACAACACAGGAAGGGTCTCAGAGTAGGATTGTGCAGGCACAACACAGAAAGGGTCTCTCAGAGTATGATTGTGCAGGCACAACACAGGAAGGGTCTCAGAGTATGATTGTGCAGGCACAACACAGGAAGGGTCTCAGAGTAGGATTGTGCAGGCACAACACAGAAAGGGTCTCAGAGTATGATTGTGCAGGCACAACACAGGAAGGGTCTCAGAGTATGATTGTGCAGGCACAACACAGGAAGGGTCTCAGAGTATGATTGTGCAGGCACAACACAGAAAGGGTGTCTCAGAGTATGATTGTGCAGGCACAACACAGAAAGGGTCTCTCAGAGTATGATTGTGCAGGCACAACACAGAAAGGGTCTCAGAGTATGATTGTGCAGGCACAACACAGAAAGGGTCTCTCAGAGTATGATTGTGCAGGCACAACACAGAAAGGGTCTCTCAGAGTATGATTGTGCAGGCACAACACAGAAAGGGTCTCAGAGTATGATTGTGCAGGCACAACACAGAAAGGGTCTCAGAGTAGGATTGTGCAGGCACAACACAGGAAGGGTCTCAGAGTAGGATTGTGCAGGCACAACACAGAAAGGGTCTCAGAGTATGATTGTGCAGGCACAACACAGGAAGGGTCTCAGAGTATGATTGTGCAGGCACAACACAGAAAGGGTCTCAGAGTAGGATTGTGCAGGCACAATACAGGAAGGGTCTCAGAGTATGATTGTGCAGGCACAACACAGAAAGGGTCTCAGAGTATGATTGTGCAGGCACAACACAGAAAGGGTCTCTCAGAGTAGGATTGTGCAGGCACAACACAGGAAGGGTCTCAGAGTATGATTGTGCAGGCACAACACAGAAAGGGTCTCTCACAGTATGATTGTGCAGGCACAACACAGGAAGGGTCTCAGAGTATGATTGTGCAGGCACAACACAGAAAGGGTCTCAGAGTATGATTGTGCAGGCACAACACAGAAAGGGTCTCTCAGAGTATGATTGTGCAGGCACAACACAGGAAGGGTCTCAGAGTATGATTGTGCAGGCACAACACAGGAAGGGTCTCAGAGTAGGATTGTGCAGGCACAACACAGAAAGGGTCTCAGAGTATGATTGTGCAGGCACAACACAGGAAGGGTCTCAGAGTATGATTGTGCAGGCACAACACAGGAAGGGTCTCAGAGTATGATTGTGCAGGCACAACACAGAAAGGGTGTCTCAGAGTATGATTGTGCAGGCACAACACAGAAAGGGTCTCTCAGAGTATGATTGTGCAGGCACAACACAGAAAGGGTCTCAGAGTATGATTGTGCAGGCACAACACAGAAAGGGTCTCAGAGTATGATTGTGCAGGCACAACACAGGAAGGGTCTCAGAGTATGATTGTGCAGGCACAACACAGGAAGGGTCTCAGAGTAGGATTGTGCAGGCACAACACAGAAAGGGTCTCAGAGTATGATTGTGCAGGCACAACACAGGAAGGGTCTCAGAGTATGATTGTGCAGGCACAACACAGGAAGGGTCTCAGAGTATGATTGTGCAGGCACAACACAGGAAGGGTCTCAGAGTAGGATTGTGCAGGCACAACACAGGAAGGGTCTCAGAGTATGATTGTGCAGGCACAACACAGGAAGGGTCTCAGAGTAGGATTGTGCAGGCACAACACAGAAAGGGTCTCAGAGTATGATTGTGCAGGCACAACACAGGAAGGGTCTCAGAGTATGATTGTGCAGGCACAACACAGGAAGGGTCTCAGAGTATGATTGTGCAGGCACAACACAGAAAGGGTGTCTCAGAGTATGATTGTGCAGGCACAACACAGAAAGGGTCTCTCAGAGTATGATTGTGCAGGCACAACACAGAAAGGGTCTCTCAGAGTATGATTGTGCAGGCACAACACAGAAAGGGTCTCAGAGTATGATTGTGCAGGCACAACACAGAAAGGGTCTCTCAGAGTATGATTGTGCAGGCACAACACAGAAAGGGTCTCTCAGAGTATGATTGTGCAGGCACAACACAGAAAGGGTCTCAGAGTATGATTGTGCAGGCACAACACAGAAAGGGTCTCAGAGTAGGATTGTGCAGGCACAACACAGGAAGGGTCTCAGAGTAGGATTGTGCAGGCACAACACAGAAAGGGTCTCAGAGTATGATTGTGCAGGCACAACACAGGAAGGGTCTCAGAGTATGATTGTGCAGGCACAACACAGAAAGGGTCTCAGAGTAGGATTGTGCAGGCACAATACAGGAAGGGTCTCAGAGTATGATTGTGCAGGCACAACACAGAAAGGGTCTCAGAGTAGGATTGTGCAGGCACAACACAGAAAGGGTCTCAGAGTAGGATTGTGCAGGCACAACACAGAAAGGGTCTCTCCGAAAGCGGCCAAGCGTTCAGCTCAGAAGAACTAGATATCACTACAGCACACACACACTCAACAACTAAAATAAGATCCTGTTACAACAATCTTTAGATTTGTGAGTTTTCCTTTTTTTGTACATAAAACTACCATGGACCTGGTTGTGGCCTGGATTCCTGACGCTTGTTGATTGTTGTAGCAATCTGTTTTTCTTAAGTCTTTATTTTAATTCTGTATGGGTATGACATTGCTATGTACAATTTAGTCTTCTAGAAGCATCATTTAAAACACCTTCTTTGTTTTAAGAATCTGCAACCTTTGTTTATTACTGCATGCTTTTCAACTACAATGAAACCTCTTTAAATCTTGAGTGGAGCAAGTTTGACTGTAGAATTCTTGCAAAGCATCCTCTGTGTCACAGATCAACACACATCCATATCGCAGCTCAGCATGAGTCAATCGCCCGTCGCCCCCCCCCCCCCAAAGTAAATGTCACAAATCATTCTTCAGTTTCTCCTCATCCCGATGGCCATTTAAGTCTCAAAAGAGATTTTTGAAGAACCACTCTCGTGTAGGTAACGACAGACACTTTGCGCCGCCTCACCTTATAGTGCTGCACTGTATTCACTCGCTTCCAGCTGCCTTGAACAATGGACGTGAGGTCTTCGTCAGAAAGAATCAAATGGCCAGCCAGTCCAGACCTCCACTCTAGAATCAAAGGAATAAAACAAAAAGGCATTAAGGTAGCACTTTGACAAACATTTACCAGTATGCAACTTCATAAATAAAGAACAAGTCAGGCCGGGACGCAGAACATTGACAAAGTGACATGTGCCACGCATGATGAAGGCAAGGAACCCCAGTTAAAGGGACTGGAAGGACCCTTAACCAAACAAAGCCCGAAGGAAAACCCTTGCCCATGGGCACAGGTAAACAGGCCTGTGCAGCTGGACTGTGATTCGCTGCCACCGCCTCCAGTCATCAAATAGCCACAGTAACTTACTAATAAGGGACTAGTAGCCACCATCTCTCTGTGATGAGGTATATTTTGAGTATTTCCCATGGTCAGAGCTGCTCACCGAGGTCAAGGGTGTCGGGGTCCGGCCGGTGGCCGCATGGCGTTCCTTTATACACCTGGTCCAGGATCTTCTCCTTCACCTGTGTGATGGTGTCACAGTCGAGCACCTTCACGGGCACCCCCTGAGCATCTTCAGCTGCCAGGCCTCCTCCTGCTTGAGTCACAGCATTAAGAGTCTAAAGAAAAGAAAACAAAGGTGCACCGACCCATCAGTGTGAAGTATAGTGAGAGAAGTTGGCCTAATGGCTAGGGAGGTCGACCTTGAATCTGGGGAACTGGGCTCGAGTCTCGGCAATGACGCTGAACATCCTGTGATTCTGGGCAAATAACTTAATCTCCCCGTGCCTAACAAAAAACTGAATGTGTGTCCTCATGTAATGCAATGGTGCTATGGTAACTTCAGTGACTGGCAACAGGCCGATAGGACAGGGGGCATCATAGGAGCCGCAGCTTAGCAGATACAGGTGAGGCAGAATAGTAAACATAGCTATGGCTAGTGTAACATGTGGGCAAGGAAACCCCTCTAGAGCTACAGGGAGCAGGTTCGATAAGTGGCAACAAGGCAAACCCAACTGTGCCCAGCATGCTTCGTAGGGTGAGATGGCATCCGCCTACATAAAAAACACACTAAAGGCTACGAGAGGAAGGCTTGCAAATAGCCCAGCCACTGGCAATCGCTTCTGGTAGCATTACAACCCACCCTTTCCCACACACAGGGTTGAAGCTCTTTGATGTTTCTTCCATCCCGAACATGGATCCGATTCTTGTTTCAGCCACAAGACCCAGCTCGCTGTGGGTAATCACATCACTGCAGCAACCCAATCTAAAGCTAGGAAGGTGAGGGATGGGGGTGCACCACAGTTACCCCGGCAGAAGATAGACGGCGTGGAGATAGGGATGCACCATAGTAACCGTAGCTACAGCTAGCAGGGAGCGGAGAGGGGGGGGGGGGGGTGCATCACAGTAACCATAGCTACAGCTAGCAGGGAGCGGAGATAGGGGTGTACCACAGTAACCATAGCTACAGCCAGCAGGGAGCGGAGATGGGGGGGGGGGGGGTGCACCACAGTAACCGTAGCTACAGCTAGCAGGGAGCGAAGATGGGGGGTGCACCACAGTAACCATAGCTACAGCCAGCAGGGAGCGGAGATGGGGGGGGGTGCACCACAGTAACCGTAGCTACAGCTAGCAGGGAGCGGAGATGGGGGGTGCACCACAGTAACCATAGCTACAGCTAGCAGTGAGCGGAGAAGGGGGGGGTGAACCACAGTAACCGTAGCTACAGCTAGCAGGGAGCGGAGATGGGGGGTGCACCACAGTAACCATAGCTACACCTAGCAGGGAGCGGAGATGGGGGGTGCACCACAGTAACCATAGCTACACCTAGCAGGGAGCGGAGATGGGGGGTGCACCACAGTAACCGTAGCTACATCTAGCAGGGAGCGGAGATGGGGGGTGCACCACAGTAACCATAGCTATACTAGCAGGGAGCGGAGATGGGGGGTGCACCACAGTAACCATAGCTACAGCTAGCAGGGAGCAGAGATGGGGGATGCACCACAGTAACCGTAGCTACAGCTAGCAGGAAGCGGAGATAGGGGTGCACCACAGTAACCATAGCTACAGCTAGCAGGGAGCGGAGATGGGGGGTGCACCACAGTAACCATATGTGAGAAAGTGGCTCTGTATATACTGTTCCTTAAAAGGTACAGGGTGTATAGAGTCCACAGTCCCCCAGGGTTTGACAGAGGTTAAAGTTAGATATAACCTTACTCTCTAAAGTGGTAGCTTGGTCGAGCAGTAAGGCAGTATCAGAGGACAGTGTAAAGCATTTGTTGTACACACTCAGTCAGCAAATGATCTCACACACTCAATAACTGAACTCTAGGCCAATGGTTTATATATTAAAAATATATGCTTGTTTTATTTTAGAACCAACACTTGGATTTAAAATATACTTTCTCAGCATGAGATGTTTCTTATAAATAGTATTGCTATATGCAATAAACTTTTGTAAACAGTTACAAGTGGTTGCAGTAGGCAACTCTATTTTTAAACAACAATGCATTGAGCTCAATGGTAAATTCAAGTTATTTGCAACAGATTACTTTTTAGATTACTTTTGGAATTCCAGGACTGGATCCTAGATTCAGTCCTGGGTCAGTACTCAGAATCAAGTGATGAAAGTCGACTTAATTACTGTGATGATTTTTAAACAATATTTAGCTATTTTAAAAGTTGACACTTAGAAAACATTTCAAAGAAAACAGTCAATGATTCCCTATGGAAGAAAATTCAGGTTACAGGTACAGTATGTTCTCATTACTTTTGTAATCCAGTACTGGGTGCCTAGACTCAGTACTGGGACCTTTATCCAAAACAGGTAAGTAATTACGTTTTCGGATATTATACGATTTTTGAAGAATATTTAAAGATTGCAGAAATCGACACTTAGAAGAAATTTCACAGAAAAACAGTCAATGGTTTCCTACGGAAGAAAATGGAGTTATGGGTAAGTACAGTTGTAAGTATTTTTCAGAGTCAGGGCTGGGCACCAAGATCCAGCACTGGGAGCTCACCTAAGAGCAGGTGAGTAATTTCGTTTCCGTTACTCGGCTGATTTTTGGTGAATATTTTAAGATTTGAAAAGTCCACACTTAGAAGAAATTTCAGGAAAAAGCCAGTCAATGTTACCCTATGAGAAAAATAGAGTTTGCGGTTTAAGGGTAAGTACTCGACTGGTAGAGTTGAGGTTCTGGGCAAAGACTCAGGGGTCCCCCAGGGTCAGGTAGGTACAGTTGGTTCACCCTCAGCGGCTCTAGGGCAGCCGGGTGCAGAGAGAGTTAGGCCCAATGTTATTCTATGAGGGATAGGGGGGCCTTGGTTGGTGGCTGCTGACTGGCAAGCCACGCGGCTGTGGGAGCTGGGCTCCTGGTCACTTACTCAGGGCAAGTGGGGAAGTAGGTAGGTGTAGAGTTTTCACTGCCAGGGCCACTCGGGCGGCTGGGTGCAGAGTGCTTTTGAGCCTTCGGGCGCTCAATCGATTTCAATGGGAAATCTCCGGTTTAGAAAAAGACTGCAAGCTCGGGTACGAGGACTCTTCAGGTGCCACCACCACTTCGAGAGTTAAGTTGGGTAGTTGGAGGATAGGTAGGTACCCCGGGATTGGACACAGGGGGCCGTGGGGCACCGCGTGCAGGGGTGCCTTTTGGTGTCGGGAAATCTTACCCTCTGTTGATCGTGGTTGGGGGGGCACCTTGTTCTGAGGCTGCAGGCTTCTTCAGGAGTGTCGAGGGAGGTCCTTGGGTGCAGGACTCGGGGTCACAGTCGCCGTGGGGTCGTCCTCAGGGTCTTTGTTCACTCCGGCACTGGCCAGGCTTGGCTGGTGCACAGTGTGCTGGGTTCGCGGTTCCGGGCTGCTGCCAGGGATTAGAGATAGGTTTTGAGTAGAGCCTCTACTCATGGGAGTCCCAGGGGCTTCGAGCCAAAAGGTAGCCAGGTCCTCCGGGGTTGGTGAGGTTGCTGGCCACAAGAGATGTCGGGTTGGAGCAGGAGCAGGTTCCAGGGTCGACAGGACGGTAGGGCTGGGGCCAAAGCAGTTCGTGTCTTCCTCTTTTCAGCAGCTGCAGGGCAGGTCTTCTTTCTTCTTGCTCTTCGTAGTTTTGAATCTGGAATCTGGGGAAGGAAGGTTCAGGGTGCCCCTAAATACTAGATTTAGGGGCGTTACAGGTAGGTGAAGGGCAGGGACCAATGGGTCCCTGTCCTGGGGTGGGTATACCCCCTATCCTGCCTCTCTCCTGTGAGAGGGGGGCAGTAGCCTAGTCCTGATAGGGTAGGGTAGGGCTCCCCCTCTTCAAGATGGCGAGAGCCCGGAGATGTGCTTCACCTCGCCTCCCCCACCTGAGGGGTGGGGTTGGCAGGCTGGCACATCCCCTGTCCTTATTTGGGGTTTCCGGCCAAAGCTTCCCGCCAGAGTGGGGGGTTGCAGGGGCCTGGGGAAGCTCACAGAGGCGGCATGCCTTTGAAGCTTCCCTTTGCCCATCCTGGGGGGAGGAGATTTAGCACCTCGCCCAGGATGTGCATTGTTGCAGGCCCAGGAGAGCAGGGGCTCTCCTACCCAGGGGTCCAGCAACATGTCTGCTGGGTGGCAGCCTAGGCAGCCTCAGAGCAGACGTAGATTTGTAGGTTAGGTTTAAGGGGGCACCTCTAAGATGCCCTCTGGGGTGCTGGGTACATTAAATCCCACACTGGCATCAGTGTGGGTTTAATGTGCCGAGAAGTTTGATACCAAACTTCAGTCTTCAGTGTTGCCAATATGGTGCTGTGGAGCTCGTGTTTGACGAGCTCTCAGCACCATGTATTCTTAAATGGCAGCACTGCACTTACAGTTCTCAGGAATGGACCTGGGCACTGTAGGGGCACAGGGCTCCTGCTCCTGTGCCCACACCATTGGCATAAGGCACCCAGCTAGAGGGGTGACTCATGTATGCCATGGCAGTGTAGGTGATGGGCATGGCACACAGGGATGTGTGCCATGTCGACTTTGTTTTTGTCTTGCACCCAAACACTCAGCCTGCAAGGGCAGTGTGTTTGTGTTGGGGTACAGGGCCTCTAAGGGTGGCACAAGGAGTGCTGCAGCTCTTAGAGGCCTTCCCTGGTCACAAGGCCCTGGGTACCTAGGGTACCATTTACCAGGGGCTGACATGTGGCCAGGGTTTGCCAATTTGGGTTTGGTTTGTTTTAGGGAAGGAACATAGGCCCTGGGCACCTGATTGGCAGGAGTCCAGGGCACACTCAGTCAAAGTACATTCAGCAATTCAGCAAAAAGTGGGGGCATACCATGCAAGAAAGATGGCACTTTCTCACACCATAGCTACAGCTAGCAGGGAGCGGAGATGGGGGGTGCACCACAGTAACCATAGCTACAGCTAGCAGGGTGTCGGAGATGGGGGTGCACCACAGTAACCGTAGCTACAGCTAGCAGGGAGCGGAGATGGGGGGTGCACCACAGTAGCCATTGCTATACTAGCAGGGAGCGGAGATGGGGGGTGCACCACAGTAACCGTAGCTGCAGGGAGCGGAGATGGGAGGGTGCACCACAGTAACGAATAGTTTCTTACCTGTCGGTGTAGTTTTGCAGCTTGAAGATCTTTCTGGATTCACTATGCTGTGCATTATTCCGCGATCTTGTGGTTGGGTCCGGATTCGTAGTCTTTTCTTTGTTTTTTTTTTTTTTTTCTCGTAGCCCAGGTGGGCGTCGACGTCCACCATTTGGTGCACCTCCCGTGACGTCGTCGTGCTTCCTGCGGAAGTCCCACCTTTGGGGCACCATCTTCGGGTTCTTTTTTCCCTTCCTTTTTTTTTTTTTTTTTTTAACCCTAGGCGATTGATTAATCCTTCTTGTCCCTTTATCTGTATGTTTTCATTTCTTTGATCTTTTCCATTTTACCCCCTCTTCCTCCAGCCTCATCTTCCTGGCGGAGGTGGGTGGGTTCGCTAGTGAATCCAGAAAGATCTTCAAGCTGCAAAACTACACCGACAGGTAAGAAACTATTCGTTTTGCAGCGTGAATCTTTCTGGATTCACTATGCTGTGCATAGACTTTGTAGCGGTTTTCCTAATTTTGTGGCGGCTGGGTGGTAGATGAGCGTTGGTCGTTGAAAATGTGCTGAAGCACCTTCTGTCCAACCTGTGCTTCCTTGTTCATCTGAATGTCCACGCAGTAGTGTTTCGTGAACGTGTGCACAGATGCCCAAGTTGCCGCGAGGCATATGTCCTGGATGGGCGTGTTCGCCAGGAAGGCCACGGTGGCCCCTTTCTTCCTTGTGGAGTGAGCCTGCGGCCCCTCCGCTAGCTCCTGTCCAGCCTGTTTGTGGCAGAATTGAATAGTGAGGGAAATCCACCTTGCGATGGTGCCCTTAGTCACTGGCCTACCCATGAAGCTAGTAGCAAAGGACACAAACAGCTGTTTCGACTTCCTGAGTTCCTTGGTTCTCTCAATGTAGTGCATCACCGCTCTTCTGGCATCGAGGGTGTGCAGTGCCTTTTCTGCGTTTGTAGTCGGGTTTTGGAAGAAACTTGGTATCTGGATAGTCTGATTCATGTGGAACGCCGACACTACCTTGGGCATGAAGTGTGGGTCCGTTCTCAGGACTATTCTATCCTTGTGAATCTGAATGTAGGGTTCCTGCAGCGTTAGTGCTTGAAGCTCGCTCACCCTGCGTAGTGAGGTTATGGCCACCAGAAAGGCTGTTTTCATAGTCAACATCTGCAGTGTGGCCTTGTGAATGGGTTCAAACGGTGCCTTCATGAGCTCCGTCAGGACCACATTCAGATTCCATGCCGGCGGCGGCAACCTTTTCGGGGGGGCCATCCTTTTGGCTCCCTCCATGAATCTCCTCACCACCTGCGAGCTGAAGAAACTTCCACCTTTTTCACCTCTGGTGTAGGCCACGATGGCCGCTAGGTGTACCCTTAGTGAGCTCGAGCAGAGGTTACTCTTTAGAAGGTGTGTGAGGTACCTCAGTACTGTTGAGTCTCTTGTCATTCTGTTTTGCAGGCCCTTTTTCCGGCACCACACAGTGAACCTCTTCCATTTTGCGCTGTAGCATTTTCGTGTAGTTGGTTTCCTCGCCTCCCGTAGCACTCGCATCGTGCTCGGCGGCAATCTTAGGTGTGCGAACTCTAGGTCTTCAGGAGCCATGCCGCCAGGTTGAGGGTCTCTGGGTCTGGGTGCAGGACCTCTCCGTTTTGCATTGAGAGCAGGTCCTTCCTCCTCTCGAACCTGTATGGGTCGCCTTGTGCCATTTCTTGAATTTGTGAGAACCATGTCTGCCTCGCCCACTGCGGAGCCACCAGGATCAGAGTCATGTTGCTGGTTCTGCACTTGTCGAGCACTCTGTGCAACAGGGGTATCGGTGGAAAGGCGTAGGCAAATGTCCTCGACCAGCTTATCCATAGGGCATTTCCCTTGGATTGCTGATCTGGTTGCCTGGACGCGAAGCTTTGGCATTTTGCATTGTGGCGTGTTGCAAATAGGTCTATTGTGGGAGTCCCCCATCTCCGGAAGAGTTTCTCCGTTTCCTGGCCATTGAGCTCCCACTCGTGTGATGCTGAGGTCTGCCTGCTTAGCCAGTCTGCCTCCACATTGTCCTTCCCCGGTAGGTGAATTGCCAGTAGATCTATCCCGAGAGGTATGGCCCATCTCCAAATCTCCTGAGCTAGCGATGAGGGCGGGAACGACTGTGTCCCCCCTTGTTTGTTGATGTAGAACATCGCCGTGGTGTTGTCCGTTTGGACCAACACCCTCTTGTTGAACAGGTGTCTCTGGAATGCCTTCAGGGCTAGCAGGATTGTTTTCAACTCGAGGTAGTTGATATGGCGGACCGCATCTGCTGGGGCTCATAGACCCCTCACTCTGAGGTTGTCCATGTGCGCTCCCCATCCCTTCTGCGATGCGTCCGTGGTAATGGTCACTGTTGGGATTGGTGGTGTCAGGCTTCTCCCTTTTGTTATGTTGTCTCTGTTCCACCAAGTTATCTCCTCCTGCACTGCGTGCGTAACAACCACTAGATCCTCCCAACTTCCGTTTGCTTGTGACCATTGTTGTTGTAGCCATTCCTGGAATGGTCTCATGTGCAGGCGTACATTCGGCACCAGCTGGATACAGGACGCCATCATCCCCATCATCTTGCTCACAGCCCTCACTGTCAGAGCTCGCCCCTTCTGGTAGAGCTTCGCCTCCTTCAGTAGAGCCTCTGTCCTCCTGTCGCTGGGCACTACTGTACTGTTGCGGGAGTTGATCTTTGCCCCCAGGAAAATCTTCACCTGCTCCGGTTCCATCGATGATTTTCCCCAGTGGATCGAGAATCCCAGATTCGTGAGGGTGTCTGTTACGCGTTTTGCGTGCCTCTCGCACTTTCCTCGTGAGTTTGCCTTGACCAGCCAGTCGTCCAAGTAGGGGTAGACATGTATTCCCTGCCTTCGTAGGTGCGCCGCTACCACCGACAGGCATTTTGTAAAGACCCTTGGTGCTGATTTTAATCCGAAGGCCAGGGTCGTGAACTGGTAGTGTTCTTGTTCGATGTTGAATCTTAGAAGGCCCTTGTGCCTTCTGTTTATTGGGATGTGAAGGTAGGCATCCTTGAGGTCCACTGTGACCATGAAGTCCCCTTCTCTTATCTGTGGCAGAACCTCCTGCAGTGAAGTCATTTTGAACCTTTGCGTTCTGATGAACTTGTTTAGGTAACGGAGGTCTAGTATGGGTCTGAGGTCTCCGTCTACCTTCGGAACCACGAAGTAGTTTGAGTAGACTCCCTTGTTGCGTTCTCTGAACGGCACTGTCTCTATGGCTCCCTTTTGCAGGAGTTTCTGCGTTTCTTCTCTGAGTATTGCCAGTTCTTGGGCCGATCTCAGTCTTCCCTTTGGGTTCCTGTTTGGGGGTTTTTTCTCCAAATCTACGCAGTATCTGTACTGCACAACGTTCCGTATCCACTTGTCTGTGGTTATACGCCGCCACTCCTGAAGGTAGAACCTCAGCCTTCCGCCTACTGGTGTCGTATGCTCGTAGGCTCTTGAATCTTCTCTTCCCCCTGATGACACTTTTTTGCGCCTCACCCTTGGGGTCCTGACGAGGGTAGGCGTCCTCTTGCGTGCTGAGTCACTTCGTCGAGGGCTGTTCGCCCCCTCTCCTCCTTTGGCCACGTCCGTTCCCTCTCCCGCGAAAGGACTGGCCCCGAGGTTGATATTGCCAGTTTTGCTTCTGCTGACCTTGTCCGTGACCTTCACCCTGCTGACTTTGTTGGAACGCCTGGTGCGACGTCCCCTGCTGGCTTCCTCCCCTACCGTAGGGTCTCCTCGAGGGATTTCCTCGCCTCATTCCCCTCAGCTGTAGGGCCCCCATGGACCTCGCCGTCTCGTTTTCTTTTTTCAGCTGGGTGAGCTTGTCGTCCACTGTTGCTCCGAACAGTGTCTCTCCGTTGAAGGGGGTGCCAAGGATGTTGTTCTGCACTTCCGGTTTGAATCCCGAGATTCTTAGCCATGCATGCCTCCTCTCTGTGACCCCTATGGCCATGAGTCTTGCTGAAGTCTCTGCCCCATCCAACGCCGTCTTTATACAGGAGTTGGCGATGTTCTTGCCTTCGTCTATCAGGTGAGAGGCTCTCTGGCGGTATTCTTCGGGGAGGTGCTTTACTAGCTCCCCCATCTCATCCCAGTGCTGGTATTGGTGTCTATTGAGGAGTGCATTTGAATTCGCCATGCGCCAGTGCATTGCGGCGTTCCTCTCGACCTTTCTTCCTGTGAGGTCAATCCTCCTGCTCTCCTTATCCGGAGGTGGGCCCGAAGTTGCTGGTACGTTGGCCCTTCTCCTGGCCGTGGAGGCTATGATGGAGTCCGCGGTCACGCTACCCTTGATGTAAGGGGGGTCCAGGGAGGAGTGCTTATATTTCTTCTCTGTCCTGGGCGTGATCGACCGGCAGGTCGCAGGTTCCTTGAAGGCTTCTCTCCCCTGATTCATCACGCTTTGTAGCATGGGGAGGAACTGGCTCCTTGTCTGGATGGGGAGCAGTGTCTCGACGAGAAAATCGGCTTTCGGTTTTTCCTCGTCGAGTTTGACGCCGAAGGCCATTGCTGCGCTCCTGACCACCATATTGTAGACCCCGATGTCGTCGGGTGGCGAAGGCCTCGAAGGGTACGTGTCCACGGGCTCCTCCGGGTTTTCGGTGTCGAGATCGTGCCATTCGACGTCGTTGCTGGTAGATGCCGCCGATTCGTAGAACGACCGTTGGTCTTCTTCCTCGGCTTCTCCCTCATAATAGGGCTCTTCTTCCTCTTCGAGATCCCTTGTCAGCCCTTCGGCGTCGAACTCGTCTTCGACCTCACCGACGTCCGCCGATGAAACCGTTGGAATCTTGAATTCCTTCATCCTGGCGTCGAACTCCTTCTTCCTTTGAAGGATGTTCTCCATTTCGGCCTCGAGCCTCCTTTTCTTTTTCTCCATCTCGGAGATGCTTTCGGCGTCGACCGCGGGTCTTTTCGATGAAACTTGCGTCGACGTCGAACGTTCTTTCTGCGTCGATCGGCCCGTTTCATGGGATGCTTTCGACGACCCTTGCTTTTCGGCGTCTTTCGGCACCATGGAGTCCTTTTCTAAGGATCCGCTCGGCCTCTTGTCCGTGGTTCCCCCTTTGGACGTCGAAGTTTTCGGCGCCGGGGCTCCCTTCGTGGACTTTGACTCAGATTTTCTCGAGTCACCCTCGTGTTGTCGAGGTACTTTCTGTTTTGCGCTCGACGATTCTCTTACCTCGTCTTCTTTTTTCTTGTCGGTCTCTACGACCGTGAAGTTTTCGGCTGTCTCGGCGACGTTGTCCTCGTCGTCCGTGGAGAGGCCCAGATCGTAGAGCGTCGGGGGCTTCCCCTTGCCATCCATGTTGGCGTTGGCTCTTCTCTGCCGCTCTCTCACCCTGAGTGTCTTCGGCGCGAAGGCTGAGCAGGCGTTGCAGTCGATACTCTGGTGATCGACCGGTAGGCAGAGGTTGCAGACCGGATGCTGGTCTTTCTGCGCGAACTTGTGGTGGCAGTTTGGGCAGAACTTGAATGGCGTCTTGTCCATTGCGCTCAGGGTCTGAGCGTGCATTCTCCAAGGCCGTCGATGAAAAGGGGCGCTGGTCCTCCTTTCTTCGCGCTCCTGATGAAATCTCTTCCTTTCCTGATATCTTCTAGTGATTCTATCGACGAAACTCGCTTTTCTTCCTTCTTCCTTCGAGTGTAATTCTGGAGCTTCCCGATGACGATCCAGACCCAACGGCGAAAAAAAGAATCTGAAGATGGCGCCCCAAAGGTGGGACTTCCGCAGGAAGCACGACGACGTCACGGGAGGTGCACCAAATGGTGGACGTCGACGCCCACCTGGGCTACGAGAAAAAAAAAAAAAAAGAAAAGACTACGAATCCGGACCCAACCACAAGATCGCGGAATAATGCACAGCATAGTGAATCCAGAAAGATTCACGCTGCAAAACCATAGCTACAGCTAGCAGCGAGTGGAGATTGGGGGTGCACCACAGTAACCATAGCTACAGCTAGCAGGGAGCGGAGATGGGGGGGTGCACCACAGTAACCATAGCTACAGCTAGCAGCGAGTGGAGATTGGGGGTGCACCACAGTAACCATAGCTACAGCTAGCAGGGAGCGGAGATGGGGGGTGCACCACAGTAACCGTAGCTGCAGCTAGCAAGGTGCTTAGATGGGGGTGCACCACAGAATGAGATGGGAAGCTATACGTTTTTCATTATAGAGAGAAAGACGTGCGCGTGAGCACTTTGGAAATGTTAACGATGTGATCACGTTTGTGTGAATTAGTTGCCGGCAGCAAGCGAGGCTCCACAGCTTTCTTATTCCTGAAGGACTTATTATACATGTCACGGTAAGCGAAGGAAAACAGCATTTCGCTAGGTATTCTAATGCATTTTTGTCTTAACAAAGGAAAAAGTGTTAGTCTAACGGAGGTGGGTTATTTAGAAGACAGGCGGAGACTCACAGGATTCGGGAGGTTTTGAGAGGGCTACATAGCGGATGGCTCGGTGTTTCTTTTTAATAGGAGTGGGTTGAGTACGTGGGTTTATGTACTGAGCACGAATCACGGGCATAAATGATTATTTTAAATACATGAAGTGTATCACAGTGGTTGATTTGTAATGACTATGTTGACGTTTATTAATCTGTGTATTTTAGATGCCCCTGACGAAGGGATTCGTCCCGAAATGCATTGGGTAATTCAATAAAACACGTGACATTTGGAAACGATCTTGCCTCCTGTGTGTGGGTGATTCATCTCTGATTGAACTTAAATGAGTAAAATGAATTGAAGATAACGGAAAGAAAATGGCAGAAAAAAGCAATGGATTAATTAAAGAGTATATAAAGACTAAGGATAACATGATTTAATTGATTGGACTCATTGAAATGGAATGGCTGTGCTGCCGGTAATGGATCTGTAACAGGGTCCACTAGTTGTGTTCATTTTGCAGGCGCATTTGGACGGAGCGCTTATCAGGCATGCACGCCTACACTGTACAATATGTCAAGTTTTAGATTAAATTCTCAGGATACATTATTGGTGTGCATCCCGCTACTTATGTTTGCGGTGCACCACAGTAACCACAGCTACAGCTAGCAGGGTGCTTAGATGGGGATGTACCACAGTAACCATAGCTACAGCTAGCAGGGTGCATAGATGGGGATGTACCACAGTACGGCTATCTACAGTTAGTGGCGCGGAGATGGGGGTGTACCACAGTAACAATAGCTACAGCTAGCAGGGCGTGTAGATGGGGGTGCACCCCAGTACCATATATAGAAACCCTCAGCAGCACTTAGGGCTGACCTACAGGGATCAGGGCATTGGGATTTGCACCGTCCAACACATGATCTGAAATAAAAGCCCATGCGCCGTTAGATCCATGATTGGGGAAGGAGGAAGCCGGAAGCCGGAGGATGAAGCAGGACACATGGGTTTGTGTGTAAGGGCTTGCCGAGCATTTTTTGTGGTATGTTCACTGCACCTTGAACAAGCACACAGGACATACAGACACTGCACCCAACCCATGGATGAACAGTCTTAATCTGGGCATAGCACGGATTGATCAGGTTTCACTTTGTTAAATCAAACGCATCACAGCACCCTGAGCTGTGGGCAACAGGCGACAACGGTCGTATACAGAAACACCAGCTGATGTTACAAAACATGGGTAGTTACTACAAATAGGGCAGGGTTCATGACAGTTAACTGCCCGGCGGTGGGCCAGAGATGGTGTTTGCTGTCAGACGTCCAAACTGCAGTATATTAACTTCACACAGCATCCTCTCTCCTCTCAAAAGCTGCCCACACCATGAGAGGCAGACGAGAAGTACCTATGAACCCAGGATAGCCGTAGCAATGCAAACTCACCAGTGTCTTGTACTCCACGTCGTCACGGAGGAGGCGGTTGTCGTTCAGAGTGTATTTGGCTTTTCCAGTAACGCCGTCCACTGGCCCTTTGTCCACCTGGTGCTTAATTCCACGAAAGAGCATGTAAAGAGGCTCTCCCGCAGAGTCCTGGCAAACAGAAATCACATGATTAAAAGTGCTTTTTCTCACACTATAGAGCAGTATATACTTGGTTTACTTGGTAAGGGAGACTGAAGGGCATTCGGGGATGTGCAGAGGGACAACCACTTCCATCAAAGATCTGGTGTATTCAAATACACTTCAGGCTCCCAAGGTGAAGTACTTAGCAGGTGATTTTATTTGTACCATCACGCTGTACAAAAATCACTAAAAGAATACATACTTCTGCCAGCGGACGTTCCCTTGGGTGACTCAAAACTCACTAATTAATTTCCGGTGTGTGGAAAAGGAACGCAAGGCTGCTGCCTTTCACGTCGGTGCTATAATGTTTAGATCGAGACACCTATTTAAAGAGCACGCATCAATCTGTCAATCAAATTGGATTTGTATAGCGCTGCTTTTCACCCATGAGGATATCCAGGCACTGTGGATGGAGAGACAGACCATCGACCATGACACATTGGGGGGCTTCTTTAGTGAATCTCTGCCCAAAACACACAAGAAAACTGTACTTATAACATATGAGTTCTGTCAGAAACATGATGTAGCTCAGTTGTAAACCAGTCTTTCGATGCTGCGTCGTCTTCTACACAAGAGCAGTGGGAGAAGGGGGAGCTTAGCTCTGATGTTACCAGCCAATGCCCACAGAGTTCTTCTATTGCTTCCTGGTGTTCAGCCATAAAAGAGAGAAAGGACAACTCCTGGCATGTGCATCACGTGTCTCTGTGAAGACATGGGGAACTAGGACACTGTGAAAGTTTCTGTGGGAAATAAATCATTCTTAGCTTACTTATAACCAGCTTTAATACTTGACGGCTGCAACAATGGATACAAATACGATGGCGTGAGAAGCAATGCAAGGCCAGGAGAGGAGACAGGGGCTGGTTTAAGAGGGCTTTGGCTAGTAGACACAGACATTGCATGGGCTAACACAAACAAGACCAGGAGAACGATTTGTGTAATGTGCCTGACAGTGAGAATGTCTTCTCCCAAATTAAGAGAAAACAGAGCATTGCTGTGATGTCACCGCCCGCACCTAAGTACTTGGGACCTAATTAAATCTGCCTGCTCTGTCCTGAGATGGGCACACCATCAGTTTTTGGATGGCAGCGCAGCTGCTGGGATCGCCATCAGAAATGGTACTCCGAATGCCTGACAGTCTAGGGGCGTCAGAGTAAGGACATCAGACCACTCACTCTTTTTACAGCAGAGCCCTTGCCTGTTTTCAGGAAAAACCTGCCAGTGATGGACAGAAAAAAATAATAACTCCCACAACCAGGGAGAAACCTTCCATGGTGTGAGGTGAATAGTTTTTTGCAAACAAACTCCTGTTTAAGGCTTTGTTTCTGAAAAACAAGAACGTTTGGTGAACAGCTGCCTAATCAACTGCTGCAGTACCCCAAACTTGTTGTGCCTTCAGAGGTACCACCGTGACAGCGATTCCTCCAAAAACACATACATCACTGCTGGGCCAGCGGTGATCTTCAAATATGGCGGTCACCGGTCTATTAGGGTGGTGGGGGTAATGGCCTCTGCCACCCTGACAGTGGCATAACGAAAGCTCAGGGGGACCCCCTGCAAGGTACATGGAGGGGCCCCCACTCCGGATTTAATCTGGAGCTCTAAGGCCTTAGTACTGGGCTGAGGGGGCCCCCTGCAGCTCGGGGCCTTCCCGCACCACAGGGGATGCGGGGGCCTGTGTTACGCCCCTGCACCCTGACAGACAGAGTACAGACTACCATACTTTAACTCAAACCCTTGGTAAATTGATTACTTGTAAAGTGACAAAATGGCCGATACAGATATTTTTCAGCAGGCCGGTGCCCTTAAGTTGCTGTTGTGTCTTGGACAGAATTCATCATTCTTTAGACTCTCCGAGTGTAAGGAGGACTGTACTCGGGAATTAAGCGGAAGTGACCGTGTCTCCTCACCCTTACGAAGGTGTACAGACAAATGGACATCCAGTTGGTGAGCAGCTTCTCCACGACTGTTTCAGTCCTGAAAAAAAGAGAGACAGGCCACATTCAGAGCCTACTTAAGGGAATTCAGAAGAACAGAACTGGATCACCAGTTTATATCAAATGCATTGACTCAATTACAAGATGTTTGTAAGATAACGTATAGTTTCTTACCGGTTGGTGTAGTTTTGCAGCTTGAAGAATTTCTGGATTCACTATGCTGTGCATTATTCCTCCATCTAGTGGTTGGGTTCGAAATTGTAGTCTTTTTTTCTTTTTTTTTTTCGTGGCCCAGGTGGGCGTCGACATACCACCATTTGGTGTCCTTCGTGATGTGGACGTGCTTCCTCCGGAAGCTCCCACCTTTGGCCGCCATCTTCGGATTCTTTGTTCTTGTCTTGTGTTATTCTTGTTTTGCCTCTTGCCTTTTAAAGTCTTTTCATCTTTTAATCCCTTTCCTCCTGTCTCATCTTTCTGGTGGAGGTGGGTGGGTTCGCTAGTGAATCCAGAAAGTCTTCCAGCTGCAAAACTACACCGACAGGTAAGAAACTATACGTTTTGCAGTGTGAATCTTTCTGGATTCACTATGCTGTGCATAGACTTTGTAGCGGTTTCTCCTTATTGTGGTGGTTGGGTGGAAGATGAGCTCTGGTTACTGAATATGTGTTGTAAGACCTTCTGTCCCACTTGCGCTTCTTTGTTCATCTGGATATCTACAATACTTCCATGTTGAGTGAGCATGAGCTGCTCCTTGTAACGGTTGCCTTGCTTGTTTGTGGCAGAGTTGTATGGTTTGTGCAATCCACCATGCAATGGTATTTTTGGTAACTGGCCGTCCCAAAAACCTGCTGGCAAAGGAGACAAAGAGTTGCTTTGTCTTTCTGCACTCCTTTGTCCTTTCTATATAGTGCATCACAGCTCTCCTGGCATCCAGTGTGTGGAGCCCCCTTTCTGTGCTAGTGGTTGGTTTTTGGAAAAAACTAGGTATTTGGATTGTTTGGTTGATGTGGAACCGTGACACCACCTTCGGCATGAAGTGTGGGTCCGTTCTCATGACAATCCAATCACTGTGTATCTGCAGGTAGGGCTCTTGAAGTGTTAGCGCCTGCAACTCACTTACTCTTCGTAGTGATGTGATAGCCACTAAGAAAGCCGTCTTTAGCGTGAGCATGCGCAGAGTAGCCTTGTGAATCGGTTCAAATGGTGCCTTCATCAGTTGAGTTAGCACTACGTTGAGGTTCCATGCCGGGCTGGCATTCTGTTTGGAGGAGCGATTCTCTTTGCTCCTTCTAGGTGAAGAAACTTTTTCCTGTTTCTCCTCTTGTGTAAGCCACTATCACCGCTAAGTGCACCCTTAGGGATGTGTAGCTTAGTTTCCTTTGCAGTAGATGTGTTAAGTATTTTAGTACTGTTGACTCCTTTGTAATTTTCCTTTGCAGTTTCTCCCTAATGCACCATTCGGAGAAACATTTCCATTTTGCTACGTAGCATGTCCTTGTGGTAGGTCTTCTCGCTTCTCTGAGCACTGCCATTGTGCTCGCCGGTAGTTTGAGGTGTGCAAACTCTAGGTCCTCAGGAGCCCTGCTGCTAGGCTGAGGCTCTCTGTCTCTGGGTGTGGCACCTCTCCGTTCTGCATCGTTAGCAGGTCCCTTCTTCTTGGGAACCTGTGCGCTGGTTCTTGTGCCATTTCCACTATCTGTGAGAACCAGGACTGCCTGGCCCTCTGAGGTGCTATCAGTATTAGTGTCATGCTTCTGATTCTGCATTTGCTGAGTACCCTGTGTATCAGTGGTATCGGGGGAAAAGCGTATGCAAATGTCTTTGACCAACTTATCCATAGCGCATTCCCTGGTGACCGATCGTCTGGCTGTCTGGATGCAAAGTGTTGGCATTTTGCATTCTGATGTGTTGCAAATAGGTCTATTTGCGATGTACCCTACTTCCAGAGTACTCTCTGTATTTCCTGTTGGTTGATCTCCCATGCGTGGGATGCTGACGTCTGCCTGCTGAGTCTGTCTGCTTCCACATTGTCCTTCCCTGGGAGATGTATTGCTAGTAGGTCTATTCTCAGTGGGATGGCCCATGTCCATATTTCCTGTGCTAGCCCTGATAGTGCAACTGATTGCGTTCCTCCTTGTTTGTTGATGTAGAACATGTTTGTGGTGTTGTCTGTTTGGATTAACACCCTGTTTCCATACAGCTCCTTCTGAAAGGCTTTTAAGGCAAGGAACACAGTCTTTAGTTCCAGGCAGTTGATGTGTCTGACCGCATCCTGCTGCGACCATAGCCCCCCCTCACCTTGAGTTTGTTCATGTGTGCGCCCCACCCCAGCTGGGAGGCGTCCATTGTGATGGTCACTGTTGGAGTTCATTGCGTGAATGGTTTCCCCTGTGATATGTTTTCTTTGTTCCACCACGCTGTTTCTTGATGCACTGCGTGTGTGACAACCACTAGATCTTCTCAACTCCCCGTTGCATGTGACCATTGCTGCTGTATCCATTCCTGGAATGGTCTCATGTGTACTCGAATATTTTGCACCAGGTGAATGCATGACGCCATCATTCCCATCAGCTTGCTCACTGTCCTCACTGTGAGAACTTGCCTCTGGCGGTAATGAAGTGTTTCCTTCAGTATTGCCAATGTTCTCTTCCAGCTGTTGAAAACACTTTGGCCTGTATGGTATTGATCTCCGCCCCTAAGAATATCTTGATTTGCTCCGGCTCCATTGACAATTTTTCCCAATGGATTGAGAAACCCAGTTGTGTCAGTGCTAGTATGACTTGCTGGATGTGTCAGTTGCATTGACTGTACAAACTTGCCTTTACGAGCCAGTCATTGAGGTAGGTGTATACGTGTATTCCTTGCCTTCGTAGGTGCGCTGCGACAGCTGCTAGGCATTTTGTATACACCCCTGGTGCGTATTTGAGTCCGAATTCCAATACTGTGAAGTGGTAGTGACTTTGGTTGATCACAAACCTTAACAGATGTTTGTGTTTGATGGGAATGTGTAAGTACGCGTCATTTAAATCTATACTTGCCATGTAATCTCCTCATTGTATTTGTGGTAATACTTCTTGTAGGGAAGTCATTTTGAATCTTTGAGTTTTTATGAATTTGTTTAAGAACCTCAGATCTAGGATAGGTCTTAGTGTTTCATTCACCTTTGGCACAAGGAAGTAAGTTGAGTAGACCCCTTCGTTCCTCTGGTTGTCCGGCACTATCTCTATCGCCCCCTTGCTGAGCAGTTCTTGCGCCTCTAGTCGCAAGAGCGAGAGTTCCTTTGCTGAGTGTGCCTTGCTTCTTGGTTTTCTGTTTGGAGGTTGTTTTTCTAGCTCTGTGCAGTATCCGTATTGTATGATGTTTAGTATCCATTTGTCTGTTGTGATCTTACTCCACTTCTGGATGAAATTTCTTGTCCTGCCCCCTACTGGTGTTGTGTGTTCGAGGGAACGTCCGTTTGTTGCTTTTTCTTATGTTTTTGTGCCCCCCCCCCCCCCACTGTGGTTTTGCTAGGGTGGGGGTTGGCTTCAAGTGGCGAAGTCACTTGGAGGAAGGTTGATGGCCTCCTCTTCGTGTCTGTCCTTGTGTGTTTCCGCGCCCTCGAAAGGACTGTCCCCGGGGCTGGTACTGCCAGTTCTGCTGCTGCTGTCCCTGCTGCTGCTGGCGTTGGTTGTTCCCTTGATAGCCATGTTGGAACGTTTGGTGCGATGTGGTAGGCACATTGCCCCCCCTACCACCTGGCCTTCTTGCTGGTGTACCCCTTCTCATCCCTCTGAACTGCAGCGCTCCCATGGACATTGCTGTCTCATTGTCCTTCTTTAGCTGTGTTAACTTGTCATCAACTGGTGCGCCAAACAGTTGCTCTCCGTTAAAAGGCGTGTTCAGGATGTTGCTTTGCACCTCTGGCTTGAATCCAGAAATTCTGAGCTATGCGTGTCTTCTCTGGGTCCCTCCTATCATCATTAGTCTGCTGGACGTCTCTGCAGCATCCAAGGCCAATTTTAAGCATGTGTTCGCCATGCTTTTGCCCTCTTCTACCAGGCGAGTCGCTCTTTGTTGGTACTGGTCTGGTAGATGCTTTAGGAGTTGCCCCACTTCCTCCCAGTGCTGGTATGCGTGCCTGTTGATCAGGGCGTTGGAGTTTGCGATGTGCCAATGGATTGCCGCATTTCGCTCCACCTTCCTCCCTTTGAGGTCCATCCTTCTACTCTCTTTGTCCGGAGGTGGTCCGGCATTAGTGGGCACATTGGCCCTCTTCCTAGCCTTAGCTGCAATGTTGGAGTCGGCTGGTACTGACCCTTGGTTGTATGCAGGGTCCTTAGATGAATGTTTATACTTCTTCTCTGTTCTTGGAGTCACAGCCTTGCATACTGCTGGTTCCGTAAAGGCCTCTCTTCCTTGATCCAGCACACTAGGGAGCATGGGCAGGAACTGGCTCCTAGTTTGTTGAGGCAGTAGAGTTTCCAGGAGAAAACATGCCTTGGGCTTCTCCGCTTCCATTTTCACTCCATAGGTCTGTGCAGCCTTTTGGACGACCATGTTGTAGATCCCTATGTCGTCTGGCTGCGAGGGCCCAGAAGGGTACCCTTCTTCCGGTGATTCGGCGTTGAGATTCTGCCATTCAAAGTCTTGTGTCCCCGAGGACGTCGAGTCCCAGTAGGATTGCTGATCCTCGCCACCATCGCCCTCGAAATAATAGACTTTTGTCATCCTGTTCCTCGACCAGTTCTGGCATTTTTGGCGGTTCTGCGTCCTCGTCTCTTTCGACTTTGAGCACAGTTTTCAGCGGGATGGTGTATTGGCTCATCTTCTTGTCGAAGTCTCTTTTTCATTGCAGGATGCTCGCCATTTTGGCCTCGAGTCTCCTCTTCTTCCTCTCCATCTCGGTGGCATGTTCGGCGTCGAGGGTTGTAGTGCCTCGCTTCGAAGCTGTCGACGTAGATGCAGGCCCTTCTTTTCTCGGCGTCGAGGTGTCCTTTTCAGGGGCAACCTTCAATGATTTAGGTTTTTTGAGGGCTTTTGCCGATTGGGAGGCCTTTTCAAAGGATCTGCTTGGCTGACCTTGGTTGCCGTTGCCTTCGTCGAGTGTTTCGGCGGCAAAGCTCCCTTCGAGGACTTGGCTTCACTCGTACGAGTGTCGCTCAGGGCTTTAGCTTCACCCTTTCGAGTGTCGCTCGAGTGTCTAGGGGTCGACGACTCCCTTACCTCCTTCAGCGGTTTCTTATGGACCTCGACGACCAAGCAGTCCTCTGGTACTTTGGCGATGTTGTCTTCCTCTCCACTGGAGAGGCCCAGGTCACGGAGTGATGGAGGTGGCCCCTGCCCCTGCATGGTGTGGTTCGCCCTTCTCTGCCTCTCTCTTACTCGGAGTGTCTTGGGTGTGAACGCCGAGCATGCGTTGCTGTCCTCGCTGTTGTGGTTGAGCGGCAGGCAGAGGTTGCAGACTGGATGCTGGTCCTTCTGGGTGTATTTGTAGTGGAAATTAGAGCAAAACTTGAAGGGCGTTTTGTCTATTCCAGCACTCAGGGAGCCCCCTGCGAGCACACTCTCTGTTGAATGTCGAGATCGCGGTCGAAACCTTCTCCCTCGTCATACAGGTTACCTGACCTGAACTCTGGTGCAGCTGTAAACTTTGATTTTTGTCGATTTTCTTCTCTTTTCTTTGATTCCTCTTCCAAAACTGTGGAATTCTTCCGTAACGATCCAGACCCACTGGCGGAAAAAAGAATCTGAAGATGGCAGCCAAAGGTGGGAGCTTACGGAGGAAGCACGTTGACGTCACGAAGGACACCAAATGGTGGTATGTCGACACCCACCAGGCCACGAAAAAAAAAAAAAGAGAGAGAAGAAAGACTAGATGGCAGAATAATGCACAGCATAGTGAATCCAGAAAGATTCACGTTGGAAAACTTCTATTAAAATGAATTAGTTACTCATCAAATTGTCGCATTTTTTAAAATGTTTATTTCCTTGAAAAAGTAAGCAATTTTGGGAAAACATGTATTTGGTACTTTCAAGCTGGATTGATTTTTATTTAAAAGATTTATAAAGTGCCTCATAAGCCCAAAGTGCTTTGAAGCACTGTACAATAAACTCAACATTACAAATAACACAGCCAAAAAACAAACAAAAAAACTAAACCAATGGTGGTTACTGTCTATAACTAAACAAAAACATAATGTAGAATAATAAAACAAGAAAGACAGAATGTAAAGACAAAAAAGAAACTACAAAATCCAAGAAAACGCCCGCTATTGTACTTGCACATAACCCACAAATGCCCATACTAGAAGATAAAGGCAACTCTTCGTGTGCGCACAAACTAGGGTGGAAACATTTTGCTGACCTCTATCCCAACAACACCTTTTTATCTCCCCCTGAATCTCCTCCGGACGACACATCCCAGTTTTCTAATTTATTACTATAGTAGTCTATCAGAAGAACATGTCACAAACTCCACAACACTTTTCCCTCCCCGCCACCATCCCTTCCGGCACTAGAATCAATGCTTACCAACTCAACCTCAGATAAGCTCATAACTCGGCTGTATAGCAACATGCAGCGCTCTGCCCCGATCACATTCCGAAAAAGCCTTGGCTGGTTGGAATGAAGAATTCGATGACCCGCTATCTGAAGAGCAATGCAAGTTCTGCTGCAGACAATTGGAGATGCTCTCGCCTAATTATAGATTAAACCTTATACATTTTAAATATTTGCATCGCATCTATAGAACACCTATTCAGCTTAAACGCATGGGTATTCAACCCGAACCAAATTGCTGGAGATGAGCTTCTCCGGATGCTTCCTTTTTACATATGGCCTGGTACTGCCCCGGTATTGAACACTTCTGGAGAAAGGTGCTCGTCTCAATCAATGATGTCCTACTGTCTCAGCTGGTCCCTACTCCCAAAGTATGCTTGCTAGGATATGTTAAAGAGGCCCCCTTGGGCCATCGCAGATTATTCGCTATGCTGCCCCTACTTGTGAAACGTCGGATCGCGATGCACTGGGGCAAACGCAAACAACCTGCCATTAAAGCTTGGATCCTAGACACCACAACAGCTAACCATATATTGAGAATTGTTGCCACCGGCATCCAGACCAGAAGATATCTGGGGTCCTTTTCTGACCTGGCTGACCACCCGCGAATTGGATGCATCACAAGACCCCGAGACCTCCACAACACCCCATCCAGTAACATTAGATGATCATGTTTCGACTTCATAAAACATTACATTCCCGCAGCACTCGTGGATATTCATGTATTCCTATCATTACCGGGGTGCGATTCATGTTTGCTGTGCAATGCCCTGACCTACATATCCACGATGATGTATTCTATACATACAGCTGATCAGATATGATGCTTCTGCCTTCGTTGTGTCTTTTTTATTTTGTTGGTTTTTGTTCTGGTTTGCAAAATACCTCACACTTGTATTATTTTGAATCATCCATGCGTTCACTGAATGTATGTTTACCATAAAATGCCAATAAACAAATATAAAAAAAAAAAAGAAAATCCAAGAAAGCAGTGTTTTTGAAGGACAGTTTTCAGGGACTCATCCCCTCAACTGTTTCCTAGTTCTAGACAGGCAAATCTTAAACTCTCTAGCCTTCTACTGTCACCTCTTCTGGGGCAGCAGTTCACCCGGACATTCTGAGATGTTCTACTAAACATATTAGGGTTGTTCGATAAAGAACCTTAAAGCTCATGCTGGCTATTTCAAACGTATGAGAACTAACCCAGGCTACGAAGAGTGTGTGTAATCTGACTCGACTTGACAGTCTCAGGGACTAACCAGACTGCTGCATGTAGAACTGTCCTAAGTTAGTAGTTAACTGCATTACCTCTCTGCCATCCCCTGAAACTCATCTACTTGTTGAATATTTATTCATTTTTTTATCGTGTCACTTGTGAATGAGAAGAACAGTTTTTAAACAAAGTTTTTGATCAACACGTGTGAAGGATTGCAAAAAGTCAAGAGTAGAAAAAATGTTAAGTCTGAGGGCAGGGTGTACTTTTCACACACATCCATGTGTTTAAGCACAGCTGTGATTGTGTTCATGTTTTCAAGATGGAGGCAGTTGTTGCCCATGTCCAGTTCTCTATGAAGTCTAGGTGCCATCTCAGTATAGCTCTTTTTCTGCTTCTGAGCGCTATCTTAGTGAGCGTTAGCTAGCAGTGTCATTCGGTCCGGAAATTCTCACAATTGATAAGTTATGGGGACATTCTATCTGTGAAGTTGGATTAGGATGCCAACTGTGGCACATCTTTAATGCTTCTGTTAGTTCTTACCTTCGCAGCATCAGTTTGGGATTCTTAGCCACATACTGCTCCACCAGATCATTAAGTAACGTCTTCAGGATGTCGGTGAAGTACTCCAGCTTTCCGTGGAGGGACACGGTGAGAAGGGAGGCCACATAGCCTCGGTCTCTCGGAGAAAACGTGCGCTGGCTTTCCAAGGTGTGAATAAACTGCAAAGGCAAGGACAACATCGCTTGAATACATAGGGCCTTTTATAAATAAAACTTAAGGCAAGGTCCATTTAATGCTGCTACTGACGTTTTAATAGTGCCTAATACCACCTCGCCTCAGCCGCACCCGCTAGGGTATGGCGACTTCGAGGGTCTAAATGAACTGCACCATCTTACGCCAAACAAAACCCTTGCAGCACCACATCTTAACATAGACGGTATTCGCGAGTAAGAGGAGGTTTGAACGAAGACTTTGGAATGTAGACTGGGGATAAATGTTGTTTAAAAAGTTACGCTCTTGTGAAAGCAAACTTTGGGTAGCGAAATAACTACAAATATTACGCACCACCTGAGACCTGCAGAGAACAGGTTTTTATCCTGTAAGTTCCAAGGCTAATAAAGCGAGTTCTATTGAATTGGATAGCGACAGCAGGACTTATTTAAGTGCTAAGCTTTGGTTTATGCGGTACAATAAAGGAACAATAAAAACTATTATCAACAGTAGATTATGTTTAGTTAGAAATAGTATATAAATATACAGAATACATCATGTATGTGTATACATTATTATATACAAATGATAATTCTTGGTTATATAATAGGTAAGTATGTCTAATATATTATACTGTATATTACATTACTGTGATTAGTATATATAATATATTAAATTCAATTATATAAAAATATATAGAGATATTTTGTCCTATATAAATATTATTGTAATGTTATAATACTAATATTACTGATAATAACATTATTATTAATTAGAAGCAGCATGGATGGAGATGACAAGGTTCACAGAGCTACAAGTTTGACTTTTTTTTGCCTTTCGCTCTGTAGGCGCTGGTGAAGTTTGCCATTGTCTAACCAATCTCACTTCTGGAGCATTTGCTGGCCGGGTTCTCACGAAGATATTTCCATTAAAGAGACACCTTTGTGACCTCACATAGGTATTAAATAGCCACAGCTCTATTAAGGCATATGTGCGCACCATATACTTCTGTTTCTACACACTGAGCGCACATATCCTTCTGTTTCTACTCACTGCGTGCACACATCCTTGTGTTTCTACACACTGAGCGCACATATCCTTCTGTTTCTACTCACTGCGTGCACACATCCTTGTGTTTCTACACACTGCATGCACATATCCTTGTGTTTCTACTCACTGCATGCACACATCCTTGTGTTTCTACTCACTGCATGCACACATCCTTGTGTTTCTACTCACTGCATGCACACATCCTTGTGTTTCTACTCACTGCATGCACACATCCTTGTGTTTCTACACACTACACGCACATATCTTTGTGTTTCTACTCACTGCATGCACACATCCTTGTCTTTCTACTCACTGCGTGCACACATCCTTGTCTTTCTAGTCACTGCGTGCACACATCCTTGTCTTTCTAGTCACTGCGTGCACACATCCTTGTGTTTCTACACACTAGGCACACATATCTTTGTCTTTCTACTCACTGTGTGCACACATCTTTGTGTTTCTACACACTGAGCACACATATCCTTGTCTTTCTACTCACTGCGTGCACACATCCTTGTCTTTCGAGTCACTGCGTGCACACATCCTTGTGTTTCTACACACTAGGCACACATATCCTTGTCTTTCTACTCACTGCGTGCACACATCCTTGTCTTTCTACTCACTGCGTGCACACATCCTTGTGTTTCTACACACTAGGCACACATATCTTTGTCTTTCTACTCACTGTGTGCACACATCTTTGTGTTTCTACACACTGGGCACACATATCCTTGTCTTTCTACTCACTGCGTGCACACATCCTTGTCTTTCTAGTCACTGCGTGCACACATCCTTGTGTTTCTACACACTAGGCACACATATCCTTGTCTTTCTACTCACTGCGTGCACACATCCTTGTCTTTCTACTCACTGCGTGCACACATCCTTGTGTTTCTACACACTAGGCACACATATCCTTGTCTTTCTACTCACTGCGTGCACACATCCTTGTCTTTCTACTCACTGTGTGCACACATCCTTGTGTTTCTACACACTAGGCACACATATCTTTGTCTTTCTACTCACTGTGTGCACACATCTTTGTGTTTCTACACACTGGGCACACATATCCTTGTCTTTCTACTCACTGCGTGCACACATCCTTGTCTTTCTAGTCACTGCGTGCACACATCCTTGTGTTTCTACACACTAGGCACACATATCCTTGTCTTTCTACTCACTGCGTGCACACATCCTTGTCTTTCTACTCACTGCGTGCACACATCCTTGTGTCTCTACACACTGCACGCACATATCCTTGTGTTTCTACTCACTGTGTGCACACGTCTTTGTGTTTTTACACACTGGGCACACATATCCTTCTCTTTCTACTCACTGCGTGTACAAATCCTTGTCTTTCTACTCCCTGCGTGCACACATCCTTGTGTTTCTACACACTAGGCACACATATCTTTGTCTTTCTACTCACTGCGTGCACACATCCTTGTGTCTCTACACACTAGGCACACATATCTTTGTCTTTCTACTCACTGTGTGCACACATCTTTGTGTTTCTACACACTGGGCACACATATCCTTGTCTTTCTACTCACTGCGTGCACACATCCTTGTCTTTCTAGTCACTGCGTGCACACATCCTTGTGTTTCTACACACTAGGCACACATATCCTTGTCTTTCTACTCACTGCGTGCACACATCCTTGTCTTTCTACTCACTGCGTGCACACATCCTTGTGTCTCTACACACTGCACGCACATATCCTTGTGTTTCTACTCACTGTGTGCACACGTCTGTGTTTTTACACACTGGGCACACATATCCTTCTCTTTCTACTCACTGCGTGTACAAATCCTTGTCTTTCTACTCCCTGCGTGCACACATCCTTGTGTTTCTACACACTAGGCACACATATCTTTGTCTTTCTACTCACTGCGTGCACACATCCTTGTGTCTCTACACACTGCACGCACATATCCTTGTGTTTCTAATTCAGTATCTGGACCGCTAGTTTCGGGTATTCTTGTTCATTGCTAGTTGCCGCCTGGCAGTAGGATGAACTGTACCCCCTTTCCTTACAGACTCCAACACAGACTTTGCCATGTAAAGCTTGTCCTTCAGCACACAGCCCTGGGCCTTACACCCATCAGGCCGTGAGGATTGTAACCTCAGATTGCCTCAGTAAGTGCGTTATTTCAGAACAGTATAGAGTTGGGAACTAGAAGTAGTCAATGTTCACTTTCAAAAATTCATTCCATCCAGACATGTGTTTTATTATAATTGGCTTTAAGGATCTTCAGTTTTATTTTGGGGAGCCAACCCAGGTATGAGTATTTGTGTGATTGTCACTGAAATGTACTCCAGGAATGTGTACAATAATGAATTATTAACTATTGATTCAACTTCTCATCAGGGGTAGTAAGTGCTGTATAAATGCACTTACAATACAATGAAATATTGATAAAATGAACCAACCATCACGAGGCAAGTGTTTAAAGGGAGCTGTTGGTCATTCAGTTTGAGTGCAACAAACTTGTGGATCTAACACACTTATAGTGAGCAACATTAACTGATGCCCAGTAACCACTGGCTGCCCTTGGACTCCAAGAATAATGCCCACACTAAGTGAGTAAATCATTCAAGAGCCATATTTAATGTTCTTTCAAACTATGAACTACATCTGTAGAGAAATATCAAAAGTCTGGATTTCCTACCAATCGCTACAACTAAAGTTGACCCAAGCGGTTGCTCAATTCAACTGTAGGTATCGAATAGTTTCTTACCTGTCGGTGTAGTTTTGCAGCTTGAAGATCTTTCTGGATTCACTATGCTGTGCATTATTCCGCGATCTTGTGGTTGGGTCCGGATTCGTAGTCTTTCCTTTGTTTTTTTTTTTTTTTTTCGTAGCCCAGGTGGGCGTCAACGTACACCATTTGGTGCATCTCCCGTGACGTCGTCGTGCTTCCTGCGGAAGTCCCACCTTTGGGGCGCCATCTTCGGGTTCTTTTTTCCTTTCCTCTTTTTTTTTTTTTTTTTTTTTTTTTAACCCTAGGCGATTGTTTAATCCTTCTTGTCCCTTTATCTGTATGTTTGTATTTGTTTGATCTTTTCCATTTTACCCCCTCTTCCTCCAGCCTCATCTTCCTGGCGGAGGTGGGTGGGTTCGCTAGTGAATCCAGAAAGATCTTCAAGCTGCAAAACTACACAGGTAAGAAACTATTCGTTTTGCAGCGTGAATCTTTCTGGATTCACTATGCTGTGCATCGATTTTGTAGCGGTTTTCCTAGTTCTGTGGCGGCTGGGTGGTAGATGAGCGTTGGTCGTTGAAAATGTGCTGAAGCACCTTCTGTCCAACCTGTGCTTCCTTGTTCATCTGAATGTCCACGCAGTAGTGTTTCGTGAACGTGTGCACAGATGCCCAAGTTGCCGCGAGGCATATGTCCTGGATGGGCGTGTTCGCCAGGAAGGCCACGGTGGCCCCTTTCTTCCTTGTGGAGTGAGCCTGCGGCCCCTCCGCTAGCTCCTGTCCAGCCTGTTTGTGGCAGAATTGAATAGTGAGGGCAATCCACCTTGCGATGGTGCCCTTAGTCACTGGTCTACCCAAGAAGCTAGTAGCAAAGGACACGAACAGCTGTTTCGACTTCCTGAGTTCCTTGGTTATCTCAATGTAGTGCATCAACGCCCTTCTGGCATCGAGGGTGTGCAGTGCCTTTTCTGCGTTTGTAGTCGGGTTTTGGAAGAAACTTGGTATCTGGATAGCCTGATTTATGTGGAACGCCGACACTACCTTGGGCATGAAGTGTGGGTCAGTTCTCAGGACTATTCTATCTTTGTGAATCTGAATGTAGGGTTCCTGCAGCGTTAGTGCTTGAAGCTCGCTCACCCTGCGTAGTGAGGTTATGGCCACCAGAAAGGCTGTTTTCATAGTCAACATCTGCAGTGTTGCCTTGTGAATGGGTTCAAACGGTGCCTTCATGAGCTCCGTCAGGACCACATTCAGGTTCCATGCCGGCGGCGGCAACCTTTTCGGGGGGGCCATCCTTTTGGCTCCCTCCATGAATCTCCTCACCACCTGCGAGCTGAAGAAACTTCCACCTTTTTCACCTCTGGTGTAGGCCACGATGGCCGCTAGGTGTACCCTTAGTGAGCTCGAGCAGAGGTTACTCCTTAGAAGGTGTGTGAGGTACCTCAGTACTGTTGAGTCTCTTGTCATTCTGTTTTGCAGGCCCTTTTTCCGGCACCACACAGTGAACCTCTTCCATTTTGCGCTGTAGCATTTTCGTGTAGTTGGTTTCCTTGCCTCCCGTAGCACTCGCATCGTGCTCCGCGGCAATCTTAGGTGTGCGAACTCTAGGTCTTCAGGAGCCATGCCGCCAGGTTGAGGGTCTCTGGCTCTGGGTGCAGGACCTCTCCGTTTTGCATTGAGAGCAGGTCCTTCCTCCTCTCGAACCTGTATGGGTTGCCTTGTGCCATTTCTTGAATTTGTGAGAACCATGTCTGCCTCGCCCACTGCGGAGCCACCAGGATCAGGGTCATGTTGCTGGTTCTGCACTTGTCGAGCACTCTGTGCAACAGGGGTATCGGTGGAAAGGCGTAGGCAAATGTCCTCGACCAGCTTATCCATAGGGCATTTCCCTTGGATAGCTGATCTGGTTGCCTGGACGCGAAGCTTTGGCATTTTGCATTGTGGCGTGTTGCAAAAAGGTCTATTGTGGGAGTCCCCCATCTCCGGAAGATTTTCTCCGTCTCCTGGCCATTGAGCTCCCACTCGTGTGATGCTGAGGTCTGCCTGCTTAGCCAGTCTGCCTCCACATTGTCCTTCCCCGGTAGGTGAATTGCCAGTAGATCTATCCTGAGAGGTATGGCCCATCTCCAAATCTCCTGAGCTAGGGACGAGAGCGGGAACGACTGTGTCCCCCCTTGTTTGTTGATGTAGAACATCGCCGTGGTGTTGTCTGTTTGGACCAACACCCTCTTGTTGAACAGGTGCCTCTGGAATGCCTTCAAGGCTAGCAGGATTGTTTTCAACTCGAGGTAGTTGATATGGCGGACCGCATCTGCTGGGGCCCATAGACCCCTCACTCTGAGGTTGTCCATGTGCGCTCCCCATCCCTTCTGCGATGCATCCGTGGTAATGGTCACTGTTGGGATTGGTGGTGTCAGGCTTCTCCCTGCTGTTATGTTGTCTCTGTTCCACCAAGTTATCTCCTCCTGCACTGCGTGCGTAACAACCACTAGATCCTCCCAGCTTCCTTTTGCTTGTGACCATTGTTGTTGTAGCCATTCCTGGAATGGTCTCATGTGCAGGCGTACATTCGGCACCAGCTGGATACAGGACGCCATCATCCCCATCATCTTGCTCACAGCCCTCACTGTCAGAGCTCGCCCCTTCTGGTAGAGCTTCGCCTCCTTCAGTAGAGCCTCTGTCCTCCTCTCGCTGGGCACTACTGTGCTGTTGCGGGAGTTGATCTTTGCCCCCAGGAAAATCTTCACCTGCTCCGGTTCCATCGATGATTTTCCCCAGTGGATCGAGAATCCCAGATTTGTGAGGGTGTCTGTTACGCGTTTTGCGTGCCTCTCGCACTTTCCGCGTGAGTTTGCCTTGACCAGCCAGTCGTCCAAGTAGGGGTAGACATGTATTCCCTGCCTGCGTAGGTGCGCCGCTACCGCCGACAGGCATTTTGTAAAGACCCTTGGTGCTGATTTTAATCCGAAGGCCAGGGTCGTGAACTGGTAGTGTTCTTGTTCGATGTTGAATCTTAGCAGGCCCTTGTGCCTTCTGTTTATTGGGATGTGAAGATAGGCATCCTTGAGGTCCACGGTGACCATGAAGTCCCCTTCTCTTATTTGTGGCAGAACCTCCTGCAGTGAAGTCATTTTGAACCTTTGCGTTCTGATGAACTTGTTTAGGTAACGGAGGTCTAGTATGGGTCTGAGGTCTCCGTCTACCTTCGGAACCACGAAGTAGTTTGAGTAGACCCCTTTGTTGCGTTCTCTGAACGGCACTGTCTCTATGGCTCCCTTTTGCAGGAGTTTCCGCGTTTCTTCTCTGAGTATTGCCAGTTCTTGGGCCGATCTCAGTCTTCCCCTTGGTTTCCTGTTTGGAGGTCTTTTCTCCAAATCTACGCAGTACCCGTACTGCACAACGTTCCGTATCCACTTGTCTGTGGTTATACGCCGCCACTCCTGAAGGTAGAACCTCAGTCTCCCGCCTACTGGTGTCGTATGCTCGTAGGCTCTTGAATTTTCTCTTCCCCCTGATGACACTTTTTTGCGCCTCACCCTTGGGGTCCTGGCGAGGGTAGGCGTCCTCTTGCGTGCTGAGTCACTTCGTCGAGGGCTGTTCGCCCCCTCTCCTCCTTTGGCCACGTCCGTTCCCTCTCCCGCGAAAGGACTGGCCCCGAGGTTGATATTGCCAGTTTTGCTTCTGCTGACCTTGTCCGTGACCTTCACCCTGCTGACCTTGTTGGAACGCCTGGTGCGACGTCCCCTGCTGGCTTCCTCCCCTACCGTAGGGTCTTCTCGAGGGATTTCCTCGCCTCATTCCCCTCAGCTGCAGGGCCCCCATGGACCTCGCCATCTCGTTTTCTTTTTTCAGCTGGGTGAGCTTGTCGTCCACTGTTGCTCCGAACAGTGTCTCTCCATTGAAGGGGGTGCCAAGGATGTTGTTCTGCACTTCCGGTTTGAATCCCGAGATTCTTAGCCATGCATGCCTCCTCTCTGTGACCCCTATGGCCATGAGTCTTGCCGAAGTTTCTGCCCCATCCAACGCCGTCTTTATACAGGAGTTGGCGATGTTTTTGCCTTCATCTATCAGGTGATTCGCTCTCTGCCAGTATTCTTCGGGGAGGTGCTTTACTAACTCCCCCATCTCATCCCAGTGCTGGTATTGGTGTCTATTGAGGAGTGCATTTGAATTCGCCATGCGCCAGTGCATTGCGGCGTTCCTCTCGACCTTTCTTCCTGTGAGGTCAATCCTCCTGCTCTCCTTATCCGGGGGTGGGCCCGAAGTTGCTGGTACGTTGGCCCTTCTCCTGGCCGTGGAGGCTATGATGGAGTCAGCTGTCACACTACCCTTGATGTAAGGGGGGTCCAGGGAGGAGTGCTTATATTTCTTCTCTGTCCTGGGCGTGATCGACCGGCAGGTTGCAGGTTCCTTAAAGGCTTCTCTCCCCTGATTCATCACGCTTTGTAGCATGGGGAGGAACTGGCTCCTTGTCTGGATGGGGAGCAGTGTCTCGACGAGAAAATCGGCTTTCGGTTTCTCCTCGTCGAGTTTGACGCCGAAGGCCATTGCTGCGCTCCTGACCACCATATTGTAGACCCCGATGTCGTCGGGTGGCGAAGGCCTCGAAGGGTACGTGTCCACGGGCTCCTCCGGGTTTTCGGTGTCGAGATCGTGCCATTCGACGTCGTTGCTGGTAGATGCCGCCGATTCGTAGAACGACCGTTGGTCTTCTTCCTCGGCTTCTCCCTCATAATAGGGCTCTTCTTCCTCTTCGAGTTCCCTTGTCAGCCCTTCGGCGTCGAACTCGTCTTCGACCTCCTCGACGTCCGCTGATGGAACCGTTGGAATCTTGAATTCCTTCATTCTGGCGTCGAACTCCTTCTTTCTTTGAAGGATGTTCTCCATTTCGGCCTCGAGCCGCCTCTTCTTTTTTTCCATCTCGGAGATGCTTTCGGCGTCGACCGCGGGTCTTTTCGATGAAACTTGCGTCGACGTCGAACGTTCTTTCTGCGTCGATCGGCCCGTTTCATGGGATGCTTTCGACGACCCTTGCCTTTCGGCGTCTTTCGGCACCAGGGAGTCCTTATCTAAGGATCCGCTCGGCCTCTTGTCCGTGGTTCCCCCTTTGGCCGTCGAAGTTTTCGGCGCCGGGGCTCCCTTCGTGGACTTTGACTCAGCTTTTCTCGAGTCACCCTCGTGTTGTCGAGGTACTTTCTGTTTTGCGCTCGACGATTCTCTTACCTCGTCTTCTTTTTTCTTGTCGGTCTCTACGACCGTGAAGTTTTCGGCTGTCTCGGCGACGTTGTCCTCGTCGTCCGAAGAGAGGCCCAGAGCGTAGAGCGTCGGGGGCTTCCCCTTGCCATCCATGCTGGCGTTGGCCCTTCTCTGCCGCTCTCTCACCCTGAGTGTCTTCGGCGCGAAGGCTGAGCAGGCGTTGCAGTCGATACTCTGGTGATCGACCGGTAGGCAGAGGTTGCAGACCGGATGCTGGTCTCTCTGCGCGAACTTGTGGTGGCAGTTTGGGCAGAACTTGAATGGCGTCTTGTCCATTGCGCTCAGGGTCTCTGAGCGTGCATTCTCCAAGGCCGTCGAAGAAAAGGGCGCTGGTCCTCCTTTCTTCGCGCTCCTGATGAAATCTTTTCCTTTCCTGATATCTTCTAGTGTTTCTATCGATGAAACTCGCTTTTCTTCCTTCTTCCTTCGAGTGTAGTTCTGGAGCTTCCCGATGACGATCCAGACCCAACGGCGGAAAAAAGAATCTGAAGATGGCGCCCCAAAGGTGGGACTTCCGCAGGAAGCATGACGACGTCACGGGAGGTGCACCAAATGGTGTACGTCGACGCCCACCTGGGCTACGAAAAAAAAAAAAAAAAAAAAAAAAAAGAAAAGACTACGAATCCGGACCCAACCACAAGATCGCGGAATAATGCACAGCATAGTGAATCCAGAAAGATTCACGCTGCAAAAGTTTTGTTTACATAAAACTAAATACTAGTTTCTAGAAAGCGACTGCTTCTTTACCTTTGTGAGGAACAGTTTGCTGTTGAGTAAGTTCGAGAGCTGCACCAAGCCCTGCTCCACAGTCTGCCGGCGACATTCAGGCACATCCAGGTCTCTCCGGAGAGGGGACTCGCGGTGCCCAGGGAAGAAAATCCTCTCTGCGTAAGTCTTGTAATCCAAGAAGGGAATTCCAGTGCCAACCAAGTCACTGGCCGGGTCCATCATTTCGGTCATAAGGTCTGGTGAGAAAACAAACAGAAAATGAAAGAGCATGAACTACTATGGCGTGAGTAAAGCGACTCGTGAGACCCTGAACCGATGGTCAGCTAAAACCACCGTTGTGGTCAGGAGACAGACTCAGAAGTCTATGAACTTCTATTTTATGACACACATAGCTTGATGGGTGTGCACGGCAGGACACGTGGCTTAGGCGTCTGGCCAGGATTTGAGAGCCACAGAGCTTCCGTAAAGGAGGAGGACAGGCAAAAGCCGGGCCTGAATGAGAGTGGCGGATGAAAGCGCGAGTGAGTAGTCAGAGATTAAGTAAAGGCAGTGAAAGGATGAACTAAATACTTTTTATTTTTGAAGCATGGTCTTCAAAGCTTTATTGTCTTTCCATAATATTTCCAGATTAAGTCTAATGGAAAATATGTGAGTAAAGAGCTCCTGCCCTTTATTTGACTTAGATTTACGAGAGTGATGCATACAGCCCATGAATGCCGCTGTTTGGCCACTCGGTGGTCACGTTGGACTAATATTCACTCACATATAATATGAGAGAACACCACCTCTTTCAGAGCGTCAGTTCTTGTATTTCACGTTTTAGGATTGAGACTAGTTATTGTGGTCAGTCTTACATCGATAACTGACCAATCTCTACAGTCATCGTTTGAAGTGGAACTGCATTCTTCGTGAGCGTAAGTGCCAACTTTAGGAGTGCTGAGCATTCTAACCAAAAAATTATACCACAACACACCTAAATGATGCTCGTCGCCGTTATAGCTAGGGCTTGGGGTATAACAGGTAGGCATTAGGTGAAGGTTGGAAACGATAGCTAAGGCTCACACGAAAGAAGTTGGAGGGTAACTCAAAGGCTATGACAGCTTGTAAAGTGAATCATTGTGCTGACCCCCTGCTGCTGGGACATGTGCATTGTGCAGGCAAAACCCCGGGGAGCTAGACAAACGTTCATCCATGTCAGGGAGTTAAAATGAGGCCACCACTGCAGAAACCAGAACCACCGATAGCCATAGAAGTCGATGTAATGTGTGGTGTCTTCTATGCTATTGATCAGCAGAGCTACTTTTGTTAATATTGTGGGGTGGAAGGCTTGGAGAGAGTGCTGGCAGGGGTTCTCCAACTTCTTGTATTTCCTAAACCCTGGGGGACAGAGAGTGGGGTAACCGGTAAAGTATGGGTGCTGCGCAGAGTGTGTGTCGATCCTTACCTGTGAACTCCTTCTTGCACCGATCTCGCACGCTGGTTTCCAGGTTCTCAAGCTGGATCTGAACCTTCTTGTAATCCCTCAGGGCTTGTTTGCTTTTCCGCCTGTACGGAGTGAGAGGAGAGGTTTGCACTGAACTGTACGTTCATTTCACATTATTCCATTTTATGAACAGACATGTTTCTCCACTTCTACTCTACAGATCAGAGGTGCCCCTGCAGTGTTCAACCATTCACGTAACATTGCACCGTAAACCAAGGATTAGAAGCTATTATGTCGACCATTCACGTAACATTGCACTGTAAACCACTGATTTGAATCTATTAATGTCCACCATTCACGTAACATTGCACCGTAAACCACCGATTTGAATCTATTAATGTCCAGTGGTTCAGGCCTCTGGTGGTTAAATGAGCAAAAAGCGGGATTAATCTGAAGCGTTTCAAAAAAGTCTGCGATCCCACAGAGCAAAGCCACAGAATTCAACAGTGGCCCAAAATCCCCACCACCTTTTTTTCTCTCAAAGATATCCTTCACTCCCCAGACTTCCTTGTTTCTGCCCCACTGCTTGATTTAGGGTTGGCAGGAAGATCTATGGAGTCGGAGCTTTGTATCCCACGCACTGGGGCACGTGAGGTGCGAAGCTTCTTTACTTTCCACACTTCTTGCTCTGGGATTTGTGCCCTCCTTAGAGGCAGAGTGTATATTGCATCTGACACATGTGCCCGACTTGCCTGTCATTTATCTCTAGTTATGGAAACAAATTATCTTCTGCCAGCCACACCAGGCTTCATCCCCACCTTTACCCTTTCCTCCTCAGTACCACGGATGCCCAGCGTGTGCCCCTCGCTAGAGGTTCCATTGCTGTCTGAATGGGAAAGACAAGCATTCACACATGCGTTGCATGACTGTCCTGAGGGGCCGTTTGGATCATCCCACCCGCATCACGCTTGGATAAAGATTCCGTGGATGCCCTGAGCAAGTAAAATGCTGGTGATGGGGGCATTGGGTGTTCCTGACCATGGCATGCTCGGACGGAGGCTTCTTGGCAGTTCTGAGGGGTGATGCGTGCTTCTAGGCAGTACCATTCCAGATCGATGATCCGGATGTTCTAATGGAGGGGGTGGGAATGAAGATCCCGGTCACGCTCCGTTGTTGGATTCATGCCGGTCGTGGGTGAAGTGTTGTAAAGTCAGAGACCTTGAATTTCAGATCCATTCCTGTCCTACGAAGAATTGAAACAGATCTATTCCTGCCCGAAAGGGTAGTTGGACAGCTCGATCCCTCATATAGCAGACTCATATAGCAGGCTGGGCATGTGTAGCCCTTGCATGGCACACTGCTTCCTATCCTAATGCCAGGTTAGGCATTTACATCCTTTGTACAGCAGGTCCATGCCTGTCCTAAGGATATGTTGGAAAAGAACATCTCTCCTATTTCAGAACCCTACCAGTCCTAACAGGACGACGGACAGGTACCTCTCTTATATGGTTGAGTCTCCATCTCTCTCCTACAGGGAGGTTGCACAGTAAGGACCCTTGCTCTGTCCACCCTTGTAGTGGTCATCAGGATATTCTAGTCATGTAGATTTCTTGTGCGGCACACTCACACCTGTCTTAATGTGAGTTTAGGACGTTATGGTCCTTGTGCTCACATGGGGTCAGCCTTCTTACCTGTAGATGAGCACAATGATGAGGACGATAAGTGCCACGAAAGACGCTCCCACTCCTAGTCCGATCTGAGCCTCCAGCGGGAACGTCAGCTGGCTCTCGGTGTCGTACTGGACTCGACCCAGGAGGAAGTTCAGATTGCCCACTTGTACCTGCGACGGAAAACACTGCAACTTCACTGACGAGCAATCATTAGCAATTTAACCAACTCTGAGATCACTTGCAAATGAAAATTTGAGAGGAGTTGGCCTAAGGGCTAGGGCGCTCGACCTCGGACCTGGGGAACTGGCTTCGAGTCTCGGTAATAACGCTGAACATCCTGTGATTCTGGGCAAATCACTTAATCTCCCCGTGCCTAACAAAAAATGAATGTGTGTCCTCATGTAACGTAACTGGTGCTATGTAAAGCGCTCTGATACCCGATTGGATTCGGGTCAAGTTTGTGCTATATAAAACTCTGCAAAAAAAAAAAAAGTCACCAGGAGCTGGCATTATTTGCAGACAAATACCTTAGCTGTAAATGCAAACGTGTCCGTTTCTACAAAGGAACACCCACTTTACTGCTTTCGCCCTACAAAGGAACTCGGAGGACAGTCATTACTTACATGCATCTTCTCTTGAGATGTGATGTAAGAACTGTATGTGCCAAACAGAGAATAATTATACACTGCTCTGTGACAGTAGTCAAAACACATGTACTCAACTGCACACCTTGAATCTGTAGAAATCCATTCGCCAAGCACTGCAGTGAGTGCCACCTTCATTCTGCTCAGATTAGTCCATGAAGCACCACAACCACCTTCCAATACACTTAAAGAACACACATAAAAACTCCACCAAGATGCCGGGGGACCATGAAGCAGAACCAGGGAGACAAAGAAGCACTCCTAGTCCAAGGCAGGCAGGGAATCAGGATACACCATCTGGTAGGCTGGGTCTAACGCCAACAAAGAAACAACTAAGCACCTCCAGGAGAAAGGTTACCACCTCTGTATTTTGTTAAATCGGTTACTTGAGTCACCTCTTTTTGCCCCACCAATGCCCAGTTTCTACTCAATTACCGTAAACTCTGGCAGGGAGTCCATCCCCTCCCGCTTGGTCGGCTGTCGCGGGATGGGCTGCTCTGAAGGTGGCTCACAGTACAGGTGGCTGTGTGTCAGTGTCTTAACGACACACACCCCCTCCCCGATCATTGCCACCAGCTCGTCCTTCGTAATGGCCAGGTCCAGGTTTTCACCCTGAGAAATTAAAGTAAAGAAACCACTGTCATTTAGGCAAGAAAGAACATCAGAGTTCTGTGGTGTATGGAATTATGAAATGAGGAAGACAACTCTAACAAGAAACATGCCGCGGCCAAGGCAGTGTGGACAAGCAGGACTAGCAGAAGTTGGGTAAAGTGTGCCCTCTTTACTGACATGGGATTATTGTTGCCATAAAGCAGTGGTGGGAGGGTACTGATTTTTGAGGATTAATACTCCTGAGTAAGCTATTTTTTACTGTTTCAGGAGGGCCCACTCATGTAAAGTTGTGCTTAGATGTTATACCCAGTCTCTAGAGCTGACATTCTGAGCGTATCGAGTGTGTGTGCAAGGTGTATATCAGCACATATGTGGTAGCAGGACTTTGTATGTGATGAGAGTACAACTGTTGGAATTAAGGTGTCTATTTTGAATTGTTCCTGGTTTAGAATGGCACAAATTGGAGGGTCGATCTTGCGTCCTCAGGTATTGGAAGTGAATTTGCTGCAGCCATGAAAACATTGGGAAGCGTGCCTAACACAGAAATGACAGATGGAGATAGGGATACCCTTAAAAATTCTACGTAGACCTTTCAGAAAGGGACGGCGGATTCATTTTTCCTGTGCACTGTCATTTAGTGGATGGTGGGCACGAGGAGGCAAGTTAGCAGAGTCTGTTGTTAAAGGTGTGGAAGGTTCTAGGCAGGTCCTGCCTTTTGTTCATCGCGGCTGGTGCTTCAAAAAGGCTGATGACGGAGATGCCGTCTTCTCACTACATTCAGGTCATGTTGTGGATACTAGAGCTTGAAGCCAGCCTCATCAGTACCAGCTGTGACAGCCAGCACCTTGCATAAAGGCTGTGTCTGCACTACAGCCATAAAATGAGATCTGAAATGGAACCACCCAAACCACTGCCAGGAACTTAGACAGTGGATCCACATCCCAGGTCTGGAAAATGAGTATAAAGGTGGGAGACAAACCACCCCCTCTGTTCCAGCCCCAGGTTCTCATTCACCATGAGCAAGATTGCTCCACAGAGTACTCGCATAGCTGCTTACAGACCAAGGCTGGTGTCTGTGAGACATCCTGTCTCCTAGAGGGGACATCCCCAGAGTCACCACAACTTGCTGGAGAAGCTGTGTGCTGCCTAGCACTTGCAACCCTCCCTGGCTGCTTAGGGTGGGGGGTGGGGAGGAGACAGTCTGTGTGTGTGTGTTCCCAGTGTGTTGAGCACCCAGAATAGACAACTTTCATCAGGGGCAATGCTCGAACAGACCCATATAACAAGGAGTAATTTAGTCTCCCTATGCGGTCAATGTGGCAAACTGCAGAAGACACTACAGGCCAGAAAAAAACACAGCATACTTGTTGGCACATCTGCAGCATAATAGGAAAGAAATTGGAAGAACTTGTGTTGCTGCTGCCTGATGTGAGGCATATCCTGCGAGAAGCGTCATTTCTTCTGAGAACTTGCCCTCGTCTCAGAGGCTTTCACTCCCAAAAGCAAGCACCTCCCTGCCATGCTGTACGTGCCAGCAGACTGAGTGAGGAGTGAGACACCCGCCTGCCGCCCACTTTACCGACACGGACACAGGACGATGCAAGCCTGACAAGTGCACACTCCAGACCAAACAAAACTGTGCCCCTCCAAACAGAAAATACAGGGCCCAAGAACAAAATACTGAGATGTTGTATTTAGAACTCGTGAAGAAACTCTCCATTGCCTAACATGGCGGTCACTAGTGAACTTGCACCGGTGTCTGATTGCTGCCTCTGACCTCGCATCTCTGCAAGGACCCAAAGGTACTGGGAGTGGGCATTAGAGAAGGTGCGACACTCGGTGAGAGCTCTAGATTAGATTGTAGAACTTTGTAGCTGAATTCGCCATTAATGTGTGTGCTATTTCATTTTGCTGGGACATTAAAGTACTTCTGTTTTGATTAAGACCAGCTTGGACTAGCCATTGATTTATTGTGTCTTGGTTAAAGAGTTCTGAGGTCTTACCCCTCACAGTCGCTCCCTACGAAGTCTCTGCACGCACGCACGCACGCACCACGCTGAGAGTAAAGTGGGGAACAGATTGTGCTTGCCACACTTCAACAGAGCCACAGTAAGATGGGCGCCAGAAGAAAACGACCCCAACTGCCGTGGTTGTGGCCCAGTACCGCTGTCTGGACTATGGTCACTTGAACGGGATCCGACAGGAAGCGCGAACAGACTTAGCAATAGAACCAGTGCGTCGAGTAATAGCTTATCAGGGAATCAGAGCTCTGTGGCAGGGCAGGCCGTACCGGGAAGGTACCAGATTTTCACCAGTGATCCCAAAGCCCTGGCACATGGCCCATACACCTCTCCTGTGCACTAATATTGCTGTATTTGGAACCATGTGCAGTTTCTGAAAGGACCTACTGATTTTTGGTCATCATCCGTCTATTTTCCTGACCGTCTGTGGTTCAATTTTGAAAGGATAACCATTTTCCCTGAGAATCCCTTCAATAGGCATTTTTTTCTTCTGGCATCTTATACAATGCCTGTCCCTCCACCGGTGTCTTTCAACATTAACTCTATTCTTGTAGTAGGTCTTCTACTCAGAAACTAGGATTTTTTGTGGATGTTTATTCATCTTTATGCAGCAAATCTCTCCCGTAACTTTCACACTGGAAAATCTGCATTTGTGTTCCTTTTTTCTTGCTGAGCGCTTACTGCAAACTTTCCTTTCTTACTTGTTTGCATATTTGCATTGTGCACAACTGTGCGCTTCTCTAATATTCTAACCTAAAGGCATCGGCTTATGTTTCCTCAGGTCCTTCATTCACGCTCACTCTTGACTACAGATTCACCATGTACTATGAAAACCAGTCACGCGTCTGCCTGCATCACTGCGCCGCTTGTGAACCGAGACTGCAGGTAAATAAAGTGGCTATTGCCAGAATTCTATGCATGTTGATTGGCTGGGAAAATGTCTGCTTTCCTAAACAGAATGATGGTCGCCTTTAGACTACCACGCACCTGGTTATGGGTGGAATGTCTGAATTATTCTCAGCCACTGGCGTCGCCAGGAGCGCATCCGAGTTCACCTGGAAGCAGGAAGAGATATTGGTGTCCCCTCTGCGGATCCACCACAGTGGTGGCTTCACTGAAGGCAATGACGTTTAAGAAAGTGGGGCCATGTTTGATGCAACATGCAAAAGGTGTTTGTCCACTAACAAAACAAAACAAGCAATGGCTCGGATGTGCAGTGTTCTCACTGTGCATGAGGGCCATTGTGCGTCTTGCCTGGCATGACACATGGCTGTCCACGGCAGGGGGCATCAGTGATGCGCTGTCATGTCAGCGTTTTTTTTGCGGCATCAGCGGAGGTTGAGCCCTGGGACATCCTGCACTCCCTCGACTCTAATAGAACTGGTGCACGTGAGAGCGACAGGCTGGAAGCACCCTCAATCTACGATAGTAAATGAACCCCTACGACATTCTCGTCGCACTAAGACATGCCCAACATCTTCTATCCCTTGCTTATTTTTGTGCACACACCATGTAATTGTATTTTACCTCAAATACTTTAGAATTAAAGCACTAAGAAGACGTGGATAAGTCATAAAGCACGCAGGTGAATGACTGCTGGATTGTCAAGCACTCCGAGGCTTACCTCCACAGAGATGACGCTGCCCGGCTTGTGCCGGTAGGGCTTGGCAGGGTCCTCGGCGTTCAGCGGCTTCAGCACCGGGTTGACCTCGTAGGAGAAGGGGGCTGGGTTCAGGCTGTGGAAGTTGAAGAGCAGGTTGTCCAGTATAAACTCCACGGTGATGTGGGCATTGCCCAGCAGCAGGGGGATGGACGGAGTCTTGCACAAGAGGAGGTGGGACGAGTTGATGGCGCACGACTCTTCAAACTGTGGGCAGAGAGAGTGGAAGAGACATTGTCACAGGTGAAGCGGAGCAGGGCCATCTGCCCTACAAGAGATCAGCCCGCGAGAGAACCTCGCATTCCCATACAGGACTGAGCGGAGCTCCCTGAGGGAGGAGACATGCATAAACCGGAAACCAAATGTATTTCAATGTTAGCAAATGATGCACGACCAAGTCCCTTTAAAAATGGAAATGGAATCCATGCAAAATTAAAAAGAATCCCGACCAACCTGGGGAGACACAAGATGAACTAGATTCATCTAAATACAAGAGATACCAGAAGTGACATTTTCTTCTTGTAGATTCACACACGGACAGACATCTTACACACACACATCATGCACACTCACCCACACACACGCATGAACAGGTTTCACCCAGGTTGACATCACAGGTCTGACCTAATGTCCCGCCCTGGTCCCTTGAACAGCTTCCTGTCAGCTACTGAGCACTCCAGAAGGTCAAGGAATGAAAAGAACAGATCAACTTCTGGTTCGGGACGATACCACCTACACACAGCCGGGAGACCAGACGGGAGCAGGGGCGCTGAAGGGCAGCCTACTGCCTCTGACGTTGTCCACGAATGTAGGGATCTGTGCACTGGCTACAATTGTCTAGATGACTCTCAGGGTACTGTATGCTTTAGAGTTCTTATAATCAATAAATTAGTCAACAAATCAGATTTAAAACACTCTCTCTGAAAAAGGCAGCTGTTGAAAAATAATACGATGTCCAGGCCAGCTGGTTTAGGCCGCGCCTGGGCAGCGCATGGGCTGTCTATTTGAGACATGCTGTATTCAGGTATGGAATACAAGCTCCGCCCACTTCCCGCCCAACTTTCAATTGGCTCCTGTTACTGTCCTTTCGAAATCATTGCTTTCGATTGATAAATGGGGTTAGCAGTCCCTCCTTAGTACCGTCTTGTCTGTATTTGTAACCTCCCACGAGGATTGGACTTTTTACTTGTGTTGTTACATGGCCTGTTTTATGTAGTCAGTGAGCAGTATTTTCTTTAATGATCTAGCACCATTCCAACCATGACGTGCTTTTCGGTGAGGCAACACCGCACGCTATTATATTTTTAACAGTAATGTATTTATTTAATTTACAGCGCGGTCCGCTTTAACTATAGCGCCCGCATTTATTTATTTATTTAATTTATAGCACAGTCCACTTTAACTATAGCGGCTGTACTTATTTATTTATTTGATTTACAGCGCATTCGGCCAGGCTATAGAACCTTTCTTTATTTTTTCTTTTTGGGCGAAAGCACCCCATACCGCGCTTTTACTTTAATGTTGGCCGTGCCCCTTTCTACAAACAATGCTCACTGTTACCTGAATACGGCGAGCAGCGTCTAAAGAAAGGGATGTGGCCACCATTAAAGTGGTATCACATGTGCAAGAGTTTCAGTTATTTGCATTAAAATAGCAATGCTTTGAAAAACACATACATAAGAAGCATTGTTATTTACAATGCTAATAGCTTATACTCTCGCAAATGTGAAACCTTTTGCATTGCAAATGCTTGTTTTTTTGCGTTGGCGGTGCAGAGCACAGGATTTTGCCAGTAAATTTACCCACTAACGAATGTTCCACAATTCTCCAGAAGATGGCAGTAAGTACAAGCATGTGTATTTATGAAAGCTCTAAAGCTGGCGATAACCTGTCCCTGCTGAATGGGATAGTGGAGGCCACATGCAGCAGACAAGATTACTGGTAGGGCACAGATTAACAAGCATTGGCAAACCCAATAGGTTGCAGCAATGCCCGAGCAGCTTGGTCTTGTGAATGTATTTTAGCCATGTTGTCTAGCAGCAGGTCTGCTGTTCAGCATGGCTGAAAGGTACTGAAAGCCCAGAATCACAGGATGCTGAGCTGACACAGACTCTTCGCCCCATGTTGAGTTTATTGTCCTGATCCCCCTAACACAAAAAAGCTCTATAACGTGGCCTGCGCTGGCTGCATCATAGTGCTTTTTTCACTTACTTTCAGTGATGCTGAACAGCAGATCGGCTGCTAGACAACATGATAAGACATTCACACCGACAAGGCCAATAGCTCAAGCATTGCTGAGATCTATTGGCTTTGCCAGTGCTTGTTCAGTGTTGACCTAGGTTCGAATCTCGGGATCGGCTGAACAATTTGTGATTCTGGGCGAATTACTTGCGCATCCCCCTGCCTATGACAATGAACGTGTCATTGTGTAACGTAACGTATAGTTTCTTACCTGTCGGTGTAGTTTTGCAGCTTGAAGACTTTCTGGATTCACTATGCTATGCATTATTCCAACATCTAGTGGTTGGGTCCGGAATTGTAATATTTTCCCTTGTCTTTTTTTTCGTGGCCCAGGTGGGCGTCGACATCCCACCGTTTGGTGTCCTTCGTGACGTTGACGCGCTTCCTGCGGAAGCTCCCACCTTTGGTCGCCATCTTCGGATTCTTTCTTGTCTTGTGTTATCTCCTTTGCAGATCCATTTAGCTATGTGTGCAGTTTAACCCCCCTTGTCCTCCTGTCTCATCTTTCTGGCGGAGGAGAGTGGGATCGCTAGTGAATCCAGAAAGTCATCAAGCTGCAAAACTTCACCGACAGGTAAGAAACTATACGTTTTGCAGCGTGAATCTTTCTGGATTCACTATGCTGTGCATAGACTTTGTAACCGTTTGTCCTTATTGCGGTGGCTGAAAGGAAGATGAGCACTGGTTACTGAAAATGTGCTGTAAGACCTTCTGTCCCACTTGCGCTTCCTTGTTCATTTGAATATCCACACAGTAGTGCTTAGTGAACGTATTCACTGAAGACCATGTTGCAGCCTGGCAAATGTCTTGGATAGGTGCGTTTGCTAGAAATGTAACTGTTGCTCCTTTTTTCCTTGTTGAGTGAGCTTGAGCTGCTCCTTGTAACTGTTGTCCTGCCTGCTTGTGGCAGAGTTGAATTGTCTGTGCAATCCATCGTGCAATCGTATTTTTGGTGGTGACTGGTCGTCCCAGAAAACTGCTGGCAAGGGAGACAAAGAACTGATATGTTTTTCTGCACTCCTTGGTCCTTTCTATATAGTGCATTACTGCCCTTCTGGCGTCTAGTGTGTGTAGCGCCCTTTCTGTTCTTGTGGTCGGATTTTGGGAAAAAAACTTGGTATTTGGATTGTTTGGCTAATGTGGAACCGAGACACCACCTTTGGCATGAAGTGTGGGTCCGTTCTCATTACAATCCTGTCCTTGTGTATTTGTAAGTAGGGTTCCTGGAGTGTTAGCGCTTTGTAGCGACGTGATGGCCACTAAGAAGGCCGTCTTTAGTGTGAGCATGTGCAGTGTAGCCTTGTGGATAGGTTCAAAGGGTGCCTTCATCAATTGAGTTAGCACTATGTTGAGGTTCCATGCCGGTGCTGGCATCCTCTTTGGGGGTGCGATTCTTTCCTCTCCTTCCAGAAATCTTTTCACAACTTGGGCGGCGAAGAAACTTTTCCCTGTTTCTCCTCTTGTGTAGGCCACTATCGCAGCTAAGTGCACCCTTATTGATGTGTAGCTTAAGTTGCTTTGTAGCAGGTGCGTTAAGTATCTTAGAACTGTTGATTCCCTTGTGATCTTGCGTTGTAGTTTCTCCTTGAGGCACCATTGGGAGAACCTTTTCCATTTTGCTACGTAGCACTTTCTTGTGATCGGCCTCCTTGCCTCCCTGAGTACTGCCATAGTACTTGCTGGTAGTTTGAGGTGCGCAAACTCTAGGTCCTCAGGAGCCATGCTGCTAGGCTGAGGCTCTCTGGCTCTGGGTGTGGCACCTCTCCGTTCTGCATCGTTAGCAGGTCCCTTCTTCTTGGGAACCTGTGCGCTGGTTCTTGTGCAATTTCCACTATCTGTGAGAACCAGGACTGTCGGGCCCACTGAGGTGCTATCAGTATTAGTGTCATGCTTCTGATTCTGCATTTGTTGACTACCCTGTGTATCAGTGGTATTGAAGAAAAAGCGTATGCAAATGTCTTTGACCAACTTATCCATAGCGCATTCCCTTGTGACTGATGGTCTGGTTGTCTGGATGCGAAGTGTTGGCATTTCGAATTCTGGTGTGTTGCAATAGGCCTATTTGCGGTGTTCCCCACCTCTGGAATATCTTTTCTAATTCCTGCAGGTTGATCTCCCATTCGTGGGATGCTGACGTCTGCCTGCTGAGTCGGTCTGCTTCCACATTGTCTTTCCCTGGGAGATGTATTGCTAGTAGGTCTATCCTTAGTGGAATGGCCCACGCCCATATCTCCTGTGCTAGCCCTGACAGCGCTACTGACTGTCTTCCACCCTGCTTGTTGATGTAGAACAGGGGTATCCAACCTTTTGTGTAGTGAGTGCTACTTCTGGTCAGTGAAAATCGTTGTGAGCTACTAACCGCCAAGCAACTCGCGCATTTTTCCGAGAGACCTCCCAGGCCCAGTTTCATTGACGTTAAGCCTAATTTCTTCAGAGCAACACAATACTTGACTAGGCAGCAGGTTGTGTGCCAGTGCCGGGAAAGGAATGCGTCATATAATGTTAAATACTGCGCACTCCTGCCCTTTACCTTAGCGCAGCAAGGTGGCTTGCTGCCCTTTGTGAAAGTTTGCTAAATATGCCCCCCAGAATAAGGTACTAAAGCGCTAAACAGCATCATGAGAACTGTCCCAGGACTCATGACGTATGCATGCAGGATCTCGCCATTCACTCTTTAGTGTTGTGTTTCCAGCCCACAATACACTAGCATCAGTCTCCTCCCACACATGCACAGCCAGCATAAACTGTCCACTCTCACCAGGACTGGACTGGACATAGCTCGTCTTAAAAAGAATCACCACATAGAATTCATTGCCTCTGCTTGACTCAATGGGATTTCCTGAGCTGTCGTCTTGCGCAGCCTTTTATATTTTTAAAAACAATTAAAATAATGTTCAGTTTTGGAAAACAAGATCTGCTGCTTAATATTGAGCAACTGACCATCTAGTTTTCTCCTTGAGTCTGACACTGTTGAGGATTGATAGTCCGGCTTCGTGAGAAGTAAAAACAAAATATGCAGGTATATTAGTGGCATGGTGGGGTGGGAGCTGTTGAGGCTGCAATGTAACCCCAAGGTGATGGAATTGGGTCAAACTACTAAAGAAAACTGTACTGACTGTTTTTAACATTTCATATATTTGCTCTTTAAAATGCCAGAAAAAGTGATTAGCTCAGAATCAAGTATTTATGATGAAATTACCCCAGGTTTAAATTCGCAAAGAGGTCAGCAATTGAGCCCCTCCACATGTCACTTCCGCACATATAACACACTCGACTAAAACTACACTACATCCACTCCTGCTGGGTAACTGCATAAAAACACGTATAAATAAAACAAAGGATTTTGTGGATATTTCTGTGCTGCACTTTGGTTTGTTCACTAGTGTACGTCAAACACCCAGCAAAATATAAGACGGACATTTGTGGGTTACAACTGTTGATCTCAGCAAGGCACATGGAGCGTGTTTAAGTGGAGAAAAACACTTCCTTTTCTGTTTTTGTTACCAGCTACCAGCATGTTTCAGTACTTGCTTTTACCATTTATGTTTGCACCCACTTTACTGTCCTCAAAAGATGCCACGCCGAGTTGGCCCTACCAACCTTCAAACCAGTTTCTAAAAGACAAGCCCTTCCTGACAATTCTCGTCCTCTGATTTTCCAAATCGGTAGGTAGCCCATTTGCTGCAGGGAGAGCCAAGCTGACCCAGCCACCACCTCCCCATCAGGTCTAGGTCACTTCCAAGCCATGCTCCTCTCTATGAGCTCTCGACTCAAACACTTGACTTGATGGAACTCTGTGCTCTGCTCTAATGAATTCACAGCGCATCTGAGAGGAAAGGGCGGGCAACCTTTGTTAGTTAGAGTCCCTAAATAAGAGTTCGTACTTCAGCGTTACCAAAGCTGATTGTGAGTTGTCACTCCTACCCCCTCCCCACACACGCTCCCTGACCCGATAATAACTTTTGTAATTCACTTCTTACTTACATTTGTTTTGGTGTTAATTATAACCCGGCACTAAATTTTACTCCAAGCCCCTATATTTATTATTAGCTGTTTTATTCGAATTTAGCAACACCTTTCATTTCTCCTGACCTAACATGTCCGTTTGAAAGCAATCACTTCACCAATATGCATTCTAAATCAGGCCTGCTCGAAATGAAGGAGGGGTTGATGGCCGAGGTTGGAGGGGGGTCAGGGGGAGTTAAAGTGGAGGCAGTTCATGAAGAAGTGATTTAATTTACACAGAAATTCTACTTTCGCTGTTAAAAGTACATCACAGTTCGTTTTCTTTCATCCGGTTCCCAGTTTACAGCCAGGCTCAGGAGATAACAATACCGGAATAGAGGGCTAAATAACTGCTGTCCCCAGGGAGATAGAGGGGAGGGGAAGCCGGAGGAAGTAGCAGAATACGAAGCGCTGAGAATGGGGCCATCACAGATCATTAACGGCTTTTTGTGAAAAAACGGCCGCAGCTGCATATTCGAACGTATTGTGCTTTTTGCGTGCCGTGCAGTGTAATTATTAAATTAAACTAGACTTCAGAATTGTTCTGGGTGTGCTCCCACCCCAGCTTACCTGCTGCTCTGGTGAAGGAAAGGTGGCAGGCTGTACAGCTGAAAGGGCAGATGGCACGGGACCCGGCAGTTCTGTACAGCTTGCACGACTGGCAAACAGCTGCTCTGCACTGCCACACCTAATGCAGCTCCGCACTCGTGACTCATACAATGAGCGCGGTGCCCGTGAGGAAAAGGCAGGGGGCACATAGACACCTGGTCACGAGGTACAAGAAGACGCTGATCTGCGATGGAAGGAGAGGCACGTCATCCTCTTCGGCCCGGCCTGCCCCGCCCCAGCTAAGCTCAAACCAATCTGAGCAGCTGGTTTGGGTGAGGGCGGGCAACAGACCTGCAAACAGCCTAAAAAGCCCAAACAACACTAAAGGGCTACTAAATTCAGCCACAAGCTTCACGAGCTACTCACAGGGTCTCGGCGAGCTACCGGTAGCTCGCGATCGACCGGTTGGAGACCCCTGATGTAGAACATGGTAGTTGTGTTGTCTGTTTGGATTAACACCCTGTTTCCGTACATCTCCTTCTGAGATACTTTTAAGGCAAGGAACACAGTCTTTAGTTCCAGGTAGTTGATGTGTCTGACCGCATCTTGCTGCGACCATAGACCCCTCACCTTGAGTTTGTTCATGTGTGTGCCCCACCCCAGGTGTGAGGCGTCTGTCGTGATAATCACTGTTGGGAGTTGGATGTGTGAATGGTTTCCCCTGTGATAGGTTTTCTTTGTTCCACCACGCCATTTCCTGATGCACTGCGTGAGTGTCAACCACTAGATCTTCCCAACTCCCAGTTGCCTGTGACCATTGCTGCTGTATCCATTCCTGGAAGGGTCTCATGTGGAGCCATATATTTGGGACTAGGTGGATGCATGACGCCATCATCCCCATCAGCTTGCTCACCGTCCTCACTGTCAGAACTTGCCCCTTGTGGTAAAGACGTGTTTCCTTCAGTATCGCCAATGTTCTCTTCCTGCTGGGGAACACTTTCGCCTGTACGGTGTTGATCTCGGCCCCCAAGAATATTTTAATCTGCTCCGGCTCGGTTGACGATTTTTCCCAATGAATTGAGAAACCCAGTTGGCTCAGTGTTTGTGCGACCTGCTGGATGTGTTGGTTGCATTGGCTGTACGAACTTGTCTTTATGAACCAGTCGTCGAGGTAGGGATATACGTGTATTCCTTGCCTTCGTAGGTGCACTGCAACTGCTGCTAGGCATTTTGTAAACACCCTTGGTGCGGATTTGAGTCCGAATGCCAGTACCGTGAACTGGTAACAGACGTTTGTGTTTGTGCTTGATGGGGATTTGCAAGTATGCGTCCTTTAAATCTATAGTGGCCATGTAATCTCCTTGTTGTGTTTGTGGTATTACCTCCTGTAGGGAAGTCATCTTGAATCTTTGAGTTCTTATGAATTTGTTTCAGAACCTTCGATCTAGGATGGGTCTTGGTGTCTCGTCCACCTTTGGCACGAGGAAACCAGTTGAGTACACCCCCTTGTTTCTTTGGTTGTGCGGTTCTACCTCTATCGCCCCCTTGCTGAGCAGTTCTTGCGCCTCTAGTTGCAAGAGCGAGAGTTCCTTTGCTGAGTGAGCCTTGTTTCTTGGTTTTCTGTTTGGAGGTTATTTTTCTAGCTCTATGCAGTATCCGTATTGTATGATGTTTAGTATCCATTTGTCTGTAGTGACCTTCCTCCACTCCTCGAGGAAGTTCTTTATCCTGCCTCCTACTTGTGTTGTATGTTTGAGGGACTGTCTTTTGTGGAACATTCGGTTTCGGCTTTTCTCTTTGCGCCCGCCCCGAGGTGTTGCTAGGGTGGGTGCTTGCTTCATGGTGAAGTCACTTGGAGGAAGGTTGTTGCCGTCCTCTCCGTGCCTGTCCTCGTCCGTTTGCGCGCCCTCGAAAGGACTGGCCCCGTGGCTGGTACTGCCAGTTCTGCTGCTGCTGGCCTTGGTTGTTCCCTTGGTAACCTTGCTGGAACGTTTGGTGCGATGGGGTAGGCACATTGCCTCCCCTACCACCTGGCCTTCTCGCGGGTGTGCCTCTTCTCATCCCTCTGAACTGTAGCGCTCCCATGGACCTAGCTGTCTCGTTGTCCTCTTTGAGCTGGATTAATTTGTCGTCAACTGGTGTGCCAAACAGTTGCTCTCCGTTAAAGGGTGTGTCCAGGATGTTGCTTTGCACCTCTGGCTTGAATCCTGAAATTCTGAGCCATGCGTGTCTTCTCTCGGTCACTCCTATCATCATTAGTCTGCTGGATGTTTCCGCAGCATCTAAGATCGGTTTTAAACATGTATTTGCCATGCTTTTGCCCTCCTCTACCAGGTGCGCCGCTCTTTGTTGGTACTGGTCTGGTAGATACTTTAGGGGTTGCCCCACTTCCTCCCAGTGCTGGTATGCGTGCCTGTTGATCAGGGCGTTGGAGTTTGCGATGCACCAATGGATTGCCGCATTTCTCTCCACCTTTCTCCCTGTGAGATCCATCCTTCTACTCTCCTTGTCTGGAGGTGGTCCGGCATTTGTGGGTACATTGGCCCTTTTCCTAGTCGTTGCTGTAATTATGGAATCGTCTGGCACTCACCCCTGGATGTATGCAGGGTCCTTAGACGAATGTTTATACTTCTTCTCCATTCTTGGAGTCACAGCGTTGCATAATGCTGGTTCCTTAAAGGCCTCTCTTCCTTGATCCAGCACACTAGGGAGCATGGGCAGGAACTGGCTCCTAGTCTGTTGAGGCAGTAAAGTTTCCAGGAAAAAACATGCCTTGGGCTTCTCCTCCTCAAATTTCACCCCATATGTCTGTGCAGCTTTTTGGATGACCATATTGTAGATCCCTATGACGTCTGGCGGTGAAGGCCTCGAAGGGTATGTGTCTACCCCTTCTTCTGGCTATTCGGCGTCGAGGTCATGCCACTCCCAGTCTTGAGCCTCCGAGGACGTCGAGTCACAGTAGGTCTGCTGACCCTCGTCTGCGGCCTCGAAATAAACAGGCCTTATTCCTCCTGTTCCTCGACCGGTTCAGGCATTTTAAGAGGTTCTGCGTCCTCGTCATCACTTTCGACTTCGAGCGCCAGCGGGATGGTGTATTAGCTCATCCTTTCATCGAAGTCCCTTTTCCGCTGCAGGATGTTTGTCATTTCGGCCTTGAGCCTCCTCTTCTTCCTTTCCATCTCGGTGGCCTGTTTGGCATCGAGGGTTGGAGTGCTCCGCTTCGAGGTCGTCGACGTCAAGGTAGTTGTTGGCCCTTCTTTTCTCGGTGCTGAGGTGTCCTTTTCGAGGGCCTCCTTCGACCTAGATTTTTTGTGGGCTCTCCCCATCTGCGAGTCCTTTTCGAAGAATCCGCTGGGCTGTTTGTCCTTGGTTGCTGTTGCCTTTGCAGAGTGTTTCGGCGGCAATGCTCCCTTTGAGGACTTTGCTTTGCTTTTACGAGCGTCGCTCGGGGCTTTGGCTTCACCCTTTCGAGTGTCGCTAGAGTGACTGGGAGTCAACGACTCCCTTACCTCCTTCGACGTCTTCTTCTGGACTGCGACGACCATGCAGTCCTCTGGTCCTTCAGCGATGTTGTCCTCCTCTCCACTGGAGAGACCCAAGTCTCGGAGCGATGGAGGTGGCCCCTGCCCCTGCATGGTGTGGTTTGCCCTTCTCTGCCTCGCTCTTTCTCTGAGGGTCTTGGGTGTGAACGCCGAGCACGCGTTGCAGTCCTCGCTGTTGTGGTCGAGCGGTAGGCAGAGGTTGCAGACTGGATGGTGGTCCTTCTGGGCGTATTTGTGGTGGCAATTGATGCAAAACTTGAAAGGTGTTTTGTCCATCCCAGCGCTCAGGGAGCCCCTTGCGAGCGCATTCTCCGTTCAACGTCGAGTTCTCGGTTGAAAACCTTATCTCATTGTCCTGGTTACCTGACCTGTAGTCTGGTGTTGCTGAAAACTTTGATTTTCGTTGATTTTCTTCTCTTTGCGTTAATTCCTCTTCCAAAACTCTGGAACTCTTTGGTAACGATCCAGACCCAACGGCGGAGAAAGAATCTGAAGATGGCGACCAAAGGAAGGAAGCGCGTTGACGTCACAAAGGACACCAAATAGTGGTATGTCGACGCCCACCTGGGCCACGAAGAAAAAAAAATAAAGAAAAGAAAGACTAGGATTCCGGACCCAACCACTAGATGGCGGAATAATGCTCAGCATAGGGAATTCAAAAAGATTCACGCTGCAAAACTGGTTTTTATATAGTCCAGTTAGATTTTTCGATATTTGAGTTTCGGGTAGGTTAGGGGAGTTCCCTTTTATCAATCCCTAGTGCAATAGCGATTGTCTTTATCTCCATGGTACTCAAGTATTTTAAAAAGTAGCTTATTCGATTTACTAAAATCGTACCAAAATTGTACCATCCGAAAATCCAGCTGCTTTGCTCCCTGGCCTAAGACCAGTGCATTGGATTTTACATGATTACTCAACACTTCTCTGTCCTTTGGATGTGAAGAGTGTGTTATCAAACAGCACTGCTGAGCCATCAGCACATTGCATGATGAGTACTGGAATCCCCCTACCTATGGGAGACAGACTCCATGAGATGCTAAGGTGAGACCTACACCTGCCACACAGGAGTTAAAGAGGAGCGGCACACACAGGCACCACAGTTTAAACTCCTGTTGCTGAACATTATTGTGACAGGCTATTAGTAGCCCCAATTTTGAGCTGCCCCAAGCACCCTTATATGGGACCACCATGGTCTACCGTAGAATCACTGAGCCAGCCCATGCGGCTAGTCCATGAGCCGATTCCTGTCAGTGCTTTCGAAAACTTTATAGAGTGGATGAGGCACGCATGTAGCCGTCTGTTGATTCATCGGCATGGGTAGCGCTATTATGTTATCGATTGCTCCACCTACAGGACAGAAGCCTGCCTGGAACCAAGGAATCAATTTATGTCCTTCAGCCGATTCCTGCTCTTCTTCGAACGAGAGCGAGGCATAGGATTTTACCTTTTTGTCTGGGTGAGCTATAAATCTACAGTTTTGCAGATTGCACGCCGACGTCATGAGAGGTACACCAAATGGTGGGACGTCGACACTCACCTGGGCTACAAAAAAACAAAAAAAACAAAAGAAAGACTAGGAATCCGGACCCAACCACCAGATCGCGGAATAATGCACAGCATAGTGAATCCAGAAAGATTCACGCTGCAAAACCACAGTTTTGCAGATTAGGTTTATAAACGCTCTTGTAAATAGGGTGAAGAATAGACCACTTCCAGGATTCAGGGATGTTAGCAGAGAAATGTAGATGGTACTATCCTTCCTGCTCTATCCGTTAAGCGACCATGTGTTATTTGTGGAGAAGTGTGGCTCAATGGTTAGAGTGGCAGACCTTGATGCAGAGTTCTGGCCCGGGACCAGAGTTCAATCCCCCGCCTCAGCGGGTCTTGGATTCTGATAATTCTCACCTCGGTGCCTATTATAATCATGGGTCCCACGCTGCAACTCTGGGCAATAGCTTGCTTAATCTCCACAACGGCCCCAGCAGCGCTGGGATGCCTGGCTTCACCATGGGGGTGCCCAGGAGTGGACATTTCACAGGGAAAGGCCAGGAAGGGTTCCACAGCGGTATGAGTAAAAGCGCCAGGATACCCCCGTTGGGGGTGGCAGTGCGCTATACAAGTACATACACATTTACACACATTTACATTTCAACTTTCCTAATTTCGCAGAATGAGAAGGTTGCAATATTTACTCTTGGTACTTGCCTCCAAGCAGTGGAATGCACCCCCCCACTGCTGTGGAACATGAGACATCTGTTCCAATGTAGGAGGAAACCAAAGACAAGGTTGTTCCACTGATATCCCTAAGGTCCCTCCTCAGTCCCCCAGCCACAAGTGAACTGGAGAGGGAGAGGAGCTTGTGGTGTTTCACAGATGTTGCGTGTAGTCAGGATTTATACACACCGTGGAGGCTGCCTAGGGATGCTTGTGACATACCTGCTTCACACTGCACAGGGCATTTTCAGGGCACTCCGTGTCTGGAATGATCCGGCGCATCCTCCTCAGCTCTCGCCGCCGACGTTCGGCAGGTGAAACTGTAACACGGATCTTGGGGGCTTGAACCACGTCGAGGTTCTGTCCATAAACCAGGATCACTCGCCCACCACTGGAAGGAACAAACAGCAACACCAGTTTTTAATACAGGATGTAAACACGCATAAAAACGAAGAGATGATCATCAGGGCTGGGCAGAGATGCAACATTGACTCTGTCCATGAACTTCCTGCTCAGAGCACGGGTTTCACCCCTGCTCGCTCAGTGTTACTCTTCCCTATTACCATGAGCTTCCTGCTCTTTGCACAGGTTTCACCTCTAGGGACTCATTGTTTCTCTTTCCCGTGCCCATGAACTTCCTGCGCGGTGCACAGGTTTCACCTCTGCTGGCTCAGTGTTACTCTTCCCCGTGCAAATGAACTTCCTGTGCTGTGAAAAGGTTTCACCCCTGCTCACTCAGCGTTACTCTTCCCTCTGCCCATGAACTTCCTGCTGTGTGCACAAGTTTCACCCCTTCTGAATCATTGCTTCTCTTTCCCTTGCCCATGAACTTCCTGCTCAGAGCATGGGTTTCACCTCTGCTGACTCAGTGTTACTCTTCCCCATTACCATGAGCTTCCTGCTCAGTGCACAGGTTTCACCGCTGCTGGATCAGTGTTACTCTTCCCCATTACCATGAGCTTCCTGCTCAGTGCACAGGTTTCACCGCTGCTGGATCAGTGTTACTCTTCCCTATTACCATGAACTTCCTGCTCAGTGCACAGGTTTCACACCTTCTGACTCAGTGTTACTCTTCCCTATTACCAATGGACTTCTGCTCAGTGCACATGTTTCACTGCTGCTGACTCAGTGATACTCTTCCCTATTACCATGAACTTCTTGCTCAGTGCACAGGTTTCACCTCTGCTGACTCAGTGTTACTCTTCCCTATTACCATGAACTTCCTGCTCAGTGCACAGGTTTCACACCTTCTGACTCAGTGTTACTCTTCCCTATTACCATGAACTTCCTGCTCAGTGCACAGGTTTCACCTCTGCTGACTCAGTGTTACTCTTCTCCATTACCATGAGCTTCCTGCTCAGTGCACAGGTTTCACACCTTCTGACTCAGTGTTACTCTTCCCTATTACCATGAACTTCCTGCTCTGTGCACAGGTTTCACACCTTCTGACTCAGTGTTACTCTTCCCCATTACCATGAGCTTCCTGCTCAGTGCACAGGTTTCACACCTTCTGACTCAGTGTTACTCTTCCCCATTACCATGAGCTTCCTGCTCAGTGCACGGGTTTCACCTCTAGGGACTCATTGTTTCTCTTCCCCGTGCCCATGAACTTCCTGCTCAGTGCACAGGTTTCACCCCTTCTGAATCATTGCTTCTCTTCCCCGTGCCCATGAACTTCCTGCTCAGTGCACAGGTTTCACACCTTCTGACTCAGTGTTACTCTTCCCTATTACCATGAACTTCCTGCTCAGTGCACAGGTTTCACCTCTAGGGACTCATTGTTTCTCTTCCCCGTGCCCATGAACTTCCTGCTCTGTGCACAGGTTTCACACCTTCTGACTCAGTGTTACTCTTCCCTATTACCATGAACTTCCTGCTCTGTGCACAGGTTTCACCTCTAGTGACTCATTGTTACTCTTTCCTGTGCCCATGAACTTGTTGCTCGGTGCATAGGTTTCACCCCAGCTGACTCAGTGTTACTTTTCACTCTAATCATGAACTTCCTGCTCTGTGCACAGGTTTCACCGCTGCTGACTCAATGTTACTCTTTTAGTGTTTTGGTTTCAGCCTGTGAGTTTCTGCAACAGTGTGATGAGTCTTCAATCATACTAAAAGGAAATTGTTCACGGGCTAAAACATGGGATGACCTTGTAGATGGGGCAGTCTCCTAGGGGTGTACCAGTTTACGCTCTGTGTGTAGGTTGGCCGTGGTGTGTGTTGGGAGCTAACTGCAGTGTCAGGAGACGCTGGTGTCACCTTTGCTCCGACTGCTTCCCGAATGACCGGGCGAGTCTGTGCTAAGATCACGAGTCCCACAGGAGATGTGATAGAACCGCAGAGGACATGATGTTTGTCAAATTCTGTGACCTGTGAGGTCTCAGGCACCTCCTGAGCTCCTGGGAACCTTGTGGGCCAAGGCTCACTTGTAATGCGAAGTGGCCCCAATTCGGACTGACACTTTCAGAGACCCAATGGGCTGTTACGGTTCTTCAGGTACATTACCTATAAATCCTGAAACAGGGTGCGGCAGCAAACAAACTCAAGGATATACCATCACGTATGACAGGAGATTCAGATATCCAAGCCCGAGAGATCACAGACCACCGACCACCTGCAGGGATGTGGGCCTTACCTACGGAGCGCTGCTAGGTGCCCTCAAGCGTTGACCCTACCGCAGACTCCATTCACCTGCCCTCATGTCAAGAGCACACAAGAATGGCAAAGCATGCGATGGTCACTACATGGCCATACAGAATGCGGACGCGTGAAATACCAATGCTAATAAAATGAGGCATAACATCTAACACAGAGTCCTTTACTTGTCACAGGTACAGGAGGTCCTGACAGGTACAGGATGTCGTGACATGCCCAGGTGAGAGCTTCGTCAGGTGTTTGCTTACTCTCTGCATCTGCAGAGTACCTTAAGAGCGCCACGCGGCACTGATCGCTGTTCTGCCCACTGTGATAGTGTGTCTGTGACTCAGTCACAATCCTGGCGAATGAGTGTTTGTCGAGGAACAAGAAACTATCCCCAATTTGGCACTTTGATAATTCAGAGCAAGAATCAGTCAAGAGGCCAAAGAGATGGAAGAGGTGTGGCGCAGCGGCCAGGGCGACTGCCTCCGGATCCTGGGGTTCACGGTTCGATCCCCGGTGCTGGCAGCAGATCAACCCAGCACCATGCGACTCTGGGCAATAGCTCACTTAATCTTCCCGATGGCCCCCAGCGCCGGGACACCTCTCCGGAGGTAGCTGTGCGCTTCACAAATACTGGACATTTACATTTACAACTCAAGGGTCTGAATTCACACCACTGAATCCAGGGTAGGAGGCGTACTGGTAGCCAAGAGGACGCTGCACAGATACCAGAATCTCATCTGGTTTGCAGATAATGTATATTTATGTGTAGACACGTGCATTATGTTGGTTCAATTAGCGGTACCCTTTAAAGCTATTTCAGCCCATCTCAGGTGAACTAAAAAAACACAAAAAACTAAAAGTTTTAATACAGGTATAGCTCCAAGGTGGACAGGCCAGTATTTTGAAAAGGTGGTAGTTTCTCCTGTACTACCCAACAAGGGCCCGGTTCATATTCTACTTCGGATTAATCATATGCCAGCCCCCTCACCTCTTTCCACAGCAGACGAGATTCAGGATTTTAGAAGGTTTCCCACAGTGGTTCCAGCACCCAGAAATGCCTGCGTACCCCGCCCCTTTCCTAGGGTAACTTTCAGGCTCCTAGATTTTGGAGCTAGGTTTGCACCAACAGGGCAAATACCTTTGTGCCCCACGTGGAGACGTTCATTGCACCTTTGCACCTCTCTAGCAGAGCAGCCAATGCCGCTGGTGTAACTTCACCAGGGTCCTCACACAGGCTGCCCTCTACGGCGGGGCCTGTATTCCTGTCCGCACAGGAGCTCCAGGACTGTGGGACACAGGGCCCATGGTAGTTACAAGGTGTACCCCAAAGGTGACCAAAGAAATTCAGGGGATTTGGGGATATTGCACCCAGTTCTACTGGTACTTTCTCCTGTTACCCTTCCAAGTTAAACCTGGACACATCTGCAGCTTGTAGCAGTCAAAATTCCAAGAAAGCACAAGAGATCTGCGATAAAGAGGCGTATCTCATAATCCCGATGAGGCAGGTAACTGTTGTTACTTTATCTTGAGCAGTCAATAAATCAATCAAAATCTTATTAAGCACAACTACTCACCCGTGAGGGTCTCAAGGCTCTGGGTGGGGAGCTAGGTCTGTGGTTGAGCAAGCAGTGAACAAGCAGTGAACAAGCAGTGACGGCAAACAAACTGTGGCACTGGCACCCGGATAGTTCTACATTCTGCTCATTCGACACATCCTTTCCATGAGGTGGTCTCCAGTCACCATGAGTTTTAGCACTTGAGCTAATCTTCAGCCAATCACAACATGGAGCGATCTGCTCCAGCAACAAGTGGCCCCACTGGAGCAAATCGACCCACCCCCATCCCACCTTTTATTGGTTTGGTTAGTCCTTGCTCTACTTTTCAGCCATCGCAGCTAAATGAGGCCTTTGGCATGCTAAAAGGTTGCTTTACTTTCAAGAATTCCATGCAACACATGTTGGAGATTGTCATTTTTTGGAAGAAAACGGGGTCTAAAGGATGCAATAGGCTGAGGTATGCAACGCATGGCGGCGACATGGACCGATGCGGCAGCAGCCGGCGAGGAATAGTCCTCGTGGTGCACATCTGTTGTGAAGGTGTACATATCTGTGTGAGGGGGCAGTAAGATCCCCTAGTGGTGTGCTCCTGTTGTGAATGTCTACTTATTGTGTGAGGGGACAGTGAGACCCCCCGATGCCTCCCCCTGGTGGTGTGCCTCTGTGAGTAATGCCTACGCATCTCTCTGAGGGTACAGTGAGAACCCCTGTTGGTGCGCATCTGTTGTGAATGTCTACTTATCTGTGTGAGGGGATGAGACCCCCCCCATGCCCCCTGGTGGTGTGCATCTGTTGGGAATGTCTACTTATCTGTGTGAGGAGGCAGTGAGACCCCCCCACCCCTCCCCCTAGTGGTGTGCATCTGTAGTGAATGTCTATGTATCTGTGTGAGGAGGCAGCGAGACCCCCCTAGTGGTGTGTAGTTGTTGTGAATGTCTACATTTCTGTGTGAGGGGATGAGACCCCCCTATCCACCCCGTTGGCAGCATCTGTTGTGAATGTCTACTTATTGTGTGAGGGGACAGTGAGACCCCCACCCCTCCCCCTGGCAGTGTGCATATGTTGTGAATGTATACTTGTCTGTGTGAGATGAACTCCCCCAGTGGTGTGCCTCTGCCTGGAATGCCTACGCATCTCTGAGGGCACAGTGAGATCCCCCCTTGTACCTGAGGAAGCTCTTTGCAGGAGCGGCAGATGTGATGTTGGGGTCTGGGGTGTATCTGAAGGACAGTCCTTCTGCTCTGCGTTCCTGGTCGCCATATTTGATGGTCACCGGGCGCTCCGCTGACGCGTTACTGGGACCCGTGCGACACTCCAGCTGGTTCTCCTGCACCTCCGAGAAGCTTAGAGATAGAAAAAGGATTATTTCTCAGAATCACAAAGATCCCAGAACACTGAAAAGTATTTAGATGTTATCAAAGTCACTGTGCAGCCTTGGTGACACATTACAGGATGCACTTTTGAAAGATGCATTGGTTACAGCACATAAATCATCCAGTCCACGTATTCCCTCCTCCACAGCTTATCAAGGGATCAGGCGACATTAAGAACAGGCTAACACTTATCTTTTATTTATTACTTTTCATCCAATCAGGGTTGAGCCCCCTTCACAGTGAGATATAATTCACAAAAAAGGACATTATGACAATGAAACTATTGTACGTTACTGCATTTTACAGACCTGAATTATGGGCCGTTTATTCTTGTAAACGTATTATCTTTCCTCATTTTAGGTCCCAATACAGACAGCCTCAGCTGCCTGTAGAAAGAGATCTTCACCTCTAAACATCAGAAAGAAGTATAGACACTAGAGTGTATATAGCAGAGAGGGGGCGGGCTTTGAACCAGCCCTCATCAGTCACTGGGTTTCATGCGTTATTCGTGGTTCGCTTCGCGGGCTGTCCGTCAGTGCCGTGGGAGGGCAGGCTTTGAACCAGCCCTCATCAGCCACTGGATTTCATGGGTTATTCGTGGTTTGCTTCGAGGGCTGTCAGTCAGGGCCGTAGCATTTTTAGGATGGCTTCATGAGTGCTCCCGTTAGGTTTGGCTGCACGTGACACATGGCATGCTACCTATCACTGAGACACATGTTTATTCTTTGATGTATTTACTTTGCTGCCAGGGTGACTGTTGGAAAACGAGGCAGCATCTGTGAGGCCTGCACAAATAACATGACTACATTTGTCCTTCACTGGGAACCAAACACCCAATTGTAGCGCCTGACTCTCAGAGGGTAGCGTTGCAGAGCAGTCGGAGGCTTACTCAAGGGAGGTGGTGTGGGCTAGTAATCGCCATTTGCAGGTGCACAAAAATAACACTCAAATAATTGATTGTCCAGTCTGTACTTTGCTTTATAAAAGTAAGAGTACATTTATTAAACACACACACTACTCAATACTATGCACCAACTTACAAATATACATAAGCTGTTGGAATTACTTTGTGACATTGCATAACATCTCCACCCCTCCCACAGGGGGGGTGGGGTCTAGTACCACTACTCCCATGTATGCACATCAACTTTCCCTCAATGCAGATAGTTGAACATAACCTGGAGCGAAGGCCCTGCGCACTGGCACCATCCCAGTGGCGACCCACACAAATGTAGCCATGTTATTTGTGCAGGCCTCACAGATGCTGCCTCATTTTCCAACATTGGTGGCAGCGGTGGGATACATAGTATCCCATTCTGGTGTGCATTTACAGCATTTGATAAGTCCAGTTTTGCCACACATTACCTATGCAGCAATGAGCAAATGGAAGAGCGCAAGGCTCTGAGAAGGGTTTAAACTTTTGGTTATGTGAACTAAAGGTATGGGAAAGGAAAGCCCCGCGCCCATATGTGTCATGTGAAGTTATTATGGTTTAAATGTAAGCTGTATTGATATGACCGCGCTATGTTAATTATAATGTGCTAGCGGGATGGTGCTTTCCAGGAAATGATTGCATACAAATGTTCTTAGCCATATTGTACACCTTTGAACCCTAACACTACATACACTACACCTGCATGAGGAGGGTGTCTCCTCAAGTGATAGGGACAGCAACTGATACCTACATCAGAGGTGGGGGTGTAGGGGTGGGTTGACCTTCAAGGGGGACAGGAGAAGTAGGGGTCCTGGGAGGTTCCCGCGCTTTTTAAGGGCAGGGAGGGTTTCCACATGAGGGGCCCCAGATATCCTTCTCCCACTGGAAGTTTCTTGCTAATGGCGTAGGCCAAAACCACTGGAAGGGTGGGGCAGGAGGTTTTTTCTTTACCCCGTGTAGTAGCGCCCCGGGGGTTCCCATGGTGGGGGACCCCAAGAAACTTTTCCCACGGTGGGAGGAGGGTGTGGTAGAGTTAAATGTTCGGCAGGTCCCCCAGGTTAGCCGGTGGGGAGGTGAGCAACCCAGGGTGGCCCCTGGTAGTGGGTGGCCCCCAAAGAGGGTAGTTCTTGGGTGATGGTGTGTAGTGGTAGCCCCTAGGTACTCTAGGTGAGCTAGGTAACTGACCCAGTGGAGATCTGAGTGGGGACGATGTGCTCCCTAGTTCCAGGTGAAGGGTTAGTGGTGGACCCTGAGGTGTCAAGGTCGAGTGGCTGGTGACCAGTCCGGTAGGTCCAGTGGGACTTGGACCCAAGGACCAGGAACATGGGGGTGTTCACCTAGCTCGAGGCAGGAGGTGGACTTCTGCCAGGTAGTACAACCCTGAACACAGGTGGGGCCTATCTTAATTGAAGGGACCCTGCGTTTCGTGAAGGGGTGGTGCAGGCCTAGCCGGGATTTTTATGGTCCCGGGCTGAGAGTGGTAGTACTACCCTGAAGTCAGGTGGGGCCTATCTTAAGTGAAGGGACCCTGCTCTTCAGAAGGGGTGGTGCAGGCCATCCAGGGACCATGTAGGTTCCTGGGCGGTCTCCCAAGGCGCTGCAGGGAGACTGGGGAGAGTCATGAGAGGTGGGCCTGGATCTAGCTAACTCGGGGCCCACAGGCTCTCTAAGGGTACTCCGGGAGGAGAACACGCCTCTCGGAGGGAAGGCCCTGTTCTCGCAGCGGAGAACAAGGAAGGGGTCTAGGTTCCCGGGGTAGTTTCCGTGTGGAGCTACTGATGGGGGGAATGAGCTGTAGGAGGTCTGATGGGGCACCCTCAGTGTTCCTCCCTGGCACTGCCAGTGTGGTGGTGAGGCCGGTCTGAGCTCCTATCAGGGAGCCAGTCCAGTGGCCAAAGGTTGCTTTTCTGTGTAGGAAAAGCATGAGTGGCTGTACTTTCTTCAGGGAAGACAGTCATCCCGAAAGGGAGTTGGCAGCAGAATGACTTCAGCGGCAGGGTGAGGGTCCAGAGAGGTTGCATCTTTGGGGTGCAAGGAGCAAACGGAGAGAGGGTACTGGTTGGAACAAACTCTGGAAGGGAGACCAGCTAGTGACCCAAGTGGTGGGATGTAGACCTATCCCAGAAGACCGCATCGGTGCTGAGGCACTGTACCCTTGTCCAGAGAAGTGGTAGGCATAGTGTTGCATGCCCAAGGGCAAAGAGGGCCTAGTTAGGCTGAGTCCATGTAGACCATGAGTGACCTAGAGGTATCTAACCTAGAGTCCGGAGGGTTCTTAGGGTAGTCTGGGATCCCTGTCAGGGGTGGAGATTTCATGGATGGGAGGAGTAGGTGGTCTGAGCGGATAACTGGTCAGTAAGGGGAGTCTGGTCAGAACCCCTTATAACTAGTTATCGCTGACTACGGGTAGTGTACCCATGTAGAGTGGCTACTTCTTCCCTGTAGGAATCAGCTGGGCGCGGCGTGTGTTAGAAGGTGGTTCTGACACTATGGGCCGCCCGGATTTTTCGCTTTTTGAGCACCTAATTGTTGAGCTTTTACTGTGGGGGAGCCTCATAAGTTGGGACTCACCCACAGTGAACTCATGATGTAAGAGACTGCATGGGGATTTTACTGGTGTTCCCCTGGCTCGACCAGGCCACTGCACAGCAGCTGGAGTAAGGGACACCGGGCTGGTTACATGCAGACACATGTGTACATGCGTGTGCACACATGTACGGGCTACGCAGGGGGAGATTCCTAGCGTGCGCAGTCCAGGAGCAGCTACAAAGTGAATAGTGTGGCAGTCAATGTTCCCTCCAATTTATTTCCTCTGTGTGCGGCACTGCAAGGCTTTGTGCACCACGCATGCCAGCGCAGCTCTTGGGTATATAAATCCCTGGCACGTACCGCTCAAAACCTTTGTTTACAATGAGAGCGAAAACGGGAGTATCACAAATATAGCTCCATTTAATGGTCTTGAGACAGTTTTGCAATGCAGATACAGATCATCCTGACGCGATTTGTTTACTCTCGTGGCGCCTGCACCCCAAGTTTAAAGAAGGACAGGACTCCGAAGGTAGCACCTTAATAAGATTTTATTGAATATTCTCAATTGGAGAATTGCTCATTTGGCGGGGGAATGTTAGGAGACTATACAAGGGTATAAACATTTAGCAAGTTGACAATTACATAGCACATTAACATGTTGATGTACCACCTAACAATTTGTGTCCGTGCTAAGAGGCAGTCCGTAAAATGTGCACATCCGGGACAAACAGACTGTGGCAAAGGGTGGCTCAGACAAGGCAAGTGCTGACACGAGATGTGTGACATGCCTACTTCTGTCACCGGTTCTGGCCCTTCTTGCACAGTTGATAACCTTTATCAAGCTCAACTCCTGAGCAGCATGTCCAAGGGATTTTCCTTCTGTCTTTTTCTCAATTTAGACTTCATAGTGTTTGAGGCTGAATCTACAATGGGGAAAAATAAGTGCAGGTACTCAACCCACTGAACTGTAGACTAGAGGTGGAGCCAGGGGCATATCTAAGAGCGCGTAGCAGACACAATCATTTAATGACTATTCTTTCTCAGTCTTCCTCTTCTAATCATTTTATAATCAGATACATTTTTCATGCACTCATTATGCCGCTCCTCTTAACTACTCCTTTATCCCCCAGGCTTACATTTTTCCTTTTAGTATTTTACCCCTTTTAATATTTCTCTCCAATGTGTTTCTCTACCCCTTCCTTTTCCACTCATCTCTCCTGCCACTTTCTGCTTTCACTTTCTCCATGCCTCTCTCCACTCTTTGCTTCCCTTTCTTCTCATTTCTCTGTTGCTTTGTCTTTGTTTCTTTTCTTTTCCCTGTGTCTCTATACCCCCATCTTCCTTTTTTTTTTTTAACAAACTTTATTGAAGACCTTGACATCATAGCAGTGTAGAAATTAGTACAGATGGTCTTTTTCTTTGAGGCGCCCACAATAATACAATGTATGAGTCCATTATACAGGGATACATATAATGCAATTGAAAAGTAACTGCAATTACTGCCAAATGAAGGCAACAGTTTCCGAAAATAATGCAGCTTAGACATATGAGAATCCATATCAGAAATCATAACTGTCCTATTTAACTAAAATAAACAATCCCAACCACAACCCCCCACCCTAACCCTCCCACCCCAAGCTCCTGGTCTGTTTAGGATATCGCCATTAGTACCCCCCCCCCCCATCTTCCTTAACCCTTGTTCCTTTATCACTACATATATTATTCTGATCCTCTTCTACCCCTTTCCCCTTTATTTCTCCCTGTGCAGGTGTGGTGAACTAATGGGTGATACGGTGGTCCTGTTGCCCTGGCAAAATTACCACAAAATTCTTCGGCAATGAAACATGTTTGTTGCTCATAAGTAACTCTGGTTTTAATCCCTTACCTTGGGACTTTATAAATAAAGAATGATAATAGTCTTTTTGACACGTTTTTCGTTTGTGGTCATGAGACTTAGTGAATGGACAGCAACACCCTGACACTGAGGACTGGACATAATAAGCTGTAGGGATAGATACAGAAACCCACATTAGGTTTCCCTGTCACATGGCTCCTAATACAGTGAAAAGCATCGCTGCACGCATAGGAGTATGCGGATGATGAGAAACCGTGCCACAAGGAACAGCTAGCCAACAGGCAAACAGTGGCTGCCTACGTGAGGTGTCTCCTACACTTCTGATGGCACTCACTGCTGCACGGCCTTCTAATATATGCATCACCGATGAGTCAGATGTAAACTGGTCATCTTTCTCCCTAGGTAAAATAATTAAAGCAATCAACTGATAGCCAATCATGCGGGATGTAGTTGTAAGGGGTTCATTGTTCTTGTTGACGGATACATACACAGCTAAACAAAATATGGATGTTTCCCTTCGTTACAACTCAGACTCTTTCCCTAGCTTCTTGTTTCCCTTGCTTTTCTTCTTGTCGATAATTTGCTCCTTCTCCTTTTCTCTTTACCCGTCTTTATAATACCTACAAAGCTGCTATCCCCTCTTGTTCTTCCTTATTTTTCTTTCTTTCCATCCACACCTCATGTGCTCATCTTTTGTCCTATCTTAACTTGTCTTATCTTGTCTCTCGTGGTAGGACCGGCCTGCACATGCATCACATGATAGGGACCATCAGGCCTATTGGTCTGAAAGATAATGAGGATGGGAAAGGGTCAGTCTTAGACTTGACAGGTTTGTTGCTAGCCAGCAGACGTTTCCAGAGCCTGGATCTTTGAAGGGTATCTAGAGTCGTTAACGGGAGAAAGGGGGCGAGTGCTGTACATGACATTTCATAGTTCAAGTTCAGTACTCATTTCTAACTCCAGCTCACTCCTCTTCCAGTGGACATGCAAAGCTGTACACTCTTCCGTGCCACTCATTTGATTTTATATAGGCGGACTTCATCTGAAAGTATTGGCGAGCTTACACGAGCACCAGTTACATTACACAAGGACACATGCATTTTTTTCAGGCACAAGGATATTTTGGCATTATGGCCTGAGCTGCTGACTGTGGAGCTGGGACACCCGGTTGGAGCCTCTGCATTGGCTCAACATCCTGTGGTTCTGGGCCAATCACGTAATGCCCCTGTGCGTAACAAAAACATGAACGTGTCCTTCTGTAACTTAAGTGGTGCTCGTGGAAAGAGCTCCAGTATCTTTGCATCAAGTTCTCGCTAAAAAACGTTTTTTACTTAGAATCACAGGCTTGTGATTGGCAGATTGACAGGCAGTTTTGAAAACGTGAGTGCTGCTTTCAGTACACTCTATTAATTTTATATGGGTGCAATAGAGTCCGCTACTGCTGGACTGTCACGCAAGCCCAGGCTCCAAGATGTTAAAGAAATGATCAATGGGAGGGCACAGATCAGCACCCAATGCAGAGACCTGGGCCACTAACCAGACACGAATCCACCCCGCTCACGCCCTCCTCTCCCCACCACTACCAACAACTCTTCCTCCGTGACTCACACATGCAGCCATCAGCACCGCGACAAGCGGTTGCACGAATGAGAAAAAGAGCGCCATTCACCTGAGAGGGGTGATGTGGTGCTTAGAAGGGACTGAGGGGCTGGGAAGGATGTCATGGTGCGGGTGACAGCAGGATGAGGTGGCAGCGAATGAGGAAAAGAGCGCCATTCACCCGAGAGGGGTTATGTGGTACTTAGAAGGGACTCAGGGGCTGGGAAGGATGTCATGGTGCGGGTGACAGCAGGATGAGGTGGGAAGCGATCCTCGGCTTACTCAACAGGCCCAGGCAGAGGTGCCTGTGTCAAGCCTGGCACTCCAGTAGTTCAGGCTTTACAGTGCGACTGACACGTAGTAGGGCGTGTCAGTAGACGATGGAATATGCACCTACACTGTCAATGCATATTGATTTTTATGGAGCACCTGTGCTTCCAGCATCGTCACATGAAATGTATGTCGCTCGGCAAATTTGCTACAACTAATGACAACTAAAAGCAGTGAGCTCACATCATGAATGCAAACATTTAAAATGCTCTAATATGGGATAAAGAACAAATAGGAAACTCTGTGAAATAAAGTATTTACGTCAGTATCACGCTACATTTTATTTTTGGGCACTTTTAATTAACCCCTTCAGTGCCCCGCCTTTTCCACGCCCTGTGCCGGGCGTTTCATTAGCGGGCGGGGTTCATGACGAGCTGGACTCGTCATGGGCACAGCGCAACCGCGGCCCATGACGAGTCCAGCTCGTCATGGGCACAGAAGGGGTTAAACAGCTGCAAACCTTGGGCAGATTTGCAGAAATTAACAGTTTGCCACGCCAAAACAGGACTCTGTTCAACAACGACAAACAAACACAAATCGTGCAGATGTATCACCACATAAAACAAAAATTTCTGGACGTGCACTCGGATGCTGCTGCACCTCTGATTAATCTTTGCAGCTTTAAAGGCTCCCCCACTCCCGACACGAATCGCACAAACGGCATGTTTAACTTCCGGCTGCTCAGGGCTCTGTTATGACATTCCACTGGCCCATGGCAGGGAAGGTCTAGCGTTTTCGAAGTCTTATTTCAGCTGACCTTCACCCCGCCTTGTAAACTCACCAGACTTTTTCCCTGCATTTCAGCACCAAGAAAAATACCTTTCATTCTTTTCACAACACTCATATTTTAAGAGGCTGTGGGCAGCAAAAAGTCTTTCAATTTTGCAGGAAGCTGGGACATGCGCGCTGTGCAATATAGTGTGCGCGCTAGGGAAAGATAGTGTGGAACCATGGTGGCAGAACTTATGCAGTATTGGGTGGTGACATGGAATAGGCTTTATACACTGGAAAGAAACATGCCAGGGAAAGTCAGTGTGTTTTACTGTGTTTTCACTTCATTATTCCCCTATGGGGATGTGGGGCCCATGGCTAGATTAACTTCCATTAGGCCTACAGATTCCAGACACACACTTAAGTCCAATGTACCGAATGTGAAAATAAGTATTCTGCAGAGTCCAAAGACATATTTGTACTGCTTTTGGGTCATCCAGAACGGTCATATTTCTCTGAGCCAGCCATGACCAGACCCAGACTGAGGGCTGACCTCAGGTGGATGGATTGATAACCTTTCTCCCACAAGCGAGGGCCTCCTCTCCATGAAGAGATGATGGGTGGGGCTACAGGCTCATCCATCACTAGGTGCCAGGCACCAGGCTGCACCAAGGAGGGAAGGAGTTTGGTTTCAGAGGCCATGTGGCCAGAGACACTGAATGATGCCATTTTGAACAAACCCAGAGGCTGGACAAGAAGGAGGGAGCAGGGGCAGGAAAGTGATGTGTCGCTGTTTGATAGGACCAACAGGGACTTCCTGACAGCCCCCCATCTCAACTTTTAAAAAGTGCTTGCACAGGAAGAGAAGCTCTCTCTGGGGTGTGGTCTGCTGAGGCTGAAGGTGCTGGAGCCTGGCGCAATGGGCAGTTGGAAGGAGAGACCCCTTAACTGCCCCCAGGACCCTAACAGCACCAGAAGAAGAGCCCAGGACTGGAGCGCAGGAGCAGGGGCCTCTGCGCAGGGAGAAGAGAGGCTAAGGAGGAGAGCCAGGCGAAGGGCTGGCGCAGGGAGCCAGTGAAGACGACTCCCGGCTGAATCCACCCTCTCAGAGACCCCGAGGGCAGAGGAGAGTGTTCCCAGTGGCTGGGGCTGGCAAAGAGGAGCATGAAGCGCCCCATAATGCCTCGCCAGGCATTTGGAAATCTGCAGTTTTGGTGCTTTGTGGCCCCCAGAGGAGGGGGGCCACCCTCACTTGTGAAAAGGTGCTGGGGGAGCTGCTGGAGAAGCGCAGTCTTCCCCCCCCACCCCACCCCCCTCCAGCATGAAGAAATCTGCCGTTTTCGTGCTTTGTGGCCCCCAGAGGGGGGGGGGGGGGGGGGTCACCCTCACTTGTGAAAAGGTGTTGGGAGAGCTGCTGGAGAAGTGCAGTCCTCCCCCCCAGCACGAAGAAAAGTCCCCCCCCTCAGTGTCATGGGGACCTAAAGGAAACTACCCCTCAAGGGCTCCGCTAGCATTTAAACACCTTCTGGGCTGGAACTTTTGTTCTACAGCTGAGGGTGTGTGGAGAAGTGCATCATGAAGTGAAGGGCTGAGTGGGGGATGTGTGAAGAAGTGCATCCCCTGGAGGTGAAGTGGTGTAATTGCACCGAAATGCATTTACTAGTGGTTATTTCTTTTTAGGTGGACTGAAAGTCACATGTGTAAAGTGAAGTACCTGTGTAAGGTGGTGTTAAGCTAAATGGAGTTATGTTGCTGGACCTTCCTGCTAGGGGGTCTGGCTGTATTTACGTAATCCCATGCTTTTACCTGTGATTCCTTTGAAAGTGAAGAGGTGCACTGCCGGAGAAGTGTAGTTGCCAGGAGTACTTTTTTTGAAGGGACTGTAAGTCACATGTGTAAGGAGATGTCATAAGCCAAGTGGGGCTATGTTGCCAGACAGTCCTGCTAGGGTGTCTGGCTGTATATGCGCAATCCTGTGATTTCATCTGTGATGCCTTTAGGGGCTGTAATTGCAATGCATTCAAATGATCAACCAAAGGGATGAGTACTGTCATTCTAAAGTGTGCGTAAACATGGATTCTTGCTGATGCGCTTAGGTGAAGACCCCAGACTGCTAGACCTTAAGATATAGAGGTGCATAATTTATGGTCAGTAGGAGATGCTCAGTCAGGGTCATGTGTCACCAAGGCAGGTTTACCCCTTTTTAATGCTTGTTGAGGTAATGGGGTGGGTCGCCAGTGGGATGGTGCCAGTGTGCAGGGCCCTCGCTCCAGGTTATGTTCAACTATCTGCATTGGGGGCAAGTTGATGGGCATACATGGGAGTGGTGGTACTAGACGCCACCCCCCCTGTGGGAGGGGTGGAGATGTTATGCAATGTCACAAAGTAATTCCAACAGCTTATGTATATTTGTAAATTGGTGCATAGTATTGAGTAGTGTGCGTGTTTAATAAATGTACTCTTACTTTTATAAAGCAAAGTACAGACTGAACAATCAATTATTGAGTGTTATTTTTGTGCACCTGCAAATGGCGATTACTAGCCCACACCACCTCCCTTGAGTAAGCCTCAGACTGCTCTGCAACGCTACCCTCTGAGAGTCAGGCGCTACAATTGGGTGTTTGGTTCCCAGTGAAGGACAAATGTAGTCATGTTATTTGTGCAGGCCTCACAGCTACTACCTCGTTTTCCAACAGTGACCCTTTAAATGCTGGATTTTTATGGCTGCGCTGTTGCTGTTCGGATGCCTGAGCCTGTAATAAAATACAGGTGCAGCGCCAGTCACTAACCCCTCTGAGCCACCATCTCTCAAGGGCCTCGTCACATGTTGGGTTGCAACTTTTGTTGTGCCAGCCTTTCTCAAAGATGCAACAAACATACTGGGCTTTAATCAAATTCTATCTCGACTCGACTCTGAGGGAAGCGCTCTCCTGTGAGGGAGCAGCTTCACTCTCCTGCGAGGGAGCAGCTTCACTCTCCTGCGAGGGAGCAGCTTCACTCTCCTGCGAGGGAGCAGCTTCACTCTCCTGCGAGGGAGCAGCTTCACTCTCCTGCGAGGGAGCAGCTTCACTCTCCTGCAAGGGAGCAGCTTCACTCTCCTGCGAGGGAGCAGCTTCGCTCTCCTGCGAGGGAGCAGCTTCGCCCTCCTGCGAGGGAGCAGCTCCGCTCTCCTGGGAGGGAGCAGCTCCGCTCTCCTGCGAGGGAGCAGCTTCGCTCTCCTGCGAGGGAGCAGCTCCGCTCTCCTGCGAGGGAGCAGCTTCGCTCTCCTGCGAGGGAGCAGCTTCGCTCTCCTGCGAGGGAGCAGCTTCGCTCTCCTGCGAGGGAGCAGCTTCGCTCTCCTGCGAGGGAGCAGCTTCGCTCTCCTGCGAGGGAGCAGCTTCGCTCTCCTGCGAGGGAGCAGCGTCGCTCTCCTGCGAGGGAGCAGCGTCGCTCTCCTGCGAGGGAGCAGCGTCACTCTCCTGCGAGGGAGCAGCGTCACTCTCCTGCGAGGGAGCAGCGTCGCTCTCCTGCGAGGGAGGAGCTCCGCTCTCCTGGGAGGGAGCAGCTCCGCTCTCCTGGGAGGGAGCAGCTTCGCTCTCCTGCGAGGGAGGAGCTCCGCTCTCCTGGGAGGGAGCAGCTCCGCTCTCCTGCGAGGGAGCAGCTTCGCTCTCCTGCGAGGGAGCAGCTTCGCTCTCCTGCGAGGGAGCAGCTTCGCTCTCCTGCGAGGGAGCAGCTTCGCTCTCCTGCGAGGGAGCAGCTTCGCTCTCCTGCGAGGGAGCAGCTTCGCTCTCCTGCGAGGGAGCAGCTTCTATCCTCTCCTGCGAGGGAGCAGCTTCTATCCTCTCCTGCGAGGGAGCAGCTTCTATCCTCTCCTGCGAGGGAGCAGCTTCTATCCTCTCCTGCGAGGGAGCAGCTTCTATCCTCTCCTGCGAGGGAGCAGCTTCTATCCTCTCCTGCGAGGGAGCAGCTTCTATCCTCTCCTGCGAGGGAGCAGCTTCTATCCTCTCCTGCGAGGGAGCAGCTTCGCTCTCCTGCGAGGGAGCAGCTTCGCTCTCCTGCGAGGGAGCAGCTTCGCTCTCCTGCGAGGGAGCAGCTTCGCTCTCCTGCGAGGGAGCAGCTTCGCTCTCCTGCGAGGGAGCAGCTTCGCTCTCCTGCGAGGGAGCAGCTTCACTCTCCTGCGAGGGAGCAGCTTCTATCCTCTCCTGCGAGGGAGCAGCTTCGCTATCCTGCGAGGGAGCAGCTTCGCTATCCTGCGAGGGAGCAGCTTCGCTATCCTGCGAGGGAGCAGCTTCGCTCTCCTGCGAGAGAGCAGCTTCGCTCTCCTGCGAGGGAGCAGCTTCGCTATCCTGCGAGGGAGCAGCTTCACAAGGGAGCAGCAGTGAGGGAGTACCTTCGCTCTCCTGCGAGGGAGCAGCTATCCTCTCCTGCGAGGGAGCAGCTTCGCTCTCCTGCGAGGGAGCAGCTTCGCTCTCCTGCGAGGGAGCAGCTTCGCTCTCCTGCGAGGGAGCAGCTTCGCTCTCCTGCGAGGGAGCAGCTTCGCTCTCCTGCGAGGGAGCAGCTTCGCTCTCCTGCGAGGGAGCAGCTTCGCTCTCCTGCGAGGGAGCAGCTTCACTATCCTGCGAGGGAGCAGCTTCACTATCCTGCGAGGGAGCAGCTTCTATCCTCTCCTGCGAGGGAGCAGCTTCGCTCTCCTGCGAGGGAGCAGCTCCGCTCTCCTGCGAGGGAGCAGCTCCGCTCTCCTGCGAGGGAGCAGCTCCGCTCTCCTGCGAGGGAGCAGCTTCGCTATCCTGCGAGGGAGCAGCTATCCTCTCCTGCGAGGGAGCAGCTTCGCTCTCCTGCGAGGGAGCAGCTTCACAAGGGAGCAGCAGTGAGGGAGTACCTTCGCTCTCCTGCGAGGGAGCAGCTATCCTCTCCTGCGAGGAAGCAGCTTCACTATCCTGCGAGGGAGCAGCTTCACTCTCCTGCGAGGGAGCAGCTTCGCTCTCCTGCGAGGGAGCAGCTTCGCTCTCCTGCGAGGGAGCAGCTTCTATCCTCTCCTGCGAGGGAGCAGCTTCTGCGAGGGAGCAGCTTCACTCTCCTGCGAGGGAGCAGCTTCTATCCTCTCCTGCGAGGGAGCAGCTTCTATCCTCTCCTGCGAGGGAGCAGCTTCTATCCTCTCCTGCGAGGGAGCAGCTTCGCTCTCCTGCGAGGGAGCAGCTTCGCTCTCCTGCGAGGGAGCAGCTTCGCTCTCCTGCGAGGGAGCAGCTTCGCTCTCCTGCGAGGGAGCAGCTTCGCTCTCCTGCGAGGGAGCAGCTTCGCTCTCCTGCGAGGGAGCAGCTTCGCTCTCCTGCGAGGGAGCAGCTTCGCTCTCCTGCGAGGGAGCAGCTCCGCTCTCCTGCGAGGGAGCAGCTCCGCTCTCCTGCGAGGGAGCAGCTCCGCTCTCCTGCGAGGGAGCAGCTTCGCTATCCTGCGAGGGAGCAGCTTCGCTATCCTGCGAGGGAGCAGCTTCGCTATCCTGCGAGGGAGCAGCTTCACAAGGGAGCAGCAGTGAGGGAGTACCTTCGCTCTCCTGCGGGGGAGCAGCTATCCTCTCCTGCGAGGGAGCAGCTTCACTCTCCTGCGAGGGAGCAGCTTCACTCTCCTGCGAGGGAGCAGCTTCTATCCTCTCCTGCGAGGGAGCAGCTTTGCTCTCCTGCGAGGGAGCAGCTTCACTCTCCTGCGAGGGAGCAGCTTCACTCTCCTGCGAGGGAGCAGCTCCGCTCTCCTGCGAGGGAGCAGCTTCACTCTCCTGCGAGGGAGCAGCTTCACTCTCCTGCGAGGGAGCAGCTATCCTCTCCTGCGAGGGAGCAGCTTCGCTATCCTGCGAGGGAGCAGCTTCGCTATCCTGCGAGGGAGCAGCTTCGCTATCCTGCGAGGGAGCAGCTTCACAAAGGAGCAGCAGTGAGGGAGTACCTTCGCTCTCCTGCGAGGGAGCAGCTTCACTCTCCTGCGAGGGAGCAGCTTCACTCTCCTGCGAGGGAGCAGCTTCGCTATCCTGCGAGGGAGCAGCTTCGCTATCCTGCGAGGGAGCAGCTTCGCTCTCCTGCGAGGGAGCAGCTCCGCTCTCCTGCGAGGGAGCAGCTCCGCTCTCCTGCGAGGGAGCAGCTATCCTCTCCTGCGAGGGAGCAGCTTTGCTCTCCTGGGAGGGAGCAGCTTCGCTATCCTGCGAGGGAGCAGCTTCACAAGGGAGCAGCAGTGAGGGAGTACCTTCGCTCTCCTGCGAGGAGCAGCTATCCTCTCCTGCGAGGGAGCAGCTTCACTCTCCTGCGAGGGAGCAGCTTCTATCCTCTCCTGCGAGGGAGCAGCTTCGCTCTCCTGCGAGGGAGCAGCTTCGCTCTACTGCGAGGGAGCAGCTTCGCTCTCCTGCGAGGGAGCAGCTATCCTCTCCTGCGAGGGAGCAGCTTCGCTCTCCTGCGAGGGAGCAGCTTCGCTCTCCTGCGAGGGAGCAGCTTCGCTCTCCTGCGAGGGAGCAGCTTCGCTCTCCTGCGAAGGAGCAGCTATCCTCTCCTGTGAGGGAGCAGCTATCCTCTCCTGCGAGGGAGCGGCTTCACAAGGGAGCAGCAGTGAGGGAGTACCTTCGCTCTCCTGCGAGGGAGCAGCTTCACAAGGGAGCAGCAGTGAGGGAGTACCTTCGCTCTCCTGCGAGGGAGCAGCTTCACTATCCTGCGAGGGAGCAGCTCCGCTCTCCTGCGAGGGAGCAGCTATCCTCTCCTGTGAGGGAGCAGCTATCCTCTCCTGCGAGGGAGCAGCTATCCTCTCCTGCGAGGGAGCAGCTATCCTCTCCTGCGAGGGAGCAGCTATCCTCTCCTGCGAGGGAGCAGCTTCTATCCTCTCCTGCGAGGGAGCGGCTTCGCTCTCCTGCGAGGGAGCAGCTTCACAAGGGAGCAGCAGTGAGGGAGTACCTTCGCTCTCCTGCGAGGGAGCAGCTTCACTCTCCTGCGAGGGAGCAGCTTCACTCTCCTGCGAGGGAGCAGCTTCACTCTCCTGCGAGGGAGCAGCTTCACTATCCTGCGAGGGAGCGGCTTCGCTCTCCTGCGAGGGAGCAGCTTCACAAGGGAGCAGCAGTGAGGGAGCACCATCACTCTCCTGTGAGGAGCAGCTTGCTTCACTCTCCTGTGAAAAGGGTGCCCCCCCCCCACCCCCCCTCGTCCCCTACCCCCTCCACCCCTTCTCCATGTCCTGATTGACACGGATGGGCTTGTTTACCACACAACTGCACTGGTAACCGGAAGTCTCCCCCTAAAATTTGTCAGCCCCCTGCTCTGTTAAAGAAGAGGGATTATTTTTATAAAGCGCCTTCGGTTCTGTTAAAATTGTTTTCTGGCGCTACTTGGTGTGCTAGATATGTGAACTCGTCGCGGCGGACTAGCCTTCTGTCCAGTGCATCTCTGCACCGGAGGGGCTTTAATTCGCGTTTTTAAAGCGAGTCCAGAAGGTACACAGAGTCCCGCAGTGGAATGAGTGGAAAAACCCTTCTGTTGGGAAGAACCCCTCCGCCTTCCCCTCCGGGGGCGTCGGATGAAGCCCGGGGAGCGCTCTGCATGTGGGGGGGGGGGGGGGGGGGGGGTCAGTTTAAAAATAGAGATGTCATATTTCAAGTACAGGATGAAGTCAGAAGCTCCAGAAATAGACTGAATCTGAGGGTCATCCTGGGAACCGAGGCCCGGCGCAGCTGAGTGAGTGTCCAGCGTGGGAAGCTGGCATGAACCCCACACTGCGCCCATTAGCAGGCAGAGCAGCCCCCCAAAACACAAAGGCTCGCTTGTGCTCGCCTCGGCCCCTCCAGCAGAAGGGGCGCCTTGGTTACTGTCCACAAGCCACAATGGGGCAGATGGCGCTCGCCTCAAGGCGCTGTAGGCCCGGCAGGCGCAGGGCTTCAAGTGGACTTAAAAGGCCGGATCTGCCGTGTCCATTCACGCCCGGATATTAATGGCCGCAGACCCAGAGGGCCCAGGGAGCCACGAATCCTTCTTTTAATGCAATATCTGTCCTTTTACCGTACACAGTATTGACTTGTATGGCGAACATCTGTGACAAGAACATATGACAATATGTCCCCGCGGCTGCAGAGGGCGCCCTGGTCCACGGCTCATTTACCTTGGAACTCCCAGCTCAGATGTAACTACCCCCCCCCCCCCCCGCCTCCACACAACCCCAGAACTCTCAGTTGCAACCCCCCTCCACCTCAACACAACCCCAGAACTCTCCGCTGTAACCAGCTGCCTCCACATCAACACAACCCCAGAACTCTCACCTGTAACCCCCTCAATCTCCACACAATCTCAGAACTCTCACCTGTAACCAGCTGCCTCCATCTCAACACAACCCCAGAACTCTCACATGTAACCAGCTGCCTCCACCTCAACACGACCTCAGAACTCTCACCTGTAAACAGCTGCCTCCACCTCAACACAACCTCAGAACTCTCCACTGTAACCCCCTCCATCTCCACACAACCCCAGAACTCTCACCTGTAACCAGCTGCCTCCACCTCAACACGACCTCAGAACTCTCACCTGTAACCAGCTGCCTCCGCCGCAACACAACCTCAGAACTCTCACCTGTAACCAGCTGCCTCCACCTCAACATGACCTCAGAACTCTCCGCTGTAACCCCCTCCATCTCCACACAACCCCAGAACTCTCCCCTGCAACCAGCTGCCTCCACCTCAACACAACCCCAGAACTCTCCGCTGTAACCCCCTCCATCTCCACACAACCCCAGAACTCTCACCTGTAACTAGCTGCCTCCACCTCAACACAACCTCAGAACTCTCCGCTGTAACCAGCTGCCTCCACCTCAACACAACCTCAGAACTCTCACCGGTAAAACCAGCTGCCTCCACCTCAACACAACCTCAGAACTCTCACCTGTAACCAGCTGCCTCCACCGCAACACGACCTCAGAACTCTCACTTGTAACCAGCTGCCTCCACCTCAACACAACCTCAGAACTCTCCGCTGTAACCAGCTGCCTCCACCTCAACACGACCTCAGAACTCTCACCTGTAACCAGCTGCCTCCATCTCAACACGACCTCAGAACTATCACCTGTAACCAGCTGCGTCCACCTCAACACAACCCCAGAACTCTCACCTGTAACCAGCTGCCTCCACCGCAACACAACCTCAGAACTCTCCACTGTAACCAGCTGCCTCCACCTCAACACAACCTCATAACTCTCACCTGTAACCAGCTGCCTCCAGCTCAACACAACCTCAGAACTCACCTGTAACCAGCTGCCTCCACCTCAACACAACCTCATAACTCTCACCTGTAACCAGCTGCCTCCAGCTCAACACAACCTCAGAACTCACCTGTAACCAGCTGCCCCCACCTCAACACAACCTCATAACTTTCACCGGTAACCAGCTGCCTCCACCTCAACACAACCTCAGAACTCTCACCTCTAACCAGCTGCCTCCACCTCAACATGACCTCAGAACTCTCACCTGTAACCAGCTGCCTCCACCTCAACACGACCTCAGAAATCTCACCTGTAACCAGCTGCCTCCACCTCAACACGACCTCAGAACTCTCACCTGTAACCAGCTGCCTCCATCTCAACACGACCTCAGAACTATCACCTGTAACCAGCTGCCTCCACCTCAACATGACCTGAGAACTCTCCGCTGTAACCCCCTCAATCTCCACACAATCTCAGAACTCTCACCTGTAACCAGCTGCCTCCACCTCAACACAACCTCAGAACTCTCACCTGTAACCAGCTGCCTCCACCTCAACACGACCTCAGAACTCTCACCTGTAACCAGCTGCCTCCACCTCAACACAACCTCAGAACTCTCACCTGTAACCAGCTGCTTCCACCGCAACATGACCTCAGAACTCTCACCTGTAACCAGCTGCCTCCAGCTCAACATGACCTGAGAACTCTCCGCTGTAACCCCCTCAATCTCCACACAATCTCAGAACTCTCACCTGTAACCAGCTGCCTCCACCTCAACACAACCTCAGAACTCTCACCTGTAACCAGCTGCCTCCACCTCAACACGACCTCAGAACTCTCACCTGTAACCAGCTGCCTCCACCTCAACACAACCTCAGAACTCTCCACTGTAACCCCCTCCATCTCCACACAACCTCAGAACTCTCACCTGTAACCAGCTGCCTCCACCGCAACACGACCTCAGAACTCTCACCTGTAACCAGCTGCCTCCACCTCAACACAACCTCAGAACTCTCACCTGTAACCAGCTGCCTCCACCGCAACACGACCTCAGAACTCTGAGCAGTAAGCATCTCCCTCGATCCCAACAAAAACTCACACTGGAAGACTATCGCCAGCAGCCATCACTTGGTATGGCAGACATGCTTTTCAGTCATAACAACATGCCACTGTCAGAACAGTAAGGGAGCCAGCATCACCCAGCAGCAAACGCTCGTTAAGTGAAGTCAAACCTTACATGTGGCAGGGTATGTCTCCAACCAGCACGCGGATCTCACTGGGGCGCCCCGTCAGCAGCTTGGAACCAGTCAGGGTCAGGCAGGTACCTCCAGACTTGGGACCTCGAAGAGGGAATATGGACTTCAGCTCTGGGTCCTGCAAGGAATGAAAGGCAAGGGTGAGAAAGGCATTGAGTGACTAATGGATGAGAGGAAAAAAGGAGTGTGGGAAAATAAGGGGAGGGGGTAAAAGGGATAAAAGGCTTGTAGTGAGAATGACAGAGGGTGGGAATGGGATACGGATCGAAAGGGATAGAGGAGTTAAGGGCAGGGCGGAGAAAGGATGAGATGGGAAAGGGACAAAGTGTGTCAATTTTGGAAGATTTAGGTAGATGTGGGATGGTACAAGGGAAAAGTTGTAAGAATGGAAGACAGAAAAAACTAATTTTATATCAGTAACAAAAGCTGAACCTGGAGACGATGAAAAATATCAGTGTTGTGGCGACCAAAAGAAATGGGGGACTATTCATTTTAGGGAGCGGGAGAACAGACAAATGCTGGTATTATCTTTACACCATCCCTCCTCTCTCCAGGGAGTGGTTTTTCAAGAGTCCCACCACATAACCAAGGCGGCAGCAAAAAACAGACATACAGGATGGACATTCCTGTTGAAAACACTAAACAAACACTTAACAAGACACTTAAGTCAAGTCAACTTAAGGAAATAGTATTACAGAGAGTTGTCTTCCTGCTTGCCATGCCTCTTGTCAATAATCCAATGTTCCGAGGATCTCACCCAAGTCAGTTTTTGAATTGCCGGAAGCAACAGCAGCTCGTGGGGATAGTATGAGAAAGCTGGAGGGCTGCAAGCCCCAGGCAAGCACTTATCACCTTCAACCCCATCCTCGCCTCTCCTCTGTACATTTGTTAGACACCACCCTCGGCAGGTCAGTATCTCCCTGAATGACTCTTCACTTGGCGCTACCACAAGGACTCGTGTCATGTTGGACACCTTTGGGCAGCCCTGTTTAGAAGCTAAAACATTTGCCTGTTTTGGAACTTGGATTTATCATTTCCCATCACAGATGAGTGTCTAGATGTCGCAATGCATAACAATGAATGACTGACTGTCACCGTCACAGACAACATGGTGAAACTTGGCCGCCATTTTTACGGGGTTTGCCTTTTACCTGTGGTACTAGAGGGTTTGTGTGAGCAGAGAGTAAGGTGTGAGCAAGCACACAACTTTTAAGGAAGCACACAAGTGCAGCGATGGTTAAACTGACCGCAGTGATGGGCATCGGCGCACCCTTCTGTTGGGAGCAAGAGATTGTGAGTACATGACAAGTTAACCTTTTCCAAAGCAGAGAAGAGGTGCGGTCTCACTCTCTGCCCAGAGCCTCAAGGCATGCGCACTAGTTAGTGAGAAGCAAAGCGGCACCTCCCATCCCCAGACACAGACTCACAGTGGCTCACACATCCAAGGTGGCATGCTTGAGGAGGGTCACTCCGGCAGAAAGGTCCCTCAGGGAAGTCTGGACAGAAAGAACTGGCAGAGGGTTTAGCCCCATCTTACCTGATATGTGAAAATCTGAGCCGAAACACCATGACCGCCTCCAGGTACCTCCACAGCGACATGTCCGGACCGCTCGGGCGAGCTTTGACCTGTGGTGCATACAATGCTGTCGAAGACAAATTGGAGAAAGGTGTCAGTACCTGCATGGCTTAGGAGGGGCCCCATGAGGACTAAACCAAAGTGTAAACCAAGGGATAACTCCTATAAGGAACATTGCCGTCCCATCTCTAAAGCAAGAGCTGGATAAACTTTAACCTAACATAGGCTCATCCGTAGTAATGGTAGGAGCTGAGGTACTCACACATTATGTGACAAACCAAACACCGCCTGCTGAAATGATCAACTTTTACATGGTGTGTTGTGGTGCCCTCATAAACCTCACTGCTATGCACAGTGAAATCAGTGGGTGGTGTAGTTAGCACAGTGATACAAGGTGGAAAGAGTCAATTTACTCTGTGTTCACGAGTAAATATGATGACGTATGTACTGCTCGGCAAACTCTGAACATCTTGGCCCCAGTTGTCTCCCTTGTCAAGCCTCCTCCCACCCCCTTCCCAGCAAACAATCCTAAGCAGTTTTGGGACCCTTGGATGCACATTGGACCTTTGTTCTGTGTTCCTTCAAAGCCATCACCCCAAGGAGCAGTGATCCCCGGTATTGACTGAGCCGGTTAGCCTTGGAGATAGTTCCATTGGTTTAAGTCTGAACAATCTACAGGTTATAGGTTTGAATTCAGCAGGGTTAACTCTGATTCACATCCTTCCAAGTTTGATAAAGGAAGCACCATTTTGTTGGACAATCAATGTGTCCAATGCAAGGAAACCACTCTTTTGGTAGTATGGGTGTTCACTAATATTATTAAATAATTATTACTATTATTATTACTGTGCAATACATGGTGCCCAAATAGTAGTGCCTGAAATGCGAATACAGCGAGTAGAAACCAGGACATTTGCCACTGGAGGGGAGAGCAGCGTTGTCCAGCCACATCTTGCACACCCCGAGACGAAGCCGCATCACGCCCCCTCCAAACCCTACCTGCTCGAGATCTCGTACTGAAGCGTGTCCACAGTACATGGTATCCCAGCCACGGCCACAGTGTTCACGATGTCCTCATGCTTCTGGCCAAGGTTGGAACCAGTGATGGTGATTCTTGTTCCCCCCTCGATTGGTCCGGAAAGTGGGTCAATCTGCAAGACAAAGGCACCTCGAGTAAGCCACCGCCTCTTCGTGCAGAAACGAGAAACAAATCTAGGGCAAGGGCTGCACCTGGGACCTAACGAGAAGCTCCACAGCCCGCTGCGACGAGGGGAGATACGAGAGACATTTAAGTACCCAAAGGCTATCGATGAGCTACACAGCGGTGGAAGAAAAGAGAGGGGTACGGTGCAGACATTTAAAAAGCTCATCTTGTCATTTAAGTAGTGTCCTGCTAGCACCAGGGTGGCGTTGGAGCACTTCAGTCTAAACGAAGGACTGTAGGCTAGAATCGACACGTAAGTCGGGAAGGTGCACGAGTGTCATGTGTCCTACAGGTGAAGAGCTGAATATTATGCGTGTTTTGGCCAAATAAGTGCCCCAAACGTGTCTCTGTGAACATATGCCACTGATGTGTGCTAGGGTCACAGAATCTACTTGGACTGTTCAGATTGTGAAGACATCACATGTTTTCATACATCAGTACTTCAATGAACCATTAAATACATCATTGACTATGGGGAGAAGATGCAGGTTCATGCTTACAAGGTCACCAGGTATGCCTTAAAGGTGGTTCCAAGAATGAGCGGTGAACTGTGTAGTAACCAGTGTTGGAAGAGGGGAACGTCAACATATCAATATCTCGCCAGAATATGAGGTCTCCATTTAGGTGTAGACAGGTAAAGGGTTCTGTAAGAAAATGCTTCTTTTTGAATGGCCACCCTCGAAGTTTAGGACTATTACTGCTGGTTGTTCAACTCTGCGACTGCCCTGGGGCCTACTAACCAGTCCTCAGTGCTAGTGCCCTCACCCATAAACATGTTTGTTTGATTGACTTTTAATCAATTGGCATAGACTAACTTACTTTTAAGTCCCTAGTAAGCGGTACCAGGGGTACTCAGGGACTGTAAGTTATGGTGTCCCCCCAGGGACTGCATCACTTGTTTTGCCACCCTGAGTGGGACAATGTAAAACACGGCTCCCAATCTGCCACGGCAGACTGGAAGGGCAGTTTAAAACTACTAACTCCCGTTTGGCAGTTTAAGTAATGGCAAAGCTCAAACACCCTTTTAATGTGTATAAGTCCCCCCTACAGCAGGCCTACCGAGCCCTAAGGGAAGGTGCAGCATAAAAGTAAAGTAGAACACGTGCTTGACAGGTTCTAGCAGCAAGAATCCGCAACTGTTGTTTTTACTGCGAGAGAGATCGGTAGCCCATGGGTGAGTGCAGGGTTACACGCTGACAACTCAGCTGTGCTCACTCCTCAATGGGACACCAATGTTCATACCTCAAGGCAGCAAACAATTCATTGCATTCAGCCTGACTCGATGCACAAGTCGAAATGAATGCAACTTGTTGCCACTTGCAACTTTTAGAACGTTGCTACTCTGTTTCCCAAGTTTTCCAGTGGCCTTTTGCGGAGGCAGGTCACGAGACCGCCTTCTGCCCGCCTCAGGAGAGGTGCAAAAGGCTCCCAGAAAACATCGGAGTCTTGTCATTGGAGGTGTGAAAGGAAGCCACACACGGTGTTAGCCCAAAAGGTGAACTTCAAATGGGGACCCCCCTTTGAAAGGCAAATGGTAACCACATTTGCGAGGGGCTGCCCTTTTGTTGGGTAGACAGGTTGATGTCGGGGACAGAGAGAAGAAAACATTGACCAAACTGGCTTTCCCGTGGGCAAGGAGCCCACAGATAGCCACACAGATAGCCACACCTCTAGGATGGGCTACTGAGCTCCTGAGGATGAGAGAGAAGATCTGCCATCTTGAGAGTGGGCAGAATGGAGCATTCTGGGATAGCTGGATGCCACACTTTGGAGTTGGTTGTCATCATGTGGGAGGGGACCTAGTAGCCTATTGGCTAGTGACAATGACCTCCCCTGAGGGCATTTTCTAGGCAATAAAAGGGCATCCCTGGCATCCTGAACTCAGATCGCTCTAGACTGAACAAGAGGACCTAAGAAGAACTGCCCTGCAGACTCTGGAACCAGCAAAAAAGAGGCTGTACTAAAGCTGGACTGCACCTACTGCTCCTTGGGCTAGCGAAGCCCTGTGCCTGCAATGTCTAACTTAGGAGAAGTCACCCCCGAGACCAACTTGAAGCAGGGACTCCAGTTGGCTGACTCCCTGTTTGCTATACAGGACCACAAATGCTGACAGAGCCTACTGGGGTGAGTTGTTAGCCCAGATCACTGGATCGCCGCTCCTCATCACCGTACAGTCCAAGAGACCAGGGCCTGATGCTCAACAGTTGCACTGTGTCTGCTGGACCCGGGAGAGTCATCGGAATATGGATTGGTCACCCACAAAGAAAGCTATTGTCAAAAGAAGAAAACCACTAAATTCGCTGTACCAGGCAACGGGTAACCCAGTGGGGTCTTGACTTCTGCTGACCCATAGAGGACTTTGAGGGACACCGACCTCTGTGGCGAGAAGGACCTCAGCGGGACTGTCACCAAGGAGTAGACCCAGGAAGACCCCCCCTCAACTGCACAGCATCTTCAACATCCTTGAGCATCATCAGCATCCTGTATCTCTTGCATCAGGACCACGCCATTGAAGTCAATGGCAAGGAGCCACTGGATCTGGACTGAAGTCTGCTTTCCTTAAGGAGGTAACTGCTGTGTTGCATCTCGCTGGTCCCTCTGACTAGTTCCCTCCTGGAGGTGGTCACCCAAAGTAAATAACTGCATACCGATCTGTATATGTTGCCTTGACAAAGTTTGTGTCAAATTTTGCGAATTTGCCAATGTTTGTTTGCAGTTAAGTGGAAAGCCCTGAATTGCCTTTTTTGTAAAATCTATATATCCAGAAACCTCCATTGGATTATTTTCGTTTTTGTGTCCATAAATTCTCAAAAATATACTCTATTATTATAAATTGGTGTCGATTTCTTGAGACACGTGTTCTCTACTTCTTGAGTTGCTTTGGTGCAGTTTAAGTGCTGTACACCTGGTCTCTGGTGTAAGCCGGACTGCTCACAGCTACCCAGGGCCGAGCTAAGGTTTAACAAACAAAGCCTAAATGGTCCTAAAGGGGTGGGTAGTGTATTACACGGCGAGGTCACACAACCACACCATATAATACACCCAGTTTCCTTACAGGGTCTATTGCTTTACGGCCAGCCCTGACAATGAGGCGTCTCAAGCATAAGCTGAAGAACTGAGGGTTTTAATCCAGTCTGGGCTCACGGCTGGTACTTATCCTACTCAAGCTGAGGTCCCATTCTACGAACAGGTCATCAAGCGATGAAGATGTTCTTCAGTGAGATTTCCCGGTCTATGGGACCCGGGAGAGCTTGCAAGATGGATGATCTGTAACCCCATGGCGACGAAGAAGCCACCACAAAGCAGGAGATGCATCGGGTTCGGCTGTGCTGAAGAGGCAGGTGGCTGGGGACGCGGGGAGGGGGTCCGTAAAAGGAGCTGTACCTCGTGTGGGTATCTTCTGGCGTGGTTTGGGTTGTATACGATTCTTCTTCTATAATAGGATTTACAACAGGTCTCGGCTTTTAGTCCACAAAGAGGGTTATACTTCCCTTTTATTCAAGTCTGGGATTTAGACTTCAATCTTCGCTTCGCTGCTCTGCAACCCTCTTTGCACTTTTCTCAGTAGCGTTTGGTGTCAATTCCACTGCATGACATCACTCCAACGAGATGCTTAACAGCGAGAAGTAGCACAAGAGTGGCGACATCACCAATAACTTTTGAAAGGAATGTAAACCTTTGGAAAAGAAAATCCATTTTTTTACATAAACAAGGCAATTTGAAAATCCAAAAAGAAATGGTAAAAATGTAACTTCAGAGGGTGCCATGTGGTCGTGCACCGTGGTTAATTGTGCTATTGTTTGGAGTGAATTAAGGGCATCCAGAAGTTCCCACTGAATACTAAAATACAGATGTTATTGGGTATTTTTGGACCTGTTACTGGTTCTTAGTAAGGTGTAATATTCTAGTAAGGATATTCCACAGATGGGCTTCCCAATCTACGCCGGAAATATTATCCTTGAACTTTGCGGTGGTTTGTGAAACCCAGCGAGCCAACGTGAGCCTGCTCGCCCGTGAGCTTTAACTTGTAGATATCAAGGGTCCAGATTATAAAAATCACTCAATGGGTGAGTTAGGGCAAGTTAAAGTCCATGCAAAACTACAACAGCCAAAGCAAGGATCTTAATCCTGGTGAGACATCACCTCTGGTCGAATGATGACCTAGCTGCCATGATCTCTACCTGCTGCTACAGTATATTAGGTTACGCACAAGACGCATCTACAAGGCCCTGTCTGGTGCTCCGCAGGAAGGGACTACTCCTCCCACCAACAGTGCCCTACGTCTGGCAAACAGACGAGAGATAGATTTCACGGAAGATCAAAGGGACATATTTTGGGTAATTGTGCAGGATGTGTTTGGCAAACCATATATCCTGGATGCTGGGGTGAACGTAGGGAACAATACGCAAAACAATGATAACCCGTTGGTAAAAATATTAAAATTGCCTCCATCGTGCCAGCATAATTTGAAGCATTATTTTGTATTTGCCTTTCCCCTGAGGACAACAATACATTTCCACTTGAATTAAAGATATCTGAAAAAAGACAACTGGAGGAAGCTTTATTTAAATGATTCCGTCACTACTGTCCTAGCACCTGGCATTACCTCTGTGGCACTTGCATTATTCCCACCCATATTCTCTTGATGATGAGCAGAGGACTTGAAAACCTTTGATGGTTGAACTTACAGAGGATTGCTTTAAAAATGCAGCATGGCAAATGAAAACCCCGGCGCTGAAAGTAAGCTGTAGGCCTGTGGAAGCTGTTGTTTGGAGTTTGACTTTTGGGGGTCGCTTGCAGCTCAGTCATGATGAATGGCAGAAAAGCGACCCGCAAGTACATGCAACGGGGTAAGGAATTGAGAAGGGATTTTGCGTTGTAGGAAGAGTCTCTTTATAAACAGGGTAGCAAGCAGTTCTGACCATCACGACGTTAGTGGGGGGTGGTCTGCTGTTTTGGTAGAGAGAGGAAAAGCGAGTTGGCGCAGTCGAAGATGGAGTTCATGGTCATACTTTCTGCATGAATGAGACTTGGGAACAAAAGTGCTTGTGGAGGAAAAGAGGATATTTTACACATCTAGAATTTGGCAGAAAAGCGGTGTTGAGGGTGTGAATGGAGTAATTGTCATCAATCCCAGAACCAACTGGTGAAGGCCTGGTGGAAGAGTCAGAAGAAGATCTGAGTCTCTTGTTCCATCTGTGACACACCCTGACCTGCAAATCATACCTCTCCTTAGAAACTGGATCTTTGTCTTATTTCTATTTCCTGCAACTTTTGGGAGCAAAAAATAAATAAAAGGCAAATTTGTATTGCAAGTTTGGAAAAAAGAAGTTGTAACTTTGCATATACAACAGTAGATGGAGAAATGTCCTCACCGTGTAACACATCAACCACCAAAAGCACGTTCAGAGTTTTCCATGAAACTCACTGATGATATTAGAAAATAAAAAGTTTCTGCCTTTATTTATTTTAAATGTCCCATAAGGAATATGCTACTTACCAGTATGCATCTGTTCTTGGCATGTAGAGCTGCAGAGTTGTACACTTAGCATAGGTCGCCATCTGGTGTTGGGCCCGGATGTTTGCAGTTTGTTTTTCTTCTTGGACCGTGCTTGGAAGTCACGAGTTTGGTGACTCCTCCTTCGGTCCGTACTGCGCATGGGCTTCGGCTCCATCCTCAGATTGTTTTTCGCCAACAGGGAAATGATGGAGCGTAGTAATAACAGTGAGAAACCCATGTGTGTTGTATCTAAATAAGATGGACTGGAACGGATACAGGTAGCCGGGGAGGCGGGTGGGCGTGTACAACTCTGCAGCTCTACATGCCAAGAACAGATGCATACTGGTAAGTAGCATATTCCGTTCGAGGCATATGAGCTGCAGATTGTACACTTAGCATAGATTATATAGCAGTACCCAACCTTAGCGGCGACCACCGGTATCCGTTGCAGCTGTTTGAAAGAGTGTTTTTAGTACAGCCTGGCCCACCCTAGCTTGCTGCTGGGAATGCACATCTACACAGTAGTGTTTTGTGAATGTGTGCGGTGTAGACCATGTGGCTGCCTTGCATATGTCATCTAAGGGTATATTCCCTAGAAAAGCCATAGAAGCCCCTAACTTTCTTGTAGAGTGGGCTTTAGGGGGAACAGATAATGTTCTCTTTGCCCTCTGATAGCAAATTTGTATGCATTTTACAATCCACCTAGCTATCCCTGATTTTGAGATGGGGTTGCCTTTATGTGGTGGAGAAAAGGAAACGAACAACTGTTTGGTCTTCCTGAAGGGTTGCGTTCTTTGTATGTAATATAGCAACGCTCTTTTCACATCTAGTGTGTGTAAGGCCCTTTCCGCAACAGATTGGGGTTGCGAAAAGAAGACAGGTAATTCCACTGATTGATTGAGGTGGAAGGGGGTAATGACTTTGGGCAGGAACTTCGGATTAGTTCGAAGTATGACCTTGCTGTGATGCATTTGTATGTAAGGTTCCTGTATGGTGAACGCTTGTATTTCACCAACCCTTCTAAGGGAAGTGATAGCTACAAGGAAAGCTGTTTTCCAGGTGAGAAATTGTAGCTCACATTTGTGCATTGGTTCGAAGGGCGGACCCATTAGTCGTGTAAGGACCAAATTTAGATTCCATACAGGGGAGGGTGGTGCCCTGGGAGGAATTACTCGTTTAAGGCCTTCCATGAAGGCTTTAATAGCGGGCACTCTGAAGAGTGACAAATGCTGTCTGTTTTGTAGATAGGCAGCGATCGCTGCTAGGTGTAGGCGTATGGATGAATACGCTAGGTTACACCTGTGAAGATGGAGCAGATAGCATATGATGTGTTGTATGGATGCATCTAGAGGGTTGATTGTATTGTTACGGCAGTACATTACAAATCTTTTCCACTTTGCGGCATAGCATGCTCTAGTGGTAGGACGTCTGGCTTCCATGATGATGTTCATGCAATCAGGGGGAAGGTTAAGGTACCCGAATTCTAAGATTTCAGGAGCCAGATCGCCAGGTTGAGCTGAGCTGGGTCCGGGTGCCTGATTTCTCCATGGTTCTGGGTTAGGAGGCATGGGGAAAGGTGCAGTTTTTGATGTGGTACCACTGATAGTTGTAGTAGCGTGGTGTACCACGGCTGTCTGGCCCACGTCGGAGCTACCAGAATGAGTGTGAGGGAGTGCTGTTGTAGTTTCCTGACCACTAATGGAATTAGTGGGAGAGGTGGAAAGGCGTATGCAAATCTGCCTGACCAGTTCATCCATATCGCATTGCCCTTGGACAATGGGTGTGGGTATCTGGCGGCGAAGCTTGGGCATTTTTTGTTTTCGTGGGTGGCGAAGAGGTCTATTTGAGGATGCCCCCACTGTTGGAAGAATGGGTGAAGAACTTGTGGATGCAGTTCCCATTCGTGTAGTTGTTGAGTCTGTCTGCTGAGCAGATCTGCTATGGTGTTTTGTACGCCTGGAACATGTTGTGCCAGGAGAAAAATGTTTTGGGGAATTGCCCATCTCCATATGCTCTGGGTTAAGCGGGAGAGCTGGGGAGAGTGTGTCCCCCCCTGTTTCTGTATATAATACATCGCAGTCATGTTGTCTGTGCGAATGAGGACTGCTTTGCCTGAAATCTGCTTTTGGAAAGATTTTAGGGCTAGAAAGATCGCCAAAAGCTCCAGATGGTTGATGTGGAGCGTTTTTTGCTGTGGCGTCCATAGACCTTGCATTGTGAGGTGTAAGAGGTGCGCTCCCCAGCCGGAGAGCGATGCGTCCGCTGTTAGAGTCACTTGGGGAACCGGGTCCAGGAACGGCCGTCCCTTGGAAAGGTTTGTGGTGTTCCACCACTGCAGAGAGTGATGTGTGCGGCCGTCCACCAACACCAGATCCGTTAGCTGACCCTGGGCCTGGTTCCACTGTTGTGCTAGGCACTCCTGAAGTGGACGCATGTGGAGTCTTGCATGGGGCACTATGAAGATGCAAGACGCCATCATCCCTATGAGCTTCATAAACACTCTTGCTGGTAGAGAGTGTTGAGGAAGGAATATTTTGCGTAAGGCTAGAATGCTTGTGATTCTGGCTGGGTTTGGATAGGCAATACCTTTTGAGGTGTCTATGGTGGCCCCGAGATATTGCTTTGTGTGAGATGGTATGAGGTGGGACTTTTGGTAGTTCACCGTGAAGCCTAGCTGATGAAGCAGTTGGATGGTGCTGTTTGTATGTTGCACGCATTGGTGGTAGGACGCGGCTTTTATGAGCCAGTCGTCTAAGTAAGGGAAGACGTGAACATGTTGACGTCTGAGGTGTGCTGCTACTACTGCTAGGCATTTGGTAAACACCCGTGGTGCAGTGGTGACCCCGAAGGGGAGAACCTTGAATTGGTAATGTTGCCCGTCCACCACGAACCTGAGGTATTTTCTGTGAGAGGGGTGTATTGGAATGTGAAAGTACGCGTCTTTCAGATCCAGTGTTGTGAGAAAGTCTCCCTGGCAGAGGAGTGGGAGGACTTGTTGTAAGGTGACCATGTGAAAGTGGTCTGAATGTATGTAGGCATTTAGAGGCCGGAGATCCAGAATGGGTCTGAGGGTCTCGTCTTTCTTTGGGATTAAGAAATATAGGGAGTAGACCCCTAGATTTCGTTGATTGTCGGGTACCTGCTCTATGGCGTGTTTCTGGAGGAGCGAGAGTACCTCTTGTTTGAGCAGTGTGGAATGCTCTTGGGACATTGGACGGTGCCTTGGTGGGATATTGGGTGGGGTAGATGTTAGCTCGAGGCAGTACCCTGACCGAATGATTTGGGTCACCCATTTGTCCGATGTTATGGACTCCCATACGTGGATAAAATCTTGTAGTCTGCCCCCGACCGGAGTGGAATGGTCTGGGGGGAGGGAAGGGGAGTCATTGTGCGGGTGGGGTGGCAGAACGGGTATTGTTGGTTTTGCCCCTGCCCTTATTGTTGTTGCCTCTGTAGCCACCTCTTTGGTTGCCCTTTGAAAAGGTATTTTGAGGAGGGGATTTGTAGGAGGTAGAGGCATTATCGGTGGAGGAGCCTCTACCTGTGGCACGAAAGGACGAGCGTCGAAAGGAACGCTTAGAGGCTTGGGTCTGGAGCGCTCCCATAGACTTCGCTGTGTCTGTATCTTTCCTCATTTTTTCGAGCGCTTCGTCTACCTTTGGGCCAAAGAGTGTTTGCTGGTCAAAGGTGTGATTAAGTATTGATGTCTGGACCTCAGGCTTGAACCCTGATATCCTGAGCCAGGCATGGCGGCGAAGCAGGACACTGGTGTTTATGGCTCTAGAAGCAGTGTCTGCTGCATCGAGGGCACACTTAATGGAGGTGTTTGTGATTAGTTTGCCCTCCTGTATCAAGTCATGAGCTTGGCGTTTGTATTTCTCTGGAAGGTGCTGCATAAGAGCCTCTAATTCATCATAGTGTGCTCTATCATATCGCGCAAGCAGTGCTTGTGTATTTGCAATGCGCCACATGTTTGCAGCCTGGTAGGCGGTGCGTTTACCAGACGCGTCCAGAAGTTTAGATTCCTTGTCTGGTGGTGGGGCATCTCCTGAGGATTGGGAGTTAGCCCGCTTTCTAGCTGTGGAGACAACTAGGGAATCTAGAGGAGCAGGGCCCTTGATGTATGCAGGGTCTGTGGGTGCCGCCTTGTACTTCTTCTCTATTTTAGGGTTTAGTACTCTGGCTCTGACAGGGTCTTTGAATACCTCTGTAGCGTGCTTGGTGACACCCTTAAGCATGGGTAAAATAGCAGTGGAACGATCTTGTAAATCAAATGTATCCAGTAGGAAGTCTTCTTCCACTGGTTCTGTGTGCATGTCCACCCCATGGTAGTGTGCTGCTCTCTGCACTAAATGGTGAAACCCTAAAGAGTCCTCTGGAGGAGACGGCCTTGATGGGTATAGGTCGTCTTGAGGTACATTGGGTACATCAGGGTTATTATAATCCTCCCATGGATCTGGGGTCCCTGGTGGGGTGGGATCCATTGGGGCGTCCCCTGGGTCATTGTCCGGGTCCCCGTCATCCGGATCTGGGGATGGGGCCGGATCGTAGTGAGGTAAAGGTGGAGGGGGTGGTGGTGGGAGGGGGGGTGGCAGTGGGGAGGGTACTCTAAGGGGAGAAGTGGCTGAGTCCCTCTTTTTGGGTGGAGGAGGAGGAGCCGGAGCCTCAAGGCGACGCTTCTTAGTAATCACAGTCAAAAGGCCAGTCTTTGGATCTCTGGACAAAGTCTTTTGTAAAGGGTCTGGTGTAAACAGAGCCAATGGCGCCGAGTCGTCTGTCGGCACCGGCGATTTCGGAACCGGAGGTTTCGATGTTCTGTGTACGCCTTGCTTTTTGGAGGTCTCCGTGTGTTTCGGCGTCGAATGCTGTTTCGGCGCCGGAGCGTCGGTGCCGACCGATTTCTGTTTGTGTTTGGTCGGCGCCGAGTGTCCAGGTTTCGGCACCGGTGGTTTCGGAGTCGAGCTGGATTTTGCAGGCTTCGGTGCCGAGTGGTGTTTATCGGCACCGGGCGTCGGCTGGCTCGATCCCGAGCTGCCGTGAGACTTTGAGTGCTTCGACACCGGGCCCGAAGGTGGGGTGATCGAGGCTTTGGTTTTGGTTTTGCCCAGGCCGGCAGGCGAGGGGGTAACCGGAGTCTCTTTGGTTTTCGGTGCGGGGCTGGGCGGGGGCATTGTACTCACGGCCCGCTGTCCTGGTGTTACGTCCTCCAGGTCGGAGTCGTCGGCCTCGGAAGCGCTGACGATGTCTTCTCCCAGTTCGGTGTGTGTCTGCCCCGAAGCTTCGGCGTCGTCTCCGAAGATGTCCGGTGGAACTGTTGAGGATGAGTGCGCCATGGTGCGTCGAGCCCTTCGATCTCGGATCGTTTTCTTCGATCGAAAAGACTTGCAGGCGGGGCAGTCTCGAGCCTCGTGTTCCGGAGAGAGGCAAAGGTTACACACCTGATGGAGGTCGGTGTGGGGAAATTTAGACCCACATTCTGGGCACTTTTTAAACGGAGTCCTTTCCATCGGCCGGGACCGGAGTCGCGGAGGGCCCGAAGGCCGGTGTCGATGTACGGGATGGAAAAAGTGCCGCTTCGAGAGATGAAGATGATGAAGGAACTCGAAGAATCGAGGATTTTCCGTCGAGGCTGGAACCGTAGAAGTTCGAAGCCGGAGCACGAAGTATCACATCCGAGCCCGATGGCGGAAAAAAACAATCTGAGGATGGAGCCGAAGCCCATGCGCAGTACGGACCGAAGGAGGAGTCACCAAACTCGTGACTTCCAAGCACGGTCCAAGAAGAAAAACAAACTGCAAACATCCGGGCCCAACACCAGATGGCGACCTATGCTAAGTGTACAATCTGCAGCTCATATGCCTCGAACATTAGGTTTTGGAAGGGTTTGGTGTGAAGACTTGTCTCTTCCTGTAATGCTGTGTCCCACCATTATGATGAAGTACGGCTTCCAAACAGCGTCACATAAAGTGTCACAGTCACAAAAGTTTTTTTTTTAAATATTGAGAGGCTAACATAATTCCACACTTTGTTATTAAACGCATACAATATCTTAAGCTGGGAATGGTCTAAAGAGATGATAATTCATAGGCAATTCTACCCATGTTACAGGAAGTGTGTGCAAGTCTTTCCACCCCCAAAGCCCTGCCCTGCTGCAGCCAGAACATGAAAGGAGTGTGGTACTCACAGAGTGGATGAGTGGTGCAGGGCAAGTGTCTTCAACCTCTTCACCACAGGATTCAACAAAAACACAGCTGGGCTGCTCGCCGCCACACCACACGCAGCGGTACTGGGGGTCGGCGGTCTGGCAACGGCTGCAGTCCGGGTGTCCCACGGAGCAGTTGTAGAGGGTGACTGCAAGAGAGTGTTCGAGTTTAGATCACAAAAGAAGACAACACCAGACGCAGAGATGGGGGTGTACGAGAAGGAGGTAGAAGTGGGTACAATACACATGCACCGTTTCCTGTTCCCTTCCAAGACCAGTGAAGACAAAGGTGGTCCAAGCGTCAAAATCAAAAACTCAGCACATATATCATTCATTAGGACACCCTTCATAGCTGGTGTATGCTTCCCTCTGACGATGGGTTAGTGCAGCAATGAGGCACATGGGGTAGACATACATCACCCTAAGTACAGACACTTCAAACCTGTGGAAATATATTAACATTTAGGTATTCAAACCATTTCTCAATAATTAAAGTCAGCCAACAAACACTGATGATGAAAACGCATGATTTCCCAATGGTTCAGTCTCCCCTCTGCCCACATTCAGCACCGCCCATCTTTTTTCAGGACTCTGCATTCACCACTCCCCGAACAGACAGTCTCCGCAGGCCATACGCAGCCTCCAGCACCCGCCCTGTACAGCGTTCACTCTAGGCCCACCTCTTACCTACATCCACCCGCTACCACGCTGTGCACAACTAGCCCTCACTCATCTGCTCAAAGCACCTTCCCATCCCTCCTCCTATTCCTGGCTGCCCTCTGTACTCACATGCTCAGAGTCCACCATGCCTCATGGTCTCTGCCTCACCCTATTCTCAACTTTTATTGATCTATCTATGCCCCACATACCTGCACAGAGCTCACTCCCAACTTCCGCTTCCAGACTCAGACTGAGATCCCTACTCCTTTGTTGAAGTCCAACCCCCCCCTTCTGTCTTGGCCCATCCTCCACACCTTCACACGGCCGAGTCATCCTTCCCACAAAACCCAATGTCCTTTCCACTAATTGTCCATCTTCCCTCCGTTCAAACCCAGTTTCCAACCTTCCACCTGTTCCTAGACCCCACACCTCTCCAGTCAAGACCTGCCTCCTGCACCTCCGTTCAAGTCCAACTTCCACCCACTGATACAATGCCAGCTTCCCTCTCTCCCCAAAAGGACAGTTACCACCCACTGGCCCAATGCCAGTTTCCACTCACTGGTTCAATGCAAGCCTCCAACCACTGGTTCAATGCCAGCTGCCAACTACTGACACAAGGCCAGCTTCTATCCCTCCACCAAGGGCCAGCTTCCACCCAACTGGCCCAATTCCAGCTTCACTCCCTCCACCGAAGACCAGCTACCACCCACTGGTCCAATGCCAGCTTCCACCCACTGGCCTGATGCCTGCTTCCCTCCCTCAACAGAAGGGAAGCTTCCACCCGCTGGCCCAATGCCCACTTCCCTCCCTCCACCGAAGGGCAGCTTCCACCCACTGGTTCAATGTCAGCTTCCACCCACAGGTCCAATGCCAGCTTCCCTCTCTCCACCAATGGCCAGTTACCACCCACTGGCCCAATGCCAGTTTCCACTCACTGGTTCAATGCCAGCTTCCAACCACTGGTTCAATGCCAGCTTCCAACCACTGGTTCAATGCCAGCTTCTATCCCTTCACCGAAGGCCAGTTTCCACCCACTGGCCCAATTACAGCTTCCCTCCCTCCACCAAAGGCCAGTTTCCACCCACTGGCCCAATGCCAGCTTTCATTCACTGGCCCGATGCCAACTTCCCTCCCTCCCACCGAAGGGCAGCTTCCACCCACTGGTCCAATGCCAGCTTCCACCCATTGACTCGATGCCGGCTTCCTCCCTCCACGAAGGCCAGTTTTCACCCAATGGCAGTTGCCACTCACTGGTTCAATGCCAATTTCCAACCGCTGGTTCAATGCCAGCTTCCACCTCTCCACCAAAGGCCAGTTTCCACTCACTGGTCCAAAACCAGCTTCCACCTACTGGTCCAATGCCAGCTTTCATTCCTCCACCGAAGGACAACATCCACCCACAGGTCCAATGCCAGCTTCCACCCACTGGTCCAATGCCAGCTTCCATCCCTCCCCCCGAAGGCCAACATCCACCCACAGGTCCAATGCCGGCTTCCACCCACTGGTACAATGCCAGCTTCCAACCTTCTGCTGAAGGCCAGCTTCCACACACTGACCCGATACCAGCGCCCACCCCTCTGTCTCGGTGTGTAAGAGAGTTTTACATTCTAGTAATGATAATGGCAATCTTGAGATGGTGGCCTCAACACAAACCAAGTCTCTGGTGGCCTATGTACTGAAGCCGGCAAGTCCTCATTGACATGTACAAGCCTGAAAGATCCTATGGTTTGGAAGTGGAACAGTGACAAAGGATTGTGCAAAATAGTGAATAGTGACAGATCCTTCTTCCACAACTGAGCAGGCACAGCAGGAAGGGCATCATATGCTGAAGTCCTGGAGCTTTGGCAATGAGCTGTTGGGTAGAATACACAACGCTGGGCTCCTAAGATTGACAAAGCCTCCCAGAGGATGGCCATGCTGGTGGAGTACAGTACGAGTTCCACCCTCCAAACCGCGGTGAAAGGTTTAGAGGGCATGAACTTTACCTGTGTTTGTTGCGCGTGACACTTCAGGGATCTGGTACTGCTTGGGTAATGTGCAGACTCCTAGTCCTATCCTGTGCAGAGCTAGGACAATCCTGGACCACGGCTGCTAGTTCCACTGCACCTGGAAGGCTACAGGGCCCCCCTGGACCAGGATGGCCTGAGGTTTCTCACTGCTGAGGCCTTGCTTGGCCTCACACTGGCGTTGCTTGCCTAGTTCGCTTGTGTGGTGGGACACTAGGTCGGCACTAGACCAGGGCATGGTGATTCAGAGCCAGAACAATGACCCAAGGTCCTGACCGGCTCGCTGGACCTCGGCTGGCCGAGCTGCTTCACGTCTTGGACTTGGATTGACCTCTGCACCAAGCACAAGCCTGGCTGTCAGGGTTACAAGCAGAACATCGCTTTAGGACAACTGGTGTTGTCCAGAATGATCGATGACCTGGCCTGCTCATGACGTGTTATGGTAGAGCCTGTGTCTATACACGAAGAGGTGCATAAGGGAGCACCCGCAGGATTCCCACATTACATGTACTGAACAATAACTACATCCCTGCAGAAGCTTTCAGTAGAAATTAACAACACCTGTATTGAAAAAAAACATAACAATAAAGGGTTTAAGGGTCAACTACCATGGCATTTTCAGGGTATAAATTGTCCTTTAAAGATTCTTAATTAAAGTCCTCTTGTGGTGTGGACAAATGTGAATGTGCAAGTTCTCTTGATGGAACTGCTTCTAGCTTGGTTGGCTTTCCTTTGACCACTGAAAGGCCACGTTTACACCTGAGGAGTGGTCCAATGGACCGCCAGGTCAGTGGAGGCTAGGGCTCCTGAGCCCCAGTGGAGGACTTCTCGCCCGATTTGTAGATCTCCCCCGTCTGGTGGTGGATTCCTAAAGCCTGCAGAGCACAAACAGGGCGGCAGCTTCTCTGAAGGCACAGGAGTCTGTCGAGAAGGCACCATGGCATTCTTGCACCACCTGCAAACCTTTTGGTTCTACACCAACAACCCCTAAAAGTGGTACAACAACAAAAAAGAACTGTCCTTACTGTTGGGAGTGTTCTCCTGCACACGAGGGCCACTGAATGACTTCATTCATTCAATGTGTTGCATTCATCTTATGGTGGAGAAATCGAGAGGGTCGCCCATCTAATCTTTAAGATGCCGAAGGATTTTCATATTTTAAAACCCTGCTTACAGATTTGAGAATGTGGAAGCAGCAAGAGTCCCTGCGAGGGACACAATAGACATCCTCGCAAATAGGGAGTTGAAAATGTGTTGAAAATGTTGCTCTCAAGTTGTTCCATGGCAGCTTGAGTAGTTCACGCAGCACGCTTCTTTATTTGTATTGTTCGGTTTGTGTTTGCGCAGGACCGGATGGACAGGGGAAGGTTCTCATTGCCTCAATATGAATGAATACTTCCCTCATCCAGTGATTGGGAAGTGGAATTCTTCTCTGCACTATTAAGGCGGATAAGGGGACAGACATGATCCAAGTCATTTTCCCAAGTTCACACAATTTGATCGAATGTGGAAGCAGAGATTTAAGTCTGCTCTCTAGATTTTGAAGTCTGCTACACACTATGTCCTCCTGTTTAACCCTCCCAGGAAACATTTAATGCTATCCCTTCACCTTCCACCCTCCTTGGACTATTTGGAACATTCTGTGAATGGACAGAAGGATGGCATCAAGCGGTCACTATAACACTTTATTTTATATCTTTGGTGGAAGTTGCTTTTCCTTTAGTTAGTTAATTCAAAATAAAAGTAACAGCTATTGCATGTTTTAAGCCTGGCAGAATTGAGGAAAGAAAATCAGAAAAAACGTGTTCACTAAATCATTGTTTGATTTAAATATATACATGTTGGGGGCAGTGGTCTTTCTCAAATGGTAGGAAACGAGGGTGTTATGTACTTGACTCACTAAATGCTCACTTTACACTAACTGAGGAAGGTGGACCTGAAGGGTGTAATGAAATCCCTGCTGCTGGAAGAATCCTATGTTTCACCTATGGAGTCAGGTCAAACCACCACCGCCTACCACAGGGCGCTTCTGAGCAGAGCGGCATCGCACAGCATCTTACAGTTGTGTTGTGGTCTCCACTATGCGTGTTATACCAAGCAGTAAATTCTGGCTGACCTTCAGTGACCTCTCCCAATAACTCCCCTACTCAAAACTCGGAGTGGGGCATATCTCTACCACCCTGCATGGGTCCTATAACCTTGCCTCTGCCATGGGTCAGCATCTACCCTCCTCCACCCAAGCATGGCATCCAGCGCTCTATCCAAGCTCTGCCCCAACACTTTGTTCGTGCCCAGCCGCATGTTGATCTAAAGCCATCCAATCTCTTTCATCCCAGGTCCAGCCACCACATCTCTCTACGCAGTCACTGTCCTGTGGGCAGGTTACATACCATGTAGATCCTCTGTGCTGTCCACTCTGAGCTCCTGCTGCCGCTGAACATACACCACAGCATTAAACTCTGGTTGGGGTGCCGAGTAGCTGTACTGCAACAAGAACGGAACGTTAGGGGGTGATGGGGAAAGATGCAACAAGAATAGGGCATCAGTAGGGAGGCGACGAGACAAGATGCACCTATAACAACTTGAACAATCGGTAGGAGTGGGTCGGCAAAGAGGTGTCTACTAGAACAAGAACAGGACAGTAGTAGGTGACGGAAAGAGACATAGCTACCACAACAAGACCATGACATTAGAAGGGAGGTCATGGGGAAAGAAGCAGCAACTACAGCAAGAACAAACATTAGCAGAGAGGTGATAAAGAGAAGCATCTAAAGCAAGAAGAAGAGGACATTAGTAGGGTGACCAGAAGAGTGGGATCTGCTACAACAAGAACACAATGCCTGGAAAGGATGGGAAAAGAGAATCTATCACAAGAACTGGAGAATTTCAATCTTTAGTAAAGTGCTTTGACTCCTTTTGATGAATGAAGATTCAGTGTAGAAAACACAGGAGCTGGGCATTGCGAACTGCTCACGAAAGATCGCATTCACGAAGGGAGGCTAGTGACTGAATGAACAATCCCACCCATGAAGCATGCCACAGTCAGTATGGGAGAGATGAAGCACATGCCCTGAGCTGTTGTTACCTGGTGCAGCTGGCAGGTGATGTAATATCTGGACCGGTCGTTCATGTCCACATCTACGAAGGCATCCATGACAACGTTACGGCCCTCCAAGATCATGACACACTCGTAGTCCCACTGCTCATCCTGAAGAGCAGAAGATGAGAACCAATAGCATCAGAAACAGCAAACGAGCTACCAGCCAATCATGCGCACTAGAGAGCAGGCGCATCAGTCCCCAGGCCCCGCCCACTATAAATGCTTCCCCTTGAAACACTCATCTCTGAAAAAAGGTGATTAGTGAAGAGAGAGGCGCCTTGGGTGATGTGGAAATCCCCTCATCACTTCACAGAGACATGGGGTTAAGGGTTCTTCGGATTATAAATACTGGGGAGATTCTCGCAGATCGAAAGGAGGAACATGCCAAATCCTGTGACCTAGGTAGGCACAGTGTCTACCTCCTCTACAGGAGAGATATGCTCTCTGGCCTGGAGAGAAATTACGAAATATTGTCACAGGTGAGGGTGGAGCTGCACAACATGTGAAAGAGCTTTCAATTATGCCTTTATGCACCACTTTATAGGTTGCATATCGCACACGGTACTTCACTGTCTGCTCAATCTGGAATTATCCTCAAGTGCCCTACATAGTTGGACTCCTCCAATCAGACTGGGATGCACTCTACGAAAATTTAGCTTCATCTGTGGACTCCTCCATAAGTCACACCTCTCACCAAATATCAGCATTGCCCCTCTGCGAAGCATTCTGTAGTCAAAAACAGAGGTGTCACTGTGAGCAGTCACAAATGAGAGACGACATCTAGGGAACATCATTAGACAGCCAAAAGAATGAGCTCTTACTCCTCAGTGATTAAGGTTCCTCACCTCTTCCGGGTCGGGGAGCCTGTGAGGGTTACGCATAACACTAGAACAGAAACGTGTCCTCTTTGACAATGAACTCTCCCACAAGTGAAGACAATCAACAAAGAAGCCTTTGTCTCCTGCGCTTGTAACCCTTTTTCGGCTCTTCTCACTTTTGTGTTTCCGTTTCTGAGAATTTGCAATGGGTTATACATGGGTATACCAAAAAGGGATCCCTTCAAATGCCCCCCAACTCCTAGCAAAGGACTAGATTAGTCTTGACGTGGAGGGACCACACTCTCCCACTACTGATCAACAAAAGCCACAGTTCAAGGCTTTATGAAATCCACAACACTCTACATGGTTGGTCTCTCGGTTACTCAATCAAGTTAGTCAAGTTATTAGCCTGCCAGACTCAGCCAACTTGAACCGACTGCCCACTTGATTATCCAGGCTTCAAGGATTTGATAGCAAAATTCTTCAAGTACAGGGATGCCCCCTAAAAAGTCTCCTATACAAACCCCGGAGAGACTTCTTAAGGACAGGAGCGTCGTTAATGCACCTTGCTTATGCTCGGCCAACCGTGTGCTGACATTCGCCTAAGTGCAGAATCTCTCGACAAATACCCACTAACTGCTATCACCCATCAGCCAGTTGGGTCCTAGTGACCAACCAACTTTGCTTGGTAACTACATGCAGAGGCAGCCAAAATTACTCAGGGCTTACATTAACTACTGAAAACTACTCCAGTTACTCATAAATGTAAGGAAACAGCTACATCAAAAGGATTCACAACATACACTCTACTTCTGACTGGCCCAATCGAACTACTCAAAGGCTTCATGACCACGCTTTGCGGCTAAAACCGCTACATGTGCCCAAGTAACCCCCCAAAGCACTCAGAGGCTGCAGAAAAGAGGGTGGCAGCACTTTGAACCCCCCTACTAAATAAAAAGAAACAAGGGGCGAAATCCCAGATGAATACCTGGAAGAGATGGAAGTTTTTTCCCACCAGAGTGATCTTCCGCTCGACATTGACGGGCAGCAGAGAGGAGCCCTGGATGCTTTGCACACAAGGACAGGCACTCGGCCCCCAGACAAACTCTTCTTCATTCTGCAAAAACACAAAACAAAATAAAACATGGCACCCCTGCTGCCACGAAGACAACGCTTACACTTACCATTGATGGACTGCACCCAGCACGAGTGCAGCATCAGGACGGGAACCCATGATCTACAGGATGCCCTCAGCTCTTTGCTTCAGGCACACAACCCGCTGAGCCTTTTAGTAACAGCAAAGTTCTCTGTATCTAGTACAGGCGCAGAATTACAATTTCTAAAGTACTTATCCTAAACACAACCTCTCTTGACAGCTTCTTTCACTGCAACTGACCAGCTCATCGCTCACTCACTCAAAGTGGAACTTTAAATGTATTTACAACTGGAACTTTCAAAACATCTGTAATGAAAGCAAGTCACCAGATGGACCTCCATCTGTGTGAGCATCCGGCCTCCGAGACAAGGTGGATTCCAGTATGTGATATCCAGCATTGTGTAGGGCTGCTTTCAACAACTACGATTCAAGCACTACAAGCTTATCCCTACATGGTCCTACCTTCTCTTTGGTGCAGCAAGACTTTCTAGGCCTTCACGGCACCCACAGAATGAACACACTGCCATCTTCCTGGACTCTGGCTGTCTTATAGTTCACTTAGAACTCCTTGTTTTACTACAGGTGCCGGACCTTGGGAAGGCCACGGAAACGTCACCTGCCATTCAGACAAGCAATTGCGGCCAACTTACCAGCTCAATGAAACCAGCGGAATCATCCTGATAATCATATATGGAGGACAGGATTCTGGGAAAGGTAGACGAAACTCCATCTAGTTCGCCATCGCCCGAGAGGATTGTTGAAGTCGAGAAAGGAAACGTGTCGTTCTCGATTGACAGCGAGTCAGTCCAGTCCTCTTTTGTGTCCGGGTCTCCTTGGACCACCCAGTCGATAATGGTTGGGGGCACCTCTGTAGCAGTCAGTTGAACATCGAGGTCTTCTGGGAGTTCAGATATGGAAGGAGCACTGGGAGTCTGATTCGTGGAGGGAAGTGTTGGCACAGAAGACGTGGTTTCCTCTTGTGCTGGTAGGAACGTGACGGAAGGCCCAGTGTCACCGTCCTCGTCTGTGGGAGTGGTAAAGGCAGGAACAAGTGGCTGCACAGTGCTCAAAACAGGTGTGGTGAGTGGTACGGTGGATCCGAACACGTCCACAGTTGTTGGCTCTGCTGTGAGGGGCATCACCTCATCTGTGGTTATAGAATCATGTGTTACAATCACCACAACCTGTGTTGTAGGCTCTTCATAGGATGTTGTAGGTCCTTCTGTAGGAGGAAGTGTGGTCTCCTTTGGAGTTACAGTAGGGGAGGTTGGAAGAGGTTGAATTGTCGTGGTCATCGGTGCCTGACTTGGTGTTTCCAACGGAGGCTCTGTTGTCACAACAGTGATCCTGGGAGCCGTGGTTGGAGTAGGCACAGTGGTGCTGGGTGTGGTTGCAACTGTAGTAGCATCGGTGATGGCAGTTGTGCTTGAAGATGTAGTAGGCACAACCACTGGGACAGTAGGAGAGCCAGGGGTCACAGGAGGTTCAGTGGAGGAGAGCACTGTGGTGGGGAGTGTGCCAGAAGAGACCACTGGAGGAAAAGACGTGCTTGAGACTGGCACCTGGACCTAGAAGGAGAAGGACAGAAGGCGTTAATGTGGTCAATGGTGGACTTTAAAGAGAAGACAGGGTGGGGCAACAGGAGAAGAACCTTGCATCCAGCAACAGGTAAAAGCTATAATGGAGAATGCGACAGTGAAGGGGGAGTAGAATGCGCGAGTTTGAAGGGTGAAAGAGAAAGAAGAGCGAGATAAAAGGAACAAAGAGAGGGAGTGAGGCAACATGGAATGGAATAGGAAGTAGTGCCTGCTTACCACCAGGAGAGGATGAGTACTCCCAGTTCACTCCATACTTCACTGTCACTTACCTGTGGCAACATCATGACCTGGACATGTGGGTTATGAAGAGAACACATACTTTGTAAAGCTTGGCACACGTGGGTGCTAGTGAATTTGTTATGGCTGCGTGAAGAGATCCCGAGCGGCCAGTCCTAGCGTCCCTACTGCCACCAAATCAGGTGCAGTGAGAATACACCTGAGCAGGTCTGTTTCGATGTGTGTTTTAGAGTGGAAAGGTATACCGGCTCTCAAATAGCTAGACTGGTATCCTGACGCTGGTCAGCACAGTCAGCACCTTTGACTGACCAAAACTTGGAAAGAACCACACTTAAGGGGCGTTATTAGAGTAAAGATGGCGTGGAAGGGAGCAGAGGCGGGTGTTGCCCTTCATGTAGAAATGAGAGGCATGGGGTGAATAACCTGTCCTGATAAATGGAGAGCCATGTCAATAATCGATGACGTACTCACAGAGTGATGAAAGGAAGGAAACTTATGAAGCATGTGGCAGTCGTATGGTCACCGGTTTTTCCTCATGATAAACCAAGCAGTAGTGTCCTGGGATAATCGGAGATAGTGGGTGAATAGATAAACTGACCCCCCAAATAATGGGTTTACCATGACCTATGCATGAGGAAAGTGTACCAGTGATGGCGTAGATAGGCAACGCTGAAGGACTTAAAGGCAGGATTTTAAGTAGGTCATTTAATTGGTAAAACAACAGTAGTTGGTCACTGTATTGATCGGCAGAATCTTCAATAGTTTTTCACAGATTTTAACATCAGACTGTTCACCACCACAGAGGGTGCCGGGCAGTTTATTGTAGGAGTTTTGTCAGGCGTGGACGTATGGTCATTTCAGATCACTGGCCGCAGGTGAAGTCCCTCTCCATGGTATTAATACGTTACAGAGACTCAAACTTGCTAAAGAGAAATGGATGAAGAAATAATTGTGTCCATCGATTATCATAATTTTGTTGGTGTTAAACTTGACCCAATCAGCAATAGTGTGGCCTCCGATGCCCATAATAGACCACCAACAGTGGCCATTTGTAATATCGTTATTTTGACCTCATGACTCAAAAGTTCAACTTGCTCTAAAGATGCCAACCTCCCCTCCACACAAGAACAGGATCTCCTGCATTTTGACAGAAGAACTGAAGATAAAATCTCCTCCCACCCGATAAGATGAAACCTAGATAGTAGCTTCAAAGCTCAGGCGTAGCCAGACCTAGACCCCCAGTCCTGTAGGGCATCCATGCTTGCGCATGCCACAAGTAGGTACTCCTGGCCTGGATGCCAACCCTGGCTTTGCTGCATGAGCGCCTCTGCGTAACTTTGTCTGTCTTCACAAGTTATGAAAACTCTGGCAGGTGCATTGGGCCTGCAGGTGAGTACTCAGTGAACTCCCTTTAGTCTGTGTTTGACTTCCTGCCGCTACATAATCTAGGAGTGTCCTATTGGGAAAGACAAGGAAACATCAAGTGTCTGCACTGACACCCTCCCACAGAGGGGGGAGCAGATTACTGCACCTGGACAGACCACCTATCAAGTGATTGACTATCGAAAATAATATCGCTTCTTAGGTCACTTTCGGTGACTGGTGTCTGTCGAGTAAGCAATATTTTCCCCTTTTTTTGTATTTTTTATATACAAATGAAAGGTAGACTTCATTGCCATGAGCGCTCTTCCACATTCTACCTCTTCACAATCCTCCCAAAGTTATTCCCCTTGGGTTTTCCCTCAGAAAACACGACATTGAGATGATAAATAGCGCATCAAAATACTTGTTTACTACTGATTACAAAAATAATTAGAAGAAACATTGGAACCGTTGGTTGAAATTTTTAAATGCTTATTATAACTCTTTCCAAAGTTGGTACTGTCAATTAAATAGATGTTATTTATAGGCTTTTAAAAGCCGAGATGTTTTTGACAGACTCTACAATTTGTGAGAAACAGTCTAAAAAGAAGGAATTGTTAATGTTAACGTTATGGCAGCAATTAGCTTTCAAATCATTGTTATTGTTAACTTTATAAGGGGTTAAACTATAAGCTAAAAATTCTTCTTGGGTTGCAAACAACTTAGAGGTTATAAATTAAATATGAATATATATATATATAACTACAAACAAGGTTGGGGGGATTTTCAATTATAAATAACCCTTGTGTTAAAGATACATTTCTAATTTCAATAATGAATTAGAATAAGGAAAGTTTCACTTGCCCTCTAAGCACCTGCTCGTGGCGTGTAGTGCTGCAGATTCACATGCTGTGCACACTCCTGCCAGCTAGTGTTAGGCTCGGACGTGTGCAACTTTGTGTGAATAAGTCTTTTCGAGTCACGAGGTGTGGTGACTCCACCTATCGTACGCAATGAGCCTGGGCATCGGCTCCATAGTCGGATTCTTTTTCCCGCCTTGAGAGCAAAGATGTAGATGGAGCATTGAGATACAGAAGAGGCGACCATGGGAGGTAAATAATAAAGGTAAGAGTATCTGCAATTGACCCCAGGCGGCTGGGGAGGAGGGTGGACGCATATGAATCTACAGCACTCCATGCCACAAACAGATGCGTACAGAGTAAGTAACATTTTACGTTTGTGGCATGTGTTGCTGTGACTGCACATGCTATGCATAGACTGTAAAGCAGTCCTCCCCAAAAGCAGTGCTTAGCCCGAGGATGGCGCAGAAGATTGAAACGCTGTGCATAAGACCGTCTGACCAACTCTAGCTTGTTGTCTAGCCAGGACATTCACACAGTAATGTTTAGTAAAAGTGTGAGGAGTGGCTCAAGTAGCTGCTTTACTGTATCAGCTAGTGGTATATTCCCTACGGACGTCTTAGAAGCACCTTTTTCTGCGAGTAGAATGGGGTCTGGGAGGAACAGTTAACTTTAGAATAACAAGAGTTAATACACTTGACAAGCCAACAAGTAATCCCTGCTTTGGAAATGGCACACTCCTTGTGTGGCGTTCGAGTAGGACTTGAAGAGACGGGTCTTACGAAAGGGTTTTGTTCTATCCATATAACACATTAATGCCCTTTCGACATCCGGTGTATCCAATGCACACTCTGCTACAGAATCTGAATATGGAAGGAAAACTGGCAACTCAATTGTTTGAGTTGAAAACTGGAAACCACATTGGGGGGGGGGGGGGCATTTTGGGTTGGTTCTGAGGAACACCCTATCTAGATTGACCTGAAAAAGACTCCTCTAAGTTGAGGGCAAGTACCTCACTGACTCGCCTACGGGAAGTAACGGCTACAAAGACGGCTACCTTCCATGAAAGAAACAGAAGCGCACACAAGTAAACGGGCTCAAAAGGAGGACCCATGAGCCTAATTACGACGATGTTGAGATTCCATACTGGGGCGTCCAGGGCAGAAGAAACCTCTTAAGCTCTTCTATTAAGGTTTTAATGACTGGTGCCCTGAAGAAGGAAGTGTGCTGCCTGTTTTGTAGGTAAGCAGTCACAGCAGCAAACTGTAACTGAATGGAGGTGTCGGCAAGGCCTCACTATTGAAGGTGAAGGAGGTAATAGACAATGTCTTGTACCAACAGTGTAAGAGGACTGATGTATTTTGGATGGCAATAGTGCATAAAACACTTCCATTTGGCACGTAGCAGACCCTGGTAGTGAACATGCGTGCTTCACAAAGAATGGACATACATTCTTCCGGTAGTTTGACATAACCAAACTCTATGACCTCAGGAGCCAGATCACAAGATTAATTGAGCCACTGAGGATTGGGGTGCTAGAGGTCCGTGGTTTCGCGTGAGAAAGCCTGGCCAGTTGTGAAGCTTCTCATAAGGAACTAGAGAAAGTTCCGGCAGAGTGGAGTACCAAGGCTGGCGTGCCCTGGTTGGGTTTACTAGGATGAGGGTAAAGGATGTTTGCCTCAGCATGTGAACTATGAATGGTAGAAGTGGGAGAGGCAGAAAAGCATTGGTAAATATCCCTGACCAATTCATCCATAATGCATTGCCCATGGACCGCGGCTGTGGTAACCTGGAAGTTAAGTTTGGGCATTTAGCGTTTTTGGCAGTGGCAAACAGGTCTATGAGAGGAAACTCAGAACTGCCAGAAGTAAATGAGTAGGCTCTGGCGGTGGAGTTTCTATTTGTTGACTTGTTGATAGGTCCTGCTGAGCAGGTCGGCCAAGTCGTGGTCAAGACCCGTAAGTGAACTGTTTGACCGAAAGCACCTTGTGATGCATTGCCCACCTCCAGATGCTCTGCACTAGAGAAGACAGCTGACGCGAGTGCGTGCCCCCTTACTTTTGTAGATAAAGCATGGTCGTAGTGTTGTTCGTGCAGACTAAAATGACCTTGTGAATGAGTGGAAGGAATGCTCAAAGAGAAAAACGAATAGCCAGCAACTCCCGGTGGTTGATGTGGAGACCCTAGAGGGCTGGATTGTGTGATCTTGCAGATGTGCTCCCCATCCAGCGAGCCAAGTGTCCGTGGCGACGGTCTCCTGCGGAACTGGGTGTAGAAAGGACCGTCCCTGCAACAGATTGCTGGCACTCCACCACTGCATAGAACTATGGGTGTGGCCCCAAATCAACACTAGATCCTCGCATGGACCCTCCGCCTGAGACCACTGTGCTGCTAGGCACTGTTTTAAGGGACGCATGTGTAACCTTGCGTGATTAACTATTCCCATGCAGGACACCATCAGGCCTAACAAACGCACTTCTGTCCTCACCATTATCTGAAGATCTGGCTGAAAAAGGAAAGACTTGGGGACGTCTTCCTCACCCTTAAGTCTAGAGTAGGCTCGAGGAAGGGTTGTACCTGGAGTTTGCTGAAAGTGAGATTTGGCTATATTTAGCGTGAAGCTCAACTTGCGAAGGTCTATGGTTGTCTGCTGTCTGGCGCTCTTGGTCAACCAGTCGGCGGGGTATGAGAACACATGGATGCCACTCCGCCCGAGTTGAGCGGCTACCTGGCTAGACACTTAGTGAAGACTCTGGGGGCTGTTGTGACCATGAAAGGCACCAATTTGAACTATTAATGTTGTCCACTCACCACAAATTGCAGGAATCCTCGATGGGCTAGGTGGATTGGAATTTGGAAGTAGGCTTCCTTCAAGTCAAGGATGGTCATGAAGTCGTCTTGCCACAACAGAGGAATGACATCCTGAAGTGTGACCATGTGGAAACGTTCTGACAGGATGTACTTATTGAGGGGCCGGAGGTGGAGTTTTGGCCTGAGGGACCCAACTTTCTTTGGAATGAGAAAGTACAGGGAATACGCCCCTTTGCTGCGATGTAGTGGCGGCACCGGCTCTATGGACCCTTTGGCAAGTAGTGTGAGCATCTCTTGTTGGAAAAGATACTGGTGATCTGTGGACATTCTGTGTGCATGTGGGGGGGAATGTTGGGTGGTGTTTGGGTGAGCTTTAAATAATACCCAACATGTATGATGTCTAGAACCCAGTGGTCAGAGGTAATTGCCTCCCAGTGAGTCAGAAACCCCTGTAACCTCCCCCTGACAGGTGTTGGGTGGTTGGGAGAGAGGAGGAGAGTCACTGTTTTGGGGCAGTGGCTCCTGTAGGAGCTACCCCCTTGCGTCTACCCTTGCCATTGCCCCAATGCCTTCCCCTGAAGTGACCCTGTGAAGGGGGCTGCTGCTGTTGTCTGGTCTTTGAAGACGCCCCCAGCAGGATCGAGCATGCCTTTCAACACAAATACTGGAGGGACCTCTGAGTGGAGGAGAGGGGTTCCAGCAGGAAATCCTCTTCCTCAGGATGAAGATGCAGCTCACCCCTATGGAAAGCAGCCGCCCTGTGTAGGACCTCATGGTAGGAGGTGGTATCGTCACGGGGAGAGGGTTTGGCGTGCTATAAATCTAGATCGGTGTATGCTGGGGGGGGGGGGGGGGGGTGGGTGTCGGCCTGATAGTCATCCCAAGGGTCAGGAGCCTGAGTATCATAAGGGGGATAATAGGGAGACCCAGGACTGTCCCAAACCCCTGAACATGGAGAGCTGTGTTGCAATTGTGAGTGAGGGTCCCCAGGCAGGGGGGTAGAAATAGGAGGTGATGGAGGAGGAGAAGGAGGCCCGGGAGGGCCAGGCAGCCGTGGAGCGGTGCCTCTGTCCTGGTGCCAAGGCTTTTTGGACAGCGGCTCCAATGGAAAGTTGAGGGCCTCTTTGATAGTTAGTCTCCTCTTGTGGGGGCTCCTTGGGTGGTGGCTGGATGCAGATCTTCTGCTGGCTGGCATCGAGACTCTGCAGGATGGGCTTGTCAAACTCCTCCGAAGATGGTCTGGATGGAGCCGAAGAGGGTCGGCATCCAGAATATCTGAAGTGGGTTTTGGTTACGAAGCTTTAGACTTCGAATGTGGCCGAGCAAGCGTCTGCCGATCCTGTGCCAAAGCAGTGTTCGACGTCAAGGGGCGAGGCTTCGAGGGAGACTTTGGTGCCAATGGTTGGGAGGGTGTCAGGTTCGGCTTGGTAGTTCGGTGCAACTATGGCCATGAGGCAGTGGGGCCCAGAGCCATTTGAAGAGGGATGAGAGATCAATATTGGTGTCTCAGAAGGATGGGTGGTAGAGGTACTAACTGCAGTTTTTGGCAACAGGTGTTGGGCTGGTTGAGGCCCTTCAGCTTCGATGTCTGACTTGGAGGTGGTCTTCGACATGAATGCCTCTTCGATCTTCGATGATGATCTCCAGAGTGAGCTTCTCTCCTTGGTGCTACTTCTTTGAAGCCGATGCAATGAGATTTGCGGAACGGTTCTGAAGGGTCATTTTGACATACCACACAGGATCCCTCTCAGTGGTCGAGAAAAAGGCACAGGTTACAAACTTTGAGCAAGTCTGCCCTGGGATACCTGGCATGGCAAGATCAGATCAGCAGAACAGAAAAGGAGTCTTTTCCATTACGTGGACATTCTCGACTGTCAAAGGTGATGGGAGTCAAAGGGGCAGAGCCCCACCGCTGAGAATTCGTTGAGCATGAAGAAATGGCATCGAAGTAATACCAGGTGGTAGACCGAAGAAAAGTGGGATTCTTTGGCCCTATGAGGAACGGTGCTGAAGGCTCGGCGAGAACACACGGTGGTGTCAAATCAGAGCTCCAATATACATGTCTGGACCTGACGGCAGAGAAATACAAGTTGCACACGTCCAAGCCCAACACTAGATGGCAGGAGTATGCACAGCATGTGTATCTACAGCTACACATGCCACAGACATATAATTTCTTATAAAAAAAATACCTTTACTCAAAAATTAAATTCTACTGGAGAACAACAAGGTATACATGTCAAGTGCATATAAAAAACCATGTACACAGAGAAAAAAAAAGAACAGGAAATGTACTACAGTCTCCCTAAATAACATCAATTGAGTAAGAGGTTCAACCATTTTTACCTTGTGGATTCCCTACAGGAAGAGTGAAGAATTAACTCTTTTCTACTGGAATCCATCCTCGGAAAAGAAAACCTCACATTTTCATCCAAATCCTAAACAAAGTTGCTTGAATCAACTGATCTGGTTTCAAGCTTGCCGCGAGTACCCACAGAGCTAATTTCTAATAGAGCAACCTGTTCCCCGAGTCAGTTAATAAAGTTTAGATCTAGTCCCAACCTAAGCGGGCACAAGACTGCTCAGATGTGAAAGTAAAATCATCATCATCCAAGCACCCTACTCTTGAGAGAGTAGGCCATTAAGGAAAATTCTTTGTCCAGCTACAGGCAAGAGATGGGTTTGTTGAGCTTAAAGGGAAGCAGCAGCCAAGGCAGAGATGCTCAGAGAGAGGGATTAACCAATTCATAGGATGATAAATTTGGGGAACTCGTGGTGAGGCACCAAGGAACTTGGGGATGAAGTCTGGAGGACTAGTGGTGAGGCAGCAAGGAACTTGGGGATGAAGTCTGGAGGACTAGTGGTGAGGAACCAAGGACGCTGGGGATGAAGTCTGGAGGACTAGTGGTGAGGCACCAAGGAACTTGGGGATGAAGTATGGAGGACTAGTGGTGAGGAACCAAGGACGCTGGGGATGAAGTCTGGAGGACTAGTGGCGAGGCACCAAGGAACTTGGGGATGAAGTATGGAGGACTAGTGGTGAGGAACCAAGGACGCTGGGTTGAAGTCTGGAGGACTAGTGGTGAGGAACCAAGGAGATTGGGAATGACGTCTGGAGAACTAGTGGTGAGGAACCAAGGTTAAGAGCAATGAAGTCATGAGGAGTGATGATGAGGCACCATTGTCAAGGAAAATACATCTGCAGGTCTGAAGGTAAGCGTAAGATACCAATGTCCAAGTGGATAGGTCTGGAGGAGTGGTGGTGAGGCACCGCAGCCCTAGAAGATGAAGTCTGCAGAAGTGGTGGGCGGTACTAAAGTCTTGGGGGATGACATTTGGAGGGGTGGTGGCCCAGGAAGATGAAGTCTGGGGGAATAGTGTTGAGGCACCAATGTACTGCGGGATGAAGTCTAGAGAGCTGGTAGTGAGACACCAAGGCCCAGTGGGATGAAGTCTGGAGGAGTAGTGGGGAATATTCTCAGGGATGCAATTTGGCGGGGTGGTGATAAGGTATCAATTTCCTGGGGATGAAGTTTGACTGCCTGTGGTGAGGCAGGGTATGACCAGGTTCATGGCCTAGCCTTTACAATTACAACTACACTAGCTGTGCCGGTTGAGCAGCAAGTAAAACATTTAGGAGTACTGGGTAGAAACGATAATTATCAGAGCCGTAACAAATAGGGAGTTGTTCATGTAAACTGTGGCAAACACAGCAATCGGGGGAACAAGCATTGTGCTGTGGTACAAACCTACCATTCTGTTGTAGATCACGGTCCCTTCCTCACAGGTGGGCTTGTGCGTGCAGATATGTTGTTGAACGCACCAGTTACATCCCCAGTCACTGCTCACACAGCCCTGGCACCTAAGGAAGGCAGAACAAAGGAATGACAATTATTCTCGGACATGGGATCATGAACAATGAATAAACACTGGAGTCCTCTTGTAAACTCACGGGGCAGTCTTGCAGAGCACAGCAACGGCGGTACAGTCGTAGAAGGTAAACTCCACTGCAGAGATAACGACATCACCAAACTGCAAAAGCAGGGGCACCTTCACATGATCTACAAACAACAAAGTACCAAAATGTTGAGAGGCAAATGGCAGGATACCCAGGCAGAACCATGCCCCAGGAAGGCCGGTTGGGTTGTGAAACAACTGCGCACATCAGGCATGCACAACACGTAACAAAATCTGCAAACACATTAACTGCCAAAGCACAGAATCTGTCAGTCGGGAGCTTCACAAAAGGATATCCACTCACAGAAGCTAATCACCTTACAGAACAGAACATTTTGTACCATCTTTGGAGGATACCTAAAAAATAACGAGGGTATAAAGCTATCATTTTTATTTCTTCTTTCAGTATGAGCTCATCATGGAGGGTGAAACTTCCTCGTGCCCTTCATGATGTGTTGGCTTGCGGCCCAATTGTTGTGGGCATCTACTGTGGGAAAATAGTTCATTTGTGGCACATTATTCAAGCAACACTGATCAAAAGACGATCGGTTTTCCAGACTCTATTAGAGTAAGGCTTTGGAAAAGGATGGTTTGTGATAAAGATTTTTATGCCATTGTACAAAGTCCTTGATTTAAAAGGACCATTCAGTGCAGAGAGAAAAGGCCTCTTGACCCGGCTCTGCATCTCGAACAATCACCAACAATGGGCATTCAAGAATGTTTGTTTGACGTGTGTTCACCTTTGAGGTGTATTGCGACACATTTGCTGGATAGTCGAGCTGTAACAATATCGACTACAGAATATTCACAATCACTACATCAACAAGGTAAGTATCCATAGTAAGTATAGATCTACTTTCCTTAACTTACACATCTGCTTACCTTGGTGTAAAAATTCAGATATCTACACATACTTTCCTTGAGCATTTAGTGGAGTCTACACTCTTGTTGCAAGATATTCTGAAGCGTAATATTATGACATAAAACTATGGTGCACACCCTGCAGACACAAGCCACCTGGCTCCTGGTTTACAGACAGTCTATGGAATCAGAAGAAACACTAAGGTTTTAGAGAGACAATGGCGGAAAAACTATAATGCAAAGACAAAGTCACTTATAAGGCAGCTATAAAAACAATATTACGCAGAAGAACAGCTAAGTACACTTTGAGGACAGGATAGAGGAGGCAGGTAATAAATAAAGAGACATTCTCAGAGCTGTAAATAAAGTTATTTTCCTGGAGGTCAACCTACAGTGGAATGGTGTGACCAGCTGGCTTTGAATTTCCAAAATAAGATGACAGCCATTCAAGCTAGCCATTCGTCGGACACTCAGTTGGAGGCGAGTGTGATGGATATAGTTTGCTCCCGCACAGCTACTACCACTATGGCCACACTTTCAAACTTCCAGCCCTTCGCCTTCAAGGGATCACTGGCAGCTATACGAGCCCTCAGAACAGGATCGCCATCGCATCCTTGTCCTCCGAACCTGCTAGCATTGGGGGCAACCACCATTAACCCATTGGTAAAACGGGGGCTTGATGCTTCGTTGTCTACAGCAATAGTCCCTGTCGAATGGAAGCAGGCTGAAATTCTGCCCTTCTTAAAAACACAACACCCTGGCGGACCCTCGTGAGCAATCAAACAATAGGTCAATTTTCTCACTGCTGGCCCTGTCCAAGCTACTGGAAACATTTGTGAATCAGCAGCTCTCAGTATCTTGAAATTAAAGATCTGCTCCATCGTAGCCAGTCGGGCGTCAGACCAAACTTCAGTACGGAGACAGCACTGATGGAAGTCGCCGAACAGGTCAGAGGCACCTTGGACGAAAGCCGTTATGATAGACCTGTCAGCGGCCTTCGATACTGTCCCTCACTCCAGGCTTTTAGCACGCCTCCAGTCTCTTGGGATAGGACTGGCTGGCCTCCTGTCTGGATGATAGAGGACGGGAATTACGGGTCCCTCTGGTTTCACCAAGAGCATGTGAGCGGACAGTGGGAGTGCTGCAGGGCTCTGCTGTGAGCCACATATTCTTTAATGTGTAACTCACTCCTTCATCCCAGCTGGAAGAGGCCTTGGGGGCAAAGGTGATAACATACTCCGGTGACACTTAGATGCTGTTCACCTGTGGGAGGGAAGAGGAGACTGTGGGAGAGTCCATTAAAACCTGCCTTGCAACCGTTTTAACTGGATGACCGCCCATCAACTAAAATGTAATGCAGACAACACGGCAATACTATTCTTCGGTTCCAACGCCCCAGATACACGGCAGACCGCGTGGCCTACAGAAGCCCCACCCACAGGCCCTCAGAGGGGAAAGTTAGAAACTTGGGCATTACATTTGATAATTCCCTCTCCTTTCAAACACAAATCAGGTCAGTGGTAGGCACATGTTACGGGCTTCTGCGCAAACTCACAAAGTTCTTACATTTCCTCTTTTCTCTGAAAGGAAGGCGGCCATCTAGGCACTTACAACATCCAGGCCAGATTATGGAAATGCCCAATATCTGAGACTCCCTGACTATCTGCTCAACAGGCTTCAGGTGGTCCAGAATACGGTAGCAGGAATTCTCCTCAGCCTGCCTCCAAGAACACAGGTGTCCCTGCACCTGTGTATCCTGCACTGACTTCCGATAAAGGAGAGAATTCTCCTCAAAACATTTGTTTTGGTCCACAATGCACTGCACCATACAGCTGCAGCTAGTCTTAGGGCCAGAATCAATTTATCTGCCCCCTCTAGAAACCTGCGGCCAGTCGACAGTCCTCTAGCGAGGACTCCTGAGATTCACCGCATGAGAATTGGTGGACAGACCGCTTATCTTGGACCAACGGCATGGACCAAAGTTCTCTCGAGCTACGCTCGGTGGACGCTACCTCACTGTTCAAGAAAAGGATGAAAACCTGGCTTTTCCAACAAGAGTAGAAGATCGGCTGTACTCTGGAGGTGAACGAAAAGCGCCGGGACCCTTCATGGAGTAGCCGTGCGCTATACAAGTTGCATTTCATTAATTCCTTCTGAGAAAAAATAACTTTATCATTATTGCAAATAAGTACAATAGTTGGCATTACACCTTAAAAAGAAAGCATTGTTTGTCACAAAAGCTAAAAAAAAAAAAAAAAAAGAGTGACGCAGTATTGTGAGATAAAAAAAATATTACCGTAAATACGCTTTCCATAGCAATTTAACCTGCTACTGAAAGAGCGTAAAAAGATGAAAACAAGCAACACAATAGACTAAGTCTAGCATGATGCAACCATAAATGAAAAGAGGCAGGAAGAGCTGGGAAGGTGTCAGTACACGGTACACAGTTACCATCATCCAAATGAATCGTTCTGTAGCGGAAAATTTAAGAAAGACGCCCCACAGGCCACAAAATCTGTTCGTCGCACTGTTGCTGCCACAAAACAGCAGCTCTGAGCTTTCAGTAGAATAAGGTGAACGATCGCCTACATTGAAACATTTCGATACCTAATGGTTTATGGTGCATTTCTAATCGGAAGTGGACAGAAGCTGTCTGAACTTTTCAAAGATTTGTAAAGTTTTGAAGACTTTTTTTTCAGGAGGGACAGATGATATGAAAACTGTGTGGTTTTTTTGTTTTGCAGTTTTATATAGTGCAAACTCAGCGCTAAGGGCATTTAGTACTTTACATGGGCATCACTAACATTAGACATGGTCACATTCATTTTGCTTTATTTATTTTAGGCATGGGGAGATAAAACGATTTGCCCAAAATCACAGGAATAGGACTCGAACCCTGTCCCCTGGTTCCAAAGTCGCCCCATCCTCTACCTGTATCAGATTAAACTAACAATCCTACATAACGAATAGTTTCTTACCTGTCGGTGTAGTTTTGCAGCTTGAAGATCTTTCTGGATTCACTATGCTGTGCATTATTCCGCGATCTGGTGGTTGGGTCCGGATTCGTAGTCTTTCTTTTTTTTTTCTTTTTTTTTTGTAGCCCAGGTGGGCGTCGACGTCCCACCATTTGGTGCACCTCTCGTGACGTCGTCGTGCTTCCTGCGGAAGTCCCACCTTTGGGACGCCATCTTCGGGTTCTTTTTTCCTCTTTTTTTTTTTTTAACCCTAGGCGCTCTCTTAATTTTCCTTTTCCAATTTCCTTTAGTATTTCAATTATTCTGTTCTTCCTTGTCCTTCCACCTCTTTCTCCATCCTCATCTTCCTGGCGGAGGTGGGTGGGTTCGCTAGTGAATCCAGAAAGATCTTCAAGCTGCAAAACTACACCGACAGGTAAGAAACTATTCATTTTGCAGCGTGAATCTTTCTGGATTCACTATGCTGTGCATAGATTTTGTAGCGGTTTCTTATCTCTGTGGCGGCTGGGTGGAAGATGAGCGTTTGTCGTTGAATATATGTTGGAGCACCTTCTGTCCTACTTGTGCTTCTTTGTTCATCTGAATGTCCACGCAATAGTGCTTAGTGAACGTGTGCACTGAAGCCCATGTTGCTGCCAGGCATATGTCTCGAATGGGCGTATTTGCCAGAAAGGCAATAGTTGCTCCCTTCTTCCTTGTTGAGTGGGCTCGTGGCCCATCCGATAGCTCCTGCCCTGCTTGTTTGTGGCAGAATTGTATTGTTAGTGCAATCCATCGTGCAATGGTGGCCTTTGTCACGGGTCTACCCAGGAAGCTAGTTGCAAAGGAGACAAAGAGCTGCTTGGTCTTCCTGTGCTCTTTGGTCCTCTCAATGTAGTGCATCACTGCCCTTCTAGCGTCCTGAGTGTGCAGTGCCCTTTCTGCGCTTGTTGTGGGGTTTTGAAAGAAACTCGGTATCTGAATTGTCTGGTTCATATGGAATGCCGACACCACCTTAGGCATGAAGTGTGGGTCCGTTCTTAGAACCACCCTATCTTTGTGTATCTGGATGTAGGGCTCCTGCAGTGTCAGTGCTTGCAGCTCGCTCACTCTGCGCAGCGAGGTTATCGCTACCAGGAAGGCTGTTTTCATTGTCAGCATTTGCAGCATGGCCTTGTGGATGGGCTCAAAGGGCGCCTTCATAAACTCGGTTAGGACCACGTTGAGGTTCCATGCCGGCGGCGGCATCCTCTTTGGAGGCGCAATTCTTTTCGCCCCCTCCAGGAACCTCTTTACTACCTGTGACGTAAAGAGACTTCCTCCTCTCTCCCCTCGTGTGTAAGCTACGATTGCCGCTAGGTGTACCCTTAGGGAGGATGAGCATAGATTACTTCTTAGTAGGTGTGTGAGATATCTAAGCACCGTTGACTCTGTTGTCATTTTATTCTGTAGTTTATTTCTGCTGCACCATATTGTGAACCTTTTCCATTTCTCCCCATAGCATTTTCGTGTTGTAGGTCTCCTTGCCTCCCGCAGCACTCGCATAGTGCTTGGAGGTAGGTTCAGGTGCGCAAACTCTAAGTCTTCAGGAGCCATGCCGCCAGGCTGAGGCTCTCTGGCTCTGGATGCAGGACCTCTCCGTTCTGCATGGAGAGCAGGTCCTTTCTTCTTGTGAATTTGTGGGGAGTGCCTTGTGCCATTTCCACTATTTGAGAGAACCATGTCTGCCTTGCCCACTGCGGTGCTACTAGGATCAGTGTCATGTTGCTGGTTCTGCACATGTCGAGCACCTTGTGTAACAGCGGTATCGGTGGAAAAGCATAGGCAAATGTCCTTGAGCAACTTATCCATAGGGCATTCCCTTGCGATTGCTGCTCTGGTTGTCTGGATGCGAAGTTTTGGCATTTTGCATTTAGGCGTGTTGCAAACAGGTCTATTGTCGGTGTTCCCCACCTCTGGAACAGCCTCTGCGTTTCCTGTCCATTGAGCTCCCACTCGTGGGATGCTGATGTCTGTCTGCTGAGCCAGTCTGCCTTCACATTGTCCTTCCCTGGTGGTTGTATGGCCAGCAGGTCTATCTTGAGTGGGATGGCCCATTTCCAAATCTCCTGTGCCAGAGTGGAAAGGGGGAACGATTGTGTCCCTCCCTGCTTGTTGATATAGAACATGGTAGTAGTATTGTCCGTCTGTATCAACACTTTCTGGTTGTATAGCTGCTTCTGAAAGGCCTTCAGGACAGTCTTTAATTCCAGATAGTTGATGTGTCTGACCGCATCTGCTGGAGTCCACAGACCCCTCACTCTGAGCTTGTTCATGTGCGCTCCCCATCCTATCTGGGATGCGTCTGTGGTGATGGTCACCTTTGGGCTTGGTGGTGTCAAGGGCTTCCCTATTGTTATGTTCTCCCTGTTCCACCACGCTCTCTCTTCTTGCACCACATGCATTACAACTACTAGATCCTCCCAACTTCCGTTCGCTTGTGACCATTGTTGTTGCAGCCATTCCTGGAACGGTCTCATGTGAAGCCGTACATTGGGGACTAGGTGGATGCATGACGCCATCATGCCCATGATCTTGCTCGCTGTTCTCACGGTCAGAGCTCGCCCCTTCTAGTAGAGACGCGTCTCCTTCAGCAGGGCTACCGTTCTCCTGTCGCTGGGCATGACTGTTTTGTCTAAGGTGTTGATCTGCGCTCCCAGGAAGATCTTCACCTGCTCTGGTTCTATCGACACTTCCCCCAGTGTATCGAGAACCCCAGGTTTGTTAGTGTTCTTGTCACCCGTTCTGCGTGCTCCTCGCACTTTTCGCAAGTGCTTGCTTTGATCAGCCAGTCGTCTAGGTAAGGATACACATGAATCCCTTCCCTTCGTAGGTACGCTGCTACTGCTGCGAGGCATTTTGTGAAAACCCTTGGGGCGGACTTTAGGCCGAATGCCAGGGTTGTAAACTGATAATGGTCCTGGTTGATGTTGAACCTTAACAGGTTTTTGTGTCGTCTGTTCATTGGGATGTGCAGGTAGGCGTCTGAGATTCACGGTGGACATGAAGTCTCCGCCTCGCATTTGGGGTAGCACTTCTTGTAGTGATGTCATCTTGAATTTTTGCATCTTTATGAATTTGTTTAGGAATCTTAGGTCCAGGATGGGTCTTAGTGATTCGTCCACCTTTGGTACCAGGAAGTAGTTTGAGTACACTCCCTTGTTCCTTTCTCTGCACGGCACTGGTTCTATGGCCCTCTTTTTCAGTAGTTGAAGTGTCACCTCCCTGAGTTGAGCGAGCTCTTGACCCGAGCACTGTCTTCTCTTTGGTTTCTTGTTTGGAGGCCTTTTCTCTAACTCAATGCAGTATCCGTGCCGCATGACTTTGAGAACCCATTTATCTGAGGTTATTTGTTGCCATTGTTGCAGGTAGAGGCCCAGTCTTCTGCCTACCGGTGTTGCATGTTCGTAGGCGCTTGTTTTGTGTAACCCCTTTGGTGTTCTTACATTGCGCTTCACCCTTCGGGGTATGCTGGGGGTGAGCGTCTTTTTGTGTGTGTAGTCACTTGGATGAGGGTTGGTCTCCCCCTCTCCTCCTTTGGCCACGTCCGTTTCCCTTCCCCGCGAAAGGACTGGCCTCAAGCCTGGTACTGCCAGTTCTGCTTCTGCTGTCCCTGCTGGCTGTGGCCGTCACCCTGCTGCCCTTGCTGAAAAGTCTGGTGCGACGTACCCTGCTGGATTCCTCCCCTTCCGTAGGGTCTCCGATTTGGGGTGCCTCTTCGCATCCCTCTGAACTGCAGGGCCCCCATGGATCTTGCGGTCTCATTTTCCTTTTTCAGTTGGGTGAGCTTCTCGTCCACAGTTTCCCCGAACAGCGTTTCACCGTTGAAAGGGGTGTTCAGTATGTTATTCTGGACTTCCTGCTTGAATCCAGAAATTCTGAGCCAAGCCTGTCTCCTTTCAGTGATCCCTATGGCCATCAGTCTGCTCGAAGTTTCCGCCCCGTCCAATACAGTCTTGATGCATGAGTTGGCGATATTCTTCCCTTCCTCCACTAGATGGGAAGCCCTTGGACGGTACTCTTCTGGGAGATGCTTGACTAGTTCCCCCATCTCATCCCAATGCTGGTACTGGTGTCTGTTCAGTAGCGCATTTGAGTTTGCCATGCGCCAGTGCATTGCGGCGTTTCTTTCTACCTTCTTTCCAGTGAGGTCCATCCTTCTGCTCTCCTTATCAGGAGGTGGGCCCGAGGTCGCCGGCACATTGGCTCTTTTACTTGGTCGTATATGGCTGATCGTATGTGAAATGTCTGTAGAAGATGTATACGCAATTGTCCGTAAGAAGAGAGCTAACAATCATATACACAACCGAAACACATAGACAGATGCGGAGAACTTACATCGATCCTTATTGTTTTGAATACAGAATTCTGTCCTATGCAGTTGTTTAATGAAAAATGAGAGGGTGTTACTGAACCTATACACTGTATGAGGTTTCACTTTTAATCTTCCGTATATTTATGTGCAAGTATTGTCATACATCTTTATTGATTGCAAAAAATAGAATTTTTAGATGTCTTGTGTTTGTTCTTACCACATGTTTGGCATGAGTCTGACCCAGCAAGTAAACGCGGTCTCCTCCTCCTGCTTCAACACCCTCCGCATGCTCCGCAAGATCTACAGATGGATCCTCACCGGAACCAGAAGGACGGTCACCCAAGCACTGGTCAGCAGCAGGCTGGACTACGGCAATGCTCTCTACGCGGGAACCTCAGCCAAACTCCAGAAACACCTACAACGCATACAGAACGCCTCTGCATGCCTTATCCTCGACATCCCCCGCTACAGCCACATCACAGCCCACCTGAAAGACCTGCACTGGCTCCCGTCAACAAGAGGATCACCTTCAAGCTCCTCACCCACGCTCACAAAGCACTCCACAACACTAGACCAGCGTACCTCAACGAACGACTCACCTTCTACAACTCGAACCACCAGCTTCGCTCCGACGACCTCGTCCTCGCCACGGTTCCCCGCATCCGACAAGCGACTGCCGGCGGCTGATCATTCTCCCACCTCGCCGCTATGACATGGAATACCCTCCCCATCCACGTGCGGCAGACCCAGGACCTGTTGACCCTTAGGCAACTCCTCAATACCTGGCTGTTCGAGCAGATGCAGCAACACGCCCCCCCCACCCCCCAGCGCCTTGATACCCTCACGGGTGAGTTGTGCGCTCTACAAATGTACTGATTGATTGATTGATTGACGAGTCTGAATTTATTGTTAATGTATTCTCATTTTTTAATCTGAGGGGAGATTTGCTTGTCTGTCTCTAAGAAGACCTTGTCCCCTTGGTTCTGAGAGATTGCTCTCACCAGTTGTACGATTCGTTCACTAGGTATACGATTTAATGACCCGAGGCTTTTTTGATATATGTAAAATATTGTTTTAAACTAAACTGTGAAAATAAGGACAAGGACACCATCACAGCTTATGCTTTGCCAACTTTGTCAAAGAACATGAGACTTAGCCACGGTTTGTGCTAGTGAACTGCAGCCACAGTAGTGGTGATTATAGCGCCAAGCAGTGTGCAGACCATTACCTGTACACCGAGGAACTATAGTTTAAATCTGAAAAATATAACAAAATGACTCTGCCCTGCAACGGCCACCACAGAATCATGATCAAAGCAGCCCTGGGCAGCTTACAGCGCTACGAGTTCACAGAGTGTGCGCTACACAAATATCAGAAACAGAACATTACAACGGATTCTCTCAGTGTGGGAGGTGCTCTACGAACCTGTTCCAAAACTGATGGCGGGCGCTTTGATTGGGTCTGGGGAGGGGCACATGACTCCAGTCTCGGTCAGGATGGCGGGGCTCTCGTAATCGTCAAAGTAGCATGAGTAAGACTCCTCTTCACCCAGCGGCGACAGCTCGGGGATGGACAAGAAGATCTGCCAATCAAACGACAAGTCGATACAGTCAGACAAGCATCCACCAATTATTGAGCCCGATACATCAACACAAGAAATGGAATAAAAAAACTACAGAAGATAGTGGTGGGGGGCTTCAGGGGTTTGAGGGAACAAGATGAAGTCGAACAATAATCATTTGGGACAAAAAGGCTCGGTGCCCAAAAAAGGAGATATTATGCTTGAAAATGGATGCGAAAGGAGCAAAGGTTTAATTGCATTTTCAGGTTGAACCTACGAGACCGCACATGTGCTGTCCGTTGTGAGGCATATTGTAGCTTACCTGGACCATGGAGGGCCTTGGAGCCCGCTCATTGATTACCATTGGTTGGGCGTTCTTACCACTCTCATTCACCTGCTTCTTATTCGTGTCCCGGCTTGTCAATCTTCTGTTTGCCCCTCCCATGGAGCATTGCCTCTTTATAATCTCTTTGACTGGCAGGCCTTGCTGCTTCCACTGCTTGCTTTTCAAGCACTACTTTTTTCTTTTGTGTGAAGCACGCCATGAGAGTGCGTGACTCTCCCCATGCACTTCGTTTTGCTCTCTGTAGCCCGACTGCTTCTCCGCTCCCTCTTGCATCTGCACGTGCTTCTTCCCATTGCTTCCTCCACCTGCAGTCACAGTGTTGCTTTCCCCAAACACCCTGTTGCTTTCATGCCCGTTCTCGCCCTTCCCTTTTCCTTTGTTGTGTTCGGGCGTTCCCCTAACGCCCCTGAGTTGTTTTGCTGTCCCCCACACCTTCCCCATCCTGCTCCTGCTCCCCATTGCCAGCCCACTTAAAAAAGCACTTTTGCACATTTTCTTTTCCTTTAAGTTACAGATCCAACTCGGATCAGTAACTACATAGGGGAAAAAGCACCAGCGTCATTTTGTAGGCATGGGCATGCGTGGTGCGCGCACCTACAAGGGGAGCGGGTGGCCACGTCAACACTTTTCTTTTTTATAACTTGTTTTTATAACCATGATGCTGTGCAGCGTGGCTAAAGACCACCAGCAAAGCCAGCAGGTCACAAAGGCGAGACCAATTGGTTTTGTCTATGCTTGTTACTTTCAGTGTGTGTTTATAAAGTGCCAAATTAGCAGAGTGCATGGTAGCCAAGTTTCTGATCTAGGAACTTGAAGAAGAAAGCAGAAGGGGTCTATTCTCGGCTCTGACAGGATACTGTATTTTCGGGACTCTGAGCCAATCAGATTTCCCTCGCTCCTAAAAACCAGAATACTTGAAAGACCACAAATGAAAGGTTCTGTTTCTACCCGGGAGGTGTCCCTGCGCTGACCTTCTGCTGTTTCTAACCTTGACTTCCGACACGTATGCTCATTTTTGGGGGGAGGGGGAGGGGGGGAGAATGCTGTTCCTCCCACTATCCAGTGTCCTTTAAATGCTTTCGCTTTACGACGAGGAGACTCACCGCGTGTCCTCAAGGCAACCTTCTGACCCTGGGCAGATTCTAAAGCCGCTGGAATTTGAAAATGTGGAGTTTCCTTTGTTTGAACTCGATGACCTCGAACTTTAATAATTCTATGAATGGACCGTCCTGAGGACAACCCCTATTATAGTCAGTGAAGCGGGTCAAAGGTCACCGGGCCTCTCTGAAACAGCTGTACCGAGCAGACAATGAGAAGCCTGTAGATGCCTTTTAAAGATGACTCCTCATGGCGTGTGGTGACAGGGGCTGGAGGGAGGGGGGGGGGGGGTCTGGAGGAGGGGGGGGGGGGTCTGGAGGAGGGGGGGGGGGTCTGGAGGGGGGGGGGGGGCTGGGTGAAGAGGGGGGTGGGGTTCGGAAGTGGACATGATCTTGGTTTTAAAGAGCTCACTTTTACGTTTCCATCCCTCGAGATGAATAATTGCTCGGACATTCATTAAAGACTTTGAAATTCACTTCTCTCAATAGATGCCATCAAAGGCAGGCAGGCCTAGATGGACACCCGAGATGAATCAGGAAAGGGCAGTAGGGCTGGGGAACAGTCAAGGTCTGCAAATCAGTCGCCGCCCTTCCTACTGAGTGTACAGGGCAGTACTTGCCCTCCTCCTGTGTGTACAGGGCAGTCGTCGCTGCCCTCCTCCTGCGTGTACAGGGCAGTCGTCGCTGCCCTCCTCCTGCGTGTACAGGGCAGTCGTCGCTCCCCTCCTCCTGCGTGTACAAGGCAGTCGCTGCCCTCCTCCTGCGTGTACAGGGCAGTCGCTGCACTCTTCTTGCGTGTACAGGGCAGCCGCTGCCCTACTCCGGCATGTACAGGGCAGTCGCTGCCCTCCTGTGTGTACAGGGCAGTCGCTACACTCCTCTTGCGTGTACAGGGCAGTCTCCGACCTCCTCCTATGTGTACAGGTAGTTGCCATACCCCTCCTGCATGTACAGGGCAGTCGCCGTCCTCCTCTTGCATGTACAGGGCAGTCGCCACCCTCCTGTGTGTACAGGGCAGTCACCCTCCTCCTGTGTGTACAGAGCAGTCGCTGCCCTACTCCTGCGTGTACAGGGCAGTTGCCACCCTCCTCCTGTGTGTACAGGGCAGTCGCTGCACTCTTCTTGCGTGTACAGCGCAGTTGCCGCCCTCCTCCTGTGTGTACAGGGCAGACGCTGCCCTCCTCCTGCGTGTACAGGGCAGTCGCTGCCCTCCTAAGTGTACAGGGCAGTAATTGCCCTCCTCCTGGGTGTACAGGGCAGTCGTCGCTCCCCTCCTCCTGCGTGTACAAGGCAGTCGCTGCCCTCCTGCATGTACAGGGCAGTCGCTGCCCTCCTCCTGCGTGTACAGGGCGGTTGCTGCCCTCCTCCTCTCTGTTCAGGGCAGTCGCTGCCCTCCTCCTGTGTGTACACGGCAGTCGCTGCCCTCCTCCTGTGTGTACACGGCAGTCGCTGCCCTTCTCCTGCATGTACAGGGCAGCCGCTGCCCTCCTGTGTGTACAGGGCAGTCGCTGCCCTCCTGCGTGTACAGGGCAATCGCCGCTCTCCTACTGCGTGTACAGGGGAGTCAGTGCCCTCCTCCTATGTGTACAGGGCAGTATCGACTTTCTCCTGCATGGACAGAGCAGTTGCCTCACTCCTCCTGAGTGTACAGGGCAGTCGCTACACTCCTTTTGCGTGTACAGGGCAGTTGCCACCCTCCTCCTGTGTGTACAGCGCAGTCGCTGCCCTTCTCCTGCGTGTACAGGGCAGTTGCCACCCTCCTCCTGTGTGTACAGCGCAGTCGCTGCCCTACTCCGGCATGTACAGGGCAGTCGCTGCCCTCCTGTGTGTACAGGGCAGTTGCCGCCCTCCTCCTGTGTGTACAGGGCAGACGCTGCACTCTTCTTGCGTGTGCAGGGCAGTCGCTGCCCTACTCCGGCATGTACAGGGCAGACGCTCCTCTCCCCTGGTGGCACCCGTGATATTTGCTGCGCAAACCTTTGCGACAGGTGATAACAAATTGCAAATAGTGAGACACCCCGTGTGCCCTCACTGTTCTCCTTCTTTTTGTAACTTGGAGCAGCGAAGCCAGGATCGGATGAACGAAGCGCTATAAGCCCCGAGGTGTAACTCACCTTGAAATGTTAAGTGGTCCAGTGAGAAATGGAATGAGGAAATTTGATGCACAGCTGTCACACCGCGCACCCTTTATTCCTCCCACAGTGCACCACTAGTCACTCCCTCAGTGCACCTCTCGTCACTCGCACAATGCACTATTCATCTCTCCCATCGTGCACCCCTTATATCTCCATGAATGCTCCCCTAGTCACTCCCAGTGCATATCTCGTCTTTCAGAGTGCCCCCCTCACCTCTCCCACAGTGCACCCAGTGGTGGAAGTGGGGGAAAAAAAGTAGGGGAACTGTGGGCGGAGAATGAGAGGGCGGGAATAAACCGAAGATTGGATCAGTGGGCGGAGTCGGAGGTGTGGCTAGAAATAGCAAAACATATCAATTTTTAGTACGTTTGGCATTTCACTGACCAGTTACAGCTTATAATGTTATTTAATTCAAACAATGGATAAACATGTTTATTTTAGGTTTAATATACAAGTTGTTTACATTTAATACATTTACAATCTGGGACATCTTTCCAATCACAGAATGTTCCAAATACCCTTATAAGTGGAATCATAAGACATTTGTGTCCGAGCCATGCAGTTTCTTTCATCGGCACTTCTCCTCCCTTTTCCTAACCATTTCTGAACATAAAATTCAGGTTTAAATTCTATGACAGGTGGCCCCACGATATTTATGAACATTGTAGAAGACAGACGATTGATTGATATTCTGTTCCGCAGTGGTGTGAGCACATCATTCATTACACTAAAGCCCCGTTCACATTCAGCAGTTGAGGTACAAAAGGTGTCTATAATGTGGACTAATGGTGTCAGGCTTCCAGGGATGCAATTTTTATTTTGTTTGTACTCTCTGAAACCAAGGATGTGCTGCCTAGTATCAAATACCTGCAACGTGCTACAACGGTTTAGTAATTCTGCCTCACCATAGAAGATGTCTACTGGATCTGGCCAATAAACTGGTTGTAGGAGTTTCATTCTATGTACTAACTCTTTGTATTCCATTTCGTCATTGTTTGTGGTTGTGCATCTAGAAACATTTGATGCATGAGTCATTGTCATCCTTTTTGGCAGGTTATCTGCTAAGCTCCTAAAGAACTGTGCCCTAGTGATGCTAACACAGCCTTTGTTCTGTCCTACACCAGCAAACTGCATCCGTTCAGCAGCATTTAATGCGGTTGTAGCAAAGGGCCCAGGTGAACCAGCCATTGATTCAAGCACTAAAATCTGCATCTGTATTGAACGATCGGCCTCAAATATGGTCACATCACGCCGCAGCAGCCTTCTGCATAGGTCACCCAGCTGGAACTTTGCGTTGTGCATGTACCATGTTGCAAAGTGCAAGCATGATGCAAGGCCCTTGTAAACATTCCCCTTAGTCTGGTGTGCATGCAGATCCTGCATTGCCAATCCCTGGTGAGTTGCATTAGTACTGCTGGAACAAGGCAAATGGAAGCACCAATGGGTGAGGCGGACTGGCCTCAAGGTCCTGTGAGCTCAGTGACAGAGTCACTGTCGCTCTAGGCTGTGCTGCTTCGTAGGCCTGCCCGCAAGACTGACGGTGACCTTCAGTATGGATTGTGGTGTACAGGGCTTCAAGGTTAACCAACACTGGCCACCGGTAAGGTCCACCTGCTGGTGCTAAGAGACCAGGGCTTCTAAGGTCTAGTAGGGCCTTCTAAGGTCTAGTAGGGGAATGTGCTCCCTCAGGAGAGTGGTCTGATGGACTAGTCATGAAGGCTGAATCAGGTTTCCCAGTTCCAAATTCTGTAGCTCTGGCCATAGTGCCACATCCTATCCCCCTGAACACCCTTCTGCCCCACTGAGTGAAACTCGCACTGTCTTCAGCTGCAAACCAATTCTGCCGCATTATAAACACCTGGATGTGACTCAGATGTGAAAATGCAAACACTCATAGGGAATGCAGGATTATGTAACGCATGCGAAATATAATCAGGAACGACATGTTACCTTAACACTTTTACTCTCATTGTTCAGAAATCAATGACATTTTTTTTGTCTCAAACATTTAGGACATGGATGTAGGGCTCCTCCTGTACACATGTGTTAAGCAGGGCTCAGAAGAGAAAGGGCCTCTTCAAGAGAATCTGATCTGACTCACGGAAATCCGCAAGGGCTCCTTTATATTCATGTCAGCCAGCTAGCTGCTCAAACATAGTATAGTACATATGTATTCAAGAGTCCTGCAAAGGATACCTTTTGAATTGTCCTGCTTGGCCAACTCTTCTACTCACAAAACACAAGAGCGATATTGGCGTTGCAGCGCAAAGCGCTGTCGATGGGCGTGAGATTTTGTAGGAGAGTAGATTTGAGAAGGGGACTTGAAGCCCCGCCCCTCATTTTTATTGGCTGGTGTCACCGTTTATGCTAAACGGTGGCCTGCCATTGGAAATTAGGGTTTTTTGTTGACGCCCTTTGGCCTCCGATTCGGACTGGGTCGCCTGCTTTGCTGCTGTCGCAAAGCACTTTCTTATCTTTATGGGGCCATGTGTTTCTAGATAGAAACACATGGCCCTATAAAGACAAGAGATCGATGCTTGTTTTCTTAACCATGGTGGTTTAGAGTAATCAGCCGGAAGGTGATGATTGGTCGTTACTTGGGAAGATGAGAGGCTGTGCGTTGTAACTAACTTGAAACACTGAACAAAACTGTTGAATATTAGAGAAACCACGAAGCAGGTTGTCGATTTACAGCGCGTTCATTCCCACAGTGATGCAGGACGCCGACGTTGCTTTAGATGACTCGTATGCAGGGCCGGCTTTAGGGCAGTGCGACTGGTGCGGTTGCACTGGACACTGACCTGTGGAGGGGGCACCGACCTCTATGTTTAGCAACAGTTTAGGTGTCCCCTAACGTTTAGCAACACCCCCCTTTTGACCTACGCAGACTAACACGAAACCCTAATGTATTTCTGCACAGAAACCTTCATGCACCCTGCGTGCAGAACGCCAGCATTTGTCACCCATGTACACAGCTGAACAGAGGTGCAGGCGCGTACAGTCCAACCCGGAGTGTTTCATATGAAGAGAATTCAAGTATACGTGCAGTACCAGATAAAGCTCAAGGGGTATTCGAGAGATGATTTTAAGATGGACAGAAGGCTGTATGGATGAACAGATGTAGGTTTCATGTACACTTTATGCACAGGAAATAGAATTCGAAGTAGAGAACAGAGCAGAATGTTGGCACCCATACAGTCATTAGCCTCTCCTTGGTACGTCCATTCACATCTAGTAGTCAAAGGCCATAAAGTGGAGGACATTTTTTTTTAGAACTGGGGGAAAAAAACAGTCACCATGAACAGTAGGTGCTAGCCTTGGGCTATCTTGTAGTTTGTGTTTCTATCACCTGGTCCTGTTTAATTCTCACTCGATACTCTCTCTCATTCTTGAGGGCTTCCCACGTGATTACTGGCTTTCTGAACTTCCGTTTAAGATTACTTTGTTAGGTGTGGCGAATCTGAGTGTCCAAAGGATTACTGGGTGATGTGAACTTTAGAAAAAGAAAATAACTCAGTTGTTTTTAAAATGTTGCCCGTGTCATCCTGTTTCAGTAATGACTCACTACCAAGCAATGTGTAATCTGGGAAAGGTTGAAACTGGTCCTTGAGCAAGAGGGATGGAATCCAAAGATTGGGACAAGGAAGACTTGGAGTAATGCAGATTTTCATTCCTGCATTGGGAGCTGGTACATTTAATACTCAACTGAGCCCATTTGCTGAGGAACTCTCATTCAAAGCGGAGAATGAGTAGAATATCAATGCCCATTCTATCCATGGCCTCTTATAGTAGAGATCCCTTGCACAGCGTGATGGAAGGCTTTGCTGCAAGCTGAAATTTCAGGGACCCCAATAGGTTTCCCTCGGCTCCCGGCTGCAAAGAGAATAGACTGGTGCCTCATAACTCCTCCATCAAACCTTACATAAAGTACACATCACTGGCGTTGGACAGTCCTGTCAGAGAATGGAATGGTTGTTGGTGAGTTCCCCTCGGCCTACCCTCCTGGTTAACACACAACTGAAAACATATGGCTTGGAATACTATGGCTTCGCCACCATATAAACATATATACCAAAATAGAAAAATTACAAGTAAATTACCCACAGCAATCTTAAACAAGCATTTGCAATGCAATTGGTCTTGCTTTTACGCGAGTTTAAGCTATTGGCATTGTAAATGACAATGCTTTTTATTTATGTTTCAAAAACAAACATAAATAAAAGGCATTTTCATTTACAATGCCAATAGCTAAAACTCGTATAAATGCGAGACCTGTTGCATTGCAAATGCTTGTTTTTTCCTGGTGGCGACCGTCAGTCTGCGTGAGGTCGAAAATAAAGGGCAGAGGAAGTCAAGGGCGGGGACACCAAAGTATCCTGACGTGACCATTGTATCGGTCACAGTGGGTGCAGGCAAGCAGCGGCCCCACCAAATGAGGTGTGAATCACGGCAGCAGCAGCGCCATCAGAGGGAGCAGTTTTCGTGCTAACCTAAGACTGATGGCCCTTTCGGTGATGTTTTGCAGGCCCCTAGACACAGAGGGGAAGGGGGAGCAGGTCGTGGGCACTGCAGAGGCCTTCCTCGATGTGCACCACACTGGCTGAAATATAAAGTTGCAATTTTAAAAGTAGGGCTATTCCTGCAGTCCCGGGGCGCTTTTTTAAAACAAATAAGTAGGGGAACGGACTGAAATAAATTTTTTAAGTGGGGGCACGCCGTGCCCTTCCGTTCCCGCCCACTTCTAACACTGAGTGCACCTCTCATAATTTGCACAAGGCACTCCTTGTCTCGCAATGCACCCCTATATCCCACAATGCACTCCTAGTCACTCCCTCAGTGCACCCCACTCCTCTCCCACAATGCACCCCTCATCACTTGCACTGTGCACCCCTCATCTGAGTGCACCTTTTGTCTCTCACACTTGCACCTCATCTCTCCCCAATGCACCCATTCCTCGTCACTCGCACAGTGCTCCGTCTCACACTACACCCCCTGTTTCTTCAATAGTATACCCCTTTTCTCTCCCACAGTATACCCCTTGTCTCTGAGTGCACCTTTTTTGTCTAGCTCATAATGCACCAGTCATCCCTCTCACAATGCACCACTCATCACTCCCACAATGCACCCCTTGTCCCTCCAACAATGCACCAATCATCGTTCCCACAATCCACCATGCACCATTCATCGCTCCCACCTTGCACCAATCATCGCTCCCACCATGCACCAATCATCGCTCCCACAATGCACCAATCATCGCTCCCACAATGCACCAATCATCGCTCCCACAATGCACCGATCATTGCTCCCACAATGCACCCATAATCGCTCCCACAATGCACCCATCTTCACTCCCACAATGCACCCATCTTCACTCCCACAATGCACCCATCTTCACTCCCACAATGCACCCATCTTCACTCCCACAATGCACCCATCTTCACTCCCACAATGCACCCATCTTCACTCCCACAATGCACCCATAATCGCTCCCACAATGCACCGATCATTGCTCCCACAATGCACCAATCATTCCCACAATGCACCCATAATCGCTCCCACAATGCACCCATCTTCACTCCCACAATGCACCCATCTTCACTCCCACAATGCACCCATCTTCACTCCCATAATGCACCCATCTTCACTCCCACAATGCACCCATCTTCACTCCCACAATGCACCTATTGTCCCTCCCACAATGCACCGATTGTCGCTCCCACAATGCACCCATTGTCACTTACACAATGCACCCATTGTCGCTCCCACAATGCACCCGCTCTCCCTCCCACAATGCACCCGCTCTCCCTCCCACAATGCACCCGCTCTCCCTCCCACAATGCACCCACCATAGCTCCCACAATGCACCCACCGTAGCTCCCACAATGCACCCATGGTCGCTCCCACAATGCACCCGCTCTCCCTCCCACAATGCACCCATCGTAGCTCCCACAATGCACCCATCATCGCTTCCGCAATGCACTCATCGTAGCTCACACAATGCACCCACCGAAGCTCCCATAATGCACCGATCGTCGCTCCCACAATGCACCCACCGTAGCTCCCACAATGCACCCATGGTCGCTCCCACAATGCACCCGCTCTCCCTCCCACAATGCACCCATCGTAGCTCCCACAATGCACCCATCATCGCTTCCGCAATGCACTCATCGTAGCTCACACAATGCACCCACCGAAGCTCCCATAATGCACCGATCGTCGCTCCCACAATGCACCCACCGTAGCTCTTACAATGCACCCATCATCGCTCTCACAATGCACTCCCCGTCTTCCCCACAATGCACCCCTCGTGTACCCCAGGCCCCCTTACATTTCTCTTCTCCTCTCTGCTGATGTTGGCCGGGCTCAGGGTCTGGACAGTCAGGCACTGCTGGTGAGAGTCGTAGCTCCAAAGCCATTGGTTCCTGATGGCGGACCTGGGACACTCGAAGCGACGGGTGCACCTGTAACGAGCAAGACACGATCAACGAGGCACATTAGAATCCGCGACACGCGTCAAGCGCTCAGAAGACATCAGTCATCCAAGGCTCAGAGTAATGCTCTGGGATATGAAATTAATAGAAAAATCAATGCAACAGGAGAGAGCAATGAACATCAAATCCATAAAACACTGGAGATGACGAAGTAACTCCATGAACATCAATAAATCATGAGTGCGGGAACATCACATGAGTAAAGCACAGGAGTAGTATTATGGGATGTGGAGACATCAGAGGAACCAGGAAGTAAAAGGCAGCGGCGCAGAGTGCGAAGTCATCAGAAAATCAATAGACATCGGTATCGGCAGCATGAGATCAATAGAGGCGAGTGCCTCGGGGTCTGCGGCGGGTGCCTCGGGGTCTGCGGCGGGTGCCTCGGGTGCCTCGGTGTCTGAGGCGAGGGCATTAACTCAGCCTCTGATCAGTAGTAAGGAGTGTGAAACCAATAAGGAATCAATACAAACACAAAACAGTGTTGTGGGATGGGACATTAATCAATAACAGGAAAGAGCGCTGAATATGAGACTAATGAGGGATCGATGGACAATCTGAGAGGCAACATGAGGCACAAAACTAATCAATACTTTGAGATTCGGAGATGGATCTTCGAATCACGAGACAACGAATAAAAACTGAACATAACGAAGGAGCACAAAACCAACAATGAAACATAATGTGAGATCAATAAGAGACCAGCAGGACTACAGCTCGCAACACCGATCAAGAATCAATAAAACAATCTGTAATCAACAAGGAATCAAGACATCCAGCCGGCAATACTGGACACAAAGAAACAGATAATCAATAAACAGCAGATAAAACAAAACAAACATATCCTGTATGTCGCAACTTGAAATTTGTGATGATTGGCAGGATTATCAAACAAGCATTGGCAAAGCCAATAGGTCTCGCATATGCAAGAGCTATTAGCCATGTTGTACACCAGCATGGCTTAAATTTAGAGGCGTAGAGTTGAGTGGAGTGTTAGGGAGTGGCATAAAGTGGAGTGGTGTGGAGTGTCATAGAGTGGAATGGTAAACACAGGAGTAGAGTGTTGTAGAGTTGAGTGGCATAGACTTATGTACTGGAGTCGCATAGTGTGGCGTACAGTGGAGTGGCAGAGTAGAGGGCATTGGTGTAGCGTGCACTGGCATAGATTGTTTCACAGTATAGTGGCCTAGAATTCAGCAGCATACAAGCAGCATCACAGAATGTAGTGGCGTAGATTAGAATGTTGCATAGTAGAGTGCAGTGGCGTAAAGTGCAGTAGTGCAGAGTAGAGTGCTGTAGAGTGCAGTAGTGTAGAGCAGAACATACTAGAGTATAGAGCTGTGTCACAGAATGCAGTGGCATAGAGTTGAGTGCTGCACAGCACAGTGGCACAGAGTTGAGTGAGGCAGACTAGAGTGGCATAGAGTGCAGTGGCGTAGAGTGCAGTGGCATAAAGTGCAGTGGCATAAAGTGCAGTGGCATAAAGTGCAGTGGCGTACCATGCACTATTGTAGAATGCAGGGACGTGGATTAAGATTACATTGGTGCATTGTAAAGTGCAGTAGCGTTGAGTGTTGTAGAGTAGTGTAGAGTGCAGTGACAAAGTGGTGCAGAGTAGAGCGGCAGAATGCAGAGTGCAATGGTATAGAGTGGTGTAGAGTACAGTGGCGTTGAGTGGTGTAGAGTGCAGTGGCATAACGTGATTTGATGGAGAATAGAGTGGCATAGAGTTAATCGGCACAAAGTGCAGTGTTGCAGAGTAGAGTGTCGGAGAGGGCAGTGATGTAGAGTGTAATGGTGTAGCGTGCAGTGGCATAATGTAAAGTGGCTTAGAGAGCAGTGGTGCAGAGTAGAGTGCAGTGGCGTGCAGAGCAGTGACAGAGTGCAGTGGCATACTGTGCAGCGGCATAGAGTGGAGTGGCACAGAGTGGAGTGGCACAGAGTGGAGTGGCACAGAGTGGAGTGGCAAAGAGTGGAGTGGCAAAGATTGGAGTGGCAAAGATTGGAGTGGCAAAGATTGGAGTGGCAAAGATTGGAGTGGCAAAGATTGGAGTGGCAAAGATTGGAGTGGCAAAGATTGGAGTGGCAAAGATTGGAGTGGCGCCAAGTGGAGTAGAGTGGCGTAGAATGCAGAGGCGTAGAGTAGATTGTTTCAGAGTAGAGTGGTGCAGGGTAGACTGCAGTGGCATAGAGTTTAAAGGCGTAGAGTAGAGTGGTGTAGAGGGCAGAAGCACAGAGTGCAATTGTGCAGTTGTGCATGCTGCTCTGCCTGTAAGCCTGCGACCTTTAAAGCAGTCACACACTGGGTGGAGCCAGACCGCTGCGCTACCTGGAAGGCGGTGACCTTTAAAGCAGTCATGCAGTGGGTACAGCTAGACCGCTGCGCTGCCTGGAAGGCTGCGAACCTTTACAGCAGTCACGCAGTGGGTGCAGTCAGACTGCTGTGCTGTCTGGAAGGCTGCAACCTTTACAGCAGTCATGCACTGGGTGCAGCCAGACCAATGCTCTGCCTGGAAAGGTTGCGACTTTTACAGCAGTCACGCAATGGGTACAGCCAGACCGCTGCACTGCCTGGAAGGTTACGACCTTTGAAGCAGTCACGCAGTGGGTCCTGCCAGAAAGCTGCGCTGCCTGGAAGGCTGCGACCTTCAAAGCAGTCACACAGTGGGTGCAGCCAGACCGCTGCGCTGCCTGTAAGGCTGCGACCTTTAAAGCAGTCATGCACTGGGTGGAGCCAGACTGCTGCTCTGCCTGGAAGTCTGTGACCTTTAAAGCAATCACGCTTGGGGTGCAGCCAGACCGCTGCTCTGCCTGCAAGGCTGCGACCTTTAAAGCTGTCACGCAGTGGGTGGAGCCAGATGGCTGCGCTGCCTGGAAGGCTGCGACCTTTAAAGCAGTCACACAGTGGGTGCAGTCAGACTGCTGTGCTGCCTGGAAGGCTGGGACCTTTACAGCAGTCACACAGTGGGTGCAGCCAGACCGCTGCGCAGCCCGGAAGGCTGCGACCTTTTAAGCAGTCTTGCAGTGGGTGCAGCCAGACCGCTGCGCTGCCTGGAAGGCTGCGACCTTTAAAGCAGTCACGCAGTGGGTGCAGCCAGACCGCTGCGCTGCCCGGAAGGCTGCGACCTTTTAAGCAGTCATGCAGTGGGTGCAGCCAGACTGCTGCACTGCCTGGAAGGCTGCGACCTTTAAAGCAGTCAAGCAGTGGCTGCTGTCTGGAAGGCTGCAACCTTTACAGCAGTCATGCACTGGGTGCAGCCAGAACAATGCTCTGCCTGGAAAGGTTGAGACTTTTACAGCAGTCACGCAGTGGGTCCTGCCAGAACGCTGCGCTGCCTGGAAGGTTGCGACCTTCAAAGCAGTCACACAGTGGGTCCTGCCAGAACGCTGCGCTGCCTGGAAGGCTGCGACCTTCAAAGCAGTCATGCAGTGGGTGTTGCCAGACCGCTGCACTGCCTGGAAGGCTGCGACCTTTACAGCAGTCATGCAGTGGGTGGGTGTATGTGTGTATGTGTGTATGTGTCTTGTAAAGCGCACTGCTGCCCTGAGGCGTCGTGGCGCTGTAGACCGCTGGGGAACCCGTCCTGGCTATCCCTGTGAGATGGTCCCTCCTGGGTATCTCCAAGGTGAAACCAGGCATCCCCGGCGAATGTGGGGGGCCGTTGTGGAGATGAGGCAAGCTAATGCCCAGAGTTGCCGAGTGTGTTCCTGGTTAGAGTAGGTACCGAGGCGAGAATTATCGAGTCCGTTTTGACCCTGGTCCACGACCCTGCCGCGTTGGGAATTGAACCCTGGTCCCTGGCCGATTCTCTGCTTGCGGATCTGCCGCCTCTAACCAGGAACCTGACCTTTAAAGCAGTCATGCAGTGGGTGCAGCCAGACCGCTGCGCTGCCTGGAAGGCTGCGACCTTCATAGCAGTCATGCAGTGGGTGCAGCCAGACTGCTGCGCTGCCTGGAAGGCTGCGACCTTTAAAGCAATCACGTTGTGGGTGCAGCCAGACCGCTGCGCTGCCTGGAAGGCTGCGTCCTTTAAAGCAGGCACGCTCTGGGTGCAGCCAGACCTCTGCGCTGCCTGCTAGGCTGCAACCTTTGAAGCAGTCATGCAGTGGGTGCAGCCAGACCGCTGCGCTGCCTGGAAGGCTGCGACCTTCATAGCAGTCATGCAGTGGGTGCAGCCAGACTGCTGCGCTGCCTGGAAGGCTGCGACCTTTAAAGCAATCACGTTGTGGGTGCAGCCAGACCGCTGCTCTGCCTGCAAGGCTGCGACCTTTAAAGCTGTCACGCAGTGGGTGGAGCCAGACGGCTGCGCTGCCTGGAAGGCTGCGACCTTCGAAGCAGTCCCGCAGTGGGTCCTGCCAGAACGCTGCACTGCCTGGAAGGCAGCGACTTTTAAAGCAGTCACGCAGTAGGTACAGCCAGACCGCTGTGCTGCTTGGAAGGCTACGATTCTTAAAGCAGTCATGCAGTGGGTACAGCCATACCGCTGCGCTGCCTGCTAGGCTGCAACCTTTGAAGCAGTCACGCAGTGTGTGCAGCCAGACCACCGCGCTGCCTGGAAGGCTGCGTCCTTTAAAGCAGGCACGCACTGGGTGCAGCCAGACCTCTGCGCTGCCTGCTAGGCTGCAACCTTTGAAGCAGTCATGCAGTGGGTGCAGCCAGACCGCTGCGCTGCCTGGAAGGCTGCGACCTTCATAGCAGTCATGCAGTGGGTGCAGCCAGACTGCTGCGCTGCCTGGAAGGCTGCGACCTTTAAAGCAATCACGTTGTGGGCGCAGCCAGACCGCTGCTCTGCCTGCAAGGCTGCGACCTTTAAAGCTGTCACGCAGTGGGTGGAGCCAGACGGCTGCGCTGCCTGGAAGGCTGCGACCTTTAAAGCAGTCACACAGTGGGTACTGACAGACCGCTGCGCTGCCTGGAAGGCTGCGACCTTTATAGCAATCACGCAGTGGGTACTGACAGACCGCTGCGCTGCCTGGAAGGCTGCGACCTTTAAAGCAGTCACGCAGTGGGTGCAGCCAGACCGCTGCACTGCCTGGAAGGCTGTAACCTTTGAAGCAGTAATGCAGTGGGTGCAGCCAGACCGCTGCGCTGCCCGGAAGGCTGCGACCTTTTAAACAGTCCTGCAGTGGGTGCAGCCAGACCGCTGCACTGCCTGGAAGGCTGCGACCTTTAAAGCAGTCAAGCAGTGGCTGCTGTCTGGAAGGCTGCAACCTTTACAGCAGTCATGCACTGGGTGCAGCCAGATCAATGCTCTGCCTGGAAAGGTTGAGACTTTTACAGCAGTCACGCAGTGGGTCCTGCCAGAACGCTGCGCTGCCTGGAAGGTTGCGACCTTTAAAGCAGTCACGCAGTGGGTTCTGCCAGAACGCTGCGCTGCCTGGAAGGCTGCGACCTTCAAAGCAGTCATGCAGTGGGTGCAGCCAGACCGCTGCACTGCCTGGAAGGCTGCAACCTATACAGCAGTCATGCAGTGGGTGGGTGCAGCCAGACCGCTGCTCTGCCTGTATGGCTGCGACCTTTACAGCAGTCACACAGTGGGTGCAGCCAGACCGCTGCACTGCCTGGAAGGCTGCGATCCTTAAAGCAGTCATGCAGTGGGTACAGCCATACCGCTGCGCTGCCTGGAATTCTGTGACCTTTACAGCAGTCACACAGTGGGTGCAGTCAGATCGTTGTGCTGCCTAGAAGGCTGCGACCTTTGCAGCAGTCAAGCAGTGGGTACAGACAGACCGCTGCGCTGCCTGGAAGACCTTGGAAGCAGTCACACAGTGGGTGCAGCCAGACCCCACCGCTGCCTGCTAGGCTGCGACCTTTACAGCAGTCATGCAGTGGGTGCAGCCAGACCGCTACACTGCCTGGAAGGCTGCGACCTTTAAAGCAATCACGCAGTAGGTACAGCCAGGCCGCTGCGCGCCCTAGAATGCTGCACCCTTTGAAGCAGTCATGCAGTGGGTACAGCCACACTGCTGCGCGGCCTGGAAGGCTGCGACCTTTAAAGGAGTCACGCAGTGGGTGCAGCCAAATGGCTGCACTGCCTGGAAGGCTGCGACCTTCGAAGCAGTCACGCAGTGGTTCCTGCCAGAACGCTGCGCTGCCTGGAAGGCTACGATTCTTAAAGCAGTCATGCAGTGGGTACAGTCATACCGCTGCGCTGCCTGCTAGGCTGCAACCTTTGAAGCAGTCACGCAGTGGGTGCAGCCAGACCTCTGCGCTGCCTGCTAGGCTGCAACCTTTGAAGCAGTCATACAGTGGGTGCAGCCAGACCGCTGCGCTGCCTGGAAGGCTGCGACCTTTATAGCAGTCACGCAGTGGGTGCAGTCAGACCGCTGCGCTGCCTGGAAGGCTGCGACCTTTATAGCAGTCACACAGTGGGTGCAGCCACATTATGAACTGCGTTGTGATGTGACAGTAGCAGGCGGCTTTACAAGTGCAGCACTTCCGGTCTGGAAGCCACTGCAAATCAGTAACAGGGGAAGAGATGCCCGAATATTCGGGAAGGCCTGATATAAATGTAATGTGTGCATGAGAGGAGATGAAAACCCAATAAACAGTCAATTACAGCAGGCCAGCCCCTCGTGATTAACACCGGAACCAAAATATTCATGGATGACCCGGGCACAAAGGAATCCGTTTTAATAAGCGGCTTCATTAAGCAAAAGCGAGTGCCCCCCACACCGCTCCCGCCCCCCTCCCCCCCCCCGGTTACTGATCTGGGTCTCAAAAGAAAGCTCTGCATCAAAGTGAACCCCCAGATTAGGGGCGCTGGCACTAGGCTCAGGATCTGTGTCAGGACATTGGGGTCACCAATTACAGGAGCAGATGGAGGGAGTTCCACACACCAGGACCCTGGTTTCATCAGCGTCAGCCTCAATGATGTGGTGTCCATCCAATGAGCACCAGATGGTACCCACTGAGTGACGTCATCTTTCATCATCCTCTGTGTGCACTCGGACAGCGGAATATCTGGGTGTCATCAACATAAGAATACAATTGAAACCAGAAAGATGCAAGATGGTTAGCCAAAGGCATGACATACGGGTGGGAAAAAAGGGGGGCTCAGAGCTGAGCCCGGGAGAACCCCACAACTGAGCTGTGGATGGGAAGACCAATATGGAGGCAGATGGAGAGCCGGTGACCTTGGACTTAAAGGATGCAACACTACCTGCTAGTACTGGAGAGAGGGAGAGAGGGGGAAAGGGAGAGAGGGGGAAAGGGAGAGAGGGGGAAAGAGAGAGAGGGGGAAAGAGAGAGAGGGGGAAAGAGAGAGAGGGGGGAGAGAGAGATGGGGAGAGAGAGATGGGGAGAGAGAGAGAGAGAGAGGAAGAGAGATGGGGAGAGAGAGAGAGAGAGAGAGAGAGGGGGGAAGAGAGAGAGGAGAGGGAGAGGGGGGAGAGAGAGAGAGAGAGAGGAAGAGAGATGGGGAGAGAGAGAGAGGGGGGAAGAGAGAGGAGAGGGAGAGAGAGGGGAAAGAGAGTGGGAAAGAGAGAGAGGGGGGAGAGTAAGGGGGATATAGAGAGAGGGGGAGAGAGGGGTGGAGAGAGGGGGGAAGAGAGAGAGGGGGGAGGGAGAAGGAGAGAGGGGGAAAGAGAGTGGGAAAGAGAGAGGGGGCGAGAGAGAGGGGGAGAGAGAGGGGGACAGCCGCGGTGCGTCCATTGGGGCGTAGGGGCGTAGCCCCACCAGCCCTGCTGCTTGGACCCGCGGCTGCCCTACGGTTAAATAATTAAAATAAATGATGTTTAAAACTTTTACTACTTACTTACTTACTTGCGAGTGCAGCACCAAAATTATTCCGGCAGCACCCGACTTTATCGGGAGTGTGCAGGGGGGGGGGGGGGGCGGGCTGGCTGGTGATTGAATGATTGACAGGTCTTTGCCCCGCATGTATGCTTCGGGCAGCAACTTGCCCGAGCATGCGCACCCAGGCCGGCCCCATTAGCTAGCTAGTAGGGGGGGGGGGGTGCAGGACCTGCTGGCGGCAGCGCTGGCAGCAAAAGGGCGACAGGGCGAGCAGTCACTGTGCCCTCCAAGCCAATCCTGGCGCTGCATGCAGCGCCAGGATTGGCCGGTCACCGCGCAGCACAGCAGGGGCAATCCATATTGGATGCCGAGCGTGGGTGGTTCAGCCGCCCTGCACAATGGCCAATCACTGTCTCTGACTTAATGTAGTCATGCAGTGATTGGCCATTTTGCGGCGCGCGGCGCTGCAGCAGTGTCGTAAGGCTTAAGCGTGCGTCACTCGGATCCAGTAACGGTTCACTTCACTCGCGTGACACTGACGTCGCCTGAGCCTCGTGGTCGTGGACTCACTGCGTGGGAATTATCGAGGACTTCAGCTTATATAAAGGTAGGTCAGCGTGTATTAAGTTGTTACAGTGCAGTGCATGAGTTTTATGGAGGAGTACCGTCCAAAAGCATATTATAAAGTAGGTAATGCTGCCTCAGCTAGCAGGCATAACAGTACAGAACAGGTGAAATAGGTCAGAGGTTAGCAAGTGAGACAGGATTTATCTGTGTGGAGGGAATAGGACCTGGAAGGCTCGTATTCTGAGTAGAAATACAACCTCACAGGAAATAAGTAGATAGTGTGAAGCCACCGTTTGCATGGGACAGCCGCCCGCGGGACTTAAGAGTAATAAAAAAGACTCGATTACAAATTAACAGGAAACCAGTAAAGTTCCTGTCCCAGTCCCCATCAATGCAGCTCGAGCTCGGGAGTGCCAGAGAGAATGTGTGCGGGCTGAGGGCACGGGACGTTAAGCAGGGGCTCCTGTTGAACCTGTTCAGCTAAGCATTCTCGTGTAAGCAGTGAATGGGTGTCACTTAACTTCCCACTCTCAGGGGTGGTAGGTGCTGCCAGGTTCAGTCCATTTGAAAGGGCTCGGGTTGCGCCTCATTTGCATAGCGTTTTTTGACACTGGAAAGCAAGGGCAAGAGAGGCGGGAAAGTGGGGAATTCAGTTCCCGTATTTCCAGAGAGACTCGCCAGGCTCTCTAGAACAACTGGGGAAGCCAACACAGGTATGTGTGTGTGTGTATAAGGCCCCCTCCTTCGTGCTGTTCAATGGATTAACCTATGCTTGCGGCTGGCTCAATAGTATCGACAGAGGGTACATTTACATCAGCGTTGACTCTTTCTACTACATCCAGAAAGGCTTTGTGTTTGAGTATCTGTGATTGCATATGACAGCTACAATAACACCGAAAGGGCTGAGACCATCTTGTAACGGTAAATGAAAAAAACATGACGGCTGAATCATGCGTACTGTAATTTAAAATGTTACAAGCTGCTGCGTTTATGAGTTCTCGTCTTCACTGGAAAAGAAATCAATTCCACGGTCATAGGTACTGAATGATCACAAAGAAACTATGGCTCCTTGCTGGAAGAGAACACTCCTTTAAAGGACAGTGCGTTGGCATCTTCGAGCATTTGCGTTAGTATATAACTCCAAACAATTATCTGCCAACATGGTGGGCTCACCTAATGGGGTGGTCGACAAAAAACAAGCAGCGCATCTCGAAGTGGGTGGGACACCTTCAGAAAACCATTAACGTTCCCCTGAAATGCCCCGAGGGTGCCAGACATGTTTTTTTGGTCACAGATGATAGTTTGCTAAGTGTGTTCAGGACGTTGCTGCCCACTGCCAGTATGTTCTACATAAATTATCTCATACCGTTGTAATTAATGTTGATTACAGGGTGCTTTAAAAAATACTCATTTATCTGGGCAGATATGTGCTAGTCATTTGTTAAATGTATTGAATCTCTTTGTTTACATTTAAAAGAAATCAAATAAGCCAAGAGCGGTATTTTAATTATTGCCAGTTCCATAAAATGTATTGAATCTCTTTGTTTACATTTAAAAGAAATCAAATAAGCCAAGAGCGGTATTTTAATTATTGCCAGTTCCATTTTCTGCTTGACATACCATTGAAGGATGTCAGAGCACCTTAAATCACACACATATAGGGGCAGATTTACAAGCCCCTTGCGCCACAGGTGCGTCACAAAAAGTGATGCACCGGTGACGCATTTTAGTGCCCCGTATTTCCAAGGCAGGAAAAGCAACCCTGCGTGACTTTTCATTGTCTTGTAAATATGGCCCAATTGCACACAGCACTTTACGTGAAAGGGACGTTCCATGAGTTGCTGTGGGTGTTCCCACGCATAACCCATGGAACCAGACACATTTCCAGATTTGCGAGGAATCGTAAATCTGGAAATGTGTCTGAATGCTACGCCACCCCAGGGGAGGCGTAGGGAGGGGCAACTTGGAGAAATGTATTAATTTCTCCTCTTTCTATGCATGTTGCATTCTGCAGCACGCATAGAAACAGGATATTACCTCTGGTGATTGTTTATGTACAGGAAGGTGTCCCTTCCTGCACATAAACAATCAGTAAAACAATGACGTTTTGCAAGTTCTATGTGTGCTAATGCAGCACACTTAGAAGTTGAAAAACGCCATTTCTGATTGTTTATGTGCAGGAAGTAACCCTTCCTGCATGTAAACAATCTCCCCACGACACACGCATCCTTGCACCATGGTGCAAATGTGCCTGTGCAGGCGCATGGCAGCAGTTTGTGTGCCAGCACAGGGGGAAGCACAGAGATGCAACATATTGTTGTAAATATGTCGCATCCCTGTGCTTCGAAAGTGACTCAGTGCGGCGCAGCCAAATGGCTTGCGACACACACAGTCAATTTCCTTGCAAATCTGCCCCATGGAGACAATGATTCATACGTGTAAATCAGTGTATAGAAAATGTTACATAAGGCAAATGCGACTACAGGGTGTAGGATTCACATGTTATTCATACTGGTAGGCATTTTTAAAGAGTGCTTGGTCTGGAGAAGCACAAACTCAGGATTCAGAACATAACAGTGGTTAGCATTGACTTTAACAATAAAAATGTATTGCCACCCAAATAAACCTTTTTAGCAGGATTAGGATAATGAAAGACTTGAAACAAACATATGTTTCTAACTTGTATCATGCAGCTTGCAAGCAGCTCTTTGATGACAGTTTATAGGTCACTGTGCTAGATTACTATTGTCACTTATGAACTGCACAGTAACAAAAGAATCTGTGACTAAAGCAGTAACCCACTAACCTAGGCACATAAAAAATGTTTTTCAAAATGCATGGTACACGTTCTTTGCAGTAGGCATATTAACCCTCTGTGCTACATTAGATAAGTCAAAGCTGCCACTTGACAACTCTCATCTCTCTCCAGCAGGTACATTAATCACCGACGTAATCTTGACACTTTTATTGTTGCTGGAAAACTGCTGATTCTACAAGGAACTTTTTTGTGCTTTTAAAATTACTGCCTGAGGACCCCCTGGGAATGTGTCACGGACCCCTGGGGGTCCGCGGACCACAGTTTGGGAAACACTGCTTTATACCATTTATATTTGGGGTACTTGCGTGGACCTATGTGAAGTGTGTGTACAAAGTTCAGCTCAACCAGAATCACGGTAACAGCGCATTGCGCTGCCTCTTTTATATTCAGTATATTGTAAGACTGTTTTTCTTCCCCCGCCTTTCCTTGTTTTGTTTCCCTGTTTTCCCCTTGCTTGCCATTCGTTACTCTAGAGTCTAATATTCAGTATGTTGTCAGACTGTTTTTCTTCCCCCGCCTTTCCTTGTTTTGTTTCCCTGTTTTCCCCTTGCGTGCCATTCGTTACTCTAGAGTCTAATAGAGTCGGAAGGCCGTAGGGGAAGACTGTGGACTTTTCTTCAAGTTCCTGACGCTCCTGCGGAACGAGCCTGGCAACCATTACACTGCTGTGCAACTTCTTCTACTCTTAGAGCTGAGATTTCCATGAGTCTTATAGTCTGAATTCAGCACCTGAGCATAATGGGACAGAATGTATGAAGCTCTGTGGTAATACTGAATAAGCAGCTACCTATGTTATGCCATCTATTAATGTAATAACTGCACTTTCACAATTGCTTTATTAACCTTCCTGCTTTCTCATATTTGCTTGAAAATGCATGATTTTTCTTCTTTTTTTTCAAAATTTTCTTGGGGGGGGGGTAACCCCCCCAAACACCCCTTTTGGGGTTCGGGCTCGCTCGCTACGCTCGCTCGCTACGGTGCTGTATGCTAATTCGTTTGCGCCCCACCACTTTCAAATCTCACCCACCGCCCCTGGAGGGGGATATAGAGAGAGGGGGGAGAGAGAGAGAGGGGGGGGAAGAGAGAGGGAGAGATCGAGCGAGAGAGAGGGGGGAGGAAGAGAGAGGGAGAGAGCGAGCGAGAGAGAGGGGGGAGGGAGAGAGAGGGAGAGAGCGAGCGAGAGAGAGGGGGGAGGGAGAGAGAGGGGGGAGGGAGAGAGAGGGAGGGAGAGGGAGGGAGACGGGGCAGAGAGAGAGACAGAGAAAGGGAGGGAGGGAGAGACAGGGAGTGAGTGATAGAGAGAGAGGCAGAGAGAGAGAGAGACAGAGGGATAGAGCAAGAGAGAAATAGAGACAGACAGGTAGAGAGAGACAGGGGGAGAGAGAGAGAGAGACGGGAAGAGGGAGGGTGGGATAGAGAGAGGCGGAGAGAGAGAGACAGAGGGATAGTGAGCAAGAGAGAAATAGAGAAAGACAGGTAGAGAGAGAGAGATAGAGCGAGAGAGAGATAGAGCGAGAGAGAGAGAGAGCGAGAGAGAGAGAGAGCGAGAGAGAGAGAGAGAGCATGACAGAGAGAGGGAGAGCACGACAGAGGGAGACAGAGAGGGAGAGGGGGTGAGAGGGAGAGACAGAGAAGGAGAGGGAGAGAGGGAAAGAGAGAGGGAAAGGTAGAGAGAAAGAGGGAGAAAGAGAGAGAGATATAGGGGGGGGAGGATAGAGGGATAGAGAGAAAGAGGGAGGGAGAGTTTTTGAAAGTTCATTTCTGATTCTTGCCTTTCAGGAATTCTCACAGGGTGGGGAGAAGTAAAGAGAATGTTGCCCAAGTGGGGAAAAGTCAATTTCCAGCACAATTCCCAGGTAGAGCACAAGTTACAAAAGGTATGTCTTTCTTAAGCGTCCTCCAGGACATTAGAAACGTTTTAGTAAACTGTCCCTATGTACTAGAAGCAAGAAAGATGTGTAACTGTAAGGAGATAGGTTCAACTTTTAAAAGTAGGCACAGATGAAGCATTACGTTTTTATTAAAAAGTCAAATGTTGTTCAGAATTTTTTTCATATTAAAGAACCATTTTATAAAAGAACGTTTAAAAAAAAGACTAAAACCATTGTCTTCTTTGATCAAATAAGTTCCAAATTTGTATTCCGTAACGCTAAAACATGTTATTTTTGTTAAACAAAATGCTACCTAAGTTATTTGGGAGATTAAAAAGGGATTGTATTGTCAATTCGAAAAGTATAAAATGAATGCAGAATTTAGTGCCTAATTGTAGTAAAAGAAACACCTTACCCTAATCAGGTGAACCCTAGAATTAACAAAATGTTACATAATTATTAGCTCACTTCTGTGGAGAACTAAATCTTTCAAAATGTATTCAAAACCATTTTAAAAAAAAATATTGTTGTACATTGCCACAATCGATATCCATTGCTCAAAAATAGATATTAAATGTACCTTTCATATGCTTAATGTATAGTTGTCTATAAATACACATACATACATAAACTGGACAGTGGACCAACTTTTGACTAGCAATAGGCACCAAACTCAGAATGTATACCAATATATTGACAAGAAACAAAAATACTCCGGTGTGCAAAACCGCAACAACGCCTTCTGTCCAAAGGCACCCCGTACCTCAGGGTCAATAGTACAAATAAGATTGTATTGAAGTTGCACCACTTTACAAATATATACAATTAAATAGTCCACATTGGATCCAGCGAATAATTGAATATCCTTCTTTATTATTTATTTGAAATCTTCTCTTTTTAAGAAAGAACCACAGCCAACGCGTTTCGTTCTCGAAGGAGAACTTCTTCAGGACGTTTGTAGTTTCCACGAAATGTTGGGTGTAATATTTGAGACAATACAATCCTGGTCCAATATAATCTAATCGTCCAGTGCTTCCAAATCAACTTGTAGGTTGAAAAATGCTATTGTCATTCAAAAGACCAGTATTAATATCCTCTAAAGTGAAGTGATATGATAGTCACTGTAAGTTATCTGATCCATATCTACATCCGGAACATCTCGCACAGTGCCTATAGATAGGGCATTGTTGTTCCTCTCAATCTCCCGACATGATAGAACCCGCTTTCAAATTAATACTGTTCTTTGAATGACAACAGCATTTTTCAACCTACAAGTTGATTTGGAAGCACTGGACGATTAGATTATATTGGACCAGGATTGTATTGTCTCAAATATTACACCCAACATTTCGTGGAAACTACAAACGCCCTGAAGAAGTTCTCCTTCAAGAACGAAACACGTTGGAATAATGATGAATAAAGAGATGTATTAATATATTCCAGCACCGTAGAGGGACGTATCTTTTAGGGATCTGCGTTGGGAATGGTAAAATGTAAATGTAAATGTACTTATATAGCGCACTTCTACCCAGGGGTCTCGTAGCGCTGTATTCGTACCGCTGTGGAACCCTTCCTGGTTTTCCTGTGAGATGTCCACTCCTGGGCACCCCCAAGGTGAAGCCAGGCATCCTAGCGCTGTGGGGGCCGTTGTGGAGATTAAGCAAGCTATTGCCCAGAGTTGCACAGTGGGACCCATGATTAGAATAGGCACCGAGGTGAGAATTATCAGGTCCGGGGAAATTGAATCCAAGAGCCGCCGAGGCGGGAATTGAACCCTGGTCCCGGGCCAGACCTCTGCATCAGGATCTGCCGCTCTAACCATTGAGCCACACTTCTCCACTGCTGGTGCCTGGCGAGTACAGGGGTGTCCATTGAAAGCTCAGAAGGCTCCATCACAGCAAATGTAACTGTGGTTTCAGAGAAATGTTTAAAGTATATGACAGTCTGAATGACCCTGTTAGGGTTTACACCTTTGACCTGTGTGACACCCAGATGTTTGCCCCTCTTTCTCAGGGCTTTCGGACCAGGTGGTTCTTAGCACCACGCTCTGCCCTCTCTACTGCCCCCAGCTGGCAGTGCGCAGGGGAAGAGTCTTGAACATCTCCCACACTCCATTGCTTGCAGGCGAGTATTAGAAGGCATTAGCATTGCAGGCCACGCCCCCTACGGAGGATGGGTCCACACACAGGTAAAGAGGGTCCCCACTAGGGAGGGGCAGGACACGGGCCTTACCTGCCCTGAAGAACACACCAGCCGCAGTAGGGGTCCTTCTCCGACAGGCACGACTTGCAGTCCAAGTGCCGAGCGCACTCCGAGAGGGGCACCTTCAGCACCTGCCAGAGAGAGAGAGAATTGGGGTCACAGGCGGAAAGCCCCCACGAGAGATCATTCAAGAGGCCAGCATCACCCCTGGTCACCCTCAACTAGACACCTCCAGGGGCCACCTCATTTGCTGTTCGTCAAACACAGTCTTTCAGTCCCCCCACCCCCCCCCCCCCACCCTGAGGCTGCCTCAGAGTTTTATTAGAGCGCTGCTGGTGTGTTACAATATTGTCACTATCCCTGACATTTAGAATTTTGACGAGTGCCTGCGCACTGTCCGTGACCTGGCCAACGAGGGCATGAAAGAGATGAAAATGGATCATCCCAACAGGAGCCTCAAAAACACCTTTGAGGCAGGCGCCCAAAATCCTTAAGATGGCCCTGGCCAGACACCTCGTTTATTGTCCTTTTGAACAATAGTTGAAACTCACATTTGTTGCCCTTAAACTTATTTTTTCGTCTTCTCAGTGTTTTATCGTATCCTGGGTTAAATCAGGTATGGCAATTTTAACTAATATTTTTAATTGCCCTTTTTTGCATGTCTTGAACAATATTTATAGCTGAGCTTTTTCTGTGATTTTCTCTCTCTCGGGAACTTTTATTGAAAAGGGCTTCTCGACCCCTCAAGGAGAAATGCGAACGTTATACATCTTATAAAGGTTAGTGAAAACAGATCTGAGCGGTGTGCGTGACCCGCCGTAAACCACCTCAAGGGGGCGCTGGAGACAGGTGCTTCTGGGAGCCAAACTCTGGCACTTCACCTAACTGTCCCATGACACACTCCCAAAACCCTTCCTTCCGGCCATCCAGAGGGATGCTGCCGCATTCCACCCTCGGTGCTGGCCCTTTAACGACTAGCGCCCAGAAGCGGAACTGACTCACACCCCTGAGGCGCACTGAATGAAGCCACCGACAAGAGAGAACCCGGACCTCGCTCTTACTGAGTAACAAACACTAACTATCTCCCCCCCACCCCTTGACTCCCTCTTACCTTTGATTGGGTCATGACGTATAGGTGATCCTGTAATTGGTCGAACAGGAGGTCTCCGCCCACAGCTGTATTCGACTGGTTGGTTATGGAGCTGTACTGGGTGGCTTCTCCCTGTTCACTGATGTAGACCTGTAGGGGTCAGTAGGAAGTAGAGAGAAACGTCACAGGCAGAAGCGTCAAGGATACCCACCTGAGGGGTCTCCACCCTTCTGAGAGCTACTTATGTTCACTGAGAACCTCCCTGAGCTGCTAATGTTATACAAATGCTGTAATCCTGACCACATCAGGCAAGATTACCGTACTGGCCACCATATGCAAGATTACCAGCAGTCCGTGCTTAATTTGAGCCGGTGGTTTCCGGTGCTCAGCAAGGCACTTAATAATCAACACTGGTGCTTTTCATCAGCACCAGTTAAAGACACACTAATTTACGAGGAGTTTAAGTGACTTGCCCATAATCACAGGATGTTGAGCCGATCCCAACACTGGAACGTGACTCCCCAGCTCGGAAGTCGGCAGCTCTGGCCATTACGCCACATCTTCTATCCACTTTCAAGGTTAGTAGATGGTTCTGTTGTAGGCGGCGCTAACAGGAGACATGGGCTGGTGCAAGCTGCCTCCAGACGAGAGCCCTGGCACTAATCAACCCCTGCCAGCAGTGATGCCCTCAGGGCATCAGGCAGGGTTGCCGGCAGTAATGTAACAAGCATTGGCATAGCCAATAGGTCTCGCCTTTGGGACCTTATAAGTGTTTAGCCATGCAACAGTTGCATAACTAAACACTTATAAGGGCCCAAAAGCTAGACCTATTGGCTATGCCAATGCTTGTTTTAACTGCTGCAATCTAGTGAAGCCTCACGAAGAACAAAGAGCACGGCCGAGAAAGTAATCGCGCTAAAGTGCGACGCGCGCGCCCACGCACATGCACTGTAGCTCTAGGCTGGCCTTGTAGCACTTTTTGGAGCCCTCACAAAATGTCTCGCCAGACCAGCGCATGCGCTGGGTCAGGCGAGACCTAAAAATGCTTTATCAATGTGGAGTACTTTCACATCGATAATCCATGAACGTATGAAAGAAAAGCCATTATAGAGCGCACAGCTACTCCTAGGAATGTCAAGGCGCTGTAATGCATAACAGCCATCGCTTAAATGCCCCGCCAGCAGGTTTATATCAGTAATAATGCAACCCAACGCCACACGATTCATCACTCAACTATCAGTTTTAAAGATATTTTAGGAATTCAACCATTTTTCTCCAAACATCAGGTTGTGAGTTCTGAAAATATACATACCTTTGCTCTCACACACACTTTTTAATTTGTCTGTACCTATAATTAATTCAACCCAGCAAAAGCTTGTAATTCAGGAGAGCTCCTTGTAAGTGGGTGGAGAGCTACCAGTGGCTCACAAGGTACTCGTTGGAGATGCCTGCACGAAGGACTGTCTCGAGACCGACACAGACCAGTGACCACAAAATAGGAACAAAGACAGAGCAGGGGGCCGGGTAGGACCCAGAGCGTTGCATTACGCTTGGTCACTAAACCGCTTTACTAATGTGCTCAGAAGGCGAACCGCAATATACTAATGGCGCCACCAGGGGCGTAACATAGGCCCCCCCATACCCGCGGTGCGGGGGGCCTCCCAGCTGCAGGGGTCCCCCTCAGCACAGCGCTCGGGTCTGAGCGCTCCGGGTAAAATCCAGAGCAGGGGCCCCTCTGTGTACACTGCAGGGGGGGCCTTAAACTTTCGTTACGCCACTGGGCGCCACACACACACTACTTTACATCATAGTGCAAAGGTGTGCGCGTGAGTCTAGCATTTGTAACGGAAGGGTAGCTTTCCAGAAGAAAACACTGTGGGGCAGATTTACTGACATTTTGTGCCAGGGTTGAATCACAAAAGTGATGCAAAGAAGTGCAAGATGTTTACTTGGAATATACTTTCCAGCATAAAGCTGGTTTTGCACAGAAAAGTTGCCTAAAAATAATGCAGGGCTGTGGCTGCTTTCCAAAACTTTGTGTGACTGAGACATTCCATGGATGGTACGCGAAATTAAATGAAAATAATTTGTAATGCGCGCTCTTACCTAGTGCATCCTGGCCATCCGGGCCCATGTAAGGACCCACAGGGTTTTGATGCAAAGACATATTTTCTTACAACAGCGGACCAAGCTTGTTACCAAAAAAAAATGCATCTTTGAGACAGCCTTGAAAAGGAGACATGCTTTAGTGTTCCAAACTTTCCTGACTTTGCCTGTGTGCTGTACTGTACAGCAGACATACCAACTGAAAAAAGTTTAAAGTTTGTCTAGACGTGCTATTTTGTCCAGCAAGGCTACCCCTCTAGTACAAAATCTACGCTAGACATGATGCACACACCTTTGTACCATGGTAGAAAGGGGCGTGCGTGACTCTATGCATCCTGAAAGTGCGCCAGCGCTCGGAAGAGAGTAGGGCCGTGCGTACCTTAGTGGACGTAGAGCTGTCCTGCTCTCCGTCGTGTGCAGAGCAGATACCTTGCTTGGTACACTCCATTTCTGAGTTTTCAGTAAATCTGCTCCTATATTTAGACTAACTTTAAAACGTTTCCCACTTTGTACGTGCGCTGTACCGCGCACAGCAAACATGCACATTTGAGAAATCGCCTTTTCTCCTATTTAGAGGCTGCCTCGAGGAGGCGAATATTTTTGGGCACAAAGCCTGGTCTAAAATGTTAGTAAATTAGGCTTTGCGTTAAAGAGTGGGTGATTGTGCGACCACCCATAGCCTAACACTAGAGCGGGGGGGGGGGGGGGGGCTCGTTCTGTTGTCATGTCCTTGAATACTCTTAAAATGATTCTATTTCTACACTATGCAGTATGATGGTTCACCCAATTATAAAGCCATCTTCTGTATCACCTGGCTTGCTACCTTTAGGCCGGGACCAGGTTTTAGATTTGCTTTTGCAGAGTGACTGTACCAAACTGTTCCTGACGAATGCCCCTGACCCCCAGACAGGGCCACACTGGGGCAGAAACACGTCGACCTTGCAGAGGGAGTCTTTTTTCCAAACTTCTTGTCTCATCTCACTTTTTAGGTCTCGGCTGCGAAGGCTGCGCTTGCGCAGTCTCGCTCCGAGATTTAATGACTTGGAGAAGAGGGGCTTGAACCCGCCCCTCTTCTCCCCTGTTCTCCATTGGCTGGCCTCGTAAATGCTGGCCAGCCACTGGAGAAGAGGTCAGTCACTCCCATTAGGCCCCGTCCTTTTCGGATCGGGGGGCGTGTTTTTCGCGAGAAGTCTCAGGGAGGAGACAACAGCAAAACACGCCCCCGAATCCGAAAAGGACGCTGCCTTTCTCCGAGGCATTTCTGCTCTGCCTCGGAGAAAGGCGGCGGCACCCCGCAAGCAGATGCGTACCAGTAGTGGTGGCCGTGCTCTGTCTCAACTCACAAGGCTGTTATCTGGAACGGGATCCCGACTTCCCTGCACTACGCGGAAAACTCCTGAAGGGCACAATCAGGGGCACTGCGGTCTCTCAGGCGTAGTGAATGACTATGTCCAATGCTGAAGAAGCTCAGTGCCCGCCAGGCTCCAAACCTCCGCTCCCCAATCACGGGCCCTGCGCTGCACTGGGCACCAATTCCCCGCTCCACAGGCGATCCCAAGCCCAGGATCACCGCCCTGCTGAATCCATCGATTCCTATGGGCAGCGCCGCTGCAAGCGCGTGGCCACACTAGAAAATGTCAGACCACCGATCAGGCCAGGGCAACCAGCACTCACCGTGCGCCAGGTAGCTCCTCAGGAGAGCTGCAGCTTAGGGCGTCTTGAGGGTCACACTGCTTCCTCTTCAAATCGCTGCCTAGGCACCCTCTCGGCACGCGCACCAGCTCAAGGTCTCTCAGCTGGGTAATCTCGTAACGGGCGCAGCAGTTTCCGCAGCGTTGACGGCAGGCGGAATCAGCGAAAGGGGAGTAAATGCCTCCGCTGCCAACCCACCGGCGCTCCCGCTCTCGGCCGGTTGCACTTGCCCTGCCCGTTGCACTTGCCCTGCCGGCCGCTCTTTCCCTGCCGGCCGCACTCGCCTGATGGCTGTACTTAACCCAACCTATCGCACTGAAGGCTGCTCTTCCTTGGTAACTCCCCCTTCCCCAGATCTGTCCCAGGTGTGTTGGCTTTGCCCGTGCTTGTGTACCCTCGCTGGGGGTGGGTGAGGTTGGAGTCCTTTATGGAGTGAAATGTTATAGGGGACTCAGACTAGTAGTGTTTTCCAGGAGGCCACAGGGGGGTTGGTATCAGGCACGCAACACCCATTGGACTCAAAGGGCTTCAGCCACCCCCCCCCCCCCCCCCGCCCCCCGCGTCGTGTGCGGCAGCCCGGGATGAGACACCTTCCCGGGCAAAAAAGCAGCCGCACCCGAGCACTTTACAGGTCTTTAAAAGACCATTTGGTTGTTAATGAGGCCTCGCTGTTTCACCCCTTCTAAGAGCCCCTGCAGCTCCACTCTGCCAATTGCTTAAAGTTCAGCCCCCCCCGAAATTTTTGCTCAGCCCCCCCCGAAATTTGGCTCTAGTTGCGCCTCTGGTTGGTATGGAGGTGTCCATCCAGGTTAGGGCCCTCTTCATGTGTGGGTTCCAGGCGGTGTTTTCCTGGTGAGGTGGTTGCTGATGGGCAGTGTTTTCTTTGGTGCATCTGAGCGGTCTGGTGTCGATTCCTGGTGTTGCAGGGTAAAGAGCCACGTTTGATATTCAGGGTGCTGGGTTTTGTTTGTAGGTAGCACGAGCTCTGTTTTCGGGGGGACTCAGCTTCAGAAAGACATGGCACCCTAGTTTCATGCCCCAACACGCCATCCCTGCAAAGGGACCTTTAGCACTAGTGAAAATTGGTGAATAGAAGGTTTCATGTTCAGGAACAGTCTTACTTCTCCCGGCCTCTCTGGCTACCACTTGTGTGCTTTTTCACCCGCTCTTTTTAAATGCTTTAAAACTAATCGATAATGTGAGGACTACAATGTAAGATACATTTTAGCTGTGCCTTGAAGCTGTTTGTAGCATTCCGTTACTTAGGTTACCAGCGTTTGTATAGCGCTGTGAACCATTAGCGTGGCGTCGTGGCACTTTCTCAATCTCGGTTCCCTATCCCACCTTTCTGAGGGCTTTCTCGCCCTATCCCGTGAGTTGTTTCGTGTTTTTGTGTGTGTGCTTCCTGGAGAGCGGAGTGTTAAATATAAAAGTGGAAAGGTTGTGGTTTGTTCTTAGAAGCTCTTTGTAATGTCCTATGTGAGGGGACGGCGGCGCTGAAGGGCCATTCCTTTGATTTGGGCGGTCGGTTGTCCATGCTACAGCCAGTTTACAGTCAGGCTACCAATTAGAGCTATTGGCATTGCTCAGGACAATGCCGTTTCTTTAAATGTTTTAAAAACAAAAACATAAACAAAAATAATGTCATGAGCAATGCCAATAGCTCTAACTTTACCAATGCCGAGACCATTGCATTGTAAATGCTTGTTAATCCTTTCCACTGGTGGCAGCAGAATAAAACGGACATGCGGCCCACCAGGAGATCGCTTTACTGTCACCCCTCTTTGTACATATTTAGATCGCACTCTACCACTCGCTCATCTGCAACTTTAAAGCACCTCCCCTCCCCCACTGGAGAGTTGTAGCCCACGAGGCACCACTGGGTGCAGGTGTGAGGAGGGAACCCACTGATGAAGCGTGTCACCCGTGGGTGAGTGAGGGGCCATGTCCTAATAGAAACATTCTGCCACGGGCAACTTTAACTCTCCCATGCCCCTATGTGTACCAGACACACTTTGTGTGTGCTTGGTTAACACGCATGTGCTAGCCATGTGTCGCCTCCTTGACGCAAAGTAAAGCTCATCGCTGCTTTTCTTTACCTTTAGGCAACCTTCCAGTGCAAAACAACCTTTGCACTGGAACATTAATCCCAAATCGACACTTTGTGCGGGCTTGCGTTGTGGTGGGTCGTTTTTCGCTGCTTTAAATGTTGTCAACTCTGGCACTTAGGGGGCACGCCTGGCCTCCCCAGCCTCAACCCTTGCACCATCAGGCAGCGAGGGTGGGGGGGGGGGATAAACTGAAACGTAATCTTCCTGTGTCATGTCTCTCTCCTTACTTCTCTTATCTCTTGCACTTTCCCCCTCTCTCTTACTCGCTCTCTGAGCTCTGTGCGCCTTCATCCTCTCTCGACCTCAGCCCTCCAACTAGCTTTGGCTACCTCAACCCTCTCTCGGTACACCCAATATAACACACTCACCGCGGTCTCTCTCTGCCCCTGTCAGTCTCTTCTTATACTCACAGTGCCGCCTCTCTCTGGCCTTTTCCCATCCGTCTTCCCTGTATGTCCAGTTCCTTCACTTTTCACTGTGAGGCCCGATGTCGGGGGCACCTGGGGTTCTCTCAGACACTTCCCCTCATGTCAGGGCCCTCGTTCCTCTGTGACAGACACGGTTTGCTGTCCTCCTTTGTGTACCTGTTCACAGGGTCTCTTCCCCCTATAGTCACCCAGACACTGTCCACACATCACTCCAAAGCCCCCGAAGTCAGGACTACTGGTCCCCTGACAGTACCCCATCACCAGCTCCTTCCCACATCACCAACCGTGCCCCAATGAGACGCCACTGCCCCTCTTTTAGACTCTATATCACCCCGTGTCCCTGCCTCTGACCCTTAGACTGAGTGCACACCCTCCACACTGTCGAAAGAGTGACCTACAGAGGTAATGTCAGAGAGTGACTTCCAGCCTCAGGCGTACCTCAGGCCAGCACCAGTGTCCAACCCCCTGGGCAGGTCTATACTGCCCTGACGGCCTGGCATCGGTCCCTCCGTCCCTGAAACCCCTGGCTGCCTCACTGTCACCTCCTCCTGACCCGGAAGTGCAGGAGCAGAGAGCACCTGCGGCGGTAGTGGTGGTGGTGGTGGTGGTGGTGGGGGGGCGGGGTTAAAGCCCATGCCACACGGGTGGACTGGCCCTGCTCTTCGCCTCAGGATCTAAAGATGCTGAGAGCACAAGAGATGGGCTGGACCCGGCCCTCTGGCCACAACCTGTCCGTGGGTGGGCGAAGGGGAGGTGGGGGGGGGGGGGGGGGAGAGAGACGGGTGAGCCACCTAGGATGAGCCGGAGGCAACGCAGGGTCAACGGAGCTTTGGCTGGCGGGGGGAGGGGTAGAGCAGATGGGTCCACTGACCATTATCAACATATGTGCCTCCATGTTAGTCTCACCGCAACACAAGCAGTTCGCTGTTGGATTTCAGTGTCCACCCTGTGCTGATGGGATAGAACCCCAAAAACCTGTCACCTTAACTAAAGGGGAGCCCCATCCTAGCCCATGGGCAGTGAGGCCTCTAGAACTGATTTCCGGAGGACGCTGGGCCCAATATAAAAATAGTGGGGCCCCCTGCAAAGGGTCATTTTAAAGAGTGTGAGTGGGCACACATCAGTGTGTGTGTGTTGGTTTAAAACGCTTGAATCTCACATTGTATGGGTGTAAATAGAAAGCCTTAATAAAATGTGCTAATTTTTGGCTCGTTTGTATATGGAAAGCCTTGGAGTGATTCATCAAGCGGGACCGAGAAAAAAGGGAGTCCAATTTAACAAGCATTTGCAATGCAATCGGTCTCGCCTTTGGGACCTTGTATGTATTTAGCTATGCAGCACATTAGCCTGGGTGCTGAAACATCTACTGTTCTTGAACATGGAGGGGAAGTAAGCACTAAACTGCGTGACACGCCAGGTATGGGTATACATGGGGTGAAATATTGTCACTCAGCGGGAAATGGTATAGTCCAAAGCTCTGTTTTTAATATGAAATCGGGGCCTTCTGTGGCCATATCACTGAAAATACAAGATTTGAAAATATATTATTGTCTATGGGTGCTCGTGGAAGACAATTTCTATGGACTGGAATCTAGAGGATGCTAAAGTGATTCTGGTATTTTACTGACCTCTGCTGGTCGTTTTCTATAAAGAAAATTTAATAGAGGCAGAGCCAAAAACACTTGTGTGGAACATACAGAAAACAAGCTGGCAAGTGTGAACTGTACACAGAGTTACTTTTCAATACAAAGATGTATAACTTGTGTAATCCGTCTACATACCTATGATGTATTAGGAACACATGCATTTTGTTAACACTTACACCCACTAGCTGTACACAGGCTAGACACAATTGGGTAGAAAAATAATATGGTAGTTACTGCCATTCTGTAAACTATAAAAAAGCAGCACACTCTTTGGCAGTGATGTCATAAATGATGTCACAAAACATGTCATGAGTGATGTCGTATGTGAGGTCATTAGCAGTGCATGGCGGGGCCATAAGTTATATTTAGCTTTGCCAACTAGAACTGGTGAATGCCTGTGTTCTTTGTAGTTCAAAACATTAATGACTGACCTTCACTTAACTAAGTTTCGTCAGTGAGTTTCCAAGTTATTTTTTTAAACAAAAACAGATCTTTTAAACACGCCTAACTATAAAGTTACTTTAAAATTTGATTTTTCCAGTGAATAGATATATCTACATCTATACTTTGACTTACAAGTATACATTCATGCAGAGTCAGTCATATTTAAATATTTTACGCAAAATGTAGGCTCATTTATTGCCTCAAACAAAGGTAGATTAACGCATACATGTGCATGACAAGGTTCACTGTGTTGCCTCTTGGCAAATTCAGCAGCATCTGTGGTGGGGCACAAGGAAGGGGGGGCAGCGATAGGGGCAAGATGTCGGGCGCTTAGGAGGTCGACAGCGGTGCTAGCTGGCAGTGGTGGTTTTATTGAGTATGAGACCCGTTTAAAGGCGAAGAAACTGCTCCATTAAGTCTTTCAGGAACCCCCCCCCCCCCCCCCCCCCCCGTCTCTGTTGCTGTTTTCCAGTAAATCCTTGTGGACATATCGAGCCGGAGCGGCGCCGCAAATAATTAGGCGGTATATCTAAGATTACCTGCAGCGGCTGCTTCATCGTCTTGCGAGAGGAGGTCTGGGGTTGGCCCCGAAAGTGGTGACGAGTACAGCAGCGTCTAAGGCGGCAGCGGCCGCAGCCGCTCGTAAGGGTCGCGGTGAGACCGCGTTGGACCCGGCAGCTTCGGGAAGTTTCCCCGGATGACCACACCAGCTGCTCTCGCCGAACCAGCCGGCGCTCAGGAGAGGAGGCGGAGTATCTGCCAAGAACCGCCCGGCTGGTCCCTCAGTAGTGGAGCGGCTACAGCGATCAAAGGAATCGTCCGCTGGTGTGGAGGCAGCTGCAGTGGCTGTAAGCGGCGAGAGTAGTTCCAGGAAAGCTGGGGGCCGGTCCCGCGACAAGGAGGTGAGTCCGGCAATTACCCGCGTGGAGATTCAGGATGTCCCAGATGGAGTGAGCTCAGATGACAGCAATCTGATCCACAACATTGGAGATAAGGGGAAAGGACAGTGTAGTATTATCGGATGAAAGCACTAATAGACATTGTTTCATTACCCCCCCCCGAGCAATCGGATACAGTAGTTGTAACAGAGGATTCTGGTACTGGCGATAAGGGTAGTTTTGACGGTAAGGTGAATGACAGCAAGGGGAAGGGGACTATTGATAAGCAAATGGCCGGATCTACCCGGGCTCAGGAAGAGGAGAATCAGAATAGAAGGCAGCCCTTGGTCGCCGTGCCAGAAAGTAATAAACTGATTGTATCGGCTGAGCTGCTATCAGATAAAAATAAGGGGGAAGTGGAGAAAGAGCCCAGCGATTGTTTCTTTTCCATCTCGGAGGGAGCAGAATGGTCGGATGACATTATGTGCACGTCGCAGGGGGCTAGTAGCTTAGAGTCAGACCCGGAGGATAGCGAGGAGGACCACCCCTTAACAGCCCAAAAATCCTTGGGGCAAAATGGCTCGCAGAATAGAGGCAGGAAAGATTTGACATGGGACTACTCGTCAGCCACTCCGCTTTCAGGCTCTTCTGCAAGTAAAGTACCTGTGGTAGCGGACGGTACCCCCCCGCTGGATACAATACATCAAGCTATCCTGGCACACAGAGAGGAAACGCAGCAAGATAGCCGGAAAGCTCAGTCGGGGATGAGGAAAATGCAGGGGGTTGTTAGGAAGCTCTCTAAGGCCTTCTCAAATATGGGAGAAAGAGTGGCGAACCTGGAAGAGAGAATCGTGGCTACGGAAGCTGATGCGACTAGTGCTATAACCCTGGTGGAGGCCCAAGGTGCTCAAATTAAAGACATACAATGGAAATTTGAAGAGTTTGAAAATAGACAAAGGAGAAACAATCTCAGAGTGCTGGGGTTCAGGAGGGTTTAGATGGGTCGGACACTAGGAGTTATAGAATTGACCTTTTTAAGGTGGCTTTTCCCGAACTATCGGAGTGGGATTAGGCGGCAGAAATCCAAAGAGCGCATCGCATTCTGCTTAAACTTCGAGCACCAGCAAAGGAGGGTGATAGACCATGGACTATATTAGTTTTTTTCGGGAACTTTCTCCTGCGGCAAACTATCTCCGACAAAGCAAGGCCTGATGCTAAAAGATCAAGTGGAGGGGTCTCATTTTTTGTACGGCCCGATTTCTGCCATGTAACGGTAGAAAGGCGCTGGAGGTTGAGGCAGCTCATAAAACCTTTCCAGGACCAAAAAATCCAGGTCTATCTTGTTAACCCAGCACAACTAAAAGTGATTAATCAGAGCATTACGCAATACTTTTCATCAGAGATAAAAGCAAAAGAGTACCTGGACTCCCTGGACAAATAAAGCTGCCTTTGTGGTTATTCACTGCGGGGGGGGGGGGGGTGGGGGAGAAGGGATGGACTTTGCTCACTGGTGTATATAAAGAAATACGGGGGGGAGGTTATGGGATAGGAGGTGGGGAGAAAACAGTTGGTATTGCAGAATTGGAGTGGTTTGAGAATTTTTTCTTTTTACGGCAGTTATAAGGGTCTATTATAACCTAGTCAATGTTATTTTTGAAAGGAGCCCCTGTCCGCTAGTACTGTGCACAACATATGCACAGACTATAGTCTGAGCGTCCCTATGGGGTGGAGGGGCAAATTAAGCTAGGGGAGGGTGGGGTGGGGGGGTTCACAGAGGGGTGGAGTCGGAGGGGAAGGGGGGGTGGTGGGTTGTGCTTCAATTGGAAGGGAGGGACAAAAAGGGGGGGGGAGAAAATTACCTGGTGCTATGCTGTTTTTGTCTGGTTTATTGTATTGTTTGTAAATCGTTGGTTTCGGCTGAGGCAATGGTCAGGTGTTATCTTACTAGAGAATAATGGGGAAGCTTAAGATCTGTTCAATTAATACAGGGGGCTTGAATGATTGGAGTAAAAGATAAAGACTGGGGCATTTTGTTAGGTCAAATCAGTTAGACATGATTTGTTTACAGGAGACTCATTTACCCTGGGCTAAAAAGCATTTGTTAAGTATTAAAGGGTTTGATCGGTTGGTATGCTCCACACAGACGTCTGCTGTTAGAAGGGTGGCAATACTGGCTAAATCCAGTTTGGGTGGTGCTAGACGCTGCCTGGCAGATACCTTGGGCAGGTGGGTAATTGTGGAACTTGAGGTGGGGTTTACACTGTGTACAATCTATGGCTCCAATCAGGATGAACCGGAGGTGTTTGATAAACTCGAGGTAGAATTATTGAACTGGCCATGCCCCCTCGTAGTGTGTGGTGATTTTAATATCGCTACAGATCTCATAGATATCGACAATAATGTTAACTATGTTGGCCGTAAGCCCAAGGTATTTAGAGCCTTGTGCTCCTTAATTAAATCACGTAGCATGTTGGATGTGTGGGGGGTCTAAAGAACCTCACAATCCAGGGTTCACCTACTTTTCATGCCCCTTTAAGAAATACACTAAGCTGGATTACTTTCTCATTTCTTCTATGGAGGCGCGGATAGTACGTATTAAAAAATTACCACAATTGATGTCCGACCATAGCCCACTAATTTTACTATATGAAATTGATAAGGTTACTTACTCCCGTTCCAGATGGACTTTTGAGAGGCGATTGTTAGTGGATCCCAAATTTGTAGAACATTTAAAGAATTGGGCTCAAATTTTTTTTGATATAAATAGGTATAGTGCATCCCGAAATAATGTGTGGGACTCTTAAGGCGGCGTTGAGAGGGGAGACGATCAGCTTCTCTGCTAGGCTGAGGAAAGAGGAGCAAGAGAAATTGATGGGTCAGCTGGCAGAGGCAGAAGAGCAACATCTGAGGGATATTACACGTGGAAATGAGGCCGATGGTAGTCAGCAGAAGATACTGGCTATCAAGGCGGAAGTACATAAGCAGATAGCTCAGAAAAACGTCGATGATTACCAGACACACAGGGGTAGGATATACGAGATGGGAGAACAGGCGGGTAAACTTCTTGCATTAAGGATCAGGCAGGGCTATAGTAGAAATATGATAACGAAAATTCATGAAGGTAACCAGGAGTATGTGGAACCAGAGGATATCCGTAAGGTTTTTAAGAATTTCTATCAAAAACTTTATACGGAAGAGGACAGGGCAGAGTTTGCTAGTTTGGCGTTTGAAGATTTCGGTCACAATTTGGCCGAGCAGGATAGAGTGGCATTGGATAACGATCTGGCACTAAGTGAAGTGGTAGAAGCATTGCAGGAGTTATCAGCAGGGAAGGCTACAGGGCCAGACAGTATCCCACTTGAATTATACAAATGCTTACAGGCCGTGATAGCTCCCCTGTTATTGGATTTATTTATTGGCATAATCTGCTCTGGAAAAATTCCAGACTCCTGGAAAGAAACGAATATTATTGTCTTCCACAAAAAGGGCAAGCCTAAGGAAGATCTGGGTTCGTATCGTCCAATATCCCTCATAAATACGGACACGAAAATTTATGCTAAGGTTTTGGCTAAAAGGCTGGGAGGGGTCATTGGCGGTCTGGTCTCCCCGTGGCAGCATGGGTTTATCCCGGGTCGAGGGACAACGGATCATATCAGGCGGGCCATCACGTTGTTTGATGTGCAGGCTGTCACGGGGGGACGGACCGCCATGATCCTTCTGGACGCGGAAAAGGCCTTTGATCGCGTCACGTGGAAATTTTTGTGGGGGATATTGGAATGGAGAGGCTTTGGCCCCAATATAATGAGTGCTATAAAAGCTATGTATGTTGATCCTACAGCCAGAATTCAAGTAATGGGAGGCAGCTCAGATGAAATATATATTTCTCGGGGGACTCGACAAGGGTGCCCCTGCTCGCCAATCCTATTTGCCCTGTATATCGATCCACTGGTACGAAGGATATTAGGGTGTGAGGGTATTAAGCTAGTGGTTTGTAATGGGTTTGAAACCAAGCTGCTGGCTTATGCGAATGATTTGGCAATAACAACTATAGAACCAGAGACGGCTATGACTGCCCTTACAGGGATAACTACGGAGTTTGGTCAGCGTTCGGGGTATCTTCTTAATGAAAGCAAGACCCAGATAATCTGTTCGAATAATATTATAAAGCAGGATGGAAGATACACGGATTCAGCAGTTTATCTTGGGGTTAAGATTAGTCCCGTAATGGATACAATTATTAAAGAGAATTTTCTCCCACTTGTTAACTCAATGGCGGCAGAGTTAAAAAGAATAGACTCTATACATCTGTCCATAATAGGGAGAGCCAATGTGCTCAAGAGGACCATGCTCCCCAAATTACTGTATCTTTTTCGCTCTATCCCGCTTATGGTGGGGGAGGGCGTGTTAAATTCTATTGAGGCAGTTTTTATGAATTTTATCTGGCAGTATGGGACAACTAGACGCTCTCTGAAATATCTGTCTCTGCCGCAGGATGAGGGAGGGCTGGCTGTCCCCAATATTAGATTTTATCCTGTCTTTTTAGCCAGATGGCAATACTATTAGATTGTGTCACAAATTTGTCTGACTGTCCGTTTGGGAATGTAAATCCCCCATCCATCTTGGAATTGCTTTTAGGTAGGGAAGCCGTGGGGTTTTTACTGCGCACTAATTTCAACAATACAAGATGACTTAGATAAGGTCGAGGCCTCTTGGATGTTGAAATTAGGGGATTCGGATGTGGACTCAGATAAGGCGCTACAACTGGCTGGGAAACTGTTCCGATCTACGAATCTGAGAGCTCAACACTACAAAACGCTGTTTAACTTGTACTTTACACCAGCTAAGCTATTTGACTGGGGTAAGAGGGACGACGATAAATGCCCAAGGTGTCACGAGGGGCCTGCTAATTTGGTACATAGGTTTTACCACTGTAATAAGTTATGGGAGATTTGTGCTCAGATCGAAACATTTTGGGAGTGGCTGCTAGGTGTTAAGATCAACCTATCCCCTACCCTAATGATAATAGGAACCGACTGTACCCTTAGTTTGAATAAGGAGAAGGAAGCTTTTGTTTTTATTTGTGCGGCGGTTCTCCGGATACTGTTGGCTGCAGGCCGGAAGGATACTACGGTCCCCGCCTTTCAGATGTGGCTGTCTAGACTCTTGGGGATTCATAGCATCGAATCCTCCCGCTATACCCGGAGAGGTAGGCGAATGAGGGAGCTGGGGCAGAACATCTGGGCCCCCCTCAAGGGTTGGAGGGACTCCCGTTTATAAATTGGCCCTTTCCCAACATATTATGTTTTGTTTTTTTGTTTTTAACTATATGCTCCCTGACTTTGATACCTGTGTAGTAACGCTGTGTATATATTTTTAAGACTCCTAGTAGCGTAAGCCTGATTAATATTTACATATTGACATCGACTGATTTTTATTGTGATAATCAATTTGTGTATAATGTGTTTCTAAATGTAGTATTTATTTATTGTATTGATTGCTGATTGCACCAGGTATGAATAAAAATAATAAATAAATAAAATAAAAAAGGAAGGGGGGCAGCAAGACAAAGACAGCTGGGACATGGGCCCTGTTCAAGTTGTCGCATGCACGTTGTCGCACGCGCACAGCAGTACCCCCACTGTCTGGGAAACTATACGGCGGAGGGCATGGGGTAGGGTCCGGTCATTGCGACTGCAGGTCCCTTGGCATTCACACACACCGTACCCGGATACAGTGAATGGCACAGAGGACTGCTTCCAGGGTTAATGCTTCCAGCTTAGAGGGCAACTGCTGTGCGCGTGCGACAACTTGACTCTGCCTTGCTCCTCAGCGGAGCCAGTGGCGTAACTTAAAATGGCAGGGCACCCCCCACCCCCAGAATGCGAAGAGGCGCCCCGAGTCTTCCATATCTCACAGATATCCATTGGCCGGAGTGGACTGGGCCTTCTGAAGGGTTTGGGCCCCCCCACACATCAAAGCGGCTGCATGGGCCTGCGTTACACCCCTGACTTGGGCTCAGTCTACAGAGCAGCCATTTTCTTCCCTCACCCGTCACGGGCTCTTGAAAAGGACACACCTATGTTCATGGTGGGCCAGAGTAAAGCACCTTCTGCTCTCGAGGCGCTATGAAGACTTTCACCGACCAATAGTTGGTTCCGACTCACGAGACTACAAAGCTATGCTTTACAAAAACATCAACTGGATCATTTGAGCTGCCAAACTCTCGAAGGTGGACAAATATCACCTCATGAAAAGAACCGGTACTTAATCTGTAAAGCTAACCTCACCCACTTCCCACATATTTTAGGTCTGAATAATTTACTATCAATTGACCACAGCTCCCGCGCATTTGGGGGGCAGAGTGCTTTATTCTGCCATTTTTGGATCTTGCCTAGAGTAAGCTGCCTCCTTTCCAATGCCATTTAATTAAAAAATATAAATAATAAATACAAACAGAAGTGCTTTGTGTCAATCCTCTTCATCCATTGGTCTGTTCAGCTGTCATTCACATTTTGCTCCATATCACACCTTACAGCATAGGGCCACGGGTTAGCCCACTTCAGGCATTGGCTGTCTTGCACTGTGAGTGACAGCATTTTGCTTCATCACATATGTGTATCTGCCTAAAAAGATGCCCACTTCAGCGCAAGGGCAGACGGGCCACTACATTAGTTTATCAACGTTTTTTCTTTCCATTTTTTTTCCTTTTTATTTTTTGTCATTCGTGTGTATTTAAACGATGTCTTCGGGTTATAGTTCAAAGCCAATAGTACCTTTCCTTTGTGCAAGTAAGACTCATATTTTCCTTTGATGTCCAATACGAACGAAAAAGGTTTCCATACCTGTTGTAGGTACACTGACCTGTATGGAGCATGCATACTGTTCTAATAAATTGGAAGCTAGTTATTTTTTTGTTTTTAATTCAATATTTTGATTTCATTTGCATGGCCGCTTCATTTTGTGGGCAGCATGTGTTTTCTTCTTTGATCTTTTCTGACATTGTTTGCAATGTGAACAATTAACCATCCCACACGCTTTGGATGCCAGACCGGTTGGCTTTGCCAGTGCTTGTTGTAGGTAGATATTTAGGCAAGGATTAGATTTTCGTAGCTTCAGTTTGGGGTCGTGTTTTTGCACAGGTTGGTTCTGGGGTCCACGTCTTCATGTGGTACACTACAGGCTCACTAAGGCGCTAGACAGAAACGGGGAGGGGGGGGGGGACTGGTTGCCATGGCGCCCGGACCCCCCTGACCTAATTCGAGGTTCATTATGTTCAGAAGATAACGAGTCACCGGGGAGCCTATTGTCTGGACCCTCATTTTTAAGCGGTTTATATATTTCTGTTCTCAGCGGCTGAGGCGCTTCGGGATTTCAGTCCAGGCGCTTGGCGAGGCTGCACTCGGTCTATTCATCCCTAAAAGATGCTGCTGTCGGAGGAGAGCAAACTCGGCGGCCCCAAATGACCCAACTGAGATAGTTCACGAGGAGTCCTGATGGGGGAGTTTAATAATGAAGGTCGATGGGAGGGGGGGGGGGGGGTGAAGGAGTGAGAGAGAAGGAACAGGAGTGAGTCAGAGAAAGCGGAATGTGTGTCTGTCTCATTCTCAGCAAGGGCACGTCTCACTCGCGGCTTCACCCGTTCCTCCTCTCAGTCTCTTTAAACGGCTTTCTTCCGGGATGTGAATGTCTCGCGCTCTCTGCTTCTCCTGTCTCTTCTGTTCTCCAGCTCTCTCTCTCAGGAGGTGTATGTCTCAAACTCTCTTGTTCTCTGTCTCTCCAGCTCTCTCCCTCTCAAGAGGTGTATGCCCCACCCTCTCTGCTTCTCCTGTCTCTCTTGTTCTTAGTCTCTCCAGCTCTCTCTTTCTCAGGAGCTGTATGCCTCACACTCTCTTCTTCTCTGGTCTCTTGTCTCAGTCTCAGTCTCTCCAGCTTCTTCTTTCTCATGACTTGAATATCTCGCTGTCTCTTCTCCTCCCTGTCTCCTCAGGTCTCTCCTTCTCAAGAGGTGTATGCCCACCCTCTGTTTCTCCTGTCTCTCTTGCTCTCTGTCTCTCCAACCCTCTCTGTTGCCTGAGACAGAGCTCAGCTCCCTTTTATTGACGCTCTCTTTTCAGCCTCAGTGACAGTCTGGGGAAAGCTGGAAGAGACGGAGCGCTCTATTCTCATTCAAGAGTGTACCTTATGAGACAGCTGAACTAAGGCCGTCTCTGAGGGAGACAATGAGAGCAAAGAATCCGGAAGTGCATCAGACAGTACATAAACCCACCGCCCCACCCCCATCAACCCACACTACATGGAACAATCCACCAACTCCGAACCCTCTTTGAGAACAAAATCAATTCCGTTTGCCAGAACACCACACGACCTATCACCACCACCGCTCCACCACTGGCCCCGCCCACGTATTCACTTTCAGTTTAATATAAAACATGAACACTACGTGACTTATCTGCACATCCCACGCCCTTTCAATCGATGACGTCAGCTAAGTACAATCCGACGTCATCTTATGATGATCATGACGTGTTTGCTCCTTGTGCCATCGAATCATTAACAGCTCGCGCTCCCTAACCACCACCCACGCTCACTCTGAAATGTATGGAGAGTTCTCCACCTGCACAAAGCCCAGCGTTGACCCAGACATATCGCCAACTAGCAGTTCATCAGCTCTCCCCATGGACCCCATCCTAAGGCAAGGTCAAAGGAAGAGAAGGGGACCTCATTCCGGAAGACAACATCCACCGCTACAGTCTTGGCCAGCCGGCCAGCCCAGTGACATCCCCTACTATTGTATAGAAGATTCAACAATACAAGGACTCGATGACACCCTGAAGATCATCAACAAGGAGGACTCATGCCTACTGGTCCCCATTGGTCACTGGAACACTCTGCATCTTGAAGACAACATCCACCGCTACAGCCTTGGCCAGGCCGACCAGCCCAGTGCCATCCACTACTATTGTATAGAAGATGCAACAATACAAGGACTCGATGATACCCTGAAGATCGTCGACAAGGAGGACTCATGCCTACGGGTCCTCGTGGAACACTTGAACACTCTGCATCTTGAAGGCAACATCCACCGCTACAGTTCTTGCCAGGCCGACCAATCAGGTGCCTTCCCAGCTGTCATCAGTGACACCCTGGCCATCAGCCAAGGGGGGACCCATGTGTTCTGGTCCATGTTGAACACTTCAACACTGAGCATCTTGAATCCACTGCTACAGTATTTGCCGCGCCGTCCAATCAGGTGCGCCCCCTGCTGTTGCATATTGGATGCACTGACCACAATTGACACATGAAGCTCACCAACAAAGGTGAACCAGGTCTACTGGCTCTCGTTAAACTATTCGACACTGTGCAACTCGAAGACAACTTCCACTGCTAGATTCTTCAATAGGCCGACCAACCAGGTGCGGTCTCTGCTGTCGTATAGAAGACGCAACAATTAAGGGAATCATTGACACTCTAAAGTTGAAGATCACCAACGCGGGTGATCCATCCCTACTGGTCCCTGTTGAACACCTCAACGCTGCGCATCTTAAAGGCAACATCCAGTGCTACAGTCTTCATCAGGCCGACCAATCGGGTGTCGTCCCCTGCTGTCGTATAAAAGACACAATACAGGGCGTTAGTGATACCTTGAGATCACCGACAAGGGTGAACCATGCCTACTGGTCCTCAATAAACTCTTGGTGGCCTTCAACACTGAGCATCAACATGCCCTCCTAAACACCCAAGCGCTTGAGCAGCCATCTCTTGAACTTTAGTCAAGTGCTTCAACTCTGATGTTTTACTGATGGACAATAATACTTCCAGATCGACGCCCCCAAATCGCAATGGCTTTTACTCAAATTTAAAGTCCACCAGCATCTATTCTTGCCCAGTAATTTAAAGTCCTACTGGTTAAGCAGGGCAATGCCCCACATCAGTGCATCAACAAGACAGAGCAATAATCCGAAAACAATAAAATCAATATTTCCTATAACATTCCACACAGCGCTTCTGCAGTCTCTAAGCGCTGTAAATGACAGGTGTTACTGCTACCCTATTCAACAGACCTCGGTGCTCCGATCCCGGAAAGATGTAACAGTGAGTTTGCTTTTTGTCCTGCACATAACCGGAGATGTTGGTGGCAACTGCTTAACATGTTGAATTATCTCGCCAGGTGGAAGTCAGGGTGACACTTGCCACTGGGGTTTAGAGTTTGCCTGCACACTAGTCCACCAAATCTGACCCATATACTGAAAAAATGGGAAACTCCTCCCCGGGTTGTGGCAGGACCCAAAAAATACAGAAAGAGAGGGCTTTTGGCCCGCCCCCTTGAGTGGTGTCGAGAATACACGCTTCCACGTCATTCTTTGTCGCTTGTTCAGGGGGTACGAAAATAGGCCATGTGGTGGTGTCGAGGCCACACGCTTACACATCATTCCTTGTTCAGGGGTACGTAAACAGGCATGTGGCGGTGTCGAGGCCACACGCTTCCACATCATTCCTTGTTCAGGGGTACGTAAATAGGTCATGTGGCGGTGTCGAGGCCACACGCTTTCACATCATTCCTTGTTCAGGGGGTACGTAAATAGGCCATGTGGCGGTGTCGAGGCTACACGCTTACACATCATTCCTCGTTCAGGGATACGTAACTAGGCCATGTGGCGGTGGCGAGACCACACGCTTCCACATCATTCCTTGTTCAGGGGTACGTAAATAGGCCATGTGGCGGTGTCGAGGCCACACGCTTCCACATCATTCCTTGTTCAGGGGGTACGTAAATAGGCTATGTGGCAGTGTCGAGGCTACACGCTTACACATCATTCCTTGTTCAGGGATACGTAACTAGGCCATGTGGCGGTGGCGAGACCACACGCTTCCACATCATTCCTTGTTCAGGGGTACATAAATAGGTCATGTGGCGGTGTCGAGACCACACGCTTCCACATCATTCCTTGTTCAGGGGTACGTAAATAGGTCATGTGGCAGTGTGGTGGCCACACGCTTCCACATCATTCCTTGTTCAGGGGTACGTAAATAGGTCATGTGGCGGTGTGGTGGCCACACGCTTCCACATCATTCCTTGTTCAGGGGTACGTAAATAGGCCATGTGGCGGTGTCAAGGCCACACGCTTCCACATCATTCCTTGTTCAGGGGTACGTAAATAGGTCATGTGGCTAGTGTACGACGGACAAAACCTTTCTTGCTATCCTACACCTTCCAAATCACCAAGCATGCACTTCTCTTCCGCACTGTTGATGCAGTGCCCGGCTGCCCTATGCCTCCAGATCCTCACCCCCAACCACCACCACCCTCAAGGCCTTACCTCCCCCTCCCCCCAATGACCCGGATGCATTGATGGCATAAGGCAGATAGTGCAGTATTTTGAGTCTGCCTGCATTTCAAACTTTTGGAATTGTTCCCCATAGTGTAGTGTTTACATTGTTCTGGTATGTATGTCGGTAAAAGTTAAAAAAATAACAGACTAAAAGGTTTTAAAAAAAAAAAGTGGTTGAAGTAGCTCTCCGAATCCCCACTGTTAAGGCAGAAAGGAACAACTGGATAGGTCCAATGCAAAGACCACACGTCCCTTTCCACGCAGACAACGTTGATGCAGAGCCACCTAATGATGAGGTGTCACTCAACGCTACCTACCAGCGCGCAGAAATAGTACTAATTTTCTGGATCCAGTCTGACACCTAGGGAATCATCTACGGTGAGGACTGTGCGGTTAGAAGTCGCAAACAGAAACTGTAATAACGTGAGCAAGAGCAAAGACAGAAGGAAAGGGCAGTGCTTAATTTGTAAAATATGAAGTCCAGGTGCTCAAATGTTTGTCAGAGGCTACACCCATGTTCCCCAGCTCCACCTACTTATTCCACTGGCTCCACCCACATCCTCAACTTGCACTGCTGAAAGTCAGATGTAATACCCGATCTGAATTTCAGCAAGGGAGCCTTCTAACTCTGAAGCAAATAAGTGAATAACATCTGAGCCGATACATTTATCAAAAAAATGCAAAAAGAACAATTGATGGACAGAATGCAGATCATAGAGCTATGTCTGAACTGATGTGGCGAAGTGAGCTAAAGAAAGATGATGGATTCAACCCAGATCTGTCACTGGGGGTGAGTGTTTGAAAAATGTCAGCTCTCCGTCCATCATCTCCTTGTGTTGGAAGGGTATGGCCAGACGTGGGTCCCTCACTCACTTTGCCACTGGATTCAAGCTAGCCTGGCTGATGAGGGCTATTAGCCCGAAACCGGTCTCAGGATGCTTGATGTGGGTCCAGGGAAGACCTGGCTTGGCAGTTCGGTCTGAACTGTCCCCATGAGGCGCAGGGTCAAGACTGATTTGCATATAGCTGTGTCTGAACTGGGGTGGTAAAGTGAGCTAGAGAATGATGGTGGATTCAACCCAGATCTATGAGTGGGGGTGAGTGTCTGAAAAGTTTCAGCGCTCTGTCCATCATCTCCTTGTGGTTGCTTTATACAATTATCTAGACAATAGTGTGATATAATATGACTGGTTTAAATATTAGAACCATAAAAGGTGATTACTTGTTTTTATAGTGCTTGCTAACTGTGGACTTTGTCTCTTTAAAGCACTGTAAATACTAGGTGTTACTATTCAGTGGGTCTACTTCAAAAGGTTGAATGACTAAGTGTGAAGCTTGCAGATTACACACACACACATATATATACACCCCACTCGACAGCTAGAGCATATCTCACTGAGCTATCTTCCCAAGGACGCAGTGTCGTCACAGTTCGGGGGTGTTACTTATGGTTGGCTTGTTATACACAGTATCACACCTTGACATACTTTGTGAATGTGATGCTGTAGGAAAGAGAGGAGGCGGACCTCCCACAAGGGCGCTGGGGCCACCTGGTGCCTCACAAGAACTGTAGGACAAGAGGTGCGTGCACTGAGAGCAGGATATCAGACATTGATAGTGATAGATACTTCGAGTAGCAGCTCAGTGGTTTGAACTCTGTCTGTAGGGCCACCTCTGAACCTCTGCTGACTCAGTCTCTCATCTTTCCAAGAGAACTGACAGGAGCGTCATTGCGTTGAATAAATAAAACACCTACTATGCAAGAGCCAAGAGGCGATTCATGATACGGTGTGAGCTGTATAAACCGACAGCAGCTCACTCAAACTTGCTTATTCCTCTTTTCACGTTGTTAGTCCTCCATGTGTGACTGGTACCAGAAATTACATATTGAGAGATTTGCCATTTGTTTGTGAACTACTTGTAAAATTGAATAAATTATGCATTTCTACAATTTTTTTCTGGTATCTCAGTTATTTAAATGGTCTCTATTGTCTCACCAAAAGCCACACAATTATAACAACTCATTCAAATCAACAGCAAAACACCAAACATACCATACCATACTATACTATTCAATGACAGGCCATACCATACAATGACAGGCTATACCATACCATACTATACAATGGCAGGCCATACCATACCCTACAATGACAGGCCTTACCATACCATAACAAGCAATACCGTGCTATACGACAGTCCTTACCATACGACAAGCCACACCATGCCATAACATACCATGCTATACAATGACAGACTATACAATACTGTACAATGAATAACAAGCCATATCATACCATGTAAAAAATAAAACACTAATAAAACCAATTGATCTCGCATAGGCGAGACCTGCTGCTTTGCCAATGCTTGATTCTTCACTGGTGCTCACGAGTCTCAGGCATCAGGACAGTGGGGCGAGCATGTGACCCGACAGGCTGCCAGCGTGAGAGCCCCTCACATTCAGACATCCTTGCAGGGTGGCGCGGCCTGGTGTACCAGGACCACCGAGGAGCTAATCTAGACCAAAGGCTGGGAGTCCGTGATTGGCTGATGCCAGTGTCGCATGCTCGCTATCACTTTAAATTACGGCCTTTAACTTTAAATCACGGCCTTTAAGATGTACTCTGGAAAAGATGTAAAATACACAGTTGAGAGGCCATTAACTGCAGCAACGCTCGTTGAATGCTAGTCACACCAGAATTAGCTCGATAGTCTGGGATAAAAAGTGCTGCTTAGTTTCTGCTTCAAGTAAAACTTTGTGCTTTCTTGGGAGAGCATCCTTAGTCCTAAATAGCAGAATCCGGCTTTAGGGGCGTGCCAACGCGCCCTTCATTTCGTAGCTGATTCTTATGTAAATTGCCATATATGACTCAGGCGTTTCTTACTGGACACTGCACAAATGCTCTGAACATCAAATGAAACAAGTGTGCTATTAGGAAAGATGCATTAGAGTTTAATGTTATCTTATGCTTCCAGATGTGTTTAGCGCCCTCCCATCACATTGGTGGGTCCTAAGTTTCGCCACCGACAGGCTTTACCCGTTACAGCGCCCAGAAGCGGATCCTGCTTCCGGGTTTCTCAAGGAGGAGTCAAAGGTCATGAGTTGCAGGAGACTTCTAAAGACCTGGCTTTTCCCTGGTGTTTAACAATCGTTACTCAGTACTTGAAGCATAAGTCCATATTTGACCCATTTTTAGCGCCAAGATACCCCATGGAGTGATAGTTCAGCTCTACAATAACACAAAACCTAAACATAGGGCAAAAACTTGAAAGTGGCCACGTGCCTGACTCTCTGGTATCACTCACAGCTTCCGCTTCTTGTCCTGATCAGTCACGACTCTCTCTCTTGTGCTATGAAGCCCGACGCGAGATTGAAAGGGAGCTTTGCGGTCTGGACACTGGTGTCGATTGAGCCGCTGACGACGCAAGTCACGGAAGGTCGTGAGGGAGCACTTGGGGTAGTCACAGTAGGACGAAGTGTGGGCAGGCCCGAGCCTCAAACCTGCAGATTGTGCGACACTTTGCAGAACTGTGAGGTGACGTGTGTCCCGCGCTGCAGGGCTCGGAAAGGACCACGAACTCAGATCAAAGGGTTTATTATGGACCCTAGTAATTCCGATGAGTCAGGGCCCGCCGCCAGCCCTCTACCCCACCACGCTCCCCAAAAAAATCAGGGTTGTTTTTTTGGGCAACTTGAACTCAGGCAAAGCCAGGGCCGGCCAGGCAACGATTATGCCCACAGATTGGCACTTTGGCATCGCTAGTTGCAGTGTTTAGCAGCGCTGCCCTAGGTACGTTTATTTGTACTTAACTTGTCTTACCGTTACCTGTGGTGGGGGCCGGCTGGCCGGCCGGGACTCGACGACGCACACACAGCCTGCAGTGTGCCGCCTTTGTAATAACGGATTAGGCAGTACACAGCAGACAGACAATACTACTGGCCACCGATCGATGCCCTCAACACGCCACGGTCGCCGGGTGGGGCCAACTTGGCAATGACTTGTCACTCGTTGTGGTGGCAGGCGGCGTCTTCATGCTGCGCGCTCCAGCGGTTATGCTGGGGCGCGGCAAACTCAAAACAAAGACAGTGGTTCTGTCGGGTGTCACGAAATCTTAGTTTCTGAATGTACTTAACACGAGTCATAAATATCACCCAATGAAGGTAACTTAAGCGCACACATAACAATGAAAGAAGTACAGAAAATGAATTCCTTTTTACTCTTTGTATAAATCAAGAAGATATATAAACATAGCTGTCCAAAGACAATGATAAAGTACGGGGACTGTGAAACAATTAGTGACCGATTGTGTTTAGTGAGATGGTGCTGAACATAAATAACATATAAAACACAAATTAACACAGATGAGCAAAGGATTTTTTCGTAACAGGGTCCAACATCAGACACACAGACCACCACAGGATATTGTATTCCTTATTTCTAGTTGTGGGGTTGCGCGGACAGGTTGAAATGGCAACGTCGACGTTTCGACCCTAGGTTGTAGTGAAGAATTGTAAGCATCTAAGGCGGGTCTTCATCAGGACAGGAAGATATAGGACAGCCAAGTGACAAGCAAGAGTGATGAATGACTTCCCTGTATCTTATTCGTGGAGGAGTCAGCCGACACCCCTCAGGGTCGTCTGTTCTTTGCAAGTACTTTTGAATGTTTTGAATTATCACCAGCCGGTGTAATAGGGTGCCGCCGTAGCGATCGCCAAAATTGGATTAATCCAGGAAACAACGTCCTCGTCCGTAGCTTGCAATCAATGACCAATGGCAAACTGGCAATGTGAAAAAAATCTGTGCACGTTGCCGCCCGCAGCCCGGCAGCCGCACAGCCCCTACCCCATCATAACCAAAAATCCAGCCCAAATCTCGGACCGCCCACCCACCCACAGGCAAGTTAGTGGCACTGGCAACACTGAAGCACTAAGGCAGGGCTGCGGGCCACCATTATTATATTTAAATGTATTTAGATATTTTAATGAAATGAATAATGCAGGAATCTCTTCCTCTGGGGCTCAGGGCAGGCTAAGTATCTACCCCCCACCAGTGGCACAGCAAGTCAGCAACACTGTTTACTTTTAATCGCCGGCAGCCGGCGGATTACTGGCTCGTTCTATCGAATTGGGATACCATTGGTTCCTTTTGTGGAAATACTTAAGGTATTATTTGCTGCGTATTCTGACATTTTTCTTTGCGTGTACATATAATTCAGTGGAGATGATAGCTATACCTTCTCATGTCACTGCGCAGGTTCTGTTTTTGAATCACGTTTTCATGGAATTTTTACCAAGCCCGGCACGGACTACTGACTCACACAAGTCGGGAGATCAAAACACGTCGGCCTGTGGCTGCCCCTGCACAAACGTAAATTGAAAAATGTGATGTGCGTCACTGCGTGCGCAGCAGATGCGTGTAGACTGTAGACCCGGCCCTGTCAATTAAGTGCCTGTGCTAAGCACCGGCACAAATTAAGCCCTGGGAGAGGGGAAAATGGAAGCAAACAAGAGGTTGCGAGGAGGTGGCGAAAAATATGAGGACGAGAGATCGAGCGATAGGGCATAGGGAGCACCATTGCTGGGTGACTAGGCACCAGATTCGTAGTTGGCACAAACAAATACCGTAAATATAATACATATGTATTTGTAAAACGGCATAAATAATAACTTAACCAAGGATGCACTTGAGTTTGGCAAACTAGGAGTTCGCACAAACAACTAAAAAAATAAATGATAGGTCTACAAATGCAAATTTCAGGACCTCCGATGGATGTTCTACAGCCGAAAGGGGAGCGTAACTGCATCCTACCCTTCACGCCTATGGTTATACAGCAGTAGGTGTGGCGTGGACAGCACGTCACACTCACCATCACCCTCCTGGTAGTACCAGGGAAGGTTGACTATAATAAGTGGCAGCCACAGTGGGCTCTGAATAGGTTCGCTGAACGGCTACACGAGCACAGAATAAAAAGTTGCGGGCCGCAGAAAGACGCTTTCGGTTAGAAGCGGTCACATTAAGCGACGCGTCTATGACGTAATGCACAGCTCAGGTGGCTCTCGGCGGAAGTCTTTCAACCAACGCAGTTGCCGATCACAAGGGCCTTTTATTTTGTATTTATTTAGTGCATTTTTATAAAGCGCGGACATTACCCGAAGGTGTCAGAGCGCTGTACAATAGAGCCAGTTCCGTTACAAGAGAAAAGTGGAAAAAAATAAAACGTTACAAAGAAAAACAGGAGACTAAAAATGAAGGTTACATAAACACAAAATCCAACAAAGTTGCATCAGACCTTGACGGTACCGGACGGGCAGAGTCACCCGGGTAACGAGCTAGGGATCCTTAGATGGATGGACGGCGAAACGTGCAGCTGGTAAACTGTGTTTCCGAAGTACGTTCCTCTCACATGGGCAGATTGCACTGCAGCAGTGACTTCGAGCCGCCCCCACCCTCTTAACCATCAGCCAAGCCTGGCACAGAGCTTGAGTGAGCCGAGCAGCTGTGCCGATATACGCGGGAGTGCACGGCGACCAGTCTCTGCAGTCCGTAAATGAAGCCTTCTTTTGGGTTTCTCTGCCGGACCTGGTGGTCGCTGTTGTGTTCATGACTTCAGGGAGGGGGCACCAGGGGTCCTGCATGCACTCACTGCTACGGGGACTGATCCATCCTACTTTCCAGTATATAAACGAGGGACGCTAGTTGGGCGCAACGCTGAATCTGGTTGCCCACATCACATTTCAGGTCGATTGTCTTTGTTTTAGGCAGTCCATTGGGACTTCCAACAAGCACTTCATTACAAGATAAAGCGGTGAGTGCTGAAAGGGGCACCACCGCCACTCTCCAACTGCATCACTCGACCGCCACCCAGTAATGCCCTTTGTCAAGAATTGTTGGCGGGGGTGCACTTTGGCATCTTGCGACGCACCTGGAGGCCGTAGCGCAGTGCTCACTATTTGGCATGAAAGCATCCTAGCCTTACCGGCAGTATATAAACCCAAAGGATTTATGATGAAAATTGCTACGCGATTCAAGAAGAACAAAGGGTGCATTTATATGGTGCATCCTGGCTTTACAGGAAAGCAGCACTATGCCCATTCGATGCACGTTAAATTAAATGTATCCGCAGTATGCAGATATTTATGTATAATTACCGATAACGGTAATATAGAGAGCGCACAATACAAACTGAATTTGGCGTGCACTAACAGGTTTAAAACAAGACACACTGCCGCGAGACGCGGTCTGTGATGGGGGAGGGGCATGCGCTGGTCTGGAGAGTAAGTGAGAGGAAAGCCAGATGGCAGCTGCGCGCGTGCCCGCGCACGTAACAGCCCTTAGGCCACAAGCAAAAGTTTGTGGTCCCATTTTTAAAATCCCCACTCACTAAATGTCTCGCCAGACCAGCGCATGCACTGACTCAGGCGAGACCTAAAAAAGCATCCACTTCAAATCATCGTCCGCCTACAAATGGTTCCACAAGAGAAAACAGCACCACCTGGTGGAGAACATTTCCATCCCTGGCCACCACCACCAGGGCATCGACAACAAGAGTTAGAGGGATTCCTCTCCTCTGCCCCCCCCTCCCCATCCCTCTGGAACCATCTCATCTCAGGCTGGGGGTCAGGTGTATCCACAGATCTGACCCTCAGTTAAAACATATGAACCCTCTTCTTCGCCCATCACATGTCCCCTTCCCACCACACTCCAACCATCACGGATTGTTACAAAGTAACAGGTTTTTCGGTTTGTAAACTCGTAAAACGCTGTTTCCGAAAGGCCTGCTCATCACGGCTCACTAGTGCACCAGCCTAAGGGTAAAGGTGATGTCTAACATAATACGATTGTTAACCACTTAACTGTCAGTCATATGCACATATATGCACGATTGCAAACGTGTTCATACATGTGTTCACGCATATTAACCAACACATGCATCTGTCAGTGCAAGCATTCACAGACACATGCGTAAACACATACATGCACACGTATGCAAACGTATGAGAGGCTGTTGAAAACCTTGGTAACTATGATAAGTGTGAGGGTGACAACACTCGGCTTTGGAAGGAGGCCCCGAGGAGACCATGTGTGTGTCTGGGCACTGAGCGACGTGGAGGCGGGGGGTGGACACAATGCTCCAGGGTTTTGACAAGTGGTAACTTTAATAAAGCTTCTTCTTTTCAAAAACCCAGTTCATGTCATCATATCCACACACTTTAATCATACTTCCGTCCCTTTAAAATCCCAGTTTGCTCTGACCTCTAGAGACCTTTGAAGGTTTCTGAAACATGGCAGCCTGTTTCTCTGTTATTCCACACCCAAGGTTAGCAGCCCCCACTCTAAATCTGCGAGACCCCAAATAAATCCGCCATGAATTTTCCAATATAGAGTTGGCAAGTGATTGGAAGAGATCGATTGAAGCGGCACAGACGGAGGGGGCGGGGGGGGGGGGGGGGGCAAGGATTGTGTTTCAAGGAAATTGAATTCTTGGAAGAACAAGGTCGAGAAATCATGGGATCTGCGCAGCGCGAGGCGGCGATGTACAGACCCGAGGCCGGTGTGATGCCACTACCAATGCCTTCAGTCAGAGAATTACCTACCCTGGAAAGCTGAAAGTGCAGTGAACCGAGAGAAGAAGCCACACAACAGTGACAAGCTCTAATGAGAAATGTGAGCATTGCACGCCAACTTGCGGTGAATGGTCCCATCGCAGTAAAGAGGACCTGGCTGATATTTCTCAGAAAAGAGATAGACAAGTATACACACTATTTGTGGCAAGTGACCACCACAGCAAGGAAAGCAAGTATACAGCGCCACTGCTGCCAGAGCAGAGGCAAGGAAAAGAGGAGACGGAAGGGCGATTACCCGCCATCTGCAAAACACCGAGGAGATTCCCAGAAGGGAGAGGGGCCCCGTGTTGCCCAAAAGCAGGAGGAAGAGAGATCGTAATCGCCTCACCTGCACCAACGTCGCCCAGCAGTGGGCCAGAGATTATTCAGGGAATGCCCCCAATACTGCTTTAAGACTTTGGTGTGCAACAGTCCGTTGCAGGCAGGAGGAGAGTCCAGCACTCCGAGTGGCGCGTCACCACTACTGACGCAAGAAAAGGGAGATATTTACCCCCTACAGCAACCTGAAATCACAGAAGCATGCCTACTCCCACTACCGTCCCTGAAGTTGGCGGACGCACCTGAGAAGACGCCCAGCTTTTTCTGACCGGACCAGACCGGTGAGTGGTCCGTGATGGGAGAAGATGCGAAGCCCAGAGAACACGACTGGAGTGAGCAGTAGATCCCTACAAGTTTGCGTGGTGTTCTCGCCACATCTTCAGAAAAGCTACGGAGTGGAGAAATATAGGACGGTAACGGTCCTATTACAAGAAAAGCAGACGACAACTGGCGCGCAGTGGAAGTCAACAAAGGGACGCCGTTCACCAGAGTGCACCTTCTAACACACGCCAGCCACTGGGGTGCGGGGACGTCATTTTTCTCAGTGACCGTCAGCCACCTGTCGCCGGCTGCGTAAAGAAAAGGGCATCCCTGTTCTACTTACACAAATACCAAATCAGAAGAGCTGCACCAAGTGTCCGACGAGTATCATGACTGCAAAGATTCGCCAGTCATCCCTACTCACTGCCAGCTATCACCAGATGTGGTGCGAGTCGTCTCATGGCATCCACTCCATCATCTGTCATGTGCATCACTGCCATCCTTGGAGCATCAAGAACAATAACTGGAGTCCCACACCATTTGCCAGAACCAGCGACGATCCGAAAATACAGTGACCATCTGCTGAACCAGCGCATGTCCTGATCCTGGTAGCGAGAGCATATTTCTGGCCAAGACACATCCACCCCTGAAGTTTGCACGAGTGACGAGGCGGTGGCTCCAGAGTCAGAGCCCATATGCAGTCCCGGGGCAACTCATCCAAGGGGCCTCCCAGAGCGTGAGAGATGGACTTTACTGTGCCCCACCAATGGATTCCAGGAAGTAGCCAGGCCATCCAACCGAGAATTTCAACAGGTCACAGAATGCCAAGACTGTCTTCAAAGGATCAAGCGAAACAATCGTCCGGTGTGTTACAGTGGACTCATCTATACGCTCCTGATGCACCCATGTTTGAACAAAAGGACACGAATTGCATCACAGCAAGAGTACGCTGGACCGATGAACATCACGTAGGTGGACCATCCCTCAACTGAAGCGAAGCTGAAAGGTCCGGATATCATCATCACCGTGTTCGTCCCCAGATATACCTGGTTAAAGTATGGACATGTGCCAAGACGTCCGGGTGCTCCCAGCTGCACCTGTCCACCGCTGTCCTGCGAGCTACATCTCTGAACTGTGAGACTTCTTTTATTTTAGTTGTTTTCTCATTCCTTCCCATAGGTTGAACTTTTGTTTGTTGTTTTTCGTTTTATTAAAATTTGGGAGGAATGTTGTGTCCTGCTGGACACAGTCTAGTGTTTCTGCCAGCCACTCCCCCGAGGGCTGGCCCACACACACACCCCCTCACCCATCCAACACGGACGTCACCAGTCAGGTGACCCCGCTAATAAAAGGGCCGGAGTGCACGTGCTCGTGGCTAGTTTACAGTACCATATACGCTGTGTCTGTGTCGTCCTTTCTCTGACATGTGGGCCTAAGGTCCAGAACATAACAGCCGGATGTCCGATGTCATCAAATACAGGGGCGGATGTAAGACAAATGGGCCCTCCGGAGAGCGCGGATGAATACAGCGCCCCGAGGCGTACAGGCGTACTGGCCAACCCAACCCCCCCCCCCCCCCCCCGCGCGGGATGCGCACATCATAACCCTACAGTGACACCCCCGCCCCAACCTGCCTCCAGCGCTCTGAAGCCACCGCGTTTAAAACTGGTAACCCCCATCGCATGGGGACAAGAGGTTCACAGTGTGTGTGAAAAACTTCCTAAACACGCTACTTTTCGAAAGGTTATTCCGGACCCGGGCGCGACGCGGTTGGCGCTACACTCATAAGGATGCCTGTTATCCACCTCTGCTCCAACCCAGCCATATTCGACCCCCCCCCCCGTGAAGCAGCCTCGCCAAGCTTCCCGGGTCTATGCTTCATGTGCAGCTCCAGTCCAAGTGTTTCTTTGAATTCTGGAACTTGTAGATTTGTTTATTCCATTATTACACAGGACTACAAGTCCCACAATTCAAAGAAAACAAGCATTGGCATAGCCAATAGGTCTCGCCTTTGGGACCTTATAAGTGTTTAGCCATGCAACAGTTGCATAACTAAATACTTATAAGGTCCCAAAAGCGAGACCTATTGGCTATGCAAAGTGGCCCTGCGGCCGCGAAAGTGAAAGTGATCGCAATCTCGATCAAACATCAAAGCGGCCGTGCGGCCGCTAAACCGAAAGTAATGGCGGTAAAGCGCGGCGCGAGCGCCCGCGCACATGCACTGTAGCTCCAGGCTGGCCTGGTAGCACTTTTTGGAGCCCTCACAATAAGTCTCGCCAGACCAGCGCATGCGCTGGGTCAGGCGAGACCTAAAAACCTGAATTGAAACAGCACATCATGCATGGAGCTGGGAAACTATGTCGCGCCTCCCAAGAACTTTCATCTAAACCCAAAGTTTATGAAAAGACGAACCTGTCTAAACACATATTGATCTAATAAATAAAGACCAAGCGCTTTGAAGCAGCATTTGGAGATTTGAGCGCTATACGAATAACCTCCAATGCATCTAACCATATGTTTGCACAATTATACCCCTGGGCTGTGAGAAGAGCAGGTGACGTCAGCCACAGCACGGCGCAGCGCACGTACCTTATGCAGACGGCCACGGGTGTCCCCTAGGAAGGCGATGGTGTGCTCGCGCTCCACGTGCACCGCTACAGCCGTCAGGCGGGTGTCTGGGCGCTCCAAAATGGCGGGTGCCTCCAGAGCGATGCGCCGGGCCATCGGGCTGGGAGTGTGGTCGGAGCCGCAGGGGTAGGTGTCCAGCGTGTCCTGGAGGGGGGAGAGAGAGAGAGAGAGAGGCAAGGCTGGTTAGTGTGGGGGTCACCATCCTGGGATAACTGGTGCAACACAGGGGCAGCTGGGACTCAGACCGGCCAATCACCGGCCTCGCCAGTGAGGGCACAGACGTGAACTCCATCACTCCCGGGGAGCGACAGGTAAAGGTAAACATAAACTGACCTTCTGTTCAATGAATGAATTAATATTGTATAAAGTGTATTAAAATATTGGTACTATAGAAAAAGATGTTAATATTGTAAGCCTATCTACAAATATTCCATAAAGCTGCGTTTCAATCACAATTCTTTAAGACTACAACAGGCGTAACCTCGAAACGTAGTGAACTTCCCAAAGATTGACAATCTGTAGTGGAAAAACAATACGCCGCGGCCTCTCGGATGGATGTACAACGGATTGAATTAAGTGTTTTGTTTTCAGGTATTTCTCTCGTAGCTTATGTTAGGACATAGACAGATTAAATGCTCCTGTTAATATCCCCTGTGCCATACACTGGGAAGAACACCAGCCGTTGTAATAACTGTGGGCAGTGGGGGGGGGTCACTGCACTTCAGCCATGTCAGTGGAGTCTTCGGCCTCCGATGACCTGGGACACCCTACCACTAAACCCAACACTGACCACCGAGGGCACATCTCAGTCTGCCCCGACGTGATCAGTTTGCCGATATCATGGATGCCTTACATTGACTTCCAGTGTGCAGAAAAATATTTTTAAAATCCCTGGACATCACTCAGCACTTCAGGCTGAAGAGCCGAGTCTGGTGGCTTAGTGGACTAATGCGCCCGCTGTAGGGGCCTGTGTTCGCCCTCATGGTCACAGGTTCAAATGCGGTTGGGTCCACTCAGCCTTTCATCCTTCTGAAGTAGATTAAATAAGTGACGTTGGGTAACAAACATCTGTTATTCAGAGCCAGCGTTCCCTTATGGGTGAACAAGCACTTTACAAATACACACTTTATGGCATTAAAGTTCATGGCACAACCCAGGTCAAGTGCTACAGTACGTCACACAAAAACAGAACACACCTTTCAGAGACTTCTGGAGAAGTCCTGGCCTCTTGTTCTCTCAAAATAAGCCCCCTCTCAAAATTAAGAAATAAATAAAAAATGATGGGTATTCACTCAACAAACTCTTCCCTTCTTAGTCACTTTTGTCAGATTTTGACGTCAGGGGCGGCACCTCCATTTGAGCGGAGGAGCGTCCCCCCACAAGCCCCAGAGTTGAAAAATGAAAGAGTAATAACATTTATTTATTACCGTTTTATTTTTCAGCAACCCGTCCTGAACTGTCAGGGCGGGGCCAGTGCTGCCGAGCGGCACCAGCAGAGGGCTGTGAGCTTTAAAATGCGCATGTGTCCCTGGCCAGCCTTCTTGGGACGGCCAGCCAGACATGCGCATTTTAAAGTTCTCTAACCTAGCTCTTGTAGACAGCTGGTTAGGGAAAGCGCAGGACTCCAGTGCTCTTAGCACTGTCCAATCCTGGCGCTGCTTTCATGCAGTGAAAGCAGCGCCAGGATTGGGTAGTGCAGTTTCCTGCATCGGGCGCATCCTGGAAGACACCTGCGGGAGGAGGACGTCACCAATGATCTTTTCCTTGCAGCCGCTTGGAGTTTGTCTGAGAACGGTGACATCATCTGCATATTGCAGACAGTTGATGTGGGTGGAGGGCTCTCTACTTGGGTCAAATAGCTGATCATGTCGGCCGGATACAAATTTAACAGACTCGATGCCTGCACGCCACCTTATTTCCGCCATTATTGATGTTAATTTTTGAGGTGACGCTGCTGCCGTCTCCGAGTTTCACCTGTGCCCACGAATCGCTATTTAATGCTAAGACTGCATTAAGCGTTGCCCATGGCACCCCCGTGCTTTTAGTGTTGTCCAAACAGCACATCATGTTTCTTCTTCATGGATATGGACAGGGCACCAGGCCCGCCCCCCCCTCGTCCTGCAGTGCGCATGGGCTCTGCCCCTGTTCAGAGCTCGACTGCCGGGCACGCGCAGCGGCCATAGCTGCGGGCACGGGGATCCTGGCAGGAGCTGCTCTGAGATTAGCCGGAGACCCCCGCGGCCGCGCCGGCCCAGGCAGGCGCCGCTCAGCTGGATTCTGGGTTTAGACAAGAAAAAACACCCCCTTGCAGCACACGCGATGCCGATGGTCCTCACAAACTGAGGGGGGGGGGGGGGGGCACCAAAGATGGACAAGTGTCCGCGTGGGAGATTTATAAAATGTATTTAATGCGCCTGCGCGTGCTAGCACACTGCTGCCGTTCCGAGTCAGGTGCTCGCGGTTAAGACTGTGAGAGAAAATGTAGCCAAGATTGAAGTAGAAAATAATTTACGCTCTTATTGAACTGCTTATTCTTTGTACATGCTTATCATGATGTCTTTACCCCTCCCCCCCCTTCCTTTCCTTCTTTTTCTTCAATAAACTCAAACTTAAAAAAAAAGAAATTAATTTACGCTCATTTCTAACTACCCAATGACCAATGATAAGGTTTACGCTCTTTTTGCTTTCCCTAAAGGCCAATATTTTAGTTTGGGTGATATTAATTTTAATTTGATATTTTTCTGTACAAATAAAGAACACTTTCTAAATGTCTTTACAATCCTATCGGAGACACATCAGATGGAGCCGCGTCATCAGCACACATCTGAAGGTGGAGGGACCTGCTTCTAAATGGCGTAAATTGCAATGGGCGATCATGCAGGAACAGTGAAAACGAGAGTGGTGCCAATCCGTTTCAATCCACTCCCTCTCTTTATGTTGCGGGTTCACCCTCTTTGTCCTCCCATCAAATCTCTGCACCATTAAGGATTATAAAGGGCGGCGTTCACTCGTAGGGGATTTGGTGGAATGCGCAGGTTGACGATTTTTTTCCATAAAAGTGGTCTATCAACAATCAAAAGCCGTAGCAAAGTGGATAAAAACAATATAAATCATCTGTGATTTAAAATGTAGATATTTATTGACTAATGTTGGAACAACGGCAGTATTACCCATTACAGAGCATTCAGGTCTAAAACAGATTGTTCTGGGGGAGTTATTCCGTTTCCATAGGTCCAGTCTTGCAAATGATCTAAGACGAATCTAGCCAGTTGAATCGAGGAGTGCGATTGGCCTGTAATTACTTTGATCCGCCTCTTTTTTTTCACCAGCGAATCAGAATCCTTCCTTTCCAGAATGCACCCCGAGTTAGACAGTTGTCTACAGTGGGGCTAAAACTATTGCTCTTCATGGATGTCATTTAGAGGTCGCAACTGTGACCCCCTGGCTCCCCCTTGCGACCCCTGGGCTCACAGGTGACACAATCAGTGCCTGGAGCACAGAGGCACGCTCGGACTAATGAAGTTCCCCTTTCCTGGATTTCTGTAACATTTAATATTACACAAACATTGTATAATATTCACTTTTAGTGCAAAAAAATGGAGGACAATTAGCTGGAATATGACCGTATCTGGCAGATAAGGTAAGCAAAGCATGCTTTCAAATGTCTGTCGCTTTCTTGCTTGCAGGAGAGTGTGTTATGTGTCGGTCTGTAAATGTGTGTGTATGTGTACGCATGTGTGTGTGTGCGAGACAAGGTAATGGTCAAATGGCATGTGATGTCACTTCCGCCACCTTTTTGGTGAATTGACAGCCATGTTCCCATAGTTCTGGAGTATCTTCAGGGCCAGAACTGGAACCTGAACTGGACTCACAGCTCCAGAAGACGTGGCACTTTTTATATATCCAGTAATCCTAGTGGGTGGCGGGTGGAACATCCGTAAAACCCTGGGTTCGAGTTGATTCCAGTAATCTGAGTGGGTGGTGGGTGGAACATCCGTAGAGTCCTGGGTTGGAGTTGATTCCAGTAATCTGAGTGGGTGGCGGGTGGGGGATCCGTGGAGTCCTGGGTTGGAGTTGATTCCAGTAATCCTAGTGGATGATTGGGTGGAACAGCCGTAAAACCCTGGGTTTGAGTTGATTCCAGGAATCTGAGTGGGTGGCGGGTGGGATATCCGTAGAGTCCCGGGTTGGAGTTGAATCCAGTAATCTGAGTGGGTGGCGGGTGGGACATTCGTAAAACCCTGGGTTCAAGTTGATTCCAGTAATCTGAGTGGGTGATTGGGTGGAACATCCGTAGAGTCCTGGGTTGGAGTTGATTCAAGTAATCTGAGTGGGTGGTGGGTGAGACATCCATAGAGTCCTGGGTTGGAGTTGATTCCAGTAATCTGAGTGGGTGGCGGGTGGGACAGCCATAGAGTCCTGGGTTGGAGTCGATTCCAGTAATATGAGTGGGTGGCGGTTGGGACATCTGTAAAACCCTGGGTTCGAGTTGATTCCAGTAATCTGAGTGGGTGGGACAGCCATAGAGTCCTGGGTTGGAGTCGATTCCAGTAATCTGAATGGGTGGCGGGTGGGACATCCGTAGAGTTCTGGGTTCGAGTTGATTCCAGTAATCTGAGTGGGGGGCGGGTGGAACATCCGTATAGTCCTGGGTTCAAGTTGATTCCAGTAGTCTGAGTGGGTGGCGGATGGGACAGCCATAGAGTCCTGGGTTGGAGTTGATTCCAGTAATCTGAGTGGGTGGCGGGTGGGACATCTGTAGAGTCCTGGGTTGGAGTTGATTTCAGTAATCTGAGTGGGTGGTGGGTGGGACATCTGTAAAACCCTGGGTTCAAGTTGATTCCAGTAATCTGAGTGGGTGGGACATCCGTAGAGTCCTGGGTTGGAGTTGATTCCAGTAATCTGAGTGGGTGGCGGGTGGGACATCTGTAAAACCCTGGGTTCGAGTTGATTCCAGTAATCTGAGTGGGTGGCGGGTGGGACAGCCATAGAGTCCTGGGTTGGAGTCGATTCCAGCAATCTGAGTGGGTGGCGGGTGGGACATCCTTAGAGTCCAGGGTTGGAGTTGATTCCAGTAATCTGAGTGGGTGGCGGGTTGGACATCGTAAAACCCTGGGTTCGAGTTGGTTCCAGTAATCTGAGTGGGTGGCGGGTGGGACATCCTTAGAGTCCAGGGTTGGAGTTGATTCCAGTAATCTGAGTGGGTGGCGGGTTGGACATCGTAAAACCCTGGGTTCGAGTTGATTCCAGTAATCTGAGTGGGTGGTGGGTGGAACATCCGCAGAGTCCTGGGTTGGAGTTGATTCCAGTAATCTGAGTGGGTGGCGGGTGGGGGATCCGTGGAGTCCTGGGTTGGAGTTGATTCCAGTAATCCTAGTGGATGATTGGGTGGAACAGCCGTAAAACCCTGGGTTTGAGTTGATTCCAGGAATCTGAGTGGGTGGCGGGTGGGATATCCGTAGAGTCCCGGGTTGGAGTTGAATCCAGTAATCTGAGTGGGTGGCGGGTGGGACATTCGTAAAACCCTGGGTTCAAGTTGATTCCAGTAATCTGAGTGGGTGATTGGGTGGAACATCCGTAGAGTCCTGGGTTGGAGTTGATTCAAGTAATCTGAGTGGGTGGTGGGTGAGACATCCATAGAGTCCTGGGTTGGAGTTGATTCCAGTAATCTGAGTGGGTGGCGGGTGGGACAGCCATAGAGTCCTGGGTTGGAGTCGATTCCAGTAATATGAGTGGGTGGCGGTTGGGACATCTGTAAAACCCTGGGTTCGAGTTGATTCCAGTAATCTGAGTGGGTGGGACAGCCATAGAGTCCTGGGTTGGAGTCGATTCCAGTAATCTGAATGGGTGGCGGGTGGGACATCCGTAGAGTTCTGGGTTCGAGTTGATTCCAGTAATCTGAGTGGGGGGCGGGTGGAACATCCGTATAGTCCTGGGTTCAAGTTGATTCCAGTAGTCTGAGTGGGTGGCGGATGGGACAGCCATAGAGTCCTGGGTTGGAGTTGATTCCAGTAATCTGAGTGGGTGGCGGGTGGGACATCTGTAGAGTCCTGGGTTGGAGTTGATTTCAGTAATCTGAGTGGGTGGTGGGTGGGACATCTGTAAAACCCTGGGTTCAAGTTGATTCCAGTAATCTGAGTGGGTGGGACATCCGTAGAGTCCTGGGTTGGAGTTGATTCCAGTAATCTGAGTGGGTGGCGGGTGGGACATCTGTAAAACCCTGGGTTCGAGTTGATTCCAGTAATCTGAGTGGGTGGCGGGTGGGACAGCCATAGAGTCCTGGGTTGGAGTCGATTCCAGCAATCTGAGTGGGTGGCGGGTGGGACATCCTTAGAGTCCAGGGTTGGAGTTGATTCCAGTAATCTGAGTGGGTGGCGGGTTGGACATCGTAAAACCCTGGGTTCGAGTTGGTTCCAGTAATCTGAGTGGGTGGCGGGTGGGGGATCCGTGGAGTCCTGGGTTGCAGTTTATTCCAGTAATCTGAGTGGGTGGCGGGTGGGACATCCGTAGAGTCCTGGGTTTGAGTTGATTCCAGTAATCTGAGTGGGTGGCGGGTGGGACATCTGCAAAACCCTGGGTTCGAGTTGATTCCAGTAATCTGAGTGGGTGGCAGGTGTGACATTCGTAAAACCCTGGGTTCAAGTTGATTCCAGTAATCTGAGTGGGTGATTGGGTGGAACATCCGTAGAGTCCTGGGTTGGAGTTGATTCCAGTAATCTGAGTGGGTGGCAGGTGTGACATCCGTAGAGTCCTGGTTTCGAGTTGATTCCAGTAATCTGAGTGGGGGGCGGGTGGAACATCCGTATAGTCCTGGGTTCAAGTTGATTCCAGTAATCTGAGTGGGTGGCGGGTGTGACATCCGTAGACTCCTGGGTTGGAGTTGATTCCAGTAATGTGAGTGGGTGGCAGGTGTGACATCCGTAGAGTCCTGGGTTCGAGTTGATTGAAGTAATGTGAGTGGGGGGCGGGTGGAACATCCATATAGTCCTGGGTTGGAGTTGATTCCAGTAATCTGAGTGCGTGGCGGGTGGGGGATCCGTAGAGTCCTGGGTTGGAGTTGATTCCAGTAATCTGAGTGGGTGGCGGGTGTGACATCCCTAAAACCCTGGGTTCAAGTTGATTCCAGTAATCTGAGTGGGTGGCAGGTGGAACATCCGTAGAGTCCTGGGTTGGAGTTGATTCCAGTAATGTGAGTGGGTGGCAGGTGTGACATCCGTAGAGTCCTGGGTTCGAGTTGATTGAAGTAATGTGAGTGGGGGGCGGGTGGAACATCCGTATAGTCCTGGGTTGGAGTTGATTCCAGTAATCTGAGTGGGTGGCGGGTGTGACATCCGTAGAGTCCTGGGTTTGAGTTAAGTAATGTTCGAGAGATTGCACACAGGCTCGCTCACTTACAATTGCAGATAACACTTGAGCCATAAAACCAGATCGTGTCTGGGGAGAAGCAGAAGCGACAGCATTATTCCTTTTAGACCCATAACTGAAGGCCAGGAGCCTGCAGTGTTTCCTTGTTTTGGAATATTAAAAACACTCCGTAAAGTCCTCGACCTGCTCCCCATCAGTGCCAGGAAAACACTTATTCTTGCCCTAGTCACCCCACATTTGGACTACGGCAACGCCCTACTCCTGGGCCTAAGCAGAAAAGGCATACACCAATTGCAGTGTGTCCAAAACGCTGCCGCCCGCCTGGTACTCAACCTGCCACGCAGGGCATCTGGAAAAACGGCATTACGAAAACTTCACTGGCTCCCTGTAGAGGAGCGCATCAAGTTTAAGGCACTCTGTTTTGCCCATCGCATTACCCAGGGAAAAGGTCCAGGTTACCTGCGAAACCTTCTCACTATCCATCGCCCCACCCCGAACCTCAGATCTGCTGGAGCGATGCTGTTTCAGCTTCCTCGCGTGCGCACGACTAGGATGGGAGGTAGCTCCTTTCGCTCTCTAGTGAGTAAGCACTGGAACAATCTCCCTCTTGACTTGCGCATGGAGCCCTTCGAAATGAGATTCAGACTTAAATTAAAAACTTACCTTTTCCCAAGCTAATAATGGTCTCTTTGTAGCCTAGGATCCAGACCTGTTCCGGACCTCGGCCTCTTCAGGGAGCAGTAGCAATTCTAAGCGCGGGGACACGCCGTCTTGAGTGTAACCAGGCGCTCTAAAAGTGGTCTTATTATTATTCTGGTAGTTGCAGCTCGATGCAGGTCCATCCAGCTTTCACCGTTTAATCCCATTTTATAAGAGAGACGGTGTCTTTTCCTTTCTTCCTTGGGGCCTCTGCTGGTTTAATCCGCAATTCAAATTGGTACAGAAACTGGCTCCTGGTTAGTTTATTCATTTCTTTGGAGAGCTTTGTTTCTTTGGCGCCTTTTCTACCACAGTCTCTTATTTTTGTGGTTTTCTGAGACTCAACATCTCTTCTGTGACCCTGGTGACGGATTTCTCAAACTCTGAAATTATGTTGCGATCCTTGTCATTATCTAAACGTGCATTTATTCCCCAAAGATACATTTAAGCTGCATACATTTTTTTTATTTAAGGTGTGGGCATTATATTTGGCATCTTTACCTGTAGGTGAAAAGTCAACATAATAGTGGCTGGTGGATGAGTGAATGGATACGCGATGAACAGGTGAAAGGATAGAAGAGTAATGGGATGGGCGGATTGATGGATGGTAGAGTGGATTGATGGCTGGATGGCAGAGTGGATGGATATATGGCAGAGTTAACAAATGAATGAATGGATGGCAGAGTGAATGGATGATGGATGGATGCAAGAGTTAGTTGGCAGAGCAGATGGATGTATGGAAGAATGGACAGTGGATGGCAGAGTGAATGGAGGATGGATGGATGCAAGAGTTAGTTGGCAGAGCAGATAGAATGATGGACGAGTGGATGGGTGGGTGGCAGAGAAAAGGACTGATGGAAGGATAGGTGGCACAGTGGATTGATGGATTGCAGAGTGGATTGATGGAAGGATGGCAGAGTAGATGGATGGATATATGATGGATGGTAGAGTGGAAGAATGGATGGATGGCAGAATGGATGGATGGCAGAGTGTACGGATGGATGGACGGTAGAGTGTCTAGATGGATGGATCGAAGGATAGAGGACTGGTAAAGTGGATGGATGGCTGTGTGGATGGATAGATGGATAGATGTCAGATGGAAGACTGGATGGAAGGATGGATGACTGGCAGAGTGGAGTGGATGATGGCTGGCAGAGTGGATGGATGGATGGCAGAGTGTAAGGATGGATGGGTGGATGGCAGAATAGATGGATTGATATATGATGGATAATGGATGGTAGAGTGGAAGAATGGATGGATGGCAGAATGGATGGATGGCAGAGTGTAGGGATGGATGGATGGTAGAGTGTCTAGATGGATGAATTGCAGGATGGTTGGTTGGCAGAGTGGATGGCTGGCAGAGTGGATGGATAGATGGATGGATGTCAGATGGAAGATTGGATGGAAGGATGGCAGGATGGATGGTTGGCAGAGTGGATAGATGGCTGGCAGAGTGGATGCATGGCTGGCAGAGTGTAAGGATGGATGGCAGAATGGATGGAATGATGTATGATGGATAATGAATGGTAGAGTAGAAGAATGGATGGATGACAGGATGGAAGAGTGTAGGGGTGGATGGATGGCAGAGTGGATGGATGGCAGAGTGGATGGCTAGATGGATGATGTCAGATGGAAGATTGGATGGAAGGATGGCAGGATGGATGGCTGGCAGAGTGAATGTATGTATGGCAGAGTGTATGGATGGATGGGTGTATGGCAGGATGGATGGATAATGGATGGTAGAGTGGAAGAATGGAGGGATGCCTGGATGGATGGAAGAGTGTAGGGATGGATGGTAGAGTGTCTTGATGGATGGATGGCAGAGTGGATGGGTGGCAGAGTAGGCAGAGTAGATGGGTGGCAGAGTGGATGGATGGCAGAGCAGATGGATGGATGGCAGAGCGGATGGATGGCAGAGCAGATGGATGGCAGAGTGGATGCACGGATGGATGGCAGAGTGTCTAGATGGGTGGATTGCAGGATGGATGGATGGCAGAGTGGATGGATGGATGGCAGAGTGGATGCATGGATGGCAGAGTGGATGCATGGATGGCAGAGTGGATGCATGGATGGCAGAGTGGATGCATGGATGGCAGAGTGGATGCATGGATGGCAGAGTGGATGCATGGATGGCAGAGTGGATGCATGGATGGCAGAGTGGATGCATGGATGGCAGAGTGGATGCATGGATGGCAGAGTGGATGCATGGATGGCAGAGTGGATGCATGGATGCAGAGTGGGTGCATGGATGGATGGCAGAGTGTCTAGATGGATGGATTGCAGAGTGGATGGATGGGTAGCAGAGTGGATGGGTAGCAGAGTGGATGGGTAGCAGAGTGGATGGGTGGCAGAGTGGATGGGTGGCAGAGTGGATGGGTGGCAGAGTGGATGGGTGGCAGAGTGGATGGGTGGCAGAGTGGATGGGTGGCAGAGTGGATGGGTGGCAGAGTGGATGGGTGGCAGAGTGGATGGGTGGCAGAGTGGATGGGTGGCAGAGTGGATGGATGGCAGAGTGGATGGATGGATGAATTGCAAGATGGATGATGGATAGAGTGGATGGATGGCAGAGTGGATGGATGGCAGAGTGGATGGATGGCAGAGTGGATGGATGGCAGAGTGGATGGATGGCAGAGTGGATGGATGGCAGAGTGGATGGATGGCAGAGTGGATGGATGGCAGAGTGGATGGATGGCAGAGTGGATGGATGGCAGAGTGGATGGATGGCAGAGTGGATGGATGGCAGAGTGGATAGACAGATGATGTGAGATGGAAGATTGGATGGATTGCTGAGTGGATGGATGGGTGGCAGAGTGTAGGGATGGATGGGTGGGTGGGTGGGTGGCAGAGGGTCTAGATAGACGGATTGTAGCATGGATGGATGGATAAGTAGTAGGATGGAAGGATGGATGTCGGATGTAAGATTGGATGGATGAAAGAATGAATGGATGGCAGAATATAAAGCCTAAACAGTGGATATCAGCAGGTGGTTGAAATGGTAAAAGAATGAATGGATACATGCATGGCTGGAAGAGACAAGGAAGCTGATCTAGCGAGGGTTCAGCTTACTTTCTTTGCGTTCTCGGTGGCATCAGTGCTTTTGTTCAAAGTGAAGGTATTTGAATTTTCTGGCTATGTCCTTGTTTCAATGCTATGCAGGGGCGGCTCCTTCACAAAGGCGGAGGAGCGTCGCCCCACTGTTTTAAAGCAGTGCAAACCAAAGATAAATCATAATTTTGCTTTTAGGATTGAGTTGCACTGCAGCCAGCCAGGTTGCTGGGGGGGGGGGGGGGGGGAGGGGGGCAGGGACAGGCTGCCCTTGATAGCGAGGCTGGAGGAGGAGTGGTGGCTGCACATTAAGTGTGCATGAGGGTGTGGCCGGCCGTCTCGGTCCGGCCAAACCGTCAAGCGCTCTGTGCATGTTCTCCACAGGCTGTATTATACAGCCCAGGTGGAGACCATGCCTGTCCTTAAAGCCCCTGTCTGAGAGCCGAACCACAGCGCTCAGAACAATCACAACGCTGCTGTAAGGCAGCGTTGTGATTGGCTAGGGGATTCTGGGAGGCTGTGTTCTTCATGGTTCCTGCTTGCAGGAGAGGCGGCGGCTGGCGACAGCAACCCCATGTAAGTTATATTTTATTTCCTAATTCCCCCCCCCCTTCCCCCACTGCTCCCTACCGGGCACATATTGTTTCACATAGGGCAGTACTAGTCCTATTTTAAAATCACAGCGCACACTCACCTCACTACCCTGACCAGATACCCCCACACACCAAACGGCTTCCTCTAAAAAATGTCCGGCAAAGAGCCCCTCTGCGGGTGCCCGTCGGGCATTGCAGCACCGGCCCGACGAGGAGCACAGCCCAATGATGAAGCATGACATCCTTCTGGGTGTGTGAGGGCAATCCATAAGAGACCTGTACACTCCTTCAACATAGGAACTGCATACCAATATTTTTCCCCTACAGAAATGAGTCCCAGAATTCTCCCTGCAACTGCCCAACTCACCTGCTGCAACTAAGCCTGTCTGGACCTGCAGCTGCCGGAGCCATGCTGGCTTGTGCTGGAGTGAGTTCCGGATCACCAAGAGGTGCCTCCCAAGTCTTGGACCATTGGCTGGTATCAGTTGAGCTCCTTATGCAAAATCCTACAGTTCTGGACCCTGCGCACCGGAGGAGGCAACTTTTCCAGCAGGTCTATCCTGGTCCCAGAATATGACCTGCATTCCATTGTGGCTGGTCTGAGCTTGTGAGTTTTTCCTCGGTTTAGCGTGACCAGATACCCACAGTTAGCGCTTTCTGGTGCTATTTTTACCTAAACCTTTAAAATTACATATTTCCGGTTCCACTGATATGGATTTCATTCTTTTAAGTATCGTTGTATTTATTACATTTTACTCTCTTTCTCTTTCTCGGTGCGGGACACCTCTGGAGTTGTGTTTTCACTTTATCACGGTTTGAGTGTTGCACGCATACTTAACACCGTGCCTCTAAGTTAAGCTGGAACGCTTGTGTGTCAAGCATGCAGAGAGTTAAACACATGTTAATTTGGTGACTTTTGCATACCCCCTAACAAGGATTGTGGTTGTTGATTGAAAGAGGGGTTCACCCCCCTCAATCAAAAACCCGATTTCTTACATCCACCTCGGGCAACCATCAACTAAATACAATGCGAGATGGATTTATGTGCTCATACAGTAAAGCAGAACACCGAGTTCAAGTTCACTCTACCGCATGCAAGCACAGTCCACATGCACTCTACACGCATGTCCCAAACGGATGAAGCCAGGGACACGGTTGAGAGAAGCAAGGAGAAAGGAGACCTTCCATCATGAAAAACAAGCAGGGATCTCGCCCTGAAGGGCCGGTCGCTCCCACTTTAGTGAGTGCTTCACCAAGATCAGGTGAGAGGACAGTAGTCACTCTCAAAGGAGGGGTGCACTTTGGGAGCCCCTCCTGGCTTTAGAGCCATGCTATGGGGTCTGAATCAATGTCCTTGGAGCCGCCCATGACCATCAGTGATGTAGTGTTCATGAGGCGACAGTCAAACATCTGCAGAGACACACTGTGCCTGTTCTAGCACTCTAACAAAGGAGGGCGCACTCCCTTCAGAGCCATGCAGAGGACAAGCCAACCCAACTATTGCATTACTCTCCTTTCACTACAATTATATTTTTTCTCATTGCATTCAGTGCTTTTTCCTACAAATTCTGACCTTGTGAGAACAAACCACCAACAAAAAAAAACCAATGTATTCCATGGATGGTGTAACCTTGCCTTCCAAGCACCCTTTGTTCAGGTTTCTGCGCAGCATTACTCAACCGGAAGCGCAGAAGTGGCCATAGACCGTTTTACAGAAGGACATAAGAACTTAAGCAGGAAGGGACATGGGCAGGAGGGTGGATGCAAGTACCTGGGGTGGGAAGCCGTACATTACCCAGTGGGTGAATAGGAAAGGGCATGGATTTCTCTCTACGCGTAGGCTCTTAATACCCCCCTGGGTGCAGTTTTCTACAATGTCCTTCGGTTCCTGGAAGGATATCTGCATCGGCAAAGAAAAAACTGGAATTAGCTAAAGAAACATGGGCACCAGATCCTCCCACAATGCAATGCTGGGGGTTTAAATGTGTCCTCTCAGGAGATACAGTTGTACATGGTGACGGTTTAAATGTGTCCTCTCAGTTGATATGGGGGTACATGTTGATGGTGTAAATGTGTCCTCTCAAGAATTATAGGGGTTCATGCTGATGGTTTAATGAGGTTACGGGGTACATGATGGTTTAAACGTGCCCTCTCAGGAGATATGGGGGACATGTTGATGGTTTAAGGTGTCCTCTCTAGAGATTTGGGGGTACATGCTGATGGTTTAATGAGGTAAAGGGGTACATGCTGGTGATTCAAAACCTAGTCATTGACATTATAAACTACTACTAAGACCCAACTATTGAAAATACGAACCACTCTTAAAACTCAGAAATTGACACTAGCAACAACTGTTAATACTCAGTCATTGAGTCTATGAACCACTATTAATGCGCAGTCATTGACACTAAAAACCACAGTTAATGCTCAGCCATTGACACTGTGCACTATTGTTAATGCTCAGCCATTGACACTACAAACCACCGTTAATGCTCAGCCATGGACCCTACAAACCGCTGTTAATGCTCAGCCATTGACACTACAAACCACTATTAATGCCCAGACATTGACACTCCAAACCACAGTTAATGCTCATTAGAACACTGGAATGTTGGTAGCTCTATTGAAAACAATGGAGTTGCTCCAGGCTTCTCATGGCTGGTATAAGCCCGGAGTTCCAACATTCCAATGTTTCTATGTGACTGTGAACAAAGGCTTTAAGGAGCCTGAGAAGATTTAAATCCCCTCTCTCTCCCTGAAGCCTTTGTTTAATTTGTTAGAACATTCTGCCCTCTAGTGGCAGAATGTTCTAATAGCCTCATAGCCTGCCGTAGCGGGCTATACCGGTTATTAAAGTCCCGCTGCCTTGTTAAAGTCCCTCGCCTTCGGCTCGTGCCTTTAATGCTACAGCGGGCCTTTAATAGCCGGTATAGCCCGCTTCGGCAGGCTATAAGGCTATAGTTATTGACACTACGAACCACAGTTAATGCTCAGCCATTGACCCTACAAACCACCGTTAATGCTCAGCCATTATCACCACAAACCACCGTTAATGCTCAGCCATTATCACCACAAACCACCGTTAATGCTCAGCCATTGACACTACCAACCACCGTTAATGCTCAGCTATTGACACTACAAACCATTGTTAATGCTCAGCCATTGACACTACTAACCAACCTTAATGCTTAGTCATGGACCCTACAAATCACCGTTAATGCTCAGCTATTGACACTCCAAACCACCGTTAATGCTCAGCCATTATCACCACAAACCACCGTTAATGCTCAGCCATTGACACTACCAACCACCGTTAATGCTCAGCTATTGACACTACAAACCATTGTTAATGCTCAGCCATTGACACTACTAACCAACCTTAATGCTTAGTCATGGACCCTACAAACCACCGTTAATGCTTAGTCATGGACACTACAAACCACCGTTAATGCTTAGTCATGGACCCTACAAACCACCGTTAATAATCAGCTATTGACACTCCAAACCACCATTAATGCTCAGCCATTATCACCACAAACCACCGTTAATGCTCAGCCATTGACACCACGAACCATTTCTGAAGCTCAGCCCTTGACACTACGAACCACCGTTACTACTCAGCCACAGCCACTACAAACCACAGTTAATGCTCAGCCACTGATACTACAAACTACCATTAATGCTCCGCCATTGACACTACGAACCACTGTTAATGCTCAGCCATCAACACTACAAACCATTTCTAATGCTCGGCCATTGACAATACAAAATACTGTTAATGCTCAGCCATTGACACTCCAAACCACCATTAATGCTCAGCCATTATCACCACAAACCACCGTTAATGCTCAGCCATTGAGACTACCAACCACCATTATTGCTCAGCCATTGAGACTACCAACCACAGTTAATGCTCATTAGAACATTGGAATGTTGGTAGCTCCATTGAAAAAAATGGAGTAGCTCCGGGCTTCTAATGGCTGGTATAAGCCCGGAGTTCCAACATTCCAATGTTTCTATGTGACTGTGAACAAAGGCTTTAAGGAGCCTGAGAGGATTTCAATCCCCTCTCTCTCCCTGAAGCCTTTGTTTAATTTGTTAGAACATTCTGCCCTCTAGTGGCAGAATGTTCTAATAGCCTTATAGCCTGCCGTAGCGGGCTATACCGGTTATTAAAGTCCCGCTGCCTTGTTAAAGTCCCTCGCCTTCGGCTCGTGCCTTTAATGCTACAGCGGGCCTTTAATAGCCGGTATAGCCCGCTTCGGCAGGCTATAAAGCTATAGTTATTGACACTACGAACCACAGTTAATGCTCAGCCATTGACCCTACAACCACTGTCAATACTCAGCCATTGACACTACAAACCATTGTTAATGCTTAGCCATTGACACTACTAACCAACCTTAATGCTTAGTCATGGACCCTACAAACCACCGTTAATGCTTAGTCATGGACCCTACAAACCACCATTAATGCTCAGCCATTGACACTCCAAACCACCATTAATGCTCAGCCATTATCACCACAAACCACCGTTAATGCTCAGCCATTGACACTACAAACCATTGTTAATGCTCAGCCATTGACACTACCAACCATTTCTAATGCTCAGCCATTGACACCACGAACCATTTCTGAAGCTCAGCCCTTGACACTACGAACCACCGTTACTACTCAGCCACGGCCACTACAAACCACAGTTAACGCTCAGCCGCTGATACTACAAACTACCATTAATGCTCCGCCATTGACACTACGAACCACTGTTAATGCTCAGCCATCAACACTACAAACCATTTCTAATGCTCAGCCATTGACAATACAAACCACTGTTAATGCTCAGCCATTGACACTACGAAGCACTGTGTAGTAAGTACGATGTACAAACGAAGCGCAGTTGGAAGGAAACAAGCTTTATTGGCTACAGGTGCTGCGCAGCAGCTGGCACAGGAACACCAAGCAAATCAATTTTAAGATAATTTCAAACACCTGAGTTCTATATTCCGAAGTGGAACACTCACAACAGGGAAGGCTTCTGCGAGAGCATTCCAAATAGAAGAGACAAGAAATTTAGACCACTACATTATCCTCTTCCTCTAAAAGAGAAAAAGTGTAAGAGAAAGGAGCAAACCAAAGAAGTAAAGAAAGAAAGAAAAAGAAAAAGACAAAAGAAGAGAAAAAGGAAAGAAAGATTTACTAAATCTACTGGGAACAGAACACTGTCTCTCACTCCTGAGTAAACACACAGGAGACGGAACATTTGAGGACAGACTATCAGCAACATCAGACATACCACAATGTAAGTTTTTCTTGTTACAATGCCCAGACAATTTAAAAACTCTAGATACATTCCACCAATGTTTGTTAATCACCCTGATAGCATTACCACAAACCCTATCCACAACCATGGGTTCAGAGAATTTTAAATCACCTTTTTTGCTGTTTACAGAGATCTTCACACGTACATCACCCACAACGAAGAAGTGAGGAACAGACCTTTTCCTAGCATCAAAGTATGTTTTTTGACAAGATTGAGCACGAGAAACATTATCTCTTACAAAACCATCCACATCAATCACAGCATCCATCTTTACCCACTTTGACATCCACCCGGGACACACCTTTGAACACGGCTTTCTTCCTCGTAAAAGTTCGAAAGGGGACCCTTTAGTAGACAAATGAGGTGTACTACGATAGAACCACAACATGGACCAAACAGCATTCTGTACATTGCACTTTCCAGCTATCACCCATTGCACACAGTTGTTCAAAACCCTGTTCATGCGTTCGACCAGATCATTCGTTTGTGGATGATAGAGTGAGCTTTTTGAATGATTTATTCCCCTTTGTTGCAAAAATTGTTCAAACTCTTGACTGACAAACTGTACACCATTGTCGGATACAATGGTAGAAGGAAAACCTTCACGCAGAAAAATGTCCTTTAGAAAATCTATAACATTTTTAGAGTTGGGTTCTGCAATGAGACCTACGTCCGGCCACTTTGAATAATAGTCAATGACAACAACAGCAAACCTTGAGAAATTTGGAAGTAAATTGAAAGGACCGACAAGGTCTATACCAACCTTTTCCCAAGGTCTTGCTGGAAGTTCAATAGGTTGAAGAGGAGGTGTTCTCAATTTAAAATTCTTTTCAGCATTTGAACACACCACACACTCACCAACGAAAACATCAACATCTTTGTCCATTTGAGGCCACTAAAAATATTCACGCAATCTTCTTTTTGTGAGTGTTTTACCCAAATGCCTTCCATGGGCACCACTGAGCAACCTAAACCACACCGTTGCTGGAGGAACTAATTTGTCGCCACGCACCAACAACCCCTCTTCCACAGAAAGTTCCATAGAAACCTTGACAAATGTTTGGAAGGAGTAAGGTGTGTTATTCTCCCTTGGCCAAACACTCTTGATACAACAACTTTGCAGAGCAAAGCATATTTAGACAATTCATCTCTCCATTCCCTTTCTTTCACAGCACACCTGTCATTCAGTGTCAAGGTAGCAATGAAACCCTATACATCATCTTCATCATTATCATCACCAGAAAGAGATTCAACATCCTCAATAGGAAACGTCGAAAAATAATCTGCTCTACCATTCTTGTTGCCAGGAATATATGAAACCTCAAAATCGTACAGAAGCAACTTGGTAGGCAAACAAGCAATTTTTGGGGTATGCTCTTTAATCTTATCCCCTAAGAGAATAGAAACAAGGGAACTGTGATCAGTACGTAGATGAAAATGATTACACCAAATGTAGGGATTGAACTTCTGATGGCCCGCTAGCACGCTAAAAACTCCCTTTCAATCACAGCAAAATTCAACTCTGGTCCACGTAACACCCTGGAAGCATAGCCCAACGTGTGTTCAGTGCCATTAACGTACTGTTATGTCATGTTAGGCAGATTTATAAAGCGCATGGCTGCCCCAACATCGGGGTGTCCCAGTGCTAGCAGACAAGGGGGGTCAGACCGGATGAGCTAAGTAGAAGAGGAAAGCCATGTTTTAATCAATTTCCTAAATGCCCAATGATCTTGTGTGCTCCGCACAGCAAGAGGGGCGGCATCCCATTGGGCGGGGGCCAATGCCTTAAAGGAACGTCCACCCGCTCTCCGCCTGCGCACTCTTGGAGTACTGGCCAGGTGCAGATTGGCAGAACGTAGAGCCTGCGCCGGAACATATACAGAACAGAGCCCTTGCAGGATTTGAGGTGCTTGGCCATGTAAGATCTTATGCGTGGTGCAGAGAGTCTTGAACTGGACTCTGTTCAATCAGCAGCCAATGTAGACTGCAAAAGCGATTGGAAGCATGACCATGCTTCACTGAGTGAGGATAGCACCTAAGCCCACACCACTAGCATCAACAGTGATGGTGCACATAGCATTAGGATCAAACGGTTGGAGGATTTTTGGACTAACCAACTGGGTCTTGATCCACTCAAACACTTCATGAAACGGGTCATCCCAAACAAAAGCCACACTCTTCTTTAACATGTTAGTCAATGGTTTTACACTTGAAGTATAGTCAGGCACAAACCATGAGTAAAACTCACAAAGACCGACAAAGGATTTCAGACCAACCTTGTCCTTAGGAGCAGAACTGAACACAATAGCCTTAACTAGACCCAGCATGGGCTCTACACCATGCTCTGTCAACATATGACCCAAGTATTCCACTTTATGTAATTTAAATAAGCATTTTTCTTTAAAACAACACCCCTTTCTTGCAAGACAATCAAGACATGATACAAGGACTCATCATGTGATTTGCTTGCTTCACCATAAATCAAGACATCATCTTGGAAGACCGCAACACCTTGGATATCCTGGAGCATTGAATACATAATCCTCTGAAATACAGCTTCTGCAGAAGGTAACCCGAAGGGCATTCAGCAAAACTGAAAAGAGACGATTGGCGACACAAATGCTGTGAGATGCCTAGAGGAAGGATCCAAGACAACTTGGTAGTAAGCCGACGCTAAGTCTAACTTACTGAACCATGTTGAACCATTGATCAGGAACAACATATCAGACATTTTTGGAAGTGGATGCGAATCTACCCAAATATTTTTGTCAAGACTGCGCAAGACAATGCAGATGCGAAGTTCACCATGCTTCTTCTTTGCGACCACCAATGGAGAAAACCAAAGGGAAGACTCAATTGGCTCAATTATGCCTTTACGACATAATTCCTAGAGTTCCTGCTCCAAATGATCCCTAACACTATAGAGAACATTCCTGAGCCTGTGCGCGACAGGAATGACGTCATCCTTAACCCTGATTTTGATGAGTAAAGCCCTGTATCTGACCTAAGCCTCCACCAAAAACCGAAGGATAGTGTTCAAACAAATTTACATTGAACAAACAATAGAAACTTGATCCTTGGTCCCAGGCCTAAGCACCATTTAAAGAGTCCTTGATGGAACCATCCAAGAATAGACAACCCCTTAATAGCCACATACATTTTACCATGGATTTTCCTCCCTCTGAACTCAAGAATGTCTTCAAAATAACCTGCAAGTTCAATTCTCCTCCCCTCGTAGGAAACGGGAGACCTATCTGGAGTTTCCAAACTTCGTGAGCCCCAGACCTCATAAAACAATTCTTGGGTGATCATGGTTATTCTTGCTGCTGAGTCAACGAACAAAGACACCCTTTTATCACCAATGGTGACATCAACGTATGGATCCACACATTCAGAAATGTCACCTTCTGTAACATTTTGCTCACCAACGACCACAACCATATCTCTCATACAATTGTAATTATCTACACCACCACTACACACTGTTAATGCTCAGCCATTGACACCACAAACCACCGTTAATGCTCAGCTATTGACACTACGAACCACATTTAATGCTCAGCCATTTACACTACGAACCACTGTTAATGCTCAGCCATTTACACTACGAACCACTGTTAATGCTCAGCCATTTACACTACGAACCACTGTTAATGCTCAGCCATTGACACTACGAACCACTGTTAATGCGCAGCCATTGACACTATAAACCAGTGTTAATGCTCAGCCATTGACACTACGAACTGTTAATGCTCAGCCATTGACAATACAAGCCACTGTTAATGCTCAGCCATTGACACTACGAACCACTGTTAATGCGCAGCCATTGACACTATAAACCACTGTTAATGCTCAGCCATTGACACTACGAACCACTGTTAATGCGCAGCCATTGACACTATAAACCACTGTTAATGCTCAGCCATTGACACTACGAACCACTGTTAATGCTCAGCCATTTACACTACGAACCACTGTTAATGCTCAGCCATTTACACTACGAACCACTGTTAATGCTCAGCCATTGACACTACGAACCACTGTTAATGCGCAGCCATTGACACTATAAACCAGTGTTAATGCTCAGCCATTGACACTACGAACTGTTAATGCTCAGCCATTGACAATACAAGCCACTGTTAATGCTCAGCCATGGACACTACGAACAACTGTTAATGCGCAGCCATTGACACTATAAACCACTGTTAATGCTCAGCCATTGACACTACGAACCACTGTTAATGCGCAGCCATTGACACTATAAACCACTGTTAATGCTCAGCCATTGACACTACGAACTGTTAATGCTCAGCCATTGACAATACAAGCCACTGTTAATGGTCAGCTATTGACACTACGAACCACTGTTAATGCTCAGCCATTGACACTACGAACCACTGTTAATGGTCAGCTATTGACAATACAAGCCACTGTTCATGGTCAGCCATTGACACTACGAACCACTGTTAATGCTCAGCCATTGACACTAAGAACCACCGCTAATGCTCAGCCATTGTAATTATATTATAATTGCATTTATATATTGCTTACTAACCCTGCCGAGGCGTAGAAGCGCTTTTTCGGCGAGCAGCACACAACTCCAGAACCCATAAAGGATTAGTAATGATTTAGTATAGTGAAATATGAAAGTAGTTTGAGTGGTGGATATTAGTCAGTTATTTGGATAGAGAAGAATAGCGGAGGGATAGAAGAGGGAAAAAAGGTTAGCATTTATTTAGCGCTTGTTACCCCTGATGGGGTGTTGAAGCACTTTCTTGGCGAGTATCACGCTACTCCGGAACCCATAAGGACTAGTGGTGAGTTTGTATAGTGAAATATGAAAGTAATTTCAGTAGTGGCTATTAATCAGTTATTTGGATTGAGAAGCATAGTGGAGGGATAGAAGAGGGAACCGGTTTCAATTCATATAGCTCTTGTTACCCCTGAAGGGGTGTTGAAGCGCTTTTTTTGGGGGCGAGTAGCACGCTACTCTGGAACCCATGAAGGATTCGTGTTGAATTAGTATAGTGAAATATGAAAGTAATTTGAGTGGTGGATGTTAGTCAGTTATTTGGATTGAGAAGGGTAGCAGAGGGATAGAAGTGACAAAGGTTTGCATATATATAGCGCTTGTTAACCCTAATGGAGTGTTGAAGTGCTTTTTCGGCGAGTAGCACGCTACTCCAGAACCCATAAAGAATTAGTGGCGAATTAGTATAGTGAAATATGAAAGGATAGTGGAGGGATAGAAGAGTGAAGGCTTTAGACTTTTTTTGGGGGGGGAGGTCATAGCAGTAGTGGGAGGGTTGGGATGAGTAAAAATGGATGTGGAGGGGAAGAGTCAGAGGTAAGAGTTTAGAAAGGCTTGTTTTGGGGATCAGTATAGTAAAGAGGTGTCAGGTGGTGCAAAGAGGGGATCATAATAGTGGTATGGGGTTTGGGATGAATGAGAGAGTGGAGGTAGTTGATATATTGATATAGGTATAGGGTGAGAAATAGGCTAGTGCATTGGAAAGAGTAGTAGAAAGAGGTTTGAGATGAGTTAGAGAGTTGAGGTAGAAGATAAATTGAGAGAGATATAGGGTGGAACTAGGGTAGTGTATTGGATATGCTGAATTAGAAGAAAGTAATAAATATATAGATCCATAAGTACACTGATTCTCCCTCCCAAAGTGGGGGTTAGAACAGGTAGAGGCCAGTTCCTGGGAGCAGCAGATGGCTGGGTCAGCTCAAAGGCAGCGAGCCTTTGAAACTTACCCCTTCGTGGACCCTGACCATCCTGGGAGGACGCTTGGCACATCTGCTCAGGATGTGGTTTGTTTCAGTACCCAGAGAGTGGGAGGCTCTCAACCCAGGTGTCCAGAAACATGTCTGAGGGTGGCATCTGGTGATCAGCCAGGACACTAGAGTTATGTCATTTTCAGGGGGCATCTGTGAGTGAGTGTGTATGAGAGTGAGTGTGTATGAGAGTGAGTGTGTGAGAGTGAGTGAGTGAGCGTGTGTGAGTGAGCGTGAGTGAGTGAGTGTGAGTGAGCGTGAGGGAGTGAGCGTGAGGGAGTGAGCGTGAGGGAGTGAGCGTGAGGGAGTGAGCGTGAGGGAGTGAGCGTGAGGGAGTGAGCGTGAGGGAGTGAGCGTGAGGGAGTGAGCGTGAGGGAGTGAGCGTGAGGGAGTGAGCGTGAGGGAGTGAGCGTGAGGGAGTGAGTGCGAGTGTGAGTGTGTGAGCGAGTGTGTGTGAGTGTGTGAGCGAGTGTGTGTAAGGGAGTGAGTGACAGTGTGCGTGTGTGTGTTAAGGTACAGGGCCTCTAAGGTTGGCACAATATGTGCTGCAGTCCTTAGAGGTCTTCCCTGGTAACGGTGCCCTTGGTACCCATCATAACTTTTACAAGGGGCTTACATGTGGCCAGAGAGGAGCTCTAAGGGCTGACCACATGGTCCTTGGGGTTTCTATTTTGTGCCCCTAGTGGGCAAACTGGCACCAGGACGCTGGTGTCCTTGCTCCCGCTCCTTGGGATTCGAGTGGGCCATCTCCGGTTCATTTTCATAATTTTGTATACACATTGCAAATTTACACTGCTTCAAAGTCGAAGATCCAAATTAATAAATCTACTTCCACCGAGCAGTGGTTTCAATCAGATTCTACACTTTATCTTAGCCAAAAGGTAGAGAAGGGATGGCCCAAAAGGAGCACGGATTATCGCTGCACCAAGCTACACGTGCCACAAACAATTTTCACAATTTCAGAAATGCTGAGAAATTTCATAGAGAACTTCATTAGGGCTGAGATGAACAAGATGGTTCAAAAGCTTTAGCACCTAAAGGCATTCTTCTAAAACCAGAGGCGACGGCACAGAAAGTAGAGCGACATCGAATACAGGAGGGAGAAGGCAGCAGCATCTCCCCAGTCACAAGAACATCTCACCAGCGACACCATACATTCCATAGAAAGAAGACAACCGTGCAAGCCCGAGAGCACCCTTCAGAAGCAAGACTACTCAACGACGAGCACTGCCAATGACGACACAAGGAAGAAGACCGGCGAAGAGAACAATGCACACTTGGGCTGAGGTCTGTGTATGGTTTTTGTAACAAATTAAGATCCCAGAGCTGCAATGTGGCAGATACCTGCGACCACATGCAGTTCATCCTTCTCGTACCAATGCTGCTCTCACAGCTCTGAATTTCTGGCTCCACAGGGGGAGGGACCTCACCCGCCACGGGCCCCTCTGGTGGAGGCGGTGGTCGAGGACTGGGCTCTTCCTTAGGTTCCTTTACTTCCTTAATGCCCTGGTCATTCTCTTGGGATTCTGGCTGCACCCCCTGGTGCTCAGCCATTGACACTACAAACCATCATTAATGCTCAGCCACTGACACTACAAACCACTGTTAATGCTCAGCCATTGACACTACAAACCATCATTAATGCTCAGCCACTGACACTACAAACCACTGTTAATGCTCAGCCATTGACTCTACAAACCACCGTTAATGCTCAGCCATTGACACTACAAACCACAGCTAATGCTCAGCCATTGACTCTACAAACCACAATTAATGCTCAGCCATTGACACTGATGAATCTGTGCCACTCACAATCAATCAATCAATCAATCCATTTGTAAACCACACTACTCACCCGTGAGGGTCTCAAGGTGCTGGGGCGAGAGCCACACTCAGCAGTTGACACTATAAACAACTGTGAATACTCACTCATTGACACTACAAGCATTACTAGTGATCAATCAGTGGCAATGATGAGTGTGTGACACTCCTAATACCAGTAGCGGCCCGTCTTTGGGACGAGTGGAGAGGCGGGCAGTGGGGTGGTGGGGCATAGGGGTCTCAAAGGGAGGGGGGCAAAAATAAAAAAACAATATTTTTTTTAAAACTTGCCTTTAGCCGGCCGTGTCCCGTGTTGCGCTCCTCTGCTCAGCTGCTTCAGACAGACACAGGCTCCCAGAATGCCCTGCGGCCAATCCTGAAGCTGCTCTCAAATGAGAGCAGCTTCAGGATTGGCCGGAGCGCCCTCGAATGTCGCTCCAGGACAGACGGGGAGTCTGTCTGCTCTCTCTAGCCCCAGCACTGCAGCTGGGGCTGGAGGGAGGTTCACTGCGCATGAAGGTTTGGCCGGCCTGAGACAGCTGAGGAAACCATCTGCACAGTGAAGGGAGTGCACCACCACTGCCGTCACCCCCAGGCCCCGCCCCCAAGACTCGGCAGCAAAGGAACAGCAGAGGATCCGCCGCTGCATGCTGATCCACTGACGATCCCCGGCAGTTGACACTATGAACCACTGTGGCACTGAAAACGTCACTAGTGAAACGGACGCTGCACTACTGGCTGTGATCCAGGATCATAGTGCACCTCTGGGAATATTGAGTCCAACACTGGCTCAATAGTGAGTCAGTCACTCATGATGCGGACCCAGTGTTACAAGCTCTGGAAGTGAAAATGATGAGCCACTGACAATACAGAGTCCGGATGTCGTTCCTAGGTGTGCTGTGCACACTGGATCATTGCTTCTCATCACAGTAAACATGCTGCCCTCTGCACAGCCAAGACCTCGTGTCTGCCTTGGGGGCGGTGCAGTAGTGAAAGGCAGACCAGCAGTTTGAAGCCGACAGACTGCATTTTACATGGCCTGCCTTTTCAAGGGGAACAGGGTTCCCCTGCAGGTAGTGTGCACCTGTAGTGAGTGGCTGCACGCACCTGCAGTGAGTGGCTGCACGCACCTGCAGTGAGCGGCTGCAGGCATCTGCAGTGAGCGGGTGCAGGCACCTGCAGTGAGCGGCTGCACGCACCTGCAGTGAGCGGCTGCACGCACCTGCAGTGAGCGGCTGCAGGCACCTGCAGTGAGCGGCTGCAGGCACCTGCAGTGAGCGGCTGCAGGCACCTGCAGTGAGCGGCTGCAGGCATCTGCAGTGAGCGGCTGCACGCACCTGCAGTGAGCGGGTGCACGCACCCTCAGTGAGTGGCTGCAGGCACCTGCAGTGAGCGGCTGCAGGCACCTGCAGTGAGCGGCTGCAGGCACCTGCAGTGAGCGGCTGCAGGCACCTGCAGTGAGCGGCTGCAGGCATCTGCAGTGAGCGGCTGCAGGCATCTGCAGTGAGCGGCTGCACGCACCTGCAGTGAGCGGCTGCACGCACCTGCAGTGAGCGGCTGCACGCACCTGCAGTGAGCGGGTGCACGCACCCTCAGTGAGTGGCTGCACACACCTGCAAGGGTATTTCTGTGGGATTTCTGTGGATGCAAAGGTGAGTGTTTTCTCTTTTTCATCGGGTCATGCCTCCATGCAAATGAGTGGATGCACTCCTGAGATCACGCTGGCGTTACGTGTGCACTGGAGCCATATGTATCACAGAAGGTCGCACAAGCATCTGTAGTCCCTTATGCAACACCAAAGAGCACTGAGCCCTACGGATACAAGAAGTGGGCACACATGCCTGTTGCACCCCCGGGCACTTTTGATAATACAGTCTCTGATGACACTGGGCCACTGCTAATCACACAACAATGATAAAGCTGGACTCCTGAACCAGTCATAACAGTGAGGGTTGTCAACACTGAGCCGCTGTCAACACTGACCCAATGAAAGAACAGAGCCACTGCTAGTAACGAACTGCAGAGCCGCTGGTAACACAGAGCCGCTGGTAACACAGTGCCGCTGGTAACACAGTGCTGCTGGTAACAATGAGCCTCTGTAACAATGAGCCTCTGTAACAATGAGCCTCTGTAACAATGAGCCTCTGTAACAATGAGCCTCTGTAACAATGAGCCTCTGTTAACAATGAACCGCCGTTAATTAGCCATTGTTAACATTGAGCCACTGTTGATAGTTAGCAAGTGTTAACATTGAGCCACTGTTGACAATTAGCTACTGTTAACACTGAGCCGCTGTGATTATGCACCTCTTCATCCTGTTAACCTTTAACCACTGTTAACACTGAGCCACTGTAAATAACAAGCCACTGTAACATTTAGCCCCTCTCAAAAAAGAACCACTGTTAACACTGAGCCGCTGTGAGAATTGAGCCGCGGTTAAGAATGAGCTGCTGTTAATGAGCCGCTGTTAACACTGGGCCGATGTTAACACTGGGCCGCTGTGATTATGCCCCTCTTCATACTGTTAACCTTTAGCCACTGTAAATAACAAGCCACTGTAACACTTCGCCGCTGTCAAAAAAGAACCACTGTTAAGGCTGATCCGCTAACAATGAGCCGCTGTTAATAATTAGCTACTGTTAACACAGAGCCGCTGTTATTAGCCACTGTTTACATTGAGCCACTGTTAACATTAAGTCGCCGTTAATAATTAGCCACCGTTAATATTCAGATCGTTTTGATTGAAAATGTGCTTATATATTACAAACATAGAGCAGCTGTACGCCACTGGTGGGCTACTACTGCGTCACTTCTCTCGGTTCTTATAACCTCATCCATCCCTTTGTGGAGCAAGAATTGGAAGCTAACCAGGACCTGATAACCGCTGGTAGGTAGGGGACACCTCAAATCAAAGCATTGGTATCTACACACAGGTAACAAGGTTTCGGTCGTCTATTGTGAATCAGTCAGGGTTTCAGGGGGGTCTTCATCAGGTGGAACTGTGAATGTTGGCTAGTATTTCCCAAAGCTTTGTATCTTCCGGGAGTTTCTCATCTTTCCTCGTTTCTCACCACTCCTACCTCTCTCAGCCAGCTGAGTTCTGTGGCTTAACCAGTGCATTGCTCCCCTTCCCTCTGCGAAGACGAAAGTAGATTTTAAAACCTTCTTTTGCATTTTACGTTTTATGCATTTAATGCCGATACGCAGCCAGCAGAGTTGTGGACTCAATTGTTAACAGATCTGCCAACTCACACAGTGCTACCATGTGTCACGCGATTTCGGCTACCTTCACATGGTCACCTGGTGAGGAGCCGAAATCAAATGGTGGCATGTTGGACGAGCTGCAAACCATTGTAAACGGTGGATTTCCAGCTAATTTTTGGAAGTGGTTAGCTGCTGTTATCTATAAAAGGTGTGAAAACACCACAGGACATTGTGACAGCCACGAAGACCCCAAGTTTTTAGGTCTCGCCTGACCCAGCGCATGCCAAATGTCTTTGGTTATCTTTACAAGATTGGAAGAATTTAGAATTCGGCTTAGAGTTTTTAGCAGTATGTGATAATAAAACTGGATTGAAACCCAACACATACTCATTTGATATTATGTCTTTGAAGACGGAATCCAGTCTTTTGGTTCACTCATCAAAATGTAGTGGGAGAGTCAAGATCCTGGGAACAAGAAACAACTGTAGTTTTGGTTGTTCAGCTTCACCAAACTGTCTGATCTTGTGCAGATGTGAAGCAAGTTGTATAAACGTTTTTATGGTAGCAAACAGTCCAAATAGCTGTGTACACCCGTATAAATGTTTTTTGCTATTTACTAAACCCGTTTTAGGTATCAAATATTTTAACGGCTTCTAATATGGGTTTGGACTCCATATTTATTCAGTACTTGGAAGGACATAATGTGAGTGTCCCTATCAAAAGCCAAATTGATACAAGTTCAGCCCCGTTTACTTTAAGGAACATGGGCCGATTTAAAAAATATATATAATAATAATTATCATTTGTAAAGCTATCAGAGACATGGTGGTCTGCTGACCCTTGCCGATCATCATCCCTGTGATTGTGTCCAATCGAATTGCTATTTGCGACCTACCTCATGAATATTAATTGCGACTCATACAGATTTAGAATTTGTACACAGTTTGGGTCCACACAGGTAGGAACAATAATGATCGCACATCGAGACTACTTTCTGGGATGCAATAGTACACCGGATCCTTCGATATCCCAATGCCTTTACTCCTTTATCTTTTGATGAAAAGTTGGAGGCAGGCTCACTACCAAATTTGAGTCCCAAGGACAAGCACGTCTTCGTCATCACCCCCTTGCATCGTGAGGTCATCATCAATCCACCTATTGCAGGTGCCAAAGTATGATATTATTCAGCAAAGCAACAGAGCGTTTCCATCCCTGACACCAAACCATCAATGTAGGACGTATAAGAGTATGGTTCCACTGGCAAGCAATCCAGGAGAAATGCAATCTCCAACCCGCAATGTAGACCAGCGGAACACAAATCCAAACAGATCACAACCAACACTGCCTCAAACAGTCAAACCAAACTCCATATAGCAAAATCATCTATGGTATACACAATCTCATGTCAGCAGTCTGGTCTCCGGGCTGCTTTGTTTATTTTTTCACCCTGCCACAAACTGCGATTGCGCCGCCTGATGGTACGCCTGGATACCGCAGCCTTTCGAGCATCGTAACCAATCCATACTCAATCTTTTTTTAGCCCATTTAATACTTAGCAAGGCATGAGGTGCATACTACATAGACACAGATATACACATCGTGGGAGCACCAGCATTTTCACTATTGCTATACTGCCGACCACCGATTGGGGTCGCGTCAGTCAACTGTCTATATATTCGTTGCATGTCTGACAATCGTCTGTTTGGCTTCGGTCCAAGGCAGTTACCTTCTGAGGCTCCTATTTCTATGCCAGGTGATCTGGATGAATCATGGACCCAGCGTGTATCAGCTCTCATCAGCTCTTCATTTTATTTTATTTTTTAATGTGTTTATAAAGGTTATGCATCTCACTGTGCAATTCCGACAAGGATGACTCGAGAGGAAGCATGAACAATGCAATTATATAGAAGCATTGAAGACTTAAGTGGTGGTAGAGTCATCGTGGAGCACAAAAGTAATGTTTCTCAACTGAAAGGGAAACAGTCTAGAGAACAAGCATTGGCATAGCCATTAGGTCTCGCCTTTGGGACCTTATAAGTGTTTAGCCATGCAACAGCTGATGTTGTTGCACCAAGGATATTGTGCTGGATAACTAAACACTTATAAGGTCCCAAAGGCGAGACCCATTTGCTAAAGCCAGCCTTGCACCACAGCATGCTGCATGGGTAAGGTCTCAACTCACCTGCTCCTTCACGCCCAAGCATTAATCCCAAATGCATGTATGCATGGCCTATTCTCCCCCTCAGAATGCAGATGGTTGGAAAAGGTTCTGGCTGATGGCTATAGAGCATGGCTGGTTTAAATTCGCTACAGTCGGGGCCACCGAAATTATGAGGCAGGAGAGGCCAGATTGTGAAAAGCCATTCCGAGTTATCATATGCCCTAGATGAAGCACCCCACTTTTGTACGTTGAAGCCTGGTTATTCTTATTAAGGTGTTAAAAAAAAAAAAACTACAGGATCTGCCTTTGTCATAATTCGAGAGAAAGCAAGGGGGAAAAAAAGAGAGAAGAATAGAGAAACCAAGAGAGAGAAAAACAGAACAGGATAGAGTTAAAGTGAGAGACAAAATCAGGAAAGAATGAAAAAAGAGGAGGATAAACGAAAAAGGGAGAGCTGCCACTAATCCGTACACCTCAAAAAAGTGTGCCTTCACTAAAGAATCCCAAGTGATGTTATAAACCTAAACTGTATTCAAAACTTTAGTGTGGAAATATACATACTTTCACCCCATGTAAACAATAAACACCATGCTGAATGCCACCATGTGCATGCCCCAATTGTGCTTAGACATAGACCAAACATAAACCAAACGTAAACTAAAGATGGGCAAAATAAAAATAAATAGACTTATGGCGCTCGCAAACTTTCACATCTTTCACATTGAAATCGGCAGCACAGCCACATATACTTAATCACAACAGAGCCAACAGAATGTCCTCCAGACCCACTTGTCGTTTATAAACCCACTCTCACTAGCGTAGGTGAAACCAATCCATTTAAACACCCCCTGCAGTTTAACAACACGTGACTGTGAACTGTAAAAGCTAATCCTGAATAAACATTAAAGATTACTTGAACAACCACCGCACAACCTTCACGATTTTGTTAATGTGAAAGTCGCTCCCGAGGCTCCGTGTTGCCAGTAGTCTCCAAAATGGCATTTTAACTATTTCGAAAAGTACCTGTGATTGGTGCAGGGAAGGAGGGAGCAGGCAGAGAGAGGAATGAAGACGATCTGGTGTAAGGGCTGGAGCTGCACTTTGATGCTGGGGAACCGGGTTCGAGCCAGCAATCTGCTAGCTTCTGGTTGTACAAAGTCAACAAGTTAATGGGGAAAATGCGAGGCTCTTCTGTGCAGCTACGGAAGAGTAACAAATAAAAAGAAGAGGGGGTGGTGGTGTCAATTGAAGTCTGCAACCGGCAGAAAGCAATACTTTAAAAAAGAGAGTTCTGAAGAGGATATGGTATAATGGCTGGAGCGGCACTTTGATGCTGGGGAACCCAGTTCGAGCCAGAGGTCTAATAGTTTCCGAGGGCATGGGGGGACAAAAGTCAACAAAAAAAAAAAAAAAAGGTTAAAGGCGAATATGTGAGACTCGTGTGCAGCTGAGGTAAAGAAACAAATAAAAAGATGACGAGGTGGGGGTGCCGATTGAAGCCTGCCACCGGCCGAAAGCAATTTTTAAACAAGCACGAAAGTGAAAGCTCATTACAAATCAGATGGACCCTGCGCGTCGCTGCTCACATAAAAAAGTTAAAGGGGAAAATGCGAGCTCCAAAAAGCACGACAGTGAACGCTAATTAGACAAGCCTAGTCAAGCACTCATGCTTGTGTGGGCATCCACGAGAGCGAGCAGCGGCACGCAGGCCGTCTGTTTTCAATTAGCACGCGCACCGCCAGGTGGATGCCAGCACGAGTACTTTAAAAGAGCAGACCAATTTCTAAAGGTCATCTCCTAGGCAGCGCATGCGCGCTGCCTAGGCGAGACCTAGAAAAATGAGGGCAAACCAAACCGCTATAGCGCCAACAGTGTCTGTAGGTATAGAGGGTCACGTGTAGAGTGGGCGTGAAAGTACCAAGAGGAGCCAATGGTGGGAAAGAGTTGCACACAATCACCCCTCTCAGTTGGAGGGGGGAGAGGAGAAAGCCAGTCAGTGTACGCTTGGTGCTTCGGCAATGTGACCCAGTACATGTAATCCATGGGGGGAGCGGCACGCGTGTCCCCGCACATCCCATCGGCCAGGGGTGAGAGTGTTTTCTCAGTATGATTGTGTAGCAGCTGTGTAAAGTGCTAACGTGTGGTTCATGGTGGCCGCTCAACAGTCTTAGGTTCTACCTTAAGTCTTTAAGTAGGAAAGTTTCCCAGCACTCCCCATCCACGCGCGAGTCGCCTTTCATGCGAGGCAGTTGGACGATATGGACTGCTGCTCTGGTCCATGTCAGCAACACACTGAGCCAACGGCTGAGTTTGGGAGAGAAAGGCCTTCCATGCCAGGGCTTTTGGAAGTTTAAACAACACTTATGCCAGATCAATAAAGCAATGAACGGGTTCGTCCCCCTTGGCCCGAGAGCGTTATCTCAGCAGGCAACAGTCAGGTGTGGGCGTAATGGGAATGTGAGGACAGCTCAGGCACCATAGTTGTCATCTCCTGCCGTACTGGGTGTAACACCACACAGGAAGACACCATATGAAAACAAGCCTTTGCAATGCACTAGGTCTCGCATTTACACCACTTTAAGCTATTGGCATTGTAAATGACAATGCCTTTTATTTAGGTTTTCAAAACCAAAAAATAAATTAAATGCATTGCCATTTATAATGCCAACAGCTCAAACTTGCGTAAATGCGAGACCTATTGCATTGCAAATGCTCGTTTTAGGTTTGGAACGGATTGTGCCATAAATAAATAAATAAAATAGAAAGCCACACAACCTTTCCAATGCCAATGAAACACATTTAACACCAGCTAAACATACCGAAAGGTGTCAACAATGGCTGCCAGGAATTGGTCAAGTTTATCCATTGTCGCCTCTTCAACTGATGACGCCAGAAGGTCTGGTGGTGTACCTCAGAGGTAGAGCGCTCTCTAGCACTGTGCCATCCTGGCTCCCCCTAGGGGCTCTGGGGGTGTCCTTCGGTGCTCTGACCCTGCCCATTTGCAGGAGAAGATGGGGTGGCCACTGCCATATGACTAGCACCTGTATTTTGAGATGTGGCCCACTGTCTCTAGCAGCGGGCCGCCAGACCACCCCTGAATGCAGCAGGGCCCCCACAATGGGCAAGCCAAGGCGAGGCATGTAACACGCAAGGTAGCACTCCAGCAGTGCAACTCAGTCCTCGGGTAAGAACTAGGGGGAAGGAGGCCTGAGGGTGACAAGGCTGGAGCCCGGTAGAAGTGGGAGGCGGATGGAAAGCACCACCAGTCAGGCCAAGAAACCAGCAGGGCAGGGCACAGTGCCAGCCTAGTCAGGACCCCGATCACCTGGTGCTTAGCACGCCTCTGGGTTCTGGCTGCATGTTCAGTGCAGTGCACAGCTATATTAGGCACTCCAAGCCCATAGATCCCGCACCTGGGTTCCATATCTCAAGTAACAGAATGGGGCTCTCATCTATCCAGATTCATCTCTGTATAGAGGCTGGTGGCGTCCCGATTGCTGTTCTCTCGGGCCGTGACCCTAAAAGGCCCCGGCCAAGCGGCCTCGGCCCACTCCCGCTGTAATTCCTGCTACAGGTACCCCGAACTGCTTCGGTCAAAGATTGCAGCAGCCCCAGACGCCGGTTAGTCCTGAAAGTCACCCGTTCCCCTGTTGATGATGTCAGATGGTGACGAACTGGAGCTAGTACACGTCCGCCATGTTAGGCCAGACAATGAAGAAATATGTTCTTATGTGTCCCAACCGGCATCGACAGCCTTCCTATATGCGATGGATTTTTCTTTTCACCCGGATCGTAGAGGGTTTCCCATTGTTTTAAAAAGGGTGGTGGATAAAACCGCATTTCCCCCACAATTTGTGATAGTTAAAGAATATTACACCCCCCCCATATAAATGGCCAAAAGACAGTGACAGTATAGCAACCATAAGTGTTTTATCAACCTCAAGAGACTCTTTAGCCAAGATCTTCCAATAAATAAAATGAGGAATTTGTGAGCGTATCACAGCAATGTGCTGCATTTCAGGATATGCAATATCTCTGTGCGCATATCACAGGTAGAACATTCCAATGATTTGTTCTTATGTTTGCATATCACAGACTAGTAGCAACGCCCAAGGATATGCTCCCCACATGAGCGTATACCACAGATGTTGAGGCCCCAAAACGTTGCAAGTTGAAGAGTTTTTACATTTAGTTCGGCAAGGAAGAAATGTCTTGCTTCTTTCCGGAAGCTTGCCCGACGAGCATCTAGCAGAGCTTAGCCCAATGAATGAATGAACAGCCCAATGCAAGTGCAGCGTGCACACACTTTCATATCCTTCGCGGGAGTGGGAGGGGCACCAATGTTGCTCTACCATCAGATCCAGGTTGTCGGAGAAATACCTCCTCCCAGTTTAGAGCTATTGGAGGACACATCTCTCTTGTCCTCCAATGCGGTGCTACAGGAAAGACGAGTGCCGCTCCAGGTGGTCACCGGCCTCTTGACGCGAATAAAGGTCAGAAGAAAAGGAGCGCTATACAGCAGAGCTGGCCTGGATAGCCCTGCACTCGGGCGGAACACGCGGGCCTGGAATAAAAGCCTGGTCACGAGACCTAGCAGTATGTAAAGAACACTACGAGGTATGGGCCACTCTACAACCCCCGCCATCAAGAGCTACAGGCATTGGGAACCGCTGCGGGGGTATCTCGCCCAACAGCAGGCGATGAGTCACAGACTTCACCTCACTGTTGAAAACATTGTACACCCTGACGTGGGCAATGATTACAACAGAGACGAGGGCTAGTCTGTGAAGAGCTTTGCGTGCACACGGGCGGAGCCATCTGAAGTGATTCACCCACAACGTAAATGAGTGGACCACGTTACTCTCGCGTCACCCATTTCTTCTCTCTCCCCCCCCCCCCCCCCCCCCAAGATGTGAACTAGGTACGGGTCGATTGCGGCGCCTGTGATAATGAGCGGTATATGCGTCCCCTTCTGTACCTTAATTCAAGCTATCCTTGCTTTCATCTGTGATGTACTGAGCACGTGTTAAAAAAGAAAAAAAATGGTGCCGTGCTGACAGTAAAGTACAGACCGACGTTCAACACCAATAATGAAAACCGAGCACGGAGAGAAGCTGGTAAGTACTTTAATCCGGCATACTCGCCCAGCTGACCCGCCATCAGTACTGGAATCAGTCCAGATACAGAATGTAAACAAGTCAGCGAGGCCACAAGACTGACCCCGTGCGGCCTACTAAAAATAAGCATTTGCAGTGCAATAGGTCGGATTGCATTGCAAATGCTTAAGTTTAAAACTGAACGTGGCACCGCTTGAAAGACACAGCGCTAGTTTTTAATTTTTTTAACTACAACACTGAGCGCGGTGTCCTTGAAGTGGGCGCTACGCTCAGTGTTAAAGTTAAGAAATATATAAATAAACCGAGCGCGGAGTCCGTGAAGTGGCGCCGCACTCAGTTTTAAAGTTAAAAAAAACACCATGTCATGCCACAAGTAAAAGATCCATTCCGGATGGGCGGGGTACAAAAGGAGACAGGGCGGTAACCAGGAGGGACTAAGAAGCCTCCTTTTCAATCGTGAGCAAGCGTTTAGCATGGAGGGTGATGCCAGCAAACCAAAAAGGTGGGCGGGGCATCAAGTCCCCTTCCGAAAGTGTATCGACGACAATAAGTCTCACGGAGCGAGGAGCTCATGCGCGCTCCAGCGCTAGCTCAGCGAGACACAAAAATCAGCATTTAGTTGTTTACAACAGACACTCAGGAAAGACTGTCGGGAAAATGCAGTGTATGGGGGAGGCGATAGCTAGGTTTGGTACACATAGTTAAATTGAGTAAAATGGAACCTAGGGTTACGGAAGAGCCACTTCTCTATCGGAAGGGCCTGAGTCCATGCCACATCCGTCCGAGGATGCTGGAGCCTAGCATCCCACTTCCCACAAGCTCCATTTGTGAGAGCAGGCGGGAGGGGGTTAATAGAAGTGTTGCGGGACGCGATGGCATGCCGCGTACCCATTGTGGATAACACCTTGTGTGGTATCACTGAAATAGTTGGTTCTGAATCCCAGCATTACAGGTCTCTCGCAACTCATGCTGTAAAGCGTGATAGGTGAGGAATTGACCAGCTCCCAGACCATAAGTATCCGCCATGGCCTGGACGGGCATGACAGTTCCCTCGTTATAAAAGTCTCCTGCGTTTTCAATCTCCCAGCCTTTCAAGGAGCAATGTCGACTCTTTACCGCTTTGTTCGCCATAAGTTGGCAGGGCATGCTCAGACGTGAGTCCCTTGCTCACTTTGCCACTGGAGTCAAGCTATCCTGGCTGAAGACGGCTGAAATGCCAGAAACTGGTCCTAGGATGCTTGATTCCGGTCCAGGGAAGACATGGCTTGGCAGTTCGGGCTGGACTGTTCCCATGAGGCACAGGGTCAAGACTGATTTGCATATGGCCATGTCTGAACTGGGGTGGCGTAGTGGGCAAAAGAACGATGGATTTAACCCAGATCTCTTGACTGGGGGAGAATGCCTGCATTGTCAGCATTCCGTCCATCATTTGTTTGTTGTAACGCTTTTCGCCCTAAGTGGGATGGGTATTCCCAGACGTGGGACCCGTGCTAACTACGCCACTGGAGTCAAGCTATCCTGGCTGAAGACGGCTGAAATGCCAGAAACCGGTCCTAGGAAGCTTGTTTCCGGTCCAGGGAAGGCATGGCTTGGCAGTTCGGGCTGGACTGTTCCTATGAGGCACAGGGTCAGACTGATTTGCATATGGCCATGTCTGAACTGGGGTGGCAGAGTGGTCTAAAGAACGGTGATGGATCAAACCCAGATCTGTTGACTGGGTGTGAGTGTTTGATTGGTTCTGATGCTCCGTCCATCACCACCCCCTTTTTTGACACTTTGGATCACAGCCTGCATGTGCGGCAATTTCCCAAATAGTGACTAAAGGAGAGGAAAGAAGGTGGGGGCCACTGGGGTGCACAGATCTTTTTTTTGGGGGGAGCGGAGATTTTATTAAACATAAAACAAGTACAATACACACATCACTTGGGTAGTTATATACTTATACATTGTGCATGATGACATAAAATACATGGCAGTGTTCATCGCAGCCCGATAAGCATAGGTCTACATTTAGGCGTTCTTGCTCATTAATTGTTCAATACAGTCTAACTGAAGTTTTTAGAGTAAAGCTTTATACTTCCAGTCAACTGCGCACTCTTTCTGCATCTCATTCGCTCAAGGTCCACGAGCAACTGGCGTGTGTTAATGCATTTGTATGTTACTCATGGTATCCATTTGGTATGCGAGTAGATATGCTTTAAGGGGGTCCCATATGTCTCTGGGACGTGAAGCTAATGGAAGGAGTTCAGCGTATGCAAGTGTTTGATCCGTTTGATCCTGCCAAAAGATCATATCTCTGATCCAATCTTTAAACTTAGGTGCCCTGCCCCATCCCCATCTACATGCTAAAGTCCCAGAGATACAAAGCGTTGGTAACCCACGTCTATGTTCTCTGTGTATCCCAGCAGAGCTACCTAGGGTGAAGCTTGAATTGGAGGCGATGCCAAAAATACCAGCGCCAATATTGCTTTATATTATCGCACTCCCAGGCAATGTGCAGAAAGTCCGCCATCTCTATCCCACACCCGTCGCATTTATCATTGTCCCGCAGTTTACATTTATACATTTTGACCGGAGTGTAATAAGTGCGGTGCAAGAACTTATAGTGCGTGATGCGTAGGCGACTGCTAGAGGATATTTGCTCTGTCTGCGCACAACCGTAGAACCGTTGCTTGTCCGTTATTTCCTGTCCAATGTCTGTAGCCCATGTTTCCCGTGCAGTGCATTGTTCTGGGGCTCGATCGGCATATATGCTGCGATACAATGTAGATACCTCATGTGAAGCCGTATCGAATTGCAATATTGCATGTAGTGGGGTAAGTTCCTGCGGTTCCTGCAGATATGAAGGCGCATATTCTTTCATACCGGGTCTCAATCTGACATATAAAAAATGTCCATGGGAGAGGGTGTCATTTTAGTGAACATCTGCTGCAGTGTACGGAACTTTCCGTTTAAATATAGATCACCCCAACATGTTATATTAAACTTAGCGCGAGTCTTTTTAAAGGCCCCTTCTTGTAATATTGGCTTCATTGGATGATGTACTAGGGAAAGTAGAGGCGACTACACACGGGAGCTTGCATACGCCTGGCTTTATGCTGGCAAGCTTTCACCGTACATGTAACCGATGTAGGGTCAGTTTCTCGGGGTCCAGGTGTGCTCAATATGGCCCCTTCCAGGGGTATGGGGTCTGCAAGCCATTGCTCCGCTGCCACCTGTGGCATGTATTTAGGAGGATGAAACCAGTAGTGTGCGTAGTGAGATTGGGCGCAAATATAGTACAGTTCTAGATTGGGGATATCAAACCCTCGCTGGGAGTAGGGCCTGGTAAGCATATCCCATTTCACCCTAGGTTGTTTGCCACCCCAGGTTAGTCGAATCAATTCAATGCGTAAGGTTGTAAAGAAATGCCTGCCAGGGTCATATGGTATATTCGGAAATAAATATAAACGTTTAGGGAGAATAATCATTTTAATGAGAGACGTACGTCCTGCCAGAGAAAATGGGAGCGATATCCATCTTGTGACGCGGCTGGTAACGTTCTCCGAAGCTCTGCCAGGGTTTGAACGTATCAATTCAGCGCGGTAATTAGTGAGATATATCCCTACGTATTCCACCTCTTGCGGTGCACATATCTGCCCCAGCAGGGACGGGCTACTGACATCTGAAGCATCTCTCCCTGAGGGCAGACGGTAAAGTCAGAACGACAGGTGTAGGTGCTAACACTGCATAACACGTTGCGAATGAGCAGCGATTCAGGGCTAATCGGTGCGCGTAGCCAGGCGAGCGGCTATTGCAGCTGTGCTGAAGCATAGTAAAGTTCATAATTGGGTGCCCCAAAACCACCTTCCTCCAGCGTATTAAGCGCACCTCTGCACCTGCCAGCACCCCATGTCAATTCAAGTAATAATCCATTTAAGGTGCGGAAGAAAGACTTTAGGAGTACAAGTGGGAGGGCAGCAAAGAAGCGGAGCAGTCCGGGTAGTACTAACATTTTAGAGATGGCCAGGGGTCCCAACGGAGAGAGGAGGAACGAGCGCCCGAAGACAAGGATAGATGGATCGAACCAACGGCTTTATTAATGTCGCCCTCTTTGAGATCACGCTCAGTATACTATATCCACACTCCGAGATATTCGAAGAGGTCATAACACCACTGTAGGCGGTTCCCCGTGGGCTCCACTCACTGTTTAGTCATTCTAGGCACTAGGGGAAATAAGCAGGATTTGGGCCAGTTCACACTTAGGCCGGAAACATTTGGATTAGGTTAGGGAGTGCAGACCCCATGTCAAGGAGATAAACCAGGGTGTCATCTACATACAATGAAATCACATGGAATGTACCGCTTTCCGGGATGCCGCAGTGCAACGTTCAACAACGAAAGTGACAAGCCAGCGGATCCCTGGCCATGCAAAGATGAGTGGGGACAGGGGGCAGCCCTGCCTAGTGCCCGTCCCGATATTGAAGGTTTCGAAGATCATCTGGCCGGTCTACACCCGTGCTAATGGAACAGCATAGCGCGTGCGGACCCAACCGAGGAAGCCCGGGCTGTACCCTATGTGGGTGAGTGTCAAGAGAATGAAATCCCAGCTCAGGGAGTCAAACACCTTCTCTATGTCCAGCAAGACCGCCACTTGTGCAAAAGCGTCTGCCAGAGTACTATGCAATACGCGGAGAGGCCGGCTGATGTTCAGAAAGGTGTTGCGACCCAGTATAAATCCGGATTGGTCAGTGTGAACCAACGACTGGACCACAGGGAGCAGGCGACGACTATAGGGAGCAGGCGATTAACCAGCACTCTGCCCAGTATCTTGCAATCAAGATGGAGCAGGGAGATGGGGGTGATACGAGTGAACCTCCAGCGGGTTTATGACCGGTTTGGGAAGAACCATAATCGTCGCCGTTGGAGTACATAGTGAGTAATAACTTCCAAGGCAATCGTTGTAAGATAATTATCACAATAAATGTATTTCAAAAGACAAAACCAAAATTTGTCTAAAAAAGCAATAAAAACACAGTGTACCACAGTAGATGATTATAAAATAAACTTCTTTTCTTTATTATAAAGAAATGATAATTTGTTATATAAAAATGTTTTTTTTGGCCATGAAACAATCATAGGTTAAAAAGAGGAACACATTTTTCCAAAATGTAAAAATAAATCCAATTTTCTCTGGTTATTATTGTTGCTATTATTACATTGATACACCATAAAATTTGTGTATAACAACCACAAAAATTAAATTACTGAAACAATAACACGACAAAAAAAATCAAACAGTACATTAAAATATAATGCGGCAGTTATAATCATCTACTGTGGTACACTGTGTTTTTTAGTGCTTTTTTAGACAAATTTTAATTTTGTCTTTTGAAATAGACATTTATTGTGATAATTATCTTACAACGATTGCCTTGGAAGTTATTACTCACTATGCTTGTTGCCCTGTCCTAGGAGTTGACGTATATATTTTACAGGGGATCCTTGATATTTTCAAAGAGTTTGTTGGTGTACACACAGGCCTGTTTGTAGTTTAAATTGATCCATTTGTCCATTAACCCCTTGAGTGCCCCGCCCTTTCCCCGCCCTGTGCCGGCCCTTTCATTAGCGGGCGGGGTTCATGACGAGATAGTCTCGTCATGGGCACAGCGCAACTGCGGCCCATGACGAGACCATCTCGTCATGGGCACTCAAGTGGTTAATATCTGCAGAGTGTTTTGGAACAGACAGATAAACCAACATGTTGTCCGCGTGCACGGACACCACATGGTTTTGTGGCAAGGTTGTGTTTGCCTGTTTGGCACAGTCTGCAGGTTGATGGTTCTGTGGCCACCGCGAAGAGCAGTGGCTACAATGGGCATCCAATGAGCCACTGTTACTAACACGCGACTGTTGAGAAAGATTTAACTATGTGTCTTCTCACCACAACCCACTGAAAACAGCCATTGGAAATGAGTCATTGATGACTAAGACTTCATTGATACTTGTCCATCATTAATCAATGAAGCTATAATCTTTAGCTATTACTTGATGTTAAAAGATCTCACTGACATGAGCAGCTGTTGGAGAACCCTTTAGAAGAGGTGTGTCGCCGCGGCCAGGGCGACTGACTCCGGAAGCTGGGGATCACGGTTCGATCCCCGGCGCCGGCGGCAGATTAGCCCAGCACCATGTGACTCTGGGCAATAGCTTGCTTAATCTTCCCGACGGCCCCCAGCGCCTACAGACCCTTACGTGTGATTGTTGGCGCTTTACAAATGTGGATTATTATTGGATGCCCAGTGGGTCCCACATTCCTGCTGTAGCAGTTTGCTCTGTTTTTAAGGCTTTTACATTGAAACTCAAATCTATTCCTGCAAAGAACCAGAGCTCAAAACGCGTACGATTACGACCATTTTTGACTGGTTTTCGAAACAATCATTTGTTTTGCCCATTAAAAAAATGGATCACATTTGACTCAAAAATAGAATACATTGAATAAGGCCAGGAGTCCTTAAAATTGTTATTTTACTATCTTGACTTTACGAAAATGACACTATACAAGTAGGTGGGCCAGAGTGTCAAACAGAACAGGCTGGAGCCTCGCGCAATATAAAGGGTTAAGAAAAGCAAGAGAGGACGAGGCGGTGAGTCTCCTTCCCAACCCAGGTGACCTGGGCTCACAGTAAAGAATGTCTTCTGCATGGAGGCACTGAGCAGACCACCTGCTGTGAAGACATACACTGAGCAGTACATGTGCCACGTGTGTGAAAGCATTCACCGCCTTTAAATGGCTGCACCCCCTCCACTGTCTGCGACCACAAAAAGTGTTCTTAATCTTATCTACCAGTCAGTGCCTGCGGCTAACAGAAGAGCGCTCTAGACTGCCAGGGTAGTGGTCGGACGTCTGATGGAGTCGGCTTCCGAGAGCCAAGATAAGAAGTCCTATGATCTGGCCTTGTGTAGCGCATTGAGTGATCCGCCCAGTCTGTCCATGGGTGTAACAGTAGCACACTCCAGACTGCCAACGTAGTGGTCGGGCGTCTGATGGAGTCGGCTTCTGAGACCCAAGACTGGAAGTCCAATGATCTGGATATGGCCTTGGGTAGTGCGTGGAGTGATCTGTCCAGTTCATCCAGGGGGTAACAACAGACCACTCTAGACTGCCAACGTATTGGTCGGGCGTCTGATGTAAATGGCTTCCGAGAGCCAAGACAGGAAGTCCTAAGATCTGGTCCTATGTAGTTCGTTGAGTGAGGCTTTTGAAGATGTAAGCGTTTTCTTCCATTGAGCAATAAATGGTCACACCTTAGCTTTCATAAGGCGAAGTGAGGTATAGGATGGCAACTTCCGACTAAAGACATACACATATTTTTGTCTAAGTGTTCTTTCCAGAGGAATCCAAATGAACCCTTCCTATACCAGTATAACTAGATCAGTTACTTCTGAACCAAGTTCACATTGGCTTTCAGTTGCCCAGTGCGTTCATGAATCGGTTTGCGGAGGGGTGTGGAACATGATGTTGAAAGGGATTACACTACCAAAAAGGGGTATGCAGATCTTGACTAGGTCAGTAAGAAATGGGGAAGAGTACAAAACAGGAACGGTAGGTGGTCCTACTGCGGAGGAAGGGAAAGGGGATCCCTCCTTTCGGAATTCGGGCCCTCACACACGCAGCCAGCTAGGTGTCATGCTTCATCACAGGGCCTGCTCCTCGTCGGGTTGGTGCTGCAATACCCGACGGGCACCCTATGAGGGGCTCCGTCATGAGCCACGGGCGCCGTGTGCTCATGACGGAGTGGTTCCGTCATGCTGCGGCCATTGGCGGCCGCTCCGCCCACGCGGCACTGATTACCTGTGCGGGCGATCAATGCAAGTGGGCGGAGTCATGACGGAACCACGCCGTCATGAGCACAGCTCGCCCGTGACTCATGACGGCGTGGTTCCGTCATGAGCATGGCGGCGCCGCGCTGACCCCAAACCCCCCCAGCGCCGCGGCGGAATTCGTGCCGCGGCGAAGGGGTTAACGACAGAGTGATCTAATGGCAATTCCTCAGGACCAAGGAGTGAACCTTAAATCTACACACCGTGGTGTACAGGTTAACTAACCTCAAATTACCACGCAGTACATCTAAAGGTGGAGTACCCAAAGATGTGATGGACCACCTAACGGCTAAAATAGCCTGGCCCCATCAGTGTCCGACAGGTAAAGACACGTGGATTCACAGTGTCACCTGCAGACCGCGTTGCGAGCGGCAGACCTACCCCACGCTGCCGGAACAGGGATGGTTGAAAGGGGTTACGCAGTATTCATGAAGAGGTGGCCCTCGAGACTTTTCAGTACTTGACAACGATAACCTCAGGGCAAAGAGACACTGCTGTTGGGTGTCTACGGCTGTGTACGCAAACTTATAACATCACAAAGCAAGACAATTCCGACCTTTATGTGCCTTGTAAGATTGCAGGGAAGCTATCTGTGTGCAAAACTATCACTTTTAATAAATTCTTCACAGTGCAGCACCACAATGTGCCTTGTTAATGTGAAAGCTTCCACGTGATAATGGAATACATTTTGAATTATTTTGTTATATTTATTTAATGATTTCAGGAACAAAATGACATTATAGCTCAGTTACTTGTCCCCTCCCCCTCTAGACAAGGAGAGCGATAGGAGTCGTAATATGTGCAAATGAGTAGAAGTTCACACATAATATTTGGATTGCTATAGCAACACAACTGGTATCATTCCATCAAATTACAACACATCACAGACACATCTCTACATCTTGTCTCAGTTCAGGGCTTGTAGGGAAGCAATTGAAGATTCAAATTTACATCATGTATTAACCAAAAATAGGACCAATGCAGATGTATCAGACAAAAAAAGCCACTTACCGAGGGCAGCTGCACACAGTTGGACTTCACGTCATACTCTATGTAGGCCACCTCCAGCCCGTCCTCCGATCGGCCATTCTTGGTGTAACAGACGTCTCTCGTCTGGTTGATCAGAGCATCGATCTCCTCCATCTTGAACATGCAGAGAGCGGACTGCTCGCTTAACCTTCCTGAGGCGGCCTGCCATGCCGCGAAGGCTGCAAACAGAACGTCCCCTTGCGTGGTCCGCACGCCTCTCCTTGCCTTGGTACCTGGCTGGGCCACGTAAGCCGCCTGCAGAAGGTTATAGGACCTGCCCTTCCCCTTGCAGCTCAGTGGCAGCTCCGCGTAGGAGTAGTAGTGTGAATCATCAGGGCAGATCCGAGAGATGTAGGTCTTGTACTCTCGTGACTGCGATTTGAGATCGCGACGGTAGAACAAGAAGTAGACACTAGACCTGTGCGTAAAAGACTTGATGAAATGGTGGTTGTACTCTGAGAGTCGACCCACAACGGCCAACTTGGCGGTATCCTCATAGGAGAAGATGTAGTGGGACTCTGTCGCCTGGGCATCTCCCAAGGGCACATTCGGGTGCACATCCAGGTTCCGCGTGGTGATGGGGGGGATCCCACCTGCCCCTTTGCTGGTGTATCCTCTCCCCACAAACAGCAGGGGCAAGCCATCTTTAGCGCGCCCAACCAATCCGACAGTGCTTACATTGCGATCATTGGCGGCCACATACTGGGTGTCTACAGGCCTCTGCGGACGGAAGATAACTTCGTTGATGGACCTCAGGCTTCGCTTCTCACAGATCCCTTGGTGGACACTACCACACACTATGAGATGCCCTTTTGACGGGCTGACCAGCAGTAACTTGTTGAAGTTGTCGGTGGCACGGGCTTGAGGGCACTCCTCTCTGGACACTGGGGGGAGGCAGTCTTTGCTATCCAAGACGGGGCCAGTCTGGACTGCGTTCTGCACCATCAAGTCTGGCGTCAGCTGGAACAGGAAGTTGGTGGCGCCAAGATACAGGGTGCCCGTGTCAGGGTCTACGGTCAGGTGGTTCAAGTGTGTGTCATTGTAGGAGAAGGTGGCGTAGGGCAGTGCTCCTGGGAGGAGGGTCCCCAGGACGCAGAGCACCGGAAGGAGCAAGGTGTCTGGATCCATGGTGAACATTCTGTGAGAGGAAGAGAGAACGGGTTAGGTCTGGCTGAACACAGGATAGGGCAGCAGGTGTCTCAACAACTGTCCACTTGGCAACAGGAAAACAAGCACACACATTTGAAGCTCTACCAGCAAATGTACATCATTAAAATACAGAAGGACACCTTCAGGCAAATCACAGCGCAGCAGCTCGCTCTGCCCCTGCAAAAGAGCATTCATGCATTCATTCTTTATTTTCCTCTTGCCTGGCACTGCCTTTACCAGCAGACCTCATGTTCACAGGCAGCCGCTGAACCTTTACTAGAAGCGGCCCCAATCAGTTTGCACACTTAGCAGGGGTGTAGCTCGGTCAGTAAGATTAGGGGGGGTGAGCCTCAGGTGTTCCGACAGCCAGGCTGGCGATCCTGTTAAAATACATTATAAGAGAAGCAGCCCAAAGGGGAGGTTTAAATGATGGTGGAAAGCAAGCGGAGAACAGGTTGGAAGAGGCACTTAATACAATATTTGGTCAAATAACCAGCACTTTTTAAGACCTATAAAACACAGACGACAGACGGTGTGTATGTGTATTTTTGTCTGTGGGTGTTTGTAAAAATCCCAGGTGAAATGCGACAGACTCCTCACCATACCCGACTGAAAACACCTGTAACCAACTATTTACTAGAGAATAGAATTATAAGCGGGGTGGAGCAACCGCCACCCCCCACCCCCCTCCCCGTAGCTTCGCCCCTGACCTTTAGACAGTTGAAGTAGCCATTTGGTGGCATCGGGGCTCCCCAATGTGTATTTGAATAAAACCTTCAGCGACTAGCTCACCTCCTTGGCTTCCCAGGTGTATTTTCCTTTGTAAGAAGTGATGCGGTTCCGTTTCCCTCGCCCCGGGAGAGGAGCTCCAAGCCTGTTGTGTGACACATTCCCTGAGGGCTCGGGCCAGCCCACCAGGGGCCCTGGGGATCAGAGCCTGGAGTAACCCTGGTTACCAAGGTAGTGGTGGCGCATGAGAGACGAGTGGGGACCCCCCCCCCCCAAGTGTCAAACATACATGTGGCTCTAATGAAGTGATCCACAGAATATAACACATACTGCTGGAAAGGGCCAGGAACCCGTTTATAATAATGTGTAATCCTTAGCGTGCACTGCACATACAATTCAAAAACTGCGCCCGAGATGCGCCTGGAGGGCGCGTCATCAAAGCCCTGTTTATTTACTTGTAAAGTTGTGCACAGAATTACCAGCACTTATGTTACGCTTGAAGCGCGCATCAACATAGTGTGTTATGGTTACTTTATAGCATGTTCAACACTTTCAACATTAAAAATAAAAACTCCGAAAGTACCGTCACAGAACGCAAAGCTGTAGTTTGTGTCAGGGGGTACCACAGACAGAGCATGCGCCCTCGGGGGTACCCTGAACAGACTTCAATTAGATACTGATGGAGACAACAGGCTGTGACCTCTGCGCCAGAGCTGCCCTTTCTTTTCTGCACGGACCATCACCCGCAGCACACCACAGTGATCACGTCTTCCCCCGCTGGCTTCACCCCAGCCCCCACCGACCCGACTGCCCTTTGAGAGGTGGGGGCTTTCCTGAAATGCAGTCTTTTTGCTGCTCGGGGGATATTCTTAGCAGAGCACCAAACTTCCAGTCCTGGGTAGTTCAGTTACAGGTCACTCTCTCTCTTCGGGGTCGGCTCCATCGAGCCAACCATTGACATCACTCACTGGCTTTTGGATGACGGTGTGACAGCGTTTCTACAGTCCCCATCTGACGTCAGTCTGATGACGTCTGTTGCGCAGGGTGTCCGAGCCCTGAAACACGCGGACATGAGGGCTTTGCTCTGCCTACCAAGGGACCTGGTTACCCACCCCGGGGGCTTTGCTCTGCTCACCCAGGGCCCTGGCAACCCACCCCGGGGGCTTTGCTCTGCTCCCCCAGGGCCCTGGCAACCCACCCCGGGGGCTTTGCTCTGCTCACCCAGGGCCCTGGCAACCCACCCCGGGGGCTTTGCTCTGCTCACCCAGGGCCCTACCCACCCCACAGGCTTAGCCCTTATCTCACAGGGCCCTCGTTACCCACCCCGGGGCTTTGCTGTACTCACCCAGGGCCCTGGTTACCAACCCGGGGGCATCTTCTCAGCTCACCCAGGGCCCTGGTCTTGGCCTGGGGCTGTGCTCTGCTCACCCATGGCCCTGGTTACCCACCCTGGGGCTTTGCTTTGCTCACCTAGTGCCCTGGTTACCCACCCTGGGGTTTTACTCTGCTCACCCAGTGCCCTAGACAGCCACCGAGGGGCTTTGCTCTGCTCACCCAGGGCTCTGGTTCCCTCTCGGGGGCTTTGCTCCGCTCAGCCAGGGCCCTGGTTAGGCTTTGGTTAGCTCTCTCAGGGCCGTGGTTACCCACCCAGGGCTTTGCTCTGCTCCCCCAGTGCCCTGGTTACCCACCCTAGGGCTTTAGTCTGCTCTCGCAGGGCCCTGGTTAGCCACCCATGGCTTCACTCTACTCACCCAGGGCCCTGGTTACCCACCCGTGGCCTTGCTCTGCTCACCTAGGGCCCTTGTTACCCAATCTGGGCCTTTGCTCTGCTCACCCAGGGCCCTGGTTACCCACCCAGCTTTTTGCCTACCTCACCCAGAGCCCTGGTTACACACCCTGGGTCTTGGGTCTCACACAGGATCCTGGCTACCCACCCTGGGTCTTGGGTCTCACACAGGGCCCTAGCTACCCACCCTGGGGCTTTCCTCTACTCAACGAGACCCCTGGTTACCCACCCGCATGCTTTGCTCTGCTCACCCAGGGCCCTGGTTACCTACCCCAGGGATTTGCTTAGCTCACCCAGGGGCCTGGTTACACACCCTGGGCCTTGGCTCTCCCACAGGACCCTGGCTACCCACCCTGGGGCTTTAGTCTGCTCTCGCAGGGCCCTGGTTACCCACCCTGGGGCTTTGCTCTACTCAACGAGAGCCCTGGTTACCCATCCGCGTGCTTTGCTCTGCTCACCCAGGGCCCTGGTTACCCATCCCGGGGGCTTTGCTTAGCTCACCCAGGGGCCTGGTTACCCACCCCGGGGCTGTGCTCTGCTCACCCAAGGCCCTGGTTAGCCACGGTGGGAGTTCAGCTCTTCTCAAACAGGGCACTGGTTACCCACTACGGGCTGTGCTCTGCACACCCAAGGCCCTGGTTACCTACCCCAGGGATTTGCTCTTCTCTCCCAGAGCCCTGGTTACCCACCCGGGGGACTGTGCTCTGCTCACCCAAGGCCTTGGTTACCCACCCGGGGGACTGTGCTCTGCTCACCCAAGGCCTTGGTTACCCACCCTGGGGCTTTGCTCTGCTCACCTAGTGCCCTTGTTACCCACCCTGGGGCTTTGCTCAGCTGACCCAGTGCCCTAGATACCCACCCCATGGCTTTGCTCAGCTCACCCAGGGCCCTGGCCTGGAGCTGTGCTCTGCTCACGCAGAGCCCTGGTTACCAACCCGGGGGGATTTGCTCAGCTCACCTCACCCAGGGCCATGGCCTGGAGCTGTGCCCTGCTCACCCATGGCCCTGGTTACCAACCCAGGGGGATTTGCTCAGCTCACACAGGGCCCTGGCCCTGGCCTGGGCTGTGCTCTGCTCACCCATGGCACTGGTTACCCACCTTGGAGCTTTGCTTTGCTCACCTAGTGCCCTGGTTACCCACCCTGGGGCTTTGCTTTGCTCACCTAGTGCCCTGGTTGCCCACCCTGGGGTTTTACTCTGCATACCCAGTGCTCTAGACACCCATCCAGGGGCTTTGCTCAGCTCACGCAGGGCCCTGGTTATCCACCCAGGTTTTTGCCTAGCTCACCCAAGGCCCTGGTTACACACCCTGGGTATTGGCTCCCACACAGGACCCTAACTACCCACTCTGGGCCTTTGCTCTGCTCACCCAGGGCCCTGGTTACCCACCCTGTCGTTACCCCCACAGCTGCCACAGACCGTGGGTGGGCTCATGTTAGCAGGAGGGGCCTGGAGTTTGGCCAAGCTCTTAGCAGGGTGTGCACCTTCCACCGGCGCGTGTCCCTGCAGGCGCCGTCAGCACCAGGCGGTACTTAGAGCAGAAGTCTCGGGTGAGGCCCAGCCCGGGAAGAGATATTCTACCTACACAGAGATTTGCCATCATTACTCCTTCGTGTGTGTGTGTGTTTGTGGCCTGGTGCCAACCGTGGCCGTGTGCCAGCGACGGGGGTTCAAACCTGCAGAGCCTCAGGCAAGGGGGTGGGGGGGGGGGGGACTGAACAGCCCCCACACAGCTGTGCACGCACACCTGGGCTCTGGTAAGAGACGTACACACACACGGGGGGGGGGGGTGTTCAGAGGTGCGAGGCTAGCACCCAGATAGGGCACTGCTCAGTCTACCATCTACTGCCCCGCGGTGCTCATCAGGAGGGGCCCCTCTATAGACCAGGGGGCTGCAGCAGCCCCAGGGCTTGGGGTGGCACGGCCCTCCCCGCGCGGCTTTAATCTCTATTTCTGAGGCTGTTGCTGTAATACCAGTGACTTGTTGGAGATGAATGAGGTTCGGGGTGTTTTGTCTCTTTAAGCGGCTTGATACACCAATGTATGGCTTTGATAAGCGCACAAGTACCCGAAGGGCCATCCAGGCGCTATGAATCACTGCTAAAAGCACTCGTGCAACCAGAGCGTTGATCAGCAACCAATCAAGTGTCAAGCACTTACTCGATGGAGAGGTGGCGTGCGCTCAGTAAGGAGAAAGAGAGGAGCTGGACGTTCCAAGCTGTGCCCCCAAAACAAAAAGCATTGGCAAAGCCAATAGGTCTCGCCTACTCAAGAGCTATTGCCTTTGCCAATGCGTTTTAGCCATGATGTCCACCAGAGTGGCTGCTGTTCAGCATGGCTAAAAGTTAGTGATGCACAGGAGAGTGGCTTGGAGTGGGGTGAAGTAGAGTGTAGTAAAGTGGAGGAGAGTGGCATAGAGTGGAGTGGCGTAGTGTTGTGGGGTGGAGTAGAGCAGAGTGGCATAGAGTGAACAAGAGTGGAGTAGAGTTGAGTAGAGTATCGTGGAGTAGAGTACGGTGGCAAAGAGCGGAGTAGTGTCGCAGTGTGGAGGGGGACAGAGTTTTGTGGAGTAGAGTGTCGTAGGGTTAAGTGTGATAGAGTGGAATGGAGTGTCCTGGAGCAGAGTAAAGTGTCATAGTACAGCATAAAGTGTTGTAGAGTAGCGTGGCATAGAGTGGAGCAGAGTGGATTGGAATACAGGGTCATGGAGGGGCGTAGAGTGGAGGAGTGTAGAGTGGACGGGTATAATGTCATAGATGGGAGTATTTTAGAGTGTCGTAGAGTGTAGTGTTGTAGAGTGGAGTAGCGTAGAGTATTGTAGAATGGAGTGGCATAGAGTGTCGTAGAGGGGCACAGAGTGGAGGGGAGTGTCATACAGTGCGGGGACAACGAGTGGAGGGATGTACAGTAGAGTGGTATAGAGTGGAGGGCGTGGAGTAGAGTGTCGTAGAGGGTAGTGTTGTAGAGTGGAGTAGCGTAGAGTATTTTTAGAATGGAGTGGCATAGAGTGTCGTAGAGGGGCGCAGAGTGGAGGTGAGTGTCATACAGTGCGGGGACAACGAGTGGAGGGACGTACAGTAGAGTGGTATAGAGTGGAGGGCGTGGAGTAGAGTGTTGTAGAATGGAGTGGCATAGAGTGTCGTAGAGGGGCACAGAGTGGAGGTGAGTGTCATACAGTGCGGGGACAACGAGTGGAGGGACGTACAGTAGAGTGGTATAGAGTGGAGGGCGTGGAGTAGAGTGTTGTAGAATGGAGTGGCATAGAGTGTCGTAGAGGGGCACAGAGTGGAGGCGAGTGTCATACAGTGCGGGGACAACGAGTGGAGGGACGTACAGTAGAGTGGTATAGAGTGGAGGGCGTGGAGTAGAGTGTTGTAGAATGGAGTGGCATAGAGTGTCGTAGAGGGGCACAGAGTGGAGGCGAGTGTCATACAGTGCGGGGACAACGAGTGGAGGGACGTACAGTAGAGTGGTATAGAGTGGAGGGCGTGGAGTAGAGTGTTGTAGAATGGAGTGGCATAGAGTGTCGTAGAGGTAAAAGGGTGTAACAAAATTATAGCAGTGCTAACAAGTGACTGCTATATAGAGGCCTCCCATCCAGCTCGATTAGCCCTGGGGCAACGACGGATAGAGTGGGGCCTCCCACACCCGAGCAAGGTTCCAGGGTAGGTGAGGTACAATCCCAGAGTACGTGGGGTGATGACTACACCCTGCGATCTAGAGGATTTAGATTGTTTAAGGTTGTATTCATTTCAATCTTATTTGACCCCATACATGGTAGATATGTGTGGTCACTTTTCACGTTTAGAAGTGTATCTTTTGCAGTAGCATGTTTTAGTGAAACATAGGTCCCGACGAAAGCCGTGGGCAGTAAAACCCGGATGGCTGAAACATGCTGACCTCTATATAGCAGTCACTTGTTAGCACTGCTATAATTTTGTTACACCCTTTTAATCAAGGTGTGCAGAGCACTTGGAATATTAAGGTCTATCCTCTCTACACAACCTTTTTTAGTCCTCACCGTTTCCTTTTCTTTGCACTGCACTTCATAGGATTACTATCCTTGTTCATTACAACTCTCTACACCTGGTGTTTCGCTGGTTAACACTCACCAGCCCGACTGAGCAACAGAGCTTCAAACTAGCGAGGCAGCCCCCGTGATCAAGGGACACACCTCTGCCAATAGTTGGATCACCAGATGATATGATTGATCATGAGAGCTACTTTTCTCTCACTATTTGCTCTGTCCTCCGAGTAAGATTGATGGTCATCCATGCTCTGCTCTTGGCTTGGCTTGGTTTGTTGCACGTAGGTTTAGTTCTGTTCATCACTTTTGTGCTGTTTGGCATTAGACCCCCAGTTCTTGTTTTGTGTGTATAGTTTATCAGTAGGGGATTGGAACTTGGGCAGGTCTATAAATACTTCTTTCCCTTAGACCCTATTTTTTCACTAGGATTATTGAAGATCTTTTAGCTTCACAGCATCCAGACTCTGGAACGCTCTGCCTCTGGAGCTTAGACAAGTGAACACCCTGTCACGTTTCAGGAAGGCGTTGAAAACCAGACTGTTACCCAGAGATTACATCCTCACGTACTCTGATTTGATACACATAGTGGCTGATTGGTAATCTAATCGCCAGGATACCCGTTGGGTGGCGGCTGCGCTATACAAGTATTGCTTACATACATACAGAGTGTCAGAGTGTAGTGTTATAGAGTGGAGTGCCATAGAGGGGAGTGTAATAGAGTGGAGTAGTGTAGAGTGTTTTAGAATGGAATGGCATAGAGTATCATAGAGTAGAGTAGCACAGAGTGGAGTAGTGTAGAGTGTTTTAGAATGGAATGGCATAGAGTAACAGAGTAGAGTAGCACAGAGAGGAGTAGTGTAGAGTGTTTTAGAATGGAATGGCATAGAGTATCATAGAGTAGAGTAGCACAGAGAGGAGTAGTGTAGAGTGTTTTAGAATGGAATGGCATAGAGTAACAGAGTAGAGTAGCACAGAGAGGAGTAGTGTAGAGTGTTTTAGAATGGAATGGCATAGAGTATCGTAGAGTAGAGTAGCACAGAGTGGAGTAGTGTAGAGTGTTTTAGAATGGAATGGCACAGAGTATCATAGAGTAGAGTAGCACAGAGTGGAGTAGTGTAGAGTGTTTTAGAATGGAATGGCACAGAGTATCATAGAGTAGAGTAACACAGAGTGGAGTAGTGTAGAGTGTTTTAGAATGGAATGGCATAGAGTAACAGAGTAGAGTAGCACAGAGAGGAGTAGTGTAGAGTGTTTTAGAATGGAATGGCATAGAGTATCATAGAGTAGAGTAGCACAGAGTGGAGTAGTGTAGAGTGTTTTAGAATGGAATGGCATAGAGTATCATAGAGTAGCACATAGTGGAGTAGTGTAGAGTGTTTTAGAATGGAATGGCACAGAGTATCATAGAGTAGAGTAACACAGAGTGGAGTAGTGTAGAGTGTTTTAGAATGGAATGGCATATAGTATCAGAGTAGAGTAGCACAGAGTGGAGTAGTGTAGAGTGTTTTAGAATGGAATGGCATAGAGTAACAGAGTAGAGTAGCACAGAGAGGAGTAGTGTAGAGTGTTTTAGAATGGAATGGCATAGAGTATCATAGAATATCAGAGAGGAGTAGTGTAGAGTGTTTTAGAATGGAATGGCACAGAGTATCAGAGTAGAGTAGCACAGAGAGGAGTAGTGTAGAGTGTTGCAGAATGGAATGGCACACAGTATCATAGAGTAGCACAGAGAGGAGTAGTGTAGAGTGTTTTAGAATGGAATGGCACAGAGTATCAGAGTAGCACAGAGTGGAGTAGTGTAGAGTGTTGCAGAATGGAATGGCACACAGTATCATAGAGTAGCACAGAGAGGAGTAGTGTAGAGTGTTTTAGAATGGAATGGCACAGAGTATCAGAGTAGAGTAACACAGCGTGGAGTAGTGTAGAGTGTTTTAGAATGGAATGGCATAGAGTATCATAGAGTAGAGTAGCACAGAGAGGAGTAGTGTAGAGTGTTGTAGAATGGAATGGCATAGAGTATCATAGAGTAGAGTAGCACAGAGAGGAGTAGTGTAGAGTGTTGTAGAATGGAATGGCATAGAGTATCATAGAGTAGAGTAGCACAGAGAGGAGTAGTGTAGAGTGTTGTAGAATGGAATGGCATAGAGTATCAGAGTAGAGTAGCACAGAGAGGAGTAGTGTAGAGTGTTTTAGAATGGAATGGCACAGAGTATCATAGAGTAGCACAGAGAGGAGTAGTGTAGAGTGTTTTAGAATGGAATGGCACAGAGTAGAGTAGCACAGAGTGGAGTAGTGTAGAGTGTTGTAGAATGGAATGGCATAGTGTATCATAGAGTAGAGTAGCACAGAGAGGAGTAGTGTAGAGTGTTTTAGAATGGAATGGCATAGAGTATCATAGAGTAGAGTAGCAGAGAGTGGAGTAGAGTAGAGTGTTTTAGAATGGAATGGCACAGAGTATCATAGAGTAGCACAGAGTGGAGTAGTGTAGAGTGTTTTAGAATGGAATGGCACAGAGTATCATAGAGTAGCACAGAGAGGAGTAGTGTAGAGTGTTGCAGAATGGAATGGCACACAGTATCATAGAGTAGAGTAGCACAGAGAGGAGTAGTGTAGAGTGTTGTAGAATGGAATGGCATAGTGTATCATAGAGTAGAGTAGCACAGAGAGGAGTAGTGTAGAGTGTTTTAGAATGGAATGGCATAGAGTATCATAGAGTAGAGTAGCAGAGAGTGGAGTAGAGTAGAGTGTTTTAGAATGGAATGGCACACAGTATCATAGAGTAGCACAGAGTGGAGTAGTGTAGAGTGTTTTAGAATGGAATGGCACAGAGTATCATAGAGTAGCACAGAGAGGAGTAGTGTAGAGTGTTGCAGAATGGAATGGCACACAGTATCATAGAGTAGAGTAGCACAGAGAGGAGTAGTGTAGAGTGTTGTAGAATGGAATGGCATATAGTATCATAGAGTAGAGTAGCACAGAGTGGAGTAGTGTAGAGTGTTGCAGAATGGAATGGCACACAGTATTATAGAGTAGCACAGAGTGGAGTAGTGTAGAGTGTTGTAGAATGGAATGGCATAGAGTATCATAGAGTAGCACAGAGTGGAGTAGTGTAGAGTGTTGTAGAATGGAATGGCATAGAGTAGAGTAGCACAGAGAGGAGTAGTGTAGAGTGTTTTAGAATGGAATGGCACAGAGTAGAGTAGCACAGAGTGGAGTAGTGTAGAGTGTTGTAGAATGGAATGGCATAGTGTATCAGAGTAGAGTAGCACAGAGAGGAGTAGTGTAGAGTGTTTTAGAATGGAATGGCACAGAGTATCATAGAGTAGAGTAGCACAGAGAGGAGTAGTGTAGAGTGTTTTAGAATGGAATGGCATAGAGTAGCACAGAGAGGAGTAGTGTAGAGTGTTTTAGAATGGAATGGCATAGAGTATCAGAGTAGAGTAGCACAGAGTGGAGTAGTGTAGAGTGTTGCAGAATGGAATGGCAGAGTATCATAGAGTAGCACAGAGAGGAGTAGTGTAGAGTGTTTTAGAATGGAATGGCACAGAGTATCATAGAGTAGCACAGAGTGGAGTAGTGTAGAGTGTTTTAGAATGGAATGACACAGAGTATCATAGAGTAGCACAGAGTGGAGTAGTGTAGAGTGTTTTAGAATGGAATGGCACAGAGTATCATAGAGTAGAGCAGCACAGAGTGGAGTAGTGTAGAGTGTTGCAGAATGGAATGGCATAGAGTAGCACAGAGAGGAGTAGTATAGAGTGTTTTAGAATGGAATGGCATAGAGTATCATAGAGTAGAGTAGCACAGAGTGGAGTAGTGTAGTGTTGTAGAATGGAATGGCATAGAGTATCATAGAGTAGAGTAGCACAGAGAGGAGTAGTGTAGAGTGTTTTAGAATGGAATGGCACAGAGTATCATAGAGTAGAGTAGCACAGAGTGGAGTAGTGTAGAGTGTTGCAGAATGGAATGGCACAGAGTATCATAGAGTAGCACAGAGAGGAGTAGTGTAGAGTGTTTTAGAATGGAATGGCACAGAGTATCATAGAGTAGAGTAGCACAGAGTGGAGTAGTGTAGAGTGTTGCAGAATGGAATGGCATAGAGTATCATAGAGTAGCACAGAGTGGAGTAGTGTAGAGTGTTTTAGAATGGAATGGCATAGAGTATCATAGAGTAGAGTAGCACAGAGAGGAGTAGTGTAGAGTGTTTTAGAATGGAATGGCATAGAGTATCATAGAGTAGAGTAGCACAGAGAGGAGTAGTGTAGAGTGTTGCAGAATGCAATGGCATAGAGTATCAGAGTAGAATAGCACAGAGTGGAGTAGTGTAGAGTGTTGCAGAATGGAATGGCATAGAGTAGAGTAGCACAGAGTGGAGTAGTGTAGAGTGTTGCAGAATGGAATGGCAGAGTAGAGTAGCACAGAGTGGAGTAGTGTAGAGTGTTGCAGAATGGAATGGCATAGAGTAGAGTAGCACAGAGTGGAGTAGTGTAGAGTGTTGCAGAATGGAATGGCATAGAGTATCATAGAGTAGCACAGAGAGGAGTAGTGTAGAGTGTTTTAGAATGGCACAGAGTATCATAGAGTAGAGTAGCACAGAGTGGAGTAGTGTAGAGTGTTTTAGAATGGAATGGCATAGAGTAGAGTAGCACAGAGTGGAGTAGTGTAGAGTGTTGCAGAATGGAATGGCACAGAGTATCAGAGTAGAGTAGCACAGAGTGCAGTAGTGTAGAGTGTTTTAGAATGGAATGGCATAGAGTATCATAGAGTAGAGTAGCACAGAGTGGAGTAGTGTAGAGTGTTGCAGAATGGAATGGCATAGAGTATCATAGAATATCACAGAGAGGAGTAGTGTAGAGTTTTGCAGAATGGAATGGCACAGAGTATCATAGAGTAGAGTAGCACAGAGTGCAGTAGTGTAGAGTGTTGCAGAATGGAATGGCATAGAGTAGAGTAGCACAGAGTGGAGTAGTGTATAGTGTTGCAGAATGGAATGGCATAGAGTATCAGAGTAGAGTAGCACAGAGTGGAGTAGTGTAGAGTGTTTTAGAATGGAATGGCATAGAGTAGAGTAGCACAGAGTGGAGTAGTGTAGAGTGTTGCAGAATGGAATGGCATAGAGTATCAGAGTAGCACAGAGAGGAGTAGTGTAGAGTGTTTTAGAATGGAATGGCACAGAGTATCATAGAGTAGAGTAGCACAGAGTGGAGTAGTGTAGAGTGTTGCAGAATGGAATGGCATAGAGTATCATAGAGTAGCACATAGTGGAGTAGTGTAGAGTGTTTTAGAATGGAATGGCATAGAGTATCATAGAATATCACAGAGTGGAGTAGTGTAGAGTGTTGTAGAATGGAATGGCATTGAGTATCAGAGTAGAGTAGCACAGAGTGGAGTAGTGTAGAGTGTTGCAGAATGGAATGGCATAGAGTATCATAGAGTAGAGTAGCACAGAGTGGAGTAGTGTAGAGTGTTTTAGAATGGAATGGCATAGAGTAGAGTAGCACAGAGTGGAGTAGTGTAGAGTGTTTTAGAATGGAATGGCACAGAGTATCATAGAGTAGAGTAGCACAGAGTGGAGTAGTGTAGAGTATTGTAGAATGGAATGGCATAGAGTATCATAGAGTAGCACAGAGAGGAGTAGTGTAGAGTGTTGCAGAATGGAATGGCAGAGTATCATAGAGTAGCACAGAGAGGAGTAGTGTAGAGTGTTGCAGAATGGAATGGCATAGAGTAGCACAGAGAGGAGTAGTATAGAGTGTTTTAGAATGGAATGGCATAGAGTATCATAGAGTAGAGTAGCACAGAGTGGAGTAGTGTAGTGTTGTAGAATGGAATGGCATAGAGTATCAGAGTAGAGTAGCACAGAGAGGAGTAGTGTAGAGTGTTTTAGAATGGAATGGCACAGAGTATCATAGAGTAGAGTAGCACAGAGTGGAGTAGTGTAGAGTGTTGCAGAATGGAATGGCACAGAGTATCATAGAGTAGCACAGAGAGGAGTAGTGTAGAGTGTTTTAGAATGGAATGGCACAGAGTATCATAGAGTAGAGTAGCACAGAGTGGAGTAGTGTAGAGTGTTGCAGAATGGAATGGCATAGAGTATCATAGAGTAGCACAGAGTGGAGTAGTGTAGAGTGTTTTAGAATGGAATGGCATAGAGTATCATAGAGTAGAGTAGCACAGAGAGGAGTAGTGTAGAGTGTTTTAGAATGGAATGGCATAGAGTATCATAGAGTAGAGTAGCACAGAGAGGAGTAGTGTAGAGTGTTGCAGAATGCAATGGCATAGAGTATCAGAGTAGAATAGCACAGAGTGGAGTAGTGTAGAGTGTTGCAGAATGGAATGGCATAGAGTAGAGTAGCACAGAGTGGAGTAGTGTAGAGTGTTGCAGAATGGAATGGCAGAGTAGAGTAGCACAGAGTGGAGTAGTGTAGAGTGTTGCAGAATGGAATGGCATAGAGTAGAGTAGCACAGAGTGGAGTAGTGTAGAGTGTTGCAGAATGGAATGGCATAGAGTATCATAGAGTAGCACAGAGAGGAGTAGTGTAGAGTGTTTTAGAATGGCACAGAGTATCATAGAGTAGAGTAGCACAGAGTGGAGTAGTGTAGAGTGTTTTAGAATGGAATGGCATAGAGTAGAGTAGCACAGAGTGGAGTAGTGTAGAGTGTTGCAGAATGGAATGGCACAGAGTATCAGAGTAGAGTAGCACAGAGTGCAGTAGTGTAGAGTGTTTTAGAATGGAATGGCATAGAGTATCATAGAGTAGAGTAGCACAGAGTGGAGTAGTGTAGAGTGTTGCAGAATGGAATGGCATAGAGTATCATAGAATATCACAGAGAGGAGTAGTGTAGAGTTTTGCAGAATGGAATGGCACAGAGTATCATAGAGTAGAGTAGCACAGAGTGCAGTAGTGTAGAGTGTTGCAGAATGGAATGGCATAGAGTAGAGTAGCACAGAGTGGAGTAGTGTATAGTGTTGCAGAATGGAATGGCATAGAGTATCAGAGTAGAGTAGCACAGAGTGGAGTAGTGTAGAGTGTTTTAGAATGGAATGGCATAGAGTAGAGTAGCACAGAGTGGAGTAGTGTAGAGTGTTGCAGAATGGAATGGCATAGAGTATCAGAGTAGCACAGAGAGGAGTAGTGTAGAGTGTTTTAGAATGGAATGGCACAGAGTATCATAGAGTAGAGTAGCACAGAGTGGAGTAGTGTAGAGTGTTGCAGAATGGAATGGCATAGAGTATCATAGAGTAGCACATAGTGGAGTAGTGTAGAGTGTTTTAGAATGGAATGGCATAGAGTATCATAGAATATCACAGAGTGGAGTAGTGTAGAGTGTTGTAGAATGGAATGGCATTGAGTATCAGAGTAGAGTAGCACAGAGTGGAGTAGTGTAGAGTGTTGCAGAATGGAATGGCATAGAGTATCATAGAGTAGAGTAGCACAGAGTGGAGTAGTGTAGAGTGTTTTAGAATGGAATGGCATAGAGTAGAGTAGCACAGAGTGGAGTAGTGTAGAGTGTTTTAGAATGGAATGGCACAGAGTATCATAGAGTAGAGTAGCACAGAGTGGAGTAGTGTAGAGTATTGTAGAATGGAATGGCATAGAGTATCATAGAGTAGCACAGAGAGGAGTAGTGTAGAGTGTTGCAGAATGGAATGGCAGAGTATCATAGAGTAGCACAGAGAGGAGTAGTGTAGAGTGTTTTAGAATGGAATGGCACAGAGTATCATAGAGTAGAGTAGCACAGAGAGGAGTAGTGTAGAGTGTTTTAGAATGGAATGGCACAGAGTATCATAGAGTAGCACAGAGTGGAGTAGTGTAGAGTGTTTTAGAATGGAATGACACAGAGTATCATAGAGTAGAGTAGCACAGAGAGGAGTAGTGTAGAGTGTTTTAGAATGGAATGGCACAGAGTATCATAGAGTAGAGTAGCACAGAGTGGAGTAGTGTAGAGTGTTTTAGAATGGAATGGCACAGAGTATCATAGAGTAGAGTAGCACAGAGTGGAGTAGTGTAGAGTATTGTAGAATGGAATGGCATAGAGTATCATAGAGTAGCACAGAGAGGAGTAGTGTAGAGTGTTGCAGAATGGAATGGCATAGAGTATCATAGAGTAGCACAGAGTGGAGCAGAGTACCATACATGTCAGGGTCATAGAGTGAAGGGATGTAGAGTGGAGGGACGTACAGTACAGTGGTATAGAGCAGAGGGGCATAGAGTTGAGGGTGTGGAGTAAAGCCTCAAAGTGGAAAGGGGGTATAGAATGGAGGGGCATAGAGTGTGATAGAGTGGTGTGGAGTGGCATAGAGCGGAGAGTCATAGAGTAGAGTGTGGAAGGCCAGAACGTTGAGAGGCGTAGGGTGGAGGAGAATAAACTGGAGGGGTGTGGAGTGGGACAGAATGCAGTGGCATAGAGTGAAGTGCATGGTGTGGAGCATTGTGGAGTGGTGTAGAGAGGAGTAAAGTGTTGTAAAGTTGAGTGGCGTAGAGTAAAGTGGCGTAGAGTAGAGTGGAGTATCATAGAGTGGAGTATCAGAGCGGAGTGGCTAAGATTAGAGTGGGATAGAGTGGAGAGCGGTGTAGAGTGGAGTAAAGTGTTGCAGAGTAGAGTGGCATAGAGTAGAGTGGCATAGAGTGTTGTGGAGGGGCATAGAGTGGAAGGGCGTAAAGTGGAGGGGTGTAGAATGGAGTAAAGTGATGTAGAGTGGAGGGGCATTGGGGCACATTTACAAGAACAGCGCAGCGTTGGCCTTCTTGGCTTAACTCTGCGCTCCGCCACTTTTGAAATGTAGGGCTGCACCGTATTTACAAAATACAGTGCAGCCCTGCATTTCCTCCTGCACTGGCGCTAATTACAGCAGCCTATCGCCAATGCAGGCACTCTTGCGCCATAGTGCAAGGGTGCCTGCATTGTGGGAATGAGGGTTTATGTGCAGGAAGGTGTCCCTTCCTGCACATAAACAATCTTAAATGGCGATTTGTAACTTCTATGTGTGCTGCTTTGTGCAGCACACATAGGAGTTGCAACTCGTCATTTTTAAAATGATTGTTTATGTGCAGGAAGGGAAACCTTCCTGGACATAAACAATCATGCATGGCGTTTTGCTGTTTGTCTTCTGCACAATGCAGCACAAATAGAAAAGCAAAAACGAAGAGAAATAAAGCATTTCTCCTTGTTGCGCTAAGTTAAGACCAGGTTGTTTTTGGTCTTAATTACAGGCTCATTTGTGTCTGTAGTACCGACGGAGAGGTGAGTGTTCTGTGCCGCTTTTGCAGTGTTGCTAAATTGGTTGTTTTCGTAACGTAGCTGGGTCCTTTTAGAACAACTTGAGGTTTTGGGACCACCTCCCTTCTTTTAATTGCGGGTATTCTATTCCCGGGCGACTCTGTACTGTGTGGTGTTAGGACACTAAAAACACGGTAAAGCTTCAATATCTTGTGTTTAAGCGACCCATGCTAATTAGTAAGGCTTGAAACATATGTTTTGCCGGCACTACATATAGCAGGATTGGGCTTCTTGGTATGATGTTGATGATGCGAATCCGTTTTCATCACATGGAATATTATATATTTCCAAATGCACACAAAGTGCTTTTGTTTTGACTCATTCATGAGAGCAAGACCGGGCTACTTGTTTCTTTTGATCTAGTGGACTCTGTTTACTAAGTCTCATTGTTATGTTCCTGTCTTTTGGGCTCCCTGATTTTAATCATGCTCCTTAGTACGACTCTATATAAGTTGATAAATTGGGCTAATGAATACGTTTGGACTTATGTAGAGCATGGCTAACTAATGGCATTTACATTGTTTTTTTCAGAGCGGTGCCCCCTTCCTGAGCTGTTGCCAGGTTGAGGTGGGTTGTTTACCCAGCAGTTGCGGGTAAGATTGTTAAGGGAAGTGCCCGCAGTTTATGCTGTGGGGCACAGCCATTGGTTCTGTATCGATAGACTTGTTAATTTCCAGTAGTGGTTTGCCACACACTCATAACGTTCTCTGTATAGACCCAAGGATTTTGTACTGTTGCGGAGGAACGCCAGCCACAACACCCTTTGCCCACCCCTTTCCCGCTAAGTATAGCGTGTAAGGGGGCCTTATTTTCAAGACAGCGTTAAGCCACGTTAAGTGGCTTAACGCTGCCTTGTAAACGAGGCAAAGCTCCTATCGCCACAGGAACAATAAAAGAAGTGACATCCTGTGGCGATAGGGGCTTGTAAATATGCCCCATAGTGTTGTGGAGGGGAGTGGAGTGGGCTAGTGGAGTGCCGTAGACTAGAATGGAGTGGAATAGGTTAGAGTGGAGTAAAGTACAGGAGAGTGAAGTGGTGTGGAGTAGAGGGTTGGAGAGTGAAGGCACTAGAGTGGGGTTCAGGAGTAAAAGGGTCACAATATCAGAGGTGGAGGGGCAGGGAGGCACCATATCAGAGTCGAGATTGGACTTCTGTGTTCCATTTATATTTTAAAACAGAAAGGGTCGAGGGGTGCACAGGCCAGAGAAGGGGGGCTCATGTATGCTAGGATTCTGGAGCAGAGACAGGGACACAGCAGTACCGCCTCAGAAGCAGTAAAGCTGAGCCAGTGGCCATGTCTGCCAACTAGTGCAGGATATGGAGTCACTGGATGGCCTGGCATCATGGTTGCTGCTCCAGGGAGCAGAGAGAGGGTGGCACAGGCAGAAAGGAGCAGGGCAGAGAGGGAGACAGACTGTGCCACCCAGAGGCCCTTCATCTACAGGGATGTCCGCCGGGCTGGGGCCGCGGATGGAAACTGAGCCCTGTGTGGTGTCTGCAGCCCAGGAGCTCTCTTCTGGGTTCTGAGCTTCTAATTCTAAAAGACTTGTGGCAGTCCACCCCTGGGCACACCTCCAGCGCTGGGCACACCTCCAGCGCTGGGCACACCTCCAGCGCTGGGCCTGGCTTGCAGGAAGGGCCAGCCAGCTAAGTGGACGAGGCTCCAGGCACCCTATGGGCACGCTTCACCACAGCCTGGCACCAGCTATGTGAGCAAAGAGGTGTGTGCAGGGTCAACCCCCCCCCCCAGCCCCCCCACAGCAACTACATGACCAATGAGGTGTGTAGAGGCTCCAGGCTTCCTCCACACACCAACCACATGAGCAGTGAGGTGAGTGGAGGGCCCCCTAAGCTCACTGTAGCCAATCAGAGGGCACATCTGTTAGTGGCAGACTGATTTGCATATGGCTGGGTTCAAACTGGAACCGCATGGTGAGCAAAAAAACGATGGGTTTAGGCCCAGATCTCTGTACTGGGGGGAATGTATGACATTGTTCTGCATTCTGTCCATCAACTGTTGTTTTTATACTAATAGTAATACCAGCCACAACACAAACAATAATGATAATAGCCAGCGCTTTAAATGGAAAAAAATAAGTGCAGGTACTCACCAAACGGAGCAGTGGGCGGAGTTTAGGGAGGTGCTAAGGTGGAACAAGGGGCGGGGTTAGCTTTTTGACTTTGCCAAGGTGTATGCACGTAATCTGCATGCATTGTTAGAATGTCGGATAGATCTGTCCATTAGTTATCTCACTAATAACTATATATATATATATATATAACTATATATATATATATATATAACTATATATATATATAACTATATTCACTGAAAAAACCATAGGTTTCAGGGGTGTTATAGTTAGCTGGACTTTTCACTTGTACAAAACCATTGAAATTCCCCCGTTATAGTTAGTTCAGCTAACTATAACTCGCGCGCCCGCAATGCACTGCTGATGACGTCACATATTACATCACTCATGACATGGTCAGTGACATCACTCATGACATCACTGATGACATCTCAAATGACATCCCTGATGACATCACTGATGACATCATCCAGTGAATGTGTGTTATTCTGAAAATTAAATATGTTTTATATATGTATATCTCAAGGTCGATGGAAGAATAAATGGGTATATAAGTGTCTAAATGGATGATTTGTTTTTGAAAAATTGATTGTGTAACTGACTGATTAAGTGTATCATAGTGAATACATGGCTTAGTGAGTAATGTTTAAATATGTAAATATCTGTATCAGTCTCTCACTTTGTGTATAAGTGGCTGCATGGGTTGGTGAGTAGCTACATGGGTGTCTATATAGGTTATTAGTTGGTTTTTTGAGTATCAGTCTGAGTGTCTGCATGGTTCGGTGGGGGTATTACGTAGTGCATAGGTGCATGAATGAGTGACTCACTGTTTGTATGTGTTGAACACAGTATGTGTGCAGGACTGTATGGGTGGATGAGTGTGTGTATGGGTGTGTTAGTGAGTGAATGACTGTCTCAATAGTGTCTTTATGAGTAACTACATATGTTTTAAACTAGTATATGTGACTATTAGTGTATATATGTGAGTATATGTGAGAGTGAGAGATTGAAAGAGTTCCTGTATGAATAAGTATGTGTTTTTATAAGTGATTGTTTAAAAGACTAAGTATGTGTAAGTTTCCGTAGAAGTAAGTGTGGTGGTGTGTGTATAACTGTATATGCAAGTAAATGTATGTTTGATTCTTTATTAGCATGAGTGACTATGTGTGTGAGTAACTCTATGGATGAGTGGCATTGTGTAACAGGATGTATAGGTGTATGAGTACATATGATGAGTGAGTACATGTATGAGTGACTGTATTGGACTGTTGGTGAATGAGTGGATGTGTATGTTGATCTTAGAATTACTGAAGAGGTTGTTGTAACTGGTATTGGTATGTCCATTGTTTTGAAAATTTTAGTCTCTATTTTTGAATGTGTGTATCAAAGGTTATATTAGGGTGAGAGGAGGTCTGCCACTCTATCACAAGGATGATGTCATCAGTGATGTCATCAGTGATGTCATTTGAGATGTCATCAGTGATGTCATGAGTGATGTCACTGACCATGTCATGAGTGATGTAATATGTGACGTCATCAGCAGTGCATTGCGGGCGCGCGAGTTATAGTTAGCTGAACTAACTATAACGGGGGAATTTCAATGGTTTTGTACAAGTGAAAAGTCCAGCTAACTATAACACCCCTGAAACCTATGGTTTTTTCAGTGAATTTCTGAGGTTTTTTAAATGCTAATTCCTAACTATAACGTGCCTGAAACCTATGGTTTTTTCTGTTAATTTCAAAGGTTTTTTAAATGCTAATTTCTAACTATGCCTACAGAGATAGGACATGTGAAGAAAGAAGAAAAAATGCACAGAAAGAAACAAAAGAAGTGCAGAAAGAAGCAACAGAAGTCCTCAAATACGAAGATAAGTGCAGGAAGAAGGATAACGTGCAGAAAGAACAAAAAGAAGAGCAGAAAGAAGCCTTGTTGCAAAATCATCCTGTACCCTCAACTTTTTCAGACGGATACTGGTGGTAACTGAGTCTGACTAACCAGTCCTAGAGCCAGTGCTATGTTAAAAGACACTTAGAATACAGTGAAAACACCTACATACACTAGGGAACATTATGCGTTGGGGTCCCCCTGTGATTAGCCTTACCTCCTCTATAAGCCCCTAGTATATAATAGGGCATGGGGATTAAAACTACCTCTTAAAACAGGCCACAGGGCGTTTTTGCACACGTTAACTCAGGCCCCGTCCCCTCCTTTCACCATTGTGTAAACACGCCCTGTGTCCGTTTTTAGTTGGGAGATTAAGTTCATTTGAGTCCTGAGGGTCCCTAGGGTCCAACTAGCCCACTAGGTACCTCCACTAAGTGCCACAGAGCTGCATTGCAGAGAGGTGTAAAAAGTGGCACGGCCTGGACCACCTCTCTGCAATGCAGCTCAGTGGCGCTTACTGGAAGCACTTGGTGGGCTAGTTAGCCCCCAGGGGCCCTCAGTATTGAAGGGAAATTATATCCCCAATTTAAAACGTGCCATGGTGCGTGTTTGCACACGTCACCTCAGGCCCCGTCCCCTCCCTTCACCACTGTGTAAACGCGCCCTGTGGCTGTTCTAAGTTGAGGGATTAAGTCCCCTTGAATCCTAAGGGTCCCTAGGGTCACACTAGACCACTAGGTACCTCCAGTAAGCGCCACAGAGCTGCATTGCAGAGAGGTGTAAAAAGGGGCTTGGCCTCAGAACACCTGTCTGCAGCGCAGCTCCCTGGCGCATACTGGAGATGCCTGTTGGGGGCGCGTTTGCAGAGTGCTGCATGGAGGGGGCATGGCCTCCGGCACGATGCCAGTCTTTTATTTATTTTATTTTTTTAAGAAGGGGGGCTGTGTGGTTCCCCTTCTTATTCTAATTTATTGGCCCTGATGACCCCATCCCCCAGGGCCTGTCTCCTAATTATATTTTTTTGACCCCAATCCCCAGGGCCGGCCACTGTTTTTTATTATTTTTAAAAAATATATATTTATAGACACACCTAGGACATGCTGGACAAACCGTACGTACCTATCACCATGACGATTTGCGTGATATTCATTAAAAGGCGACTATGCATGCAATTAATCCACGTGGAATGTATTTACACCACTAGTGAAGCTCTGACATGTCTGATGCTCTACCGTGCCTAATCCCGGTAGACACCCTTGTCGTTTATTTATACAAACATGGGTAGCTATTGACGGGCACATTTAATACACATGCACACCAAGCCATTCAAAGGGGATTCGACAAAAATTCGACCAAAACTATGCAAGAAACCCCCCTCACAGTTAATAAAACACACATCCACTGCCGGATGTGTAATACTTTTTATTTTACTCTCTGGAAAAGGGACGAACATCACTTGCGAGTCACAGCGCGCTCCTGACAGAACCCAATGCTGTGTTACACCCACCATTGCCTGCCGAGTGCCACACACCTCTGTATTGTATTCCACTAGCTAGTGCATATGCTATGACACTCTCTAGCCCATGTGCACTGTAACACCACCCCGTGAAAATGTCATGCCACACTTGTCTTCGCACGGGTTATATTGCCCCATCTAACGTGCCTTCCTCGATGCCTATGTTATAACGCACAGTGCTATGCCATACATATTACAATTTGGGATCCATATCTTTGTCACAGTGCATATGCAACGTTACACTCCCCAGCACATATTTTATATTACAACTTTAGAGACTAGTTAGGTTACACAACACTGCCCTGTGCATATTACACTCCAAGGCGCATATCGCATAGCACGCGCTAGTGCCTGTGCTATCTCGCGCTCTCCAATGAATCTGTCATTGCGCACAATGTATTGCATATTATATTTCACGCCTGGTTCATCTTATATCACACTTTTTGGTGCATAGTTTATACCATACACTATATCTAGTTTTCATTTTCAATCGTGCTCTCAGGACTATGTTCTATATAACACTGTGTTCACCTACCCTTTTCACGGGCATTACATTTTGCGATAGGGGGTGGAGGGTCAGGGGGTGTTTTTGCCAAGTGAGCCCGGAGTCACAGTCACTAACGTCTTCTTCTTCCTGAATAAAAGTGAGATTATGCTGCATACTTGTTCATATTTTAAGTAGTTTGCACAGACAAAATGTTTTAAAAACAATAAAGTTTCTAATACCCGCCTTCTCTGAACAGTTAGCTTGCTGCCCCATCCCCCTCCTCCCTATCCTCTGTTGTGTGAATCCATGGACTAGCCTCCTCCCTCCTGCCATGCATGGTCTGATGTGCTGCCACTGCCCTCAATTTAGTATGATGTACCAGTCCACTCCTCCTGCCCTCCATTGCCCAATTCTATGCCCCATCATTGACCTCCTGCTTAAACTCTGTGCTTAGCTTGCTGCCCCTATTCTCCTTCCCCCTGCCCTCCGATGTCTTTGTGCATGCCCCTGCTCCATCCTTTTTGCCCACCATGTCCCATGGACCTGCCACTCCTATCTACTCTGAGTGTTCTGTTGAGCTGCCACTCCCCTCCCACCTGCCTAGCATTGTCAGATGACTGTAACCTGTCCCTGCCACCTCCACCCTGCCTGTCCACATGCCATGCCTCTATCCTCTTCCTCCTGTCCTACATGGTCCATTGTACTGCCACACCCTTCTGCCCTCCCTGGTCTGTTGTGCTGCAACTGCTCCTCCTGCCTGCCCCGTGTGGTCTGTTGTGAGGCCCCTTCCCCTGAACTTTCTTGTCTGTGCACAGGTCCTGACCCTCCCTTCTATCCTCCATCGTCCTTTGTGCATGCCCCTGCACCCTCCTTCTTGCCCATCATAGCCATTGTGCTGCCACTAACCCTCCCACTTGCCATGCATGGTCTTCTGTGCTGCCATGGCCCCTCCCACCTTCCCTGTGTGGTCAGTTAGCTGCCCCTGACCCCCTCCCACCTTCCCTCCATGGTCTGTGTGTATGCCATCACAGTCTCACTGTTGCTCTTCATGTTGTGTCTTGCTTCTAGTGCCCATCCTGCCTAACCTCCATGGCCATCTTGCTGCTCCTGCCCTGCCCCCTTGCCCCCAGCCCTCTGTTTACATGTGCAGACCCCTACTCCCTCCCTCCTGGCTTGTCTGTTCCATTGTAATGCCCCTGATCCGTCCCTCCTGCCCTTTATGGTCTGTTATGCTGCAGCCTTCTCTCCTGTCTGTCCATTATGGTCAGCTAGCTACCATTGCCTCTTGCCCCTCTGTTCTCTGTTGTCCATGTGCATGGTCCTGTCCCCTCCCTCTTGCTTTCTATGGATTGTTGTGCTGCACTCCCGTCCTGCATGCCCTGTGTGGTGTATTGTGCTGCTGCAAACCCTGATGCCTGCCCTGCAGGGTCAGTTTGGTGCACCTCTCCATGTCTCTCCTGTCCTCTGTTATCCAAGTCCATGTCCCTATCCCATTTCCTTCCATGATCCAATGTACCATACTTGCGAACATTTTGAACTTGGTAAGAGGGAGATTTTGAAAAAAAACTGGGGTATTGATTTTCCCCTTTGAGTTACATTGAAAAAGAGGATATTGTAGACAGGAGACAGATCAAATAAAGCCCATTTGAGCTTAAAAACATTGGACGTTTCCTGGCTGAATCGGGTCTGTTGGCATGTATGGTTGTACTACCATTGCCTCTTCCTTCTGCCCACAATGGTCTATTACATTGCCACAGCCTTGAAGGAGGGTAGATTTTGTATCACAGGGGGCCCCTGGCCCGTTCTGTCCACACCTGAAGTATGAGACCCTTGTCCTTGCCCTGCCAGCCGCATTTGTAGGCCGTATTAAATTGACCAGCGGGTCCTGTGTTGCTATATAATTATCCTGAGACATCCTTACCACTCAGCCAGCATAAAACCCCTGTATAGGCCCTTCTGTTCAATATGTAGGCCTCTTTGTTAAATTGACCATAGCTCTGCAATTTTAGTGTATAGCAGTCTGAAGGCAGGTCTGCGAGGCCTTCTGCTCCAAACTAGTATCCCCCACCCTACCCGAGTGCTCCGTGCTCGGTATCAAAGTTCAACATCCCCCTGAAGCTGTCGACATACAGTAGGCTGCATCCTGGACTGGTACTTGCTTCCTGGGCAGGTTTCCCGCTTTTAAGGAAGTGGCAACCGCAGAGCGTCAAGTTAGGAGAACTGAGGAGATTTTATACATGAATATATTGAATTCCTGTACAATACCCATTATTTTCTGCTTGCTCTATGGAACTTACGATAAGCGATTGGCCTGAGAGACTGACCTTTTCACCCAGTCCATTGTCAGCATTAAGTGGGTAAATGACGAAATGTCTGGTAAAATCTGCAGACGAAGCTTTTGGGTAGCATACGTAGGTAGATGTAGCGTGCAAAGGAGCCCACAAAATGATATAAAAAGGGAGCACCCACAGATATCGACGGACAACCTCGCCGTCTGTATGTAGGTTAACAGGCTGTGCAGGTTTTCCCCAAGAACTGGGAGCTCTTGTCTTCCTTTGCTTAAAATGTCTTGCTCTGCTTTGCTTGAAGTATCTTATTCTATTTTACCTATATGAAATGTCATGTTATGTTTAACCATTGTTCTCTTTACTTTTGCATTTAAAAGATGTTGTATTGTAATTGCAGGAATGCTTGCTCTAAGAGTAAATGGGAGTGTCCCTAGGTAACATTTTCCTTGGTGTAACTTGTTTCTCATGATGCATTTATAGATGTGTTTTCTCTCTCTCTCTGTCAGTCCATTAATTGAGATACAGAGAATATCATGACAGCTGTATGATTATCTGGATTCTGTATTTTGTACTTTATGTCTCTATTCTGCGGTTTCTTTGAAGTTGCATCTTCTCATTAAACTGCCATTGTATTCTGCCTCCAATTCCATGTCTCATATGTCTGTTTTCTTCATTTTTGGAGCAAGCGTTCCTAGGCACCCCGGCTCAAATTAAGGTGCCCCTTTTGTCCCTGACTCACTCTCCTGCTCAGTTCTGTGGTGGCTCCCGGGGCTCTGGGGACCGCCCCTAGCTTCCTTGACCCGTAATAGATCTTCCCTCCAACAGCCTCTCTTGCTAGTCCTGTATTGTTGGTTTGTTGCCCCTGCCCCCCTTTCCACTGCCCTCCATAGTCTGTTGTGCTTCCACGGCCCTTCCTGCCTGCTCAGTGTGGTTAAATTGTTGCCTTTGCACCCTCCTACCTGCCTTCAATTTTCAGAGTCCGTGCCCCTAGCCTCTGCCTCTCAACAGTATCCTAATGACTATTACAAAAGTGTGGAACGCCTGACATCATCTTGATGTAATCAAAACTGTAATACCTAGAGCATTCCTTTAGAAATTACATATATGAGAGGGTCTTATTGGCATCAAAATTATGGTTAGTGCTCTAAAAGACTAAAATAAGGACATATTTTCTGAGTTTTCAAATAGCGACAAAGCACTTTTAAATTATTTGTTATCTTTATGTTTTTTTATCTAGTTGACAACTTGGTTAAATGTTGCACTTAGGGGAGAGGATGTGGTGTTACTTCCAGAACTGCAGACTTTGCAACTGGGGAACCAGGTTGAAGTTTCTGCTTCAGCTCGACATTCTGTGATTCTGGTCAAATCACTTAGTCTCCCCACGTCTACAACCAAAATGAATTTGTTCTTGTGTGATGTAACCAATGCTCATGTAAAGCACTCCAATACCTGACAAGTCTGCACTATATAACACTGCAAAAACACAAAATAATAAGTGTTTTGCACACTTCTGTCATTGGGCTATATTTGGGCTATATCTGGGTGATTTTGGGCTACATTTGGGCTCTTTTGTCTCCGGTGGCCATCTTGGGAGATTTATTTGTTATGAAGTTTCCTAATTTCCTCATGTACTGCAGTCTCCTCAGTCGGAAATGCTTTCAGTTTTTTACTTTGATTCCATCATGAAGGTATTCAGATATGTCACACATTTGCCATGAATTCTGAATGTTAGCACTCTAGTTGCTCATTAGATCACTGTAGTAAAACTACTGTTCACCATGGAAGTCTGCTCCTGGTATTAAAAGTGCATGTTTCAGTCTGCATGTCAGAATTTTTTAATGAAATAGAAGAGGATTTGAGAAGTCACTCAAAATGTGCCCTCATTTTCTTTCTTCAGCATTAATCATAATTTCTATGGCAAAATGAACCCCCTCATTGTGTTCCTTTTTAAATTAAATGTTTTAAGTGTTACCAGTTTATTCCAATCAAGATGGCTTCAGGTGTGCCATACTTTTGTCATAATGAAGACAGTAAGTGCTCTAGTTGTTTTTAAGAACATTCTTGGACATTCTGTCATTGGGCTATACTTGGGCTACATCTGGGTGATATTTGGGCTACATTTGGGCTCTTTTGTCTCTGGTGGCCATCTTGGGAGACTTATTTGTTATGAAGTTTCCTAATTTCCTCATTTACTGCAGTCTCCTCAGTAGGAAATACTTTCAGTTTTTTACTTTGATTCCATCAAGAAGGCATTCAAATGTGTCACACATTTGCCATAAAATCAGAATGTTAGCACTCTTTTTGCTCATTAGATCACTGTAGTAAAGCTACTGCTCACCAAGGAAAACTGCTGCTGGTATTGAAAGTGCATGTTTCAGTCTGCATGCCAGGATTTGAGAAGTCACTCAAAATGTGCCCTAATTTTTCTTTCTGCAGCACTAATCATACTTTTTATGGAAAAATGAACCACCTCATTTTGTTCCTTTTTAAATTAAATGTTTTAAGAGTTACCACTTTAATCCAAGCAAGATGGCTTCAGGTGTGCCATACATTTATCATAAGTAGGACGGTTAGCGCTCTAGTAGTTCTTTGGAACACTCTGGAAAGCTGCAGTAGAACACAAAGGAATCAACTGACAGTCTCTGCCCTTGTTGGATGTACATGTTTTACTGAGAATGTCAGACTTCATTCTCACATGACTGAGAAAGATAATGTGAATTTACAGAAAATAAGCTCTCAGTTTAGCTTATAGATCACCTTCCAAACCTCTGTGGTAAAAGCATGAGAAAATATTTTTCTCTCAATCATGATATCCCAGCAGAAGGCTTTTTCACATGGTGAAATCACCTTAGAACATACCACAATTCCTAAAATGAGTATGGTACCATCAACAAATGATTTATAATGTAACTAAAGTCTTAAAATCTTCTATTAACTGCAATGCTTTTTAATGAGGTGCTATCATGTATATTGGTCCCAAGATGGCTGCCAACACTTCTTGGATGAAGTGCTGACAGCCAATCAGATCTCAGGATGAGATGTGTGGTTAGGCTCCGCCCACATATATATATTGATTTAAATGCTATTTTCTCAGGAACTACTGAACAGATTTACACCAGACCTACAAAAGGCACTTCCTTGACCTGAGGACTACCTCTCTGCCAAATTTCAAGTAACTCTGTTCAGCCGTTCGGGCTGTAGCTGTGTCTAAAGGTCCTATGGAAAAATGCATGGGAAAAACGCGTTTTGGGACCCCCCTTTTTTCTCAGCCCCCGCTTGACGAATCCCCCCGAGACTTTCAGGGTAGGAGCGGAGCGTAGCGCCCCACCTATTTTGAACATTTCGCGAGGATTCATCGACCGGCGCCAAAGTTATTCCAAATAGAATGTTGCGGATTTCCTATGGAAACAGGGTCCTAACTATAACTATCTACTGGCGACCGCCAGTAGATTATATATATATATATATATATATATATATATATATATAACTATATATATATATATATATATATATATATATATATATATATATATATAATCAGGTTTTGTCCAAGAAGTCGAGGACGCGCACAACAGCAGGTAGCTAGGACAAAGGCTCTTTATTAACGCGTGCAGCTTGCCATTAAGTTCGGATTCGTTGCAATGCCTGACGCGTTTCGGGCCAACCTCGGCCCTTGTTCACAGGCTGTGGCAGGAAACAGAGAAGGCTTCAAAGTCACCAACAACCCAGCATAGATTTGAATTGGCGCCCCTCGTTGAGCTCTCGCAGGTGAGTTCGTTTTTGTAAACTGCATGCTGGGATGTGTAGTCCAGAAGCGTCCTCGATTTCCTGTAAATTAACAAAGAATTCATTTCAGGGAAAATTCTTCGTGCAATGCCCACCAGTGGGCTCCCAAACACAATAGACAAGCTCCTTCCCTGTTGTTGCTGCAGCGGGGCGATGAACAGTTCGGTGCCCCTGCAGCTCCATTCAAAATTGTGTGGCGGCAGCGTACCTCACGGCGGGACAGCCGTAAATATGTAATCAGGTTTTGTCCAAGAAGTCGAGGACGCGCACAACAGCAGGTAGCTAGGACAAAGGCTCTTTATTAACGCGTGCAGCTTGCCATTAAGTTCGGATTCGTTGCAATGCCTGACGCGTTTCGGGCCAACCTCGGCCCTTGTTCACAGGCTGTGGCAGGAAACAGAGAAGGCTTCAAAGTCACCAACAACCCAGCATAGATTTGAATTGGCGCCCCTCGTTGAGCTCTCGCAGGTGAGTTCGTTTTTGTAAACTGCATGCTGGGATGTGTAGTCCAGAAGCGTCCTCGATTTCCTGTAAATTAACAAAGAATTCATTTCAGGGAAAATTCTTCGTGCAATGCCCACCAGTGGGCTCCCAAACACAATAGACAAGCTCCTTCCCTGTTGTTGCTGCAGCGGGGCGATGAACAGTTCGGTGCCCCTGCAGCTCCATTCAAAATTGTGTGGCGGCAGCGTACCTCACGGCGGGACAGCCGTAAATATGTAATCAGGTTTTGTCCAAGAAGTCGAGGACGCGCACAACAGCAGGTAGCTAGGACAAAGGCTCTTTATTAACGCGTGCAGCTTGCCATTAAGTTCGGATTCGTTGCAATGCCTGACGCGTTTCGGGCCAACCTCGGCCCTTGTTCACAGGCTGTGGCAGGAAACAGAGAAGGCTTCAAAGTCACCAACAACCCAGCATAGATTTGAATTGGCGCCCCTCGTTGAGCTCTCGCAGGTGAGTTCGTCTTTGTAAACTGCATGCTGGGATGTGTAGTCCAGAAGCGTCCTCGATTTCCTGTAAATTAACAAAGAATTCATTTCAGGGAAAATTCTTCGTGCAATGCCCACCAGTGGGCTCCCAAACACAATAGACAAGCTCCTTCCCTGTTGTTGCTGCAGCGGGGCGATGAACAGTTCGGTGCCCCTGCAGCTCCATTCAAAATTGTGTGGCGGCAGCGTACCTCACGGCGGGACAGCCGTAAATATGTAATCAGGTTTTGTCCAAGAAGTCGAGGACGCGCACAACAGCAGGTAGCTAGGACAAAGGCTCTTTATTAACGCGTGCAGCTTGCCATTAAGTTCGGATTCGTTGCAATGCCTGACGCGTTTCGGGCCAACCTCGGCCCTTGTTCACAGGCTGTGGCAGGAAACAGAGAAGGCTTCAAAGTCACCAACAACCCAGCATAGATTTGAATTGGCGCCCCTCGTTGAGCTCTCGCAGGTGAGTTCGTTTTTGTAAACTGCATGCTGGGATGTGTAGTCCAGAAGCGTCCTCGATTTCCTGTAAATTAACAAAGAATTCATTTCAGGGAAAATTCTTCGTGCAATGCCCACCAGTGGGCTCCCAAACACAATAGACAAGCTCCTTCCCTGTTGTTGCTGCAGCGGGGCGATGAACAGTTCGGTGCCCCTGCAGCTCCATTCAAAATTGTGTGGCGGCAGCGTACCTCACGGCGGGACAGCCGTAAATATGTAATCAGGTTTTGTCCAAGAAGTCGAGGACGAGCACAACAGCAGGTAGCTAGGACAAAGGCTCTTTATTAACGCGTGCAGCTTGCCATTAAGTTCGGATTCGTTGCAATGCCTGACGCGTTTCGGGCCAACCTCGGCCCTTGTTCACAGGCTGTGGCAGGAAACAGAGAAGGCTTCAAAGTCACCAACAACCCAGCATAGATTTGAATTGGCGCCCCTCGTTGAGCTCTCGCAGGTGAGTTCGTTTTTGTAAACTGCATGCTGGGATGTGTAGTCCAGAAGCGTCCTCGATTTCCTGTAAATTAACAAAGAATTCATTTCAGGGAAAATTCTTCGTGCAATGCCCACCAGTGGGCTCCCAAACACAATAGACAAGCTCCTTCCCTGTTGTTGCTGCAGCGGGGCGATGAACAGTTCGGTGCCCCTGCAGCTCCATTCAAAATTGTGTGGCGGCAGCGTACCTCACGGCGGGACAGCCGTAAATATGTAATCAGGTTTTGTCCAAGAAGTCGAGGACGCGCACAACAGCAGGTAGCTAGGACAAAGGCTCTTTATTAACGCGTGCAGCTTGCCATTAAGTTCGGATTCGTTGCAATGCCTGACGCGTTTCGGGCCAACCTCGGCCCTTGTTCACAGGCTGTGGCAGGAAACAGAGAAGGCTTCAAAGTCACCAACAACCCAGCATAGATTTGAATTGGCGCCCCTCGTTGAGCTCTCGCAGGTGAGTTCGTTTTTGTAAACTGCATGCTGGGATGTGTAGTCCAGAAGCGTCCTCGATTTCCTGTAAATTAACAAAGAATTCATTTCAGGGAAAATTCTTCGTGCAATGCCCACCAGTGGGCTCCCAAACACAATAGACAAGCTCCTTCCCTGTTGTTGCTGCAGCGGGGCGATGAACAGTTCGGTGCCCCTGCAGCTCCATTCAAAATTGTGTGGCGGCAGCGTACCTCACGGCGGGACAGCCGTAAATATGTAATCAGGTTTTGTCCAAGAAGTCGAGGACGCGCACAACAGCAGGTAGCTAGAGAGCTCAACGAGGGCGCCAAAAGAGAAATTTATGCTGAGGTGTTGGAGATTCTGAAGCTTTCTTTGTTTCTTTCATAGCCTGTGAACAAGGGCCGAGTTTGGCCCGAAACGCGTCAGGCATCGCAACTTATCTGGACCTACCGGCAAGCTGCACGCGTCAATAAAGAGCTGCACGCGTCAATAAAGAGCTCTTGTATCAGCTACCTGTTGTTGTGCGCGTCCTCGTTCCTTTGGACAAAACCTGCTTACATTATTACTGCTGTCCCGCCGTGAGGTACGCTGCCGCCACATATATTTTTCAAATGGAGCTGCAGGGGCACCGAACTTTTCACTACCCCACTGCAGCAACAACAGGGAAGCAGCTTGCCCGCTCTGTCTGGAAGCCCACTGGAGGGCTTTGCACGAAGAATTTCCCCTGAAATGAATTCTTCGCCACTACGAAACCAGGGACGCTTTTGAACTACACATCCCAGCATGCAGTGTTTAAAACGACTCACCTGTGAGAGCTCAACGAGGGCGCCAAAAGAGAAATTTATGCTGAGGTGTTGGAGATTCTGAAGCTTTCTTTGTTTCTTTCATAGCCTGTGAACAAGGGCCGAGTTTGGCCCGAAACGCGTCAGGCATCGCAACTTATCTGGACCTACCGGCAAGCTGCACGCGTCAATAAAGAGCTCTTGTATCAGCTACCTGTTGTTGTGCGCGTCCTCGTTCCTTTGGACAAAACCTGCTTACATTATTACGGCTGTCCCGCCGTGAGGTACGCTGCCGCCACATATATTTTTCAAATGGAGCTGCAGGGGCACCGAACTTTTCACTACCCCACTGCAGCAACAACAGGGAAGCAGCTTGCCCGCTCTGTCTGGAAGCCCACTGGAGGGCTTTGCACGAAGAATTTCCCCTGAAATGAATTCTTCGCCACTACGAAACCAGGGACGCTTTTGAACTACACATCCCAGCATGCAATGTTTAAAACGACTCACCTGTGAGAGCTCAACGAGGGCGCCAAAAGAGAAATTTATGCTGAGGTGTTGGAGATTCTGAAGCTTTCTTTGTTTCTTTCATAGCCTGTGAACAAGGGCCGAGTTTGGCCCGAAACGCGTCAGGCATCGCAACTTATCTGGACCTACCGGCAAGCTGCACGCGTCAATAAAGAGCTCTTGTATCAGCTACCTGTTGTTGTGCGCGTCCTCGTTCCTTTGGACAAAACCTGCTTACATTATTACGGCTGTCCCGCCGTGAGGTACGCTGCCGCCACATATATTTTTCAAATGGAGCTGCAGGGGCACCGAACTTTTCACTACCCCACTGCAGCAACAACAGGGAAGCAGCTTGCCCGCTCTGTCTGGAAGCCCACTGGAGGGCTTTGCACGAAGAATTTCCCCTGAAATGAATTCTTCGCCACTACGAAACCAGGGACGCTTTTGAACTACACATCCCAGCATGCAGTGTTTAAAACGACTCACCTGTGAGAGCTCAACGAGGGCGCCAAAAGAGAAATTTATGCTGAGGTGTTGGAGATTCTGAAGCTTTCTTTGTTTCTTTCATAGCCTGTGAACAAGGGCCGAGTTTGGCCCGAAACGCGTCAGGCATCGCAACTTATCTGGACCTACCGGCAAGCTGCACGCGTCAATAAAGAGCTCTTGTATCAGCTACCTGTTGTTGTGCGCGTCCTCGTTCCTTTGGACAAAACCTGCTTACATTATTACGGCTGTCCCGCCGTGAGGTACGCTGCCGCCACATATATTTTTCAAATGGAGCTGCAGGGGCACCAAACTTTTCACTACCCCACTGCAGCAACAACAGGGAAGCAGCTTGCCCGCTCTGTCTGGAAGCCCACTGGAGGGCTTTGCACGAAGAATTTCCCCTGAAATGAATTCTTCGCCACTACGAAACCAGGGACGCTTTTGAACTACACATCCCAGCATGCAGTGTTTAAAACGACTCACCTGTGAGAGCTCAACGAGGGCGCCAAAAGAGAAATTTATGCTGAGGTGTTGGAGATTCTGAAGCTTTCTTTGTTTCTTTCATAGCCTGTGAACAAGGGCCGAGTTTGGCCCGAAACGCGTCAGGCATCGCAACTTATCTGGACCTACCGGCAAGCTGCACGCGTCAATAAAGAGCTCTTGTATCAGCTACCTGTTGTTGTGCGCGTCCTCGTTCCTTTGGACAAAACCTGCTTACATTATTACGGCTGTCCCGCCGTGAGGTACGCTGCCGCCACATATATTTTTCAAATGGAGCTGCAGGGGCACCGAACTTTTCACTACCCCACTGCAGCAACAACAGGGAAGCAGCTTGCCCGCTCTGTCTGGAAGCCCACTGGAGGGCTTTGCACGAAGAATTTCCCCTGAAATGAATTCTTCGCCACTACGAAACCAGGGACGCTTTTGAACTACACATCCCAGCATGCAGTGTTTAAAACGACTCACCTGTGAGAGCTCAACGAGGGCGCCAAAAGAGAAATTTATGCTGAGGTGTTGGAGATTCTGAAGCTTTCTTTGTTTCTTTCATAGCCTGTGAACAAGGGCCGAGTTTGGCCCGAAACGCGTCAGGCATCGCAACTTATCTGGACCTACCGGCAAGCTGCACGCGTCAATAAAGAGCTCTTGTATCAGCTACCTGTTGTTGTGCGCGTCCTCGTTCCTTTGGACAAAACCTGCTTACATATATATATATATATATATATATATATATATATATATATATATATATATATATATATATATATATATATAGCACTTACTAATAAGTGTTTATTACTACCCAAAGTAGCCTTTTTTAGCATCCTTAAAATAAGAAAAGGTTGAGGAAAAACAGCAAGGTTCTACATATATGTGCCTTCTTGTTTGCAGGCAGGTCCTTGATGCAGGGTCATAACTCACTGAGCTACACTACAAGGATGTTAACTTTTGACCTGCAGGTAACACAAGGCTCTATGCAACAAAAACAGTAATCAACTAAGCTATCTACATAAAAAAACGAATCTGTGACTTAAATGTTGCATGCTGTGCTTTCCAGCAGACACATTGATCCTTTGTGCACTTTTATGGTAAGTTAAACCCTTGGTTAGAATATACACAGATCTTTCTAGCAAGTACATTAACCTCTAGAGTTATCCATTTTATTTTTACTTATGATCCCCCAAGCTCACTTACTTATGGGAAGGACCTCAGCTTTCTGGTTCTCACGATTGGTGAATGTGCACCTGCAAAAAGCTAGGAATTCATCTGGCACTATTTTCATTCTCTCTACTAGTGGGTGTTTCTGTCAAACCTGGAAACCAGAGTTGCTTTCGAAGATACATACTGTGTATAACTTTAGTGAGCAGCATATTCTCTCTCTCTATCCCTGCTACTGGATGAGAAATGCTTACACACAGACACTAGCGATATTGCTGTTGGTGGATCACCCTTTCAACATTCCATTTTATGTGGTTGAAAAGGAGTGGTGGAAGGAGTAAACACTGTGCAGATGGGATATCAGAAAGAATAAAGTATCTACTGGGCTGATCTGTCTGCACTGGTTGTAATAAAAATACACACCATGATCCCAGGTGTGTTAATTCAGCTAATAATGGATATTATATGGCTCATATACTTACTATACTAAATGCCAAATGCATTCTTGCATTTGCATTTGTGGATGAAATAAATATTAAAAAGAAAAGGAACAGGCTTTCAAGTCACAGTATAAATGGCAAGATGGTCTTTCTGAATCAAAATATGACCAATGACATGAAGTGCTGGTTAGGAGATGGATCTTATTACAAATTAAATATGTTTTCTGTGCTTGCACCACGTAACTTGTACAGACGATCATCTGGGAGCACACAATAAATTTAAAAAAATATGTTTTCCTGCTTTTGGCATTCGATCACAGTGTGCAATAAATTGCAGCCATGAGTGTGAAGAACACGAACATACCGAGCCATTGAACACATCTACTGGCTTTTGATAAAAATGCAGCCATGTACATCCATGTAGGCCCAGGTGGTTTAACACTGGCTGCAAACATCTCTTTTTAAAGAGCATTTCACATTTTTCAATGGACTAACAAGGTCGATAAAATAAGGATCAGCGAGTTTGGTAGCAAGATCCCTTTTTATTTACACATGCAAGTATTGTAAGGTAATTGCATTTATATAGCACATACTACCCGTGACGGGGCGTCAAATCGCTTTTTCGGTGAGTAGCTGCTACTCCGGAACCCATGAGGGCTTAGCTATGCATTGACGCGCAGAGAGCCACATTATGTACCCTTCCTAAGCGATCTCCTTGAGTCAACTAGTTTGTTGAAAGGACGCACTCCGCAGAAAACATGCCCACGTGAACATAGTGCTCCAAATAGCCTTCATTCTGCACCCCTCAAATATGTTTTAAAACCACACTATATCGACTATGAGTGCAATCTCTCCATTTAGTATCCGCCCCGCAGGACAACAGAATTAATTTCATTTTTTTCGTTTATCACTGCAAGGACAAGACTAGACAAATGATGCAACATATTCGGAAATCTTTGAAACCGCCTGCTTCTTGAAATGGCTGCTGCTGAAAACAAACTCGGGATGAATGCCTGTTTCAGACTCTTCTATGCTGCTGTTCCATCAGTGCTCTCACCCCACCCACCCCACTCATGAGGTTGTGAAAAGCGTCAGATTGTCCACATAGAAAGCGACAGTTACCTCTTTAAACGTGAGCACCAGGTCGTGAGCTTGGTGTGATGTGCTTTAGCATGTGGGTCCGTTGGAGCATAAACCCACTTTTAAATGAAACGCTGCTGGTCAGTGATAACTAACATTTTCAACAACAGAAAAACACAGAAAGTAGCAGCAGGCAAGGAGGCAACTCAGATGTGTGGCGACAGTGAAAGCATTAGGTTCTTTTGTTCTGTCCACGGAATATTCTATCCTGAACAGTGCGTCCCACCGCCACCCATTTAATTTTACAGCCCCCCCTCTGCCCCACTGTGAAAGATCAATGGATAAGATAACCACTCTGCGGCCCACAACCCCCCCCCCCCCACCCCCTCTGATGACTTCCAAAGCAGCTCACGCTGGGTCATAGTGACAAGAGCTCCCATGATTAATTCCCTGCAGTGCTCGTTAAAGGTGCTGCCCTGGTATCAGTTAAGGGATGAAAGGAGCGCTGCCTGGGTGGAAGTCAGGTCCCATGAGTACCGGTACTCTCTTCGTTCTAGGAAAAGTGCCGGTACTCAAGGGGACAAAATGAACAAGCATTTGCAATGCAATAGGTCTCGCATTAATTAAGTTTGAGCTATTGGCATTGCTAAATATTGCAACACCAATTGCAACAAAGGTCTATAAATTGTAGGCCAAAAAAATGTGTATTTATTTTTGTAGCAATGGTGGCATGCTGCGCTTCAGATGAATATGTTTAAAAGTAAAGTGCGCCATACTGCGATTGCTACAATAGTTAATTGTGGATGCGTTAACAATTGATGTGTGCACTGATGGCTGGTGGTGTTAGTGAAAGGATCTGAAAAGAACTGGACACTCACAATGAGGGCCTGGATGTATTACATTTTGTGAATGCCATAAACCACATGTGTGCTGGTGGGTACAAAAGGCACAAGTGGCCTATTATGAACTGGTCTGGAATTCTGGGTGGGTACTGGCATGTACTTGAGAAATATTTTCAAGAAACTAGCCATGATGGTAAATACATCTTAATACGGAGTTTAGTTCCACAGTTTTCTCATTGATAAGCACTTTAAGCAAAAAGTGTTTTTATTAACTAAATCAAGGGTACACAGTCAAAGTATTGACCGTGTAAGTGTGAAAGCCTGAGCTGGCCCCTTCGGATAGAAACTCATTACCTGATAATCACCTGGATATGTCATCAGTGGATGCGTATCACACTGAGCAACCTTGACTTCATGATTCTCTCCTAGCATAGAGCAGAGTGAGTTGACAGCATATGAAATGTGTGGTCACAGCACTAGGCGCTCACCACTGAAAGAAGAATGAACCAGTCTAAAATTACATGGATGGCTCTAGTCGATAGGCAATTGAATCAAACTCGTGTTTTCCAGACAGATTTTAGAATCAGATCGCGCAGGGTTGTTCGCTTCAATCTAAAAGGAGTAATTGGAGATATCTAAAGCTGGAAATCATGAATAAAATATCCCAGCGTCTATGGCACATCTTGCAGACATTTTTCCTGTCATTGTTGAAAACAGCTTGTTGGCAAAAGACACTTCTCCATTCATTACGTCGCAACGCTGTCACTTTAAATGCCATGTGCCAACTCTGGAAGAGATGAAAAGTTCCATTAAATGTTTTCCTCAGCAAACTTCCACGCTATTGAAGCATTTAGTGATGAGCGAAAGAGGACGCAACCTTTGTTTCAGAAAACTTTTCATGGCAATTAAAGCTAAGACATTGTTGTACTCCGTCATTAGGTATAAAGTTATTCTCATTCCAAGTGTGGTTGCACTGTGTTGCTGCAGCCTATCTGTATCGTTGTGACGTTGTGATAGAATTCTGGCATGCTATATAGTTGACGTCATGAAATGCCTGGCATTCCTTCGTCAGCTGTCGATGCGTCAGCACATGCTTTCTGCCGTCCGCTGTGGGCCTTATTATTGGTATTATAATAAATATACTACTATTAATTTATTTATGGTGTTTCACCTTGTTATTCCAACTTCCTCGCTACTACAATTTGGCGACAAGCGTTTTCTTCAATTTGGGAAGTTTTGGCCCACGTCGGACTTACAAGAATTCTACATTTGCTGAAATTCTACGAGGATTACCTTATTCTACAAGGCAAGTTACTACGTTCATTTGTGTTGCTGTACCTTGCCAGTTTACGAATTTGAGAATGCATTGTGCATCCGATGTTTGTTTATTCTAGCGTTCGAGTGAAGCTTGTTGACGGTTGAAGTTGACAGTTGAAGTCTGTCAACTAAACGGCACTTCCAGCTGTAACTGACAACGGCTGATTCCTTTGTTTGGTAACGGAGTTTCAGGACGTAATTGACGCAACGTGCGTGACTCCATCTTGAAAATCGGCAAAATTTCTGTAAGTTAACCGGAGATCGGGCATTTCTGTCAGCGATCTACACGCGAGTGGATTATTTCTGCATATCCAAGGTATTGAAGAGTAAATTAATTTATTCACAGATAGAGCTTTTGCTAATACGTTCATTTTAGAAGAAGTGAACATTTAAAAAAAAAAAAAAAAATCAAGTTTTTTTTTTGTTCTACTCTAGGAATCTAAATTTAATATTACAATTCAGTATACAATTCCAATTCTATTTTAAAGTTGCACTATATTTATCATCAGCCGTCTTCAAAAATTGCTCTTAAATTTAAACAAGAGGAAAACTTTCATGACAGTAACGACATGTCTCAAAATTCTAACATAAATGCACCAGTTGCATATTTGAGTGAACCAGGCAAACCATCTATGAAATGGAAGAACTGGCTACGTGCATTTGAGAACTATTTAGTGGCAATAGACGGTAAAAAATATGAACCAGAAAGAAAAAAAGCTATTATGTTTGGGTTACTTGGTGTTGCGGGTCAAGAAATATTTGATAGCTTACCTGAATACGAAGCGCAACCTGGTCAATTCATACCATTAGATGAATATCAAGAAGCAGTACAAAGATTAGAAAAACAATTTGGTGAGGAAACAACACGAAGCTGAGACTGTGGAGGAATACATTGCCTGTCTGAGAGTGTTAGCCACCAAATGTGAATATGATGAGATGGTAGATGTTTAAATTCGTGATCAGTTTGTTTTTCATTGTTTTGAAAAAAAAATTCAGGAAAGACTTTTAGCGTGTAGAAATCCTTCTCTACAGGAAGTAATAGATATTGCCAAAGGAATAGAACGCTCTTTAGAAAGCACAAAGGAACTTTCAGCGGATAAGAATCCAAATACAAATACAAATGTTTTTTCAATTCAGGAAAAAAAGAAAAACTTTGTAAAAAATATACAGAAAAGTAAACCTAGTAATGTCGTAGATACTAAAACATTTGTTTGTTTCAGATGCGGTTCTAAAAACCATATTGCAGATTTTCCAGGATGCCCTGCGCTGGGTAAGAAATGTACTAATTGTAGTAAAATTGGGCATTTCGCAGGAGTTTGCAGAAATTTTAAATTTAAACCACCACAAAATGTAAGAGTCAGTTATGTTGATGATTTTAATGAAGAAATGTGTTCTAACATTGTTCTAACCATTGAGGTAAATGATGGCACTATTAAAGGGCCATTAGGTGTGGCACATATTGGAGAAGTTGAGATACACATAATGGCTGACTCTGGGTCTCCTATCACCATTGTTTCGGATACTAAATATGAAGACAATTGGTCACATGTGGGGTTATTAGCTTCTGATGTGAACCCAAAAGCTTATGGCGATTACGATATTAACATGTTAGGTTACTTTCAAGATAATTTGAATGTAAAAGGAAGGTCTATTTCTACAAAAATCTATGTGGCAGAAATATTGTTGGATGGAAAGACCTAGCAAGATTAGGAATTATGCTGAAACCAGGTGCAGATGATCCAATTGTTCTTAGTGATGTTTTGGTTGCTTCTGTCCAGTATTCTTGTTTCCCTTCTTCATCTCACAACAGTTTAGATGCTGTTCTGTGCAAATATGAAACATTATTCGAAGACCGCATTGGATGTGTTAAAGGATACGAGCATTCTATCAAGTTAAAGAAAAATGCAATACCTATCAAACATAAGGTAAGAGCAGTTCCTTTATCCATCAGAAAGGATTTACAAAAATTACTTGATAGATTAGTCAAAGAGGAAGTAATTGAACCTACGGATTCCTCAGAATGGATTTCTGCAATTGTTATCATTAAAAAAAAAAATGGCGATTTACGCTTATGTGCTGACTGGAGGTCACTTAACAAAAATATTTTGGTGGATTGCCATCCCTTGCCTAAAATTCAAGAAATATTGGCATCCACGTCAGGATCTACATATTTTTCATTAATTGACCTCAAATCGGCCTATCATCAGGTGAAACTTGCTGATGACTCTAAAGATTACACCACGTTTATTACCCCATTGGGAGCTTTTAGGTTTATTAGACTCCCTTTTGGTTTAGCGTCATCTGCAAGTGTTTTTCAAAAACTTATGGAAAGTATTCTCAAAGGTGTCAAAGGAGTTGAAAAATTTCAAGATGACATTTTGATTCATGCCTCAACTGTAGAAGAGCATAACAGCATTCTTGACACAGTTCTGCACAAATTAAATGAAAGAGGTATGACTGTTTCTAAAGATAAGTGCACATTTTTTCAAAAAGAAATTGAATATTTAGGCCATTTTATCAGTGTGTAACGCCCTGAACGTCTCAGGATCGTTTAACAGACACGACAATGAGGACGCAACCACTTGTGAAGGGTTAGTTCTTTTAATGAAGGCAAATAAAATACAAAGAACAAACAAAAGTTATAGTCACTGGAATCCTCCAGGCTAAGTACGTTACCAGCCCACAGCACGGATGGTCCTAACCGTCCTCTGCATATACGCCGATCCCGGCGTATGCCAACAGAGGGCAGAAATGAAATGGCCGACAATGCCAATCGGTAGGCTGTGAGGGGCACGAAGAGTGTTGGGGAGAATCGAGGAGTCAGGGAAACACCCAGCCGGGGTCTCTACCTGAAGGGAGCAGCCGCTCAACCTCTTCCTCAGACTGCACCGGGACGCGGAGTCACCTCCTGGTGATGCGTCACCGATACCCCAATCACAAGCAAGAAGACTGAACCGAGAGCAGCCGCTCGATCGATCCTGTGGACTTCCGAGTCTGTAACGCGGCAAACACCTCCTGGTGTGCGTTACAGCTGGCAGTCCCTGTGTCTCTGGTCGGGCTGGGAGTTACGACTCCAACCAGCAAAAGCGCCACTGCGCTTGGACTCAGCCGAGTCAAAAAGCGAAGCTCAATGGTTGACCGGTAGAGCTTCCGGGTCCTTCACAGGTGACGATGGGGCAAGACACGGCCCAGGGAGTAACGACTCGACCTACCTCCGTTCTTGCCTTACTGGAGCACCACTCCGGAACACTGCTCTTCACGAAGCAGGTACGTCGGTGTAAACACAATATCCGACAGCCTTGTCCCTCCCGGTTCCTCCCTTTATAGGGCGTGTTTTCCTTGAGTTATGTAACAGCTCTCCTGTTTACATAAGGGCGTGTTTCCCTTGAGTTATGTAACAGCTCTCCTGTTTACATAAGGGCGTGTTTCCCTTGAGTTATGTAACAGCTCTCCTGTTTACATAAGGGCGTGTTTCCCTTGAGTTATGTAACAGCTCTCCTGTTTACATAAGGGCGTGTTTCCCTTGTATGACAGGAATTCTTGACAGTACATCCTCCCTCTCAGCGGCTCCCCACGGGTCCAGCGCTGGCAGGAAAACGCCGATGGAACAAGGAGACCAAGCGCGGAGCATGAACCCCTTCAGCCGGTTCCCATGAATGCTCCTCCGGGCCATAGCCTTTCCACGCAACCAGGTACCACAGCTTCCCCCTGCGCCATTTGGACGCCCGTATGCCCGACACTTCATACTCCACCTCCGACTCCACGCATACCGGCCTAGGTGTCCCAGACGGCTTGGAGGGTGCTGGTTTGAGCAATGATACATGAAAGACAGGGTGTATCCGCAATGACTGGGGCAAGCACACCTTCACGTTCACGGGACCCATACACTTGGTAATTCGATAGGGGCCCATGTACTTGGGATGGAACACACTGTTCTTTCGAAACCTCATGTTTCTTGTGGATATCCAGACGTAGTCTCCAGTGCGGTACAGTGGCCCGGGCCTTCTCTTCCTATCTGCCGCAGCCTTGTATCTTCTCTTGGCCTCTATTAGGACAGCCCTTGAGCGCGTCAACGTGTCTTTTATGTGTGCCACCCTGTCCGCTGTGGCGGGAATCCTGTCCTCTCTGAACGGATGTAGAAATGGCAAGAACCTGGGATGTTGGCCATAGTTGCTATAGAACGGAGATGACTGTGTGGAGCTGTGAGTGGCGTTGTTATAGGCTATCTCTGCAACCCATAGCAAGTCGACCCATTCTTCCCTGCCCTGGTCCACAAAACATCGCAGATACTGTTTGAGCGTTTGGTTCAGGCGCTCGGTTTGGCCGTCCGTTTGAGGGTGGTAGCTGGTGGACAGGGCGGTCTTAACATGCAGCGCAGTGCACCAAGTCTTCCAGAATTGCGCAGTAAACTGCGATCCCCGGTCCGACACGATCACCCCAGGTAATCCATGCAGTCGTACCACATTCTTTAGGAGTAGTGATGCCAATTCCCCGGCCGTAGGGACTCTCTTGCAGGGGATGAAGTGCCCCATTTTCGTCAAGTAATCCACCACCACCAGTATTGCCGTCATCCCCTGGTCTACCGGTAGGCCCACCACGAAGTCCAGTGATATGCTATCCCATGGTCTATCCGGGGTCGGAAGTGGATGTAAGAGCCCTTGGGTTCGGCCATGGTCGGCCTTCATGGTAGCACACGTAGGACACTCCTGTCCCCACCTCCTGACATCCACTCTCATGGTTGGCCACCAGAAATGCCGTCCCATGCTAGCCACCGTTTTTTCAAAGCCCAAATGACCTGCGCATGGAGAGTCATGGCACCAGATGAATGCTTGTTTCCTTAGCCTAGGCGTGGGTATCAATAGGCACCTGCCCTTCAGGGGTATCCCGTCCTTCAGCTGCCATTCTCTGTGACTGAGGAGCCACCTCCGCCATGCGAATGACCTGATCCCTCTCTTTATTCCCCTCAGGAAAGTATCCGGTTGGATAACCCCCAATACCATCCTCGGGGAAATGATGGAACGCTTGGTTGCAGGCAATGGTTCCTTAACTGCAGATTGACGGGACAGGGCGTCCGCCTTCCGGTTTTCCGTCCCCGGCCGATATGTGATGCGGAAGTTGAACCCCGCAAAGAAGATCATCCACCGCAGCTGCCTGGGAGAAAGGTGTCTAGTGGCCGTCATGAACTGTAGGTTCCGATGGTCCGTGTACACCGATACCACATGTCTTGCCCCCATCAACCAATGCCTCCATTCGGTGAAGGCGTCCTTGATTGCGAGAAGCTCCTTCTCCGCAATATGGTAGTTGCGTTCGGCGTCGTTGAGTTTGCGGGACATGTACGCAACGGGATGAAGCACCCCTGTGTCGTGGTTGCGTTGGGACAAGATAGCCCCCAGCGCCACATCCGACGCGTCCGCTTCCACCACGTAGGGGAGATCCGGATCGGGGTGAGCCAACACCGGCCCCTTACCAAAGGCGCTTTTCAGGGCCTCAAAGGCTTTGTTCGCTTCAGGGGACCAGACAAACTCCTTGGACTTCCTCAGTAGCTGTGTGATTGGGGCCACCACTCCTGAAAATCCATCTATAAACCGCCTGTAAAAGTTGGCGAAGCCAATGAAACTTTGGACGTCCTTCACGCTTTGGGGCACCGGCCATTCTTTCACCGCCTTGATCTTTCGTTCTGCCATCTCCTGTCCCTCTGGACTCAGCATCACTCCGAGGAATTCCACGGATGTGACGTGGAAGTCACACTTGCTGAGTTTACAAAACAGCATGTTTTCCCTCAGCTTTTGGAGCACAGCTTTGACGTGGTGTACGTGCTCCTCCACACTGGACGAATAGATGAGGATGTCGTCGATATATACGACCACGTAGATATCCAACTCCTCTCTGAATACCTCATTCAAAAAGTACTGAAAGGCTGCCGGGGCGTTGCACAGACCGAACGGCATGACGAGGTACTCAAAAAGGCCGAACCTGGTCTTAAAGGCGGTCTTCCACTCGTCTCCGTCCCTCATGCGCACCAGATGGTATGCCCCTTTCAAATCCAACTTGGTGTAGATACGAGCTTTCTTGACCTGTTCCAGAAGTACACTGATGAGAGGCAAGGGGTACCGATTTTTTATGGTTATCGCATTCAATGCCCTAAAGTCCACACAGGCTCTCAGCTCCCCATTAGCCTTCGGGATGAAGAAGAGTGGCGAGGCGGCCGGAGACTTGGACGGGCGGATGAATCCTAGCTTGAGGAGTTTATCCAGGTACCCCCGGAGATGCACGTTTTCAGGCTCCGTCAGGGCATACAGCCTGCCGCTGGGAACGCTGGCCCCTGGCACCAGGTCGATCTGGCAGTCAAACTGTCTATGTGGTGGTAGCACTTCCGCCTTCACCTCATCAAATACATCCTCAAAACTGTGATAAGCCTGGGGGAGAGCCACATCTTTTTCTGCCGCTGTAGCCACCGTCTGACTCCCGCTCTCATCTGCGTCAAGGGATTCCGTTCTTATTCCACAATGCAGGATGCAATACGGTGACGTCATTTCGATGCGATGTGTTGGCCAATCCACAAAGGGGTTGTGTTTCTGTAGCCACGGCAATCCCAATATGACGCCATATTGGGGCGCTCGGATGATGTTAAAATCGATTTGTTCCAAATGGTTCCTCCCATATCTCATCGGAAGGACCCCCGTGTGCTGTCCGATGGGCCCCGTCACCAATCGCCTTCCGTCTACCGCATAGACGTCTTCGGGTACTGCTTTGGGAAGAAGCACTAGCCCTAGCCTGCATGCCTCGTTGTGGTCCATAAACATGCCAGTGGCCCCTGAATCCACCATGGCCACAACGGGTATCCACTGGTCATGCACTCCCACGTGCACCGTGATAAACAGGTGTCGTTGTCCCTTAGTGACCGAGTTGGAAAGTGAAGGGATGGATGAGTGACTCCGAGATGCCCCTTCTCTGGTCTTGGAGTCCTCTAGTTTTCCGCCGGTATGTCCACCACGGCTGTTACCGACCGGTTGGCCCGATAACGTGACGTCTTCGGTTTGGCAGGGCATTCACGTACGTAGTGGCCTTTTTTGCCACAATATAGGCACAATCCTTGTTTACGGCGTGACTCTTTCTCCGTGGCTGTGAGGCTCGCTCGTATTGCGCTGATGTCCATGGGTTCTCCCTTGGATGCGGTGGAAGTTTCAGGACTTCCCACCGTCACATAGGATGGAAGGGATTTTCCTTTTCTCCCATGATCCCCCTTTCTTTCACTTAGCCTATGTTCCAGCCGTAATACCAGGTTGATAAGGCCCTCACATGTCTTGGGTTGAGGGTCAATATGAGCCACGGCGTCCTTGAGCTCATCGCACAGCCCGTGATGGAAGAGCGCCGTCTGTTTAGCAACAGGCCACTTGGTTTCCGCAACCAGCCGTCGCAACGCGTTGAGATACTGCACCAGGTCGTTGGATCCCTGTCTCAACTCAAGCATTTCACGGTCCGCCGTGTACGAGTCAGCCCTTCTGTCGAATACCTTCAGGAATTCCTCGCGAAAAGCACCCCAATCACATAAGAGGGGGTCGTCCCTGCTCACCAGAGGTACGGCCCATTGTGCCGCGTTTCCAGCCAAATAGGATATAAGGAAAGCCACACCAGCCTGACTCGTGGGGAACGCCTTTGGTTTGCACGATAAATGTAGCGCCACTTGTGTGAGGAATACCTGCACTGTGTTAGGATCCCCACTGTACCTCTCTGGTGTTGCCAAGGGGATGGCTACCGGCATTTCCACTACTACCGCAGGGGTCTGGTTCGTGAGGGAGGTGCTGGGCGTGAGCGGGTCCAATTGGATAGCATCCAGTCTGGCTTTTACATCGGCTGTTTCTTGCCTAGAGGCAGCCACTTCAACTTGCATGGCCGCTAAAGCAGCCAGCACATCATCAAGTGTTGCCATGTCTGTTATCGACCGGGAGACAGTTAGTGTTATTAAGGTCGGATATTTTGTAACGCCCTGAACGTCTCAGGATCGTTTAACAGACACGACAATGAGGACGCAACCACTTGTGAAGGGTTAGTTCTTTTAATGAAGGCAAATAAAATACAAAGAACAAACAAAAGTTATAGTCACTGGAATCCTCCAGGCTAAGTACGTTACCAGCCCACAGCACGGATGGTCCTAACCGTCCTCTGCATATACGCCGATCCCGGCGTATGCCAACAGAGGGCAGAAATGAAATGGCCGACAATGCCAATCGGTAGGCTGTGAGGGGCACGAAGAGTGTTGGGGAGAATCGAGGAGTCAGGGAAACACCCAGCCGGGGTCTCTACCTGAAGGGAGCAGCCGCTCAACCTCTTCCTCAGACTGCACCGGGACGCGGAGTCACCTCCTGGTGATGTGTCACCGATACCCCAATCACAAGCAAGAAGACTGAACCGAGAGCAGCCGCTCGATCGATCCTGTGGACTTCCGAGTCTGTAACGCGGCAAACACCTCCTGGTGTGCGTTACAGCTGGCAGTCCCTGTGTCTCTGGTCGGGCTGGGAGTTACGACTCCAACCAGCAAAAGCGCCACTGCGCTTGGACTCAGCCGAGTCAAAAAGCGAAGCTCAATGGTTGACCGGTAGAGCTTCCGGGTCCTTCACAGGTGACGATGGGGCAAGACACGGCCCAGGGAGTAACGACTCGACCTACCTCCGTTCTTGCCTTACTGGAGCACCACTCCGGAACACTGCTCTTCACGAAGCAGGTACGTCGGTGTAAACACAATATCCGACAGCCTTGTCCCTCCCGGTTCCTCCCTTTATAGGGCGTGTTTTCCTTGAGTTATGTAACAGCTCTCCTGTTTACATAAGGGCGTGTTTCCCTTGAGTTATGTAACAGCTCTCCTGTTTACATAAGGGCGTGTTTCCCTTGAGTTATGTAACAGCTCTCCTGTTTACATAAGGGCGTGTTTCCCTTGTATGACAGGAATTCTTGACACAGTGGTAATGGTTTTAGACCAAAATTGAATCTTGTGAAGGCTATTTCTGAGGCACCTAGACCTGAAGATAAAGACGCTCTACGGTACTTTTTGGGCCTCAGTGAATATTACTCACGGTTCATAGAAAGCTATGCAGAGAAAGTAGAACCGTTACGATACCTTCTTCGCAAGGGAGAAAAGTTTGTGTGGTCAAGTATTCAGGATTCAGCTTTTTCAGCGATTAAACTTGCTATTGTTAATGCACCTACTCTCCATCCTTATGATTCAGAAGGTAAAAATATAGTAACTGTTGATGCCAGTTCGGTAGGTATTGGTGCTATTTTTACTCAAAAGGTTAAGAATGCCGTTCATACAGTGGCTTTCATTTCCAGGCGCCTGCTTGATTCCGAGCTGCATTACAGCACCATTGAAAGAGAAACACTGGCCTGTGTTTGGGCAGTAGAAAAACTTAAAATGTACCTTTGGGGTAGAGAGTTTGAATTGGTCACTGACCACAAACCTTTAACTTACATGTTTGACGGTTATGGTAGAGGTAACGGTAAGGCCTCGGCCAGACTAGTTAGGCTTATTGCAAGGTTACAAGAGTACAATTTTACCATTAAACACATTCCAGGCAAGGATAATATCCGCGCAGACTTTTTGTCCAGGTTACCTATAGAGTCTTCAGAGCCACACATGGAAGAAGACACTGAATGTGTAGTTGCTTCTGTAGATATTATCTTGAACTCAGAACAGTCTTGCAGTGAGACTGAATGGTTGGAGCTCAGCAGTAGAGATTATATATTGAACAAAGTAAAAGAATTTGTTAAAGGGAATTGGCCACCATTAAGAAATTTATCTTCAGAGTTTAAAACATATTGTCAGGTGGAAAATGAACTAAGTATAGTAAATAATTTACTCTTCCGTGGTGATCTTTTGATTCCTCCTACTAAATTGAGGAAAAGGTTAATGGATATCGCGCATAGAAGCCATCCTGGCTCAACACTTACCAAGAAAATGTTGAAAATGCATTATTGGTGGCCAGGAATGGATGCTGATGTAGATTTATTGGTTGACAGTTGTGTAGTCTGCTAGAAATCCGATAAGCACTGGAAACCAAGAGTCAATGAGATGCAAATAGTCTCCATTCCTAACACATCTTGGAGCAAAATAGCAATTGATTTTGCAGGTCCATTTAATGTTTTAGAACCTGACTGTAGATTCATGATAGTAATTTCTGATTACTACAGCAAATGGATTTATTTTGATTTTGTAACAGTCATTGACACCATTGCAGTAATCACATTTCTTGAAAAATGTTTTGCTGTTGAAGGACTACCTTGTATTTTAGTGTCTGACAATGGCAAGCAATTTATCTCAGAAAAGATGTTGTCATTTTTGCAGCACTATAGTATTAAACAGGAAAAGACTCCTTTTTATTCTCCTAAATCCAATGGACAAGTCGAGAGAATCAATAGGTTTCTGAAGGAAGGCATACAACTGACCATTGCCTCCAAGTTTCCAGTGAAAGAATTCATTCAGGAGAAAGTGAATGCGTACAATAACACTACTAATACTGTTACTGGTTTTTCACCCTTTTTCCTTATGAGAGGCAGGAAGGGTAAGACATTGCTGACACCTATGTTTGTTGAACGAAGGAAAAAGCCATCAAGCATTGAGGAAATCAACGATGGTCTTATAAAAGTCAAAGAAAGAATCCAAGAGCATCAAATCAAATCGAAAGCCTACCATGATAAAATCCATAGAGCCATCAACAAAAGCTTTGCTAAAGGAGATTGGGTCATCGTGCAAAAACCTTCAAAGGTTCAAAAGGGGGAATCCAAGTTCACAGCTCCCTCTGAAGTTATTGATGTTACTCATAGTTCGGTTCTCTTGGACAAGCTAGGATGGAGAAGCAAGAGTGATGTGGTTAAACTTAAACCAGGTCAAAGAGAACTTATTGAAGAGTCTTTCAAGAAGAACTCAGAGTCAGAGAATGATTATTTATGGTTGCCTTCAGAGACATTCAGTTGTTATCACAATGAGTCAACAGATGCTACGTGTGTTTCTAATCCTTCAGAGACAAATGTGCTTGATAGCAGTAGTTCTTCTTTACCTGTTCACCTTTCAGCTGAAAGACATCAGGAATCAGAGTGCAGTGTAGATAGGCAAAGTCCACAGTTTACAGGTGAAACCACATCAGAAACCAATGTGCCATGTGATGTTTCATCTTTTAATCGTAATGTGTTTGAAGGTACGTGCACCACCTCTGGCAGAATGTCATGCATTCCCAACAAGTATAAGGACTATGTTTTGTTTTAACTTACTCTTTTATTGGAAAAGGGAGATGTTGTACTCCGTCATTAGGTATAAAGTTATTCTCATTCCAAGTGTGGTTGCACTGTGTTGCTGCAGCCTATCTGTATCGTTGTGACGTTGTGATAGAATTCTGGCATGCTATATAGTTGACGTCATGAAATGCCTGGCATCCCTTTGTCAGCTGTCGATGCGTCAGCACATGCTTCCTGCCGTCCGCTGTGGGCCTTATTATTGGTATTATAATAAATATACTACTATTAATTTATTTATGGTGTTTCACCTTGTTATTCCAACTTCCTCGCTACTACAGACATAGCTTACAAGTAAAGAAAACAAATGTTTAGCTGCTGCAGAAACGTTTTCTTTCAAACGATAACTTTAACTGTCAAGCCTTTCTCGCTGAGCACGGTGGCTGGCAAAGCCAAACAGTGGCTGAATCATTCCTGGCTGACTTGAAATTCATTCAATGGAGTTGAAAGGTTGTGGAAGTGTCGAACGTTATGGAAAGTGAGGGAAAGCTGTTTAGGAGCTATGACGTTTCAGTTCTTCAAGGATCTACTATGGAATATCGAAAGTAACAACATCCCGGTAAACGAATATTGAATACAGGATATAACAAGAGGCACTGAAGCTGACGAGGAGGGAGTGGGAGGGGGGAATGGGGGCGGGCACAGTGGTGCGGGCCCCAGTTGTAAAAGGCAGGGAGAGGGTGAGATTGAGAAAGGGAAAGATAGGGATCAAAGGAAACAAGGACGACACCTAGCTAGACAATAACAAGCAAGAAGGGGGTGGCAAATGGTGTGCACTTTGATGTCCTCAGTGGCCACGCGGCTCACTGAGGACATCAAAGCGGCCGTGAAAGTGATCAGGCAGTGCTTTTCAGGCTGCCAAATGGTGCGCGCGCCCGGCGCACATGCACTGTATTTGGAGGCCTGAAAAGCCACTGTTTGCACTTCCAAAACTCGCTTACTATAAGTCTCGCCAGAGCAGCGCTAAAGCGCTGTCTCAGACGAGACCTAAAAAGTGCCGGTACTCAGTACCGGTGAGTACCGGCCCATTTAATGCACTGATAATAGCCATTAAATCAACAATACCAGAAATAACGAAAACAATACGTCGAGGTAAAGGCCCTAGATGACGTAGGCTGCAAAGCCTTCATCACACTCAAGAGGTTCCGATCCCCGCTCTTGCTGAATACATTTCTTTATGTCCGAGAATTAATAAGAAGCTGCCCGCTGTCCCAGAGCACCGGTTTGTCGCTCAGAACTCCATGAACCCTCCCTTCCAAATTAAAGCACCTCTCCACGGACAGCGATTTCTTTTTCTGCGAAGGCTTTTTGTACAGCACTCACCTTTGGCAGGTCCTTCGTGGCGCTTCCAGGTTGGATGGGAAGGGAGGGGGTGTAGTGGCATGCGTAAAACAGCACCTGTAGGCTGCAGGTACACAAGTCCGCCTCCCACCTACATCGGTGGAAGGCTTCTAGGCACTACTGGGTGAACAGAGGTGGGGTTACGTGGCATGGAGCCGGGTGTGCGGGGCTGTAGTGAGATGCATGGGGCATAACTCTAGCGCCCGTGGCGCGGGGGACGGGGCAACCAGTCAGGGGCCCCGATCCAACCCAGGACTACGAAGATCCATTAGATAAGGGGAAATTAGGGGCCACACTGGCGGCTGGCCGCTCCTCACATTCTGCAAGAGGCCCCGTCACTTTGTGTGACGCCACAGTTGGGCGGAAGACCTTAGCGAGGTAACCCGTGCTCTTCCCCACAGCGCTTTGAGTACTAAACATAGCGCTAGCCACAGTGAGGGGGTTTTCTCTGGTCCCTAGTCAGTGCTAGGCTGCCGGGGAGAAATAAAGAGGTCAGGCCGAGGCAGTTCGAAGCAGACCGGTGGTCCGGCCCTGGTCTTTCGAGGCCACCCGTGGTCTAGGCTTGGAGTCTGTGTAAATGGCCATGACGTAGGCCAGACCAGGTGTAGTGACGTGGACCCCAGGGTCCCGGCTCTGATGGTAGATATGTTTGCAATGAGGACTGTCTCGTTACATGCTACGGGTGAGGTAAAATGGTTCCCGCCATGCCTGCTCGCTGGGAATTATTTTTCTTTGCACTTGTATAGTGCCCACATTTGACCCCAAGGCATCAGGGCGCTTTACCATATTACGTCACACCGTTTTTGTTTTATTTGAGCATGGAGAGTTTTAGTGATTTGACGAAGATCACAGGATGTTGAGCCGAGGCCGGACCGAATCTGGAGCCCCGACCCTAAAGTGGGAATTTCTGGCCCTTAGTCCACCTCCCCCCGATCCGACCACCCCCCCCCATAAGATCCAGTGAAGTGACAAAGTGTAGCCTAAAGTGATGGACTCTTTGAATGCTCCGGTAGTGCTTAATTTGTAAAATAAAATAATAATAATAAATAAGTGCCAGGGCCCTGGTCTGGAGGCCACCCTAGCTTGTACCACCCAATGCCCCTGCCAGGGATGTCAATGGAAGTACCAACACAACTACTAACCATCGCACTGCTACAAGTGCGACAACTCAGTCTATTCCAGGGCCCCAAAGCTATAGGAATGGCTTGGGTGGCAGGTCATTGTTTTATTTAGAAATGAGCACAGCAACAGTTGTTTATTAATTCAATATACATAAGAAAAATGACAAACAGCACCACCATGTGGCGGACTGCCATAAGTGCTGCAGCCAAGCACTGGAAACCACCTGCTCAAATTAACCACTGGCTCTGGGGTGTCCACTCATGGGAGAAGGCCCTGGTAGAAATACTTCACTTACCATTTGTCTGCTCTGAAGGGTCGAGGCAGCGTCTCAAGGTCAGTCATTGGTCACGGCTGCAGGTCCAGCTGAAAAAAAGGGAGCCGGTCAATTTACCGCCAATATCCATCCTCATCAATAAATCAAAACTTTACCACGTGGGCTTCATTCAAGTGACAGTTACAAATGGGATTTCTGGTTGGCTGAGGCTTGCACCCAGGTCAGGCAGGAACCACCACTCTAGTCAGAGTAAGCTAGGTACACACTACAAGATACCCTGCGCTCACCCTCTCGTAGCTACGCACAGAGCAGTCAGGCTTATCTAAAGATTTGTCTACAATTGGCCTCACTGGGAGCCAAACACCCCATTGTAGCGCTCGACTCACACAGGGTAGCGAGGTGGAGCAGTCCAAGGCCTACTCAAGGGAGGTGGTGTGCACTAGGAATCACCAATCTTTGGCACACAATGATTACACCCAATAACGGATTGTCCAGTCAGTACTTTTTCTTTAGAAAAAGGAGAAGTACATGTATTACACACAAACTACTAAATACTACACTATAATTTACAAATATGTACATTGGCAGATGGAACAAACCATAGATAATATTGGGTAATCGTTGGTGCCCCCCTAGATGGGTCACCCACACATCTCAAGTGAGTTCAATAATTTGTTTGTAATAAACACATTACTTTTACAGAAATCATTGTCACTATTGTGATAACTAATCACACAATTGCAATCGTTATGGTAACCCATAAAGCATTTATCCAGAACAACCCTTGTGTTTTCTTTCATGGGTATGATATACAAATTCAAAAGTAAAAACAGCTTCTAGAGAGCATCACATTGAACAAGCCTTGCATTGCAACCACATAATCAGCCCCTAGAGGGCATAACAACATCAAGATCACATTTGAGCATTTGTCAGCCTTCCAGGTCTGATTAAATGTTACCATACACATGGCCCCTACAGATCGAAACTCTTTCAGCCTTAGACCAATAGCTCCAGCCATGGGGGAGCTTGAAAAGACATTGAAATCCAGGGGAGCTGATCATTTTGGAGACTACCCCTACCCCTCCCCCCATTTAGGATGAGGAATCTGAAAGTAACTTTAAATGAAAGGCTGCATTGTGCCGACTTGTTTGGTGGTGGAGGTGGTCATGGTCCCGTTGTCCTGGGATCACCAAAAGCAGAGATATGGGCCAAAAAAAGTGTTCAAACAGCAAGGCCCAGCACGTCATTATGGGGTGATTTTCTAACAAAGCAGTGAATATGGTGGCAACGGCTCTCCCACTGCACAGGAGAGAGCCGTAAAGTTTAGTTCCTTTGTTTTCCTTTTTTTTTTTTAGGTCTCGCCTACGCAGCAGGCAAGCGTTGCTTTGGAGTGACCTCTTGGAATCACTCTGGACTTTTTGGGAAACTCGTGCATGTTCTGCACTGTTTCCAATGAGCTCTCGTGCATGTATGGCGTTTGCATTTCGGGGGCGAGCAGCGGCGCCATCTGTTTGCAATTATCGCGCTCGCACTCTGGAAACAAATGGTGCCGCTGCTCGCTCACGCAAGGTAAATACTATACATGGACTGAGTCTCAAAGCCGCGCTCCCGTTCCACCACCTTCCCCCGAGCTGTCTTTTGTTTCCGCCTCAGTTTTCTCTTTTGCCCCGTCATAATCACTCTCCCCGCTTCACCTTCTGCCCACTTCTCCCCCTGATCTCTCTGCGTCTGGCTTTCCCTTTTCTCTCCCCCCTCCCTCGGGGGAGCTCAGTATGACCTGTTGCGTCCCTTTCCTGCCACAATGACTCTTCCACTTGTTGTGGTTAATGAAGATGTGTAGTGAGCCTGGCCGATGACACTTAAAGAGGGTTTGCTCCCCTCCCCTCTCCTGTCCCTCCTGTAGGGAAGACCTACCTAGTGCCGGCTGACCGTCTTCACCAAAATGTGGGATATTCGGCAAATCACTTTGTTTCACAGCCTCAGTTTCGTGCCTTACGGGATTGAGATCCCTCGGTGTATTATGTTTAATTTATTCATTCAGCACAGATCCTCTATAGTTTAAGGTATTGGTACCAGCTGCCAAAGCGCTTTAAACTGAAGAGCTGTAGAAACATTAGTGGATTGGCCAATAAAAATATAAAGCATTCAGTAATAGACGTTGACATCAACGACGGAAACGCTTTCAGTCAGTCTATGGGATATTCAGGCAGTTTATCCGCAAAGCCGCTGACCTCTGAAGCACGTCCCCAAACAAGGTGGTAGGTTAGGCAGATTTAGAAACTACACGAACGCTCAAGGGTTTGCCTGCATGAAAGACGCTTTTGGGAACAACAGACACTAATCACCTAGTTGTATTTCCTCCAAGTTCAAAATGTCTGCGCCGACTAGATATTAACCGCTGCCTTCCTGTAACTGGCGGAATATTTCAATTTCCAAAAGGCTAAGCATCTCCATAGGAAGACCGTCTCATGTGGGAAACGGAAACTGGCTCTGTTGGGATAATGTAGGTCACTGGTTGGAACAGTAAATTTGGCAAGGAAAAATAAACAAGCATTGGTAAAGCCAATAGATCTCGCCTTTGGGGCCTGCTGCATAACTAAATACTTATAAGGTCCCAAAGGCGAGACCTATTGGCTATGCCAATGCTTGTTTTTTTTTAAAGCAGCCTTGCACTGTGCTTCGTTTAGGATTGGGGTTTATGAGAGTAGTCAGCAGATTAGACAACGTATTACATTTGATCTCTGTCTTCAGTTGTCATGCGCATTGTGAGACGCAAATGCACTGCATGGCTGGGGTGCAGGTAACGGTGAAAGGAACGAGAGAGACAAGGGCGGAACACAGGGTGGAGCAATTGTATATGAGAGCAGTCAGCAGATGAGACAGTGTCTAACATTTGATCTCAGTGTTTGAATGCAGAACAAATGTGACAAGATAAGAATAAGATTTACAGTCCTGTTTACAGCAGAGTTTGGTAAAGAACGAGCACTTGTCTCAAGTAACCATATTAAACAAAAAAAGTAGTTCTGCTAACAGATGCTAGAATGGCAGCTATGGATGGATAGTAGTAATTGGTCCATGCTCTGAGGGAGGGCTAAAAACAAGAAGAGGCATAACGCATGCATGCCATGGACAAGTGGGGAGAAAGAATATCAGAGCGACGCTGGAGCCAGAAAATGGGAAGCCTATGGGCGGGCTTAGGCCTAAAAAGTAGATACAACATGTCTATTCAAGACTGCGCAAGCGCCGTCTATGAGACCTAAAAACAGCAGCTGCAGTCTGAGAACACATCTTAAGAGGAGTCTTAATAAAGAAAACACAGGGATTCCGAGTGGCACCTTTTGCTAGCTACATAATTATTAGGCTGAGCTGCGAATCATTTGATAGACAGAAGGATGCAGTGTATGAAAAAAACAACATACTTTTTTTTAAACATTATTTAATCAGTACAAACAACGATTCACATTTTTTTCTGAAAATGTTGTGCTTCATTCCCTCAAGTTCCACCTCAGACACTGATCTCAAAGCAGCTGTGATCACAAGAGGGTGACTCAGTCATCCAACAGAGACAGAAAGCTCTCCTCGTACATCACAGTCAGACGATGGGAACTGCCTCCTTTCTCCAACACCTCAGGAATATTCTTCTCCTAACATTACTTCTCCCTATGCAGTCCAGAGAAGTGTATATTTACTCAAATGGCACCGGTTTAGAAACACCACCCTTGCACATGGACACAAGACTACCCCAAAGTCATAGGGCCATGGAAGGGGATGGGAAGGGCTCCAAGTTACAAAGACCCTGTACAGGATGAAACACATCTATTTAAAGGCTTTACAGACATCCTGTACAGAATCAAACATATCCATTCATAGGCTACAGAGATCCAGGACAGAGTCAAAAACATCCATTCACATGTGCTACAGAGACCCTGTAAAGAACTAGACACATCCATTCATAGGCAACAGAGACCCTGTAAAGAACTAGACACATCCATTAACAGGTAATACAGAGACCCTGTAAAGAACTAGACACATCCATTCATAGGCTTCAGAGACCCTGTAAATAACTAGACACATCCATTAACAGGTAATACAGAGACCCTGTAAAGAACTAGACACAGCCATTCACAGGTGCTACAGAGACCCTGTAAAGAACTAGACACATCCATTCATAGGCTTCAGAGACCCTGTAAAGAACTAGACACATCCATTAACAGGTAATAGAGAGACTATGTAAAGAACTAGACACATCAATTCACGGGTGCTACAGAGACCCCGTAAAGAACTAGACACATCCATTCATAGGCTTCAGAGACCCTGTAAATAACTAGACACATCCATTAACAGGTAATACAGAGACCCTGTAAAGAACTAGACACAGCCATTCACAGGTGCTACAGAGACCCTGTAAAGAACTAGACACATCCATTCATAGGCTTCAGAGACCCTGTAAAGAACTAGACACATCCATTAACAGGTAATAGAGAGACTATGTAAAGAACTAGACACATCCATTCACAGGTGCTACATAGACCCTGTAAAGAACTAGACCCATCCATTCACAGGTGCTACAGAGACCCTGTAAAGAACTAGACACATCCATTCACAGGTGCTACAGAGACCCTGTAAAGAACTAGACACATCCATTCATAGGCAACAGAGACCCTGTAAAGAACTAGACACATCCATTAACAGGTAATACAGAGACCCTGTAAAGAACGAGACACATCCATTCATAGGCTTCAGAGACCCTGTAAAGAACTAGACACATCCATTAACAGGTAATAGAGAGACTATGTAAAGAACTAGACACATCAATTCACGGGTGCTACAGAGACCCCGTAAAGAACTAGACACATCCATTCATAGGCTACAGAAACCCTGTAAAGAACTAGACACATCCATTCACAGGTGCTACATAGACCCTGTAAAGAACTAGACCCATCCATTCACAGGTGCTACAGAGACCCTGTAAAGAACTAGACACATCCATTCACAGGTGCTACAGAGACCCCGTAAAGAACTAGACACATCCATTCATAGGCTACAGAAACCCTGTAAAGAACTAGACACATCCATTCACAGGTGCTACATAGACCCTGTAAAGAACTAGACCCATCCATTCACAGGTGCTACAGAGACCCTGTAAAGAACTAGACACATCCATTCACAGGTGCTACAGAGACCCTGTAAAGAACTAGACACATCCATTCATAGGCTCCAGAGACCCTGTAAAGAACTAGACACATCAATTCACAGGTGCTACAGAGACCCTGTAAAGAACTAGACACACCCATTCATAGGCTAAAGGGACCTTGTAAAGAACTAGACACATCCATTAATAGGCTCCAGAGACCCTGTAAAGAACTAGACACGTCCATTCACAGGTGCTACAGAGACCCTGTAAAGAACTAGACACATCCACTCACAGGTGCCACAGAGACCCCATAAAGAACTAGACACATCCATTCATAGGCTCCAGAGACCCTGTAAAGAACTAGACACGTCCATTCACAGGTGCTACAGAAACCCTGTAAAGAACTATACGCATCCATTCATAGGCTACAGAGACCCTGTAAAGAACTAGACACATCCATTAACAGGTAATACAGAGACCCTGTGAAGAACTAGACACATCAATTCACAGGTGCTACAGAGACCCTGTGAAGAACTAGACACATCCATTCACAGGTGCTACAGAGACCCTGTAAAGAACTAGACACATTCATTCACAGGTGCTACAGAGACCCTCTACAGAACTAGACACATCCATTCACAGGTGCTACAGGGACCCTGTGAAGAACTAGAAACATCCATTCACCGATGCTACAGAGACCCTGTAAAGAAATAGACACACCCATTCACAGGTGCTACAGAGAAAGGTACAGGATGAAACATCTATTTAAAGGCTTTTCAGACATCCTGTACAGAATCAAACATATCCATTCATAGGCTACAGAGATCCAGTACAGAATCAAAAACATCCATTCACAGGTGCTACAGAGACCTTGTGAAGAACTAGACGCATCCATTCACAGGTGCTACAGGGACCCTGTGAAGAACTAGACATCCATTCACCGGTGCTACAGAGACCCTGTGAAGAACTAGACATCTATTCACAGGTGCTACAGAGACCCTGTGAAGAACTAGACACATCTATTCACAGGTGCTACAGGGACCCTGTGAAGAACTAGCAACATCCATTCACAGGTGCTACAGAGACCCTGTAAAGAACTAGAAACATCCATTCACAGGTGCTACAGAGACCCTGTAAAGAACTAGAAACATCCATTCACCGATGCTACAGAGACCCTGTAAAGAACTAGACACATCCATTCACAGGTGCTACAGAGACCCTGTAAAGAACTAGACACATCCATTCACAGGTGCTACAGAGACCCTGTAAATAACTACACATCCATTCACAGGTGCTACAGAGACCCTGTAAAGAACTAGAAACATCCATTCACCGATGCTACAGAGAGCCTGTAAAGAACTAGACACATCCATTCACAGGTGCTACAGAGACCCTGTAAACTAGACACATCCATTCACAGGTGCTACAGAGACCCTGTAAAGAACTAGACATCCATTCACAGGTGCTACAGAGACCCTGTGAAGAACTAGACATCCATTCACAGGTGCTACAGAGACCCTGTGAAGAACTAGACATCCATTCACAGGTGCTACAGGGACCCTGTGAAGAACTAGACACATCCATTCACAGGTGCTACAGAGACCCTGTAAAGAACTCGACACACCCATTCATAGGCTACAGAGACCCTGTAAAGAAATAGACACACCCATTCACAGGTGCTACAGAGAAAGGTACAGGATGAAACATCTATTTAAGGCTTTTCAGACATCCTGTACAGAATCAAACATATCCATTCATAGGCTACAGAGATCCAGTACAGAATCAAAAACATCCATTCACAGGTGCTACAGAGACCTTGTGAAGAACTAGACGCATCCATTCACAGGTGCTACAGGGACCCTGTGAAGAACTAGACATCCATTCACCGGTGCTACAGAGACCCTGTGAAGAACTAGACATCTATTCACAGGTGCTACAGAGACCCTGTGAAGAACTAGACACATCCATTCACAGGTGCTACAGGGACCCTGTGAAGAACTAGCAACATCCATTCACAGGTGCTACAGGGACCCTGTGAAGAACTAGAAACATCCATTCACAGGTGCTACAGAGACCCTGTAAAGAACTAGAAACATCCATTCACCGATGCTACAGAGACCCTGTAAAGAACTAGACACATCCATTCACAGGTGCTACAGAGACCCTGTAAAGAACTAGACACATCCATTCACAGGTGCTACAGAGACCCTGTAAATAACTAGACACATCCATTCACAGGTGCTACAGAGACCCTGTAAAGAACTAGAAACATCCATTCACCGATGCTACAGAGAGCCTGTAAAGAACTAGACACATCCATTCACAGGTGCTACAGAGACCCTGTAAACTAGACACATCCATTCACAGGTGCTACAGAGACCCTGTAAAGAACTAGACATCCATTCACAGGTGCTACAGAGACCCTGTGAAGAACTAGACATCCATTCACAGGTGCTACAGAGACCCTGTGAAGAACTAGACATCCATTCACAGGTGCTACAGGGACCCTGTGAAGAACTAGACACATCCATTCACAGGTGCTACAGAGACCCTGTAAAGAACTCGACACACCCATTCATAGGCTACAGAGACCCTGTAAAGAAATAGACACACCCATTCACAGGTGCTACAGAGAAAGGTACAGGATGAAACATCTATTTAAGGCTTTTCAGACATCCTGTACAGAATCAAACATATCCATTCATAGTCTACAGAGATCCAGTACAGAATCAAAAACATCCATTCACAGGTGCTACAGAGACCTTGTGAAGAACTAGACGCATCCATTCACAGGTGCTACAGGGACCCTGTGAAGAACTAGACATCCATTCACCGGTGCTACAGAGACCCTGTGAAGAACTAGACATCTATTCACAGGTGCTACAGAGACCCTGTGAAGAACTAGACACATCCATTCACAGGTGCTACAGGGACCCTGTGAAGAACTAGCAACATCCATTCACAGGTGCTACAGGGACCCTGTGAAGAACTAGAAACATCCATTCACAGGTGCTACAGAGACCCTGTAAAGAACTAGAAACATCCATTCACCGATGCTACAGAGACCCTGTAAAGAACTAGACACATCCATTCACAGGTGCTACAGAGACCCTGTAAAGAACTAGACACATCCATTCACAGGTGCTACAGAGACCCCGTAAAGAACTAGACACATCCATTCATAGGCTACAGAAACCCTGTAAAGAACTAGAAACATCCATTCACAGGTGCTACAGAGAGCCTGTAAAGAACTAGACACATCCATTCACAGGTGCTACAGAGACCCTGTAAACTAGACACATCCATTCACAGGTGCTACAGAGACCCTGTAAAGAACTAGACATCCATTCACAGGTGCTACAGAGACCCTGTGAAGAACTAGACATCCATTCACAGGTGCTACAGAGACCCTGTGAAGAACTAGACATCCATTCACAGGTGCTACAGGGACCCTGTGAAGAACTAGACACATCCATTCACAGGTGCTACAGAGACCCTGTAAAGAACTCGACACACCCATTCATAGGCTACAGAGACCCTGTAAAGAAATAGACACACCCATTCACAGGTGCTACAGAGAAAGGTACAGGATGAAACATCTATTTAAGGCTTTTCAGACATCCTGTACAGAATCAAACATATCCATTCATAGGCTACAGAGATCCAGTACAGAATCAAAAACATCCATTCACAGGTGCTACAGAGACCTTGTGAAGAACTAGACGCATCCATTCACAGGTGCTACAGGGACCCTGTGAAGAACTAGACATCCATTCACCGGTGCTACAGAGACCCTGTGAAGAACTAGACATCTATTCACAGGTGCTACAGAGACCCTGTGAAGAACTAGACACATCCATTCACAGGTGCTACAGGGACCCTGTGAAGAACTAGCAACATCCATTCACAGGTGCTACAGGGACCCTGTGAAGAACTAGAAACATCCATTCACAGGTGCTACAGAGACCCTGTAAAGAACTAGAAACATCCATTCACCGATGCTACAGAGACCCTGTAAAGAACTAGACACATCCATTCACAGGTGCTACAGAGACCCTGTAAAGAACTAGAAACATCCATTCACCGATGCTACAGAGACCCTGTGAAGAACTAGACACATCCATTCACAGGTGCTACAGAGACCCTGTAAAGAACTAGACACATCCATTCACAGGTGCTACAGAGACCCTGTAAATAACTAGACATCCATTCACAGGTGCTACAGAGACCCTGTAAACTAGACACATCCATTCACAGGTGCTACAGAGACCCTGTAAAGAACTAGACATCCATTCACAGGTGCTACAGAGACCCTGTGAAGAACTAGACATCCATTCACAGGTGCTACAGAGACCCTGTGAAGAACTAGACATCCATTCACAGGTGCTACAGGGACCCTGTGAAGAACTAGACACATCCATTCACAGGTGCTACAGAGACCCTGTAAAGAACTCGACACACCCATTCATAGGCTACAGAGACCCTGTGAAAAACTAGACACATCCATTCACATGAGCTACTGAGATGCCTCTTCCAGCACTCGCGCCTAGCTACCACTTGGGATCACTTCAACATTCAAAATTTACAATGTCTGAATTCATTTTTATATTTTACTGTAATTGTATTTTAGAGTTATTTATTATGTGTTTATTTTATTCTATTTGGATTGTCATGAAAATAATATTAATTATGTATCATTACTATGAATATTATTAACAATAATAATGATATAGACATGCTCCAAGAGGCTCAGACGCTTGTGGTTCCAGCACCTAGTGTAACACACACAAAGGAAGCCCCGCCCCTTCCGGCCTCTGCATTTCAAGCCCAGCACCTGGTGTACCACATAGAAAGGAGGCCCCGCCCCTTCCGGCCCCTGCATTTCAAGCCCAGCACCTGGTGTAACACACACAAAGGAGGCCCCGCCCCTTCCGGCCCCTGCATTTCAAGCCCAGCACCTGGTGTACCACACATAAAGGAGGCCCCCGCCCCTTCCGGCCCCTGCATTTCAAGCTCAGCACCTGGTGTACCACACAGAAAGGAGGCCCCGCCCCTTCCAGCCCCTGCATTACAAGCCCAGCACCTGGTATACCACCCAGAAAGGAAGCCCCCGCCCCTTCCGGCCCCTGCATTTCAAGCCCAGCACCTTGTGTACCACACAGAAAGGAGGCCCCGCCCCTTCCGGCCCCTGCATTTCAAGCCCAGCACCTGGTGTACCACACAGAAAGGAGGCCCCGCCCCTTCCGGCCCCTGCATTTCAAGCCCAGCACCTGGTGTACCACACAGAAAGGAAGCCCCCGCCCCTTCCGGCCCCTGCATTTCAAGCTCAGCACCTGGTGTACCACACAGAAAGGAGGCCCCGCCCCTTCCAGCCCCTGCATTACAAGCCCAGCACCTGGTGTACCACACAAAGGAGGCCCCGCCCCTTCCGGCCCCTGCATTTCAAGCCCTGCAGCTTCTCATACTCAGCAGAGTGAGGGGAGGTTTGTTTAAGGCTCAGATCTCATCTGCTGGGATTGCAGCGCTTTGAGGCCGCTGGAATGTGCGTGGGGAGGGAAGGGAGAGGACAGCCTTCTATTAATAGCCCCTCAGATATGGGTGACGCGTCACCTCTGGGGCAGAGCAGCAGCTATGGGGCTGAAACCAGATATTAAAGTACAAGTACAGATTACAGGCCTTTCACGCACCAGGAGACTGGACCCATCTGTGTGACGCTGGTGTGAGTGGAACGCAACCATCGGCAGTAAGAACTCGTTTCTCTACAGCGCTATGATTCGAAGCGCTGTAAATCGGGAAAAGTCACATCTACCCATTCAAAAGGTCCTCATTTAATTACCCTGGGAAGGCCTTGAGTGTCATTACAATGTGTTAAAGCTGAGAGGCCTCCAAGGGTTGATTGTTATGACACTGTTAATGCCAATAGGCAGGCATGTCTCATATAAGCCTTGTATGTAGACGGTTTGCACTGTGCTGATCATTGCCAGGCCCTCGTTGGAGGCGTTGCTGTCCGTCAGGCCTTCATAGTAAGCGTCATAATGGTAGAGGTACTTTGGGAGCGCTCTTCTGTGGGTTCAAAGGTCATTCTCGTTCTGCTTTGCCCCGTGAGAGCATCCGGCATGGAGCAAAGGGTTCAATCATGTCTGTCCTTGGCACTGTGGCCCTATGAATCGCCTGATCGCATGAGCACGTCTGCCTACAAATGAGAGTGCTAGCGGCTACTCACTCGCCCATCATTTCACTTGGAGGGTGCCACATCCTGTGCAGCCACTCCTAAGCTGGGCGGCCATCTTGAAATAGGGTGGTCCATGATCAAACCCTAAGATGGCCTCCATATTTACAAGCTTTATGATGGTCACCTTGCATCAATACAATAATTAAACACTATACAACTTAGCATTCCAAGATGGCCACCCATTGCAACATTTTCTGGGACGGTCATCTTTTATGATATTATGCTTAGTGTATTATTATTTTTACCGCTAAAAGATGGCCATCATATTGCTTCTAAATGTGGCAATTACGTTGGAACTTTAAAACAACTCTACACTGTACAACACCATTTCGATGTGGTCACTCGCGGCAATGTTTCATTTTATTTTTGTATTGCAGGCACATGCCTGCCAAGTTTAGGGTGCAGCATCATTTTTTCTACTTTTATTTTATCATCCATATGCTTCTTGAGTTTTTGTGCTTTATTGCAGATGGGGGGTGAATGAATGTGTGACTGCAAGGGGGAATGACAGAGTGCATGCAGTGACCGAAGACACACTTTCAGTTATAAGCCAGACCTATTGGCATTGCCAAAGGAACTCATTTCCAGGGGCTCTGTCAGAATGTCAAAACTTAAGATCAAGAAACAGATTCATAGGTGGTGACAGGCTGCAACATGCTTCACAGATATGGAAACTTGAGAAGTAGCTTAAAGCCTTCGTAGAAATATAGTAATGGTTCAAAGAAGGAGATAAGAGGCTGGATTCACCAGCAGCATCTTTTTGTGTCAAGCACTAGAAACCTCAACCGGCTTGCTCTGTGTGAAGAGCTCTGTGGCCATTACTGGTGAAGAGCCACATAGAACAGGAGGCGGCTGGGTGGATGAAGTGGTGAGGCGGGGCTTGGGCGGCTGCAGCCGGCGGGGCTTGGGCGGATGCAGCCGGCGGGGCTTGGGCGGATGCAGCCGGCGGGGCTTGGGCGGATGCAGCCGACGGGGCTTGGGCGGATGCAGCCGGCGGGGCTTGGGCGGATGCAGCCGGCGGGGCTTGGGCGGATGCAGCCGGCGGGGCTTGGGCGGATGCAGCCGGCGGGGCTTGGGCGGCTGCAGCCGGCGGGGCTTGGGCGGCTGCAGCCGGCGGGGCTTGGGCGGCTGCAGCCGGCGGGGCTTGGGCGGCTGCAGCCGGCGGGGCTTGGGCGGCTGCAGCCGGCGGGGCTTGGGCGGCTGCAGCCGGCGGGGCTTGGGCGGATGCAGCCGGCGGGGCTTGGGCGGATGCAGCCGGCGGGGCTGGGTGGATGCAGCCGGCGGGGCTGGGTGGATGCAGCCGGCGGGGCTGGGAGCCTCTGGCGAGAAGCCCCAGCCAGGGCAGGAAAAGTTTATTCTGCCGCCGGCAGATCTGCAATGGCTGTGATTGAAGCAAGGAACTACTTATCCACAGCACCATCTCTGGGGGGATATTCCAGAATTCTAGGGCAGAAACTTGAAATCACTAGCCACCTCTTCCTAGGAAGCACCAGTGCGTGAACCCCAAAGCGCAGCCCCCCCCAAACAGCAGTCCCCCTTGGCAGCCAATATCAGGGCATGTTTCCCCCACCTTGATTCTCAAACAATATTTTGACACTGAAGGCATGGACCTCGAACTAGCTGTCAAATGAACAAATAAAACTTCTCTTGGAACAGAAAAGGCGCCTTCTTACAAGCTCTAATAATTGTGGGCACTATAAGGCAACCGAGTCACCAATACCATATTACCAGAAGCGCCCACCCAAATCCGGACCTCAAGTGATATGAACATTTCTCAGGGACCTGGCAGGCTTTTCCAGATACAAGTTTTACAAGGTAAAACCTGGAAAATTTAGCACAGGGAAAAAAAGGTCACCTTCAGAGTTCTGCAGCTTGGAATCGTGGAGCGAGGGAGGCCGTGCAGCATTCCTGTGCTTGTCCTCATTGAGCCCGGCGAAGTTGTAATGGGAGGAAATACAAGGGGGGGGGGGGGGAGCTCTGGCCACACTGCCACACCCTCAGTAATATAATATTACATTTAGCATTTTAACAATACTTGGAATAAAGATCTCTAGAACCCTGGGCAACCTCAGTAGGCGTTCCCTGGGAGATAAAGTAGGAGACAATTAATAAAATATGAAAATTGAAATTAAAGACTTGATCGCGCAACTTACATTGAAGTCGACACCTTAATGTGCGTCCTGCAGACTGTGCACCTCTGTTGGGGCACATTATGACTACAACTCCCAGAATGCACTGCAATGTTTTCTGACTTGGAACATGACGGCCCTGGTGAGAGCGAGTCCTCTGGTAATGGAAACATTGTCCACTCGGGCTTCTCAAATCCTCATCAACAGAGAGCGATGCCGAAACTGCAGAGAAGCAACCGAGGGGGGGGGAGGGGAGGGTCGTGCGGGCAGCTGCCCCTCTGTGCATCTGAGGTTACACTACAGACTAGGGGTGGGCGGAATTTGCGTAATTAACTTTCACAAATTATCGCAAAAATGTTTAAAATTATCGCAAACAAGCGGAAATATTGCGAAGATGCAGAAGTTTTTTCCGGCATGTTCGCGAGATTTTCTGCATGGTTGCGGGTCGCCAACTTACCCATGTGGTTGCTTGCGGGCGCGGCCACCTTGTTTTGAGTTGTCTCGCGGTGCATGATCGCGAGAAGAAAGACGTGATCGCGTGACGCATGACGTCACTGCGGGCGCGAACTGTCGCGAGACAGCGCAAATGGCTAAAAACAATACAACATCTCATGGAGAACGCGACCGGATCAAGAAAACTTGTCAGCGAACGCAGGGATTCAGGTAAGGCGATCGTGCGCGCGCGAGAATGTATTATTTTACAGCGCGAGCAAGAAACAAATTATCGCCAAGCTGCGGAAACCGGAAATTTTGACATTTTCGCACTCTCCGCAGAACGCGAAAATGTCAAATTATCGCAATTTCTGCGAACGGAACGAAATTTTCACCCAGGCCTACTACAGACAGGAGGTCTGTGCACACTGACAAGATCCTGTCTGCAAACAGACCTCTTAAAAGGAGACCACCCTCCTGGCCGCTCCCCCCCTCAGTATCCCCCCTCCACGTCCAAACTCCACACAACGGGGACCCGAAATCAGTTAAGTATTTGTTTTTAAAACGTGGCCTATTCAGCACAGAAGAATGAAAAAAACACAACCACCCCTGTCTGTTTTTGCGCAAGACGTAATCATCAAACTGTTTTTGCAGAAAAATACCGCCGTTGGACAAATACAGGACTCTATTACATCTGCTTCAAACACACACAGTCAGCCAAGGACTCAGCTGAGCCTCTGTGCCCTGTGAGCAAACATGCCTTGTTCACGGCAAGAGGCCAGCACCGGTCTGAGACAGGAAGCATCCCACACTAATCATGCACCTTTCCTACCCATGGGTGAGTTATATACTCTTTCCTACCCCTGGGTGAGTTATATACTCTTTCTTACCCATGGGTGAGTTATATACTCTCTCCTACCCCTGGGTGAGTTATATACTCTTTCCTACCCCTGGGTGAGTTATATACCCTTTCTTATCCATGGGTGAGTTATATACTATTTCCTACCCCTGGTTGAGTGATATACTCTTTCCTACCCCTGAGTGACTTATATACCCTTACTTACCCATGGGTGAGTTATATACTCTCTCCTACCCCTGGGTGAGTGATATACTCTTTCCTACCCCTGGGTGAGTTATATACCCTTTCTTACCCATGGGTGAGTTGTATACTCTCTCCTACCCCTGGGTGAGTTATATACTCTTTCCCATGGGTGAGTTATATACCTTTTCTTACCCATGGGTGAGTTATATACTCTCTCCTACCCCTGGGTGAGTGATATACTCTTTCCTACCCCTGGGTGAGTTATATACCCTTTCTTACCCATGGGTGAGTTGTATACTCTCTCCTACCCCTGGGTGAGTTATATACTCTTTCCCATGGGTGAGTTATATACCTTTTCTTACCCATGGGTGAGTTATATACTTTCTCCTACCTCTGGGTGAGTTATATACTCTTTCCTACCCCTGGGTGAGTTATATACCCTTTCTTATCCATGGGTGAGTGATATACTCTTTCCTACCCCTGAGTGAGTTATATACTCTCTCCTACCCCTGGGTGAGTTATATACTCTTTCCCATGGGTGAGTTATATACTCTTTCTTATCCATGGGTGAGTTATATACACTCTCCTACCCCTGGGTGAGTTATATACTCTTTCCCATGGGTGAGTTATATACTCTTTCTTATCCATAGGTGAGTTATATACTCTTTACTACCCATGGATGAGTTATATACCCTTTCCTACCCATTGATGCTTTATATACTGTTTCCTACCCATGGGTGAGTTATATACCCTTTCTTACCCATGGATGAGTTATATACTCTTTCCTACCCATGGATGAGTTATATACTGTTGGAAATGGCCCTTTTTGCAGGGTTATCCCCAAACTTTTTTTGCTTCTTCCTCCTATTTTTTCCTGACCTGTGCTTGTTGGCTATAGGACTCTGGGCACTTAACCACTGTTTATCAGTGCTAAAGTGCATATGCTCTCTGTGTAAATTGTTATTGTGGTTGGTTATCTCTGATTGGCAAATTTGATTTACTGGTAAATCCCTAGTAAAGTGCACTGGGTGTGCCAGGGCTGGTAAATCAAATGCTACTAGTGTGCTTGCAGCACTGATTGTGCCACCCACATGAGTAGCCCTGAAAAGATGTCTCAGGCCTGCAACCGCGGTGCCTGCACGCAGTTTGTTAACAGCCATGTCGACTTGGCAAGTGCACCCACTTGCCAGGCCCTAACCTTCCCTTTTCTTACATATAGGGCACCGCTATGGTAGGCCCAAGGTACCCCCCTGGGCAGGGTGCTGTATATGTGAAAGGTAGGACATGTACTGGAGTGTGTAACATGTCCTGATAGTGAAATACTGCCAATTTCGTTTTTCACTATTGAAAGGCTATCTTGCCCCATAGGACAGAATGGGGAATGCTTTGTAACATTTTACAAGCATATCTTCCCATAGGGATAAGATGGAAAAATTGAGTTTGGTATCCCTGACAATGTTTTAGTAAAGATGTTTTTTAAATTGTGTGTTTGAAAATATCACCTTTTTAGAAAGTGGCTATTTTCTTGTTCAACCATCCTGTGTGATCCTGCCTGTTTTTGGATTGACTGTCTGGCTTTGGAGTGACAGGAGCTGGGGAGGTGCAGTGGCTCCAGGAGTCTGGATGAGTCAGCACTAGGCTGAATAGGCCTGATCTGCATTTGGAGTGGTGAAAGGAGTAGCACCTGTACCTTAATAGGGCTGTCTTTCCACAATGCTGGCTCCGCCCCCCGTGGAGTTTCTGGAGCCAAGGCTCACACTGACAATGGATGTTGTTGTGCACTTGCAGAGTGCCACCCAGAATTGGTTTGAACTGGGCTCAGAGCCCCTTGCACAAAGAGAACAAATACATTTTGGGATATAAGTATCAGACCCAAAACCCCAGACCTAAGATCATTCCTTGAATTCAAGAGGAACCTTTGCCAAGGAGAAGAGCTGGAGAGACTGAGGAGAAGTACTGCCCTTGCTGGTTCTCTGGGGCTGGCCTGCAGTTGCTGTTTCTGCCAGGGAAAGGAGGACTTTGCCATGTGCTGTGACCCCTGCTTGAAGGAGATCTCCAAGGGCCTGAAGTGTGCTGGCCTCCTGTTCTGAAGTCTCAGGTACCCAAATACTTCACCCCCAGCTCCCCTGAACTCTGCTGCTGTGAGTTCTAGCCTGCCGAGAGGTGCCTGTGCCAGTTTTGGGGCCTCTGGAGGTTGTTGCTGCTGTTTGGGAGCTGAAAGCAAGAAGAAACTCAAAGAACTACAGAAATCGACGCATCGAGGGATTGCAGCTGAAGAGGACCGACGCAGTGCCGCTCGACGCCGCTGCATCGATTGCCACTGCATCCCGGATTTCCACGCATCGCACCTGTGTGGCAAGTTCTTCCGACGCATCACCCACAGACTGGAACTTTCACGAAGAATCAACGCATCACTCCCCGTACAGACCGGATTTGACGCAACCCTTCCTCTGCGTGCAGCGGGACTGTGGCATCACCTTCCCAAGGTCTCAGGAGTGTTGCATCTCTTTGTTTTCCGACGCTGCAGCTGTTTGGATTGTGAACTTTGACGCATGTACAGGTACTTTGGTGAAAAGTCACGCATCCATAGTTTTCTATGGTACAAGTTCTTGAAACCTTTTTAAAGTCATATTTTTAACAGTGTATTGGAATTTTGCTGTTTTGGTCTTGTTTAGTTTATATAAAGGTATTTTATTTTTCTAAACTGGTGTGGTGTTCTTTTGTGGTGTTTTCACTGTGTTACTGTGAGTATTGGTACAAATACTTTACACATTGCCTTTGGAACAAGCCTGTCTGCTCGTGCCAAGCTACCAAGGGGGTGAGCAGGGGTTCTCTAAAGTGTGTATCCCCCATACCCTGACTAGAAGCAAGGGTCCCTATTTGGACAAAGGCACCTTTGTCTGCCAACTAGAGACCCCCATTTCTAACATATACCCTCCTCTACCCATGGGTGAGTTATATTCCCTTTCTTACTCACAGGTGAGATATATACCCCTTCCTGTCCGTGGGTCAGAACACCCGTCCTTTCCCTTGAGTTCACTCTGTACCATTATCTGTCATCAGGCCCATCTTAAACACCTTGGCTATGTACCCTTTTTTAACCACTGGTGAGTTATACACCATTTTTTACCCATGGGCGAGTTATATACCAGTTCTTACCCATAGGTTGTACACCATTTCTTACCCACTGGTAAATTATATACCATTTCTTACCCATGCACGAGTTGTAAACCATTACTCACCCATTGGTGAGTGAACCGCCCATTCCTACCCATGGGTGACTTCTGTATCCTTTCCTTTCTTGACAATAGGTGCACCATCCACCCTTCCTACCCATGGACCAGCAGTGTATCTGTTTCCTACCCATGGGTCAGGACACCCATCTGTTTGCGTGAGTTTATTACTTACCATTATCTATCCAGAGGTCCGTCTTACACTCTTACATACCACGGTCTTGTTTATGCATCCTTTTCAACTCATTAGTGAGTTGTACAGCCTTTCTTTACTTTACGGTGGATCATACACCCTACCGACCCATGGACCTGCCATGCATCTAAAAAAAAATATGATTCTAGACTTTGGAACCGTAGGTAAGCATATATATGTTCCTGCTTACAAAATATATATATATATATATATATATATATATATATATATATATATATATATATCGGAGATTTAACAAAAATAAACTAGTCCATGAGCAATCTTTTATTAAAAAAACGCTCACTGATTTTGCTTCCAAGTTTTAATTTTCATATTTCAAAAGTGTTACATATGTATTTTTTAAATTTCTTATTCAGTGAATGCAGTAATAATGTTGTGGGAAGGGCTTACGCGTCATTTTGACCTGTTACTAATATAACGTTTCGAGCAAATAATTGGCCCCATTTCATGTTACAAAAGCAGCAGAAAATCCCAAAGGGATCTGCAATGTTTTCACGCCAGGGCAAGTTTCTGCAATATCCCCTCAGATGCGATTGAGGCATTTGGTAAATTGTACAGAAAGGATGGCTGTATGAAGACTCCCACAGGGAGTGGTATAGCAGGGACGGGGGGAGGGACTGGGAGGTAACTGAACAAACTCTCTCTTGGGTGTAGCTAGAGTCAACCGTTGGTCTGGAACCACGGGCTGAGCGCTCCCACGGACAAGCCACCCTGTGTTTGAGATCCAGTTGATGTATCGACCTCTGGAGTCCCCACTGATCTGTAACTATGGACCAAGCACTCCTACTGTGGAGCCGCCCCCATGTTTGATTCTATGTTGCTGTATCGACCTCCGGGGACCCCACTGGCCTGGAACCATGGGCCAAGTGCTCCTATTGACGAGGCTCCTAAGTTTGAGACTATGATGCTGTATCGACCTCAGGGACCCCACTGATCTGGAACTATGGGACGAGCGTGCCTACTGATGAGCCGCCCCGTATTTGAGACTACATTGATGTATCGACCTCTGGAATCGTCGCTTATCTGGAACCATGGACCAAGCACTCCTACTGTGGAGCCGCCTCACATATGAGACTAAGTTGATGTATCGACCTCTGGAGTCCCCACAAATCTGAAACCATGGACCGAACGCTCCAACTGTGAAGATTCTACGTTGCTGTATCGACCTCCGGAGACCCCACTGGCCTGGAACCATGGGCCAAGTGCTCCTATTGATGAGGCTCCTAAGTTTGAGACTATGTTGCTGTATCGACCTCAGGGACCCCACTGGTCTGGAACCATGGGCCAAGTGCTTATATTGTCGAGCCGCCCCTCATGTGTGAGACTACGTTGATGTATCGACCTCTGGAGTCCCCACTGATCTGGGATCATGGGTCACGCGCGCTTTCTGTCGAGCTGCCCCCATGTTGGAGACTACGTTGATGTATCAACCTCCGGAGTCCACCCCCACTGTCATGAAATACAAAACTCAGCGGCGCAGACTCCAATGCCCAGCTTGCCACTTGTAGCCTCTAATCCCATCCTTTCACAGCTCTTCACAGGATGAGGAGGGGTCAGTGACTGCAGACCCCACCCCAGCCCGTGACGCGATATGAAAGATGGGGTGGCTTGGCTCCAGGTCCTGATGGACGGTCAGCTCCTGGTGCTACTGAGCTTCAGCCTGGGGTGCCCAGGGGCCAACTCTTCACCCACGTCATCAGGGGAAGGAGTGAAGCCCAGGAAGCCATGATTTTGTGTAGCTGATGACGTTACAGGCTTCAGGGCTGTGAGCTCATCAGCCTGGCGATTAGTAATGTAAAACAAGGTGGAGAAGAGGAGAATGTAAACCGAGGTGAGTGCTTCTGAAGCGCTGCCCAGTTTATCTTTGTTTTTAAATAAATACTGTCAGCAATACTAGGGAAAATAAAAAGCTCTTCTGGAGGGAAAAAATAAGAAGGGCGTAGCACCTGCGCCCATTGAGAGAACCGCGCCTGCCCTGTTCTCTGCACACCCGCCGCCAGGGCACCATCAGACTGCAGAGTACGAAGTGTAAAAAAAAAAAAACAAGCCAGAAGACCTCTTCCATCCATGCCCTCGGGATCTAGAACGTCAGCGTCTCCTTCTAGACCGCCACAACGAGGCTCCAGTTTAGGAGAGAGTTGAAGGCTCATCTCTTCATAGATCACTAGATCGAAACGTATGAACCGTCCAGGAACCAGGTACCTCTCCTGTCACTCGCGCTCCTCTTTGACCCTGTACAGCACTCTGCTGCCTTGTGGCCATCTCAGCGCTATAGAAATTACATATACACACACAGGTACGTACATACATACATACATACATACATCCATAGGTAAAAGTTCACAGATTCATAATCTGGTAGCCAGGATGTGGATTTTAATTTTGCCAATCACTTTTTACGCGCACTCAAGTAACACTTAAGTGCCCAAAAATATGAGTGAACTGAACTCTAGAGCCCTGGAAAGGATGCGGTACTCCAGAGTGCGGTAAATACGTACACTGCAGAGTTTTACTTGGAACATTAAGAATGACATGTACATTTGGTGCTTTCTGTGCGTGACTCCGCATGTGATGACATTCGGGAAGCTTTGTTCTGCTGGTGAGTTTCAGCAGGCGTGGCCTAGCAGCATTTACCTCTTGAAACGCCGGGAGCTCGGTAATTGCCGCGGTACTCAGAACTTGCATCCCGTGTGAACGGGAGATTGCACAGCGATCTGAATTTGGTGTCCCACATATATCAGGGCCTGTCTCATCAAAAACAAACCTGGATTACCCACTTTGCCGGGCTGCGTTTCTGGAAGTCTGGTAGAGATGGGGCGGGGCCAGGCGCACGTTACGCGTCTCTGCCTGACCCCGCCCCATCCCTCCAGTCCTGCAGGTGCACAGACAGACAGAAAGCCCGGCTCCCAGGCACCTGTCTGCAGAGATGACCAGAAGCGTGTGCCTAACCCAATAAACCTCAAGCACGTGACCTCACCCCTCCAATCACCGAGGTTAGAAGGCAGCAAGTGAGATCCCCTGACACACCCACGCCAGCAGGCCACCACGGAGTCTGTGGTGAAACACAATCACCCGCACAACCCCAGGAGTTGTGTGGAGTCAAGAGCTGTAAATACCAGTCAGACAGATGACATGCCCCCGCCGCCCCCGCCGCCGCCACCCAACAATAATAGGAGCAGCTTGTTTTGGTTGTATCCAAGCATGTGATTAAAATCGAAGTAACTGCCATGTGCACAGCGCAAGCCGCTGCCCACAGTGCCCCTCTGCTCTTTAATCACGGCTGTTATCCATGACAGACTCAGTGGTACAAGGGTACTCAGCTAACCGGGTGTTGCATGCTGGGACATGAAATTCAACTTTCATAAGCGTGGGCTTTAGAACCCGACAGTGCCACGTGCTATTGGGTTAAGAGAACTGGGTGAAGATGTCACACATGGCACGGGGCAGGATGTGGTACTCATTTAATCCACCGTAAAGGGGTTCTAGGGTCCCCTACTCTGAAACCGTGAATATCTGAAGGCACAAGCCTGCAGCTCAGCATGAGAGGGGAGACACCGGTGCGTTGCCCTGTCGATCTCCTTAGACGTCAGTGCTAGTGCAGCTTGGTGGAGGCACGCATGCTGCAGTCTGGTGCCCATGTGCCCACTGAGAGAGTACTGGTGCAGCCTGCCAGTCCCTGAAGAGCGTTAATTCTGGCGGCAGAGGGCGACTCTAGCTATGCGCTGTGGGGCAGCGCCCATGGGAAGACCCTGGCCAGGAACCCCGCTGCCCTCTCAGGATGGCACAGGTGGGCACAAGGCCCACCCTGAGGTGCTGGTGGCTGCCCTCTCCGGTGGCCACCTGGAGGAGTTCACTGAATCCCGGCTAGTCTAGTGCAGACTTCCATCCAGGAGACGCTGGAAAAAGGAGCACTGGTAATAGCTCTACCATAGCCATCATGTTAATAGCGCTTAGTAACAACATAAGCGCTATATAAAGCACTATAAACAAAACATTTATTATTATTTCTAGGGGAGTGAGCAGCAGGAGTGAGCGGAAGGAGTGAGCGGAAGGAGTGAGCAGAAGGAGTGAGCAGAAGGAGTGAGCAGAAGGAGTGAGCAGAAGGAGTGAGCAGAAGGAGTGAGCAGAAGGAGTGAGCGGTCGGAGTGAGCGGAAGGAGTGAGCGGAAGGAGTGAGCAGAAAGGACCAGGGCTGCTTGGTGCTCACGTGTGCGTGCCCCAGTGTGAGCGGTGTGTGACTCTTTCTTGAAGGGGTGGAGCCCGCAGCCACTTGATGTAGGCCACCCTAAATAGAGGAGTGAGTGTCACTGATCCAGGGCCTTGGATTCTCAAAGGAGCAGCGGTGGCGCACCGGTCCATACTGGTGGCGCACCGGTCCATACTGGTGGCGCACCGGTCCATACTGGTGGCGCACCGGTCCATACTGGTGGCGCACCGGTCCATACTGGTGGCGCACCGGTCCATACTGGTGGCGCACCGGTCCATACTGGTGATACACCGGTCCATACTGGTGATACACCGGTCCATACTGGTGATACACCGGTCCATACTGGTGATACACCGGTCCATACTGGTGATGGTGATACACCGGTCCATACTGGTGATGGTGATACACCGGTCCATACTGGTGATACACCAGTCCATACTGGTGATGGTGATACACCGGTCCATACTGGTGATAAGCCACGAAAGAGATAATAGAGAGAATAAAAAAATCAAGTGTGATAAGATATTTGGCTAGTATAACACAGTCTGGTCTACCTGAATATCTAGTCCAAGTCACAAACCTAGATGACAATATATACCATACGGAGACGGCTTCCTCAAGTAACCCCCTCGCCTCAGGCCCCACAGTGATGCACAAATTAGACATTCAAGGCTGAATGTGAACCGGCCTAAAACAAGGCTGTATGCCCTGTGCCCTGCGGAGGGATACGGACTTTAGGCAGATGTCACCAAGGACTATGCCCTGTGCCCTGCGGAGAGATACGTACTTTGGGCTGAGGTCACCAAGGTCTATGCCCTGCGGAGGGATACGGACCTTGGGCTGAGGTCACCAAGGACCATGCCCTGTGCCCTGCGGAGGGATACGGACCTTGGGCTGAGGTCACCAAGGACTATGCCCTGCGGAGGGATACGGACCTTGGGTTGAGGTCAACAAGGACTATGCCCTGCGGAGGGATACGGACCTTGGGCTTAGGTCACCAAGGACTATGCCCTGTGCCCTGCGGAGGGATACGGACCTTGGGCCAAGGCCACCATCACCACGCGGAGTGTCACACACTTGCTGACCCAACTCACTCACGTAAAAGAGGTGTCCGACGTGATCGTATCTCGTGGTGCCGGAAGGATCCGCGAACCCGAACGTCTCTCTCTATCAAAGACGCGACGAATTGTGCTGCTGAATATTAACCCCTCCTCCCCTTTCCCAGGATGCCGCACACGCTAGAAAACTACCCTTTCAACACACAGCCTTGGCCTTTTCTGAAGTGTGCCACCACTCCCCCATCACCCCACACCCCTTCACCCCACACCCCTTCCGAATGTACCAGAGCAACCGCACTGTCTATATTTTAACTGGCCAATCACAGTGTGGCTCCTATGCCGCGTCCGACACACGGCGAACCTGAAGATACCGACTGAGAGTTCCTAGAGTTTGCCCACTACGTTATTTTTTTCCTTAATAAATAAATGAATATTTCCAGTCTCCGTGGCCGGGGTCTGCAGGGAATCGAGGAGGATGCTACCTCTGACGGCTGCCTCGGACAGGCTGCCTCTGACAGGCTGCTGGGTCGGAGCAGAACCTGTCTCCTGTCAGGCGTGTTCCCGTCAGGAGCATCAGACCGAGGAGAAAAATACACCTGTGCGTCATGCCAGCCTGCCCCTGAGCCGAGGGCACTGGAAGGCACGGGGGCGCAGCCGGGAAGGGGGGAGGGGGGGGGACTCACGCATTCATTCTGATGTCTGAGGCTTTGGGAGTCACAGACCTGCAAGACAACTCCCGTCCTCCACTGCGGAGTGAACACACAACCCACCGAGCTACAGGAGCTCTGCGCAGCGCACAGGAACTGGCATTCATATATATGGATTGGGGGTGGGGGGGGGGGGGGTGACAGGTCCAAGGACAATGTGCCCCCACTCCACCCTCACAACACTTACGACTCAGAGAAAAGGAGCGGCGGGTCTGTGAGGGATTGGGGGTGACAGGTCCCAGCACTAGAAGCCCTCACTCCATCCTCACAACACTACGACTCGCAGAAAGGGAGCGGAGGGTCTGAAGGATTGGGGGGTGACAGGTCCCAGCACTAGAAGCCCTCACAACACTACGACTCCGAGAAAAGGAGCGGCGGGTCTGTGAGGGATTGGGGTGACAGGTCCCAGCACTAGAAGCCCTCACTCCATCCTCACAACACTACGACTCGCAGAAAGGGAGCGGAGGGTCTGTGAGGGATTGGGGTGACAGGTCCCAGCACTAGAAGCCCTCACAACACTACGACTCAGAGAAAGGGAGCGGAGGGTCTGTGAGGGATTGTAGTGACAGGTCCCAGCACTAGAAGCCCTCACAACACTACGACTCAGAGAAAGGGAGCGGAGGGTCTGTGAGGGATTGTAGTGACAGGTCCCAGCACTAGAAGCCCTCACAACACTACGACTCAGAGAAAGGGAGCGGAGGGTCTGTGAGGGATTGTAGTGACAGGTCCCAGCACTAGAAGCCCTCACAACACTACGACTCGCAGAAGGGGAGCGGAGGGTCTGTGAGGGATTGTAGTGACAGGTCCCAGCACTAGAAGCCCTCACAACACTACGACTCAGAGAAAAGGAGCGGAGGGTCTGTGTGGGATTTGGGGTGACAGGTCCCAGCACTAGAAGCCCTCACACCACCCTCACACATGCACCAGGCACTCAAAGATAGTCAGTTTTTTCTCGCTGTGCTTTATGTGAGATATTACATGCTTTGCATAAATACACAAGGGGTATCTGGCTTACCCCACAGACCTTTGGTTTCTCCTATTCCGGCGGCCCTAGGCTTGGGCTGGGGAGAGGCCCTAGCCAGCCTCAGTAAAATACAAGCATTGGCATAGCCAATAGGTCTCGCCTTTGGGACCTTATAGGTGTTTAGCCATGCAACAGTTGCATAACTAAATACTTATAAGGTCCCAAAAGCGAGACCTATTGGCTATGCAAAGTGGTCGCGAAAGTTAAAGTGATTGCGATCGGGATCACGATCAAACATCAAAGCAGCCGTGCGGCCCCGAAAGTGAAACTAATTGCAGTAAAGCGCAGCGCGCGCCCGCGCACATGCACTGTAGCTCTAGGCTGGCCTGGTAGCACTTTTTGGAGCCCTCTCAATAAGTCTGGGTCAGGCGAGACCTAAAAAACGGTCTGGCTCGGCCTACAGTCCATCTGAACCACAACGCGGGCCTTTCAATGTCACACCAGTGGTGAAAAGTAACAGAGCAACCAGGGGGAAAAGACAAGCAGCTGAAACAGCAGGAAAAATGGGAACTTAATAACTTCTTTTCTCAAATCAAACAGGCACCAGGTCCAGCCTAAAACATGGAAAGCTTTAGATACCTTCAAAGTAAAACCTCCACCAGGTCTCTGCTCAAGCTCTCCTGGTGGGGCGGCCCCCACAACCCCAAGATGATGCTCACACAGATCACTACATACATGTCCCCCTCATTAACCCGGTCTCATCTTCAATGACGTGAACAAAGAGATACAAGATCGCCACCAAGGGATCTCCCGTGATGCAATAACCATGGTCTTGCCAAACAGTGGATTATCACTGGGGATCTCCTGAGATACAAGATCATTGAGGGATCTCATGAGATACAAGATCACGGAGGAACCTCCCAAGGTACAATATCCGGGATCTTGAAAACAGCAGATCATCACCGAGGGATCTCCCGGGATTCAATATCCATGATCTTGCAAACAGCGGATCATCAGTGAGGGATCTCCCGGGATTCAATTTCCATGATCTTGCCAAACAGTGGATCATCAAAGAGGGATCTCCCAGGATTCAATAACCATGATCTTGCAAACAGCGGATCATCAGTGAGGGATCTCCCAGAATTCAATATCCATTAACTTGCAAACAGCACTGGTGCGCCAAACAGGAAGAAACTGTATACATGTCATAGGGAAAACACTGAAAAGTGCGGGGGGGAATGGCTGGTACACCATGGGGGGAACAAAAACAATCTTTTTTGTAAGGTGCGGTAAGAGTATTTGTAGGACTCATACCAGGTCTCTTTGTGTAGCTGTGTGACATTGTGGCCACTGTTTCAAAACCATAAAATTCAGTTATAATAATGGATGAAAACGTATCCTTTTCCGCATAATGTACCCCATGTTTGTTAAAGTGGGGTTCAGCCAGGACTCCTGTCTCTGGACAGAGCCCCGAACTTGAAATGACAAACAATCAGAATAATCGTTTAACCTATAATTAAGCCTGGACAAAGCACTACTCTACGCTCGCGTAGTTTGCGAAGTTCGCGCTACTTCGCACTACGCGAATTGCACGTAGCACAGTGCGAACACGCGTAGCGTAGTGTTGCATAGTGCTGCGGTCATTTTTTGCTTGCTCGCGGTCCTCAACATCAAGTTGACGAACGCGAGCAAGCAAAATGACATCCCGGCGAGACTTTTTCCTTGTTCGCGATCAGCAACATCAAGTTGGCGATCGCGAGTATGGAAAATAAACCTCCCGGCGAGATTCCCAACGCGAGGAGGTCGGGTTTCTCATTGCGAGTGGTCCCGTATGCTCGCAACCGCTCGCGATGAGAAACTACCTGTTCGTGTTGACAAAGCTGCCGCTCGAGAAAAATCTACTTGAGCAGCAGAAAACTACAGCTCGCACTGTGCAAGATGCCGTTTTCAATGATTGCACAGTGCCGGTTGCTTGTCCGCACTGTGCAATCATTGAAAACGACATCTTGCACAGTGCGAACAAGGTACTACGCAGTTTGCGAAGTGCTACGCGTAGCTCGCGTAGTGCGAACTGCACTTTGCGTAGCTTTGCGAAGTGCTACTTCGCGAACTACGCCCAGGGTTACCTATAATGATGATTCCATAATCTTACCCCAACCTTCCATTTCTGCCTCTTCTGTACTTTTAAGGAGTTGCTGAGGCCCACTTTTGTTGAGGGGACGGGGTGGGGGTTCAAGTGGGGGGGCTCTCCCTGCAAAAATACTTCTGGTTATGCTCGGACGGCTTTGGGTGAAAGCCAGAGTGCAATGGTCTGTCAACTAAATAAACATTTACAAAACCCGGTCTCTCACTTGTGCGCAGCAGAATCATTTCCCTGGTTTCAAACATACAAAGAATCTCGGGGGAGACGGGGACTGACGTGGAGACGAAAAATAGGGGGGCAGAGGCTGTTTGCAAGGATAGGAATGACGTCACTGAAGCCCAAAGTTTTATTGGTAATTCAGAAATGAGAACTGTCAGAATAACTCTTGAGATGACGCAATAGACACAAAAAAAATGTAGGTAGAGCTTTAAATTGGTGTTACTTCTAAGCACGATATTTCTGGGATTGATTGGTGTGAGTTATTGGGCTCATGGGGCTGGGGCTGTGAATGGCTGAGAGGGAAGAGGGCGGTCTTTGTGGCTCGAACGGGGGTAGAGAATATAAACGGGTCTTCACATTTAGAGAAAGATAAACTAACATTCACTAGGAAAGAGTAACCTAGATATATATACATTTTTTTTTCTTTACTTACAGCTACTGTTGGTCTTCGAGGGCCCTCCGGCGGGCTTCAGAGGTTGGTGTCTTTGGCTCCGCAGTCTCCATGAAAGCAGGAAGACATAAATGCCTTTGGAGTTGAATATTCCCCGTTTGACTCCCTTGAACTTGCCCTCCCCTCCAAGCCTGTGACCCCCCATTTCCAGATTGTACAACAGCTGTTCAGAGGAAGCTCTTCACCACATGCTATTTCACCAAGTTCACATAGAGGCAGCCCGCACCCCCCACCTGGCCGCCCCCTCAGATCCCACAAACTCAGACCACACAATTTCACGTTTATGGAAGAATTGAAGCCGCAGTTTATTAACCGAGATGCAATCCTTCAACCATCATCTCTTTCTTTATCCAGTGAGTCTGTTCCTGCCTTCCCTAGCCACAAACACTGTGCCCAGTGCTTAAGTGGGATGAAACAACCGGGGGATTCTGTCAAAGAGGCGTGGCTAATGTAATTAAGGGCGTGGCTTAAAAACACCCAAGCTAAAAATATGTTCTTGACCGACTTGCATTTTGCTGTTTTTGTCATTACATCCAGATATATGCACAACAAGTAAATTCAACCCTTCACCAAGTCAGGACTGTTGGCTTTGTCAATGGATGCTAGTTGCATAAGATAAATAAGCAGCAACTATGGCTTGTATATAACATTAAAAAAGCTTGCACTTAAAGCCCTAGTGACACCACGACAAAGTTGCTTCTCTTGAGTTTCAAAAAGAGAAGGGAAATCCAGAGAGAAAATGACTCTCTTTAAAGGATTTCCCTTCCCCTACAACGCTCACCTGGCATGACGTCACGCTGTAACTTGTCCACTAGTGAGAAGTGAGGAGTGTGAGCACGCGCACAGCGATGTGCCTGCTGTCGCTGCAGTCTGGGACCGCCTGTGCCAGGGCACAAAACCGAGCCCAATAGGGACCCTTTTCGGAGCCTCCTCTAAAAAACTGCCAGTGCTCTGCACCGGTGAGACCCGGCCCACTTAAAGCCCTGACTGTGCCCTACATTCAGTGCGGCCAGTCAGCCCAGATGACCGATCACCTTGTATTTAACAATTCCTTCAGATTCTGACGGTCACCCTTCCGACCAAACACTTCTACTTTCGGGCAAGCGTCTGCTTCCAACCCAGGCGGGTGATCACTTCCGGTGCAACCTCGGTCACCTGCTTGTGGCCTGTTACCCTCCAACCACCTGCCAGGCCTCGGATACAGACCTCCGAAGCCTCTGCAACAGATATTCCTCTCAATGTACCCTACTGTGGTGTAGCGGTCTAGTCTGCCGGCGCACACTGCGTGTGACATCAGCGGACTTCCGGCGGCGGCCATTTTCGGCAGTAAGCGCGCCGATTCCGAACAGATCGGAGCTCCGCGCCGGCGCTCCCGTATACCTTGCATGCAATAAAGAAACGGGCCAAGAACTAAGGTGTGCTGGTGTACTTCGCCACTAGTGTGTCCCTTGTTACCACCAACATTACAATGGCGATGAGGGGGTGAACTGCACTCCAGAGCAAACCCACATGGGAAGTTGTGAGCCCAGCAAGTACACACTAGGAGCACGAAGATGGGAGCGCGGCAGGGCAGCGGTGAGAGCGCCTCGGCGAAGTTAGCCCAGAGACAGTGCAACTGTGATAACCGGTCCCAACCGCCCTGCAAGTAAGGGCCACTTGGCCTACGTCCCCAAGACGCCCGAGGGAGGAGAGAGTCCATCAGCCCTTAGTCCCCAGCGGGGGTGCCCTGCAACCTGGAGGTGGTCAGCGGAAGCCACTCGGAGAGTGGGGAATCCAGCCAGGAAGACTAGGTGAGTAGCAGGGACGCCCAAGAGGCAGAGCTCCCCAACTATTCCAACCCTGGGAAAACAAGTGCCACCGACGGGGGGAAAATGAGCGCTCAGACCTTCTCGCGGATGAACCCAGTGCCATTCCTGGCAAAAGCAGGAGAACCCGAGATGCCGTGGGAGGACTGGAAATGGTACTTCCTGAACTACCTCTCAGCACTAGAAGAAGAGGGAGAGGGAGAGTTTGCGAGTTCACTGCGGAAGAAAATTCTCCTTCATCATTTGGGCCCGGCAGGACAAAGAGTATACCAAGACCTGGTGAAAGAGGAAAGACCGCCGACGGACAATGATGTATTCCGACACGCAATAGAAGACCTGGACGTCCACTACCGCCCTGTGGTATGCACAGCGATTGATCGGTATAATTTCTACCACAGGAAGCAATACAAAGGGGAATCGGTCGATGAATACGTGGCGGCAGTACAGAAATTGGCCCTAACATGTAAATTTGGGACCCTGCAGGAAGAACTGATAAGAGATCAAGTCATCATGCACACAGTGAATTCCTCCATTCAAGAGAAGCTGTGGACCAATGGCGATGCACCTTTGAAGAAAGTCGTGGCCTTAGTAAAAAAGGCGGAGTTGACCAGGAGGTGCACAGAAGCGGCCAAACGCGAAGGCAACCAAGAGCAAGCGGTGTACAAAGTGGAAGACCGGAAGACAACGGACAGTAAGCAACCATCAGGACAGCAAGGAGCGCGGAACAACAAGAGGTACAATACAAGAACCGCCAGACCGCAAGGACAACGGAACTGGAGTAAGAATGCCTGCTATAGATGCGGCAGCGGCACGCATACAGCCAACGACAAGGGCTGTCCAGCATTCAGCGCCAAGTGCGCATATTGTGGACTGGTAGGACACTTTGAGAAAGTGTGTAGGAGGAAGTCCCCTAGGAACGAGGTCAAGTATGTGGCACAAGGGCCACGCAAGGAGGAAGAAGAAGAGATTGAGGAGGAGGAAGACGAGATCTTGATAGTGGAAGAGCAAGTTCTAGGCATAGAGTGCACCGCTGATAAGAAGCCAAAGTGTGAAATGACGGTTGGTGGGGTACGTGTGACCATGGTAGCGGATTCGGGGTCACCTTACACGATTATCCAAAGGAAAATATGGGAGAAATAGTTTGTAACGAGAACAAATTATCACCTAAGGCCCACGGACATCCACCCAGTGACTTTCACCGGGGAGCCCATACCCATGGTGGGATTTTGCCCTTTAACCTTTGAGTTCAGGGGCAGAACATGCGAAGGGAAACTGTACGTGGCAGAAAAAGGACCGTCGGTACTGGGCTGGAAAGACCAGGGAGCCTTGAGAATTAAGTTGAACCCGGGTGGACACACGCAAGTTGTCATGACCGAAGAAGGACCAGAATACGAAGCACAGCGATGGAAGGAAGAATTTCGGAAGTTTTCAAAGATTCCATCGGCCGCATGGCGAAGTTCACACATAGAATTCATCTGAAGGAAGGGGCCAAACCGGTGTCCCACAAAGTACGCAACATTCCATTCTGGACCAGGACAGCGGTACAGGAAGAGTTGCAGAGACTGGAGGACAATGGAGTGATAGAGGCGATCGACAATGCGGAATGGTTGGCGCCCTTAGTCGTAGCGCAGAAACCCAACGGGAAGGTGAGGTTGTGTGTTGACCTGAGAGAACTCAACAAAAACATTGTAGTGGACAAGTAGCCAGAACTCAAGGGGCAAAATGGTTCTCCACCATAGATTTGACATCCGCTTACCATCAGATTGCCTTACATCGATCCTGCAACCATTTGACATCATTTATCACTCCGTTCGGATGCTACAAGTTTTTGAGGATGCCGTTTGGACTTGCCTCAGCAGCCGCAGTTTTTCAAAAACTGATGCACAGGTTGTTCCACCGGAAAGAAGGCATCCAATATTTCAAGGACGACATATTGGTAATGGGAACATCCAAAGTGGACCATGACAGGAAACTGAAGGAAGTCCTAACCGTGTTAATGCAAAACGGACTCACCGCCCAATGGGACAAATGCAAATTCGGAATGAACAAGGTTACGTATTTAGGGCACGAGAAGTCAACACGGCATCGAACTGAAAGCGTCCAACGTCGCAGCAATAAAAGGGGCCCCCACACCCAAGAACAAGGAGGACGTCCGAACTTTCCTGGGTATGGCAGAGTTTTATAGTAAGTTCGTGCCACACTTTGCCTCCAAGACCCATAATTTGAGGTCACTTCTGAAGGACAAATCCACGTTCCACTGGACTGAAGAGCAACTACAGGAGTTCGAGGACATGAAAAGACATATTAGTGAGGCAGTGCCCATACACGGATTCAACCCTGATGCGCAAACCATGTTAACCACTGATGCTAGCGACCAAGGACTAGGGGCGGTGCTCACGCAAAGGTCCACTGACGGAGTAATCACCACGATAAGCTTTGCGTCCAGAGCGTTGGCTCCTAACGAGAGTAAATTCAGTGTCATAGAGAAGGAGGTGCTCGCGGCAGTGTGGGCAATGGAGAGATTCCGGCAGTTCCAGTGGGGCGGAACGAATAGTTTCTTACCTGTCGGTGTAGTTTTGCAGCTTGAAGATCTTTCTGGATTCACTATGCTGTGCATTATTCCGCGATCTTGTGGTTGGGTCCGGATTCGTAGTCTTTTCTTTGTTTTTTTTTTTTTTTTTTTGTAGCCCAGGTGGGCGTCGACGTACACCATTTGGTGCACCTCCCGTGACGTCGTCGTGCTTCCTGCGGAAGTCCCACCTTTGGGGCGCCATCTTCGGGTTCTTTTTTCCTTTCCTCTTTTTTTTTTTTTTTTTTTTTTTTTTAACCCTAGGCGATTGATTAATCCTTCTTGTTCCTTTATCTGTATGTTTGTATTTCTTTGATCTTATCTATTTTACCCCCTCTTCCTCCAGCCTCATCTTCCTGGCGGAGGTGGGTGGGTTCGCTAGTGAATCCAGAAAGATCTTCAAGCTGCAAAACTACACCGACAGGTAAGAAACTATTCGTTTTGCAGCGTGAATCTTTCTGGATTCACTATGCTGTGCATCGATTTTGTAGCGGTTTTCCTAGTTCTGTGGCGGCTGGGTGGTAGATGAGCGTTGGTCGTTGAAAATGTGCTGAAGCACCTTCTGTCCAACCTGTGCCTCCTTGTTCATCTGAATGTCCACGCAGTAGTGTTTCGTGAACGTGTGCACAGATGCCCAAGTTGCCGCGAGGCATATGTCCTGGATGGGCGTGTTCGCCAGGAAGGCCACGGTGGCCCCTTTCTTCCTTGTGGAGTGAGCCTGCGGCCCCTCCGCTAGCTCCTGTCCAGCCTGTTTGTGGCAGAATTGAATAGTGAGGGCAATCCACCTTGCGATGGTGCCCTTAGTCACTGGTCTACCCATGAAGCTAGTAGCAAAGGACACAAACAGCTGTTTCGACTTCCTGAGTTCCTTGGTTCTCTCAATGTAGTGCATCACCGCTCTTCTGGCATCGAGGGTGTGCAGTGCCTTTTCTGCGTTTGTAGTCGGGTTTTGGAAGAAACTTGGTATCTGGATAGCCTGATTTATGTGGAACGCCGACACTACCTTTGGCATGAAGTGTGGGTCCGTTCTCAGGACTATTCTATCTTTGTGAATCTGAATGTAGGGTTCCTGCAGCGTTAGTGCCTGAAGCTCGCTCACCCTGCGTAGTGAGGTTATGGCCACCAGAAAGGCTGTTTTCATAGTCAACATCTGCAGTGTGGCCTTGTGAATGGGTTCAAACGGTGCCTTCATGAGCTCCGTCAGGACCACATTCAGATTCCATGCCGGCGGCGGCAACCTTTTCGGGGGGGCCATCCTTTTGGCTCCTTCCATGAATCTCCTCACCACCTGCGAGCTGAAGAAACTTCCACCTTTTTCACCTCTGGTGTAGGCCACGATGGCCGCCAGGTGTACCCTTAGTGAGCTCGAGCAGAGGTTACTCTCTAGAAGGTGTGTGAGGTACCTCAGTACTGTTGAGTCTCTTGTCATTCTGTTTTGCAGGCCCTTTTTCCGGCACCACACAGTGAACCTCTTCCATTTTGCGCTGTAGCATTTTCGTGTAGTTGGTTTCCTCGCCTCCCGTAGCACTCGCATCGTGCTTGGCGGCAATCTTAGGTGCGCGAACTCTATGTCTTCAGGAGCCATGCCGCCAGGTTGAGGGTCTCTGGCTCTGGGTGCAGGACCTCTCCGTTTTGCATTGAGAGCAGGTCCTTCCTCCTCTCGAACCTGTGTGGGTCGCCTTGTGCCATTTCTTGAATTTGTGAGAACCATGTCTGCCTCGCCCACTGCGGAGCCACCAGGATCAGGGTCATGTTGCTGGTTCTGCACTTGTCGAGCACTCTGTGCAACAGGGGTATCGGTGGAAAGGCGTAGGCAAATGTCCTCGACCAGCTTATCCATAGGGCATTTCCCTTGGATTGCTGATCTGGTTGCCTGGACGCGAAGCTTTGGCATTTTGCATTGTGGCGTGTTGCAAAAAGGTCTATTGTGGGAGTCCCCCATCTCCGGAAGAGTTTCTCCGTTTCCTGGCCATTGAGCTCCCACTCGTGTGATGCTGAGGTCTGCCTGCTTAACCAGTCTGCCTCCACATTGTCCTTCCCTGGTAGGTGAATTGCCAGTAGATCTATCCTGAGAGGTATGGCCCATCTCCAAATCTCCTGAGCTAGGGATGAGAGTGGGAACGACTGTGTCCCCCCTTGTTTGTTGATGTAGAACATCGCCGTGGTGTTGTCTGTTTGGACCAACACCCTCTTGTTGAACAGGTGCCTCTGGAATGCCTTCAGGGCTAGCAGGATTGTTTTCAACTCGAGGTAGTTGATATGGCGGACCGCATCTGCTGGGGCCCATAGACCCCTCACTCTGAGGTTGTCCATGTGCGCTCCCCATCCCTTCTGCGATGCGTCCGTGGTAATGGTCACTGTTGGGATTGGTGGTGTCAGGCTTCTCCCTGCTGTTATGTTGCCTCTGTTCAACCAAGTTATCTCCTCCTGCACTGCGTGCGTAACAACCACTAGATCCTCCCAGCTTCCGTTTGCTTGTGACCATTGTTGTTGCAGCCATTCCTGGAATGGTCTCATGTGCAGGCGCACATTCGGCACCAGCTGGATACAGGACGCCATCATCCCCATCATCTTGCTCACAGCCCTCACTGTCAGAGCTCGCCCCTTCTGGTAGAGCTTCGCCTCCTTCAGTAGAGCCTCTGTCCTCCTCTCGCTGGGCACTACTGTACTCTTGCGGGAGTTGATCTTTGCCCCCAGGAAAATCTTCACCTGCTCTGGTTCCATCGATGATTTTCCCCAGTGGATCGAGAATCCCAGTTTTGTGAGGGTGTCTGTTACGCGTTTTGCGTGCCTCTCGCACTTTCCGCGTGAGTTTGCCTTGACCAGCCAGTCGTCCAAGTAGGGGTAGACATGTATTCCCTGCCTTCGTAGGTGCGCCGCTACCGCCGACAGGCATTTTGTAAAGACCCTTGGTGCTGATTTTAATCCGAAGGCCCGGGTCGTGAACTGGTAGAGTTCTTGTTCGATGTTGAATCTTAGAAGGCCCTTGTGCCTTCTGTTTATTGGGATGTGAAGATAGGCATCCTTGAGGTCCACGGTGACCATGAAGTCCCCTTCCCTTATCTGTGGTAGAACCTCCTGCAGTGAAGTCATTTTGAACCTTTGCGTTCTGATGAACTTGTTTAGGTAACGGAGGTCTAGTATGGGTCTGAGGTCTCCGTCTACCTTCGGAACCACGAAGTAGTTTGAGTAGACCCCTTTGTTGCGTTCTCTGAACGGCACTGTCTCTATGGCTCCCTTTTGCAGGAGTTTCCGCGTTTCTTCTCTGAGTATTGCCAGTTCTTGGGCCGATCTCAGTCTTCCCCTTGGTTTCCTGTTTGGAGGTCTTTTCTCCAAATCTACGCAGTACCCGTACTGCACAACGTTCCGTATCCACTTGTCTGTGGTTATACGCCGCCACTCCTGAAGGTAGAACCTCAGTCTTCCGCCTACTGGTGTCGTATGCTCGTAGGCTCTTGAATTTTCTCTTCCCCCTGATGACACTTTTTTGCGCCTCACCCTTGGGGTCCTGACGAGGGTAGGCGTCCTCTTGCGTGCTGAGTCACTTTGTCGAGGGCTGTTCGCCCCCTCTCCTCCTTTGGCCACGTCCGTTCCCTCTCCCGCGAAAGGACTGGCCCCGAGGTTGATATTGCCAGGTTTGCTTCTGTTGACCTTGTCCGTGACCTTCACCCTGCTGACTTTGTTGGAACGCCTGGTGCGACGTCCCCTGCTGGCTTCCTCCCCTACCGTAGGGTCCTCGAGGGATTTCCTCGCCTCATTCCCCTCTGCTGTAGGGCCCCCATGGACCTGGCCGTCTCGTTTTCTTTTTTCAGCTGGGTGAGCTTGTCGTCCACTGTTGCTCCGAACAGTGTCTCTCCATTGAAGGGGGTGCCAAGGATGTTGTTCTGCACTTCCGGCTTGAATCCCGAGATTCTTAGCCATGCATGCCTCCTCTCTGTGACCCCTATGGCCATGAGTCTTGCTGAAGTCTCTGCCCCATCCAACGCCGTCTTTATACAGGAGTTGGCGATGTTTTTGCCTTCATCTATCAGGTGAGCGGCTCTCTGCCGGAATTCTTCGGGGAGGTGCTTTACTAACTCCCCCATCTCATCCCAGTGCTGGTACTGGTGTCTATTGAGGAGTGCATTTGAATTCGCCATGCGCCAGTGCATTGCGGCGTTCCTCTCGACCTTTCTTCCTGTGAGGTCAATCCTCCTGCTCTCCTTATCCGGGGGTGGGCCCGAAGTTGCTGGTACGTTGGCCCTTCTCCTGGCCGTGGAGGCTATGATGGAGTCCGCGGTCACGCTACCCTTGATGTAAGGGGGGTCCAGGGAGGAGTGCTTATATTTCTTCTCTGTCCTGGGCGTGATCGACCGGCAGGTTGCAGGTTCCTTGAAGGCTTCTCTCCCCTGATTCATCACGCTTTGTAGCATGGGGAGGAACTGGCTCCTTGTCTGGATGGGGAGCAGTGTCTCGACGAGAAAATCTGCTTTCGGTTTCTCCTCGTCGAGTTTGACGCCGAAGGCCATTGCTGCGCTCCTGACCACCATATTGTAGACCCCGATGTCGTCGGGTGGCGAAGGCCTCGAAGGGTACGTGTCCACGGGCTCTTCCGGGTTTTCGGTGTCGAGATCGTGCCATTCGACGTCGTTGCTGGTAGATGCCGCCGATTCGTAGAACGACCGTTGGTCTTCTTCCTCGGCTTCTTCCTCATAATAGGGCTCTTCCTCCTCTTCGAGTTCCCTTGTCAGCCCTTCGGCGTCGAACTCGTCTTCGACCTCCTCGACGTCCGCCGATGGAACCGTTGGAATCTTGAATTCCTTCATTCTGGCGTCGAACTCCTTCTTTCTTTGAAGGATGTTCTCCATTTCGGCCTCGAGCCGCCTCTTTTTCTTCTCCATCTCGGAGATGCTTTCGGCGTCGACCGCGGGTCTTTTCGATGAACCTTGCGTCGACGTCGAACGTTCTTTCTGCGTCGATCGGCCCGTTTCATGGGATGCTTTCGACGACCCTTGCCTTTCGGCGTCTTTCGGCACCGGGGAGTCCTTATCTAAGGATCCGCTCGGCCTCTTGTCCGTGGTTCCCCCTTTGGACGTCGAAGTTTTCGGCGCCGGGGCTCCCTTCGTGGACTTTGACTCAGATTTTCTCGAGTCACCCTCGTGTTGTCGGGGTACTTTTTGTTTTGCGCTCGACGATTCTCTTACCTCGTCTTCTTTTTTCTTGTCGGTCTCTACGACCGTGAAGTTTTCGGCTGTCTCGGCGACGTTGTCCTCGTCGTCTGAGGAGAGGCCCAGAGCGTAGAGCGTCGGGGGCTTCCCCTTGCCGTCCATGCTGGCGTTGGCCCTTCTCTGCCGCTCTCTCACCCTGAGTGTCTTCGGCGCGAAGGCTGAGCAGGCGTTGCAGTCGATACTCTGGTGATCGACCGGTAGGCAGAGGTTGCAGACCGGATGCTGGTCTCTCTGCGCGAACTTGTGGTGGCAGTTTGGGCAGAACTTGAATGGCGTCTTGTCCATTGCGCTCAGGGTCTCTGAGCGTGCATTCTCCAAGGCCGTCGAAGAAAAAAGGGCGCTGGTCCTCCTTTCTTCGCGCTCCTGATGAAATCTTTTCCTTTCCTGATATCTTCTAGTGTTTCTATCGACGAAACTCGCTTTTCTTCCTTCTTCCTTCGAGTGTAATTCTGGAGCTTCCCGATGACGATCCAGACCCAACGGCGGAAAAAAGAATCTGAAGATGGCGCCCCAAAGGTGGGACTTCCGCAGGAAGCACGACGACGTCACGGGAGGTGCACCAAATGGTGTACGTCGACGCCCACCTGGGCTACAAAAAAAAAAAAAAAAAAAAAACAAAGAAAAGACTACGAATCCGGACCCAACCACAAGATCGCGGAATAATGCACAGCATAGTGAATCCAGAAAGATTCACGCTGCAAAAGGTTTCTTTTGCGCACCGACCACAAACCTTTAGTGAAGGTCCTCACGTCCTGCGGGCACGAGCATGCCACCCCGCGGATTGCCAAGATGACGCTGAGGCTGCTAGATTATGTATATGATGTAGAGTATCTACCAGGACACAAGAACAAGGTGGCGGACTTTTTAAATAGAGCAGCATCTAAAGAAGGGCCATAAGCGCCCAGGAATGGGAGACCGAATACGCCAAGGACGAGAAAATAAGTGCGGTCAAGGCGTACGTAACCAACGGATGGCCGGGCAAGAGATTGTTGGAGGAAGAATTGAAGCAGTATTGGGAGGTCCAAGATGAATTGTCAGTAGGGGACAAACCATGGTTCCTGCTAAGAGGCAATAAAGTCGTCCCTCCGAACAACTTGAGACACTGCATCGTATCCATCACACATGAAGGCCACTTAGGGATCGTCAAAATGAAATGGAGAGCAAAAGACTACTGGTGGCCGGGGATGGACATAATGGTAGAACGTCATGTAAGGGCGTGTGAGCAATGCAGCAATGCAGACAAGACCCAGAAATTGTTACGTCCGCCCCTGGGGCGATACGATTGTCCGGAAAACCTGTGGGAAGAGATTTCTATTGACATACTGGGATCGATACAGGACACGAACGGCACCCAGAAATACGTCACAGTTGTGATAGATCGTTACTCCAAGTGGCCAGAGATCCAAGTGGCTGATAACGCTGAAACTGAAACAATACTGGAATTCCTAACGGAAGTCTTTATAAGGGAAGGGATCCCCAAAGGGATTCTGAGTGATAATGGCCCACAATTCACATCAAGTAAGTGGGAAAGCTTCATGGACAGGAACGGCATCGCTGTACGACATACACCGATATACCACCCGGCAGGGAATGGATCAGCGGAACGATTTAATCGGGTGATCATGGGTTCGGTGCAGGCAGCGATCAGCCAAGGCATCAATTGGGAGAAGGATAACACCCACCACCACGGGGTACAGTCCGTTCCGAGTTTTGAGAGGAAGGGAGCCTTTCACTAAGGACAATGTGGCCTGGAAACGCCTCATGGTGCAAAGCCACTGGTCCCCAGCGGTGGTACGTAAGAACTTGGAGAGAGCACAGGCGGCGTACACGGAGCATTACGATGTGAAGCACAACACCAAAAAGGTCACACTCGAGAAGGGTGAATGGGTGAGAGTCAAACTGCCTACGCAAAGGAAGAAGGGAGATAGTAAGTTCACTTCCCCGTTTCAAGTGATGGAGCCATATTCCAGATCAGCTCTCCTCAGCGACGGGAAGATTTGGTCACAAGACCGCATGGCGAAATGCACGTCAACAGGCGGGAAGAATACGGTTGTGGAGTCGGAGAACACCGGAGCAGCCAGCGCCCAGTGGAGCAAGGAAGTAGACCCGGAGAGTCCCAAGGAAGTAGGGAGCAGTCCCCGACTGGGAACAGGTCGCGAACTGAGAAAGGAGATGGAAGGACAGGCGTCCAACACCCAGGAGGGGACAGAGCTGGAGGTGTGGAGAGAAGAAGAACACAAGGGCGGGGAAGATGCACCCAGCCCGGGGAATGAGGCCACCACTCCGAAGACTGGCGATCGTAGTAGGTGGACACGGTGTGGCAGGAGAGTCAGTCTGCCCAGGAGATTTGGGGAGGTCAGTATGGACAGCAAGTAAGACTGTACAAGTTAGAAGGGGTTGTGTTATGTTGTGGGTTTGTTTATAAAGGGGGGAGATGTGGTGTAGCGGTCTAGTCTGCCAGCGCACACTGCGTGTGACGTCAGCGGACTTCCGGTGGCGGCCATTTTCGGCAGTAAGCGCGCCGATTCCGAACAGATTGGAGCTCCGCTCCGGCGCTCCGTTATACCTTGCATGCAATAAAGAAACGTGCCAAGAACTAAGGTGTGCTGGTGTACTTTGCCACTAGTGTGTCCCTTGTTACCACCAACATTACACCTATCTCTACTCCTTGCCTTCTTGGAGGTGGGTGGGTCTCCTTGCAGAATTCCCAGGAGAAAGAGGGCCCCTTGGCAGGCACCTGCAGTTAAATACCTTCCACCCATGGGCCAAATTCCTATCAGCAAATGTATGACTGGGCTGAACCAGGCCAGTGTCCCCCACACTGCACTGTACCGTCCCTGCCTTACCTCCCTCCCTCCCTCCCTCTCATTACCCCTGCCCAGTCCGGGTTCCTCCCCCTCGGGGTGTCCTCTACTAAGGCCCATGCTCCAGCCATATCCGCCACCCCTCCGGGAGGCAGGGGCTGAACCATGGGGCATTCGTTAACCAGATTCCCAAAATGCCCTCTGAGACAGGACCTTCACCAGTTTCCCACAATTCCCTTGGAGAAGAGAGCTTCATCCGTTTCCCAAAATGCCCTCGGAGACAATTAGCTTCAGCAGATTCCCCCAATGCCCTCTCTACCAGTTTCCCACCATGCCCTTGGAGACGAGAGCTTCACCCGTTTCCCAAAATGCCCTCAGAGACAGGAGCTTCAGCAGTTTCTCACAATCACAATGCCCTCCTCAGAAGTTTCACACAATTCTATGTCCGGACTAGAGGTTTCGAAATATGCGTCTCTATTCTTTACTGAAAAAAACACAGCAGCCAATTACATTTGAACAACATTTCAGTTATCAGACAAAACTACGTTTCCCATGAGTAGTCTATGACATCACTCCCCTTCCACCAATCATATCACAATACAGTCTATGTAACATGCGGACTCCTTCGTCATTCCTCTTTCTTTGCTGCTCAGCAGCGGGAGCTAAATGTATTTTTTATAAAGGTGGTTATAATTGATTTGTGTTAAAATGTTTACGAGCGCCTTTTATTAACCTACACCTACGCTCGCTTCGGACACATGAACAGCGGTTTCATTGGCCCGTTCCATCCATCCTGCGCGATCACCTTCCCCCGATACGGGTGTTTGTTATACGGTTGACTGCTGCGCCGCCTTTGCATGCGTTCAATCTGATTTTCTTTATTTAGGCAAGAGTGCATGACTGTGGCCTTTACAGTGGGCAGCTAGAGCGGAGTGAGGAGTTGGAGGACGCGTGCTAGGTCTTGACAAAGCAAAGTCCTTTGAAGACAACATCGGCTGAAGAGAACTTGAGGACCCGCGCTTCCAGCTTAAACTTCTCTACGCCCTCAAGGGGCTGCAATAAACTTAAAAGAGCTTACCTCTAGTGGTCAGGAACCTCCCTCCAGCAGAAGCAGTTCATCGCAGTAAACTCTGCTTAGTTTATTGTGGACCGGCTTTTTCTGCAAGCTTACTGCCACTTCTGCCTAGTGGCGGCCGGCATGGCTCACAGGTGGCAGGGCAGGCAAGGGAGAGTTAGTGATATGCAGGGCACAATTAAGAAAAAAAATACACTCCAGGAAACAGCCAGGCTACCCTGACCAATCACAAAGCTGCAATGCTAGTGATGGAGCGGGTAAAATATTTTCTTTTTATATACCCAATCCATTTATATATGTGTATATTAAAATGATTAATAATTAATTATAATAATTAATAGCTTGATGTGAAGGTACTAAACCAACCTTATTATCAGAAAGAACACACGTGGGAATGCGTTGCATGGCAAAAATTTATAAAGTGAACTAAGTTTGTATGCATATTAAAACGATAAATGTTGCTTGAGTAATGTTATTGTGATTTGCGCTTAAATAAACCAGCATTAACGGCTTTGGATGTTGCATATGGCTAGATAAATGCATACACATAGGGGTATTAGCAAGGGAATAACACTGTTTTAATCATTTCTATGTATTAATTACGATTTTGTGTTTCTTTGCTTAAAGTTGACTATTCTGGCCTACCAAAAGATGGCCGCCGACTGAAACCTAACTAAAGTACATGACTTCATCATTTGAACAATGGAGAAAGGCGCCTGCACTGACTTCGTTCGTGTCCCTTGGGTGACCTGTCAGACCATGCCCCTGAAGACTACCCTGGGCGAGGTGCTAATGCCCCTGAACGTGAAGAAAATGTTACAATTGAGAATATGAACTGGTAAACCCGACCTGTTTCCAACGAACTGATACATTTAGGACTACGGATTAGTCTTTCCCATACATTTGCTTTGAGACTTCTTCCACATGGGAAAATTTGAAAATGTTTCCTAATGCAATGAGATGTATTTGAATTCAGCCAATCGTTGGCCTGGGAAATGAGAAAATGTAACTTTAATATGTAAATTTTAGTATAAATATTAGTAGACTAGAGAGGGAATAGGCTAACGCTAGACGCCACTTCATCCAGAAGCTATTGACAGAGAATCGATGATCAGAGATCCCTATGCTGACGGAGAGGACGGTGACTCTATATGATAAAACTCTGACAAACTTATTGAGGACCGGTTCGGACTTAGAAAATGACAATTAGCCAGAATAGGTAAATATAACAAAAGATGATATTGCATTATTAGGATTTTAACCTGCATATAAATTAGATAAAGAAAATCATTATTTGAATTAATGTGTCGGGTGAATATTTCCATTGAAATGTTTATTGATTAATTTGAGAGTTAAAGTATCATTGAACTAAATAACAACTAAATGATTCGATCGACCTCTTGATGGAGGAATAGTTAGGGTGATTCAGGAGAAGTGGTTTCCTCTATCAAAGAGAACAGTTGTGGTTCGGATCTGATGTCCCTTTGTAGGCACGGATAGTTTGAGAGAATGAATGTTGGTGTTATGGGCCAAACCAGCGTATGATGCGTGTATGTGCGTGTGACTGAGAAATCATTCTGTCCGTGGAAGTAAGGGGAAATTTAGTGATCTGAACTGCACCACTAGTTTCCCAAAAGGCTTGAGGACAGGGGGCAGTGTGGCCGGATGTACAATGGTACATCACATGCAATTAATTCGCATGCCTTTTACACGCATTTTTTAGCGCACATGTTTTTACAGCGAAAATGCATTTAAAACAGCATGCCAATACCACGCATTGTTTTTATATTTAAAAATTTATTTGTGGGGGGTAACCCCCCAACTTACCTTAAATGTGTGGTATTGGCATGCGTTTTAAATGCAAATATCTGTGCTAAAAAATGCATTGTAAAGGCTTAACAAGGTAAAAACCTCGCTGTAAAGGCTGTTTCCCAGTGTGGCCATGATGACACCTTGTGCAGTCACTAGTACAGTAGACTGAGCATAAGGAACTCCACAAGGGATCTGCAGAGCTGCTCAAAGCTGCCAGGGACTGAACACCACGTCTACCTCTCACACCTCCGCATCCCTCACACCGCTAAGGCCTGTGTCCCATAACACAACGACCTTAGGCCCAACATGGACCCATCTCCCACACAGGACAGACACGCTTCCAGGCACACACCCTACCCAGGGCAGCCCATGGAAAGAACGATTTAAACATTACAATACAGTGCGCCTTCTGTAGATAAATATCTGTGTGCAACTTATACATGACCGGCTGTATCCACAACGGTGCGGGTGTGGTAACTTCTTCCCAACGGTTCTTCAGCCAGAAGGAAACTGCATTCATTGCTCAACCCTTCTTCGATTGTATATTCATGATACACTCGACATTGCTGAGTGATCTATCAAACAACCGGTTTACGGTGTATGGGAACAGGAATGTTCGATTTAGTTGGCTTTATTTATCTGGTTCAAAGGTTTTGGCCTGTTCTAAGGGTAATTTATTATCCACAACTCTTCATCCTGAAGATGGTCTAACGGACATTGTATGCCACAAAAGACCGAAACGTCGACAAATCCATCTAATTCCACAGTTTTTGTTTGCCCCAAAGAATTGTTTATTGCTTTGTCTTGACTTTTTCTTTGCATTTGTTATCATTTTGGAATAGATGATTACATCTATGATTAGGAGGCATGGTCACGTGTGTATCATTAGGTTGCCTCCATCATGGTGTTTTGATATCATTTATTGTACCCCCTTTCTTATCTTCCTCACATTAAATGTGTTTATGCTTTGAGAAAATCGATACCTGTGTGTTAAATAACTATTGATTAATTTCATTATAACTATTCAATTGACGTTCAGATTAGTCTTATGTAAACTACCAGTTGGGGCTTTACTGCCAAATAACTATTCCAAGCGTGTTAATTAATTGTATGAAACATAATCCCTTAAAGGCGTATTTACCTATTTGTAGGTTTGAATTCAGCCAGATTCTCGTGGCCTTTCACTGCTCTGAGCTCGATAAAAGGTCTATAGCGGCAAACTGCAAGCACCGGTCAGGAGTGACACGGCCGCTGTCGGACTCTTGCCAAGAAGAAAAGTAATAAAAACGTTTTTAAAATAAATAATTAAAAAGCACATCTCTGCATAAAAGTCTCTGGCACCAGGGCTTTAAGTGGGCCGGGTCTCACCGGTGCTGAGCACTGGCAGTTTTTTAAAGGGAGCCTCGAAACGGGTCTCTTTTGGGCTCTGTATTGTGCCCTGGCACAGATAGTCCGTTTTCTTCCCGGACTGCAGTGAGAGCAGGCACATTGATGTGCGCATGCTCACACTGCTCACGTCTCACTAGTAGAGAAGTTACGGCATGACGTCATGCCAGGTGAGCGTTGTAGGGTAAGGGAAATCCTTTAAAGAGAGTTATTTTCTCTCTGGATTTCCCTTCTCTTTTTGACACTCAGGAGCAGCAACATTGTCGTGGTGTCACCAGGGCTTTAAGTGGAGGATTTTTCAATATTATACACAACAAGCCATAGTTGCTGCTTATTTCTCTTATGCAACTAACCACCATTGACAAAGCCAATAGTCCTGACTTCTTGTAGGTATGATGTTACTTGTATCATATATCTGGATGTAATGACAGAAACAGCAACATACAAGTCGGGCGGCACACTATGCTAAGGACAGATGTTTAGCTTATGCGTTTTTAAGCCACACCCTTAATTACATTGGTTAAGCCCCTTTGAGAGTCCCCCCACCCCCCATTTTTTTCATGCCACTTAAAGCTCTGCCTGGCACTACTTTCTCTGCGGGTGACAATGCTGTGCTAGGACAGTCACAGAGAAAGGAACAAATGGCTGCAGGCGGTTGACAAATTGCTCACGTTTATACAGTGGTGGGCGGAAGCAAAATGTGAAAGACATCTGAAAAGACCAATGTATAAAGTGGACCTACTAAAAGCACCAACATGCAAGTATATTCTATACTTCCTTTTTACTAGAATCAAAAGGGCGTGGCTAATGCCAGTTCTAACAACAAAAGGTCCTGTGGCTAAATTGCCAGGGCTAGATCAAGGTGTGACCGTGGGCAAGGAGCAGCTAAGGACAGAACTGGACTGGCCTGCCGCTCATGCAGGGACGGGCCTGCCGCTCATGCAGGGAAGGGACTGCCGGTCACGCAGGGACGGGCCTGCCGCTCACGCAGGGACGGGCCTGCCGCTCACGCAGGGACGGGCCTGCCGCTCACGCAGGGACGGGCCTGATGGTCACGCAGGGATGGGCCTGTCGCGCATGCAGGGACGGGCCTGCCGCGCATGCAGGGACGGGCCTGCCGCGCATGCAGGGACGGGCCTGCCGCTCATGCAGGGACGGGCCTGCCGCTCATGCAGGGACGGGCCTGCTGCGCATGCAGAGGCACAGGCTCAACTCCGGCTCCTCAGCCCCCAGTGTTACACAACAGTGATGTGTTCGAGCTCTTGGGAGAGAAGATTAAAGCGCCTCCGGAAATCCCTTTAATTCTTCCCCGTGCCCACCATATCATGCCATAATCCCTCTGACCCATATAGGGCTCCGCACACGGCGGCTCTCATTGGCCAGTAATAATCCCTTTGCATCGTCAACATCGCAGTCATTACACGTTTCAGGCACTACCTAGCGCAACCAGACGGCAAGAAGAAGGGAAGCACCTCGAAGTGCACGGCGCGGCTTCTGGCACTATCAAAGCACTTGATCCCCACTGCCAGCTCCTCGCACTGTCCATCAGTGCCAGCTCCTCACACTATTCACAAGTGCCAGCTCCTCACACTGTCCATCAGTGCCAGCTCCTCACACTATTCACAAGTGCCAGCTCCTCACACTGTCCATCAGTGTCAGCTCCTCACACTATTCACAAATGATAGAGCTCCTCACACTGTCCATCAGTGCCAGACCCTCACACTATTCACAAGTGACAGCTCCTCACACTTTGGGAGTGACAGAGCTCCTCACACTGTTTACAAGGGCCAGTTTCACAACCTGCCCAACAGTGCCAGCTACACACACTATGTAATAATATTTTTAAAGCGCAAACTGTTACCCGAAGGTGTCCTGGCGCTATCTACAAAACCTCCCAAAGGGACTCACAGATGAGGCCACTGATTAAACGCCAAAAAGCCAGGTTTTTAAGGCTTTCCTGAAAGCCAGTAGATCCGTGCTATTTCTAAGCTGAAATGGGAGGGCGTTCCAGGCTTTGGCTGCCCCCACCCAAAGACTCCTGCCACCCCAGCCGGCTTTTTTAGCGATAGGGACTGTTACCAATTTTGCTCCTATAGAGCGTAGTGGTCTTTTGGGGACATACCACTGAAACTGCTGCTTCAGAAGCTCTGGACCGGTCCTGTGAAGAGCTTTAAAAACAGTACAGAGCGATTTAAACTGCACCCGTTTCTTAATGGGTAACCAGTGAAGTCTTCCAATATCACCGGAAACAGAGGCATATTTAGCCGTCCCAGTGAGCAGTCTAGCGGCCGAATTCTGTAAAAGTTGGGGTCTATGCAGCAGTCGCTCCTGAATGTTAAGGTAGAGGCTGTTACAATAATCCAGCCTCGTCATAGTTAATGCGGTCACTACTGTACATTGATTTTCCTTAGGTAGAATGTTCTAAGAGCAAATGTGGAAGCCGAAACAACTGAGTTGACTTGGTCCTCGAAATTGAATTTATCATCAACCAGGACTTTCCTGGTGGGAGTCGGAAGTACGGCCAGCGAAGCTACCAACTTGGGGTCCAGAACTTGGGGTCCAGAACTTGGGGTCCAGAACTTGGGGTCATTACCAAACATAATAACTTCTGTCTTACCAGAGTTAAGCTTTAAACAGTTTTGGGACATCCATTTACCCACTGCTTCCATGCAGTCGTGAAATCGTTTTTCTGTCCACATCTCTTGCCCTGGTAGCAGGGACACCACAATCTGAGTGTCATCTGCGTACGACGTCAGAGCAAATCCAAAGGATTTGATCAAGGGGGCCAGAGAGGAAACAAACATTAAAAAGCGTAGGACTAAGAGAGGAACCCTGCGGGAACTCCGCAGGGCAGTGAGAAGGGTTTAGAACAGAATGTGCCAAGTGACACTGTTTGCATTCTGTCCGAGAGAAGTTCCCATGCTTTGCCTTGGACTCCACATCCCCACAACCGGTCCATCAGCAATTCATGATGGACCGTGTCCAACATAATCATTGCGGCCTTACCTCCCTGGTCCAGTACGGCCCTGATTTCGACTGTAGATTTTAAAAGAGCGGACTCCGTACTATGCCCCGCTCTGAACCTGTATTGGGTTGGATCCAATACTTGTGCTTCTCGTAGGTATGTACTCCGTTGTGCATTCATGCTTTCTCTACCAGTTAAGCTGGCAGAGGAATGCGCGAGATAGGTCGAAAGTTATTGGGATCCTTCGGGTCCAGGTTAGGCATCTTGAGTAGAGGAAGAATTGATGCGGTTTTCCAGGCTTTAGGAAAATGTCCTTCCTTGAACATCGCGTTCATCATAGCGGTCAGCGTTATAACAATGGGTTCTGGGGCTAGTTTTAAAACCGCCACCGGACATGGATCATAAGGAGAGCCTGATTTGGTAGACATCAGCGACTTATGAATCTCCCCGATGAATAAAGGTGTGAACTCTTTAAAACTCGGATGGAGACCCGACCGAAATTTGTATCTCTCCCTGACGCCCAGTGTTCCATCTGTTGCAGGACCATTAAATGTGGCGAAAATAGCCTCCACCTTACTGCAAAAGAATCTGGCTATTTCATCGCAGAGCTCCTGATTCGAGGGGACACTGGGTGTACCAGGGTACGCCAGGCTAGTGACTATTTTGAAGAGCTCTTTAGCTGAATTAATGGCAGAATTGATTCGGTTGGCAAAGAATTATTTCTTAGTTGTACGGAGGAGGTGTTTATAAGCCACCAGGCTTAGTTTATATGCTTCTTTTTCTGCGGCTTTATATCCCTTCCTCTCTAACAATTTACACTTCAGTTTTTGATCTTTTAGTTCCTGGGCGTACCATGGGGCAGAGGGACGTACTCTATTGGAGTACAAGACCATTTTGGGCGCTAACTTATTGCCGGCCGCCTCGAGCCAGTTGGAGTATTGAGTAGTCGCCTCTTCTATGTCTATAGGCAAGCAAAATGAGGTAGAGTTCAGTAAATCTTCTAACTCTTTAGCCTCAATTTTATTCCATGCTCAGGAGACCTTTGCTACTTAGCTAATTTACCCATCTCATGATGGTTGGAAAAAGCTAGCTCAAGGCATACTGCCACATGGTCTGACCAGACCAAGGGAAGCAAGCCTGTAAAAGAAAGTTGGGGGTTGTTGGAAAAAATCCTGTCTAGCGTGTGCCCTGCCGAGTGAGTGGGACCAACAACATGTTTAACTTTTCATGAAACCCAAAAGAGTCACCGTATCTGGGTCAGCATGAGCCTCTAAATGGAAATTAAAGTCTCCCAGTAAGGTATAAGAACTGGCACAGAGTCCCCTTTCCAACAAATTTCCCACAGATATTAAAAAAGGCCTCCGGAGGCCGGGTGGCCTGTAAAGGAGAGTCCCTTTAAAAGTAGCCTGATGGGAGTAATATCAACAGAACTCCAGTGCCTCACAATCTGAGATAGACGTTGTTTCAAAGGTCGCATTAATGGTGGAGTGGTAAATAACCGCAAGACCCCCACCTCTCCTTAATGACCTATTTAAGGTATGACAAGAATAGCCTGGGGGCGTGGCCTTAACTAAATCTGGACCAGATGCCTCATCTGTCCAAGATTCTGTGATAAAAGCGACCATTATATCTTCTTCCTCAATTAATCTGGCACATTCCACACTGGGCTTTATCAGGGACCTAGCGTTCAACAGAATGCACTTCAGCCCCTGCAATTGTAAGGAGTCTATCCAATTCTGACTAGATTGTTTCCGAGAGTTGATTGGTTGGTACAATAAATCCGGTAGCACAACGTTGCACCTAGGACACATTTTGGAGCAAGTGGGAGACCCCTTAACCCGGCCAATCTGCCAGTGCCATTAAAACTTTTTAGATAATCACTTGTAAAATATAGTTCAATTGGCTTACCGCCTCCGGGACATGCAGGGGTGCTGGCGCTGAGCGCTGGACTAGCGCGGACGGGCGCAGACGGGCTTGCCTTTGGCGCGTCCGCTGCGCGCTCGCGCCAGCATTTGTAATTATACCGTCAGGGGCGAAACCACTAGCCCGCTGACCGTACTTCCCCCAAAATGGTGGCCCCGCTTATGCCAGTACAACCCCACAGTCTAGGCGCGACTCGAACACCGGGAAGTGTACCTGTCCTCCCAAAGTAACCGTGAGTAAAGATTGCGCCTTAAAATCAAAATTGGCAGCTTAGGTGCAATAGGCAGTAATTATAGCAGCATTCCAAATCGGACTGTTAAAAAAGGCCAGACTATGTCTTTAAACTCATGTGCAAAGTGGCAGTTGTTTAAAAGTAATTCCAGCAGCGTCACTCCCGGCTCAAGCCTCAGGAGGGTGTAGTCTATTCACAAGTGACAGAGCTCCTCACACTGTCCAACAGTGCCAGCTCCTTACACTATATTCACAAGTGATAGAGCTCCTCACACTGTCCAACAGTGCCAACTCCTCACACTATTCACAAGTGATAGAGCTCCTCACACTGTCCAACAGTGCCAACTCCTCACACTATTCACAAGTGATAGAGCGCCTAACACTGTTCACAAGTGCCAGCTTCACCACCTGCCCAAGACTGCCAGCTCATCATACTGCCCAACAGAGCCAATTCCTCACACACCCAACAATGCCATATCATCACACTGTCCAGAAGTCCCGGCATATCACACTGCTCACCAGTGCTAACTCTTCACACGGGTAACCAGCAACAGCCCACCACACTGCACTCTAGTGCTAGCTTTTCACACTGCTCACCAGTGCCAGCTCTTCACACTGCTCACCAGTGCCAGCTCTTCACACTGCTCACCAGTGCCAGCTCTTCACACTGCTCACCAGTGCTAGCTCTTCATATCTTACCTTTCCTTGGCATGGCGAGGGGCATGCCAATGCTCTAGTCTAAGGATAGAGACCCCTCCGCCCCTTGAGCCCATGCCAAGGATGGTTGAGGTGTGACACCCGACACCAGCGGGTACTGCCAGTGAACCCTTCACCCTCGGATATTTCTTTGTATCACTGGATAGTTCTGTGTGTAACGTTAGTATGTCTGCTGTTGTTTTGAGCACATTTAGCAGCAGCACTCTTAGGTCCCGAAGAAAGACACAACACCATTGGGGTTATAGGCTGAAACATGTCAACCTTTATGACGCACAAGTGGGTTTAATTAGTCCCGCAGTGCCACACAGTTTTTAACCCTAGCGCAGGGTCGCCCTAATTAAGACTTGCAGTGAACCCTGTAGTTAGTTTTGATCACATTTTTAACTTGCTCTGCAGGCCACACCACACCAAGCTCTACAATTGGGTATCTAGTATATACCTCTTTTAGTGCAAAAGCACCCCTGAGCTCCTACCTCCCAGCGAGGGCGCTGCAGCCTGTACCATCACTAATCATCATGGTATGAGGAGGCTCTCCAATGATGAAGCATGCCACCTTTGGTGGGTGAGGAAAACCGCCCTATAAAAGGGCCTCTCCTAAATAGGTGTGTTTACAGCCAGGCTAGCATTGCACCTTGGAGCCAAGGACTCATATCTGTGTTTTGATATATGAAGTAGGGGGGCCAGCCCTTGCAGGTTTAAAACCCCCTCCAAGCCCTTTATTGTGAATCGAGTATTAGGAAATTCGCCATCTTCATTGCACCAAACTGAGCGTCGAGGGATGAGAAGAACAGCAGTGGCCATAGTCATGGAGGACCAGAGTCGGAGAGCCACCTTGATCCACCGCGACTACAAGAATCTCGTCGATCACGCCAACCATGGACTGGTGGAGGGAAGGGGGGGCCGTAGCTAGACCGACCCTCGAGTGAATGAACGCCTAACTGTGCACTCAAAGTGTGTAGCTCTGGGTGGTGGTGAACGAAGAACCATCTCTTATCGTCGAAGAGAATGATGTCATGAAGGGCTTGTTCCATCAGCAGACTCTTCTGCAGGAAATCCAAGGCCGAATGCGGTCCTCCACTAATCCTGTGCCACTGGATTACCTGGTCCTCCACCCATCCTATTCCGTCAGATTACCTGGTGCTCCACTCATCCTGTGCCGCTGGATCACCTGGTCCTCCACTCATTCTGCGCCACTGGATTACCTGGTTTTCCACTCATCCTGTGCCACTGGATTATCTGGTCCTCCACTCATCCTAATCCGTCAGATTACCTGGTCCTCCACTCATCCTGTGCCGCTGGATTACCTGGGCCTTCACTCATGTGCTGCTGGATTACCTGGTCCTCCACTCATCCTGTGCCGCTGGATTACCTGGGCCTCCACTCATCCTGTGCCACTGGATTACCTGGTCCTCTACACACCCTGTGCAGCTGGATTACCTGGCCCTCTGCCGATCCTGTGCCGCTGGATTACCTGGTCCTCCGCTGATCCTGTGCCGCTGGTTTGACCGGACCTTCAGTCATCATGTGCTGCTGGATTCCCTGGTCCTCCACTCATCCTCTGCCACTGGATTACCTAGGCCTCCACTCATCCTGTGCCAATGGATTACCTGGTCCTTCAATCATCCTGTGCCACTAGACTACCTTCTCCTCCACCCATCCTATTCCGTCAGATTCCCTGGTTCTCAACTCATTCTGTGCCGCTGGATTACCTGGACCTTCACTCATCATGTGCTGCTGGATTCCCTGGTCCTCCTGAGTTTATTATAGAAAATTACCTGGTCCTCCTCTCATCCCGTGCAGCTGGAACACCTGGTCCTCCACTCATCCTGTGCCGCTGGATTACCTGGTCCTCCACTCATCCTGTGCAGCTGGATCACCTGGTCCTCCACTCATCCTGTGCAGCTGGATCACCTGGTCCTCCACTCATTCTGTGCTGCTGCATCACCTGGTCCTCCACTCATCCTGTGCCTCTGGATTACTTGGTCCTCCACTGATTCTATGCCACTGGATTACCTGGTCCTCCACTGATCCTGTGCAGCTGGATTACCTGGCCCTCTGCTGATCCTATGCCGCTGGATCACCTGATCCTCCACTCATCCTGTGCCGCTGGATTACCTGGTCCTCCACCCATCCTATTCCCTCAGATTACCTGGACCTCCACTCATCCTGCTCCGCTGGTTCACCTGGTCCTCCAACCAGCTTAATTTGTGCCGGTGCTTTCCGGTGCTAAGCACCGGCACTTAATTTTCAGGGCCGGGTCTACGCCATTGTCACGCGTACTCCCTGTCCCTCCCACGTAGTTTCTCTCAGAAACTCAGTTCTCGAAATCTGAAGCCGTCAAATGCCTTCGCTTCTCGTGAGGAACTTAATTAACAACACCTGTATTGCATTGTGGCCCTGATGCACGACGTGTAAGGTGCAGGGCCTGTCTGAGAACAAAATTCAGTCCTGGCAATTTTATTGGATTGGCCTGAGGGGGCGGGGGGGTGTGGAGCGAGGGTGGAAGTCCGAAGCACTGCTGCTTATGAGGCTCGTCGTAAATTACAGGTCACTCTGTGTTTTTGGAATGCGGTCCTGGGGGGGCCCCTCGGGCTCCGACAGGTTCGGTCTAAGGAAGGAAAGGAAGCGGCAGCAGGCTCCGTTCTCTCATTCATGCCATGCCGTCCAGTGACGCACAGAGGCAGGCGAGCTCGAGCGGCTCCCCCACCCCCTGAATCACATTCTACTCTCCAAGCCTCTCCAGTCACAGCGGAGCATGTGCCGGTGTGTGTGTGTGTAGGGGGGAGGGGGGAGGAGGGAGAGATGGAGGGAGAGGGGCTGGCTGTGAGGGAATAATAGGGGACGGGGAGACGGGTGTCCGGGGGTTTGAGGGGAGAGAGAGCGAATGAACCCCAGCGATGGAGATGGCAAAGAGGGTGGAGAGGGAAAGCAGCGGGTAGAAGGGAAAAAGATGGGCAGGTATGAGCGGTTGAAGGTGGTAGACGAAGTAAAAGAGACATAGCTCTAATCAAGGCTGTGGCCTGCACACACTGTTTCTGCAGGCTTGTGGTGATTGCAGCCGGCTTCTATCAGGCTGACTGTGGTGCACTGCTGCTACAATGTATTCTGATGCCCGCCCCGTGGCGCCGCTGAGGCAGGATGTAATTCAAAGTCTGCCCGTGGTGCCGCTGGGGGGGGGGGGGGGGGGGGGGGAGGAACATCACCTCCGGTCCTGTTGCCAGAGCGGGAAGTTTGCAAAGAAGGCAGCTAGCAGGCTAAAAGATGCGTTTGGGGGCGGGGCGAGAAGGAGGAATGATAGGAAGAACTGGGGGCATATTCACGAAGCACACAGCCAAAAGAAATCACATATAATGTCGGGCAGGAAGCGGCAACTGGCAGAGCAGAGGAACACATGCTGATGCCATAAATCTGGGACAGGAGGCCTGGAGGCACCCACCTCCACGAGTCTTATGGTAGGGCCATTAACTTAACTCTGGGTACTGGTTGTTAGAGAGACTCAGGCGCGCCCCGCTGGCCTCGCAGCGCTGGCTGCTGCTCACACTGGCTTTTCTGCGCTATGTCTTTTACTATGGCCTCGGTAAATTGAATTATGGCTGTACCAAGCCTGGAAAAGTGGTAATCACGGGTGACTACTATTGGGGGGTCCGTCGGGGTTCACACCCTGGGACAGGGGAGAAAGGGTTTCTAGAAGTTTGAAGTGTCAATCCCTGCAAGATGTTGTTAACAATTACCCTCCACGTTGTTTGTCCCGTGATTTGCCCAATCGAAATACTGAGCTAGGATTATAGGCGCCAAAAGCGAGAGCGGGCGGATAGTTGTGAAGTTTGGCAGCTTGTTGTATCGCCTTCTACAGTGCCACTGCCTGCATCAGATTAATGCAGTGCAGCTTGACTGGGTCTAGAGCGGGGAGCCGGAGAGTTTGGTGCCCATGCATGCTGACTCTCATGATTCCTGCTGCACGAGTCTGGAAGGACAGCGGGTGCAGCGAGAGTATGGTGCCAGTGCAGCTTCATGACTCTGGTGATTGTAATACAAGCTTCCACAGTACTGCGTGTTGGTAGCCTGTGCGCTTGTATACACTATATAAATACATCTAAGCAGAGGCTGAAAGGCTAGGTGGAAGTGAGCAGCCTCTGTGAGGTGAATTCAAAAGTGACGTCAGGAGGAGGCCGCACATAATAATAATGATCCTTTTAACGTAATGCTAATAACGGATTCCTAGAGTTTCTTGTTGCGCAAATGGGTGCAATATCTGATGTTTATATGTTCCCTCGCCGTCATTGCTTTATTTTGCTAACGAGAAACTGCCACTCATAGTCTTTCAAATGTCACTCATAATTGCTCTGAAATTATTGAAAAGTCATATATAGCAATCTTAAACCTTGGCAGCTATGCACGGAGGGCTTTGGCAGGCGATAGACTGTGGGGCTCTGGCAAGCGGTGTGGAGGCAGAAGGTAAAAGGCAGCAGCCATCGCCAGTTCTAGCCATAGTCGGACGAAACTACAGGCTTCAGCCAAACTTCGATATATGCCAGAAACACACTGAAGCGTCACCCACTAGGAACGCTTTCAGCCAGGAGCTCTCTTTGCCCGACTGACCAGCGAGGCCCAGATTTCTTTCCCACTTCAGAAGAACTGTAAATATCGTTTAATATGTCATGAGAAGTGTCTCATTAGTGACCTTAAAAATTGAGCACGATGCCCTTGACCTATTGAATCCTCTTGCATTCTGGTCCTATGCTCAGCTAGTGAAGGGAACCTGAAAGTGAGAGGATGAGGCCTTGCTGCCAGTTAGGGCTTAATGACCATTGGGAGAACTTCTGAATGCCAGTGTTGCAAACTACGGAGGCTGTCTGTTCTTGATTCCACCTCATCATGGCTTTTTCTTCACTCTGCACCATTTTACTCTCTTGTGTGTTCTTCTTCAAGCCGGCTTTCTCCCTGTGTCTCGGTTTCCCTACCCTTCTCTTCCGCCAGTCAATCTTTTTCACCTTTCTCTCTCCTGCCCTGACTCAAAGTTAGTCTGATGTTAAACAATAAGTCCAGGTCTTCAAAAACGAGGGCTTGTTACCACCACCTGCAACAACTGGCACAAATTAAGCAGTGCAGTAAGGGCAGCACCCAGCGCTTAATTTCAGCTGGTGTTTTCCGGTGCTCGGTACCGGTACTTAATTCTCAACACCTGTATTCCGGTACCTATGAAAGTCTGGCACCTGGCGGCGCTGTCTTATTTTGAGTTAAGCACAGCAACAGATGTTTAATAATTCAATATGCATTATATATGAATACTATCTACTTGTCACACCATTTTTATAGCTTTAAGTGACTTAAAATAGTCTGAATTGTCACACTTCTAGGTGAGTGATGTGCACTAGTTGTGTTCGTACTGCTATTAGCAGTACTGCTAGGAAGGGAAAATGCGTGGTGCAAGCTGCAATGGCCTCCCGAAAAGGGTCCTGGCACTTATGTTTTTACAAATTAAGCACTGGTTTACTGTGGCTGGAAGTTAACAACGCACCCCGGCTGGATGCCTATATGTGACATTTCAATGGTTTATTGCCTGGATCATGGATGTTTATGTGTGACATTTCCACGGTTTTTGGCCTAGCCCTGTCCTGGATGCTTATGTGTGACATTTCCATGCTTTCTGGCCTGAGGGCTTAAGTGTAACATTTCCACAGTTTATGGCTAGGTGCTTGCTTATGTGTGACATTTCCATGGTTTATGGCATGGGTACTTATGTGTAAACTTTCCATGCGTTCTAGCCTGAGGACATGTTTGACTTTTTCCCGGTTTATGGCTTGCGTGCCAGTTGAGGGTGCGGGTGGAGCCAATAGAGGAAGTGGGTGGAGCTAGTGAAGGAAGTGGGTGGAGCCGGGACAAGGGGGTGTGGCCTCCGACAAACATTGGAGCACCTGGACTTCATATTTTACAAATTAAGCACTGCCTCCAACCATCCTATTCCGTCAGATTACCTGGGCCTCCACTCATCCTATGCCACTGGATTACCTGGTCCTCCACTCATCCTGTGCCGCTGGATCACCTGCTCCTCCCCTGGTCCTGTGCTGCTGGATTACCTGGTCCTCCACTCATCCTGTGCTGCTGGATCACCTGATCTTCCACTCATTCTGTGCTGCTGGATCACCTGGTCCTCTACTCAACCTGTGCCGCTGGATTACCTGGTCCTCCACTGATCCTGTGCCTCTGGATTACCTGGTCCTCCACTGATCCTATGCCACTGGATTACCTGGTTCTTTGCTAATCCTGTGCAGCTGGATTACCTGAACCTCTGCTGATCCTATGCCACTGGATCACTTGATCCTCCACTCATACTGTGCCACTGGATTACCTGGTCCTCCACTCATCCTGCTCCACTTGATTACCGGGTCCTCCACCCATCCTATTCCATCAGATTACCTGGCACGCCACTCACCTGCTCTGCTGGATTACCTGGTCCTCCACCCATCCTATTCCGTCAGATTACCTGGTTCTGCATTCATCCTTGCTGCTGGATTTTCTGGTCCTCCACTCTTCCTGTGCCACTGGATTACCTGATCCTCCACTCATCCTGTGCCGCTAGATTACATGGTCCTTCACTCATCCTGTGCTGCTGGATTACCTGATCCTCCACTCATCCTGTGCTGCTGGAATACCTCGTCCTCCACTCATCCTGTGTTGCTGGATTACCTGATCCTCCACTCATCCTGTGCTGCTGGATTACAAAATCCCTCTAAATTTATTACAGCAGAATACCTGGTCCGCTGCTGATCCTATGCCGCGGGATTGCCTGGTCCTCTGCTGATCCTATGCCATGGGATTACCTGGTTCTCTGCTGATCCTATGAAGTGGGATTACCTGGTCCTCCGGAGTTTATTACAGAAGGTTACTTGTTCCTCTGGTAAACCTATTATGACAGATTACCTGGTCCACTGCTGATCCTATTCTGACGGATTACCTGGTCCTTCTGAGTTTATTATAGCAGATTATCTGGTTGTCTGCAAAACCTATTCCACCAGATTACCTGGTCCTCTGCTGATCCTATTCCACTAGATTAGCCTCTTCTGCTGGATTACCCTTGCATTGTGGAATGAAAAATACTAAGGAGGTAGTACTCATGCCTTCTTAAGCAACAAAGAGCAGAAAAGTCCCCGCCCCCCCCCCACACACCATCCGCAGGCCGCCTCACTCAAACCAGATCACCCCAGCACCGAAGCCCCCCCAGGCAGGAGAACGATGCAACTCAAGACCCTCCGCAGGGGGTTGCTAGTTGTTTCTATTTTATTGGGTAGATTCATACAGCGCTTATCCTCCCCCATACCTGTGGCGTAGCTAGACTAGTTGCCGCCCGTGGTTGTCCCTGCGGTGGCCACCCTGCGGCTGTATGTAAGAGTGGGGGGTGCTGGCGATACCCGTGGCGGGGTATGTAAGAGCAGGGGTGCTGGCGATGCCGCGAATAAGAGCGGGGGGGTTGTGGCTGCTGCCCCCAAAGCTTGTGCCTCCCAGGATGGACCCCCCCCTTGCTATGCCACTACCAGGCGCGCAACACCCATTGGACTCAAAGGGCTTCAGCCCCCCCCCCCCCCCCCCGTCGTGTGTGGCAGCCCGGGATGAGACACCTTCCCGGGCAAAAAAGCAGCCGCACCCGAGCACTTCACAGGTCTTTAAAAGACCATTTGCATGTTAATGAGGCCTTGCTGTTGTTTCACCCCTTCTAAGAGCCCCTGCAGCTCCACTCTGCCTATTGCTTAAAGTTCAGCCCCCCCCGAAATTTTTGCTCAGCCCCCCCCGAAATTTGGCTCTAGTTGCGCCTCTGGCCACTACCCCATGCATTCCAAGTCATTACAGCACCAATGTGTGCGGAGAGAGACGGGAAGGCACATACACTAGAACGCCGGCGAAAAAAATGTGTCTGATGCTAACTGAAAACAGGAGGACTAAGAAAGTGACATTCATACATTTATTCATCAATGCCATGTTATTACCATGGTACACACAAATCAATGTGAGAAACCGTGTTGAGCGGCAGAGATCGGGTGGCGGGCGAGGGGAAATGTAAAAAGTGAAGTAAAAGAAAAAAAAAAAACCTCCTACCCTATCACCGCGTCTCTCTTTTGTGTCGGACTCAGGCTGGAACAGGAAGCACCCAGGCCCCCGATTAATCACAACGTTTCAATGCACCATTGTGATTGATAAGCACGGAGGCTCCCCTGAGCCAATCACAACGCTTCAATGCAACATTGTGATTTGTCTGAGCGCCCTGGGGCCTGGGCATGTTGTCCACCCAGGCTGTACTGCAGCCTGCATGGAGAATATGCAAAGTGCGCATGTCTGTTTGTGCGGCCCAAGACGGCCGGCCAAGCTTTCATACGCACTTGGAGTCGGCAAACCACTCCTCCCCTGCCCTGAGAGCAGAGCAGCCACGCCCGCCCCCGCTCCCCGGCTGCAAAGCAGCCCCGCCCGCTCCCCGGCTGCAAAGCAGCCCCGCCCGCTCCCCAGCTGCAGAGCAGCCCCGCCCGCCCGCTCCCCGGCTGCAAAGCAGACCCGCCCGCCCGCTCCCCGGCTTCAAAGCAGCCCCGCCCGCCCGCTCCCCGGCTGCAAAGCAGCCCCGCCCGCCGGTTTCCCGGCTGCAAAGCAGCAGGAACAAATACAATTCTAAGGACACTGAATTCTTATTATCATTTTATTTTTCCTTTAGTTGCGCTGCTTAAAAGCAGTGGGGCGATGCCCCTCCGCCTTAGCGGTGGAACCGCCACTGAGAAAACACTGCTTTCTGCCTTTCATAGGGCCCTTGACTGATTTTATAGCGGAAACAGTCTGCTCTTCCTCACAATCCCGTGTTACTACAAGGATTGTGTTCTGCGTCTGGTTGTTCCCTTTATTTCTAGCTATGAAACACCAGGGCGACATGCACCACATACGCAGAGTGTAATATGCTATTTATTACAGTTTTAAAGGGAGGGTGCAGGCATAGTCAGGACCCATTCAAGGCTTGGCCTCACATGAGCCACGGGCCCTGCATATACTCAACAGTGGGAATAATAGGGTGCACACTCTGCAAGGGGGGGGGATGGAGTGGGTGGGTGAGAGACAGACAGAGAGAGACAGACAGAGAGAGGGTGGTTGTTGATGGCCGCATAGGCACGTTACCCGACAGTCTCTAGGTTGAATTCGCCCATTAACAGAAAGCCTCACCCACACGTGCCCGGCGCACACAGGCCCCGCCCCCGCAGTCAATGGCTGACTTGTCCTCCGAAGTTTTCCCGCTCAGACGTGGACTTGACTTTCCCAAGTCCCCGCCGTCGAGAGCTATTCAGGGCCGCGCGAGACAGAGAGGGCATTTTCCATCCGCACTCCAAGGTGCCCCTGGCAGGATGCTGAGGGGACGCTCAGGAGCCCTCATTCATCGTCCGGGCAGAGCCCGGACTCACAAGCGTCTTCACTTCCTGCGGCGTCCATGGCGATGAATGGGCCCCGGCGCGGCCCCAGCAGGCCTGCTCCGGGGTGGTGGGCACAGGGGAGGCTACAGGGGAAGAGACGTGTCTCCGGGCACGGGGGGGGCCTGGAGGGGGCCTCCCCTGGGCCGGCGGGGCGTCTGCAGATGCAGGCCTACTGCTCACATGTTACCAAAGGGATTGATCAAATCTAGGATGCCCAGAACGGCCACGTGTCATGAAGCCTGAGCGCTCACATGGACGTGAGACAGAAAGAGTGGGCGGGACCACCGCTCGCCCCATTAGACTACAGGAGCTCCCGCCATGGGGGCACTTGCCCGCTGCTGCAGATTTAAATATTCTGTCCTGCGTGCAGAGGATCACACGGGAAGCCGAGGCCTCGGCACCCAAGTGTGGCCCGCCTCATCATGGGCTCGCCCGCTAGCCCTGTGTGACCATCCGCCACCTGCGGCGAGGAGTGACAGCCTATCAGCCAGTCATTCACTGCACCACACCCCCAAACGTTTCGGGCCTCACCCCGCCCCTCCCCCCCCCCCCACACACACACACACATTTCTATCAGCTTTTGTACAGAGACCTGCACAAACCACAATTTAGTGATAATGTCCCCCGCTTCCATCTAGGCCGCAGCATCCTTTGGTCCAGGAAGCCGCTATCCACAGAACCCTTGTGATGTACATGGTTCTCACTCACGTGCACACCTGCCAGAGCACCAACATCTGCTCTTCGTATTAGAATAAACAGCACTTCAAGGTCATTGACAACCCCTCTGGCAGCCATGTGATCCTGCGAGGACATCTCTTGGGCGCTACTGGAACTGCAGCTGTTTTTCCTCCACGCAATACCAATGAGATCGGCTAGAGGCTGTCAGTGGATTTACAACCTTTTCTTTTCACGTAAATCCCTCTGATAACCTCGGGTAGGCTAATTTGACTTCCCAGCTAATATCCAGGACATCTGCTGGTTACAAGTGGAACTGCAGCATGCCATCTGCATGGAGGACTCTGGGAACACATCTATTGGCTACCCGTGGAACTGCAGCATGTCATCTGCATGGAGGACTCTGGGAGCACATCTATTGGCTACCCGTGGAACTGCAGCGTGTCATCTGCATGTTATCTCTGTGACTTCTGCTGGCTACCCGTGGAACTGCAGCATGCCATCTGCATGTTATCTCTGTGACATCTGCTGGCTACCCCTGGAACTGCAGCATGCCATCTGCATGTTATCCCTGAGACATCTGCTGGCTACCAGTGGAACTGCAGGACGTCAGCTGCATTTTATCGAGGACATCTGCTGGCTACCATTGGAACTGCAGCACGTCATCTGCATGTTATCTCTGCGACATCTGCTGGCTACCAGTAGAACTGCAGCTGTTTTTCCTCCACGCAATACCAATGAGATCGGCTAGAGGCTGTCAGTGGATTTACAACCTTTTTTTCACGTAAATCCCTCTGATAACCTCGGGTAGGCTAATTTGACTTCCCAGCTAATCTCCAGGACATCTGCTGGTTACCAGTGGAACTGCAGCATGCCATCTGCATGGAGGACTCTGGGAGCACATCTATTGGCTACCAGTGGAACTGCAGCGTGTCATCTGCATGTTATCCCCGAGACATCTACTGGCTACCCGTGGAACTGCAGCATGCCATCTGCATGTTATCTCTGTGACATCTGCTGGCTACCCGTGGAACTGCAGCATGCCATCTGCATGTTATCCCTGAGACATCTGCTGGCTACCAGTGGAACTGCAGGACGTCAGCTGCATTTTATCGAGGACATCTGCTGGCTACCAGTGGAACTGCAGAGTGTCATCTCCATGTTATCGATGCAACATCTGCTGGCTACCAGTGGAACTGCAGCACGTCATCTGCATGTTATTCATGGGCAGACAAGTTATCCATGGGAGGACATATGCCGGCTACCAGTGGAGCTGCAGCAAGTCATGTGCATGTTCTCTCAGACATCTGCTGGCTACCAGTGGAGCTGCAGCAAGTCATGTGCATGTTATCTCCAAGACATCTGCTGGCTACCAGTGGAACTGCAGCACGCCATCTGCATGTTCTCTGAGACATCTGCTGGCTACCAGTGGAACTGCAGGATGTCAGCTGCATTTTATTGAGGACATCTGCTGGCTACCAGTGGAACTGCAGCGTGTTATCTGCATGTTATCTCTGAGACATCTGCTGACTACCAGTAGAACTGCAGCTGTTTTTCCTCCACGCAATACCAATGAGATCGGCTAGAGGCTGTCAGTGGATTTACAACCTTTTTTTCACGTAAATCCCTCTGATAACCTCGGGTAGGCTAATTTGACTTCCCAGCTAATCTCCAGGACATCTGCTGGTTACCAGTGGAACTGCAGCATGCCATCTGCATGGAGGACTCTGGGAGCACATCTATTGGCTACCAGTGGAACTGCAGCGTATCATCTGCATGTTATCCCCGAGACATCTACTGGCTACCCGTGGAACTGCAGCATGCCATCTGCATGTTATCGAGGACCTCTGCTGGCTACCAGTGGAACTGCAGGACGTCAACTGCATTTTATCGAGGACATCTGCTGGCTACCAGTGGAACTGCAACACGTCATCTGCATGTTATCCATGGGCAGACAAGTTATCCATGGGAGGACATCTGCTGGCTACCAGTGGAACTGCAGCACGCCATATTCATGTTCTCTGACACATCTGCTGGCTACCAGTGGAACTGCAGCGTGTCATGTGCATGTTATCTCCGAGACATATGCTGGCTGCCAGTGGAACTGCAGCGTGTCACCTGCATGTTATCGAGGACCTCTGTTGGCTACCAGTGGAACTGCAGCGTGGCATCTGAAGGTTATCGAGGACTTCTGCTGGCTACCAGTGGAACTGCAGCGTGCAATCGCCAGTTATTTCTGAGAGCCCATCTGCTGGATGTCAGTCAAAATGCAGCTTTTCAGATTTACCTAATGTCATAACCACTAGCACCAGACTTCATGCCATCTGTGAGATCATGTGTGAGGCTGTGAGCTAAGAACCTGGTGGCATTGGTTGGTTCATAATCTTAACATCTTCTCAAATACAATTTTTGTCAGACACTGTAAAGCGGGCACTCAGGATTCAAGGCCAGGCTGCTGCTTTCATGTCCACGCTTCACTGGGCACCGTACTGCGGTTACTCATTAAAATGCTGCTATGTGCCAGGGGGTGCCCGGCAACAAATATCCGTAAATAATCTGCAACATTGGCAGTCCCAAGGTGTGTGCGTGCAAAGGACAAGTACTACATGCTGTACCCTGCTGCACCGACTCCCTTGCACAAAGCGCCCCCTATCAGAGCGGATTACCCTTCTCCATGTGATGGGGGCAGGTTGGGGAATCAAATGCTGCTCTCTGCAGCAGAACTAATCCTTTTGTGGCACACAGGAGCCTGGCAGCGAGGGCTTGGAGACATCAAGCAGTGTGCCCTCTAATCCAGAGCGGGAAGTGCACGGATTCCTGCCCAGGGAAGGCGCCAGGCTGGAGACATAAGCCATGGAGCTGCAACCCTGGAACAAAATCTGCAGGAGAACTGCATTTATCCAGGTCGCTGCATGGACGACTGGGCTGGGGGGAAACAGGAAGACTTTCTTTGCACATCAGTGCCTCTGAAAGACCGGTAGGGCTGGAACAGAGTCGGGTACATGCAGGGGCCAACCACGAATGGTTTTGCTGACCCACAATGACTAAGTTCGAGGTAAATTTACATATAATGAATTTAAGTGGAGATTCTGTGCATATTTGTCGACATTCTGAAACCTGACTGGCCTTTAGTTTGCACTGGGCTGACAAGTCTGTCCTTCGCTCAGGGCTGTCGGGACGTGCCATGTATGTAGGCCAGTCCTCTCATTCTGTGCGGGAGTACATCTAACCCACATTCACTCCCAGGAATTCGAGAAGCCGGTCGAGGAACCCCTTGAGGTGGTTCATGCCTCTCCCCTGTGATAGGGTGGATACCTGAACACAGTCTGGGGTCTGCAGCCAGGTACTCCTCCCTACTCCACGCAAAGGTCAAGGTGCACATACCTCAAGGTCAACGGTGCAAGAGATGTTCGGGGTATCTGCTCCAGGAAAAACTGTGCAACCAACATTCGGTAACCCGAACTGAGCGCTTTTATTGTGCACACCACAAGCTCAGTCGACTGCAGGGGACTAACGCAAGCATGTGTTTATTATCCAACTCAATAGTTTTCATTTTACTGACCCCAGAAGGATGAGACGCTGACTCTTCCCTCCCAAGTCTTACACTTGAGACCCGCAGCTTGTACACGTCTCTGCAGCGTGCGCTCAAACCACTGAGCTATCTAATCGACCCCTAGCGAGCTAAACTGCCAGACACCTTCTGCTCTGACATCCAGACATGCTGTCCTCTCTGGCGACCTTGCAGCGTGGGAGGGGGGGGAGGAGGAGGAGGATTGGCCGGCCTGACATTGATCCGCCTCTTCTGATGGGAAACACTCAAGCAAAGGTGGGCGTGTCTAGACGAAAATGCCCATCGCCACAGTTCCCACCCTTGCTTTCATTCTGGGGTGCAAGTCCTGCATACAGCCAGCAGGAGGCGCCATTCCTCAAGAGAAAGCTTCTTTTCTGCAGCAAAGAGAGAATGACTTCTTGTTTTTACTCACTTTAACTACCAAATAGTTAAATTAATTACCTTGTTACAAGAAAGTCACCACGAAGATGCCCGAATGGGTCAAAAAGTGTCTGGGGTCGTTGAACTTCCGAGAGACGTCTGCTCCCGCGGAGGAGTTAAGGTCAAGGGGTCAACTTGTCAATGGTGGATCCAAGAAAAGTGATTTGTTTAAGCGCTTAACTGCGCTGTGTGATCCTTGGCACATAATAAAACTCCAGGTGCAACAATGCAGACGCCAGAATACCGGCCTGCAGAATACCATATATGTACCCATATGTCGGGAAATCTAGAATTCGAATTCTAACTCCACCTGTACTTACCTCGACGTCGATGCTGCGCCAGGTGATGAGCTGGAGTCGACGTGGTTGCCGGTCGATGTTTTAAGGTCGCTATTTTGGTACCATACGCTGAGGTTTCCACATAAGGGCAGAGTTGGCACTGCCCGGGAAGCGCGGCATCACTCAGAGCTTCCACGCCCACCTCCCCTCTCCCCCCCGCTCCGTGTCTCGACCCTAACATGTACACCCTTCACACTGAGGAGGATGGGGGGGGGGGGGGGGGCGTCTCTTTATTCTACCTCCAAATGCCCATTATTACAGTGCCAGGACCGGCTGTCTGCTTACGCCAACAGGTTTGCAAGCACCGCACAGGTAACTCCACTCCTCCTAAATATATGTGTGCCTCCCCCCCCCCATCCCCCTCCCCACCCCCCGCCACCGCCCCGGTCCCCAGGCCCCCACCACACACTATCAATGAACCACCAGGGCGCGTAATTAAACACTGAAATAACAGCCGGCAGCGAAGCACTGTGGATTATCATTCCATGCCAAGCCAGTAACCATTAACTGGTCACATTAGATGCCAGGCCATTAACCAGTACAGGAGGTAGCCACATTCCATGGCAGACTATTAACCATTACAGGAAGTGATTCCAAAACCTCACAGCAGCTCCAGAAAGATCGAGAGCTTTTGTCTACTTCTCTCCACCTCCCCCACAACCGTCCAATCACCTCCACAACCCCTGCAACCGCCACAACACCCACCTCCACAACCACCTACTGCCTCCAAACCCCCCCCTACAACCTCCAAAACCACCCTACAATCCCCACAACCATCCTACAACCGCCACAATCCCTCTAATGCCTCCACAACCCCCTGAAACCTCCACAGCACCCACCTACTGCCTCCAGAACCCCAATACAACCTCCAGAACCACCCTACAACCGCCATAACCACCCTACAACCGCCATAACCATCCTACAACCGCCACAACCCCCCTAATGCCTCCACAACCCCCTGCAAGCTCCACAACCACCTACTGCCTCCAGAACCCCAATACAACCTCCAGAACCACCCTACAACCGCCATAACCATCCTACAACCGCCACAACCCCCTAATGCCTCCACAACCCCCTGCAAGCTCCACAACCACCTACTGCCTCCAGAACCCCAATACAACCTCCAGAACCACCCTACAACCTCCAGAACCACCCTACAACCTCCAGAACCACCCTACAACCTCCAAAACCACCCTACAATCCCCACAACCATCCTACAACCGCCACAATCCCTCTAATGCCTCCACAACCCCCTGCAACCTCCACAACACCCACCTACTGCCTCCAGAACCCCAATACAACCTCCAGAACCACCCAACAACCGCCATAACCACTCTACAACCGCCACAACCCCCCTAATGTCTCCACAACCCCCTGCAACCTGCACAACCACCTACTGCCTCCAGAACCCCAATACAACCTCCAGAACCACCCTACAACCGCCATAACCATCCTACAACCGCCACAACCCCCCTAATGCCTCCACAACCCCCTGCAAGCTCCACAACCACCTACTGCCTCCAGAACCCCAATACAACCTCCAGAACCACCCTACAACCTCCAAAACCACCCTACAACCTCCAAAACCACCCTACAACCTCCAAAACCATCCCACAACCCCCCCTAATGCCTCCACAACTCCCTAGTGCCCCACAACCCCACAACCCCCTACCACTTCCACATCCCCCTACCACCTTCAGAACTCCCTACCACCTTCAGAACTCCCTTTCCACCGCCACAACCCACAACCCGTGTCACTCACAGTTAGACCAGAAACCGTAATGAGCCCTAGTAGCAATGTTTTTTTTTTAAAAAAACGCTCCCACCCTGAAGGTGGTTGTGACCAGACTGAGCCGTGAAGATTTCTTTTATGAAAGAATGAATGACTATCAAACTTGTGTAGTGCATAATTGACTCCGCTGAAGGAAGTCCCCAAAACTGCAGCTCACGAGAAAAATGGCAGAAAGCCCAGTCTAGCCCTGGCCATTGGCAGTGCACACAGCTACTACTGTTTGTAATATACTTACACTGAGCTGTGGGTCTGCCTCCTTCAACCGCTGGCTTTTTTCAACTAACCACTTCCAGCCATTGGCTCGAGACAATGTCAATCATGCCTTGGCTCAGTCCATTGTAATATTTCTCTTTCAGCTAAAGTTATTGGCTGTTTAGGTGTATCCTTCCGTCCATCTTAAGTTTGTCCCTCCCATGGAGCACTGCCTCTGTACCATCTCTTTGACTGGCTGGCTTCTATGCTTCCTCTACTCACTTTTAGGGAACTATTTTTTTCTTTTTGTTTAAGCACCTTATGAGAGTGCATGTGTTTCCAACTGTCGCCTTCATATGCTTCCCTCCTCCAACTCTCACTGGAGTTGCTCTCTGTCACGTGCTTCTGCACTCCACGTCCCTCTCTTTAGCTCTTGCTATCCCTCGTGATACTTCTTTCCCAGCCCACCATGCTGCTTCACCCCATCTGCCATTCTGCTTCACCCCCACCCACTGTATGTACAGCCCCTCCCCTCCCAACCTGCTCTTCCATTAAATGCTTTTTTTTTTTTAACGTTACTTTTGCGCAACATTTTTAAACATAACTTTTGCATTTCTTTTAACTTAACAATCCAACTCAGATCAGTAAACAAAATAAAAAATCCTTTCGTAGGCATGCACGTATGTTCAGTACATGTGCATGCCTACAAATTGAGGCAGCAGCTGCTTATTATGTATTTTTCCCCCCCATGCTGCACGGTAGCCAAGATACTGTGCAACATGGCAAAATACCATTACCAAAGCCAATAGGTCTTATAGGCGAGAAGGACTGGCTAAGACAATTCTGGTCTCTTTTTCCTATGGCACTCCATGAAAGTGCATCTGTTTTCCAGCTGTCTCCTTGTGTGCTTCTCCCCTCATGTTGTGTTCTCTCCCATCAGTGTTCGTCCCTGGTTCGGGCTCCATGTTTCTCTCGTGCCACGTTTCTCTCCCTCACACATGCTCCATGTTTCTCTTCGTGTTCTGCATTTCTCCTACCTTCGCCCACTCGCCATTGCTGTCCCGCCCTAACCACTCCCCCATCGCCCTTCACTCCTCAGTCCTATAACTCGCGCGCCCGCAATGCACTGCTGATGACGTCACATATTACATCACTCATGACATGGTCAGTGACATCACTCATGACATCACTCATGACATCACTCATGACATCACTCATGACATCACTCATGACATCACTCATGACATCACTCATGACATCATCCTTGTGATAGAGTGGCGGTCGCGCGAGTTATAGTTATCTGAACTAACTATAACGGGGGAATTTCATTGTTTTTTTACGAGTGAAATATCCACCTAACTATAACATGTGTGAAACCTATGGTTTTTTAAGTGAATTTGCAAGGTTTTTTAAATGCTAATTCCTAACTATAACGTGTATGAAACCTATGGTTTTTTTAGTGAATTTGTACGGTTTTTTAAATGCTAAGTTATGTATGTATTATTATTTTTATATATTTATCTAACAATAATCTACGTATTAATTTTTTTTGGGGGGGGGGTTTTACACCGTGCGCGCACGGTGCGCGCACCCCCGCGATTTTTAAAACTTTTTTTTTTTTTTAAATTCTGCCTTCGGGGTCCTTCAGGGACCCCCTGACAAAGGCTAGGGGGTCAGGAACTCTCTACCCTGCCCCCTTTTCACGTTCGCCACCTTCCTTTTTCACTCTCGCACTGAAAACAAACAAAATTGCGGCCGGCACTTCCTGATTTCGACCGATTCGAACGTTGACTAACATGTAACCACCAATCAGAATTACGCTCGCGCACGTTAGGGTGCTCGCACGGTGCGCGCACGGTACGCGCTTATAGATATTTATATGCTTTTAAATGATATTTTCTCAGGAACTACTGAACAGATTGACACCAGACCTGCAAAAGGCACTTTCCTGACCTGAGGACTACCTCTCTGCCAAATTTCAAGTAATTCTGTTCAGCCGTTCGGGCTGTACCTTTGACTAAAGGTCCTATGGGAAAATGCATGGGGAAAACGCGTTTTGGGATCCCCCTTTTTTCTCAGCCCCCACTTGACGAATCGCCCCGAGACTTTCAGGGTAGGAGCTGAGCGGAGCGCCACATTAGTTTTGAAAATTTCGCGAGGATTCGTCAACCGGCGCCAAAGTTATTCAAAATAGAATTTTCAGATTTTCTATGGAAACACGGTCCTAACTATAACTATCTACTGGCGACCGCCAGTAGATAATATATATATCTCCGAAAGATCCCGCCACCAGATAATCAGAAGGACGAAAAGGCAGACCCAGGGGCTTGGTTTATTTGGGAAACTCCCGTACCTCCGCCATTACGCGTTTCAGCCTCCAACGAGGCCTTGATCACATGACCCGAAACGGAGTAATTTTTTTTCGTTTTTAAAGTGCAAGTGCCTGGTAAACACACGTGATGTCAAAACATGATGGAAATAGACAAGGCACTCTTTGTAGTTTTTTCGGGGGAGCATTGGCACAATGTATCATGAATATGATTCTTTTGAATGAATTCAAAATAAATATGTGCAAATAGGAGCAAAATGCGCTGTTGATAAATATTCATAAAATAGTATAAATATTTGGCCCATAAAAACACACGGTTAAAATCAGATAAAATCCACAGAGATAGAATCTAAATATCCTTAATGTGTTGACATTCCTCAGATCGAGCTAAATGTTTTTAAAAAGCATTGATAAAATGCAATAAGACACCGTATAAAATATACAATAAATCTTAAGACCATTTACGACCTGCCTAGGACATATCATGTTAATCACTATAGGTCGTCTGAAGGTCACAGTGGTAAAATACCATTGCTCCTTCTAAATTCAATATATATATGCACAAGATTGCCAATGCTATATAGAACGAACAAAGTATGTCCAGCTCAAGTGGGTATACATCCATCAATTTTACATAAAGTGCTATTGTTGCTAAAATCATAAAGTGCCTACACCCTTCTACATCACATTTAGTTAAAAAACATGTGTAAAATTATAATGCAACTCATTTGTAAAATTCATATGAATGAGAGGCGTATCTGATGTTTAGCTAAAAGGATACCCAACTATAAAAGTGCTGAAGACAGATAGTATTATAAGCAAGTGAAAAAATCCTTGCTTACATTCAAGCCCAGTGGCATTTTACAATCCAGCTCTAGGATGTATTGAGTTTCCAGCTTGTGTAAGAGGTAATCACGATTCCCACCCCTCCTGAGAGGCAAGACCGCATCAATGGCAAAGTATTTTAAATACTGTAACTCACTGCTACGGTGTTCTTTGAAATGCCTCGCCACTGGATAAGCAGCGTCATTATTAGAGATGGCTCGCATGTGCTGGAATATCCGTTTGTGAACCTGCAGCCTGGTACTTCCTACATAGCACAGGCCACATGGACACTCCAGCACATGTACTGCGAATTCAGTTTTACAATTGAGGAATTTAGTTATCTCAACTGGTTTCTGTCTGAAAGGGGTGGCGTATGTTTTAGTATTGTCGCCAAATTTACACGCTCTGCAGCTGGTACATTTGAAAAACCCTGTTCTGGTGTTAAGCCAATTTCTTGTTGAAATGACCTCAGGGCTGCTCCTGACCAACGCATTGCGCATGGAGCGAGCTTTCCCGTATGTGATACTGAGAGTTGCAGTTAGCCGTTCACCCAGTATTGGGTCATTCAGAATCAGGGGCCAGTTCTTATTTACAATATATATATATATATATATATATATATATATATATATATATATATATATATACACACACACACACACACACACACACACACACGTGTTTTATTTCATTTTTATTCCTCCAAAATCCGTTCACACAGCTAAGCTGGTCAGGCCTTATGAAGACATTCCAGCAGGAGTTTTCACAGTGGAAATCTTCTCCCCCTGAGGTGGTTACCAACAACAAAATCCTTCTCTACAAAGGTATCTGTGAGATTTCATCCCAAAAAATACCTATCCGTATACTTTAATCTACCCGTATAAAATGTTTGCAAATAGAGCCTAGTACTGCCAGAGTAAAAACCTTCTATTCCAATGACTGGTTCGGGTGGTGCCCAAAACCCTGGTCTACTACAGTAACCTGCGAGATTCCGTGCTAGGCCAAAGCGAAATTTAAATAATGCCTGCATAACTCATGCAATTTCAGATTACGCAAATTTCCCTGAATTATGCTATGTCGCGTAAGAACACTGACATTCGTGGTAAAATTAAAGTTGCTCTCAGCCAAAAATTGACACAAAGAGGCATTTCACGCTAAAACGTAGTGCTAAGTGACGGATTTGCATTTTTTATACTTTCCCTGAAATTTGGCTCAATTACACGGAAAAAAATATGTGAATTTTGCTCATCCGTACAAAACGCATCCCTACAGGCTTTAGCGCAGTGAAATAACATCCCGCCCTTAAAATTGTAATGCCTATAACCTGAGCTTTTTAGAACAAAGTAACTCAGACCAACTTTCTTTGCCATAACTTTTTATTGCAACCCAATCACTCCGAAGGAAAGTGACACAACTTTTCCAAGCAAACTGATAGGGTCTACAATCTTTACACTGGCTTGACGCTATAATTAATGCACGTCTAATGATGTGTGCATATGTGGGCAGCCATCATGCATACAGATATAAAATTACAAATATGTACAGAATTACAGTTGGCAAAACAATGCACAATCTCTCTGCATAGAGTCTAACAAGACTCAGCACCGTGAAGCCCTCAGGGTTGGCAGAGTGGGCGACCAGCACCAAACCCCTTGCATAATGTGACAATCTAGGAGATCACATGTAGCCAGATGTCTCTCTACAGCTTGTAACAGATAAAAATAGGGTGGGAACAATCTACTGTTAGAAACCTATTAGCTTTAACAAATGCTTTTCACAATAAACAAGCCAGGCCTTTTGCCTTTGTCCTAATCAGCAGACCAGGCCTGTGGCATTGGGAAAAACGGTTTGTCAGTGCAAACCTTCTATGCTCGTGGTTAGGCAGAGGGGGAACCGAACACCAAAACCTGAGCCTATTATGGTAATCTGTGAGGTTCCATGTAACAAAATACCTACTGTAGGTGAGAACGCAGAACAATAACAAAGCACCTTTAAAACCCCCCGACTTTAATACATGCTTTCACGATCACTAGCTCAGGCCTACTGCCTTCATTATACCTTTTAAAAAGAAACACTCCGGCCGGTTGCCTTTATCGTTGGCTTGTCACCATAACCAGCTCAGACCTATTGTGTGAGGCACGAGCTTTCCCACAAGACAACCATGAGGTGTACAGGAATAACATTAAAAATATAAGCAAAGTTACAAATGTCGAAACAATACAAAACACCTCCTAGTTGAGCGTACTAGGGATTTCCACTGTGCGGATCTTCCGTCTCCATGGTCTCCTGCGGAAGGGCTCCGACGCCAACACCCTCGGCTGCGCCGGTAACCCGTGAGATGCCATACCACACAACACCGGCTACGGGCTTTAGCACATTTTAATAACAATTCACCCCATAAAGCTTACTGCATTCAACACATGCTTTTCACAACAAGTAAGTCAGGCCTACTGGGTTTGTCATAACTTTTCATTATAAACAAATCACTCCGCAGGAATCCGACGCACCTTTTCCCACTGAAGTGATAAGGCCTCAAGCCTTTCCCATGGGCACGGCACTATAACCAACTCGGGCCTACTAAAGTTAGCGTAACTGGCAACATGTCAGAGAAGGTGACCAGCACCAGGAGCCTTGCCAACAATCACTGGCGTGACAAAACTAGAGGGGGCCCCTGCACAGTGCATGGAGTGGTACCCCCACGCTCTGGATCTAGTCAGGTGTCCTCAGGCCAGGGGCCTGCCTCCTGTGCACAGCGCTGGAGGGGGCCCCCGTATCGCGGGGTCCGCGGGGGCTATAGTTACACCAGTTCCTACCATAGTAATCTGAGAGATTACATTTAATCAAGCGCGGGTCTACAACCTGCAACACAATGCGCTGACAATCCACTCCTAGAGGCCAATTGGCTTTAACAAACGTCGTTCACAATAAATAATCCAGGCCTACTGCCTTTGTCGTGACCTTTCATAGTAAACAGACCGGACCAAGGGCATCCGGCACACCTTTCTCCTGCCCACCAGTCGGGCCCCTTAGGCGCTATCATCGGCCTCTCAACATTTCCAGCTCGGGGCTCCTGAACTGACCTTCCTGCCAAGCAGACACAGGGCACTCAGTCATCGAATTACAAGGGTACACAAAATGACACCAGGCAAAACAAAGTACCACCTCTGCTAAGAGGGCCTAACAAAGGTTCCCAGAGTGGAAACCATCCTTAGCCAGAGTCTCTCCCAGGGTACCCAATGCCAAGGCTCTTGCCCACGATGGTCAGGTGAGGTGCCATCTAATAGAACACCCATCTGTGGGCTTTAATATAGGGTAACAACAACGCACCCTTGAGGCCTATGGACTTTAGCAGATGCTGTTCACAATAAATACACCAGGCCTACTGCTTTTTTCATAACGTTCCATAATACACAGATAATAAGCCCATAACCACATTCAATGCTTCCCACCAGAACCACACCGCCTGCCCCATTGGGCAGGACATTGGCCTCAAGCCAAACGGGTCACTGCCAGCACTCTTTAGTGGAAGCACACAACGGCGGCCCAATCGGTGGCCTGCTCCCAGCCCAAAGGACCCACAGACCTTCTCCGCAACCAACGGGCCCACTACCAGAGGGCCCAACGGGCCCACTACCAGAGGGCCCAACGGGTCCACTACCAGAGGGCCCAACGGGTCCACTACCAGAGGGCCCAACGGGCCCACTACCAGAGGGCCCAACGGGCCCACCACCAGAGGGCCCAACGGGCCCACTACCAGAGGGCCCAACGGGTCCACTACCAGAGGGCCCAACGGGTCCACTACCAGAGGGCCCAACGGGCCCACTACCAGAGGGCCCAACGGGTCCACTACCAGAGGGCCCAACGGGCCCACCACCAGAGGGCCCAACGGGCCCACTACCAGAGGGCCCAACGGGCCCACTACCAGAGGGCCCAACGGGTCCACTACCAGAGGGCCCAACGGGTCCACTACCAGAGGGCCCAACGGGTCCATCACCAGAGGGCCCAACAGGTCCACTACCAGAGGGCCCGTATTCACAGGACACACAATCGAAGCCCTGCAGTCAAAGGGCTTGAACCAAGGGACGCGATTGGGTCTCTTTGCTTCGCTCTCCTGCCTCTGCCCTCATTCCTTCCTGTGAGACTGGCCTCGTGGCGTGGGCCCTCCCGACCATTAAAGTACACTACAACCACGCCGAACCTCATGGGCACGGCCTCCCGGCTTCCGTGGACCAACATCCCGAGGGCCGACCAGATCCCCAACGCGCATGCCCGGTCGAGGGAGAACGAAACCCCCCCCCCAAACCAGACCGAGAGGCGCCGACCCCGTCACACCTCTGGTCTCTTCCCCGAGGGAGGTTTCGATCGACCACTAGGCCCCCGGTGAGCGGGCGCCTCGCCTGCTGGGTGTCTGGAGTCCCTCCCAGACCCACCTGAACAGATCAAGGGGCCGAGCGACAGGAAACCCCAACACACCGCCCCCAGGCACCAGACCCCTCGCCGCGAGGACTCCGGACTTCAAAGAGGAGGGGGAGTATAACAAGGGGTGCTGAAGGGACGAGAGGCAGAGAAGACCTGGACTGACGAGAGCCTGCGGACTTGGTCGCGGCTCGATCGCTCCCTGAACAGAAGAACGCTACCCGAACTCTGAACCATCTGAAGCCCTGCTGACGCTGTCGCGGCTCCCCGAACTCTGAACCATCTGAGCCTTGCTGACGCTGTCGCGGCTCCCCGAACTCTGAACCATCTGAGCCCTGCTGACGCCATCGCGGCTCCCCGAACTACGAACCTCCGGTGCCTGCTGAGTGACTCGCGGCCCGCTCCTCCAAGAGAACCGGCAGAGATTGCCGAGAGAAGCAACATCCCCTCAGCTCGAGGATTGAGAGCTGTGTGCCGGATACCTCGCAGAGACACTGATTCAAAGACTGTCCCGCTACCCCTTTCCGCTCATCACGAGATCGCTGCCGCTTGTGGCACCAATTCTGCACCTGCCTTCCGGATCATAAAGATCCCTGACAACTACCGATAAAAGTCTATTGTCTTACAACGAATTACTGTGTGGTGTCCCTCTATCCGCAGAAGAGAGAAGCGTAGCGTGTGCGATCCTAGGTGCGAGACCCTTCCAGGAAGGGCCTCCCTGATCTTGCTCGGCCTAACTCTGGGAAAGGTGGGCCTCAGGGTGGCCAGGAACACATTCCGCAGCCTCCCCGGGGAACGCCTTCCAACATTTGGTGGCAGGCGACGGGATCCGAGCCAACACCTAGAGATCGTGCAGTAGACGACATACGCATTACCAAGAAGGATGGAAGGAGAAACTTCCCTAGGTGCCGCAGGCACCAACCCGAGCACGGCATTCCAAAAAGACCAGTTAGAATCTTATACACACCGAGAACTGAAACAATTTTGCAAAGACTTTGGAATCGCTACCACCGGACTAAGCACGAAAGAGGACTTCCAGGGGGCATTAAAAACCTGGGTCGAGGCAGAAACTCCCCGGACACAAACAGAAGGAGAACCTCCCAACGAACCACGAAGCAACCCGGGGAGGAACGGCGCCCCCGAGAGGAGCCTATCCCCAGAGGAACTAGCGGACCGAGAAAGAGATCGCAACCACGAACTAGAACTAGCAAAATTAAAAATCGAAGGAGAGCTAAAGCTGGCTGAGAAAAAACTGGCGGTGGAACAGTTACGCCTACAAGGAGAACTAGAGGAAAAGAAACGACAGAGAGAACACGACGAGAAAAAAACTCCAACTAGAGCACGAACGTAGCCTGAAAGAAATCGAGCTCAAGGCTAAGAAGGCGGAGGCCCGACCCTCGGAAACCCAACCCATCTCCTCCACCGTGGAACCAAAGGTCCACATCCCCAAAGATGTGGTAAAAGAATACTATAAGAACGACGATATTCAGCAATGGTTCAAGGCCTACGAAGTCGCCATGACCTCCCACCGAGTCCCGCAGAAGGACTGGGGGGCTGGGCTGTGGGGCCGGTTCCTGAGCGAGGGGAGAGATACCCTGCTGGACCTGCCCTCCACCGTGATGAACTCCTACAGTCACATGAAAGAGGCTCTAGTAGCCAGATATGGGCTCACCCCTGAAATGTACCGGCAACGGTTTAGAGACTGCAAAAAGATACCCGGTACCACCTGGGTGGAGTACGTGAACTTCTACAGCCGGGCCTTGGACGGATGGATCAAGGGCAGCAAGGTCTCCACCTTCGAGGAGCTGTTCGACCTGATCGCTTGGGAACACTTGTCCGCGAATTGCTTCGTAGAGCTGCGCCAGCACCTCCTGGACAGCAAACTCACTGACCCTCGAAAACTGGCCGTCGAGGCTGACCGATGGGTGAACACCCGGGCCTCCCGGGGCCCCGTGGGGGACTACGGTCGCCACAGCCAGGGACCCCCCCGCCAGAGGGGCGGAGGGAATCAAGGCCGGCAAAGGGAGCTTCCGGGGGGATCCCCGCTCAGCCCTCCCAGAGGACAATCTCCGCCCTTTCCAGCCCCACCTCCGGCCAGCACCGGGCCACCAGGGAGGCCGGGGCCCCGAGTGAGGATCACCTGCTTCCGCTGCCAACAGACCGGACACTATGCCAGCGACCCCCAGTGTCCCCTGTACCAGCGGTCCACCACAACAACCCCGCCGACTCGACAGATGGCCTCCGTAGCCCTGGGGGAAGAGATGGAAGACTCCGAAGAATGGGAACCAGCCGCCATGGCCTTGGTCTCCCTAGGGGATCGAGAGATGGTCCCCGGAACGTCCCTGCCCGCCAACACGAAGAAGTACCGACAGCAGGTGACGGTCAACGGTCACCGCATCGAGGGCCTCCGGGACACGGGGGCGAGTGTCACGGCGGTTCATTGTCACCTGATCTCCGAGAATCAGATCCTGCCTGGCGCCTTTTGCCCCGTCATCTCCTCAGACAATTCCGAGAGCCTCTGTTGAATGGCCCTAGTCCCCTTCGAATGGGGGGGGGGAGTCACCGGCAAGTTAAAGGTGGCGGTCCGAACCTCCCAGCCCGTAGACTGCCTCCTGGGCAATGACCTTGAGAACTCCCCGTGGGGTCAAGTAGAACGAAGAGCCCACCTCGAGATGATAGGCCTCCCCGAGTGGGTATGCGCCACCACTCGCTCAATGACTCTCCGGGCACCTCCCTCCGAGTGGGAAGAGCCCACGCCGCTAGACACCGCCACCACCCCCGAGATCCAGAATACACCACCAGAGGCCAACGACCCCCTTCTGGACGAACCGACCGCGCCCGACGAAGGGTTAGTGCCTTCCGACCCCGAAGCCCTGACTCACCTCGAGGACCTGCCAGAACTGGCCCAGTGGCCCTGCGAAGGGGGCCCCTCCCGTGAAGAATTCTGCCAAGAACAATCCACCTGCCCGTCCCTCATCGGACCCCGACAACAGGCCGAGGCCCAAGCAGCAGGCGACCAGACTGGCACCCACTGGGTATACTGGGAGGACGGCCTCCTGTACAGCGAACAGAAGTCGGCCGAGTTGGGATCGGCCCGGGTACTAGTGGTACCCCTGCGCTTCCGAAGTCTCCTCCTGGGCCTGGCCCATGATGTACCCCTGGCCGGACACTTAGGCCAAGATAAGACCTACCAACGGCTCGTCACCCACTTCTATTGGCCCAAGATGCGTGCAAATGTGGAGGCCCACTGCAAATCCTGCCCCACGTGCCAGGCCAGCGGAAAGAGTGGGGGCAAGCGCAAGGCTCCGCTACAGCCCTTCCCCGTCGTCAGTACCCCTTTTGAGCGGGTAGGAATCGACATTGTGGGACCGCTGGACCCCAAGACCGCCCAGGGCCACCGGTTCATCCTCGTCCTAGTGGATCATGCCACCCGTTACCCCGAGGCCATCCCTCTCCGCACCGTGACGGCCCCCGTGGTGGGCCGGGCCTTGATGGGGATCTTCTCCCGCATGGGGTTCCCCCGCGAAGTCGTGAGTGACCGGGGCACGAACTTTATCTCCAGTTTTATGAAATCCCTCTGGCACCAGTGCGGGGTATCGTACAAGTTCATCACCCCATACCACCCCCAAGGAAACGGACTAGTCGAGCGCTTTAACAAAACGCTGAAAGGAATGATCATGGGCCTCGAGGAACCCCTACGCCGGAGGTGGGACGTCCTCCTCCCATGTCTCCTGTTCGCCTACCGGGAGGTTCCCCAAAAATCCCTGGGATTCAGCCCATTCGAACTATTATATGGACACCCCGTCCGAGGACCCCTGAGCCTGGTCAAGGAGGGGTGGGAAACAACCCCCCGGGGGACCCCTCCGGACGTGTTCCGGTACATCTTGGCGCTCCGCAACCAGACCCGAAAATTCAGGGAACTCGCAGAAGCAAACCTCGAGGCCAGTCAAGAAGAAATGAAGCACTGGTATGACCAGAATGCTACGCTGGTCGAGTTTCAGCCGGGCCAACAAGTCTGGGTCATGGCCCCGGTGAGACCCTGCGCTCTCCAAGATAAATGGACTGGGCCCTTCAAGGTGGTCGAGCGGAAGAGCCAAGTCACACATCTCATCGATGTGCAGTCCCCGCGGAACCCCCTCCGGGTTCTCCACGTGGACCGCCTCAAGCCCCACTTTGTACGGACCGAATTAAGTCTACTCCTGGCCACCGACGATGGGGCCGAAGAAGACACCGAGCCCCTTCCAGACCCCCTGGGGGAGAAGGAAACCGATGGATCCGTGGAGGGAGTAAGACTGTCGACCGCCCTCACAGCCCAACAGACCGACGACTGCCGCCAGTTACTAGGACAGTTCGCGGATCTCTTCTCCCTGACCCCCGGGGTCACCAGCTGGTGTGTCCACGACGTGGACACCGGAGACAGCCCGCCAGTGAGACATCGGGCCTACCGGGTCCCTGATCGGGTCCGGACCTGCATCCAGACCGAGGTGGCAAAGATGTTAGACCTCGGGGTGATTGAACCCTCCGACAGCCCCTGGGCCAGCCCGGTAGTCCTGGTGCCGAAAGCGACTACCCCGGGTGTTGCCCCCTAGCTGAGGTTTTGCGTGGACTACCGAGGCCTCAATGCGGTCACCCGAGCAGACGCCCACCCGATTCCCCGTGCCGACGAACTCATTGACCGCCTTGGGGCCGCCCGCTACCTCAGCACCTTCGACCTGACCAGTGGGTACTGGCAGATTGCCCTCACCGAGGAAGCCAAGGAGTGCTCCGCCTTCTCCACCCCGGATGGGCACTACCGCTTTAGGGTGATGCCGTTCGGAATGAAAAATGCCCCGGCCACCTTCCAGCGGCTGGTGAACAGGGTCCTGTCCGGACTAGAGGGGTTCTGCGCAGCATACCTAGACGACATAGCGGTCTTCAGCTCCCAATGGACCGAGCACCTCCAGCACCTCCGTCAAGTCCTGCTGGCTCTGCGCCGAGCCGGCCTCACCGTCAAAGCTAGCAAATGTCAAATTGGGCACGACTCCGTAACCTATCTGGGGCACCAGGTGGGGAGTGGGCAGGTCGCCCCCCTCCAGCCGAAGATCGACGCCATCTTGTCCTGGGAACCCCCTGCAACTCAAACAGAAGTCCGGGCCTTCCTGGGCCTCACCGGCTACTACCGAAGGTTTATTAAAGACTATGGCAGCATCGCAGGCCCGCTCACAGAACTAACCTCCAAAAAACACCCCAAGAAAATACACTGGACTCCCTCCTGCCAGAAGGCGTTCGACACCCTAAAGGCCGCAATGTGCGCGGCTCCAGTGCTCAAAGCACCAGACTACGCACAGGAGTTTGTGGTCCAGACAGACGCCTCGGAACACGGCATCGGGGCAGTCCTTTCACAGTACAACGACAAAGGCATAGATCAGCCCATAGCCTTCATCAGCCGAAGGTTACTGCCCCGGGAACAGCGGTGGAGCACAATTGAACGAGAGACGTTCGCAGTACTCTGGGCCCTCAAAAAGCTACGGCCCTACCTGTTCGGAACACCCTTCCGAGTACAAACAGATCATCGACCCCTGCGGTGGTTGATGCAGATGCGAGGGGAAAACCCCAAGCTGCTACGCAGGTCCATCTCTCTCCAGGGGATGGATTTCACTGTGGAGCATCGCCCCGGGACGGACCACGCCAACGCGGACGGCCTGTCCCGATTCTTCCGCTTCAGCGAGGAGAACTCCCAAGTGGATGGGTAGTTCTCCCCGCCTTTCAGCTGGGGGGGGCACGTGTGAGACCGGCCTCGTGGCGTGGGCCCTCCCGACCAGCAAAGTACACTACAACCACGCCGAACCTCGTGGGCACGGCCTCCCGGCTTCCGTGGACCAACATCCCGAGGGCCGACCAGATCCCCAACGCGCATGCCCGGCCGAGGGAGAACGAAACCCCCCCCCAAACCAGACCGAGAGGCGCCGACCCTGTCACACCTCTGGTCTCTTCCCCGAGGGAGGTTTCGATCGACCACTAGGCCCCCGGTGAGCGGGCGCCTCGCCTGCTGGGTGTCTGGAGTCCCTCCCAGACCCACCTGAACAGATCAAGGGGCCGAGCGACAGGAAACCCCAACACACCGCCCCCAGGCACCAGACCCCTCGCCGCGAGGACTCCGGACTTCAAAGAGGAGGGGGAGTATAACAAGGGGTGCTGAAGGGACGAGAGGCAGAGAAGACCTGGACTGACGAGAGCCTGCGGACTTGGTCACGGCTCGATCGCTCCCTGAACATTAGAACGCTACCCGAACTCTGAACCATCTGAGCCCTGCTGACGCTGTCGCGGCTCCCCGAACTCTGAACCATCTGAGCCCTGCTGACGCTGTCGCGGCTCCCCGAACTCTGAACCATCTGAGCCCTGCTGACGCCGTCGCGGCTCCCCGAACTACGAACCTCCGGTGCCTGCTGAGTGACTCGCGGCCCGCTCCTCCAAGAGAACCGGCAGAGATTGCCGAGAGAAGCAACATCCCCTCAGCTCGAGGATTGAGAGCTGTGCGCCGGATACCTCGCAGAGACACTGATTCAAAGACTGTCCCGCTACCCCTTTCCCCTCATCACGAGATCGCTGCCGCTTGTGGCACCAATTCTGCACCTGCCTTCCGGATCATAAAGATCCCTGACAACTACCGATAAAAGTCTATTGTCTTACAACGAATTACTGTGTGGTGTCCCTCTATCCGCAGAAGAGAGAAGCGTAGCGTGTGCGATCCTAGGTGCGAGACCCTTCCAGGAAGGGCCTCCCTGATCTTGCTCGGCCTAACTCTGGGTAAGGTGGGCCTCAGGGTGGCCAGGAACACATTCCGCAGCCTCCCCGGGGAACGCCTTCCAACACTTCCCTCTTCTTCCTCAGCCCTCATTCCTTCACTCTCCTTCCTCTGCCCTCATTCCTTCCCTCTCCTTCCTCTGCCCTCATTCCTTCCTTCCTCTTCCCTCGTTCCTTCCCTCTGCCTTTAGTGCTTCCCTCTCCTTACTCTGTCCTAGTTCCTTCCTCTGCCCTCATTTCTTTTCTCTCCTCCTTCTGCCCCATTCTCTCTTCTTCCTCAGCCCTCATTCCGTCCCTGTTCTTCCTCTGCCCTCATTCATTCTCTTCTTCCTCTGCTCTCATTCATTCTCTCCTTCCTCTGGCCTCCTTCCTTCTCCCCGTCTGCTCTCGTTCATTATCTCTCCCTCCTCTGCCCTCTATCCTTCCCTCATTCATTCTTTCTCTCTCCTTCCTCTGCCCTCATTCGTTCCTCCTCCCTCTGCCCTCATTCGTTCCTCCTCCCTCACTTATTCCCTCTTCTTCCTCTGCCGTCATTCTCTCTCTCTTCTTCTGCCATCACTGCTTCTCTTCTTTCTCTGCCCTTGGTTCCTTCCCCCTTCTTCCTCCGCCCTTATTTACGCCCTCACCTTTCTCTGCCCTCAATTATTTCTTTCCTTTCTCTGCCCTCATTCCTTCCCTCTCCTTCCTCTGTCCTAGTTCCTTCCCTCTTCTTCATCTGCCCTAGCTCTTTCATTTTTAATCCTTTGCCCTCATTCGTTCTCTTTCCTTCTTTTGCCCTCACCCCTTCCTTCTTCATCTCCCCCTGTCCCTTCTCTCCTTTCTCTGCCCTCATTGCTTCCCTCTAATTTATTTGTCCTCGTTCCTTCCATCGTCTTCCTCGGCTCTCGCTCCTTTCCTCTTCTTTCTCTGCCCTCATCCCTTCCCTCTCCTTCCTCTGCTCTCATTGTTTCTATGTCCTTCGGTTGCCCTCAGTCCTCTCTCCTTTGTTGTCCTCATGCTTTTCCTTTTCTTCCACCCTCATTACTTCTCTCTTCTTCCTCTGTCTTCATTCTTTCTCGCTCCTTCCTCTGTCCTCATTCCTGGTCTCTCCTTTTACGCTCAGTCATTCTCTCTTCTTCCTCTGCCCTCACTCCTTCTCTCTTCTTCCTCTGCCCTCATTCCTTCTCTCTTCTTCCTCAGCCCTCATTCCTTCCCTCTCCTTCCTCTACCCTCATTCCTTCTCTCTCCTTCCTCTACCCTCATTCCTTCTCTCTTCTTCCTCTGCCCTCATTCCTTCTCTCTTCTTCCTCTGCCCTCATTCCTTCTCTCTTCTTCCTCTGCCCTCATTCCTTCTCTCTTCTTCCTCTGCCCTCATTCCTTCTCTCTTCTTCCTCAGCCCTCATTCCTGGTCTCTCCTTCCTCTACCCTCAGTCCTTCTCTCTCCTTCCTCTACCCTCAGTCCTTCTCTCTCCTTTTGCTCTCATTCCTTCTCTCTTCTTCCTCCGCCCTCATTCCTTCTCTCTTCTTCCTCCGCCCTCATTCCTTCTCTCTTCTTCCTCCGCCCTCATTCCTTCTCTCTTCATCCTCTACCCTCAGTCCTTCTCTCCTTCCTCTACCCTCAGTCCTTCTCTCTCCTTTTGCTCTCATTCCTTCTCTCTTCTTCCTCCGCCCTCATTCCTTCTCTCTTCTTCCTCTGCCCTCATTCCTTCTCTCTTCTTCCTCAGCCCTCATTCCTGGTCTCTCCTTCCTCTACCCTCAGTCCTTCTCTCTCCTTCCTCTACCCTCAGTCCTTCTCTCTCCTTTTGCTCTCATTCCTTCTCTCTTCTTCCTCCGCCCTCATTCCTTCTCTCTTCTTCCTCTGCCCTCATTCCTTCTCTCTTCTTCCTCAGCCCTCATTCCTGGTCTCTCCTTCCTCTACCCTCAGTCCTTCTCTCTCCTTCCTCTACCCTCAGTCCTTCTCTCTCCTTTTGCTCTCATTCCTTCTCTCTTCTTCCTCCGCCCTCATTCCTTCTCTCTTCATCCTCTGCCCTCATTCCTTCTCTCTTCATCCTCTGCCCTCATTCCTTCTCTCTCCTTCCTCTACCCTCAGTCCTTCTCTCTCCTTCCTCTGCCCTCATTCCTTCTCTCTTCTTCCTCTGCCCTCATTCCTTCTCTCTTCTTCCTCAGCCCTCATTCCTTCCCTCTCCTTCCTCTACCCTCAGTCCTTCTCTCTCCTTCTTTTGCTCTCATTCCTTCTCTCTTCATCCTCTGCCCTCATTCCTGCTCTCTTCATCCTCTGCCCTCATTCCTTCTCTCTTCTTCCTCCGCCCTCATTCCTGCTCTGCCCTTTGGTTGGCCTCAGTCCTCCTCTCTCTTTCTTTTGCCCTCAGTCCTGCCCTTCCCTTCCTCTGCCCTCACTGTTTCCCCCCTGGATGCTCACCGTTCCCGCCTTTATGCATTGCAGGCACGCGCAGGCACCAGGATTTAAAAGGCTCTCAGTAATGAACAGAGACATCACCGACGTCCTTGGACGTGACCCTCAACACACAGCTCGGCGGCGAGGTGCCGGAATACCAACAAGGTGCCCTGGACCCGACGGTGCGCTGCAGGAAGCGCCGAGCATCGACATTCATGTAAAACCAGGAGGTCGGGCCCTGCGTGACGGTGGGAGCGGGAGGGACAATTAACTTCAGGGAGGGACGTGCACGCAGGGGAGGGACGTGCACTCAAGAGGGAGGGACGTGCGCACAGGGAGGGACGTACATTCAGAGAAAGGGACATTCACGAAGAGAGGGACGTGTACACAGAGGGAGGGACAGACGTGTACACAGAGGTAGGGAGGGACGTGTACACAGAGGGAGGGACAGACGTGTACACAGAGGTAGGGAGGGACGTGTACACAGAGGGAGGGACAGACGTGTACACAGAGGTAGGGAGGGACGTGTACACAGAGGTAGGGAGGGAAGTGTACACAGAGGTAGGGAGGGACGTATACACAGAGGGAGGGACAGACGTGTACACAGAGGTAGGGAGGGACGTGTACACAGAGGTAGGGAGGGACGTGTACACAGAGGCAGGGAGGGACGTGTACACAGAGGCAGGGAGGGACGTGTACACAGAGGTAGGGAGAGACGTGTATACAGAGGTAGGGAGGGACGTGTATACAGAGGTAGGGACAGACGTGTATACAGAGGTAGGGAGGGAAGTGTACACAGAGGTAGGGAGGGAAGTGTACACAGAGGTAGGGAGGGACGTGTACACAGAGGGAGGGACAGACGTGTACACAGAGGGAGGGACAGACGTGTACACAGAGGTAGGGAGGGACGTGTACACAGAGGTAGGGACAGACGTGTATACAGAGGCAGGGAGGGACGTGTATACAGAGGTAGGGAGGGACGTGTACACAGAGGTAGGGAGGGCCGTGTACACAGAGGCAGGGAGGGACGTGTACACAGAGGTAGGGAGGGACGTGTACACAGAGGTAGGGAGGGACGTGTACACAGAGGTAGGGAGGGACGTGTACACAGAGGTAGGGAGGGACGTGTACACAGAGGGAGGGACAGACGTGTACACAGAGGTAGGGAGGGACGTGTACACAGAGGTAGGGAGGGACGTGTACACAGAGGTAGGGAGGGACGTGTACACAGAGGCAGGGAGGGACGTGTACACAGAGGTAGGGAGGGACGTGTACACAGAGGTAGGGAGGGACGTGTACACAGAGGTAGGGAGGGACGTGTACACAGAGGTAGGGAGGGACAGACGTGTACACAGAGGCAGGGAGGGACGTGTACACAGAGGCAGGGAGGGACGTGTACACAGAGGTAGGGAGGGACGTGTACACAGAGGTAGGGAGGGACAGACGTGTACACAGAGGCAGGGAGGGACGTGTACACAGAGGGAGGGACAGACGTGTACACAGAGGGAGGGACAGACGTGTACACAGAGGGAGGGACAGACGTGTACACAGAGGGAGGGACAGACGTGTACACAGAGGGAGGGACAGACGTGTACACAGAGGGAGGGACAGACGTGTACACAGACGCAGGGAGGGACGTGTACACAGAGGCAGGGAGGGACGTGTACACAGAGGCAGGGAGGGACAGACGTGTACACAGAGGGAGGGACAGACGTGTACACAGAGGCAGGGAGGGACGTGTACACAGAGGCAGGGAGGGACGTGTACACAGAGGCAGGGAGGGACGTGTACACAGAGGCAGGGAGGGACGTGTACACAGAGGTAGGGAGGGACGTGTACACAGAGGCAGGGAGGGACGTGTACACAGAGGTAGGGAGGGACGTGTACACAGAGGTAGGGAGGGACGTGTACACAGAGGTAGGGAGGGACGTGTACACAGAGGTAGGGAGGGACAGACGTGTACACAGAGGCAGGGAGGGACGTGTACACAGAGGCAGGGAGGGACGTGTACACAGAGGTAGGGAGGGACGTGTACACAGAGGTAGGGAGGGACAGACGTGTACACAGAGGCAGGGAGGGACGTGTACACAGAGGGAGGGACAGACGTGTACACAGAGGGAGGGACAGACGTGTACACAGAGGGAGGGACAGACGTGTACACAGAGGCAGGGAGGGACGTGTACACAGAGGCAGGGAGGGACGTGTACACAGAGGCAGGGAGGGACGTGTACACAGAGGCAGGGAGGGACAGACGTGTACACAGACGCAGGGACAGCCGTGAATGCTTAGGGAAGAGACATGACGCCTCAGACAGCCCGGCGTGTTTACAGCGCTTAACCCTTTAATTATGCGGGCTCCGGGCTGGCGCTGAGGGATCCCTCTCATCTCTCATTTATTGGAACACAACAACCCACATGCGTCTTACAGAGGGACATGGAAGCACTTCCCACATAGGGTCAAAACACGACAACATCCAATCACGCACCCTACACGGAGTAGCGTGGAACCCATGAAGGCAAGCGCTGAGCGCCCCACATACAGTTAGTAAGCGCTATATAAATGTTGCAACACAATACAAGTGTGTCAGACCGGGGGCCGTCGCACCGCCCGGCAGACACATCACAAACACAACAGACCACAGCAGACAGACCTCGCACACGTAAAGCTCAGCACGGACGTGTCAGAGAACCAGCAGCCGTGAACAGTGTGCGGGGGTAAAGCCTCGCAGGCACCCCTACATATGCCACAGGTGAGACACTGCCGGCTCCACCACCCCGTCCTGGGCTCGTGCAGCTGTACCCGTCGGCCATCCTTCCCCTCACACAATCTCACAAGAGACCAGCGCACAGGGCCTGACACACTACCACGTGACCACGCAGAGTCCGGTGTGCGGTGGCGCAGACAGCATGCAGCGCTACGAAGCCCTGCAGATGGGCACTCTGGACCGGACATGGCATAACCTGCCCGCAAAGACTAGTTGTGCCCATACCTACCGTGGCACCCTAACCCCGTCGGTACCACGGCTGCCACCTGCCCTTTCCATCTCAGGGAAAGACCAATGCACCTTTCAGAGCTCGTTCTTTAAGCGCCAAGAGGCACTTCAGTTTGCGTCATGCGCTATATGAACATATGTCATACCCCAGGCCGAGTGTTTAATTACCTATGACGGCATCATGAAGCGCTTGCTTCCCTCAGTTGCTCACCCCAAATATATATTTGTGGACACCTTAAGCAACCAGGGACCCACGTAAGCCATTTGGTACAGCCATAGAAAAAAAAACGCACGTCTCGTTAAAAACTGGGGCATTTACCCATCTTCTTGTAGAACAGACGTCCATCACAGGGTGCAAAGACCTATCGTAGTGAAAAACTCACCCCACTGTGAGGTCACCATCAGCACACCGAATCAGCACCCGGCTACCGTGGAAAAGGATGGCTAATAACTTCCCTCGTTACTGAAAAGCGCTGCGATGCCATGCTAATGTCAGATTGGGCGCTATAAATGTGCCAAGAACAATATAAAGGGTCAACATGCGCTATCACGAGACTCCCACGTAGGACTTAGGCGCTACACTATGACAGCTGAATAGTGCCATATTGGACATAGCGCCTTGAAGGCAGGTGATGACTCCCTCCCTGTAAACACAGGATGCCCCGCCCCTGTGGGTCTCTTCTGTTAGGTCTCTTCTGTCAATTTGCACATGTTTTGGCCCAAGGGTAGCTTTCATGCTTGAAAATCACACACAGAAGAGTCATTCTTTCTTGGCTACCCATCTCAAGGTGCCAATTATGCCCGCCGTGGAAGGATAAAAGGCGGAGTCAGCATCGCATTCTACTCTTATCACAGTCTGCAGAATCAGACGTAGTAATCCTCTGAGCAGTTCTGGGGCTTTGATCCTAAGCCTTCGGAGTTCACTCTCGTCGCCCCCTCCCCCCAGCAGGAAGGGGTGAAGGCTTCGCACTGATGGAGGGTACCTGCAGTACTTTCAAAGCCCTTGTAAATTGATACTTGTATAGCGCACTACTCACCCGCAAGGGTCTCAAGGCGCTTGTACGAATACCGCTGTGGAACCCATCCTGGCTTTCCCTGTGAGGCGTCCACTCCTGGGCACCCCCAAGGTGGAGGCCAGGCATCCTTAGCGTTGTGGGGGCCGTTGTGGAGATTAAGCAAGCTATTGCCCAGAGTTGCAGAGTGGGACTCCATGATTGGAATGGCACCGAGGCGAGAATTATCAGGTCTGTGGAATTTTTGAGCCCAAGACCTGCCGAGGCGGGGAATTGAACCCTGGTCCCGGGCTAGACCTCTGCATCAGGGTCTGCCGCTCTAATCATTGAGCCACACTTCTCCAGAGATGGCCCCCCAGAGTCCGGGAGAAGCGGGTGTCCCTCGTGGCATATTCAAGGCATCCCCGTGGCAGGAATGGACACTTGTAACCATATAATGAGCGCATTAAACACCCCGTTTGTTGCAGGACAGAAGAAGCAGGGCTGGTGCCCAGCTGGTATGGTTTATGTCACGAGCTGGGGTGAAGAAAGCCCCCCTATTTCTGGTGCAAGGGCTCCATCTGTGGCAGACTCCCCCGGTGGACTGGCTACTGGGTTCAGCATCTTATACCGCAACAGGAAGTGTGTTATTTCTAGGCTTGGGCAGAGTTTGTGGAGTCCGCACAGTGACCAAAAAATTCTGCCCCGCTACACAGAGTCTCGCAAGCGGCAGAGTGGGTTAAGTCGCACCGTTTAAACTGATTTTTAGCGTAGGGTGTTTGTTCCGCACTAGAAAATCAGCGAGAATGGCACCATGCGCAGCACTAGCGGGCGCGGCTTCTTTCTGACGCTCGATTAGATGTTCTCCTCGAGCAGCAGCTTTCTCAACGCGAACGGACGGTTTCTAAATGCGAGTGGTCGTGGCAAAACACCCTCGTTGAGAAATCTCGCCGGGAGCTGATCTACAGCATATATTCCTCGCTTGTGAAGTTAACATTGGCGAGTGCGAGCACGGAAAAAACTCTGCTTGTTTTTCGGAACTCCGCATGCTACGCGGAGCAGGAAACACTCGGCAAACTCCACGAGCGGAACAGAATTTAACACCCAGGCCTAGTTCTTTCCCACCCAACTGTAAATCTTGGTGTCTTACCGCTAGCCACAGCAGATGTGCTTCATTCCACCAGTCAGGGGGGTGTATCAGACTGGGGGTCACTGCCCAGGTGAACAGATGTCCCCTCTTCCTCCATCGCCTCAGCCAGAAAAGACTTGTGATGGATAAAAGGAGTGCCCTAGTACAGGATCTTACCCCTTTGAACTTCGTGATTTGGGGCTTGTCACAGATGATGCGGACGTCACCTCGAGAAGGGGGGAGCGAAACATGATTTCTTAGAATGTAAAATACGCAAAATACGCACTTGAAAAAATTCGAGGTGGCGGGGTCATGAGAGAGGCTAGAGCCAAGCAGAGCTCGTGGTCCTCCAGGAGTGAGGGGATAGCCTGCCTCCTGCCCTCAATGAGACCCTGCCCTCAACGAGGCCCTGCTCCCTGCCCTCAACGATACCGGATCCCTGCCCTCAATGAGGCCCTGCCCACAACGATACCCGCTCCCTGCCCTCTATGAGGCCCTGCTCCCTGCCCTCAATGAGGCCCTGCTCCCTGCCCTCAATGAGGCCCTGCTCGCTGCCCTCAACGTTACCCTGCACTCTGGTGTCAACCGCTGCTCCCTGTCCTCAACAATACCCTGCCTCCTGCCCTCAATGAGACCCTGCCCATAACGAGGCCCTGCTCCCTGCCCTCAACGATACCGGATCCCTGCCCTCAATGAGGCCCTGTCCACAACGATACCCGCTCCCTGCCCTCTATGAGGCCCTGCTCGCTGCCCTCAACGTTACCCTGCACTCTGGTGTCAACCGCTGCTCGCTGCCCTCAACGTTACCCTGCACTCTGGTGTCAACCGCTGCTCCCTGTCCTCAACAATACCCTGCCTCCTGCCCTCAATGAGACCCTGCCCATAACGAGGCCCTGCTCCCTGCCCTCAACGATACCTGATCCCTGCCCTCAATGAGGCCCTGTCCTTGCCCTCTATGAGGCCCTGTCCTTGCCCTCAACGATACCCGCTCCCTGCCCTCTATGAGGCCCTGCTCCCTGCCCTCAATGAGGCCCTGCTCCCTGCCCTCAATGAGGCCCTGCTCGCTGCCCTCGACGTTACCCTGCACTCTGGTGTCAACCGCTGCTCCCTGTCCTCAACAATACCCTGCCTCCTGCCCTCAATGAGACCCTGCCCATAACGAGGCCCTGCTCCCTGCCCTCAACGATACCGGATCCCTGCCCTCAATGAGGCCCTGTCCTTGCCCTCTATGAGGCCCTGCTCGCTGCTCTCAACGTTACCCTGCACTCTGGTGTCAACCGCTGCTCCCTGTCCTCAACAATACCCTGCCTCCTGCCCTCAATGAGACCCTGCCCATAACGAGGCCCTGCTCCCTGCCCTCAACGATACCGGATCCCTGCCCTCAATGAGGCCCTGTCCACAACGATACCCGCTCCCTGCCCTCTATGAGGCCCTGCTCGCTGCCCTCAACGTTACCCTGCACTCTGGTGTCAACCGCTGCTCGCTGCCCTCAACGTTACCCTGCACTCTGGTGTCAACCGCTGCTCCCTGTCCTCAACAATACCCTGCCTCCTGCCCTCAATGAGACCCTGCCCATAACGAGGCCCTGCTCCCTGCCCTCAACGATACCTGATCCCTGCCCTCAATGAGGCCCTGTCCTTGCCCTCTATGAGGCCCTGTCCTTGCCCTCAACGATACCCGCTCCCTGCCCTCTATGAGGCCCTGCTCCCTGCCCTCAATGAGGCCCTGCTCCCTGCCCTCAATGAGGCCCTGCTCGCTGCCCTCGACGTTACCCTGCACTCTGGTGTCAACCGCTGCTCCCTGTCCTCAACAATACCCTGCCTCCTGCCCTCAATGAGACCCTGCCCATAACGAGGCCCTGCTCCCTGCCCTCAACGATACCGGATCCCTGCCCTCAATGAGGCCCTGTCCTTGCCCTCTATGAGGCCCTGCTCCCTGCCCTCAATGAGGCCCTGCTCGCTGCCCTCAACGTTACCCTGCACTCTGGTGTCAACCGCTGCTCCCTGTCCTCAACAATACCCTGCCTCCTGCCCTCAATGAGACCCTGCCTTCAACGATACCCGATCCCTGCCTTCAATTTGGCCCTGCTCCCTGCCCATAACGAGGCCCTGCTCCCTGCCCTCAACGATACCGGATCCCTGCCCACAACGAAGGTCCTGCACCCTGCCCTCAACCCCTGCTCTCAACTATGGAAAAGCGCAAGATTTAGTCAGCGCGCCATTATGGCCCGGCCCCCTGGACCCACGCAATGCCCCCATAGTCCGGCCGAGTAGCCCGATTGGCTTCCGGCCCTACCAAACACTTCCGGGTCATCCGCGATGCGTTTCCGCCAAGCAAAGGGTGCGTGGAGGGGTCGAGCCGGGAAGCGCTATTTAGGCCTGTGGGCCACCTGGAACGTCCTCTTTTCCCCCGCGCCAGTCCCCAGGATTAATCGTGGTTCTCAATCGTGGATTGCACCATCTCCAGCGGTGTGGACTTGCTGTTCGTGGAAGGGCCTCAGCGCTCAGGAGTTTGTGCCAGATGGACAAGAGCGACCGTCGAAAATATCCACTGTGCAACCGGCAGAATCTCCAGGCTAGCGCGGTATCGGGCGGGTGTCGCGGATCCGGAGGTAAGGTGTGGGACTCTTGGGGGTGTTTTGGGCAGCCGTGGGTGGCCGGTGTGCGGTGATCAGGGTGATTGCTCTGCTAGATTAAGGTTGTGGCCCCCATTGGACATCCGCGGCAGTCCGGAGTTCACCACGGCATTTCAGCGCGCTTCTATTGAAGCGCTTGCGGCAGTCGACACCTTTCCTCCTGAGATCCTGAGTTGGCGAGCGGGGAGTATTGCGTGTATTTTGGAAGTGCGCATTACTCAAGCGTGCGTGGCAGGCGGCTCCTTGAAATGGTTAAGGATTGACTGCACACGCGGCAGACAAAGGCGCGATCGGCCGATTTGAGCGTACGCTAGCACAGCACAATACGGGCCACGCTTCAGGGGATGTGAATCGGCGCACATAGTTAAGGCACCCTTTAGAATTAGGTGAGTTATTGGCTGCACGTGCTGTGGGGAAAAGGTGTGCTTTGTGCATAGGTGGAGCGCACAGCAACGCAAGCACTGCGCAGGGTAGGTCATGCTCTAAAACTTGAGTCAGCACGCGGGCTAAGATAACACAAGTATTCTGAGCACATTCCAGTGTGCGATTGGGGGGATATCGCACACTGGACCCCCGCAGCTTGTGCCCAACGTACCTCCACAACCAACACCTAATGTTCTCCCAGAGCCAGTACCACCAGTAATGGTTGGGGGACGGGATGATGTGGGGACAATACTGGCCGAAATCAAGGGATCTTTGAAGGCCTTGACGCCCGCGCCCAATCCCCCAAATCCCATAGTGCCAGCCCTACAGAGCGGGCAAGGGGGCGGGGTTTACCGACACAGGCAGGGGCACTAGGTGGGGTAGTTCCCCCTGCCCCAGGCCAACTAGAAGTAGCAGCGGGGGGCAAGCGCCCACAGCAAGTACACTGGCTTCAGTGGCAACCCTTTTGGCGCAGTTGGCAGGGCCGGCAGCAGGGAATCAGACCGGCGGGGCGACATTAGCGCCATGGTCACCACTGACAGGCACAGGGACTGCGCTTGGCGAGATTAGTAAGCAGGTGGCCCTCTTGGGCAAAGAGCAGGACAAAGGTTTGAACATGGCCCCTCAGGCGGCAGGTCAAGCAGCCACCGCCCAACCAGAGACAACAGGGACCGCTACAGGTAAGGCGGTTAAGAGCTCAAGCAAAGGTGGACACAGCGGGTCTAAGGTAATTGGGGGCCACGATGCTGTGTTATCTAAGCGTAGTAAATTGGCAGCGCATGTTCCTCTTGACACAAAAGAGAAGATTTGGAAGGGAGAATTTATTGATATATTCTCCTTAATCAGGCCTAAGAGGAGGCAAGTGGAGTCTAAAGAGAAAGACGGGAAAGAAGGTTCTTCCAAAGATAGGAAACCAAGAGTTGAAGAATCAATTACTAACTGGTTGTTTGGTTTCAACGTTTTTGCAACAGTAATGTGAGAGAAGAAGCCTGAACTGGCGATACCTTTGATATGCGTATGCGAATAAGATCCTGGCGGCCCAGTCAACGCACAGGGGTATAGCCTGGCTGGATTATGATGGGGACTTCAGATGGCACAAAGTGGAAGACATGGGGTGGGACCAAACAGAGGGGAATGTATGGTTAGAAAGCGTCAATAACAACAAAGTACCCCCCATGAAACAGCCCTTTCGGACCTCACAGGGGGGAGCGGGGGAGAAAAAAGGGACGTGCTGGGCTTTTAACCGAAAGACGTGTACTTGGCCAACCGGGGCATGTAAGTTTAAACATGCCTGTGCGTTCTGCGGTCACCCTTCCCATCCAGAGTTCAAGTGTTTTAAAAAATCAAAAGAGCGAGGGAGGGAGCCCAAGCCATCCCAGCAGTAAGTTACCCCCACCAGTTGAGAGAGGGAGGCTGATTTTTTGGCTGAATCAGTACCCTGACAGGATGGGAGCCAGGACATTGTCTCAGGGGTTTTCCACAGGCTTCGCATTCCAGCACAAGGGGTGCCTCCTGTTGAGTATTGCAATAATTTGTCAGCGCCATGCACCCCACAGTAGTGTTGCAGAAGGTCGGTAAACAAAGGGCACTGGGGCGGGTGGCTGGCCCATTTTCCGCTCCCTGCTGCCAGGATATGTGTGTTCACCGCTGGGAGTGGTTCCTAAGAAGGAGCCAGGCCAGTACAGGATGATACATAACTTATCGGCACCAAGGGGAGCATCAGTGAATGATGCCATAGACCCGTCCCAGTGCTCGGTAACATATTCTTCCTTTGACATGGCATTACAGAAGCTGCGCGATTTAGGGCCCAACCCCTTCATGGCAAAAAAAAAGACATTGAGTCAGCTTTCCGGCTCATGCCTGTGCACCCCGACGATTATCATCTGTTAGGTTTTCAGCTGAACCACCAATTTTACTATGACAGATGTATGCCAGTGGGTTATGCTGTGTCATGCAGGTACTTTGAGATGTTCAGCTCTATGCTTCAGTGGCTGTTTGTCTTCAGAACAGGGCACAGGGACATTGTACACTACTTGGATGATTTTATGATCATGGGCCCCGCGGCATCGCGAGAGTGTGGCCAGGCTTTGGGTGGACTAGTTGTCATGTTTTAAGAATTTGGAGTGGCACTGGCCCCCGGTAAGACGGTGGGTCCGGCGACATGCATGTCCTTCCTAGGAATTGAGATAGACACGGTGATGGGGGAATGTAGGTTACCAATGGACAAAGTACAGGCCTTCTCACAAGCAATAGACTCTGCATTGGCAGGTCCCAAAGTCACGCTGCATCAGCTCCAGGTGCTAGTGGTTCAGTTGAACTTTGCCTTAAGGATCATTCCGATGGGGCGCCCCTTCTCAAGATCAATTGCACGGGCGATGGTGGGGTTGACTCAAAAGCACCATCACGTGCGACTGCGGTCGGATGTGAGGGAGGACCTGAGGGTGTGGCGCAGTTTGAGTGATTTCAATGGTAAGGGGGTATGGCCTGCGCCGGCAATGTCCAGCACGGATTTGGGCTTGCTCACAGACTCAGCGGGTAGCCTTGGTTTTGGTGCAGTGTTGGGGACACACTCGTGCAGGGGAGATTGGCCGACAACGTGGCATGAGAGCGGGCTGACAAGTAAAATAGCCTTTTTAGGGCAGGTGGGCACCTCATTGAGCGAACGCACCAGAAGAACTTACCAGCAACAGGTCAAGTCATACAGGATGTTTGCTAAGTGCACAGGCCAGGTGGCCCTCTTTTCTACAGGGTCTCTATGCAGTTTTCTGCAAGCTTTAAAAGATCAGGGCAGGCCAGTTTCATACGCTAGGGCGCACGTGACAGCGGTAGGATTCTTTGCTAAATTGGCAGGCGAGCGGGACCCAGGGGCAACGTTCATAGTGAGGAAAGCACTGTCAGGGGAGGCCAGATTGGAAAGGGTCAAGAAGGATGGTAGAAGGCCACTGGATGTGAAGACACCAAGTGATTATGAGAGCATCTTATTTGGAGCTGCATTTTCCCTGGCCTTTAATGGGGCTTTTTTATTAGGGGAATTGGTGGGGGCCTCCAAGTTGGACCATTCAGGAGGGTTTCAGTGGCAGGACACTAAAGAAGTCCAGGGTGGGCTGGTGGTGGCCTTGAGAAGATCTAAGACAGACCCACTGGGGCGGGGGGACCACGATTCGGCTGAGCCCTGCACCTGGGGCGGCTATATGCCCAGCAGCCAGGATGGAAGCATACTTGGCGATCCGTCCATTAGGGAGTGGGCAGGCCCTGTACATACACGAGCAGGGGGATTGCCAGTCACAATATCGATTCAGGGCCGTGTTTGGGCGGGCATTGGCGAGTCTGGGTTTGGATCCAACGGGTTATTGTTCACAATCATTCAGAATTGGAGCGGCGACTCTGGTAGCAGGCGCCGGCTGAGGCAGTGAAAAGGGTTGGGCGTTGCTCATCAGCTTGTTTCAACCGCTATGTGCGGCCCGAATTACTGTAGGATAACGAACAGATATGTTGGCATGATCATTCTGACTTTTCCATTTCTCTTCCCGCCATTAGTATGCCTTCAAAAGTGGTGTGAGTGTTGGGACACTCGTTTGTACGGCACGCCACGGCCCGGTTGCAGCAGAAACGAGTGTCAAAACTGCCGGGTTTGAAGGGGATGTCGTTCCTATGGCGAGGCGTCGGGGACCTGCGAATCAGGCAGCTACGACGGCTAATGGAGGAGACAAGAGAACACGTGAGACAGCAGTCCCCGGATTTAGTCATCTTGCATTTAAGTGGAAACGACATGGTGGACCTAGGACGTCAGGCGGTCAGAGAAGCGTTATTGACCGACTTCGCCTGGCTAGCGAGGGTGTTTCCTCGTGGACGGATTGCCTGGTTTTGTATGATACCACGCCGAACATGGGGCGCCGTTGTACGATCTCGAGCCTTGAATGTATCAGTGAGGCGACACAATGGGGAGTTGGCCAAGCTGTGCCCTGGACAGGGCCGCTTGTGTCATACCACACAGACTCATCACAGGGGACCAGATGTTTCACCATGACGAGGTACATTTGTCAGACATTGGGATGGACGTATGGATCAAAGGAATCTGGTCATTTGTGCAGAACTTGTTCGGTGGTGGGGAGGGTGAAGGACCTGTGGGCCCTGGTCACCCTAGTGGCAGACAAGAGGCCACAGAACATTGACTCGCAGGGTTAACGGGAGTCCTCCTTACATACTCCCTAGGCCAGCACTGAGGGGAGAGACGGCAAGCTCTCCGCTGGGAGAATGGGGACACCGGCTGGGGAGGCAAGGGCACCAGGTCACTAACTAGGGCATGCGGCAGCGGCCCCTAGTAATTCCCTACGAGCCTCCTTGGCAGCCTGGTGGTAGAGGGGTGGGCACCATAAATGACGGACAAGGACCAGAGGGCTGGGGCTCACCGCCCAAGAACGCAAGTGGGTTGCGCCTTGCATGGTTCTCAGATTAGGAGATGCGAGCCAGAGGGCCCCTTCGTGCTGGAGCATGTGGATATCGCATAACCGGTGGTTATGATATGTGATTTTGATTGTAGATATTAAAAGTGTAAATATTGAATTTGTAAATGTGAAATATATATACCTGCATTTTGTCATGTTTATGTGTGTTGATTGTAATTAAACATGGCTGTCTATACCCACGCTCTTAAGGTATCAAGTATTGATTGTGGGATTTCATGAGGGTGGGGCAGGGAACATCCTAGGGGGTCCGGGCTCTATACCCCGCCCACAACGATACCCAATCCCTGCCCACAACGAAGGCCCTGCTCCTTGCCCTCAACGAGGCCCTGTCCCTGCCCACAATGATAGCCGCTCCCTGCCCTCAACGAGGCCCTGCTCCCTGCCCTCAACCCAAACTCTCAACTACACCCTGCCCTTAACGATACCCGATCCCTGCCCACAACGAAGGCCCGGATCCTTTCCCTCAATGAGGCCCTGTCCCTGCCCTCAACTCTTCAGGGCGCACGTGGACCTCTCGGTCTCTTTCTCGGTTTGTAGCTGGCCGCCTCTGGCTAGCCTGAGTAACACCACAGATGAATAATTTCACAGAAGCAAAATGTCAGGAAATATTTAACGCTCGAACAACTACAACCCCCATAATGAACTGTGACACGTGAGACAGTGCCACGGAAATCTGTAGCGGTGACATGAGGAATGAAATGGGCTATTAAACATGTACTACAGCGTCACTCAGCCCGGACCCTCGTGGATAGACCCGCTCATTCACCCACCCCAGAACACCCTGGAGAGACATGCTTATTCATTCATCCCAGACCCCCCTGGAGAGACACGCTCATTCACTCAGCCGGATCCTCCTGGAGAGACACGCTCATTCACGCACCCGAGAACCCCTGGTGGGACATACATTCCTCCATTCATCTCAGAGCCCCCTGGAGAGACACCCTCAATAATTCACCCCAGACCCCCCTGGAGAGATACGCTCATTCACTCAACCCGGACCCCCTGGAGAGACACGCTCATTCATTATTTACAGACCCTCCTGGAAAGACACGCTCGCTCACTCACCCCTGGAGAGAGATGCTCATTCACTCACCCCAGACCCTCCTGGAGAGACACGCTCATTCATCCCAGACTCCCCTGGAGAGAAAGCTCATTTGCTCAGCCAGACCCTCCTGGAGAGACACACTCAATCACCAAGACCCACTGGAGAGACCTGCTCATTCACTCACCCCAGATCCTCCTGGAGAGATATACTCATTCACTCACCCCGGACCCTCCTGGAGAGACACGCTCATTCATCCCAGACCCTTCTGGAGAGACACACTCATTCACTTAACCCAGACCCCCCCCTCCCCCCCCCCTCAAAGAGACACACTCATTTACTCAGCCGGGACCCTCGTGGATAGACATGCTCATTTACTTACCCCCAGAACCCCCTGGAGAGACACGCTCATGCCCTCACCCCAGACCCCCCCTCCAGACAGACACACTCATTTAATCACCCCAGATCCTCCTGGAGGTGCATGTTCATTCATTTATCCCAGCCCCCCGGGAGAAATACACTCATTCACTCACCCCGGACCCCCTTGAGAGACACACTCATTCACTCACCCCGGACCCGCTGGAGAGACACGCCCATTCATTTATCCCAGACCCCCCTGGAGAGACATGCTCATTCACTCAGCCAGACCCTCCTGGAGAGACACACTCATTCATTGACCCCAGACCCCTTTCGCTCATTCACTCACCCCAGACCCCCCTGAATAGACATGCTCATTCACTTACCCCCAGATCCCCCTGTAGAGACATGCTTATTCACTCACCCCAGATCCTCCTGGAGAGACACGCTCATTTACTTACACCCAGATCCCTCTGGAGAGACACGCTCATGCCCTCACCCAGACCAGCCCTCCGGAGAGACACGTTCATTCAATGACCCAGACCCTCCTGGAGAGACATGCTAATTCACTCAACCTGGACCTCCCTGGAAAGAAATGCTCATTCACTCACCCCAGACCCCCCCCTGGAGAGACACGCTCATTCACTCACCCCAGACCCTCCTGGAGAGACATGCTCATTCACTCACCCCAGACCCCCCCTGGAGAGACACGCTCATTCACACACACCAGACCCTCCTGGAGAGACATGCTCATTCACTCACCCCAGACCCCCGAAAAGACACGCTCATTCATTCACCCCAGAGCCCCATGGGGAGACACGCTCATTCACTCAACCTGGACCTCCCTGGAAAGAAACGCTCATTCACTCACCCCAGACCCTCTGGAGAGACACACTCATTCACTCACCCTGGACCCCCCTGGAGAGACACGCTCATATCTATAAATAGACAGCGACGAGGGACCAGGCCCAGTGATGTCCTCATCTCGATGTGACAGCCTGAGCCATGCCTGGGTTACTTCCGGGGTGTTCCGTGATGGCTCCTTAGAAGAGGAGGACGCAACACATAGGTTGCTGGGTAAATTCTGGGCTTCGATCTAGAAGATTCTACTAAATGCCCTCAGTCTGAACCAGTTACTGGAGGCAAACGGATTCAGCATTTATTCGTATTGAACCAATGGTACCGTTGGGTCTCCCCTGGACTTCTAGACCAATGTCCACCTGAACAACGCAGCCAGGTGCACAGAAGCCACTTGGAAATGGACTACTGGCCTTCCTTCAGGGACATCTTTAACAGTGACAGAGATCCACTGGGGACCATCTGGTGTTTGTCCTCTACGCCATCACCCCCTTGGTGGATCCCTGGCAGAAGCCAGAGTGCAGTACCGATGACAGGTGAGGGAGTGAGGCCGGAGGGTCCTGCTCAACGCAGCCCTGCCAGAGGCAGCACAGAGGTGATGGATGGAAATGATGTGCTTCGATCAGTCTGACCCAGTGACCAGTACTCTGGGTGCATTCCATTGGCTCCAGCTCATCGGTTTCATTATATGAGAGTGAACCAATCTGAATCACTGATAATAACTCTAGGTAGCATTCCATTCCATCGGTTTCAGTTCGTCCATTTCATTACATGGGAGTCAGTCAATCAATCTGAACCACTGATTACTAATCTGGGTAGAATTCCATTCCATTGATTTCAGCTCGTCCGTTGAATTACACATGAGGAACAACCATGTGCATTTGAAGTCCTGTTGAGGCCCAGCTCAGAATGAAAGGGGCTTGCGTGTCCACGAAGCATACTCCAGCACAGTTGACCCTCACTGAAGGGGTGCAGCTTGGGGCCCATGTCACAGCGAGCTGAGGGCCCATGTCTGGCCATGGCCCCCCCCCCCCCGACTTAAGAATGCTCTCATCGACAGAAGGGGCCAATCTTGTGCAAACAGGGCAGGACTGGCCCTTTTGGGCATTGTAAGGCCAAACAGTTAACCCAAGGGTCTCTAAATGGGAACTAACTCACGAGTGGGACAACTGTGGTAAGGACTTGATCACTGGTGCAATAACGGGAAAAGTACTTGCACTATGAACGCGTGGCAATAACTTCATCAGGTTAATGCAATAGATGGAAGTGTTTTCCAAACCACACAGAAAAACAAAAGGTACTCGCGTGTGTGCGTAAATGTCGGCTTGTTTATACTGCGATGAACCCTTCCTTTTATACCGCATGCAAGTGCAGCCGATTCTGGCCGGCAGGGCACCGCTGTCGCAGAGAGGTCGGGTGAAGTGGGCAAGATCACATGACTGCAGGAGGGTAGCAGTAGCCAGGCCTCCTGCTATCAGTCGGAAACCTGGACCCAGGGCCGGCTTTGGCACTGGTGGCGCCCTGTGGGACAATGTCTGTTGGCGCCCCCCCAATGACCACCTCTGCCACGGATTCGCTCACTACCACCCTTTAACAGCGCCCCTCCAGTCTCCAGAAGCACTGTCTCTCGGATTCTATTAGTTTTGTAGCACCACTCATACCAGTGTGAGGTGTCAAAGCACTTTACACCACACACACATATGTATGTAAATCAGTGTATAGGAAATGTTACATCAGACAGGACTACATGGTGTAGTGTAGTGTAGGAGTGACATGTCATCGATACTCGTAGGCAATATAGTTTAAGAGTCCACATTTTGGAAAAGCACAAATTCAGAATTTAAAACGTAACACCAGTGTTAGTGGTTCTCTTTAATAATAATAAGAGTTTTCTACTCAAATGAACCCTTTTCGCAAGATTAGGCTGGAGAGACTGCGCAAAAAGACACGCCCCTTGCAGCGGCTCTTTGATGACAGTTCAGAGCTCAATGTTCTAGATTAGGATTTTGACTTCGATAGGTTCCATTAAGAGTTCTCTTGCCCGCCCCAGCTCTGGTCTACTTATTCATTTCAGATCCAAGTAAAATGATGGGCCAGGCGCACTCACGTCCTCTGAAGGCGGGGCAACCACTGCTGACGTCACTCCGATACACGGATGACACAGAACTTATGAGTTTACCCCCAATTGGCTACAAAAAGTATTGACCGCCTCGGCTCTGCACGGCGGGATATCTGCCAATCTAGACCAAACCAAAATAAATCTTTGGAAACAGAGGCAAAAAGAAGGACAATGCCCCCTGGGAGACACCTTGGCGGAAATAACTTGGGGTCAGGGTTCAAGCTCGCCAAACTTCTGGACTCCATCGAATACACCACAGCCCGAAAGGAATCACTTATCGCCGCTTTTTAAAAAAAAATGCACAATAAAATATGTGCGCCGACCTGGACGACCATTTTGTCAGCATATAAAGCACCATTGATCTCCGTGTCCGCCTGAGGGTCAGAAGCATCCCAGGGAAACGAAACGCATTTCTGAGACCTCCAGAGCAGGGGTTTCCGCCTCATATTCCATCTCCCGCAGAACACGTCACTCCAAGAGCGAGGGCTGGCACAAGAGAGGTCCTTCCGAAGTACTTGTGGCACCGGAGAGGGTAAAGTCACCTCACTGTCTGGAATGGAACCCAAGGAGGCAGCAAAGCGAACTGTTGGGTCCCGGCCAGAAGTGAGGCTTTCGAGGCGCTGAGCCATCACCTCTGGGAGGCAAACCGCCCTCATAACGCTTTAAACATGCAAAGAATGAACACACACAATGAAGGGGGTGGGGGCAGGACACCGAGCGCTTCACAGCGCAAACATTCGCGGCTTTGCATACATACAAGTCACCGTCCCCACAGAAGTGCCTGTTTGAAACAACCAAAGGCTCCTCCAAGCCCAGCTTCCAGGCGCGTGCCCTCACATCAGTGACTGAGGCACTGCGCCCTGGGCTCCGATGCCAACTTCGACACTTTGTAGGCTGTGCTCGGGGCAGAAGAAACTCTCACATATTGTGCACGTGCCCCATTCACAATCTGCACACCGACAGCTCTTATGTAACATCTTGAATGCGCATGGAGTAGGGACTTGCCGTCGTGCGCATCTTTTCTGTCTGCAAAACTCAAGCGCCAGGTAACATAGTCTCTGTCTGGTCAAATGTATCATTATCGCGATAACGTTGAACATAAGACCCCAAGGAGGACATCGCTGACAACAGTTGGACAAAAGTTTAAAAATATCCTCAGAATCCTGAATGAACGCTGAAGTTGATGAAAAAAGTGCGCAAACATGGAGCCTCGCAATCAGCGTGCGCGACACAGCTGGAGCGGAAATTAGCACAGCTGGACAAGGGCACACTTTCGGCACACTGGAGATTAATTTAGCCCAGCTGGACAGGGGCACACTATGGGCACTCTGGCGCTGAACTTAGCACAGCTGGACAAAGGCACACTTTGGGCACACTGGAGCTGGACTTAGCACAGCTGGACAAGGGCACACTTTGGGCACACTGGAGCTGGACTTAGCACAGCTGGACAGGGCACACTGGAGCTGGACTTAGCACAGCTGGACAGGGCACACTTTGGGCACTCTGGAGCTGAACTTACCACATCTGGACAAGGGCACACTTGGCACTCTGGAGCTGAACTTAGCACAGCTGGACGGGGCAAACTTTGGGCACTCTGGAGCTGAACTTAGCACAGCTGGACAAGGGCACACTTTGGGCACACTGGAGCGGAACTTAGCACAGGTGGACAAGGGCACACTGGAGCTGGACTTAGCACAACTGGACCAGGGCACACTGGAGCGGAACTTAGCACAGCTGGACAAGGGCACACTTTGGGTACTCTGGCGCTGAACTTAGCACAGCTGGATGATGGCACACTGGAGCTGAACTTAGCACAGCTGGACAAGGGCACACTGGAGCTGGACAATGGCACACTGGAGCGGAACTTAGCACAGCTGGACATGGGCACACTGGAGCCGATTTTAGCACAGCTGGACGGGGCACACTGGCGCTTAACTTAGCACAGCTGGACAAGGGTACACTTTGGGCGCATGTACATGGTGTCGCCTCCTGTGCCCTCTTCTGGCCGCCAACGAGCTACAGTGGTTCTCCTCTGGCAAGCTTCGCTGGACTTCACAAAGATAGCCGTTTTGACCTGGTCGGTCTGGCCTTCTCTTGTTGCTAGCGTGATGTCATGTAAGTGCACTTTACAACGGATCCGGGGTCACCGCAGGGACCTCCATGTACAGTTACTTGCACCTTTTTACGCACGGACACTTTCACTTCGCACTTTCTTGTACGATTATGGACAATGTTGAATTGGACCGTTGGCACCGGTGCGCCCGCTTTGTCAGATGGCACTGAATGCCACTGACAGCTCTTGCTTTTTTAAGACATCTTTTAAAAACTAGTCTTCTGAAAGGACATGTGCTTTATCTGTTTCTACATTTGTTTATTTTTTTATGTACATGTTTTAATTAAGTATTTCATGATTAATAAACTCATTCATCCATACACCCATCCTATAAGGATAGACCTGGATACGCACACACCCTCCCCTGTCCTAGGCGCCTCCACAGACCAGGGCCTGCTGCTGCACGTCCTCTGCTGGGAACCTGCAAGCTCTAATTCCCAGTAAACTGGAGGTAAAACCCCAGCTCTGCGGCTCCAGCCTCAATCCCACACACAAAGGCGGGGCTTAGGCCCAGCAGAGCTTCTCGAACAATCCCTCTCTTCAGGGGTGGGCAGACGTGGGAACCCGGATCAGGGTTTAAAGCAGCGGAAATCTGTTTATTTTTAAGGATTATTTCCTTTAAACGCTGGACTCAGGAATGCCGCGCCTTTGTTCGGGTCCCGGCGTTTACTGCTAGTAGGTGTGCTCTCGGGGAAAGCGGTGTGAATTCTAGGGCAGTAACTGTAAAGGTTGGAGAAACATACGGAGGGAGCAGCGACAGGTTGACTTTATTGTGGATCAGAGAACAGTGGAATGAAGCCCCCCCCCCTCCCGCTCCACTGATCGCCCCATGAAGTACAGTGACCTCTGAAGCGTGGGGGGCTGGGTCCGAGACAGTTATCAGTTTCCGCGGGGCCGCAGCCTGGGACAGGTATGGGCAATGCAGGTCCGGGCAGTAATGGCGCAACTGCCTCTGTGCAAGGACAGGACTCCCCGCCCCCAAGCACAGAGACACCTGACCCCACAAACATTGTGAAACCCTCTTGGGTGGAGTTTGCGCTCTGGAAATCAACAAATTCACCCATGGGATTACCCCGGAAGAAAGCAGGGCACAACTGCCCTGCATGACAAGTGTCCCATGTCACGATGCAACTGACCCCGACACCTGACTGCCAGTAGAGGGCGACAGGGGTCAGGAGTCTGTCCGCTGTCCATGCACTGGGACTACAGTGGGCACATCAGCAGAGCTGCTCCCAGGGCAGGTTGTAGGGTCACTGTAGACCCTGGCTTCACGAAGGAACCAGAAGACCCCAGGCCTCACCCGGTACTGAGCATGGGGCCTTCCGCTATAGCGCCTTGTAGGGTGATCAGGCACTATTATCAATGCATCCTGCTCTAGGGAGACATAATGGGGAGGAAAGGACGGTGTGATCATTAAAGGAGGTGTGTAGGGCGGTCTGTAAGGGCGCAAGGCCTCCTCCAGAAGGCCAGTGAAAGAGTTTTCTGATAGTCAAGGAGAGGTCGGTCAAGAGATGCTCTTGAGTGTTTACGTCATTTGGTGCGAAGAAAGGTTTGCAGTTCGCAGAAGGTGGAGTTCGCAAACACCCCTTTGGCCAGATTCGGGGCAGACGCTTCAATGTGGAGTTCCCTGTGTATTAAGACTCCTCAGAACTTAACACATTCAACCGTTTGGGTCTACATGTCTGCAGGACGCAGATCCCGCATGGATTAAAATGTCACTGAGGAGGAAGTCAGGTTTTCAGAAAAGGAGAAAAAAAACAGATTTTAAGCTGGTTTCGCTTTGTATCTTCTTTCAGCAGTTTCTGAACGTTGCCCAGGCAGGAGGATCAGATGGCACATGCAGAGCTGGCAGACACTCCAAGAATATCCGAGGTCATCCGCTTAGAGGTGGTACTGTACCCCCACGTCGGTTAATAGTGAGCCCAGGGATTCAAGACGGATGCGGAGGTGTGGGGGCACCCCGCATTGACGGAAGGGGTTAGAGAGACAAACACAACTTTAACCCCAAGACGTCTGTTGGAGAGAGAGGGTTGAACCCAAGTTAGGTCTGTGCCAGTGGTGCCCAGCCTTCCTGAGAGCGCCCGGGAGGATTCTGTGGGCAACTGATTCAAAGACAGAGAGAGGACTGATGTGAAAGTACCAGAAGCAGCTGGCGGGACCCCAGGACCCCTCACCCCCACCGGTGATGCTTGGCACTGCGTCCCGAGAGGAAGTGACCCCCAAGGTTCTGTTTCTCCACCCTGCCCTTGGACTCGGAGGCCACAAAGTTCACACCTGTGACGGGGCGAACATTCCCCAGGTGGCGCGGCTAAGCTGTTGTACTTAAGTTCCGTTTTACCACGTCCACTTTTCAGTAGATCAGTAACAGAAACGGGCTCTGAAGAGGAATGAATCATTTCAAGCCAGCTGGGGATCAGCGCTTTGCTGGTTTTCTTGGCACGCTTTGGCTCCAGGGTCAGACACACAGCTGGAGGGTTTGTTCACTTACGTTATGTAGATCCCTTCCTGCTGGAGCTTGCTCTGTGGCACGAGGCGGATTCAGGGGGCACAGAGGGCGTTGCACGCACACCTCTTCCTTGGACCCCTGGAGATGCTGAAAAGACGCGGAGCGGTGGCTGGGACGGCTGGGCTGTGATTGGCTAGTGAGGGTACAGAGTGGATCGATGCAGAGGCATGGTGAGGAGTGACCCTAAAGGAGAGGTACCCTTGAGGCCACGTGACCACTTCAGTCACCCACGCCCCACCTCAGTGCCAGGGCATCAGAGTCAGCCGGAATCGCCGCAGTCTGTGCCTCGCACACCAGGCCTCTGCATCGGAAGCACTGCGCACCCACTGCATCACTGGATTATCTTGGCCTCCCGACGCCTACTTCGGTTCAGTTTACGTGTTACGGCTGCCCCATCTTTTTAACATATAGGTTATCACAAGGTCACACGGTGCGCTCCTGCCTGCTCCAACGGGGCCAGGAGAGCTCTTATGTTTCCCTTCTGCCTCTTCCTGCGCCCTTTTCCCCACTACAACCCCCCACTGGGTTCCACAATTTACCCACGGCCCCTCATATCCGCAACAAGGACAGTAATGCGCCCTGAAGTGGGGAAGAAGGCGCACTTCCGCAGAAGGACACAAGAATTTTGGGACCGCTATGGCGCAGACCCACGTGGCACGTTCTGCTGTGACAGCATCTGTACCTTTGTCTGTCTCAGGAGCTCATGAATGCTGCCTCCATGCCAGGCTGTGATGCGGTCTCCATGCCAGGCTCTGTTCTTTGGGAGCTCATGAATGCTGCCTCCATGCCAGGCTGTGATGCGGTCTACATGCCAGGCTCTGTTCTTTGGGAGCTCATGAATGCTGCCTCCATGCCAGGCTGTGATGCGGTCTCCATGCCAGGCTCTGTTCATTGGGAGCTCATGAATGCTGCCTCCATGCCAGGCTGTGATGCGGTCTCCATGCCAGGCTGTGTTCTTTGGGAGCTCATGAATGCTGCCTCCATGCCAGGCTGTGATGCGGTTTCCATGCCAGGCTCTGTTCTTTGGGAACTCATGAATGCTGCCTCCATGCCAGGCTGTGATGCGGTCTCCATGCCAGGCTGTGTTCTTCAGGAGCTCACAAATGCTGTCTCAATGCCAGGCTGTGATGCGGTCTCCATGCCAGGCTCTGTTCTTTGGGAGCTCATGAAGGCTGCCTTCATGTCAGGCTGTGTTTTTCGTGAGCTCAAACCCACCTTCCCTCTTAACCTGCCCACTATACTCACCCTTGACCAAACAGAACTAAATCATACCCAGGACAACCAGGACCGCTGCCAACTGAAAAATTATGCGTATTGGTCGGACTTCAAACTTATGCCTGAAAATGATGTCTTCAATATAACTGCGAGCTTAAAGCCCACTTCCCACACTATGAGCCCCCTCCCATACACAATAATACAAAAACTCAACCACATCATTGCCCCTTTCTGGACTAAGATCATCAACTCCTCTCTCACATCAGGCTGTGTCCCACACTCCCTTCAATTAGGACAAATCACACCCATACTCAAGAAACCAGGAGCCGACCCCAACGATCTCAACAACCTCCGACCTATCTCCAACCTCCCGTTCCTTGCAAAAACATTGGAGAAGTGCGGTTCTCCAACAACTTAAAGATATTGATGATTTCAACCTCCTCGACACCTTTCAATCGGGATTCAGTAAAGGTTGTAGCACCGAAACAGCCGTGCTCAATATTTCAGACGATATCCACAGAGCCTTAGATGAAGGTGACTCATGTCTTCTCATCCTTATTGACCTATCAGCGGCTTTCGACACTATACATCATCCAGCTTTACTTGAGACTCTGGAGAGACGCTCTGGCATTAATGGCACAGTACTAGAATGGTTCGCTTCCTACCTTCAGCACCGTTCACAACAAATTAAAATCAACTCCTGTCTCTCGATGCCAACACGAGTCCCACTTGGGGTCCCTTAAGGCTCGGTCCTCCCCCCATCCCTCTTCAATCTCTTCATGGAACCCCTTACAATCATTCTGAAGTAAGCAGGAGTTAAATATCACCTATATGCAGACGACACACAACTCCACTACAAAATCAAATCACCCAGTGACATCCGACACCTCAATACCACACTAACCAAGATCCAATCTTGGTTTAACGCAAACCACTAAAAGCTGAACCCGGACAAAACGGAATCAATACTGTTCTCTCCGAAAAGTAACCACCTACCAATCCAAGACTGGCTCAAGAACCTAGATGCCCTAAACTGCTCTCTCGTCCTATCTGACTGGGTAAAGTCACTAGGCATTACCCTGGACAAGAACTTATCAATGAAGGACCACATCAAAAACTACGCAAAGGGTGCGCTTTACTCACTAAAACACCTCAAGAAAATAAACCTTTCATTCCCCAGGATGATTTCAAGACAATAGTACAATCCCTCGTCCTCTCTAAACTGGACTATGGGAACGCCATCCTAGCAGGGACGCCAAAGGCTCACGTAGCCTCACTAAGGTCAGTCCTTAACATGGCAGCTCGACTCATAACTGGCGAGAAATGTTTGAACACATCACACCAACCCACAAATCCATCAACTGGCTCCCCATTGAAGGGAGATGTATTTACAAAGTGGCCTGCATCACACACAAAACCATTCACACACATTCCCCAACTACCTAAACGAAAAACTCATGAAAGCAAGAAGACCCAGACCCCTGAGAAGCTCCAACTCACTTCTTCTCATCCCTCCGAAATTGAGAAGGAAAACCACTCAGTCCCGATCCTTTTCTGGTAACGCTCCCAGGATGTGGAACGCTCTCCCTAGAGTCCTCAGATGCAACCCCTCCTTCCCCTGCTGCAAAAGGGACCTGAAACTCCTTCTCCTTTAGAAATACTTTTCCGCCCAAGTCAAATGATCTAGACTTCAATAGCCGCGCTGATTCTCCTGTTAACTAGACCACCAAGGCTAGGTGGTTATTTGACTGTTTCAACTATGTAAGATTTCACCCTACCCTTTACTGTATGCTTCTTATAATGTTTTGCTTATCTCTTTATGCATCCTTATGTCATGCTATTTTTCTTGTGTATGTAAAGCGCTTGGATACCCACAGGTCTAGCTAGCGCTATATAAAATAAAATAAAAAATGCTGCCTCCATGCCAGGCTGTGTTCTTTGAATGCTGCCTCCATGTCAGGCTGCTCTTTGAATGCTGCCTCCATGCCAGGCCGTGTTCTTTGAATGCTGCCTCCATGCCAGGCAGTGTTCTTTGAATGCTGCCTCCATGCCAGGCTGTGTTCTTTGAATGCTGCCTCCATGTCAGGCCGTGTTCTTTGAATGCTGCCTCCATGCCATGCTGTCTTCTTTGAATGCTGCCTCCATGTCAGGCTGCTCTTTGAATGCTGCCTCCATGCCAGGCCGTGTTCTTTGAATGCTGCATCCATGCCAGGCTGTGTTCTTCGGGAGCACCCCTCTCTCCTTGTGACCCCTCCTCTGCTGTGAGACGTACCCCACTCTCCAGCATCAGGGTGGGAAGCCTTCCACAAACTGCCCCCGAAGCTCTAGGATTCATCAGTCTGTAACTAGGTCAGTAATCACTTGGGGCCTAAAATGCAGTTTATAAATTCAGACTCAATTAAAAATTGGAAAAAGTCTAAATTCTTTATGAACTGAATTAAAGATTCTCTAAGACCGACAGCGGATTAGCATGCGTAATAAATGAAAGACTTTACAATCTTTTACATTCGGGGTGTCCCTTGGAATTCCGTTTCTAGGGGGGGGAGGGTATTCACTTCTTCATTGAGGGAAACAGCAGGAAGAGGTTACTGAGCGCGGATAATGTAATCCGCTTTAAACACTCTTGATTGACATCATTCAAGGTGCACCTTTGATCCCTCACACCGGAAGTCCGGCCTTGTACCCGGAAAAGAACAGGTGGTTACGGGGGCGTTCTCTCCTCATACCTCACGTTTCTTCTGGTTCGCGCTGCCCCTTCCAGGCTGGAGAAAGGCTTCAGAAGAGGCCTAGGAAGGCACCCACCCAGGGCTTTTAATTGGGCCGGGTCTCACCGGTGCTGAGCAGCGGCAGTTTTTAGGTCGAGGACCGTCCGGTTTGCCGAAGGCAGAACCGGAAGTCGGAGATTTAATGTTTTGGAGAAGAGGGGCTTGAACCCGCCCCTCTTCTCCCCTCTTCTCCATTGGCTGGCCTCTTGATTGCTGGCCAGCCATTGGAGAAGAGGATTGTCTCTCCGAACAGGCCCCGTCCTTTTCGGATTCGGGGGCGTGTTTTTTGCGAGTTTTCTCAGGGCGTGTTTAACACGCCCCCGATTCCGAAAATGCCGCTGCCTTTCTCCGAGGCATTTCTGCTTCACCTCGGAGAAAGGCAGCAAGGCTCAGCTCAGGGCAACGCAGTCTGCCACATTTCCAGCTCCCAAGCCACTCTTCGAGCCTCCGCCGCGGCACAAAAGGCAGATCCCTTCTACGTCCGTACACGTGGAACACGAATGTCAGCGTTACCGCCTGCAAACTCCTCTTTTAAACTTCTTGTCGCGTTCGTTGAGAGGAAGCCGTTAGTCCTGTGTAGCTCTCTTGCAAAATGGGGAATTATAAGGTCCGCATTACAATCCGTCGCTGCCATACAAAAAATCCACATGCGGCACAATGGGCAACTGTACCGGCGGTCCAATACACTCCGAAGTACTATGGGGTGGGTGGGGGTATCTCACATTCATCCAACCGCAAAGCGTGAAGCGCAGTCGCCTCACCCCGTTCACAAATCACGGCGTTCCACGGTGGGATGGCAAGTCCCTTTACATCAACCAATGCTGTCTCCTCATACACCAAGCAGCAGGCCGTGGACTCCATTTTGTAGGGTAAAATGTTATTAGGCTTAGACCCAAAACACTCTACGCATTTCGTAGTTAGAGCTCCTTGCTCACGAGTAACTGTGTTTCTGCACATCACTGATTTAAATAAAGTGACACGTGTTCGGACCAAGTTAAAGAACAGAGTAAAAAGATTCAATCTTTACAAGTTACAGAACTTGAAAGTTGAAACCCAATGTCTTCATAATTTCATTATTTTGCCTAAGAGGCATGAAGTAATTTATCATAATCATCATATACATTAATTTGAACATTTACCCACTTGCAGTGAGAAGGCGTTTAATTACGATCGCGTGTCCGGCCACGTACTAAACTCCACCGGCAAAAACTTTATTGATTTTTCTTTTGTGAACACACCAAACATGCCCTTCAGTTTCACGGTTCTATTTACATTACAGATCCATATAGATCCAAGCCATACTGCAACGAGTATTCCTGCACGTATTTTTGTGCGTACCAAAATGGCCTGCGTTATGTTGCAGACAATCAAGCCCCAGTGGGCACATATTATCTAGATACTCACATAAAACAATTGATTATAGTTCAAAAAAAGGGGGGGGGGTTCAATCCTCCTAGTGGGCTACCTCAAAGGGTACCAAAGTAATCCAGTTTTACGCATACGATCAATAAAACAGGATTGCACTGACTCCTCAACAGTGGGTGTGTTTTTCGTTGCAATATATCTATTGCATATTAGATGGTGACCAAGTTGGTCTAGAAGCAGCATCAACACCACGGACAGGGTAGTACCTACACAGTATCGGAACATGGGTGTTTGTGTGTATTTTAATTTTACAATAATTATTTTAAGTATGGTTTCTTTTTTTTATTATATATTTTTTAAAATCAATATTTTAACTAATTTAAATATAATGCTGAATAATGCTGAATATATTGGAATATTTCAATACACTTACCTATTTTGTGAAGATAGTCTTCTCCCCAATAGTTTTTCGATATTTTTGAGGTTTATATTTTTGTTGCAATATTTGTGTATTGTGATATTTATGTTCCCAATATTTTTCACACTGGTGTCAAATGGAGCCACATTTACTCTAGTTACCTGGCGTGAAAGGGCAGCGGTGCTCCACCATTCGTCTTAAACTATTTTTATTAGCCTCATAGTTTGAGACTAATAATATGTGTGCGTTTTCTTGTCTTCATGTCAGAATATGAAGTACAGGGCTGGACAAAGCTTGCTAGGCTGAAAATCTCAAAGGGTATCATTTCACACCAAAACTCGGACTCAGGTAAACCTAATGCACGGGCAAGCAATAACTTGACACAGATTTGCTTTTAAACAGCCTATGAGATGGTCGAGTTTTGGCTCCATTGGTCCCCACCCCCCATCTTAAAGGGATCTTCCGGAAATTTCTAAGAAATCACAAGCCAGCCCCCCTACATTAAACGCAGGCCAGTGAATGCACTATTTTATTTGGACAACCCTACATAACTTGATAGAACTGCAGATGTACAAGTAAGCCAGCTAATTTCCCCTGAAATGTCTTGCAAGGCAAATAAACGTCTTAATATTAAAAACCCGAGGTCAAGCACATTAATAGGAATAGTTCGTTCAGCCGGACACTAAATAATGCACAGAAAGCTCAACACTGTGGACCCTTATAAGTATGTGGGAGTTCTATTTAACAATAAGTTACATTTTGACAAACATATGCAGTATGCTTTGAATCAAGAAAAAATATCCCGTTATGGTCTTTTCCGATTTAACCAACACTATGCAGGCAAATGGTTGTTCCATTTTTAAGACTATTCTTCTAAAATAAATCCCATTCTGAATTACGGCAATGCAGGAATAATCCTGGGTAAAGCCTCCGATTTTAAAATATATGGTATGGATGAAGGGTACTTTTCCAAGTCTTAGGCCTGCCCAGTGCGTCAGTCTCAAAACAACTTTCAGAGGCCCCAGCACTCTAAATGGAAGTTGGCTTAAACTTTTTTTAATTTTTGCTAACTAAAGAGGGGAATGTACGTATAGCTAGGCAGTGTCTGTTAGATTTGGGTAAAAGTCAGAGCAACTACGTTTGCAAAATGAGAAAAGCAGTAAAAAGGCTGCTCAAAAATGATGATATGCTTAACATGTTACAAGAGTTTCTGCATGGCAACCCAGGCTTATTGATAACAAGCATTTACAATGCAACGGTCTCGGCATTGTTAAAGTTAGAGCTATTGGCATTGCTCATGACAATGCCGTTTCTTTAACCCCTTCGGTGCTCATGACGGAACGGTTCCGTCATGAGCCACGGTTGAGCTGTGCTCATGACGGAACCGTTCCGTCATGACCACGCTCGCGCAAGATTCCGTCAGCACAGCGGCGGAATCTGCGCAGCATGGAAGGGGTTAAATGTTTTAAAAACAAAAACAAAAATAATGTCATGAGCAATGCCAATAGCTCTAACTTTACCAATGCCGAGACCATTGCATTGTAAATGCTTGTTTAAAGGAGGCCTCGAAACGGGCCTCTATCAGGCTCGGTTTTGTGCCCTGGCACAGGCGGCCTGTTTTTCCCGGAATACAGCACATCGATGTGCGCGTGCTCACACTGCGCACTTCTCAATAGTGGACAAGTTACAGCATGACGTCATGCCTGGTGAGCCTTGTAGGGGATGAGAAATCCTTTGAAGAGAGTCATTCTCTCTCGGGATTTCCCTTCTCCTTTTGAAACTCAGGAGCAGCAACATTGTCGTGGTGTCACCAGGGCTTAAGTGGAAGTTTTTTCAATATTATACACAACAAGCCATAGTTGCTGCTTATTTCTCTTATGCAACTAACAACCATTGACAAAGCCAACAGTCCTGACTTGTTGTTGGTATGATGTTACTTGTATCATGTCTGGATGCAATGACAGAAACAGCAAAATACAAGTCGGGTGGCACACTATGCTAAGCACAGATGTTTAGCTTATGCTGTTTTAAGCCACGCCCCAATTACATTGGCCACACCCCTTTGAGAGACCCCCCAGTTTTTTCATCCCACTTAGAGCTCTGCACCCACCACTTGCGGGGAGTGGGGGGTGGGGGGGACTGGCGCCATTTACAGCAACCCCCCCCACCCAACCTCCCCATAGCATCCATGCAGGACAGTCCTTCCAGGAGTCCTTCTAAAGGATATCCCAAGCAGTCACTGGAGGCCGGGGCTACATAACCTCCAAGCAGACACAGGAAGCCGGGTGGGCTCGTTGGTTACCCCCCAATCCCCGAACGTCCTCAGGGGAGCTCTCAAGCAGACACTAGGGCCTGGGCTCCATAAACCCGCAGTCATTGGTGGCCTGTGCTCCAAAGAGGGCCCGTTGCCCTTTTAGCTCATTTCAAATCTATATAGGCCCTTTTATTAATTTCCGCAGACTTCGATTCGGTTATATACTTTTGGTTTTCATGTGCTTACGCTAGAGGATTTAAGTCTTGAATATACACGTCTTTCCTTTTGTTATATTCATTTTTTGTCAATGTTTGAAAAAGTCATTATTGTATTCAATCTTGTTCGGTCTGCCTGACCCAGCGCATGCGCTGGTCTGGCAAGACCTATTGAGAGGGCTCCAAAAAGTGCTACCAGGCCAGCCTAGAGCTACAGTGCATGTGCGCGGGCGCGCGTGCCGCGCTTTACCGCGATTACTTTCACTTTCGTGGCTGATGTTTGATCGCGATCACTTTCGCGGCCGCTTGGCATTGCCAATAGGTCCGCTTTTGGGACCTTATATGTATTTAGTTATGCAACTGTTGCATGGCAAAACACTTATACGGTCCCAAAGGCGAGACCTATTGGCTATGCCAATGCTTGTTTTTTGTTGGCTCTTTGGTCCCCATTTCCCTTTCCTTTTCTTCTCCATCTTTTACTTTTATTTCCTTATGTTTTTCTTATTCCTATTGCATACTTTACTCATGAGATAGCTTTCTGTTTTTTGATTGATCTGTGACAGTTATTTAATCTTTCTGTACTTTTGGAAACCTTTTAATAAAGAATTGTGAAACAAAATTGGACATACACACATACATACGGGAATATACTTATTGTAAAAGACAGGTCAGAGGAGGTCAGGGAGGAACGGGGATATCAAACAGACTTAATAAGAGACTGCCTGCACCCCTCGCACAGAGTCGCCAGGACACGCGAATGAAGGGTATGCACAGGTATCGCGACACTTTCCTCTATCGTGCAACACGATACGAGTTGCACCCCTCTGCTTTTACAACACGCACACGTTGAAATGGGACACCCGCATGGCCCAATATGTGCTGAGGTGTCCGCGTAGTTGACCCCTCACGACCCCCTTGCACCCTGGTGCTTGGATTCGCGTGTATGTGACATCTGCGCAAGGAGCGGAAACAGCCTCAGTGGAGGAGGGGGGCCGTCTACGTCGCCCCCACCTCCTCCTCAGTGACTAAAGGACCCGCACAGAACGCACCCCCTACGGGGACCTCCAAAGCAGGTGAGACTGGGCGCAGTGGCGTAATGAAAGTTGAGGGGGCCCCCTGCCACGCACACAGAGGGGCCCCGCTCCGGATTTAATCCGAGCTATTGGCCCCGAGTTCTGTGCTGAGGGGGCCCCCCTGCAGCTCGTGGGCTGCCCCGCACCGTGGGGGACTGTGTTACACCCCTGGCTGGGCGCCAAGAAGCCCTCTTCCCCGGACCCACCGCAGCACTTGCAGATTCTCAGGCCTAAACTATTGTCTGTAAATATCTAATAATGAAGCTTGACTGCACATGTACAAACCCACACCAAGAAACTGGCCAAAGGGCCGCTTGTCCAACTCAAACTACTACAAAAAATGCAACCCTTCCAAAACCAAATATCCTAAAAGTGCCACCCAATCCCATGTTTTCTAGTGCCTCGACCCTGACCATTAGATTTAAAAAACAATGTTTGTAGCTCAAATGGATCAAAAGTTGCTAAAAACGCTGCAACTTGTGTTGCTGGGCAGTGTAAGCACTTCACACAAGTCCGCTTTTAGAAGTTTATTACTGTATTCGAGTTTTAAACTGCTACTTATGAGGGGTAGCCGTTAGAAAACTGTAAAAAAGGCAAAATAATGCCGCGATTCGATCACAAAATATGCCGCTTCACGCCGCTTAATTTGCATTTTGTTGCCGCATAATTGAGTGAACCCTGCCGCATACATATGTACTCCGGTCACATAAATCCATCCTCTGGGATTTCATGGCACTTTACCTATTCATCTGAAGTACTACACAGTTGACGATGGGGTGCTCCAGACCCCCCCCCCCCACCTCCCCCCCCAACCCCATTTCACTGTCAATAAGCGTTGGACTCCAACAGTTAGTAAGGGCTGCTCCTTCCGGCATCTCTTTCCTTTCCAAGCCCCCCCCCCGACCCGCGACATCTCCCACCCCCACCAGCCTCAGATGTGGTAATCTGGTTATTTACCAAGTCCCCTCCCTCCTCCCCCACCGCCCACAGCCCATGACCAGCAGTCTGAAGGTGGTAATGTGGAGATCTGGTTATTTACAAAACCCCCTCCCCCCCTCCGACCCTCACCCCATGACCAGCAGTCTGTGGCAATGTGTTACCGACCCAGCTCTCTTCTACTTAAGGGCTGCGAAAATCGGGAAAATTCAAAATCCCACCCACCCCTTTATGGCAAACCCCACAGCAAGTGCCGTCAGCTTGGAAGTAACTTGTGATTGTAAGTAAAGCACTCGGGTCGCCAGGCGACGGCTTCGGAGCGCTGAGGAAGCCAAGGCGGGGGCAACGAAGGGGTGACGGGGGGCCTGGCGGAGGAGGGGCACTGAGAGGTCGGATGTTGACGGTCTCACTAGGGCATTAAGGGAGAAGAGACGGGGAGGGGGTGGGGGTGTATCAACCTGGTGGGCGCTGGGACGACTTAAGTCCCGGGGTCCACTGTCAGAAGCTAGGGATCAAACATATACCTGGGAAGGAGCCCCCCTCCCCCCCCCCCGCACTCATCCGCCACCTGCTCAGTCCTCTGAAAAAACTGCTTTTGTGTCAGCAAAAAGCTCGGAAGATGCGTGAAATTCCACGGGTCAAAGGTCAGCAGTCACTGAAGGGGTGAATGTGCCATGTCAGGCGCACAAAGACACCGTTGGCATCTTACACACTGGAATTCCACCGCGCCCCCTAGCCCGGACCTGCACGGCATACCTGCATTGTATGCCGGAATTGCCCCCGTGCCCATGTCTGTATTCCATCCTGCCCATATGCAGGAACTGCACTACATGCCAGAACTGCACCCTATGCCAATATGTGTATTCTTGCCCACCCCCTTTGCCGGAACTACAGCCCTTCTACGGGCCTGACTTCCATTGTGCCCCTAGCCTGGATATGTTACCATTCCCTAGTCACCATTCCATCCGGCCCCTATGCTGCAATTGGAACCGGGCCCCCATGTGTGCATTCCACCGCCCCCTGTGCTGAAACTAAACCCGTTCCCCATGTCTACATTCCACACGTCCCCTATGCTGCAATTGAACCCTGGTCCCCATGTCTGCATGCCACACGTCCCCTATGCTGCAATTGAACCCTGGCCCCCGTGTCTGCACTCCGCCCTGGCCACCCCCTATGCTGCAACTGCACCCGGTCTCAATGGCTGCATTCCACCCCATTCCCCAAGTTAACTGAACAAGGCCCCTATGTCTGAATCGCAGCCCGTCCCCTATACTGCAACTGAAAAGGGTCCCCATAACTGCATTCCACCTGCCCTCTATGAACGAGATCCCCACGTCTGCATTGCACCCTATGCTGGCACTGCACCCGGTCCGTATATCTGCATTGCACCCCATTTATCTATGCTGGACATGCACCCGGTCTGTATATCTGCATTGTACCCCATTCCCTATGCTGGACTTGCACCCGATCCGTATATCTGAATTGCACCCCATCCCCTATGCTGGACCTGCACCGGGTCCGTAGGTCTGCATTGCACCCCATCCCCTATGCTGGACCTGCACCAGGTACGTAGGTCTGCATTGCACCTTATGCTGGACCTGCACCCACAGGTCTGCATTGCACCCCATTCCCTATGCTGGACCTGCACCCAGTCCGTATATCTGCATTGCACCCCATCCCCTATGCTGGACCTGCACCGGGTCCGTATGTCTGTATTGCACCCTATGCTGGACCTGCACCGGGTCCGTATATCTGCATTGCACCCCATTCCATATGCTGGACCTGCACCCAGTCCGTATATCAGCATTGCACCCCATCCCCTGTGCTGGACCTGCACCGGGTCCGTATGTCTGTATTGCACCCTATGCTGGACCTGCACCGGGTCCGTATATCTGCATTGCACCCTATGCTGGACCTGCACCGGGTCCGTATGTCTGTATTGCACCCTATGCTGGACCTGCACCGGGTCCATATATCTGCATTGCACCTCATTCCCTATGCTGGACCTGCACCCACTCCATATGTCTGCATTGCCCCCCATCGCCTATGCTGCCCCGGCACCCAGTCCCCAAATCTGCATTGCACTCCGTTCCCTATGCTGGACCTGCACCCGGTTCGTAGGTCTGCCTTGCACCCTATGCTGGACCTGCACCCACTCCATATGTTTACATTGCACCCCGTTCCCTATGCTGGACCTGCACCCACTCCATATGTTTACATTGCACCCCATTCCATATGCTGGACCTGCACCCGGTCCGTATGTCTGCAGTGCACCCCACCCTGCCCCCGTTTTTATTCACCCTCCCCCTTAATTCACCCTTCCGCTTACACCTAAATTCATGTAGGTTAATCTCTCATCCGCTGCTTCCTGGCGAAATCTGCCGTTTCCTGTGTATCCGAGTGGTCAACCCTAAAGCACCTGTACTTTCAATAGCCAATAATATGGCGGATGGTGTCAGATCTCTGCTCTGCGCCTCAGTCACAGTGTTTCCTTTTTATCTTAACAAGGGATGGGCAGAAAGTTTCATCCCACCCATGGAATTGGCAGAATTTGGCAACTCCGCGTTACTCTTGTAACGTGGAGTTCCCGCCAAACTCCGCTAATTGCAGCGTGGCAGAATTTTCTCCCGCTAGGCTCCAAAATGGGACCGGGGTGAGTGAGGCCTGGGGTACCCTGGCGCTATTTACTAACACGGGTGGTCATGGAGTAGCAGCAAAAACAACGCAAATGTCAGGGCATGCTTTGTGCACCGCGTGGTGCCTTATGCGTTACTGGCACTAAATTGGTGCACAAGTAGCGTGACATGCAAATTTCCACCTGTTGGGGAAACTGTAAAATCTCGCTGCGTTTTTATGCAACTCCGCAAGTTCCGCCCACCCCTAACCACACAACCACAGACCGGCCTCTCTCACTATCATACTCTGTTCATGTAACAGTGCCAGCAAAGGTTTGCTTCTGTGGTTGCTCCTGGGAACTGTAGTGTATTAGAAGTACATTAATATAGCTTTTACTACCCCTGAAAAGGCACTGAAGCGCGTTACCCTGGCCCGTTGGGCTCTATACCTGTCATGGGTTCTTTAACAGTTCATCATGGGTTGCGCCTCAATCTCTCCCCGACCTACTCCCTTTAGGACTCCTTGGCGGGTTACAATCAGGTCACATGTACTAAAAAACAGAAGTGGGTGGACTGACCTAGTATGGCAGTATGCAAGTGACTTCACGGCGCATGACATACGGCGCGCGACATCACGGCGCATGACATACGGCACGCGACATCACGGCGCATGACATACGGCACGCGACATCACACACGGCATCACAGGAGTTGACATCATAGAAAGATGCATCACAAGCCACGACTTTACAGGAAGCGGCATCACAAGAAGTGACATCAGATCTATTCTAAAGCTCTCACATATATGTTTAGCAGGTCTATCATGTATTGTACTGTAATTCCATTTATAAAGCACTTACTACCCCTGACGAGGCGTTGAAGCGCTTTTTCGATGAGTGGCAAACTACTCCGGGACCCATAAAGGATTAGTGTTGAATTCGTATAGTGAAATATGAAAGTGATTTAAGTGGTGGATAGGTTAATCAGTTATTTGGATTCGGAAGAATAGCAGAAGGATAGAAGAGGACAAGCATTGGCATAGCCAATAGGTCTTGCCTTTGGGGCCTTGTAAGTGTTTAGGCAGAGCTATTGACTTTGCCAATGTCTTTAAGCTGTGCTGTAGAGAAGTGTGGCTGCTGTGCAGCTTGCTGAAAAGTTTTAATAAATAAGTGTCAGAAGCATTTTTGTTACCTTATATATGACCAAGAAGGCATTATGTACAACTGAACGACCATGTTAAAAACAGTATTTACAATAAAAAATGTCCTCCATTTTCTTTTGTTCTTGCAATGCTGGCAACTTGTTTCTGCCTATTCCAATGGTTGTTTGTTAAAGCTTTTTTTTTTGAGGGGGGCATAAACAATCGGAGGGTGAAGGTTGGGAACTAGTACCTGTATTATAACACTAGCAGCGGCCAGACGCTAGGGGAGAATCAACAGATGCCAGATTCCGAGAGCAGGCTGAGGTGGTGCTGAGTGATGGTGTGGTGGACCCGAGTGAGGCTGTGGTGGCCCCGAGTGAGGCTGTGGTGGCCCCGAGTGAGGCTGTGGTGGCCCCGAGTGAGGCTGTGGTGGCCCCAGGTGAGGCTGTGGTGGCCCCAGGTGAGGCTGTGGTGGCCCCAGGTGAGGCTGTGGTGGCCCCAGGTGAGGCTGTGGTGGCCCCAGGTGAGGCTGTGGTGGCCCCAGGTGAGGCTGTGGTGGCCCCAGGTGAGGCTGTGGTGGCCCCAGGTGAGGCTGTGGTGGCGCTGAGTGAGGCTGTGGTGGCGCTGAGTGAGGCTGTGGTGGCGCTGAGTGAGGCTGTATTGGTGCTGAGTGAGGCTGTGGTGGCCCTGAGTGAGGCTGTATTGGTGCTGAGTGAGGCTGTGGTGGCCCTGAGTGAGGCTGTGGTGGCCCTGAGTGAGGCTGTGGTGGCCCTGAGTGAGGCTGTGGTGGCCCTGACTGAGGCTGTGGTGGCCCTGAGTGAGGCTGTGGTGGCCCTGAGTGAGGCTGTGGTGGCCCTGAGTGAGGCTGTGCTGAGTGATGCTGTGGTGGCGCTGAGTTTGTTACACTGTGCTTAAAAACTGTTGTGTAAGGGGAGCTGATTTCCGTGTGAAGCGCTATAATGCCCTTGGTTCAAGATTGTGCTATAATTATGTGGGACAGGCAAGCGGGTGTGGCCTAATGTAATGTAATCGGACAATATCAGGTGAAAGCACTAAGTCCGGGAGTTGTGTGCGCGCGCGTGCTAAAAGGATCTGTTTTCAATTATCACCTCAGTGTCTGGGCACGATAATTGAAAACAGAAGTGGCCTTCGCGGGTAACCGCAAGCAATAGGCCGTGGGAGGAGCAAAGGCGAAATATGCACCCGCCTTTGCCCAATTGCGTGCCGTCTTTCTTAGAAAGACACACGCAAAGCCCAATAGCCTGCCACGAAAACAAAACCACGCGCACGAGCGTGTGGTGAGATTTCGAAAGCCCTTACATAAAGTCTTCGCCAGCACAGCGCATGCGCGCTGTTACAGGCTCGACCTAAAAATTGTTTCATGGTTATGCACCTACTGCATTCTCTTTCAACAAAAAGATTACGCCTGCACACCCGCGTATTACGGCTACAACGGAATTGTGACAAGTAAAACCACAAGATGGGTCATACCCTCCAGACAACACAAATTAAAGACATTTTCCTGTTCACCAGTCATCCAGGGGAGCAAAGAGACAGGTAAGTTTGTCCCTTCGCCCATGTACATCTACTGATGTGAAGGGGATTCAAACGAGCCCCATTGAATGATATCCGGATAAAACGCAAACTGAATCACACAAAGAAGGGTAAGATCTGGAATCCTTTTTGGTGATACAGTAATGGGCAACAAGAGAGGACTTTTTTCTTTTTGATGGATGTGAATTTATTGATGGCGTTCAGGCTTGCAGCAAAAGTCTCCATCTATTGAATCACTCACTCTGGAGCTGGCTTAGCTTGAAAATCAAACGCAGACTCAATTTCACAACCAATAGTCTCAATAGAACAGACACAGCATGCAGCGTAGACCAGTGGGGTGCAAAAGAGGCATGACTGAGTATACAACTGCAGGAGGCGAGCAAGGAGCACCCTTTAGCATCCTAGGCAGTCAAGGAACATTTCGTATTGGGCATTTTGGGAACAGCAAAAGGCTGGTCTCACTGTATAGTCAGAATAAAGTTGCCTTGGAGTGTAAACTCGTGCAGGATTTTGATATTCAGAATCTGGTGGGGGTGAGGGGGCAGATGGGTGCGTTAGGGGAGGGAAGAGATGGTAAAGCTTTGCAGAGGAACGAGTAACCGAACCTAAATGAAGCACACCTCATACCTCTTTAGCTGGCATCACTTTCACAGTCAGACTCAGAGTGCAGATCAGAGGTGACACTGGTGACCAAAAGAGAGAGAGAGCGGGTCAAGAAAGACGAATGAAGAAGAAAAGAGAAAAGGAAAAAAAAAAAAAGTGTTAACTGTTCTTCTCTCCTTCTGTTTCTGTCTGGGTGTCCGTCTCAGAAGTTAGAGGCAGCCAGAAAAGAAGCTAGGGGAAGAGGATTTACCGGCAAGAGAATCTGATTGGCCCGTGACATCGCGTAGCTAGGCTGACATACGAAATTTGTTTTGTTTTGTAGGACTGAGAAGCAACCACCTAGACAGAGCGGGTCATGATCCCTTCTAATCGAATTCAAATCACAAATGGTTTGAAAACCTGCTGTGCTAAATGATGCACTTTAAAATCACTATGGAACAGTTAATTAACCAAAACGAAATAGTATTTTATAACGGATTTATAGGGAGTGGGCATTCTTCCCAAGGTATTCGTGAAAAATATTGGCAATGCAGGCATTTTTAAGCACAACGGACAAGCATCAGTGGCCAATTCTAGAGAGAATATTTAAGGAATTTCAAAGGGAAACTTTGTGTCTCTTTCAAACAATGCATAGGAAATGATTTAGTAAAGAATGTACTTTGGAGCACAACAGATGAGTAACAAAGATAGATCAAAACCACACAGGTTTTCAAATTCATTTTAAACTGGTGGATTCAGAGAGACTTTTGGTGGACAGTTAGTTGCAAATAGATCTTTTAAAGACATCTGGGAGACAAACTTAATAGAATGAAGTACAAGCATTGGCCGCGCAGCGGCAAAAGTGATGCGGCCGGACGAAAAGGGCAGGGGGCGAAAGGAGGGGGGAGTGAGCGGGTAGTGCAAGCAGAGCAAGGCTTAATGAGATAAGGATGGCAGATGGCGGCTGCGCGCGTTCACGTGCACATGCACGCGAGGGTTAGGCCAGGAAACGCTTGTGGGTACAAGTTTGAAAAGCCCTTTACTAAAAGTCGAGCAACAGCGCATGCGCTGCTGTAGGCTCGACCTAAAAAAAGGTTTGTATTTATACAGCGTTTACTACCCCTGATGAGGCGTCGAAGCGCTTTTTCAGAGAGTAGCACACTACTTTGGGACCCATAAAGGATTAGTGTTGAATTAGTATGGTAAAATATAAAAGTAATTTGAGTGGTGGATATGTTAGCCAGTTATTTGGATTGAGAAGGGTTGGGGAGGGGTATGTGTACGTTGGAGCACATTGAGAGGACAATAGCACAGTGAGCTATGGAAGATGATATGTGACTTCTACACCTTGAAATTCCCCAGTTTTATTTAACAGATACTGTACATTAATTTACAAACATATTTTATTGTACATGTAATATGCACGTTGATGTAAAGCGCTCCGACACCCAGCATTGGAATGAGTAGGGCTAAACAAGAAAAAACAGTGGTACTTAAATTATTTCAACGCCTCCGTACGTTTTATATAAATGCAATTTGCTTTGTGTAAATACTGGGAAAGACCAACACATCTGACATTCTTACAGTGCATGCACATCTCCTAAACAGGGAGTGAACAAAGTATAAAGCTGCCTCTCTTAAGTATGTGTGAAGTGCTAACAAGGTGTGAGCCTCTTTCATTTGCATCAGGTGTGAGGCTCCTGACTGCTCCCAGCCAAGGAGGCCTGATGACCCTTCAGATTCTGCCTTTGTTATGGGCCCTGCAGGAGTCTGAACTAAGAAAGCCCCCTCCCCTCCCCGCCTGCACGTTGTTTCTTCTTGCAGATGGAAAGCAGACAAAGTGCAGCGCTGCTGGAAGTGTCCTGGTGTTTGGAAATTACACCAGGACGAGTTCAGCACATTATTCAGTGGGGCCCAAATTCTAGGCAGGGTGGACAGTGTTTACCATGTGAAAATAGTGGGTGGACACCGAACACCTGCGTGTACCCCCGACTCGTGCCCTGGTTACAATCGTCATCGGTGGACTGCTCCTCTGTCGCTCCTGGGTGGACTCAACATGTCTCCTGGAGGGTGAGCCCACGTGCCAAGAGCTGCATTGGTGATTTTCCCTGGGTTGATGCCACATAGATATGGCCACTGCAATTATGGGAATCTGCATCCATGGCATTTTCAGCATATTTAAGGATTTGCTTCATTTGCCACATAATTCAGTATGCGATGCATAGTTTGCAGGATTTACCTAAAGATATATTTCTAGCACAAACAGATCAAGAGTTACTAGTGTTACCCTGTGTAAAAAATGACAACATAGTGAATACCACCAAAAACACGTGCAGCATTAGATCACATCATTTAGCTTTACTCGCCACGTAATTCCCCCCCCCCCCACACCTATTTCCAGTGACCCTGCATACAGGATTTTAAGGCTACCACTGCGCCCAGGTGGTATGTGTCCACTTGTATGAGTGTCTGCATGGCCCCTGCACTGCCAATCACATGAGCAGTACACTAGAACACACCAATCACTGTGCGCCTGACGTCATCACGACAGGCCGCATGTCACTTTTCAAAATCTTTCTATCAGAGACTGCAAGGCAAACTTTGATAACTGCTTACAAATGTTGTGACAAGTGTGTCAAAAGCAGCAACTGGTTTTATATGTCGAAGACCTCTAATGCTGGGGTCACGTGACACTTCAGGAAAGCATGTCAGCGCCTTGTGCGAGGCAGAAACCGCTATAAAATGTGAATAGAATAGGAGTCCAATAAAACCAAGCCATTCAGTGCCGACGCGGAGAGTCACCCCACGCACGAAGGGACCCCTCCGCCCCCTGAATCAGGAGGGCTCTAGTACCCCCATCTCTCGCCTCCCCCAGATTGAAATGTTGACCCCCCCCAAAAGCATTACAGATTTTTCACAACAAAGATTTACAGAAAGGATGAACCTTATACAGACTTCACAGGGTGAACGGAGAGTGTTAACATCTCCTCCCTGGAGAGTGTTAACATTCAGGCCAGCCACAGTCTGTTAACATCTACTTCCTGCACTGTATTAACAGCTGTTGCCTGCACAGTCTTATCAACTGCCCCTGCGCAGTATTAATACCCGCCCCCCTGTGCGGTGTGAACGTCTGCCCCCTGCGCGGTGTGAACGTCTGCCCCCTGCGCGGTGTTAACGTCTGCCCCCTTACGCGGTGGTAACACCTGTCCCCTGCGCGGTGGTAACACCTGTCCCCTGCGCGGTGGTAACACCTGTCCCCTGCGCGGTGGTAACACCTGTCCCCTGCGCGGTGTTAGCACGTGGTCTCTTCACAGTGTTAACATCTGCCCCCTGCGCGGCGTTAACACCTGCCCCCTGCGCGGCGTTAACACCTGCCCCCTGCGCGGTGTTAACACCTGCCCCCTGCGCGGAGTTAACACCTGCCCCCCTGAGCGGCGTTAACACCTGCCCCCTGCGCGGTATTAGCACGTGGTCTCTTCACAGTGTTGACGTCTGCTCCCTGCACGGAGGAGAAACGCCAGGGACTGACTCACAGCCTCACACCGATGTCAGCGTAAAGTGTGAAGTAACTGTCGATGGCTACGCTGTACGATGCCAAGTCACATATCTGCAGCTGGGAGAAGCCGGCATAAGAGAGGGGGCAGACATAAGATGGGGGCAAACATAAGAGGGGGGGCAGACATAAGAGGGGGGGCAGACATAAGAGGGGGGGCAGACATAAGAGAAGGTCCAGGCATAAGAGGGGAGGGCAGGCATAAGAGGGGAGGGCAGGCATAAGAGAAGGTCCAGGCATAAGAGGGGGGGGGCAGGCATAAGAGGGGAGGGCAGGCATAAGAGGGGTGGGCAGGCATAAGAGAAGGTCCAGGCATAAGAAGGGGGGGGGAGGCATAAGAGGGGAGGCAGGCATAAGAGGGGGGGCAGGCATAAGAGGGGGGGGCAGGCATAAGAGGGGGGGGCAGGCATAAGAGGGGAGGGCAGGCATAAGAGGGGAGGGCAGGCATAAGAGGGGAGGGCAGGCATAAGAGGGGAGGGCAGGCATAAGAGGGGAGGGCAGGCATAAGAGGGGAGGGCAGGCATAAGAGGGGAGGGCAGGCATAAGAGGGGAGGGCAGGCATAAGAGGGGAGGGCAGGCATAAGAGGGGGGCCCGGCATCAGGTATTGAAAAGGGGGTGGCAGATGACCCTCACCATGTATTATACAGAATACAGTAGACGGCCTTAAAAGGAACACACTCTTTCAGGAAAATGACGGGCCGCTCCGAGTCCGATTCCAGAATGTTCGACTAAGGTAAGCTTGTCTACTGCACTGTAATTGAAGTCACGTAGCTAATGGCCGTCCTGAAAAGCTGGCATGGATGTAACCCGAAGAGACGTACGGCGGACACAACACCCAGGGGTCGCAGACACTGCCGCGGCCTGGTTGCATCAATAAGAAGACCTGGGGGTGGGGGGTACTTTACGTCATAGATTAGGATGGCCTCCAGCGCGTCAGCCCCCTCTCTGCTGGTGTCCCAGACGGCACCGCGGCCCATTGTGCCCTCACTTCTTGACCAGTGGCACCCCCTGGCACCAGGCCAGACATCAGCACCTGTTATGGGCCACTGTCTGAAGATTGGGAGGAATGTACCATTCGTGGTGGAGGTCAGGGGTGATTCTAAAAGCGCTTGGCACACATCACAGGGGGTCCGAACAGACAAGAGATCAGAAAGAAAAGCATCCTGCCAGGTGTGACGTTTCATCACTAATCTGGACTGGAGGCGCGAGATTTCAAGACCATGACGAAAAGGATCATGGGAGGTGCGACACCACATCACTAGCCCACACAGGGGGCGTGAGATCCTGGGCCATGACGAAAAGGATCATGGGAGGTGTGAGACTACATCACTAGCTCGCACGGGGGGCGTGAGATCCAAGTCCATGACGAAAAGGATCACGGGAGGTGTGAGACTATATCACTAGCCCGCACGGGGGGCGTGAGATCCAAGACCATGACGAAAAGGATCACGGGAGGTGTGAGGCTACATCACTAGTCCACACAGCGGGCGTGAGATCCTGGGCCACGATGAAAAGGATCATGGGAGGTGTGAAACTATATCACTAGCCGCACTGGGGGCAACAGAATCCAAGACCACGACGAAAAGGATCACGGGAGGTGTGAAACTACATCGCTAGCCCGCACAGGGGGCGTGAAATCCTGGCCCATGACGAAAAGGATCATGGGAGGTGTGAGACTACATCGCTAGCCCGCACTGGGGGCAAGAGAATGCAAGATCACGGGAAAAGGATCATGGGAGGTCGGAGACTACATCACTAGTCCACACAGGGGGCGTGAAATCCTGGCCCATGACGAAAAGGATCATGGGAGGTGTGAGACTACATCGCTAGCCCGCACTGGGGGCAAGAGAATGCAAGACCATGGCGAAAAGGATCACGGGAGGTCGGAGACTACATCACTAGCCTACACTGGAGGCGCAAGAACCCAAGACTAGGGGTTAGCGGAGTTCTACTTCACGGAATTCCGCTGTTACCAGCTAACTCCACCAAATTACGTGGAGTTCTGCAAGCAGGTGGAGTATTAGCGGGGCTTTGGGCAGGACACCGTGAAGCGCAGGAATGTGGAAGGATGCACCACCAAGGAGAAATGCAAAAACAACAGTTGATGGACAGAATGCAGAATGTTATACATTCACCCCAGTACAGAGATCTGGGCCTAAATCCATAGTTTTTGTGCTCACCATGCCGTTCCAGTTTAAACCTAGCCATATGCAAATCAGTCTTGACCCTGTGCCTCATGGGAACAGTCCAGCCCGAACTGCCAAGCCAGGTCCTGCCTGGACTGGAAACAAGCATCCTGGGACCGGTTTCAGGGTTTGATGTGTTCTGCATTCCGTCCATCAATTGTGTGTCTTTTGCTTCCTCGCCCTAAGTGCGCCAGGTATGCCCAGACGTGGGTCCCGGGCTCACTGTGCCACTGGATTGAAGCTATCCTGGCTGAAGAGGGGTGAAACCTCGAAACCGGTCCTAGGATCCTGGCTTAGCAATTCGGGCTGGACTGTTCCCATGAGGCACAGGGTCAAGACTGATTTGCATATGGCCAGGTCTAAACTGGGGTGGCATGGTGAGCAAAAGAATGATTTAACCCAGCTCTCTTGACTGGGGGTGAATGTTTTGATTTGTTCTGCATTCCGTCGCTGGGCAATGGGTGAAATGGCTGCTGCATGCAGCTTTATGCTCAAAGTCCAGAGAGGGAGCACAGGGGCATGCATCGTGCCCCGTATTAGGTGCACACACATGTGCCAGTCCACCACTGCGTGCATGCGGGGGCACTATCTGGACACTGAGTGCTGAGGGGGTGCACTGCTCATTGCTCACTCACGCTCCAGTCCATTTTCCCCTCCCCAGCAGCCAGACATACCTGTATGGTGGGGGTGGGGATCATCACCCCCAGCTCCTCGTCGGCCAGCTTCCACATCTGAAATCTGCATCGACGAGATCTCAGCGTTGGCGCTCCCATGCCGCAGCAGCACCACCACCACAGCACCCAGCACATGCAGAGCCGCAGCAGGAAAACGCCTAGCCAGACTACGGCTGCTACTCCATCATGGCTCCCGCTGCTCCAAACTTTACTGACAACACCGCATCCCCAAAGATCCAGCTAGTGCCCTCGGACCCAGAGTGCAGCCACGTGCGTCCACTGCCAGGGGAGCGAGCTTTTCCCACCAGGAGTCATTGGCACCTGCAGAACCCTCGTTCACCACCAGCGGGATCACTGCAAGTCCCTGGAAATGCCGCCACCAGCACCACAACACTGCCCAGCCTGCAGGCTGGAGTGCTGTGCGCCGATTGCATGGATTCCAAAACTAGTGACGAAATGAAACAAAGGCTGGAGGACGAGCATGGTGCCGGGCAGCCCACCAAGAGCTCAGGAAGGACACTGGAGAAAGTGAAACATGCCATGGGCCGTTGGCCCGCCCTCTCAGTCAGGCACCCTCATCTGTGAACTGCTAGCAGCACTGCCAGGGCTTCACAGTCCTCTTGCTGCATTCAGTAACTCTGCTCAGCCGGCAGTTGCAGACTTTTGCCAAACTCCACGCTCCAAGTGGAGCGCGGAGTGATAAAAACTCTGCAAACTCCACCAGCGGAGCAGAGTTTGCCGCCCACCCTTACCCAAGATTACGACAAAAAGAATCATGGGAGGTGCGGGGTACATCACTAGTGCATACTGGGGGTGTGAGATCCTGTACCATGATGAAAAGGATCATGAGAGGTGTGAGCCTCAATCACTAGCCCGCAAGGAGGCGCGAGAATCCAAGGCCACAACAAAAAGGATCATGGGAGATGTGAGACTACATCACTAGCCCGCATGCAGGCGAGGGAATCCAAGGCCATGACGAAAAGGATCATGGGAGGTGTGAGACTACTTCACTAGCCCACACTGGGGGCAAGAGAATGCAAGACCACGGCGAAAAGAATCATGGGAGGTATGGAGTACATAACTGCTCTGCACAGCAAAAGCACTCTGGGAGATAAAAGCATGCATACGTCATTAACCCTTGCTGTGAGCTGCCACAAGACAAGTAATTTGAGGAAAGGCGTTCTGGTAGCTGTGTGCATATCAGGCCTTTTACATCAAATTCTGAGTGTTGACGTGACCGCATCAGATGTGAGGTCGCACATGTTCTTTGTGGACCAGGATGCTGGGTACAGGGTCATGCTATGGAAAGGTGGGCTGAGCTAAGGAGTGCCTTGCACCAGCAGGAAGGCCTTACCCAGGTGAGGATGGAGGGGCACGGTACGAGGGAGTTATTACTACACAGATGTGAACCGCTAATAAGGATAATTATTCGAAATGAAACAGTACTTACATGGTGTGAAAGAGTAAATACTGAAGAAGGATGGGGAAGCCTCAAGTCTGACCGAAACATCTCAAGATATAGTCAAGACAATCTCTTTCTGGTTTAGGGCCCTGTTCTGCGCTAGCAGCCTGGTCCACGGTCTGGTTTCTGGTTTAGGGTGCTGTTCTGCGCTAGTACCTGGCCCACGGTCCGGTTTCTGTTTAGGGCACTGTTCTGTGCTAGCAGCCTGGCCCACAGTCCCATTTTGCAGTTCTCAGCTAAGTTTGAGGCCTTGTTCTGTGGTTCGGTGAACAGTTCAGGGCCCTTGTCCATGGTTAGCAGACGAGCTCTGGAGCCGATTCTGAAGACTGCACATTGGTTTAGGACCCATTTTCCATGGTCAGCAGACAAGATCTAGAACCTGTTCTGTGGTTAGCTGACCAGTTAAAGGCCCTGTTCCGTGGTCATCAGACATGTTCTAAAGCTGGCTCTGTGGTCAGCTGAGCATTTGAGGACCCTTTCCATGGTCAGCAGACACGTTTTTGAGACACTTCGGCAGTTGGCAGACAGTTCGGGTCATGTTCCCCAGCCAGCAGACAAATTCTAGAGCCGGTTGTTAGGTTAGCAGAGCAGTTTAGGACACTTTCCCTTGGTCAGCAGACACATTCTAGAGCCGGGTCTGTGGTTAGCAGACCGGTTTCGGCCCTGTTCCACAGTCAGAAGACGTGTTCTAGAGCTGGTTCTGTGGCCAGCAGACCAGTTTGGGCCCGGTTCCAGTTAGAAGATGCATTCGGGTTCTGGTTCAACTCTTTGTTTTGGCTGACCACTTCTCATTGGATACAAAAGGCTAATGTTGTCTCATGGGAGTTCAGCATCGTGAGTGGTTCTTGAAGTGGCCAGAGTGCCGAAAGTCTCTGAGATTTAAGAATCTGGAACTGTCTCAGGAGTACAGTAGAGAGAAGGCCAAGAGGTGCCCAAGGGGTACAGCGAAGACAAGGCTGGGAGGTGCCTCAGGGGTACAGTCCAGAGGAGCTCAGGAGGTGCCCTAGGGGTACAGTGAAGAGAAGTCCAAGAGGAGCCCCATCCGGGTTACCATGAAGAGGTGGCGGGGGGGGGGGGGGGGGGCAGGGATACAGTGAAGAGAAGGACAGGAAATGCCCCAGAGGTACAATGAAGAGGAGCCCAGGAGGTGCCCTAGGAGTACAGTGAAGAGAAGGCCAAGAGGTGCCCAAGGGGTACAGCGAAGACAAGGCTGGGAGGTGCCTCAGTCAAGAGGAGCTCAGGAGGTGCCCTAGGGGTACAGTGAAGAGAAGTCCAAGAGGTGCCCGGGGGGGGGGGGGGGGGCACGCGCGCGCACACACACACACACAGGTAGGACCAGCCTGGACCCCGGGTGACATGGTGCGGCTCCCAGCACCAGGGTTGGTGCAGAGGATATGCTGGGCATGCGCAGTGCGAGGCTGTGACGGGGCGAACTCACTCTGGCAATGTCATCACGAGCCAGGAGGCATACTAAGGGCAAGCCCCCTTCTCAAGCAACAAAAAAAAAAGAAATAAGTCAAGTCTGCGAGATAAAAACGACCCCTTTCTGTAGATGGAGGAGGTTTGGGAAAGCAGCAGATTGGCACGAATTACTCAGCATTTCGTCACTGCTAGGATTATGAAATGCAGAACAGTTCCCGTTGCATAACAATTTATGGATACAAAACTTTAGTTTAGACAATTACCAGGTCGTTGTTTGAGAAACTGACTTTTAAATCCATCCATCGGCACCCTCTAGTCTGAGACCCCAGCTCCGGCCGTGACCCCGGATACACATCGCGATGTTTACACAGGAAGTACTTTGCTCACACTCGGTTAGCTTTGGTAACCTTAAACGGATTTCGATAGCACTTGCGTTGTATCAGTTTGTCAATAAAGGGGGGGGGGGGGGGGGTTGGAGAGTCCCGCATGATCGCCGCTCGATCCTCTCTGCTGAATAGGGCAGACCAGAGCTGACGCTGCAGAGACTTTCAGATATTTAGTTTCAGGGGAGAAAAGGGGAGGGGGGGGGAGGGGGTTGGATAAATCCAGAACAGGGAACATGGTCAGTTAATAATCCACCGGGCACCGACCGCAGGGCAGGAGGCACCAAACACTGACTTATTAACTGGGATTCCTACAGAGGGGAAACGGCATTGGCAACGCAGACTGAACCACGCGTTTCGCTACCGCACAAGCATTACCGCGCATAGGCCTTTACAGCGCATAGGCCTTTACAGCGCATAGGCCTAAACAGCGCATAGGCCTTTACCATGAAATTCGATGTAAAGGCATGCATGATAACGACTGCATTGTTAAGACATGCGATATATTCACATGCCTGGTTCCATCATACAACCCTTACCAAGAGCTCACAGGTCCCCCCCCCCCCTCCCAGGGACTCGCAGAAGGAAGTCGAGGGGCAGAGGCACTGAACTCACTGGAGGGAGACTGGACCCAAAGGAAAGACGCGCTGGGCTCACTGGAGGGAGACTGGACCCAAGGGAACGAAGCACTGGAACCACTGGAGGGAGACTGGACCCAAGGGGAAGAGGCACTGGGCTCACTGGAGGGAGACTGGATCCAAGGGGAAGAGGCACTGGGCTCACTGGAGGGAGACTGGACCCAAGGGGAAGAGGCACTGGGCTCACTGGAGGGAGACTGGACCCAAGGGGAAGAGGCACTGGGCTCACTGGAGGGAGACTGGACCCAAGGGGAAGAGGCACTGGGCTCACTGGAGGGAGACTGGACCCAAGGGGAAGAGGCACTGGGCTCACTGGAGGGAGACTGGACCCAAGGGGAAGAGGCACTGGGCTCACTGGAGGGAGACTGGACCCAAGGGGAAGAGGCACTGGGCTCACTGGAGGGAGACTGGACCCAAGGGGAAGAGGCACTGGGCTCACTGGAGGGAGACTGGACCCAAGGGGAAGAGGCACTGGGTTCACTGGAGGGAGACTGGACCCACTGGGAAGAGGCACTGGTCTCACTGGAGGGAGACTGGACTCACTGGAGGGGGAATGGACCCAAGGGGAAGAGGCACTGAGCTCACTGGAGAGACACTGGACCCACAGGGAAGAGGCACTGGGCTCACTGGAGGGAGTGGTCCCAAGAGAAGAGGCACTGGAGGGAGACTGGACCCAAGGGAAGGAGGCACTGTGGTCACTGGGGGGAGACTGGTCCCAAGAGGGAGAGGCACTGGGCTCATTGGAGGGAGACTGGACCCACTGGCAGGGGACTGGACCCACGGGCAAGAGGCACTGGGCTCACTGGAGGGAGACTGGACTCAAAGGAATGAGGCACTGGGCTCACTGGAGGAAGACTAAACCCAAAGGGAAGAGGTGCTGGGTTCACTGGAGGGAGACTGGACCCAATGGAAAGAGGCACTGGACCCACTGGAGAGAGACTAGACCCAATGGAAAGAGGCACTGGACCCACTGGAGGGAGACTAGACCCAGGGGGAGGAGGCACTGGGCTCATTGGAGGGAGACTGGACCCACTGGGAAGAGGCACTGATCTCACTGGAGGGAGACTGGACTCACTGGAGGGGGAACGGACCCAAGGGGAAGAGGCACTAAGCTCACTGGAGAGAAACTGGTTCCACAGAGAAGAGACAATGGACTCACTGGAGGGAGACTGGACCCAAGGGAAATAGGCACTGGACTCACTCGAGAGAAGTTGGGCCCAATGGAAAGGCACTTGTGTCTGGGTCTCCATCCTCCCTTGTGTCTTGGTCTCCATCCTCCCTCAACCTCACTGGTGTCTTGGTCTCCATCCTCCCTCAACCTCACTGGTGTCTGGGTCTCCATCCTCCCTCAACCTCACTGGTGTCTGGGTCTCCATCCTCCCTCAACCTCACTGGTGTCTGGGTCTCCATCCTCCCTCAACCTCACTGGTGTCTGGGTCTCCATCCTCCCTCAACCTCACTGGTGTCTGGGTCTCCATCCTCCCTCAACCTCACTGGTGTCTGGGTCTCCATCCTCCCTCAACCTCACTGGTGTCTGGGTCTCCATCCTCCACTCACTGGTGTCTGGGTCTCCATCCTCCACTCACTGGTGTCTGGGTCTCCACCTTCACTCACTGGTGTCTGGGTCTCTGGGTCTCCACCTTCACTCACTGGTGTCTGGGTCTCTGGGTCTCCACCTTCACTCACTGGTGTCTGGGTCTCTGGGTCTCCACCTTCACTCACTGGTGTCTGGGTCTCTGGGTCTCCACCTTCACTCACTGGTGTCTGGGTCTCCACCTTCACTCACTGGTGTCTGGGTCTCCACCTTCACTCACTGGTGTCTGGGTCTCCACCTTCACTCACTGGTGTCTGGGTCTCCACCTTCACTCACTGGTGTCTGGGTCTCCACCTTCACTCACTGGTGTCTGGGTCTCCACCTTCACTCACTGGTGTCTGGGTCTCCACCTTCACTCACTGGTGTCTGGGTCTCCACCCTCACTCACTGGTGTCTGGGTCTCCACCCTCACTCACTGGTGTCTGGGTCTCCATCCTCCCTCACTGGTGTCTGGTCTCCATCCTCCCTCACTGGTGTCTGGTCTCCATCCTCCCTCACTGGTGTCTGGTCTCCATCCTCCCTCACTGGTGTCTGGTCTCCATCCTCCCTCACTGGTGTCTGGTCTCCATCCTCCCTCACTGGTGTCTGGTCTCCATCCTCCCTCAACCTCACTGGTGTCTGGGTCTCCATCCTCCCTCAACCTCACTGGTGTCTGGTCTCCGGTCTCCATCCTCCCTCACTAGTGCCAGGTCTCCATCCTCCCTCACTAGTGCCAGGTCTCCATCCTCCCTCACTAGTGCCTGGTCTCCATCCTCCCTCACTAGTGCCTGGTCTCCATCCTCCCTCACTAGTGCCTGGTCTCCATCCTCCCTCACTAGTGCCTGGTCTCCATCCTCCCTCACTAGTGCCAGTTCTCCATCCTCACTAGTGCCAGTTCTCCATCCTCACTAGTGCCAGTTCTCCATCCTCACTAGTGCCAGGTCTCCATCCTCACTAGTGCCAGGTCTCCATCCTCACTAGTGCCAGGTCTCCATCCTCACTAGTGCCAGGTCTCCATCCTCACTAGTGCCAGGTCTCCATCCTCACTAGTGCCAGGTCTCCATCCTCACTAGTGCCAGGTCTCCATCCTCACTAGTGCCAGGTCTCCATCCTCACTAGTGCCAGGTCTCCATCCTCCCTCACTAGTGCCAGGTCTCCATCCTCCCTCACTAGTGCCACCAGGTCTCCATCCTCCCTCACTAGTGCCAGGTCTCTGCCTGGTCTCTGTTCTCCATCCTCCCTCACTAGTGCCTGGTCTCTGTTCTCCATCCTCCCTCACTAGTGCCTGGTCTCTGTTCTCCATCCTCCCTCACTAGTGCCTGGTCTCTGTTCTCCATCCTCCCTCACTAGTGCCTGGTCTCTGTTCTCCATCCTCCCTCACTAGTGCCTGGTCTCTGTTCTCCATCCTCCCTCACTAGTGCCTCGTGTATGTTCTCCATCCTCCCTCACTAGTGCCTGGTCTCTGTTCTCCATCCTCCCTCACTAGTGCCTGGTCTCTGTTCTCAATCCTCCCTCACTAGTGCCTGGTCTCTGTTCTCCATCCTCCCTCACTAGTGCCTGGTCTCTGTTCTCCATCCTCCCTCACTAGTGCCTGGTCTCTGTTCTCCATCCTCCCTCACTAGTGCCTGGTCTCTGGTCTCCATCCTCCCTCACTAGTGCCTGGTCTCTGGTCTCCATCCTCCCTCACTTGTGTCTGGTCTCCATCCTCCCTCACTTGTGTCTGGTCTCCATCCTCCCTCACTAGTGTGTCTGGTCTCCATCCTCCCTCACTGGGTCTCCATCCTCCCTCACTAGTGTGTCTGGGTCTCCATCCTCCCTCACTAGTGTGTCTGGGTCTCCATCCTCCCTCACTAGTGTGTCTGGGTCTCCATCCTCCCTCACTAGTGTGTCTGGGTCTCCATCCTCCCTCACTAGTGTGTCTGGGTCTCCATCCTCACTAGTGTGTCTGGGTCTCCATCCTCACTAGCGTGTCTGGGTCTCCATCCTCACTAGCGTGTCTGGGTCTCCATCCTCACTAGTGTGTCTGGGTCTCCATCCTCACTAGTGTGTCTGGGTCTCCATCCTCACTAGTGCCAGGTCTCCATCCTCACTAGTGCCAGGTCTCCATCCTCACTAGTGCCAGGTCTCCATCCTCCCTCACTAGTGTCTGTTCTCCATCCTCCCTCACTAGTGCCTGTTCTCCATCCTCCCTCACTAGTGTCTGGTCTCCATCCTCCCTCACTAGTGTCTGGTCTCCATCCTCCCTCACTAGTGTCTGGTCTCCATCCTCCCTCACTAGTGTCTGGTCTCCATCCTCCCTCACTAGTGCCAGGTTTCCATCCTCACTAGTGCCAGGTTTCCATCCTCACTAGTGCCAGGTTTCTAGCCTCCCTCACTAGTGCCTGGTCTCCGTTCTCCATCCTCCCTCACTAGTGTCTGGGTCTCCATTCTCCCTCACTTGTGTCTGGGTCTCCATCCTCCCTCACTTGTGTCTGGGTCTCCATCCTCCCTCACTTGTGTCTGGTCTCCACCCTCCCCCTCTCCATCCTCACCAGTGCCTGGTCTCCATCCTCCCTCACTAGTGCCTGGTCTCTGTTCTCCATCCTCCCTCACTAGTGTCTGGTCCCCATCCTCCCTCACTTGTGTCTGGGTCTCCATCCTCCCTCACTTGTGTCTGGGTCTCCATCCTCCCTCACTTGTGTCTGGGTCTCCATCCTCCCTCACTTGTGTCTGGGTCTCCATCCTCCCTCACTTGTGTCTGGGTCTCCATCCTCCCTCACTTGTGTCTGGGTCTCCATCCTCCCTCACTTGTGTCTGGTCTCCATCCTCCCTCACTTGTGTCTGGTCTCCATCCTCCCTCACTTGTGTCTGGTCTCCATCCTCCCTCTCTCCATTCTCCATCCTCACCAGTGCCTGGTCTCCATCCTCCCTCACTAGTGCCTGGTCTCTGTTCTCCATCCTCCCTCACTTGTGTCTGGTCCCCATCCTCCCTCACTTGTGTCTGGGTCTCCATCCTCCCTCGCTTGTGTCTGGTCTCCATCCTCCCTCACTTGTGTCTGGTCTCCATCCTCCCTCTCTCCATCCTCACTAGCGCCTGGGTCTCTATCCTCCCTCACTAGTGCCTGGGTCTCCACTCTCACTAGTGTTTGGTCTCCATCACAACACATCCCCAGCTCCCACAGCATCCGCCGGACTCAATATTGGAACAGCTGACACAACACAGCGTTTGCTCGTTTCATAGCGTATAATTGATTTTTAACCAGAGATCACATTGATGAAAAGAAAAACAAATAGCGTGTGTTTTATCAGAGGGAAGCGGTGTCCTCTGCCTGCTCCCGCCTTTCCCTCGGCTACCAACCCTTCTCTTCCAGTGCAATCACTTCATTTCTTGGCCAGACTATTCATTTTACATCCACAGCTGCCGCTCGGCAAAGCCCCGTCGGCTGCGGGTTTCGGCCGAGGAGCACACGGCGTCTTTATTCAATGAGCTTCACGTGCGCTAATCAGCGCCGAGATCCAATTAGGCCCGTTCTGGCGGACGAGAGCCCGAATATGATGTCAAGCAGGACGCGTTCAGCGACCAGGACTTTCCCGATAAGTGGGTCCCGAGTTAATAAAATGTGCGCCATGACGCGCGCTTCTGGCGGACGGGCTTGGCGAGGAGAAGGGGGTGTCTGTCAGCTTAGAGACCGGATGGGAGTTGAGGAGCGTCGGTGGGAGGCCTGGTAGGAGCGTGGGACGGGGTCCTGAGGAGAGGACTGCACCAGCACGAAAGAGGAGGGCATACTGGGCCTGTAGGGGGCGGAGAGCGCCAGTGCCAAGGACCAGTACACTGGGCCTCAAGGGGACACACAGCACCAGGAGCTAGAACCAGTACACACTGGGCCTCCCGGGGACACACAGCACCAGGAGCTAGAACCAGTACACACTGGGCCTCAAAGGGACACACAGCACAAGGAGCTAGAACCAGTACACACTGGGCCTCAAGGGGACACACAGCACCAGGAGCTAGAACCAGTACACGCTGGGCCTCGAGGGGACACACAGCACCAGGAGCTAGAACCAATACACACTGGGCCTCAAAGGGACACACAGCACCAGGAGCTAGAACCAGTACACACTGGGCCTCAAGGGGACACACAGCACCAGGAGCTAGAACCAGTACACACAGCACCAGCACGTGGAACCAGTACACACTGGGCCTCGAGGGGACACACAGCACCAGGAGCTAGAACCAGTACACACTGGGCCTCAAGGGGACACACAGCACCAGCAGCTAGAACCAGTACACACTGGGCCTCGAGGGGACACACAGCACCAGCAGCTAGAACCAGTACACACCGGGCCTCGAGGGGACACACAGCACCAGCAGCTAGAACCAGTGCACACTGGGCCTCAAGGGGACACACAGCACCAGCAGCTAGAACCAGTGCACACTGGGCCTCAAGGGGACACACAGCACCAGCAGCTAGAACCAGTACACACTGGGCCTCAAGGGGGGCCACTGCACCAGGAGCTAGAACCAGTACACACTGGGCCTCAAGGGGACACACAGCACCAGGAGCTAGAACCAGTACACACTGGGCCTCAAGGGGACACACAGCACCAGGAGCTAGAACCAGTACACACTGGGCCTCAAGGGGACACACAGCACCAGGAGCTAGAACCAGTACACACTGGGCCTCAGGGGGACACACAGCACCAGGAGCTAGAACCAGTACACACTGGGCCTCAAGGGGACACACAGCACCAGGAGCTAGAACCAGTACACACTGGGCCTCAAGGGGACACACAGCACCAGGAGCTAGAACCAGTACACACTGGGCCTCAAGGGGACACACAGCACCAGGAGCTAGAACCAGTACACACTGGGCCTCAAGGGGACACACAGCACCAGGAGCTAGAACCAGTACACGCTGTGCCTCGAGGGGACACACAGCACCAGGAGCTAGAACCAGTACACGCTGTGCCTCGAGGGGGGACACTGCACCAGGAGCTAGAACCAGTACACACTGGGCCTCAAGGGGACACACGGCATCAGGAGCTAGAACCAGTACACACTGGGCTTCGAGGAGACACACAGCACCAGGAGCTAGAACCAGTACACACCGGGCCTCGAGGGGACACACAGCACCAGCAGCTAGAACCAGTGCACACTGGGCCTCAAGGGGACACACAGCACCAGCAGCTAGAACCAGTGCACACTGGGCCTCAAGGGGGGACACTGCACCAGGAGCTAGAACCAGTACACACTGGGCCTCAAGGGGACACACAGCACCAGGCGCTAGAACCAGTACACACTGGGCCTCAAGGGGACACACAGCACCAGGAGCTAGAACCAGTACACACTGGGCCTCAGGGGGACACACAGCACCAGGAGCTAGAACCAGTACACACTGGGCCTCAAAGGGACACACAGCACCAGGAGCTAGAACCAGTACACACTGGGCCTCAAAGGGACACACAGCACCAGGAGCTAGAACCAGTACACACTGGGCCTCGAGGGGACACACAGCACCAGGAGCTAGAACCAGTACACACTGGGCCTCGAGGGGACTCACAGCACCAGGAGCTAGAACCAGTACACACTGGGCCTCGAGGGGACATACAGCACCAGGAGCTAGAACCAGTACACACTGGGCCTCGAGGGGATACACAGCACCAGGAGCTAGAACCAGTACACACTGGGCCTCAAGGGGACACACAGCACCAGGAGCTAGAACCAGTACACACTGGGCCTCAAGGGGACTCACAGCACCAGGAGCAAGAACCAGTACACACTGGGCCTCGAGGGGACACACAGCACCAGGAGCTAGAACCAGTACACACTGGGCCTCGAGGGGACTCACAGCACCAGGAGCTAGAACCAGTACACACTGGGCCTCGAGGGGACACACAGCACCAGGAGCTAGAACCAGTACACACTGGGCCTCGAGGGGACACACAGCACCAGGAGCTAGAACCAGTACACACTGGGCCTCAAGGGGACACACAGCACCAGGAGCTAGAACCAGTACACACTGGGCCTCGAGGGAACACACAGCACCAGCAGCTAGAACCAGTACAAGCTGGGCCTCAAGGGGACACACAGCACCAGGAGCTAGAACCAGTACACACTGGGCCTCGAGGGGGACACACAGCACCAGCAGCTAGAACCAGTACACGCTGTGCCTCAAGGGGACACACAGCACCAGGAGCTAGAACCAGTACACACTGGGCCTCAAGGGGACACACAGCACCAGGAGCTAGAACCAGTACACGCTGGGCCTCAAGGGGACACACAGCACCAGGAGCTAGAACCAGTACACGCTGGGCCTCAAGGGGACACACAGCACCAGGAGCTAGAACCAGTACACGCTGTGCCTCGAGGGGACACACAGCACCAGGAGCTAGAACCAGTACACACTGGGCCTCGAGGGGACACACAGCACCAGGAGCTAGAACCAGTACACACTGAGCCTCGAGGGGACACAGAGCCCCAGGAGCTAGAACCAATACACACTGGGCCTCGAGGGGACACACAGCACCAGGAGCTAGAACCAGTACACACTGGGCCTCGAGGGGATACACAGCACCAGGAGCTAGAACCAGTACACACTGGGCCTCGAGGGGACACACAGCACCAGGAGCTAGAACCAGTACACACTGGGCCTCGAGGGGACACACAGCACCAGGAGCTAGAACCAGTACACACTAGGCCTCGAGGGGACACACAGCACCAGCAGCTAGAACCAGTACACGCTGGGCCTCAAGGGGACACACAGCACCAGGAGCTAGAACCAGTACACACTGGGCCTCGAGGGGACACACAGCACCAGGAGCTAGAACCAGTACACACTGGGCCTCAAGAAGACACACTGCACCAGGAGCTAGAACCAGTACAACCTGGGCCTCCCGGGGACACAGAGCACCAGCAGCTAGAACCAGTACACACTGAGCCTCAAGAAGACACACTGCACCAGCAGCTAGAACCAGTACACTGGTGTGAGACCGGCCTCACGGCGTATGCCCTCCCGATCATCCAGCCAACCTGCAACCACCCCCAAGACACGGCATCTCCGACTCCGGCCGCCCCAGCCACACAGACCCGAGGGCCAGCCAGAGCCCCCGACAGACTCGACACCCTACCACGCATGTCCGACAGAGGGAGCGGGAACCCCCAAGCCAGACCAAGAGGCGCCAGACCAAGAGGCGCCAGACCAAGAGGCGCCAGCCCAAGAGGCGCCAGCCCAGTCACACCTCGGGTCGCCTTCCCCCGGGAGGACTCGATCGGCGAGCAGGCGCCTCGCCTGCCGAGCGTCTGGGGTCCCTCCCAGACCCACCTGAAAAGACCAAAGAAACGAGCGGCAGGAAATCCCGCCAAACCCCCTCAGTCACCCAAGGCCCCTCTCTGCGAGGACTCCGGACTTCAAAGGGCAGGGGGAGTATAATAAGGGGTGCCGGAGGAACGAATGGCAGAGAAGACCTGGAACCATCGAAGCCTGCTGACGCTGTCGCGGCTCCCGAATACCGAACCACCTGGGCCTGCTGAGTGACTCGCGGCCCCCAGCCATTGAACCATCTGAGCCCTGCTGACGAGATCGCGGCTCCCGAACTCCGAACCACCTGGGCCTGCTGAGTGACTCGCGGCCCCCGACCCTCGAACCACCTGAGCCCTGCTGACGAGATCGCGGCTCCCGAACTCCGACTACCTGTGCCTGCTGAGTGACTCGCGGCTCTCCCCTCGAGGACGAATTGGCAAGAGATCGCCCAGAGAAACAACACCCTCCAGCTCGAGGATTGTGAGCTATCCGCAGGGTACTTTGCAGAGACACTACCTTCAAAGACTGTCCCGCTACCCCCATTCCCCTACCACCGATTTGTAGTCTCTTGTGCCGCTGACGCACTACGTACACCTTGGATCATAAAGATCCCTTGAAACCTTCGATAAAAGAACCTATCGTCCTACAAAGAATACGTGTGGTGTCACTCTGTTCGTAGTGTAAGTTCAGGGTGTGTGCGCCTGGTTCGGCCTACTTGGGAGAGGTGGGTCAAAGGGGTGGGTAAGACGTGTTTCGAACCCCCCTCCGGCGAACGCCTTTCCAACATTTGGTGGCAGACGACGGGATCCGAGCCGACACCGAAAGAGAGCGTGCAGTGAACGACTGACGCACTACCAAACAGAGATGGAAGGAGAAACCTCCCTGGGTGCCGCAGGTACCGAAATGAGCTCGACATTCCGAGAGGATCAATTGGACTATTATACGCATAGAGAACTAAAACAATTTTGCAAAGACCTTGGAATCGCTACCACCGGATTAAGCACAAAGGAAGACTTCCAGAAAGTATTGAAGACCTGGGTCGAGACGGGGGCGCCCCCGACCCAAACGGAAGGAGACTCCGCCCATGAACCACAAAGCATCCCGGTGAGAAACAGCGGGCCAGAGGGGAACCTGTCCCCCGAGGAACTAGCAGACCGAGAGAGAGGCCGCAACCACGAACTTGAACTAGCCAAGCTGAAAACTGAGGGAGAAATAAAACTGGCCGAGAAAAAGTTAGCCGTCGAGCAGTTACGGCTACAAGGGGAACTCGAGGAAAAGAGACGCCAAAGAGAGCACGACGAAAAGAAACTCCAGCTGGAACATGAACGCAGCCTGAAAGAGATCGAGTTGAGGGCTAAAAGCGAAGAGTCACGACCTTCCGGGAATCTACCATCCGCCCCCACCGTGGAAGCCAAAGTCCACATCCCCAAGGATGTGGTAAAGGAGTATTACAAAAACGACGATATCCAGCAGTGGTTTAAGGCCTACGAAGTCGCCATGACCTCTCATCGAGTCCCGCAGAAGGCTTGGGGGGGCTGGGCTATGGGGCCGGTTCTTAAGCGAAGGAAGAGATACCCTGCTGGATCTGCCCTCCACGTTCATGAACTCCTACAGCCACATGAAAGAAGCCCTCGTGGGCCGGTATGGACTCACCCCCGAGATGTACCAGCAACGGTTCCGAGATTGCAAAAGGATACCGGGCACCACATGGGTAGAATATGTGAACTTTTACAGCCGGGCCTTGGACGGGTGGATCAAGGGCAGCAAGGTCTCCACCTTCGAAGAGCTGTTTGATCTGATCACCTGGGAACATTTAGCGGCCAATTGCTTTGTAGAACTTCGCCAACATCTCCTGGACAGTAAACTCACCGACCCGCGAAAGCTGGCCGCCGAGGCTGACCGTTGGGTGAACACCCGGGCCACCCGAGGCCCCGTGGGAGACTACGGTCGCCACAGTCAAGGACCCCCCCGCCAGAGGGGCGGAGGAAACCACGGCCGACAGAGAGACTTCCCAGGGGGGCCCCCGCACAGCCCTCCCAACAGCCCACCAGCGGCAGGTCCAGCCCCGTCCCCAGCCAGCACTGGAGCCCCGGGGCGGCTAGGGCCACGAACCAGGATCACCTGCTTCCGCTGCCAACAGCCCGGACACTACGCCAATGACCCTCAGTGTCCCCAGTATCAACGAACCGCAACGACCAACCCCCCGGCCCGGCAGATGGCCTCCGTGGCCCTAGGGGAAGAGATAGAGGACTCCGAAGAGTGGGAACCAGCTGCCATGGCCCTGGTCTCCCTTGGTGATCGAGAAATGGTCCCCGGGACACCCTTGCCCGCCAACACGAAGAAGTACCGACAGCAGGTGACCATCAACGGCCACCGAGTCGAGGGCCTCCGCGATACCGGGGCAAGTGTCACCGCGGTCCACCGCAACCTAATCTCTGAAGACCAGATCCTACCCGGTGCCCTCTGTCCGGTCATATCCTCCGACAATTCCGAGAGCCTCTGCCAGATGGCTCTGGTGCCTTTCGAGTGGGGAGGAGTCTCCGGAGAATTGAAGGTAGCCGTCCGAACATCACAGCCCGTAGACTGCCTCCTGGGCAACGACCTTGAGAGTTCCCCGTGGGGGCAAGTGGAACGAAGAGCCCATCTCGAGATGATGGGCGTACCCGAATGGGTCTGCGCCACCACGCGCTCCATGACCGCGCGATTGCCCCTCTCCGAGGGCGGTGAGGCCCTCCCACCGAACACTGTCCCCGAGAACCGGGACACCCTACCAGAAACGGACAACCCTCCTTCGGAAGGAGAAGATGACACTAACCCGGGAGAAGGGCCGGAACCTTCCGCCCCTGAGGCACTGACTGAGCTCGGAGAACTGCCCGAGATGGCCCAGTGGCGCTGTGAGGGAGGTCCCTCCCGTGAAGAGTTCTGCCAGGAACAGGCCACCTGCCCTTCCCTCGTGGGACTCCGACAACAAGCCGAAGCACAGACCGCCGGTGACCGGACCGGAACCCACTGGGTCTATTGGGACAATGGCCTCCTATACAGCGAACAAAAGTCAGCCGAGCTAGGCGCAGCCAGAGTACTGGTAGTACCCCTGCGCTTCCGAAGCCTCCTCCTGGGCCTGGCCCACGATGTACCCTTGGCAGGACACTTAGGCCAAGACAAAACATATCAGCGATTAGTTACCCACTTCTATTGGCCCAAGATGCGAGCAAATGTAGAAGTCCACTGTAAATCCTGCCTCACGTGCCAGGGCAGTGGGAAAAGTGGCGGAAAGCGCAAGGCTCCATTACAACCCTTTCCCGTTGTGAGTACCCCGTTTGAGCGGGTCGGCATCGACATCGTGGGACCCCTGGATCCGAAGACCGCCCAGGGCCACAGATTCATCCTCGTCCTGGTGGACCATGCCACCCGCTACCCCGAGGCCATTCCCCTCCGCACCGTGACGGCTCCCGTGGTGGGCCGGGCTCTCATGGGGATCTTCTCCCGTGTCGGATTCCCTCGCGAGGTTGTGAGTGATCGCGGCACTAACTTCATATCCCGCTACATGAAGTCCCTGTGGCAGCAGTGCGGAGTAACATATAAGTTCACGACCCCCTACCACCCCCAGGGCAACGGCCTGGTGGAACGCTTCAACCGAACCCTGAAGGGGATGATCCTGGGCCTCGAGGAGCCCCTGCGCCGAAGATGGGACGTCCTCCTCCCTTGCCTCCTGTTCGCGTACCGGGAAGTTCCCCAAAAGTCCCTGGGGTTCAGCCCATTCGAACTACTATACGGACACCCCGTCCGGGGGCCCCTGAGCCTGGTCAAAGAGGGCTGGGAGACAAGCCCCCGGGGGACCCCCCCTGATGTGTTCCGCTACATCCTGGCGCTCCGCAACCAGACCCGGAAGTTCAGAGAACTCGCAGATGCTAACCTCGAGGCCAGCCAAGAAGAAATGAAGCGCTGGTATGACCAGAACGCAACTCTGGTCGAGTTCCAGCCGGGCCAGCAGGTTTGGGTCATGGCCCCGGTGAAACCCTGCGCCCTACAGGACAAATGGACTGGCCCCTTCAAGGTGATCGAGCGGAAGAGTCAGGTCACGTACCTGATCGATGTACAGTCCCCACGGAACCCCCTCCGGGTTCTCCACGTGAACCGTCTCAAGCCCCACTTTGTGAGAACGGAGTTGAGTTTGCTACTGGCCACCGATGATGGGGCGGAAGAAGACACTGAACCCCTGCCCGACCCCCTGTGCGCTAAAGAACTGGATGGTTCCGTGGAGGGAGTGAAACTGTCGACCACCCTCACTCCCCAACAGTCCGACGACTGTCACCAGCTGCTCAGACAATTCGCAGACCTCTTCTCCCTCATCCCAAGAGTCACCGACTGGTGTGTCCACGACGTGGACACTGGCGACAGCCCACCTGTGAGACACCGAGCCTACCGGGTGCCTGACCGGGTCCGCACCTGCATCAAGACTGAAGTACAGAAGAGGTTAACCCTTGGAGTGATCAAACCCTCCGATAGCCCCTGGGCCAGCCCGGTAGTCCTGGTCCCGAAAGCGGCCGCCCCTGGGGTCGCCCCCGAACTAAGATTCTGTGTGGACTACCGGGGGCTCAATGCGGTCACCCGAGCGGACCCTCATCCTATCCCCCGCGCCGACAAGCTCATCGACCGCCTTGGGGCCGCTCGTTTCCTCAGCACCTTCGACCTGACCTGCGGTTACTGGCAGATTGCGCTCACGGAGGGAGCAAAAGAACGCTCCGCCTTCTCCACACCCGATGGACACTACCGCTTCAGGGTCATGCCGTTCTGGTTGAAAAACGCCCCGGCCACTTTCCAGCGGTTGGTAAACAAGGTCCTGGCCGGACTCGAGGAGTTCAGCGCAGCGTACCTTGACGACTTAGCCGTATTCAGCTCTCAATGGCACGAGCATCTCCAGCACCTCCGGCAAGTACTGCTGGCCCTGCGCCAAGCCGGCCTAACAGTGAAGGCCAGCAAATGCCAGCTCGGGCAAGGCTCCGTGGTCTACCTGGGGCATCAGGTGGGCAGCGGGCAGGTCGCCCCCCTCCAACCAAAGATCGACGCCATCAAGTCCTGGGAGCCCCCCACCACTCAGACGGAAGTCCGGGCCTTCCTGGGCCTCCCAGGATACTACCGGAGCTTCATTAAAAACTATGGTAGCCTCGCAGGGCCTCTCACGGAGTGGACCTCCAAAAAGCTCCCGAAGAAGGTGCAGTGGACGCCCCCGTGCCAGCAGGCGTTCGACGCCTTGAAAACCGCCATGTGCACCGCCCCAGTACTCAAGGCCCCCGACTACTCCCAAGAGTTTGTGGTCCAGACCGACGCATCCGAGCACGGCATCGGAGCCGTCCTCTCGCAGTTCAACGACAAGGGCATAGATCAACCCATAGCCTTCATCAGCCGAAGGCTGCTGCCTCGAGAACAGCGTTGGAGTACCATAGAACGAGAGACCTTCGCCGTAGTCTGGGCCCTCAAGAAACTACGGCCCTACTTGTTCGGAACCCACTTCCGAGTGCAGACGGACCACCGGCCCTTGCGGTGGCTGATGCAGATGAGGGGAGAGAACCCCAAGCTATTACGATGGTCAATCTCCCTCCAAGGGATGGACTTCACTGTCGAGCATCGCCCCGGGACGGATCATGCCAACGCCGACGGCCTGTCCCGGTTCTTCCGCTTCGGCGAGGAGAACCCCCCAGTGGATGGGTAGTTCTCCACACCTTTCAGCTGGGGGGGGACGCGTGTGAGACCGGCCTCACGGCGTATGCCCTCCCGATCATCCAGCCAACCTGCAACCACCCCCAAGACACGGCATCTCCGACTCCGGCCGCCCCAGCCACACAGACCCGAGGGCCGACCAGAGCCCCCGACAGACTCGACACCCTACCACGCATGTCCGACAGAGGGAGCGAGAACCCCCAAGCCAGACCAAGAGGCGCCAGCCCAGTCACACCTCAGGTCGCCTTCCCCCGGGAGGACTCGATCGGCCACCAGGCCCCTGGGGAGCAGCCGCCTCGCCTGCCGAGCGTCTTGGGTCCCTCCCAGACCCACCTGAAAAGACCAAAGAAACGAGCGGCAGGAAATCCCGCCGAACCCCCTCAGCCACCCAAGGCCCCTCTCTGCGAGGACTCTGGACTTCAAAGGGCAGGGGGAGTATAATAAGGGGTGCCGGAGGAACGAATGGCAGAGAAGACCTGGAACCATCGAAGCCTGCTGACGCTGTCGCGGCTCCCGAATACCGAACCACCTGGGCCTGCTGAGTGACTCGCGGCCCCCAGCCATTGAACCATCTGAGCCCTGCTGACGAGATCGCGGCTCCCGAACTCCGACTACCTGTGCCTGCTGAGTGACTCGCGGCTCTCCCCTCGAGGACGAATTGGCAAGAGATCGCCCAGAGAAACAACACCCTCCAGCTCGAGGATTGTGAGCTATCCGCAGGGTACTTTGCAGAGACACTACCTTCAAAGACTGTCCCGCTACCCCCATTCCCCTACCACCGATTTGTAGTCTCTTGTGCCGCTGACGCACTACATACACCTTGGATCATAAAGATCCCTTGAAACCTTCGATAAAAGAACCTATCGTCCTACAAAGAATACGTGTGGTGTCACTCTGTTCGTAGTGTAAGCTCAGGGTGTGCGCGCCTGGTTCGGCCTACTGGGAGAGGTGGGTCAAAGGGGTGGGCAAGACGTGTATCGAACCCCCCTCCGGCGAACGCCTTTCCAACAACTGGGCCTCGAGGGGACACACAGCACCAAGAGCTAGAACCAGTACACACTGGGCCTCGAGGGGACACACAGCACCAGGAGCTAGAACCAGTACACACTGTGCCTGTAGGGGGCAGAGAGCACCAGTACCAAGGTCCAGTACATACTGGGCCTGTAGGGGGCATAGAGCACCAGTGCTAAGGACCAGTACACACTGGGCCTCATGGAAACACACTACACCAGCAGCTAGAACCAGTACACACTGGGCCTCCGGGGAATGCATGGCATCAACTCCAAAGAGGAGTACACACAGGGCCTGTAGGGGGCAGAGAGCCCCAGTACCAAGGTCCAGTACACACTGAGCCTCGAGGGGACAGACTGCACCAGCAACTAGAACCCATACACACTGGGCCTCCAAAGGGACACACTACACCAGCAGCTAGAACCAGTACACACTGGGCCTCAAGGGGACACACGGCACCAGGAGCTAGAACCAGTACGCACTGGGCCTCGAGGGGACACACAGCACCAGGAGCTAGAACCAGTACACACTGGGCCTCAAGGGGACACACAGCACCAGGAGCTAGAACCAGTACACACTGGGCCTCAAGGGGACACACAGCACCAGCAGCTAGAACCAGAACACACTGGGCCTCCAAGGGGACAGAATGCACCAGCAGCTAGAACCCGTACATGCTGAACCTCAGGGGAGTGGACAGCAACAGCAGCTAGGACAACGTCACAAGTTCTGCACTTTTGTTCCTACAACCACTGCCAGCTGGTTATAAAAGGCACAGATCTGTGACTCGCCCTGCAGCAGTAGCAGACTGACTGGGGCCACAGAGACACTCGGGCACAGTGTGACTGGGGCCACAGAGACACTCACGGCACAGTGCGACTGGGGCCACAGAGACACTCGGGGCACAGTGCGACTGGGGCCACAGAGACACTCGGGGCACAGTGCGACTGGGGCCACAGAGACACTCGGGGCACAGTGCGACTGGGGCCACAGAGACACTCGGGGCACAGTGCGACTGGGGCCACAGAGACACTCGGGGCACAGTGCGACTGGGGCCACAGAGACACTCGGGGCACAGTGCGACTGGGGCCAGAGAGACACTCGGGGCACAGTGCGACTGGGGCCACAGAGACACTCGGGGCACAGTGCGACTGGGGCCACAGAGACACTCGGGGCACAGTGCGACTGGGGCCACAGAGACACTCTGGGCACAGTGCGACTGGGGCCACAGAGACACTCTGGGCACGGTGCGACTGGGGCCACAGAGACACTCGGGGCACGGTGCGACTGGGGCCACAGAGAGACTCGGGGCACGGTGCGACTGAGGCCACAGAGAGACTCGGGGCACGGTGCGACTGAGGCCACAGAGAGAGACTCGGGGCACGGTGCGACTGAGGCCACAGAGACACTCGGGGCACGGTGCGACTGAGGCCACAGAGAGACTCGGGGCACGGTGCGACTGAGGCCACAGACACTCGGGCGCGGTGAGACTGGGGTCAGAGACACTCAGGGTGGAGTTCGACTGGGGTCACAGAGACACTCGGGGCACAGTACAACTGGGGCCCCAGAGACACTCAGGGCACGGTGCGACTGGGGCCACAGAGACACTCAGGGCACGGTGCGACTGGGGCCACAGAGACACTCAGGGCACGGTGCGACTGGGGCCACAGAGACACTCAGGGCACGGTGCGACTGGGGCCACAGAGACACTCAGGGCACGGTGCGACTGGGGCCACAGAGACACTCAGGGCACGGTGCGACTGGGGCCACAGAGACACTCAGGGCACAGTGCGACTGGGGCCACAGAGACACTCAGGGCACAGTGCGACTGGGGCCACAGAGACACTCAGGGCACAGTGCGACTGGGGCCACAGAGACACTCAGGGCACAGTGCGACTGGGGCCACAGAGACACTCAGGGCACAGTGCGACTGGGGCCACAGAGACACTCAGGGCACAGTGCGACTGGGGCCACAGAGACACTCAGGGCACAGTGCGACTGGGGCCACAGAGACACTCAGGGCACAGTGCGACTGGGGCCACAGAGACACTCAGGGCACAGTGCGACTGGGGCCACAGAGACACTCAGGGCACAGTGCGACTGGGGCCACAGAGACACTCAGGGCACAGTGCGACTGGGGCCACAGAGACAATCAGGGCACAGTGCGACTGGGGCCACAGAGACACTCAGGGCACGGTGTGACTGGGGCCACAGTGTGACTCCCAGAGTTAAAATAATATTATTGTGCAAAGTTAAGTTTAACCAGCGTGCGTTAAAGATAGAGAGGGGAGAGGGGAGAGGGGAGAGGGGAGAGGGGAGAGGGGAGAGGGGAGGAGAGAGAGAGAGAGAGAGAGAGAGAGAGAGAGAGGGAGAGGGAGAGGGAGAGAGAGATAGCTCCGTGTTTCTTGTGCACACGTATTTACATGAGTTCCAGCTTAGGTCTAAATCTCTCTGTGGCGAGATCTAAAAATCGGATCTGCCATTTTTGCCTTCGGTCACAAGGGCATGAAATAGAAACAACTCCAGCAATATAGCTTCATGTAAGAAAATGGCAGCTTCATAGGTATCTGTACTGTGAGGTTAGATTTAGTCCGGAAGTCACAGCTTATGAATCCACCGTAGCTGCTCAACAGAAACAGAACTGTTTGATGTTATTTACGTACGTTCAGTAGGGTGTAAGCAACCTACATTAGACATATGACATAGGAGCTTTAATGGAAGAATATATATATAACTCAACTGTAGGCTGCTTTCATATGCCTTTTCCTTTACTCTCGGAAAGTGGCGTGCTGGGGATAATGTATAAAAACGTATTGGTAAGTATGAACATGTTCCGAGAAAGTGTGATGAACAATCACGGCTCAAACTCATTTCGATAGATGTAGATAGGTAAAAGTGGAAATATTGCCGTATGACAGCTGTATCACAAATTTTGTAATAACTTTATAAATAGTGAACCACTAAGAACAAAGAAACCTGGGTCCCGATGACAAAGTAAAGTAAAACAAGCATTGGCCCCTTTCGCAGCGATCGCCCGGGACTGGTGCGTATAAGGGAGGTGGGTAGGGCATGTCGCGCGCACTAAGGCGAGAGAGGCACGTGGGCTGGCAAATGGTGTGCACTTTCGCGGCCGCTTTGATGTTCTCAGTGGCCGCACGGCTCACTGAGCGGCCACTGAGAACATCAAAGCGGCCACGAAAGTGATCACGCAGACTGACAAATGGTGCGCGTGCCCGGCGCACATGCACTGTAGCTGGAGGCCCGAAAAAAGCCACTAGTTTGCACTTCCAAAACCCGCTTACTAAAACTCTCGCCAGAGCAGCGCTAAAGCGCTTGTTCAGGCGAGACCTAAAAACACGACGCCTGGCACCTTGCGCGCGCGCATCCCCACATTCCACCCCACAGATCCACCCTCACTCCATCCCCACCCGAGTGCCGTGGCTTTAAGTCTTGGCTCAGACAAGTGGTTCTTTGCTGCTCACATCCGTACACTCGTCCCCCCACCCCCGCCCCCCCAAGGCTGCACAGTACCCCCCCCCCCCTCCCCTCCCCCACATGGGGCTGGTTGGGATGAGGTATTCAGCGGGCAGCAGCTGTTCCCCTAAGCCTGAATGAAGACATGCCCAGCCCCCTCCACCCCTGAGACTATTCACAGCCCCCACACAATGGGAACAAAGGCACCGCCCCTCCCCCACCGTCGCCCCGCTGTAGGAGAGTCACCCAGACAGCAGCGCAGAGGCATCTCACGCCCCCCTCACCCCTCACCCCGTTGACAGCAACAACGGCCCGGGCCGCTAGGAGGTTCCAAAGTAACAGAGCAAGCATGGCGAGGATCACACGTGCTGGCGGCACTGGTACTAACCACAGACAGCCTGCAGACAAATACAGGCTTCTAGCTGAACTTTTTAGAGGTGTATAAACACACGCACCCCACCCTGCCAAGTTTGTCGCCTAAAGATCTGTGCAAGGTGGTGTGGTCTGGCCGTGTGTGGCACGGGCCATATTTTGTGGATTAACAGAGTTTATTAGAAAAGTAGAAACAGCAGAAAGCGCCTGGAAACGACAGAAGGGAGACATGAAGCACTAAATAAAAATACCCCCCCCCCCAAAAAAAAAAAAAACACGCTGTTCCTACTGTTTCACTTACTTTTGTGAATGTCAAAAATGATTTTCAACCTGGTCCTGTTTACTAGCAGAAGTCAGAGAATCCTTTCCAGTCTGGTTTCTTGTAATATATCGCGATACATTGTTGTATAGCGCTTACTGCCACTAGGAACAGAAGTAATACCACAGGGAGGCCGTCAGCTGTTCAAAGCTGCAGCCGAGTGAAAAGCATTAACTGCGCGCCTGTCTCACACCTCTGTTCATCCCCCTGCTAGGCGCTACGTCCTAGAACCCCACAACCTACCGCGGCGGCCATTATCATGACATGAAAACACTTCCCACACAGGATGAAAACAAAGACAACGCACTCCCCGGCACCCACACTGCACGGTGCAGCGTACTACACACAAAGGCAAGCGTTTACACGCCGCACACAGGAGTAGTTGGCGCTATAATAAACGTTTCCGCACCGCACAAGAACTAAAGGTCACTCTGGTGAAGAGAGTCCTGCACAGACAGATGACCGGATGGAAGGACAGACGTCACGCTTACCGTGGACTCAAGGAGCTACACAGGGTGAGACGTGGCAACTACACAACTTCATAAACTCCAGTCGGATTACCACAAACACAGTGACGGTTCGTTGCTTGAGGTCACAGCGACCGACACTATGAACCACTGAGGGTCACAGCCAGCGGGCACCGTCACTGCCAGCCTCGCGACTGACCGAAGCGTCCATCGCTTTAAAGTCCTGCAGCCTGAGCCATCATGCTTCAGGAGCTCAGGTACGTGCAAGGAGGTCTGCATACACAGGTATTCACTTATGTGCTGTTTTACACAGCGCCTAGAAAACGGTGCAAAATATGGGAACCAACTGAGTAACAACGGCTGCAAAATAAAGAGCAGCACAGAGCAAACTATACAATTAGACTTGGAGAGTCTATACATCATAGAAAGAGATCCATCTAAGGTACACAATAACAGCGAACGTTTGTACGTAACATATGGAACAATGTTCAGAATAGAGCTGATGGTATACACGAGCCTGAGGGAGCTCCCAGTTGAAGATATACACCAGCCTGAGGGAGCTCCCAGTTGAAGATATACACCAGCCTGAGGGAGCTCCCAGCTGAAGGTATACAGAGGGAGCTCCCAGCTGAAGGTATAGAGGGCGCCCCCTGCCGAAGATATACAGAGGGCGCCCCCTGCCGAAGATATACAGAGGGAGCCCCCTGCCGAAGGTATACAGAGGGAGCCCCCTGCCGAAGGTATACAGGAGCCCAAGGGTGCTCCCTGCTGAGGGTATACAGGGGGAGCCCCCTGCTGAAGGTATACACAAGCCTGAGGGAGCTCCCTGCCGAAGGTATACAGAGGGAGCTCCCTGCCGAAGGTATACAGAGGGAGCTCCCTTCCGAAGGTATACAGAGGGAGCCCCCTTCCGAAGGTATACAGAGGGAGCCCCCTGCCGAAGGTATACAGAGGGAGCCCCCTGCCGAAGGTATACAGAGGGAGCCCCCTGCCGAAGGTATACAGAGGGAGCCCCCTGCCGAAGGTATACACGAGCCTGAGGGAGCCCCCTGCTGAAGGTATACAGAGGGAGCTCACTTCTGAAGGTATACAGAGGGAGCTCCCTGCCGAAGGTATACAGAGGGAGCCCCCTGCCGAAGGTATACACAAGCCTGAGGGAGCTCCCTGCCGAAGGTATACAGAGGGAACCCCCTGCCGAAGGTATACAGAGGGAGCCCCCTGCCGAAGGTATACAGAGGGAGCCCCCTGCCGAAGGCATACAGAGGGAGCCCCCTGCCGAAGGCATACAGAGGGAGCCCCCTGCCGAAGGCATACAGAGGGAGCTCCCTGCCGAAGGCATACAGAGGGAGCTCCCTGCCGAAGGCATACAGAGGGAGCTCCCTGCCGAAGGCATACAGAGGGAGCTCCCTGCCGAAGGCATACAGAGGGAGCTCCCTGCCGAAGGCATACAGAGGGAGCTCCCTGCCGAAGGCATACAGAGGGAGCTCCCTGCCGAAGGCATACAGAGGGAGCTCCCTGCCGAAGGCATACAGAGGGAGCTCCCTGCCGAAGGTATACAGAGGGAGCTCCCTGCCGAAGGTATACAGAGGGAGCTCCCTGCCGAAGGTATACAGAGGGAGCTCCCTGCCGAAGGTATACAGAGGGAGCTCCCTGCCGAAGGCATACAGAGGGAGCTCCCTGCCGAAGGTATACAGAGGGAGCTCCCTGCCGAAGGTATACACGAGCCTGAGGGAGCCTCCTGCCGAAGGTATACAGAGGGAGCTCCCTGCCGAAGGTATAAAGAGGGAGCTCCCTGCCGAAGGTATACAGAGGGAGCCCCCTGCCGAAGGTATACAGAGGGAGCCCCCTGCCGAAGGTATACAGAGGGAGCCCCCTGCCGAAGGTATACAGAGGGAGCCCCCTGCCGAAGGTATACACGAGCCTGAGGGAGCTTCCTGCCGAAGGTATACAGAGGGAGCCCCCTGCCGAAGGTATACAGAGGGAGCTCCCTGCCGAAGGTATACACGAGCCTGAGGGAGCCTCCTGCCGAAGGTATACAGAGGGAGCTCCCTGCCGAAGGTATACAGAGGGAGCTCCCTGCCGAAGGTATACAGAGGGAGCCCCCTGCCGAAGGTATACAGAGGGAGCCCCCTGCCGAAGGTATACAGAGGGAGCCCCCTGCCGAAGGTATACAGAGGGAGCTCCCTGCCGAAGGTATACACGAGCCTGAGGGAGCTTCCTGCCGAAGGTATACAGAGGGAGCCCCCTGCCGAAGGTATACAGAGGGAGCTCCCTGCCGAAGGTATACACGAGCCTGAGGGAGCCCCCTGCCGAAGGTATACAGAGGGAGCCCCCTGCCGAAGGTATACAGAGGGAGCCCCCTGCCGAAGGTATACAGAGGGAGCCCCCTGCCGAAGGTATACAGAGGGAGCCCCCTGCCGAAGGTATACAGAGGGAGCCCCCTGCCGAAGGTATACAGAGGGAGCCCCCTGCCGAAGGTATACAGAGGGAGCCCCCTGCCGAAGGTATACAGAGGGAGCCCCCTGCCGAAGGTATACAGAGGGAGCCCCCTGCCGAAGGTATACAGAGGGAGCCCCCTGCCGAAGGTATACAGAGGGAGCTCCCTGCCGAAGGTATACAGAGGGAGCTCCCTGCCGAAGGTATACACGAGCCTGAGGGAGCTTCCTGCCGAAGGTATACACGAGCCTGAGGGAGCTTCCTGCCGAAGGTATACAGAGGGAGCTCCCTGCCGAAGGTATACAGAGGGAGCCCCCTGCCGAAGGTATACAGAGGGAGCTCCCTGCCAAAGGTATACACGAGCCTGAGGGAGCTTCCTGCCGAAGGTATACAGAGGGAGCTCCCTGCCGAAGGTATACAGAGGGAGCTCCCTGCCGAAGGTATACAGAGGGAGCTCCCTGCCGAAGGTATACAGAGGGAGCTCCCTGCTGAAGGTCTGCCTAGGTGTGTTCGTTCCTCTTCCCCGATGCAGATGTTTCTGGAGAGCGAGGCAGCCAATGATGAAGTAGGACACTTGGTGGTGCGCGAGGACACTCCTTCACTAAGAAGGTCTCGAGTTTTTATTTTTCAGTTCTGCAAGAAGCGTTTCTTCTCTTGAGTTCACCGGGTGCTCAGTTTACCGAGGACTAGGTCATGCTGCATTTTTAGTGAAAACTGAGGCTTCAAGACGCAGTGTGGGAAGAGCAGATCTGGAGGGAGTCCTCTGAGATGGTCAGTTTCTTGGACACAGAGAGGGAGAGTTCATCAGAGAGAAGCGGTTTGTACCCGGAGCACCCAGGACCCACCTCAAGGCGTGTACAGCAGTGCAAGGGGTGGAAGCGGCCCCTCCCTGAGATCTGACATGCAAGGAACTCTTGACAGACGTGAGATGCGCCCTGGGAAGCCCAAAGGATGTTCTTGCCATGATCTCATCTGGAAGGGACCTGAGCTTGGCCGCCTTCTGTGTCCTGTTCGGGTGCAAATCTCAGAGCCCCGAGTAGGCCCGAGTTGGTGGTGGGCAGTTCTTCACCTGAGCCCTCATCTTCTTATCTGAATCCAGTGGCAAGTGTGTTTGGGAACTTTCTGTCAACAGCTGACAAGAGTTTCCAATACACATTCACCACTGGATTAAGAGAAGGGCTGAGGTTAGGAATTGTTGGTGTTTGTTGTGTGTTATTCATGGGGGTGAATCCCCGCCCCGGCTGCCCCTCAACCCCCTTTGAGGATCCTATTTCTTGCCTTGTTGGTGGAAGGGTCTCAGCCGCTCACAATGGTCGGATGAAGTTTCTTGCATTGACGGCTCTAGCAGTGAATGGGAACAAACTCAGCTCCACTGGGGTTGGCTCTGAGGCGGTGTGACGTCCTGCAGAGCTGCATGACGTGGAGGTCAGTGGGGGATGTCACAGTAGAAGAAGCCCTCTGGTGCTCAAGCGAGAGGCAGAAGAAGACGGCAGCGGCTTGAAGACCTCGTGAAGTTTGGGCAGAGCCGTCTTTCTCGGTCAGTGGACAGCGGTGAGACAGACAGAGGGGTTAAACCGGACCAGTACCTGGACTTCAACACCATCCCTCCAAGATCCAGAACCGGGCATGTACGGTGCAGATAGGGCGACTAACCAATGAAACCCGCGTTACTAGGCCCTAGGCGTGGGTACCGGCTGATGATGCGGTTGGTTTTGAATACGGCGCAGGCTGGCAAGAATGGCCAGAGGAGTTATCAGGATGGGGCGGACGTTGTTAAATAGTCCAAAAACGGTACCCCACACCGACATGTGTGCATCAGTTGTACTCCAGGCTCAGTTGTCTGCGAGGTCTCGGTTATGGTCGTCTATACAATTGCAGAAGTGTGTCACAGTACGATGAGGGCAAACCCTGCACTAACACAAAACACCCAAAGAAAACAAACAAAAAAAAGAGGTCACCTTTAGCCACACCTAGGAGCGAGAAGGCAGCCTCTGGCGCCCACAGCTGAAGTGTTTGGTTTCCAGAAGGTGTTGAAGTCCGTGTTTTAGGCGCCCATGTTCTGCTGTGGTCCCGAGATGTGTCCTAGTGCGTCGGGTGACACTTCTTCCGTCACTTTGCGGTCTTACAGCGCGTGGTAGGCGAGGGCTCTTTGGCCCCTCCTTTGGCTTCTGCTGGGGCTGGTCCAGTCCACTGTTCTGTGACTAACGTTTTTGGCTACATCTGGGCAATAGAAGGAGTATGGGGCTCTGTGACGGCAGGGCCTTGTATTCTGATGTGTGACGGCTCTGCTGAAATGCCCCTCTCTTTCGCAAGAACTTCACAGCAGCGCTGGCACACTTATCCATAAGACTACACCCATTGTGATCAGGTCCTGCCAATTAGGCAGCCGTGCCCAGGCTGGCTCCGGTGCAATCTGAGATGGCCTGGCACCAGGGGCAGGGCACACAGGTATGTACCACCTATTCAAGAACAGGACCTCAGGGAAGAAAGGAAAGTGAGGCTGGAAATTAAACTGTTTGTGTCTGTAAACGAAAACACAGGAGCGGAGCAGGCTGCGGCTTGAGGCGCTGCCCAGCCGTCCTATCAGATCAGATATTCTCCAGGCAGGCCCCAGCTCAGAGACCTTCAACCGAAGCCCATCAGATCAGAACATGGCAGCTTACCAAAGAGGGTTCACGGCTGTGGGTTCACGCCTCACATGAGACGCGACTTTCAGAACACATGGACCGCCCTTGCATGAGACCTGCTCTAGCGTATGACAATGTTATAGTTCTATGCACACACTCCATACCCTTGAAGCACCTAAGTTTTTCAGAGGAATTTAATTCCCACCAGCAAAATAAACTCAAGCATCCTGGTCCTGCTCGACCTCTCCGCAGCTTTCAACACCCGTCAACCATCAAACATTGATTCAGATCGAGGGGACGGGTTTGGGCTTCACTAGCACCATCTTACAATGGTTCCCATGCCGGGGTTCGGCTTCACTAGCACCATCCTACAATGGTTCCTACGCTGCTTCACCAACCGACAGCAACTTATTGATAGGAACTCCCCGATGCCATACTCTGACCGCCACCTGCGGCGTCCCCCAGGACTCCATCATGTAAAACTTTTATTTGAAACTGATGGAGCGATTCCTGTAAACAGCAAGTATCGAGTGCCACCAGTGTGCTACAGCCCCAAACTCTACCTCATTATCCCCTGAACCAATGACATACAGAGATTCAAAGTCTGTCTCGAACACCTTCAAGCCTGGATGTCAACAAACTACCCGCTACTAAACCCCAGAAGGACTGATCTCTCCTGTTTGCCAACAATACCAAACATTGGCTGATCCAGTCATGGCCCTCCAACTTAAACCTAACCGGCTTCACACCCAGACTGGCATAACAGGTCAAATCCCTCGGATTCCCTCTCAATTTGACCCTCTCACTCAAAGAACACATTGCCCGGAAGACCGAAACAGCCTGCTCACAACTCTCTCACCTTGAAAGAGTGAAGCATTTTTTCTCAGAAGGCCATCATGGGATCCTTTCAAAAGGCTGGCCTCCAAAGTCTTTTTGAGCTGCTGCAAAGTCTGGCTGAGCAGGCCTGGAGGCTGTGTGAGGGTTTCACCCAAGGACTGGGAACCCAAATCAACCTTGGCGATACAGCTGAACCGGCTGGGGGAGGGGGTGCTAGTAAGAACCACTGCTCCCCTCTTTAGCGCCGCTGCTGCTTCTGTTACAGGGGGCTGACATAGAAGCTCTGCTGCAAAACCGACCCCCAGTAACAAAACCGTCTCCCAAACGCTCGAAAACCGCCCCCACCCTTCCAGCCCACTGGGCTAAAACCTGGTGCCCGCTACGGCCAGTCCGGCCTCGACTCGAACCTCTCACGCAAAGAACACATTGTCGAGAAGACCAGAACAGCCTGGTTCCCACTCTCTCCTGAAAAAGTGAACGCTTTTCTCCCAGGAGAGACTTCAAAAGAACAGTTTAACTCTCATTTCGCTCTCACCTGGAGGGGGGCAATGCCCTGCTCAGCAGCACTCCAGGGACCCCTGACTCCCCTGGGGGGCACCCTCCACGCGGGTGCGCATCTCCTCAAGGTGCTAAGGAATCCGTACCCATCACCCACCTGCGAAAGGACCCACAGCGGCTCCCGCTGCAGGCACAGGACCGTCTGAAGGGTCAGTTGCATCCCTTACAAGGGCCTCTATGCCAACAAGCCTGTGCCCGAGCGAGCACCCCACAGTATCTGTAGGTCAGAGCCAGGCGAGGAGGTCCAGCGCCCCCAGACTAGAGACTAGACACTGCAGGGAGGTGAGAACCGGCCTTCGCGGGCGAGGATCCGGACAACATCCTCTCTGAATCCAGGACAACGCCAACCCTCCGAGCAGTAGGGCGACATTGAAAACTCCCCTCTTCAAAGACCACCACCCCATGGGCTTTCTCCCACCTTCACGAGCTCTAGCTCCTCGCCCGTCCCCTCCTCCCTCTCTCCCCCCCACTGGGGATTGGCCCTTGTAGAGCCAGGTGCGTGCTTTAGAAATACCAAACCATACGAACCAAACATGCATACACACAATGGTAAGTGTGGGCACAGTGTGACGTCATTACTGGTGTGTTCAAGACACTGCATGGCGAGTAGTGATAGAGAAGGGTGCAAGGGGTGAATGAACATGCTGTACAATGGCCTCAGTGTGCCCCAACATTATATTCACCCATGCTACGTTGGAGCAGCTTCCGATGCCAGCTTCGTGCCAACCTTTCAGCTTAGCTCTGCAATGCTGAACAACCCTCTGCAGTGACTGGTTAGGGGTAACCAAGGTGCAAGTTGCACGGTAGCCAGTGGGTTGTTACCTGGTTGATATTGGGTAGCTGAGCTGACCATCTGTAATGAATTTGAAAAGAAACTTAAAGTGCCTGGACACTGATCTTGCTGGCGAGTGGCACTTTTTGAGTGAAAGTGCTTCAGCACAGAATGGGGTGGCATCTATGGGACTGGCTGTATGCCACATCATGGAGCTGGTAGACAGGCATTTGACTAGAACCTACACATACCTTGTTACGCATCCACCCACAAGTCTCCTAATCCGACCCCGCATGTTTCTGCCAACAACGCAGTGCGCCCGCAGTCTGTAACGAGAGGTGCCACCAGTTGTACCAGACTTAAGATCTCCAGTAAGGATCAGCCCTGGCACCCTTTCCTCTCGATGCAAGGTGTTCAACTAGTCTGGTGGGTAGGTCCTTGAATTTACTGCAAACTCATAAGAGGACCCTGTGAATGGACAACCAAGAATGGACTTCTTTGTTTAACCCTCAATTAGATCAGTTCAGGGGCTCCACAAAGATACTCAACGCGATTCATGGTTCAGGCACTCGTTCTGCTCAAAGACCTTTCCAGAGGTAGACCTTTCCAGAGGTAGACCTTTCCAGTGGCAGGCCTATCCAGAAGTGGGCCTTTCCAGTGGCGGGCCTATCCAGAGGCGGGCCTATCCAGAGGCAGCTCTACAGAAAGGAACTTCCAATCAGCTGCCTCGGGCAGCACAAGTGGACAGCCCCAGGGCGCATCTAGAGGCACCAAACATGGCCTCTATCCTAGGGGAAGTGATGCAGCACGTCAGACTCCATGGCTCACAACAATATCTAAGAGGCAGAATCATGTACTCAGCAGATCGGAATGAAGAATGAGGCAACCAGAACTGCAAAGATTAAGTTGAACTAAAGAAAGTGCTCCAGATGCGCAGAACCCCGGTCCGCCGTCAGCACCGAGAAGCTGCCATGAAGGAGCTCGATGACGTATCATCGACATGGGTGAACATCCATGCTGATTGGATGGTCACCCCATCAAGGATCACATGACTCCGGCCCTGCGGGAAGTTCACTAGGTGCCCAAACACCAGAACTCAATTCAAACGCAGACTCCTCACTCGCAGGGCCGTCCATCGCAAAAACCCCCCTTACCTCGCAGCTCTTCTCATCACCTAGAGTGAAGACTGAGGCCTTTGGAGCTTTAACAGTCATTCCTCGTAGCCACTTCCAGCCCCTTGACCTCTCTTCTTCCACCTGTGAGAACCCAACGTGACTTATTCCCTGCCCTTCAAGAAACCCCTAAAGACCCACCTGTCCCTTCATCACCTCAACTAACTCCTCCAATGTCCCTTCCCTCTATTATTTGTGCGCTAATGTCCTTCCTTCTCCACACAGTTTCTTCCTGGTTATTTGCAAAGTCTGCTTACTCCTTCCTGGTGAAGACATACACAAGAAGCCGCAGCAAAGATGTAGGACGTGCCCCGGGCACCAGGGCCTTCTAGGGTTGAAGACCCAAAGCTGGCTTACTCCTTCCTGGTGAAGACATACACAAGAAGCCGCAGCAAAGATGTAGGACGTGCCCCGGGCACCAGGGCCTTCTAGGGTTGAAGACCCAAAGCTGGCTTACTCCTTCCTGGTGAAGACATACAGAAGAAACAGCAGCACAGATGTAGGACGTGCCCCGGGCACCAAGGCCTTCTAGGGTTGAAGACCCAAAGACGGCTTACTCCTTCCTGGTGAAGACATACACTAGAAGCCGCAGCACAGATGAAGGACGTGCCCCGGGCACCAGGGCCTTCTAGGGTTGAAGACCCAAAGCTGGCTTACTCCTTCCTGGTGAAGACATACACAAGAAGCCGCAGCAAAGATGTAGGACGTGCCCCGGGCACCAGGGCCTTCTAGGGTTGAAGACCCAAAGCTGGCTTACTCCTTTCTGGTGAAGACATACAGAAGAAACAGCAGCACAGATGTAGGACGTGCCCCGGGCACCAAGGCCTTCTAGGGTTGAAGACCCAAAGACGGCTTACTCCTTCCTGGTGAAGACATACACTAGAAGCAGCAGCCAGATGTAGGACGTGCCCGGGCACCAGGGCCTTCTAGGGTTGAAGACCCAAAGCTGGCTTACTCCTTTCTGGTGAAGACATACAGAAGAAACAGCAGCACAGATGTAGGACGTGCCCCGGGCACCAAGGCCTTCTAGGGTTGAAGACCCAAAGACGGCTTACTCCTTCCTGGTGAAGACATACACTAGAAGCAGCAGCACAGATGTAGGACGTGCCCCGGGCACCAAGGCCTTCTAGGGTTGAAGACCCAAAGACGGCTTACTCCTTCCTGGTGAAGACATACACTAGAAGCCGCAGCACAGATGAAGGACGTGCCCCGGGCACCAGGGCCTTCTAGGGTTGAAGACCCAAAGCTGGCTTACTCCTTCCTGGTAAAGACATAAGAGAGAAGCAGCAGCACAGATGTAGGACGTGCCCCGGGCACCAGGGCCTTCTAGGGTTGAAACCCAAAGCTGGCTTACTCCTTCCTGGTGAAGACATACACTAGAAGCAGCAGCACAGATGTAGGACGTGCCCGGGCACCAGGGCCTTCTAGGGTTGAAGACCCAAAGCTGGCTTACTCCTTCCTGGTAAAGACATAGGAGAGAAGCAGCAGCACAGATGTAGGACGTGCCCCGGGCACCAGGGCCTTCTAGGGTTGAAACCCAAAGCCGGCTTACTCCTTCCTGGTGAAGACATACAGAAGAAACAGCAGCACAGATGTAGGACGTGCCCCGGGCACCAGGGCCTTCTAGGGTTGAAACCCAAAGCTGGCTTACTCCTTCCTGGTGAAGACATACACAAGAAGCAGTAGTACAGATGTAGGACGTGCCCCGGGCACCAGGGCCTTCTAGGGTTCAAGTCCCAGAGTCCGCTGCTCTTCTTCTCGCCTGCACTGTCCTCCAGCTCCACCGGCGCTGCTCCCCTCAAGACAAACTGCACCCTCAGCTGCTGAGCCATGGTGGCATGTCATGGGTGGAGGGCACTCACTGCCACAGACTGAAATTTGCAGCCATATCCACTCGATACAGTAAATCAGAACTTCAAGAACGGACGTGTGCAATATGTGACCCTGACTCGCGCTCCTCCAGCGCTTTGAAGCCAGGTTGGCACTCTATAAACCCCCTGCACACCTGCAAGGAAACACTCCTCACACCAGTGCTGTTCTGGCCAGCATCACCTTCTAGAGTGCCCACTGCCCACCTGCTGTACCCACCGCTGTGCCCGGCCCATCTCCGGAGAGGGTTCCTCTGCCCTGAAGGTGCCCCACATGTTCGGTTAAAAGGCCACGTTGACACCTCTGCCCCCTGACACTGACCTGCAGGAGGTGCACATGGAAGCGACTCGCTCATGTTTGGACAAAATTCTGAAATATAATATGTTTTGTAAAGATGTTCCGTGGGGGGGTGCTGCCTCATCTTCCTGGTTCCTTGGTCCAGGGCGGTGTAGGGACGGGGCTATCCCATGTTAAACCCGTGTAAAGATTCTTCGACCCCCCCCCCCCCCATACACCCAGGTCTGGGTGGGGGCGCCTGGCACTGGTGAACAGCCCAAGCTCCCGGGGCTCGGTAACCTACCTCCAGCTAATGGCGGAGCTGTGTCTGAACTTCTCATGACATACACAGAAGCTCAGCGCCTAGAGGAGAACAGGCGGTACCAGGGCGCACGTACAGACCTGAGTAACGACCCCGTGAGCGAGTCAGAGGGGTCAGGCGTGGCCTCATAACCATGGACAGTCAGTGAACGGGGGCTGCCACTGGGGCCCTACACATGGGACCAGGACTCTGAAGTACATGTATGCAAGAGGTCCGAGAGGCACGTGGTATCGCCTCCGCGAGCATGCTAACAGTTACCTCCACCGTGCCAGTACAGCGGTAACACAGTCAGAGGCATGACATGCCCCGGGGCAACATAATAACATACATGCAACCTGTGTGCATCCATGCTCGCTCCCTTAAAGAGAGCAGTGGCATACATGCATGTCGGGTTCCAGAGCTCATACATGAACACAGAAGACCCACCCTATGGATCCCATCACAGGCCAGATGTAAACACCAAGAGCTAACATACACTGGCCCCTCAAAGCAATGCACACACATGAAAGGATCCAGTGACCAACAGCGGTCATACATGGGTGAACACCTCAACACAATGCAAACATACACATACATGACACCATCCAAGACTACACAGATGAATGCACCGGCAGCACAAAGGAGGACACAGAGGGCATGATCAGGGGACCCAGAAAAACGCATGTGTGATCCATCTGAGAGCCTGAACGCTTACCCGGTCACCCCCTCAGCGCAATGCAATCATGCACATACATGACGCTATTTGGGGATCTGCAGCTGACATTAAGTGACCAAACGTGGACACCCCATTAAAGCAGTGTGGAGGTGCACATGGGTAATGTGCTCTGGTGACCCAAAACCAACTTACAGCGTCAAAGCCTCTGTTTATTTCAAAACAGCAATTAATTATTCAGAGGGAATGACTCATTGTGTGGCCTTAGGGCTAAACTCAGCACAAAGGGTCAGCTTCCCAATGTTGCCAACACAGACCAGATACAAAGCCAGCTCTGGTGGCCCAAAGGCAACAACCAGGGGTCGCGCCCTGTCATTACTTCTAAGCAGCAGCAAGCAACTCCCTGGGAATGACGAGACGTGTGCTCTTGGGACCCAAAGCCAGCCTGCCATGGTTCTCTCTCCATCAGCGCAGCCTCGGCACACACAGGGCGCACAGCCTGCCCAGGGGGCCCAAAGCTAACACACAGGGAGGGGGACACATCACAGTCCTTAAACACAGCTGCAGGGCCCTGGGAACACGTTCAACCTATCCAAGGCCGGGACAAACTGAGCCGGTGCCGAGGCGCACCCCCCGAATAATAGGAAGGAACAAGAAACATTGAGTCTTAAAGGAACGTCACAGCACTTTCATAGTAACAGCGTTAAAAGTCTGCGAAAACAGTAACATCATAATGAAAGCGGCTCGCAGGCTTAGCGCAGGCTCGCGCACTGCCAGGCGGGGGTCACCTTCAGCCCCCGGTGTGTGAGGAGAGGTGGACGGGGGTGGGGCGCGCGGAAGGGCCCATCCATCGATCGTTGAACTGCGGAGGATTACGCCGGTCGATCGGATCCTTATCGACATCGTGTCGTTCTGTGACACGGACAGTTCGGACCTCTTCCCAGATGTGAGGCTTTGGGACCCGCATGCGCCCCTCGGAATCTGCACCCCAAACAGGGTGGAGGGGGGCCTTTGGACAAGAACGTTAGGGGGGGGGGGGGGTTGCTGGCTCTCTGAGAGGAGAGGGGGTGAACCCGGAGGCAGGAGGACAGTCCTAGGAGGCGAGGAGTATTAGATGAACCGTGTGAATTCAAATCAATACATATTACCCGCCCTACAAACACAGAACCCCAGGTGTGTACGCGTGGGAGGGGGGTAATTCCTTGGGGGGGGGGGGGGGGTAATTCATTCTGGGAGTTACCCGCTTCTTTCACTTGACCCTCAAACCCCCCCCCCCTCCCACCTCACTGAAACGAGGTGCAGGCGACAGTGTGTGTGTGTGGGGGGGGGGGGGGGGGCGAAGCTAGGGACAGTTCGGGAGCTGGGGCAGGGAGGGTTATGAAGCCTGGGGCAGGCTTGGGTGGGGGCTGATGAAGTAAGGCATTGAGTCAGAGGAGGGAGTGATATAAGTGAGAAGTTGGGGTGAGAGGTCATGAGAAGAGGTGGTGGGTGCAGTGGGGGGCGAGGGGGGATGAAGCCAGCAGGAGGTGTGGAGCAGGGGTTAGTGGAGGGGGTGTTGGGTGGAGGTGAGGAGGGGCGAATAAGCCAGTGGAAGGTGACTCGTTCCAATCAGAAGAGGGGCTATGAAGCCAGGTGGAGAGCGGCGTTATGGGGAAGGAACAGTGTCTATGGAAGAGGGGGAGCGGGGCAGAGGGGGAGCGGGGCTACGGGAGGGGGTGATTGGGGCAGGCGGGGTGAAGAGCGGGGGCGATGTGGGCAGATGGAGGTGGGGAGCGGGAGTCAGTGATAAGAGTTGAGGTTCGTGGCGGGGTGATAGGTGCCGATGGGAGGCTGGGTTAAGGGGGGTGATAGGAGCTGGGGTTAGCGGAGGGGTGACAGGGGCAGGTAAGGAGGAGGGGTGAAGAAGGCAGTGGGAGGAGATCAGCTGTGGTCAGAGGAGGGGGTGGTGAAGCCAGGGGCACAGGAGGAGGGGTGACGGCTGCGCCGGGATTCCCACGCTCTTCCCCGGGGGCAGGAGGGCTCCACGGACGCCCCCTGCAGTCTCAAGGTCTCCGGCCGCCCTTACCTGCTCTACTCCAGTCCTGGGGGAGGTCCCATCCGGCTCCGGTGCCCTCAGCTCTCCTGTCCGGGCTCCACACTGCCCTCTCTCCCGGCTCCGCGCAGCTCTCTCCGGCTACAGAGCGCGATATGCCTCTGTGAGAGACCCCCGGAGTCAGGCCACGCCCCCGCAGCCAGGCCACGCCTACACTGAAGTTTGCTACGCCCATGTATGAGTTGGCCGCGCCCATAGATAGGGAAGTCACGCCCACATGCGGGCAGACACGCCTTCCTGCAGACAGGCCACGCCCATTAACGAGCGGGCTAAGGTAAAAAGAGGCCACGCCCACAAAGGAGAAGGCACGCCACACCCCCAAAGAGCCAGCTAGCGTGTGAACCCCGCCCCACCACCACAAACACACGTGCCACCACTCAGTCATCGCCCATGGGTTCCAGCAGAGCTGCCCCCCCCCTGCCCGGCCGGGGCCTGCACCCTGAGCACAGCACGTGCACCCGCGGGCAGGCTGCGTTCTGAAGGGGGAGCCACACAAAACAATAAAAACTGACCATTCGTCCAGCCCGGCCAAAGGGGCTGGGCTTAATGCCACTGTAGGTCTGTCTGCCTACCCTTACTACAAGCAACCCACGGCTCTGTCACCCAAACCCCACGAAAACAAGGTTTCTGACAGACACCACTCAGATCCGCTTAGATCAGGTATCCGTCACAGAGGCCACGCCCACCAATCCTCTCTCCACGCATGCCCCGCCCACCCGTCTGAGGCAGCTCAAATCCTGTTAAAATATAGTCTGTGGCTCAGAAGCCCCGCCCACAGTCTCGGTCCACTCCAACCCTCCTTCTTAGATCAAGCTACCGAGGCCCCTCTCCACAAACCCTCTGCCTCCACAATCCCCGCCTACAAAGCCTCTGGCTTGATCACCACGCCCACACCAAGCCTGTGCCTCACTGACTCCTCCCACATCAAGACTCTGGCCACTGAGCCACGCCCATCGCCAATCTCTACCCTACCTGCTGCATCCGCCCACAGCAAAACCACACCCTGCTCCTCCAACAGGCCACGCCTCCTTAAGTGAAGACCCGCCTACTCAGAACGCCTACGTGCAAGCTCCGCCCATTCCAGCTGGCTGTGAACACTGGGCAGGATACTTCCAGATGTGTGAGTACCGCATCCAGATGTTCTGGGACCCATTACCGACAGGTGTCTGGACAGATCACCTCTCCACCAACGAGCCAGCACATGGATGAATGAATGAATACATGATCTAGGGAAGAGGCTACCTACACTTGCCAACGCCCCGGCACTGCGGGAATGGAAAACACGGACGACTGGGAAAGCACCTCTCATACTCGGTCACCTCGCGACTCTAGGCGCTGTTTGCCGCTCTCCCACAGTCACAAGGACCAGGGGAGAGAGCAGGGGGGTGGGGGGGGGGGCGTGGTGATGCTAGAATCACACAGGGGTGGGGGGGATGAAAGAACACGTGGAGAAGTGAACGGATGGAGCAACGTGTGCGTGAAGGAATGTTTTAATGAACATATGATTGCTTTAATATGTGAATGAATGAAGATACATGTGAGTGTCTGCATGTAACAATATGTGCTTTAATGGTGATGGAAGACATGCCTGCGTGAATCAATGCGTTAATGGACATACAATGAACATATACATGAACCAATGGGTGTACCACGTTGTCGAGGGGGGTTTCCAGCATTTTTGAAGGGGTTTTCGTTGCACAACTGTAGTCTAAGAGATGCTCACTCACCTGAAGCCGACGGTTGGCCCTTCTGCGAGGTCATGACCTTGAAGATGAAGGCTCACAGAGGAGGACGGAAGTGGAGGATGCGTGATGTATTTAATTCTGGGAAAAATGAATGTGACCTTGTGTAATGTGACAGGTGCTCATGTAAAGCGCTGCACTCCCTTCGGGTGGAGTTGGCGCTAAGTAAAACTGCAACAAAAATATAATAATGCATCTGATATAAACCTGATACATGCTCCACTCGCCAGTAGCAAGGTCAGAGAAGCCCGGGGGCATATGGCTCGGATGTCATCAGGCAGGCACCTCGTTTATCCAAGGTACTTTTTAGCACTGTCCTTCCTTTAGGGCTCCGCGGACACCCTGGCGCTTCTCTTACATCGACGACTCTTTGGGGCACGCGCCTTACTCACTTTTCTGAGACGTGGAGAAAATGCACTCAGAGGTTAGATCGGGTCCCCTGCTTCTCCCAGAAGTCTAACACCGCCCCCTGCAGCGTGAGGGTGGGGGTCCGGGGCACCAACCAACAGGGACCCCCATTTCAAAACAAGGCTATGCGTATCTGTTAGATATGGGAGTTTGAGCGGCCTCTCACCACATCTACAGGCAGGTGGAGGGAGGAGGGGTCATGGTATTTTGCACCACCGGCTTCTCCCCATAATTTGAATATTAATCTTTCCGTGGAGGCCCCGGGTTTTCCAGCCATGGAGGCCCGGGTTGTCCAGCCAGGAAGACCCTGGATTGCCCAGCCATGATACCCCTGGTTGTCCTGCCATGGAGGCGCTGGGTTGCCCAGTCATGGAGGCCTTGATAGCCAGAAACCGGTCCTAGGATGCTTGATTCCGGTCCAGGGAAGACATGGCTTGGCAGTTCGGGCTGGACTGTTCCCATGAGGCACAGGGTCAAGACTGATTTGCATATGGCCATGTCTAAACTGGGGTGGTGTAGTGGGCAAAAGAACGATGGATTTAACCCAGATCTCTTGACTGGGGGAGAATGTATGCATTGTCAGCATTCCGTCCATCATTTGTTTGTTGTAACGCTTTTCGCCCTAAGTGGGATGGGTATTCCCAGACGTGGGACCCGTGCTCACTACGCCACTGGAGTCAAGCTATCCTGGCTGATGACGGCTGATAGCCAGAAACCGGTCCTAGGATGCTTGATTCCGGTCCAGGGAAGACATGGCTTGGCAGTTCGGGCTGGACTGTTCCCATGAGGCACAGGGTCAAGCCTGATTTGCATATGGCCATGTCTAAACTGGGGTGGTGTAGTGGGCAAAAGAACGATGGATTTAACCCAGATCTCTTGACTGGGGGAGAATGTATGCATTGTCAGCATTCCGTCCATCATTTGTTTGTTGTAACGCTTTTCGCCCTAAGTGGGATGGGTATTCCCAGACGTGGGACCCGTGCTCACTACGCCACTGGAGTCAAGCTATCCTGGCTGATGACGGCTGATAGCCAGAAACCGGTCCTAGGATGCTTGATTCCGGTCCAGGGAAGACATGGCTTGGCAGTTCGGGCTGGACTGTTCCCATGAGGCACAGGGTCAAGACTGATTTGCATATGGCCATGTCTAAACTGGGGTGGTGTAGTGGGCAAAAGAACGATGGATTTAACCCAGATCTCTTGACTGGGGGAGAATGTATGCATTGTCAGCATTCCGTCCATCATTTGTTTGTTGTAACGCTTTTCGCCCTAAGTGGGATGGGTATTCCCAGACGTGGGACCCGTGCTCACTACGCCACTGGAGTCAAGCTATCCTGGCTGATGACGGCTGATAGCCAGAAACCGGTCCTAGGATGCTTGATTCCGGTCCAGGGAAGACATGGCTTGGCAGTTCGGGCTGGACTGTTCCCATGAGGCACAGGGTCAAGACTGATTTGCATATGGCCATGTCTAAACTGGGGTGGTGTAGTGGGCAAAAGAACGATGGATTTAACCCAGATCTCTTGACTGGGGGAGAATGTATGCATTGTCAGCATTCCGTCCATCATTTTGTTTGTTGTAACGCTTTTCGCCCTAAGTGGGATGGGTATTCCCAGACGTGGGACCCGTGCTCACTACGCCACTGGAGTCAAGCTATCCTGGCTGATGACGGCTGATAGCCAGAAACCGGTCCTAGGATGCTTGATTCCGGTCCAGGGAAGACATGGCTTGGCAGTTCGGGCTGGACTGTTCCCATGAGGCACAGGGTCAAGACTGATTTGCATATGGCCATGTCTAAACTGGGGTGGTGTAGTGGGCAAAAGAACGATGGATTTAACCCAGATCTCTTGACTGGGGGAGAATGTATGCATTGTCAGCATTCCGTCCATCATTTGTTTGTTGTAACGCTTTTCGCCCTAAGTGGGATGGGTATTCCCAGACGTGGGACCCGTGCTCACTACGCCACTGGAGTCAAGCTATCCTGGCTGATGACGGCTGATAGCCAGAAACCGGTCCTAGGATGCTTGATTCCGGTCCAGGGAAGACATGGCTTGGCAGTTCGGGCTGGACTGTTCCCATGAGGCACAGGGTCAAGACTGATTTGCATATGGCCATGTCTAAACTGGGGTGGTGTAGTGGGCAAAAGAACGATGGATTTAACCCAGATCTCTTGACTGGGGGAGAATGTATGCATTGTCAGCATTCCGTCCATCATTTGTTTGTTGTAACGCTTTTCGCCCTAAGTGGGATGGGTATTCCCAGACGTGGGACCCGTGCTCACTACGCCACCGGAGTCAAGCTATCCTGGCTGATGACGGCTGATAGCCAGAAACCGGTCCTAGGATGCTTGATTCCGGTCCAGGGAAGACATGGCTTGGCAGTTCGGGCTGGACTGTTCTCATGAGGCACAGGGTCAAGACTGATTTGCATATGGCCATGTCTAAACTGGGGTGGTGTAGTGGGCAAAAGAACGATGGATTTAACCCAGATCTCTTGACTGGGGGAGAATGTATGCATTGTCAGCATTCCGTCCATCATTTGTTTGTTGTAACGCTTTTCGCCCTAAGTGGGATGGGTATTCCCAGACGTGGGACCCGTGCTCACTACGCCACTGGAGTCAAGCTATCCTGGCTGATGACGGCTGATAGCCAGAAACCGGTCCTAGGATGCTTGATTCCGGTCCAGGGAAGACATGGCTTGGCAGTTCGGGCTGGACTGTTCCCATGAGGCACAGGGTCAAGACTGATTTGCATATGGCCATGTCTAAACTGGGGTGGTGTAGTGGGCAAAAGAACGATGGATTTAACCCAGATCTCTTGACTGGGGGAGAATGTATGCATTGTCAGCATTCCGTCCATCATTTGTTTGTTGTAACGCTTTTCGCCCTAAGTGGGATGGGTATTCCCAGACGTGGGACCCGTGCTCACTACGCCACTGGAGTCAAGCTATCCTGGCTGATGACGGCTGATAGCCAGAAACCGGTCCTAGGATGCTTTATTCCGGTCCAGGGAAGACATGGCTTGGCAGTTCGGGCTGGACTGTTCCCATGAGGCACAGGGTCAAGACTGATTTGCATATGGCCATGTCTAAACTGGGGTGGTGTAGTGGGCAAAAGACCGATGGATTTAACCCAGATCTCTTGACTGGGGGAGAATGTATGCATTGTCAGCATTCCGTCCATCATTTGTTTGTTGTAACGCTTTTCACCCTAAGTGGGATGGGTATTCCCAGACGTGGGACCTGTGCTCACTACGCCACTGGAGTCAAGCTATCCTGGCTGATGACGGCTGATAGCCAGAAACCGGTCCTAGGATGCTTGATTCCGGTCCAGGGAAGACATGGCTTGGCAGTTCGGGCTGGACTGTTCCCATGAGGCACAGGGTCAAGACTGATTTGCATATGGCCATGTCTAAACTGGGGTGGTGTAGTGGGCAAAAGAACGATGGATTTAACCCAGATCTCTTGACTGGGGGAGAATGTATGCATTGTCAGCATTCCGTCCATCATTTGTTTGTTGTAACGCTTTTCGCCCTAAGTGGGATGGGTATTCCCAGACGTGGGACCCGTGCTCACTACGCCACTGGAGTCAAGCTATCCTGGCTGATGACGGCTGATAGCCAGAAACCGGTCCTAGGATGCTTGATTCCGGTCCAGGGAAGACATGGCTTGGAAGTTCGGGCTGGACTGTTCCCATGAGGCACAGCGTCAAGACTGATTTGCATATGGCCATGTCTAAACTGGGGTGGTGTAGTGGGCAAAAGAACGATGGATTTAACCCAGATCTCTTGACTGGGGGAGAATGTATGCATTGTCAGCATTCCGTCCATCATTTGTTTGTTGTAACGCTTTTCGCCCTAAGTGGGATGGGTATTCCCAGACGTGGGACCCGTGCTCACTACGCCACTGGAGTCAAGCTATCCTGGCTGATGACGGCTGATAGCCAGAAACCGGTCCTAGGATGCTTGATTCCGGTCCAGGGAAGACATGGCTTGGCAGTTCGGGCTGGACTGTTCCCATGAGGCACAGGGTCAAGACTGATTTGCATATGGCCATGTCTAAACTGGGGTGGTGTAGTGGGCAAAAGAACGATGGATTTAACCCAGATCTCTTGACTGGGGGAGAATGTATGCATTGTCAGCATTCCGTCCATCATTTGTTTGTTGTAACGCTTTTCGCCCTAAGTGGGATGGGTATTCCCAGACGTGGGACCCGTGCTCACTACGCCACTGGAGTCAAGCTATCCTGGCTGATGACGGCTGATAGCCAGAAACCGGTCCTAGGATGCTTGATTCCGGTCCAGGGAAGACATGGCTTGGCAGTTCGGGCTGGACTGTTCCCATGAGGCACAGGGTCAAGACTGATTTGCATATGGCCATGTCTAAACTGGGGTGGTGTAGTGGGCAAAAGAACGATGGATTTAACCCAGATCTCTTGACTGGGGGAGAATGTATGCATTGTCAGCATTCCGTCCATCATTTGTTTGTTGTAAGGCCTTGATTGTCCTGCCATGAAGCCCCGGGTTGTCCAGCCATGGAGGTGCTGGGTTGCCCAGCCATGGAGGCCTGGGTTGTCCAGCCAGAGGAGGCTCTGGTTAGTCCAGTCATGGAGGCCCTGGTTGTCCAGCCATGGAGGTGCTGGGTTGCCCAGCCATGGAGGCCTGGGTTCTCCAGCCAGAGGAGGCTCTGGTTAGCCCAGTCATGGAGGCCCTGGTTGTCCAGCCATGGGTGCCCTAGTTGTCCAACCATGTAGGATCCGGCTTGTCCACCCATGGAGGCCTGGGTTGTCCAGACACAGAGGCCCCGGTTTGTCCAGTCATGGAGGCCCGGGTTGTCCAGACATGGGTGCCCCAGTTGTCCAGCCATGTAGGCCACGGGTTGGCCAGCCATGGGTGCCTCAGTTGTTCAGCCATGGAGGCCCAGGTTGTCCAGCCATGGAGACCCAGATTGTCCAGCCATGAAGATCGTAGGTTGTCCAGCTATGGAGGCCTCCGGTTGTCTAGCCATGGAGGCCTTGGGTTTTCCAGCCATGGAGGCCCCAGGTTGTCCAGCCATGGAGGCCTTGGGTTGTCCAGCCATGGAGGCTTTTGGTTGTACAGCCATGGAGGCCTCGGGTTGTCCAGCTGTGAAGACCTTGGGCTGTCCAGCCATGGAGGCCCCGGGTTTTCCAACCATGGAGGCCTCGGGTTGTCCAGCTGTGAAGATCTTGGGCGGTCCAGCCATGGAGGCCCGGGTTTTCCAACATGGTGGTTTCGGGTTGTCCAGCCATGGAGGCCAAGGGTTGTCCAGCCATGGACTCGCCGGGTTGGCCAGTGACCACTTCTCAGCTCATCACCATTCCACAGCTGGAGGGCCTGATCTAACGAAGACATCCTTCTCGCCTACATTTATATGGGATAAAGTGCCATCAACCATATGTCACCTTGAGCTCCGTGACGGTGTGAAGTCACAAGGCCGAACTAGAGCATTTGTGAGTAGGGCTCCTGGTTTTACAGTATTTATCTTTTGAATATTTCCGTCTCTCTTTATCCATATTTATTTTTTACCCATCTTATTGGTATTTATTCATATTAGTTTTATGTTTTCAGAACAGAAGGGGTTATACCTCGTATATTTCTACATATATTTAACAGATAAACACACAGTCATACATGATGCCTGTCAGGTTTAAGCACTTTACACAGACAAAATATAATAAAATAATAAACCCACAGGAAAACAACAATCACATAATAGCACATATACATGTTTAGATATGCAATAATTTTAGCAAATCTTGTTCAGCTTTCCAACTCCCCATGCTGCCAGTATGTAAAGCTGTTAGCGTGAAAGTCATTCATCTCAGCATGGAGAGTCACTCAAAAGAAGCCAAATTATCTGTATTTTTCCACTTTTAAAAATAAATACAGACAGGAAACACACTCTTTTTTTGTCTGTATTCATCTGTAAAAATCTATAAAAACGGAAAACAGGGAGCCTTTCTTCCGAGGTTACAGAATTTGGAGGTGACTTGCACTATCATGCCAGTGTATGGCCGAGTCTATTTAATTCCTTCTAATATGGGGTCACTCCATCACCCATGCCCCCAAAAGCATAAACCGTAGCCTCTTGCACATGAAAGAAGCAGTAAGGGTGCTGGAAGGAGTAAACGTGGATTCTGAAGTGTGAGAATAAACACACCAGTGTATGCTTGTAACTTGCAGCATGAATATAGGTAAGTAGATTAATACGTTTCTTGATAAAAACACCTGAAGTTGACAATTAGTTGTTACACGGATATACATTTACATGTTCCTGAAACACGTGCTGGCCGTGTAAGGGGTAAAGATGCTGCCATGCATCTCTCTTTCCCAGTAAGGACTGTTATTGACGGAAGCTGCAGTCCAGAGGTTGTGAACAGCTGGCTGTGCCCTTCATTGCTGGACAGCGGCTGTAACTCTGCTCCACCTGCCTTCCATGCTGCCTGCTGCTCTGGGAGAGGCTGGTGACATCACTACTGTACTGTAGCAGTTTGTTACAGAGGAGCAGCTATGTAATTTACTTATTACAGGTGAGGAGTGAAGTCACAAGTAGATTCTAATAACACACTCAGTGATGTGCGTTTATGCCTGTGTTTCAGACTTCCATCAGTGATAAAGGCTCCCCCGATCCACAACTCCAATGGAGGATGACGATGGTGTGGATGGTGAGTAGGAAGAATATTAAAAGCTATGACATCATCGCACTCGTCATCCTCCTCCTCCTCATCCTTGTCTTCGCTGTTGTTGTGACTGGTATGATAGTGCCAGTAGTGCTCTGTAAGGCCCCTTCCCAGCATTCATTTTCCCAGTGACCCACTAATGCCCTAGATGGGGGTCCACTCTCCCAATGAATGAAGGAGGATGGACTTTGAAATAGTTCCCACATTCTTTATAAAGTAAAACCTTATTGGCGCTACTTTTTGACTGCACAGGCAGTCCAGAGCCCAGCATGGTGCACCAAATGGCAGGCGTCTCCGTAGCTCTGATCCCTACAGTTGTCCATTTTCATGTGTGGAAGGATGAACAGCAGCTCCTGGAGTGAAGCTCCCGCAGCCCGTTCTAATGCTTGGAAACTAAGGGGGTGCTCGGAGAGCGGGTGGTAGCCAGACTATGCTAGACAGAAAGGCTGTTGACCCAACAAGGTATCCTCCTCAATAGATTGTCCCTGTCGAAAGAGAGAATGGGGAACAAGAAGTGCACAGTCCCTTGGACCCAACAAGGTATCCTCCTCAATAGATTGTCCCTGTCGAAAGAGAGAATGGGGAACGAGAAGTGCACAGTGCCTTGGACCCAACAAGATATCCTCCTCAATAGATTGTCCCTGTCGAAAGAGAGAACGGGGAACAAGAAGTGCACAGTGTCTTGGACCCAACAAGGTATCCTCCTCAATAGATTGTCTCTGTCGAAAGAGAGAATGGGGAACAAGAAGTGCACAGTGCCTTGGACCCAACTAGGTATCCTCCTCAATAGATTGTCCCTGTCGAAAGAGAGAATGGGGAACAAGAAGTGCACAGTGCCTTGGACCCAACAAGATATCCTCCTCAATAGATTGTCCCTGTCGAAAGAGAGAATGGGGAACAAGAAGTGCACAGTGCCTTGGACCCAACTAGGTATCCTCCTCAATAGATTGTCCCTGTCGAAAGAGAGAATGGGGAACAAGAAGTGCACAGTGTCTTGGACCCAACAAGGTATCCTCCTGAATAGATTGTCTTTGTCGAAAGAGAGAATGGGGAACGAGAAGTGCACATCGCCTTGGACCCAACAAGGTATCCTCCTCAATAGATTGTCTCTGTCGAAAGAGAGAATGGGGAAAGAGAAGTGAACAGTGCCTTGGACCCAACAAGATATCCTCCTCAATAGATTGTCCCTGTCGAAAGAGAGAATGGGGAACAAGAAGTGCACAGTCCCTTGGACCCAACAAGGTATCCTCCTCAATAGATTGTCCCTGTCAGGAGAGAGAATGGGGAAAGAGAAGTGAACAGTGCCTTGGACCCAACAAGATATCCTCCTCAATAGATTGTCCCTGTCGAAAGAGAGAATGGGGAAAGAGAAGCGCACAGTGCCTTGGACCCAACAAGGTATCCTCCTGTTCTGCTTGGGTTTTCGGATCAGATAGAACTCGCCCATCAGAGCCTCACTAACCCAGCCAGAACGTTACCCCCTCCCTAGAACCTATTTACAATCCTACAACCACATAAATCTATCACCTAAGGACAGGGGATTCCTACTATGCATACCAAGATCTCACAATCGGCGGCCTCGCGATCCCCTACGAATCCAGACCTCTCTGCCCATACGACAGTATCACAAGTGGCGGCCTCGCGGTCCCATACGAACCCAGACCTCTCTGCCCATACGACAGTATCAGCACAATCGGCGGCCTCGCGATCCCCTACGAATCCAGACCTTTCTGCCCATACGACAGTATCACAAGTGGTGGCCTCGCGGTCCCATACGAACCCAGACCTCTCTGCCCATACGACAGTATCACAAGTGGCGGCCTCGCGGTCCCATACGAACCCAGACCTCTCTGCCCATACGACAGTATCACAAGTGGCGGCCTCGCGGTCCCTTACGAACCCAGACCTCTCTGCCCATACGACAGTATCAGATCACAAGTGGCGGCCTCGCGGTCCCATACGAACCCAGACCTCTCTGCCCATACGACAGTATCAGCACAATCGGCGGCCTCGCGATCCCCTACGAATCCAGACCTCTCTGCCCATACGACAGTATCACAAGTGGCGGCCTCGCGGTCCCATACGAACCCAGACCTCTCTGCCCATACGACAGTATCAGCACAATCGGCGGCCTCACGATCCCCTACGAATCCAGACCTCTCTGCCCATACGACAGTATCACAAGTGGCGGCCTCGCGGTCCCATACGAACCCAGACCTCTCTGCCCATACGACAGTATCACAAGTGGCGGCCTCGCGGTCCCATACGAACCCAGACCTCTCTGCCCGTACGACAGTATCACAAGTGGCGGCCTCGCGGTCCCATACAAACCCAGACCTCTCTACCCAGACGGCAGTCTCAGCACAATTGGCGGCCTCGCGATCCCCTACGAATCCAGACCTCTCTACCCAGACGGCAGTCTCATACGACAGTTCATCCTATGATCACCATAACATACAAAAAGGGAATCGGTCTCACTATTCATCAGATCACACAAGGATTGCCAGTTCGAGCATAGCCTGTTCTCCGGTTCGAGGGGCTCCTCTTTCCCTTATTCAGTTACCACTTACCTGATCAGGGTTAACATCTGTTCATGTAGCCGCAGCTGACTAGAAGAATAGGCTACCCTCTTATACAAGAACACGCAGCACATGTTGGTTCACTACAAACTGGATACTTTATTACTCATTGCATATACAATCACATAACATTACGATATAACACATAACCTGCAAAGAAAAGTGAAAGATTAAGTTGTACACTCTAATAAGAAAGGGTCGACATCACCTTAGTAGTATGTAGCCTGCACTCAGTGGTCATCTAGGCTCCCTTCTCGTCTGTGCCTCGGCTCGCCTGGAATCACCCTTCTCCGAGTCACTGGGACCTCTTCCTTATCGGCTACTCTCTCCTCTCTGGCTATTCTGTTAGGAAAGCATCTGTCTCTCAGTTCTTCTCCGCCTTCAAGATGGCGTCTGTCTTCCCTGGAATAAGTAGTAGCTTTACTGCTAACGGCTAGATGCCGCCTACGGACTGAACATGTAACTGCCTCAGACTTTCACTAATATAGAGGTGCATTTCCTCATGGAAAATTCCGGCCCGTAACCTGCCGCCCACCAAATTCTTGTACCTCCCCGTACCAAGGACACGTTCCCAGCCGGCCGGCCTGATGTAGTGTCTTCGGCATGAAGAAAAATACAATCCTTCGATAAGGGCCGGCCTGAACCGGTTCTCTCCAAGCGAATAACACCTCATAACTAAAACATTACTATTGGCCTAGAAGCATCCCAAGCTGCCGAAGCAGAAAGAAAGATGGAGTCTCTCCCGTTTGAGGCCTACCAGGCCTGAATTCAGTACAGCTCCATGAAATACCCTCACTACAGGACAGGTTATCCCTAATACTAACGAATCTATCCCCTAGGCTATGTGTGCAAGCCCTGATCTATGGGGAAGAGCACAGAATCATGTCGAAGTGCCTAGTAAATAGGCTCCATTCACTACTCTAACCCTTAGGCTTGAATGGTAAGAGACTGAAGTCACATTCAATCACTTGTTAACACAAGAAGGCCAGGAAAATCGAGCAGAACATTTCACCCTTGACTTCAGTCTATTATACATTCATTAAACAGAACTAACATCTGTGGAAGAATAATATGAAACAAAACTAACTGATCTATGTCTAGTACCAGGTGTGCAGAATTGAAGTAGTGAAGGAATACACTGAATAAAGCAACAGATGGAAATCAAAATGGCGATAGTAATCAGAATACCTCCTAATATCTGACGTAACATATGCAAATCAGGTAACCAATTAAAGAGCCAGTCAAACCAGCCCTGATCAATGTGTTTTCTAACTTCTTCTGTCAAGTCATGTAGCTTATTAATGTGAGCTCGAATGGATTGTGTATGATCAGATAAGTTAAAACAACAAAGACCCTCAAAATCAGAACAATCGTGTCCATGTTTAAGCAAAAGATAATCAATGGCCGCTCGATTTTGCAAGATAGCCCTTCGTTCACCCTGGGCGTCTAATAGCATGTCCGACAGGACTGTAGAAGTAGTATTAATGGATTTCACCATCCAGCAGGCCATTTTCTCAATAGATTTGGCATTATAAACTGCCAAGGCAGGAACACCAATAATTGAAATAGCCAGGCTAAGGTATTCGGACTTAGAATATAAATGCAAAGATGAGTCACAATCCTCCTGTAACCTCACTGTATCGCGAATCACACGAGAGTTGGCATTCGGATGTGAGGAAAACATCAATAAACTCAATCTAGTAATGGCACAAGGGCCTCCAGAAATATTTGCGGGGACATATGGCCAGGAAGTATTACCACATGAGAAAAGCCATCCGGCAGGTAGTAACATCGTGCGATAATGACTGGGGGCAACTACCATACTCTTGCAAGTCATGTTATTCTGAACAGAAGTACATATTTTCGGCGTCCTTTGAAGGCACAAAGTTCGTTCATGAGCGGTGAATGAGGTGGCCCCTTTCAATTTTAAACGCATACATTCCGAAATTGCACTAGGATTACACGTAAGGAAAAAACACAAATCACCTTGTGTGATATTATAGGTAACTATTTGGGACTGGATGGGGGGCGTCGGGTCTGACAGTTCAGTACACAAGGGGCAATACTCGTGGGTAGCGAAATCGCCCAGAAGAACATTGGGGCGAGCAGTTGATATATTGAAAATATGAGTCAAAGTCTCCAACGAAGCAGGGACAGCAACCAAACAAGTTGCCAAAATGTCATTCACTGATCTCATCGGTGTCAAGCAGAAATGAGGGGCGTTAGTCACCCGTTTCGCTAGTGAAGTCCAAAAGTTCGACGACGAATCCCACGCAGCGAAGGAACGCGACACTCGGGTTCTCAACTCATCCCGGGTTGATGGGATCCCTCCTCTCTCGTCGTACCAGCCCAAAAACAGTCCAACGCCGACACATCCTGCAGCAACAGTCCAAAGAATGATCTGAAAGAGAATCAAATACAGGCATTATTCATTCTCGTAAGTAACATTTGTCAGCCGGGACTGCTTCCCAGCTATCTTTCCCTGGTCTCATAACTAAAATGGTATTATCTTGACCGGTTGCAATGACCTCTGCTTGTTCAGGGGGATTCTTAGGCGACTGCACCCAAACTCTGGCCCCAGGATTATCTGTGGAGCCAAAACCTTTCTGGCCTCGTACAGTGAGCAACGTTGGGGCAGTGCCTTTTGCCATCTCACCACTGAAGACAGGCATTATTAGCAATTGAGCCACTCGGTCAGTTTTATGTATCAATAAGTCAACCTCACTGCTATTCAGCAGGAGCACCTTAATCTCTCCCTGATAATCACTATCAATGATTCCTCCAAGCACCTGAATACCTTTTACAGCCAGCCCCGATCTAGGGGCAATTAATCCGAAATTTCCAGGTGGTATCTGAACACCAACACCTGTTTCAATGATGACTCGGTCTTTACTTTTTATAATAGTGTCATCCATGGCATGCAAGTCTAAACCTGCCGACCCTGGGGTCGCTCTGCATGGAGCCAAAGCTCCGGGAGTAATCTCCCAGTACATCACAGTCTCTCTGATCTCATTAGGCTTAGCATCAACATTCGGAGGAAACAAACGCATAAGTGGGGATTCAGCATTTAGAAAAGGACGGTTATTCAAAATCAATAGCGCTTGAGGCAAAAAATCTCGCCAATTCTTATACTTGTCATCTGTTAATTTGCGCAGTTGGCCTTTTAGCAGGCCATTCAACCTCTCCACAAGACCCGAGGCCTGTGGATAATATGGTATATGAAACACCCATTCAATATTGTTTTCCACACAGAATTCCTGTACCAATCTTCCACGAAAATGGGATGCATTATCAGATTGAATTTGGAATGGCACACCATAATACATCATAATCAATTCCAATGTTTTAATAGTATTCAATTGGGTAGCTTGCTTACAGGGAAGGGCCACCAACAGGCCACTGTATGTATCAACAATAGTGCAAACATATTGACAATTCCTACTCATAGGAAGTGGACCAATGTAATCAATCTGCCAAATTTGAGCGGGCAATTTCCCGCGATGTAAATGACCTTTAACGATTTGGGGCACTTTGCGCTGCCTGATATGCTGACAAATGGGACAATGTAGAATAACATTTTTAATTAAATCTAGGGGAATATAAATTCCTCGATCAGCAGCCCACCTGCTAGTGGCTTTTTCTCCAAAGTGTCCTGCTTTCTGGTGGGCCCATTTCGCCAATCCCGCAATATCAGAATCTTGCGTGTCCACCACTGCCTCAGCAATTTTAGATTTCTCATCTGCAATGTTATGAAAGAATTTGTCAAGAGAGTCTATCGGGGTATGAGCATCCACATGGAAGATTGTAACAGTACTCTGTGGGAGCATTTCCCAAATCTCCTGCCATAATTCTTTTCCCCACAATTCTTTGGAATGGATTTTCCAACTATGGGAATGCCAAGTCGGTAACCAAACTGCCAGTCCATTGGCAGTAGACCAAGAATCGGTAAAAATATGACATGTGCCAGGTAACTCTTGTTTCAGAACTTGATAAACAGCATAGAGTTCAGCAAATTGACTGCTCTTACCCTCACCAGTTGTACTCAGCAATTTTTGTGTGATCGGATTATAGGACACTGCCTTCCAATGCCGTTTCGTCCCTATGAACCTTGCTGAACCATCCGTAAACCAGACATGGTTTCTGTCCTCTGCGGACAAATCATCAAAAGGTTTACCCCACTTAACAGGAGACTCCTGTACTAAAGGTACAGAACATTCACTCTCAGTTTCAGTTGATGGCGCCCGTGCCACCTGCTCATGCAAAGATGCAACTCCTTTTTGTCCCACACGTGCCCTGTCTTGTATATACCATTTCCATTTAATCACACTCGCCTCTTGAGCGTGTCCAATCCGGTGAGTTTTCGGCGAACTCATAACCCACTGCATGATAGGAATTTCAGGTCGCAAAACTATATCATGTCCCAAAGTCAATTGCTCGGTATCCACCAGAGCCCAATAACATGCAAGTAACTGTTTCCCAAAAGGTGTATAACGCTCACCAGCATCAGGTAACTTTTTGGTCCAGAAACCTAACGGTACTCTACTCCTGCCTTGTTTCTGCCACAAACTCCAATTCGCATAAAGGCCTTGTACAGACACATTCAAATCCACATCACCATCCCATACAGGCCATAAATCCAGAGCATGCTGAATTGCTTCTTTTGCCAGACTGAACGCATCTTGCTGTGGTTTACCCCATTCAAATGCATTCTTTTTACGAGTGACCTGGTACAAAGGGGCCAATATTTGACTCAAATGAGGAATATGCTGGCGCCAAAATCCAAACAAACCAATGAAGCTTTGGGCTTCTTTCCTATTTCTCGGAACTGCAAAATCAAGAATTTTCTGTTTAACCTGAGGGATCACTTCTCGGTGCCCTTCATGCCAATTAATACCCAAAAATTTCACAGCCTGGGACGGACCTTGTAATTTATCCGGGTTGATTTCCCAACCTTTCTCACGCAAGCACTCAATGACTCTATCCAATTGGGTCTGAACTTCCTCTTGTGATTCACCTTGGATCAAAATATCATCAATATAGTGACATATCTGAATTTGTGGATGAACTGGTACCTCAGCCAGATGCTCTGCCACCAGCCGGTGACATATCGTAGGACTATGCACATAGCCCTGAGGAAGACTTCTAAACGTCATCTGACGCCTGTTCCACGTAAAACTGAATTGTTCCTGACACTCAGGGGCAATCGGAATCGAAAAGAAAGCGTTAGCAATATCAATGGACGCATACCATGTACCTGGATGTTTCTGGATTCTTTCAATTAGGGTAATAACATCCGGTACTGCAACAGTCAAAGAGGGTGTGTGTCTATTCAATTCTCGATAATCAACAGTCATGCGCCAAGAATTATCACTCTTACGTACAGGCCAAACAGGATTATTCCAAGCAGAAGTAACTGGGGTTATAACTCCTGCATCCACCAACTCCTGAATAGTGGTACTAATCTCTTCATGACCACCTGGAATACGATACTGCTTCTGACGAACCACTTTTGTCGCCTGGGGAACTTTTATGGGAGGCATTCTTAAACGACCAACCCGTACAGGCCTGGACGATATATAATGTTTAGTTCCAAATCGGTAACATCCATCATCTAAGTGCAAAGTCATTCCTTTCAAAATATCAATTCCAATTATGAATTCTAAGAGTGGCACCACTAATACAGAGTATTCTTTTCTAGGAATTCTACCTATTCTCATTTCAAGTAAGGTTTGAACTGCGGGAGTTTCCTTTCCACCTAATCCGGTAATTGTAAAAGGCTGACCTTTAAACTTCTTTGATTTTCCATGAATAAGAGTGGCCTCCGCTCCTGTATCTACCAATGCTCGGGCCCTTTGGATATTACGATGTCTCCAATAAATATCAATATCTACATAGGGTCTATTATCTCTGTGAGCCCATCTGTGTACTGGAGCTTGACCTATTTCCTAGTCCTTTTTATTGTGTTCTGTGTACCAGGATAAATCAGGATAAAGACTCTCACGGTTCCTAGGTATCGATACCTCCTGTTCATATCCATCTCCATTACGAAATGGATTACTGTTCCCTGCATTGTACTGCGGGTTTCGATCGGCCAATATGTGTCGATCCTCTCTCCTTCTCAACTCAGGGGATTGATCCCTATCATCTCTACGTCTGCTGTTAACATAATCATCTCTCCCCCTCTCTCTTTCCCCCTCTCTCTCCCTGTCTCTCTCACGACGGGGGGACAAATCACGCGCATAACGTCGATCATCACGACGATCAGAGCGCCCACGGCGGTCGTCATCACCGCTACCGTCAGAAAAACCACGATCACACTCAGTTGTCCGAACACGCCGGGCACCCTCCTTTCGATCCAAGCCACGTTTGCGAAACATTTCCCACAAACGAGAAGTAGTCTCACCATCAATGTCCTCCTTCCGCACACCATCAGCCATAAGAGCAAAAAACATATCACGTCTAGTAAATTTATTGTCACCAGGAGTACGAGTGTCAGGCCGGGACTGCCGTTCAGGTTTAAACCACTCACCCAATTCACCGAGTTGGCGTACCGATTCCAGCACCACAGATAACATGTTACCAGTCTGATTAATCAATAAAGTCATCATGACCTGCTTATAAGCAACAGGGGAAGAACGAATAATACGATTCCGCACAGAAGATGTCAAGAAACCATCAAGCAACCGGTCAGCAGTATTCAGAAAAATTGCCGTTTTCATCACCTCCTCTTTGAGACGTTGCGCAGCATCGCGCAAAGTATACCACGGTTTGTCATTCAGAGGCCAGTCAGACTCAGTAGGATATTTTTGATTACAACCCTCAGTCGCCAATTGAAGCAAAGAAATTTGACCACCACCATTAAAGTTACGAAAATGATCCTGTACAGTAGAATCCGAACTCAAGGAACAAAACTTCAAACAATCACCAGCATCCAACATAATGCCAGCAGCGCCCAGTTCCTAAAGGCGCACCATCCATGTGAGCAAGGGCTCACCAACTCGCTGCCGAAATCGCTGCAAAATATCACTAATTTCTTGTTGAGTAAAATCCTCCAAAGAGTCTAAAGCAATACCATTCGGAGCACCGGGAGCCTGCTGCACCTTCTGTCGAAAAACTGGATGCGCCGAGACCGCGGGATGAGCATCACAAGGAGCTCGACCAGTACACGTAGAGGAACAATCAGTGGAAGAAGCATCGACCCCGCTCGAAGGACGAGCGGAATCACGGGGTGCACCATCAGAGGTGCAAGAAGCAGATTTACAAGCACGGCCGGAGCGAGAGGACTCGCGCTTGGCAGACTCCTCACCCGAGGAAGGAGAATCACTCGAGTTCCAGATATTATCATCCCATTCATCAGGATTCCAATCCAGTCCGGCTTTCGCCACGACCAGACGCACCTTCCGCGTCGAAACCCGACCACGCCGATTCTTGTATTTATAACGAGCAATTCGCACAGCCGCCCTCTCGGCAATAGTTTGGTACGTCTCAAGTTTGTCAGCAAGCAACTTATTTTGACACCGCAACAAAGTATGAGCATTCTGAATCTCAACAAAGTTCGCTTCCAAATCCTTATGCAAGTTCTGCAACTTCAACAACCTCTCATGGAGAATCCTGTACGCAGACAGAACAATCCAACCTCTGCGCCCTAAAACGGGAAGCTCATCACCCTTAGATACCGGCGCCTTCTGTAAACAAGTAATCACATTAGCCGGCTCCACCAGCTCCAAAAAAGAATTCCAATTCTCACTCAAACCAGTAGAATCAGCCCACTCACGGGCTAAGGCTTCATAAGGCGTTGAATCCCAGCCGGGAATATCAACGGGCAACTTAAAAGTAGATTTCGACTTTCTAGAAAACATTTTTGAAAAGAAAGAAAGAGAGAAAAAGAAAAAGAAGAAAGAGAAAAGAAAACTACACGCAGGTAGATACAAATAATATACAAACAAAACCACGCACGCGCCGAAGGCAAACACAATACAACCACAACGCACACAGGTTTCGTAAACGGTTCGTGACGCCAAATGTTCTGCTTGGGTTTTCGGATCAGATAGAACTCGCTCATCAGAGCCTCACTAACCCAGCCAGAACGTTACCCCCTCCCTAGAACCTATTTACAATCCTACAACCACATAAATCTATCACCTAAGGACAGGGGATTCCTACTATGCATACCAAGATCTCACAATCGGCGGCCTCGCGATCCCCTACGAATCCAGACCTCTCTGCCCATACGACAGTATCACAAGTGGCGGCCTCGCGGTCCCATACGAACCCAGACCTCTCTGCCCATACGACAGTATCAGCACAATCGGCGGCCTCGCGATCCCCTACGAATCCAGACCTTTCTGCCCATACGACAGTATCACAAGTGGCGGCCTCGCGGTCCCATACGAACCCAGACCTCTCTGCCCATACGACAGTATCACAAGTGGCGGCCTCGCGGTCCCATACGAACCCAGACCTCTCTGCCCATACGACAGTATCACAAGTGGCGGCCTCGCGGTCCCATACGAACCCAGACCTCTCTGCCCATACGACAGTATCAGATCACAAGTGGCGGCCTCGCGGTCCCATACGAACCCAGACCTCTCTGCCCATACGACAGTATCAGCACAATCGGCGGCCTCGCGATCCCCTATGAATCCAGACCTCTCTGCCCATACGACAGTATCACAAGTGGCGGCCTCGCGGTCCCATACGAACCCAGACCTCTCTGCCCATACGACAGTATCAGCACAATCGGCGGCCTCGCGATCCCCTACGAATCCAGACCTCTCTGCCCATACGACAGTATCACAAGTGGCGGCCTCGCGGTCCCATACGAACCCAGACCTCTCTGCCCATACAACAGTATCACAAGTGGCGGCCTCGCGGTCCCATACGAACCCAGACCTCTCTGCCCGTACGACAGTATCACAAGTGGCGGCCTCGCGGTCCCATACGAACCCAGACCTCTCTACCCAGACGGCAGTCTCAGCACAATCGGCGGCCTCGCGATCCCCTACGAATCCAGACCTCTCTACCTAGACGGCAGTCTCATACGACAGTTCATCCTATGATCACCATAACATACAAAAAGGGAATCAGTCTCACTATTCATCAGATCACACAAGGATTGCCAGTTCGGGCATAGCCTGTTCTCAGGTTTGAGGGGCTCCTCTTTCCCTTATTCAGTTACCACTTACCTGATCAGGGTTAACATCTGTTCATGTAGCCGCAGCTGACTAGAAGAATAGGCTACCCTCTCATACAAGAACACGCAGCACATGTTGGTTCACTACAAACTGGATACTTTATTACTCATTGCATATACAATCACATAACATTACGATATAACACATAACCTGCAAGGAAAAGTGAAAGATTAAGTTGTACACTCTAATAAGAAAGGGTCGACATCACCTTAGTAGTATGTAGCCTGCACTCAGTGGTCATCTAGGTTCCCTTCTCGTCTGTGCCTCGGCTCGCCTGGAATCACCCTTCTCCGAGTCACTGGGACCTCTTCCTTATCGGCTACTCTCTCCTCTCTGGCTATTCTGTTAGGAAAGCATCTGTCTCTCAGTTCTTCTCCGCCTTCAAGATGGCGTCTGTCTTCCCTGGAATAAGTAGTAGCTTTACTGCTAACGGCTAGATGCCGCCTACGGACTGAACATGTAACTGCCTCAGACTTTCACTAATATAGAGGTGCATTTCCTCATGGAAAATTCCGGCCCGTAACCTGCCGCCCACCAAATTCTTGTACCTCCCCGTACCAAGGACACGTTCCCAGCCGGCCGGCCTGATGTAGTGTCTTCGGCATGAAGAAAAATACAATCCTTCGATAAGGGCCGGCCTGAACCGGTTCTCTCCAAGCGAATAACACCTCATAACTAAAACATTACTCTTGGCCTAGAAGCATCCCAAGCTGCCGAAGCAGAAAGAAAGATGGAGTCTCTCCCGTTTGAGGCCTACCAGGCCTGAATTCAGTACAGCTCCATGAAATACCCTCACTACAGGACAGGTTATCCCTAATACCTACGAATCTATCCCCTAGGCTATGTGTGCAAGCCCTGATCTATGGGGAAGAGCACAGAATCATGTCGAAGTGCCTAGTAAATAGGCTCCATTCACTACTCTAACCCTTAGGCTTGAATGGTAAGAGACTGAAGTCACATTCAATCACTTGTTAACACAAGAAGGCCGGGAAAGTAGAGCAGAACACCTCCTCAATAGATTGTCCCTGTCAAGAGAGAGAATGAGGAAAGAGAAGAGCACAGTGCCTTGGACCCAACAAGGTATCCTCCACAATAGATTGTCTTTGTCGAGAGAGAGAATGTGGAAAGAGAAGCGCACAGTGCCTATAGCAGTCATGCTATTAAAGAGGAACTGTGTCTCTGTGTCCTGGACTTGAGGTCAGATGACAGTTAGGAAGTTCATTAATTAATTGATTCAGTGAAGCATTCACTGCCTAGCAGAGCTCAACTGAGTCACTCCTGGAACAGGGTTCCGCCTCATTTCATAGTGGATGTGTTTTTTTGTAAAGCGCACTGCTGCCGAGGTGTCGTGGCGCTGTAGACCGCTGGGGAACCCGTCCTGGCTATCCCTGTGAGATGGTCCCTCCTGGGTTTCTCCAAGGTGAAACCAGGCATCCCCGGCGAATGTGGGGGGCCGTTGTGGAAATGAGGCAAGCTAATGCCCAGAGTTGCCGAGTGTGATCCCTGGTTAGAGTAGGCACTGAGGCGAGAATTATCAGTCCGCTGGCCCTGGTCCACGACCCTGCCGCGTCGGGAATTGAACCCTGGTCCCGGGCCGTCCTCTGCTTCCGGGTCTGCCGCCTCTAACCAGTGAGCCACACTACTCCACTACGTCTGCCCCAAGACCGAGAGCAGATGGTTGTATCGCTCTCTGAGCTGTCATTCATCGAGAGGGAGTAACTGATGGTGACTGGGGAGAAGCAGACACCTTGCCTTTGGGATTTGCCAGAGCTCATGGCGATAGCTGCATGGGTGTTTGAAGAGGGAAGCTCCTATGAAGCGAAAGGAGGTGTCCTTCTCTTGGGGTTCCAAACAAGCGTTCTCCTGCTCACACGAGGGGTTCATGGCTCGGCGGTTTAAGGCTTACTCAGAAGATGGCTGACTCTAACCATGTAGTCTGGGGTTTGCATGAAGGTGGTAGTATCACGGCACCTCAGATGCGTACTGGCTCTTTAGCACGGGGTACTCCTTGCTGTGTTCATCAGAGTGATGGAGACATTTTCTTTTGAGGTGACTTTATAATAGTTCATCCTTCTACTTATATAGAATTCTTTGAACTTTCTTTTTAGTAATGCATTCATCTATTGATAATTGGGATGATTTTGAATCTGTAAACATTTTGAACCTTTAATAAACCATTATGGTTTGAAAACATAACAACGGTCTGCCTTTCTTGTTGAGTCTAATGTGCTTCACAATATTAAAATGTTTTGATGACTAGCCTCAGTTGTGGATTCGGATTGGCCAGGTAGCATTTTATGGGCCCCAAATTTGCACAAAGAAAAGCGCTTACAGGTGCGTAAGCTGCCACTTTTGCCATTCATGTCAGGCATCAAAAGCTGCCAGTCAACTCTTCCAACTAAGCCCGACTCCACAATGAAGTGTGCCACGCCACCTGTCCGTATGTGTGTTTCAACACCTCGTCAGGTTCCGATGAGCTATATGAATGGAATTACAATGCAAAGGCACATTCACACAGAAATAACTGTCCCAGTATTTCCATCACCGGATAAACGTCACCCGTGATACATGTGAAATTTGCAACAAGCATTGGCATAGCCGATAGGTCTCGCCCTTTGGACATTACAAGTGTTTAGCCATGCGGCACATTATCCTGGGTGTTCTAGATTAATTCCCCTCCTAAGGGGCTTCACTACAGTGGAGCCAATACATCTGAGCAGGCAGACCCCAGACAAACAAGCAGAGCCAGAACATGTATGTCCCGATTCGGAAGCGCTGCTGGCGGAAAGGAAGCATGCATGCGCACTTCAGAGCAACAAGGAGTGCTGGATGAGGGTAAACAAAGCCACGTCTTCTGTGCCAGTGAAATTTCAGCTCTTCCCCTTGCCTGTTACATTCAAGGTGGACTTTGAAAAGGAAATTCAAGTTCTGATAATCAGATGTTGAAAACAGTAGTGATGGGACTCGACTTGTACCAGCAGAGCTAACTGCCTAGTGCTGTCACCAGAGAAGGCTGAATTCAGCCCTGAGAATTATCCTAGGTCCATGCCCGACTAGCTGCTCCAGTCCAGGCTTTTGATTTGCATTGTGGGACTTGTAGTCTCAAATTTTAAAAAACAAGCTTAAAGTAATTTAAATAACTTACCTGAGCTGCGGCGTCCTGGGGCTCCCTCTTCCCTTTCTCTCGCCGACTTCTTCCTCACAAATGCGCGTGCTTGTTTTTTAAAGTTTAGGATCATTCTCACTGCATTTTAAAAGCGGGCGGGAGGGAGGCGGGTGGCGCGTAGTGGGGCTATGCGGAGTGTGCGGGTGTGCGTAGATTTGCCCCCACTCCGTGATGCTCCGCGTAGCCCCATTATGCCCAGGGTTACTAAGGATGTTAACCAAACAAAAGCAGGCATTTACGAAGGACAGTAAAAGGATCAAATTAAAAAGATGGGCTATGTCCGAAGCCCATATTGTAGATACAGCATATCTCAAAGAAACAGCCTGCATGCACTGCCTAGGAAAGACCTAAAAATGAGGGCATTTTTTGGGCAGTGTCAAACAAAGACCGGAAGATCTGACCATCTTTAATGCAAGGAAAGCATAAAAGTCAGAGAACACATGAAGCACATAAACCCATCTGCCCACAATAAAGATGGCAGCCGAAGCATAAATCGTGTCAGAGGAAAAAGTGGATTCATTCCTTGCAATGGAAGGAAGTCACCTACAGTCTAAGTAATGTACAGAAGCTTGAAACGGGACAAAATAACACCCAGTGACACCAGGTCATTACACCTGCTATTAAAGAGGAAAGGATGAGGCGTAAAGGGGAGAGGATGGGACATGCGGCCAGAGCTGCCGCCTTTGGAACTGGGGAACCAGGTTCGAGTTTTGGCATTGGCTCAACATCTTGTGATTCTAAGTATGTCACTGAATCTCCTGTGCATGCCAACATGAATGTGTCCTTGTGTCATGTAACTGGTTCATATAAAGCACCCCAAGGTTGCCACTATATAAAACTGCAAAAAATTATAAAAATGGCCAAGTGTCAAACCAGTTAGCAGTGTGTTCCTTCTGAACGGTTACTATTCATGTGGTCCGCTGGCACTGTTTCTAACTCCTGTGCAGTGCTCTGAACGTTTGGGGTCTGGTTTTCACTACATAAAACCATTACATCAAATAAACCCACAGTTTGAGAGTCGGCAGCTCTGGCGCGTGCGGCCTCCGTGTGAACCAGTGAAGGACGCAGATGTCCCTGTTCTCAAGCAGTGGTTGGCCCTGACCGGCTCTGTTTGTGTCTGGCAGTGAGGCAGGCACGCTGGTGACATACTGTTTATTTTATTCTTTAAACAGACACTTGATATCGCCTGCAAAAGATGTAAACGATAGTCCTCCGGAACAATGTGTAAAATATACATTCTTCCAGCAGTTCTGCTGTTCAGATTGAGGGAAGGCTATAAATAAATGTGCGGTTGTAGAAGAATCAATGTTTCTGTTTTAAGCTTAAGGTATCTAATTGCAAAAAGTTAGGCTCTGATGGGACATGCTGTCTTGAATGTCTTTCAGTAGACTGTAGAATAAGTCATTGGTTCTGCAAGGTCGGAAGGACTGGGAGAGAGTCAGTCACATTTCAGGCTTGCATTTGAAATGCTAATTGGGTTGGTGACGAGGCAGTCATATGTCTGGTTCACCTGACCCTGAACAGCCTTTGTGGCTACAGTAGTGTCAGTCAAATGCCTGGACATTAGACAGACAGATAGACAGACAGACCGACACACGCATGCACGTACACATGCATGCACACACGCACGCACGCACACACACGCATTCACTGAAAAACCAAAGGTTTTCAGGGATGATATAGTTAGAAAATAGAATTTAAAAAAAAACCTTAGAAATTCACTAAACAACCAAAGGTTACAGGGACGTTATAGTTAGGTTCAGATTCTACACACACTAAACCATAGAAATTCAGCAGTTATAGTAATCTGAAGAAACTATAACTCGTGCAATAGGGTAACTATAACTCGTGCCCTTGCCTTGCACAGTTTTCTCATCAATAACTTTACAGCAAATGTTGCAATGATATTATCAATGATGTCAGGAGTGATGTAATAAGTGGGTAATTAGTAGTGCTTTGCGATGGCGTGAGTTATAGTTGCCTTAGGGCACGGGATGACATCTCCTTGTTTCCATAGATCACCCACCGTGGAGAGCCCTATTAGGTTGCACTTATCAAATCCCAGCTGGCCCAGATAGATTTCAGGATATCAGCTTCCCATAGGGGCATCGCCTGTGTGATCGTGCCGTGCCACCCCAGAAATGCCCTGGCTTTCTTTCCAGGGGTGTTTTAAGCATGGAAAAATTGGGCTCTGGTCCAGGGACCCCACCTTCAAAAGCACCCCCTCAAAAATCTTTCAGGACAGCTTCCACACTGTCTAGAGTTAAAAAATAACCAGTTTGTTAACTTGCTTTAACTTTTTTTTTGAGCCAGCCCAGGCTGTCTGCCTGAGAGAAAGAGAGACTTAAAGAAAATACCTATTTTATTCTGGTTTCATTCAGCAAGCATGCTAACCTTTCAGAGTGCTTAGGCACAGCCTCGCTGCACTGGCCTTTGTCTATATACAGCATATGGAAACTTAGGGGCAGAGTTACAACCCTTTCACGCAGCACAACGCAGCAACGCAACTTGCTGCACTGGGTAAAAGGGAGGAGGCAGAATGCACAATATTGAGTAATTTATGGGGTGTTCCTGCTCTCGCTCTGCACTGGTGCCCTGAGTGCTGCCTAGCACCGCTGCAGGCCCCCTTGTGCCATGGTGCAAGGGTGCCTGCATGACAGGCAGAATTGTTTTTGTGCAGGAAGGGCCATCCTTAGAGGCTTTTTCCTCTTTCTCTGTGTGCTGCAGAATGCACACAGAGAAAGATCAAACAACGAGGAGAAATAAAGATATTTCTCCTCGCTGCGCCTCTATTGGGAAGGCATTAACTATGATGCATTCCCATGTTGACTACTCTTCGGAAATCTGGGAATGTGATAAAAAGCATGGGTGGATACATGGGAACACCCACTCTCCACCCATGTAATGCCTTGCGCTGCCTTTCATTAGTCTGGATTTGAAAAGCCATGCCGGACCACGCCAGGTGGCTTTGCATGACTTGGTAAATCTGAAACGAGCCCTTGCATTGCCGTGCTTAGCCTTGTGTGAGGCAATCGCAGCGCAATGGCTTTATAGATCTGTCCCTGACTGTGCAGTAAAGGTGGGCATGGTGGGGCTTCTCTGTGATGGCATTGTCCTTTTGGGGCTGTGACCAGGTGGTGCGATCACAGCTTGCTGCTTCCTGGCTCTGAATACCCGTCTCTCACAGCACAGGCATTGCGGTAAGCAAAAACACCCATCAGCACCGTGTACCCAAACGGCTCAGACAGACTCACTACAGTGCACCAGCATAGACTGTGGGTAGAAGATTTGGTCGGACCACTGTTTTTTCTGCTTATGTGGAAAGTAGGCCATGTGTCAATGCGGAGTGAGGCCTTATACACCCGCCCTCCATGATAGCACCATCCACAAGGAGCTGCTGCTGGGCCGGTGCGATCACCACCTAGCGCCACCTGACCCAGAGTCCCTGTTTCCCACACAGCTGAAACTGGAGTGTAGTTTACAAAAATAAACCTCCATATGCGTAGGCCAAAAGGCGAGACAACAGCCCACAGCACCACATACAATGGGCTGGTTTAGACGGAATCTTTCTGTTTCTCTGAAACTGGCCCGCCAAAGAGAACCCGATTGCTCTAATGTTGGGCCCAGAGAATGGCTGGCCACAGAATTATAAAACCAAAGTCCTGAGTGTGTAAATGGGATGAAAGTGGATAAAACATTTCAACTTTTTCTTAGATGGGGCCTCCAAATTGTGGTTGGCCGAGGTCCACAAAATCCTTACGATGTTCCTGCTTCTTCCAGAGCTGACTACTGTCCATATGGGATCCGGCCATTCTCTCTGCACCTTGAAATATAAGGCCCATGGTTAGGCTCGCTGTCCCAATACAGCCCTAGCTATAGAGAAGCTGGTTCCGACAGTGAGAGGCCCCGCCATTGACCAGGGCGAGTTGCGCCATCCAGTTATATTTCTGGATGTTGGGCACCACGATGCCTCCACCATACCAACCTCTCGTTAACTTGCACAAAGCTATAGATTACGGGCCTCCCGTCCATAGCAGTGTTTGCACCACATCTCTGATCACCTTGAAGTAGGTAACAGGCACCTCATAGATAGTCTTTTGCAGTGTGTAATGGAAGCGGGGTGGTGACATCATTTTGAATAGGGTTCCCAATAGTGAGAATGGCAATGACTTCCAGTGCTTCACATCGCGTCTCAGTCTATCTAACACTGGGGTCCGATTTGTCTGCTGGAAGAGCAGGGGTTCGGAGTGATGTAGACCCCTAAGTACCGGAATCCCGGAGGATGTATTTTTGCCACGCACTCTGGTGGTAATTGTGGTATCGGGCCCCTCAGCGGGCACAGTATGGATTTGTGCCAGTTAATAGTATGTCACAAGTACCTACCAAAGGTTATGATGAGCTGCATCAGGAGGGCCAGGGTCATATTCGGGTCAGTGACATAAAGCAGGATATCATCTGCATACAATGATATTTTGTCCTCCCACTGCCCTCCCCACTGCATGATAGTGGGTCTTTCCTGATCCAAGCCTCCATTTTCTTGAGGGTTAAGGCAAAAATTAGCAGAGGTAGGGGGAAACCCTTCCGGGTGCCCCTCAAAATTTGTAATTCTCTGGAGCGAGTGTCATTCATTTGACCTGTGCCCTGGACCAGGTGTAGAGAGGTTAAACCCCATGCAGAAATCTAGGGCTGAATCCCAGTTTGACCAGCACTACAAAAATGTGGTGCCATTCCACCGTGTCAAATGAAACCCTGGTTCTCTCAGGTTAGCCCCTTGCTCCAGAACTCCCTGAAGGCGCCAGAGGTTGAGGGTAGTCCTACAGTGGGCCATAAATCCTGACTTGTCCAGGTGGACCAATTGTCTTGACCAGACGCTGCGCTAACAGTTTTGCCAGTATCTTAATTGCTGCATTGAGGAGAGATATTGGCCTATATGAGGCACGGTACTCAGGCAGTTTCCCCATATACATGACCATGATGGTGGACAGTCTTTGGCCGCGTGGCAGCATCCCTTCTCCGCTACTTTCTTGGTACATAGTTAGGAGATGTAAAGCTAGATGAGAGCCAATCATCTTATACAATTCTATTGGTATCCCGTTAGGTTGCATGGTTTCGTCTGACTCAAGCTCTTACATAGCCCTCTGGATTTCCTCCTCTTTAATGTCCTGCTTGAGTAGCGCTCTGTCTGTCGTCAACAGACAGGGCATACACGTGTCATGGAGGAAGGCTTGAGCCTCTTCGGCCATCGTAGTGACCGCCGGTGAGTAGATGCGGGCGTAGTAGTTGGCAAAGATATCGGCTACTATGCAGCTATCCCCCACTACCCCACCCCCTACATCTGAATCTCAAGCACCCAGTGCCTAGTTAGTTCCCTCTTATCGAGTCACGCCAAACGTTTACTGGCCTTGTTACCTATGCCATAGAGGTGGTATTGTGTGACCTGATGTAGAGTCTTGGCTGCTTCTGTTGTGACGTCATGATATTCCCTTCGCTTCAGTGCCAGTGCGTACCTAGTTTCAGGGGTATTTAGTACTGGACGGAGGCGTTCCTGGGACATCATCTCCTGTTCAAGCTCCTCTATCTTTCTGCATTTGTATTTTTTGTATCCCACTATAAGAGAGCTGGTCTGGCCCCTGACCAACATCATGTAAGCCTCCCACAGTGTTTGAGTGCATTTGACCGAGGGCAGAGTTTCGGTAAAGTAGTGTTGTGCGCTAGAAAAGAGCAGGGATTGATCAGTGGGACTACCTCTTCGACTGAATATCCAGAACATATCTCGCCCATATCAATGAGTAGTCGGTGAGTCCCAAAGCCAGGTGTTGGACGTCAGAGTCAAACTGTGCGTGTATCTGTTGCATGAGAAGATAGTTTATCTGCAATAGGCTCCCATGTGCCCCAAAGTCAGCCGCAAAATCACTCTGGCAGCAACGCTAGGCCGGTCTCCTCCAGCTCGCTCCACTTGCTGGAGTGATCGCAGAGGTGCAATCCGTAGCGCTTCTGGACCTCAGATTACAGCCACAGGCTCTGCCCACCGACAGCTTTAGTTTGGACACTTTTTTGTGCTGATTAGCCCGGATATGATGTTGAATGGTGCGAGAATTCAGAGTCCAGGTCTCGGAGCTGCTTCAGCAAGAACCCATTGCACTCGGTGGTTGGTCACGCACCCGCTGCCAACACTTCTTGGTTGAAATGGTGGTAGCCAATCAGATTTCAGCAAAGAAGGTGTATTGCTGCTCATTGGGACTGTGGGTGCACCAGAGATCGTTGATCCCCAAAGTGTCTAATAATGCCCCAATCGGGCTCTGAGGCACCCCCAGTAGTCTCTGGGACCCTTGATCCCGCTAGCTTTCTATTACTAGGTTAAATTCGCCCCCCATAAGCGTCATCCCCTCATTCAGGTGTAATAAAAGTACACTTAGGTGTCTGACCCTCCCATGTACCTGATAGGACAACATACCTCCCCTATGGGTCCACCACCCACGTGCGTTGAATCTTGAAGTGGAGCAACTGTTTCATTAAAATTCAAGCTCCTGAGAGCCGGATGTATAGCTTGCATGTACCACCATTTTGAACCCCCATTTATCCAGTGCTCTGTAGTTGCTCCCCAATAGGTGGGTTTCCTGTAGGAGCACCATGTAAGGCGCATGTCGTTTGAAATATTGGAGCACCAACCCTATCTTGGTGTTGTCCCCAAGTCAATTCACATTCCATGACAAGAATTCTATGTCAGCATCTCTCATCATCACCTCATCGGGAGACCGCAGGGGGCTAATCATATTTCTCCCAAGACATGAGGTCCAGATATGGGGGCATGCAAAGCCTTGTGTGCCAGTGCGTATAAACAGTGTCTGCAGAGAAACCCACATTAACCAAACAATAATAAAACAGGAAATATTCCTGCTGTAAATCCCCCCTCCCTGTATCCCAGCATGGCAGACTTAGAACTGTCCAACCCCCCAACATTGCAGAGCCCCTAGTTGCCCCAATTAACTTTACTCTAGTAGGGTTTGGTGGTCATCGCACTTCCTTCCTCCCTCGCCCCAAAATCCCTTAAAAGTCTTAATGTACATTGTTACTAGAACAGTGGTCCCAGGCCAGAGCGACCTACTGCCAGCCCATTGATGGATAGATTGTTGTTGCTTACATTCATTATGACCTGTTCATGGTCTCAGGCACAGGTGATTGTCAATCGCTGCCAACGTTAAACTAGGGCATTGAATCAGTCTCACTCAGTGACATTGTCAGCCCCATCTTGCAAAGCCCTTAGGCATGGTGAGCTATGATGACCCTACTCTCCTCAGCCAATCATCGATACATGTCCTTCTTCGCCGCTCATTGCTACCGAAGTTGCTTTCCCATCTTTGTTGTGTTTCTGGTATCCATCCCTCTATCCAGTCCCACGCCTCGTTTGGAGAACCAAAGTACCATGTCTTCCCCTTTGCCACGACTCTCAAGTTTTATGGGAACATCATGGAGTAATTCAGGGGCATATCAGCAACAACCAGCGATAATTATCGCTCAGCGCTCTTAGCGTGAGGATAATTATCGCCGGGTAGCGTGGATTTTTATCGCTGAGATAGCGTGCTATTAGCAACGCTTATCTCCTCAGCGATAAAAATCCTCACGCTAACTGCCTAACGTGAGATTATCGCTGGAAACCCAGCGATGATGTCACGCAATGTGGTGTTAGCTTGTTGATAGGTACTCACAAACTTAGCCATGATATCCACCCTCCATAGGATATCATGGCTAAGTCAGTCCTGAAGCATGCGTAAGGAAAGTAGCGATAACAGGGGTTATCGCTACTTTTCCTGATGCTATGCTTCATAGCGTGGGGCTTGATGAGAGGCGATATGTCGCTTAGCGACATTTCTCCTGTCATGTTAGGTCAGGAATGCCCACTTTGCATCTCATTAGAGATGCAAAGCTGGGCGTAAAGAATCCCCACGCTAAAGTAAGGTTTCACGCGTTAGCGTGGCCTTGCTAATTAGGCGATAAAATGATCGCCGCTTTTCGGCCGAAAGCGGCCGCAAAAGCGGCGATGATTTTTTACCGCCTGCTTGTAAATACGCCCCTCAGTTTGTGTTGACGCTGTATTTTCTTCACAATGGCAAAGCTACGTCTGAGGAGCTGGACCCGGAGCATGAAATCCAGGAAGAAGCTGAAGATCACGCCTTCATGTCTCATAGGTGGACACTTACGGGAGGTCTGCAAGATGGCGTCATGGTCTCTATAAAAAAATATGCAGGTGAAGATGGTCTGCAGCGATGCAGCGCTGCGCCAGATATTTGGGGGCCCCTGGCACCCTGTGTGCCCCCTCAATGGAGAAAAAGTTTGACAGCCCAGGTGGCTTAAGTGTATTCATAATCAGATTTTCTTTAAAACAGTTAGTGCTGGGGCCCTCAGCTCTTTCTGGTATCCCGACTACTCTTGTATTGTTCCATCGCCTTCGACTCTCACAAATCTCTAGTCTTAGCTCCATTTCCACCGGTTGAGGCCATAGCTCCTCCACTTGATTTCCGCCATGAGTCAATCTTTGGCTCCAGGGAGCCATGGCAGGTCCTCTGGTCTGGCTCAACAGCATGTCTCTTGGGTGGGTATACTTGTCTAACTTGGTTGTTGCTAGACCGGGACCCTATTCCTCCTGTCATCGTGGACCCTGTTATCGTGGTCGGTCTTTCGTAGCACTGGGGGTGCACTCACGGCCGCCAGCCTGGGCCTCTCCTAGGGATAGAGTCCATGAAGCAGCTTCTCAGCTTTCCCCCCTCGATCATCAGTGTGTCACCACTTGCCAGCTGGGGTCCCACTGGGGCCGACTATTTGTCCGCGTCTTTGCCTCCCAGAATACTGCGGTGACAGGATCCTCACGGTGCTTCACCCTCTCTCGGTCACTGGCAGCCTAGTTTCATACAAGTCCTCAGGGTCACCACCGATTAGCCAATAACCCCTAGTCTGTCATCCTTCAATGCCACATTGTCACTGCTGGGTAGTCTAGCCTGGTATGACCTGTAGTCAGGCCCACTGGCTCCAGCCATGCAACAGTGCTTGTCACTGGCTGCGGTTTATTGCTAGTACCCTCAAAGCCCGGTGGTTGAGTGCCCCCTCTCTCAAGTTCTGTTTGGCTCCAGTAGAAGTGGAACACCTCGTGCTGCCTCATGTGGAAGGAGAGATCACCCTCAGAACCCTGCGGGCCACCTGCTCTGCTTGCAGGCAGCAACCATCGGTCTGACTCCCAGGCCGTAGCTTCTGGACTCTGCAGCGACCCACAGTCGGAATGTCCCTCAGGGGAGGGGGGCCCTCAATGCCAGTCTGCACCCAGCCAACCCCCAAATGTATGCCTTCAACCCCTCTCTTCTGACTTGCACCATCTGCTGGGGTGATTAGGTGCATGGCCAGAGTAGCTGATCTGTAACCAAAGGCCCCGGCTTCTGTATCTGCATTTTCTCTCACAGGAGAGAAGGAGGACTCCCCAATGTCTTTCTGTGCCCCAGTTTAGCCCAAAAGTCACTCTGGCAGCACCGAACGTCCGGTCTCCTCCAGCTCGCTCCACCTGCTGGAGTGACTAGATGCGGAACTCTTGTCCCCGGTTTCACTCGTGGCACAGACCACGTTCTTCAGAGGTGCAATCCATAGAGGTTCTGGACCTGTGGTTACAGCCACAGGCTCTGCTCACCGACAGCTTTAGTCTGGACACCTAAATATGATGTTTGATGGTGCGGGATTTCAGAGTCCAGGTTTTGGAAATGCTTCAGTAAGCACCCATTGCGCTCTATGATTGCCCACGCCTCCACTGCAAACACTTCTTAGATGAAATGGTGGTAGCCAATCAGATTTCAGCATGAAATCTGATGGATCTACAGACCCTCCACGTCCCTAGATGTACATAAATCTATTTATTTTAATAACTCCAAAACTACTGAACTGATTTACACCAAATTACAAAAAGAGATCTTGCTGGACCAAGATATAGCTTTCTGCCAAATTTGGTGGAAATCTGTTCAGAGGTTCAGGCTGTAGTCTTGTCTAAAATCCCACTGGAAGTTGCATGGGGGAAAAGTGTTTTGGGATCCCCCTTTTTCTGGGCCCCCACTTGACGAATCACCCTGAACCCATCCATGCAGCCACTCAGACACCCACTCACACACCAAGATAGACATGGTCACACAGACACTCACATAATATATGTTAGAAGTAGTATCACTCATTAATAGTACACAATGTATAGTGATTTAATTTTGCAGTAGCTTAGTGTGTGTCTTTAAGTTTTTCGTACTTTGCACTTAAAATTGCATCTCTTGGAGATGCCTTATGAAGTTCCTTTACTCCACACATGAAATACATCTGTATTAGCACCTGCTGTGGAGTGTTGTGGTGCTTGGTTGCTTGGTACCACCGTGTTATGCATTAATAAAGTGAGTACGTTTGAAATTGCTCCCACCAAGTGAGAGCAAACACAGGCTTCTCTGCCCGTACCAGTGCAGGCAGGGAAACCACTATGTCCCGGCGGTATGCACCGTGGGACATAGAAGGAGCCAACCCTGGGGGAAGGGATCCCCAGGGCCATTCTTGGCTCAAGGAGGGGGGCTATTGAAAGCACAGCCGGGTTTGGGGTCCCCTGGGCAGAACACAGCCCGGGAGGGGGGAATCCATGGATCCCAGATTAAAAAGAAAAATACACCCACTTACAGACCCTCTCCCCTACTCTCTCACATCCCCATGCAACCACTCATACACCTACTGACATATCCATACACTCACTCACATGCCTATTCACTCACCCATACAGTCACTCACACACCCATACAGTCACTCACACATCTGCTCATCGGTCCAGTAAACCACTCACAGACCCATATGAGCACTCACACACCATTCACACAGCCACACAAAAACCCACACACCCACTCACGCATTCACTGTTTAAAATATGTTATTGTTTTGTATTGAATGTGTGCTTTGGTTGGGGACGGATCCGCAGATCCATCATGGGTTCACCTGCGATATAGCCAGCAAACCCTTTATTTGGCTGAGGATGCATGGTGGATCCAAGGATCCGGAGGGAAATTACAAAAAAGATTTAAAAACAAAAAAACAGTATTTGGGGTAAGGGTTGGCTCTGAAAAGAGCCTTTGTGTGTATGGTGTGTAGATGATAACTACACATAGAACAGGATGCAGTCTTTTAAGTTGCTGAGGAACACACTGTTACCTGTGTCTGTGAAATGGACACTGTCTTTTTTTAGGTCTCGCCTAGCGAATGCAGCGCATGCGCTGCTTTGCCTTGGCGAGACCATTGTTGTCGGTTTGGTGCGCGAAGGAAGACAAACCATGTGTGCGCATGGACAGGCGATGTGCATGTGCATGGTGTCTCCTCTCTGCCTCACATGCTCCCACCGAGCCCTCATTCGCTCCCACCGCGTGCTTGTCTTTGAACTGTGAACACTTCCTGTAACGAACTTCCGGTGCCAGCGATCAACACCGGAGAGGCCCTACCCGGGTGAGCGGCCCTCCTAGGGGCTGCAGGAGAGCGAGTGCGAACGGCGGGGCACAGGTGTCCATAACATGACCCGAATCCGATTCTCCAGGGGGCATCGGGGGTTGTGACATTTCCCCCATTCGTAACTACACTGGAACTGCAGGTGACTGGGGTTCACTAGAATTAAGCCTGAATAACAACAATCTTGCTTCTTTGCTGCTACAGTCCAATCCTAAACCCATACGCATCCCCAAAGGCTGTCTGTCTCCCCGGCGTAGCTGCTTCTTTCACTCTTGGCACGGTCCTGTTTGCCACAGACTGCCATGTCTTTGGCACATCCACCTTGCCCCCAACGCATCGACAGAATGCACCCTCCCCACTGCCCGCAGCGCAAGGAAAGCCAGTTATATAGTATGCAGTAAATTTACAGGGCCCCTTAAACCCTTAATCCACCCTAGTCCACTGACACCCCTTCCTGTCTAAACAGTTTCTCCTCTCATAATCAGTTCCGGTATTGCCTTCCTATCCTCTAGCCAAAGTATCTGTGCTGTTTGGGCTACCTTGTAGCAGTTTGCCCCAAACTACTTGTAAAGTACACTCCGCAATACAGAATTAATTAAACAAGATGATTTATTACGAAATGAAAACACCAGCAGTACAACTCCAGAATAACGTCCTGTCTCTAACAATACATATTACATATTAAAAAGCAAAATGAAACACACTACTGCGCGCCACTGGTCTTTTGAAAACTGCCATGAAGACGTCTCTCCTGGAATAGTTACCCATTCTTCACCCATGCCATCACTCTCACTCTTCTCATTTGTATAGCCTCAGAAACTCCAGTCAAAGTTTCTGTTAAGGGCGAATCAACCTATTTAGGTCCCTTATGTTTTCTCCTGCGCATTCCACGTTTTAAGATGTACCCTGTTAGTCCCGGTTGAGTCATTTGAAATGTAGGTGTACCCGCTCGAGAATACAAAGGAAAGAAACAAATAACTCGTCGCACGTTACCTTGTGCCATTGACCTGGGAACGAGAAATCTGCATGAAATACTTATGGGGTGGGTGTGAAGCTGGGCAAAACCAGGCAGGGAGTGTGTTTAAGATAGGAAGTAGAACGATATATTGCTCTCTATATCATAATGGCGTTTTTAACAAACCGTTCAATTTTTTAATACGCTGAAGCTTGCACATCCAGCACAAGGCAAAACCAATAACCATTTCCTCTATCGCAGGGGCCTTCAAACTTTTTACTGCTGACTCCCCCCTCACCCCCCGTGAATAGTTGATTTCCCCATGGAACCGTCCCCCCTTAAAAAATTATTCTATTAAATTGGCAATGTTTAAATATGTCTAGACTTATTCAAACAGTGCAGTAAAGTTTTGTTACCATATTAAAAATGCAATCAAATATATAATTGCCAGTATGTATTGTGTGGTCCCCCGGCTGTGGTTAGACGCCCTTTTTCGATGGTTTCCGCCTTGCTTTTTGGTGTTATTTTATTTTTCTATCTTTGTTTCTATTTCTAAAATTTATGTATCCTGATTACCTCAGAGGTGCACTCAGTAATTTGTTAATTCGGCTGAGCCCCAGGGGTCCTGTTGCTGCCTTGAATTTGTTGAACATGTATATATTAGCGGCCGGGCTTGGTGGTTGTAGGCCCATGTTTGTATTGATCTTTTATGTACAATAAAGGTTTTTGCAAAAAAAAAAAAAAAACAATAATGCCAACATTACTCTTCTGAGCAGTCAGGACATACTAACTTGTAAAAATATCCACAGTGTGATTTTTCGGGATGGGGGTTTTGAGGAATATTTTGAGTCCCCTCCCTTTTGACACCTCCTCCCAGCCAGGATATAAATGACAAAAGATGTTAGTGATGGCCCATTACAGAGTGGCTTACTGATGCTCATTATTTCCAGCTTGAGACAAAGCACTGTTATTGGCAAAATGGTTCTTTTGGTCAGAGCTTGTTGCCCCCACTGGGGTAACTTGAGAAGCCCCTAGGGGTCCTCCCCCAGTTTAAAGACCTCATCTCTATTGTGTTACGGTACATGTATCCTTATGTTATTCTAATGAGATTTATACTGCACAAAGCTACTCGAAGAGTGTCTCAGCGCTAAATCAGGCATAACAGCACCAGCAATGATTGTCCTATGATGATTGTTGGACGAGCAATGTCTTTAGTTTTTTCTTGAAAAATGGGGAGATCATTTGTGGTGCACAGCTCCAAAGGTAGTTTATTCCATGTGACCTGCCCAAGATAAGAACAAGATCTGCCATCTGTCCTAAACTGACAAACTTTAGCCAAATGGTCAAAGGAGGAACGTAGAGTTCTAGAAGGGCCGTAGTCATGAATCCTCTCTCAAAGATACCCGACGCCAGAGCCGGCAAAGCTTTGTGAACAAGGACCATGGATTTAAACAGAATCCTTTTTTTATGGGAAGCCAGTGGAGAGCATTTACATGAGAGGACATATGTGTTCTGAGGGGGAGATTAAGGAGCATTCAGGCTTTCGAATTCTGCACCACCTGAAGTCTACCCAGGAGGTACTCAGGGAGATCCAGGTAAAGAACATTCTCGTAGTCTGATTTGGAAGTTATTACTGCTTGGATTACCATTCTCTTGGAACCCTCTGACAGTAGGGGCAGGAATATTTTAAACATCTGTAGCCACCTGAAGCAGGAACCTATCAGAGCCTTGGTCTGTGGTTGAAAGGAGAGGGCACTGTCAGACTTAATGCCTAAGTTCTTTACGGAATTCGGTTGAGGACCTGGGAGGAGGCATCCTTTGGCCGAAAGGATCTCCATAGATCTGGCAAAAATGGACCAAAGACCACAGTATCTGTCTTATCCGAATTACATTTTAATTGATTAATGTGAGGAAATTTGATTTTCGATCACGATCGTATTGAGCCTCCATTTTGTGCTCCGCCGCCATTTTGTGTTGCCCTCACTCAGGCAGCACGACGAACGAAGTCTTTTCTGCTTTTCCTGCAATATCGTGTCAAAATAGCCTTGTGCCTCTGTTTACAAAGCTGGTGTTAGAGACTGGCCAAGTACACTAATCCCTGTCTGGTTTTTCTAATCCCTGTCTCAACTATCTGTTAGTTCACACTATTCTCTTCTGACTTTATCTTATCTTCTGGCCTTCACTGTCCTCTGATCGTATTCTCTCGTTTCACAACTGTCCTCCAAAACACACAAACGTATCTCGCCACCTGCAAGTCAGTTACAGACACGTTAATACCTAAACCTGTGGGGAGGGGTGGCAAACACAGTTGGAGGAGAGGATTCTTTGGGTTACTCGATACTTTTGTTTTCCAATTCTTTCTATTGGCTCTGACTTACTTTCAGACTATTCTTATTGGTTTTTCATGTATGTTCTAGGTGTGTCCTTCGTTAATGTATATGTCACCTATGTACTATAAGAGATTGTGCGCCACAGAGTGAAGTGGCAGTCTCCTGAGAACATACCGTGTGAACTTCTAGGACAACTGTACTAGCGGTAGCTAATAAAATCTGCTCTTTTACGCCGACAGAGTGTCCCCGTGTCTCTGTTAGCTGAAGCAGGAGAACCCAGGAGATTAAGGCGTACCCTGCGCCGCCAGGCCCATAAGGTTTCTGGTTCTTCAAATGGCGCCCAATGTGGGGTGGCTTCAGAGGTAGTGGTTCTGCCTGAAGGTCGTGAGGAACCCCGCAAGAAAATTCTGGAGGAATCGCGAACCACGTCAAGCGACCCCTGTATGTCAAAAGTGGTCCGAAGGTCTTTTGCAGCGTGGTTACTCCTTCCTGACGGCTACTGATGACTGCTGCCTTGACTGCCGCCCTGCCTTGGCCCTCTTTTTGGTGATGTATGGTAAAGCGAGACGATAGACGGGCCTCTGTTGGTGTAAGAAGACTTCTTAGTTAAGTATTGGTGGGTCACTCCCACATTTGGTTCTTTGGTTCTTTGGTTCTTTGGTTCTTTGGTTCTTAGGTTCTTTGGGTCTTTGATTCGGGTATTGCAATAACCGAAGCCGAGGGGTAAGTTCATTTGTGCTGTGTTAATTGAGTTAACCCCCTTGATGTTTGTGAACAGTTCAGTGAAATAACGATGCCTGGTCTGACTAAGTTTAAGAAACTTTGTTGCTTTGGTTGTAATAGGGATTCCCGGCTGGAGGACTCTTGTTCGATTCCTTCGGTTGGAACTCCCACTTATGAGCTCTATTCTAAACATGGTGTTGGCCCCATTGCCTTTAAGGAGACATGGAGTCGATACACGAACAATGATGGTGTTTTAAAATGGCCAGAAAATGGTAGTTTTGAGCCTGACATACTAGATAATTTAGAAACTATTATATTTAAAAGAAAAGCGCGGCCGGCAATGTTTGACTCTTTCCGCCTTTGGCGTAAGGAAGCCAAATAGAGAAAAATTAAGCAAGAAAAACGAGATAGGAAAGCACAGGGTATGACAATTATACAGGCTGCCCAGCAATTTAAAGATAATGAAGTTAACAATGCGATGGAAATTTCAGAGAGACAGCATCGTATGGTGATAGATAAATGCTATCCGATGTCAGCTTCCCCTTCTGATAAAAGAAAGGACTTAGAGGAAGATCGCTTAATGTCTCACCTATTGAGATTGCCTCTGCCCTATGTACAAGGTGCTAATGCACCCCCGTTGTTACAGCCTGTTCAGCCGCCAGTTGCGCCTCCGCTTGCTCCGGCTCTTCCACATTTGCCCCCTCAAGTATTGCCGCCTCTGCCAGCTTTGCCTTCGACTCCTTTTCCTTCATCTTCTTTGCCCTCTGTTCCCCCGGTAATTACTGATTCCTCTTTAGTTAGTTCGCCTAATACCTTGTCCCCTATCCTTATGTCCAATTCTCCGTCTATGCGTAAATGACTTACAGATGCGGTCTCTGGTCTTTTATCTCCTTTCTTTGAGGCGTTAAATGTGTCTCCGGCATTTTCTCGAAGACAGTCTCGTAGTCAGTTCCCAGCTTCCGAAGAACGAGAAAGGTTGGACTCTCTCGCTCGCAAATGGATTGAGAAGGGTCCTCAGTATAGTGTACCTGACATTATGCCTACCTTCTCACAGTGGAATGCGCCTACGCAGAGATATGTTTTCAATGTTATGTGTGATACTCTCGCTAAAGGTTGGGAGGATATCGACTTGGGTTCGGTTCCTCAGGGTCTGTTAGATATTCAGGCTAATTTTGATAAGGGACTCATTGTGGGTTCTAAGGTTGAGGACGCTGTAAAGACACTTGTTACCTTTAGAACTTTATTTACCTCACAGACTTTTCTTGACTCCGATCCCTCAGTTAGGTTGACACTGAAAAATTACCCAATGAGAGAGGTTCCTCCGGTATGGAGAGAAGAGGTTGCAGCAGCAGGTGCTAATCAAGCTATTCCTGCTCACTTCCAGCGAATATGGGTACATGTCCCCTGGAAAAGATCTGAAGTTTTGGCTCTTAAACAGTCTCTACCGGATCCTCGCAAGAACCCTGCAGGTTATTATAAAGAATTGTCACAGACTGTTGATGCCTGTATTATGAATTTAGCAGATATTGATATGTTGATGGGGATTGTAGTCCCACAAGCGTTATGGGCTAGGATTCGTAAGGAGAATCATGCCCAAGAATTAGGTGGAGACTGGGATGCTATAATTGCCGCAGATAGAGCCCAAGTGGGTGGTGCGAAGCCTGATGCTTTGATTTCAGAACTCCCTGGTAGGATTATTACATTAATGAAAACGATGATGCCTGCCTTGAGAGTTAACTGGGATAAACTAGCCGCGTGTAAGCAGAAGAAAGATGAGAGTGTCTCCAATTTCTTCACTCGTTTCGAGGAGACATTCATTGATCACAGTGGTCAGGACATGACTACAGAGGGTGGACAGCGATTATTTGTAGATAAGTTCGTATTTAATTTGCTTCCCGAGCTGTCGCATAAGTTGAAAGACTCCGAAAGTTCATGGGCTGTTTCCTCTTCAGCCCAGATATTGGCTACTGCTCAATATTATGAAAATAGAGATAAAGAAGAAAAAGATAAGCAAGAGAAAAAGACTAAAGAATTGAAAACTAAGGTTCTCTTGCAACAGGCTTATCCACCTCGTTATGCTCAGCCCCAGTTTCAACAGCCTCCACAGTTTCAGAGGGTGTATCAAAAGCCTGAGCCATATACTCCGCAACCTTTGTTGGGTCCTAATCAATGTGCCTATTGTAGGGTGGAAGGCCATTTTAAGAATAGTTGTCCGGTTTTATTACAGCGCAATGGGACACTATCTGCTCCACGAGGTCGTGGTGGCCTCCAGTCAGCAAACAGAGGTAGAGGTCGAGGTATGTTGACCCAAGAACAGCGTTCCCTTCCTCCTTCTAATTCCGTGAACTACTTTGATCAGCAAAACGCTCGGTCTACACAGTATTACAATGAGGATTGTTATGTTGAAGGCGAGAATGAAAGTCTTCATGCTAACTAGGACAGCCATGGACAAAGTAAGGGAGTTGTGTCAATTCCAGTAAATCAGAATGGACCTTATGTTAATGTTACTACAATGGGTGTTTCAGAGCCATTTCTTTTAGATACTGGTGCAATGAGAAGTTCTATCATTCATTCAAAACTCCCTGGGGCATCTTTGTCTGGCTTAACGAATGTATCTGTATGTTTTTCTGGCGCCCCAGTTCGTAATCCGGTTTCTTGCCCTTTGCCCATTTCAATTGGCCCTTATGATTTAGAAGTTCCGCTTCTCTTAACGAATGGTTGCGGCGAGAATCTATTGGGCTTGGATCTATTGAAAAGATTGCATGCAACGATATATTGCTCTCCTTCTGGTATATATCTTACTTTAGGACAGAAACTGACTTCTCCAATGTATTTGTCAAAAGATCAATTCCCACCTGAATTGCTCTCTCTTCCTACAACGCTTTGGGCCACGGGTCCAAATGATGTTGGTTGTCTTGAAATTCCACCTTATGTTGTTACTCTCAAACCCAATGCTGAATTGCCATGCGTTCCACAATATAGAATTTCCACTGAAGGTGAAAGAGCGCTTTTGGAAATCATTCATGCTTTGATTCAGAAGGATGTGGTTGAAGAAACGAGAGGTAACATATGTAATAGCCCTATTCTTCCTGTTCTTAAACGCACTGATCCTTCTCAGCCTCCTGTTTATCGCTTTGTAATTGATCTTCGGGAGGTAAACAAAATTGTTGTACCACAGTTTCCTGTTGTCCCAGATATCACTGCGTTGTTGACGATGATACCTTCTACAGCGGTTTGGTTTTCTGTTATCGATCTAAAAATGCTTTCTTTAGTATTCCCATTGCCGAAGAGAGTAGGGATATTTTTGACTTCTCTCTTGGAGGCAGAAGCTTCCGGTTCAAGTGCGCACCTCAAGGCTATTGTGAAAGTCCCTCTATTTATAGTCAAGCTCTAAAATGTCATCTTGATGCTCTTTCCTTGCCGTCTGGTGCTGCTCTCATTCAGTACATGGACGACTTGTTAATCGCTGCTGATTCAGAGGATATATGTAAGAATGTGACGGTTGCATTGTTGCGACACTTATCCAATCTTAATCATAAGGTTTCACCTTCTAAGCTAAAATATGTTCGCCGAGAGGTCACCTACTTGGGTCATCTCTTATCAAAGGAGGGAAGACGATTAACCCCAGAACGTATCCAAGCAATTGCGCAAATGTCTGTGCCATCCACACAAAGAGAGGTACGTGCCTTTCTGGGCATTACTTCCTATTGTAGGCAGTGGATCCCTAACTTCTCTCTGTTGGCCAAACCTTTGTTGGCACTCACTTTAAAAGATACGCCTCAGCCCCTTCCATGGACTGACGAATGTCAGAGGAGTTTTACTGACTTATGTACTGCTCTGTGTTCCGCTCCTGTACTAGGTACTCCTGATTACAGTAAGCCTTTTACGCTCTATGTTCATGAAAGAGAAGGTTGTGCGTTGTCAGTCTTAACACAGCGATTTGGAGATAAACAACGACAATGTGCCTATTTTTCGGCTACGTTAGATCCAGTAGCTAAAGCATTGCCTAGTTGTCTTAAAGCGACAGCAGCAGCAGCAATTTCTATTGGACAGTCTGCTGGAGTAGTGTTAGATAACACACTTATTGTTATGGTGCCACATGCAGTGGATACTTTGCTAAACAGAACAAAAACACAGCATCTTACGAGTGCTCATTTGTCTGGATATGAGCTGACGCTCTTGGCTAGTCACGTTCATATCAAACGATGTAATACTTTAAATCCAGTTACTTTGTTGCCTCTTCCAGAAGAGAAAGGTGTCCAAGAACAACATGATTGTTTCTTCCGTACTGAGGAAGAGACAAAAGGTAGAATTGACTTAACAGATACGCCATTTGTGAGTCCGGATGGAACGCTATGGGTAGATGGTTCTTGTTTTAAGCTTCCTAATGGAGAGACAACTTCAGCCTATGCTGTTACTACCTTGCATACAGTCGTGGAAACAGCACGCATCAGACATAATTCAGCTCAGGCAGCTGAACTGATAGCCTTAACCAGAGCGTGTGTGTTATCCAAAGGAAAAAGAGTGAACGTGTATACCGATAGCCAGTACGCTTTTGGTGTGGCATTCAATTTTGAACGTTTGTGGAAAGAAAGGGGATTCCTTACTTCCCACGACACTAAGATACAACATGGTCAGTTGGTGACTGACCTTCTTGAGTCACTTGCTTTGCCTACCCAGATAGCAATTGTGAAGTTAAGCGCACATAAGAAGATTACTGACGATGTTGGTCACGGGAATGCATTTGCGGATGAGGTAGCGAAAAAGACAGCCAGAGATGCTACAAGTCGCATGTATGTTGCGGGCCCTGCAAATTGGGTCAGAGAAAAAGGAATGTATGAGGTGTGGACACAGTAGAAAGTGTGAAATCAATTCAAGAAGAGGCTACAGAGAAAGAATTGAGAAAGTGGAAAGAAAGTACAGGAATGTTAGACGAGATGGGATGTTGGGTGGAATTGTCCGAGCACCAACGTTGGCAATTACCAGACGCTTATGTACTACCTGTAGTTACTATGGCGCATGGTCCAGCCCACCTAAGTGCGAAAGGAATATGCAAGCTTCTGGCTCCAGTGTGGCAAAACGAAGGAATCCCAAAGTGTGCAGAAAATGTAGTGAAACATTGCATTATTTGCTTAATGTACAATCCGGGAAAGGGAACCCCAACTCCAGCAGGTCATTTTGCTCCTCCGACCTATCCATTTGAGGTGTTGCAAATCGATTACATTCACATGGATTGATGCAACAATCTCAAATATGTTCTAGTGGTGGTATGTGCCTTTTCCAGATGGATAGAGGCTTACCCCCTGAAAGACAATACTGCTTTATCTACAGCCAAAGTACTTCTAAAGGAGTTCTTTCCTAGATTTGGTTTGCCGCGCATTGGCTGGAGTGACAATGGGAGTGAATTTGTGGGCCAAGTCATGCAAAAAGTTTGTGCAGGTCTTGGTATAAAACAGAAGTTCCATGCGGCAAACCATCCACAGTCAGCGGGTCTAGTGGAATGCTACAATGGTACTTTAAAGCTTAAGCTTGCGAAAGTGCAGGCTAGTACAGGCCTTAGTTGGCCCGATGCCCTACCTTTGGCTCTTCTATCCACCAGAACGGCTGTGCATTCTCGTTTGGGACTTATCCCTTATGAGATAGTTTTCGGATGCCCAGCTAATGTATGGGGAGTCCCACGCCCTAAAAAGTACTCTGATATACCATACCCGATGTTGATAGATTATTTGCACGACCTCACAACTAAATTCTGTGTTCTCCATCAACAGGTTCAGAGCGCTTTGCCAGAGGCCTCCACAGACTCAGGTCATTCCATCCAACCAGGTGACTGGGTTTGTGTGAAGAATTTCCAAAGGACGAAGAATTTGGAGCCTCGCTGGAGAGAACCCTGTCAGGTTCTCTTGACCACTCATACAGCAGTAAAGGTTGAAGAAAAGAAGAACTGGATCCATGGCGTACACTGCAAGAAGGTTCCTTTGCCTTTGTCCTTTGATCAGTGGGTCCGTAAGGGTATAAGTGACTCTGAGAGCGAGAAGGTTCCCCGATTCATACCTTTTAGTGATGCACGCTTGAATGGAACACTGTCAGAAAAAGAAAACGACGACATTCTCCAAGAAGCTGTACCACTACATTTTTGTCTGAACACCACAAATCTACGAACATTGTTTCAGGATCAGACTGTACCTGATAAGGCTCATTACGATTTAAGACCTAGATTGAAGAAGAAAACTTGAGATTCTCTCTTCTATGTAATTTCTATCCCGGTTGCAGGGTCACGGTAGGAGTCTTGGTTGTGACCTGAGTAGTGGCAATAGGCCTGCAGGACTTGCAGTGTCATAGGACGGCAGACAATCGTGACCAAGTGATTAAGGAAGATTGCTGTGAGCATCCATTTAGAAGATGGAAACTACATTAGGCGAAAGAGAGAGAAAGAACAAAATGAAAGACAATTATTGTAAAATAATATACAGTCGTTGCGGTATAACTTTATGTGTTTTTATATTATTGTGTATTTTGTTGGCGTGTATAGGTTGGATTGTTCATGCTATGCAGCAAAAGGTTGTCCCTTCTTCTATTACTGTGCCTTCTTATTCTACTATCTCTCTGCATCTATTTCATACACTTGCTCAACATGAACTCGTTAGAAGAATTGAATATTACAATAATTCATTTATCCAGTTATTACACCAACACCAATTAGTAATTAATACAACCGATTGTTGGGTGTGTGGACTAATGCCTCATACCACAGAAAAGGGATGCCATATTTAGTCCTTCTGTTCTCTTATGAAGGTTCTGCTTGGGCTTATTTTGTTATTTTCTCTAACGCTTATCAAAGCCGATTTAAACGACCTGTCAGTTCTTATATTAGCGGACCAGATTTCAGTCATAGTTCATTGATAAAGGGAATGGTAGCTATGGCTAAAATCATGGAAAACAGTAACATTTCTGCTGATGAGAGAAAAGCATATGCTAATTGGAACGTCACTCATTATATCACTAGCCTTAGTGATAAGGTTAAACAGGGAAAATCTCCACCAATTTGGACTGTACCTCATCAAGGCAATTTCTGTTTGCAAATAAATGGCCAGACTACTGACATCGAACAGAGAAAAAGTTTTTGTTCCCATACATACATCCACTCATCTCAGAATTCGCCGCCGTTAGTGCCATCTCAGGGCACGTATTTTATCTGTCACGATAGAGCCTATACGTGGTTGCCAACTGATTTTTCTGGAACTTGCTATATAGCTTTTCTTCTTCCCCCTACATACACTGCTTCTTCAAATTTTCATAGAAACAGATATGGCAGAGGAATTATTGATTCCAAAGACACAGCAGGACAAGAGGGAGGAGACTTCCTAAAGGGATTTCTTCCTTTTTGGGGTCCTATGGCAAACAGCAGGAATATGAGATAACTGGTTCGTGTTGTAGAGACTACCATAGACATCACTGTAGGAGCTTTGAGTAATATTACAGCAGAACTACAGGCGGATCGTCTTATGACTTTGCAAAACCGACTTGCCTTAGATGTTATTCTTGCAGATCGTGGTGGAGTCTGTAAATTGATCAAATCAAGTTGCTGTAGTTATATACCTGATGATGCTCCGACAGTATATCAGGCCATCTATAAATTACATATAATCTCCGAGTCGATTCATCAGGACGAAGGAGATTGGTCGTTATTGGGATGGTTTTGGGGACTACTGTCCAAATGGGGTTGGAAAGTGCTAACATTCCTTGGTATGGATTTAACAATCATTTTCTCTTGTTGTCTTTGTATGCACTGTGGTCCCGCCATCTGCGACCTTTGTGTCACTGTGTACATCCCAAAACCTAAGACACAAAGAACAGAGAATATTAGAATGATGTTACAGCAACAGTTCGATGACCTCATGGCTATCGACATCGACTCAGATTAACGTGAGTCTGTGTATCTTGCCTGAGTTCTGGCAAAAGGAGGGTCTGAGGAAATTCGATTTTCGATCACGATCGTATTGAGCCTCCATTTTGTGCTCCGCCGCCATTTTGTGTTGCCCTCACTCAGGCAGCACGACGAACAAAGTCTTTTCTGCTTTTCCTGCAATATCGTTTCAAAATAGCCTTGTGCCTCTGTTTACAAAGCTGGTGTTAGAGACTGGCCGAGTACACTAATCCCTGTCTGGTTTTTCTAATCCCTGTCTCAACTATCTGTTAGTTCACACTATTCTCTTCTGACTTTATCTTATCTTCTGGCCTTCACTGTCCTCTGCTCGTATTCTCTTGTTTCACAACTGTCCTCCAAAACACACAAACGTATCTCGCCACCTGCAAGTCAGTTACAGACACGTTAATACCTTAACCTGTGGGGAGGGGTGGCAAACACAGTTGGAGGAGAGGCTTCTTCGGGTTACTCTATACTTTTGTTTTCCAATTCTTTCTGTTGGCTCTGACTTACTTTCAGACTATTCTTATTGGTTTTTCATGTATGTTCTAGGTGTGTCCTTCGTTAATGTATATGTCACCTATGTACTATAAGAGATTGTGCGCTACGGAGTGAAGTTGCAGTCTCCTGAGAACATACCGTGTGTACTTCTAGGACAACTGTACTAGCTGCAGCTAATAAAATCTGATCTTTTACGCCGACAGAGTGTCCCCGTGTCTCTGTTAGCTGAAGCAGGAGAACCCAGGAGATTAAGGCGTACCCTGCGCCGCCAGGCCCATAAGGTTTCTGGTTCTTCAAATGGTCAACCAATGAAACAGGCAATTTCCAGAACGTGAAGTTGATAAACCGAAAAATAGGTGTGATTCGATAGATGTTGGAAAGAGAAAAGTTCTAGATTCCCATCACCTAAATAGTGAAAAATACTACAAATGAATACATACTAGGAACCAGCATTTTTATCAACAGCCTTCGATATAGAGTTGACTTCAAGAGGAGTGAACCTTATTTATAATTCACTGGAATGACAAAGATAAGAATGGTAAAGAGGCAGGATATATCTTCAGTTGTATATATTTGTACTTTCATAGGAACTGAGGTCCTGCAGTTCTTAGAGAACTCGTGCAAATTGCATAATTATAGCCTAAAGGTAGATGTGCTATTGCTCTCAGGAGTTATATTAAGAAGAAGTCAAATTAAAGAACAACTAGAGGCATAGGAATTGCGTATATTATCTCAGTGTAGTAACTTGAACAAAATAAAGCGCTGTTGTGTATCATTCAACCACAACACTTACCGAAAGAAACACACGTCGGATCTCCCATATAAGGAAGAAGCTACACGCAATTGCGTGCATCGCCGACAGCGGGAGGATACGAACTACGGAAGCTTTGTTTTAGAAATCGCCTGGTAAGGAGATGCTCCCGTCTTTGTGTATTGTCGTCCGTAATCAGGCACCAGCGACCTCATATGCCTAAATATGACGGGCTACCCTCTATTTTTCTCTTTTGGATATAGATACTATGAGGCACCCGATTTAAACACAAGTGAATATATCTCCACTTAGAAGCTTTTAAAATGCTGGTTCCTAGTATGTATTCATTTGTAGTATTTTTCACTATTTAGGTGATGGGAATCTAGAACTTTTCTCTTTCCAACATCTATCGAATCACACTTATTTTTCGGTTTATCAACTTCACGTTCTGGTGACTGTGGACCTCTTGGGTGTCACTTTTCTATTCTATTTGTTTGTTTCCAACTTCAGCCACTATTCAATTAAATTAGACTTTAATATACTTGGATTATGCTCATTGTGGTTTTTTGTGCCCACAGTACCAACAGTTGTCAATATTTGACATATACGCAAAGCGCCCCCACCACATGATGTCGGATAAGAAATGATGTTTGGCATATGTTGTTATTTAAAAGACCTATCGAACACGCCCTGAAGAAGGAGCCTATACTGGATATATAGGATCTCCGAAACGCGCGTTGTCGCTGGTCTTATGTTATTATCATTGTCTCATTGTTATGTATATTGTGTTTTTTCTTCATTTTTTTTGTTTATTGTGAATGTATAGTCAAATGTGCCATATTGGCAGTGTGTTCAACATCAATATGGTGTGTTTTTTTTTAGATAGGTTGTAATTGTTTTATATATATAAACATATTTGTATAGGTTTTCTATATTTAAAAAAAAGAGAAAAAAAGAATCAACTGAATGAATTGACATGTTCTAAATAAATGAAATGACATGTTCTTAATACACTGTTGACTGTGGGGTCTATATTATTGTGAGAAGTTGGCCTGGTATATGATGCTCACTAGTTAAAGTGATCACCTTGTACCATGCCAAGCAACCCTTATGGTGTGGTTGTAAGTCAACCTTTTCGGACTAGCTGCCCTAGTGGTAGCGTAGGCTAAGCAGTCTTTGAGGCTAAACTCGTGAAGCGTGTTAAGCAAGCTGTTTTACCAATAGTAACCCCCTTTTATACCAATGAAAGGACACCACACAGATATATATTCAAAATATATATGTATTTATTTCTCAAAGTAACCCCTAGTCTCTTTATGAGCACAGGAGCACAAATCGTCAAACAAGATTACAGTAGAATACACAGAAGTTGCACTTTATATGGATAGGCCCTGGTGGCCACTCAAACCATATACTAAAATAGTGGTATAAGTACCACGAACAGAAAAGGGAAAAGGCCTAGGGCCTCTAGAATCGCTGGGCCTACAAGGAGCTAACGTCAGTTAGTGACCAGGAGGTCCACGGGTGGCGTGTGCAGAGCAAATAGTCACACGCGTGCTCCCATAGGTTTCAATGGGTGCGTAAAAAGTACAAAGTTACTGCAAAGGAGATCTTCCGGGTTGACTAGGAACTTAAGATTTGGAACACAGGCACTAGAGATGTATTACTACACATGGGCACCGGAGTACCAGCTTTACCTCACCCACGGGAAGCGGGTGCATAGGCCTCAAAGTGCGTCGGGTTTCTTCTATCTGTTCCGTTGAGCCTGGGACAAAGATGCTGCAGGCGGTCGGTCGGGAAGAGATGCAGTGGATCCAAGAGTGGATCGGAGATGTTGAAGACCTGTAAGCAGAGGGGACAGTGTTCACAGTCACTAGCCAGTGACCAGCGTGGCACCAGGTGGGTACCAGGCGATGTCGGGTGCAAACAGGTGATGAGGGGTAGCTTGTCTCCGCAGCCACGTGGTCCCTGAAGGTCGACGACGTCCAGGAGTCGGCTCACGAGCTGTCCCACGCAGGCTCTCGCTGTCGGCGGTGTCGGCGACTTGATCGAAGCAAACAAGCCTTGGCAAAAGCAATTGCAGGAGGATTCGGAAATCAGCTGTTGGTTCTGACCAGCAAGGTCAGAGGGATTGCTCCTTTGGAGGGGAGCAAGGGCCAGTCTGGAGCAACCAGACCAGCGGTGTTTGTCGTAGATTTCGTCGCCAAGATGGCCACTAGCCAGCGGGCCAGCAACCGGTTAGGCGCGTCGAGTGGCAAAATGCAGAAGGGCCCCACGCAGATCGTGGAGATGCTGGAGGGCTCACCTTTGGTGCAGATGCTGCTCGAGGGTTGGGCTTCTCAGGACCCAAAGCACAACTTGGAGGGAGCCTCGGTTGTTGCACTGGTCAGCTTGTCGTAGTCGTTCCAAGATGGCTGGCTCCACGTGTCTCGGTGCCTCCACGGGTCTCTTCTTTGCAGGGACTGTGGATCGGGCGGTGAGAGGTCTGAAGGTCCAGGTCTTGTCAGTCTCTGGGCTCGGGCTCCGGCGGGAGGCGGCGGCAAAGCAGACGTTGATTCGCTGGATGGTGCTTGCGTTAGCAAGGTGGTCACTCCCTGACCACAGGGGAGATTTTCTTCAGTCTTCTGTGCAGCAGAATGTCGAAGTTCCCGTCTTCTTCTTAGTTTCAAGTTGATTCCAGGATGTCTGAAGTCTTAGGACACAGCTCCTACCTTTATTCGGATTCTAGGGGCCGGACTACCTGCTAGGTCCCTCCCTAAGGGTGGGACCAGGAAGGGGGGTGGTTACACCCCCAATCCTTTGTCCAGCTCGCCCCAGGCCCGGGACTGGTGTGCCCCAGGACCGGTTTGAACTGGCATATGCACCGAGGCTCCTTGTGAGCCACAGGCATGTCTGGTTTCTTTCAAGCCCTACCTGACCAATACACAAAATCCTGTCTGGGGTGGTGCACGCACCTCCCCTGGCAGGAAACCCTTTGTCCACACCTCCCAAGCTGGAAGGACTCCCAGCAGCAGGAGGGCAGACTTGTGTCTGTGGTGGCAGCATCCATTTTGTGGAGCTGAGGCTATGTCTGATTTTACCCGGGTTTCAGGTACTGTACATGTCGTGTCCCTCTAGAAGGGTGGAATGCTAACCCCGTCGCCAGAATTGGCGAGGGGTTAGTATTCCAATTCGTATGACACCTTACTCGACATGTTTTGATAAAGCCAAACCAAAGATAGCATTTAACCGCGAGGTTCATAATGCACTTAAGCGTATATGGTATGACGATATCTGGAAACAGTAGAAGGAAGTTGTTCCGACCACTGCAGACAGGCTCAGCTCATGCCAGAGCACCATCTCACATGGAACCAAGCACTCTGCCTTCAGGATTGTTAAGGCCTGCCATAGGAGTGACTTATAGGTTACCAGGTGTCCCCTTTAAGGTTAGGTATAGGTATACTACACCTAAGTAAGAGGTGATTACACCAACTTACCCCAGCTGAGTGATCAGCCAGTTGTGTCAGATTGTTAGGCCAAGCCTGGGGTGGCATAATACATGCTGCAGCCCCTGGCAGGCCTTGGGTACACCAATGCCCTGGGTACCTAGTGTACACTGGTACAGGGGCTGACAGGGTGATCCACTTCCAATTGGTTATGCACCTAGGGTGCATAGTTTTAATTTAGTAGAGAGAACAGCAGGCTGGGGGTCTGATTGGCAGGCCCACAGCCTCAATATGTCAAAAACCAGTGAAGCAAAAAGCAAAAATTTGGGGTGACCATAGGATAGCAGACCCTACTCTCCTACACAACCCCCCCCCAAACGCTGGGACATTAAACTAGCCTTGACCAGTCTCGTCTTCATGTCCTAAGTGGAAGTACCTGGAGAGACCATCTGCATTCCCATGGTCAGTACCTGGCCGGTGCTCCACTGTAAAGTCCATCCCCTGTAGGGAAATGGACCACCTAAGCAGTTTGGGGTTTTCACCCTTCATCTGATTTAGCCACAAGAGGGGCTTATGGTCGGTCTGAATCTTGAAGTGAGTGCCAAACAAGTATGGCCTCAGCTTCTTCAGGGCCCACACCACAGCAAAGGCCTCCCTCTCAATAGCTGACCAATTCTTCTCTCTGGGGGTCAACCTTCTGCTAATAAAAGCAATGGGTTGGTCTTGACCATCTACATTAAGTTGTGACAGCACAGCTCCCACACCCAACTCAGAAGCATCTGTTTGGACAATAAACTCTTTGGAGTAGTCAGGACTTTTCAGGATAGGTGCAGAGCACATGGCCTCCTTCAGGTCATCAAATGCCTTTTGACAGCTTACTGTCCACTGAACCTTTTTGGGCATCTTCTTGGATGTCAGATCATTAAGAGGAGTCACAATGGACCCATAGTTCTTAACAAACTTCCTGTAATACCCAGTCAAGCCCAAGAAAGCTCGAACTTGAGTCTGGGTGGTTGGAGGGGACCAATCCTTGATGGACTGTATCTTACTCTCCAGTGGTTGAACTTGGCCCCCACCTACAAGGTGGCCCAAATACACAACCTTACTCTGCCCTATCTGGCACTTAGTAGCCTTGATAGTGAGGCCTGCCCTTTGCAGAGCCTCAAGAGCCTTCTTCAGGTGGATCAGGTGATCCTCCCAGGTGGAACTAAAGACAGCAATGTCATCAAGATATGCTGCACAAAAGTCATCCAACCCAGTAAGGACTTGGTTCACCAGCCTTTGGAAGGTGGCAGGTGCATTCTTCAGACCAAAGGGCATCACCACAAACGGATAATGCCCACCTGGGGTTGAGAATGCTGTTTTGGCCTTAGACTCCTCAGCTAACCTGATTTGCCAATAGCCAGCTGTCAAGTCAAATGTGCTCAAAAACTTTGCAGAAGCTAGTTTGTCTATGAGCTCATCTGCCCTTGGAATAGGGTGTGCATCTGTCCTGGTGACAGCATTGAGTCCTCTGTAGTCCACACAGAACCTCATCTCTCTCTTGCCATCTTTGGTGTGAGGTTTGGGGACCAGAACCACTGGGCTAGCCCAGGGGCTCTCTGAGGGTTCAATGACACCTAATTCCAGCATTTTATGTACCTCAGCCTTTATACAGTCCCTGACGTGGTCAGGTTGTCTGTAAAGTTTGTTCTTTACAGGCAGACTGTCACCAGTGTCCACAACATGGGTACACCAGTCAGTTTGACTAGGTATCAAGGAAAACATATGTGAAAATGATTGTAGAACCTGTCTACATTCAGTCTGCTGATGGGCAGTGAGGTTGCCTCCAAGGGTCACTCCTTCAACTGAGCCATCTTCAGGGTTCTGAGACAACAGGTCTGGGAGAGGGTCACTCTCTTCCTCCTGTCCCTCATCTGTAGCCATGAGCAAGCCCATGTCTGCCCTGTCAACATATGCTTTAAGCCTGTTAACATGGAGTACCCTGTGGGGACTCCTGGGAGTTCCTAGGTCCACCAAGTAGGTGACCTCTCCCTTCTTTTCCAGGATTGTATGGGGTCCAGACCATTTGTCTTGGAGTGCTGCTGGGGCCACTGGCTCCAACACCCATACCTTCTGTCCTGGCTGATACTCAACCAAGACAGCCTTTTGGTCATGCCAAGCTTTCTGTAAGGCCTGGCTTGCCTCAAGGTTTTTAGATGCCTTCTCCATATACTCAGCCATCCTGGAGCGGAGACCAAGTACGTAGTCCACTATGTCTAGTTTAGGCTTTTTGAGAGGTAACTCCCATCCTTCCTTCACCAAACACAGTGGGCCTCTCACAGGGTGCCCAAACAACAATTCAAAGGGGCTGTAGCCAACTCCTTTTTGTGGGACCTCTCTGTAAGCAAACAGAAGGCAGGGTAGAAGGATATCCCATCTTCGCCTGAGCTTTTCAGGTAGTCCTTTGATCATACCCTTTAGGGTCTTGTTGAATCTCTCAACAAGCCCATTGCATTGTGGGTGATAAGGGGTGGTGAACTTGTAGTTGACACCACATTCCTTCCACATAGCTGTCAAGTATCCTGACATAAAGTTGGTACCTCTGTCAGATACTACCTCCTTAGGAAACCCCACTCTGGAGAATACTCCCAGCAGGGCCCTGGCCACAACAGGTGCTGTAGTGGTCCTAAGGGGAATTGCCTCTGGATACCTGGTGGCATGATCCACTACCACCAGTATAAATCTGTGCCCAGATGCAGTGGGAGGATCCATGGGACCCACTATGTCTATTCCCACTCTTTCAAAGGGAACCCCCACCACAGGTAGTGGTATCAGGGGGGCCTTTGTTGTGCCACCTGATTTGCCACTGGCTTGGCAGGTAACACAGGAGCGACAAAACTCCTTTGTATCTTCATTCATATGGGGCCAGTGAAAGTGAGGGACAAGCCTGTCCCAAGTCTTGTTCTGGCCTAAGTGTCCTGCTAAAGGAATGTCATGGGCCAAGGTAAGAAGGAAGCCCCTAAATTGCAGAGGTATAACCAACCTCCTGGTTGCACCAGGCTTGGGGTCTCTAGCCTCTGAATAAAGGAGCCCTTCATCCCAATACACTTTATGGGTACCTTGAGCATTCCCAGCAGCCTCAGCAGCAGCCAGCTGTCTGAGGGGTTCAAGAGAGGGACAGGATAACTGAGCCTGCCTCAAGTCAGCCCTTGAAGGTCCCCCTGTCCCCAGAAACTCAACCTGATCAGGTTCAAGCTCTTCAGGGACAGTTCCTTCAGGGTCCTCTAGATCAGCTTCCTGGGAAGGCTGATCATCACTCTGAGGCAGGGGGGAAGGCACAGCCTTGACCCTCCTGTTCTTCTTCTTGGTAGGTGCTTGGTCCATTGTTCCAGGATCCAAGACCTGTGGTTCAGTGAGGCACTTTTTGGCCTGTGACCTGGTCACAGCAAGGACATGTGATGATATACCTAACATCTCTGCATGAGTCCTGTACTCCACTTCTGACCATAGAGAACTCTCTAGGTCATTGCCCAACAAACATTCTACTGGGAGGTCTGCACTAACCACAACCCTTTTGAGGCCAGTTACCCCTCCCCATGAGAAGTTAACAACTGCCACACTGTGTGAAGTAGTGGCATTGCTGGCATTGGTCACCAGGTAGTTCTCACCTGGTATGTACTGTCCAGGGTGCACAAAGCCTGGTGTCACCATAGTGACACTGGCACATGTGTCCCTGTAGGCTTGAGCCACTTTGTCATTAATTAAAGGAGTCTGTCTGTACTTGCCCAGGTTACTGGGGCTCACAGTCAGGGACAAATCAATGTCCCCATCACAGATCAAGACTGCCTGTGTAAGGGTTCTGTCTAAGTCAGAATCTCCTTCAGTTCCCATAGTGATTCCCACTACACCCTTTGTCTGGGGACCAACACTGCTAACAGTAGTACTGGGAGCAGGTGCCTTAGGGGCAACAGTGTTGGGGGCTCCACCCTTTTTGCAATCACTAGTCCAGTGAGTTGTATTTTTACAATGATTGCACCAGGGTTTCTTCTGACCTTCTTTCTTCTTCTTGGACTGTTGGGACCCACCCTCCTTAGCAGTAGTTTGGGGCCCTGTTGAAGACTTCTGGTCTTTAGGTTTCTGATCTCCACCCTTTTGGTCTGTTTTCTTCTGATCACCCCCTTGGCCCTGGTTCTGGTTCTTTTGCTTAACCCTGGTTCTGACCCATTTGTCTGCCTTCTTTCCCAATTCTTGGGGAGAGGTCAGATCAGAGTCAACCAAGTGTTGATGCAGTTGCTGGTTTTGACAGTTATTTAAAATCTGTTCTCTCATCATCAAATTATACAATCCTGTAAAATCAGATACCTTACTTCCCAGCAACCAACCCTCCAAAGCCTTAGTGGCACATTCAATGTATTCAGACCAGTCCTGAGTCTGTGTCTTTTGGGTGTCTCTGAACATTAACCTGTACTGTTCAGTGGTTAAGCCTAACCCATCTACCAGAACACTCTTCAGGACTCTGTAGTTTCTGACATCCTCTTCTCTAACAGTGAGGAGTCTGTCTCTGCCTCTTCCTTCAAAGGAGAGCCAGAGGATTGCTGCCCACTGGTCTTCAGGAACCTGCTGTACTTTGCAGGCTCTCTCAAGAGCAGTTATCCATTTGTGGATGTCATCCCCACTTTTGTAGGGGGGCACAACCTTAGACAGGTTCCTATTGTCAAAGACCCTATCTTTGTCCTTAGGGACAATGCTGCCACCAGTGGGTATAGACCCACTCTCTTTATGCTGTCTAGCCTTGCTAAGTTTCTCTTCCATCAGGGCTACTTCTAGCTCCTGCTTCCTGATCCTCAGCTGAGCCTCTTGCATCTTGGCCTCATGTTCCCTCCTCTGAGGGGTGGTCATCCTTCTCCTGGAGTGACCTTGAGAGCCTCTAGAGCCATGGGAAGCATGGGAGTCACCTGAGCGATTCCTTTGCCTTCCAAGCCCTGTGTTAAGTCCACTGGGGAGATCCAGTGGGTTGAACCCACTGTCAGTCCCCAATAGCCTTGGTTTAGCTGGGCCAAGTATAATACTTGGCACTGGGCTAGTTCTCCCTTCATCCTCACTACTGTCAGTATCCTTTTCACTCTCATCCTCTGTGGTAGGCATCCCATCTAAGGGGTGACTATTGGAACTGGGTACCTCTGTAGTATCTTCAGAAGGGGGGCTTCCTGTTCCTGACCCTAAGGGGGCTAACTGGGAAGCTTTCTTGAGTGCTCTCTGATTCTCATCATTCTGTAAGAGCTCTCTGAGCTCAGCAGAGTTTGGGTTCTTGGGCTGTTTAAGGCCTCTAAGAGTTGCCAAATGCCTGAGCTCATTCTGATTAAGGGTAGCAAAGCTGGATGGTGCCCTCTGGGGGTCACTCTCAACAGAGATGGGTACAGTGGACCCCTCTGCCCCGGCCATTGCTCTTAAGGGTGGGTGGATGTGTTGCAATCTACCTACACTTGGGTTTACCTACTAAACCTATCTAGTAGTTGTAGTCAGGGTGTGCTACTCCCTTTGCTCTACAACAACTAAGTTCAGTAGAACTTAAGTATATCTAATCTTGTTTTATATGTACCTACAGGTACCTATGTGATCTTTCAATTGGTAACCAAGAGATTACAATGGTAAAACACAGCAAGCTCAAATCCAACCGCTGCTCACCAATGTGAGAAGTTGGCCTGGTATATGATGCTCACTAGTTAAAGTGATCACCTTGTACCATGCCAAGCAACCCTTATGGTGTGGTTGTAAGTCAACCTTTTCGGACTAGCTGCCCTAGTGGTAGCGTAGGCTAAGCAGTCTTTGAGGCTAAACTCGTGAAGCGTGTTAAGCAAGCTGTTTTACCAATAGTAACCCCCTTTTATACCAATGAAAGGACACCACACAGATATATATTCAAAATATATATGTATTTATTTCTCAAAGTAACCCCTAGTCTCTTTATGAGCACAGGAGCACAAATCGTCAAACAAGATTACAGTAGAATACACAGAAGTTGCACTTTATATGGATAGGCCCTGGTGGCCACTCAAACCATATACTAAAATAGTGGTATAAGTACCACGAACAGAAAAGGGAAAAGGCCTAGGGCCTCTAGAATCGCTGGGCCTACAAGGAGCTAACGTCAGTTAGTGACCAGGAGGTCCACGGGTGGCGTGTGCAGAGCAAATAGTCACACGCGTGCTCCCATAGGTTTCAATGGGTGCGTAAAAAGTACAAAGTTACTGCAAAGGAGATCTTCCGGGTTGACTAGGAACTTAAGATTTGGAACACAGGCACTAGAGATGTATTACTACACATGGGCACCGGAGTACCAGCTTTACCTCACCCACGGGAAGCGGGTGCATAGGCCTCAAAGTGCGTCGGGTTTCTTCTATCTGTTCCGTTGAGCCTGGGACAAAGATGCTGCAGGCGGTCGGTCGGGAAGAGATGCAGTGGATCCAAGAGTGGATCGGAGATGTTGAAGACCTGTAAGCAGAGGGGACAGTGTTCACAGTCACTAGCCAGTGACCAGCGTGGCACCAGGTGGGTACCAGGCGATGTCGGGTGCAAACAGGTGATGAGGGGTAGCTTGTCTCCGCAGCCACGTGGTCCCTGAAGGTCGACGACGTCCAGGAGTCGGCTCACGAGCTGTCCCACGCAGGCTCTCGCTGTCGGCGGTGTCGGCGACTTGATCGAAGCAAACAAGCCTTGGCAAAAGCAATTGCAGGAGGATTCGGAAATCAGCTGTTGGTTCTGACCAGCAAGGTCAGAGGGATTGCTCCTTTGGAGGGGAGCAAGGGCCAGTCTGGAGCAACCAGACCAGCGGTGTTTGTCGTAGATTTCGTCGCCAAGATGGCCACTAGCCAGCGGGCCAGCAACCGGTTAGGCGCGTCGAGTGGCAAAATGCAGAAGGGCCCCACGCAGATCGTGGAGATGCTGGAGGGCTCACCTTTGGTGCAGATGCTGCTCGAGGGTTGGGCTTCTCAGGACCCAAAGCACAACTTGGAGGGAGCCTCGGTTGTTGCACTGGTCAGCTTGTCGTAGTCGTTCCAAGATGGCTGGCTCCACGTGTCTCGGTGCCTCCACGGGTCTCCTCTTTGCAGGGACTGTGGATCGGGCGGTGAGAGGTCTGAAGGTCCAGGTCTTGTCAGTCTCTGGGCTCGGGCTCCGGCGGGAGGCGGCGGCAAAGCAGACGTTGATTCGCTGGATGGTGCTTGCGTTAGCAAGGTGGTCACTCCCTGACCACAGGGGAGATTTTCTTCAGTCTTCTGTGCAGCAGAATGTCGAAGTTCCCGTCTTCTTCTTAGTTTCAAGTTGATTCCAGGATGTCTGAAGTCTTAGGACACAGCTCCTACCTTTATTCGGATTCTAGGGGCCGGACTACCTGCTAGGTCCCTCCCTAAGGGTGGGACCAGGAAGGGGGGTGGTTACACCCCCAATCCTTTGTCCAGCTCGCCCCAGGCCCGGGACTGGTGTGCCCCAGGACCGGTTTGAACTGGCATATGCACCGAGGCTCCTTGTGAGCCACAGGCATGTCTGGTTTCTTTCAAGCCCTACCTGACCAATACACAAAATCCTGTCTGGGGTGGTGCACGCACCTCCCCTGGCAGGAAACCCTTTGTCCACACCTCCCAAGCTGGAAGGACTCCCAGCAGCAGGAGGGCAGACTTGTGTCTGTGGTGGCAGCATCCATTTTGTGGAGCTGAGGCTATGTCTGATTTTACCCGGGTTTCAGGTACTGTACATGTCGTGTCCCTCTAGAAGGGTGGAATGCTAACCCCGTCGCCAGAATTGGCGAGGGGTTAGTATTCCAATTCGTATGACACCTTACTCGACATGTTTTGATAAAGCCAAACCAAAGATAGCATTTAACCGCGAGGTTCATAATGCACTTAAGCGTATATGGTATGACGATATCTGGAAACAGTAGAAGGAAGTTGTTCCGACCACTGCAGACAGGCTCAGCTCATGCCAGAGCACCATCTCACATGGAACCAAGCACTCTGCCTTCAGGATTGTTAAGGCCTGCCATAGGAGTGACTTATAGGTTACCAGGTGTCCCCTTTAAGGTTAGGTATAGGTATACTACACCTAAGTAAGAGGTGATTACACCAACTTACCCCAGCTGAGTGATCAGCCAGTTGTGTCAGATTGTTAGGCCAAGCCTGGGGTGGCATAATACATGCTGCAGCCCCTGGCAGGCCTTGGGTACACCAATGCCCTGGGTACCTAGTGTACACTGGTACAGGGGCTGACAGGGTGATCCACTTCCAATTGGTTATGCACCTAGGGTGCATAGTTTTAATTTAGTAGAGAGAACAGCAGGCTGGGGGTCTGATTGGCAGGCCCACAGCCTCAATATGTCAAAAACCAGTGAAGCAAAAAGCAAAAATTTGGGGTGACCATAGGATAGCAGACCCTACTCTCCTACAATTATTACATGGACATATTGCCTAATTTTTAAATAAATAGGTGTAGGAAATTTTTGTTGTAGTTTATAGGTTTTCTCCCTGTACCTTCCTCACACATGTGAAACAGTCAGGGTCCCTCTATCGTTGTTTATTGAATTTCCCAGCACTTTGCTGTGAGGGTTTTGTTCTTGTCTTGTTTGTCGGCTGAAGTTGTATCTTTCTAATCTTTACTGTTTGTGTTTTCTATTTATAGTGGGTTTGAGCATTACTCCCTGGAACCGGCTGATTCATATTTTGCCTTCTGTAAAAAAAAATTCCAATCTGTGTCACTTATTTAGACTGTAGAATTGATTCCACCCCTTCCATCCTTCAGTGGTATCTATAGATATTGTCCTCTTTAAGCTTAATCCTCTGGACAGCCAAATATTCGTTCTACTTTGATATGGATAAGATCAAAACATTTGGGTTTTCAGATGAAGACTTCTCAAAATTACTTGGTGGCAGCTCTAATATGGATAAACAACTTCCTATTGGCAGGAATTCCAATGATGACTGGTTTAAATTACTCAATCTCAAAAAGAAAACCAGAAGAACAGAATCCCATGCGGAATTCATGTTAGAATATCTAAGAGCAGGGGTCATACCTAATGGTCTCAGAGTCAGGAACATACCGGGGCTTTTCGTCGAGGTGAGGAAATTTCTTGAGAAATGGTCCCTTATAGCTAACAGATGTTCCAGAGATCTGATGATACTCATCATTGAGACAGCCAGAGAGGTAGTTGAAGAACTACTTAAAGAGATTGCAGAAATGGAAGAGAAACTCAAAAAAAACAACCCAATAGAAGAGGCCAAAAAGAAACTAGAAGAAGTGAATGGGGAGATGAGTTCGTTCTGTGAATATCTAATAAAGAAAAAAACTGAAAAACTTAAAAAAGACATTAGATATTTTAGCGAAGAGAGAGTGTACCCTTACTTAGCTGCCAGTTACTATACTAATGAATATAATCAATCCTATCAAAATGATCGGCAATACTGGTCAAAGAAAAAAGTTATCACCTTTTCTGACACCTCCGGTTCAGACACTGAGAGCGGGTCCAATCCCTCGGGTAGTTATGGACAAAGGAGAACTAATTATCAAGGTCCCAGAAGGAATGCCTATTTTTTAGGCAACCGTCGTGGCCAAATGCGAGCCCGATATCGAAACCCAGAGAGGGAGACATATCAGCAAGCAGAGAACTCCCCACAATTCCTAGAGACTCGGAGAAACCAATACTGGAGAGAATAGCAATCATGTCTGATCAGAATACTATCTCTGAGACATCGCTAAGTAAAACTCTTGACTCTATCCCCTCCACCTCTAAGGAAAATTTAACAAAGGAAGTAGAGGTATACAAAGACAAAGCCTCCAAAGATAGCCTTACCATTCCTGTGTTTAATCTGTCCAAAACACCTTTGGACACGTCTGCCCTCAAACTACTTTCCCGAGGACTCACGTTTGTTCCCACCACCTATCTCGACCGGTTCAAACTGATGACCGACATCCAGTCTTTCTTTCGTAAGATCCGCTTGAAGAGATTTTTTGAGGATAAACCACCACCCATTAATGACAACAACACAGGATTACGACCAAGATCTATCTTTACTCCTACACTTGAACAAGTAGGTGCTGAGGTAGATATTTTTGAAAAAGTAGTGAGCACTAAAGTTCAAAAACTCCTCACTTTTGTGCCTAAATCACAGTATAACCTTGACTACTTTGAATATCAAGCCCTCAAACAACTGGCTAACAATGATGAAGTGACCATCAAGCCTGCTGATAAGGGGGGAGGAATTGTGGTGCTTGATAGCTCCACATACAAACAACAAATCTCGGCTATGCTCAACATCCCTGAGCATTATACCAAATCTAGATCTTACCCAGAGCAAAGAATCAAGGCAGAAATCCTGGACATTACCCAAAGAGCGCTTGACAGAGGTGTTATTTGTGTACAAGAATTTGACTACTTAAATGTAGAATTCCATCGAATACCCATTCTATATGGGGTCCCAAAAATACACAAGAATCCTCTTCTTCCTCCATTCAGACCCATAGTATCCACTATTGGATCCTTAACCGAGCCTTTATCTAAATACATAGATATTTTCCTTCATCCCTTAGTATCTAACCTTCAAGGATATATTAAGGATACAGGACATCTTATTAGGAAAATTGAAGGCACTGGGTTTAACAGTCATACGGATTTCCTTGTTTCTATGGACATTGAAGCCCTATACACTAACATCCCGCAAATAGGAGCTTTAGAAGCAGTCAAACATACACTGCATAATAATAATAATAGCCCAGGAGATCGGTTATTTTTACTGGAATGTCTGGCAGTGGTCCTAAAGGAAAACTACTTTGAATTTGATGGGGTGATTTTTAAACAAATACAAGGAGTAAGCATGGGTGCTTCTTGTGCACCGAATGTGGCCAACATCTATATGGGAGATTTTGAAACCAAATTTGTTTATTTAATGAGATAGCCCCCTTCAGTGAAAACATTTTAAAATGGCATCGATTTATAGATGACATTTTCTTTATCTGGAGAGGCCCGGAAAAGCAGCTAGAGGAATTCATTTTATGGATAAACCTCTGCGATATACATCTCAAATTTAGCCCCAACATCAGCAAGTCCAAAATTGAGTTTTTGGACATTTGGATACAGACTGTAGATGAGAAGATTGAGGTTAGTCTCTACACGAAGCCTACAGCCAAGAATACACTTCTTCAATACTCCAGTTACCATCCTCGTAGTCAAAAAGACAACATTCCCTTCAGCCAATTCCTACGGTTACGCAGGAACTGTACTTCGATACAGAACTACGACCTTCACGCTGAAGAACTTAAACAAAAATTCGCTAGTAGGGGCTATCCTTTCAAACTGATCAAAGAGGCCTACAAAAGAGCAAAGTACTACGATAGAACAACACTGTTGCAGAATAAAGCAACTAAAACCGAGGACAAATTGGTGTGTGTTACCACTCATTCTAATATAGACCATATGATTAGACAAATTATCAACAGTGAGTGGCACATCCTTAACTCTGATCATGGCAGAAGAAACCTCCCAAAACCCATCTTTGCGTTTAGACGCAATAAGAATCTGAGAAACTCACTAGTCAAATCTAAATTACCTGTCACTAGGCCTTTTCTTCAGAAATCCATTACTGGTACCAAACCCATCAATGGTAACCATAAATGTGGTAGTTGCCATGCTTGCCAATTTGCCATCATAACAAGTGAACTGATGTGGCAGAAACGGAAATTTTCTTTGCAGGGTATGACTAATTGTCGCACTAGAAATGTGATCTATCTCATCCTTTGTCCGTGTGACAAAGGTTATGTTGGAGAAACCAGCAGAGAATTTCGCGTTCGGTTTAGCGAACATAAATCATCCATTGCAAACAAGCGTCCCGGGGCTCCGCTGGTATCACATTGGATTGAAAAACAACACTCTGTCTCTGATTTACGTTGGTTAATTCTGGAACAGGTGCAACCGCCTGACAATGGTAACATTGATGCATTTAGACAAAAAAGAGAAGTTTTTTGGATGTATGTCCTCCAGACATATGATAAAGGTCTGAATGAACACCTCCCCTGGGAGAACGCTATCATCTAAGTTATCCTAGCCAATCCAACTAGTATTAGGTACCTTTAGGCCTTGTAGATTATCATTGAGATATAGTCCTCTGTCTTTCTTGTTAAAACATCTTTTGGGAAGAAACCTAAATGTTTTCATGCCCCCTTTAGATATATGGATTACCTGTGTACCTTCGTGTCAACAGTCTGCTACTCAGTTATTAAAAGGTCTGAGTACCTACATCCTCTGCACATATAGTCTCCCTTTGTATCTGATGCTATATGCCATGCATATTGTCTATATAGCTTTACTAAATTCAACTCTGATCCAAGTGGTTACACAATATATTCTTTTACATTCCAGCACAAACCATTGAGGAAACTACTGTCACCTTAAGAGCTGGACCTGCGTATTTAGAAAATCCTTGTCCCTTTACGATTTCCGTCATCCCCTTACAAACAGACAGACTCTAGCTGTCCTCTTTCTATGCCTACCACCTCCAGGCATAACTTCCCGGATCTCCCATATAAGGAAGACGCTACACGCAATTGCGTGCATCGCCGACAGCGGGAGGATACGAACTACGGAAGCTTTGTTTTAGAAATCGCCTGGTAAGGAGATGCACCCGTCTTTGTGTATTGTCGTCCGTAATCAGGCACCAGCGACCTCATATGCCTAAATATGACGGGCTACCCTCTATTTTTCTCTTTTGGTTATAGATACTATGAGGCACCCGATTTAAACACAAGTGAATATATCTCCACTTAGAAGCTTTTAAAATCTTCCCAGATCGCCCATACAAGGAAGACGCTGCACGCAATTGCGTGCATCGCCGACAGCGGGAGGATACGAACCACGGAAGCTTTGTTTTTAGAAATCGCTTGGTAAGGAGATGCACCCATCTTTGTGTATTGTCGTCCGTAATCAGGCACTAGCGACCTCATTTGCCTAAATATGACGGGCTACCCTCTATTTTCCTCTTTTGGTTATAGATACTATGAGGCACCCGATTTAAGCACAAGTGAATATATCTCCACTTAGAAGCTTTTAAAATCACTGAATATACGGCTAGAAGGGCTGTTAAGAGTAAGTCAACTCTATAATATTCGTCTATTCCCCGATTAAATCACTGTTAGCAGCAGTATAATTTGGTCTTGGGTTTTTTCTCCTAGGCAACTTTGGTAGCCTTACACCGGGTCGGCACACTAAATTCATTCAAACGGGTCCGAGGTCTTCCATACTAGACTCATCGCTCGTATATCTCAATAAGACTTGGCTCAGACATCGGAATTACCTTTCCGACGCGTGTTTCTTTCGGTAAGTGTTGTGGTTGAATGATACACAACAGCGCTTTATTTTGTTCAAGTTACTACACTGAGATAATATACGCAATTCCTATGCCTCTAGTTGTTCTTTAATTTGACTTCTTCTTAATATAACTCCTGAGAGCAATAGCACATCTACCTTTAGGCTATAATTATGCAATTTGCACGAGTTCTCTAAGAACTGCAGGACCTCAGTTCCTATGAAAGTACAAATATATACAACTGAAGATATATCCTGCCTCTTTACCATTCTTATCTTTGTCATTCCAGTGAATTATAAATAAGGTTCACTCCTCTTGAAGTCAACTCTATATCGAAGGCTGTTGATAAAAATGCTGGTTCCTAGTATGTATTCATTTGTAGTATTATTCACTATTTAGGTGATGGGAATCTAGAACTTTTCTCTTTCCAACATCTATCGAATCACACTTATTTTTCGGTTTATCAACTTCACGTTCTGGTGACTGTGGACCTCTTGGGTGTCACTTTTCTATTCTATTTGTTTGTTTCCAACTTCAGCCACTATTCAATTAAATTAGACTTTAATATACTTGGATTATGCTCATTGTGGTTTTTTGTGCCCACAGTACCAACAGTTGTCAATATTTGACATATACGCAAAGCGCCCCCACCACATGATGTCGGATAAGAAATGATGTTTGGCATATGTTGTTATTTAAAAGACCTATCGAACACGCCCTGAAGAAGGAGCCTATACTGGATATATAGGATCTCCGAAACGCGCGTTGGCGCTGGTCTTATGTTATTATCATTGTCTCATTGTTATGTATATTTTGTTTTTTCTTCATTTTTTTTGTTTATTGTGAATGTATAGTCAAATGTGCCATATTGGCAGTGTGTTCAACATCAATATGGTGTGTTTTTTTTTAGATAGGTTGTAATTGTTTTATATATATAAACATATTTGTATAGGTTTTCTATATTTAAAAAAAAGAGAAAAAAAGAATCAACTGAATGAATTGACATGTTCTAAATAAATGAAATGACATGTTCTTAATACACTGTTGACTGTGGGGTCTATATTATTACATGGACATATTGCCTAATTTTTAAATAAATAGGTGTAGGAAGTTTTTGTTGTAGTTTATAGGTTTTCTCCCTGTACCTTCCTCACACATGTGAAACAGTCAGGGTCCCTCTATCGTTGTTTATTGAATTTCCCAGCACTTTGCTGTGAGGGTTTTGTTCTTGTCTTGTTTGTCGGCTGAAGTTGTATCTTTCTAATCTTTACTGTTTGTGTTTTCTATTTATAGTGGGTTTGAGCATTACTCCCTGGAACCGGCTGGTTCATATTTTGCCTTCTGTAAAAAAAAATTCCAATCTGTGTCACTTATTTAGACTGTAGAATTGATTCCACCCCTTCCATCCTTCAGTGGTATCTATAGATATTGTCCTCTTTAAGCTTAATCCTCTGGACAGCCAAATATTCGTTCTACTTTGATATGGATAAGATCAAAACATTTGGGTTTTCAGATGAAGACTTCTCAAAATTACTTGGTGGCAGCTCTAATATGGATAAACAACTTCCTATTGGCAGGAATTCCAATGATGACTGGTTTAAATTACTCAATCTCAAAAAGAAAACCAGAAGAACAGAATCCCATGCGGAATTCATGTTAGAATATCTAAGAGCAGGGGTCATACCTAATGGTCTCAGAGTCAGGAACATACCGGGGCTTTTCGTCGAGGTGAGGAAATTTCTTGAGAAATGGTCCCTTATAGCTAACAGATGTTCCAGAGATCTGATGATACTCATCATTGAGACAGCCAGAGAGGTAGTTGAAGAACTACTTAAAGAGATTGCAGAAATGGAAGAGAAACTCAAAAAAAACAACCCAATAGAAGAGGCCAAAAAGAAACTAGAAGAAGTGAATGGGGAGATGAGTTCGTTCTGTGAATATCTAATAAAGAAAAAAACTGAAAAACTTAAAAAAGACATTAGATATTTTAGCGAAGAGAGAGTGTACCCTTACTTAGCTGCCAGTTACTATACTAATGAATATAATCAATCCTATCAAAATGATCGGCAATACTGGTCAAAGAAAAAAGTTATCACCTTTTCTGACACCTCCGGTTCAGACACTGAGAGCGGGTCCAATCCCTCGGGTAGTTATGGACAAAGGAGAACTAATTATCAAGGTCCCAGAAGGAATGCCTATTTTTTAGGCAACCGTCGTGGCCAAATGCGAGCACGATATCGAAACCCAGAGAGGGAGACATATCAGCAAGCAGAGAACTCCCCACAATTCCTAGAGACTCGGAGAAACCAATACTGGAGAGAATAGCAATCATGTCTGATCAGAATACTATCTCTGAGACATCGCTAAGTAAAACTCTTGACTCTATCCCCTCCACCTCTAAGGAAAATTTAACCAAGGAAGTAGAGGTATACAAAGACAAAGCCTCCAAAGATAGCCTTACCATTCCTGTGTTTAATCTGTCCAAAACACCTTTGGACATGTCTGCCCTCAAACTGCTTTCCCGAGGACTCACGTTTGTTCCCACCACCTATCTCGACCGGTTCAAACTGATGACCGACATCCAGTCTTTCTTTCGTAAGATCCGCTTGAAGAGATTTTTTGAGGATAAACCACCACCCATTAATGACAACAACACCGGATTACGACCAAGATCTATCTTTACTCCTACACTTGAACAAGTAGGTGCTGAGGTAGATATTTTTGAAAAAGTAGTGAGCACTAAAGTTCAAAAACTCCTCACTTTTGTGCCTAAATCACAGTATAACCTTGACTACTTTGAATATCAAGCCCTCAAACAACTGGCTAACAATGATGAAGTGACCATCAAGCCTGCTGATAAGGGGGGAGGAATTGTGGTGCTTGATAGCTCCACATACAAACAACAAATCTCGGCTATGCTCAACATCCCTGAGCATTATACCAAATCTAGATCTTACCCAGAGCAAAGAATCAAGGCAGAAATCCTGGACATTACCCAAAGAGCGCTTGACAGAGGTGTTATTTGTGTACAAGAATTTGACTACTTAAATGTAGAATTCCATCGAATACCCATTCTATATGGGGTCCCAAAAATACACAAGAATCCTCTTCTTCCTCCATTCAGACCCATAGTATCCACTATTGGATCCTTAACCAAGCCTTTATCTAAATACATAGATATTTTCCTTCATCCCTTAGTATCTAACCTTCAAGGATATATTAAGGATACAGGACATCTTATTAGGAAAATTGAAGGCACTGGGTTTAACAGTCATACGGATTTCCTTGTTTCTATGGACATTGAAGCCCTATACACTAACATCCCGCAAATAGGAGCTTTAGAAGCAGTCAAACATACACTGCATAATAATAATAGCCCAGGAGATCGGTTATTTTTACTGGAATGTCTGGCAGTGGTCCTAAAGGAAAACTACTTTGAATTTGATGGGGTGATTTTTAAACAAATACAAGGAGTAAGCATGGGTGCTTCTTGTGCACCGAATGTGGCCAACATCTATATGGGAGATTTTGAAACCAAATTTGTATTTAATGAGATAGCCCCCTTCAGTGAAAACATTTTAAAATGGCATTGATTTATAGATGACATTTTCTTTATCTGGAGAGGCCCGGAAAAGCAGCTAGAGGAATTCATTTTATGGATAAACCTCTGCGATATACATCTCAAATTTAGCCCCAACATCAGCAAGTCCAAAATTGAGTTTTTGGACATTTGGATACAGACTGTAGATGAGAAGATTGAGGTTAGTCTCTACACGAAGCCTACAGCCAAGAATACACTTCTTCAATACTCCAGTTACCATCCTCGTAGTCAAAAAGACAACATTCCCTTCAGCCAATTCCTACGGTTACGCAGGAACTGTACTTCGATACAGAACTACGACCTTCACGCTGAAGAACTTAAACAAAAATTCGCTAGTAGGGGCTATCCTTTCAAACTGATCAAAGAGGCCTACAAAAGAGCAAAGTACTACGATAGAACAACACTGTTGCAGAATAAAGCAACTAAAACCGAGGACAAATTGGTGTGTGTTACCACTCATTCTAATATAGACCATAAGATTAGACAAATTATCAACAGTGAGTGGCACATCCTTAACTCTGATCATGGCAGAAGAAACCTCCCAAAACCCATCTTTGCGTTTAGACGCAATAAGAATCTGAGAAACTCACTAGTCAAATCTAAATTACCTGTCACTAGGCCTTTTCTTCAGAAATCCATTACTGGTACCAAACCCATCAATGGTAACCATAAATGTGGTAGTTGCCATGCTTGCCAATTTGCCATCATAACAAGTGAACTGATGTGGCAGAAACGGAAATTTTCTTTGCAGGGTATGACTAATTGTCGCACTAGAAATGTGATCTATCTCATCCTTTGTCCGTGTGACAAAGGTTATGTTGGAGAAACCAGCAGAGAATTTCGCGTTCGGTTTAGCGAACATAAATCATCCATTGCAAACAAGCGTCCCGGGGCTCCGCTGGTATCACATTGGATTGAAAAACAACACTCTGTCTCTGATTTACGTTGGTTAATTCTGGAACAGGTGCAACCACCTGACAATGGTAACATTGATGCATTTAGACAAAAAAGAGAAGTTTTTTGGATGTATGTCCTCCAGACATATGATAAAGGTCTGAATGAACACCTCCCCTGGGAGAACGCTATCATCTAAGTTATCCTAGCCAATCCAACTAGTATTAGGTACCTTTAGGCCTTGTAGATTATCATTGAGATATAGTCCTCTGTCTTTCTTGTTAAAACATCTTTTGGGAAGAAACCTAAATGTTTTCATGCCCCCTTTAGATATATGGATTACCTGTGTACCTTCGTGTCAACAGTCTGCTACTCAGTTATTAAAAGGTCTGAGTACCTACATCCTCTGCACATATAGTCTCCCTTTGTATCTGATGCTATATGCCATGCATATTGTCTATATAGCTTTACTAAATTCTACTCTGATCCAAGTGGTTACACGATATATTCTTTTACATTCCAGCACAAACCATTGAGGAAACTACTGTCACCTTAAGAGCTGGACCTGCGTATTTAGAAAATCCTTGTCCCTTTACGATTTCCGTCATCCCCTTACAAACAGACAGACTCTAGCTGTCCTCTTTCTATGCCTACCACCTCCAGGCATAACTTCCCGGATCTCCCATATAAGGAAGACGCTACACGCAATTGCGTGCATCGCCGACAGCGGGAGGATACGAACTACGGAAGCTTTGTTTTAGAAATCGCCTGGTAAGGAGATGCACCCGTCTTTGTGTATTGTCGTCCGTAATCAGGCACCAGCGACCTCATATGCCTAAATATGACGGGCTACCCTCTATTTTTCTCTTTTGGTTATAGATACTATGAGGCACCCGATTTAAACACAAGTGAATATATCTCCACTTAGAAGCTTTTAAAATCTTCCCAGATCGCCCATACAAGGAAGACGCTGCACGCAATTGCGTGCATCGCCGACAGCGGGAGGATACGAACCACGGAAGCTTTGTTTTTAGAAATCGCTTGGTAAGGAGATGCACCCATCTTTGTGTATTGTTGTCCGTAATCAGGCACTAGCGACCTCATTTGCCTAAATATGACGGGCTACCCTCTATTTTCCTCTTTTGGTTATAGATACTATGAGGCACCCGATTTAAGCACAAGTGAATATATCTCCACTTAGAAGCTTTTAAAATCACTGAATATACGGCTAGAAGGGCTGTTAAGAGTAAGTCAACTCTATAATATTCGTCTATTCCCCGATTAAATCACTGTTAGCAGCAGTATAATTTGGTCTTGGGTTTTTTCTCCTAGGCAACCTTGGTAGCCTTACACCGGGTCGGCACACTAAATTCATTCAAACGGGTCCGAGGTCTTCCACACTAGACTCATCGCTCGTATATCTCAATAAGACTTGGCTCAGACATCGGAATTACCTTTCCGACGTGTGTTTCTTTCGGTAAGTGTTGTGGTTGAATGATACACAACAGCGCTTTATTTTGTTCAAGTTACTACACTGAGATAATATACGCAATTCCTATGCCTCTAGTTGTTCTTTAATTTGACTTCTTCTTAATATAACTCCTGAGAGCAATAGCACATCTACCTTTAGGTTATAATTATGCAATTTGCACGAGTTCTCTAAGAACTGCAGGACCTCAGTTCCTATGAAAGTACAAATATATACAACTGAAGATATATCCTGCCTCTTTACCATTCCTATCTTTGTCATTCCAGTGAATTATAAATAAGGTTCACTCCTCTTGAAGTCAACTCTATATCGAAGGCTGTTGATAAAAATGCTGGTTCCTAGTATGTATTCATTTGTAGTATTTTTCACTATTTAGGTGATGGGAATCTAGAACTTTTCTCTTTCCAACATCTATCGAATCACACCTATTTTTCGGTTTATCAACTTCACGTTCTGGTGACTGTGGACCTCTTGGGTGTCACTTTTCTATTCTATTTGTTTGTTTCCAACTTCAGCCACTATTCAATTAAATTAGACTTTAATATACTTGGATTATGCTCATTGTGGTTTTTTGTGCCCACAGTACCAACAGTTGTCAATATTTGACATATATGCAAAGCGCCCCCACCACATGATGTCGGATAAGAAATGATGTTTGGCATATGTTGTTATTTAAAAGACCTATCGAACACGCCCTGAAGAAGGAGCCTATACTGGATATATAGGATCTCCGAAACGCGCGTTGGCGCTGGTCTTATGTTATTATCATTGTCTCATTGTTATGTATATTGTGTTTTTTCTTCATTTTTTTTGTTTATTGTGAATGTATAGTCAAATGTGCCATATTGGCAGTGTGTTCAACATCAATATGGTGTGGTTTTTTTTTAGATAGGTTGTAATTGTTTTATATATATAAACATATTTGTATAGGTTTTCTATATTTAAAAAAAAGAGAAAAAAAGAATCAACTGAATGAATTGACATGTTCTAAATAAATGAAATGACATGTTCTTAATACACTGTTGACTGTGGGGTCTATATTATTACATGGACATATTGCCTAATTTTTAAATAAATAGGTGTAGGAAGTTTTTGTTGTAGTTTATAGGTTTTCTCCCTGTACCTTCCTCACACATGTGAAACAGTCAGGGTCCCTCTATCGTTGTTTATTGAAATGCCTCAGTCATTGACACCACAGTGTATAATCATGAGGTCTAGATGTTGGAAATCTGCAATGCTTTCAACCGATGGCACCAGTTGATGCCACTTTAACCCTCTCTGGCCAACCCAAGTAATGTCTACATTAGGTAATCCTAGGTCCCTGTCAATGCCACTCTTTCTAGCACTCTCTCTGGCCCAAAACACAAAAATATGGCCCACAATTCAAACTCTGACCATTTTGGAGACAAGCTGGAGTAGTCCACAGGAAAAGGTAGCAGCGGAAAGAGACACTTTTGAAGCTGAAAGGCAGCTAAAATGGAGGACAGCAAGTAAAATATAAAATAACAAATTTGATTGGATAGCGGTGATGTGCAAGGAATTAAAATTAGGCAGTGACAACAAAAAAGTAACTACCTCTGTGATTGCCTTTGGAAAAAAAAGTTATGTTGTCTGGTATATGCTTGGAATTGCTACAGTCAACCACACCTGCTACAGTTAATGTAAAGCTAGTATGCTGTTCAGAGAAAGTTTTGTGAACTTTTCACCTACTGGTAGGCAGAGATTACTAGTAACATGGTTACTATTTGAGTGGAGGCAAAAGAGTGTGGGGAGAAGGGAACAAAAGATACAGTAGTATGAAACTGAAGAGCATACTGGTGTACATTTTATTTATTTGCAGAATTTGATATATCGCTGGCTAGACCCAGAGGTATCAGAGTGCTTTACATGAGGAATCAGCGAGATACAGGTTGCTCAGTAGGGAGTGTATGTCTTGTAATTGACAATACTTTACAAAGTGAAACATTAAGGAAAAGTGTCAACAGCAGTGCTGTGGTGTATCCACGGATCCACAAAAAACCTATAAAATTGGGCGGTTTTCAGGAAACATGGAAAGGGTTAAAAAATAGAGACCTTTTAGGAGTGGTATAACAAAAAATAAAAGATGAAAGGAAGTCTGTGATTTGCAGTATAGGAGTCTGAGTGAGAGCACATGGAGATGGGTAGACATTATAGGTACTTTTCACTGAGAGTGGAGGAGGATACCCATAGCTCTGAATTGAGATTTGCAGGGGAAAGCACGTGTTAACATATATTACACTAAATGTTGGACAACAGCAAAGAGATTTTACAGGTATGCTAGTTAAGTTCTACTATAAAAAGTAAATTAAAAAGTGAGAGTGTATATAAGTTGAAAGAAACTAGACACTTCAGTAAAAGGCAAAATAGAAGGGAGCTTAGATGAGAGTATTAACTAAAAATATAGTGAGCAGCAAAGGAGGAAGAGGAATTGCAATACTGAAAAATATAGTTATTTTATTAAGCCAATATGAATGAACGTGTTAGAAATTAGATGATAGTGCATGCTTATAGTATGTCATTTAAAATTACGTAATTTTCACCAAGTAACACAGTCAGGCAGGCACTTACACACTCAGTTACACTCCCGCAAAAGCACTTATGAACCTACCACTCATATAGCCAGACAGTGACTGACAGACTCTGTCGCACACCAATAAAATCCTTCACATAACCATTTACTCACCTATACATAAATGTACATAATCATTCACACACCCATACAGGCACCATCACCCTCACTCACACACCTATAGAGCCATTCATGTACCCAGCACTAAGTCAGTTACTCTTGCACTTACACATGCATACACCCTGTTATATACTCAGTCACCCACCCACACAGCCAATCACATAGCTATTTACAAATCCTTACAGCCACTCACCCACCCAGTCAGACAGCTACAGAGGAACTTACACATACATTCATATACCCACACAGCACTTGTGCATCTACCACTAATAGAGCCACTTGCATACACAGTTACACACCTAAATACTCACTAACAGAGCCAGTTGCCAATCCGTACACCCACTTACATACCCCTTTAGATACCCATACAGTCCCTAACACACCTGGTCACACACCAACACAGCTACTTACTCATGCAGTGACACACCCACAGAGGTACTGATACACTCACTCACATACCCACTCAACCACTCACACACAGAGTCACCCACTAATACAGCCACTTATATACCCATTTGTACACCCACACTCAGACACTTACAGAGACTCTTACACTCTAACATAACCACTTATGTACCTACTCACTTGCTTATAGTTTGTAACCTAATAGTATGTAATCCCAAGGTAAATGTATTCTATATTTGCTTTCCAGATTTCTACTTGTGTTTAAAGAGTAATGGAAGATGGAAGGATGAGTTGAAAAAAATATTAACAATTATGCTCTTGACAGCATCCAAAAATTGGGCAACACATGACATAGCATATGGCATTTGGCACAATGAGTGACCATGTTTTGCACTTTTAGGTGAAATAGCAGGGATGGTAAGTATCTGGTCAAGTGGTAAGGGTCCCACAGATGGTCCAACTGCTGACGATAATGCATCACCTTCCCTCTCTCTTACCATCCTCTGATACTTCCTTGCATGTATGGTTTTCAGAAGTTTTGAAACAGACGATGTGTCATGTGAACATCTCTTCACGGTACCTCTTGGTAGTATTGTGCTGCATAGGTTACAATGTGTAAATTTTGCACAATCTTTCTTTTCTTCTGAAGGGATGGCGAAATACTTCCAGGCATCAGAGTAATTCTTTGTCGGTGGTAAGTCTTCTTCTTCTTGTTCGTCCTGCTCTTTCTGTTTTCTTCTATCTTCAGCAGAAGAGATCTTAACTTTGAAACTCTCTTCTTTTGAAGATAAGGCTATAATATGATGGAGCTGTGCTTCTGAGACTGTGTCCAGAGAGATGTGAAATCAAAATAACGGATGAAGGCTGTGTTTTTTAATATAGATGGGTGGACACATTTGTGGTGGCATCGCAGCAGAGCCGTAGATCCATAAAATGAATAGAAAACAGAGAAAGACTTTGGGGCATATTATCAAGGGCAGTTCCGCCCCTTTAGCGGCACTTTTAGTCGCTAAAGTGGCGATAAGGCGCTAACATGCATCAACGCATGTTAGCAGCCGAATTACTAACGCCACGCATCTTAGCAATATACATCGCTAATGAGATGCAAAGTAGGCGTTCCCTCCTAGGACAAACAGTGCAATGCCCACAAAACCTACATCGTGGTATTACCAACGCTGCCCCTGAACAGCGAAGCAATGAGAAAAGGCGCGCTAAGCCCCCATCATCGCAATATACTATCGCCTGAATAAAACCTGACTTGCCATTAATGCCTATGGGAGGTGGATTGTAAGGTTAAGTCCACACTCCCCTATTACCAAGCTTGATATTAGCGCTGTGAAATCATTGCAGGATTTCACACGCTAATGTTCTTTATCGCAGTCTATTGCAGGATTTCACATCGCCTGTCAGCTAAGCATTGCTAATACGCCGCTGACACGGTGATGAAATCCAGCGATAGCCGGTGATAATTAAAATCGCGCTAAGCGCGCTTTACGATATTTATCGCGGACTGTAGATATTATGCCCCAGTGTATTTTGTATTTGTAAAAAAGTTTGTTATGTTATGTTCATTTGTTAATTGCTAGTTTTAAAATTCATAAAAATAAATATGTAAATAAAATGCATTTATAAACTTGTAAAAATGCATATTACTAAATTGAATTTATAGATTAAACTATAGTCCAATTTATATTAAATATAAAAACGGTGCAATTCACTAAAAAAACAAAGGTTACATGGATGTTATAGTTAGGAAATAGCATTAAAAATCTAAGAAATTCACTGAACAAATCAAAGGTTACAGGGATGATATAGTTAGAAAATAGAATTTAAAAAACCTTAGAAAATCTATGGAAAAAACAAAGGTTAGAGTGACACTATAGTTAGAAAATAGAATTTAAAAATCTTAGAAATTCCCTGGAAAAACCAAAGGTTCGAGGGACGCTAATGTTATGATTCATGTTATTTTACACACTCAAAACTCATCCTTATAGTTACCTGAGCTAAATATAACTTATGTCCCCTCAATGCACTGACCTCACATATTACATCACTCATGAAATCGTCAGTGACGTCACCAATGGCATTACTGATGGCATCACCCAGAAAAGTAAACTTAAATATTCTTCATAAAATACCATTTAAACTTTTTTTAAATAAAAAGATGACACAGGTGAGAGACATACAGCACAGAGCTCACAGTAACCTTATCAACTACTTCTCTCATTTATCATCTAAGAGACAGTTATTAGCGGATAGCCTGTCTCTTCTGAACCACTACTCCAAACACCAATTACCAAAGTAAAACATCTAACCATATAGGCCAGTCTATTGTAAACCTCAACAACAAGTATTATACCTGGAAAGAGGTTTTAGTGCAAATGTCAGATTTACACAAACCACTACAATATACAACCAGTAAAGTGGTCTTAGTGGAAAGGCCACTGTGTCACAGACCATTAATACAATCTTTATTCATCCTGGAGAAAGTTGTCAGCAGAGATGTCAGTCTGTTGTAAATTAGCCATCACCCTATAGAAATGTCTTAGTGAACAGATGAATTTATTGCAATCTACTATTATAGACATTCATCACAAAAGAGGTCTAATGAAACTGGTCAGTATGTCTTACAACAGAACTATACTCAGCCATCACTTTGGAGTGAAGTTTCAATGAACAGCTTAGACTGTCGTAAAGCACTACCATGCACACGCATCAGTAGGGGGCATGGGACAGTGTAGGGGCTAGTTCACTGTAAGTAAGTAAGTAAGTAAACTTTATTGTATATAGTTAATTAAAATGATACAAAATTTGCAATAAAAAAAGAGCGTACAAATGATGCTCGTAAGAGACTAAGACAAAATATTAAAACCAGATAAGAACATTTGATGATTAAAAGAATTGTCATGCGAATTACCAAGCCCAGTTAAGACACTGTTCGTGAGTCCTTGGGTTTGACCCTCTTGGGCGATTTCTTGATTTGTTCTTCAGCCAGCTTACGTGGAGGTTCATATCAGTTCATTGATCGTGTGTGCTTTTTCTGCTGAGCAACGGTGTTCTAACATTTACCTGTGGTATTCCCACCGTTTCCCAGCTTCTCGTCTATCTGTGCTAAGAATTTTAATAGCTTGCAGTTCTACTGTGGGTCATCTGAGTTACAGCAGGCTATCACTGCTTGCCTCCCTGTTCGTATCTCTCGCAGATTGAAGTGAAGCTTGAGCAGACACGATCTTTCTCTTCTTAGGCTGGGGCAGGTGCATAGCAGGTGAACCATGTCCACGACTCTGTTACTGTAAAAACGGCAATCTGTAGACTTTTGAATCTGCACCCATGGTGGTAAATCCTGAGAAGCTGGCAATTTTCCTAATCGATATTTCAGGAGTTTCTCCTTGATGGTCCTGGAGAAGCCTGCACTAAAATATGGTTGAGGTCTTAGTGATACATAGCCGTTTATTGTCATTCAAGCATGTTTTCTCTGCGCAAAGGTAACTTTATCTTCTACAAGTGACATACTCTTTATTGTCTTCCCAACAATTTTCTTCAAGACAATGTGAGTGGTCGGAATTTCCCAGACCTGGCTGAGACCAGTGTTCTTAAGGCACTGATATAGATGTTTACTTGCCGGAGCCGCTGTTCTCTGTTGTAGCTCCTGCCACAGTAGATGGTTTAGACTGTTTACGGTGGAATTCTTGATCTTGTGCCAACAAGTTATGTACGCCCCCTGCCTTGCTAACTGTTGTTTGATGAGGCCAAATTCTAGCCGAATCTGGGCGGCATATGCGTCGGTGGGGATGTTAAACATGATTCTGTAGGCCCTGATTAAGGTGCTGTCCAGGGTGTGTGTGTCTCTTCCTTTTAGCGCTTCACTGCCGTATGTGATTGTGGGCAGGATTTTGGCTTGCACAATCTGAAGAAGTGGAGAGAGCTTCGGGCCCGTAAGCTTGGTTTTTATTTGCCTCAGCGTTGTCTCAAGGGCCACTCCTTACGTTTTAATTGACTCTAGCTGACTTGTAAACTGGCTTCTATTGTCACATATATTACCCATAGATATTTGTAATTTGTTGTGCTCTGTAATTGGTTGTTCCCTAAGTGCCAGTGGTGGGGTTTTTCCCCTCATCTCTTAATGAACATTTTTTTTTCCAGATTTACTTACAGAAAATTGACATTGGAGTATTTTTGAAGAGCGTTTAAAAGATGTTGCATGCCCACATGCGTGTGACTAATTAGGACTACATCATCAGCGTACAGGATGCTGTTTTGAGCGTTGCCTCCTCACCGTGGAGCATGTGCATTGCATTGGTCCAAAGTCTGCGTCAGATCGGCCATATAAAGGTTAAACAGAGTTGGCGCAAGCACACAGCCCTGTTTAAGGCCTTTGGTTGCTGAAATTCACCTTCACAGGCGTCTGCCGACGCCCAGTTTAACCTGCACCCAGGTGTCTGTGTGAAAGGATATTAGTGCGCCTAACAGGGCCTGCGGGATCTTCCAGTTTACCAGCTTTTCCCAAAGTTAGGCTCTCACGATGTTTCCAAAGGCATTATTAAAGTCTACAAAACACAGATGAAGTGACTGTTGCCTTGTCCATGAGTAATGACAATGTTAAGGTATTGGTTAAAGTTCCGGTGTTTTTAGCGAAGCCGGTTTGGTTGAGTGATAAATAGTACGCCCACTTTAAAAATGGGATTATAGATCAGATGACATACGTTACAAATGGTATCACTCATTAGTAGAACAGAATAGTAATGTTACTAATGCAGGAGATTAGTCTATCTTTAAGTCTCAGAAATGTTTACAAAACACTCACGCTCACTGGATGATGTCACCAGTGATGTCATCATTGACATCATTTGAGATGTCATCAGTGATGTCACTGACCATGTCATGAGTGATGTAATATGAGAGGCATTTGCGGTGGCGGTGGCTTAAGTTATAATTAGCTCAACTAACTATAACTGCTAAATTTCTATGGTTTTGTGTGTGAAAAATCTAAACCTAACTAAAATGTCCCTGGACCCTCTGTTTTTTAGTGAAAAAAAAAAGGCGCCAGTAGGTAAATTTGAGTTAGGACCTAGTTTCCGTAGGAAGAGCATTTTTTCATTTGCCAATAACTTTGGCGTTGTTTAATTGATCCTCATGAAATGTTCAAAACTAATTTGCCACTTACTTCACTTGCTGTGTTGAATATTTTGAGGTGATTCATCAAGCGGCGGCTGAGAAAAAGGGGGGTATCCCAAAACGTGTTTTCCCCATGTTAATTGCCATAGGAAATTTTAGACATGGCTACAGCTTGAACTGCTGAATGGAATTACACTAAATGTGGCAGAAAGGTAGCTGTTAGTCCAGAAAGAGTCCTTTATGTTAAATGACATGAATCCGTTCTGTAGTTTCGGAGTTATTTAAATTTAAATTTGAAATTTTAATTTGAAAGTAATGTATAAAGTGCAAAACTCATGCCCAAGGGCATCTTGGCGCTATAGGAAGAGGGTGTAGATGCCAATCTGTTGGAAAGAAAGCTTTCTTGCAGGGAATTGAGTGTCTCTTAGTCTTGTGAAAAAAGCCAGGTCTTCAAAGACTTTGTAAAGACCAGTAAGGAGGAGGCCGTTTTTAGTGTCATTGGTAGACTATTCCAGAGCACCGCGGTGGTCCTGAAAAAGCTCTTTCCACCCCAGGTGATCTTCCTGAAAAGGGAGACAGTCAGGTTCTTAGCAGACCTGAACAGAGAATCCTCCCTGGGACATACCATGTGAGCCTTGAAGCGACCTGGTCAATCAATCAATCAATCAGTGACACTTGTAAAGCGCACTACATACCCGTAGGGTCTCAAGGCGCTGCCGGGGGGGGGGAGGGGGGGGTGCCGCTACTGCTCGAACAGCCAGGTCTTCAGCTTCTTCCTGAAGGAGAGGTGGTCTTGGGTCAGGCGCAGGTCGGTCGGGAGGGAGTTCCAGGTCTTGGCGGCCAGGTAGGAGAAGGACCTTCCTCCTGTAGTCGCTCTTCGGATGCGGGGGACGGCGGCGAGGGCGTGGTTGGCTGATCGGAGGTGGCGTTTGGGAGCGTAGAAGTTGACTCGGCTGTTGAGGTAGCTCGGGCCTTGGTCGTGTAGGGCTTTGTGTGCGTGGGTGAGGAGGCGGAAGGTGATTCTTTTGTTGACGGGGAGCCAGTGAAGGTCTCTCAGATGTCCGGAGATGTGGCTGGTTCGTGGGATGTCGAGGATGAGTCTGGCTGAGGCGTTCTGGATCCGCTGGAGTCTCTTCTGGAGCTTGGCGGTGGTACCGGCGTAGAGGGCGTTGCCGTAGTCCAGTCGGCTGGTGACGAGGGCCTGGGTGACGGTCTTCCTGGTCTCGGTGGGGATCCACCAGAAGATCTTCCGTAGCATGCGAAGGATGTTGAAGCACGCCGAGGAGACGTTGTTGACTTGCCTGGTCATGGAGAGGGAGGAGTCCAGGAGGAAGCCCAGGTTGCGTGCATGGTCTGTCGGTTTGGGTGCGGTGCCCAGGGCGGGAGGCCACCAGGAGTCGTCCCAGGCGGAGGGTGAGGAGCCCAGGATGAGCACCTCCGTCTTGTCCGAGTTCAGTTTCAGGCGGCTGGTCGTCATCCACTCGGCTACCTCTTTCATCCCTTCGTGCAGGTTGGATCTGGCGGCGGTGGGGTCGTTGGTCAGGGAGAGGATCAGTTGGGTGTCGTCGGCGTAGGAGATTATGCTGAGGTTGTGTTTGCGTACGATGGCCGCGAGGGGGCTCATGTAGACGTTGAAGAGGGTGGGGCTCAGAGATGATCCTTGAGGGACGCCGCAGGTGACTTCGGAGGCCTCTGACTTGTACGGTGGTAGGCGGACTCTCTGTGTTCTTCCGTCGAGGAAGGAGATGATCCAGTCCAGCGCCTTGTCCTGGATTCCGATGTTGCTGAGGCGCCGTACTAGGGTGCGGTGGCAGACCGTGTCGAATGCCGCAGAGAGGTCTAGGAGGATGAGGGCCGCTGTTTCTCCATTGTCCATCAGGGCTCGGATGTCATCGGTGGCGGCGATGAGGGCGGTCTCGGTGCTGTGATTGGCTCGGAAGCCGGACTGTGAGGGGTCGAGGGATCCGTTTGTCTCGAGGAAGGCGGCCATCTGCTTGTTGACGGTCTTCTCGATGACTTTGGCTGGAAACGGGAGGAGCGAGATGGGGCGGTAATTCTTGAGGTCGGTGGGGTCCGCTGTAGGTTTCTTTAGTAGGGCGCTGAGTTCGGCGTGCTTCCAGCTCTCAGGGAAGATGGTGGTGTCGAAGGAAGTGTTGATGATGTCTCGCAGGTGGGGTGCGATGACAGCGTCGGCCTTGTTGAAGACGTGGTGAGGGCAGGGGTCGGTCGGTGATCCGGAGTGGATGGAGTTCATCGTGCGGATGGTGTCTTCGGTGCTGATCGGGGTCCAGGCGTGGAGGGTGGTGGTGGGGGGTGGTTGTTCGGTCATGGTGTGCGTTGGTTGGTTGTTGAAGCTGTTATGTATGTCCGCGATCTTGTTGTGGAAGTATGAAGCGAGGGAGTTGCAGAGGTCTTGCGATGGGGTGATGTCGTTGTTTCCTGCGCTGGGGTTGGAAAGCTCTTTCACGATGTTGAAGAGTTCCTTGCAGTTGTGTGCGTTGTTGTCCAACCGGTCTTTGAATGCTGTTTTCTTGGCGGCGCGGATCAGCTGGTGGTGTTTCCGGGTGGCAAGTTTGAAGGAGGTCCTGTTGTCCGGTGTCGGTTCCCTTCTCCAGACTTTCTCGAGGGCTCGGCAGTTCTTCTTGGAGCTCTTGAGTTCGTCGGTGAACCATGGGGCCTTCTTGCTGCCGGGTCTGCTAGGCGGGGTCCTCAGTGGGGCGAGTTCGTCCGCGCAGTTGCTGATCCACTTCGTGAGGTTGTCGGCGGCTTGGCTGGGGTTCGCTGAGCTGGCAGGAGGGTGCTGGTTCAGGGAGGTGGCGAGCTGGTCTGCTGTGATCTTGTTCCAGCTTCTGCGGGCTGCCTGTTGCTGGTGTTGGTGGGTCGTCGTTCTCTTGAAGGTGAAGTGGACGCAGCTGTGGTCCGTCCATTGAAGCTCTGTGGCGTGGCTGAAGTCTATGTCTGTGCTGGATGAGAAGACTGCGTCGAGTGTGTGTCCGGCGAGGTGGGTGGGGGTGGACACCAGTTGCTTGAGTCCCAGGTTGGCGAGGTTGTCGAGCAGGGTGCTGGTGTTGCGGTCGTTGTTGTTCTCCAGATGGAAGTTGAGGTCTCCCAGGAGGATGTAGTCGGCGGAGGGGAGGGCATGCGGGCTGACGAAGTCGGCGATGTCCTCGCTGAATTGTGTGCGTGGTCCAGGGGGTCGGTAGATCAGGGTGCCTCTGAGGGTGGTGTTCGGGTTGGTGTGGATCTGGAAATGCAGGTGTTCGGCGCTGGTCAGGGTGTTGTCGGTGCTGGTCGTGAGACGGATGGTGTTCCTGTGGATGATGGCGATGCCTCCTCCCATCTGGTTGGCGTTTCGGTCCCTCCGGACGACCTTGTAGCCCTCTGGGATAGCGATGGCGATGTCGGGAGCTGAAGAGGCGTTCATCCAGGTCTCCGTGAGGAAGGCGACGTCAGGGGCTGTGGCGTCTAGAAGGTTCCAGAGTTCGATGGCGTGTCTGTGGACGGAGCGGGTGTTGAGCAGGATGCACTTGAGGTGGGTGCTGCTGGTGTTCGACTTGGTGGGTGCTGGTGCGAGGCTGGTCCGGATGCAGGTGAACTTGCAGGCGTGGCAGCTGAAAGGTCCGTGGGTACGTCGTGGAGTGGCTTGATGGCATTCTGGGAGTCGGCTGGTGTTGAGAGCGGTGAGGGTGGCGGCGGAGTACGTCAGGCGGGTCGGTCGGGATCTTCGTTGGCCAGGGGTCCTGGCGCTGGGCGCGGTCCGGTCGCGGACGGGCGCAGACGGGCTTACCTTTGGCGCGCCTTCGGCGCACAATCGGCGCGCCCGCTGCGCGTGACCGCTGCGCGTTCGCACGGTCGCCATATAAGGCGAAGTGCGCGGGTGGGCGGGGCAGCTGGGAGGCGGGAGCGGGGAGGGAACAGAAAGGAAAAAGGGGCGTGGTCAGCGGTGGTGGCGGGAAGCGGGGAGCGGGGAGGGAAGGCGGAGGGCGGCGAGGTAGGCGGGCAGACAGGCAGGAGAACGCAAAGGGCTGAAACTGACTAGAAAAAATACAGGCACAAAAGTCAGACAAAAGCTGCTAACACGGGAGGAAAATGCAGTTCAAACAAGCACAAATGCTAGACAAAACAAGCAAAAACAGACGCCAGCGGCGTCAGCCGGCAGCGAGGCAGGCAGCGAGGCAGAGGGCAAGGCGAGGGGGCACACACAGCAGCTGGTGGCCGTGCGGCGCGGGGGTGTCCCACAAGTGGGTCACACTCACCTGCGTCGCACGGTCGCCATATAAGGCCAAGTGCGCGGGTGGGCGGGGCAGCTGGGAGGCGGGAGCGGGGAGGGAACAGAAAGGAAAAAGGGGCGTGGTCAGCGGTGGTGGCGGGAAGCGGGGAGCGGGGAGGGAAGGCGGAGGGCGGCGAGGTAGGCGGGCAGACAGGCAGGAGAACGCAAAGGGCTGAAACTGACTAGAAAAAATACAGGCACAAAAGTCAGACAAAAGCTGCTAACACGGGAGGAAAATGCAGTTCAAACAAGCACAAATGCTAGACAAAACAAGCAAAAACAGACGCCAGCGGCGTCAGCCGGCAGCGAGGCAGGCAGCGAGGCAGAGGGCAAGGCGAGGGGGCACACACAGCAGCTGGTGGCCGTGCGGCGCGGGGGTGTCCCACAAGTGGGTCACACTCACCTGCGTCGCACGGTCGCCATATAAGGCCAAGTGCGCGGGTGGGCGGGGCAGCTGGGAGGCGGGAGCGGGGAGGGAACAGAAAGGAAAAAGGGGCGTGGTCAGCGGTGGTGGCGGGAAGCGGGGAGCGGGGAGGGAAGGCGGAGGGCGGCGAGGTAGGCGGGCAGACAGGCAGGAGAACGCAAAGGGCTGAAACTGACTAGAAAAAATACAGGCACAAAAGTCAGACAAAAGCTGCTAACACGGGAGGAAAATGCAGTTCAAACAAGCACAAATGCTAGACAAAACAAGCAAAAACAGACGCCAGCGGCGTCAGCCGGCAGCGAGGCAGGCAGCGAGGCAGAGGGCAAGGCGAGGGGGCACACACAGCAGCTGGTGGCCGTGCGGCGCGGGGGTGTCCCACAAGTGGGTCACACTCACCTGCGTCGCACGGTCACCATATAAGGCCAAGTGCGCGGGTGGGCGGGGCAGCTGGGAGGCGGGAGCGGGGAGGGAACAGAAAGGAAAAAGGGGCGTGGTCAGCGGTGGTGGCGGGAAGCGGGGAGCGGGGAGGGAAGGCGGAGGGCGGCGAGGTAGGCGGGCTGACAGGCAGGAGAACGCAAAGGGCTGAAACTGACTAGAAAAAATACAGGCACAAAAGTCAGACAAAAGCTGCTAACACGGGAGGAAAATGCAGTTCAAACAAGCACAAATGCTAGACAAAACAAGCAAAAACAGACGCCAGCGGCGTCAGCCGGCAGCGAGGCAGGCAGCGAGGCAGAGGGCAAGGCGAGGGGGCACACACAGCAGCAGTCCCGATCCAAACAGTGATTTGTAGGCCAAGCAGAGGGCCTTGAACTTACACCATTTTCTGACTGATAGCCAGTGGAGTTTCCTGATGACTTCTTTAGCAGATTTATATTTTGGTATTTTGAAAAGGACCCAATTAGGGTCAAGGTAGTGCCCCTTCCCACAGGAAGTGGTCACTTAGAGGATGTAGACACCCTTAATGTAGGTAGAACATTGGCTAATACCTTTGTCCACCTTAAACACCCCTAAATTTAGTTTTTATGTGGCATCCCTGGACCCTGAACTCAGATTCGATGGACATAGAGAAGAAAATGACAAAAAAGAGCTGCTGACCCGAGGACTGAAGCCATGCTGCAGACATTGGCGCCAAACCCTGCCTGCTGCCTTAAGGACTCAACAATAGTGGTGTGCTATCTCGTCTTGCACGGTGAGGCCTCCAAGAAACCCAGAGCTCCTCCAGCCTTCTATAAATGACCAAAAAATGCCCTTGGAGTGGAGGAATCGCTCTCCTGCACTCTGCTGGAACTGAACCGCAGAATTCGGTTGTACCGACATGCTGCTCCGACTCCGACACAGCACCCAAACCCAAAGTGGTTCACCAGCACTGAAGGGTCAGATTTGTGTCCCCACTGAACTTGGGGACACCAGGACCTACTGGAGCCGTGTCACACCAAAACCTGGGTACCCGACCCTCTGCAGCACTCTCAGAGGCAAAGAGTCCAATTCAGACTCCAACTGCCCAGGAAGTAAGCACCCATCAAGGGATGTCAAGACCCCTGAAACCCACTTTGTGAGAGGCCCAGCTGTCTGGAAATTGCCTCTCCAAGCTGTCTGCTCCTGATCACGAGGACATCTTGATGCACGCCACCAGGCTGACCTATGTACTCTGAATCCAGCCAGCCAGCCTGGGTACCGATGAACCAGCTGTGCTCCCAGGGCCGGACTGGGAACTGAAAGCAGCCCTGGCAAATTTTTCCAGACCAGCCCCTGTCCTGCGCGTAGCGAGCGAGCCAGGCAGCTATTTGGGGAGTTTGGGGGGCGTTCTCCCCCCAAGAAAATTTTGGAAAACGACAGACCAAAAGAGTGAATTTTACAGCACATTTTTCATTGCATATTCAATTGTATTAACTTTCAAAGCACAGTAAATAGTAGATGATGACCTTAAAGAGCACCAGGCGACCCACCCAGTCATATGTACCCATAGACATTCTTTCAGAGAGCACCAAAAATAGACACAAGTAGTGAATCAGAGAGAACAAAGTAAAAGTGAGACCAGCCCCCACATGGTGTGTAGCGAGCAAGCACAGTGAGCAACCACTACTAGTGGGAGTTTGAAGGGGTTGAACTTGTCCCCCCACCCCACAAGAACATTTGGGAGACAGAAAGGCCAAAACAAAGCATTTTTCAACACATTTTACATTACATACTAGATTGTATTAACTTTTAAAGCATAGTAAATGATTACCTAACTCAGCCTCGCCTATACCGGGGGACATAAAACGTTAAAGCATATGCCAAACCATTTACATACTCTGCATACTGCACCCTGCCTTATGGAAAGGGCTTGCGCTAGTGGTGACATCCTGCTGACATATGTAGTATAAGGGCATATTTTTAGGCCTGGCAAAAGGTTCCTTTTGCCAGGTCAAAATGGCAGTTTTACAACTGCACAGGCAGACTGCAATGACAGGCCCTGGCCTTGACACATGTTTGAATAGGCTACTTACGTAGGTGGCCCAATAAGTGTTGCAGGCCCACTAGCAGCATTTAATTTACAGTCCCTTGGTACATGTAGAACCACATTTTTAGGGACTTACAAGTAAATAAAATGTGCCAATTTTACCATGTTTAAAGGAAAGAGCGCGAGCACTTTAGCACTGGTGAGCGGTGGTAAAGTGCACGGAGCCCTAAGAACCAACAAAAATGGCTTTTGATGCAATAAAGCAGAATAAAACCTGCATTTAATTTGGAGAAATCTTAGGCCAACAAGGACTTATCTACCCATGTCTCAGCAGTCATAGGAACAATAATGTATCTAAAAAACCCTTCACACGGGAGGCCTGTGGAAGACTAGTGCTACAGCTCACCATCCTTGAAGAGCATCTCCCCAGGAAGTCCCAGTATCATTTTGAATGTTTAACACAGGAGAGAGTTTACGGATGCATATTCTTTAAAGTTCTTTTCAAGTATTCTGAATGTTATGTGAAGCAGATTATCAGATCCGTATGTCCATTTACTTTGGGGAGTTAATAATTGGCATATCCCACTTCCATTGTATCAGCAGCAAATAGTTACAGACCCCACCAACCATTTAGCTTAACCTTGAAGCATAGGTTGTCCTCAAGGGCACGCCACTTATGTGACAATTCACTTGTGTGATAACTTGTAGAACTCTTTGTGAAAGGCATGTGCTTTACATGTGCATCGCATGTGCGCAGCCTTTTGAATCTCAAAAGAACCTGGAGGGGACTACGGAGAGTAATCCCATTTAAATGGATGACTATATGGATGGATGGATGGATGAGCTTTGATGAGAGGACAAAGATGTATGTGAAGGACATTGTAAGAGTTTGGCCAAACAGTTTTATCACAGTATATCGAAGATAAAGCCCTCGCAGGTTCAAAATACAAACAGTGCACCATCATATATTATAATCGCACGGCCTATGTACACATTTGTGCCAAGCAAGGAAAACCCTCCATGTTCATCACACCATCAGTGAGCTCATTATCAGACGTGGAAAGGGCGCGCTGTGCTCATTGAGTTTGCACTGTGAGGGTTTCGAGCTGGGGCCATGCAAAACCCCTACTAACCACAGACCATCAAACCAACCAATGGTAGAACATGTCTGGTTAAAACCATGTCCTGCGTTGTGCTCCTTGTGAAGATAATGACTGTTTCCAAGGATATCAGAAAAAGCTATGGGCTCGGTAGAAACGTGGACAGGCTTCCAACACTACAGGCACATCTGTGTTTCTTATTTAAGTCTGGCCTAGAGACAGCTTTAATTGACTCTGTGTTAAGCTATGGAAAGGAAAGAGGCGCATCAAGGACAGACAAGAATGCACTTGCACAGGCAGTAGGCTGAGATGGCCTTAGCTAGCCACACAGGTCATGTACAACTGTACAGTCTGCAAGCTACGATGCATACTAGTAAGTAGTTGGGTAAACCACCAAACAGCTGGCATGCTGCAGGTCGGAAGGAACTCATGCTATATTACAGGTATGATATAGTAGAGACTGCTTCTATTGGAATAGAATATGCACAGGCAGTACCATGTGAGGTAAATCTGGTGCATGCATTGGGAAGAAAGAGGTATTGTACTAAATGCTGGGCAAGAAAAACACTTCACGAATGAATTAAAACAGAATAAACCGTCCTAACAAGATACATTGATATTTTTAATTTGGAACACAATATGTGATAAATAGATGGAAAGAGTAACTTTTCCAAATTAAGAGAAAGAGCCCTGAGAAAGCGGTTTTACACTTTTGCGAAACATGTGTTGGCTGTTGTCTTAAATGTCATGAACTTGTACAATGAGAATTTCATAGTATGAATTTGACATTTTTGAACAATTTCATTACCATTATTCTGATTTCCATGCGTTAGAAAGTATACATCTTATTTTCTGTTTGCATTTTAATAAATACACTGGGGGTGGCATCTAGTGTCTCACTAAGGAGCACCAGTTACAACAAGACCACCATCTCCCTCAACTGCAAGTTTAGCTCAGATATAATAGGATGTTCTGACTGCACTACTTTGGCTATTAAACACATTTCCTATCTATGAGATGTCCCTGGCTTCTTCACATTCACTCCTGTTCAAGTACTTTCAGCCAGATTCAATAATCTTTCATCTAGCTGTTTATCATGTTTTTTTTAAAACGTGTTCTTTCCCAGAAAGAAGGGCATTCTCCCAGTTACCTTTCTTTCCCTTGCTACTCTTTTTCCTAATCCTGCCTTCTATGCTTTTTACTCAGATGTCAAATTCTCCATTCTTAAACCATTTTTGCCATTTGATTTTCCTCTCTTTTTCCTCTGCTCTCTTATCCTTTCAGTTCTTATCCTCCTTGTCTCTCCTTTTTTCTAACCCATGTTGTAAATATAATCTCCCCTCTCATTCCATTGCGTTCCGTTCTTTTCCCTACCATTTCTCCATGATCACCTAAGATTCTTTACTTAATTCCTATCCTGGTTAATGCTCTCTCACTGCTCCCTCCTTTACCCTTGTTCCTCCTTCCTTTCACCCTATTACTTGATTCCATTCCTTCTCTCACTTATTCCTCTTGTCTCCTCTTCCTTCTCCTCTCTTTCCCAATACCCATCCTCAATGACCCACTGTTGTAGGTTAGACTGTGGCACAACTGAATTCAGGCAGAACGTGCAAATGTTCACAGGCGTCGGCGCAAACTTAGCCATCACCCCTCCGAGGCCTAGGCCCTTGCACCTTAGGCCCCTTTTGCTTTCCCAGGTTCAGTAATTCAGGAGGACAGGTCATAAAACTAGGAGTGCCACATCCGTGTGAAACTTGTTTCTAGTAAAGGGAGTATCTACATGCTAATTCCAATAGTGTTGTTTAATTAGATGGAGGCAAAATGGAGGCGTTGATTAAAAACTTTGCTTTGCTGAGCCTGAGAAACGTGTCCACTCTCTCACAGTGGAAGAACTGAAGGCCGAATGCTGAAGCAAATGAATCATGTTTTTGCATTTAATCAGTCAGCTTTAATTCATCTATTTTGTAGATTTTCATCTATTTTGGAGATTTTTTTAAATCTAATTTAGATCTATTTTGGAGATTTTTTTAAATGGTAATTTAGGTTTCCCAGAACTGTCTAAAACAAAGTCCACAGACGTTTAACCACAGTGCACTGTATTTTCACAGGCTTGTCTCCCCTCTCCGCCACCAACGCAATTTTTCTGCTGATGCAGGCGAAATTAAGAAGGAACACCTGCACATAAATACAGATCACCTGTTCGCCGATTAGTATGTAAAATTTAGAGTAAAAATAAAGATAATGTCGTACTCTGCTTACATTGTTTCAGCAAAGTCAGCAGCATGACCCAAACCGGATAGTTATCATTTTGTTCAATCTTAACTGAGCTCTTCTCTGACCTGTGAGCCTTTCAACAAGCAGCGTTCATGTCTATCTCCACAAATTAACTTTCATCCCAATCTACTCTGGTAACAGTAAATCATGTGCAAATGAGCGTCATTAGAGAGAGGTCAAGAGGAACGGCAATTTTCAATGTTAGCGATGTCAAGTGCACGTGCTGCTGGAAATGGAAGACGGGGATAATTCTATGTAACGGCGAGGCTGACCCCGTGTAGGACACGTACAGCGTTACCAGCAACATAACCATAAGGCCTGATAACCCTCCTTCTGCCAAATCTCCAATCACTCACGTCACAACAATGCCCCTGCACAATGCACCCTTACTTCGACAGGAAAACAGAGCCAGCGCGCGGTGTTTCAACATGAGAGCAGCCATAATAATTCAACTTCTGGTCCGCCCGCTCTGGTCGCAACAGCTAGTGCCACCGTGGCACCCACTGTCTGTTGAGACTCGCAACAGACAGTGCCACGGAACTTGCGACCGGGCCAGGCCCAGAAAGAAGTAAAAAAAGCAAAAGGGTCCTAAGGGGCAAGGGCCTAGGCCCCGGCAACCATCGATGATCAGGACAGAAGCAGGAGGATTATTGAATTCAATTTAAACGACTGGACGGCATCTGGTCCAGTCGCAAATAGACTCACCTGCGGGCGGCAGACGGGAATACAATTATGGGGTGCCGACTGTCCCAGTCCCTGGCCTGGCCTCTGAGATGCCTACCTCGCCTCCTCGACCTCGCCTCAGAGAGTCATCACGCACACTTTTTAATGCGCGAGCCAAATGCGCATGAGCTTCACCAGGTAGCAGACGACCCCCGGCCCCCTAACCACGACGTGCAGACTCGCAGGCGGTGACATCATCTGCGCACCGTGCGCGTTTACATCAATGATCACATGGTCATGTGCTTTTTAAATAAAATTATTATAATGAGTCAGGTATAGCCTAGTACGCTGCCTGCTGCTGCTTAAATGACGTTGAAATCGGCCGGCGGGTCACTGCTCACATCACGTGACCAACGGACCGAGCACCAGCATTTTATGCAGTCTGGAGAGAATCGTTGTGCTCAGGCGGCCTTGTTGGGGGGCGATTTGGCCGTGTCGGACCGACCGTGCAATGTGAAGTCAAACATAACATTGCATTAAGCACAACCAGGCGGCCTGGTTGTGCTTAATCCATTATGTTACACGGTCGGTCCGACACGGCTAAATCGGCCCCCAGCAACAGAAACGGCCTCCTGTCATAAAACCGGCCCCCACCCCGTCCAGCCTACCGGGGGATTGCCCGGTGCCCGGAAGTGCCAGTCCGGCCCTGTGTGCTCCCATGGTCCTGAGGCCCTTGCGACCTGTTCCTTTGAGTGGGACCCCTTGGACTTACCTTTAAGTCCCCTTGTGCAGTTTGTTTTCATGTGGCCCCCTTCTTCGTAGCACACTAGCTAACAACGACTTCAGCACCCTGATCCTGGACGAATCTGGGATGCTCCGAGAATCCGCTGGTGGAACATTGAGCCTGGCCTTGCTACCTACTTAAATTCCGAAGGTGAACCTTGAAATCCAACTGTGTGATTTTATATGTTTTTTTCCCTTTTCTTACATTGACTTCAATGGTGTGTAATAGTCAAAAAAGTAATTCATTTTCTCAACTTGAAAAATTCATAACTTAAAAAGTACTTACTGTAGAACGTAGTTCTTGGCCTGAAAAATTCCATAAAAATTGGTCTTATTTTATAAATTGGTCCCAGATTTATTCTTTAGTGTATGTCTCATTTATTGCCTCTGTGACTACAACAAATGCTTAGCACTACCCACTGATAAGCCTAACTGCTCACCCACACTACCACATATGCATTAGCATTATCTGCTTTTGCCTCTGTATACCAATCTAGGTCTAACTCGACTCTCTGCACTGTGTATTTTATTTTAGTGTACTTTATAGAGAGCCAGCATCCTATAGATCTTGAAGCAGTTGCGAGGATAAATATATTACTTACTGTGGTCACCAGCATGTAGTTATAGTTAGGACCATGCTTCCATAGGAAACACTTTTTTTGACTTGCCTATATCTTTGATGCCGGTTGATGAATCTTCACAAAATCTTCCCAAAAGATTTGCTGCTTGCTTTAGCTGCAGTCTTGAAAATTTCAGTATGATCCATCAAGCGGGGGCCGAGAAATGGGGGGATCCCAAAACATGTTTTCCCCGTGCTAATTATCATAGATATTTTGAACACAACTACAGCCTGAACTACTCGATGGAATTACATCAAATTTGGCAGAACGCTAGCTCTTGGTCTAGAAAGTACGCTTTTTGTTATTTGGTGTAAATACGTTAAATAGTTTTAGAGATATTAGCTAAAAACCAAATTTGTATATCTAGAGATGCTGATCCTCCTCGGATCCTCTGTGGATTCACGGATCCACAAGCTAACAAGCAATGCTGTGATTGGCTGGCTGCAACCTGAGAGAAAATTTGCAGCTACCATTTTGTTAATCGAGACTTGGTCCCCAGAGGGGAAAATACAGTTAAAAAGGGATAGAAGTAGTAAGGGTAGAGGTATCCTGACCCCATCAGACTAATAAAGGGGTCTGTGAGGGACCCCTCATGGGCAAGAAATTGTCTAAAACCCTTTTTTTACACGTGAACATCTGCGGATCCGTCCATGTCCTCCTGGATCCTCACCAGACTTTAAAAAAACATACACTCACTCATAGACCCACAAACATACTCACATACTCACATACTCACTTACACACCCATGTACACACTCAAACAACCACTCACACACCCATATAGCCACTCACATACCCACTCACAGACCAACAAAACCAATCACACAACCACATAGCCACTCACACTCCTACTCTCACACCACACAGCTACTCCCACACCCACTCACAGACCCACACAGCCAGTCACACATGCACTCACACACTTACTCACCACACACTCACACATCCACTTACATATCCACACAACCACTCACACACCCAGGTTACAGGGACGCTACAGTTTGGAAATAACATTTAAAACAGATGTTCACTGAAAAAAACAAAGGTTACAAGGACATTATAGTTAGGAAATAAGATTTAAATAACCTTAGAAATTCACTGAAAAAAAGAAAGGTTATAGGGTCATTATAGTTCAGATTTTACACACACAAAACCATACACATTCAATAGTTATAGTTATAGCGATCTAAAGTATCTATAACTTGTGCCCTAAGGTAACTATAACTCACACCATAGCCATTGACTGCTAATTAACCCACATATTACATCACTCATGACATCTTCTATGGCATCATTAATAATATCACTGCAACATTGTCAGTGAAATTAGTGATGAAAAATCTCTGCATGGCGGGGGCATGAAGAGGATGGTGAGGGCATGAGTTATAGTTAGCTGAGGGCACGAGTTACAGTTACTTGAGATAACTATAGCTGCTGAAAATATAAACAAATATATATAAATACACATATATGTGTGTGTGTATATATGTATACATATATATCATATCTATATATACTTGTATATATATAAAAATGAAATTTAAAAAAATCATCAAAATTCACTTAAAAAATTAAAGGTTACAGGGACGTTATAGTTGCGCTCACATTTCAGTAATACAAAACCATAGAAATTCAGCAGTTATAGTTACCTGAGCAAACTATAATCTATTCCTCTGCAATGCACTGCTTATGACCTCACATACTACATCACTCATGACATGGTCAGTGACATCACTCTTGACATCTCAAATGACATCACTGATAACATCATTCTCAGAACCACTCACACACCCACTCATACCCCCATAGAACCTCTCATACACTCACTCCCATTCCCACACAACCACGCACATACCCCGTCACAGACCCATACAAGTAATCACACATCCACTCATTGATCCATAGAGGCACTCACACAACCACTAACTCACCCATACAGCCACTTATGCACACAATCACTCACCAATACAGCCACTCACACATCTAGTCGTACAGACACTTATACACCCACTCATACACCCATACAGCCACTTGCACATTCAGTCTGTCACCCCTACAACTACTCACATACTTACTCACCCAGTGATACAGTCACTCACACAGCCCCTCATTCACCCATACAGTTACTCACACACACACCCACTCACTTACTCAGACATAGACTAACACATTGGTACTCACAAACATTTCCCCAGGGGCCAAAATGTTTGGTCTGTGAGCAGGGCCGTCTTTAGTACTGATGGCGCCGTATGCGACAATGTTTGTTGGTGCTCCCCCTCCATGATCACCTCGCTACAGATTCCCTCACTCCCACCATTTGGTAATGCCCCCCAAGTCTCCATAACCACTGTCTATTAGATTCATTTAGTTGTATAGCGCCACTCATACCAGTTTAAGATGCATAGGAAATGTTACATAAGGCAGAGGCCAACAAGGTGTAGGAGTCACATGTCACCCATACTGGTAGGCCGTATAGTTTAAGAGTCCTTGGTCTTGAAAAGCACAAATTCAGAATTTAAAATGTAGCAGCATTGTTAGGGGTTTTCTTTGATAATAAGAACCGATTTCTACCCAAAATGAACCCTTTTTACAATATTAGGACAAGGAAAGACTGGGCAAATAAACACGTAGCTGTAATATATTCCTTGCAGTTTGCACGCAGCTCTTCGACAACAGTTAATAGCTCACTGCTCTATATTAGGATTTTAACTTTTAAACTGCAAGTAACAAACGGATCTCTCTGACCAAAGCGATAACCCACTGACCTATTTATAGTATATGCACTTTGAGATCTGAATGGGGCACATTCTTTGCAGCAGGCATATTAACCCTCTGTGCTAGGATGAGCCAAAACATCCTCTACCAGACAAAGCTCAGGTCTGTCTCCAGGAAGAACATTAATCACCGGAGTTATCCTGACATTTTTATTGATGCCTGAAAATTGCTGGAACAAGGAACGTAGCATCGGGTGCATTTAAAACATGAATAAAACAATAAACATGGCGCCCCCGTCCCAAGTCAGCACCCGGTGCGGTGGCACTGATTGTACCGCCCTAGAACCGGCCCTGTCTGGGAGGTTCCAGAGGGCCGTATTGACACCAGAGGGGTGGCGTTTGGGCAAGGGGGTTGGAGGGGATTGGTGGTAAGGTGGGTATAGGCGAAGCGAAGAATAAACATCTGGTGGCGGAATTCAACAATGTGAAACCAGAAAACCTGGGATTAATCCTGGCTTTCCCAATTTATTAAACTGTGTAATCCTAGGCAATTGCTTAATTTCACTTTTCCTCCTTTTTTTCATTATTATTCATAAGAGGGCCTTGAAATACATGATTTCAGGATGGGCACTATACAAGACGTTCTCCCGTGTTTGATTTAGTCAACTATAATGTTGTTCAGGTATAATAGGAACCCAGGCCACCCAAAGAGTGCACGTAACAATGGACTTGCCACTTTAGTTCATTATTGGCGTTGTTGTTAGGGTAGGGGAAAGAATTAACTATCTAAATTCATGTTTGAAAACTATAATTTTTAAATTAATACTTCTCAATGGAATTTTGAAGAGACTGTCATATGTTTACACTTTTGCTGCAAGACATCCTTAAAAATGAAGGTGTTTCCATTGTTAAGCGCATGACTCCCGACTTTCTTTAACACCAATTAGCCTTGAAATTAATGCTTGCTTGTCTATTTAACATCTTCTTATTACTAGAGTTGAGTTGAGTAAACAGCAGCCCAGTGCTCCTGTTGACCAGCGGGGCCGCATGAAAAGTCAAGGATGCCCCCAGGGCCGTACTTTGAGTATCAATGCACTAACACATGAACTCACTCATCCATACAGTCACTCACACAAGCACACACCCATACAGCCACTCTCACATTTCCTCACTCACCTATACAGTCACTCACACACCCACTTACTCACCCATACACCACTTATGCAACTACCTACCCATACAACAATTCACACAGCCCATCGCTCATATATATAGCCTTTCACATACCCAGTCATGTATACACCACTGACATACCTGCTCTCTCACTCACCCAGTCACACAAACAGTCACTCACTTACCCATACAGCCATTCACACAGCAATGCAACCATTCACACACCCATAGAACCACTCAGACAACTACTCACACATGGATACACACAGTCACACAGCCACTCACATAATATGTGCTATAAATAGTATCACTCATTAGTAGTACACAAAGTATACTAATTTAACATTTGTAGTATCTTAATATATATCTTTACACTCAGAAACATTTGGAAAACACTCAAAATCACTGGATTCTGTCATCAGTGATGTCATTTGAGATGTCATCAGTGATGTCACTGACCATGTTATGAGTGATGTGATATGTGAGGTCATAAGCAGTGCATTGCAGGGCTGTAAGTTATAGTTATCTGATATACGCCCAAACATAGATACATATATCTAAATAGATTTGTATATCAAGTTGCTCTGACCACCAATTGTCTAATTTCATTCATTTTACAATATGTAAACATTTTAGATTTTTGTAAACATCCAGCTCTGTGCAAAATAGCAATGATCAGTGCAAATTCAACATAGCGGTATAAATACCTTCTGTACAAATTTGGCAAGTAATGACTGCTTAGTGTTTTATCATGGCATGAATGCATGAATGCCCATTAAGAACCTGATTCTAAAAACATCATAAAATCGGTTTAGGTTAAAAATTGCCAAGGCTATAAATACTCATTACACAAATTTGTAAAAAAACATTCAATTATCAAAAATGTGCAAATTGAGCAATATGTCACTGGTTAAAAATGTATGATGTTGATATTGTCAGAACCATGTAGACTTTGTGTTGTTTAATATCAGAGCAGTTGTAATGTGTAGGGCTTTTCTTTAAAAAGTGCAATGTTAATAAAAAGTACAAGTGCCGAATTATCATCATCTTGTGTGCAAAATTGTTGAAAAAGGTTAAAAACATGGTCAATGTGAGTAATAACCCTAATGGTTTTCATTGTGATGATCTTGGAGGCTTGCTGCTTATATCTTGGGTAGTGTGACAGTTGTATAAATGTCATTGATGGTAAAATACCCTTTGGTGACTGATTCATTATTGCTCTTGTCTCCTGTGTGTTAGAGGCATGCGTGAAGATCTTCAGTCATGTTGAGCCCCCCAGGATGCTTGGAGTCTAACTCCAAAATGTATTTGGTTTCCAGCCGACACAAAGCTTTTTCCCTGTTGCCACCCCTTTTGGTATTGGGTATTGCATCAATCAGATAATATTTTAGATGTTTGGCATCTGATTGATGTTTCTCCCTGAAATGGGGAGCCACTGGATATGTCTGATCTGCGTTTTTTATGGCCCGGATGTGTTGCAATATTCTCTTGTGCCCTGTAGTTTGGTCCTTCCCACATATCTCAAACCACAGGGGCACTCGAGAACATATACCGCATGATCCGTCTTACAGGTTAAAGCTTTGTCAATACTTATTTCTTCTGTGCTGAAAGGAGTGGTGTATGAAGTTTTACTGATACCGACTTGGCATGCCTTACATGTTTTGCATTTTGTAAAGCCATTTCTGCTTGAGATCCAATTCCCCTGTGTCTTGTCAATCGGATTGTTTTGCACGCGTTCATCCTTCATTGAAGTTGCTCTGCTGTAAGTTAGTGTTGGTTTTCTGGGCAGCAAATGGTCTATCACAGGATCATTAATTAGGATAGGCCAATTTCTTTTAATGATTTCATATATCTCTTTTTCCTGTTTGCTGTATCCCAGAATTATCCTGAATGTGTCACTTTGTTTGTTGATACTTTGTGTCTCTGTGTTTGTAATTGAGGTGGCAGCTGATGGTGGCTTTATTGTTAGTATTTCTGCCCTAGTAAATTTCATACTCTTTTTGATTGTCATCTCAATGCATTTTTTGGAGTAGCCCCGCTTTAAAACCTGTCTTTGCTCTCTTGCTGCGATGTGTGTAAGTCTTGAGAGTTGCTACAAATTCTATTTAACCTTATCATTTCCCCGCTGTTGGTTTTCTGTGTGCTTTAGTTTCCATTGCCCCTTCTTTAATGTATACCTCAACATCTAAAAATATAACTTTTTCAGGACATATCTGCGCAGTGAACTCCAAATTAAGATCATTTACATTTAGATTGTTCACAAACTCCTTTGCTTCTTCCACAGTTCCATGCCAAATTACAAACAGGTCGTCAATATATCTCAACCAAAGTTTTACATTTTTTTTGTAGAATATGTCCATAATCCTTCTGTAGGACCAGCTCCTCCCACCAGCCCATATGGAGGCAGGCGTAGCTGGGGGAGAAGCTGGCCCCCATAGCTACCCCGCGTAGTTGTTGAAACAATGTACTTTAAAATAAAAAGATGTTATTGTTTAAGCACTCACATTGTTTTAAGATTTATATCTATTTCGTCTTTCTTCTCATTTCAGCGTCTTGGTCCTGATGAGAACCCCAACATTCAGATCCTATGGGGTTCGAAACGCGTAGACCTTCTTTTCGTTCTTCTCCATTCATTTGAATTCTTAGTCCGCCTGGGGTTTCGACTCGATGTAACTTTAAAAAGTGGACAAATTGAATAACCCTTTTTTACACCCCCTTAGCAGTACTATCTAAAAAGGTTTTTGTTTGGAGACCCCTTTGGTTTCTCCCTGAATCTTTAACTGTAACCAAATCTTAGTTGTCTGTATGATTGTCCGGGTGAATGAGGAGTGGTGTATGATTGACTATTAGGATTGTTTCTCTGCCATGTGGGCAGTAGAGCCTTAGTGTGTATTCCATTGATGTGAATTCATGAATTGTCATTTTTCGTGAGATATATCGCTTCTTTATTTATTATTTGAAGTTTGATTGTTTGTCCAGACCAATATACTTTCAGAAAACTATTCACTTTGTATGTCAGAAATTAGATTATTTCTAATAAAATACTATTAATTAGTAAAGACGTAGTCGTTCTATTTTTCTTCTACGGTCAAGCAGCATAACAAACTGTCAGCATTGGCATCTCTTTTCGTTCTTCAGATATATAGGCTCAGCCTTGCTGACTAGAGCCACACCCATTTTTGTTCTTAGTTCTTGTTCTATGGGTCATCTGTTGAGGTAATGTTGGACAGCCCTCGTCCATTTTTATTATTAATGCTTGTGTACAATGCTTTAAAGTCCATTGTCATTAACACAAAATCTTCTTGCCAGATAAAATCCTTAATTTTTCAAAGAAAATCACTGGTATCTTTAAGATAGGAAGGCAGTCCTCGAACGTGTTCCTGCAAAAAATAGACAATATATTGTGATGTTCTTTCTGTCAAGCTGTTGCGTGCAGAAATTATGGGTCTGCCAGGGGGTTTGACTGGGTCTTTGTGCAACTTGGGAATAAAGTATATGACTGGAGTTGTAGGAGTGTCATTTTTAAGGAATTTATACTCATCCATGGATATTAAACCCACACTTTTCCAGGCCAAGAGTTTAGTGTAATATGTGTTATATGTTGACTTTAAGGATAAATTGTCACTTCTGCCATAACAGTTGCGGTCTGATAGCTGTCTCATGCCTTCTTCAACATATTGTGCCTTTCCCCAAATTACAAGGTGGCCCCCTTTGTCAGCGTTTCTTATGATTATCCTGGGATTTTTCCATGAGTTGGTGGTACTGTATGTCTTGTTTTTATTTTTAGCTGTATTTCTTACTTTGTAGTTGAGTGATTTTATTCCAGCCGTGACCTGTTCGTGGAAGATGTCAATCGAATCTCTGATTGCTATCGGGGTAAATGTTGATTTAAGTTTGAATAATATGCTCTCGTCTGTTACTTTGTTAAGTCTGGTATCATTTTCACTGGCTATAGAAGCAAGGGCTGCATCATTTTCCAGATTTTCTTGGAATAATTCTTCCAGGTCTCTCAGGATGGGGATGTCAGTTCCAGTGAGGTTAAGAGGAGGCGATATTGATTGGCAGAAGGTTGTATCCTCCTCCTGCATCGTTTGTTTAGGTCTTTTGTTAAGCAAATGGAATTTCTTTAATTTGAGTTTTCGTATTCCTTTGAAAATGTCAGTTCTTGTTGTGGCATCAGGGAAGTCATTTGAGATGTCATCAGTGATGTCACTGACCATCTTATGAGTGATGTGATATGTGAGGTCATAAGCAGTGCATTGCAGGGCTGTAAGTTATGGTTATCTGAGGTAACTATAACTGCTGAATTTCTATGGCTTTGTATGAGTTAAATCTGAGCCTAACTATAACGTCCCTGTAACATTTGTTTTTTTAAGTATATATATATATATATACATATATATATATATATATATATATATATATATATATATATATATATATATATATATATATATATATATATTACCTACTGGCGGTCGCCAGTAGGTAGTTATAGTTAGGACCACGTTTCCATAGGAAATCCGCAACATTCTATTTTGAATAACTTTTGCGCCGGTCGACGAATCCTCGCGAATTTTTCAAAATAGGTGGGGCGCTACGCTCCGCTCCTACCCTGAAAGTCTCGGGGGGATTCGTCAAGCAGGGGCTGAGATAAAAGGGGGTCCCAAAACGCGTTTTTCCCATGCATTTTTCCATAGGACCTTTAGACACAGCTACAGCCCGAACGGCTGAACAGAATTACTTGAAATTTGGCAGAGAGGTAGTCCTCAGGTCAAGGAAGTGCCTTTTGTAGGTTTGGTGTAAATCTGTTCAGTAGATTCTGAGAAAATAGTCTTTAAATCAATATATATATCTGAGCCAGCTTACGGTGCGCTTACCGTACGCGTACGGTGGCGTGCGCGAGCGCGATTCTGATTGGCCCTTAGATCTTAGTAAACATTCGAAGCGGTCGAAACCAGGAAGCGGCGGCCGCCATTTTCTCTCTCGCACTCTGAGGGGGGAGCTGATAAACAAATGCCAAAAACATATAAAGGGGCTGTTTAGACAGCGCCCATGCACATAACCATGTTAGTTGAGTCTTCAAAGATCCCCCAAGGCAAAAAACGGTAATTTTTTATTTTTCGAAAATTTCGCCGATTACGCTTACCGTACGCTTACCGTACGCGTATGGTAAAAAAATTTTTTTTAAAAAAATCCACACTCTCTCCACCCCGTGTGCAAATGGTGGCCGAAGGCCACCATTTGTGCATGGCATATAAGAGCACAGCATTTCCCAAAAAAATTTCAACAGATTACCTATCACAAGGAAGCGCATAATATGTCCTCCATGTGCGCACGGTGCGCGAAGCGCATCGTGCGTATATGGCCCATCTAGCGTAACGTGGGCACGCGGTGCGCGTAGCGCACCGCGTGCCCACCGTGCGTGCACGGCACTAACTACGTAAAGTGGGCGCGCGGTGCGCAAAGCGCACCGCGTGCTCACTGTGCGCGCACGGTGCGCGAAGCGCACCGTGCGCGCATGGAACGAACTGCGTTAAGTGGGCGCGCACGCCACGAATGGCGCAAAGTAACTTAGCATTTAAAAAACCGTACAAATTCACTGAAAAAACCATAGGTTTCACACACGTTATAGTTAGGAATTAGCATTTAAAAAACCTTGCAAATTCACTGAAAAAACCATAGGTTTCACACATGTTATAGTTAGCTGTACATTTTACTGATAAAAAACCAATGAAATTCCCCCGTTATAGTTACTGTAGGCAACTATAACTCACGCGACCGTAATCCTCTGCTGATGACATATGTGTCTTTATGAAAAAAAAATATTTGTAATATATGTATAGCTAAAATTTAATGGAAGAAGACATGGGCAAATAAGTGTCTAAATACAGTATTAGCATCAGCAGAGGATTGCGGTCGCGTGAGTTATAGTTGCCTACAGTAACTATAACGGGGGAATTTCATTGTTTTTTTATCAGTAAAATGTACAGCTAACTATAACATGTGTGAAACCTATGGTTTTTTCAGTGAATATATATATATATATATATATACATATATATATATATATATATATATAGGGAGATGGTGTGGCTATTTTCTTCACTGAACATTTTCTAACGTTATATATCACAGTAGTGAAAGACCACCTCTGCTGTGCCGCTACCTGCTATCAGGAACTGAAGAAAACTGCTTGTTTGATGGAAACCCGGATGCTTCCCATAGGCAAGATTCACAGTGCTGAAATATTTAACACTGGCTGTCATACCTGAGGGCAGAGAGAATGCAGCTCATAGACCTGCAGCAGCTGTCAGGCACATGCATGTAATATTTAAATCACACAAGTGCCACGCCTGTGCAGACCTGCTCTGGGCAATGCTTTGCAGAAGGCATGGTGTTTCGCTGTGTATCTACGCCACCATTTACTACTACATGTGGAGTGGAGGATTGCTGCCTTTTCCATACGCTTCCTTCGTTGTATGCTTCGAGATGTCGAAAACAACCTAAACCAAACAAGCCAAACCTGTTCAGCTCCACTAGTGGGGACTACAGTGGTGTAACTTTGGAGAATAGATTGCAAACATGGGGTTACATTGCAGTAGGGTATTCTCACTCATAGAGAGCATACACTACTAATGTGTGGCTAAATTGTGGTGTATTGAGACCACATACTACAAATTTGGGGATGAATGGTGGCAGGGTACTGTCAGTTATAGCGAGCACACACCACAGATGTGTGGTTAAAGTGTAGCAGGGCATTGTCATTTACAGAAAGCACACATCACAGATGTGTGGTTAAATTGCGGCAGGGTACTGTCAGTTATAAAGAGCACATACTACAAATGTGTGGTTAAATTGTGACGTGCACTGTCACTTATAGAGAGCACACATCACAGATGTGTGGTTAAATTGTGGCATGGCATTGACACTTAAAGAGAGCACACATCACATATGTATGGTTAGTTTGTGGTGTATAGAGAGCACATACTACAAATGTGTGGTCAAATAGTGGCATGGCATTGCCACTTATGGAGAGCATATACTACAAATGTTTGGCTAAATTGTGGTGGGGCATTGCCACTAATAGAGAGCACACATTACAGATGTATGGTTAATGTGTGTCAGGGCATTATCACTTATAGAGAGCACACATTACAAAAATATGGTTATATTGGGTGGTTTATAAAAAGCACACATTGCAGATGTATTGTTAAATTGTGGCAGGGCATTGTCACTTATAGAGAGCACACATTACAAATGTGTGGTTAAATCGTGGCAGTGCATTGTCACTTATAGAGAGCACATACTACAAATGTATGGTTAATGTGTGTCAGGGCATTATCACTGATAGAGAGCACATACCACAAATGTGTGATTAAATTATAGCATGGCATTGACACTTAAAGAGAGCACACATCACATATGTATAGTTAGAATGTGGTGTATAGAGAGCACATACTACAAATGTATGGTTAATGTGTGTCAGGGCATTATCACTTATAGAGAGCACACATTGCAATGATATGGGTATACTTTGGTGGTTTATAAAGAGCACACATTACAGATGTATTGTTAAATTGTGGCAGGGCATTGTAACTTATAGAGAGCACACATTACAAATGTATAGTTATACTATGGTTGTTAATAGGGAGCACATACTACAAATGTTTGGTTACAATGTGGTGGGGCATTGCTACTAATAGAGAGCACACATTACAGGTGTATGGTTAAATTATTGTAGGGCATTGTGACTTACAGAGAGCACATACTACAAATGTGTGGTTAAATTGTGGCACAGCATTGTCATTTACAGAGGGAACACGCTACAGATGCGTGGTCAAACCGTGGTAGAGCATTGGTATTTATAGAGAGAAACAAACTACAAATGTGTGGTTAGACTGTGGCAGGCCAATGCAATTTACAGACAGAGAAATACTACAAATGTGTGGTTAAATTGTGGCAGGCCAATGCCATTTATAGAGAGACATACTACAAATATGCGGTTATACTGTGGTAGAGCGTTGCCGTTTACAGAGATAGACAAACTACAAATATGTGGTTAAACCATGGTACACCAATACCATTAATAGAGAGAGACATTCTATAAATGTGTGCTTGAATGGTGGTGCAGCGTTGCCATTTATAGAGATAGACATAGTATAAGTGTGTGGTTTAATCACGGTAGGCCAATGCCATTCATAGAGAGTGACATACTACACATATGTGGTTAAACTGTGGTAGTGTGTTGCCATTTAAATAGAGAGACACAGTACACATGTACGGTTAACCTGTGGTAGAGCATTGCCATTTACAGAGAGAGACATACTACAAATGTGTGGTTAATTTGTGATAGAGCGTTGCCATTGACAGAGAGAGCAATACAACAAATATGTGGTTAGACTTGGAAGAGTGGTGCCATTTACAGAGAGAGACATACTACATGTGTGTGGTTAGACTGTGGTAAGCCAATGCCATTTACAGAGAGAGATACTACAAATGTGTGTTTAAATTCTAGCCAGCCACTGCTATCTATAGAGAGTGACATACTAGAAGTGTGTAGCTAAACTGTGGTAGAGCGTTGCCATTTATAGAGAGAGACACAGTACAAGTGTGTGGTTAAACTCTGGTCGGCCAGTGCCGTTCACCGAGAAAGACATACTACAAGTGTGTGGTTAAATCGTGGTAGGCCAATGCCATTTACAGAGCGAGACATACTACAAGTGTGTAATTGAACTGTGGTAGGCCAATGCAATTCATAGAGACATACTACAAATGTGTGGTTAGACTTGGAAGAGCGTTGCCATTTACAGAGCGAGACATACTACAAGTGTGTGGTTAGACTGTGGTAGGCCAATGCCATTTACAGAGAGAGCCATACCACAGATATGTGGTTAAACTGTGGTAGGGCGTTGCCATTTATAGAGAGAGACATACTACAAGTGCGTGGTTAGACTGTGGTAGGCCAATGCATTTCACAGAGAGAGACATACCACAAATATGTGGTTAAACTGTGGGAGAGCATTGCCATGTACAGAGAGAGACATACCACAAGTGTGTGGTTAGACTGTGGTAGGCCAATGCCATTTATAGAGAAAGACATTCTATAAATGTGTGGTTGAATGGAGGTACAGTGTTGCCATTTATAGAGAGACATAGTACAAGTGTGTGGTTAAACTGCGGTAGGCCACTGCTATTCATAGAGAGAGACATACTACAAGTGTGTGGCTAAGCTGTGGTAGAGCGTTGCCATTTATAGAGAGAAACTCAGTACAAGTGTGTGGTTCAACCGTGGTAGGCCAATGCTATTCACAGAGAAAGACATACTACAAGTGTGTGGTTAAACTGCAGTAAGCCGTTGCCATTCACAGAGAAAGACATACTACAAAGGTGTGGTTAAACCGCGGTAGGCCAATGCCATTCATAGAGAGAGAGAGACACAGTTCAAGTATGTGGTTAAACTCTGGTTGGCCAATGCCATTTATAGACAGACATACTACAAGTGTGTGGTTAAATCGTGGTAGGCCAATGCCATTCATAGAGAGAGACACAGTACAAGTGTGTGGTTAAACTCTGGCTGGCCAATGCCATTTATAGACAGACATACTACAAGTGTGTGGCTAGACTGTGTTAGAGCGTTGCTATTTATAGAGCGAGACTCAGTACAAGTATGTGGTTCTACCGTGGCGTGGCCATTTATAGAGAGAAACACAGTACAATTGAGTGGTTCAACCGCGGTAGTCCAATGTCATTCATAGAATGAGACACAGTACATGTGTGTGGTTCAACCGCGGTAGACCACTACCATTCATAGAGAGAGACACAGTGCAAGTGTGTGATTAAACTCTGTCCGGCCAATAACATTTATAGAGAGAGGGACATACTGCAAGTATGTGGTCAAACTGTGGTAGGGCGTTGCCATTTATAGAGGGAGAGACACAGTACAAGCGTGTGGCTAAACCGCGTAGGCCAGTGCCAGTCACAGAGAGAGACATACTAGAAGTGTGTGGTTCAACTGTGGCGTGGCTTTGTCATTTATAGAGAGGAACATACTGCCAGTACCTGTGCTTCAAGTGGGATAGAAAATCAGGGGGTCTCAAAACGGGCATGGCCATGAAACAAGTAGGGCTGCTGTAAAGGGGCGTGGCCTCTGTAACGAAGGGTGTGGCCTCATAGAGGGCACTAGATTCTTGTGTTGCACTGATTCACAGACAGTTCTTTTACAAAATCATAAGCAACAATATATTTAATTTTTGGCAGAGACATTTTGATGTGGCATTAGGAAGTCTTAAAATGATTTTTTAGGGAAAAGAATGTTTTTTTAAACAACTGACAGAGTCATTTACTACCGGCTGCCTATTTCCAAACTCTGCATGCTAAAGCCTAGGGGGTGTTGCCTTTGACCCCCAGGGTGTAAGGCAGCCAGAGACACAAGGCTTGGTGACCGCAGAGTGTGAGAGCGAGGGTGGGAATGGTCTCCTTGCTCTGTGTTCCAGTGAAGCTGGGCGTTAGAGCCCAGAGTTTGCCACAATGACAGGGTGCAATTTGCTTCAAATATTTCAAAACACTCAAGCGAGCTTTGCACCCGCTGCTGTGAACGCTCCGGCACAGTGAGTGAGGGGAAAGAAAGGCTTTCACGGATGCTGTGTCCTCCGTTTCACATCCCTCCTTCAGTCTGATCAGATGAACGGCGGCATCAGCCTTCAGCAGCTGATCCCTGCGTCGGCGTTGCATACAGCGCGTGTGCTCGTGGCCAGATTCGTGATGTGCGCCTTCACAGTGATCACTGCTCGTGGTCGTGGGTGCACACATGACAAAGCGGCCCCCTCGAGGTTCCATCAAAGGCCGGGGAAGGGTGGTACCTCGTCAAGGTCATATACGTGTCATGCTGACGGTGAAAGCCCCATATCGACCCGTCTGTTTGAGAACTGCCGGTGCTGAGCACCGACAGGACCCGGCCCACTTAAAGCCCTACATGCTACAAATGTAAAGTGTTGCAGGGCATTGTCATTTACAGAGAGTACATATCACAAATGTGTGGTTAAATTGTGGTTTATAGAGAGCACACGTTACAGACGTGTTGTTAAAATGTTTCAGGGCATTGTCACTATAGAGAGCACATATATCAACAAACAAATGACCTTCCACCAACCAATCAGACACCTGTGATCCACCTCCCTCTAGAGGTTGCCAGCCCTACCCCCTCGTTCTCTCACTAATTATTTCTCTCTCATCTCTCTCTCACACACACTTATTCTTTCTCATTCTCTCTCTCTCCCTCTGTTTCTCTCTCTCTCTCTCTCTCTCTCTCCCTCTCTCTCTCTTCCTCACTCTTTATCTCTGTCTCTCTCTCCTTCTTTCTCCCTCTATCTATCTCTCTCTCTCTCTCTCCTCTTTTGTATTTATCACTGTACTCTCTCCCTCTCTCTCTATGTTGCTCTCCCCCTTTGTATTTATCTCTCTCTCTCTCTTTCTCTCTCTCATTCTCCCTCTCTCTCCTCCTTTGTATTTCTCTCTTGCTTTCTCTCTCTCTCTCCTTCTTTGGATTCCTGTCTCTCTCTCTCTCTCTACCTCTCTCTATCTCTCTCTGCTCTCCGTCTCTCTCTCTCTCTCTCTTTCATCCTTTGTATTAACTCTCTGCTGTCTCTCTCCCTCTCTGTCTCTCTTTCTCCCTGTCTGTTCCTCTCTGTCCCTCTGTCTCTCACTCTTCCTCTCTCCTTCTTCTTCTCTCTCTCTCTCTCTTTTTCTCACTCTCTCATCGCTCTCACACACACACACAATTATTCTTTCTCTCTCTCTTTTTCTCACTGATTCCTACCATCTCTCTTTATCTGGTTCTTTCTCTCTCACTGATTCCTTCTCTCTCTCTCTCTCTCTCTCTCTCACACTGATGATTTCCCCCTTTCTGTTATTCCCTCTCTCTCACTGATTCTATCTCTTTCTCTCACGGAATCTTTTTCTCTCTCTCTCCCCCATCTCTGCCACTTATTTGTTCTCTCTCTTTATCTCTCTCTGTCTGACTGCCCCTCTCTCTCTGTCTGGCTGCCCCTCTCTCTCTGTCTGGCTGCCCCTCTCTCTCTGTCTGGCTGCCCCTCTCTCTCTGTCTGACTGCCCCTCTCTCTCTGTCTGACTGCCCCTCTCTCTCTGTCTGGCTGCCCCTCTCTCTCTGTCTGACTGCCCCTCTCTCTCTGTCTGGCTGCCCCTCTCTCTCTGTCTGACTGCCCCTCTCTCTCTGTCTGGCTGCCCCTCTCTCTCTGTCTGGCTGCCCCTCTCTCTCTGTCTGGCTGCCCCTCTCTCTCTGTCTGGCTGCCCCTCTCTCTCTGTCTGGCTGCCCCTCTCTCTCTGTCTGGCTGCCCCTCTCTCTCTGTCTGGCTGCCCCTCTCTCTCTGTCTGGCTGCCCCTCTCTCTCTGTCTGGCTGCCCCTCTCTCTCTGTCTGGCTGCCCCTCTCTCTCTGTCTGACTGCCCCTCTCTCTCTGTCTGACTGCCCCTCTCTCTCTGTCTGGCTGTCTCTCTCACTTATTCCTTCTCAGTCTCTCCCTCTCTCTCTCTCTCTGATTCTTCCTCTCTCTCTCTCTCGCCTCTCTCTCTTTCACTGACTCTTTCTCACTCTCTCTCACACACCGATTCATTTTCTCTCTCACAACCTGTGAGAAGTTGGCCTGGTATATGCTGGTCACTAGTTAAAGTGGCCACCTTGCACCAGTACAATTCGACTCTTATGGTAGATAGGTTTAAGATAACCTTTTTAAGAAAGCTATCCTAGTGGTAGCTATGGAGAGCAGCCTACAGGCTAAGTCTTTAAAGGAATGTAAAGCAGCTTGTTTTACCTTATAATCTCTTGAATTACTAAATGAAAGGACACCACACAGGTATATATATAAAATATATATGTATTTATTACTAACAACTCTCTGCTAATCTCTTTATGAGATTAGAAGTCAGGAACATATGCACAAATCAACATTTCACAACAAGTTAAGCACAAATATGGCTGGGGCCCTAGGGGCGTACCAGACCATATACTAAAAAAGAGACTTAAGAATAACGATTTGAGAAGGGACAAGGCCTAGGGCCTTCAGAAGCACTGGAGCCTCACTAATCCACCCAAGGCAGGTAAGTAAAGGACCCACGGGGGACGCATGCAGTGTGAGAACACAGCCGCGGATCCCAGTAGACTTCAATGGAGCAAGTCGCGGTTGGAATTTTAGAGTCTCTCTCACATGTACTCCTCTCTCTCTCTCACACGACACACACTGATTCTTGCTTCCCTCTCTCTCACTGATTCCGCCTTTCTCTCTCTGTCTCTTTCTCCCTCTTTCTCTCTCTCGATGCTTTCTCTCATTGATGCTTTCTCTCTCTTTCACACTTATTCCTTCCCCCTCTCTCTCTCTCTCCCTCTCTCCCTCTAACTTACTCTTTCGCTCTCTCCTTCCCTCTCCCCCTCTCTCTCTTATAGAAAGGTATCTACCCCTCAGTCTTGGACTCCCAGAAGTGGCGGTAAGAACACTGTGCTCACTGTGCTCACACACGCCTACAAGGCCCTCCACAACACCTGACCCCAATTCCTCAACGAAAGAGTCTCCTTCTATGCCCCCAAGAGAAACCTCCACTCTGCCGAGCTTGCACAGAGCCAGAACAGAGGGGAGATCCTTCTCCTACATCGCGGCCAAGACCTGGAACGAACTCCCCCTCAGCATCAGACGAAGCCCCACACTGCACGCCTTCAGGAAGAGCCTCAAGACCTGGCTCTTCGGATGACCGGAGCTGCCCGAAACACCCCTCTCCCAGTGCCTTGAGTCTTTCATGGGTGAGTAGTGCGCTTCACAAATCCCTGATCAATTGATTGATTGATTGTGGTCACGTGCTATTGTCGCACGCCTGCGTTGCTCTTTAGGTGTTTGCGTAATAGTGCTCAACCCATCTGGCTGCTCCTCATATTGGTTTATTTGAAGCTTCTCGCTTGATGTAGTGTCCGGTGAGACACATTCCTGATGCCCACTAGGAACCAACCACAGGAAGGGCCAGCCATGAGCAGACTCTCCCACGGCCAGCAGGTCACTCCAGAGCCAATCCATGGTGGAGAGGCCACGTGCTTAACATAAGGGGAGAAATGATATGGGTCAGAAAATAACATGACAGAGATTGCATTGAAAGAACGCCCAATGCCAAGACCCCTGGGGTCAAACCCCCCTGCTCACCTGGGCACAGAGCTGCGGCTCCTAATGTCATCTGGGCCAGTCCATCCCCTGGGATTAGCGCCATTTCTGCTGTAGTTGGACTTCGAGCTGCGTACTTTGAACAATATGTAGCAAAGCATCGTTTCCTCCCTTCAGTCAAAGGATACAAGTCCTCTCTTGCGCCACCTGGAGGTGAAAGTGAAAAGCAGGCGGTGTTAACAGATTACCCGCATTTACACTCCTTCGCTCCTCCCCATCCCCCCTATAAAGACCCTGTACATTTGGAAATAATAAATCCCAAAAGCAGAAATGCAACTCCGTTCGGCCTTTCACCCTCAGTCAGTATATTTTATCAGCTAAAAAAGAGGCTTGTCATCCACTAACACTGTTACTGTGTGTTTTGCACATTTTTACCTGTGCATTTACCATTTGCGATTTAGTGGTGGTAACGGAGGCCGGTTTGTGAGTCGCTGATGTTATATGAGACACAGGTACAACAATTTGTACACAAAATTTGAAAACTTCACAATACATGGATTTCACACCTATGAATATCAACCACAGGATAATTTTTCAAGCAGAAAAAGTGTTGCATTCTCCTCCGAGAGACAATGGGGTATATTCACAAGAACGTGTGAAAACTACCTCAAGAGTAGCCTAACGCAACTCTCAACATCGCAGCCTAACTCAGGAAAATTACACCGTGCCAACTAAGTATTCACAAAGCGGCAGTAGCATGCAATAGTCACCAGATAACGCATCAAATGGCCGCACAAAAAGCAACGCCACGCCGCAAAAATGCAAAACACAAACACAAAAAATCATGCAATGAAGCCAATCACTGTACAAAAAGTAGCAAAAACCAGCCACAGGCCTGTAAATCCAACGTGTCTGGCAGGAAAATGCACCATAAAAACCACAGAAACAACACACCAGAAACAAGCCAAAACACGTAGCAACATGGATGCACCCTGACTCAGCGCAGAGGCCAACGTGAACCCCACAACCCTCACAGACCACCAGCAAGGAACAATGGGGTCGGGGAAGGCCAAGGAGAAGAGGGAGAGGAAGACTGGGTGCAGACCACAGGAAAACAAGACCAGCGTCACGGAGGTGACAGAACACCACCAGCAACTGACCCACAGGCAGACTATCCTGAATGCACATGGAGTGTCGAGGAGGCCAATGGAGGAGGCCAAGAGGCGCTGGCATGATGTAGAAACCTAAACCAGGCACAAACCTGCTGCCAACAGTAAGGCAACAACGGCGACAGGAGGTGGGAGTCCTGAGCCACAGGAGGAGCTGGAGGAAATGGAGGCCAGTCATCAGTGTGGAGACGGTACAAGGAGTTGGGAGTACGGACACAGCTCGATAGGACCTCACACAACAACAACAGGGTGAGGATCTAAAAGGGACTGGGTGGACGGGGGGAGATGGGCACAATGCCACACATGCGCAACAGTGTGTAGCACACTGCACAACCACCAATATCCAGGGACCTGTCCCCCATCCCCGTGGCACACTGCAGCACACACACATAGCAATCCCAGCACATCCCATGACAATGTGGCACAAAGTGCAACACCGACACTGCAGAACATGGGACACAACTGGGTCCGCCCATGCGCAGAAACAGGCCAATCACATTAAACAGAGCAGGGAACTGTGAGATGCATATGTACGGGTACAACCTCACATCAGTCATGTAGTCCAAATGTCCACTGTCCCAACTCAAATTGTCAGCCCCGCTCAAACAGTGATGATGTACATTGTCACATAGTCTGCATGTCCATAAGAAAAATGCGCCAACATAAATGTCAACACAATGTCAACATGCATCTCCCCTTCACATTGCAGAGGGACAAACAACACCTCCAGCAGGTCACACCAGACAACCCATCAGTGATGCCGGAGACGACCACCACATCTTCGACACCGACGCCCTACAACAGGCCATGGACATTCCACGCAACCCACCACCAGGACCAGGGCAGACAAGCCACTTAGAGGAGAACCCAGCCCCTGCAACAGACCACACAGCATGAAGCACCCGCAAGCACGGCTGGCACACAACACTTCACCGACCCACACATGGCACACCAATGCCAGGTGTCAGAACGCCAAAAGGAGGTGGCCCAACAGGTACGGGTGTGTTCTGAACCCATGGAAGGCGTAACAGAACACATACGTGAGTTTCCATTACCCTTCAGGGAACACCTACACCCCACAAAGGAGACCCACACTGCCATAGGGACACATGCAGATGCACATTCCCAGTACAAAACCACGCCCAGGGGCACGCACATATCAGTCACACACCCACGTTGGCTCTGCGTACGACGGCACAGTCTTCTTCCCTTACGAATTGAGTGGGTGACGACAAAGCTACATGTCCAAGCTCTAACCCGCTGCCTGCAGTGACATGTCTGCGTCCGCTGTACACAGCACAATGTAATGTCGTAGGGCCCAGGGCCCTCATGCATGCAACAAGACCACAGGGACACACGCAGATATATGTCGAACTGGCTATGGGCATGTGCGCCTGGCCCCTTTATTGGCAGGGCCACATGTACAGTGACGCCTGTGCTGGCTGTGTGTGGGGTGGGTGCAAGCCAGCCCTCAGGGAGTCGTTGGTGCTGGCAACAAATACAACAGTTAACACAATGAATACAGAAACAGACAACACCAGCATTACAGGGACAACTGCGGAGCATCATGGAGGTAGCCTGAGCGAGTCCTGAGGGCACACAATGAGCAAACAGAAGTGTCCGTGAGTTGCAGTGCGCTGAGTCTGGGGCACCAGAGCAGAGCGCGCTCATGTGAAGAGAATGTCTAGGATTCTGTCCCTTCTGGACCTACATGATGCAGCTGCAGTGGGGGGGGAGGGGGGGGCGGGCGCACCTGTATCATCTTCCTCATCGACGTCCCAGGTGTTCTAGACCACCTGAGGTTACATTGCTGCGTGAACCCACCACAGTACATAACCAATAGAGTAATGGACGATGATTCGTGTTGCACTGAGTCAATGGCACCTGGCGTGCTGAGCAGGGGATCAGGCAGGAGATAGCATCCACGACATGTGGAGGCAACTCCATCAGTCTGCCAGTACGACCATTTCAACACAGGCATTTTGCGGTTGGAGTCGGTCCTGGCGGTGGTGGCGTGTGCCTCCTGCGGTGATGCGACGTCAGGCTGGTCAGGACTTGATTTGGTGTGTGAGCCCTGGTGGGCCGCAGTTGGGCCGGAGGCTGCGGAGAGCGCAGGGCCACAGACACATGGTGTTGATGACCCCAAGGCCATCCCTTCAGATGCCATCCAATATCCCAGAAGAATGGGTCACGACATGACCAGCACAGTTAGTGGCCCTGGATGCACTGCGGCCGGCACAGGCTCCCAGCCACGGGACGGTGACTTGCGGTGCAGTCAGATGGGCCATGCGACCTGAGCGGCTCTTCGTCAATGTCCGAGGTGTATGTTGCGGAGAGTTGCGGGGGACAGTGGAAGGTGTCCTCCAGGCCATGATGCAGAGGGTGGAAGCTGTCCGGAAGCAGCAAATGGAGTGGTGGAATGCCACGGCATCGTTTTAGCCACAAAGTCAGTATCACCGCCATGATGGCGACGACAAGCCCAAGTCCATGGACTCAGTTGCCACCAAAATCTAACTAGAAAGTGTCCATGGATCTCGGGGAATAGACATAGTGGCACCGGGGCTGAAAGGGGATGAAGTCTGCGATGAGGCCTGTACAATGACATCAAGTCTGCCATAAATAAATCAAGGCTGAACTTGAAAGTGTGTGTGACCTATTCAACCACAGTGTGGGCCGGGGGCAGCGGTCAGCAAAGGCCCACAGCAACGTGTCGTTGGGATGCTATGCACATGGTTGCTGCCACCTGACTGAAGGGAGGACAGTGAAGTAGAATCTTCCTTCTTGTGCTTACACGGATAATGTATGATCAAGACTCAGTTCCAAATGTGTGACCTACTTGTCCATAGTGTCAGCCGAAGGCAGTAGCCAGCAGGGAACAACAGACATGTGTCGTAAGAATGCCATGCGCAGAGTTGGTGGCACCACATCGAAGGGAGTACACTGATATAAATTCTGCAATGAACATATGTACTCTGCCATCGTGTAATCAAGACTCAGTTCCAAATGTGTGACCTACTTGACCGTGGTGTAGGCCGGAGGCGGCAGTAGAGTACGTCAACGAGAAATGATTAAAGCGGGCCTGTGTCGTGGAGGCCGTGATGGTCTGAGGAGGCTGCCAAGGTCGCGTGCCTCAGGCTTGGAGCTTGCGCAGGCATGTGGTGGGCCCTCCTTGACACATGCCGGTGTCTGAAGTTGATCAGTGTGGCCTGGCTGCGCAGATGCGGGCCTGATGGGTTCAGGGTCCAGCGGGCCGGGGTACGGCAGGCGCACAGGATCGCAGACAAATCCGCTCATGAGGACGGCGTCGGCCTTGTGGCGTGGTGAAAGGTGCCACCCTGGCAGAGACGTTGGGCTTTCCGGAAGAGGACTATGCCCAGGACTACGTGCTTTTTATTCACACCCATACGCTGGCCTGGCAAACGCCCGGCCATCCCACTCTGCTCACGATTACGGGGGGGGGGGCGGGGGGGGGGCGTAACAGGCAACATTTCCGCGCACTGCCCCACTGGCTGGGGTGACATGCGTGCTTTCACTGTCCACTACATTCCATACACCAGAGGTGTATGTCGCCATGGATATGGGTGTGTTCTGCATACTGTGGTCTGTCCAGCACATCTCCGCCACTCTTGGCATTGTGTACTTTCCTAATAATGGTTCTCCTGCATCCTTCACACATGCCTGGTTGCCACCTCTACCCACATTCAGCTATTGTGTGGCTGGGGTGCCATGCCGTTGATGGCTCATGTTCACGGCTTGCCCAGGTTACCATTGTGAGTTGTTCTGTCGTGTCTGGTGTGTGGGCATGTTGATTTGCATGTTGGTTGTGATTTGGTGACATGTGCATTGCCAGAGTTGTGAGTTGCATGGTTGTGGAGTTGAGGTGAGTGGGGTGTTCATTTGGAACATGCCAAGGGGCTGTGCATTTCCCTTGGTGCCATCCTGGGAACGCTGGTTGCTGATGGACTGTAGGAGGATGGAGGTATCATGCACACTGGCTGGGTATTTGGAGGCAAGAATGGTTGAGGTTCCACGGAGTTCGAATGTTGCTTGCACATTGATGTGAGATGTGTGCTTTCTGTTGCGCTGATGGTGTGCTGTGTCACCAGGGGGCACAGGTAGGACATGTGTGCTGTGGATTACCCCCAACACGAACTTGCATCCAGCTATGGCGTATGGTCCTTTCTTGGGCTTCAGCGGATCCTGCGCATTGTGTTGGATGTATAGGGACTGGGGTAGCAGGCTGATGGTGCTGTCCAGGACAGGTGTGAGGGACTTGGATGTGGCTATCTGTGAGACTCCCCGACTCTGGCGGGTGTTGGTTGGGGGGTGCCAGGGGCCAACAGGTGCAGCACAGCCAGCAGCTTTGTGTGGGGTGGGATGGTGGTTGTCCGCTGTGTTGGTGCCATCGGACTGTTGGGCGATGGTGGTCAGGATGCGTACAATGGTTGTCCTCTTGTGCCTGTAGTGGGCAATGACATTGTCAGGTGTTGGGTCTGTGAGGCTGGTGCGTTTCCTGGGGGTCCGCTGTCTTTGTCTGCGCTGCCTCTGTGGTGGTCGGGGGGGTCTGGGTGGGTGTTGGGGTCCTGGAGTGATGGCGGTAGGTGTTGTGGCCCTCTTGGGTGTCCGGGCCGCATGACCAGTTGTTCTTCAGGTGTGGCTCTGGGCTGGGCTCCCTTTTGTGGTGCAGGCTATGGTCTGACTTTGCACCAGGTCAACGCACCTTATCGCCTTTTTTTGTGTTCATATCGCAGTACTGGCTGGTCGTTGTGAATGTTGTGGAGTGGTGTTGTCGCGGTTTTTGGCACGGGAATGCCTACTCTGCATCTCATTAGCGGTAGTTGCGGGGGTCATCTGTGGCAATGTTTTTGGTGGCTGCTATCGTGGGTAAACTGGTGTTGTGGGATGTTAACACCAGCTTGTTTTTAGGGCGATAAGTTTATCGCAACTTTGGCTGCGATAAAGTGCCGTTAACTCGGCGATAGATCCTTGTGAATATGGCCCAATGTTTCCTCAAACCAGTGTCCAATCAGTACCTCACATGAGTGCAAGATGCCATCAACTAAGATTCACCACATTTCAACTAATTTTTCATAATGTTTACGAAATTTCATGATTAAAATTCACAATTCCGCCTCCTGCTACACGCTGTCTGGCATAAGCATACCAACAGCTAAATTCATAATAATCTAAATTACTTATGTATGTGAAAATCAGTTTTTTTAACACCGACATCTAAAAAGAAGGAATAATACATTTGACTTGTCTGGTATGTTACAAAATACAGTACATGTTTTTATTGAAATTCTATCAATTTTAAATGAACATATGGCAACTTTGAAACACAAACATAAAACAGAAAATCGGTTTTAAACCTTTATGCATCAAGGAAGTGAAACCTGCCTCGCTTGATTTTTTTTGTCCATACCAAATATTTATTCTCAATACGCTTCGGGATTAAGAGAAAAATGCCTCATTTATTCTTCCAATGCTCCTGTAAATCGAAATACTTGGAAATTTAGTTTGGAAAATGGCATGTGTGTTAGAAAACCATTGACACGCTGTGGCAGCCTCCTTTCACACACTCCAGGGCCACAACAAGACAGCCATACAGATCAGATACAAAATTGCATCAGAAAAGGGAAAATAAACAGGTATCTTCAAGATAAAAAATAGGTTGCCTGTCGGAAGAATTGCCTGGCAATGGACAGACGGCGCACAATCTAGTAAAAAAAATATAGCACACCTGAGGCCGATTTATTGCAATTGGCATCCTTCAAGGTCATTTGAGGTGCCTCACTGTGAGGAAGTGTCCCTGGATTGGAGGACAATGTTGTGGTAAAAGATGACAGATGACAATCCGCCGCTCTCCTACCTGAAGGGAGAGAGAGTGCAGAGGTGGGTGGGGCCGTTTCTGTCCCTGAGGCTCTAATCAGGAATCCAGCCACCTAGCCCTTGGAGTCACTCTGGTGGTCCTGGGTTCAAGATGCAGGTCCAGTCCTTTTCCCTCAGGCGGCTGGGCAACAGGGTGGTAGTCTTTCTTGCAAAGCAGCACAGCAGTTCATCTTAATTTTCCACCGGTCCAGAGGTGTACTGAAAAGTTGGGTCTTAGAGTTCAATATTTATACCTGGTGCCAGAAGTAGGAGAAGGTTCTGGAGGTTTCCATCCCCAGAGGTGTTTGGAAATTCCCGCCTCCCTGCCCTGACCCCAGCTTGCCTGGGGCACAAAAGGCTGGTGTCAAACCCTTTGTGAGTGTGCTCAGGGAGAGGCTTTACAATGTGCAAGTGTGGTAGGGGACAGCTCCTCCCCTCATCTAGTCAGAGATGGCCCATCCTGCCAAGTCCTATCACCCTTGTCTCCCTGTCTGGGAGCAATAAACTAAGACTAACTTCCAGCTACACTTAGTCATGTGACCCAGTGTTAGACGGCGACCTCAGAGGGGTCCGGAAAGGGGGTCCTGGCTACCCTGAGATCCACCCTCAAAGTATCGTAGCCGGGCACTGGCGGGAGACTCCTCAGGAGGAGGAATCCCGTATCGAGGATCGTACTTCTGGCACCACACGACACAGAAACACCACACCGTGCGTTCTTAGGAATCACTCTTTATCAAACAGGTTAGCACTGCAAATATGTACAGGGAGAGCGCGGGCTCAATGAGTCTCGGAAGGGATAGGGGGTAGCGGGACAGTCTCAGGTAAAAGGTTCAAGGCGAGGACGTACCCGGCGCACAGCTCACAATCCTCGAGCTGGGGGGTTGGCTTGTTGTTGTTGGGGTCCGGCGGGACCAGTGGAGTCGGTGGAAGCCGCGAGTCACTCAGCGGGCTCAGGTACAGTTCGGAGGTCTTACGATCTTCAGGGAGCCGCGAGTCACTCAGCAGGGCTCAAGTACAAGTTCGGAGGTCTTACGATCTTCGGGGAGCCGCGAGTCACTCAGCAGGGCTCAGGTACAAGTTCGGAGGTCTTACGATCTTCAGGGAGCCGCGAGTCACTCAGCAGGGCTCAGGTGGTTCTAAGTTCCAGGAGCTGCGACCGCGTCAGCAGGCTCTCGTTGTTCCAGCGTCGAATCTCCGGACAGTCTCAGAGCACCCCTTGTTATAGGTCGACCCCTCTTTGATGTCCGGAGTCTGTGCAGGCAGGGGTCTTGTCACCTGGGGGTCGCTTGTCGGGGTTTCCTGCCATTGTCTTTTGATCCTTTCAGGGCCGGGTCGGGAGGAGTCCCAGACACCCAGCAGGCGTGGAGCCAGCTCTCAGGGAGGCCGGAGGGCCGATCGAAACTCATCGTCCCAGGGGAGTTCAGAGGTGCGATAGAACTGCTCCTCCCTCTCTCATCCCCTGGCAAGCGGGGTGTCCTCCAGCCGGAGTGGCGCCGCTAGGCCCGGGTCGCGCTGGGGCCGGGCGGCCATCTTGGTGCATGAGTGGGCACGCGGGCCCGGGGTGGCCGAAGGGGGAGAGGCCATGGCCGAGGATGTCCGGGTCGGGTGCGTGTGTTCTGGTGAAAAGGATCGGCTAGGCCGTGGGCTCGGGGCTGCAGGTACCAGGTTAGGTGGTGCGGGGACAAGTAGAGCCATGCTACGAGGCCGGGTCCAACACGCGTCCCCCCCAGCTGAAAGCCGGAGAGAACTGCCCATCATCTTGTGGGGTTCTCTTCGCTGAGGCGGAAGAACCGGGAGAGGCCGTCAGCGTTGGCGTGGTCCGTACCAGGGCGATGTTCTACGGTGAAATCCATCCCCTGGAGGGAGATTGACCACCGCAGTAGCTTGGGGTTTTCTCCTCGCATCTGCATGAGCCATCGCAAGGGCCGATGGTCGGTTTGGACTTTGAAATGGGTGCCGAACAGGTAGGGGCGTAGTTTCTTGAGTGCCCAGACTACGGCAAAGGCTTCGCGCTCAATGGTGCTCCATCTCTGTTCTCTGGGCAACAGCCGCCGGCTGAGGAAGGCGATGGGCTGGTCTAGGCCTTGGTCATTCACCTGGGACAGGACGGCCCCAATGCCATGCTCGGAGGCATCGGTTTGGACCACAAACTCCTTGGAGTAGTCGGGAGCCTGGAGGACGGGGGCAGTACACATGGCCTTCTTTAGGGCATCGAACGCCTCCTGGCAGGCAGTCGTCCACTGCACCTTCTTTGGCTGTTTTTTGGATGTGAGTTCTGTGAGAGGGCCGACAAGATTGCCATACCCCCGGATGAATCTTCGGTAGTAGCCAGTGAGGCCCAGAAAGGCTCGGACCTCCGTTTGGGTGGTGGGGGGTTCCCAGGCCAAGATGGCGTCGATCTTCGGCTGTAGAGGGGCGACCTGGCCACTCCCGACCTGGTGCCCCAGGTAGACTACTGATCCTTGCCCAATTTGGCACTTGCTGGCTTTTACTGTGAGGCCTGCCTGGCGCAGGGCGGTTAGCACCCTCCGGAGGTGCTGGAGGTGCTCACTCCATTCGGAACTGAAAACGGCGATGTCGTCTACATAGGCCGCGCTGAACTGTTCCAGCCCGGCCAGGACTCTATTCACCAGTCGCTGGAAGGTGGCCGGGGCATTTTTCATTCCGAAGGGCATTACGCGGAAGCGGTAATGCCCATCTGGGGTGGAGAAGGCGGACCGCTCCTTGGCTCCCTCGGTGAGCGCAATCTGCCAGTATCCGCAGGTGAGGTCGAATGTGCTGAGGAACCGGGCTGCCCCGAGTCGGTCAATGAGCTCGTCGGCCCGTGGAATGGGGTGGGCATCGGCTCGGGTGACGTCATTGAGCCCCCGGTAGTCCACACAGAATCGGAGCTCGGGGGCGACACCGGGGGCCGCTGCCTTCGGGACCAGGACCACGGGGCTGGCCCAGGGACTGTCAGATGGCTCGATTACCCCCATGGTCAACATCTTCGAGACTTCAGCTTGACTGCAGGACCGGACCCGGTCAGGGACCCGGTATGCTCGGTGTCGCACCGGCGGGCTGTCCCCGGTATCCACGTCATGGACACACCAGTCGGTGACTCGGGGGATCAGGGAGAAGAGGTCGGCAAATTGTCCTAGGAGCTGGCGGCAGTCCTCTTGTTGCTGGGCAGTGAGAGCTGGGGAGAGGTTCACTCCTTCCACGGAGCCATCCTGCTCCTTGACACACAGGAGGTCCGGGAGGGGATCGGACTCATCTTCGGCCCCGTCATCGGTGGCCAGCAGGAGGCTCAGTTCTGTCCGCACGAAGTGAGGCTTGAGGCGGTTCACGTGAAGGACCCGAAGGGGATCCCGAGGCGACTGGACGTCCACCAAGTATGTGACTTGACTCTTCCGCTCAATCACTTTGTAGGGCCCGGTCCACCTGTCCTGGAGGGCGCCTGGCCTCACGGGGGCCATGACCCATACTTGTTGGCCCGGCTGGAACTCGACCAGAGTGGCATTCTGGTCGTACCAGCGCTTCATCTCTTCTTGTCTTGCCTCTAGGTTGGCCTCGGCCAGTGCTCGGAACTTCCTGGTCTGGTTCCGGAGGGTCAGAACATATTGGAACACATCTCGTGGGGTGGTCTGGGGTGCCGCCTCCCACCCTTCCTTAACCAAACTGAGGGGACCTCGGACGGGGTGCCCATAGAGCAACTCAAACGGGCTGAACCCTAGGGACTTCTGGGGGACTTCTCGGTAAGCGAACAAGAGGCAGGGGAGCAGGACGTCCCACTTACGCCGGAGGGGCTCTTCTAGGCCGGTGATCATCCCTTTCAGAGTCCTGTTAAACCTCTCTACTAGGCCGTTCCCTTGGGGATGGTACGGGGTGGTGAACTTATAGGACACTCCACATTGTTGCCACAGGGACGTCATGTACTTCGAGATAAAATTAGTGCCGCGATCGCTCACGACCTCGCGGGGAAAACCCACCCGGGGAAAGATCCCCATCAGGGCCCGGCCCACCACGGGGGCCGTGACGGTGCATAGGGGGATAGCCTCAGGGTATCGGGTGGCGTGATCCACTAGGACCAGGATGAAACGGTGACCTTGGGAGGTGGGGGGGTCCAGGGGCCCCACGATGTCGATCCCGACTCGTTCGAAGGGGGTACTGACGACCGGGAAGGGTTGGAGGGGAGCCTTGCGCTTCCCCCCACTCTTCCCACTAGCTTGGCACGTGGGACAGGACTTGCAGTGGGCTTCTACAGCTGCTCTCATTCTAGGCCAGTAAAAATGGGTCACGAGACGGCTGTAGGTCTTGTCTTGACCCAGGTGGCCGGCGAGGGGGACGTCGTGGGCTAAGCCCAGGAGGAAGTCTCGGAAGCGGAGGGGTACCACCAGCACCCGTCCGGATCCCAGCTCCACCGACTTCTGCTCACTGTACAAAATGTTATTTTCCCAATAAATTCGGTGCGTTCCAGTTTGGTCGCCTGCGGCTTGGCCCTCGGCCTGGCGCCGCAGTCCGACCAGGGAGGGACAAGTGGCTTGCTCCCGGCAAAATTCCTCCCGGGTGGGCCCGCCCTCGTGGTGCCATGGGGCCAATTCGGGTAGATCGCCTAACTCGGGGACTGGGGCGGTGTCGGACGGCGAGGGTTCGTCGCTGGCGACTGGCCCTTCCGATGGGGGGACGGGAGGACCCTCGGGGGTCACTGTTCTGACTTCCTTGGTCGGGGCGTCTTCGACTTCTCCCAGGGGGGGAAGTCGAGCTGACATAGATCGGGTGGAGTCGCACACCCACTCGGGGAGCCCCATCATTCCTAGGTGGGCCTTGCGCTTGACGTGCTTCCAGGGAGAACTCTCCAGGTCGTTCCCTAAGAGGCAGTCGACCGGCTGGGAGGTTCTTACGGCAACCCTCAGTTTACCTGTCACCCCACCCCACTCAAACGGCACCAGGGCTACCTGACACATACTCTCTCTATTATCGGCGGAAATTACCGGGCAAAAGACGTTGGGGAGGATCTGCTCCTCGGGGACTAAGTGCCTGAGGACACCGGTGATGCTGGCCCCGGTGTCCCGCAGGGCCTCTATTTGGTGGCCATTGATCTTGACGAGCTGCCCGTATTTCTTCGTGTTGGAGGGCAGGAGGCTACCAGGGACCATCTCTCTATCTCCCAGGGATACTAGGGCCATAGCTGCGGGTTCCCACTCCCCGGTTTCCTCAACCTCCTCCCCCAGAGCTATGTTGGCTATCTGTCTTGCAGGGGTGATTTGGGTGGCCATGGGGCACTCTGGGTCATTGGCGTAGTGCCCGGGCTTCTGGCAACGAAAGCAAGTGACTGTTACCCGGTGTCCCCGTCTCCCGGGGGGTCCCGTTACTGGTGGGGGGGCGCTGGAAAAGGTGGAGGTTGGGTCTTCGGGGGGCTAGGCTGGGACTCTCGCTGCCCTCCCTGGTTCCCTCCTCCTCTCTGGCGGGGTGGTCCCTGACTGGCTCGGGGGTATTCTCCTACCATGCCCCGGGGGACCCGGGTGTTGGTCCAGCGGTCTGCTTCCACCGCCAGCTTCCTGGGATCGGTGAGTTTGCTGTCAAGCAGATGCTGGCGTAGTTCCACAAAGCAGTTCGCAGCCAGGTGTTCCCACAACATGAGGTTGGTGAGTTCCTCAAGGGTGGTGACTTTGCTGCCCTTGATCCACCCATCGAAGGCCCGACTGAAAAAGTTTACATATTCCACCCAGGTGGTGCTCGGGATTTTCCTGCAGTCCCGGAATCGCTGACGGTACATCTCGGGGGTGAGACCGTACCTTGTGAGTAGAGCCTCTTTCATGTGGCTGTAGGAGGTCTGCAGAGAGAGGGGTAGGTCGAGCAGGGTGTCTCTTCCTTCGCTCAGAAACCGTCCCCACAACCCCGCCCCCCAGTCCTTCTGCTGGACCCGATGGGAGGTCATGGCGACCTCGTAGGCCCTGAACCATTGTTGAATGTCATCGTTTTTATAATATTCTTTGACCACGTCCTTGGGGATGTGGACCTTCTGCTCCGCTGGGGAGGCCGCCTCTCGGTTTCCCGGGGGCCTCCCTTCCTCGCTTCTGGCCTTGAGCTCGATTTCCTTCAAGCTGCGTTCGTGCTCTAGTTGGAGCTTCCTTCCTTCGTGTTCCCGTTGGAGCTTCTTCTCTTCTAGCTCGCCTTGCACGCGCATTTGCTCTACTGCTAGCTTTTTTTCCGCTAACTTTAATTCGCCTTCGATTTTGAGTTTGGCTAACTCGAGTTCGTGATTGCGGCTTCTCTCTCTGTCCGCGAGTTCTTCCGGGGATAGGCCCCTGTCTGGTACGATGCCTCGCACCTGATTGCTGCTGCTTTCGCCTTGGGGGGGTTCGGCTTCGTCGGGGTGCTCCCCCGTGCCTTCCGGGCGGGAGGCCCCGGCATCCACCCAAGCTTTCAGTGCTTTCTGTAAATCCTCTTTGGTGTTGAGACCGGTGGTAGCGATTTTAAGTTCTTTGCAGAATTGCTTTAGTTCTTTGTGCGTGTATTCCTCTAGTTGTTCCACCTGGAACACCCTGTTGGCGTTGGTTTCTGCGGGGATCATGACGTTTCCTTCTGCCATCTTTGTCGGTAGTGCGTCCGTCGTTCACGGTACGATCTTCAGGTGATGGGCCCGAATCCCGTCGCTTGCCACCAATGTTAGACGGCGACCTCAGAGGGGTCCGGAAAGGGGGTCCTGGCTACCCTGAGATCCACCCTCAAAGTATCGTAGCCGGGCACTGGCGGGAGACTCCTCAGGAGGAGGAATCCCGTATCGAGGATCGTACTTCTGGCACCACACGACACAGAAACACCACACCGTGCGTTCTTAGGAATCACTCTTTATCAAACAGGTTAGCACTGCAAATATGTACAGGGAGAGCGCGGGCTCAATGAGTCTCGGAAGGGATAGGGGTAGCGGGACAGTCTCTGGTAAAAGGTTCAAGGCGAGGACGTACCCGGCGCACAGCTCACAATCCTCGAGCTGGGGGGTAGGCTTGTTGTTGTTGGGGTCCGGCGGGACCAGTGGAGTCGGTGGAAGCCGCGAGTCACTCAGCGGGCTCAGGTACAGTTCGGAGGTCTTACGATCTTCAGGGAGCCGCGAGTCACTCAGCAGGGCTCAAGTACAAGTTCGGAGGTCTTACGATCTTCGGGGAGCCGCGAGTCACTCAGCAGGGCTCAGGTACAAGTTCGGAGGTCTTACGATCTTCAGGGAGCCGCGAGTCACTCAGCAGGGCTCAGGTGGTTCTAAGTTCCAGGAGCCGCGACCGCGTCAGCAGGCTCTCGTTGTTCCAGCGTCGAATCTCCGGACAGTCTCAGAGCACCCCTTGTTATAGGTCGACCCCTCTTTGATGTCCGGAGTCTGTGCAGGCAGGGGTCTTGTCACCTGGGGGTCGCTTGTCGGGGTTTCCTGCCATTGTCTTTTGATCCTTTCAGGGCCGGGTCGGGAGGAGTCCCAGACACCCAGCAGGCGTGGAGCCAGCTCTCAGGGAGGCCGGAGGGCCGATCGAAACTCATCGTCCCAGGGGAGTTCAGAGGTGCGATAGAACTGCTCCTCCCTCTCTCATCCCCTGGCAAGCGGGGTGTCCTCCAGCCGGAGTGGCGCCGCTAGGCCCGGGTCGCGCTGGGGCCGGGCGGCCATCTTGGTGCATGAGTGGGCACGCGGGCCCGGGGTGGCCGAAGGGGGAGAGGCCATGGCCGAGGATGTCCGGGTCGGGTTCGTGTGTTCTGGTGAAAAGGATCGGCTAGGCCGTGGGCTCGGGGCTGCAGGTACCAGGTTTGGTGGTGCGGGGACAAGTAGAGCCATGCTACGAGGCCGGGTCCAACACCCAGGATACAGGCTGCAGGCACCAAATGGCTAGGAAAAGAAAATGCCAACTTTCTAAAAATGGGACTTTCAGAATTGTGACTTAAAATGTGATTGTCCAGTTAAAGAGGGTTTTAAATTACAATTCTTTAGACACCAAATTTGACCTTCCTACTTGCTCTCAATTTTAAATCAACACTTATTATTTGTAATAAGGTAACCCAATGTTATCCTATGGTTGAGGTAGGCCTTGCAGTAGTGAACAATGAATTTAACTAGAGCATGTAAATTTTAAAAGTACATGTCCCACTTTTTAAATACACTGCACCCTGCCCACTGGGATGCTTAAGGCCTAACGTATGGGTGCCCATTTGCATTAAAAAGGAAGGTATAGGCCTGCTAAAAGGTTTATTTTGACAGGTCAAAGTGGCAGTTTAAAATTGCACACTCCAGCAGCAATAGTAGGCCTGAGATATGTTTAAAAGGCTACTTAAGTGGATGACACAATGAATGTGACCCACTAATAGTATTTAATTTACAGGCCCTGGGTATCTGTAGTAGGGTCTTACAAGTAAATAAAGTATGCCAATTGTGTGTGACTAAATTTCACCATGTTTTAGGGAGAGAGCACAAGCATTTTAGCACTGGCTAGTAAGGGTAAGATGTGCAGAGAACTTAAAGCCAGTAAAATGGCTTCAGAAAACAGAAGAGTGAAGGCAAAAAATTTGAGGAGGACCCTGCATAAAGGGCCAAGTCCAACACACCGGAGTAATCAAAGTAATTTTGGCAAGTCTGCATTACTCTTCAACGCGGAATTACTGATAATAAGCCATTGTGCCTGTGTATGCAATTTATAAAATTAAGTATTGGGCAAATTAATAACCCATGAGAGCACATTTAGTGAGCACGAGTGGCTGCTCTCGATCATCACTATTAGTGTTCAGTTGCATTTAGCGATACTTCTTAGCACAAAATGCATCCTTGCGTCCATTTGGGACGTGAGGGTGCATTTTGTGCAGAGAAAATAGCACCAAATGGTGGGAGTACGTTGGGGGGTGGGAAATCTTACCCCAAGTACAAATTTAGCGAGTGGCACTTAACATTATTTCTGAGCACAAAATCCATTCTCATGTCCATTTTTGGCACGAAGGGGAAGTTTGCATTAATAAACTAGCACTAAATGCAGAATTACTCTTTGAGCAAAAATCTGCTTCGTCTTGTGGAACTTTCAGTTAATTCCTCGTTATTCCGCTACACAGAATCATGCGAGTTACGTCCACCGCTGGCTCAATAGTCTGCTGGGCTGCAGCCTCCTTCTTCTGGGAGTAATGAGGCAATCATCTGGAGGATACCAAATTGCTTGAAATTTCTTTTTTTATCCACTCTATGTATTGATATAGTATTTCCATAACACAAACCTTGCCAAAAGGCATCATAAATCCACATTTGATTGTACCTTGGATGTGGGAAATCTGGCCCACGTGGTCCACAAATTACTTCTTGGGAAGTGTTGTGTGTGGTCATTGTCATTTGTCCTACTCTAGGGAAGTTTTGTGTGTGTCGTTGTCATTTGTCCTACTCTAAGGTAAGAGGTGTGTGTGGTCTTTGTCATTTATCCTACTCTTGGGAAGTGTTGTGTGTGGTCGTTGTCATTTGTCCTACTCTAGGGAAGTGATGTCTGTGGTTGTTGTCATTTGTCCTGCTCTAGGAAAGTGTTGTGTGTGGTCTTTGTCATTTGTCCTATTCTAGGGAAGTGTTAAAAGTGGCTGTTGTCATTTGTCCTACTCTAGGAAAGTATTGTTTGTGGTCATTGTCACTTGTCCTACTCTAGGGAAGTGTTGTATGTGGTTGTTGTCATTTGTCCTACTCTAGGGAAGTGTTATAAGTGGTTGTTGTCATTTGTCCTGCTCTAGGGAAGTGTTGTGTGTGGTCGTTGTCATCTGTCCTACTCTCGGGAAGTGTTAAAAGTGGTTGTTGTCATTTGTCCTGCTCTAGGGAAGTATTGTTTGTGGTCGTTGTCACTTGTCCTACTCTAGGGAAGTGTTGTATGTGGTCTTTGTCACTTGTCCTAGTCTAGGGAAGTGTTGTGTGTGGTCGTCGTCATTTGTCCTACTCCAGGGGAGTGTTGTGTGTAGTCCGTGTCATTCGTCCTGCTCTTGGGAAGAGTTGTGTGTGGTCATTGTCATTTGTCCTACTCTTGCGAAGTGTTGTGTGTGGTCATTGTCATTTGTCCTCCTCTAGGGGAGTGTTGTGTGTGGTCCTTGTCATTTGTCCTGCTCTTGGGAAGTGTTGTGTGTAGTCGTTGTCCTTTGTCCTACACTAGGGAAGTGTTGTGTGTGGGTGTTGTCACTTGTCCTACTCTAGGGAAGTGTTGCTTGTGGATGTTGTCATTTGTCCTACTTTTGGGAATTGTTGTGTGTGGTCCTTGTCATTTGTCCTGCTCTTGGGAAGAGTTGTGTGTGGTCGTTGTGATTTGTCCTACTCTAGAGAAATGTTGTGGGTGGTTCTTATCATTTGCCCTACTCTAGGGGAGAGTTGTGTGTGGTCATTGTCATGTGTCCTACTCTTGGGAAGTGTTGTGTTTGGTTGTTATCACTTGTCCTACTCTAGGGAAGTGTTGTGTATAGTCCTTATCAGTTGTCCTACTCTTGAGAAGTGTTGTGTGTGGTCCTTATTATTTGTCCTACTCTTGGGAAATATTGTGTATGATCGTTATCACTTGTCCTACTCTTGGGAAGTATTGTGTTTGTTTGTTGTCATTTGTCCTACTCTAGGGGACTGTTGTGTGCTGTCATTGTCATTTGTCCTACTCTTGGGAAGTGTTGTGTGTGGTTGTTGTGATTTGTCCTACTCTAGGGCAGTGTTGTGTGTGGTCCTTATCATTTGTTCTACTATTGGGAAGAGTTGTGTGTGGTCTTTGTTGTTTGTCCTACTCTATGGAAGTGTTGTGTGTGGTCGTTGTCATTTGTCCTGTTGTAGGGGAGTGTTGAGTTTGGTCGCTATCATTTGTACCAATTTAGGGAAGTGTTGTGTATATTTGCTGTGTTTTATCCGAGTCTAGAGAAATGTTGTGTGTGGTCGTTGTCATTTGTCCTACTCCAGGGAAGTGTTGTGTGTGGTCCTTGTCATTTGTCCTGCTCTTGGGAAGTGTTGTGTGTAGTCGTTGTCCTTTGTCCTACACTAGGGAAGTGTTGTGTGTGGGTGTTGTCACTTGTCCTACTCTAGGGAAGTGTTGCTTGTGGATGTTGTCAGTTGTCCTACTTTTGGGAAGTGTTGTGTGTGGTCCTTGTCATTTGTGCTGCTCTTGGGAAGAGTTGTGTGTGGTTGTTGTGATTTGTCCTACTCTAGAGAAGTGTTGTGGGTGGTTGTTATCATTTGCCCTACTCTAGGGGAGAGTTGTGTGTGGTCATTGCCATGTGTCCTACTCTTGGGAAGTGTTGTGTTTGGTTGTTATCACTTGTCCTACTCTAGGGAAGTGTTGTGTATAGTCCTTATCAGTTGTCCTACTCTTGGGAAGTGTTGTGTGTGGTCCTTATTATTTGTCCTACTCTTGGGAAATATTGTGTATGATCGTTATCACTTGTCCTACTCTTGGGAAGTATTGTGTTTGGTTGTTGTCATTTGTCCTACTCTAGGGGACTGTTGTGTGCTGTCATTGTCATTTGTCCTACTCTTGGGAAGTGTTGTGTGTGGTTGTTGTGATTTGTCCTACTCTAGGGCAGTGTTGTGTGTGGTCCTTATCATTTGTTCTACTATTGGGAAGAGTTGTGTGTGGTCTTTGTTGTTTGTCCTACTCTATGGAAGTGTTGTGTGTGGTCGTTGTCATTTGTCCTGTTGTAGGGGAGTGTTGAGTGTGGTCGCTAACATTTGTACCAATTTAGGGAAGTGTTGTGTATATTTGCTGTGTTTTATCCGAGTCTAGAGAAATGTTGTGTGTGGTCGTTGTCATTTGTCCTACTCCAGGGAAGTGTTGTGTGTGGTCGTTGTCATTTGTCCTAGTCTAGGGAAGTGTTGTGTGTAGTCTGTGTCATTTGTTCTGAAGGGCTCAGTTGCAACGCTCTGCCTCACATTTATTTTAGGTATACTGTGGGATCAGATTATTAAGTTATTTACAGATATGAATATTTTTAAAGGCTCTTTCCGAGATGAAAATATATTTTAAGATCCTTCCAGACGTAGAATGCCCAATCTAATATCTTTCGTTAAAAGAACATATTTTGCGGAATGCCAATAAAAACACCATGCAGTATTTCAAAGATTATGTTCTTTTTTCCTTGCTATGTTTAGGTAGTCATTTCTCGATGCTTCATGTATGGCTAACACAATATTGCTCCTACTTTTTGATGACAACCCCTGTTAGAATACGTTTGATTTGTGTTGTGTGTTTTGTTTGCTTTGATTTTGTGATTCTTACTCAGAGTTCTCAAGGATGGGTGTGGTGGTGGCCATGTTGGACGAAGACACTGTAACAGCACTATGAAGACCCCTGAGATGCGCACCACTGACCATGGGTGAAGAAGACACTGTAACAGCACTATGAAGACCCCTGAGATGCTCACCACTGACCATGGGTGAAGAAGACACTGTAACAGCACTATGAAGACCCCTGAGATGCTCACCACTGACCATGGGTGAAGAAGACACTGTAACAGCACTATGAAGACCCCTGAGATGCTCACCACTGACCATGGGTGAAGAAGACACTGTAACAGCACTATGAAGACCCCTGAGATGCTCACCACTGACCATGGGTGAAGAAGACACTGTGACAGCACTATGAAGACCCCTGAGATGCTCACCACTGACCATGGGTGAAGAAGACACTGTAACAGCACTATGAAGACCCCTGAGATGCTCACCACTGACCATGGGTGAAGAAGACACTGTAACAGCACTATGAAGACCCCTGAGATGCTCACCACTGACCATAGGTGAAGAAGACACTGTAACAGCACTATGAAGACCCCTGAGATGCTCACCACTGACCATGGGTGAAGAAGACACTGTAACAGCACTATGAAGACCCCTGAGATGCTCACCACTGACCATGGGTGAAGAAGACACTGTAACAGCACTATGAAGACCCCTGAGATGCTCGCCGCTGACGACGTTGAGTTTCTTCCTGTCTTGAAGCTCTGGGCACCAGTTTCTGGTGGAATTTAGTTGGCTTTTTATAACACCTGATGACAGGTGAATAACAATTCATCTGTCATGATAAGTAGAGCTGGGCAGAACTTGGGAAGTTTCACTCTGTGGAATTCTGTGGAGTTACATGAAAACTCTGCAATGTTCTGCAGAGTTCCACGAATGGGCAGAAATCGACATGTTGCGCTGCTTGCAGTGATTTTTAGCACCGGAAGCTTGTTCCGCACTGCAAAATCAGCACGAATTGCACCATGAGGCGTGCCAGAGGGCGCTGCTTCTTTTTTGACGCTGGGGTAGATTTTCTACTCGAGCGGGAGCTTTCGTACCGTGAACGGTCTAGACCGCCCGCTAAGAGAAAATCCCGCCATGTGCCCTCCTAGTGCTTGAAAATCACTCTAGGGATTCGTTCTAGACTGCGCCAACTTACCGTTGACGAGATGTGCACAAGAAAAAACACTGCCATGTGGCGGTTGTCAGAGTTCGGCCGGAATTCTGTATTACAAGCACAACTCAGAGTGGCCAAAACTCTGATAACTCTGCCGGTGGAGCTGAATTTATCATCCACCCCCAATGATAAGGCAAGGGGTGGGCGGAGTCCTAGTGAAGGGATGTGCCACAAGTAGAAGCAGTATCAATGAAAGATAACCGATGGTCAGGACATATACATTCCTTTTTACAAGCTCTACATCTCAAACATTTTCAAAGACGTCCTGCCCTAGATTCCTTACTCAGTCAGGGAGAGGATACATTTTAAGATAGCCCATGAGACGTGCTGTCCTAGATGACTCAATCAGTCAGGGAGAGGATATATTTTAAGATAGCCCATGAGACGTGCTGTCCTAGATGACTCACTCAGTCAGGGAGAGGATACATTTTAAGACAGCCCATGAGACGTGCTGTCCTAGATGACTCAATCAGTCAGGGAGAGGATACATTTTAACATAGCCCATGAGACGTCCTGTCCTAGATGACTCACTCAGTCAGGGAGGGGATACATTTTAAGATAGCCCATGAGACGTACTGTCCTAGATGACTCACTCAGTCAGGGAGAGGATACATTTTAAGGTTGCCCATGAGACGTCCTGCCCTAGATGACTCCCTCTGTCAGGGAGAGGATACATTTTAAGATAGCCCATGAGACGTGCTGTCCTAGATGACTCACTCAGTCAGGGAGAGGATACATTTTAAGATAGCCCATGAGACGTGCTGTCCTAGATGACTCACTCAGTCAGGGAGAGGATACATTTTAAGATAGCCCATGAAACATGCTGTCCTAGATGACTCACTCAGTCAGGGAGAGGATACATTTTAAGATAGCCCATGAGACGTGCTGTCGTAGATGACTCACTCAGTCAGGGAGAGGATACATTTTAAGATAGCCCATGAGACGTCCTGCCCTAGATGACTCACTCAGTCAGGGAGAGGATACATTTTAAGATAGCCCAGGAGACGTCCTGTCCTAGATGACTCACTCAGTCAGGGAGAGGATACATATTAAGGTTGCCCATGAGACGTCCTGCCCTAGATGACTCACTCTGTCAGGGTGAGAATACATTTTAAGAATAGCCCATGAGACGTGCTGTCCTAGATGACTCACTCAGTCAGGGAGGATACATTTTAAGACAGCCCATGAGACGTGCTGTCCTAGATGACTCACTCAGTCAGGGAGAGGATACATTTTAAGATAGCCAATGAGACGTCCTGTCCTAGATGACTCACTCAGTCAGGGAGAGGATACATTTTAAGATTGCCCATGAGACGTCCTGCCCTAGATGACTCAATCAGTCAGGGAGAGGATACATTTTAAGATAGCCCATGACACGTGCTGTCCTAGATGACTCACTCAGTCAAGGAGAGGATACATTTTAGGATAGCCCATGAGATGTGCTGTCCTAGATGACTCGCTCAGTCAGGGAGAGGATACATTTTAATATAGCCCATGTGACATCCTGTCCTAGATGACTCAATCAGTCAGGGAGAGGATACATTTTAAGACAGCCCATGAGACGTCCTGTCCTAGATGACTCACTCAGTCAGGGAGAGGATGCATTTTAAGACAGCCCATGAGATGTCCTGTCCTAGATGACTCGCTCAGTCAGGGAGGATACATTTTCAGATAGCCCATGAGACGTCCTGTCCTAGATGACTCACTCAGTCAGGGAGAGGATACATTTTAAGATAACCCATGAGACGTCCTGTCCTAGATGACTCAATCAATCAGGGAGAGGATACATTTTAAGACAGCCCATGAGGCGTGCTGTCCTAGATGACTCGCTCAGTCAGGGAGAGGATACATTTTAAGATAGCCTATGAGACGTCCTGTCCTCGATGACTCACTCAGTCAGGGAGAGGATACATTTTAAGATAGCCCATGAGACGTGCTGTCCTAGATGACTCACTCAGTCAGGGAGGATACATTTTCAGATAGCCCATGAGACGTCCTGTCCTAGATGACTCACTCAGTCAGGGAGAGGATACATTTTAAGATAGCCCATGAGATGTCCTGTCCTAGATGACTCACTCAGTCAGGGAGAGGATACATTTTAATATAGCCCATGAGACGTCCTGTCCTAGATGACTCGCTCAGTCCGGGAGAGGCTACATTTTAAGATAGCCCATGAGACGTCCTGTCCTAGATGACTCACTCTGTCAGGGAGAGGATACATTTTAAGACAGCCCATGAGACGTGCTGTCCTAGATGACTCACTCAGTCAGGGAGAGGGTACATTTTAAGATAGCCCATGAGACGTCCTGTCCTAGATGACTCAATCAGTCAGGGAGAGGATACATTTTAAGATAGCCCATGAGACGTCCTGTCCTAGATGACTCAATCAGTCAGGAGAGGATACATTTTAACATAGCCCATGACACGTGCTGTCCTAGATGACTCACTCAGTCAGGGAGGATACATTTTAAGACAGCCCATGAGACGTGCTGTTCTAGATGACTCGCTCAGTCAGGGAGAGGATACATTTTAAAACAGCCCATGAGACGTCCTGTCCTAATTGACTCGCTCAGTCAGGGAGAGGATACATTTTAAGACAGCCAATGAGACGTGCTGTCCTAGATGACTCACTCAGTCAGGGAGAGGATACATTTTAAGACAGCCCATGAGACGTTCTGTCCTAGATGACTCGCTCAGTCAGGGAGAGGATACATTTTAAGATAGCCCCTGAGACGTCCTGTCGTAGATGGCTCACTCAGTCAGGGAGAGGATAGATTTTAATATAGCCCATGAGACATCCATCAGCGGTTTCAGAGATGCCTGTTTATACAGCACTTCTCAGGGTATGGCACTGGTTCAGCGGCTTCAGAGGTGCCTGTTTATACAGCACTTCTCAGGGTACGGCACTGGTTCAGCGGCTTCAGAGATGCCTGTTTATACAGCCCTTCTCAGGGTACGGCAGTGGTTCAGCAGCTATAGAGATGCCTGTTTATACCGCACTTCTCAGGGTACGGCACTGGTGCAGCGGCTTCAGAGATGCCTGTTTATACAGCACTTCTCAGGGTACGGCACTGGTGAGATGGCTTAAGAAGGGAAAGCACTTGCTAGAGAAATCAGTTCGTTGCAGAAACGTTTCTGCAAACTACAACTTACAAGTGTGGTGAAAATAACATAGCGCCTTGTGCAAACCGTATGCGTTAAAGAAACCTTGTAGCTGCAAGTACTGACCGACAGCGGCCACAGCAGGGGGTTTGAATCCTTGAAGTATGAACCAATGTTCCGTTGTTCTAAGGCTGGTCACATAGTTTCACCGAGGTAGCAATAAAATCGCATCACCAAGTGCCACAAATAATGTAGCTTGCATTGTGCACCCATTAAGTGGTTCCCGTAGAGCAACTCTTTCCAGCTTACAAACTGCCATGCTGTGTGTCTTTTCCTTCCTCTCATGCGGTGTTGTGTCTACACGTCTGTGCTTCGGGTGATGCTCCGTTTGACCTCTGACATCATCTCCTCGTGAGGACACAGTTCCGGCTGAACGACGTACTTCTTGTGTGTGAAGTTTGGCGTTTGCAGCCATTGTGCGCTGGAGAGGAGAGTGAATCCCTTGTGCCACGACAGACTCCATTCCATCCACACACATGTGCCAGAGTCCACTCACTCCAGCCGGGCATAGATGGAACTCAGAGACGTTTTAAGGCATGGGCAAAGTGGGCTCTGGCCCAGGGCCCCAGCCTTTCAGGGGCCCCCTGAAAGAGCCAGCTCTGTTCTGCAGAGTCTTGCCCTTACGGCCTCGAATAGTTTTTAAACAAATTGTTGTTAATAGCATTTTTCTATCATTCAATTTTAATGTATGAGAGTCTATTACAGACATTTTGCAGACAAAATGTGTTTATGTTTCATGAAACATTCATATAAAAAGTTTATTTTAGATCAATACAGGACCTCACAAATGGGAGGGTGTCAGAAATTATTTACAGTATTATCAGTGAACTGCTGCTGTGTTACATACTGAAAACACACATCACTATCCCTGAATATCAGATGTGCACACATTTAGAATGTTACCAAAGAGGGCATGAAAGAGCTGAGACTGGATCATATAATCAAAGCTGGACCGAACAGGGGCCCCCAAAATACATTTGGTCCAGGGCCCCCAAAATCCTTAAAATGTTCCTGATGGAACTAGACTCTGGGGTAGAACCCCAAACCTGCTTCTTGCACAAGACGGGGGTTCCGCATCTGGCTGGCTCTTGTGCTGCTGTGGCCCTGAGTGCTAGTTTTCCACTGTTGACCAGTCCCAGTCTGACGGTTTCCGCCCTGTCCTAGGTGGACTTCACTCAGTTGCTTCATCCTTCTCCCGCCCCAGGGGCTCTTTCTATCCTTCTCTCAGGTCAGGTCAGGTCCTAGGCCCAGAGTTCCTCCCTGCAGCCCCTGGGGTAGTGAGATGGTCTACAGACCCATGGTTGCCCAGTGTCTCCACAGACCATGGTGTAAGACCGCCACCTTTACTCACCCTCTGGATCTAACACAAGATGGCGGCTGCTCTTTGTTTAGCGTGGTGAGTCGGATGCTACTTGGAGCCTCTGGTTGTTTTGAGTTTTTCTGGAAGTGACGCCTTAGGCACTTTCTGAGACATTGATGTTGTAGGTACCCGCTGTCAACGGTTCTCCGTTTCCCCTCACTGCAGCGTTAGGGTTTAGGAACCAGCAGGTAACACGCTGTGGAACCACATACCTATTGTCACACACACACCACCACCAAGGGATGTGTTTTATGTACCCTTCTGTGGTGCACAATGAAACCAACAAGAAGGTGCACAGTCCGTAGCAAGATAGCAAAACAGTAGTTAATGTAGAGAAACACGAGAGATCCTACAAATAATTGAGACAAGCCCTCCGCAGGAGGTAGGAGTCCATCAGCCCACTCTTATTGGCGGAGCCTCGTCATCTGGTACTCCTGGGAATCGCTGTCTTGGCCCATAAATGCAGATCCCCAGGGACTCTGCCTAGGTGCACCGGACAGTGATACCCCAAAAGGAAATTTACTCCTGCCAGGGTCTGTGCCCAAGTAGTTGAGGGCTCCAGTGATGTGCAGTGCAAAGAAGTGAAGTGAAGTTAAAAATGAATACTTGGTCAAAAAATATGTTTATTGGGGATCAACCAAGTTTCATGTCTAAAAGAACCTATAGTCTGTTATATATTTCTACAGGCTAGTCTTTGGTTCATGTGAGCGTGTGGTCGACATGTTTCAGCCGCTAAGGTGAATTTACCCGGCTTTCTTCAGGACCGAAAAAAAGAGCTACTGCAAAACTAGTTAAAAAGTGATAAACCTATACCCATACACCAAATGTGAATGTGGGATACCGGTGTGGCAATTGCCACCCTACCAAAAAAGGCTCAAACTAGAGCGTAAGAACGATGTCTTCATTCCTAAAAAAGAAAAATATATATGAGAACCTCATGTATATCAAAACACAACTACTGATTGCCACAGGGTAAAGCTGATTCAGCATCACCTAGATCAACAACAAAACTCCATAATGATGTTTCTAAATACTAAATTAGTATAGAAAATTGGAAAACACTCACCCAGCTTTGTGTGGGAGAAAAGCCTCACCTCACCCGGCTGACTGCTCGGAGAAGGAGGCACCGCTCTGTTTAAATGTGGAGAAAGAAAACAAGACAGATTGCCAATGGATGCCCGTCTGTTCAAAACTCAACACACATATTTTAAACAAATTAAAAAGGAGCCCAAATTAATTAAAAAAGTCCGAGACCTCGTGACCGCCCATCGGAGTAGTGTTAAGGAGATGTCACTTTGAAACGTTCTATCTGACAACTAGTTTGACCAGGGTCAGATAATACAATAAGTAATTGTAATTATGTGGTGAAAGAGCTGTCAACAGAATTCTAACAGCTAATTCTGTTTTAGAAAACAAAGGGCATGTTATCTTCCCCTTACTTATCCGTCAGCATCTCTGACTAGCTTGCTGTCTGAAAAACCTTTGATAGAACGGAGAGGGTGCTACTTAGTAGCGATCGTATCAGACAGGCGCGTTCTAGAGTTGCAGTCAGCAGAACGTGCATTCTTGACAGAGATAAGTCAAAGACCCCATGCCTAGGTCTGTAAAGTTAGCTTAATGTCTCTTGAAGACTGAAGGAACCGTAAGGCTTCCTATGTGACCTGGGGCAAATCTGACCATAAAAGGTTGGTGAGTAAAAAGGGAGCAGAAGGAAACCAACCCTGGGAATTATGGTCGAGGGTCAACCAGCCAGTTCTAAATTCAGGATTATATTTTAAGGATAGTATCCAGAACTGGAGTGAACCAAAAGCACAAGCCGCCTGCCTCCTCACCTGTCCGTCGATACCTCAGACTGGCTCACAAGCTGTCTGGGAGGCATCGACAGGAAGGGGAGGCTGTTATTTATAGTACTCAAGTGGGACGCGAATTGAATTCAGCTGTCTATTCAGCTGTTTCTCCACTCGTACTACACCGCGTCTATGTGAAGTAACGCGCATGCGCCTAAAATAGACGCTGACAAGAGTGCGCACGCGTTAGTGTCAGACACAGCGCTGGTGTCGCTTGAGATTACGAGTGTATTCCAAGCTGATCGGAATGGTCAGGACGATCAGGACAAGGCAAAGCTACGTAGGATCAGACCACCTACGAATACGATGTAGTGTATAATATACATCCCACCCTTCCTCGGGCCTCGTGTGTCTAGCGCGCATGCGTCGGGGAGTAAAGGAGTCAGCCCGCGCATGCGCTAGACATCGTAACATCCCGGAGCCCAGTGTTTAATGCCAAACAGTTGGAGCATTCAAATGTATCTGTAATGTGGAGCACGGATGAAGTAGACTGGTCTACTTGCATTTGGTTAAATGTAAATGATTAGTTCTTTCAAAAAAGTGGTGATGTGTGATCAATAATTACCACGAGTTCGGATGACCATAAGAAAAAGACCAACTACATTTGAGGTACAATATAGAGCGGACCTTGTGTGTCTAACGAGCCCGCACAGGGAGGCCATGAAATCTTCCCAAGTACGCCTGATACATGGGAATAACCTAGGTAGATGTAAAACCCAGTCATCAATGTTACCCAATGAGGGCACTCGCAACTTGCAATTTGGTCAGTTATGGATTATACCTTCTCTAGAAATAGGGAATTTAGAGAAGGTATAATCCATAACTGACCAAATTGCAAGTTGCGAGTGCCCTCATTGGGTAACATTGATGACTGGGTTTTACATCTACCTAGGTTATTCCCATGTATCAGGCGTACTTGGGAAGATTTCATGGCCTCCCTGTGCGGGCTCGTTAGACACACAAGGTCCGCTCTATATTGTACCTCAAATGTAGTTGGTCTTTTTCTTATGGTCATCCGAACTCGTGGTAATTATTGATCACACATCACCACTTTTTTGAAAGAACTAATCATTTACATTTAACCAAATGCAAGTAGACCAGTCTACTTCATCCGTGCTCCACATTACAGATACATTTGAATGCTCCAACTGTTTGGCATTAAACACTGGGCTCCGGGATGTTACGATGTCTAGCGCATGCGCGGGCTGACTCCTTTACTCCCCGACGCATGCGCGCTAGACACACGAGGCCCGAGGAAGGGTGGGATGTATATTATACACTACATCGTATTCGTAGGTGGTCTGATCCTACGTAGCTTTGCCTTGTCCTGATCGTCCTGACCATTCCGATCAGCTTGGAATACACTCGTAATCTCAAGCGACACCAGCGCTGTGTCTGACACTAACGCGTGCGCACTCTTGTCAGCGTCTATTTTAGGCGCATGCGCGTTACTTCACATAGACGCGGTGTAGTACGAGTGGAGAAACAGCTGAATAGACAGCTGAATTCAATTCGCGTCCCACTTGAGTACTATAAATAACAGCCTCCCCTTCCTGTCGATGCCTCCCAGACAGCTTGTGAGCCAGTCTGAGGTATCGACGGACAGGTGAGGAGGCAGGCGGCTTGTGCTTTTGGTTCACTCCAGTTCTGGATACTATCCTTAAAATATAATCCTGAATTTAGAACTGGCTGGTTGACCCTCGACCATAATTCCCAGGGTTGGTTTCCTTCTGCTCCCTTTTTACTCACCAACCTTTTATGGTCAGATTTGCCCCAGGTCACATAGGAAGCCTTACGGTTCCTTCAGTCTTCAAGAGACATTAAGCTAACTTTACAGACCTAGGCATGGGGTCTTTGACTTATCTCTGTCAAGAATGCACGTTCTGCTGACTGCAACTCTAGAACGCGCCTGTCTGATACGATCGCTACTAAGTAGCACCCTCTCCGTTCTATCAAAGGTTTTTCAGACAGCAAGCTAGTCAGAGATGCTGACGGATAAGTAAGGGGAAGATAACATGCCCTTTGTTTTCTAAAACAGAATTAGCTGTTAGAATTCTGTTGACAGCTCTTTCACCACATAATTACAATTACTTATTGTATTATCTGACCCTGGTCAAACTAGTTGTCAGATAGAACGTTTCAAAGTGACATCTCCTTAACACTACTCCGATGGGCGGTCACGAGGTCTCGGACTTTTTTAATTAATTTGGGCTCCTTTTTAATTTGTTTAAAATATGTGTGTTGAGTTTTGAACAGACGGGCATCCATTGGCAATCTGTCTTGTTTTCTTTCTCCACATTTAAACAGAGCGGTGCCTCCTTCTCCGAGCAGTCAGCCGGGTGAGGTGAGGCTTTTCTCCCACACAAAGCTGGGTGAGTGTTTTCCAATTTTCTATACTAATTTAGTATTTAGAAACATCATTATGGAGTTTTGTTGTTGATCTAGGTGATGCTGAATCAGCTTTACCCTGTGGCAATCAGTAGTTGTGTTTTGATATACATGAGGTTCTCATATATATTTTTCTTTTTTAGGAATGAAGACATCGTTCTTACGCTCTAGTTTGAGCCTTTTTTGGTAGGGTGGCAATTGCCACACCGGTATCCCACATTCACATTTGGTGTATGGGTATAGGTTTATCACTTTTTAACTAGTTTTGCAGTAGCTCTTTTTTTCGGTCCTGAAGAAAGCCGGGTAAATTCACCTTAGCGGCTGAAACATGTCGACCACACGCTCACATGAACCAAAGACTAGCCTGTAGAAATATATAACAGACTATAGGTTCTTTTAGACATGAAACTTGGTTGATCCCCAATAAACATATTTTTTGACCAAGTATTCATTTTTAACTTCACTTCACTTCTTTGCACTGCACATCACTGGAGCCCTCAACTACTTGGGCACAGACCCTGGCAGGAGTAAATTTCCTTTTGGGGTATCACTGTCCGGTGCACCTAGGCAGAGTCCCTGGGGATCTGCATTTATGGGCCAAGACAGCGATTCCCAGGAGTACCAGATGACGAGGCTCCGCCAATAAGGGTGGGCTGATGGACTCCTACCTCCTGCGGAGGGCTTGTCTCAATTATTTGTAGGATCTCTCGTGTTTCTCTACATTAACTACTGTTTTGCTATCTTGCTACGGACTGTGCACCTTCTTGTTGGTTTCATTGTGTACTTTTGGGATTGGAGGTGTTTCAGTCCTTAAACCAAGTCCCTCACTTTGACCCTCGTTTAAATTTGTTGTTTGGTTCCCTTCTGTGGTGCCCCTAATCCGATGAGAGAGTTTATATAGCGTCCTCCAAGGGGGTCATATAGAGAAGTGCTGGATGCCACGTCTGCCCAGCTCGCACTTTGCCCAGTTAGAGATGGGCGAAAGGCCAGGCAGCCACCGGGAGAATCGCAGTTGACTCCACCACTGGCAAATTTAGACCAATGGCCCCTCCCCCACATGCTGGGTGTTGAGAGTACTGCAGATCGTCTGCTTTACTTGGGGCAGCCAATGGGAAGCCTCGTGGTCCTGAACAGGAAACAAAAGAACTGACTCCTCATCACTGAGAGGAAACTGGCAGCACTTCCGGGTCATTGATTATTACTTCGTTCTGTTTAAAAGTTTTGCTTTAGGAGTTAGTTATTGAAAAAGAAAAAAGCCCACTGCTGAAAGGACACACGTGATACCTGCTTGGCAAAGCTTCTGTGCCGCTGCAGCGGCTCTCCGGGTGGCACAGAGACCCGCGCGTGCCTGGCAGGGACTCTAGGTATGGTGAGTTGTTCTCCAGCAGGGGGCAGAGGTCATGGCCTGTGAGGCCCCTCCAGACTCTAACTGGGGCTATAAGTAGCATGTGCTCTGGACTGGGCTGCTCTTGACCCACCCTGCAGCTGCTGGAAGTTAGAGGATGGACCTGGAGACAGAAGATGCCTTGAGAGTAGGCGGAGAGGGCAAAGGTCACGGGCGATGCCCAGCAGGGAGTGTGCACGGATGTGGTCTTTGTCCCGGTCTCCGTAGTTCTAGGGGGGGCTGCTCATATACACGGTCTGAGGTGACAGGGTATAGGGGCCGGGGAGAGTACAGATCACCCACACTCAGTGCTATAGTCGGAAGCCCTGCCCCCGAGCGGGCTGCCTCCCTTTATTGGCTCCCCGCAGGCCACGCCTGGCCTGCGGATGTAGGGGTGTGTGTTCGATGTCGCTACAACAACTAGACCACAGTCATTACATCCCTACCAAACTCCGGGGTCTTTTCTCTTCCTCCCACAACAATACTCTGAAACATGTATAACAACTTAACATGCATAACAATCACTTTACACATTCTTTGGATACTTGCGCTTTCCCCTGATGTCGGTTGTTGGGTCTCAGCCGGCATGCAAAGTCTCTCAGTCTTTGGCTGGGCTGGGGATTTGGCCTCAATCCATACCTCCCCGAGCGGGGTCCCTCGCTCGACGTCAAAGTCCGAGGGCTACCAGTGGTTGCCACGGGCATGGGTGCTGCCACAGCCTCCCCTTGTGTGACTGTCGTATCTTCCACAGTGGTCTCCTCTTCATCTGCCAGCGCGGCGTCCTCTAGGAGCAGCCCTTCCTCGGTGCCCCCTCTACCATCCACCGGTGGAATTGTTCTGAACCAGGAAGCATTTCTTGTCACTGTTTCCCCTCCCTTCCTGGTGGTGACCATGGTCCCCTTTACGGCCTCGACAGTCCAGAGGCCGGGTTCGAACCGGGTTTGAAATTTTCCCCCGGGCCGCCTATTTTTAATGATTACCCGCGTTCCCGGCGAGGGTATCTTGGATGCGGCCCTCCGGTGGTGACTGGCTCGTCGGTTGCTTTGTTCGCGTCTCTTCTGGGTCCCTTCCTGGTCGACGGGCACCGATGTCCACTCCGGGCTACTGGGGAGGAGGTCCCTCCTGGTCCCCTGGAACATGAGGCTCCACGGGCTCCTTTGGGTGGTGCAATGTGGCGTGCTCCTATATTCCCTCAGGAATTCATGAAGTCGTTGCTCTGGGTCAGCCTGCTCCACCATGGCTATGCGGAATGTCTTGTTTAAGGTGCGCATAAAACGTTCCACCTCCCCGTTGGCTTGAGGCCATTGGGGTGTGATGCGTCTGTGCTGAATCCCTCTTTGGCTGAGATAGGTGGCAAATTCAGCGCCCTGAAACGGTGGCCCATTGTCACTGCGGAGTTCTTTGGGGTAACCAAACATGGAGAATATCTTCTCAAGGGCGGGCCCCACCTGTCCAAAAGCCGTGGACCTCACTTTCTCTGCCACGGGGTATTTGGAGTACGCATCTACTACCACTAGAGTGTGCCCCTCGCCGGGGAAGCTCCCAAAGTCCACGCTAACTTTTTCCCAGGGTACTAGGCAGGCATCCTCCGTGATGATGGGTTGGGGTCGGTCCGGCTCGCCCGTGAGCTGGCAGGCCAGGCAGCTTCGGACATGTTCCTCGACCATCTGTTCCAGTCCCGGGAACCACATTTTCTCTCGGATTCTGGCCTTCATTTTGGTGGTCCCTTGATGTCCCCCGTGGGCAAGTTGGATCGCCCGCTGTCTCAGGGTCGACGGGAGAACTAGCCTTGGGCCGCGTAGCAGTATGCCATCTTCTGTAGCACTTAATTCGTGCCGGATGCGCCACATCTGAGTGAGTGATTCTCTGTCTTCTTGCGCCCATGCGTTTGCTTGGTGTAGGTATCCCGTCCATGATCCTTCTTGAACCGCTTTCAAGGTCTTCATGTACACTGAATCCGTCTCAGCCCCCTCTTTGATGTCATCCAGTGTCATGTTCTGGGGGCATGCAGTGAGGGCGACCCACTGAGCAAACTCATCTCATTCTTCATCTGTCCCCGTCTGATCTGGGACCGGTGGGTGACGGGATAGAAAATCCGCCGGGTTTCTGGCCCCCGGGCGATACACTACTTCCATCTCGTACGGCTGCAGCTGGACCGCCCATCTCTCTATCCGCGGGGGCGGATGGGGTGAGGTTCCTTTGAATAGGGGCACCAGTGGCTGGTGGTCGGTGACCATTACAAACGGATGCCCTCGTAGGTATAGATGGAAATGTCTGCACGCCCATTTAATGGCGAGCGCCTCACGTTCAATTTGGGCGTACCTTGCCTCGGTTGGGGTGAGGGCTTTGCTGGCAAAGCTTAGTGCCGTCCACTGGCCCGGCCCTTGTTCTTGGGTAAGTACCGCACCCAGCCCTACGGGGCTCGCGTCAACTAGTACTTCTGTCCGCTTCTTGGGGTCGAAGTAGGCCAGCGTGGCCTTTTCCAGTAGTGCCGTCTTAATCCCCTGGAAAGCTTCCTCCTCTTTCGGTCCCCACTTCCACGGGGTGTCTGTTCTCGTCAGGGCACGAAGCGGCTCGCTCCACGTCGCCAACCCCGGGATGAACCGGCCGCAATAGGTGGCCATGCCAAGAAAACTCCTGACCTCCGTGGGTGACGTCGGGGCGGGAGCGTCCTTGATAGCTTTGGATTTTCGAGGATCCACCTGAATCCCTTCCTGACTAAACACGTAGCCGAAGAACTCGATCTTTGGCTGAAAGAACTGGCACTTGTCTTTGTGTAACGTCGCACCATGAGCGCTCAGTCTCCCAAGGGTGTCTCGCAGGTGTTTGTGATGTTCGGCCGCCGTTGCCGAGTGAATGAGGATGTCATCGCTGACATTGATGACTCCCGGCAATCCAGACAGCAGCTCCCGGATGGTATTTTGAAACACCTCGGCCGCCGAGGAGATCCCAAAGTTAAGTCTTTTGTACCGCCGGAGCCCTATGTGGGTGCTGAATGTGGTTATGAATCTGCTGTCCTCAGCCAGGGGCAGCTGGTGGTAGCTGGCGTTCAGGTCAATCTTCGAAAACCACCGTGATCCGTTTACATCGGCAATGATATCGTCCATCGTTGGGGTCAGGTGGCGTTCCCTCTTGATGGCACGATTTGGCAGTCTCATGTCGATGCACAGCCTAATGGCTCCAGGTTGGCGCGGTTTTTCTACAATCACCATGGGTGATACCCAAGGGGTGGGCCCCGAGACTTTTTCGATAACTCCCAGGTTTTCCAGGTTCTCCAGTTCTTTTTCCACCACGGGCCTCAAATGAAACGGGATTCTGCGATGCCTCAACGCAGTTGGCTTGATCGTCTTGTCGATGTGCAATCGTATCGGGTCACACTTGATGCACCCCAGGCCCTTGAAGATTTCTGGAAATTGAGCCAGTAGTTCATCCACCTGGTGTGTTCGGACCCGATGGGCGAAGGCTATTAGCTTCAGATCCTCTGCCGTGTGGCTACTCAGTAGTGTTTCTGCCTCCCTGTTGATGATGTGGACTGTTGCTGTTACTTCGACTTCATCAGCTTTGATGGGTACAATCATCTTTCCTTTCAGTGGGAGAGGGGTGTGGGCCCCATACGCAAAGATCCTTGTCCTGGACGGTATTATCTGTGGCCTGGGTCGTAATTGATTGAATTGCTGCAGTCCCATCACATTCACTGTGGCCCCGGTGTCGATCATGGCCTTTATCTCATTCCCTCCCAACTGGACAGTGCACGTCGGTTGTGGCCTCCTCCTACGTTTCAGCTCCTGTGCGAAAGATATAATCTGTACTTCTTCGTCCTCGGAATCGGAATATTCGTCCACAGTTGGTAGGTATCTTTCTTGGGCAACCCTGGCTCCTTCCGGGGGCATCGGGTCACCTAGAGATAGTTGTCGCACTGCTTTCGGCAATGATTTGGGTTTCCTCTGTCCTTTGGTGTGATTGCGCCGTCGACAGACAGGTGCGAAGTGGTTCGGGATCCCACAATTCGTGCACGTTTTCCCCTGTGCGGGGCATTCTTTGGCTGCATGTGGTTCATATCCGCAGTATCCGCATTTTGCCCGTGAACCTTCCTTCCGGGCGTCCCTGTGGTATCTGTGCTTTGCCGTCGTCTTTACCGCATCCACTTTTTCCGTCTTGATGTTGTCGCTCTTTCCCGAGTGTTTGTTCAGGGCTTGGTCCATGGCGGTGGCCCTCACCGCTGATAGGTCGTGCGACCGAGCTAACACGAGTATGTCTTCAAGCGAGATGCCTGGTTTTCTCAGGATCAAACCCCTTAGCGTCTTATCCCTGCATCCTTGAATGATCTGTCTTCGTATGGCTTTGGGTTGATCTTCGTTGGTGCATGTACTTGCGAGTTCCCTCACCCGCGCGTAGAATCGGTCCATGGATTCACCTTCCCGCTGCCGTGCCTGCCCCAGTTTAAATACCTCGAAATCCAGATTCAACTGCGGGTCAAAGTAACCATTGATAGCCCGGACAGCCGCATCGTAGTCGTTCACCTTGCCAGTATTAGGTAAGTGCTTGAAAAGTTTGAAGATTTCATCCCCTGCATAGTGGAGTAACAACGACCTCTTGATCGCCCCATCCGTCTCCCTGGATGCCATGAAGTAGTTCTCTAGGCGCTCCAGCCAGAGTTTCCACCTGGGGGACGCGGTTGATGGATCCTCGACCTCGCTAAAAGGTGGCAGGACTCCTGATGCGGCGTGCTGGTATGGGATGCGGGCAGGAGTCACCGGTTCATCGTCGGCCATGGCTTGACTCCCTCTGACTTGCTCCGGTCCCTTCCTCCTGACTCCCTTTGTGTGTGTCGTCGAGTTTGCTGCGCTTCTCCCACTTGGCTCCCTGCTCCTCCGTGGCCCGATATGAGGGTCGTCTCGCCCCTTCCTGGTGTGAAGTGCTCAGCGTTTGGCTGTAGTGTCTCCTGCTTGTGGGGTGATTGGGCAAAATCGGGGAGTGGCAGCGACGATTTACTTTGGCCAATGCTTGTTTGTACCCGACTTGTGTTGGCCAATGTTTGTTGTTTTTTTTTTTCTCCTTTTCGGACCCTCTGGGCCGCCTGCTGACTCCTTGCAGCCCTGGGGTTGTCCTCGCTGTCGCGCGTGCCTTCCTCGTGCTGGCCGGTCCTCCTGTTCGCGCTGCTCGCGTGTATACTGGTAGGCCGCTTGTTGCTGCGCATGCGCGCAGGGCTCCTTATCGTGTGGGTCGCGCTCCCCGCGGCGGTTCCGCTCTTTCCCGCTTCGTGGCGTCTTCCCCGCGCCTCGCCTGCCCCTCTGGACCCTCCACTGCTCACTGGGGTCAGGCCGTGTGACTTTCGGGCCCGCTCACCTCTCGATAGTGCTTTTGGGTCGTGGGAGTCCCCGGTGCCACCCCGACCTTCTCAGCTTGTCGTTGTCGGGTGGGTGTGCGTGGAACCGGATCCCACCCTTGTCGCCAGTGTCCCGGTCTCCGTAGTTCTAGGGGGGGCTGCTCATATACACGGTCTGAGGTGACAGGGTATAGGGGCCGGGGAGAGTACAGATCACCCACACTCAGTGCTATAGTCGGAAGCCCTGCCCCCGAGCGGGCTGCCTCCCTTTATTGGCTCCCCGCAGGCCACGCCTGGCCTGCGGATGTAGGGGTGTGTGTTCGATGTCGCTACAACAACTAGACCGCAGTCATTACAGTCTTGAGGAGGCAGGTGACTACTGCACAGTTCTTAAAGTGCGTCATTGCAAAGGTGAAACAAATCACAGATGACGACACTTGTTAAGGGAAGTTATGATTGTCCGCTAAGGTCAGCTGTCAATCACGCAATAATATAAAACATAGAAATGCTCCAAAATCTAACAGCGCTTACATGCCCCAGGTATGGCCAACTACAAAGTGTACAGCCCCTAAGAGGCAACGTGTAATCTTCCGCACAGCATCTCAGTGAACGGCATGGATGACGTCACACATGGCAGCCTCAATCAGTACGTACAGGCAGCGACACACCCTGGAGATAGGGGCGCCCCTGCGAGCGGAGAGTCCACGGAGATATGGTGGAACGTCCCATTAGATGAAGGGACACCGTAAGTGAGCTTGAAGTTGGGGTGCTCACGGGGAGTACGGGGCAATCCTCAGAGTAAGCCATCTGGGGCAATAGGCGCACTCAGGAGCGGCTCCTCCACTTGGGCAGAGGGGCATCGCCCCACTGCTTTCTCGCAGTGCGAGAAGCAGAAGCATAAAATGGTGAAACTACCATTTTATGTTTCTGCTTCTCACACTGCGAGAAAGCAGAAGGGTTTGGCTGGGGGCAGGTGGGTCTGCTCGAAAGCAGGGGAGGAGTGGCTTGCCCAATGCTGTGGGCCCTGACTGTTTGGTCGGCGGACCAAAGCAGTCATGTGCACTCTCCCTTTTCTCTATGTAGTCTGCATGCATCCTGCATAGAGAAAAAGTCCTCCCCATGGGCGCCCGGCAGGGCGCCGTCCATACCAATTGTGAGAAGGTGGCCTGATATATGCTGTCCACTAGTTCTAGTGGGCACCTTGTATCAGTCCAAACAACCCCTCATGGTGAATAGGTTAAAGACAACCTTTGTTGAAAGCTATCCTAGTGGTAGCTATGGAGAGCAGGCTTCAGGCTAAGTCTTGAAGGAATGTAAAGCAGCTTGTTTTACCAGTCTATAATCTATTGAATGACCAAATGAAAGGACAACCACACCAGGTATATATTTAAAATATATGTATTTAAGATAAAACACACCCCTCTAGTCTCTTTATGAGACTGGAGTTCGAAGTACATAGTTTACAAGTTAGCAATTATCAGTAATAGCACAAATACACGTTTGGGCCCTAGGGGCGTAGCAAACCATATACCAAAAAAGTGGTATAAGAACCTCAACTGGAATAGACACTAGGCCTATAGCCTGTAGAATCGCTGGGACCCCAAGGAACCACCCAAGGTAGTGACACAGGGGATCCACGGGGACTGTATGCAGTGTGTAAACACAACCGCGGGCTCCCGTTGTCTTCTATGGGCAATGTCGCGGTTGGAAATTTAAAGATTAGGGACACTTCTAATCGAGTCAGGACCAAACCCTTTTGGACTTAAGAAGTTCTAGGGCTAGCACCCACGAGAGCACCGGAGTACTCGAGTTACCTCACTCAGGGAAGCCGGGTGCATAGGTGTCTTTTGGTGTCGGGTCGCGTCGTCGATTTCAATGGGAGCCTGCAAAGAACTGCTGCTGCCGTGAAGAGGAGAAGTGTCAGCAGAGATCCAAGCCTGGATCTAGGATGGAAGGAACCTGAAAGCAGAGGGGACAGAGTCTGGGTCACTTGCCAGTGACCGAGGGCAGGATGGACCAATGCCCACAGATGTTGGGTGCTTCAGGGGAGTTGATGGGTGTCTTGACTCTTCAGCCACGAGGTCCAGGAGGTATCGACGAAGTCCATGAGCCAAATTCGAGCCATCCCACGAAGTCTGTCAAGTGCTGTGGTGTCGTCGACCAGAATGGACCCAACAAGCCTTGGCAACGGCAAGTCACTGGAATTTAGAGAAAGGACTGCGATGCAGACCAGCAAGGTCTGAGTGACTCACCCAGCAAGGGTAAGTCAGGGCACGTCTGGAGCAACCAGGAAAGCCCAAGCAGAAAAGGAGTTGCCTTCATGGGGACCTGCTAGCCAATGGGCTAGTGATCGCAAAGGAGCCTCGAGCGGTCGCACTTGAAGCTGGCCCACGGGTCACTCGTGGAGTAGAGGCCAACAATCTTCGTGCAGGAGGTGCTCAAGGCTGGGGCTACTCAGAGCCCAAAGCACAACTTCGAGGTAGACCAGGAAGATAGTGTTGCTGCAAAAGTTACCGGTGTCCAGGGGTCAGGGTTCCACGTCACCCACGATAGCCACGGGCCTCAGCTTTGCTGTGGGCTAAGGGAAGCCTCTGGGAAGTCTGAAAATCCACCTCTGGTGATGCAAAGACTTCAGTGTCCGGCGGTAGCTTCAGTGATGCAGACCGGTCAGTTGCTTCTTTGGTGCCTGCCAAGCAGGGGAGTCACTCCTTGACCCCAAGGGAGATTTCTTCAGTCTTCTAGTTAAAGTAGAACGTCGAAGGTCCAGGATATATGTTGCAGAGTTTCATCCAGGGTAATCTAAAGTCCTAGGGACTGGATTACTATACTTATAGTAAGTTTAGGGCATGGACTAACTCTAAGGCCTCACCTATAGGTGGGTCTGGAAAGAGGGGTTGTTACTCCCATTTCCTTTGTCCAGTTTCGCGCCAGAGCAGGGGCAGGTAGCCCCTGCAACCGGTTTGAACTGGGCTATGCACAGTGACAGCAAACGTGCCCCCAGTGCAGGACTTCAAAGCACCAGAGAGTGCTCCCGCCCAGCCCCAATACACATCTGCCTGTCTGAGGAGGTGGTTACACCTCCCTTCGACAGGAAATCTATTGTCCAGGCCTCCCCTGTCGGGGTTGCGGTCAGCAGCAGGAGGCTAGACCCGTGTCTGTGGCAGAGGCATCCATTTTGTGATGCCAGGGCTCAGGAAAGTCCTACCAGGTTTAGCCAGTGTGAACATGTCTTTCCCTCTAGAAGGGTGGAATGCTACCCCCGCCACCAGAACTGGCGGGGGGGGGGCTAGTATTCCAAAGCGTTTGACACCAAACACAACATGTTATGATGCAGCCATTCCAAACTTAGCATTTACTGCGAGGTTATAATGCACTTAAGAGTATATGGTATGGCTGTATCAAAGAACAGCCATAAGGAAGTATTTCCGAAAGCTGCAGAGGGGCTCAGCTCATGCTTGGGCACCCTCTCACATAAAACCAAGCACTCTGCCTTCAGGATTGTCAGGGCCTGCCATAGGAGTGGCTTATAGGTTTATATGTGTCTGTATATAGGTGTGGATATAGGTAGCCTATACCACTGTGAGGGGTGCAAGCACACCCTTACCCAGGCTGCAGTAGCAGACCTGTGGTGCCATTTTGGAGTGCTTCCCAGGGGTGGCATAATACATGCTTCAGCCCCTGGTAGGCCTCTGAGGTACCTATGCCCTAGGTACATAGTATACCATATACTAGGGGCTTCTAAGGCACTCCAGAATCCAATTAGATATGTACCTAATGTACATGCAAACAATTGTAGAGAGGAAGCAGCTAGGCTGTGGTCCTGATTAGCAGGGCCACTGAAGAACCGGGGTTTAACCCAGCGGCGTCAGGGGCACGCCTAAGATCTTCGAGTTCACCTGTCTTGGTATACAGAGACACGGAATACTTCTGGATGGCATCAGAGACCAAGTTTATTAGCTGCAGCTAGTAACAATGATCCTAAAAATACTTCACAGTGTAAATTCTCAGGAGACTGCTCATTTTACGAAGGCGAGACGTCTCCTTTTATACCCAATATTCACATTATAAATGTACACCCACTGCACAAAATTCTAGCCAATAAGGTACATTTTCAAACAAAGTGTCACATAACAAAAACTCAATTTACAGTATCCCAACCCAAAAGTTAATTATTAGGAATGCCCCAAATTCAATCTCCACAAGCCGGACAAATCTATAATTGAAAGCATAACAAATGCAATGAAGAAACATAAAAAAGAAACGGTAACAGATGCTGAACAAGATAAGGCATGTGCAAGGAAACTAAAAGTTAACGATGTCCTGAACATTGATTGGCAATCTCAGACAAAGATCGATCAGGGAAATTGGCTTTGCGGGGTCAGTTTCAGGTGCAGAGGTCAGTTTCTTACAGTTCATTCCAGAGTCAAAAAGAAACCTAGTTAATGTATACATGAACTAAGAAGGCCAGGCCACGTTATTCGCCAGGCTACCTTCACAGGCCTACGTGAGGGCAACACGAAATGGTGGCACAGAACAAAATGGAGTCAGACTCGAGAATTACAGAACCTCAGACCCTCCTTTTGCCATTACGTAGGCAATAACCTAAGACTCATGTTAATCTGAATCTAGGTCTATGTCGATATTCATTAGGTCATCAAGGTGTTGCTGTAGCATCATCTTATTATTCTCTACTTCTCTCGGGACGGGTCTCCGAACACACATAGTAGCACAAAGACTACAAATGGCGGGACCACACTGGATGCAAAGACAACAAGAGAAAAGGATGGTTAAAACCATATCAAGGAATGTCAAAATCTTCCATCCCCATTTGGACAACAGTCCCCAAAACCATCCCGTCAATGACCAGTCTCCTTCGTCTACATGGATAGACTCAGAGATTTTATACAACCTAGAGATGGCTTGGTACACTGTAGGGGCATTATCTGGTATGTAAACACAGCAACTGGATCCAATCAATTTACATACTCCTCCTCGATCTGCAAGTATGATGTCTAATACCATACGGTTCTGCAAAGTCATAAGGCGGTCCGCTTGAAGCTCAGCTGTAACATTACTAAGAGCACCTGCTGTCTCATTAATAGTAGCTTCAACAACGCGGACAAGCTGTTGAATATGCCTACTATTGATCATAGGACCCCAAAAGGGCAAGAAGCCCTTGAATAAATCTCCTACTTCGTGTGCTGCGGTATCTTCCTTATTGAAGAGACCTCTACCATATCTCGTTCTATGATAGTCTGAAGCAGTAGTGTATGTAGGGGGAAGTAGAAACGCCACATAACACGTTCCTGAAAAATCAGGTGGCAACCATGTGTAGGCTCTGTCATGACAAACAAAATATGTGCATTTAGCTGGCACAAACGGTGGAGAAGTCTAAGATGAATAGACATAGGTTTGAGCACACACACTCTTACCTAGCTGAGCTTTCGGATTCCGACCATTACCTTGAAAACAAAAGTGGCCTCGGTGGGGTACAATCCAAATAGGGGGAGACCTTTTTCGTCTCTCCTTCTCTGTCAAACTGGTACTATATCCAGTCACGTTCCAACCAACGTAAGCCTGCACCTCATCCTTAGGGATAGCATTATATGCATCAATATCTCGGATCATAGCTACTATTCCCCTTATTAAGGCACTATTGCTCGAGTTATCTTTAAGGGAACGTAAGGGGCGTACCTCATTTGCATAGATAAACATGGTCTGAAAAGCCCACACAGACCCATTAAAAGAAAAAGGCAAAACCAAATATGGCATACCTTTATCTGTCGTAGTAGGCATAAGACCACAAACCCAACAATTAGTGGTATTTACTACTAACTGATGCTGATGCAACAACTGTATAAACGAGTTGTTGACAAATTCTGATCTCCTTGTCTGTTCATGTTCAGGCAATGTATAAAACTGGTGCAAAGAAACAGTAGTGAAAGAAAGCATAGGTTGGGAGGTGGGTGCAGATGTCTGTTGTGTAGCATAGACAGTACAACCCACACAAGCTAATGTGATACTTAAAAACATCCAAAAGTACAATATTATAAAACATTTGCTATGTATCAATGTACAAAATCTTGTCTTAAGATCTATTCTCTCAACATCTCTTTCAGTTACAACAGACTCCATCCTCTAACGTGCTGCTCGCGGCAATTTTCCTTCTTCACTCAAGTGTGCGTCCAGGCGTCCTAGACGTCCCTAGAACTGCAGACCTTTCGTCAATACGCGGGCCACCCCTTAAGTTCTTATACCGCGACCCTGCAGCTGAACCCGGATGGTGGTTCGAAAAAGAAAAAGAAAAATAGTCTCTTGTCTGAAAGAGTGTAATTCACAAAAAAATTCAAATTTTATTTGTCCTTTTTAGACCTTAAGTTGTAGCGTTCTTTACCAGGCACAGTTTGATCCTGAAAGAGTGTCTCTGGGTGCGTAGTATCAAGTCTCAAACACGGCGGCACAGCTACTTGCAAGACTTTATCATCCGCACGTTCTGACTGAGTCCATTCCAGATGTGCATCGCTAAAAGGTACAAATCTCGGAACCCTTTCACTCTCGGAATCGGCAACACCTTCCCGCACCCACTTATCGTACGGTAAGGGCAAATGTATCTTCTTACAATGGGTACCATGTACCCAGTTTTTCTTGCCGAACACCTTAATAGCAGTCCGAGTTGATAACAGGACTTGGTATGGACCGGTCCATCTTGGTTCCAAGTTCTTTGACCTCTGGAAATTCTTGGTTAGAACCCAGTCGCCAGGTTGAATCGTGTGGCCTGCGTCTACAGAAACTGAAGGCAAAGTGTCATGGACCTGTTGGTGAAGAACACGCAATTTAGCAGTCAAATCATGTAAGTAGTCAACCAACATAGGCTACTCGATATCACTGTACTTCTTAGGCCTCGGCACACCCCAGACATTCGCCGGGCGTCCAAAAACAATCTTGTATGGGCTAAGTCCCACGCAAGAATGTACTGTCGTTCTCGTGGACAAAAGTGCCAAAGGTAAGGCATCGGGCCATGTAAGACCAGAGCTCGCTTGCACCTTGGCCAACTTCAGCTCCAGAGTGCCATTATAGCACTCGACCAGGTCTGCTGACTGGGGGTGATTCGCAGCGTGAAATTTCTGTTTAATACCCAGACCCGCACATACTTTCTTCATAATCTGACCCACAAATTCACTTCCATTATCACTCCATACCATCCTCGGCAAGCCATATCTGGGAAAGAATTCTTTGAGCAAAACCTTGGCTGTAGACAAGGCAGTATTATCCTTTAGGGGGTAGGCCTCTATCCATCTGGAAAAGGCACAAACAACCACAAGGACATACTTCATGTTATTGCATCTTTCCATATGAATATAGTCTATCTGCAGCACCTCGAACGGATACGTTGGAGGAGCAAAATGACCCGCTGGATTTGGGGTTCCCTTTCCAGGATTATGCATCAAACAAATCATGCAATGTTTAACCAAATTCTCAGCACACTTAGGAATTCCACCATTCTGCCATACCGGAGCCAACAACTTACATATCCCTTTTGAACTAATGTGAGCCAACCCATGAGCCATAGTAACCACCGGAAGCACATATGCATCCGGCAACAACCATCGCTGGTGCTCTGACAACTCAACCCAACAGCCTGTTGAATCCAACATTCCCGTACTCTCTCTCCACATACTCAATTCTTTCTCAGTAGCTTCTGCCTGAATCATCTTCACAATTTCTGTTGTACCTCTACACATTCCTCCTTCCACAACCCATCTGGCAGGACCTGCAACATACATCCGACTCGTCACATCTTTCGCCGTTTCTCTCGCTACTTCATCTGCAAACGCATTCCCTTGACCCACATCATCCGTAACCTTCTTATGCGCACTACACTTCACTATCGCAATTTGGGTCGGCAAAGTAAGTGATTCAAGAAGTTCACTCACTAATTGTCCATGCTGAATTTTCGTACCATGAGAAGTAAGAAATCCTCTCTCTTTCCACAAGTGACCAAAACTGTGATCCACGCAAAATGCGTATTGGCTATCAGTATAAACATTCACTCTCTTTCCTTTTGACAACACACTCGCTCTAGTCAATGCTATCAACTCCGCTGCTTGCGCTGAATTCTGTGCAATACGTGCTGTTTCAACAATTGTGTGCAAAGTTGTGACAGCATATGCTGCAGTCGTCTCTCCATTCGGAAGCTTAAAGCACGAACCATCTACCCATAGGGTACCATCAGGATTCGAAAGAGGAGTTTCTTTGAGATCAACTCTACCCTTCGTTTCCTCCTCTGTCCGGAGAAAACAGTCATGCTGTTCCTGAGCATCTGTCTCTACAAAAATCGGCAACAATGTAGCTGGATTCAATGTGTTGCACCGCTTGATGTGCACATGGCTAGCCAAAAGCGTCAACTCATAACCTGACAAACGCGCACTGGTAAGATGTTGAGTCTTCGTTCTATTCAATAGGGTATCCACTGCATGTGGGACCATCACAATCAATGTATTACCCAATACCAAACCACCAGACTGTCGGATAGAAACAGCCGCTGCCGCTGTAGCTCTTAGACAACTAGGCAACGCCCTAGCTACCGGATCTAAAGTAGCTGAAAAATACGCACATGGGCGCTGCTTGTCTCCAAATTGTTGCGTCAACACTGACAACGCACAACCTTCTCTCTCGTGTACATAAAGTGTAAAAGGTTTACTGTAGTCGGGGGTACCCAACACCGGAGCAGAACACAATGCATCACGCAATTCGGAAAAACTCTTCTGACATTCGTCAGACCAAGGAAGAGGGTGTGGTGTGTCCTTAAGAGTAAGTGCCAACAAAGGTTTCGCTAGCAAAGAAAAATTCGGAATCCACTGTCTACAATACGAGGTGATACCTAAGAAGGCACGTACCTCTCTCTGTGTGCATGGCACAGTCATTTGGGCAATCGCTTGAATACCCTCTGGGGTCAATCGCCTTCCCTCCTTCGACAAGAGATGACCTAAGTAGGTCACTTCTTGGCGGCAATACTGCAACTTCGAAGGTGACACTTTATGATGAAGGTTAGACAGGTGTCGCAACAAAGAAAGAGTAACTTCTTTACAAATCTCTTCTTCATCAGCAGCAACCAACAGATCATCAACATACTGGATAAGAGTAACACCAGAAGGCAATGCAAGAGTATCAAGCTGAGTTTTCAAAGCATGACTGTAAATGGAGGGACTTTCACAATAACCTTGAGGAACGCGCTTAAACCGGAAACTGCGGCCTCCTAAAGAGAAGCCAAAAATATCCCTACTTTCCTCAGCAATCGGAATACTGAAGAAAGCGTTCTTGAGATCAATAACTGAAAACCAAGCAGCTGAGGCAGGGATCATAGTCAATAAAGCAGTAATGTCCGGGACAACAGGAAACTGTGGCACAACGATCTTATTGACCTCTCGAAGGTCGATCACAAACCGATACACAGGTGGCTGAGAAGAGTCAGTACGCTTAAGGACAGGCAGAACAGGACTGTTACACACATTACCTCTCGTTTCTTCAACCACACCTTTCTCAACCAAATCATAGATAATCGCTAAAAGAGCTCTATCGCCATCCCTGGAAATTTTGTACTGGGGAATGCGAGGTAATTTAGCATTCAACTTAAGGGTAACAACATAGGGTGGAATCTGCAAGAGACCAACATCATTGGGACCTGTAGCCCAAAGTGTATCAGGGAAAGAACGCAGTTCCAGTGCAAGGCGATCCTTAGACAGATACATCGGGGAAATCACTTTCTTACCCACCGTAAGATGTACTCCCGAAGGAAAACAATGTAATGTTGCATGCAATCTTTTCAACAAGTCCAAACCCAACAGATTCTCGCCACAGCCCGTCGTTAGAATAAGGGGAGCCTCCAATTCACAGGGACCAATAGAAAGGGGCAAAGGACAAGAAACCGGATTACGAACTGGGGCGCCAGAAAATCCTACTGAAACATTGGTCAAGCCAGACAAAGGTGTGCCGGGGAGTTTAGAGTGCATGATAGAACTCTTTGGTGCACCAGTATCCAAAAGAAAAGGTTCTGCCACACCTGATGTAATCACTTCAACATAAGGTCCACTCTGGTCTACTGGAACTGACACTACTCCCTCCCTTTGTCCATGGCTGTCCTAACTATCATTAAAACCAGCACTCTCACTTCCAACATAATAATCATCAGTGTAGTACTGAGCGGACTGGACGGTCGGAACATTCTGTTGGTCAAAATAATTCATAGAATTCTGAGGGGAAAAGGAACGTTCATTCTGGGGAAACGTACCACGTCCCCTACCCCTAGGTACTTGTTGGAAATCACCACAACCTCTCAGACCAGACATACCATTCGCACGCTGTAGCAAGATCGGGCAACTATTCTTGAAGTGACCTTCTTCTTTACAATAAGCACACTGATTAGGGCCTAGCGGGAGTCGCGAAGCAAAAAACTCAGGCTTCTGCAACAGTTTCTGAAACTGTGGGGGTTGCTGAAACTGGGAAGGTTGCTGAAACTGACGCTGATTAGGGCGAGGCGGATAAGCCTGCTGCAGAAGAACTTTCATTTTTAATTCTCTAGTCTTCTTCTCTACTTTATCCTTCTCATCTTTATCTCTATTCTCATAGTATTGTGCAGTAGCCAATATCTGAGCCGAAGAAGAAACAGCCCATGAACTCTTAGAGTCCTTTAACTTATTAGAAAGTTCAGTAAGTAAATTAAAAACAAACTTATCTACAAACAACCTCTGACCACCTTCTGTACTCATATCCTGACCACTATGATCAATGAATGTTTCCTCAAACCTAGTGAAGAAATCAGACACACTCTCGTCTTTCTTTTGTTTGCATGCTGCTAACTTGTCCCAATTCACCCGCAGAGGAGGCATCATAGTTTTCATTAAATTAATAATCCTACCAGGTAGATCTGCAACTAAGGGTTCAGGTTTGGCACCTCCTACCTGCCGACCATCTGCAGCAGTAATATTAACCCACGTATCTCCTAACTCTGGCGCTTGATCCTCGTGACGGATCTTCGCCCACAAGGGTTGAGGAACTACATTACCCATCAACATATCTATGTCAGCTAAATTCATAACACACGCATCAACTGTCTGAGACAACTCCTTATAATAACCAGCAGGATTTTTACGGGGGTAAGGCAAAGTCTGCTTAAGAGCCAGGACCTCAGCTCTCTTCCAAGGCACATGCACCCACACTCGCTGAAAATGAGCCGGTGCAGCCTCAATTCCATGAGCGGCATCAGCCACAACTGCCTCTCTCCATACAGGGGGAACCTCTCTCATAGGATACTGCTTCACTTTTCTCCTAATAGAAGGGTCAGATTCGAACAATGACTGAGGTGGAAGTCTAGACCTAAAAGTGAGTAGTGTCTCTACCGCTTCCTCAACATCGGAACCCACTATCGTCCCTTTAGCAAATTCAGACTGAACATTAAGCAATTCCAGTGGAATTGAACCCAACTCATTATCTTCCCACTCCTGACGAAGGAAGGTACACATGACATCAAAAACATACCTTTGTTTTGGTGCCTCCCACTGTAGGAAGATATCCATAACCACTTGGGGACTGTACTTGGAGGTATTCGAAACCCATCTACGAGCAAGGAGATCTAACACTGCCCGCTCTTCGGGACCAGAGAGCTGACTACGTCTCTGCTTACGTTCAGAAACAGGGCTCATATTCAGTGACCCAAAGAAAGGAGACAAAAGACTAGTGACAGTCTCAGTCATTCGTTGCCGAGCAGAAGGAGAAGAAGTTGACATGAGGACAGGAGACAAAGTGTTTTGAGGTAACAGAGACGTAGGGACAGAAATAAGAGAAGTCGAAGATAAAGGAGTGTAAGGCAAAGGAGTTTGAGGCAAGGCTGGTGGCAAGGCTGGCGGCCCTGGAGGGGGCTGCGCCGGGGAGGAAGAACCACCTGTGAAGCAACGGGTGGCTGAACAACAACAGGGGGTTGAACGACAACAAGGGGTGCAACAACTGGAGGTAACGGAGGTGCAGTAGCACCCTGCACATAAGGGGGTGGTAATCTCAGTAAATGTGACATCAAAGGATCCTTTTCAGGGTCTACAGTCACATTTGAAAGGGGAGGTGGCAAAGCCGGGTAACATTTGTCAATGGCCATGCAATGTTGTCTATCTGACACTTCAATCGCACGATCTTCTTCATCTTCCTAAAACTGCCTAGCAGCTTGCATTACCGATATATTCCTTTCCTTCCTATCTCTCTTAGCTTGCTTAATTTCTCGCTGTTTGGCTTCCTTACGCCAAAGGCGGAAAGAGTCAAACATCGCCGGCCGGGCTTTCTTCTTAAATAGCGCAACTTCTAGGTTATCTAAAACATCTGATTCAAAACTACCATGTTGGGGCCATCGTAAAACACCATCTTTCCTTGTATAACGGACCCATACTTCATTAAAGGTAATGGGACCTACACCATGCTTTGAATAGAGCTCATAAGTTGGAGTTCCAACCGGAGGTATCGGACACGAGTCCTCCAATCGGGAATCCCTATTACAACTACAACAAAACCATTTCCTAAATTTGCTAAAACCAGGCATCTTTTAGCTCACTAGTCTTGCTTGAAACTTCAAGGGGTTATCAAAAATGATACACTCGCAAATATACGAACCCCCCGGCTTTGACTATTGCAATGGCCGAATCAAAAGCAAGAAACAAAACAAAGTCGTGGGAGCGACCCACTTATACTTAACCAAAATGTCTGTCACGCCACCAGAAGACGTCTAACTTCTCGCCTTACAAATCATCACAAGAGGGTCCAAGACAGGGCGACAGTCAGGGCAGCAGTCCTTCGAAGCCGTCGGAAAGGGGAAGCCTCGCAGAAAAAAACCTTCGGTCCACGTCGACATGCAGGGGTCGATGAAGTGGCGGCCGTCCTCCAGAATTTCCTCATGGGGCTCCTCACAATCTTCGGGCTTGGACCAGTACCGCTGAAGTCGCCCCACATTGGGCGCCAGTTGAAGAACCGGGATTTAACCCAGCGGCGTCAGGGGCACGCCTAAGATCTTCGAGTTCACCTGTCTTGGTATACAGAGACACGGAATACTTCTGGATGGCATCAGAGACCAAGTTTATTAGCTGCAGCTAGTAACAGTGATCCTAGAAATACATCACGGTGTAAATTCTCAGGAGACTGCTCATTTTACTAAGGCGAGACGTCTCCTTTTATACCCAATATTCACATTATAAATGTACACCCACTGCGCAAAATTCTAGCCAATAAGGTACATTTTCAAACAAAGTGTCACATAACAAAAACTCAATCTACAGTATCCCAACCCAAAAGTTAATTATTAGGAATGTCCCAAATTCAATCTCCACAAGCCGGTCAAACCTATAATTGAAAGCATAACCCATGTAATGAAGAAACATAAAAAAGAAACGGTAACAGATGCTGAACAAGATAAGGCATGTGCAAGGAAACTAAAAGTGAACATTGATTGGCAATCTCAGACAAAGATCGATCAGGGAAATTGGCTTTGCGGGGTCAGTTTCAGGTGCAGAGGTCATTTTCTTACAGTTCATTTCAGAGTCAAAAAGAAACCTAGTTAATGTATACATGAACTAAGAAGGCCAGGCCACTTTATGCGCCAGGCTACCTTCACAGGCCTAGGTGAGGGCAACACGAAATGGTGGCACAGAACAAAATGGAGTCAGACTCGAGAATTACAGAACCTCACCACAGCCAGACTAAGGTCGAAAAAGAGTGAAACACCAGCAAAAAGTGGGGGTACCAATGTGAAGCAGATCCTACTCTCCTACACCAATCACAACGTTGCCATTGCAGCGTTGTGATTGGCTTAGGGGAGGGAGGCTGCCCATGGCTGCTTCGTGTTCTGGAGAGCAGCAGAAAACACGGGACCCGGCCAGGAGCTGAGGCGGCACGGGACCCGGGAAGGAATTTTTTTAAAAATTTTAATTAAACCCCCTGCACGACCCCCTCATCCGCGAGTCATGCCTGACACGACTGGATGCACTGGGGCCCAAAGTTTTTCTCAGAAGACCATGGCTGGCACTATCAAATACCAAGTTCCCCTACCTCCATGGATGCAATACCCCTAGTACTTAATATGAGATGGTGATTGCAGGTGGAGCCCATTTTTGGGGACCAGCGCTTACTTTTCCTTGAAAAAGCATTGACCTAAAGTAAGAGAGAGAAAAACAAAAAATGAGGAAAGAAGGAAGAAGAGAATCACAGAAGAACCACCTCAAAGGAAGGAAGCAGGAGCCTACAAGAGTGCGGTAGAGGGGCAGGGAATATCCGGTGAGGAATTAAAGAGGCATGAGGTGGAACAACGACTACGCAGCCTGGGTGCTCAGCACCCCAACCTTTGATGCCGCTGGATGCTGGCACGTGAGCAAAACGTTGGGCCCGGCACTTACTGTTTCAGAAATTAACCACTGGCGACCACTCTACTAAGAGTCTCCACATCTCCAAACACTGCCCCCACACCGGTGTACCCTCCAATGCCAAGGACAGCTTACTATGGGGGGGCTGCCCCTCTCTATAAGGATTTACCAGCACTGTGAGCCCCCGCCTCTAAGGACTGACACTGGCTTATGGAACACCTCACCCTCTCACAAACCTGTCTTTCACACACCTCACCCTCTCACAAACCTGTCTTTCACACACCACACCCTCTCACAATCCCGTCTTTCACACACCTCACCCTCTCACAATCCCGTCTTTCACAAACCACACCCTCTCACAATCCCGTCTTTCACAAACCACACCCGAGAAAAATACATTTATTTGACTTCTTTAAAATCATAAAAGGGTGGAGGAACCACCAGGGTACATAAAACATCAAATCAATCGATCAAGTTAAAATTACAAATAGAAGCACATGAAGATGCATTTGTGTAAAATAAAACAAACTTCTGGGGACATTGGTTAAAACTCCGGGGTATTATAAAGTGCAAATGCTGAGACCATATGAGCAGCTTGATCTCGAATAGATAAACGAAGCATTTCTGAGTTGTGAAGTTCTCTTCAGCCCTCGTTCTTGTCAAGTTCCTTTGCCGCTATATTCCAGAGTTTTATTGGCTTGCAAGACAGTTGGACTGACGAGCTTCCGACACACTTAATGACAGCTGCTCCGCAGGTCCTTAATTGTTCTCTCTTCATTGGTTCCCGCAGGAGGGTTTTCCTAGTGTCTAGTAGCGCAGGACAAATGCATAGAAAAGGTACTAGGGACGCATCTCCATGTCTGCTGACGGCATTCCTTCGTCGTACAGGTCTGTTTCCATTTTGGAGTGGGGTCTTCGAGGGGAATGATCCCTGCCTCAATAGGGTCAAATTCTGCTTTTTTTGGTATGAGAATTGTTCTGACTAGTATGGTTGAGGTTTCAGCGTTTTTTAAGATGACATCACAGCCCAAGCATGATTTTTGTGGGCCTGGGTGGCTTCGTCTATTAGCAGCGATTGTTGCTTGGTGGCTTTGCTTACTGCGTGTTTAAACCCAGAGTAGATCGATATTGTGAGACAAGCTGCGTCTACCTTTAATGCAAAAAGCGATTCTTTCAGGACTTGGCAAACAGCTTTGCTTGGCCGGGATTGATTTTCGATCTCCTGCCCGCAATGATGGGCTAAGGACTTGTCTTCTGCTCCCATCATCCTCCAAGAGTATTTGACCAAAGCTCCTTGTCTTGCAGGTATCTGAGTTTTTGGTCCGTATTCTAGTCTTATCTGTGCTTGTGAAATATGATGTGGGATTAAAAACAATTTCTTTAAAAGGCTGGATTGAGCTGTGTTAAAACTGTCGGGTCCTTTCATTTTTTCATTTCCGATCCGTACGTGATGGATGGCAGAAATGTTGCCACAACAACTTTTAGCATGTGGTTTGTTGAACAACTGCTGAGTTTTTTCAGCAAGATTTATAATGCAAATAGCAGTTGTTTGGCTTTTATTAGCCCTAGGTACAGATGTTGCTTAAAATTAAGATGGCGGTCTAGATGGAACCCCCAGATATCTGTATGTGTCCACCTGGTACAAACTACACCCTTTCACTAAGCCATCTTCCACATACCACACACTCTCACTGATCCATTTTCCACACACCACACCCTCTCACTAACCTGTCTTACACACCCTCTCACTAACCCATCTTACACACCCCACACCATCTCACTAACCTATCTTTCACACACCACACCCTCTCACTAACCCATCGTCCACACACCACACCCTCTCACTAACCTGTTTTACATATACCACACCCTTTCTAAGCCATCTTCCACACACCACACCCTCTCACTAAACCATCGTTCACACACCACACCTTCTCGTTGACCCGTCTTCCACACACCACACCCTCTCACTAACCTTTTGTACATATACCACACTCTCTCTCTAATCCATCTCCCACACACCACACCCTCTCACTGAGCCATCTTCCACACCCCACACCCTCTCACTAACCCGTTTTACACACACCACACCCTCTCATTGACCCATCTTCCACACACCACGCCCTCTCACTAACCTGTCTTACACACACCACACCCTCTCACTAACCCATCTTACACACCCTCTCACTAACCTGTCTTACACACCCTCTCACTAACCCATTTTACACACCATCTCACTAACCTGTCTTCCACACACCACACCCTCTCACTAACCCATCTTTCACACACCACACCCTCTCACTAAACCATCGTTCACGCAGCACACCTTCTCGTTGACCCGTCTTCCACACACCACGCCCTCTCACTAACCTGTTGTACATACACCACACACTCTCTCTAATCCATCTCCCACACACCACACCATCACATTGAGCTATCTTCCACACCCTACACCTTCTCACTAACCCGTTTTGCACACACCACACCCTCTCACTGACCCATCTTCCACACACCGCACCCTCTCACTAACCTGTATTACACACACCACACCCTCTCACTAACCCGTCTTACACACCCTCTCGCTAACCTGTCTTACACACCCTCTCACTAACCCATCTTACACACCCCACACCATCTCACTAACCTGTCTTCCACACACCACACCCTCTCACTAACCCATCTTTCACACACCACACCCTCTCACTAAACCATTGTTCACGCACCACACCTTCTCGTTGACCCGTCTTCCACACACCACGCCCTCTCACTAACCTGTTGTACATACACCACACTCTCTCCTCTAATCCATCTCCCACACACCACACCCTCACACTGAGCCATCTTCCACACCCCACACCTTCTCACTAACCCGTTTTGCACACACCACACCCTCTCACTGACCCATCTTCCACACACCGCTCCCTCTCACTAACCTGTCTTACACACACCACACCCTCTCACTGACCCATCTTCCACACACCACGCCCTATCACTAACCTGCCTTACACACCCCAATCCCTCTCACTAACCCATCTTACACACACCACACCCTCTCACTGACCCATCTTCCAAACATCACACCCTCTCACTAGCCCATCTTACACACACCACACCCTCTCACTAACCCATTTTCCACACACCACGCCCTCTCACTAACCTGTCTTACACACCCCACACCCTCTCACTAACCCGTCTTACACACACCACGCCCTCTCACTGACCTATCTTCCAAACATCACACCCTCTCACTAGCCCATCTTACACACACCACACCCTCTCACTGAGCCATCTTCCACACACCATGCCCTCTCACTAACCTCTTACACACACCACACCCTCTCACTGACCCATCTTCCACACACCACGCCCTCTCACTAGCCCATCTTACACACACCACGCCCTCTCACTGACCCATCTTTCAAACATCACACCCTCTCACTGACCCATCTTACACACACCATGCCCTCTCACTGACCCATCTTCCAAACATCACACCCTCTCACTGACCCATCTTCCACACCCCACACTTTCGGAACATTGCATGAAGGTCACAAAACCAGCAAAGATGCCACCAAACTGGAGAGCCACTGTAAGCCGAGCAATGGAAAACCCTGAGCCCCAGCAGAAAGAAACACACGGCAAAGTCCACTCTGAACTATGAACCATCCTGAACATGTCCATTCTAACCTCACTCACCGCTGTCCAGTATCATCGGGCCACTGGAATGATGCAATTGAGCGGTCGCTGTATTTTTTGCGTAATTATAGATTTGCCACATTTGCGACATAACCCATCATCTGCTGCATAATAATCTGCACATTTTATCAAAAAGATTTAATTTCAGCTCAAATGGTTCAAAAGTTACTAAAGATACAGTGACGTGTTCATGGGCAGTGAAAGGCCCTTTGCAAAGGCTGACTGGTCACTTTTCTGGTGCTTATTGTTACATTTCGGTCTTAAACTGGTACTAATGATGCCGACCAATGGCCAGACAGTGTTAACAAGGGTAAAAATGACAAAATAATGAAGTAATACTATGCCAAAATATTCCGCGTTATGCTGCATAATTTGCCTTCCCCCGCATAATTTACTCAACCCTGCACATATTTTAGCCCTCCCCTGCCGCATAATTCCAGTGGCCCTGAGTAGTCTGCTAAACAACACCAAACAGAACAATCAATCAATCAATCATAGCATTTATAAAGCGCACTACATACCAGTGAGGGTCTCAAGGCGCTAGTGGGGGGACGCTGCTACTGTTCGAAGAGCCAGGTCTTGAGGAATCTCCTGAAGGTTAGGAGGTCTTCGGTCTGCCGCCGGTGGATGGGGAGGGTGTTCCATGTCTTGGCGGCGAGGTGGGAGAATGATCTGCCGCCGGCGGTCACTCTTCGGATGCAGGGGACGGTGGGGAGGGCGCGGTCTGCGGATCGGAGCTGGTGGGTGGGGGTGTAGAGGCTGAGTCGGCTGTTGAGGTACGCTGGTCCGGTGTCGTGGAGTGCCTTGTGTGCGTGGGTGAGGAGCTTGAAAGTTATCCTCTTGTTGATGGGGAGCCAGTGCAGGACTCTCAGGTGGGGTGTGATGTGGCTGCGGCGAGGGATGTCGAGGACCAGGCGTGCGGAGGCGTTCTGGAAGCGTTGGAGCCGTTTCAGGAGTTTGGCCGGGGCTCCTGCATAGAGTGCGTTGCCGTAGTCCAATCTACTGCTGACGAGGGCCTGGGTGACCGTCCTTCTCGTTTCGGTGGGGATCCACTTGAAGATCCAGCGAAGCATGCGGAGGGTGTTGAAGCAGGAGGAGGAGACGGCGTTGACCTGCTTCGTCATGGAGAGGGTGGAGTCGAGGATCACCCCTAGGTTGTGTGCATGGTCGGTGGGTGTAGGGGGTGCTCCTAGTGCAGTCGGCCACCAGGAGATGTCCCAGGCCGAGGGGGTGGGTCCGAGGATGAGGACCTCCGTCTTGTCCGAGTTCAGCTTCAGTCGGCTGTTTCTTATCCAGTCGGTGACGGCCTTCATTCCTTCGTGGAGGTTGGTTTTGGCGATGTGTGGGTCTTTGGTGAGGCAGAGGATCAGCTGGGTGACGTCGGCATAGGAGATGATGTTGAGGCCGTGCCGTCGTGCGACGTGGGTGAGCAGTGCCATGTAGACGTTGAACAACGTTGGGCTGAGGGATGATCTCGGTGGCTTTGGAGTGTAAGGGGGGAGGCGGACGCTCTGGGTTCTGCCGGAGAGGAAGGAGGTGGTCCAGTCCAAGGCCTTCTCTTTGATTCCAGCATCGTGGAGGCGTGTTCTTAGTGTGCGGTGGCAGACCGTGTCGAAGGCGGCTGACAGGTCCAGGAGGATGAGGGCCATGGTTTCTCCGTTATCAAGCAGGGTCCTGATGCCATGGGTGGTGGCGATGAGGGCAGTTTCGGTGCTGTGGTTGCTGCGGAACCCAGACTGGGACGGGTCCAGGATGTTGTTCTCTTCGAGGAAGCTGGTCAGTTATTTGTTGACGGCCTTTTCGATGACCTTCGCCGGGAACGGGAGCAGGGAGATGGGTCCGAAGTTCTTGAGGTCCTTGGGGTCCGCCTTGGGTTTCTTGAGTAAGGCGTTGATCTCTGCGTGCTTCCAGCTCTCCGGGAAGGTCGCTGTCTCGAAGGAGATGTTGATGGTTTTCCGGAGATGGGGTGCGATGGTGCTGCTGGCTTTGTTGAAGATGTGGTGAGGGCAGGGGTCTTCCGGGGATCCGGAGTGGATGGTGTTCATGATCTTGATGGTGTTGTTGTCGTTGATGTTGGTCCAGGCGAGCAGGCGGTTGGTGCGGGTGGTAGTCGTGGGAGCAGGGGTCTCGGCGGTTGCCGGGGTGGTGACGGTGTGGAAGCTGTCGTGGATGTCTGTGATCTTGCGATGGAAGAAAGTGGCCAGCGAGTCACACAGGTCTTGTGACGGTGGGATGTCGTTGGTGTTGGAGCTGGGGTTGGAGAGTTCCTTCACGATGCTGAAGAGCTCTTTGCTGTTGTGTGCGTTGTTGTATTGTCTTTGAAGGAGGTCCTTTTGGCGGATCTGATGAGGTGGTGGTGTCTGCGGGTGGCGTTCTTGTGGGCTGTGTAGCTTTCCGATGTTCGTTCACGGATCCATTTTTTTCCGAGTTTTCAGCAGGTTCGCTTGGAGGCCTGGAGGTCTTCGGTGAACCAGCTGGCTCTCTTGCTGGTGTGGGTGTTTGGGGGTTTCTTGAGCGGGGCAAGGGTGTTGGCGCAGTCGTCGATCCATTATCTGAGGCTGCGGGCTGTGGCGTCGGGGTCGGTCGGGTCTGCGGGTGGGCTCTGGGCGAGGGCGGTGGTTAGCTGGTCCTCGGTGACCTTGCTCCAGCTGCGGCGAGGCATCTGCTGGGTGCGGTGGTGTGTGGTGGGTTTCCGGAAGGTGAAGTGGATGCAGCGGTGGTCGGTCCAGTGGAGTTCGGTGGTGTGGTTGAAGAAGACGTGGGTGCTTGCTGAGAAGATGGGGTCAAGCGTGTGGCCGGCGGAGTGGGTGGGTGTTGTGACGAGTTGTCTGAGTCCGAGGTTGGCGAGGTTGGCGATCAGGGTGGAAGAGTTGGAGTCATTGTTGTTCTCGAGGTGGAAGCTCAGGTCCCCGAGGAGGATGTAGTCCGTGGAGGCAAGGGCGTGTGTGCTGATGAAGTCAACGATGGAGTCGCCAAACTGCGGTCGGGGTCCGGGGGGTCTGTAGACGAGGGTGCCTCTGAGGGTGGTGTTGGGGTCAGTGTGGATCTGGAAGTGCAAGTGTTCAGCGGTGCAGAGGGTGTTGTCGGTGTCTGTCGAGATTTTGAGAGTGTTTTTGTGGACGATTGCAATTCCTCCTCCCACTCCGTTGGTGCGGTCCTTGCGGGTGATCTTGTAGCCTTCCGGGATGGCTATGGCGATGTCGGGTGCCAAGGAGGGGTTCAGCCAGGTCTCTGTCAGGAAGGTGACGTCTGGGGCGTTGGTGTCGAGTAGGTCCCAGATTTCGACGGCGTGTTTGCGGGCGGAGCGGGTGTTGAACAGGATACATCTGAGGAAGTTGGGTTCTTCGGTGGGTGGGTTGGCGGGACGGATGCTGGTGAAGCTGCAGTTCCAGCAGGAGAAGCGTCCTTGGGTGCGCTTCGGGGCGGCCAGGCAGCAGGTGCGTGATCGTCCGGTGTTGAGTGCGTGGAGGGTGCTGGAGTCGTAGCGGAGGCGGGCGTCATGGAGTTCGCGGGGGCCAGGGGTCCTGGCGCTGGGCGCGGTCCTGGCGCGGACGGGCATAGACGGGCTTGCCTTAGGCACGCCTTCAGTGCGCCGGCGGCGCGCCCGCTGCGTGGCCTCCATATGAGGGGATGTGGGAGGGAGGAGCAGCTGGGAGGCGGGAGCGGGGCGGCGAATGGGAGCTCAGGGGGGCGGGGCCGCAGGGGACGCAGCGGTGGGAAAAAACGAAGGGGGGGAGCGGGCAGGGGATAAAGAAGGCAAAGTGGGGGCACAGAGGAGCACAAAAAATACAAAAAATGCAATAATGCTAACACGCAGGGATGAGAAGAACACAATGATGCAGTACAGTAATTACAAAGACAGCACAGAGAGAGTAACCTGGCAGTGAGAGGAAAAACGGGCACAAACCAATTGGAGCGGCAGCAGGGGGCTCAGGGCACACAGGAGGGCTGTGTGGTGGCGAGGGGAGCGACCTGCCTGGTGCCAGAGAGTGATCATGTCTAAAGACCACTGTAACTGGCCAATGAAAATCCCTGGACTTTCAAGGGTGCGAGCTTCCGAAAGCACCTTGCAGCCTACAGATGGTGGGAAAGCGCTATAAAATTGCAATGAACATAAAATAACAATGCGGGACATGTCCTCGCCAACTATACGAGAAAAACACTCCTGCTACAGATGTGTTGTACTTCGGCCTTGTAGAGTGGGTGGCTCAGATGCGCGAGCCCTTTCTCCAGCCATTATCTATATTCGGGAGAATTTCACAAAGAGTGTAAACACGTGGAGGAAACATACGCGTAGAGCTCGTGGGCACTGAGTCGGCAGCAGCCTCACTGAGCGCAGAGGGAGCCCACCACACCTCTCCGGTGTGGAACTTTAAAAAGAAGTAAATTACATTTTAAAAATCAAAGCTCTCCTAATACATCAGTTTTTGGCCCCAGTGGCGTTAAATGGACAGGGACAGGACCCCCAGGGGCGCTACACTGACAGGGCCGCAGTGGCGATAAACTGGCAAGGACAGGAACTCCAGTGGCGCTACTCGGACAGGGACAGGACCCCCAGTGGCGCTACACAGGGACAGGGACAGGACACCCAGTGGCGCTACTCGGACAGGGACAGGACCCCAGTGGCGCTACTCGGACACGGACAGGACTATCAGTGGCGATAAACTGACAGAGACAGGAACTGAAGTGGCGCTACTCGGACAGGGACAGGACCCCCAGTGGCGCTACACAGGGACGGGGACAGGGACAGGACACCCAGTGGCGCTACTCGGACACGGACAGGACTCCCAGTGGCGGTAAACTGACAGGGACAGGACCCCAGTGGCGCTACACAGGGACAGGGACAGGACACCCAGTGGCGCTACTCGGACAGGGACAGGACCTCCAGTGGCGCTACACAGGGACAGGACCCCCAGTGGCGATAAACTGACAGGGACAGGACCCCAGTGGCGCTGCACACGGACAGGACCCCCAGTGGCGGTACACAGGGACAGGACCCCCAGTGGCGATAAACTGACAAGGACAGCACTCCAGTGGCGCTACACAGGGACAGGACCCCCAGTGGCGCTACACAGGGACAGGACACCCAGTGGCGCTACTCGGACAGGGACAGGACCTCCAGTGGCGCTACACAGGGACAGGACCCCCAGTGGCGATAAACTGACAGGGACAGGACCCCAGTGGCGCTACACAGGGACAGGGACAGGACCACCAGTGGCGATAAACTGACAAGGACAGAACCCCAGTGGCGCTACACAGGGACAGGGACAGGACCCCCAGTGGCGATACACTGACAGGGACAGAACTCGCCCCTTCCCGTGAAGGTGGCACAGGCCTCGTCCCACCAGGCCTCTGCAGACACACTGCTCCCGACCCCCCCCATCAGAGTGGTGGGGGAGGGGCGTGAGGAGCAGCTGAGAGGGGCTGTCAGCTCTAGGCGCTGCACACCCACCTCCTGTCAGAGGACTGGCCGCCTCAGGCCCCTTCCTATCACAGGGGACCAGAAACTGGAAATACATCCCGCGTCTTCTGATCGCCAAAGACTAATGAACGGCAACCATTTGTCACTTCATAGCCACACACGTCTGGTTATCACCCTAGACGCCTGGCGAGCAGAGCCCCTGCTGAGCAATTAAACGGAGCCTTCTGATTGGCGGAGACTCACGTCCCATTTACTTCTGTAATATGTCCTGCGGTTGACGTCCTACAAGATAATATTAAGGGGGGCTGTTGTAAAAAGATGTCTGAATATAGTACAAAGGGCGATGCACTGAACATGTGGCAGGCCCAGCGCGTGATATAAACACATTTTTGACAGTCATAGGGAAGCCACTTTGCTTTGATCGTCATGGCAAAGAGCGTGGGATTCGAATAGAAAAATAAATGGGGATTCCTCAGCACAAGGCGGGCGATTTAACCAGAAGGACCAAGGACATCTTAAGAATTTTGGGGGACGGGACCAAACATAATTTGGGGTCCCCTTTCGAACAGCTTTGAATGTATGATCCAATTTCCGCTCTTTCCTGCCCTCTTCGCCCAGGTCCCTGGCAGTGCACACTCCTCTCTATTCCAAGGGCCTCATTTACATTGCGGCGGCGCCACCAGACGCCGCTTTTTGTGACGCTCCTGCGGCGCAGGGAGCAGCTCCATATTTACCAAGCAGCACTAAGGGGCATATCAACAACAACTGGCGATAATTATCGCTCAGCGCTCTTAGCGTGAGGATAATTATCGCCGGCTAGCGTGAATTTTTATCGCTGAGATAGCGTGCTATTAGCAACGCTTATCTCAATAGCGATAAAAATCTACACGCTAACAGGCTAACGTGAGATTATCGCTGGAAACCCAGCGATAATCACACGTTACCTTGTTGATAGGGACAGGCAAACTTAGCCATGATATCCTCCTTACATAGGATATCATGGCTAAGTCTGAAAATTAGCAGACGTAAAAAAGCAGCGTTAACCGCGGTTAGCGCTGCTTTTTTTGTCTCTAACAGGGTTAGCGACATTCTTGATAATAGGAGAAATGTCGCTTAGCGACATTTCTCCTATTATTTTACTCTGGAACGCCCCCTTTGCATCTCATTAGAGATGCAAGGGGAAGCGTAGAGTAAAAGGGTGCTAACATGCAAATTTGCGTGTTAGCACCCTGTTGTTGATAGGGTGCTAGTTTTATCTCTGTTTTTTGGCTTTTAAAGCCAAAAAAGCAGAGATAAAGCCCTTGTTGATATGCCCCTAAGCCACTTTGCGTAGCTCCATGCGGTCTTGTAAATATCGTTCCCTTTAACGCAGCTTTCTGCATTAAAGGGGCGTGCAGTGGGTGTTGCTGGGGGCGTTCCCACCAAACCCATGTCTTTATGACACTGCCGCAGATTTCGAGGAATCGTAGCTCTGCGGCCGTCCCAAAAATGTACGCCTCCCCAGGGGAGGCATAAGGGAGGCTCAACGAGGTGAAATATCTCTATTTCTCCTCCTTTGTCCTCTTCCTCTGTGTGCTGCGTTCTGAAGCACACACAGAGAGAGGCAACCGCCTCTGGTGATTCCTTTTGTGCATTAAAACCTTCCTGCACGAATACAATCAATCACCGCCGCATCGCAGGCCCCCTCCACCCTGAGCTGGACCAGAGCAGCCGCGAATGAGAGGAGGCTGGCACGACAGACTCTTAGGTTTCAGGCGGCAGAGACTAACCCCGTGATCACAAGATACAGCCCCTCACTCACCGCGGATCACCAGTCGTTTGACGGGTAGCGCAGCACGCAGGCTTTGTGCGTCTTGGTGCTTGTGCGCTCTGTGTGAATCACAGTGAGGGATTTCCCTTAGCCGTGCTAGATTCTCAGCTAGAGACAGTGATTCACACTTGAATACAACAGAAGCAGGAGAAATGTGCAAATGAATCAACAAACGTGTAAACCATTTGTAGAAATTCACTGCCACGAACAGAGATCACCCAGAAACATTGACATCACATAAAGAGTTTTTTGGTCTCTGACCCATATCTTGAGTGTGTTGAATAGTCCTCAATCCGCTTTATACATATGTGTACAATTAGCTAAAAGTTCACGCAATGTTGTTCTATGTTAGGATTGCACCGAGGTGCCCATGGTATCTGCTGATTATTCTTGAGCCAACCGTAGCAGTCCATGATAATGGCACCAAGATACTCCTCAATGAAGCCTACGTGTTTCGATCTCTGTTGGGGACCACAGTTCAGACTCATAATAAAGCATTTTAAATACAAGTCAGATATGTCTAAGAAGGAATAACATTACAGGCGCATTAAAGTGCCTCGGTATGACTTTCTTTAATAAATAGGTTAAATAGAGGACAGGCTCACCGAAGAGTCTTCATATTTGGAAGTTTCTGCCGAAAAAAGAAAAGTGAAAGGTAGAGGGACTCTTGTTCTTCCCTTCAGCTTCACTCTGTTTCGTGCACCCTGGTGTTCTCATTTGCAATAATTGGGTAATTGTTACAGGGGGCTCTCTGGACAGAGAATACCGAATAACAGATATGTAAGATATTCGTTTGTGGCTGGAAGAATCATTAACAATGAAGATATAGTACATTCCTTTATATTTTCATTTTGACTTTTGAATTCTTGGTTTTCCCAGGGTTTCTAGTGCCTCAACATAGTGCTTAAGTTCCGCCCTTGTTACTCTCTGGCCTCAATGGAAAGTATCTGTAATGTAGTTCAACTGCAGATCGCATACAGGGTTCTATTGCAGAAACTCACCAGCTTTTAAAAAGTCTTAGGGGCATTTCATCAAGCCCCGGAGATAAAATTATCACCACTTTAGCGTCCATTTTCGGACGGAAAGCGGCGATAATTTTATCGCCTAATCAGCATGTCATGCTATCGTGTGAATCCTTGCATTATCGCCCTTTCCCCCCAACGCCCACCTTTGCATCTCTAATGAGATGCAAAGTGGGCGTTCCTGCCCTGACATAACTGGAGAAATGTCGCTAAGCGACATTTCTCCAGTTATCAATGGGCACGCTAACCCGCAGAGCGACAAGCAAAGTAGCGATAACCTCTGTTATCGCTACTTTCCTTACGCCTGCTTTGAAACTGACTTAGCCATGATATCATATGGAAGGTGGATATCATGGCTAAGTATGCCTTGCCCTATCAGAAAGCTTTCGCCAAACCTTGTGAGATTATCGCTGTATTTCCAGCGATAATCGCACAATTGGCAGCTTGCGCTCTGAATTTTATCGCTTTGGAGATAAGGGTTGCTGATAGCATGCTATCTCCGCGATAAAATTCAGAGTTGGCCGGCGATAATTATCCTCGCGCTAAGAGCGCTGAGCGATAATTATCGCATGGCCTTGATAAAATGCCCTTTACTTCTTTGACTTGAAAACATGTTCATGGCATGCTCAGATGTCTCATTACTATTGTAGCATTTAAAATACAGATATCCTTTTCTGGATATTTCAGCCTGTGGTCATCATTTTCAGCTGAGACGTCAGTCCGCTGCCTGCCGGTGCATGTAGTCTGCATGCTGTTTTCAAGATCCTATATAAAATGCCTTTTTTAAATTGTCCCATAGCATCTATCCTTCAAATCTTGGTGAAATGAATGCCCAAAAATGTGTTTCAAAGAGAGCCGGGCACTATAAACAGAGCTCTCTGGTTTCCTTGTGGCCTTACGTGCCTTCTTGCTCTCTAAGTAATGGAAGGGTGGGCAAAACCCTTTGTATTGTTGCCTTTTCAAGCTATAAGTTAGGTTGTTAATTCAACGTGGCTATCAGTCCAGTGCTTTGGATTTGTTAAAATATCCAGTCGTGGTCGGTATGGCTCAAGACTCGTTTAATGTTATTAACTTCAAAGAGTTCATTTAAACCGTTCTCCACAGTGCGGAGTTTCAATATCATCTTTGCTTCGAAACGGAGCCCTCTAGTCTCAACACCCTTTCCTCAAGGTATTAAACTAACGCAGCGCGGTGCCGCGAGTCATTCTGCTGCGCCGCGCTGCATTAGTTTCGAAGCACAGGGATGCGACATATTTACAACAATATGCCGCATCTCTGTGCTTGCCGCTGCGCTGGCGCACAAACTGGTGCCATGCGCCGGCGCAGGCACCCTTGCACCATGGTGCAAGGATGCCTGCATCGTGGAGAGATTGTTTTTGTGCAGGAAGGGGCACCTTCCTGCACAAAAACAATCTATTGAGGTGATTTCCTCTTCCAAAGCGTGCTGTAGAATGCAGCACGCATTGAAAGAGGAAATAAACTAGAAATGAAAAGATTTCACCTCGTTGCACCTCGCTACGCCACCCTTAGGGTGGCGTAGCATTCTGTCGCATTTCCAGATTTACGATTCCTCGTAAATCTGGCAATGCATCAGTGGACATGGGTGTTGCGTGGGAACACCCACAGCAACACCCATGTCATGCCTCTGTTCATGCAAAGTGTTGTGTGAACAGGGGCGATATTTACAAGCACAAGTTAAGTCACGCAGGGTGACTTTACCTGTGCTTGTGAATATCACTTAGCAGGTTGTGCCGCCAGTGCGTCACGCAACGCGATGTACCGGCGGCGCAAGGGGCGTGTAAATCTGCCCATATGTGCTTTACTACGCTCCAACTAATCTGTTCCTCCAAGTGATTGTATTCAGCAAAATGCACCAACAGTACATCCATGATTTTGCAACTTATATGTGATTTAGGTTGGAAGATGCGTTTCTTATTTTCTTGTGATGTTTTCCATGCATAGGTTTCTCGTAGGGGCGTGTAATCACATACGGCACATTCTTGGTCTTGAGTTTGTGAATTCCGAATGTGGACCAATCATTGACCGTAACGCGGCCATCGCCTTCTTCGGTTCAGTGATGGATCGGACAAATTTATCTTTGATATTCCTTCTCCTCTTCATTGCAAATCTGGGTACCTGTAGCGATGGGTTCAAGTTATTCACTTTGCGTCAGTTCTCCCTTTTATTTGGTTGGCGCGTGTATTAAATGTGATGATGCAGACAAGTCGGTCCTTTGGTTGTTCTTTCTGTTGAAGCAACATTCTCTAGTCGTATACCATGATCTTAGTGATCTTACTAGTACATTTTTTATTAGTTTCTTTGTTGCATATTTTCAAATAAACCATTTGCATATGCAAAATAATCTTCATTTTTTTGCAGTTCTGCTGTCTTCTTCAGATATGAGTGTTAGGTAAGTTGTCAACGAGGTTTATTGGGTGGAAGCGCTAATAATGTAGACGTTAGTTTTTATCTGTTTATTGGTGAGTGTGGTATAAATTCGACCATCTTAATGTCTGATAATCACATCTATAAAATTATTTCAATTTTAATGTGATTTAAGGAGATTTTGATATCTGCTGTTCTTGATTTAAACCTGGCACTGAATGCGATGAGGTCTTCTGTGTTGCCTTTCCAAGCCATCAGCACATCATCAGTGTATCTTCGCCATACGGAAATATTTTCTTAGAATGGCTCGCCATTGTCTACCTTTCGTTCTGCATATTTGCCCCAAAAAATGCTGCTAATTCCTGGATGAAAGGCCACACCACTCCAATCCTTTTTATTTGGAGGTAAAATTTGTGATTGAGCTTAAAAAATATTTTAGCAAGCATACTATGGTAAATCATATAATGAATTCTGTAGGTACAGGATGAGGTTAAGATCTGCTTTCTAAAAACCATTCTAATCTCTCCAGGGCTGTGTTCCGTGGAAGCTTAGTATGCAAACTTCCCATGTCCATTGTATCCAATATTTCTTCTTCAATGTTGTACTCCAGGTCTTCTCAATGTTTATTTATACCCACAGGATCGCTCACGTATGACGGAACATTCATGCTGACTGGTAGTCTACATATTCACCCAAGGGTTCCAGAATGGAATTTATTCCTGAAATCATAGCTGTCCCTGGTGGTTTTAACGGGCCCTTGTGAATCTTGGGGAGCATGCAAAGGACAGGTCTTCTACCACCTTGGTTGTCCAGAGTCCAGATACACTCTCTCCTTCTTGGAAAGCCATCCTCATTCTTGCCATGTTCTTAGATATTCCTAATTTCAGGTCTGTTCTCCCCAGTAGGGTCATGATAATTTTTTTGTAAAAGCCGGATTTACTAAAATAATCTCTTCTTCCATAATCTGATCTGTCTTGCATCACAATTGTTCCTCCCTTATCGACTGGTTTTATAATAATTCGGTTGGATTCTTCAAGTCGAAGGAGGGCCTCAAATTCTTGTTTGGGGAGGTTAAACTTTGTGTATTTGTGTTCTTTGTCTTATCTAGTTACTTCAGAACTGTGTTTTTCAAATGTAATGATTTTGCTAGGCATCTTCTGTGTAGGAATGTAGAATTTTAATGATCTTTCTAACTTCTCTTGTCCCCTTCCTCCTGCTCTCTGGATCCCTCGTCACTCGGCCAACTTCTGGAAGAACTCTTGAAGCTGTCTTCAGCGTAGAACGATCTGATCTTCATGGTCTTGGTTGACTTGAGGTAAGGACAACCCGTTCCAGTACCCACAGTGCTGACGACAAGTACGTTAAGCAGGTAGTGCCTTCAGGAATCATCCACCCGGAGGAAAAAGCCACGGAAGTAAACAAATTGTGGAGGCGGGCTTCTGCATGCATGAAAAATGCCGTGACGAAGGAACTTCAAGCACCTTTGAAGAGAAGAGACATGACCAGGTTTAGGGGTGTTACTGAGGGAAAACAGATGGCAAGAAAGAGGTGCAGAATTCGAGAAACTATACAGTAGAAACAAATTCATGAAACTTGCATAAATTCAAGAGACAAGTCAGCAGAAAAAATCCAGGTAGGAGGAACACAACGAAATCCACTAAGGAGCAAAAAGATTTCCTTCTGTTTTATATAGGGGAAGGCCAAGAAATTGCATTAGGGATCCGTGCCGCCATCTTGAATTGGGAACTGGCCATCGGGAAGAATTACACTGGGAAGGGGTCAGGCTTCCGAACACCACCAGGTCTCGGACACTAGACTCTCAGTGATCTGCCCTCAGGCTAAGGTTCAAGTTTCAGCACATTCCCAGATATAGAACCCTGAACTATCTGTGATGTTCCCTCATGTTTCTTCAGGTTAGGATTCAGGGTTCCGTGCACTCTCAGAACTGGGCTTTGCCACCCCCACCTAATCCTTCCCCAAGTGATCTCTTTCATGTTCCTGCAGGGTAGGGGTTCCAGGCTTAGATCCCGGACTCCCAGTGATGTTCCCTAATGTTTATTCAGGCTAGGGGTCAGGGTTCCGTGCAGTCCCACGACTGGGCTCTGGCTCCCCAGTGATCTCCTGCATGCTCCTGCATGTAAAGATGCAGGATTCATGGCCCTTCGAGGTCTAGGACCCTGGATTCCTGGTCTTCCTTCGTGTTCCTGCAGGAGAGAGTGCGGGGTTCAGGGCCCCAAGGTCTAAGACCCTGGATTCCTGATCTCCCTTCGTGTTCCTGCAGGCCAGAGCGCAGGGTTCAGGGCCCCGAGGTCTAAGACCCTGGATTCCTGATCTTCCTTCGTGTTCCTGCAGGTTAGGGTGTAGGGTTCAGGGCCCCAAGGTCTAGGACCCTGGATTCCAGGTTTCCCTTCGTGTTCCTGAAGGCCAGGGTGCAGAGTTCAGGGCCCTCCAAGGTCTAGGACCCTGAATTCCTGGTCTTCCTTAGAGTTCCTGCAGGTCAGGGTGCCGGGTTCAGGGCCCCAAGGTCTAGGACCCTGGATTCCTGCTCTTCCTTCGTGTTCCTGCAGGCCAGGGTGCAGGGTTCAGGGCCCCAAAGTCTAGGACCCACGATTCCTGCTTTTCCTTCGTGTTCCTGCGGGCCAGGGTGCAGGGTTCAGGGCCATCCCAGGTCTAGGACCCTGGATTCCTGGTCTCCCTTCGTGTTCCTGCAGGCCAGGGTGCAAGGTTCAGGGCCCGGGGTCTATGACCCTGGATTCCAGCTCTTCCTCCGTGTTCCTGCAGGCCAGAGTGCAGGGTTCAGGGCCCTCCAAGGACTAGGACCCTGGATTCCTGGTCTCCCTTCAGGTTCCTGCAGGCCAGGCTGCAGAGTTCAGGCCCCCACGAGGTCAATGACCCTGGATTCCTGGTCTTCCTTCGTGTTCCTTCAGGTCAGGGTGCAGGGTTCAGGGCCCTCCCAGGTCTAGGACCCTGGATTCCTGCTCTTCCTTAGTGTTCCTGCAGGCCAGGGTGCAGGATTCAGACCCCTCTCAGGTCTAGGACCCTGGACTCCTGCTCTTCCTTCGTGTTCCTGCAGGTCAGGGTGTAGAGTTCAGGCCCCCACGAGGTCAATGACCCTGGATTCCTGCTCTTCCTTCGTGTTCCTGCAGGTCAGGGTGCAGGGTTCAGGGCCCGAGGTCTATGACCCAGGATTCCAGCTCTTCCTTCATGTTCCTGCAGGCCAGGGTGCAGTGTTCAGGGCCCGAGGTCTAGGACCCTGGATTCCTGATCTCCTTTTGTGTTCCTGCAGGTCAGGGTGTAGAGTTCAGGCCCCCACGAGGTCAATGACCCTGGATTCCTGCTCTTCCTTCGTGTTCCTGCAGGCCAGGTTGCAGAGTTCAGGCCCCCACGAGGTCAATGACCCTGGATTCCTGGTCTCCCTTCATGTTCCTGCAGGCCAGGATGTAGAGTTCAGGCCCCCACGAGGTCAATGACCCTGGATTCCTGGTCTCCTCTGTGTTCCTGCAGGTCAGGGTGCAGGGTTCAGGGCCCCCAAGGTCTAGGACCCTGGATTCCTGATCTCCCTTCATGTTTCTGCAGGCCAGGGTGCAGGGTTCAGGGCCCCGAGGTCTAGGACCCTAGATACTTGATCTTCCTTCGTGTTCCTGCAGGTCAGGGTGTAGGGTTCAGGGCCCCTAGGTCTAGGACCCTGGATTCCAGATCTCCCTTCGTGTTCCTGACGGCCAGAGTGCAGGGTTCGGGGCCCTCCAAGGTCTAGGACCCTGGATTCCTGCTCTTCCTTCGTGTTCCTGCAGGCCAGGGTGCAGGGTTCAGGGCCCCAAGGTCTAGGACCCTGGATTCCTGATCTCCCTTCGTGTTCCTGCAGGCCAGGGTGCAGGTTTTAGGGCCCTTCAAGGTCTAGGACCCTGGATTCTTGATTTCCCTTAGTGTTCCTGCAGGCGAGGTGTTCTGCTCGATTTTCCTGGCCTTCTTGTGTTAACAAGTGATTGGATGTGACTTCAGTCTCTTATCATTCAAGCCTAAGGGTTAGAGTAGTGAATGGAGCCTATTTACTAGGCACTTTGATATGATTCTGTGCTCTTCCCCATAGATCAGGGCTTGCATATATAGCCTAGGGGATAGATTCGTTAGTATTAGGGATAACCTGTCCTATAGTGAGAGTATTTCATGGAGCTGTGCTGAATTCAGGCCTGTTAGGCCTCAAACGGGAGAGACTCCATCTTTCTTTCTGCTTCGGCAGCTTGGGATGCTTCTAGGCCAAAAGCTATGTTTTAGTTATGAGGTGTTATTCGCTTGGAGAGAACCGGTTCAGGCCGGCCCTTATCGAAGGATTGTATTTTTCTTCATGCCGAAGACACTACATCAGGCCGGCCGGGAACGTGTCCTTGGTACGGGGAGGTACAAGAATTTGGTGGGCGGCAGGTTACGGGCCGGAATTTTCCATGAGGAAATGCACCTCTATATTAGTGAAAGTCTTGGGCAGTTACACGTTCAGTCCGTAGGCGGCATCTGGCCGTTAGCAGTAAAGCTACTACTTATTCCAGGGAAGACAGACGCCATCTTGAAGGCGGAGAAGAACCGAGAGACAGATGCTTTCCTAGCAGAATAGCCAGAGAGGAGAGAGTAGCCGATAAGGGAGAGGTCCCAGTGACTCGAAGAAGGGTGACTCCCGGCGAGCCGAGATACAGACGAGAGGGGAACCTAGATGACCACTGAGTGCAGGCTACATATTACTAAGGTGATGTCGACCCTTTCTTATTAGAGTGTACAACTTAATCTTTCACTTTTCTTTGCAGGTTATGTGTTATATCGTAATGTTATGTGATTATGTATGTAATGAGTAATAAAATATTCAGTTTGTAGTGAACCAACATGTACTGCGTGTTCTTGTATAAGAGGGTAGCCTATTCTTCTAGTCAGCTGCGGCTACATGAACAGATGTTAACCCTGATCAGGTAAGTGGTAACTGAATAAGGGAAAGAGGAGCCCCTCGATCCTGAGAACAGGCTGTACTCAAACTGACAATCCTTGTGTGATCTGATGAATAGTGAGCCCTTTTTGTATGTTATGGTAACCATAGGATGAACTGTATGAGACTGCCATCTGGGTAGAGAGGTCTGGATTCGTAGGGGATCGCGAGGCCGCCGATTGTGCTGATACTGTCGTCTGGGCAGAGAGGTCTGGGTTCGTATGGGACCGTGAGGCCGCCACTTGTGCTGATACTGTCGTCTGGGCAGAGAGGTCTGGGTTCGTATGGGACCGCGAGGCCGCCACTTGTGATACTGTCGTCTGGGCAGAGAGGTCTGGGTTCGTATGGGACCGCGAGGCCGCCACTTGTGCTGATACTGTCGTCTGGGCAGAGAGGTCTGGGTTCGTATGGGACCGCGAGGCCGCCACTTGTGATACTGTCGTCTGGGCAGAGAGGTCTGGGTTCGTATGGGACCGCGAGGCCGCCACTTGTGCTGATACTGTCGTCTGGGCAGAGAGGTCTGGGTTCGTATGGGACCGCGAGGCCGCCACTTGTGATACTGTCGTATGGGCAGAGAGGTCTGGGTTCGTATGGGACCGCCAGGCCGCCACTTGTGATACTGTCGTATGGGCAGAGAGGTCTGGGCTCATATGGGACCGCGAGGCCGCCACTTGTGCTGATACTGTCGTCTGGGCAGAGAGGTCTGGGTTCGTATGGGACCGCGAGGCCGCCACTTGTGATACTGTCGTCTGGGCAGAGAGGTCTGGGTTCGTATGGGACCGCGAGGCCGCCACTTGTGATACTGTCGTTTGGGCAGAGAGGTCTGGATTCGTAGGGGATCGCGAGGCCGCCGATTGTGAGATCTTGGTATACATAGTAGGAATCCCCTGTCCTTAGGTGATAGATATATGTGGTTGTAGGATTGTAAATAGGTTCTAGGGAGGGGGTAACGTTCTCGCTGGGTTAGTGAGGCCCTGATGAGTGGGTTCTATCTGATCCGAAAACCCAAGCAGAACATTTGGCGTCACGAACCGTTTACAAAACCTGTGTGCATTGTGGTTGTATTGTGTTTGCTTCTGGTGCGTGTGTGGTTTCGTTTGTTTATTATTTTTACATAACTGTGAGTGTAGTTTTCTTTTCTCTTTCTTCTTTTTCTTTCTCTCTTTTTCTTTATTTTCAAACATGTTTTCTAGAAAGTCGAAATCTACTTTTAAGTTGCCCGTTGATATTCCCGGCTGGGATTCAACGCCTTATGAGGCCTTAGCCCGTGAGTGGGCTGATTCTACTGGTTTGAGTGAGAATTGGAATTCTTTTTTGGAACTGGCGGAGCCGGCTGCTGTGATCGCTTGTTTACAGAAGGCGCCCATATCTAAGGGTGATGACCTTCCCGTTTTGGGGCGCAGAGGTTGGATTGTTCTGTCTGCGTACAGGATCCTGCATGAGAGGCTGTTGAAATTACAGAATGTGCATAAGGATGTGGAAGCGAATTTTGTTGAGATTCAGAATGCCCATACTTTGTTGCGGTGTCAAAATAAGTTGCTTGCCGACAAACTTGATACGTACCAAACTATTGCCGAGAGGGCGGCTGTGCGAATTGCTCGTTATAAATACAAAAATCGGCGTGGTCGAGTTTCGAAGCGAAAAGTGCGTCTGGTCGTGGCGAAAGCCGGACTGGATTGGAATCCTGATGAATGGGATGGTAGTATCTGGAACTCCAGTGATTCTCCTTCCTCGGGTGAGGAGTTTGCCAAGCGCGAGTCCTCTCGCTCCGGCCGTGATTGTAAATCTGCTTCTTGCGCCTCTGATGGTGCACTCCATGATTGCATTCGTCCTTCGAGTGGGGTCGATGCTTCTTACACTGATTGTTCCTCTACGTGTACTGGTCGAGCTCCTTGTGATGCTCGTCCCGCGGTCTCGGTGCATCCGGTTTTTCGGCGGAAGTTGCAGCAGGCTCCCGGTGCTCCGAATGGTATTGCTTTAGACTCTTTGGAGGATTTTACTCAACAAGAAATTAGTGATATTTTACAAAGATTTCGGCAGCGAGCTGGTGAGTCCTTACTCACATGGATGGTGCGCCTTTATGAATTGGGCGCTGCTGGCATTATGTTGGATGCTGGCGATTGTTTGAAGTTTTGTTCCTTGAGTTCGGATTCTACTATACAGGATCATTTTCGCAACTTTAATGTTGGTGGTCAAATTTCTTTGCTTCAATTGGCGACTGAGGGTTGTAATCAAAAATATCCTACTGAATCTGATTGGCCTGTGAATGACAAACCGTGGTATACTTTGCGCGATGCTACGCAACGTCTCAAAGAGGAGGTGATGAAAACGGAAATTTTTCTGAATACTGCTGACCGGTTGCTTGATGGTTTCTTGACATCTTCTGTGCGGAATCGTATTATTCGTTCTTCTCCTGTTGCTTATAAGCAGGTTATGATGACTTTATTGATTAATCAGACTGGTAACATGTTATCTGTGGTGCTGGAATCGGTACGCCAACTCGGTGAGTTGGGTGAGTGGTTTAGACCTGAACGGCAATCCCGGCCTGACACTCGTACTCCTGGTGACAATAAACTTACTAGACGTGATATGTTTCTTGGTCTTCTGGCCGATGGTGTGCGGAAAGAGGACATTGATGGTGAGACTACTTCTCGTTTGTGGGAAATGTTTCGCAAACGTGGCTTGGATCGGAAGGAGGGTGCCCGGCGTGTTCGGACGACTGAGTGTGATCGTGGTTTTTCTGACGGTAGCGGTGATGACGACCGCCGTGGGGGCTCTGATCGTCGTGATGATCGACTTTATGTGCGTGACTTGTCCCCCCGTCGTGAGAGAGACAGGGAGAGAGAGGGGGAAAGAGAGAGGGGGAGAGATGATTATGTTAACAGCAGACGCAGAGATGATAGGGATCAATCCCCTGAGTTGAGAAGGAGAGAGGATCGACACACATTGGCCGATCGAAACCCGCAGTACAATGCAGGGAACAGTAATCCATTTCGTAATGGAGATGGATATGAACAGGAGGTATCGATACCTAGGAAACGTGAGAGTCTTTATCCTGATTTATCCTGGTACACAGAACGCAGTAAAGATGACTAGGAAATAGGTCAAGCTCCAGTACACAGATGGGCTCACAGAGATAATAGACCCTATGTAGATATTGATATTTATTGGAGACATCGTAATGTCCAAAGGGCCCGAGCATTGGTAGATACAGGAGCGGAGGCCACTCTTATTCATGGAAAATCAAAGAAGTTTAAAGGTCAGCCTTTTACAATTACCGGATTAGGCGGAAAGGAAACTCCCGCAGTTCAAACCTTACTTGAAATGAGAATAGGTAGAATTCCTAGAAAAGAATACTCTGTATTAGTGGTGCCACTCTTAGAATTTATAATTGGAATTGATATTTTGAAAGGAATGACTTTGCACTTAGATGATGGATGTTACCAATTTGGAACTAGGCATTATATATCGTCCAGGCCTGTGCGGGTTGGTCGTTTAAGAATGCCCCCCATAAAAGTTCCCCAGGCGACAAAAGTGGTTCGTCAGAAGCAGTATCGTATTCCGGGTGGTCATGAAGAGATTAGTACCACTATTCAGGAGTTGGTGGATGCAGGTGTTATCACCCCAGTTACTTCTGCTTGGAATAATCCTGTTTGGCCTGTACGTAAGAGTGATAATTCTTGGCGCATGACTGTTGATTATCGAGAATTGAATAGACACACACCCCCTTTGACTGTTGCAGTACCGGATGTTATTACCCTAATTGAAAGAATCCAAAAACATCCAGGTACATGGTATGCGTCCATTGATATTGCTAATGCTTTCTTTTCGATTCCGATTGCCCCTGAGTGTCAGGAACAGTTCAGTTTTACGTGGAATGGGCGTCAGATGACGTTTAGAAGTCTTCCTCAGGGCTATGTACATAGTCCTACGATATGTCACCGGCTGGTGGCAGAGCATTTGGCTGAGGTACCGGTTCATCCACAAATTCAGATGTGTCATTATATTGATGATGTTTTGATCCAAGGCGAAACACAAGAGGAAGTTCAGACCCAATTGGACAGAGTCATTGAGTGCCTGCGTGAGAAAGGTTGGGAAATCAATCCGGATAAATTACAAGGCCCGTCCCAGGCTGTAAAATTTTTGGGTATTAATTGGCATGAAGGGCACCGAGAAGTGATCCCTCAGGTTAAACAGAAAATTCTTGATTTCGCAGTTCCGAGAAATAGGAAAGAAGCCCAAACCTTCATTGGTTTGTTTGGATTTTGGCGCCAGCATATTCCTCATTTGAGTCAAATATTGGCCCCTTTGTACCGTGTCACTCGTAAAAAGAATGCATTTGAATGGGGTAAACCACAGCAAGATGCGTTCAGTCTGGCAAAGGAAGCAATTCAGCATGCTCTGGATTTATGGCCTGTATGTGATGGTGATGTGGATTTGAATGTGTCTGTACAAGGCCTTTATGCGAATTGGAGTTTGTGGCAGAAACAAGGCAAGAGTAGAGTACCGTTAGGTTTCTGGACCAAAAAGTTACCTGATGCTGGTGAGCGTTATACACCTTTTGAGAAACAGCTACTTGCATGTTATTGGGCTCTGGTGGATACCGAGCAGTTGACTTTGGGACATGATATAGTTTTGCGACCTGAAATTCCTATCATGCAGTGGGTTATGAGTTCGCCGAAAACTCACCGAATTGGACACGCTCAAGAGGCGAGTGTGATTAAATGGAAATGGTATATACAAGATAGGGCACGTGTGGGACAAAAAGGAGTTGCATCTTTGCATGAGCAGGTGGCACGGGCGCCATCAACTGAGACTGAGAGTGAATGTTTCGTACCTTTAGTACAGGAATCTCCTGTTAAGTGGGGTAAACCTTTCGATGATTTGTCCGCAGAGGACAGAAATCATGTTTGGTTTACGGATGGTTCAGCAAGGTTCATAGGGACGAAACGGCATTGGAAGGCAGTGTCCTATAATCCGATCACACAAAAATTGCTGAGTACAACTGGTGAGGGTAAGAGCAGTCAATTTGCTGAACTCTATGCTGTTTATCAAGTTCTGAAACAAGAGTTACCTGGCATATGTCATATTTTTACCGATTCTTGGTCTACTGCCAATGGACTGGCAGTTTGGTTACCGACTTGGCATTCCCATAGTTGGAAAATCCATTCCAAGGAATTGTGGGGAAAAGAATTATGGCAGGAGATTTGGAAAATGCTCCCACGGAGTACTGTTACAATCTTCCATGTGGATGCTCATACCCCGATAGACTCTCTTGACAAATTCTTTCATAATATTGCAGATGAGAAATCTAAAATTGCTGAGGCAGTGGTGGACACGCAAGATTCTGATATTGCGGGATTGGCGAAATGGGCACACCAGAAAGCAGGACACTTTGGAGAGAAAGCCACTAGCAGGTGGGCTGCTGATAGAGGAATTTATATTCCCCTAGATTTAATTTAAAATGTTATTTTACATTGTCCCATTTGTCAGCATATCAGGCAGCGCAAAGTGCCCCAAATTGTTAAAGGTCATTTACATCGCGGGAAAGTGCCCGCTCAAATTTGGCAGATTGATTACATTGGTCCACTCCCTATGAGTAGGAATTGTCAATATGTTTGCACCATTGTTGATACATACAGTGGCCTGTTGGTGGCCCTTCCCTGTAAGCAAGCTACCCAATTGAATACCATTAAAACATTGGAATTGATTATGATGTATTATGGTGTGCCATTCCAAATTCAATCTGATAATGCATCCCATTTTCGTGGAAGATTGGTACAGGAATTCTGTGTGGAAAACAATATTGACTGGGTATTTCATATCCCCTACTATCCGCAGGCCTCGGGTCTTGTGGAGAGATTGAATGGTCTGCTGAAGGAGCAGCTGCGTAAATTGACAGATGACAAATACAAGAATTGGCGAGACTTTTTGCCCCAAGCGCTATTAATTTTGAATAATCGTCCTTTTCTAAATGCTGAATCTCCACTTATGCGTTTGTTCCCTCCGAATGTTAATGCTCAGCCAAATGAAATCGGAGAGACTGTGATGTACTGGGAAATTACTCCCGGAGCTATGGCTCCATGTAGAGCGACCCCAGGGTCGGCAGGTTTAGACTTGCATGCCATGGATGACACCGTTATAAAAGGTAAAGATCGGGTCATCATCGCGACCGGTGTTGGTGTTCATATACCACCCGGGAATTTTGGATTAATCGCCCCTAGATCGGGGCTGGCTGTAAAAGGCATTCAGGTACTTGGAGGGGTCATTGACAGTGATTATCAGGGAGAGATTAAGGTGCTCCTGCTGAATAGCAGTGAGGCTGACTTGCTGATCCATCGAACTGACCGAGTGGCTCAATTACTCATAATGCCTGTCTTCAGTGGTGGGATGGTAAAAGGCACTGCCCCAACTTTGCTAACTGTACGAGGCCAGAAAGGTTTTGGCTCCACAAATAACCCTGGGGCCAGGGTTTGGGTGCAGTCGCCTAAGAATCCCCCTGAACAAGCAGAGGTCATTGCCACCGGTCATGACAACACCATTTTAGTTATGAAACCAGGGAAAGATAGCTGGGAAGCGGTCCCGGCTGACAAATGTTACTTACGAGAATGATTAATGCCTGTATTTGATTCTCTTTCAGATCATTCTTTGGACTGCTGCTGCAGGATGTGTCGTCGTCGGACTATTTTCGGGTTGGTTCGACGAGAGAGGAGGAATCCCGTCAACCCGGGATGAGCTACGCACCCGAGTGTCGCGTTCCCTCGCTGCGTGGGATTCGTCATCGAACTTTTGGACCTTACTGGCGAAAAGGGTGACCGATGCCCCTCACTTTTGTTTGACGCTGATGAGATCTGTACACGACATCTTAGCGACCTGTCTGGTTGCTGTCCCTGCCTTGCTGGAAACTTTGACTAATATTTTTAACATTTCAAAGGCCCGCCCCAATGTTCTTCTGGGCGATTTTGCCACCCATGCGTATTGCCCCTTATGTACTGAACTACCAGACCAGATACCCCCCGTCCAGTCCCAAATAGTTACCTATAATATCACACAAGGAGATATGTGTTTTTTCCTTACGTGTAATCCTAGTGCAATTTCTGAATGTCTGCGTCTAAAATTGAAAGGTGCTACTTCCTTCACCCTTCATGAGCGAACTTTGTGCTTTCAAAGGACACCGAAAACATGTGCTTCGGTCCAGAACAATATGACTTGCAAGAGTTTGGTAGTTACCCCTAGTCATTATCGCACGATGTTACTACCTGCCGGATGGCTTTTCTCATGTGGTAATACTTCCTGGCCATATGTCCCCGCAAATATTTCTGGAGGCCCTTGTGCCATTACTAGGCTGAGCCTACTCATGTTTTCCTCACATCCGAATGCCAATTCTCGTGTGATTCGAGATACAGTGAGATTACAGGAGGATTGTGACTCATCTTTGCATTTATATTCTAAGTCCGAATATCTTAGCCTGGCTGTTTCAATTATTGGTGTTCCTGCTTTGGCAGTTTATAATGCCAAATCTATTGAGAAAATGGCCTGCTGGATGGTGAAATCCATTAATAATACTTCCACAGTCCTGTCGGACATGCTATTAGACGCCCAGGGTGAACGAAGGGCTATCTTGCAAAATCGAGCGGCCATTGATTATCTTTTGCTTAAACATGGACACGATTGTTCCGATTTTGAGGGTCTTTGTTGTTTTAACTTGTCTGATCATACACAATCCATTCGAGCTCACATTAACAAGCTACATGACTTGACAGAAGAAGTAAGAAAACACATTGATCAGGGCTGGTTTGACTGGCTCTTTAATTGGTTACCTGATTTGCATTTCTTACGTCAAATATTAGGAGGTATTCTGATTACTATCGCCATTTTGATTTCCATCTGTTGCTTTATTCAGTGTGTTCCTTCACTACTTCAATTCTGCACACCTGGTACTCGACATAGATCAGTTAGTTTTGTTTCATATTATTCTTCCACAGATGTTAGTTCCATTTAATGAATGTATAATAGACTGAAGTCAAGGGTGAAATGTTCTGCTCGATTTTCCTGGCCTTCTTGTGTTAACAAGTGATTGGATGTGACTTCAGTCTCTTATCATTCAAGCCTAAGGGTTAGAGTAGTGAATGGAGCCTATTTACTAGGCACTTTGATATGATTCTGTGCTCTTCCCCATAGATCAGGGCTTGCATATATAGCCTAGGGGATAGATTTGTTAGTATTAGGGATAACCTGTCCTATAGTGAGAGTATTTCATGGAGCTGTGCTGAATTCAGGCCTGTTAGGCCTCAAACGGGAGAGACTCCATCTTTCTTTCTGCTTCGGCAGCTTGGGATGCTTCTAGGCCAAAAGCTATGTTTTAGTTATGAGGTGTTATTCGCTTGGAGAGAACCGGTTCAGGCCGGCCCTTATCGAAGGATTGTATTTTTCTTCATACCGAAGACACTACATCAGGCCGGCCGGCTGGGAACGTGTCCTTGGTACGGGGAGGTACAAGAATTTGGTGGGCGGCAGGTTACGGGCCGGAATTTTCCATGAGGAAATGCACCTCTATATTAGTGAAAGTCTTGGGCAGTTACACGTTCAGTCCGTAGGCGGCATCTGGCCGTTAGCAGTAAAGCTACTACTTATTCCAGGGAAGACAGACGCCATCTTGAAGGCGGAGAAGAACCGAGAGACAGATGCTTTCCTAGCAGAATAGCCAGAGAGGAGAGAGTAGCCGATAAGGGAGAGGTCCCAGTGACTCGAAGAAGGGTGACTCCCGGCGAGCCGAGATACAGACGAGAGGGGAACCTAGATGACCACTGAGTGCAGGCTACATATTACTAAGGTGATGTCGACCCTTTCTTATTAGAGTGTACAACTTAATCTTTCACTTTTCTTTGCAGGTTATGTGTTATATCGTAATGTTATGTGATTATGTATGTAATGAGTAATAAAATATTCAGTTTGTAGTGAACCAACATGTACTGCGTGTTCTTGTATAAGAGGGTAGCCTATTCTTCTAGTCAGCTGCGGCTACATGAACAGATGTTAACCCTGATCAGGTAAGTGGTAACTGAATAAGGGAAAGAGGAGCCCCTCGAACCTGAGAACAGGCTGTACTCAAACTGACAATCCTTGTGTGATCTGATGAATAGTGAGCCCTTTTTGTATGTTATGGTAACCATAGGATGAACTGTCGTATGAGACTGCCATCTGGGTAGAGAGGTCTGGGTTCGTATGGGACCGCGAGGCCGCCACTTGTGATACTGTCGTCTGGGCAGAGAGGTCTGGGTTCGTATGGGACCGCGAGGCCGCCACTTGTGCTGATACTGTCGTCTGGGCAGAGAGGTCTGGGTTCGTATGGGACCGCGAGGCCGCCACTTGTGATACTGTCGTCTGGGCAGAGAGGTCTGGGTTCGTATGGGACCGCGAGGCCGCCACTTGTGCTGATACTGTCGTCTGGGCAGAGAGGTCTTGGTTCGTATGGGACCGCGAGGCCGCCACTTGTGATACTGTCGTATGGGCAGAGAGGTCTGGGTTCGTATGGGACCGCGAGGCCGCCGCTTGTGATACTGTCGTATGGGCAGAGAGGTCTGGGTTCGTATGGGACCGCGAGGCCGCCACTTGTGCTGATACTGTCGTCTGGGCAGAGAGGTCTGGGTTCGTATGGGACCGCGAGGCCGCCACTTGTGATACTGTCGTCTGGGCAGAGAGGTCTGGGTTCGTATGGGACCGCGAGGCCGCCACTTGTGATACTGTCGTATGGGCAGAGAGGTCTGGGTTCGTATGGGACCGCGAGGCCGCCACTTGTGATACTGTCGTTTGGGCAGAGAGGTCTGGATTCGTAGGGGATCGCGAGGCCGCCGATTGTGAGATCTTGGTATACATAGTAGGAATCCCCTGTCCTTAGGTGATAGATATATGTGGTTGTAGGATTGTAAATAGGTTCTAGGGAGGGGGTAATGTTCTGGCTGGGTTAGTGAGGCCCTGATGAGTGGGTTCTATCTGATCCGAAAACCCAAGCAGAACACGAGGGTGCAGGGTTCAGGGCCCTCCCAGGTCTAGGACCCTGGATTCCTGATCTCCCTTCGTGTTCCTGCACACCAGGGTGCAGGGTTCAGGGCCCCCAAGGTATAAGACCCTGGATTCCTCACCTCTCCCTTTGTTTTCCTGCGGGGCAGGGTGCAGGGTTCGGGGCCCTCCCAGGTCTAGGACCCCGGATTCCTGCAATCCCTTCGTGTTCCTGCAGGCCAGGGTGCAGGGTTCAGGGCCCGAGGTCTAGAACCCTGGATTCCCCATCTCTCTTCGTGTTCCTGCAGGCCAAGGTGCAGAGTTCAGCCCCTCTCAGGTCTAGGACCCTGGACTCCTGCTCTCCCTTCATGTTCCTGCAGGCCAGGGTGCAGGATTCAGGCCACCACAAGGTCTAGGACCCTGGATTCCAGGTCTCCCTTCGGGTTCCTGCAGGCCAGGGTGCAGTGTTCAGGGTCCGAGGTCTAGGACCCTGGATTCCTGGTCTCCCTTCGTGTTCCTGCAGGCCAGGCTGCAGAGTTCAGGCCCCCACGAGGTCAATGACCCTGGATTCCTGGTCTCCCTTCGTGTTCCTGCAGGCCAGGGAGTAGAGTTCAGGCCCCCACAAGGTCAATTACCCTGGATTCCTGCTCTTCCTTCGTGTTCCTGCAGGTCAGGGTGCAGGGTTCAGGGCCCGAGGTCTATGACCCTGGATTCAAGCTCTTCCTTCGTGTTCCTGCAGGCCAGGGTGCAGTGTTCAGGGCCCGAGGTCTAGGACCCTGGATTCCTGGTCTCCCTTTGTGTTCCTGCAGGCCAGGTTGCAGAGTTCAGGCCCCCACGAGGTCAATGACCCTGGATTCCTGGTCTCCTTTGTGTTTCTGCAGGTCAGGGTGCAGGGTTCAGGGTCCCCAAGGTCTAGGACCCTGGATTCCTGATCTCCCTTCGTGTTCCTGCAGGCCAGGGTGTAGGTTTTAGGGCCCTTCAAGGTCTAGGACCCTGGATTCTTGATTTCCCTTAGTGTTCCTGCAGGCGAGGGTGCAGGGTTCAGGGCCCTCCCAGGTCTAGGACCCTGGATTCCTGATCTCCCTTCATGTTCCTGCACACCAGGGTGCAGGGTTCAGGGCCCCCAAGGTATAAGACCCTGGATTCCTCACCTCTCCCTTTGTTTTCCTGCGGGACAGGGTGCAGGGTTCAGGGCCCGAGGTCTAGAACCCTGGATTCCCCATCTCTCTTCGTGTTCCTGCAGGCCAGGGTGCAGAGTTCAGCCCCTCTCAGGTCTAGGACCCTGGACTCCTGCTCTCCCTTCATGTTCCTGCAGGCCAGGGTGCAGGATTCAGGCCCCCACAAGGTCTAGGACCCTGGATTCCAGGTCTCCCTTCGTGTTCCTGCAGGCCAGGGTGCAGTGTTCAGGGTCTGAGGTCTAGGACCCTGGATTCCTGGTCTCCCTTCATGTTCCTGCAGGCCAGGCTGCAGAGTTCAGGCCCCCACGAGGTCAATGACCCTGGATTCCTGGTCTTCCTTCATGTTCCTGCAGGTCAGGGTGTAGAGTTCAGGCCCCCACGAGGTCAATGACCCTGGATTCCTGGTCTTCCTTCATGTTCCTGCAGGTCAGAATGCAGGGTTCAGGGCCCTCCCAGGTCTAGGACGCTGGATTCCTGGTCTCCCTTTGTGTTCCTGCAGGTCAGGGTGCAGGGTTCAGGGTTCAGGGCCTGAGGTCTATGACCCTGGATTCCAGCTCTTCCTTCGGGTTCCTGCAGGCCAGGGTGCAGTGTTCAGGGCCCGAGGTCTAGGACCCTGGATTCCTGGTCTCCCTTCGTGTTCCTGCAGGCCAGGTTGCAGAGTTCAGGCCCCCACGAGGTCAATGACCCTGGATGCCTGGTCTCCTTTGTGTTCCTGCAGGTCAGGGTGCAGGGTTCAGGATCCCCAAGGTCTAGGACCCTGGATTCCTCATCTCCCTTCATGTTTCTCAGGCCAGGGTGCAGGGTTCAGGGCCCCGAGGTCTAGGACCCTGGATACTTGATCTTCCTTCGTGTTCCTGCAGGTCAGGGTGTAGAGTTCAGGCCCCCACGAGGTCAATGACCCTGGATTCCTGGTCTTCCTTCATGTTCCTGCAGGTCAGGGTGCAGGGTTCAGGGCCCTCCCAGGTCTAGGACCCTGGATACCTGGTCTCCCTTCGTGTTCCTGCAGGCCAGGGAGTACAGTTCAGGCCCCCACAAGGTCAATTACCCTGGATTCCTGCTCTTCCTTCGTGTTCCTGCAGGTCAGGGTGCAGGGTTCAGGGCCCGAAGTCTATGACCCTGGATTCCAGCTCTTCCTTCGTGTTCCTGCAGGCCAGGGTGCAGTGTTCAGGGCCTGAGGTCTAGGACCCTGGATTCCTGGTCTCCCTTCGTGTTCCTGCAGGCCAGGTTGCAGAGTTCAGGCCCCCACGAGGTCAATGACCCTGGATTCCTGGTCTCCTTTGTGTTCCTGCAGATCAGGGTGCAGGGTTCAGGGTCCCCAAGGTCTAGGACCCTGGATTCCTGATCTTCCTTCATGTTTCTGCAGGCCAGGGTGCAGGGTTCAGGGCCCCGATGTCTAGGACCCTGGATACTTTATGTTCCTTCGTGTTCCTGCAGGTCAGGGTGTAGGGTTCAGGGCCCCAAGGTCAAGGACCCTGGATTCCAGGTCTCCCTTCGTGTTCCTGACGGCCAGAATGCAGGGTTCGTGGGCCCTCCAAGGTCTAGGACCCTGGATTCCTGCTCTTCCTTCGTGTTCCTGCAGGCCAGGGTGCAGGGTTCAGGGCCCCAAGGTCTAGGACCCTGGATTCCTGATCTCCCTTCATGTTCCTGCAGGCCAGGGTGCAGGGTTCAGGGCCCTCCCAGGTCTAGGAACCTGGATTCCTGATCTCCCTTCGTGTTCCTGCACACCAAGGTGCAGTTTTCAGGGCCCCCAAGGTCTAAGACCCTGGATTCCTCACCTCTCCCTTTGTTTTCCTGCGGGACAGGGTGCAGGGTTCGGGGCCCTCCCAGGTCTAGGACCCTGGATTCCTGCTCTCCCTTTGTGTTCCTGCAGGCCAGGGTGCAGGGTTCAGGGCCCGAGGTCTAGAACCCTGGATTCCCCATCTCTCTTCGTGTTCCTGCAGGCCAGGGTGCAGAGTTCAGCCCCTCTCAGGTCTAGGACCCTGGACTCCTGCTCTTCCTTAGTGTTGCTGCAGGCCTGGGTGCAGGATTCAGGCCCCCACAAGGTCTAGGACCCTGGATTCCAGGTCTCCCTTCGTGTTCCTGAAGGCTAGGGTGCAGGGTTCAGGGCCCCCAAGGTCTAGGACCCTCGATTCCTCCTCTTTCTTCGTGTACCTGTGGGCCAGGGTGCAGGGTTCAGGGCCCTCCCAGGTCTAGGACCCTGGATTCCTGGTCTCCCTTTGTGTTCCTGCAGGCCAGGGTGCAGTGTTCAGGGCCAGATGTCTATGACCCTGAATTCCTGGTCTCCCTTCGTGTTCCTGCAGGCCAGGGTGCAGGGTTCAGGGCCCCACGAGGTCTAGAACCCTGGATTCCCCATCTCTCTTCGTGTTCCTGCAGGCCAGGGTGCAGGGTTCAGACCCCTCTCAGGTCTAGGACCCTGGACTCCTGCTCTTCCTTAGTGTTCCTGCAGGCCAGGGTGCAGGATTCAGACCCCTCTCAGGTCTAGGACCCTGGACTCCTGCTCTTCCTTAGTGTTCCTGCAGGCATGGGTGCAGGATTCAGGCCCCCACAAGGTCTAGGACCCTGGATTCCTGGTCTTCCTTAGTGTTCCTGCAGGTCAGGGTGCCGGGTTCAGGGCCCCAAGGTCTAGGACCCTGGATTCCTGGTCTCGCTTCGTGTTCCTGCAGGTCAGGGTGCAGGGTTCAGGGCCCCCAAGGTCTAGGACCCTGGATTCCTGCTCTTCCTTCGTGTTCCTGCAGGCCTGGGTGCAGGATTCAGGTCCCCAAGGTCTAGGACCCTGGATTCCAGCTCTTCCTTTGTGTTCCTGCAGGCCAGAGTGCAGTGTTCAGGGCCCTTCAAGGTCTAGGACCCTGGATTCCTGCTCTTCCTTCGTGTTCCTGCAGGCCAGGGTTCAGGATTCACGGCCCCAAGGTCTAGGACCCTGGATTCCTGCTCCTCCTTCGTGTTCCTGCAGGCCAGGGTGCAGGGTTCAGGGCTCTTCAAGGTCTAGGACCCTGGATTATTGATCTCCTTTCGTGTTCCTGCAGGCCAGGGTGCAGGGTTCAGGGCCCCAAGGTCTAGGACCCTGGATTCCTGCTCTTCCTTCGTGTTCCTGCAGGACAGGGTGCAGGGTTCAGGGCCCAAAGGTCTAGGACCCGGGTTTCCTGATCTCCCTTCATGTTCGTGCAGGCCAGGGTGCAGGGTGCAGGGACCTGCAAGGTCTAGGACCCTGGATTCCTGCTCTTCCTTCGTGTTCCTGTAGGCCGGGGTGCAGGGTGCTGGGACCTCCAAGGTCTAGGACCCTATATTCCTGATCTCCCTTCATGTTCCTGCAGGCCAGGGTGCAGGTTTCAGGGCTCTTCAAGGTCTAGGACCCTGGATTCCTGATCTCCCTTCATGTTACTGCAGGCCAGGGTGCAGGGTTCGGGGCCCTCCGAGGTCTAGGACCCTGGATTCCTGCTCTTCCTTCATGTTCCTGCGGGCCAGGGTGCAGGTTTCAGGGCCCTTCAAGGTCTAGGACCCTGAAATCCTGATCTCCGTTCGTGTTCCTGCAGGAGAGGGTGCAGGTTTCAGGGCCCTCCAAGGTCTAGGACCCTGGATTCCTGGTCTCCCCTCATGTTCCTGCGGGACAGGGTGCAGGTTTCAGGGCCCTCCAAGGTCTAGGACCCTGGATTCTTGATCACCCTTCATGTTCCTGCAGGTCAGGGTGCAGGGTTCAGGGCCCCGAGGTCTAGGACCCTGGATTCCTGGTCTCCCCTCGTGTTCCTGCAGGCCAGGGTGCAGGATTCAGGGCCCTTCAAGGTCTAGAACCCTGGATTCTTGATCTGCCTTCGTGTTCCTGCAGGCCGGGGTGCAGGGTTGAGACCCCTCTCAGGTCTAGGACCCTGGATTCCTGATCTCCCTTCGTGTTCCTGCAGGTCAGGGTGCAGGGTTCGGGGCCCTCCAAGGTCTAGGACCCTGGATTCCTGCTCTTCCTTCATGTTCCTGCAGGCCAGGGTGCAGGGTTCAGGGCCCTTCAAGTCTCTAGGACCCTGGATTCCTGATCTCCGTTCCGTGTTCCTGCAGGAGAGGGTGCTGGTTTCAGGGCCCTCCAAGGTCGAGGACCCTGGATTCTTGATCTCCCTTTGTGTTCCTGCAGGTCAGGGTGCAGTGTTCAGGGCCCCGAGGTCTAGGACCCTGGATTCTTGATCTCCCTTCGTGTTCCTGCAGGCCAGGGTGCAGGTTTCAGGGCCCTTCAAGGTCTAGGACCCTGGATTCCTGATCTCCCTTCGTGTTCCTGCAGGCCGGGGTGCAGGAATCAGACCCCTCTCAGGTCTAGGACCCTGGACTCCTGCTCTTCCTTAGTGTTCCTGCAGGCCAGGGTGCAGGATTCAGGCCCCCACAAGGTCTAGGACCCTAGATTTCTGGTCTTCCTTAGTGTTCCTGCAGGTCAGGGTGCCGGGTTCAGGGCCCCAAGGTCTAGGACCCTGGATTCCTGGTCTCTCTTCGTGTTCCTGCAGGTCAGGGTGCAGGGTTCAGGGCCCCCAAGGTCTAGGACCCTGGATTCCTGCTCTTCCTTCGTGTTCCTGCAGGCCTGGGTGCAGGATTCAGGGCCCCGAGGTCTAGGACCCTGGATTCCAGCTCTTCCTTTTTGTTCCTGCAGGCCAGAGTGCAGGGTTCAGGGCCCTTCAAGGTCTAGGACCCTGGATTCCTGCTCTTCCTTCATGTTCCTGCAGGCCAGGGTTCAGGATTCAGGGCCCCGATGTCTATGACCCTGAATTCCTGGTCTCCCTTCGTGTTCCTGCAGGCCAGGGTGCAGGGTTCAGGGCCCCACGAGGTCTAGAACCCTGGATTCCCCATCTCTCTTCGTGTTCCTGCAGGCCAGGGTGCAGGGTTCAGACCCCTCTCAGGTCTAGGACCCTGGACTCCTGCTCTTCCTTAGTGTTCCTGCAGGCCAGGGTGCAGGATTCAGACCCCTCTCAGGTCTAGGACCCTGGACTCCTGCTCTTCCTTAGTGTTCCTGCAGGCCAGGGTGCAGGATTCAGGCCCCCACAAGGTCTAGGACCCTGGATTCCTGGTCTTCCTTAGTGTTCCTGCAGGTCAGGGTGCCGGGTTCAGGGCCCCAAGGTCTAGGACCCTGGATTCCTGGTCTCACTTCGTGTTCCTGCAGGCCTGGGTGCAGGATTCAGGGCCCCAAGGTCTAGGACCCTGGATTCCAGCTCTTCCTTTGTGTTCCTGCAGGCCAGAGTGCAGGGTTCAGGGGCCTTCAAGGTCTAGGACCCTGGATTCCTGCTCTTCCTTCGTGTTCCTGCAGGCCATGGTTCAGGATTCAGGGCCCCAAGGTCTAGGACCCTGGATTCCTGCTCCTCCTTCGTGTTCCTGCAGGCCAGGGTGCAGGGTTCAGGGCTCTTCAAGGTCTAGGACCCTGGATTATTGATCTCCTTTCGTGTTCCTGCAGGCCAGGGTGCAGGGTTCAGGGCCCCAAGGTCTAGGACCCTGGATTCCTGCTCTTCCTTTGTGTTACTGCAGGACAGGGTGCAGGGTTCAGGGCCCAAAGGTCTAGGACCCTGGTTTCCTGATCTCCCTTCGTGTTCGTGCAGGCCAGGGTGCAGGGTGCAGGGACTTCCAAGGTCTAGGACCCTGGATTCCTGCTCTTCCTTCGTGTTCCTGTAGGCCAGGGTGGAGGGACCTCCAAGGTCTAGGACCCTAGATTCCTGATCTCCTTTCATGTTCCTGCAGGCCAGGGTGCAGGTTTCATGGCTCTTCAAGGTCTAGGACCCTGGATTCCTGATCTCCCTTCATGTTCCTGCAGGCCAGGGTGCAGGGTTCGGGGCCCTCCAAGGTCTAGGACCCTGGATTCCTGCTCTTCCTTCATGTTCCTGCGGGCCAGGGTACAGGTTTCAGGGCCCTTCAAGGTCTAGGACCCTGGATTCCTGATCTCCGTTCGTGTTCCTGCAGGAGAGGGTGCAGGTTTCAGGGCCCTCCAAGGTCTAGGACCCTGGATTCCTGGTCTCCCTTCATGTTCCTGCGGGACAGGGTGCAGGGTTCAGGGCCCCAATATCTAGGACCCTGGATTCCTGATCTCCCTTCGTGTTCCTGCAGGCCAGGGTGCAGGTTTCCGGGCCCTTCAAACTCTAGGACCCTGGATTCTTGATCTCCCTTCATTTTCCTGCAGGCCAGGGTGCAGGGTTCAGGGCCCGAGGTCTAGGACCGTGGATTCCTGCTCTTCCTTCGTGTTCCTGCAGGCCAGGGTGCAGGTTTCAGTGCCCTTCAAGGTCTAGAACCCTGGATTCTTGATCTCCCTTCATGTTCCTGCAGGACAGGGTGCAGGGTTCAGGGCTCTTCAAGGTCTAGGACCGTGGATTCTTGATTTCCCCGTCGTGTTCCTGCAGGCCAGGGTGCAGGGTTCAGGGCCCCAAGGTGTAGGACCCTGGATTTCTGCTCTTCCTTCGTGTTCCTGCAGGCCGGGGTGCTGGGTGCAGGGACCTCCAAGGTCTAGGACCCTGGATTCCTGATCTCCCTTCGTGTTCCTGCAGGCCAGGGTGCAGGGCCCCAAGGTCTAGGACCCTGGATTCCTGATCTCCCTTCGTGTTCCTGCAGGCGAGGGTGTAGGTTTCAGGGCTCTTCAAGGTCTAGGACCCCGGATTCCTGATCTCCCTTCGTGTTCCTGCAGGTCAGGGTGCAGTGTTCAGGGCCCCGAGGTCTAGGACCCTGGATTCTTGATCTCCCTTCATGTTCCTGCAGGCCAGGGTGCAGGTTTCAGGGCCCTTCAAGGTCTAGGACCCTGGATTCCTGATCTCCCTTTGTGTCCCTGCAGGCCGGGGTGCAGGGTTCAGGGCCTCGAGGTCTAGGACCCTGGATTCCTGATCTCCCTTCGTGTTCCTGCAGGTCAGGGTGCAGTGTTCAGGGCCCCGAGGTCAATGACCCTAGATTCCTGCTCTCCCTTCGTGTTCCTGCAGGCCAGGTCTGTTATCCTTTCCACTTGAATCTGTTACTTTACCACAGGACCGGGCGGATCCTTGGAGTGGGTGAATTAGTTGGTAATCGTTACCACTAACAACGATCCCTGTGTGTGCAATGCACACTCGGCGAGCTGTGATGCTTCTAAGCACTGGTGACCGCAGAGCTCTGCCGCCCCCTCCATCCTTCACTCCGAAGAGAGCGCCCAGGTGCCTTCAGTGGCAGCCGATGCTTCTAAGCACTGGTGACCGCAGAGCTCTGCCGCCCCTCCATCCTTCACTCCGAAGAGAGCGCCCAGGGGCCTTCAGTGGCAGCCGCGAGGCGCCTTTACAATCCTGCGACCTGTTCCTACCTCGAGGCCGCAGCAGAGCGCCGCAGCCGGAAACACGCGTGCCCCTTTTAGTAATGTATAGAATATTGTAAACACAACCCATACTTTTTAATAATATTGAAATACCCCTCAGAGCTGTGCGCCTCTGCACATTTACTACACGACACAGGCCTGCCCTGTGACCTCTGTTTACAATGTAAGTCAAACTTACATTACTCTGTGTGTATCAGCCGACTCCAGGCATTAGAAGTGGGCTGCAGTGTACGTGTTATGACAGGTTCTACACCCAGCTCGAACGTGCAACGCCTTAAACTGCCTCAAACATCTGAGCCATAAATCCAGGACTGTACAGGTTAACTGTGCAGCATCAGTGCCGCGTTTATGTTACACACCTGCATCTGGAAGACACCGCTGCTCCAGGGGGGCGAGGCGGGTGATTTAATGCCGGCAGGTGGTGAGAATGGCCCTACATTAGGCAGTAAACTAGAAAAGAAAAGATATATTTCAAGCCTTCACCAAATTTGGCAGGTAGCCTTATTTGTAACTCATTCATCACTTTCAGTATCTATAGAATGTATACAATGCTGTACTATTCCTGTAGACAGCACTCGGGAATCTGTCCCTAAGGCGTCCTTCACTTTATTTCCTTGCGAGACATGCTCTGACGTCAGTTAATCGCTAACATCAAAACCGTACGTCTCTAGTCGCTTGTAACCTATTAGTGCGTGCGACTAGTAACAATCCTGAGCCACGCCCCTTCCTGCTACTGAGTTCGGTATCCATGAGCCTATATCTGGGGTCCCCTAAATAAGGCCCATGGGGGATATTCTCAAGAACGTGCGATAACTATCGCAAAATTAGCCTAACGCAACTTTGCACATCGCAGTCTATCGCGGGAAAATAACAGTGTTAACATTGTATTCTCAACACGGCGGCACCATGCAATAGTCCCAAGATAACTGTTAGACGGACCAGGAGGGTCGGCCGAGGACAAGGGGAGAGGTCTCCGGGGAGAGCCGTCTCCAGCGATCGTACAGACGAATAACTTCCCCCCCACAGATGTACACCACACAAGGATAAGGTTTAACGTTCTTTATAAGCGATCTCTTAGGTACGATGGAATGGTACAAGGAGGTCTGGACTCAGGGGTCCCCTCGATTCTAGTCTCTTGGTTGGGAAAGGGGGTAGCGGGACAGTCTGGTTACCAATCTGGTAGATGCGATGATGGATAGCTCACAATCCTCGAGCTCGGTGTTCTAGCCGGACGGGCCGCGGCAGCGCCAGCAGGTCCCGGTGAAGGTGGTCGTTACACGGTCCACGGCAGCGCCAGCAGGTCCCGACAAAGGTGGTGGTTCCAACGGTCCGCGGCAGCGCCAGCAGGTCCCGACAAGGTGGTAGTTGCAACGGTCCGCGGCAGCGCCAGCAGGTCCCGACGAGGATGGAGGATGTAGAAGGCCGCGGCAGCGCCAGCAGGCAGGACGATAGTTCACAAGGCAGGGCTACGGCAGCGCCAGTAGTCCGTCAAGGATGAGTTCTTCTCGGTGTCTCTCGACTCCAGGATACAACTACCTTCCTGCTCTGGAGCTGTCCTAGTTATAGGTCTGGCGCCCTTTGATGTCCGGACCCTCGCACTTGGAGGTCGGGAGGTCCGGGATGAGGGAGTCCAGACACCCAGCAGGGGGGTGGAGCCAGTGCCCTGGGGAGCTGGAGGGCGATCGGCACCTGGCGGGGGAGAGCCATCGACACTTCTTTCTCCCATCGACCTGCCAAGTGGTCCGTTCACCTCCTGGGTGGATGGTGGTGCCGGGATGTCGGGGCCTGGCCAGGCCCAGGGTTAGGGTCGAGCTGAGGCCATGCGGCCTCGTGGTGCCGTGTCCAAGATGGCGGCCGGTCCGGCCGAGGGAGCCGGTAGTGGTTCGGCCCCATGATACAGAGATGTCCGGGGGCAGGAGTTCCGTCTGGAGACGGGGTGTGGGTTGTTTCTGTGGGTAACACCTGGAGGGCCAGGGCTTGGGCCCTGTCATGCGGGGAGGGAGCAAGCCCTTCATGTGGCCTGTCCAACATGCGTCCCCCCCAGCTGAAGGCGGGGAGAGTCACCCATCCTCTTGGGGACTCTCCTCGTCGAGGCGGAAAAAGCGTGACAGGCCATCTGCGTTGGCGTGGTCTTGGCCCGGTCGATGTTCCACAGTGAAGTCCATCCCCTGCAGGGAGATGGACCAGCGCAATAGTTTGGGGTTTTCCCCCCGCATCTGCATTAGCCATTGCAGTGGTCGATGATCTGTTTGCACCCGGAAGTGGGTACCGAAGAGATAGGGCCGGAGCTTTTTGAGGGCCCACACCACTGCGAAGGCCTCCCTCTCGATGGTGCTCCAGCGTTGTTCTCGGGCCAGGAGGCGTCTGCTGATAAAGGCCACCGGTTGGTCAAGTCCCTCGGAGTTCAGCTGGGAGAGGACCGCCCCGATGCCATGGTCGGAGGCATCTGTTTGCACAATGAATTCCCGACTGTAGTCGGGGGCCTGGAGCACAGGGGCAGTGCACATGGCGGCTTTCAGCTTCTCGAAGGCCGCTTGACAGTCTGGGGTCCAGTTGATCCTCTTCGGGTGGTTCTTGGAGGTGAGTCCCGTGAGGGGCCCCACAATGCTGCCATAGTCCCTCACGAACCGCCGGTAGTAGCCGGTGAGCCCCAAGAAGGCTCGGACCTCGGTCTGCGTGACGGGGGGCTGCCAGGACTGGATGGCAGCGATTTTGAGTTGCAGAGGGGCCACCAGACCGCTTCCCACCTGGTGTCCGAGGTAGGTCACGGATCCCTGACCAATTTGGCACTTGCCGGCCTTGATTGTGAGGCCGGCCCGCTGGAGGGCCTGCAGGACCTCTCGGAGGTGGTGGAGGTGGTCGGACCAGTGGCGGCTGTACACAGCGATATCGTCCAGGTAGGCGGCGCTGAACTCCTCGAGCCCCGCCAAGACCTGGTTCACTAGACGCTGAAAAGTAGCTGGGGCATTCTTCATGCCGAAGGGCATGACTTTGAAGTGGTAGTGGCCATCGGGGGTAGAAAAGGCGGACCGTTCTTGGGCCCGGGGTGTGAGACCGATCTGCCAGTAGCCCGCTGTCAGGTCGAAGATGCTGAGGTAGCGGGCAGCCCCCATGCGGTCGATCAATTCATCCGCTCGGGGGATGGGATGAGCGTCGGTTCTGGTGACAGCATTCAAGCCCCGATAGTCGACGCAGAATCGGAGCTCAGGAGTAGTGCCGGGGGTAGCAGCTTTGGGGACCAGCACGACCGGGCTGGCCCAGGGGCTGTCCGAGGGCTCGATGACCCCGAGCGTGAGCATCTTGGATACTTCCTCTTGGATGCAGGCCCGCACCCGATCTGGTACGCGGTATGCCCGGTGTCTGATAGGGGGACTGTCCCCAGTGTCCACGTCGTGCAAGCACCAGGGAGTGACCCCTGGGGTGAGGGAAAACAAGGTAGCAAACTGCAGCAGGAGGTCCCGGCAGCCTTGGCGCTGTTCCGGGGTGAGGGCATCGGAGAGCCGGACCCCGTCCACGGAACCATCTTTCTCCCGAGTCCTCAGGAGATCAGGGAGAGGCTCGGAGTCTTCTTCCGCTCCACTGTCTGTAGCCATCAGGAGGCTGAGCTCCGAGCGCACAAAGTGGGGTTTGAGTCTGTTGGTGTGGAGGACCCGGAGGGGGTTCCGGGGAGATTCCATATCGATGAGATAGGTGACGGGGCTCTTGCGTTCGACCACTTTGAAGGGCCCCGTCCACTTGTCCTGCAAGGCACATGGTTCGGTGGGGGACATCACCCACACTTGTTGGCCAGGTTCGAATTCGATGGAGGAGGCATTTTGACCGTACCATTTTTTCATGTCCTCCTGACTGGCCTCAAGATTCGCTTTTGCCACTTCTCGGAATCGCCGGGTCTGGTTGCGTAGGGTCAGGAGGTACTTGAAGACGTCTGGAGGGGGCTGTAGGGGGGCCATCTCCCAACCTTCTTTGACTAGGCTGAGGGGCCCTCGCACAGGGTGCCCGTACAAGAGTTCGAAAGGGCTAAAGCCGAGGGACTTCTGGGGAACTTCTCGATAGGCGAAGAGGAGGCACGGAAGTAGTACATCCCACTGGCGACGGAGGGGCTCTTCCAATCCCCCAATCATTCCCTTGAGCGTGCGGTTGAATCGCTCGACTAGTCCGTTTCCTTGAGGGTGATAGGGGGTCGTGAATCGGTAGGTGACCCCGCACTGTTGCCAGAGGGACTTCATATACTTCGAAATAAAGTTTGTGCCTCTGTCGCTGACGACTTCTCGGGGGAAGCCCACCCGGGAGAAGATCCCCATTAAGGCCCGGCCGACCACCGGGGCTGTTACAGTTCGCAGGGGCACAGCCTCGGGGTAGCGGGTGGCGTGGTCCACCAGTACCAGGATGAACCGATGTCCTTGTGCTGTACGGGGGTCCAGGGGCCCCACAATGTCTATTCCCACCCTCTCGAACGGGGTGGTGACAACTGGGAAGGGTTGCAGAGGTGCTTTGAGTTTGCGGCCGCTCTTCCCGCTGGCCTGGCATGTGTGGCAGGTCCGGCAGTGGTTGAGGACGTCGTTCCTCATCTTTGGCCAGAAAAAGTGGGTCACCAGGCGACTGTATGTTTTGTCCTGGCCCAGGTGTCCAGCCAGAGGGACATCGTGGGCCAACTTTAACAGGAAGTCTCTAAAACGGAGGGGCACCACCAGCACTCGACTGGCCCCTAACTCCGCGATTCTCTGTTCGCTGTACAATAGGTCGTTGTCCCAATAGATCCAATGGGCTCCGGTGGTGTCCCCTGCGCTTTGGGCGAGGGCTTGCTGGCGGAGTCCCTCGAGGGAGGGACAGGTCTTCTGTTCTTGACGGAACTGTTCCTGGGTGGGCCCCCCTTCTTGACGCCACTGAGCCAGGTCGGGAAGGTCCTGGGGCTGAGCGACCCCTTCGGGGGTTTGCTCTGGGGGGTCGGTATAGTCGGTGTCCTCTACTGGAGCGATCGGGGGAGGAGGTGCGGGCCATTCTGGTTCTTCTGGTCGGGGGATGGCACGGGCGGCCATGGACCGGGTGGTTACGCACGCCCAGTCCGGGAGGCCCAACATCCCCAGGTGTTCTCTTCTTTCTACGGCGGCCCACGGGGAACTCTCAAGATCATTCCCCAGGAGACAATCCACGGGGGCATCATCCCGGACCGTCACCTTCAGCATGCCGGAGACTCCTCCCCATTCGAAGGGGACGCAGGCCATCCGACATAGACTCTCTGAATTGTCGGCTGAGCGGACGGGGCAGAGAATGTTCGGCAGGATCTGCTCCGGTTTTACCAGGTGACAGCGGACGGCCGTCACACTGGCCCCCGTGTCGCATAGTGCTTCGGCCCGGCGCCCATTAATGTTCACCCACTGGCGATATTTCCTGGTGTTGGCGGGTAGGGGAGCCCGCGGGACCATGTCTCTTCCCCCTAGGCACGCTAGAACCATGGCGGCCGGTTCCCACTCTTGTTGTGCCTGTTCGTATTCTTCCTGTTCCTCGGAGATTTGTTCTCCCCCCAGGGCGGCGGCAGCTACCTGGCGGGGTCTCGGAGTTTGGTTCTGTGGACAGTTCGGGTCATTGGCGTAGTGGCCGACTCGCTGGCATCGGTGACACGTGACGTTGGCTCGGAACCCCGGGCGCATCGGGGGGTTGCCCCGGCTGGCCGGGGGCGGGGTTCTGGCAGCGGGAGCGGCCGGCACGGTGTCTCTTCCTCGTCCCTGGCCTCCTCCACCTCCTCGGGGGCGGTGCTGACCTTGGTTGTTCCAGTTCTGTTCGTGTGGCCCTCTCCGGCCCACTCGAGTGCTTTCCCACCGGTCAGCTTCGGCGGCGAGTTGCCGTGGGTCAGTCAATTTACTGTCGAGGAGGTGCTGCCTGAGCTCGACGAAGCAGTTGTTAGAGAGGTGCTCCCACACCATGAGATTAAAAAGTTGCTCGTAGGTCGTTACGTGGCTTCCCTTGATCCAACCCTCGAAGGCTCGGCTGAAATAGTTGACATATTCCACCCAAGTTGTACCCGGGATCCGGGTGCAGTCTCGAAACCTCTGGCGGTACATTTTGGGTGTGAGCCCATAACGGGTGAGGAGGGCAGCCTTCATGTGGTCATAGGATGACATCTGATGGTCTGGGAGCTGTAGCAGGGCATCGCGTCCTTCGTTGACGAACCTCCCCCATAGACCGGCTCCCCAGTCACTTCGATCGATCCGGTGGGAGGTCATGGCGATCTCGTAGGCCTTAAACCACTGTTGTATGTCGTCCTCTCGGACATACTCTCGAACGACATCCTTGGGGATGTGGACTTTCTTTTCTGTCGCTCCCGGGGTGCGCGGTCGCCCGGGCACCTCCGGTTCTTTGTTCTGCTTCCGTAGGTCTATTTCTGCCAGTTTGCGCTCGTGTTCGTATGCTAATTTCTTTTCTTCGAGCTCTCTCTGCCTCTGTTTTTCTTCCCGTTCTTCTCGGAGCCGCAGATGTTCTAGGTTCAGTTTTTGTTCGGCTAATTTTAGTTCACCGTCCATTTTGAGCCGTGCCATTTCTAACTCATGTAGTCTGTTTTTCTCTCTCTCTTGGATCTCTTCCTGCGAGAGGCCCGTTCTTCGCTCCTCGGGAGCCGTGGTGTTCCTCTCTGATGCTGCAATGTTTTGGTCCGGGGGTCTGGCGGCCCCGGTTTCTGCCCACGACTCAATGGCGTGCTTGAAATCGTCTTTAGTACTCAGACCGGTGGTAGCAATGCCTAGTTCAATGCAGAATTGTTTCAACTCACGATGGCTGTACTCTTCCAATTTCTCCATTTGGAATTTCTCGGTGGATCCGCTCTCTTTGGTTGTCATTGTGGTTTCGTCGTGGGGTGAGTTACTCTCTGTACGATTACGCGTTGATTCGGATCGCGCCGCTGGCCACCAATGTTAGACAGACCGGGAGGGTCGGCCGAGGACAAGGGGAGAGGTCTCCGGGGAGAGCCGTCTCCAGCGATCGTACAGACGAATAACTTCCCCCCCACAGATGTACACCACACAAGGATAAGGTTTAACGTTCTTCATAAGCGATCTCTTAGGTACGATGGAATGGTACAAGGATGTCTGGACTCAGGGGTCCCCTCGATTCTAGTCTCTTGGTTGGGAAAGGGGGTAGCGGGACAGTCTGGTTACCAATCTGGTAGATGCGATGATGGATAGCTCACAATCCTCGAGCTCGGTGTTCTAGCCGGACGGGCCGCGGCAGCGCCAGCAGGTCCCGGTGAAGGTGGTCGTTACACGGTCCGCGGCAGCGCCAGCAGATCCCGACAAAGGTGGTGGTTCCAACGGTCCGCGGCAGCGCCAGCAGGTCCCGACAAGGTGGTAGTTGCAACGGTCCGCGGCAGCGCCAGCAGGTCCCGACGAGGATGGAGGATGTAGAAGGCCGCGGCAGCGCCAGCAGGCAGGACGATAGTTCACAAGGCAGGGCTACGGCAGCGCCAGTAGTCCGTCAAGGATGAGTTCTTCTCGGTGTCTCTCGACTCCAGGATACAACTACCTTCCTGCTCTGGAGCTGTCCTAGTTATAGGTCTGGCGCCCTTTGATGTCCGGACCCTCGCACTTGGAGGTCGGGAGGTCCGGGATGAGGGAGTCCAGACACCCAGCAGGGGGGTGGAGCCAGTGCCCGGGGGAGCTGGAGGGCGATCGGCACCTGGCGGGGGAGAGCCATCGACACTTCTTTCTCCCATCGACCTGCCAAGTGGTCCGTTCACCTCCTGGGTGGATGGTGGTGCCGGGATGTCGGGGCCTGGCCAGGCCCAGGGTTAGGGTCGAGCTGAGGCCATGCGGCCTCGTGGTGCCGTGTCCAAGATGGCGGCCGGTCCGGCCGAGGGAGCCGGTAGTGGTTCGGCCCCATGATACAGAGATGTCCGGGGGCAGGAGTTCCGTCTGGAGACGGGGTGTTGGTTGTTTCTGTGGGTAACACCTGGAGGGCCGGGGCTTGGGCCCTGTCATGCGGGGAGGGAGCAAGCCCTTCATGTGGCCTGTCCAACAATAACGCACCAAATGACCGCGTTAAAAACAACGCGACGCCGAAAAAATGTGAAACCCCAACGCGAAGAAAGTGGCGATGTGGCCAACCACAATACAAAAATCAGTGCTAACCAGAGACAGGCCTGCAAGTCCCATGCATCATGCGTGAAAAAGCACCATAAAAGCACCGAGAAACACAAACAAAATAAATTCAACTGCGTAGCACCATGGAGGAACCCGGAGCAAGCACAGAGGACGACCAGACGCCCAGAAGCCCCCAGGAGGACCAGCCTGGGACCTCGGGGTCACGGAAGGCCAAGGATAAGATGATGAGGAAGACGAGGTTCAGTCTGCAGGAAAACAGGCTCATCATCACGGAGTTGATAGAACACCACCAACAACTGTTCGTCACCCCCAACGTGCCATTGGCAAATAAAAATGTAATATGGCAGGACATCCTGGACAAGGTGAATGCAGTCGGAGGGTGGAGGAGGACAATTGGCGAGCTCAAGAGACGCTGAATGATGCGAAGCGTAAAACCAAGAAGAAACTCGCTGACAACCATCAGGCAGCAATGCAGATTGGAGGTGGCGGTCCAGCGGAACACCAGGAGCTGGATGACATGGAGGAAGGAGGAACTGGTCTCCACAGTCATCAGTGGGGAGACGGTGGCAGGAGTCGGGGGTCCGGACACTGCTCGACGTGACTGGACACAACAGCCCCAGGGTGAGTACCGAACAGGGACTGGGGGGACGGGGGGAGATGGGCACAATGGCACACATGCACAATTAAGTACAGCACACCCACAATGACTCTGGACCATGTGCCTGATCTCCTAGGCACACTGCAGCACACACACATAGCAAACACAGCACATCACCATCGACGACAATGTGGTTCAAAGTGCAACACTTTCACCACAGAACAGAGTACACAACTGGTTTTGCTTGTGCGTAGAAACTGGCCAATCACATCTGGCATAGCAGGAAAGTGTGAAATGAAAATGTACGTGTACCGCTTCACATCCGTGATGTAGTTCAAATGGCCACAGTCCCGCATCAAATAGTCAGCTCCTCCTAAACAGTCACAATGTACGTTGTCATGCACTCAGTATGTAAACTTGAACAATGCGTTAACATACACGTCAGTACAATGTTGAAATGCATCTCCACTTCACATTGCAGAGGGACAATCAACACTTCCTGCAGAGCAGACCAGACAACTCATCGGTGATGATGAAGAGGACCTCCACACCTTCGACACCGACGCCCTACAACAGCTCATGGACATCTACGGCAAACCACCTCCAGGAGCAGGGCAGCCCAGCTGCATCCAGGAGACCCCACCCCCTGCACAGACCACACAGCAGGAAGCACCCACCACCACTGCTGGATCCCAGAACCTCACAGAAGTACACATGGCATTCCAAGGCCAGGTGTTACACTGCAAGGAGGAGGTGGCTGAACAGGTGCGGGTGGAGTTCGAACTCATGGCAGCCAAACTAGATGACATACGTGTGTGTCCAAGTCACATCAGGGACCACTTACACTCCCTAACAGACACCCACAGTTCACTCGATGATGTCCAACAATCCATGCCCGACATCGCTGGAGTCATGACTATGAGACCAGACCAACTGTCTGGTCAGAGCGGCCTTAGCGATGTCAGCAGAGAGTTGGCACAGATGCTGAGGACAATGGAGAACATGGAGCAGAGGCATGCAGAAGGAATGGCTGCCACGGATGCACACCAGCGAAGACTACTTGGGATCTTCCACGCCCTGCAGATCCTAATCATCGCATTGCTGCCACTAAGGCAGTCGCAAATGAATGCTGCTGGTACTGCTACACACACATCTCCGGCCCCTGATGTGTCAGTGACACACAGTGCTGCGGCCATACCACCATCGGCCTCTGATGTGTCAGTGGCACACAGTGCTGTAGACCAAACACCAGCACCCACATGTCAGCCAGATGACACAGAGGACGACGATGCGGGTGAATCAACCTCTGTATGAAGGAGGAGGCATTAGCATTCATCTCCGCTACATGCCCTGTTTCAGCTTGGTTCTGCCCTCCGCATCATTCCTGTAACAACACCTCCCACGGTCCCACGGAGCACTCTGCTACACTCACCTTGGACTTCGACATGGACAGCCATGTATTATTTGTTTACCAATGACACAGCAATCTGACTGCGGACTGTACTCTTCATCTTACGATGTACCCATCAAGCCCTAAAGGGCTCTGGCTGGCCCTCCATTGGTCCACAAAGTGATGTGGGGTTTGCATGGCCATGTACCGTTCCAGCTCCCACACTCCACCTAACATGAACTAAACATTCAAAATGCACACAGATGTGTCATGTCCATGATCGACCAAGTATGTAAGTATGGATGAATGTAGTGACATTGATTGCACAAAAAGGCACACCCTGGAAAATGACAACAATGTGCATGTTTGACCGTGACCCACATGGCCAATGAGATGATTGGGAAGGTGTGCACTAGCCGTGGCCCCATTGCCATGAAAAAGCAACTGCGCAAATTCACGCCTTTGACCCACACAATGTTTGAACTAGTGCTGTGTATGAAATGTCAGTCGTTGGCAGGCCTGAAGTAGTGTCCCCCATCACATTCGCCATCACTACATCTCTCCGCATGCCTACATGTGTACTCTCCCTCCAGCAGTATGTCAGATTGAGGTACGTTGCCAAGCGCCGCTGTCCACTCAACTTGCACAGGTGTGTGTCAACCCGCGTTGTTGTCCGCTTATGTATTCTGAGTCCAGGCGAATGCAGCCATGTCCACTGTTATCGTGAGATATGTTAACAGTTCTCCAGGATGCAACAAGGTGATGAGACCTGTGCAATGGTCCGAACAGAAGTGCTGCGTCCACCCCCTTACACCAATATGCATCACAGCCCAATAGGGGAGCGTCTCAATGTGGTCACTGCACACGAGGAGTTGTGAAGTCTCCCATGTCCGGCTGCAAGCACGTATGCCAAGTATCAAGGCATCCCATGAACGGGTATCACGATGACACTTCTGGTCGTGGGCCAACAGGGAGCACGCACACATGTCAGTATCCAGTTCAGCTACCGTCCTCTTGGATAGGCAGACATCCATGGGCCACTCGAATATGCTCGATCGACATTGCAACACAGGCTGAATGTAGGTGATGTTGGCAAGGCGGAAGCTTAGCTGGTGACTGATGTGCAACACTGCCAGTGGCAGTGCCCCCAACAAATGCAGCATTCGGTCAAGGTACAGTCCTACGTGACGGGGGTTGTGCATGTGCCCGGAATGTTCTGCCATTGCATTGGTGGCTCTCGAAGAACCGGTACACTCCTGACCTGCGTCAGTAATGTGGATAATATGCCACTGGTCAGAGCAATGGGTCGTATGAGTGTGCAACGTTTGGACGTATGTGTTGTTGTGTACGTAAGTGTCAAGGGCATTCCATGCAAGAGTCCCTCGAGCAAGGACATCTGTGTGTGGGGTGTGGCTATGTTGGACTATCATTACCGCTGTGTGTAGTGTGGGAGTCGTCATCATCTGCTATGTAGGTGCAGATGTCCTTCCGCATTCTGTATTGGGACAAGGGAGCTTTCATCCCTAATGTTACTCTGACTACTGCTTGCATTCTGAAAATGTGATGTGTCTCTCGCGCTGCAATTGATGCGAGGCCTTAGGCTTATGGTGCACCAATAGCGAAGCACACACACCAGTTGGCATGTATGAGCCAAGACCGCGAGCGGCCTTGCGCTCCTTGTACAATCCCTTCGTGTGCGTCCGCCCTCCGTGTGCATGCAACATTGTCGATGGCGGGCCGTGTGGCGCCGACACTGCAACGGAGACACACGCATCAGTTTGTTTCCTGTGCAGCACAGATAAGGACCACGCCCAGAGGCCAGGGATAATTATTCACACCCCTACGCTGGCCTGGCGTACGCTGAGCCAGCCCACTCGGCGTACATATAAAGGGGGGGACGACGACGCAACTTGTCCCACTTCTTCCCCACTGCCTGAGGTGACATGGCTGCATCCGCCTGGCATATCACGGGACTCAATCATAGAGGGTCCATGACTTGCGTTGCACAGAATTGGTGGCACCGGATACACGGCGTCTGGCACGGGCCTACTGCCACATGGCGTTGCTTTGCGGTTCACAGAGTTAGTGGCACCTGTTGGGCTGAGTGGGTGTGCAGCCTGCAATGATGACGTGTGCACTGATGTGATCTCTGTCATTGCAAAATCAAGACCCAGAATCAAGTGTGCAACCTGGTGGACTGTGGAGCGGGGCTGCATGGTGTGGAGGCTTCCAAGGTAGCGGGGCCTGGGCTTGGAGCTTGCATCGGCATGTGGTGGGCCCTCTTGGAGACACGCCGGTGGCGGAAGGTGAGCAGTGAGGCCTGGGTGCGCAGGGGCAGCACTGTCTCTCTCTCTCCCTCTCTTTCATTCCCTGTCTCTCACCATCTGTTACTCTCTCTCTCCCTCTTTCTTTCACTTTCTCTCTCTCCCTCTGTTACTCTCTCTCTCTCTCACTCCCTCTCTTTCTTTCACTTTCTCTCTCCCCCTCTGTTACTCTCTCTCTCCCTCTCTTTCTTTCACTGTCTCTCTCTTCCTCTATTTCTCTCTCTCCTTCGCCCTTTCTCCCCCTTTCTCCCCCTTTCTCTCTCTTTCTCTCTCTTTTACTCTCTCTCTCTATTTTTTTTTCTCTCTCTCTCTCTGTCCTTTGATGAGCGCATGACACACCTTCTTATCTTGTGTTTTGTTTTGCAGGCTGTGACTTACAGATTGTCCAGACATGACCCGCTATGACTCTTCAGAATAGTTGTATTGAGTTTATTTGAAAATAAATATTGTTTTTTGGAATTAAAAGATGAATGATTGATTCTCCTTTCTCTGGCCACACATGTCAGTTGATTGTTGTGGTTGTGCGATATCAGGCGAATTGTTTTGTTCATGAATTTGTAAGGTTGATGTACAATATATTTGACCGGTGGGGGGGGGCCTGGGTAGGGCCCAGGGGGGTGGCGGGCTGGGGGGTGATGATGGTGGGTGTTGTGGCCCTCTTGGGTGTCCGAGCTGCATGATCAGTGGCTCCATGGCATCTGTTGTTCATCTGGTGTGGCTGTGGGCTGGGCTACTGTTTCTGGTGCAGGTTTTGTTCTGACTTAACACTAACGCTAACGCGCCTTATCGCATGTTTAGGGATGTTATCGCCGATCTTGATGGTCGTTGTGAATATTACGAAGTGGTTTGTTGCGGCTTTTTGCACGGAAAAGCCTAGTCTGCATATCATTAGCGTTAGTTGGCGGTATCATCCGTGGCCATAATTTTAGCGCCGGCTATTGCAGGTAAACTGGTGTTATTGGTTGCTAGCACTTGGCTGCGATAAAGTGCCGCTAACTCAGCGATAAGTCCTTGAGAATGTCCCCATAGTGTCTTGTATTCAGAGAAGAATACCCCGCTCTCGGTTTATCCCATTGTGGCCGTCAGCAGAGCACCCAGTTATCTTTGTTGCAATCCTGCATTTTTAAACAGATTTATCAGCTAAAACAAAGCCAGACGTTCAGGAGATGGCTGCCCGTGATCACCTGCTGAAGGAACTAGAAACAATTACATGTGAAGTTACATTAAAATAATTGTGTCAATCACTCAAGTAGTATTTGTAATGTGCTACTTCGCCCTGGGGGGGTGGCAGTTCTTCGGGTCTCAGTCGAAGAGCCAGGTCTTGACTTCGTTCCTGAAGTGGTTGAGCGAGGTTGAGGTGCGCAGGTGGAGAGGGAGAGTGGTCCATGCTTTGGAGATGAGGTGAGAGAACGAGTGTCCTCTGATGCAGCTGGATGCATATCATTTGTGCGAGAGTGAGGTGTGCGGAGCACAAATTTCTGGTGGGTTAATGGAAAGTCAGGTAGTGGTTCATGTAGTGTGGTCCGATGTTGTGGACGGTTTGGTATGCATGGGTCAGGAGCTTGAACTGACATCTCTTGTGGATGAGGAGCCCATGGAGGTCTTTGAGGTCATGGGTGATGTGTGTTCTCTTGGTCAGGTTGAGGATCACTCTGGCTGCTACGTTCTGTATTGCCTTGAATCTTTGCACAAGGTCTGAGTTTGTGCCGGCGTAGAGTGTGTTGCCGTAGTCGAGTCGGCTGGTGATGAGGGCCTGTCTCACAGTTTTCCTGGTGCTGGTTGGGAGCCTTTTCTTACAACATAAAGATTCTACTGTTATATTTCTTGATACCTCTAGGACTTTACTGGTTCTGATTGTAACGATGGTGTGGTAAAAATCAAAGCTCCTTCTTGTTGATGTTAGAAGGGCAATCTTAACGAAATTGTAAAATACCCCACACACACTGAAACCTGATTCAGTGTCATGCTTCATCATTGGGGCCTTGCCGTCCCTCTACCGGGTGGGGCGTGCTACGACCTACGTAGACGCGAGAGCACTTAAATTCGTGATGGGAATTATGGTTAGTGCATAGGGAAGTAGGGTCGTGAAAAAATGGTGAAAATGTAAAAATTCCCTGGCTAGTGGAAACAATAACTTTATTGCCTTCCTTAGCTGGAAATAGTAACAAGCATTTGCAATGCAATAGGTCTCGCATTGGTGAAGGTTAGAGCTATTGGTGTTGTAAATGGCAATGTTTTTCCATTTACACTAGCAATGGAAGCCCATATAAGTGTCACTGAAGCATGTTTCACACCACACATGTGAAAAAACAGTATATTTGACTAACCAGATAGTCAACAGTTTGAAAGCCTGCGTTTAATTTCAACAGATACAAAACAGACTTCTCTTTGTGTTGCTGCATGAAGGAAACCAAATACATATGTAGGGCCTGATTCACAGAACTAACTTAAGACAAAATCCTAAACTTACTACCATTTTCGTATTCACAGAAGGCACTTACTTACTTTGGTATTCACAGAAGTTAGGAGTCCTAACTTTAGGACTCCTAAATTGAAGTACTGGGTTTTTAAAACCCAGCGGTGCAGGGGAACACACCCTAAGACTTCAAGTTCTTCCTGTTTCAGACCCACAGAAACACAGAGTCTTCTAGGTGAAGTCAAAGATCTTGTTTATTGGCTGCAGACCAATTACAGGTATCCGAGAAGTACAACACAATGTATGCTCTCAGGAGACTGCTTAAACTTACAGAAACGGCCTTCTCCTTATATACAAAATATCATGCTTCAGGCACACATTCCTCGTTTTACGATATGGTCATTCATATGTATTCATTACAAACGAAAAGGCAGAGTCATGATGACCATCCCACATTCCAGTTCAGCCAGCCCACAATTATTTACCCAGCGAGGCTCAGATCCCACATCAGATATCAGCAGACCCCAATAAACACGGGCACCTCCTGTTTGTAAAACAAGCCATAAAGCAGGAAGAGTCAGGAGTGAAAGAGATTAGCCGGAGGCTTGTGTGGAATGAAAAGGCTTTATGGTGTGTCAAACCCTGATGCTAATCACAGGTGGCCGTAGGACGGGGAGCTCGTGGGACCGGACTGACCTGGGGCGGTGGAGCCAAATCGCATAGGTCACAGAGAAGTCAATAGAAGGCACATGTGTTCTAAAGGCCGGTGTTTGTCCTTGATGTGTAGCCTATGTGAGGGCAACCATAAGATGGCCACCGCTCCAAAATGGAACCCACGAAGTCAATGTGTAATATCGTATACACAGTGCATTTATCGACGATAAGTTATGCAAAGCACTTGTACATACTGCATTGGCCATTCGCGGTTCGCTAATACCAAAATAGGCAGGGTAGGGCCCTGCCTCCTACGCGGTCCCAAATTTTAAAGTACCACAGACCCTCCTTTTGCCCTTACATAGGCAATAACTATACTCATATTAGTCCGAGTCCAGGTCTATATTCATGAAGTCATGGAGATGTTGCTGTAGCATCATCCTATTACTTAGCTCGTCCCTCGATACAGGTTTCCTTACACATAATGTAGCACAGAGGCCACATATCGCGGGAGCACACTGTACACACAGACAGAACAGGAAAAGAATGGCTAAGATCATTCCAATGACCATCAGAATCTTCCAACCCCAGGCAGATATCAGTTCCCAGAACCACCCCATCAGTGACCAATCTCCTTTATCCACGTGAATAGATTCAGATATTTTATGCAGTTTGGAGATGGCTTGATAAACTGTTGGAGCGTTATCTGGTATGAAAATGCAACAGCTAGATTGGATGACCTTACATACCCCACCACGGTCTGCAAGTATGACGTCTAGAACCATACGGTTCTGCAAAGTCATGAGGCGATCCGCTTGGAGCTCAGCTGTCAAATTACCAAGGGCACCAGCCGTTACATTAACAGTGGATTCAACCACACGAGTCAGTTGTCTCAGGTTCCTACTATTGACCATCGGTCCCCAAAACGGCAGGAAACCCAAAAAGAAGTCTCCCGCTTCCTGACCGGCAGTATCCTCCTGACTAAAAACGCCTCTCACAACCCTGGTCTTGTGATAATCAGAGGCAGCAGTAAATGTTGGCGGTAGCAAGTTTGCAATATAACATGTGCCCGAGAAATCAGGGGGCAACCATGTATATGCTCGGTCATTGCAAACAAAATATGTACCCTTGGCAGCCAAAAATGCAGGGGAAAACTGTGATGGAAAAGTGTACGTTTCAGTACAGTCACTTTTCCCCAGTTGAGCTCTTGGATTCTGACCATTACCTTGCAGACAGAACTGACCTATGTGGGGTACGACCCAAATTGGGGATGAGATTTTCCGCTGCCTTTCACCCAGACTAATGCTATACCCCGTCGCGTTCCAACCTACATAAGCTCGCAATTCATCCTTGGGAATAGATGAGTATGCGTCGATATCTCTGCTCATATCGGCAACTCCTTTCATTAAGGCTTTATTATTTGTGCTAGGTCTGATGGAACGCGGTTGTCGCGGGGAGTAGGCATCTAATGCAAAAAGAAACATCGTCTGGAATGCCCATGACGATCCATTATAGCTAAACGGCAGCACTAGATATGGGATACCCTTATTAATGGTATGTGGCATTAAACCACACACCCAGCAATTGGTTGTATTCATAACTAGCTGGTGCTGGTGCAGGAGTTGGATAAACGAGTTGTTTACGAACTCAGACCGTCTAGCTTGTTCGTGTTCAGGCAGGGGGTGGAAAGAGTGTAAGGAGGCAGTAGGAGGAGGTATAGGCTGTACAGTGGGTGCAAATGGCACTTGAGAGGAGAAGAATACATAACCTATAGTAAACACCATCATACTAAATAATATAAACAGACATAATAATACAAAATGTTTGCTCTTCATTATTCTACATATTTTCGTCTTAAAGTTCATTTCCTCAGCGGGTCGCTCCATCTTGAAAAACTCCATCCTCTAATCGTGCCGCTCGCGGCGGGTGAGTATCTTCTGCTAAGGAGTACGCCTGTCAGTCCAGGGAACGCCCCAGACCAACCAGAACCGTTGACCTAACGTCTTCGGCCTGTACCCCGAAGTCTTGGCACCGCGACCCTGCGGCTGAACCCGGATGGTGGTTCGAAAAATAAAAATCAAAAAGTCCTTCAGATGGGAGAGCTATAATATCAAAAAAATAGTAAGGGAAGGGAATTTTTATTTGTCCATAGGCCTTGGCCTCAAATTATAGCGGTGTCTGCCAGGTACTGTCTGGTCTTGAAACAAGAGTTCAGGCTCTGTGGTGTCTATTCGAGTTGACGGTGGCACAGCTTCCTGCAAAATATCGTCGCTTTCTCGTTCTGAAGTCGTTCCCTTTACACGTGCATCACTAAATGGCACAAAACGGGGGACAGTGACAGTTTCAGAATCAGCGATACCCTCCTGGACCCACCGGTCATATGGTAGAGGCAAAGGGATCCGTTTGCAGTGGGCGCCGTGTATCCAATTCTTTTTCCCTTTCACTCGAACCTCTGATCTTGTCGATAGAAGTACGAGGTGAGGGCCGATCCAACGGGGCTCATCGTTGTTCTTTCGCTGAAAGTTTTTCACAAGCACCCACGAGCCAGGGTCGATAGGGTGTCCTGGAGCTTCAGAGGCCTGGGGCAGAGTGTCGTGCACCTGTTGGTGTAAAACACGCAATTTAGCCGTCAATTCATACAGATAGTCAAGCAGTACTGGATTTTCGATTTCGCTGAATTTTGGCGGCCAAATATGATCTCATATGGGCTAAGTCCCACTCGTGAATGCACAGTCATTCTTGTTGATAGGAGTGCTAAAGGCAGAGCGTCAGGCCATTTAAGACCGGAGCTCGCCTGGATTTTGGCCAGTTTGAGTTTCAGAGTGCCATTGTAGCACTCTACTAATCCAGCTGATTGGGGGTGATTTGCAGCGTGGAACTTCTGCTTAATGCCTAATCCCTCACACACATTCTTCATCACTCGCCCCACAAATTCACTCCCATTATCACTCCACACCATTCTTGGCATTCCAAACATAGGGAAAAATTCTTTCACAAGGGCTTTGGCTGTGGATAAAGCAGTGTTGTCTTTTAGGGGATATGCTTCTATCCATTTTGAAAAAGCGCAAACAACAACCAGTACATATTTCAAGTTGTTGCACCTTTCCATGTGGATAAAATCTAGCTGCAAAACCTCAAATGGATATGATGGAGGCGCAAAATGACCAGCTGGAGTTGGGGTTCCCCTACCAGGGTTGTATTTCAAACATACCATACAATTCTTGACCACATTCTCTGCACACTTGGGAATTCCAGCGTTCTGCCATACTGGAGCCAACAACTTACAGATTCCTTTCACACTGATATGTGCCATTCCATGTGCCATAGTAACCACTGGAAGCACATATGCATCAGGTAGCAACCATCGCCGATGTTCTGACAAATCAACCCAACAACCATTCTCATCCAATTTACCCTTACTTTCTCTCCACTTGCTCAACTCTTTCTCTGTGGCTTCAGCTTGAAGGGACTTCACACTCTCTATCGTGTCTTCACACATTCCAACATCACCAACCCATCTTGCAGGGCCTGCAACATACATTCGAGTCTTCACATCTCTTGCTGTTTCTTTCGCGATTTCGTCAGCAAATGCATTACCACGACCAACATCATCAGTGACCTTCTTGTGCGCACTGCATTTCATAATCGCAACTTGCAACGGTAGGGTCAGTGACTCAAGGAGATCATTCACCAACTGACCATTCTGAATTTTAGCTCCATGCGAAGTCAGGAACCCACGTTCTTTCCATAATCGCCCAAAACTATGGGCCACGCCAAAGGCGTACTGACTGTCAGTATATATGTTCACTTTCATTCCTTCAGACAACACGCATGCTCTTGTAAGGGCAATTAATTCTGCTGCTTGAGCCGACTTATGTGGTATGCGTGCAGTCTCAACAATCGTGTGCAAAGTCGTGATAGCATATGCAGCAGTCGTATCACCATTCGGAAGCTTGAAGCACGAACCATCCACCCATAAGGTACCATCACACTCAGTTAGGGGAGTATCTTTAAGATCCACTCTCCCTTACGTCTCTTCATCTGTTCTGAACAGACAATCATGCTGCTCAATCTCATCTATGTCTGCTGGAATCGGCAATAATGTAGCTGGATTCAACGTGTTGCATCTCTTTATGTGTATATGGTTTGCCAACAGTGTCAATTCATACCCTGACAATCGAGCACTAGTTAAGTGTTGTGTCTTAGTCCGGTTTAACAATGTGTCCACAGCATGTAGAACCATTACAATCAATGTGTTATTCATCACTAGTCCAGCAGACTGTCGAATAGACACAGCTGCTGCGGCTGTGGCTCTCAAACAACTTGGCAATGCCCTCGCTACCGGGTCCAAGGTTGACGAAAAATATGCGCATGGACGCGGTCTGTCGCCAAAAGGCTGTGTTAACACTGATAATGCGCAACCTTCCTTTTCATGAACATACAATGTAAAAGGCTTGCTGTAGTCGGGGGTAGCCAACACAGGAGCTGAACATAATGCATTTCGCAATTCCAAAAAACTTTTCTGACACTCTTCAGACCATGGGACAGGATTCGGTGTATTTTTACAGGTTAATGCTAACAAAGGTTTTGCCAGCAAAGAAAAACTCGGGATCCAGTGCCTACAGTATGAAGTAATGCCCATGAAAGCACGCACTTCTCTCTGTGTTCTTGGCACACTTAATTGTGCAATGGCTTGAATTCTTTCTGGGGTCAGTTTCCTTCCCTCCTTCGATAAGAGATGACCTAAGTAGGTCACTTCTTGTCGACAATATTGTAGTTTTGAGAGAGACACTTTGTGATGCGAGGCAGACAAATGACGCAATAATGACAATGTAGCTTCTTTACAAATCTTTTCAGTATCCGCGGCGATTAGTAAATCGTCAACGTACTGAATGAGGGTAGCACCACTAGGTAAAACAAGTGCATCAAGCTGCGCCTTTAAAGCCTGACTGTATATTGATGGACTTTCACAGTAGCCCTGTGGAGCGCGTTTAAAGCGGAAGCTTCGACCTCCTAAACTGAAGCCAAAAATGTCCCTGCTCTCCTCTGCAATTGGGATGCTAAAGAAAGCATTCTTTAGATCGATCACTGAGAACCATGCAGCGGAGGCTGGAATCATGGTTAACAAGGCAGTTATATCAGGGACAACTGGAAACTGTGGCACAACAATCTTATTTACCTCTCTAAGATCAATCACGAATCTGTAAACAGGTGGCTGTGAAGGGTCCGTACGTTTTAAAACAGGTAAAACAGGACTATTGCAAACGTTGCCTCTTGTCTCTTCAATTACACCCTTTTTAATCAAATCACTGATAATTGCTAACAACGCTTTCTGACCTTCATTAGCTATCTTGTACTGAGGAATGCGTGGCAATCTGACATTGGCTTTTAAAGTGACCACATATGGCGGTATTTCCAAGAGACCCACATCATTGGGACCAGTAGCCCAAAGGACATCCGGAAGGGATGACAATTCAGGTGGCAGTTTATTCTTTGACAAATACATTGGGGAAATCACTTCCTTACCCAATGTAAGTTGTACTCCTGAGGGAGAACAATGTAATGTTGCATGCAATCTTTTTAACAAATCCAACCCTAACAGATTTGCACCACAACCTGTCGTTAGGATGAGGGGTGCTTTTAGCTCACAAGGTCCAACAGAAAGGGGCATAGGACTAGAAATCGGGTTCCTAACTGGGGCGCCAGAAAAACCTACTGAAACATTCATTTCGCCAGACAAAGGTGCGCCAGGGAGTTTTGAATGCATGATTGAAATCTTTGCAGCACCAGTGTCCAGCAGAAAGGGCTCTGTTACACCCGCTGTAGTCACCTTAACATACGGTCCACTCTGATCCACTGGCACTGAAACAACTCCCTCTCTCTGTCTATGGCTGTCCTAGTAATCATTACCTTCCACATTGTCGTCTTCTGCATAATAATCATCATTGTAGTACTGAGCTGTATTACCAGTTGCATTGGCTTGCTGATCAAAGCTATTTATCGTATTTTGAGGCGGAAGAGGACGCGCGTTCTGGGGAACATTTCCACGCCCTCTACCTCTAGGAGCTTGCTGACCACCTCTACCTCTTGCGCCATACGCATTATTAGTACGCTGCAACAATTTAGGACAACTATACTTAAAATGACCTTCCTCTTTGCAATATGAACATTGATTGGGACCTATAGGGATACGTGGTTGATAATACCCATTCATTTGCTGGTTATTCTGAAACTGTTGGGGCTGTTGATAGATACCTTGGGTTTGCCTATAATTATTCTGACCTCCACGTGGCGGATAAGCCTGCTGTAAAAGGACCTTCGTTTTCAATTCTTTCGTTTTCTTGTCTGTTCTATCCTTCTCGTCTTTATCCCTATTTTCGTAATACTGTGCAGTAGCCAGTATTTGCGCTGAAGAGGAAACAGCCCAAGAACTCTCTGAATCTTTTAATTTCTTACACAACTCGGGAAGTAGATTCTGCACAAATTTATCAACAAATAACCGTTGGCCACCTTCAGTACTCATGTCTTTACCACTGTGCTCGATAAACGTTTCTTCAAACCTTGTAAAGAAATCGGACACTGTTTCATCTTTCTTCTGCTTGCATGCGGATAGTTTATCCCAATTCACGCGCATCGCGGGCATTAAAGTTTTCATGTATGTAATAATTCTACCTGGGAGTTCTGCTACGAGGGGCTCAGGTTTTGCACCACCAACTTGTCTAGTGTCTGCGGCAACGATATTAGCCCATGTGTTACCCAATTCTGCAGCGTGATCTACATTACGAATGGATCTCCATAACGGCTGTGGAACAACATTCCCGAACAACATATCTATATCAGCTAGATTCATGACACACGATTCTGCAGTTTGTGATAACTCCTTATAATATCCTGCAGTGTTTTTACGGGGGTCAGGCAATGTCTGTTTAAGCGCTAACACTTCAGAACGCTTCCATGGGACATGTACCCAAATACGCTGAAAATGGGCTAAAACAGGTGGATTAGCATTAGCATCACCAGGCCTCCAAACTGGAGGAACCTCACGCATCGGATATTGACGCGCTTTTACCTTTTTCCCCACAGGGAATTCCTGTTCGAACAATGATTGTTGACAATCATCATTCCTGAAGGACAGTAAAATCGCAACTGCTTTATCTACATCGGGACCCACAATTGTACCTGTTCCAAAATCAAATCGCACTCGACACAACTCCTGCGGGTTTGTGTTTGAACCATGATCTTCCAATTCCTCACAGAGGAATTCACACATTTTCTCAAACACATACCTCTGTTTTGGGGCGTCCCATTGGTGAAAAACGTTAACATCTGACTCCACATCATAGAGTGAAGAAAAAACAATCCACCTACGTGCCATATGGTCTAATACCTCTTTTTCTTCAGGATTAGGCAGCTGACTACGCAACTGCTTACGTTGTAAACCAGGGGTCATACTAGATGACCCAAAGAGAGGCGACATTAAACTAGTAACTACATTAGCTATTCGTTGTCGTGCAGAAGGAGAAGTTGAGGTGAAAACGGGGGGAAAGACAGAGGGAAGAAAAACGGGTGCAGATGCAGGTACAGGGGCAGTGTTAGGAAGAGCGCCAAGGGAGGCAGCTGATGTACTAGGCAAAGTCGCAGGAAGCGCAGGGGAGACAGGTAACGAGATTGGCGGCCCTTGAGAGGGCTGCGCTGTAGGGATAGGAGCCAGCTGAGGGGGAGCTGGCGGCTGTGGGAAGGCTTGCGGCACATTAACTGGAGGCTGCACATTTACGAGCTGGGGAGGCGCTGTGGCGTTTTGCGCATACGGGGGTGGCGAACTTAGCAAATGGGACATTAGAGAATCTTTCTCTTTCTCTTTTGTCTCATCTTGTGGAAGGGGTGACAAAACTGGGTAACATTTATCGATCCCTAGTTTGCGCTGTCTATGTAACTGCTCATTCATTTGTTCCTCCTCATTATCTTTAAATTGCACAGCTGCTTGCATCATTGACATACCTTTTTCTCTCTTATTCCTTTTCGCTAGCTTAATTTCCTTCTGTTTGGCTTCCTTTCGCCATAGGCGGAAAGAATCAAACATCGCCGGCCGGGCTTTCTTTTTAAATAATTTAACTTCCAAATTATGTAAGATATCTGTATCGAAACTACCATTTTGGGGCCATTTTAAAACACCGTCCTTTCTGGTGTATCGGATCCATACTTCATTATATGCAATGGGGCCCACGCCATGTTTTACATAAAGCTCATAAGTTGGAGTTCCAATTGGAGGAACCGGGCACGAATCCTCCAATTGGGAATCCCTTCTACAACCCAAACAAAACAAACTTCCAAATACACTAGAACCAGGCATCTTCGCTCACTAGTCTAGTTTCAAACTTCAAAGGAGTATCGAATACGATAATCTCGTGAATACACGAGTCCTTTGGCTTTGGCACTTGCAAGTTCCAAATCAAAGCGATCCCGAAGGATACCAAATTCCCGAAGGATACCAAACAAACTGGGAGACGCACCACTTATACTTAACTGAGGTATCGATGATCGATGGCGTCACCAGAAGACTCTCTCAATTGTTTCGCTCTACCAAATCGTCAAGGGTCTAAAACAGGGCGATTAATCAGGGCAGCAGTCCTTCGTAGCCGTCGGGACGCGGAGAACCTCGCAGAAAAGACTTTCGGACCACCACGACATGCAGGGGTCGATGAAGTGGCGGCCTTCCTCCGGAATTTCCACACGAAGCTCCTCACGAACCTCTGGCTTGGACCGGTACTGCTGAAATCGCCCCGGGTTGGGCGCCAACTGAAGTACTGGGTTTTTAAAACCCAGCAGTGCAGGGGAACACACCCTAAGACTTCGAGTTCTTCCTGTTTCAGACCCACAGAAACACAGAGTCTTCTAGGTGAAGTCAAAGATATTGTTTATTGGCTGCAGACCAATTACAGGTATCCGAGAAGTACAACACAATGTATGTTCTCAGGAGACTGCTTAAACTTACAGAAACAGCCTTCTCCTTATATACAAAATATCATGCTTCAGGCACACATTCCTCGTTTTACGATATGGTCATTCATTACAAACGAAAAGGCAGAGTCATGATGACCATCCCACATTCCAGTTCAGCCAGCCCAAAATTATTTACCCAGCGAGGCTCAGATCCCACATCAGATATCAGCAGACCCCAATAATTACGGGCACCTCCTGTTTGTAAAACAAGCCATAAAGCAGGAAGAGTCAGGAGTGAAAGAGATTAGCCGGAGGCTTGTGTGGGATGAAAACGCTTTATGGTGTGTCAAACCCTGATGCTAATCACAGGTGGCCATAGGACGGGGAGCTCGTGGGACCGGACTGACCTGGGGCGGTGGAGCCAAATCGCATAGGTCACAGAGAAGTCAATAGAAGGCACATGTGTTCTAAAGGCCGGTGTTTGTCCTTGATGTGTAGCCTATGTGAGGGCAACCATAAGATGGCCTCCGCTCCAAAATGGAACCCACGAAGTCAATGTGTAATATCGTATACACAGTGCATTTATCGACGATAAGTTATGCAAAGCACTTGTACATACTGCATTGGCCATTCGCGGTTCGCTAATACCGGAATAGGCAGGGTAGGGCCCTGCCTCCTACGCGGTCCCAAATTTTAAAGTACCACAAAATGTCTTATGTGAATACCGAAACTCTTGAAATTAGGATTTTTCTCAGTTTATGAGTCCTAAAGTTAGGACTCCTAACTTTACTACTACTAAATTGAGAAAAATCATAATTTTAAGGCTTTCAGTATTCACAGAAGGCATTTAGGAGTCCTAAAGTTAGGAGTCCTAGCTATGCTACTACTAAACTGAGAAAAATCCTAATTTTAAGACTTTCGGTATTCACAGAAGGCATTTAGGAGTCCTAAAGTTAGGACTCCTAACTTCTGTGAATACCGAAATGAGTAAGTGCCTTCTGTGAATACCAAAATGAGTAAGTGCCTTCTGTGAATACCAAAATGGTAGTAAGTTTAGGATTTTGTCTTAAGTTAGTTCTGTGAATCGGGCCTGTAGACTTTACATGGGGTTGCGGTTGGGTACACATATAAAGGGGGAGGAGGGGAGAAAATGGACCTTCGGAGGTGTCAGCTGGGCTGACTGCTTGGAAGCAGTGCTGTGCACGGTGCCCTATAGCCTTGTATGCCGCCAGCTCTGAACGCCCCAGATTTGAGCTATAATGCAGTAAAGCACTGCCCCTGCTCTGGGCTCAGCTGCCTGCTCATTTTGTTCACAAGGCACCTACAAGTAAGGAGCAGAGTGGAGGGCAGAGACGCGGTAATAACAGTCCGCTGCCGCCTCAGTGTGAGTGACTGCTGAGAGGGAGAGGAAGTGATCGACAGGCTGCAGGCGGTGATGCAGAGTTAATTACATTTTAAGAAATTATCTTGACGTTTGTTGTCTGTGAAGCGTGTGCTGTGTGTGAGAAAGTGCCATCTTTCTTGCATGGTATGCCCCCACTTTTTGCTGAGTTGCTGAATGTACTTTGACTGAGTGTGCCCTGGACTCCTGCCAATCAGGTGCCCAGGGCCTATGTTCCTTCCCTAAAACAAAACAAACCCAAATTGGCAAACCCTGGCCACATGTCAGCCCCTGGTAAATGGTACTCTAGGTACCCATGGCCTTGTGACCAGGGAAGGCCTCTAAGGGCTGCAGCACTCATTGTGCCATCCTTAGAGGCCCTGTACCCTTACACACACACACTGCCTTTGCAGGCTGGGTGTCTGGGTGCAAGACAAAAACAAAGTCGACATGACACACATCCCTGTGTGCCATGCCCATCACCTACACTGCCCTGACATACATCAGCCACCCCTCTAGCTGGGTGCCTTATGCCAATGGTGTGGGCACAGGAGCAGGAGCCCTGTGCCCCTACAGTGCCCAGGTCCATTCCTGAGCACTGTAAGTGCAGTGCTGCCATTTAAGAATACATGGTGCTGAGAGCTCGTCAAACACGAGCTCCACAGCACCATAATTGCAACACTGAAGATGGAGAAGTTTGGTATCAAACTTCTCAGCACATTAAACCCACACTGATGCCAGTGTGGGATTTAAGGTACCAAGCACCCCAGAGGGCATCTTAGAGGTGCCCCCTTAAACCTAACCTACAATCCACGTCTGCTCTGAGGCTGCCTAGGCTGCCACCCAGCAGACATGTTGCTGGACCCCTGGGTAGGAGAGCCCCTGCTCTCCTGGGCCTGCAACAATGCACATCCTGGGCGAGGTGCTAAATCTCCTCCCCAGGATGGGCAGGGGGAAGCTTCAAAGGCATGCCGCCTCTGTGAGCTTCCCCAGGCCACTGCAACCCCCCACTCTGGTGGGAAGCTTTGGCCGGAAACCCCAAATAAGGACAGGGGATGTGCCAGCCTACCAACCCCACCCCTCAGGTGGGGGAGGCGAGGTGAAGCACATCTCCGGGCTCTTGCCATCTTGAAGATGGGGAGCCCTACCCTATCAGGACTAGGCTACTGCCCCCTTCCCACAGGAGAGAGGCAGGATAGGGGGTGTACCCACCCCAGGACAGGGACCCATTGGTCCCTGCCCTTCACCTACCTGTAATGCCCCTAAATCTAGTATTTATTTAGGGGCACCCTGAACCTTCCTTCCCCAGATTCCAGATTCAAAACTACAAAGAAGAGCAAGAAGAAGGAAGACCTGCCCTGCAGCTGCTAAAAAGAGGAAGACACCAACTGCTTTGGCCCCAGCCCTACCGGCCTGTCGATCCTCGAACCTGCTCCTGCTCCAACCCGGCACCTCTTGTGGCCAGCAACCTCACAAACCCCGGAGGACCTGGCTACCTTTTGGCTCTAAGCCCCTGGGACTCCCATGAGTAGAGGCTCTACTCAAAACCTACCTCTAATCCCTGGCAGCAGCCCGGAACCGCAAACCGAGCACACTCTGCACCAGCCAAGCCTGGCCTGTGCCGGAGTGAACAAAGACCACGAGGACGACCCCACGGCGACTGCGACCCCGAGTCCGGCACCCAAGGACCTCCCTCGACACTCCTGAAGAAGCCTGCTGCCTCAGAACAAGGTGCCCCCCCTACCGCGATCAACAGAGGGTAAGATTTCCCGACACCAAAAGGCACCCCTGCACGCGGCGCCCCGCGGCCCCCTGTGCCCAATCCCGGGGTACCTACCTATCCTCCAACTACCCAACTTACCTCTCGAAGTGGTGGTGGCACCTGAAGAATCCTCGTCCCCGAGCTTGCAGTCTTTTTCTAAACCGGAGATTTCCCATTGAAATCAATTGAGCGCCCGAAGGCTCAAAAGCACCCTGCACCCAGCCGCCCGAGTGGCCTTGGCAGTGAAAACTCCACACCTACCTACTTCCCCACTTGCCCTGACTAATTGACCAGGAGCCCAGCTCCCACAGCCGCGTGGCTTGCCAGTCAGCAGCCACCAACCAAGGCCCCCCTATCCCTCATAGGATAACATTGGGCCTAACTCTCTCTGCACCCGGCTGCCCTAGAGTCGCTGAGGGTGAACCAACTGTACCTACCTGACCCTGGGGGACCCCTGAGTCTATGTCCAGAACCTCAACTCTGCCAGTCGAAACTTACCTTTAAACCGATAACTCTATTTTCCTCATAGGGTATCATTGACTGGCTTTTCCTGAAATTTCTTCTAAGTGTGGAATTTTAAAATGTTAAAATATTCACCAAAAATCAGCCGAGTAACGAAAACGAAATTACTCACCTGCTCTTAGGTCAGCTCCCAGTGCTGGATCTTGGTGCCCAGCACTGACTCTGAAAAATACTTACAACTGTACTTACCCGTAACCCAATTTTCTTCCATAGGAAATCATTGACTGTTTTTCTGTGAAATGTCTTGTGTCAATGTCTGCAATCTTTAAATATTCTTCAAAAATTGTATAATATCTGAAAACGTAATTACTTACCTGTTTTGGATAAAGGTCCCAGTACTGAGTCTAGGCACCCAGTACTGGATTACAAAAGGAACGAGGACATACTGTACCTGCAACTTGAATTTTCTTCCATAGGGAATCATTGACTGTTTTTAAAAAAAATATTTTCTGTCAACTTTTAAAATAGCTAAATATTGTTTAAAAATCATTACAGTAATTAAGTCGACTTTCATCACTTGATTCTGAGTACTGACCCAGGACTGAATATAGGATCCAGTCCTGGAATTCCAAAAGTAATCTAAAAAGTAATCTGTTGCAAATAACTTGAATTTTCCATTGAGCTCAATGCATTGTTGTGTTTAAAATAGAGTTGCCTACTGCAACCACTTGTAACTGTTTACAAAAGTCAATTGCATATTGCAAAAGTATTTATATGAAACATCTCATTCTGAGAAAGTATATTTTAAATCCAAGTGTTGATTCTAAAATAAAACAAGCATATATTTTTTTATATATAAACCATTGGCCTAGAGTTCAGTTATTGAGTGTGTGAGACCATTTGCTGACTGAGTGTGTACAACAAATGCTTTACACTGTCCTCTGATACTGCCTTACTGCTCGACCAAGCTACCACTTAGAGTAAGGTTATATGTAACTTTAGCCTCTGTCAAACCCTGGGGGACTGTGGACTCTGTACACCCTGTACCTATTAGGGAACAGTATATACAGAGCCACTTTCTCACACTGTGGAGATGTAGAAGTGAAAGCGCGGTGTCCAAGAAGTGGCCGCTGTGCTGAGCCAAAACACTGCATTGTGCTGTGTGGGGCAGGGCCACCTCGACATGCCCCTGCGAGTCTCGAGCTTACCATATTGGCTGTGGGATGCGAGAGATTTGTGAAAGCGGAGGAAGAAAATTAACTGAAAATATAGTTGAAGTGTTAACCTCGATTTAAGTGGTTAAAAAGCCTCTAGGGTTTCAAGTCTCACAGAGATTAGCTGCTGTGACAAGTGAGCAGCGCTCAGAAGTCAGCGGCAAGGGAAGTGGTTGAAGATGGAGGAGGGGTGGGGAGATGAGAGGCTTGGTTAGGAGAGCAACAGTGATTGGGGGTCGGGAGAAGAACCAGCTGTCGGTGGAGCTCGTTCGGAAAGGCAATACATTGGTTTGCTAGTCTGAAATAAAGAGTTGTAAATACGCTGTAGTGGGTTGAGTAAAAAAGCTGCGCCGTTTATGAACAGTTAAAGGCGCACTAAAATTGAAAGAGGCTCCATTTAAAAATAAAGGCGTAATGCCATGGTATGTGTTAATGCGCAGAGCGCACCTCTGCCACGCCTTACATTTAATTTGAAAGCGGCGCCGTGGAGAAAAATGAAAGACGCACTGCTATGCTGCTCCTTAAATTTAAACTGAAAGCAGCGCCATGAAAAAATTAAAGTAATCCATTATCGAGTGATAGCAAGCCCTGCCGGTTGTTGCTTGTACTGCTGAATATGTTTCTCATACGTCACAGGAACAAAGATGCACCCTGGCGAGTCAGTTACAGTGTACGATCGGGGCCGTAAATGGGAGCTGACAGAAATAAAGAGTTGTAAATACGCTGTAGTTTAATCCAATAAGTATACAGTATCACCGGTATACTTATTGGATTAAACTACTTCTTCTCTTTCAACTTGGTATCTCTTTACTTAACAAGTGGCGGGGGCAGGGAAGCGCATTCCAGGCGGGGGAGGGGACCCTTTGAAGTATGATGCCGAGCCTGTGGCTACACGTGCACGCGCCAGTGGGCTGAAGCGCTTCCCCAAACGGATTGCATGGCGGCACGATGCACGTGATTGTGCGCGTGCTCGCCATGCAATCCACTTTTGGGAGCACTTTGAAATGCCCCTCTTACTAGAGTCTCGCATAGCGATTGCGTAAACGCAATAGCTAGGCGAGACCTAAAAAGGTGGGGAAGTGTAGATGGTGTACTGTAATGGGTCACTTTCTACAAGGTCGACATGTTTCAGAAGCCATCCCCCTGGCTTACTTCTTCAGGACCAAGGATGATCCCTACATCACTCTTGTCAGTGAAATAATATTTAGGTAGTACATATGCCTGCTGGTATTTCGTACTAATCCAATATGCCTTAATATGGCATTCAAGTGAATACAATTTGTATTCTGATCAAGTCTCTGCAAAGGAAAAAAAGGGAAAAGGGAAAGAAATGCATGGGCTAATCAACCGTTTTCAGTATCTATCACGCATTGTGTTCACATCACCATCATGTGGAAAGTATCGTGGTAAATACCACTGTGATGTATTTCGCTTTATCATCAGACACATTTTATTCATGCCTCCAGTGGGTGCTGTGCAACCCAATAGTGAAGTTGACTCGCTCACAAGATTATTAAAATGGTTGGGAGCCATCTGAAGATTTTTCAGAGCATGCGGATGGTGTTGTAAGTAACAGGTGGATGCAATTGAGTTCATTTGGCGTCTCATGGAGAGTTTACTGTCCAGTATGAGGTCGAGGTTGTGGGCGTGGTCTTTTGGTGTGGGGGTAGGTCCAAGCTCCGGTGGCCACCAGGAGTCGTTCAGAGGGCAATGTGTCTGCCGAAGATGAGGACTTCCGTCTTATCCGTGTTGAACTTGTGGCAGTTGTGTCGTTCATCCATGTCGATAAGTTCTTCATGTAGTTGTGGAAGTTGGTTTTGGTCTAGGTGGGATTCGCTGAGAGTGAGAGGACAGTTGGGTGTCATCGTGTAAGAGATGCTGATGTGAGATCTGATGATGTCTGCGAATGGAGTCATGTAGATGTTGAAAATGGTGGATCTCAGAGATGAGCCCTGGGGGACTCCAAAGTTTTAGGCTTAGGGTGCGAGAACGAGGGGGAGAGGCGGACTCTCTGGGTGCTTCCTGTGGGGAAGGATGCCATCCATCTGAGGGTGTTATTTGTTATTCCGATCTGGCGAAGTCGTTGGATGAGTGTGTGGTGTGGCACTATGTCGAAGGCTGTGGAGAGGTCCAGGAGGATGAGGGCGACTGTTTCACCTCTGCCCAGTAGGGCTAGGATGTCGTCTTTTGCTGCAATGATAGCTGTCTTGGTGCTGTGGTTGGTCCTCAAGCCTGATTGGGATGGGTCCAGTAGGTTGTTTCTTTCCAGATGTTCGGTGAGCTGGATGCTGATGGCCTTCTCCAGGACTTTGGATTGGGAATGGAAGGAGGCAGATCGGATTGTGGGCCCTCTGATGGTTTCTTGCGGAGGGGCCTGACCTCCGTGTGCTTCCAAGCGTCAGGGAAAGTTGTGGTTATGGACGCGTTGAGGAGGGCAGTAAGTTGGTGGCTGATCTTGTTGCTTCCTAGGTTGAAGAGCCGGTGGGGGCACTGTCGGTGGGGGCCCCTAAGTGGATGAATTTCATCATGGTGGCAGTTGTTAGTATGCTGAGTTATTTACAAGCGTTGATCGTGTGGTAGGTGGTTGTCAATGGGTTGCTGTGGATGTCGGAGGGTTGGGGTTCGAAGTTTGCATAGATGATCGCTATGATGTTGTGGCAGTGTTCACAGAGTTCATTGGAGGGCAAGATTGCATCTGTCGCTGAGGAGCAGGAGAATTCTCTGACAATGGTGAACAGTTCCTTGGTTCGTTGGTGCCAGCCTCGATGTGCTGTGCACGGGCCTCCTTCTTTGCGGCTTTGCGACTTTGAGCTGGTTGTGGCTGTGTAAACTACACTCTAGAGTAACTACCAGTGAAACCCTCATTGAAGCCTTGATGCTCATATCAATAAAAATTGCACCATCTCTTCGAAAACTATCATCACTCCTACAAGCATTGGCAAATCATTTGCAAGACTCACAGAAGCCAGAGTTTCCCTTGTGTTACGTTGGGGATATGGTAGAGACCATATCTAGAACGGTTCACCGTGCAAGTCAAGTATTTTTCAGAGTATTTCTAATAAGAAAGCAAAGTAAAGGACATTTTGGGAGGAGTCACTCTGTGAATATATATATGATAAACAGCAGCATCTGATACATTCTACAGATAGGTGTTTAGATAAAGTATCATCGAAAAAATATTGAGTCGAGAAACTATTGTGCCAAGAATATCGAGGACAAAAATGTTGTGAAAGTAAGTTTCTGTAAGTAAGCAACGTTTTACTATACTTAACTCCACATCTACTTACCTTGTATGTATATCGTCAAGGTAAGTAGATGTGGCGGTAAGCATAGTAAATATATGCCTATCAATTTGCCCTTGCCTTCTTGATATTTAGTCCTCAGCATTTGTGACACAATATTCTGTCCGCTGAATATTTTTTGGACCAATATTCTGTCAGAGAATCTTAAAGATGCTGAAAGTAATCGCTGAGTTCCCAGAATGAGGGTAGATTTCTCTCTCTCATGTCCTTACATTTTCCCAGTTTTACTCGTCACCCAGCATTGCCACACCTTACCCCTACTTTCAATCATTCACACGTCTCTCACCTACTAGGCACCTCTTTGAGTCTCTCCATCTTCTCTTAATTCTATTTCCCCTCACAGCTCCTCCTTCTATGTCATTCTCTGAAGTATTCTCCAGTCTGGTGCTGAGGTTTGCCAGTGTTTATGTTCATTATTTACAGTGGTTGCTTGATGTTTTTTTTTAGGGATTATCCGGCGACCCCACTGTGCTCTGATGCACTGAACGCTGACACCGCCTCGCTTGAGGTGCGCATTCTAAAAATGAAAATTAATGAGATAAGTAAATATGTCCCGGATCTTAGTTAGTCGCGCCTTTCTCCACTGATGTTTGTTTGATGGATTGTGGGTTCAAATACAATGTATACTTTTCAGATTTCTTGGCAAATCTCACTGGGAGGCGCACAATCCTTTCTTTGATAAAACCATAGAATGAGATACTTTTGCAATACCGATTATTAATTATTCAATTATTTGGGAAAGCACCTGGTAAACCAAGCGCTTCTACAAGAAATATTCACAGCAACCGGAGAATGTACTCGAGACACTGGGTGTGCGCGGGTTGTTCCTCTTTTGCTAAGAAACAACGGATTTTGAGCCCAAGTGTTACTATAGGTATCTGTATCTATAGCAGAGCTACTGTTCCTGCCCCAACTCAAGACCAACGCGAATTACAGGTGGGCACAGAAACATACATGTGATGGGGGTTTTTACTCTTAATATATTAGCTACGCCCCTTCCCACCTATCTTTCACTTTAGTGATGTCACGGTTCCCATTTCTAGTGTTTGGAGCTGTCTGGTGGAATCCTGAGAGGATTATTGCCATGCTATGTCATTTTATGTTGTGTGTGTTTGTAGAGCGCCAAACTCACCCAGGAGGGCCTCCTGGCACTGAAGCAGGAGCTGTGTGGGTGGAGCCAGGATCGGGGCTGGCTGAAGAGCCAGGTTTACACTTTCTTGTGGGATTCAAGAACTGAGGAGGAGGCTCTGAGGTGCAGGAGCAGGTCATCTCAGGCTTTGGGAGCGAGGTAGAAAAAGGCACGACCACCCGATCCCGCTCTCCACACACGAGGGGTGCGCGCGAGTAGGAATCGGACAGAGCGTCGGTGTCGGGTAGGTTTGTGCATGAGGAATTAGAAGGGTGTGGACTGAAAGCCAGTGGAGCACCTTGAGGTGCGGTGTGATGGGAGTGCGGGATGGGAGGATGAGATTATGCCTACCGGCCCAGTTTTGCATGGCCTGGAGTCTACTGGTCAGTGGATCACTGAATCCAGCACAGAATGCGTTGCCGCAGTCCAGCTTGCCGATGATGAGGGCTTGGCTGACGGTTCTCTGAGTGTCGATGGGGAGCCATTTGAAGATCTTCTTGGGTGTGTGGCGGCAGGAGATGGAGACTGCGCTCACTTGCCCCGTTATGGTGAGTTAGTTGTCGATTACTATTTTAATGTTCTTTGCCTGAGTTTCTTGTAGAGGTGTGGGTCTGAGTTCAACGTGGCACCAGATGGCGTTCTACAGTGAAGTGCCTTTGTTGAAGATTGCTACTTCCGTCTTCTCTGCGGTGGACTTGAGGCAGTTGCTTTTCATTTATCTGGCGACTTCAGTCATGCAGGCAGAAAAATTGGTCTGTTTTTGGTGTCTTGTCGGAGAGGGAGAGCATGAACTGGGTGTCGTCAGCACAGGATATGATGTTGCTTCCGTGGGCACGGATGATGCTGGTGAGGGAGGTCATGTCGGCGTGGAACGCAGTGGAACTCAGTGAGGATCTTTGCAGGACTCCGCAGATGGGCTTCGTGCCGGCCCAGGTGAAGGGGCCAGGCTGACCGGCTGGGTACGGGCTGTCAGGAAGGAGCGATTCCAGTGAAGTGCAGGATCTCAGATGACAGCTTCGTGCAGTCGTAGAGAAGGATGGGGAGGGAGATATTGAAGGCTGCAGTAGGGTGAGGGCCGCAGTGCCACCTCTGTCCATGATCATCCAGATGTCATCCGCGGCGGCGACGAGGTCGGTCTTTGTATGTGGTTGAGTCTTAATTGTGAATTCTGTGAAGGCTGCTTTGGGAAGAATGCAATTGCCTTTAATTTTTGACTGCTGAATTGTTAAAGACTGCGATGTGCCGCGCCTGGGCAGGTGTTTAGAGCCTCCGCTCGATGTAGGCGGTGGCACTGAGGCTGCGCCCTCATATTCGATACATGAAACATTAAACCTTCTGTTATCATGAAATGTATTCCTTTCTGAGTGCATAAACTCTCAGGTATTGAGTAGAAGTGTTGCTCATGGGGTCAAAGTAGTAGTGTCGGATTCTTGATGCAGACCCCAGTCCATGAGCCTGGTGCCCCTGGCTCGTTGCCATGCGTCACATGGATGGCTCATCTCTGGATTGACCTTTCACTCCACCAACCCGATTACAGACACAGGGTTTAGAGCCAATCATTTCGTTTCTTAGATGTTTTGGTGTTGATGTTGCTTTCTTACTATGGGTTGATCATTGTTCACTCACTAAGTCCTTTTCTATGCAAGCCTGGGATGCAGGCAGTGTGCCAGAGCCGCAGGGCGTCAGCAGTGACCCTGAGTGACTGTCAGTGGCTGAGACTGTTGCAAGAGTTCCAAACACCATATTTTAATTTTTCTGACTTCAACGCCCTAAGTGTGACGTGCATACCAGACATGGGTATGGTGCTCACTGCGGCCCTCGACTCATGGAACCCAAATAGGCTGAAACGGGTCTGGGACTGCTTGTGCTCCTGTTCAGAGGTAACCTGGTCTGGTTGTTCATGCTGGACGGATTCTATTGGCGCAGGACCAAGCCTGTTTTGGATATGGATTCTGTATGTCTGGTGTGGCATAGTGGGTGAAAACCGATGGAGCGGAATGCAGCCCCTGGGAAGCTGCCTGTGGCTGAAACTCTTGCAAGCACTCATCGCATCATCTTAGTGTTTTTCTTACTGGAATCTTCTATTTCAGGGTTCCAGCCCCTTCATCTGCACGTGTGCACATTCTGGCGTAAACGCTCACCGTCAGACCTTGTGTCCGCCTTTCCTTCTTACAGGAGTTGCTTCTCCTTCTGGGATGTGTGCAGACTCGAGCACGCTCTCTCATTGGTAGTTTCTTCGATTAGAGCTGACTCGAGCACGTTCTCTCATTGGTAGTTTCTTCGATTAGACCTGACTCGAGCACGCTCTCTCATTGGTAGTTTCTTCGATTAGACCTGACTCGAGCACGCTTTCTCATTGGTAGTTTCTTCGATTAGACCTGACTCGAGCACGCTCTCTCATTGGTAGTTTCTTCGATTAGACCTGACTCGAGCACGCTCTCTCATTGGTAGTTTCTTCGATTAGACCTGACTCGAGCACGCTCTCTCATTGGTAGTTTCTTCGATTAGACCTGACTCGAGCACGCTCTCTCATTGGTAGTTTCTTCGATTAGACCTGACTCGAGCACGCTCTCTCATTGGTAGTTTCTTCGATTAGACCTGACTCGAGCACGCTCTCTCATTGGTAGTTTCTTCGATTAGAGCTGACTCGAGCACGTTCTCTCATTGGTAGTTTCTTCGATTAGACCTGACTCGAGCACGCTCTCTCATTGGTAGTTTCTTCGATTAGACCTGACTCGAGCACGCTCTCTCATTGGTAGTTTCTTCGATTAGACCTGACTCGAGCACGCTCTCTCATTGGTAGTTTCTTCGATTAGAGCTGACTCGAGCACGTTCTCTCATTGGTAGTTTCTTCGATTAGACCTGACTTGAGCACGCTCTCTCATTGGTAGTTTCTTCGATTAGACCTGACTCGAGCACGCTCTCTCATTGGTAGTTTCTTCGATTAGACCTCCTCTGTTGTCTTTGGTTGCATTCTTCTAACAGTTGGAACTTCGTCTTAGGTAGAAACTGGGAACGCTTTGTACCAGGGGCGTAACTGGACCTGAACATCATGTGGTGGGGAGGAGGGGGGGGATGGGTTGGCTAACAAGCCAGCCAATGCAGGCATGGCAAACATTTTAAACAATTCGGGCAGAGCCATCCTTAGAGCCAATACAATAAAATAGTCACAAATTGTGCATTTTAAACACATTGGCCAAACCTGGTACGATTTCCACTAACCTGTTTTAGTGGATTCGACAGAGGTTATTGGCTACTGAAAGAGATGTTTAACAAGCATTTGCAATGCAATAGGTCTCGCATTATTAAAGTTTGAGCTATTGGCATTGCTAAAGAATGCAACAACAATAGCTCAAACTTTAAGAATGCGAGACCTATTGCATTGCAAATGCCTGTTGTGAGTTGGTTGATGATTCCTGCATAGATGGTGTTTCTGTAGTCCAGTCTGCAAGTGATGAGGGCTCGGATGCTGGTTTCCTGGTGTTGTTTGGTAGCCACTGCAGCCTCCATTGAGTAGGTCCAGGGAAGGGGGAGAAGCGCTAGGGGCGGGGGGCAGGCTGGGAAGTTTGTGGGAGAATGAGATGGAGTGGGAGGTGCATGGAACAGGTAAGGAGTTGTGGGGAGGAGGGCGGGCGGCAGAGAGGGCAGGAATGGTATCACGAAAGGGGCACTGCGAGAAAAATTACTGGCAAAAAGAAACAAAAGCACAATCACGGGGAGAACGAATGGCACAATCATGGGACAAAGAGATGGACAAAGGCACATTAATGGCAAAAATACGTGGCAAAATAATGAGAAAACAAACGGATAAAGCACAATCACGGACAAAAAGCAAACAGAGGAAGGCACAACCATGGAAAAACAATGGCTCAATCATTATTCAGAGAGAAAAATAGTGGCACAGAAGAGAAAAAAAGGCAAAAAGGTCATAGATGAGAGAGAGGAATGATCGAGGCAAGAGCCTTGAGGCGCTGGGGCCGGGTTTGAAAGGGCATTGACTGGTTAGAGGACTACTCAGAGGTAAGTCCTGAGCAAAGAGCCTAGGGCCTCCGCCAGCTTGATGCATGTTCCGAGCTGCGACCGCCATTTAGTGATTAGGGAGGGGTAGGAGTCCCTCCTGGTAGAGGTGATTCGGGATCAGGGGGACATGGGAGGAAGGGGAGTGGAAAGAAGCAGGAGGCACGAGGAATGGGTAAGAGCAGTAAGGGGGGGAGAGGGAGGGAAAGGGATCACTCCAGGAGGCAGCGAGCCAAGGCTAGGTGAGAAATACCACGAGAAAAAAAGGCACAATCAAAGAACAAATGGCACAATCATGGGAGAAAGTGAAAGACAAAGTCAGAATAATCGCAAATAACAAGTGGTACAAACATGAGGAAGAAGAAACAGGCAAAGGCATTATAATGGCACAATCATGAAAAAAAGAGAATGGCAACGGCACAAAAAAAGCAAAATCACAGGAAAGAGAGGCAAACAAAGTGGTACAATCATGGGAAAAAGGACAGACAAAAGGACAATTATGGCAAGACAAACAAACAACGAACGATCACAAGCAAAAAGTAAACACTTGAAGGCACAATTAATGAAAATCAAGTGGTCTGGACGCGAGCGAGCGCCTGCCGCGCGAAAGTGAAAGCAAATTTGAGACGCGGCGGAGCGTGGCGCGCGCGCTTGGCAGGGGCGGGGGAGCACATTCCAGGCGGGGGAGCGGACCCTTTGAAGTATGATGCCGAGGGCGCCAGTGGGCTGAAGCGCTTCCCCAAACGGATTGCATGGCGGCACGATGCACGTGATTGTGCGCGTGCTCGCCATGCAATCCACTTTTGGGAGCACTTTGAAATGCCCCTCTTACTAGAGTCTCGCATAGCGATTAAACACAATAGCTAGGCGAGACTAACTAAAAAGCAGCTTCTCCAGATATCAGTACAAAGCACCTTAAAATCAGTTTTTACAAATTATTTCAAGAGAATGACCCATTTTGATAACTCTCCAAAAGTCCCTTCTGTGAAGTGACAGCGAGCTTACGAAATATTTTTAATTCCATCTACATAATAACATTCCTCCGACTGTCAATAAAAGGTACATTTTCTGTCTGCTCATCTGGAATTTGAAAAATATTCTTGTTTGAGGTCGCACTCATGTAGGGGTCTCAGAGAAGGGAGCTTATGGGGTTGCACAGCCGATTTCAGGATGAGTGGCTTCCAAGTCACAGGTTCCTTTCCTAATGCATCTTTCATTCCTTCTGAGATTGAATATGCCAGGGGCTATCAGTAGGCAACATTACCACTTCTAAATTACTCTGTCAGGAATCTGTGCTTATGTACATAAAAATAAAATAATTGTTGTTAGCACCCTCCAGTGAGTAGTTTTCACATGTGATGCCTGGGCTCCATCCATGCAGGAAGCCACCAGGCCTAAACACAGAGAGCAGGCTGCTTTAAAATAACTCTGCGTGCACAGAATAAAAGTGTTTGTTCAAACTCCAGAACGCATCGAATGGGTGGCCGGTGCACAATGCCCTGCTAAGAGGTCCTCCCAACAAAACCAGAAATTGTTCCTTTTAATAACATATGTTATAATAGTTAAACCATATTTTTTCAATTCTGTTCTGAAGCCCCCAGTACATAAATTGTGAAACCCAGTAAGATGACTTAGGTAACAGATGGGACCCCAAGAAGCTGTATCCCTCCCATACTCTCTGTTCCCAAGATTTACGACAGTCTTTAAGATGAGGTCCCTAAAGTAAAAATGCACCAGGAAGTGTTTTTTACAGGTGGGTGGAGTTGCTTTTCCAGAGGATCTGAGGACAGAGGCTCAGCTGAAGGAATATATGTCGTTACTACGCATTCCGTTGCAACGCATGCCTTTACCACGCATGCGTTACAACGAAATGTTTTTTCCTCGCATTGCCCTTACCTCGATCTTGCCTTTACCCCGCTTTTTCGTTTTTGGGGGGGGAGACGCCCCCTAAGCCCCCTTTCTTCTTTTTTTTCCCTTTTTCTTAGGTCTTCGCCGACACTAACGATGGACTGACGCTTTTTTTTCTGACCAGGAAGACGTTTTTCCGTGATGACGTTGCTTGCGTGCTAAAGACGTCGTTGAAGCAATACGCGTGGCGAAGACGTTTACGAGGTAAGTGTTTCGTTGTAAACATATCGCGTAGAAAATGCTTCGTGGTAAAGGCTGTTTCCCCAGCTGAAGATAGAGGCATGTATGGGTTTTAGCACTTACTTCATCGGTGCACGAGGTGGAAATGATTTTAGTTTTCATCTTTTCCATTATAAAATCATTAATAATATATATAATAATTTCACCAAGCCCATACCACTTCAATGACTACTTTTGGTTATGACTCTGGCGCATTACCCACTTCTTCAATATGCACTGTCTCTAAGGTCATTGGTTTTCTTTCATGACGTGAAATTTTAAGTGTGAAATCTGTTTTAATGTGAAAAAAGATATGATTTACTTCCTGCACACTGAGAATATCCTTCATTTTTTTCAACTGCTTACATATTTTAAAAAAAAGATTCCCCAGCAGTGGCTGCAGCAGTTTTATGGAAGAGGTGTGACGGCGCATTGCTTCTACATAGTAATGGTTAGTGGTGACGCAGTCGGGCCATCACAAATATTTATTCTGCACCAACTAACCTCAGAAGTGAGACCTCTGCTACCGAGAGGACACACGCCTCCTTTCTACTACGACAGTAGCAGTATCAGTGTCTTTATATGTTAGGCTGTCTATCTTGGACGGATTCTAATAGTCTTACGTCACGCTTCTTCTATTATAAAGAAGTGATACATTAGAGTCCGTTTCCTAACCTGGCTGCGGAGTAAAGCTCAGTCTAAATCAAGAAGGTTAACATCAAGGACCCACGTCCAGATGTTGGAGAGAAGTTAACTTCAACAACCTGCGGCCAGATGCTTGAGAGAGGTGAACTTCAAGGGCACGCTGCGAGATGTTTGAGAAAGGTTAACTTCAAGGGAAGCTGCCAGATGTTTGAGATAGGTGAACTTTAAGGACACGCTGCCAGATGTTTGAGAGAGGTGAACTTCAAGGACACGCTGCACTTGAGAGAGGTTACCTTCAAGGACATGCTGCCAGATGTTTGAGAGAGGTGAACTTCAAGGACACGCTGCCAGATGTTTAATAGAGGTAAACTTCAAGGACACACTGCCAGATGTTTGAAAGAGGTGAATGTGAAGGATGCGCTGCCAGATGTTTCTGAGATGTTAACTTCAAGGACACACTGCCAGATGTTTGTGAGAGGTGAACTTCCAAACCACACTGCCAGATGTTTGAGAGAGGTAAACTTCAAGACACACTGCCAGATGTTTGAGAGAGGTGAACATGAAGGACGTGCTGCCAGGTGTTTGAGAGAGGTTAACAACAAGGACACACTGCCAGATGTTTGAGAGAGGTGAACATGAAGGACGTCCTGCCAGATGTTTGAGAGAGGTTAACTTCAAGGAGACACTGCCTGATGTTTGATAGAGGTGAACTTCAAGGACACAGTGCCAGATGTATGCGAGAGAGGTGAACATGAAGGACGTGTTGCCAGATGTTTGAGAGAGGTTAACTTCAAGAACATGCTGCCAGATAGTTGAGAGAGGTTAACTTCAAGGACACACTGCCAGATGTTTGAAAGAGGTTAACTTCAAGGGCACACTTCCAGATGTTTGAGAGAGGTGAACTTCAAGGACACACTATCCGATGTTTGATAGAGGTGAACTTCAAGGACACAGTGCCAGATGTTTGAGAGAGAGGTGAACATGAAGGACGTGCTGCCAGATGTTTGAGAGAGGTTAACTTCAAGAACACGCTGCCAGATAGTTGAGAGAGGTTAACTTCAAGGGCACACTGCCACATGTTTGAAAGAGGTTAACTTCAAGGGCACACTGGCAGATGTTTGATAGAGGTGAACTTCAAGGACACAGTGCCAGATGTTTGAGAGAGGCAACCATGAAGGATGTGCTGCCAGATTTTTAAGAGAGATTAACTTCATTGACATAGCGCCAGATGTTTGAGAGTGGTTAACTTCAAAGACATGCTGATGTTTGATATTCTTGCCCGTGATGGGCAACGATATGCAGAGGACATTCTTCATCATTGACAGATTTCATAGAATGTTTGCAGTACAAAATCTATATTTTTGCAAAATTTGACCTTTTTGGCAATTCCAGACAATTGATTTTCCAATTAATTTTCAGCCGGCTAAACAGGTTGGTTAAGCAACTGTGCCTGAATTGTACCATTTGTCTAGAGGTGTCTTCGCTGAATGACATCTCACTTTCTCATTCCTCCCAATTCATCATTTTGCCGTCGGCATTGTTTATTTAATCAAATCTTATCTTGGCAGATTAAAGCAGATATTATGTAACGCTGTGTGTGCTTTACTAAGAGTTAGCATTGAGGACGAGGCAGCTGGTGATGTGACTATAGGGAGAATCACAGGTAGATGGCAATGTACTTATGTTTTATACTTGTGTCTTTTGTTCAAGCTCTGGGGTGCCCTAGAGCAGGAAAAGACAAGATGGCTGTCGAGTAGGAGCCTCCGGAGGAGCTCCAGGTTTGTGGTATTTATCCCCATATAAACCACTTCATCGGCCCCCCGCCCTTCGACCCTTGGACCCGAGTGCACACCTCCTCAGAAGCATACCTCAGAAGTAGTTCTCTGACGCTCAACTTAACCGCCAGTGCGACTGCCGTTGCTGCGCAGATCTGTGGCCTCGCTGTCCCGAGTCTGATGTGGCTTGGCTGGTCTCGTGCTACAGGGCCAATTGGCTGGGTAGGGTGGACATCCACCACAAAGTGCCCTTGGTGCTGTCGCCCCGCTCATCCCGTGCCTGCCGCTTCCGGATCGTGGTCTCCTGATAACACCGGGGACCCTGGATGCAGGCGACTGTCCCCACCGTGACCTCTCCCGCTTGCCAGCTTTGAGGGCGACGAGCCCCTGCCTGCGGCCGGTGAGACGCTCCCACGAAGACCTGTGGAGTCCGGAGGCCAAAACTAGGATGGAGAATTTTGTCCCCTAAACCCGGAGGACCGACATCTCGCCAGTGGCCGTTAGGGTGGCCGCTGCCTATCAACGCCATTTGGTTTCTCAGCGCCATTTTTCAGCACTCTGCTCCGCAGTACCTGGATATGCCTGGACCCCGGCTACCCGCTGTCGGCCCGCTCTTCCCGTGCCTCTGCTTCCGGATGATCGAGGTCTCCAGATAACACCAGTCCCGGTGAGTCCTACCCACCCCCCCTCACTGCCCGGCCAGATGCCTGGATGTTGGGCGTCCTTCGGCAGGGTCCATTGGAGTGTCTGGCGGGGTCCAGGGAGCGGGGTATTGCCACTCCCCTCAGGGATGGTGCGCACTTAACTCCCGCTGGGTCCCGGCTCGCCTGCACCCGACGTGTCCTGGGGACTGAGGCTTTAAGGTGGGCCCCGGCCTGACTAGGCCTGTCTTGCTGCAGCCGCGCCCCGCGGTCGACCATTGATCTTAGCCCACAGCAGCCTCAGCCCGGCGACCTCAGGCGCTCAGCCTTCCGCTAGCCTACCGGGGGGTGGTCGCTATAAGGTCCCAAAGGCGAGACCTATTGGCTCTGCCAATGCTTTGTGTGGTTGTGTGTGTGTGTGGTTGTGTGTGTGTGGTTGTGTGTGTGTGTGGTTGTGTGGGTGTGTGGTTGTGTGTGTGTGTGTGGTTGTGTGTGTGTGTGGTTGTGTGTGTGGTTATGTGTGTGGTTGTGTGTGTGTGGTTGTGTGTGTGGTTGTGTTTGTGTGGTTATGTGTGTGGTTGTGGGTGTGGGTGCGGTTGTGGGTGCGGTGCGGTTGTGGGTGTGTGTGGATGTGTGGTTGGGTGTGGTTGTGTGTGTGTGGTTGTGTGTGTTTGGTTGTTTGTGTGTGTGGTTGTGTGTGTGTGGATATGTGTGTATGTGGTTGTGTGTGGTTATATGTGTGTGTGGCTGTGTGTGGTTGTGTGGTTGTGTGTGGTTGTGTGTGTGGTTGTGTGTGTGTGTGGTTGTGGGTGTGGTTGTGGGTGTGTGTGGTTGTGGTTGTGTGTGTGGTTGTGTGAGTGGTTGTGGTTGTGTGTGTGTGGGTGGTTGTGGGTGGTTGTGTGTGGTTGTGTGTGTGGTTGTGGTTGTGTGTGTGACAGTAATACTAGAAGCATCTCAAAATAAAGGAACACAAACATCGAGTTTGTGGAAAGAGAAAGCACGTTATAAGTCACACGGGCGCAGCAAAGCATTGACACAACAAAACAAGATCACTTAGCGAAGACTGAGTGCTGATAATGGATACACACAGCCCATCATCTTAAGAGTTCGATTGCAGCCAATGTGCACTCAAACCTGCCCCCTCCTTGTGAGTTGCACCCCATATTTCATGAGCTATAACTGCTGCACCCACCATAGCGCTTTGAGATCTAAAGCGCTACATAGGTCTAATCGACTAACCAGTCGCCAACATGCTGTGCTTTTAAAGAGAATGTGCCAAAAGCTTCCAGCTTCCTCATCATGTCCTCATGAAAGCATCAACGAAAGGACTCCCTGAATAGTGCAACGGACATGAAGCAGCCGCTGCAATCAGAAATAAACACTGTGAACGTTGTCCAGTTTCACAGTAACATTTCCTTAATGTTCTTTAAGTCACAAAACAGTAACACTAAAAGCATCTCAAAATAAAGGAACACAAACATCGAGTTTGTGGAAAGAGAGAGAACATTGTAAGTCAAACGGGCGCAGCAAAGCATTAACACAACAACATGTTCTTTGATGTTTGATGTTCTTTGAACGAGAACATCAAAGGGGCGCCGCGAAAGTGATCGCGGACTAAAGTGAAAGTGATCGCGGGCGCTTAATGAGCATGACGAGGTTTGCCATATTGTGCCTCTGCTCCTAAGTGCGCGCCCGTGCACATGCGCTGTAGCTCTAGGCTGGCCATGGTAGCACTTTTTTGAGCCCTCACAAAAAGTCTCGCCAGACCAGCGCATGCGCTGGGTCAGGGGAGACCTTAAAATGATCTAAACGAAGAAAGGTTTCCAATATTTAAGCGGTACGTTTAAGTGGTGTCCTCTCACAAAGTGGCGCATCTGACCTCTACGGCTGACGGCAATAACGGCCCCCGACGAATTCTCTCTATGAGACATAGTCAAAGGGGTTAATGACTGACATGACCGACTAAATTTAACAAACGGAGAGCACCCCGCAGGGCGTCTCTCCCGAGACGTATTGATATCTGATCTAAAGGCTAATGTTACTGTGTACACTTGCGAGACTATTTGTTCCGGTTTGGCCATTTTAGGGCTACTGCTATTGTGGTTTCTTGAGAGACTGTGCTGGCTCAGCCATTTTAAAGCTACTATCATTGTAAATACTCGAGAGATGGAAGATGTCCTCACATGCACCTCCTCATAGAAAGTGAAAGAGGACTGCTCGCAGAGAATCATATTAATAGAAAGAGGACTGAGCGAACTTCTGCAGCGGCCATCTTGGTATGGGCATGCGATTAACAGCCCTCTCAATCTACTCTACTGAAAGCGACCTGGTAATCTCTACCGAACAATGGATGGATTAATTTTATCTGTTTCAATTTTAATTTGCATTATTGCTGTTCATTTAAGATGGGGGCAAGTCATCATGGGGCTGTAGCACATTCTTTAAGTAGTCCTAGCTCATAGGACAGACCTTTTGGGGTCTTTTACCATTATATCTCACTATTCAAACAGACCTCTTTGGTGGGAGTTTCCCCACTCTACCCAGCATGGCAGGGCCCTGCCTGACCGCCACGGGCGACAACTACTACACCGTTGTCTATCCTCCTAATCTCTCCAAATCTGCCGCTAAATCCTTCAAACACTCCATCCTGAAAAGTCATCCCGAGACCCTGATCTCTGACCTACGTTTCAGCGAGGACAAGGGCACAGTCATTAATGACCTCATCTTCTACTCCAGAAAAACATCTCTATGGCGCAATGCCTTCTTGAGCCTCCTTAAAGTACACGAAGCCAAGAACATCCCACACAGCAATAAACTCACGATTGCACTGTCTGCAAATCTGCGTGCTGACCTCACCATCACCTCATGCAAAAGCGGCATCATCCTGATACAAGCGACACCCAAAGACCTCATTAAATTTGCGGACCTCTTCACCCTCCTTAAAAAATATGTGCACAACACTCCCCCGTCCACGCTCCCCGGCACCACCCCTCGCCCCAATCCGCCAAGGGTGCCTAGCCTTTCACAAACCACATATGCTAGGGCTCACGTCACTGGTCGACCTAACCCCACTACCATGCCACCAGCACATGCCAGCCACCGCGTGCCTATACCACTGACCTCAGGCCTGCAAGCTCTCCCCTCTCCTACGGCCTCTGAAACTCCCCCTAGGGCTCACGTCTCTAGCCAACCTAGCCCTTCTACCCTGCTACCAGCACATGCCAACAGAAGCGTCCCCAAACCTTTAACCTCCTGCCCACAAAATCTTCCCTCACATATGGTTATTGAAACTTCTGCAAGGGTCCATGACACTGGTCGACTTAGCCTCACCACTAGGCTACCAGCACATTCCATCAGAATCGCTCCCATACAACCGGCCCCCTGCCCGCAAGAACTTCCCTCTTATAGGGATATTGATACTCTCCACCACAGAGCTACCGAACTAACCCTGAGCATCCACAACTCCATTCTGGATCTAAAGAACCTCCTGCACCTCACGAACTCTCTTTCTCGAATCTCAGGCTCTCGCAGAACGCTACCCCACCTCACGCCAAGCCCCTCCTGCACCCATTACCGCTATTCCTGAGACACCTGCGCCCCCGCAAGCAACTTTGCCACCTCTCGGAGGAGGAAGTTCTAGCCCTCCTCCTTACCTACAAACCTACCCCTGTCACGCCTAGCCCTCTAGACCTCACGGAGGAAGAAGTTGTAGACCTCCTCATTAGCTACGAATCTGCCTTGACAACCCAATGCTCATCAGACCTGAGTGACAAGCACCCTATCTGCACGGTTGCAACCAACCCCAACAGATCAGCTACCCTCCGCAACAGAGGAGTTGTCAATAGCTATCTAGCGCTAGTACCCATCTCTTCCCCCATCCACGACGCTCACTCCGATCCCCCTCTAGCCGGCCTCCTAATTAACTGCCGCTCAGCAGTAAAGCATGCCTCTGATGTCGCCGATTTCATCCTGAGCCAAAAATCGGACTAACCGATCGTGACTGAATCTTGGCTCAATGAATCCTCATCGCCCTGCCTAGACCTCTTAGTCACGCCCAATTACAACATTGTAAGGCTGGACAGGCAATCAAAAAAAAAAGGGGGAGGCATTGCCTGCATCTACCGCTCTAACCTCCTTGCTACTGAACTTCTGGCTGACCCTACAGACTCCTGCGAATACCTTGCACTCTCCATTTACAACAACACCTCCCAACTGTGCAGACGACACATTTTTTACTACCCCCAGGCAAGAATGACACCTTCACTGACCACCTCATGGAAATCATCACAGCCAAGGCTTCCTCTAACTCTAATGACATTTTCCTTGGCGACTTTAACTTGCACTGGAACAACCCCAAGGACCCTCAGGTCAACGTCATCAGAGACTTCTTGGCCGACCATGCCCTTACCCAAGCCTGCTCACTCCCTACTCACTTGAAAGGCACCACCCTAGACAGGATCATCGCTAAGTAATCAGCGGTCAACCTTATCTCTATTGACCCGTGTGATTGGTCTGACCACCACGCTATCACCTTCCTCCTGCCTGGCACCCACAAGACATGGACACCACAACCTGTGATTCCCAAACGATGGGTTAGAGACACCAAGAACCTTGATCATGGGAAATTGTCTGGGCGCTGTGAGACCGACCTAACCCCCCCCCCCCCCTCCCAGTGCACTTCGGTCAACAACCTCACGGATCATTATTCCTCAACTATATCCGACATTCTCGATGACCTTGCTCCGCTAAAACTAAAAAGAACCCAGATCAAAGACAGGAATTCCCTGGTTCAACGGATCCCTCAACAAGGAGAGGAGATCCCTTCGACAGACTGAACGTAACTAGAAACAGCACCCGACAGCAGATCATCTAAAACTTGTACGCCAGGCCAGAAATGCCTACAACAGGAAAATCCTCACCTCAAAAAAAGACTTCTTCAGAACAGGACAAGAGAACGCCAAGAATAGACCTTGTAAGCTATTTGATCAAACACCAATCCAACAAACTAGCAAAAACCTCCAAGGAAACCCCTAAATCCCTATTATCATGCGAGGAATTTTCCTCCTTCTTCTGCGACAAAATCTCTGCCCTAGGAAATGAACTTAAATCCGCAATTCACTCCCAAACTCCGTTGGCTCTACCTCTTCTCTACGCGCTGCCCTCCCAGATGTCACCCAAAAAGCAAGCGCACTGGTCCAACTTTAAAGTCTACGACGAACACTCTATCTTGAAAATTCTAGCCTCCTTAAACCCAAACAATCACTTCATCGATCCTCTCCCCTCTAACTGCCTAGCCGCCGCCCCTATCATCTCTTCCTGGATTGCAATAATCAATGCTTCCCTCATACAGGGTTCGATACCTGACTCTCTTAAAGCCGGCCAAGTCGTCCCATCTTAAAAAAACCTACGCTGGATCCTGCTTCCGCCGACAACTATAGACCTATATCAAACATCCCACTCCTAGCCAAAGTTCTGGAGAAATGTGTGCAACAGCAGCTGAGCCTACACATCACCAACTTCCATCTACAAGACGACTTCCAATCCGGGTTCAGACCTGGACACATCACTGAAACCACCCTCCTCCACATCGTGGATGACGCCCTCCATGCTCTCGACCAAGGCAAAACCTGTCTCCTAATCCTCCTAGACCTATCCTCAGCGTTCAATATGGTTAACCACAAAACACTCCTTGAACGCCTCAAACTCAGGATGGGTTTGGATGGCACCGTCCTTGAATGGTTTAGGTCCTTCCTCCAGATTCGATCACAGAGAATCCTAATCAACGGTAACCTGTCCGCTCCCTCTCCGATCACGGTTGGAGTCCCCCTGATGAATACAGGCCCCAGCTAGGCCCGCAGGACACAAGGGTTCGCTCTCCTGTAACGGAATCTATAAGGAAGTTGGCACGGAAACTGCAAAGTACAAAAACAACGTTTATTAACCCTTAAGGGTGGTCCTACAATCCACACAACACTCTTCAGTATTGCAAGGAGTAGCACAAAGAACATTCGTACACAGTCCCCTTTTATACACAACAGAGGGGCTCATAAGTGGGTGGATACAACATGAGGCCGAAGAACATTACCATTTATGGTCATTCTCGATACTGAATCAATACATGGGCGGAGCCAACACACTCCTTGAGCCCGCGAAAGGACATGGTCAAGCAAAGCTAATTATAACAGATGTGGCCAAGTCTGGGCATGCGCCAGACGGACAAGAGGGAGCTATTTATAACTGTTGCTAGGCAGATTACAAGAGCAACTAACACAGAGGTCGGACTCTCCTCATGGTGAACACATGGCAACATGTCAATACAAAATGGAGTCCGGACTTCGGTCAACATAACGAAGAAAACATGATCTAAAGGGAAAGCATTAATGTTTTCAGTAAATGCTTAATCACATTCTGCCTTAATTTACAACAGACGACCCTTTCAGCATTTACTGAAGACATCCGGCTTCCAAGAATAATCATCATATATGTCAATTATCATCATTCCTTTAACCTCTTTAGCTAGACCCTTCTGGCGAGCAACATCGGCAACAGCTTTCTTATCTGGAATGCAGAATGAAATGCATACAGAACAGCATAATGGTCCACATTGGATACACATACAGAAAAAGAACAGAATTGCTATAATAATACAGAGACCAGTTAAGACCTTCCATCCCCAGGCAGTAACCAACGCCCAAAACCACCCAGAAAAGGACCAAGTGCCGTTTTCTGTGTGGATTTCAGCTGCTATTTTATGCAGCTTGTTAATGGCGTTATAAACGGATGGCGTATGATCAGGGATGAACACACAGCAGCTACTTCCAATAATTTTACAGGCTCCACCTCGATCAGCTAGCATTACATCTAATACCATACGATTCTGTAATGCAACAATCCTAGTTATTTGTAACTCTTCCGTAAGATTCCCAAGGGCAGCAGCAGTCTGATTGGTCACAGCTTCTACCACTCTTGTTAATCTTCGGATCTTCCTACTATTCAAAACGGCTCCAACAAAGAAAAACAGTCCTAAGTTAAAATCAATATACTGTTGCAAGCTAGTATCGGTTTGATCCACATCATCAATTGATAGAGTACGTTTATACCTATTTACAGTCACATTATTCAACAATTTCAAATCCTTATGATATGACGCGGATGCTAGAAATACAGGAGGTAATAGGAATGATACATAGCATACCCCAGACCACCCAGCCGGCAAACGGTAATAACCTTTATTTCCACATACAAAGTAAGTATTATGGGACGCTAGGAAGGTACTGTTGTTCAGCCCGTCAATATTTAATACGGTTATACAATCACTGACACCAACAGGGATAAAACCCACACTCTGGACACACAGGTCCGCTTGAGCTTGTGCTACCTGGATTACGAATTTGTCCTTCCCCGCAGTGTCTCTTGTGTTCGTGAAGATATAGGGAATGGATTCATTGTCCGGTCGGTACTCTTCCCATTCCCAAATTGTCCCATTCGCTTGTGGATACCCATTCTTGTCTTGATGGCATTCTCTATTAAGTCTAAAAAGCAATCGTCCCACTGTCGGTTTCCGAGTGGCAAACAGCAAAGTGTACCATGCTCTACAAGAGCCATTATGAGAGAAAGGGAGTGGTATGAATGGCGTTCCTCCTTTCTTCTGATGGGCTGGCATCATCCCACATATCCAACAGTTCGTAGCGTTCGTAGCAACGTGGGTGTGATGCAGCATCTGAATGAAAGTGTTATTCAAATAGGATTGTCGATGCTTCAACTCTTGATATGGCAGTGTATAAAAGTAGTGCTCCGCAGGCACTGGAGTCGTCAACACAAGTGTCTTTCGAGCAGGAGTTGCCTCCTCCACAAACCATGTGGTTATACCAACGATAGCTACTGTTAGCATGAACCCCAACGCACAAAGGATTTTCTTCTTCTCCATGCCAAAAGAAACAATACCCTGATATCTTCCTGAAACTAAAAAGTCTGTCAGAACTCTTCCCCTTGGGCAGCGGTTGATTTCTTCACCAGCGGGCCAAGACGGGTGTCACTACACTAATGCAGGGCTGATCCCCCCCCCTTGCCTCATCGGCTCTCCGTTTCACTAACCCAAGGGCCGTTCTGACAGTATGTCCCGGCACTGGAAACCTTACTTCCTTGGTCGAAGATGATATCGCCTTCCTCCAGAAGTCGTGTGGTCCGGAAAGAGCTCCTCAGTATCTCGTGGCTCAGCAGCACGGCCTGTCTCTGCTGCTAGGATTTCTCGTTGATCGGTCAGCACGGCAGACTCCACCAATCCGGGCGGTACCTTTCGACAGTGCAAGGAATGGATCCAGTTCTTTCGGTTCGAGACTCGCACAGCCGTCCTCGTTGCAAGGAGGACTTGTTCAGGTCCTACCCATCTCGGCTCCAAACTGTTTGTTCTGTCGAAGACCTTCACCATAACATGATCTCCAGGCCGGAGACCATGTCCTTCGCCGGTAGACCGATCAGGGAGCGCCTCTCGGACCTGTTGATGAATAGAAACCAAGTTATCCGTTAACTGTGCCAGATAATCGCTCATCATTACACAAGGTACATCATACACAGCCTTAGGCCTTGGCGGACCCCAAATGTTCATTGGGCGTCCGAATACTATTTCGTATGGCGTAAGGCCGGTTCGAGAGTGTGGCACCGACCTAATTGACAATAACGCCAGTGGCAGGGCGTCTGGCCAAGTCAAAGATGTTGAAGCTTGGATTTTGGCGATTTTAAGCTTCAGTGTACCATTATACTTCTCGACTAGTCCTGCAGACTGAGGGTGGAACACGGCATGAAACTTCTGGGTGATGCCTAGGCCCTTCAAGACATATTTTATAACATCCGCTACAAAGTGAGGGCCATTATCACTCCACAGGAGTCTACAGACGCCGTATCGAGGGAAGAACTCTTTCAGCAATAGCTTCGCTGTAGTCATTGCAGTATTGTCTTTCGTAGGGTACGCCTCAACCCATTTATTGAAGGCGCAGACCACTACTAGAACATACTTCAAATTGTTACAGCGCTCAAGCTGGATGTAGTCCATCTGCAGAACCTCAAAGGGTGCAGTGGGTGTCGCAAATCCTCCTGCTGGAGTTCGAGTGCCTTTCCCTGGATTATACTTCAGACAGATCATACAGGTCTGCACCACCCTCTTTGCCGTGCTAGCAATCTCTGGATGCTCCCAGACTTGGGTAAGCAATTTCACAATTGCGGAAGCTCCAACATGTGCTAGCCCATGTGCCATCTGAACCATAGGTTGTACGAAAGCCGTGGGTAACTTCCATCTATCCATCTGTTTATTTCTCCAACAACCCTCGTCATCCAGTTCTCCTTCGCTAGCCCATTGTTCCCGCTCTTTGTCAGAAGCGGTCCTTTGCATTTCTCGCACTTCCTCCTTCGCATCACGCCATCTTTCCACCTGTGACTTTACTACATACATGGCAGTAGCGCCGGGCTGCGTCGCAGTCTCCCATGCTACTCGGTCTGCTAACGCATTCCCTTCTCCAACTTTATCAATTACTTTCCTATGGGCACTACACTTAACAATGGCAATTTTCTTCGGGTATGTCAATGCGGTTAAGAGATTGTGGACTAACTCCCCATGCATTATCTGTACCCCATGTGACGTTAAGAACCCTCTCTCCTTCCAGAGTAGGCCGAAATCGTGCGCTACTCCGAAGGCATAGCGGCTATCTGTGTAAACATTCACACACAATCCTGTACTGAGCTCACATGCTCGTGTTAAGGCTATCAGTTCCGCTGCTTGAGCTGATTTCTGTGGTATGCGTGCTGTCTCCACTATCGTGTGTAATGTGGTAATTGCATACGCTGCTGAAGTCGTACCATCTGGTAGCTTCAGGCATGATCCGTCTACCCACAACTCTCCATCTACCTCTGAAAAGGGCGTATCCTGGAGATCAATACGACCCTTTCTTTGTTCCTCAGTCACAAGAATACAATCATGCGCTTTCTGCGCCTCAGGCTGGGTCTCGGGGTATGGCAACAATGTGGCCGGGTTTAATGTCACGCACCTCTTCAACGTAATATGAGGAGCCAAAAGCGTCAGCTCATATCCCGTTAAACGGGCACTGGTCAAATGCTGCGTCTTTGTCTGATTAAGCAGGGCATCCACAGCATGGGGAACTAACACCAACAATTTATGGGACAACACAATTCCTTCACTTTGGCGTATTGACACAGCTGTCGCCGCTACCGAGCGAAAACACCCTGGTAATGCTCGGGCGACAGGATCAAGCACAGCCGAAAAATATGCACAAGGGCGCTGCTTATCGCCGTGCATCTGCACTAAAACTGACAATGCACATCCATCTTTCTCATGCACATACAACGAAAAGGGTTTTGCATAATCAGGGGTCCCTAACACTGGTGCTGAACAAAGGGCCTGTCTCAATTGCTGAAACGCAGCATCACACTCATCTGACCAGGGGATCGGAATGGGCGTGTCTTTTGTCAAGAGAGCTAGTAATGGCTTGGCTATGTGTGAAAACCCCAATATCCACTGTCTACAAAAAGAAACAAGACCCAAAAATGCACGCACATCCTTCTGCGTGGATGGTCTCGGTGTGTCCAAAATTACTTGAATACGATCTGGCGTGAGTGCACGCCCCTCCTTAGACAAAAGGTGACCTAAATAAGTCACCTTTGGTCTACAGAATTGCAATTTCTTCCTAGACACTTTATGATTGTGGGATGCTAAAAAGGAAAGGAGGGATAACGTGCTCTTTTCACACAACTCCAGGGTGTCAGCCGCCAACAAGATGTCGTCGACATATTGAATGAGGGCGACCCCCTCGAGTAAAACAAAGGAATCCAACTGTCGTTTCAAAGCCTGACTGTAAATACTAGGGCTTTCTGTATAGCCTTGGGGAATTCTACAAAAACGATAAGATCTATTGTTTAATGTGAACCCAAAAAGAAATCGGCTATCAGGGTGAATGGGAATGGAAAAGAAGGCATTCTTCAAATCAATCACTGAAAACATGGTCGCCGTAGGCGGGACCAAGGTAAGCAACGTCGTGATATCGGAAACCACCGGGTACTGAGGTACCACGATCTTGTTTACCTCCCTCAAATCAATTATGAATCGATAGACCTTTGCATCCGTGTCCTTTTTCAAAATTGGGAGAATCGGACTGTTACAGATATTATAGGGAACTTCTTCCACTACCCCTACTGCTATCAAGTCTTGCACAATCTGTATGAGAGCCTCCTCGCCCTCCTGGGAAATACGATACTGCGGGAGGCGTGGTAGCACCGCCCCCTCCTGGACACTAATGTGGACCGGAGGAATCACCATTTGTCCCACATCTGTGTCCGAAGTCGCCCATAAAGCTCGGGGGAGGGTAGCCAACAACGCATCCTCTGATATCGTACACATCCGCCCAGACCGGGGGTAGTTGTCATTTAAGATCACCCTCACACCCTCAGGGGAGCAGCGGATTGTAGCCCTAAAGTACTTTAACATATCAAGGCCCATAATGTTATCCGGTGTATATGGAGCAAGCAGAAACGGACAGGGCGCAGAAAAACAATCAACTTTAAATGCAAGGGGCTGTGAAAGAGGGCTTCGGGAGAGTGTACCGTCAAACCCTACCGATGTAACTATTGAGCCGGATGGGGGAGCCCCCGGAACCAAGTACCTAGATAATGCACTACGTGTCGCTCCTGTATCCACTAGGAACTGATCAGTAGAACCTAAAACCTCAGCCGATACATAAGGACCCGTCTGATCGACCGGCACCTCAACTGATTCAGACCCCCATCCAACGCATTCCTATGCATGCTGCGAATCGTGATATCCCGATCGATCGATGTCCGACACATGATACTGGTGCTGGCGATCGAACACATTTGAGCTATCTCGGTGCTGCCCAGCAGTATCGAAACGGGCATTATCATTAGAACTCCCTCTAAAGTTCGAGGAACCCCCTCTACCTCTCGGGCCACCCGGAGTATGCCCCTGACGTGAAGCACGCAACACTGGGCAATCCCTGGCCCAATGGCCCAATTGCTTACAATACGCACACTGGTTCCTATTCAAATCAGATCGGCCCGAAGGGGGACCATAAGATCCGCCCCTTCCTCTATTATTATTACCCCGTCGGGGCGGGCCATATACTTGTGCTAACATCACCTTGGTTTTGAGATCTTTCGATTTCTTCTCCTCCTGGCCCTGCGCCTCGTGCTCCTGACGCTCATAATACTGAGCGATAGTCAGAAGGGCCGTCGGCGTCGCGGAGGACCAGGAACTCTCGCTCGCTTTTAACCGGGCCGCAACGGCCGGTAGCAGATTAGCCACATATTTGTCCGCGAAAAGGTGGCGGCCCGTGTCGTCAGTAAGCGACTGGCCACTAAAATCATGAAACGTCTCCTCAAAGCGCGTAAAGAAGTCCGCAACTGACTCGTCAACTTTCTGTTTACATGCAGCTAACATATTCCAGTCAATCTTTTTAGGGGGGATAATCGTCTTCAACTTAGCCACAATAGCCGCAGGGAGATCTAAAATATTCTGGGGTGGTTTCTGTGCAGGCTTCCGTTCCCTATCCTCATCCTCAAGGTCGGACCACCGGGCCTTGAAGGCAACCGCATCATCTACCTTTCGGACAGAGCGCCACGTATCCGGCGGTAGGATAAGGCCAAAGAACAGGTCTATATCCGCTAAAGTCATAATGCAAGAATTCAAGGCCCCCTCGACTTCTTCATAGAAGGCCGCTGGATTCTTGCGGGGGTCAGGCAACGCATTCTTTAGTGCCATAACATCGGCCCTATGCCATGGAGTGTAAACCCAGTTATATACAAAATATCCCCTTGCATCGGCGGAGTTAATATCCGAGCTAGTCCCTGCTCCCTTAGGAGGAACATACAAAGGCGCCGCCTCTCGCATTGGTTTAGCATGCACTATGTCATCCTTATCTGACTGGGAGGCGGATGGGTGGCCCCCTGCTGCAGACGAATCCGACTGCTTCTCCTCCTCCGTTTGTTGGCGTGCTTTCTCTCTAAGGGCCAGCACCTCGTCCCGCAAAGCGAACAACCGCCAAGCCGCCTCAGGAGCCTTAGGGGGAGAAAAAACACCATTACGTAATGCTCCGGCATCCGAAGACACTTCGTCAGGCTCAAGGACACTAGAATATTTTCGGAAAGCAGCAATTACTTCATCCGCGAAATGAGACAGAAAATACACCCTCTACCTATCTTGCCACGACCCCCAAGTATGGAACAACTCCTCCTTAGACATCTTGCCCTTAAGTGCACGGAGGGAAAGTTTCCGAAGCTCAGCCATATGCTCGGCCGATAAAATGGACCGTGTGTCGACCTTACCCGGAGCCGGGCCAGAATCTTGCGGCTGCGGAGCAGATGCGCCAACATAAGGGGGCGGAGAGCGATCTAGTAAATAAAAATCATCATCAGGATTATTAAGGACAGGATAAAGTGGCTGACGAACAACATATTGACCCGAGACCTGTAGCCTACGCTCTTTCTCTTGTCTGTCCGTTTGCTCTTTGTCCTCCCGACGCTTCGCTTCCTGTGCTCGCACATGATCATTCTTTCGTTGCTCTTTATCAAACAGCGCTTTCTCACGTTTCTCTCGCTCACGCACCTCCTTCACCCACAACCGCACACATTCAAACATATCCTGACGAGCACGTCGCTTACACATACACTGTTCCACATACTCAATCTTACGTATATCAAACGATCCATACAAAGGCCATCGCAACTCAGGATCCTTCTTCGTGTATTTCCTCCATAGTGTGCTGTACATTATGGAAGAAAGACCATGCTTCACATACATATCCCTATTAGGAGTCCCCTCTGGGGGAGCTGGAGCAGATTCCTCGAGGTCCAACCGGTTACCAAAACAGCAGCACCACTTACGGAGTGCGCTAAAAGCAGGCATGCTAGGAATAATGCAAAATATGCAATATTATAAGGAAAAAATGGCACTTAATCGTTGCGCCGTTCAAAGTTTACACAGCTCCGGAGAAATTTCTCCACATTACCTGCCTATATGTGTTGCAACGCATATATTTTCACAAAGACAAATTCAAAATATGACTAGTCATCATCAATCAAACTCAAATAGCCAACCCAGGCTTCAAAAACTCGGAGCAAGTACCGTACAACGGTTCTTACCAATCAAGAGTCCAGGTTCCAACTGCCAAGCTCCACAATCGCCCAAACGGCTCTCACGGCAGGACCGACAGAAGAGGTCTCAGTCGATGACCGGCGCCACCCAGACGGTCAGCTCGGAAGGGAAGGAAGAAAAACCTCGGGATGCCAGGGCTAAGACGCCGCTGGCAGTGATCACGTCCCCGGCCAAACTCCTCACCTTCGTCGCGACCAGTCCTTCGAGCATCCGAGTCGCCGATGAGCCCCACGTGACGGGCGCCAATTGATGAATACAGGCCCCAGCTAGGCCCGCAGGACACAAGGGTTCGCTCTCCTGTAACGGAATCTATAAGGAAGTTGGCACGGAAACTGCAAAGTACAAAAACAACGTTTATTAACCCTTAAGGGTGGTCCTACAATCCACACAACACTCTTCAGTATTGCAAGGAGTAGCACAAAGAACATTCGTACACAGTCCCCTTTTATACACAACAGAGGGGCTCATAAGTGGGTGGATACAACATGAGGCCGAAGAACATTACCATTTATGGTCATTCTCGATACTGAATCAATACATGGGCGGAGCCAACACACTCCTTGAGCCCGCGAAAGGACATGGTCAAGCAAAGCTAATTATAACAGATGTGGCCAAGTCTGGGCATGCGCCAGACGGACAAGAGGGAGCTATTTATAACTGTTGCTAGGCAGATTACAAGAGCAACTAACACAGAGGTCGGACTCTCCTCATGGTGAACACATGGCAACATGTCAATACAAAATGGAGTCCGGACTTCGGTCAACATAACGAAGAAAACATGATCTAAAGGGAAAGCATTAATGTTTTCAGTAAATGCTTAATCACATTCTGCCTTAATTTACAACACCCCAAGGATCAACCCTGTCCCCTACCCTCTTCAATCTTTACCTTGAGCCGCTCTCAGAGGTGCTACGCTCTGCCAATATCTCCTACCACATGTATGCCGAAGACACACAGATCTACATTAAAATCTCTTCCCCTGAGGACAATCTCTCCCTGAATGAGGCCTTGAAGCTGATTGTTCACTGGCTCACCTCTAACCAGCTCAAACCTAACGCAAATAAAACTGAGTTTCTTCTAATCTCCCCACCCAAATCCAATCCAGACATCCAGGAATGGGTCAAGGCTATCACAGCGCTAAACTGCCCTCCTACCATTGTGGACTCTGCTAAATCCCTTGGAATAACCCTAGACGGCAGCTTGAACATGCAGGGCCATTACAACTCGATGGTCAAAACTGCCAGATCTCCCCTGAGTTACCTAAGAAACCTGAAACCCTTCTTCTGACCTTAAAACAGCAATCCAGGCACTAGTCATCTCCAGACTAGAATATGGATGCTCTACTCTCGCAGGTCTTCCCAAGGACTCTCTTTCCCCATTGAAAGCCTGCCTTAACGCCGCCGCCAGACTTCTAACCTGTTCAAAGGAATTCGACCACATCTCTCCCCACCTTAAAGCTCTGAACTGGCTTCCCCTCAAGGCCAGAATCCAACTTAAGCTGGCCTGCATCACTCACAAGGCTCTATACGCCAATTCCCCTGAATTTTTCGCCCAGAAACTCATGATATCGGGAGGAGCCAGAAACTCCCGATCTGCTAGAGACCTTTTGCTCCAACCAGCACGCTTCCGTAAAAAAAAAGCCTACAATCGGGCCTTCTCTGGGGCCGCTCCAAGAATATGGGACTCTCTCCCGCCCGCCATCAGAAGACTTCCGTGTTTGGCACGCTTTAAAAAGGAGACCAAGACTTTCCTAATGGGCAAATTCCTCGCCTAACGATCACATTTCAATCACCTCAGCGACCTGTTCTCCCCACCATTACGTTGTTATCCATGGCTTTTCCAGATGATACCTTTCCGGCACTTCTGGGCATCCCACCCAAGAGTTGAGACTGTGTGTTGTCTTGTATAATGTATTTACCTGTTTTTATCCCAATGGTATCCTCCCCTCCTAAGTCTTTTGTATACCACCCGTCAATCCTGTAAAGCGCTCTCTGATACCTTTACGGGTCTGGTTCGCGCTCTATAAAACTTTAAAATAAATGAATAAATAAATAATAAGGTTTGATGACAGAGTTGTGGTGACAATGGTGGAAGAGAGAAATATTTCATCTGTGTGTGCCCGCACTTTCGGCTGAAGCTACCATGCCAGGAGTCATCTTAGTCCAAGTGGAAGCCACCCTGGGGAAAAAAGATGGAATGCAAGTAAGATATTAGAACAACTATTGATTATATACATTATTTCTTTTTACTTTAATTCTTTGTAAATATATCCCACATTGCATATTCTGAAAATCTGGCATTGATCCAGCACTTGTTGATCAATATTTGAGTCTGGTGTCTTTTCCTTAGTTCCCCTTCCCATGAAAAAATATTATTGTGAGTACATTGTTAGTGGTGGGCGATATATTCCTCTCCCCCGGCAGAATTGGCAGAATTTCGGCCACTTCGTGTTATGCTTGTAACACAGATTCTTCCCAAATTCCGCCAACTGCCACATGACAGAATTTTTTTTCTCTCGCGGCTTGAAAACAGTACGTTGGCAAGTGAGATTTGGCATCTCCTACCATGATTGTTGGTCGCTTGCAGGGCACCCGGCAGAATTTCTCCAACAGGGGCAGTCACAGGAAGTTGCGGTCAGAAAAATGCTGCTCAATTAGAAAATCTACTCGAGGGGCAGGAAAATCAACTCGAGAAGATGCGTGCTCTGGCACGCCGCGTTGTAGGAAGGTGGAATCTGACTATATGGTTGCCCCCACTTTTTTCCTGGTGTTTGAATGGTTTTTGACTAGTCTGGCTGGGATCCTGCTATCCAGGACCCCAGCCTATCTGCTTACTCCCTTAAATGATTGGTGTGCATATTAGATGCACTAGTGATTGGATACTGTGGTACCTTGTGAGCCCCTAGTATATGGTACCTTAGGTACCTAGGGCATTGGTACTTCACAGGCCTACCAGGGGCTGCAGCATGTATTATGCCACCCCTGTGAAGCATTCACAATCTGACACCACAGGCCTGCTACTGCAGCCTGTGTGAGGTAGTGTTAGCACTCCTCACTGAGGTATAGGTTCCTATATCTCACCATACACACACATATAAACCTATCAGTCACCCCTCTAGCAGGCCCTAACAATCCTGAGGGCAGAGTGCTTGGTTTACTATGTGAGGGGGTGCTTCTGCCTGAGCAGGACCCCTCTGCAGCTAGCAGAGTCTATTCTCTACTGCTGTTTGTGGATGCGGTTAAACCATATACTCTTAAGTGCATTATAACCTTGCGGTAAATGCTAACTTTGGAATGACTGCATCAAAACATGTCGTGTTTGGTGTCAAACAACTTGGAATCCTACCCCCACACCAGTAATTGGTGTGGGAGTAGGATCCCACCCTTCTAGAGGGGACGACATGTACCCACTGTACTACACGGAAGAAATCTTCTAGAGCCCTGGCATCACAAAATGGATGCCACCAGCACAGACACCGGGCTGCCCTCCTGCTGCTGACCGAAACTCGCAGTGGAGGGAGCCCAACAAAAGGTTTCCTGTCACAGGGAGGTGTCACCACCTCCCAGACAGGATTTAGTTTATTGGAGCTGGGTGGGTGCACTCTTAGAGTGCTTTGAAGTCCTGCACTGGGGGAGCAGTAGGCTCCTCTGTGCATATGCCAGCTCAAACCGGTTCTGGGGCTACCTGCCCCTGCTCTGGCACGAAACTGGACAAAGGGAAGTGGGTGTAACCCCCCACTACCCTGACCCTCCTAGAGGAGTGGTCATAGAGCTAGTCCCTCCCCTATCTTCACTATAAGATACCAAGCATTGCCAATGCAATTCAGATTACACCTGGACGACGCTCTACAAAGAAGAATCCTGGCCCTTCGACGTTCCACTATCTCTGGAAGACGGAAGAATCTCCCTTGGAGTCAAGGAGTGACTCCCCTGATTGGCAGGCACCAAAACTCTTTAACTACGGTTGCAAACTTCACCGCTCCCGCCGGAGTCCGAAGTCCCTGCATCCCCTGAAGTGGATTTCCTGACCTCTCGACGGCCATTTTGAGTCTCCAGCGAAGCTGTGGCATCTGGACCCCACGAGTGATGAGGAACAGCAATACCAGGGAACCGTGCACTGATTTCGAGTGCAAGCCCTAATCTTCGTTCTCCGAATTTGTGCTTTGAACCAATTATTGTCCAAGTCCCTAGCAGGTCTAATACTAAAAATCAGCGGCCTACCCCGTCCTGAGTGACCGTGGGTTCCTGTGAAACTTTTCCTGCAAAGGCATCTTTGCGGTTGCTTGCCCGTTGGCTAGTAACTCACCTGAAGACTTTCACCTCAACTTCAAGAGCTCGCCTGGTTGCTCCGGGCCTGCCCTCACTTACCTTCGCTGGGTAAATCCATCAGACCTTTCTGGTCTGCACCATTGCCAATCTTCACTCCACACAAGACTTGCGGTTGCCAAGGCTTGTTGGCTCCAATCCAGGTGCCAACACAGTCGTCAGCTGCAGATGTTGTGGGTCCTCCCGAATCCAGCTGCTGGTCATCGTCGATCTCTCCTGGACCTCGTGAGCGAAGAGACAAAACACCATCATCGACCTGAAGAGACGCGACAGCTGTGGTCATCCATCTTGCTGGCCACCGGTCACTGGCAAGTGACTTTGAACTCTGTCCCCTCAATTTCTAGGTCTTCTGCAACTCCAATCCATCTTCGGATTCCAGCGGACACCTCTCCAGTCGTCACAAGCAGCAAGTCTTCAGTGATCTCCATTGAAAACAGCATCGCGACCCGACACCAAAGGACACCTATGCACCCGGCTTCCCTGGGTGAGGTAACTCGTGCACTTCGGTGCCCACGTGTGTGTTCGCCCTCGAAATTCTTACCCTGTAAGTGGCTTGCTTGTTGACTTTTGCGAAGTGCCCTGAAACTGTAAATTACAAACCGCGACATTTGCCATTGAAACGTATAGGAAACCTGCGTGGGTGTTTAGACACTGCATGCGTCTCCTGTGGGCTGATTACTTACCTGTTAACACTGCAGAAGTGAAGCCCCAGCGATTCCCAAGGCCCTAGTCCTTTTCATTTTGCAAGTCGAGTTTGTTAACCCATTTTTTAGTATATGGTCTGGTGCGCCCCTAGGGCTACAGCCATATTGTGCTTAATTTATTGAGAGCTGTTGATCTTTTGAATGTTTACCTGGCTCTAATCTCATAAAGAGATTAGTAGAGTGTGTCTAGAAATAAATACATATATATTTGATATATATACCTGTGTGGTGTCTTTTCATTTGGTAATTCAAGAGATTATAAGGTAAAACAAGCTGCTTTACATTCCTCAGAGACTTAGCCTGAAGGCTGCTCTCCATAGCTACCACTAGGATAGCTTCCTTTAAAAGGTTGTCTTAAACCTATCTACCACAAGCGTCAAATTGGACTGGTGCAAGGTGGCCACTATATCTAGTGACCAGCATATGCCAGGCCAACTTCTCACACGCGTGCTGTTGTTTGTGCTGATTTTTCAGCATAGAACGAGTGCTCCATGCTAAATCACAGCACGAGCAGCGGGGCGTGCCTATGTCTGCCCATTAGTGGAATTCCGCAGAAACTCGCAGAGTTTTTTTGTAACTCTGTGGACTCCGCAAGTTCCAACACAGGTCTATACATTTTGTGTAATAAACAAATTTAGCAAACATAAACAACAATGATAATTTAGATGTACTAGATATTGTCTAAGAAACAATAAATAAGATATTTATGATAACACACCAGATAGTGATCTTTGTGTGTAATTAAGCTATAGTGTAAAAAAACTAGTGAGATGTGAAATGACAAGGAGTTATGCAAAAAGCACTAGCTTTCCAAATATTGCCGGGAATCTTGTAAAGTCACAAATCAGGAAGAATGTATATCGAGGATTCTAGTTTTAAGAAGGAGGTGCAATACCGAATACCTATTTTTATGCTCTGTTTTTTTAACATTAAAGCTTCTGATCCATTTGTTTCTAAGATTTCCACATTTTGGACATGTTAAATAATTATTAAAAGGATCACTGACTCGATGAAACTAATGTTGGTAGATGTTATTAAGTGAATCCACCATTGCTAGTGTATTGTTGAGCATTTACAGCTCCAGCCCTAAGGATTCTTTGAGAGGCTCAGCCTGTAAGGTTTGCTGCTGAGTGTATATTGTGTACATTGTTTGTCTAATAATAATTGTTTTTAATAGACACTTGGGGGCAGATTTACAAGCCCCTTGCATCACTTTTGCACCGTCGTTGCGTCACTTTTGTGACGCAGCGTGCAAGTTGCGGCCCATTTACAAGACGCATCTAGGGAGATGCGTCACGTTGTGAAGCCCTGCGCCACATTAAACCTGCGTCAGGTTTAATGTATGCAGGGTGGGCGTTCCGTCGCAGGAAACCCCGTAAAAGTGACGCAGTGAAATCTACAAGATTTCACTGAGTCACTTTTACGTCCATGCTGCGTCAAAACCCTGCGCCTGCTTGAAGCAGGCGTAAGGAGTGATGCAGCATGTTAGGCATAGGGCGCCCCTGAGCATTGCTGGAGTTGCGTCGTGCTTGCGACACGACTCCAGCAATGCGTGACTTTTCCGTCAACAGATGCGTCAGAATTGTAAATACGGTGGGGCAGATTAATGTTGCACTTGCGCCTCATTTACGCCGCCGTTGCGTCACTTTTGTGACGCAGCAGCGGCGCAAATCCTGCGCCATGGTGCGGGGTATTTACAAACGTGACGCATCTCCCAGATGCGTCACGTTGTAAAGCCCTGCGCCACATGTAGGCGTTCCAGGGCAGGTGGGGGCGTTCCGGCGCAGGAACGCCTCCTAAAAGTGGCTGAGTGAAATCTACAAGATTTCACTCAGTCACTTTTAGGCCCATGCTGCGTCAAAACCCTGCGCCTGCTTGAAGCAGGCGTAAGGATTGACGCAGCATTGTACAGATAGGGCCCCCCAGATCATTGCTGGAGCTGCGTCGCGCTTGCGACGCAACTCCAGTGACGCATCTGTGCCGTTTTTGCCCCATGGTGCGCCGCATTATAAATGCGGCGCATCCATGGTGGCGCAGCTGTGGCGCATAATAACTGGCGCATCCCTGCTGATATGCAGGGATGCGCCAGTCGTCATAAATCTGCCCCGGTGTATCCACGGTGACACAAGGATTTGGCATGTTGGCGCAGGGAAAGTGACGCATCTCTACAGATGCGTCACTTACTTGTAAATCTGCCCCTAGGAGTTTGTACCAGGAGGCAGGGGGTTGCCACAGTTGATTCCATCCTCACAGGCTTATCTACATCTGTATTCTACAGGTGTGGCCTCTTTATCACTATCCTGTGGACTCTTGCGGAAGAACTAAAGGTTCCTGGGCAAACAGATACCAATCCAGAATGGATGCTGCTTATCTCGAGAAAGAGCCCTTGAAAAGGGCTTCGGACAAGCACTAGGCCGATGTGGCTTGTCAGCGGGCCAAGAGGCTCACAGTACGTATCACCCAGACTGGTGAATGCGTCACTTCCTGATTCTCCTGCTCTTTGGATATCTAAGATTTGCCAAGATGAATCCATTGTGACCCGTGAAGCCGCCTCCATCACAAAGACAAGGGTTCCCCTATTCACGCTGCAGGCGATAGCTACAGGTCCTAATTCTCTTACTGAAGCCCACGATGACAACCGAGATGATGGCGAACACCTTCAGAAAATCACAGTTTGTTTCCGAACGTGCATCTTAAGTCTTTCCTGTGTCTGCGATAGTTCCAGGCATCTGTTTGCGTCTTCTTCTCTCTCAGCAGGCCCAAGAGAGCATTTGATGGCCAGCGTGGGGATTGTGACAACTTATAAGGCCAGTGGTATTTCTACAGTGATGGAAAACCCAAGTCCTGTTGCATTCTGGGACGTTAAAAGTATCCACACATATTAGGGATTTCCCCCACACATATTAGGGATTTCCCCCTAATATGAGGCCAAATAAAATCTTTCCACACATGTTCTAAATGTGTGCATGTCGAGGTGTTACATCGTGTGCGCCATGTGTTTGGGGCGTCATTGAATTTCATTCACTTCCTCGTCCCTTTAAATGTCGGCTCTGCTGACGTGGGATTCGTTGCATAGGTTCTGATGGGCGTTTTCTGGATGGCCAATAGTAATTGGCCTTACATTCCTCGTGCTGATGCTTCGAGATATGTACGTTCACGTGCAGCGGGAAAATATTTAAGGGTCCACGTGCGGGCCTCCCTCTGACCTCTAAACAAATAGAGCTAGAAACACGTATATATCACCCTGAGAGACATCACAAAGCAAGAGACGGACCTTATCTAAATGACAGGTTTTCGAAATAGGAAATACCTGTCCATCCATGGAAATAATCAGCTGTGCCGCAGCAGGCATGTGTTGATCTTTGTTTGTGGAGCAATCATCATACGTCATCATAGGGGGCGTCTAAGCACTTTACACATGGAGCAGATGTGATTCAGCTCCTGAACTGCAAACCTTGGACTCTGCAGACCTGGGGTTCTACCACAGCCTGGGGACTTGGACAACAATCTGTGATTCTGGGCCCATCACTCCCCCTCCATGGGCTCCAGTTTTATCGCCCCCCCCCACCCCGTCACCTCCTGGTTTCTGTAACTCCACGTTGACTGCACCCTACACACTGTCCTCTTCTCCTTAGAGTAACTGAGGTTTCAGATGCTCCGGCTGCAACAAAAATGTCCTCCGAGATGTGTTCTGCTGATCCCTGGAGCTAGATCGGAGACCCTACATTTTAATAAACACCTGTGGCTGGTAATTTTAATAACAGATCGTGATAAGGTTTACGGAGCACCTACCTGGGTGCATAGGGGGGGGGGGGGGGAGTTATAATGCACATGATTTATTGTAAGTAGGAGTCCATCAAAAGACTTGACACCAAAATGGAAATACCCCGGAATCCAAGGAACGCCGCTTATGCGGAGGAGGGGACGAGTCTTTTCTACATTTACTTCGCTTCTGCCCCTCCCTGGCAGAGACCCGAAGAGCGGTCCTCCGGGAGGCCTTTAGGAAGGAACAAATAAGGACATGTAGAGTAGCCGCCATCCGATGCCTTGGAGGACCATCCATCCAACTGTCCTGTAGAGCCATAAAATTCCTGAAAACTGCAGCAACAGAACTGGAAAGAAAAGAAAACATTAACTAACTTAATAAGGTTTAGTACAACCTGTCCAGAAATTCACTTATGGTACCGTCTGTATGTTTTATACTCTTCTGTTTTTATTCCAAAATGTACATTTCACGTATGGCGGTTTCCCACCTTTTTATGATTTTTTATGAAATCAAATAAAAGTATTTATTCATTCATTCATTGCAAGTAGGAGTCTGTTATGAGGTCGAGCCAGTTGGAATACGTTGGCTCTCTCTTCTACATGTAGGTGTTTTTATTAAAGGACATATATTAATATTTAGTACTCAGATCTCCTGCGCTCTCTCTTTTTAAACAGGGTTGGAATGGCCAACATTGCATGCAGGGACGCGGAGGGCTTTTAAATGACGCGCCCCCTGCTTAGGCAGAGGGGGTACGCCTACCCGTGCTTCTCCAACCCCCGTGACCACCTCTGGATGGATGAGAATGCCAAGCTGAGATCCCACCTTTTGGGGTGTTTTTGTTTTGCAGTCCCCTGTCCTGAAGAAGGCCTGTACGGTGACGTAAAGACCGTGAGCCTGGAGAGCTGCAGCCACTTACAGGGTCACTGCCATCGTCACATGCAGCAGAGACCATGGTGTGAGCCAAGCAGAGCCCATAGGGTTGACTCCCAAGGGGTGTAGCAATGAATATGGCTGATGAATACTGTGTCTGACAGGGGAGACTTTAGATACCCTGGGGTCACGCGCGTTCATCTCAACCTGATGCACACTGAGCGCCTCATTGAGAGATGTCCTCCAAGCACCCCGCATGGAGGTGCACCCACTCCCGCAGCGCGTCAGTCACCTGCCCATCAAACCTGAGGTTTGGAGTGGTGCAACAACATCCTCATGCCCACAAGGGTGTGGGGATATTTGTATTTAATTTTTGTCTTGTAGAGACATGTTGTGTATGGTGATCAAGGTCAGGGTAACAAACATTCAACATGGCTAAAGAATACAAAACAGTGATGGGTGAATGCTTGAATTAATCTCAGTCGCAGGTAATTACTCAGGCTGCGTCACTGTCCACAGTCCATCTGTATATTTCACACCAGGCTACCCCAGTTTGGACGCAGCCATATGTAAATCAGCCTTGACCCTGCGCCAATGGGAACAGTCCAGCCTGAACTACCAGGCCAGGTCCTCCCTGGACTGGAAGCACCAGCAACCCAGGACCCTTATGGGCTCATCAGCCGAGTACAGGTTGGTTCCAGTGGCACCGTGAGCATGTGACCCACGTCTTGGCATACTAAAGTACACAAAACAGTGATGGGTGAATGCTTGAATTAATCTCAGTCGCTGGTAATTACTCGGGGTCGCATCCCACCCCATCTTTATTTTGCACACCAGACCACCTCAGTTTGGATGCAGCTATATGCAAATGAGTTTTGACTCTGCTCCACTGGGAAGAATCCAGCCCGACCGGCTTAGCTGGGTCCTCCCCGGACCAGAAACAAGCTTCCTGGGATCACTTTGGCCCTACTTAGGGCTCTTCAGCCAGGTACAGCTTGGTTCTAGCCACACAGCATGCACGGGACCGACGTCTGGGGATACCGGTCCCACTTAGGGCGTCATACCAAAGTACAAGTACCATCTCGGACACTGGTAAATTACTCGGGCCGCATCCTTTTTAGGTCTCGCCTGGTTATCGCGTAAGCGATTGCCCAGCGAGACTTATGTAGGGGCTTCCGAAAATGCTCCCAAAGGCTTCCCAGGCGGATCGGGTGGCGGTTACGCGCATAACCACACGCATTCCATTTGCCACCAGCTACTTCCAGCGCGTGCGCCACCTCAGAGAGATTTAGTAAGGGGCACAAGACCTTAGGAATGCGGTTTATGGCCAGTGCATGTGAGGCATTCAAGCGCGAAGCTGGCATCTGGCATCGGACTTGAAAGCAGCAGACTGCTTTCGCCAGAACTTTCGTTATTACTCACACCCCATATGCTCGTTCCCTCCCACCTTTCCTTTGATGTCCGCTTTTCTTGTTGTTTACAAACCACGCCGCACAATGCTACACGAAACACTGCTGCACGCCGCACACTGCTGCACGCTACACACTGCTGCACGCCGCACACTGCTGCACGCCACACACTGCTGCACACTGCTGCATTACTCACTGCTGCATGCTGCACGACACTGCTGCAGCACACTGCTGCACGCCGCACACTGCTGCACGCCGCTGCACGCCACACAGTGCTGCATGCCTCACATTGCTACACGAAACACTGCTGCACGCCGCACACTGCTGCACGCCACACACTGCTGCACGCCGCACACTGCTGCATGCCGCACACTGCTGCACATCGCACACTGCTGCACGCCGCACACTGCTACACGAAACACTGCTGCACGCCACACACTGCTGCATGCCACACACTGCTGCACGCCACACACTGCTCCACGCCACACACTGCTGCACACCTCACACTGCTGCACGCCTCACACTGCTGCATGCCTCACACTGCTGCATGCCACACACTGCTGCACGCCGCACACTGCTGCATGCCTCACACTGCTGCATGCCACACACTGCTGCACGCCGCACACTGCTGCATGCCTCACACTGCTGCACGTCTCACACTGCTGCATGCCGCACACAGCTGCACGCCGCACACTGCTACACGCCACACACTGCTACACGCCACACACTGCTGCACGCCACACACTGCTGCACACCACAGACTGCTGCATGCCGCTGCACACCACACACTGCTGCACGCCACACACTGCTGCACGCAGCACACTGCTGCACGCCACACACTGCTGCACGCCACACACTGCTGCACACTGCTGCATTACTCACTGCTGCATGCTGCACGACAATGCTGCACGCAGCACACTGCTGCATGCAGCACACTGCTGCACGCCTCACACTGCTGCACGCCGCACACTGCAGCAAGCCGCTGCACGCCACACAGTGCTGCATGCCTCACATTGCTACACGAAACACTGCTGCACGCCACACACTGCTGCACGCCGCACACTGCTGCATGCCACACACTGCTGCACGCCACACACTGCTGCACACCACACACTGCTGCATGCCGCACACTGCTGCACGCCGGACACTGCTGCACGCCTCACACTGCTGCACGCCTCACACTGCTGCACGCGACACACTGCTGCACGCCGCACACTGCTGCACTCCACACACTGCTTTTATGCGAGTTTATGCTACTGACATTGTAAATGACAATGCCTTTTATTTGTTTTAAAACCAAAACATAAATAAAAGGCATTGTAGTTTTACAATGCCAATAGCTCAAACTTTTATAAATGCGAGACCTATTGCATTGCAAATGCTTGTTAGTACTTTAGTTTAACTTCTAACCTTCTCTCTTGGGTTTATTTGCCACGTGTGCCGCTAGACTACGCTTGGATTTTTGTGCACATCTCTATTGTTTCTCCTGTGCATGGTTTACAGTATTCTTAGACTAGCATCGTCACCCCCCCTCACCCCCCCCCACTGACCCCATTCACTGATGGCTGAATGAAGAACTCTCTTCCCCTCCCTAATCGAAAGAAAAAACAACAGCAGGATGTGTGCACCATGGACTCTAACAGTCATAATTTCTACTGAATGGCCTATATGACCCTCCCCCGCCCCTCCCCCCACGACCCCCCTACCTAGAGTCACTCCCACGTATGTGTGCGTGTGTGGGGGGTCTCTTTGTTTCTCTGAAAACAAACTAATGTTTTTGAGAGACACCAAAGGAACCAAGACACGAGTTCCATCGACTCCTGGCACAGGCGAGGATAGAAAAATGTGAAAGCAGAAAACATAAAAGGTGAGAGAATGAAAAGGAAACAATGATAAAACGTGCCCCCCCCCCCCTCTTATTACTCTGTGTCCCCCTCACCAATCTTCTGGGGCACTTAAAATATGTGTCACAGTAACTTTCAGATGATGCGAGAAATGCTTATGGGAAAACTAAGACGCAGTACATTCATGCATATATTTGCATATATTTTTTGTGTCCTGGTGGGGGGTGCTGGGGGGCAGTGAGAATCCCCCTGTCACGTCTGGATAATGAGGCGGAGACCATGTAGGATCATTTGTTAACTATCCACTGTAGGAGAGCGCGACATGTCCCGAGCGGCCTGGATACGTTTAATAGAAGAAGTGCTGAGTGGGTTGAGCGCCTGCTGCTGAGATCTGCGCCTGACCTGCGAGTTAGAATCTGGTGTGGGCGAGTGAGCCCTTCATCCGTCCGGTAACCCCTACCTTTCAACTGCTGAGTGGGTTGAGCGCCCGCTGCTGAGATCTGCTGGCACCTGCGAGGTAGAATAATGTGTGGGCGAGGGAGCACTTCATCCGTCCGGGATCCACAACCTTTCAACTGCTGAGTGGGTTGAGCGCCCGCTGCTGAGATCTGCTGAGACCTGCGAGGTAGAATAAGGTGTGGGCGAGTGAGCCCTTCATCCGTCCGGTAACCACTACCTTTCAACTGCTGAGTGGGTTGAGCGCCTGCTGCTGAGATCTGCTGGCACCTGCGAGGCAGAATAAGGTGTGGGCGAGTGAGCCCTTCATCCGTCCGGTAACCACTACCTTTCAACTGCTGAGTGGGTTGAACGCCCGCTGCTGAGATCTGCTGAGACCTGCGAGGTAGAATAAGGTGTGGGCGAGTGAGCCCTTCATCCGTCGGGAACCACAACCTTTCAACTGCTGAGTGGGTTGAGCGCCTGCTGCTGAGATCTGCTGGCACCTGCGAGGTAGATAGAATAAGGTGTGGGCGAGTGAGCCCTTCATCCGTCCGGGGCCCACAACCTTTCAAAGGCCGGGGGTGCAGGAGTGACAGCGAAGATGTGAAAGGTAAGAGGCAGTTTAATTAATCGTGTGCACGTGTCACTGGGTGCACTGACATTGACTATTCGAATGATCATTCCTAGGAGTGGTAATATTATCACAAGTATAATTGTGGTATCATTCTATCATCACAATTTTTATTTATTGTATTTACAGGGATTTATAAAGCGCTCAGCTAGCCAACAGGGTTTCCCGGCGCTAAAGCAAGACTAATAGGTAGGCCACGACCTGCAGAGAGAGCCGAGGGGAAGTTAAACCTGATTATAAAGGAAGGTCTTTAATTTTTTGCGGAAGGCTAGGAGTGAGTGACATGACCTAAGTTTCAGAGGAAGAGAACTCCACAGTCTGGGGACAAGATAAGCGAAAGAGCGCCCTCTCATGCGGGCCAGGCGGACCCTGGGAACAGAGAGAAGCTTGTGATCTCAGCTGTCCAGCGGGCACATGAGGTTTGACCAGATTTTGTATGTAGCGGGGCAACAAGCCCTGTTTGGCCCTAATCATATAACATAAGGTCTTAAACTCAACACGTTTGTTCACCCTAAGCCAGTGAAGTTGCTGGAGCACAGGTGAGTAGGAGGCCTGGCGAGGAAGAGGCCTGGCGAGGAAGAGGCCTGGCGAGGAAGAGGCATGGCGAGGAAGAGGCCTGGCGAGGAAGAGGCCTGGCGAGGAAGAGGCCTGGCGAGGAAGAGGCCTGGCGAGGAAGAGGCATGGCGAGGAAGAGGCCTGGCGAGGAAGAGGCCTGGCGAGGAAGAGGCCTGGCGAGGAAGAGACCTGGCGAGGAAGAGGCCTGGCGAGGAAGAGGCCTGGCGAGGAAGAGGCCTGGCGAGGAAGAGGCCTGGCGAGGAAGAGGCCTGGCTAGGAAGAGACCTGGCGAGGAAGAGACCTGGCGAGGAAGAGGCCTGGCGAGGCAGAGGCCTGGCGAGGAAGAGGCCTGGCGAGGAAGAGGCCTGGCGAGGAAGAGGCATGGCGAGGCAGCCAAAACAGAAGATGGGCCGCTGCGTTAATTCCATTTATATAGCGCTTACTACCCCTAACGAGGTGTCGAAGTGCTTTTTCGGCGAGTAGCACACTACTCCGGAACCCAAGAAGGATTAGTGTTGAATTCGTATAGTGAAACATGCAAGTACATTTTAAGTGGTGGATAGGTTAGTCAGTTATTTAGATTGAGAAGGATAGCGGAGGGATAGAAGAAGGGAAAGGTTTGCATTTATATAGCGCTTGTTACCCCTGATGGGTGTTGAAGCACGCTACTCCGGAACCCATAAGGATTAGTGGTGAATTAATATAGTGACATATGAAAGTAATTTGAGTGGTGGATGTTAATCAGTTATTTGGATTGAGATAGATAGCAGAGGGAAAAAGGTTAGCATTTATATAGCGCTTATTGGACTAGTGGTAAATTAGTATCGTGAAACATGAAATTTGATTAGTGGACATGTTAGTCTGTTATTTTGATTGAAAAGGATAGTGGAGGGATAGAAGAGGGAAGGGTTTAGACTTTTTTTGGGGAGGTCATAGCAGTATTGGGAGGCTTGGGAGGAGTAAAAAGGGATGTGGAGGGGAAGACTCAGAGGGAGGAGTTTAGAAAGGTTTATTTTGGGGGATCGGTATAGTAAAAGAGGTGTCAGATGGTGCAAGGAGGGGTAGAGTAGGGGAGAGTCTACGAAGGGCTATTTTGGGAGTCATAATAATGGTATGGGGTTTGGGAAGAATGAGAGAGTGGGTGTAGATGATATATTGATAGAGGTATAGGGTTAGAAATAGGGTAGTGCATTGAGTATGCTTTTTTTTAGGAGGAAAGTAATAAATACATAGATCCAAGTACATGGACGGTATGTAGATGCATAAAGGAAGTAAGTATAAGTAGATTAAAGATGAATTCGATAAACTCTGGTTTTGAAGTGTTGTACTTAAAAAATGTATTTATTTATTTTTTTAAACATAATTATTCTGCATGTTAATACAAAGCAATATACGTATATAGGTACATAATAATAGCACACATAAATGCTTATATATAGAGGGATATGCTGTAAATTTCTCTTTGCGTTTGGTGCTTATGTGGGGAAGAGCCAATTCTCGAGTAGTTTTCTGACGATAAGGTGGTTATCCATGGTTCTAATGTTTGGGGGTAAAGAGTTTCATAGTTTGGCTGCTTGAACAGAGAAGGATGTGCCACCCATGGTTGTTTTCTTGTATCTTAGGATTTTGAGGCGAGGTGCCACTCTAGAGCGGAGGTTCCTTTGTTGAATGTGTTTGGTGATTTTATTCCTGATGAAGAGCGGTCCTGTTCCATGTATCACTTTGTGGGTGATACAAAGCAGCTTGAACGTGGATCTTCTGGCAGCCGGTAACCAATGCAGGGCTTTCAAGGCAGGTGAGATGTGGTCTCGCGGTTTGATATGCAAGAGTAGTCTGGCAGCCGAGTTCTGAATCCGTTGTAGTCTTTTCATGGTCGTTAAAGGTGATCCGTGGTAGAGGCTATTGGCGTAATCGAGTTTGGACAGAACAAGAGATGGTAACTTGGACCTTGTGTGGAAATCCCAAATGGGGGAAGATTCGTCGTAGAGTTTTTATTGTGACAAAGCTTGATCTTGCTAGTTTGTCCACTTGGGCATTCATCGACAGCTTGGAGTCCATGGTCATTCCAAGGTTTCTTACTTCCTTTGATACTTTAGACGGTGTTCCCAGATCATCAGGCCAGGCGGCAAGCGGGTCATAATGTTTCCAATCGCCACACATGAGTATTTCAATTTTGGAAGCATTCAATTTGAGATGGGTCCAAGTCATCCATTGATCCACGGCTCTGAGACAACTGAAAATTGGTGAGTTTCCAATGTCTTTGGAGCATTCCAGTTGAAGGAGTATTTGCGTGTCATCTGCATAGTTATAGCACGTGAGGTGAAATTGATTGATCAGTGCCGGTAATGACTTGATGTAGATGTTGAAAAGCATGGGCGAGATGGTAGAGCCTCGAGGGACCCCTGCTTTTGTGGAGTACGGTTTGGACGAGAAAGGTGGGTATGGATGACATTAGTTCTGTTTTGAAGGTAGGACGCGATCCAGTCTAGAGCAGTCCCCTCTATGCTGGCTTCGTAGAGTCTTTGTTTCAGAGTGTCACGGTCAACCGTGTCAAAGGCAGCCGAGAGGGCCAAGAGAAGTAGCGCAGCAACCCCGTTGCGGTCAACTGTGGTCTTCAGGTCATCCCATATGGCAAGGAGGGCAGATTCTGTGCCTCTTCTCGGATGGAATCCTGCTTGGAAGTCTGAAAGTATGGCATTGTCTTCCATGAATTGTGCCATCTGGGCGAACGCTGCTCTTTCTACCAGTTTGCCCAGGAAAGGTCCGTTTGTAACGGGTCTGTAGCTGCAGCGGCTCCTCGAGGGAGTGCTGCGGGCGGTGGGGTGGGGCGGGGGAGGGTTAGGGTGGGAGTAGTAAACTCCGGAATGCGGCCAAACGGAGTTGTGTATATAAATAAACAAATATAAGAATTATATTGCACGCGCTGCAACGCCAAATAGATTGTCTTTTTATTTGCCATACACCACTCTATATCTCGTTCCTACCCCGCCACAGTTGGAGCTTCTCTGGCGCCCCATGGGCGTGCCATGCCAACTCTCCTCTCTCATTTTTCTGGGGTCTCTTCCTTGACAGTCTTCACCCTCAGAAGAAAGGATAGGGGTAGTCTCTTCTGGTTCACAGTCGTGCAAGGCACTGTCCATTCGAGCTCGCCATTTGACCTTCAGAAAGCCGCTAAAGATATGATTTTCTCCTAGTTGATCCTATGCACCTATGCTGCTTCTTTCGGTGACCTCACTGCCCGTGGCTTCCTCTTGTTCTAGTGCCAAGACGCCCTCCTTGGGCAGATATCGCACTCTCTGAGCACTCCTTAAGGCTGTCTTTGTAGCGGTCTATAAGAGTACAGTTACTCAGTACATTCTGTCTGAGATTGCGGGTCAGGCACGGAGGCCCTCATTATGAGTGACCCGGAATACATGTTCATTCTCTCACCCAGAATCACTGGCAGTGGGCTATGGTAATTCAGAGAGTGAGGGAATAACCAAACCGCCATCGTAAGTAACATGGATTTAGTAGCTGCCTTCGGCCTGCTCGACCAGCTCTTCCACCCGAGGCCGCCTACTATCAGCAGCCGTGACCTCTGGGCTGATCGTCCAGTCCTTCCACCCCAAGGCTGCCTGCTCTCAGCAGCTGTAACCTCGGGGCTGATCGTCCAGTCCTTCCACCCAGAGGGCGCCTGCTCTCAGCAGCTGTAACCTCTAGGCTGATCGTCCAGTCCTTCCACCCCGAGGCCGCCTGCTCTCAGCAGCTGTAACCTCTGGGCTGATCATCCAGTCCTTCCACCCGAGGGCGCCTGCTCTCATCAGCTGTAACCTCGGGGCTGCTCGTCCAGTCCTTCCACCCCGAGGCCGCCCACTCTCAGCAGCTGTAACCTTGGGGCTGTTCGTCCAGTCCTTCCACCCCGAGGCCGCCTGCTCTCAGCAGCTGTAACCTCGGGGTTGCTCGTCCAGTCCTTCCACCCCGAGGCCGCCTACTCTCAGCAGCTGTAACCTCGGGGCTGCTTGTCCAGTCCTTTCACCCCGAGGCCGCCTGCTCTCAGCAGCTGTAACCTCTGGGCTGATCGTCCAGTCCTTCCACCCTGAGGCAGCCTGCTCTAGGCAGTTGTAACCTCGGGGCTGATCGTCCAGCCCTTCCACCCCGAGACTGCCTGCTCTCAGCAGCTGTAACCTCTGGGCTGATCGTCCAGTCCTTCCACCCGAGGCTGCCTGCTCTCAGCAGCTGTAACCTCTGGGCTGATCGTCCAGTCCTTCCACCCCGAGGCTGCATGCTCTCAGCAGCTGTAACCTCTGGGCTGATCGTCCAGTCCTTCCACCCCAAGGCTGCCTGCTCTCAGCAGCTGTAACCTCTGGGCTGATCGTCCAGCCCTTCCACCCCGAGGCTGCCTGCTCTCAGCAGCTGTAACCTCTGGGCTGATCGTCCAGTCCTTCCACCCCGAGGCCGCCTGCTCTTAGCAGCTGTAACCTTGGGGCTGCTCGTCCAGTCCTTCCACCCCGAGGGCGCCTGCTCTCAGCAGCTGTAACCTCGGGGCTGATCGTCCAGTCCTTCCACCACGAGGCCGCCTGCTCACGGCATTCGGCTCCGGCCTGCTCATCTAGCCCTGCTACCCCGTATGTGCCTGCTCTCATCAGCTGTAACCGCTGGGCTGATCGTCAAGTCCTTCCACCCCAAGGCTGCCTGCTCTCAGCAGCTGTAACCTCGGGGCTGCTTGCCCAGTCCTTCCACCCCAAGGCTGCCTGCTCTCAGCAGCTGTAACCTCGGGGCTGCTCATCCAGTCCTTCCAGCCCGAGGCTGCCTGCTCTCAGCAGCAGTAACCTCTGGGCTGATCGTCCAGTCCTTCCACCCCGAGGCTGCCTGCACTCAGCAGCTGTAACCTCTGGGCTGATCGTCCAGTCCTTCCACCCCGAGGCTGCCTGCTCTCAGCAGCTGTAACCTCTGGGCTGATCGTCCAGTCCTTCCACCCCGAAGCTGCCTGCTCTCAGCAGCTGTAACCTCTGGGCTGATCATCCAGCCCTTCCACCCCGAGGCTGTCTGCTCTCAGCAGCTGTAACCTCTGGGCTGATCATCCAGTCCTTCCACCCCGAGGCTGCATGCTCTCAGCAGCTGTAACCTCTGGGCTGATCGTCCAGTCCTTCCACCCCGAGGCCGCCTACTCTCAGCAGCTGTGACCTCTGGGCTGATCGTCCAGTCCTTCCACCCGAGGGCGCCTGCTCTCATCAGCTGTAACCTCGGGGCTGCTCGTCCAGTCCTTCCACCCCGAGGCCGCCCACTCTCAGCAGCTGTAACCTTGGGGCTGTTCGTCCAGTCCTTCCACCCCGAGGCCGCCTGCTCTCAGCAGCTGTAACCTCTGGGATGATCGTCCAGTCCTTCCACCCCGAGGGCGACTGCTCTCACCAGCTGTAACCTCGGGGTTGCTCGTCCAGTCCTTCCACCCCGAGGCCGCCTACTCTCAGCAGCTGTAACCTCGGGGCTGCTTGTCCAGTCCTTTCACCCCGAGGCCGCCTGCTCTCAGCAGCTGTAACCTCTGGGCTGATCGTCCAGTCCTTCCACCCTGAGGCAGCCTGCTCTAGGCAGTTGTAACCTCGGGGCTGATCGTCCAGCCCTTCCACCCCGAGACTGCCTGCTCTCAGCAGCTGTAACCTCTGGGCTGATCGTCCAGTCCTTCCACCCGAGGCTGCCTGCTCTCAGCAGCTGTAACCTCTGGGCTGATCGTCCAGTCCTTCCACCCCGAGGCTGCATGCTCTCAGCAGCTGTAACCTCTGGGCTGATCGTCCAGTCCTTCCACCCCAAGGCTGCCTGCTCTCAGCAGCTGTAACCTCTGGGCTGATCGTCCAGCCCTTCCACCCCGAGGCTGCCTGCTCTCAGCAGCTGTAACCTCTGGGCTGATCGTCCAGTCCTTCCACCCCGAGGCCGCCTGCTCTTAGCAGCTGTAACCTTGGGGCTGCTCGTCCAGTCCTTCCACCCCGAGGGCGCCTGCTCTCAGCAGCTGTAACCTCGGGGCTGATCGTCCAGTCCTTCCACCACGAGGCCGCCTGCTCACGGCATTCGGCTCCGGCCTGCTCATCTAGCCCTGCTACCCCGTATGTGCCTGCTCTCATCAGCTGTAACCGCTGGGCTGATCGTCAAGTCCTTCCACCCCAAGGCTGCCTGCTCTCAGCAGCTGTAACCTCGGGGCTGCTTGCCCAGTCCTTCCACCCCAAGGCTGCCTGCTCTCAGCAGCTGTAACCTCGGGGCTGCTCATCCAGTCCTTCCACCCCGAGGCTGCCTGCTCTCAGCAGCAGTAACCTCTGGGCTGATCGTCCAGTCCTTCCACCCCGAGGCTGCCTGCACTCAGCAGCTGTAACCTCTGGGCTGATCGTCCAGTCCTTCCACCCCGAGGCTGCCTGCTCTCAGCAGCTGTAACCTCTGGGCTGATCGTCCAGTCCTTCCACCCCGAAGCTGCCTGCTCTCAGCAGCTGTAACCTCTGGGCTGATCATCCAGCCCTTCCACCCCGAGGCTGTCTGCTCTCAGCAGCTGTAACCTCTGGGCTGATCATCCAGTCCTTCCACCCCGAGGCTGCCTGCTCTCAGCAGCTGTAACCTCTGGGTTGATCGTCCAGTCCTTCCACCCCGAGGCCGCCTGCTCTCAGCAGCTGTAACCTTGGGGCTGCTCGTCCAGTCCTTCCACCCCGAGGGCGCCTGCTCTCAGCAGCTGTAACCTCGGGGCTGATCGTCCAGTCCTTCCACCCGAGGCCGCCTGCTCTCAGCAGCTGTAACCTCTGGGCTGATCGTCCAGTCCTTCCACCCTGAGGCTGCCTGCTCTCAACAGCTGTAACCTCTGGGCTGATTGTCCAGTCTTTCCACCCCGAGGCCGCCTGCTCTCAGCAGCTGTAACCTCTGGGCTGATCGTCCAGTCCTTCCACCCCAAGACTGCCTGCTCTCATCAGCTGTAACCTTGGGGCTGCTCGTCCAGTCCTTCCACCCCGAGGCTGCCTGCTCTCATCAGCTGTAACCTTATGGCTGCTCGTCCAGTCCTTCCACCCGAGGCTGCCTTCTCTCAGCAGCTGTAACCTTGGGGCTGCTCGTCCAGTCCTTCCACCCCGAGGCTGCCTGCTCTCAGCAGCTGTAACCTTGGGGCTGCTCGTCCAGTCCTTCCACCCCGAGGCCACCTGCTCTCAGCAGCTGTAACCTTGGGGCTGCTCGTCCAGTCCTTCCACCCCGAGGGCGCCTGCTCTCAGCAGCTGTAACCTCGGGGCTGATCGTCCAGTCCTTCCACCCCAAGGCCACCTGCTCACAGCATTTGGCTCCAGCCTGCTCATCTAGCCCTGCTACCCCGTGGGTGCCTGCTCTCAGCAGCTGTAACCTCTGGGCTGATCGTCCAGTCCTTCCACCCCAAGGCTGCCTGGTCTCAGCAGCTGTAACCTTGGGGCTGCTCGTCCAGTCCTTCCACCCCAAGGGCGCTTGCTCACGGCATTCGGCTCCGGCCTGCTCATCTAGCCCTGCTACCCCGTGGGTGCCTGCTCTCAGCAGCTGCAACCTCTGGGCTGATCGTCCAGTCCTTCCACCCCGAGGCTGCCTGCTCTCAGCAGCTGTAATCTCTCGGCTGATCGTCCATTCCTTCCACCCCGAGGCTGGTCTCAGCAGCTGTAACCTCGGGGCTGCTCATCCAGTCCTTCCACCCCAAGGCTGCCTGCTCTCAGCAGCTGTAACCTTGGGGTTGCTCGTCCAGTCCTTCCACCCCAAGGGCACCTGCTCACGGCATTTGGCTCCGGCCTGCTCATTTAGCCCTGCTACCCCGTGGGTGCCTGCTCTCAGCAGCTGTAACCTCTGGGCTGATCGTCCAGTCCTTCCACCCCGAGGCTGCCTGTTCTCAGCAGCTGAAACCTCTGGGCTGATCGTCCAGTCCTTCCACCCCAAGGCTGCCTGCTCTCAGCAGCTGTAACCTCTGGGCTGATCGTCCAGTCCTTCCACCCCGAGGCTGCCTGCTCTCATCAGCTGTAACCTTGGGGCTGCTCGTCCAGTCCTTCCACCCCGAGGCCGCCTGCTCTCAGCAGCTGTAACCTTGGGGCTGCTCGTCCTGTCCTTTTACCCTGAGGCCGCCTGCTCTCAGCAGCTGTAACCTTGGGGCTGCTCGTCCAGCCCTTCCACCCGAGGCTGCCTGCTCTCAGCAGCTGTAACCTCGGGGCTGATCGTCCAGTCCTTCCACCTCGAGGCCGCCTGCTCACGGCATTCAGCTCCGACCTGCTCATCTGGCCCTGCTACCCCGTGGGTGCCTGCTCTCAGCAGCTGTAACCTCTGGGCTGATCGTCCAGTCCTTCCACCCCAAGGCTGCCTGCTCTCAGCAGCTGTAACCTTGGGGCTGCTCGTCCAGTCCTTCCACCCCAAGGGCGCCTGCTCACGGTATTCGGCTCCGGCCTGCTCATCTAGCCCTGCTACCCCGTGGGTGCCTGCTCTCAGCAGCTGTAACCTCTGGGCTGATCGTCCAGTCCTTCCACCCCGAGGCTGCCTACTCTCAGCAGCTGTTACCTCTCGGCTGATCGTCCACTCCTTCCACCCCGAGGCTGGTCTCAGCAGCTGTAACCTCTGGGCTGATCGTCCAGTCCTTCCACCCCGAGGCTGCCTGTTCTCAGCAGCTGAAACCTCTGGGCTGATCGTCCAGTCCTTCCACCCCAAGGCTGCCTGCTCTCAGCAGCTGTAACCTCTGGGATGATCGTCCAGTCCTTCCACCCCGAGGCTGCCTGCTCTCAGCAGCTGTAACCTCGGGCTGCTCGTCCAGTCCTTTCACCCCGAGGCTGCCTGCTCTCATCAGCTGTAACCTTGGGGCTGCATGTCCAGTCCTTCCACCCCGAGGCCGCCTGCTCTCAGCAGCTGTAACCTTGGGGCTGCTCGTCCAGTCCTTTCACCCCGAGGTCGCCTGCTCTCAGCAGCTGTAACCTTGGGGCTGCTCGTCCAGCCCTTCCACCCCGAGGCTGCCTGCTCTCAGCAGCTGTTACCTCGGGGCTGATCGTCCAGTCCTTCCACCTCGAGGCTGCCTGCTCACGGCATTCAGCTCTGACCTGCTCATCTAGCCCTGCTACCCCTTGGGTGCCTGCTCTCAGCAGCTGTAACCTCTGGGCTGATCGTCCAGTCCTTCCCCCCCAAGGCTGCCTGCTCTCAGCAGCTGTAACCTTGGGGCTGCTCGTCCAGTCCTTCCACCCCAAGGGCGCCTGCTCACGGCATTCGGCTCCGGCCTGCTCATCTAGCCCTGCTACCCCGAGGTCGCCTGCTCTCAGCAGCTGTAACCTTGGGGCTGCTCGTCCAGCCCTTCCACCCCGAGGCTGCCTGCTCTCAGCAGCTGTTACCTCGGGGCTGATCGTCCAGTCCTTCCACCTCGAGGCCGCCTGCTCACGGCATTCAGCTCTGACCTGCTCATCTAGCCCTGCTACCCCTTGGGTGCCTGCTCTCAGCAGCTGTAACCTCTGGGCTGATCGTCCAGTCCTTCCCCCCCAAGGCTGCCTGCTCTCAGCAGCTGTAACCTTGGGGCTGCTCGTCCAGTCCTTCCACCCCAAGGGCGCCTGCTCACGGCATTCGGCTCCGGCCTGCTCATCTAGCCCTGCTACCCCGTGGGTGCCTGCTCTCAGCAGCTGTAACCTCTGGGCTGATCGTCCAGTCCTTCCACCCCGAGGCTGCCTACTCTCAGCAGCTGTAACCTCTCGGCTGATCGTCCAGTCCTTCCACCCCGAGGCTGGTCTCAGCAGCTGTAACCTCGGGGCTGCTCGTCTAGTCCTTCCACCCCGAGGGCGCCTGCTCACGGCATTCGGCTCTGGCCTGCTCATCTAGCCCTGGTACCCTTTGGGTGCTTGCTCTCAGCAGCTGTAACCTCTGGGCTAATTCTGATGGGCCTGGAAGCTACGATCACTGGGTCCTACTGAATGAGGGCCCCAGGAGTGAGGACCAGAACCCAGTGGTGGTATTTTCAGCCATCCCTCACCTGGTCCAGGACTCAGTAGACATGCGACATAAACCGTCCACAGCTGCTGCTGTCTTTTATTTTATTCTCTGCTAATTTACAATCTGGTACTTACTTGTCTATATGATGTACATCAGGCTTCGCTTCTTATTGCTGTGGGCAGCAAAAAATAACGCATTTATTTTCACACAAGACACAAAGGGGTATATTTAGAAGCCCCTATCGCCATCACTACGTCACTTTTTACAACGTTGTGGTGGCGATAGGGGCTGCGCTTTATTTACAAGGCAGCGTTAAGCCACTTAAAGTGGCTAAACGCTGCCTTGTAAATAAGGCCCCCTTTCACTCTACGCTTAGAGTGAAAGGGGAGGGCAGTAGGTGTTGCAGTGGGCATTGTGTGACTGCATTGTTCCGGACGCCGTGTCAGAGACGTTGCTCTATCCGTGCGCAACGCCCGCCGATTAACTGAGCTTATTATCGAGTCTCGGCTGCCTGTTACCAGCTTCACGTATCCATCGTGGAATCTGGTCGATTCCGTGCAGTATCTCTTCTTCTGCACGGAATACAAAGATACACATCATTAGTGTTTTTTGAATATAGCGGCGAACTGAAAAACACCAGGTTTCTTCGCTGCAGCACTTCCTGTCCGCATCGATTTTCTTTAATTCGTGGAATGTAGACTATCTGACGTTACTATACTCTTCCGGATTTGTATTTCTTTCTGCCTGCAAATTGGTGAAATCATTTCAAATCATCACAAATCTTGCTAAAGTCACCTCCTGGATTTTTTGTTACGTCCATCAATTCAGGTCCCGTTCTTGATTTGTGTGGTTGTGTTTCTCGCCCTGAAGAAGGTGGTTCTCCGCTCCTCGGAGCGGTCTCACCGAAACGCGCGTCGGCGTTTGTCCCAGGAGCCCCGCCCCCTTGACTGTTAAGCTTGGACTTAATATTCAGATTCATCGTCTTCCCTTGAAATTTTTATTCCACCTATTATTTCCATACTTATTTGTGTCTTTGAGTATCTTTGTGAAGACCTCCTTGAGGGCTGGGTCCTTGGTTTTTTCCACTTATTCAGTTGTTGCATTAATAGCACATTTATATATACCTCGATGTATGTGTGTGATTGAGTGTGAATGAAGGTGTAGATGAGTAGAATTTGCTTCCTTTCAGTGGGAACCTGTGTGTGTATTTTGATATCTGCTACTTTGTATTTGTATCTGTCTTGTTTCCCTGTATCTATTTTATCAAATAACCGTTATTGTATCATATTTATCCGCAACATACATTTAAAGTAATGAAATAAATGTTTGCATATTATTACTGGTTTTTTGTTCTTTTCTCCTTGTGTCTCTAACTGGCATCTAAAAATATTTGTTGATACTGTGTACCTCCTTGATATATAGGGTAGAGTTCTCCTTTGTTTGTTCTGCATTCTACCGCAATACCCATTGATTTTGACGCTGCCCCCTATGTACAAGGGTGGCGTGAAAAGGAGGCAGCACCTAAATTAAGACCAGGGAAAACATGGTGTTAAACAGGAGAAACGATGAGAAATGCATTATTTCTCCTCATTTTTGCTTTTTCCATGTGTGCTGCGTTGTGCAGCACACATAGAAACGGCAAAACTTCAATGATTGTTTATGTGCAGGAAGGTGTCCATGGAGACGCTTTTATCCAGTGACCGGTACGAGGCTTTCATGCTCGTTGAGCGGGAAATTAAAGAATCTCGTGATCGATGTGAGACCGAGATATTATGAGCAGTCTAAGGGACTGAAATAATTCTACCCCAGCAGTGCCTCACCTGAAAAAGAAAACAGAAACGTTTTAATTTATAAAGATTTCTATTGCTCTAAACCTGACCCTAGCCAATACAGAATTACAGGACGGCAGAATCATTGGCCAACTCCTATATGACCCCACCGAATGACGTGTGTCCTTAGAAACAAGAGGGCAGGGATCCTTTGAGTATCTACTTTTTTGGATGTACCGTTCAACTCATAAGATTGCACGTACACTCCTCGGGAGATTGTAATATTTGTCCTGAAGAAGGTGGTCCTTTATTTCTTGACTTTGCTCACTTACCTGCGGTCCTGCTGCCAAGTGTACTGTTGTTTTGCCGCTCCTGGGGTGCTGACGCTGTGGGTCTCCTCTGTCGGCGCCTGGTTTCATCGCGCCTGCGACAGGGGGAGACTACAGCTCCCAGGCTGCCTTGCGCCCAACTTCCGCTACCCTTCGCGCCCGGAGGCGCATAAAAGGCCGAGGCTCTCTCCGCGTCGCGGGACGCGCGCGGGCGACGCCGGGCTAAGCCCGGGCAAAGGGCAGGCCCGGGCAAAGGGCGGGCCCTCTGTAGCCCTCAGGAGCCGAAGGAGGCCGGGCTGGGCTCACCCCCTTGACTTTTATCTAGTCCGTCCCTTCAGGGATGTTTGTAATTGTGGATCATTGTTATAGTAGTGTAGTGTAATATATTTAAGTGGTGCATCCTATTACTTCATTGTTTGTACGCCGATTGTAGTGGCTGTTATAATATTTTTACCACTATGACTAATTGTTCCAAAAGAGGTACTCTTGACGGCTATTTATTGAAAGCTAACTCAGGCTTAGATCGAGAAGCAACTCTCGCAGAACTAAGGGCGAGGCGTCGCAGCTCTATTGAGCACATTAAAAATATGTCATTAATTGTAGCCTCTCCTCTTGAAGTAACTTCCCCAGATAAGAGCATTCCTCTCGACCAAGAGACTTTACAACTCTCGGGGAATCACGATTTTCTAATACCTTCCAGTAACCCAATTGTGGATGATTCATTTAATGATTTGTCCTTAACTGCTTTTCCTTCTCCTATTGATGTAATTATCGCCCCAGTTGTATCGAATGGACTTTTAACACAAGCCATCGAGCCTATATCTCACAAAGATATTTCATCTGTGCGATCTAAATCGTCAGGCCCATTGCCTAGGAAAAAGAGGAAGATAGACTCTGAGCCACATAAAAACACAAACAAATCTAGTCGTAACTCTATTATGGCTCATTCTGATTCTGATAAAGATCATATTCCCTGTATTGATAATACATCTCTTCCCGGTGCTATTGCACCCCGTCCTGTACAAGATATAACTGCTGAGGAATTGTTGGGTAATATAGATAAATTACTTAAATCTCTTATGCTACCAATTGTCGACAGTTTAAAAACTATCGAAAGAAGGTTGGAGAAAGTAGAATCTCTAATGGGTAGCAAAAGGGACCTAATTTCAAGTTCTGCAAAGCCAATATCAGCGCCTCCTACTGTTTCAGCTTCTGTTATACCACCTTCTACTTTACCATCACATGAGACAGTTTCTCAAGCGGACATGAGTACAAATAACGTAATGATTAACCATGCAGGTAGAACCATCAATCCAAAGTTAAACTATCTAAACAAGGTCAGAGATTGCCCGGGAGAAAATATTCCAATGCAAGGGGGTGTAATGCCTGATAGAATAAGTCGTAACCCGGTTCCTATGGCTAAGTCGCGAGGGCCTTTTTCTATTAACCTACCACCAGAAGCTGTCCCTCTTGTAGTTGTGCTTGCGGGGGTTCCCACTTTAAAGGCCGATGCTACAGAAGGATATTTGCAACTAAAAAATAAGGTCATCCATTGGCTAGGAGAAAATCGCCCTCTCCCCTCGTATATTAACGGGGAAATTCTACATGTAAGGCGCCTACCTTGGTTAGGTAATACACCAAAAAACATTAATGGGGACGTCATCTTAATTAATTTTAGGGATCCTAGAGCCGTCAACCATATTCTAAACTGGCACTCAAATCATAGGAGGTCTCTCATTACTACGTGGGAATTGACCTACTTTTTTCCAAGAACTAGGCCACTTCCCTCTTCTATCTTTGGGGCTTCACCTTGCATCCAACCAACCCCACCGATCCAGTTGAAAAATCGATATGAGGTTTTAGCAAACCTTGAAGACGTAGATTGACTCAATAACTATAGGGCCATGACAGTGTCATCTGATGAGCCACTGTCTGACTCATTTATTCCTTCTAACGAGTCAAGGAATCTACCACTGGTGTTAGTAGGCACAGAGCATTGTTCTAATCAACACATTGCCCCTGATCCTTTAACATCTATTCATTCTCTGGCCAATATTCAGGAATTAACGGGGAATTTATTCTCATGGAACATTGCAGGGTTGACTTCCAAACTGGAATCTGTGGATTGGATGCGTTTTGTTAATAAATTTGATCTATGCATATTCCAGGAGACTTGGTCATGTGAACCCTGCTTTAAGCAGGGATATTTGAATTATTCTGTCCCTGCGTCAAAGGGATCAAGGGGAAGACCCATGGGGGGCCTAATAATATGGGTTCGCCAGAGTTTAAAGTTGGCCATCAAAGTTGTGGACACTAAAAATCAAGATATCCAACTAATCAGATTGGATTTAGATAAATTAGGAAGTTTGGATATCTACAATGTTTACGTCCGGAGTAAGAGGGGGGGGAGGTCTGAGGTATTAGTTGCCTTGGCCAGTCTTCTTGATATTCAACTTCCGAACAACAATACCGTCATCGCGGGTGATTTTAATAGAACATTTGAACCCCTACTAAATGAAGATGATTTTTTGGGCGACGAGGAGGATCGACAATGGGGTGTTCCTAAACTAGAGCTCCCTCCGGTTGTGTGTTGGACCGCCGACGTAGTCGGCCTAAATGCCCTATGTTATGAAAAGGGACTAAGAGCCTTAAATGGTAGGACTAGTGGCGATAGGAATGGGACAAGTACATTTGATAACGGCCGACATAACGGCAGAATTGATTATGTGTTATGTAGTTTAAAATTATGGCCTCTGATATGTGATATGAAGGTTGTAGGGAGGATCGAGAGCGATCATAACCCCCTGTGTACAACCCATAAATGGTGGTCCCATATTAATTGGCCTATAGGTTCTCCTGAGATTGCCCCTCCCCGGATTGTTCCCACCAATGATATGCGGAGATTAAGGTGGGAAAAGGTAGTAATCAACCACCAGGCTATTGCTAATATCAACGGCCATGTTGACACAGCAATATCAGCCTTAGAGCACCTCAACACACTTAGCACTGGCTTTGATAAGGTAGAAGGACTACACAATTCCCTTTTCTGTACAATTAAGGAGTATTTCCTTAAACCTGTGAAAAACAAAGGTGATAGAGCTCCAAAGCCTGCTAAGTGGTATAACGAAGAGTGTAGGGAAACACGATTTGCTCTGGGTAAAGCTATCAAGGGGGGGCAAACTGCTTTAATTCAAGCTGCTAGAAAGAATTATAAAATTAGTATACTTAAGGCTAAAAAAGCTTGGGACGAACACCACTGGACCGAGTTAAAGGCAGCTGGTGATAGAAGGGACTCCCGGTTATTCTGGCATATTGTTAGATGGGGTAAATCGGGTTTTCCCGAGTCCCCACATAACAATGTGCCTGAAGCAGAGTGGATAAAAAAATTTAAAAACCAGTATGCTGCACCAAATAATGTTAACTTGGTTCAGGAAATTAGTGTAGATTTTCCAAAAGTAATCCCCTTTTGTCTTGGTGAAATTATGTTGGCCCTTAACACGGTCGCTTGTGGACGTGCCCCTGGTCTCGATGGAGTGCCAGCTGATCTATTTGTAAACGATAAAGAGCGTTGGGGTCAGTACATCTACCATCTCATTAATGCTATTGCTCTGGGTGCAGCAGTTCCAAAATCCTGGCAGGGTGCAGTAATCATCCCTGTGTTTAAGAAAGGTGATCGATCCCTGCCGGGCAATTACAGGCCAATAAGCCTTATAGATACCATTCAAAAGGTTGTAGGACGTGTGATCGTCAATAGGCTCCTGGATTGGGTGGAAGAGACTAATGCTCTCTTGCCATTTCAGGCCGGCTTTCGACGATCCACAAGTACGGTGGACCAGGTCTTTCGCTTTACCTTGTTACAATGGAAGACGGTTGTGCTGGGTAAAGGAAGCCTGTATGCGGCCTTTGTTGATTTACGTGCCGCTTTTGACCTTGTCCCCCGATCTAAGTTATGGATAGTCCTCCAGAAGCAGGGTCTTCCTAGTGAGGTATTATCTTTGATAATGAGGCTTCACGAATCTAATTATGCCAGAATCCAGTGGGGGGGATTAGGTTCGGTAACCTCGGACTTCCCTGTTGAAAGGGGATTCCGGCAGGCTTGTTCAATGGCTCCTGTCCTTTTTACATTATATATTAATGATGTTGTTGCACGCATGACTTCTGCACAAGTGGATGCTCCCTTTTTAGCTGGGACTAAAATTCCCATTTTAATGTTTGCAGATGACACGCTCATCCTATCTAAAACTCCTAGTGGATTACAATGCGCCTTGTCTATCTTTGACCAATTTTGTGGAGAGTATGGACTAGAGGTTAACACTGCTAAAACAAAGCTTATGATTTTTAACCCTCACCGTAGTTTTAAATCAAAAATTGTTTTAAATGATCGTCCGCTGGAGGTAGTGAATACCTTTACTTATCTGGGCCGTAGTTTTAAATCAAAAATTGTTTTAAATGATCGTCCGCTGGAGGTAGTGAATACCTTTACTTATCTGGGCATGCATATATCTAGCGAGAAGAGTTGGCGGCATCATATTGATATCGCTACAATTAAACATAGGCAACTGGCTGGTGCTATCTGTACAGAGCACAGAAAATCCTTGACTAAACCTGTAAAACCTGCTTTACAGGTCTACGAAGCAAAAGCTCTAGGATCCGTACTATATGGTGCTGAGCTCTGGGGCTTCGAGAAGATGGTTGCTCTTCAATCCTCAGAGAATAAATTTCTCAGGGCAATAACAGCCGTCCCAAAAAGTACTCCATTGCTGCCCCTTAAATATGATCTGGGCAGAAGAGCTATCTCAGATCTGGCTCAACTTCGTCCGATCCTGTATTGGCGCAGGCTATGGACGACTCCTGTGCTTTCTCACTATGCAGAGGGTTTTCTAGACATTATAAGATCCGATGTTTACCACAAAATTGGATGGTTAAAATCACTTAGGATATCCCTGTCTGAGCTTGGCTTGTGCTCACTCTGGGACGATCCGGTGAGTTCTACTTTTCCGTCTAAAAGTACTTTAAAGATAATTTATTGGGAGACGGTCGCCCGCCGGCATTGGAGCAGCTCTAGTGCTGGCTCTATGACCGGAGAGTTCCTAGAGGCCAAGATGTATCCCTGTTTAGAACCATATTGGGACATTATAATAAAGCCCAGAGATAGGAAGCTCCTTTTTCAACTGAGAGCAGGTGCACTCCCTCTTAAATCCCTGACATCTAAGTGGGAAGTGGGATCATGTGATGGCTGTCCTGCTTGTGGTATTAATAAAGAAACTATCAGACATTTTTTATTTGCTTGTAAATTTTATGTGGCATCAAGGCGTAACTGGCTGACTCCGATGTGTAAAAATTTAGGAACAACCAGTAGTACCGTAGCTCTGCGTATTATATGCACCAGTACATTGACTTGGATTTCTGTAGCCACTGCAAAATATTTAGGATGGGCATGGTCGATTAGACAGAGACTGCTAGTCGATTGACTACTCTCTTGATAAGGGAGAGACTGCTAGTCTTTCAACTATTCTCTGCCATGTATACTTTCTGCATTTTACTTTTTGTATTATGTTTTTAAATTATTTTATTTTATTTTAATCATTTTTCCCTGTTTTTAAACTAATAACATCCATTGCTAATAGAACAGAATGTTTCACTCAGGGTCATTATCAAGTAAGAATTTCGCCGAAGTATGTCTAGTATTCGATGTCCTGATTGTGTTTAATTTTATTTTAAACTATTGTATGTAATTGATTATTGTAATTGTATTTGGCTTTTATGAATGAAATTCGAATAAAGCATACTTTGACTTGACTTGGCTTAGGAGAATAGTTGATCCGGATCTTATGTCTTCCTGTTTAAGTGGATAAGAAAACATCTTTCTTACATTTTTTCTCCCCATGTTTTCGATTGTTTTTTAATGTTTTTCTATTGTTTAGTATCTATGGTATAGAATATCAATATGTGTTTTTAACCTTTTTAACTTTGCTGCATCATTTTTGTTATTGTGTCAAAATATATGGCTATATTTTAATAAAATACATGGATTCTATTCATATGAATATCTGACTGGGTCCAGACTCTGGTGTCTTGTTCTGGTGATTGATTGGCTCTATATGTGTATTAGTGTGTGGAAGTTTTTATATGTGCCAAAAAGGGGAATTTTTCTCTTGACTACAGTCTTTTGGTGTTCTACCCCTTTTGTGGTGTAGGGCCCGTCTCCTTTATTTTGTGTTAGGTGTCCTTTCCTGTACATGAAGAATTTTTTTTAAAAAATGCCATTTTGTCACTTCCATGTGTGCTGCATTACGCAGCACACGTAGAAGTGACACAATGGCATTTAAAGATTGTAATTGCGTAGGAAGAGGGACCTTCCTGTACATAAACAATGTTTCCCCTGCACGCAGACAACCTTGCACTATGGTGCAAGGGTGCCTGCATTGGCGCTGCACTGCTAAGTGTAGCACCAGAGCAGGGGGAAACGCAAGGCTGCACCGTATCCCTGTAAATATGGTGCAGCCCTGCATTTCTGAAGTGGCGGAGAGAGGCGTTAAGCCATGATGGCTAACGCCTCACTCTGCCACTTCCTTGAACATATGCCCCGAAATTACTTTGTATTGATTATTTATTTACCAGTGTTATAGCGCCTAGCTGCACTCAGAAGATGAGTGTGTTTCACAGGCCCCTCTTTGCATTATGCCAGGCACCCATAAGTGTGCGTCACAACACTGGTAGTAGGTGTGGTTCCAATAGCAAGAGAAGGGGCTGGCCACTGGTCTGTTGCCAGAAAGCTCCAGAGAGGGGCCGCAGCTCCACAAAAGATGGCCCTTCCACATGGTGGTTCCAACTGTAGGCGCTTCTGAGTAGGGCAAGCGCCTTTTTCTTCACACAATGGGAGCAGCATGGTTCTAGATGTGAAATTAAAGACCCACGTGGAGTAGGGAAGGGGTTGGCTCTGACTCGGACAGCTGGGGGTGCAGGTGCTGTGAAGGAGGTTCAAAGGGCGTTAGAGGGGTCCGAAGAGGAGGGGAGAAGGGCGAGGTAGACTCTGAACAGATGAACAGAGGGGGTGTCAGGGAGGGGAAGAGACAATGACTTAGAGTGGCAGGAATGAAGGAGAGAGGCAGTGAGGGAAGGTGGAGGAAAAAAGGGACCAGAGGTAGTGAGAGTGCCAGGAGCGAGGAGCGAGACCCCTGATTGTTACTCAGCTCTCCCATGCTACTGAGTGGCACCAGGACTAGAAACCCATTCACTAGCCCTCTCAAGTTCAACACACCCCTTCGCACTACTGCAATATTGTCTTCACTAGTGCCCATAAGTAACTCACCTTCGGACTATGAAGAGTAAGGGAACAATGCAACATTGTCCGCACTGGTCCGTCTTGTTAGATGAGGCCCGTTGATGTTTCTGCAACACCATGTTTTAGTTAGCGCGCGCTACGCCATGTTCTTCGCAGGAGCCATTTTAGGCTCTTCAAAACTAATCTCGCCCATTTTTAAGATATGTCCTTCGCTAAGTTTAATTTCTGTAATGATAAGTTTAGTTTTAGTAATGGGCAACTGTCCATGCCAGCACATAGCTTTCTCACTAGACAGAGGCCCTCTCCCACTTCTCTGGTGGCGGACTTTGATCGCGGACCAGGTTGAAATCACCTTGGACTGTGCTAGGTTGTGCAAGATACCAGAACAGAAGGTCTTTTTTTTATTTCACTGTTCAGCAACATCTGCTTGGAAAATGTCACTGTGGGTGTGCCTTGCCCAACCATGAAATGTACATAATGTATCTCTGTGTTCGCTGTTTTTAGTTCCCTCTGTAGCACTCCCAGAGACTGTACAGATGGGGCTCCACTCTGAGTGTATACGAATAAAACAGTTATTGGTTCATATCCTCCACTGTCTAACCGACTCTTCATTTCGTACGGAAGGCTGATAGGTGGTCATCAGTGACCCTTTTGGCCCCAGCGGGTCACCTCCTTCACTTTAACAAGCTTATTTTTGGACTACAAAGACTACAGGACTATGGTAACATTGTATACCCTGGTCTCTCTGAATAACTCATCTTTGGAATACAGAAACTACAGAACTGCTGCAACATTGTATACCCTGGTCTCTCCAAGGAACTCATCTTCAGACTATGAAGAGTAAGGGACTAGTGCAACATTGTATACCCTGGTCTCTCCAAGGAACTCATCTTCGGACTAAGAAGAGTAAGGGACTAGTGCAACATTGTATACCCTGGTCTCTCCAAGGAACTCATCTTCGGACTAAGAAGAGTAAGGGACTAGTGCAACATTGTATACCTTAGTGTCTCCAAGGAACTCATCTTCGGGTTACAAACTATGGAACTACTGCAGCATCATCCACACTGGTATATCTAAATAACTCACCCGTCAACTATTAAGAGGAAGGGACTAATGCAACATCCTATACCCTAGTCTCTCCAAGGAACTCGTCTTCAGACTATTAAGAGGAAGGGACTAGTGCAACATTGTATACCCTGGTCTCTCCAAGGAACTCATCTTCGGACTAAGAAGAGTAAGGGACTAGTGCAACATTGTATACCTTAGTGTCTCCAAGGAACTCATCTTCGGGTTACAAACTATGGAACTACTGCAGCATCATCCACACTGGTATATCTAAATAACTCACCCGTCAACTATTAAGAGGAAGGGACTAATGCAACATCCTATACCCTGGTCTCTCCAAGGAACTCGTCTTCAGACTATGAAGAGTAAGGGACTAGTGCAACATTGTATACCCTGGTCTCTCTAAGTAACTTATCTTCGGACTACAAACGATGGAAGTACTACAACATCATCTACATTATTCTCTATAAGTAACTCATCTTCGGACTCCAAAGACAAATGGAAAACTGAAACGTCGTCCAGACTGGTAACTTTAAGTAACTCCCCTTTGCACGACAAAGACTATGGTAACACTGCAACACCGCCTACAATGGTCTCTTGAAGTAGCTCATCTTGAGGCCACAAAAACTACTGGTGTACTGCAACATCATATAGACTGGTCTCTCTCATCACCGTGTCTTCTGTCTACAAAGACTACGGGACTACTGCAACATCATCTACAATTGTCTCTCTAGGTAACTCATCCTCATACTACATAGACTGCGGGACCAGCCAGCCATACTCTGACTACATCTCAGCAAACACAACCATATCAAGCCGGCCTTAAAGGATTGCTGTGTGCCCCAGTGCCTTTGTGTCAAAGTAAAACACTTTAAATGGGCCGGTACTCACCGGTACTGAGTACCAGCACTTCTTAGTTTTATCACTCTGAGTACCGGCACTTCTCTACCGCCGAGGAGAGTACCGGTACTCATGAAGCACTGGAGCTGGCGGCCTGTCTCTGATAGCCAAGGCACTTTTGTGGGCCTGAGCCGAGCCCCTGCTGAACTATTCAGCTTGGGCTCATTTGCATACCGTCGGGGTGTTCACCGTCATGCTGTGTTGCAAACACGAGGCAGCCCGGTGACAACGCTATTCAGAAAAGCCAGGGGAGGTAACCAGGTTCAAATGGCTTTAATCCCACCTGATTCGTTTGTCTACTTATGTTTGTCTGCTTGCCTGTGATTATTTTTGTGTGAGCTAAATATGAGAAAAAGGGGGAGAGAATAGATACAGTCTTGGAAGGTATATTAAAGGAAATGTGTGGAATGCTTGTGTGTGCACGTCTGCTTGTTTCTTTCTGTCACTCGAGAATACATGGTATTGTGTCAAGCAACAGCAATTAACAGGAGTGATGTTACAAATATTACAAAACAAGGAAATGTTTAAATATCACCACGTTTGTCTTTCGTTGAGTAATGAGTAAACAAATCTTTTTTATTTATTGAAAGACATTCCTCATGTGTGCTGTGTAGTATATGAGTCAAGAAGCATGTCTTCCCCTAAGCCCCGCCCCAAACTCCGCCCACTCGCCACATTTAAATGAGTACCTGCACTTTTTCTCCCCCATTTAAAGCACTGATTGAAACATAAAATGAAGACACATCTATTGCTAATGCACAAATTAAAAAGGGTCGGGCTCAACGAGCAGCTTGAGGAACTCCCATTTTAGGGGGAGAAATTCTGAAGTACACGCCCCATTGAAGACCTGAAAGGTCCTGTTCTCAAGAAAGGACTTCAGCCCGGCTAGGTCAGTTCCGGAGATTCCGGCACTCTGTAGTCTTTCCGCAAGAGTGCCACGGCTTACGGTATCAGAACTGGAACTTGGACCAAGGAGGAGGATTGCTGCTGATCCTCCCCGATCCAAGCAAAACCAAAGTGCTATCCTATGGTCACCCCAAATTTTTGCTTTTTGCTTCACTGGTTTTTGACATATTGAGGCTGTGGGCCTGGTAATCAGACCCCCAGCCTGCTGTTCTCTCTAACTAAATTGACACTATGCACCCTAGGTGCATAACCAATTGGAATTGGATCACCCTGTGAGCCCCTGTACCAGTGTACACTAGGTACCCAGGGCATTGGTGTATCTAAGGCCTACCAGGGGCTGAAGCATGTATTGTGCCACTCCTGGCCTAACACATTTGACACAACTGGCTGATCACTCAGCTGGGGTAAGTTGGTGTAACCACCTCTTACTTAGGTGTAGTATACCTATACCTAACCTTAAATGGGACACATGTTAACCTATAAGTCACTCCTATGGCAGGTCTTGACAATACTGAAGGCAGAGTGCTTGGTTCCATGTGAGATGGTGCTCTGGCATGAGCTGAGCCTGTCTGCAGTGGTCGGAACAACTTCCTTCTACCGTTTCCAGATATCGTCATACCATATACTCTTAAGTGCATTATGAACCTCGCGGTTAAATGCTATCTTTGGTTTGGCTTTATCAAAACATGTCGAGTAAGGTGTCATACGAATTGGAATACAAACCCCTCGCCAATTCTGGCGACGGGGTTAGCATTCCACCCTTCTAGAGGGACACGACATGTACAGTACCTGAAACCTGGGTAAAATCAGACATAGCCTCAGCTCCACAAAATGGATGCTGCCACCACAGACACAAGTCTGCCCTCCTGCTGCTGGGAGTCCTTCCACCTTGGGAGACGTGGACAAAGGGTTTCCTGCCAGGGGAGGTGCGAGCACCACCCCAGACAGGGTTTTGTGTATTGGTCAGGTAGGGCTTGAAAGAAACCAGACATGCCTGAGGCTCACAAGGAGCCTTGGTGCATATGCCAGTTCAATCCGGTCCTGGGGCACACCAGCCCCGGACCTGGGGCGAGCTGGACAAAGGATTGGGGGTGTAACCACCCCCCTTCCTGGTCCCACCCTTAGGGAGGGACCTAGCAGGTAGTCCGGCCCCTAGAATCCGCTTAAAGGTAGGAGCTGTGTCCTAAGACTTCAGACATCCTGGAATCAACTTAACCACAAGAAGAAGACGGGAACTTCGATGCTCTGCTGCACAGAGGACTGGAGGAAATCTCCCCTATGGTCAGGGAGTGACCATCTTGCTAACACAAGCACCAACCAGCTATTCAACGTCTGCTTTGCCGCCGCCTCCCGCCGGAGCCCGAGCCCAGAGCCTGACAAGACCTGGACCTCCAGACCTCTCACAGCCCGATCGTCAGTCCCTGCAAAGAAGGAACCCGTGGAGGCACCGAGACACGTGGAGCCAGCCATCTTGGAAGACCGACGACAAGCTGCAAGCGCAACGACAGAGGCTCCCTCCAAGTTATGCTTTGAGTCCTGAGAAGCCCAACCACCGAGCAGCATCTGCACCAAAGGTGAGCCCTCCAGCATCTCCACGATCTGCGTGGGGCCCCTCTGCACTTTGAAATCAACAACACTGGTCTGGTTGCTCCAGACTGGCCCTAGCTGCTCTCCAAAAGAGCAGCCCCTCTGACCTTGCTGGTCAGAACAATCAGCTTTCCTCTCTTTCCACGACTCCTGCCTTTGCCAAGGCTTGTTTGCTTCTTTTGAGTCGCCGACACCGCCGACAGCGAGAGCCTGCGTGGGACAGCTCGTGACTCGATTCTTGGACGTCGTCGACCTTCAGGGACCATGTGGCTGCGGAGACAAGCTACACCTAATCACCTGTTTGCACCCGACATCGCCTGGTACCTACCTGGTGCCACGCCGGTCACTGGCTAGTGACTGTGAACACTGTCCCCTCAGCTTTCAGGTCTTCTACAACTCCGATCCACTCTTAGATCCACCACATCTCTTCTGGACCGACCGCCTGCAGCATCTTTGTCATCAGGATCCATTGAATCGATAGAAGAAACCCGACGCACTTCGAGACCTATGCACACGCTTCCTGTGGGTGAGGTAAAGCTGGCACTCCGGTGCCCAAGTGTAGAGAAACATCTCTAGTGTCTGTGTTTTGAATCTTAAGATCGTAGTCCATCCAGAAGACCCTTTCTGCAGTAACTTTTTAACTTTTACGCACCCATTGAAAACCTATGGGAGCCCGCGTGTAACTTTCCTCACAGCACACGCGACCCGTGGACCTCCTGGTCACTAACTGAAGTTAGCTCCTTGTAGGCCCAGCGATTCTAGAGGCCCTAGGCCTTTTCCCTTTCCTGTTCGTGGTACTTATACCACTATTTTAGTATATGGTTTGAGTGGCCACCAGGGCCCATCCTTATAAAGTGCAACTTCTGTATATTATAACGTTGTCTTGTTTAACGATTTGTGCTCCTGTGCTCATAAAGAGTCTAGGGGATACTTTGAGAAATGAATACATATATATTTTGAATATATATCTGTGTGGTGTCCTTTCATTGGTATAAAGGGGGGTTGCAATTGGTAAAACAGCCTGCTTAACACGCTTTAACGAGTTTAGCCTCAAAGACTGCTTAGCCTACGCTACCACTAGGGCAGCTAGTCCGAAAAGGTTGACTTACAACCACACCATAAGGGTTGCTTGGCATAGTACAAGGTGGTCACTTTAACTAGTGAACATCATATACCAGGCCAACTTCTCACACAAAGGAAATGATGGACGGAGTGTTGAACAATGCAAGCACTCACCCCCAGTCAACTGATCTGGGTTTAATCCATCGCCGTTCTTTAGCCCACTCTGCCACCCCAGTTCAGACATGGCCATATGCAAATCAGTCTGACCCTGTGCCTCTTGGGAACATCCTCCCCGATCCAGAAGCCTTTTAGCTTCTTCAGCCACAGCCAGAAGTTCTGTCTCTGTGCCATGGTAGGAGCGGAATCCCGTTTGGGTGGAATGCAAAATATCATGATTTTCCAAAAACTCTGACAGCGTTAGATTCACATATTTTTCTACAGTTTTGGGTATCCCTGGAAGGAGAGAAATTGGTAGGCCTGGGCGGAGTTCACGGGGTCCCGCGTGACCAAAAAACTCTTCTGTGCTACGCAGAGTTCCGCAAGCAGCGGAGTGCGTTAGGTCACACCGTTTGCGCTGAGTTTTAGTGCCGGGTGTTTGTCCCATGCTGGAAATCAGCATGAACGGCACCATGCACAGCACTAGAGGGTGCTGCTTCTTTCTGCCGCTCGAGTAGAAGTTCTACTTGAGCGGCCGCTTCCTCAACACTTCCTCAACGCGAATGGAAAGTTTCTCAACGAGAGCAGTAGCGGCCATCAGCACCCGCCCTCATTGAAAAATGTCGCTAGGAGGGGGTCTGCAGTAATATTTTCCTCACTTGCGCTTTCCAACTGAACTTTAGCGAGTGCGAGCGAGGGGAAAACTCCGCCCTGATACGCAGAGCAGTTTTTCAGAAATCTGTGCACTGCACAGAGCAGGAAAATCTCTGCTAACTCTGCAAGTGGAGCACAATTTCCTGCCCAGGCCTTGAAATTGTGTGAATATTTCCACATGTTTTTATAGCAGTGACCCCCAAAAACTGTAACCGGAAGGATCAGTGACCGCTGGCGATTGCTCAAGTTTAAAGCAGTCTTGACCACAGGTTTAACGGGTGACATTTCCAGAACTGGTGGAGCTAGAAGGCGAATTCCAATGATGCAAGCTCCTGTAAAGACTGGGCAATGTCTGGCCTGGCTAAAGCCAAAAGAAGGGCTCTTCAAGCCCCCCACGCGGATGGAGAGGGTCAGGGTGGATGCAGGCCCACCCGTCTCAGTACCGAATCCCGAGCTAGCTGCTCCTTCACACAGATATCATCGATATTGTCCTGGACAGCTGGATCTGGCCCGCTGTGTGGCTCCTCAGGGATCCCAGGTGGCTACAATATCCCACGCAAGTCTTCCCAGAGAGCTGGACCATAGCCATGTCTGGTGGAGCAGGTCAATTCTCCAGGCACGACCAGTCCACCTCCAGCCACAGACAGGAAAGTCTTACATCTCTCCACAGACCAAGCATCAAGGTGACTCTGTGGGCTTCGCAGATGAAGACCCAGTGTGGAGAGAGAATGACAACCAAGCAGGGGTTCAACTCCTGGCTCTAGCAGGCGTCTCTCTGTGGGTGGTGCGTACGCCTCCTAGTTGTTGAGTCGATACGGGTGAACAAAGTACTGGCTGAGGGGGTCAGTATTGATACTCATTGGCGACCAAGGTGTCATCCTTCCAGCATACCATAGGCTCTGCTATTTTTAGAAGTTCAAACTCTCCTTTGGTCTTTGAGCACCATCTGCTTGTTGCTGTCTTTGAAAGTATGTGGCCTGGTGGCCACCAGAGACGAGGTATTCGTCTGTATTCAGATATATCAAAGACCTCGTAACTGGGGATGATGTTCACCACACAGGACACTCGGAGGGGGAGGGGAGTTTCACTGTAGCATGGCAAACCTGGGTTACACAAAAGATCTGGGCCACCTACCCCATCCACCACCCAGGTAAATGTAGCTTTCTGGGGGATGGCATACGTGTCTATCTGTCCGGACTGAAATGTCCCAAAGGGACATCTAACCCCACCAGAAGGAGATCCCCATCCTGTACAGCACACACGTGAAGTCTAGTGTGACCCAGCTTTCACCCATCCTTATAAATCACTGGCATCCTTCATGCATGTACCAGACATGATGAAGGGCAAGGTTGGGTGAGACTGAACTGTACTTTCACGGGGAGAAGTCGGTAGGCAGTGCCCTCTAGAGGGTACAGATAGGAATACATCTGTCATTGATTAGAGAATACACTGTCATCATGTCAGTCTGTCAGGGCCTCGGTGGCTTGCAAAGGGTTAAACATTGGAGCCCCCTAACGTCTGAGCCCAGCTCTGTTGTCATTAAACGCGTGCAGAGAGTTAGACCCTCTAGTAGGTACACTCTCACCATGGGAAATGCCGCTGCCCGCGTCCCACGCAGGGGGACATCAGCAGGGCAGCCTTCTAGTGGCCGCCCGTCGGAGCCTCCCTCCCCCCTGCTCCGCCTCGCTAGTGAGGCCGTGCCTCGGGGAGGGGAGGCCCCCCCCAATGGGTTTGTCGTGGGGAGGCGTGCCCTAGGGTGGGCGAGGCTAGACCCCCTTTTTAGGCACCTCACCCCCCCAGATCTTCCTCTGCTTCCTGCGCCGCTCCTCCTGGCCACGCGTATTTGCCCTCGTCGTGTCTTCAGTCGCGGTTTGGACTCGTCATCTCCGACCTTGCCACGCGCCACGCGCCGGGCCTTTTGTGAATTTTGAGACTACGAGCAATGGTGAGTCTTGCACAACCCCTCCCACCCCGGCCCTGTCCCTGGGCAGTACCAGGTTGACGGGGCCCTGTGGCTCGATGGCCACGGGGGGGGGGCGCAAGTGGGCTCCTGCGCGTCGGTAGGACGCTGCGGTCGGGGTTTTGTGGCGGGAAGATAGAACGGGGCAGGCTTGTAAGAGAGGCGTGATTTACAGCACTGGGAGGACGCGGGGTCGTTCGTATGGCGGGAAAGGGGGATGTTTGTGTAATGGGGCATCGCCGGGCAGCGCCCGCCGCGTGGCTCGGACGGTGTCGATCGTTGACTTGCCAGGAATCGCGCGCATGAGGATGAGCGTCGGTGCCAGCCATGAGTTAAGGCATGTCCTCCGTTTCCAATGGCTACAACCGGAGGGCTGTTGCGGTGTGAGTTAGTGGGTTGTCGAGCCCGGAACCTCCCCATATCTTTGTTTCCGGTTACTTCCGAGTGTTGTAGCTCTGGGTGGGTTTTTCCCCCGTGTGTGAGCACGGTAGGGCATACCTACCGGGAGTCCCGCAATGGAGCGAGGGTGGCATTGGTGAGCCCCTTTGGCTCGTGCGTGGGAAGGCCGCCCCCCTGCCCTCCAGTACCGCATTGACCGTTGATGGTGCTGTGTGCTCCAATTCCTTCGGATCGATTGCCCGCCAGATAATGCTGATAGGCCTAATAAGCAGATCATATGCAAGGACCGAGGCTAAGGTCCTCAATCGCAATCTGGTCGGCGTGTTTATAGTCTCGGGGCCGCGTCCGCATTATGGGTTTCGGGGCAAATCACTTAATCCCCCCGGGCCTGCATACATTTGTAAATACGGTGCTGCGCGCTCCAATACCTTACGGTCGAGTTCCCGCTAGATGAAGCATATAGGCATAGAGAGGAAATCATATGCAAGGACCGAGGCTAAGGTCCTCAAATCGCAATCTGGTTGGTGTTTGCGAGTCTCGGGGCCGCGTCCGCATTATTTGTTTCGGGCCTATCCACTTAATCACCCCGTGCCTAATATGGTAAATACGGTGCTGCACGCCCCAATACCTTTGGGTCGAGTTCCCGATAGATGTAAGCATTTAGGCATGTAGAGGAAATCATATGTAAGGACCGAGGCGCTCAGGTCCTCAATCGCAATCGGGTTGGGGTTTTCGGGTCTCGGGGCCGCGGCCGCATGCTGTGATTCGGGGCAAATCACTTAATCTTCCCGCGCCTAAATATGTATGTAACTACGGTACTACGCGCTCCAAGATCTTCCGGTCCAGTTCCCGCTTCATAAAGAATGGAGGCATGAAGAGCAGAACGTATAAAAGGGCCGAGGCTCAGGTCCTCAATCTCAATCCGGGTACGGGCTTTTAGAGTCTCGCATCGCGCGACGATAGGCCACCCACTTATTCTACGCATGGGGAGCGATTGGGGTCTGACGGCCAGATTTCCAACCGTGGTGCAGGAAACCAGGGTTCGAGCCTCGGGGTCGACTCAACATCATGTGATTCGGGGCGAATCACTTAATCCCCCCGTGCCTGAATGTGATCGGTGCTCAGGTAAAGCGCTTTAATACCCGCGCTATTTAAATCTACATTCCATAAACAACATTAGAATGGTGCTTGGCCCTGACAATGATACAAGTTACCACAAGGTACGGGCGGCAGGCGGCGGCCCGCCCGGGTCGGTGTTGCCTCTCAGGTGTGGGGGATGCGGGCGCGAGCCCGGGTTAACACAGGGGGAGGGAGGCCCCCCCCTGCGTGCATGTGGGTCAGCGGGTTGCTGCGTTTCAAAGGGGCATCCTTTTGTACTTGCAAATTTGATTTAAGGCTTTGGCCAACAGCTTACAGGTTAGGATTCAGACTGTGTTGCAGAAGGGTTTAATTCAGATAGCAATGATGTTGCTTATGTTGCTTAGGGGTAAATTTAGTCCCGCAGCTGAAGTCACTGTGCTAACGCCGTTTCTCTCCCTCCCTACAGATCGACGGGGGGTCAGCCCACAAACGTTAGGAGCAGGGACCATGGGAAAAGCGCAAAGGGGGACGAGTGCAAGCTGTGACCGCAAAGGTTGAGCACCGCACCATGGAGGATATCGGGACACCGGGTCCACTTTTCTCCCAGGAGACGTCGGTCGATGAGACGCAGCCGAGCGCACCGCAAGACGGGATGTGGGCGGAATTTATGGCAATCGCTCGTGAGAAGGGCCCGGCGTGGATTCAGGGTTTTATTGAGGCCCGCAGGCAGGACGACTCTGGCGTGGTTGTCGCATCCCCCCCAGCCGAGGGCATCCCCGGCCCTTCGGGGGCTGAGCCCTGGAGGTCTACTCGGGTACGCAAGCCCACAACAAAAGACATGCCTGAGGCCCCGCCTGCACAGAAACGGCAAGCGGCTGCACCACGTAACACCGTGCCGGCCGTTGTAACACCGGTGGTGCATGACTCTGCCACTGGCATCTCGGACATGGCGCAAATGGGCAAGGCCATGGACCACATGCTTAGCCTTATGACTGTATTCCAGAGCCGCTTGGACGCTTTATCTGCCCCGCCACAGGTGACCCCAGCGGCGGTGCCCGCGGCAGCCCAAGCCCCCGTGCTCCAAGTTTGGGCTGGACAGAACGCAGCCGCGGAATCTCGTAATGGTGAGCCTGGGGGTGCTCCGGGGCTGTCACTCACAGGGAATGCTAGTCCCATCGCAATTACTGCAGCGGTTGCACCCACGGTTTGTGCGCTGGTTTCCTCACCCCCCCCACCTGCGAATGGTCCGGCCACCACCAACGTTGCTCTCGAGTCTATGCCCGCCGTGGCCCCAGGTTCTGCTGTCCCAGTAGGGGAGGGCACTGGGCAGGTTCCCAGACCCCTTGTTACTCAGGCACCACTGGCATCCGGCCACTGCTCCCTGGCGTGGTTGGTACCGCAGGCCGCAAAAGAAGGGATATGGAGGCGGGAGTACATAGATATCCTGACACTACTTATGCACGGGTCGGCAGGGGTGGACACCAGAAAGATGGGGCGTAAGGAAAAGGAAAGAGTCAGATATCACCGCTGGCCTGACAAGACAGTTGAGAACTGGACGTCAGCATTTAACATATTGGCGGCAGTGGTGGTCCAGAAATTTCCAGAACAGAGTGAGGCCCTCATGCAATATGCCAGCACGATTCAGGAAGAGGCGAGGCTCTCTGGGGGGTTGGGCTGGTTCTATTATGACCAAGACTTCCGGAAGAGAATGGCCATATGCCCGGACCTGGGGTGGGATCAGAAGGAGATCCAACTTTGGGTACAACACATGTGCCGGCCCACCCAGGATAGGAAGGATCAGTCGTATAAAGGGCAAGGGGAGTGAGATGACAGGAGAAAGGATCAGTTTCCCAGGCGCCCCTTCAAGCCGTCATTTCGGGGGGGCAGGGGGCGAGGGCAGAGGCAGGGCTCCAAGCGCTTCAACTCAGGCACATGTAGGCTTTACAACGGGGGCAACTGCACTTGGGGAAGGTCATGCAAATTCGCACACAGCTGCAGCAAGTGCGGTGCACAACACCCTGCGAACACCTGCACCTCCAGCCAGGGCACGCCCCAGCCTACCCCACCCAACAGGACAGACACGCAACGCCAATGAGACCACAAGGGACGGACTCCCCCCCGCGCAAGAGGACCCCATCATCACCCCCTGCGCTCCTGGGCCCCCCGCGCAGCGCCCTAGGCCCACCAAGGGCCCATCCCCCATCATCATGGATAATTTCATCCCGCTCGTCAGGCGCTATCCATTGGTGCAGGACAGGGCCCTGCTAGCGGGTGGGTTCCTCGATGGTTTTAAGATTCCATACAAGGGGCCACTGGAGTCCAGGGACGCACTGAACCTGAAGTCAGCCAGGGATCTGCCCGGGGTGGTAGCGCAAAAAATTCGAAAGGAGTTGTCAGCAGGGAGGGTGGCGGGGCCGTTCAACAGCCCTCCCCTGGATCATTTCTTGGTTTCACCACTGGGGGTGGTACCGAAGAAACAGCAGGGCGCCTATCGCTTGATCCACCACCTATCGTACCCCGAGGGGAATTCCGTGAACCACTGGCTGGATGAGGGGACATGTTCTGTGTCATACTGCTCCCTGGATATGGCCATTGACATGATACGTAGAGTGGGGAAAGGGGCGTGGCTGGCTAAGGCGGACATTGAGTCCGCATTCCGCCTGCTGCCGGTTCACCCAGAAAGCCAGCACCTGCTAGGTTTCAAGTGGGCGGGCCAGTTCTTCTATGATTGCTGCATGCCAATGGGTTGCGCAGTCTCCTGTGCCTACTTCGAAGTCTTCAGCTCGTTCCTTCAGTGGGTCTTGGGGGACCTCCATGGGATCACACAGGTGACCCACTACCTAGATGATATTTTGTTTTTTGGCCCGGCTGGGACAGACGAGTGTGTGGCAGGGCTGAGACGCTTTGAGGAGGTGGCAGAGTTCCTAGGAGTTCCCCTTGCCCCAGGTAAGACCGAGGGGCCGGCGCAGGTCCTGACCTTTTTGGATGTGGAGCTGGACACGGTTAAAGGTGAATCGAGGCTTCCCGCTGAGAAGGTTCAGGGCTTGTTGCAGGACATCCAGGCGCTGCTGGGCAAGGACAAAGCGACCCTAGGGGCTGTCCAGAGCTTGGTGGGCAAGTTGAACTTCGCAGCTAGGGTGATACCAGCGGGCAGGGTATTCTCGAGGAGGCTGGTGGGGGCCACGGCAAATGTACTACAGAAGCACCATTTTGTAAGGTTGACTGCAGGCTTGAAAGCGGATCTAGCAATGTGGGCAGAATTCCTCTTTGGTTTCAATGGTACGGTGATTTGGAGGGCCCCGTGGATAGCCAGCCAGGAGCTTTGCTTGTTCTCAGATGCGTCTGGTAGGGAAGGTTTTGGCGTGATCCTGGGTGAAGAGTGGTGCGCAATGAGGTGGCCAAATGCATGGCGTAGAAAGAAGGTGACAAAGAACATTGCAGTGTTGGAACTCTTTCCCATCCTTGTAGCGCTGCACCTATGGCGGGCCACACTAAGCGACATGAAGGTAGTTTTCTGGTCAGACAACATGGCGGTGGTGCACGCCATCAACGGTCTTACCGCCTCGTGCCCGCTAGTTTTAAGTCTGCTGAGGGAGTTAGTGAAGGCAGGGCTGCGCAGCAACATTGAGTTTAGGGCGCGGCACATCGCGGGTGTCAAGAATGTGGCAGCTGACGCTCTTTCTCGCTTTCAGTGGCTCCGGTTTCGAGAGGCCTGGCCGCGGGCAAAGGCGGAGATGACACCATTCCCAGACCCCCTTTGGCGCCTGCTTCGGTGGGGGAACGACTGAGGAGGATGGGGGAGAGGTCCCTGGCGCTGGCGACACAGAAGAAGTACGGCTCCCAGTTAGCGACATTTAGAGCAGTAGTGGAGGCGCAGGGTGGTCTAGCCTCGGGGAGCGAGGAACAGGTAGAGAGTTTCGTGGTGTGGGCCAAGGAGAACGGCAAAAGCCACTCATGGACATGTGGTCACCTGGCTGCCGTGCGCCACGATGCCAAGCTAGATGGGGGTGCCGACCCAACGGGGTCTTTCAAGATCAGGGCAGCCCTGAAGGGCTGGGCCAGGGAGGAGATTAGACAACCAGACACCAGGGCGCCCATTGAATTCATTGACCTGCAGCGCATCCTAGACACAGTACCCCACGTTACCTTCTCCCTGTTCGAAGCAAGGCTCTTTTCAACGGCTTTTTGCCTGGCCTTTTTCGGGGCCTTTAGGGTTAGCGAACTGGTGGCGAAATCCAAGGTTGACCTGTCTGGCACAGCGCTGGGTATCGCAGACGTGGGTCTCAATGTATCACTGGAACTCCGCATTCGCAAATCCAAGACAGACCAGGCGGGGAGGGGAAAGACAGTAGTCCTGCATGCCCTGGGGGACAACAGGTATTGCCCGGTCCACTCTGTCAGAGAATACCTGGCACTACGCCCAGCGGCCCCGGGGCCCTTCCTGATTCATGCGGATGGGGCCCCCCTCACCAGGTTTCAGTTTGATCGCATTCTGGGGGCCGCCCTTGAGAAGGGGGGTTTATCCGGGAGTGGGCGCAGATTCTCCTCCCACTCTTTCCGAATTGGCGCCGCCACCTCTGCTGTCAAAGCCGGCATGGGCCCAGAGGGCGTGAAGGGTGTGGGGCGCTGGGAATCCGACTGTTTTAAGAGATATGTCCGACCGTGATGCCGCATGTACATTTCTGAGTTTCCCATACTGAGTGTTCCATAGCGTATGAACATATCCGAGTGTCCTTTATGAGTGTTCTACAGCGGGTATACCCCGAGAAATTTTGTGTGCAAATAAATATACAACTGCCTAAAAGCTGCTTCATTGTTTCATTTGGCAGGTCACCAGGTATGGTTGATGGGACACTCCTACATCACAAGGTTGGAACGCTGGGCAGCACACAGGAATTGGCCGCAGAGTTTTGTTAACACACAGTTTGTGTGGTTGGGCTCCCCGGGATGAAATGGAGTGAAGCACGGGGCTCAATTGAACAGCGTTTGGCGGCTGGGGGGGTACTGCCGTCGGTCATCATCTTGCACCTTGGGGGAAACGACCTTGTTTCCAGGGGAAGGAGGGCCCTGCTTCTGTCCATGCAAACGGACCTGCCAGCCATCAGCCAGGCACTGGGTTCATGCGAACTGTGGTGGTCGGAGATCGTCCCCCGCAAGACTTGGAGGGGGGCCAGGTCTCCGGCAGCAGTAGATCGGTCACGCAGAAGGGTCAATAGGTCCATGCAAAAATTCATGGAGTGCAGGGGCATGGGCTTCATCAGACATGCATTGATCCAGGAGAAGGTGGAGGGGTTCTATGAGCCGGATGGGGTACACCTGTCTAGGGTAGGGATGGACATGTTCTTGCTGGACGTGCAAGAGGCGCTCGCGAGGGCAGGGCATCAGTAGAAGCAATGGAGGGAAGGGGGGGCTCTGGCAGCGACGGGAGCCTCCCCAGACCTGTGGCGGAGTTACAGGGCGATCTGGAGGCAGAACGGTACAGTAAGGGTACCTCTGCGACAGGCGGTACAGTAAGGGTACCCCTGTCCGGCACAGTAAGGGTGCCCGAGCCAAGGTCCGGGAGCCAAAGGAGGTTCTGGGAAGACCGCGACGGCGCCCCGTTAGTCCTTCGGGCGGTTGGGGGGCCTGACCAACCGGGGGTGTGCCACAACACGCTCCGCCCCCGTCAAAAGGGGCGTGAGTAGTAGACAGATCACGTGATCCAAAGGATGATCTGAAAATATGTGCCGCACTGCCGGGCATCGACCCACCCTGCGTGCTGGCTCGCCAGGCGGGCGGAGCAGCGAGGGGCTGCTTGCCCTGGATCGCCCGTAAGATAACCCACTTATCGTCATACTTATGTTGTATGAAATAAACCTGCAGCAGTTCTTCACCCACAACGAAAGTGTCAGTGTAATCTTTGGGTGACGTCTGTGCATGCGTGTTGTGTGGAGCGGATGACGGTGTGGTCACTATGCACAGGGCTGTCCAGAAACATACATGGGCAGGGTTGGCACCACATCACACAGGCCTGCCGAGGACGTTTGTCCTGACAGAGCCCACCTGCAAGAAATCCAACAATCCAAACCAGAGCTCCCCTTTGGAACCCTGGCGCTCACTAGCACGGCTTCTGAAGAGACGGCCCCAACCTGGCAAGCCACTGACTGTTTCTGAACCCACCCGGTCTCTTAGAGACACTGAAAGCATTGCCCCCACCCCAGGCCAGACCGCCTCTTGGCCGATGAAGAACAAGGCAATTCGAGGTAATGGCAGACGTGAAGTCCCCAAAGACGTCCTCAAGCAGGGCCAGAAGGCCTCAGGGAGACACAGGGAGGGGGGGGGGGGGGGAGTATCACGCAGCAGTCACTCTGCTCTCAATGCGCACTGAGCTCCAAGCCAAGAAAGGCCTCTCTTGGCTCCAGCAGCAGCTCCCAGATCTGTGTACACTGACAGGTTCAAACTCCAGTCGGTCAAAGCAACCTCTCGCAGGCAGATAACAAAAGCAGGCATTTTAATTGGGCAATAACTAACGGCCAGCGTCGAGGCACTAACGAGGGGCTGAGAGCGCCGAGGCGGTGCCAGGGTCCCATTCAGGGGTCTTCCAATCTCCAGTGAATCTCTCTTCGCTCTGTCGATCGCTGTTTGTTGGCAGAGTTGAGTTATAAGACATGCCAATAGCGCCAAGATGCCCCTGGGCTGCCAGCTGTACTCGCGTGCACTCTACCTACCACAGCCTGAGACACTCATTCACTCCTCTGTACTCAGGGCTATCACTGCTATCACAAGCCATGGGGCATCAGTGGGCGAGCACTTTGGTGCCCCTGGCACTGAGCTTGCTACCCTGGTCTTAGGGGTCATGGAGGCAGGGGCAAGAACGGAAAGTAAAAACAGCTCAAATAGCCGTTTACATTCTGTAGTTTTCACTTTTAGCATTTCCTCTAGCTCCTCACCAGAAAATAAGAGGCCGCCGAGGGGCTAAGGGTGAAAAGGCGGGGTCTAGCCTATGACATCACTGGATGTCAAAGGGCGCATTATGCCACATCCCCTACTGTTGACATGCAGGTGGGTCAATGTCCATGCCTTCAGGGCCAGCAGCTCTCTGACATGCAGTGAAGGCGTCTGAGGCTTGTGTTCTCTTCTCTGGGTCTACTGGAGTCATTCTGTCACTCACACGCTTTATTGCACGGCGCCATCTTTAAAACAAGCATTGGCAGAGCCAATAGGTCTCGCCTTTGGGACCTTATACGTGTTTGGTTATGCAGCACAATATCCTTGGTGCAACCACATCAAGTGTTGCATGGCTAAACACGTATAAGGTCCCAAAGGCGAGACCTATTGAATATGTCAATGCTTGTTTTCCTTCTTATGATCCATTTTTCTAAATCCAGCAGTGGAGGGAAAGGAGAGATTTGTGGCATCATATTTATTTGTAAAATATTTGTAAAGTGCTTTAAGTTTGCAGGAACGGTAGAATGCACTGTATAAAGCGTATTATCAACTTGTGAGGCATTCATTGTCAGAGCCTCGGAGCCAAAATAAATTTCCGGGCTATGTAGGCTTTAATGTACAGTCACTAAGTCAAATTGCATCCTATGTTTAAAAAAATCCATGTACAAAAAATACAATATTTTCACCTACTGTGGCAGTTTAACAGTAACACGCCACGCTCGTTTTCTCAGGTGACTGCGGGCCTCCACGGTGCTCAACAGGTCATTAAGTCAAACGGGCAAGAGCTACCTACCATTCATTTCATTTTACGAGGATAAATGAGTACCAGAGACTGCGCGCCAACAGTATCTATTAAACTGCAAGTTCAAATACCAACGGCAACAGCTCAGCCTTTCATTCTTCAGAGGCCCATGAAACGAGTAAGGTACAATACCATCTATTATTCAAGCACATCAGGGCAGACCAGTTTGTAGCATTCACTGTATAAAATTGTTGTGACTTAGGAAGTAGGCCTCATATGGACACCACGGTACATGGATAATGGGCAGGGATGGATACTCTAGGATAGAAACTGAGAAAGGACAACACAGACACTTGGGTCGGTATCTAAATATTGACATGGGCACGAGGAAACTGAATCTGGGGCAGGGAATCGGTGGCAGTGACATGGGAAAGGAATGACACTCGGACAGGAAGTAGATGTCACTGATTACTGCGAAACACGGGACGGAAACATTGGGACAAAGAGGCACTTATTGTAAGAGCCTATTTAGCACAGTGTTTGGGGAGTCATTATAAAAAACAATGAAAGCTTTGCAAGATGGCGGCGGACCGTCCACGGCAAGCTGCATACACAAAGCGGCATTTTCGTTGCTATGACAACAAGATGGCGTCGGACTTTCCACAGCCCGTACGGACACGCGCATGCTGTTTGCTTTGGACAAATGGCGAGAGCGGCCATCTTTGTCCATGCCGACGTGTGCATGTATGCCTTTGGGAGAATTGATTGCAAAAGGTACTTGCATGGCAAGTGCAACGCATGCGCTGCTATCGCCAGGTGAGACCTAAAAAGACATCCAGATGAGGATGACTTAATTTTCAGACAACACCCTGCTTTGGTGTCTTCCCCCCCCCACCTCAGGCCCTGGAGTCCAGCACATGTTCGTTTAATTCCGTGGCTGTCATTGGTTTGAGGCTTCCATTCACCCCAGGCTCCCCACAGGCTCTGGAGTCCAGCACATGTTCGTTTCATTTTGTGGTTGTCAGTGGTTTGAGGCTTCCATCAGATGTAGACGCTTCACAGCCGAAAGGAGTTACACCCTCCTCTGTCCCTGAATCCATCCCTGTGCCCTGTCGAGCCCAAAGCAAGCTTCCACACAGTGGCCTGAGGACTCACTCACTGAGGACTTCCACCAGCCTTGTGCGTACAAAGTAGAGGACAGCAAGAGGCACTGACAGTGGTTACACATCACGCGCATGGCACTCACCACCAGGTCCATCAGAATAACAACCACGTCTCCATCTCACGCTCATCCATGCGCTCTCTTCAGTGATCCACGCTCCAGGCATCACAGGCCTTATCACCTGCCACAAGCTCGATGCCTCTTCATCACAGAAACATGGTGCACTCCACAGCCTTGCACATCCTAGACATCTTTCTTCCCACAGGCTATTGCATCCAGAGTGCTCATAAGATGGGGGCACCCTCCCCGTCAACCATTTGTCCTCATTGTAGGAGAGTCGGATCTGCTGCTTATGGTTACCCCCACTTTTTGCTGATGTTTCACTGTTTTCGACTTAGTCTGACTGGGATCCTGCTATTCAGGACCCCAGCCTATCTGCTTTCCCCTTTAAATTGATTACAGGTACTTTAGGTACACCCCAGATTGGATTCTGGGGTACCCTTATAAATCCCTAGTATATGGTATACTGTGTACCCAGGGCATAGGTACCCTGGAACCCTCCCCGGGGCTGCAGCATGTATTGTGCCACCCCTGAGAGACAATTCAAACTGACGTTATAGGTCTGCTACTGCAGCCTGTGTAAGGTGGCGCATGCACCCCTTACTTAGATATAGCTTCACTCCATCTATTGCAAATCACTGCACATATAAACCTATCAGTCACCCCTAAGGCAGACCTTATCAATCCTGAAGGCAGGGTGCTGGGTTTTATGTGAGAGGGTGCCCATGAGCAGAGCCCCTCTGCAGGCTTCGGGACCTATTTTCCGGGGTTGTTTGTGATGCAGCCAAACCATATATAGTTAAGTGCATTATAACCTCGTGGTAAAATCTAACTTTAAAACGGCTGCTTAGAAACATGTTGTGTTTGGTGTCAAACACCTTGGAATCATACCTCCACACCAGTAACTGGTGTGGAAGGTATGATTCCTCCCTTGTAGAACCACTATTGTGTGTCACCGGTCTACCCGGTACCAGCTTTCTCGACCTGGGCATCACAAAATGGATGATGCCAGCTACAGACACGAGTCTGCCCTCCTGCTGCTGAGCCAAGCTCGAGCAGGGGAAGGCTTGACAATAGGTTTCCTGTCACAGGGAGGTGTGACCACCTCCCAGACAGGCTTTAGTGTATTGGGGCTGGGTGGGTGCACTCTGAGAGTGCCAGAAGGTCTGCACTGGGGGCTCATTTGGTGTCCCTGTGCATAGTCCAGCTCAAACCAGTTGCAGGAGCCATTTGCTCCTGTTCTGGTGTGAAACTGGACAAAGGACATGGGTGTAGCCACCCCTCTGTCCTGATCCTCCCATATGTGGGTCCCGAGAGTTTGTCACACCCCTTCCTTGGGTATAAAGTAGGAACCCCTGACTACATTACTTTATATTTTACCTGGGCTAAACTCTTCTACAGAAACACAGTACTTCAACGATCTACACTACGCTGGATGACTGAAGTATCTCCGTTGGAGTAAAGGAGTTACTCCCCTGCAAGGCAGACACCTGAAATGCATCTGACTGGTTTGCATCTCCCGAGCTCCTGAGGACTCCGAAGATTTCTGCAACACAGGAGGAGGGTTCCCGAGGTCGATCAGTTCTCTCAGCAATTCTGAGGCTTGTATCCCTGGTGGGGACCGTGCAACCTGAACCCCTGTGCACCGCGTACTTTTGCAGCAGCATATGCTTTTTGGCAACTCCTGAGGCTGTGCTTTGGGCTACGTGTAGTCCTGCCCCTGAGCAGTATTTGCACTGAAGATTTCCAGCCTACACTCCACAAGTGTTCTGTGGGCTGGTATTTTGTGATTCAGCTCGAGGTCCCTTCGCGATCCCTGGTCTGTTGGCCTGTGGGTCCCTGTGAAGGTAACTTTGTCTTAACCTGGGCTGTCCTGTTTGCTCCAGACGTGCCCTGACTCTCCATTGCTTGGAGAGTCCCCACGACCTTGCTGGTCCTCCCCGTAGCTTGTTTCCTCTACCCGCGTGGGTTGCAGTTGCCAAGGCATGTTGGTGTTCGATCCGGACACTAACCCCCTAGCACTCGACATCCTTCGTGGGATAGCTCACCTCCGGACTTTGGTCGACGTCTCCTGGTCCCCGTGGCTGCAAAGTGAAGCTTCACCTCTTCTCACCTGAAACACCGAACATCGGTGGGCCTTCGTCTATCATGACCCTGGTCACCCTGAAGTGACCCAGACTCTGTCCCCTTTGCTCTCAGGTTCTTCTCACCTCGGATCCAGGCTTGGATTCCACCAGACACTTGTCATCTTCCCAGCAGCAGCACTTTTCCGCATCACGCCATTGAAAACGACAATGGTCTAAGACATCACTTGACCCCTATGCACCCGGCTCCTCTGGGATAGGGAACACGGGTACCTCGGTACTCTCAAGGGTGTGGGCCTTAGAACCTTCTATGTTTGAAAGTGTTTGCTTAAAGTCCTCTCCGAAGTGTCCTTAATCTTTAAAATTCCAACCGCGACTTTCCCATAGAGTTCTCCGAAGCTTGCACCTGTGTTCACACACTGCACCCGTTCTCCGTGGGTCCCGTGTCCACTACCTTGGGTGGTTCCTTGGGGTCCCAACGATTCTACGTGCTCTAGGCACTGTGTCTAGTCAAGTCGGGGTTGTTATACCACTTTCTTAGTATATGGTTTGGTCTCTCCCTGGAGCCCACTGTGTATTGTGCTATTTACTGTCGTTCTAGTGGTTTAATATTGTGTGCTTTGTTCTCTCATCTCATTAAGAGGTTAGTAGAGAGTGTTTAGTAATAAATACATATATTTTATAAATCTCTTGTGTGGTTCTCCTTTCATTTGGTCATTCAGGAGGTTCTGATCTGGTAAAAACAAGCTGCTTTACATTCCTTCAAGACTTAGCCTGAATGCTGCTCTCCATAGCTACCACTAGAATAGCTTTCAATAAAGGTTATCTATAACTTAATCATCAATAAGGGTCGTTTGGACTGGTGCAAGGTGCCCACTTTAATTAGTGGACAGCATATACCAGGCCAACTTCTCACACTCATGGTCCTGCACCAAAGGTCAGCGACACTAAGCTCCATGGATCTATATGGATCTTTTTGATCATCACTTCCCACTCTCCTCAACCTCGTCCTCCACCTTCTACCTCATCTACAGGCATTTTGGACAACACAAGGACTGTATAGACACATTCTCAGAACTTCTCACCACCGCATCCATCCACAATGCCCACACCACAATCCTCAGTGACTTCAGCCCCAGGCAACTGGAGCATGAAAAAACAAGAGACACTCTCCCCACCTTCACCCACACTCACCCTGGTTCAGCATGTCACCCAAGCAACAGAACTTTGACACATTTCTGGAACAGTTTGGGAACCCTCATGCTGCAGTTAAAAGACGTAAGTAGAAGCAGAATCCGAAAGCCCCTGGTTCCTCAAAGAACCTGACTGACAGCCATCTGCAGCCGCAGAAAAGGAAGAGGAACAGAACCCCTGACAACTTGATGCTACTGAAGTCCCGCCTTGCAACACACACATCACATCAGCCAAATCCAAGCGCTATAGCAGCACGATCAATGAAGGGGCCAACAGAAGCGCAACACTCACCATGGCAATCAAGCACTGCATTAAGCCCCTTCCTGACCCTCGTACCCCAACATCCAACAGCACACGAGCACTATCAGACCCGCTCCCTCTCTGACATCCATTCCTCTGCCCTTCATCCCACAATGATCATCCTTCTCACCTCCGTCTCTAAAGGCTTCACTGACATTATCATCACCCTCGAAGCCACCTCCTATGATGTTGAAGTCTTGGACTTGTCCTTCATCAGATCCCTCCCCCAAGAAACCTTCACAATCACCCACCATCATCCATCCCTCCCTCAAGGCATCTTCCCAGAAGCAGCCAAGACAGACTAGATTCTCCCTCTCATAAAGAAAGTGATGATAGATCCTGATGACCTCGCCAACGAGCGCCCATCACTCACATATCCTTCATCAGCCACATCATCAAAAATTCACTTTACCTTAAGATCCCATCAAATCTAACCATCTCCTGCACAACTACCACTCTGGCTCCAGATCACACTGCAGCACGGAGACAAGTGCCCCTTTACAGATCATAAACGACACCCTGCACAGCACAGATTAAGATGACCCCGTCTCATATTATTGTATCTCCCAGGTATCTTTAAAAACATTGCTCATTCAATCCTCATCTAAGTTCTTGCATGAGGTATACTGGAAATGTCCTTCACTGGGTCTCCTCTTACGTATCCTACCCAACCAACACCAGTTTGTTTCACATGAGCTCTCCCTCGTCCCTAAAAATTACTTTCACTTGTTGAGTCCCCCCAAATGTCTTTCTTGTTCTCCATCAACTTCAACATCCACATGGTGGCCCTTTGGTCTCTATTTGCTAATAACAGAATAAAAAATCACCAATACGTTGATGACAAACAACTATATTTGAAAGAATCTTCTGCTCCAGACATCCAGCGCCTCAAGAAGTGTCTGCACGTCATCCTCCAGGAACACATTGCAATGGAAACCAAGCCTGGTACCATCGCTCTCTGCAAAAGAAAGTGAAGCCCTTTCTCGCAGAAGGTGACTTCAGCCAGGCCAGAGTTGCCAATATGCCCATCTGGCATTTCTCAGTTGGGTTGCAGACAAGAGGTCTACTTTGAGAACTGGAGGGGCTGCCACAGCCAATCCATGTAGCCCCATTCCACTCATGGCCTGCTGCAGAGAGGATTTAGTTTGACACTCTTGCCAGGGCTGATTTCTGTTTCCAGTCTGCCTCTAGAATGCAGAACTGTGATTCAGTCTTGAATCTGGATGGCAGCACAGCCCTGCTCCATGGCCTCCCAGATACCACACTTGCCCTCCCCAAGGAAGTTCTTAACACATCAGCATTTAAGCTAGGCACTTTTTTTTTGCAAATTAGGTAGAAAATTGATGAGGCAAATGAAGTAAACACATAATTATATGTAAAAAAAGCTACAGCCAGAACATCCCATGAGTTCCCTGGGCGGCACCACTGGTCATTGTTTTATCAACAATTTCTTCATGAATAATCGTTAGTTGCAATTGAAGAAAACACAATTTCCAAGTTAACTATCTTAAAAGATAAATGTAACACAAAAAGATACATACTGGGTAGCATATGTAATATGGTCATATATTGCCACCCAGGGGGTTCTGATGACATTTACAAACCACTCGGCCTTTGGCCTTGTGGTTTATGATGTCTCCAGCAGCCCTCAATGTCGCTACCGGACCCTATGACACGGTCAGCTGTTATCTATCTATATATGCACTGAGTAGGTATAAGTTATAGTTAGGACTGAGTTCCCATAGGAAACGAACGTTTTGATTTGCTAATAACTTTGACACTGTTTGACAAATCTTCACAAAACGTTCCCAAAAAAAGGTTCATCCACCTCCGCTCCTTCCTTTGAGTGATCCACCAAGACGAGGCTGGGAAAAAAGGGGGAGTGTCCCAAAACGCATTTTCCTCATGCAATTTTGTTGTATCCAGTGGTCTTCTAGTTCCTTGCTGCTCAGCCTGGTGAGTGCGATGCAATAGAATGTTCATGAGTTCCTGGTTTGGATGAGTGCTCAGTTGGAATGAGTGGGGCTGAGCTGCAGGACGCTGCTCCCGGTGGGACAATACTTACCAGCTCACTTGTAACTGACTAAACCTATTTATATAATTTATACTACTAGCTAGTGGACTGATTTCCACCAAGGGCCTTACTTCGTTTACAACAAAATTCCCATTTAGAATGTAGACATGGCTACTACCAGAACGACTGAACAGAATTACACCAAATTAAGCAAAACGCTAGATTTCTGCCCAGAGAGCATGATTTGTTGTGATTTGGTGAGTATCCGTCCAGCCATTTGAGAGAAATTAAGCTTCAAAATGTTTAGATATCAAGCAATACAGTACTTTCAAAGGAGTACCGAGGGAGTACCGAGGGAGTACCGAGGGATCAAGTACCAATCAAAAAATGATAAATGAAGCACCCTGATAGGCCATGTGCTCCTGGGGTCTGGGATAGTTAAATATAGTAATAACATCTTACTTCATGTTAGAAAAACCGAGATATTTACGGAAAAAAAAGGTGAAGTTAATGTTATAGTTTGCATGGTAATACATTATCCATACATTTAAAAAACCTTAGAAATTCACTGAAAAAAAAGGTTAAAATGATGTTGTAGTTAGATGAAAATGTCAGTTTATAAAAGACTTTATAAACTCAAAAATCACACTGAAATTCACCAATTATAGTCAACTGAAGTAACAGTAACTTGCACAATTGCCATGCACTGCTCATGGCCTCACATACTGCACCAATCAATCATTCAAACAGCATTTGTAAAGCGCAGCGCTGTCAGCCCTAGTGGCATCTGGGCGCTGGCTTATGACATGTGCTATGATATCGTAGATAACATCACTGATGACATCTGAAATGACATCATCAATGACATTACCGTGCATAACAAGTTACTTCAGTTAACTATAAATGTTGAATTTTAGTAATTTCTTTAGTTTAAAATGGTATTTTTTAACTGACCAGGTCACCAAACTATAACATCACTTTAAGCGTTGTTTTTTTCAATGAGGGGTTACAGAGGGAGACCCATGGCCCCTGCATCCCTGTCAGCACTCATCCTGGGTGCCATTGGGAGCCAGCAATTCAATCAATCAAAGTAATCTTTATTTCGATCATAGACCATAAAAGATAATCATTCCTAAAAACATACATTGTTAAAAATAGATATTATAGTTCATAAACAGAATATATTACAGTAAAGATTACATTAGCTCATAGACAATTCATTATAACAATAAAAGACTAATACGTTAAAATGATTGTAAAAACAGTGGTGACCTAGAATTTGATGGCTTTTTAGAAAGACTTAAGGATTGGATAAAAGAGAACATCTCCTTCGCCACACAGCATGCCAGTAGCGTGATACCGAGAAGACCATGGGTAATGATGTATCAGTCTTCAGGATTCTGTAGGCAGCCTTACAGTGGGTAGTACCCAAATTCCTACAAAGTTGGAGGAGCCAACGTTTTCTAATTAATTTATATGTGGGGCAAAAAAATAAAACATGTAGGTCAGTTTCACTTGTAGGTCCACAAGTTGGGCAATCAGAAGGATTATCTGCCAACCACTTTCCTGAGAAGGCTCTCAAGGGCAGTGTACCATATCTGAATTGCATATACAGCTTTCTAGAAACATTTGGCTCGATCAAATCTAGGGCAGGTTCTATTTTGAACTCCTCCTTTATGTCAAAAAAGGCCATAGTCAGTGAGCCTAGCTTTTTGTTGGCTAGCATCGTATTTTTGCTATTTGCTCAAAAATGCATTAACCAATTCAGCTCTAGAGAAATTTAGGGCAGTTATCTCGGGGTGATACCACAGAGTAGAGATTCCCAATCTAATAAACTCCTTTTTAATGTATGCTAGCCACGGTATATTGGCTAGACCGGAAAGGGCCATTAGTGATTTTAGATCGTTTTGGTAATTCACTAACTCCGGTGTTGCCCACAGCCTCCGCAATACAATAGTGGCCTTAGTGCAATTTCTTCTTGAATGGATCTAACTCCTAAGTCCATTCTAAGTGGGTTGAGTGGTGTACTGGGCGGTAGGGTCAATAGAGACCTTAGAAACGAGTTCTCAAATCTGCCAATATCTCCAGTTGGGCAGTGCCCCCAAAGTTCAACCCCATAAAAGGTTGCACCCCGTGCTTGCGCTTTGTAGATCTCGATGATGGGTGCTATGGGTTTGGAAGTAGATGCTCTATGCATTTTGAGGATCCCACCGCAGGTCTGTGTGAGTCGCAATTTGGCTTTTGCTAACTGGGAACCCCATTCCATCCTATCTGAAAGTGTGACTCCAAGATATTCGAACACTGTTACCCTGTCCAATATAATACCATTAAGAGAAGGATTAGGGCCGATTTTTTTGGGGGGGGTTACATACCATAAATTTTGTTTTTGATGTATTAACCTCGAGCCCTCTAATGGAACAGAATTCGAAAAAGCTATCAAGGGCACGCTGAATCCCCATAGGGGATTTTGAGAGTAAAAGGGTATCGTCAGCAAACAGTAGTGCCACCACCTGCTCGTTGGTAAGTTTAGGGGCGTCGATATCCTTGGCACCCCTCGAGTGGGCCACTAATGCATTAATGTAAAGGGAGAATAGGGTTGGGGCCAGCACACATCCCTGTCTGACTCCACGGTTAACAGGGAACTTTGATGTCAGATTTCTCCTCTTACCACACCTTACTTGGGCAAAATTATCTTCATGGAGCCGTTTTATAATCCCAAGTAGACAGGCGGGCATCCCCATCTCAGCCAAAACCGCCCAAAGAGTCTGCCGAGGTACTAAGTCAAAAGCTGCTTTGAGATCGATGAAGATAAGGTAAAGACTGCCACCCTCTACCCTCACGGTTTTCCAATAGAGAAGTTGTAGGCGAAAAAGTTGTTCAACCGTGGAAGTCTTCTCTCTAAATTCAGCCTGGTATGGGGTCAGTATTGATTTTTCATCCATCCAGGATTGGACTCGATCTAGAATGATACGTGCAAAGAGCTTCTGACTAACATCAATTAAACTTATCGGGCGGTAATTGTTTGGCATGAGTGGGGAGCCTTTCTTGAAAACCGGGACTATTTCAGCACCTGCCCAGGTGTTGGGAATAGGTGCACCATGGAGTACAGCATTATAAAGGGAGCAAAGATAGGGGATCCAAACCGCAGGTTTGTGCTTGTATAGGTCCCCGGGAATTTTGTCCAAACCCGGCGCCTTTCCTACTGGGAGCCTATTTACAGCCTTTTCTACTTCCTTTAGGGTTACGATGTCAATGGCTTCATCATTCGAGATAGAGAGAGGTAAGGACTCAGTGGCCGGGGCCATGGGAGCGTATAGACTCTGATAGTGTTCGATCCATTGGCTCGGCGCGATATTAGGGTCGTCGGCCACTAGGCCCTCCTTTGTATCTGATCGAATGATTGCTCAAAATTCCCTCATGTCTTTATTAATAAGAGCTCTTTTAATATCATCCCATTAATCATATTCCCAATTCTGCTTGGCCACTTTTACAGTCTGCTTATATTCAGTTCTCCTCATAGCCACCTTTGTCCTATCACCGGATTTTAATGAAACCAGGAGAGCTAGTTTGGCCCTCCTACATTCAGTATTGAACCAGGAAAGGACCTTCAGGGTTGTTTTTGTCTTAGATACAATTGGGTTCAAAAGATCGCCCAGTGTTGTAACTAAATCTGTGTGAATTTGAAGTAGATGATTTCCCCTCTTATTACTGTCCTGGTCTAAAGTATAACATACTTGTGCGAGGGCTTTATATGTGGCCAAATAAGCAGAACTGATTTTATCTGGCGATTTGAGGATCAGCGGCCACTTGAGCCGTCTTCTGTCACCAGAGAGGAATAGGGGTCTAAAGTTTTTCCCACTATTTTGTGTTGGACTATTCTCCATTACTAAGGTCAGGTCGAGGATCAAAGCATTGTGGTCACTATCGTGACGAGGGTGAATCGCGAAATCCTTAATCCTAGACCATGTTTTGGCCTCTATCAAAATATAATCGATGCGTGAAGTCTGTCCAGGTCGATTAAAAGTGTGGTTCCCCTCTAGGTCAGATAGGGTGCGCCCGTTGCAGGCTCTCAGTGAATTGGCGAGTGTTAAGGAGTTTATTTGCAAGGCCAGAGGTGTCCATGCCTTAATAGGTGAAATTTGGAGGGCCGGTATGGACTACTGTTCATCCTCCTCTCTGGTAATGGGGTCAATGAGCCCCGGTAAGGGCTCAAACTGGCAATTGAAATCGCCGGCAATAATCAGGATGCCCTTGTCTGCTACTGTTTGGATAAAAGTATCCAAGATTTCTAATGTGGGTGATTCACTACCTGACTTAGTGGGACGGGAGTAAACGTTAACAAAAATGAGACTAGACCCTGAAGGGAATGTGAGTAGTATGCATTGCAGATCAATGCTTGGCGTGGTAATTTCAGAGATTACACATCCCAGATGTGACCCTACAAAAATAGACAGCCCCCCAAATGGTCTTCCCCTAGGACCTGCAAGGGCTAGACTGTTAACTGTAAGAAAGCCCTTTTTTGTAAATTCTTCTTTTGCCCAAGTCTCCTGGAGCAAACAGATGTCGTGCTGGTTGATAAAAAGATTCCAGTCAGGGCAGAGAAGTTTATTTACAATGCCCACGACGTTCCAAGATAATATTTTTAGTTGGTTATTTGGAAGAGTATTCCTACTTTCTGATTGCAGCACAGGGGACGAGGGAGAAGAAGAATGGAAAGTCACCTCAATAGGTGTAACATTATGAGGATGGGGGTCAATGGGGGCAAGAGTGTTTTGGGGAACGGTGAATAAAGGAGAGGGGATGGGACTAGTTATGATGTCCCTGTATACAGGGTTTGCCTTTGCTGGAATAATTCTTGCCACCTGGACACCCATAGAGCCTGTGCTAGGATTGATCAAGGTGTTGCCGCCAGTAAACAGAGGGCACGACGAAACCCTTTTATCTACTATTGGATCAATCGAATCATCCAGTCAATCAACGTCCTCTAGCGGAGCAAATCGATTGTACACAGGAATTCTGAATGGTGGAATATTCAAATTAAATCTCTGTGGGAAATTTTGGGATAACCCAATGTCAGTGGCAGTAGAGCCAGTTCGGTGAGGAACAGGGACCCTAGTTAGTTGAGGGTAAAAAAATTCAAGGGGGGACGCATTAATTAAAGCTTGATAGCCTAAGGGTAATGTGGGTTGTGCAAGGATTTTTTGGTTAATCTGCCAGCAATTCTCTTTTTTGTTGGTGTCCTAGTCCCACCTGGGGCACCTGCAACATTACCAGCCCTAGGGGCTACAGGGTGGATGCCCACGGCCCCCGTGGCCTCACCGGCTCCCATCCAGCAACTATCTTAGGTGCCAGTGGGAACTGGGTTCATAGTTTGCTCCCACCCGGATGGGAGCATCTTTTTTCTCTGCTCCTCTGGTGTAAGAAATCTAGTGTTCTGCTCCCGCCGGGCTGGAAGCAGCTTTTCTTTCTGCTCCTGCTGGACAGGAGTGATTTACACTATCCCAGAGGATGGGGTTCCCAGGACATTGTTCTACATCGGACCCCGGAGGATGGGGTCCCTTGGGCCATAACATGGCTGAGGCATGGGGCCCTATGTCCTTTATCGAAATAAAACAGTGGGCACATTTTGTGGCTCAGGGAGGGGGTCCCACACCCCCTCCACGAAAAAATTAAATCAGGCCCCGGACTTTGGGTCCCTTTAAATGGCTCAGGGAGGGGGTCTACATGCCCTCTCCCTCAAAAACTTACATAGGCCTCAGGGGATGGGGTCTCTAGGCCCTTTACATGGCTTGAGGGAGGAGGGCACACCCACCTTTCTAAAAAAAAATGATGTGACGTCCCCTACTCTGGGGAAACTATTAAATCCTTTAAAAAAATGATTTTACTGTGGTAGTGTGGTAGTACTGTGGTACCCCCGGTACCGCTAAAGAAATTTCGTTTTTGAATCTGGGGAGGGCTTAGGGGTCAGGGTATCCCTACCCAGCAACCTATATGCTACTTTCATGTTTTTTCCGAACCAAAGGACTGAGTTCCCTAGGTCAAAAATGGCTGCTAAACATTTTTGTTAATGTGAGACAGCCACTCAGATCTGAACTTTTAATGTGCCCGAGCTGCAGGACTACGGTGTCTCTATATATACATAAAAGTTTAACCATAATTTCTCAAACTCACAAAAAGCACGCTTTCTGGTTAAAGATATATTTATCTGCCAAATTTGGTGGGCCTAGACTGGCTCTGCTGCCATTAGGCCATTTGAGCGTGTCGGATGCAGAGCGGTACGCCCCCACGGGTTTCCCTCCGACCACCAGTATCGTGATATGGCGGTCGGTTAGAAACCTCTGATGTTGGGCGGAAAGCCTCCGACAAGCTGTTGAATGGCTTCCTGCCCAACATCCTAATGAGGCCCGGAGTTCTAATGAAAAATCCTAGAAAGCTAACATTCTGTATTCAAGACCAAAAAAAACTTCTGAACACCATTTTGTTGGAACAGGAGCTGTTGAATTTAAAACCTTTTCAATGGAAAAGACAAAAGTAAATGAGAATGGTAATGAAGATATGAAACTATTTAAATTAAATGTGAATGGAAAGCCATTGGAGGCATAATGCACTTTTAAAGGAGCTAAGAAAGTTAAAGCCCTACAAAAGTCCAGCATTCCTGTTCAAATGTTTACTCAGGCTTCCCATTTTCTTTGTCACTTAATACCACCCTAATTCTAAAATAGTAACTTTTTTGTAGATATTGACTATTGTTTATTGTTTCATTTAAACAGATGTGAGAAGACTTTTTTTACAAGTACAGAAATGTATGTACAGAAAAAGCTCCAAATTAAAATGAGTAGAATTGTGATTTCGTAGGTTGTGGCGCCCTTCAAAGAAGTCGCCTTTTGCACAATAATCCTTTTCTTTTTACTTTTCCTCAATTTATCCTTTCAGTGGTTGCGTCTCCGCGCCCTAATGTGCACCGGCTTAAAATAACTTTTTACCATGGATTAAATATAAGGAAATGATGAAACACTATTAAAAATATTCTCTTTCTTGTCTTTGAATGTGGCTCTGTATGCCTAATAAATGACTGATTTCACAGTTAGCAATTAAAACATCTTGGGCCAGATGCATCAACAATCCATTTTATGAGTTCCTAATTGCGAATCCTTGCGATTCGCAATTAGAAAATCACAAAATGGAATGCATGGAAGTGTGTTTAACACTTTCTGTGATTCCTAGTGGATCGCAAATGACCTACCTCTTGAATATTAATGAGGTAGGTCGCTATTTTCTACCCCCTGGGAATCGCTAAAATCACAGGGACGGTGGCCTGCTGGGGTCAGCAGATCACCATGTCCGTGATTGCTTTTAAATAAAGCAATCTTTTTTTTGATAAGCATCCCGTTTTCCTTAAAGGAAAAGAGGATGCTTTAGAAAAGAGAAAATAAAAAACGTTCCTTTTATTCGCTAAGAGCAGGCAGGGGTCTGTGGGACCACTGCCTGCTCTTAGAAAATGCATTTACAGACATTCGCAAAGGGCAAGGGGTCCCCTTCCCATTTACGAGTTGGTTACCACCTACTTGAAGAAGGTGGTAAAATGGGACCATTTCGGTCGCAAAACATTCATGCATACCGATGCGATTTGGTATTAGGAAGGGACAGCCCATTCCTAATAGTGAATCGCAAACCCATTTTGCGATTGGGTAACAGGTTACCGAATCGCAAAATAGGGTTTGCTGCAACAGAAGTGCATTTTTTTGCGTCCGCAAATGGCTGATTCGGCGAATCGGCCGTTTACGATGGCAAAAAATGCTTGACGCATCGGGCCCCCTGTAAAGTAAGTGGCAATGTAAATGGGGATCCAATAATGAATTGCCTTTCAAGCACAGTGAAAACTGCCACGGGCTACATCCTTTTCAGACCCAGATACAGAAAGCAGTTGTTTATTTCACGAACTTGTGGCAGCTGAAAGGCACCTTTAATGAACATGCTCAGCTTTCTGCACATGAAAGTGAATGATTATAAAGGCGTTCCTCCCTCAACATGTCTCCCAGGGCAGGCCCATCCTGTGATCCGGGTGGACTGTCTAGTTCTTTATTGGAACTGAGATCTTCGCAGGCGGCTGTTATGGGAACAAGGCGTAGTTGTAGGTGAGTTGAAACTGTCTCAGGGGCTAGCTATGAACCTCCTTGGTAGGCTTGGAGCCAATCAAAGTGCAGAGGTGTGTACGTTCACAGCTGTCTGGTTCACAATGGCTGGTAGAGACCTTTAGCGCCAGCATTCCAAGGCCTGTCTTTGTGTTTCACAGTTTAGTTTATGAGAATCTATTCTCAGTGGGTGGAAGGTTTCAGTAGTATTTTAGCTGTCCTTCCTCAGGCTATAACCACTTTCTCGCTCATTATAGCAGTTCTGGGTTATAATTTAGCGAGAGGGCATTGAACAACATGTATAGATCTTGCCTGTGGTATATAAAGCTATATTAGCACACTGTATGGAATTCTGTGTTCGGCTCAGCCAATCTGAGACCTTAAAACATTGACATTAACTACTGTTCTTTGCCTATATTGTGAGATCAGAAACCCCCTGGAGCTTGGGCAAGAAGCAGACGGAACAGGTGATTTGCTTGTCTGCCTGTAGGGCGTGTGTCTGGAGGCCGCAGGCGATGAAGGCCTGCTCACATGGTCTAGAGTCTCACCAGCTGTCATGATATGTTCTTGTTATGATATGCCTGGGCCCCAATGAACAGCAGTGAACACACTCAGAAGGGCCTGGGCCCTACTAATGCTCCTAGCAGAGGGCAGTAGTGCTTAATCATTGGGCACACACAGCCTTGCACTGTGTTCACTAGGAATGTGCTTGTCTTTACTGTAATTACATCACCCAGAGGCCTCCTTTTCTAACTTACCTAACTCTTCGAGATGCGCCTGCGTTTGAAGATGGTCACAGTATAAGGGCTGAAACCAGCAGAACCTGCAGTGACCTCTGAGGTGCTGCGGTCCTGTGTGCTGAGTGCATGTGTTACAATAAAAATGTCATGTTTACACTTCGCTGAAAATGTGTTCACGTCATTGCAAAGCTATGTAATTCATTCCAGCCCCAGCGGCCCCATGACAAGGTGTGCACACATGTGCACACATGTGCACACATGTTCACGCCTTTGTAATAGCATCAGTGACTCCAGGGCAAACAACATGTGGGTGCAAGCACATCTTTTGTGCACCAACTACTTCCTAGGGTCACTTAAGGCCGGCCTCAGGGGGCCCGCCCCCCAGTTTGAAGACCTCTGTACCTCTCGAGTCTGTGTTCGACTCGGTCTGGCTGTTTCAGTTTGGCATTCTTAAAACAGTGGAACTTATGGTTACAATGTCTTCTCTTCGTGCTGAAATGTAACTCTCTTTTTAATAATGTATCCCAAAGAGCTCCCATTTCTAAACTACAAATGTTACTCTGTTATATTTCTAAAGAGAGTCTTGTTTTAGCATGAAAGGAAATTGTTTGAGGAAGCGCGGCTATTTTTCTTTTTGTAATTTCAAACTGAAGCAGTCACTAGTCCTTGTCAACAAAATAACTTTTCAGAAGTTGATGCTGAGACTATGACAGTGCATCTCAGCGCCAATGCTTGTTTATCATGTTATGCTATGTTATTATGACTTCTAGAGCGCACAATTACCATACGGTGTCCTGGCGCTGAGCACTGATAACCTAAGATAACAGAGAACTAAAACTGGGAGAAGAACCATGTTTTAAGATTTTTCCTAAAAAAACTGAAATCAGAGGTGTTTCTCAACATGAAAGGGAGTTCGTTCCAGATTTCGGAAGCACTATTTGCAAAACTTCTACCTCCCCAGTTTACTTTTTTAAAACAGAGAGTTTTCACTAGCTTAGCACCAGTAGATCTAAGAGTTCTGGAAGGGATATACCAAGAAAACTTATTTTTAAGAAACTCTGGGCCAATCCCGTTAAGGGCTCTAAACACAATACACAGCGCCTTGAAACGAGATCTCAGATGAGTTGGGAGCCAGTGCAGTTTCTTTAATTCTCCTTTGACTGAAACAGTCCTAGGAGTCCGGGCCAGCAGTCTGGCTGCGGCATTCTGAGTGACCTGCAGACGATTTTGATGTTGTATTTGTATATTAAGATAGAGACTGTTACAATAGTCAAGGTGTGACAGTATTAATGCCGTCACCACCGTTCTCAGACTCCCCTCGGATAGAAAAAACCTAATTTTCCTGATCATTCTAAGCACCATTGAGCATCCCTATGTCACCTTACTCACCTGGTCCCCCATATTAAGTTTGTCGTCTATCACCACACCCAGGTTTTTGGCTTTCCTAGAAGGTGTGGGACAGAGACCAAGATTGACCGGCCACCAATCAGGTGTCCACATCCGAGGATTGTTGCCAAATCTCAGAACCTCCGTGTTAGACGGCGACCTCAGAGGAGCCCGGAAAGGGGGTCCTGGCTACCCTGAGACCCACCCTCAAGGTATCGTAGCCGGGCACTGGCGGGAGACTCCTCAGGAGGAGGAATCCCGTATCGAGGATCGTACTTCTGGCACAACATGACACAGAAACACCACACCGTGCGTTCTTAGGAATCACTCTTTATCAAACAGGTTAGCACTGCAAATATGTACAAGGAGAGCGCGGGCTCAATGAGTCTCGGAAGGGATAGGGGGTAGCGGGACAGTCTCTGGTAAAAGGTTCAAGGCGAGGACGTACCCGGCGCACAGCTCACTATCCTCGAGCTGGGGGGTAGGCTTGTTGTTGTTGGGGTCCGGCGGGACCAGTGGAGTCGGAGGAAGCCGCGAGTCACTCAGCGGGCTCAGGTACAGTTCGGAGGTCTTACGATCTTCAGGGAGCCGCGAGTCACTCAGCAGGGCTCAAGTACAAGTTCGGAGGTCTTACGATCTTCGGGGAGCCGCGAGTCACTCAGCAGGGCTCAGGTACAAGTTCGGAGGTCTTACGATCTTCAGGGAGCCGCGAGTCACTCAGCAGGGCTCAGGTACAGTTCGGAGGTCTTACGACCTTCAGGGAGCCGCGAGTCACTCAGCAGGGCCCAGGTGGTTTTAAGTTCCAGGAGCCGCGACCGCGTCAGCAGGCTCTCGTTGTTCCAGCGTCGAATCTGCCGGACAGTCTCAGAGCACCCCTTGTTATAGGTCGACCCCTCTTTGATGTCCGGAGTCTGTGCAGGCAGGGGTCTTGTCACCTGGGGGTCGCTTGTCGGGGTTTCCTGCCATTGTCTTTTGATCCTTTCAGGGCCGGGTCGGGAGGAGTCCCAGACACCCAGCAGGCGTGGAGCCAGCTCTCAGGGAGGCCGGAGGGCCGATCGAAACTCATCGTCCCCGGGGAGTTCAGAGGTGTGATAGAACTGCTCCTCCCTCTCTCATCCCCTGGCAAGCGTGGTGTCCTCCAGCCGGAGTGGCGCCGCTAGGCCCGGGTCGCGCTGGGGCCGGGCGGCCATCTTGGTGCACGAAGTGGGCACGCGGGCCCGGGGTGGCCGAAGGGGGAGAGGCCATGGACGAGGATGTCCGGGTCGGGTGCGTGTGTTCTGGTGAAGAAGGATCGGCTAGGCCGTGGGCTCGGGCTGCAGGTACCAGGTTAGGTGGTGCGGTGACAAGTAGAGCCATGCTACGAGGCCGGGTCCAACACGCGTCCCCCCACCTGAAGGCCGGAGAGAACTGCCCATCATCTTGGGGGGTTCTCTTCGCTGAGGCGGAAGAACCGGGAGAGGCCGTCAGCGTTGGCGTGGTCCGTACCAGGGCGATGTTCTACGGTGAAATCCATCCCCTGGAGGGAGATTGACCACCGCAGTAGCTTGGGGTTTTCTCCTCGCATCTGCATGAGCCATCGCAAGGGCCGATGGTCGGTTTGGACTTTGAAATGGGTGCCGAACAGGTAGGGGCGTAGTTTCTTGAGTGCCCAGACCACGGCAAAGGCTTCGCGCTCAATGGTGCTCCATCTCTGTTCTCTGGGCAACAGCCGCCGGCTGAGGAAGGCGATGGGCTGGTCTAGGCCTTGGTCATTCACCTGGGACAGGACGGCCCCAATGCCATGCTCGGAGGCATCGGTTTGGACTACAAACTCCTTGGAGTAGTCGGGAGCCTGGAGGACGGGGGCAGTACACATGGCCTTCTTTAGGGCATCGAACGCCTCCTGGCAGGCAGTCGTCCACTGCACCTTCTTTGGCTGTTTTTTGGATGTGAGTTCTGTGAGAGGGCCGACAAGACTGCCATACCGCCGGATGAATCTTCGGTAGTAGCCAGTGAGGCCCAGAAAGGCTCGGACCTCCGTTTGGGTGGTGGGGGGTTCCCAGGCCAAGATGGCGTCGATCTTCGGTTGTAGAGGGGCGACCTGGCCACTCCCGACCTGGTGCCCCAGGTAGACTACTGATCCTTGCCCAATTTGGCACTTGCTGGCTTTTACTGTGAGGCCTGCCTGGCGCAGGGCGATCAGCACCCTCCGGAGGTGCTGGAGGTGCTCACTCCATTCGGAACTGAAAACGGCGATGTCGTCTAGATAGGCCGCGCTGAACTGTTCCAGCCCGGCCAGGACTCTATTCACCAGTCGCTGGTAGGTGGCCGGGGCATTTTTCATTCCGAAGGGCATTACGCGGAAGCGGTAATGCCCATCTGGGGTGGAGAAGGCGGACCGCTCCTTGGCTCCCTCGGTGAGCGCAATCTGCCAGTATCCGCAGGTGAGGTCGAATGTGCTGAGGAACCGGGCTGCCCCGAGTCGGTCAATGAGCTCGTCGGCCCGTGGAAGGGGTGGGCATCGGCTCGGGTGACATCATTGAGCCCCCGGTAGTCCACACAGAATCGGAGCTCGGGGGCGACACCGGGGGCCGCTGCCTTCGGAACCAGGACCACGGGGCTGGCCCAGGGACTGTCAGATGGCTCGATTACCCCCGTGGTCAACATCTTCGAGACTTCAGCTTGAATGCAGGACCGGACCCGGTCAGGGACCCGGTATGCTCGGTGTCGCACCGGCGGGCTGTCCCCGGTGTCCACGTCATGGACACACCAGTCGGTGACTCGGGGGATCAGGGAGAAGAGGTCGGCAAATTGTCTTAGGAGCTGGCGGCAGTCCTCTTGTTGCTGGGCAGTGAGAGCTGGGGAGAGGTTCACTCCTTCCACGGAGCCATCCTGCTCCTTGACACACAGGAGGTCCGGGAGGGGATCGGACTCATCTTCGGCCCCGTCATCGGTGGCCAGCAGGAGGCTCAGTTCTGTCCGCACGAAGTGAGGCTTGAGGCGGTTCACGTGAAGGACCCGAAGGGGATCCCGAGGCGACTGGACGTCCACCAAGTATGTGACTTGACTCTTCCGCTCAATCACTTTGTAGGGCCCGGTCCACCTGTCCTGGAGGGCGCCTGGCTTCACGGGGGCCATGACCCATACTTGTTGGCCCGGCTGGAACTCGACCAGAGTGGCATTCTGGTCGTGCCAGCGCTTCATCTCTTCTTGGCTTGCCTCTAGGTTGGCCTCGGCCAGTGCTCGGAACTTCCTGGTCTGGTTCCGGAGGGTCAGAACATATTGGAACACATCTCGTGGGGTGGTCTGGGGTGCCGCCTCCCACCCTTCCTTAACCAAACTGAGGGGACCTCGGACGGGGTGTCCATAGAGCAACTCAAACGGGCTGAACCCTAGGGACTTCTGGGGGACTTCTCGGTAAGCGAACAAGAGGCAGGGGAGCAGGACGTCCCACTTACGCCGGAGGGGCTCTTCTAGGCCGGTGATCATCCCTTTCAGAGTTCTGTTAAACCTCTCTACTAGGCCGTTCCCTTGGGGATGGTACGGGGTGGTGAACTTATAGGACACTCCACATTGTTGCCACAGGGACGTCATGTACTTCGAGATAAAATTAGTGCCGCGATCGCTCACGACCTCGCGGGGAAAACCCACCCGGGAAAAGATCCCCATCAGGGCCCGGCCCACCACGGGGGCCGTGACGGTGCGTAGGGGGATAGCCTCAGGGTATCGGGTGGCGTGATCCACTAGGACCAGGATGAAACAGTGACCTTGGGAGGTGGGGGGGTCCAGGGGCCCCACGATGTCGATCCCGACTCGTTCGAAGGGGGTACTGACGACCGGGAAGGGTTGGAGGGGAGCCTTGCGCTTCCCCCCACTCTTCCCACTAGCTTGGCACGTGGGACAGGACTTGCAGTGGGCTTCTACAGCTGCTCTCATTCTAGGCCAGTAAAAATGGGTCACAAGACGGCTGTAGGTCTTGTCTTGACCCAGGTGGCCGGCGAGGGGGACGTCGTGGGCTAAGCCCAGGAGGAAGTCTCGGAAGCGGAGGGGTACCACCAGCACCCGTCCGGATCCCAGCTCTACCAACTTCTGCTCACTGCACAAAATTTTATTTTCCCAATAAATTCGGTGCGTTCCAGTTTGGTCGCCTGCGGCTTGGCCCTCGGCCTGGCGCCGCAGTCCGACCAGGGAGGGACAAGTGGCTTGCTCCCGGCAAAATTCCTCCCGGGTGGGCCCGCCCTCGTGGTGCCATGGGGCCAATTCGGGTAGATTGCCTAACTCGGGGACTGGGGCGGTGTCGGACGGTGAGGGTTCGTCGCTGGCGACTGGCCCTTCCGATGGGGGGACGGGAGGACCCTCGGGGGTTAGTGTTCTGACTTCCTTGGCCGGGGCGTCTTCGACTTCTCCCAGGGGGGGAAGTCGAGCTGACATAGATCGGGTGGTGGCGCACACCCACTCGGGGAGCCCCATCATTCCTAGGTGGGCCTTGCGCTCGACGTGCTTCCAGGGAGAGCTCTCCAGGTCGTTCCCTAAGAGGCAGTCGACCGGCTGGGAGGTTCTTACGACAACCCTCAGTTTACCTGTCACCCCACCCAAACGGCATCAGGGCTACCTGACACATACTCTCTCTATTATCGGCGGAAATTACCGGGCAAAAGACGTTGGGGAGGATCTGCTCCTCGGGGACTAAGTGCCTGAGGACACCGGTGAATGTGGCCCCGGTGTCCCACATGGCCTCTATTTGGTGCCCATTGATCTTGACGAGCTGCCCGTATTTCTTCGTGTTGGAGGGCAGGAGGCTACCAGGGACCATCTCTCTATCTCCCAGGGATACTAGGGCCATAGCTGCGGGTTCCCACTCCCCGGTTTCCTCAACCTCCTCCCCCAGAGCTATGTTGGCTATCTGTCTTGCAGGGGTGATTTGGGTGGCCATGGGGCACTCTGGGTCATTGGCGTAGTGCCCGGGCTTCTGGCAACGAAAGCAAGTGACTGTTACCCGGTGTCCCCGTCTCCCGGGGGGTCCCGTTACTGGTGGGGGGGGCGCTGGAAAAGGTGGAGGTTGGGTCTTCGGGGGGCTAGGCTGGGACTCTCGCTGCCCTCCCTGGTTCCCTCCTCTTCTCTGGCGGGGTGGTCCCTGACTGGCTCGGGGGTATTCTCCTACCATGCCCCGGGGGACCCGGGTGTTGGTCCAGCGGTCTGCTTCCACCGCCAGCTTCCTGGGATCGGTGAGTTTGCTGTCCAGCAGATGCTGGCGTAGTTCCACAAAGCAGTTCGCAGCCAGGTGTTCCCACAACATGAGGTTGGTGAGCTCCTCAAGGGTGGTGACTTTGCTGCCCTTGATCCACCCATCGAAGGCCCGACTGAAAAAGTTTACATATTCCACCCAGGTGGTGCCCGGGATTTTCCTGCAGTCCCGGAATCGCTGACGGTACATCTCGGGGTGAGACCGTACCTTGTGAGTAGAGCCTCTTTCATGTGGCTGTAGGAGGTCTGCAGAGAGAGGGGTAGGTCGAGCAGGGTGTCTCTTCCTTCGCTCAGAGACCGTCCCCACAACCCCGCCCCCCCAGTCCTTCTGCGGGACCCGATGGGAGGTCATGGCGACCTCGTAGGCCCTGAACCATGTCATCGTTTTTATAATATTCTTTGACCACGTCCTTGGGGATGTGGACCTTCTGCTCCGCTGGAGAGGCCGCCTCTCGGTTTCCCGGGGGCCTCCCTTCCTCGCTTCTGGCCTTGAGCTCGATTTCCTTCAAGCTGCGTTCGTGCTCTAGTTGGAGCTTCCTTCCTTCGTGTTCCCGTTGGAGCTTCTTCTCTTCTAGCTCGCCTTGCACGCGCATTTGCTCTACTGCTAGCTTTTTTTCCGCTAACTTTAATTCGCCTTCGATTTTGAGTTTGGCTAACTCGAGTTTGTGATTGCGGCTTCTCTCTCTGTCCGCGAGTTCTTCCGGGGATAGGCCCCCGTCTGGTACGATGCCTCGCACCTGATTGCTGCTGCTTTCGCCTTGGGGGGGTTCGGCTTCGTCGGGGCGCTCCCCCGTGCCTTCCGGGCGGGAGGCCCCGGCATCCACCCAAGCTTTCAGTGCTTTCTGTAAATCTTCTTTGGTGTTGAGACCGGTGGTAGCGATTTCAAGTTCTTTGCAGAATTGCTTTAGTTCTTTGTGCGTGTATTCTTCTAGTTGTTCCACCTGGAACACCCTGTTGGCGTTGGTTTCTGCGGGGATCATGACGTTTACTTCTGCCATCTTTGTCGGTAGTGCGTCCGTCGTTCACAGTACGATCTTCAGGTGATGGGCCCGAATCCCGTCGCTTGCCACCAATGTTAGACGGCGACCTCAGAGGAGCCCGGAAAGGGGGTCCTGGCTATCCTGAGACCCACCCTCAAGGTATCGTAGCCGGGCACTGGCGGGAGACTCCTCAGGAGGAGGAATCCCGTATCGAGGATCGTACTTCTGGCACCACACGACACAGAAACACCACACCGTGCGTTCTTAGGAATCACTCTTTATCAAACAGGTTAGCACTGCAAATATGTACAAGGAGAGCGCGGGCTCAATGAGTCTCGGAAGGGATAGGGGGTAGCGGGACAGTCTCTGGTAAAAGGTTCAAGGCGAGGACGTACCCGGCGCACAGCTCACAATCCTCGAGCTGGGGGGTAGGCTTGTTGTTGTTGGGGTCCGGCGGGACCAGTGGAGTCGGAGGAAGCCGCGAGTCACTCAGCGGGCTCAGGTACAGTTCGGAGGTCTTACGATCTTCAGGGAGCCGCGAGTCACTCAGCAGGGCTCAAGTACAAGTTCGGAGGTCTTTCGATCTTCGGGGAGCCGCGAGTCACTCAGCAGGGCTCAGGTACAAGTTCGGAGGTCTTACAATCTTCAGGGAGCCGCGAGTCACTCAGCAGGGCTCAGGTACAGTTCGGAGGTCTTACGACCTTCAGGGAGCCGCGAGTCACTCAGCAGGGCTCAGGTGGTTCTAAGTTCCAGGAGCCGCGACCGCGTCAGCAGGCTCTCGTTGTTCCAGCGTCGAATCTGCCGGACAGTCTCAGAGCACCCCTTGTTATAGGTCGACCCCTCTTTGATGTCCGGAGTCTGTGCAGGCAGGGGTCTTGTCACCTGGGGGTCGCTTGTCGGGGTTTCCTGCCATTGTCTTTTGATCCTTTCAGGGCCGGGTCGGGAGGAGTCCCAGACACCCAGCAGGCGTGGAGCCAGCTCTCAGGGAGGCCGGAGGGCCGATCGAAACTCATCGTCCCCGGGGAGTTCAGAGGTGTGATAGAACTGCTCCTCCCTCTCTCATCCCCTGGCAAGCGTGGTGTCCTCCAGCCGGAGTGGCGCCGCTAGGCCCGGGTCGCGCTGGGGCCGGGCGGCCATCTTGGTGCACGAAGTGGGCACGCAGGCCCGGGGTGGCCGAAGGGGGAGAGGCCATGGACGAGGATGTCCGGGTCGGGTGCGTGTGTTCTGGTGAAGAAGGATCGGCTAGGCCGTGGGCTCGGGGCTGCAGGTACCAGGTTAGGTGGTGCGGGGACAAGTAGAGCCATGCTACGAGGCCGGGTCCAACACTCCGTATTAGCTGAATTCAATTTGAGGCAGTTTGCCGACATCCACGTAGAGATGGATCCCATACAATCTGAAAAACGTGCACCTATTTCCTTTTCAGCTCCCGCCATCACCGACAACACAATTTGTGTGTCGTTCGCGTAGGAGGTGAGCTGGAACCCGAAAGATCTAATAATGCCAGCCAGGGGTTCCACATAGATGTTAAAAAGTGTGGGACTAAGAGCTGAGCCCTGCGGCACCCCACATGGCAAGGAAAAGGGTTCAGAGATGTTGCCATTTAATTCAACTGTTTGTGACCTGTCCTTCAAAAAGGAGTTTAACAAATTCCAGGCTCGACCTCCTATCCCGATCTCTGATAACCGATTAAGTAATACCTTATGGTGAACAGTATCAAAGGCCGCGGAAAGGTCTAATAGGATCAACATCGCATTCCCTCCCTTATCCACAGCCTCTCTGATTTCCTCTGTGGATTTAAGAAGCGCCAGCTCAGTGCTGTGAAAAGCTCTGAAACCGTATTGTGAGGAATCCAGAGAGTTGTTAAACAGGAGAAAATCACTAAATTGCCTGTTTATAGCTTTTTCTAGTATTTTAGCTGGCAAGGGAAGTCTAGAAATAGGACGGTAATTAACTGGGTCCTTGGGATCCAAAGACTGTTTCTTCAGTAACGGGAGCACTGAAGCTTTTTTCCAAAGATTAGGAAAGATCATAGTATCTTCATCAAAATATAATCTAACAGAAATATCCTATTCTTTTATTAACTCCAGTGTGTGAATATTTGTGCTCACGGTGACACAATGTTTCTGTCAGAGCATATTGCGCTTGAATATTCTGTGAATAGCACACAGCACATAAAAGGGCATTTCACGCACACGAGAGGTCACGTCAGTTATCACTCACTATGCACTATCGCTTGTGCGCCGCGTATAATCCAATAAATGAAGCTTGAAAATAAGGTGAATGGCGGGAATGCAAAAAAACACACATTAGGGCGAGCCCCCAAATAGAGCAGAGCGCCTTTAATGGAAACAACGTGCCAACGAGAATACACGGCGCTGCCCAGATACAGAGCTGTGCGCAGGGCGCGAATGATGCATTCCCAGGCAGAGAGGAATGTTTACTGTTCCTGATAGCAGCCCCTCTGGGCACACACTGGAGGCTGGAGGTGTGCCAGGCCAGAAGTGTCTGCCACAGACTACCTCAGCTGAGAGCAGCACTCAAGAGGCCCTGATGACTTTAACTCTTTGCCCCCCGCAGCCTCATTGGGTCTCCCCTAACTGAGCATGCAAAAACTGCTACTGTACGCGGGGAGATTCAAAGTGAAAACCACCCTTCTCAGGGAGGGAGGAGGGTAAATACTTTATGTAGAGTTTGGCAGGAGCAGGTCATCTGCTAAAAAAAACAAGCATTGGCATAGCCAATAGGTCTCGCCTTTGGGGCCTTATAAGAGTTTAGGCAGGGATAATGTGTTTAAGCTGTGCTGTAGAGAAGTGTGGCTGCTGTGCAGCATGCTGAAACGTTGTAATAAAAAAGTGCCAGAAGCATTTTTGTTACCCTATATATGACCAAGAAGGCATTATGTTCAACAGAACGACCATATTAAAAAATGTATGTACAATAAAAAATGTCCTCATTTTTCTTTTGTTCTTGCAATGCTTGTTAAAGTTTTTTTTTGAGGGGGCATAAACAATCGGAGGGTGAAGGTTGTGAACTAGTACCTGTATTATAACACTAGCAGCAGCCAGACGCTAGGGGAGAATCAACAGATGGCAGATTCAAGGAGCAGGCTGAGGTGGTGTTGAGTGATGTTGAGGTGGTAGTGGTGGTGGTGGTGGTGGTTGTGGTGGTGACTGGTGCTGAGACAATGCTGAATGATACTTAGGTCTTGTGTAGTGATGATGATGTGGTGGTGTACTATTGCAAAGGCGATGCTGAGTGATACTGATGTGGTGTTGAGTGATGTTGTGGTGGTGCTGAGTGATGCTGTGATGGACCTGAGTGATGCTGTGGTGGTGCTGAGTAATGCTGTGATGGCGCTGAGTAATGCTGTGGTGACCCTGAGTGATGCTGTGGTGGTGCTGAGTGATGCTGTGGATGTGGTGAGTGATGCTGTGTTGGCGCGGAGTGATGCTATGGCGATGCTGAGTGATGCTGTGGAAGTGCTGAGTGATGCTGTGGTGGCGCTGAGTGATATTGTTGTGGCCCTGAGTGAGGCTGTGGTGGTGCTGAGTGATGCTGTGGTGGTGCTGAGTGATGCTGTGTTGGTGTTGAGTGATGCTGTGTTGGCCGTGAGTGATGCTGTGTTGGCCGTGAGTGATGCTGTGTTGGCCCTGAGTGATGCTGTGGTGTTGCTGAGTGATGCTGTGGTGTTGCTGAGTGATGCTGTGGTCTTGCTGAGTGATGCTGTGGTGGCGCTGAGTCAGTCAGAGAGAGAGTCAGTGAGAGAGAGAGTCAGTGAGAGAGAGTCAGTGAGAGAGAGTCAGTGAGAGAGAGAGTCTGTTAGTGAGAGAGAGTGAGTCAGCCCTGACTGTGTTTTCAACAGCCTTTGTTTAAACAACTCTCAGGCAGACATATGCCTTTGAAGGGTTGCTTTTTGCCACATTCATAAGCTCTGCATATAGATAGAGCTATCCTTTGTTTTTACCAGAAGAGACTTCTTATTGAGCTGCACATTCCCCCACGTATTTTCAGGGATAAGGCTCCTGGTTTTTCCAATCTGCTGGCCCTGCTGGAGGCCTTCCCTGGTGGTCCTTTTTGCTGTCTCTTCTCTCCCTGGGGGTGCTAGTCATTTTCAGTTACACTTCCTAGACTGGAGGTGGCTGCACCTTAGGGGAGAGTTGCGGCCCCTTCTTCGCTCCCGCGGCTACTGGGTCTTCTGCCTATTCGGCGTAAGTCCTGGAGCTCGTAAAAACGTACCTGCCTGCTGTTTTTTGTTGCCACTATGAGAGTCATCGCAGCCACCACGGAGTTTTGGAGGACTACGGGGATTACTGAACTACCCCTGCCAGTAATCCCTGCGGCGCCCACACCGCCGCGCTGACACGGAGCACAAGGAGGCATTCAAAAGGCGCCCCCGTGAGAACAACATTAAAAGAAGGTACTGTGGACAGCCCCTTTAAGTTATACATTTGAACTATTGTGTCAATGGCCGAGAGCCCCTGTTTAACATCTACCTGCCATAGTGACACAACACCAAGATGAGCAGACGAGAGGGGAACGGTAAAGGCGTACAGTCAGATGGGAGCATTGCGGGGACACTTGATCAATTCCTGATTAGAGCTACCTCTGTACTTGAACATGAGATAGTGAGGTCGGAACGGCGTCTACAAAAAGATCTTCATTAGGGGGTATGGTCGCCCTAACTTTTCATGATTGTGGACCCAGCATCGAGTTAGTGAGCGAAATAGCCCCCGATGCTGTCGCTGAAATAGTCCCCGAAACCTTGTGAACCTGCACCAGAGTTAGAGTCAATCCAAAGATCAACAGCCAGGGCTTCGAGACTGACTAAAACTGCGAGCATGGGAACAACTCGTGACCCTGTCGTGAAGAGGAAGAGGGGGGAGGGCCCGCAGAGACTTAAATCTGCAAAACTTGCCAAGCAGTCTAATAAAGTGGAGGATGTAACAACTAAAAGAGCCCTAAATCTTGCGGATATATCAATTATTGATACCCCTCAAGTAGCATGCCTATCCCAAGATGAAGCCTCATGGCAGAGGCTGGAAACCCTGATGTCTACCATGTTAAACCCAATTATCTTGAGATTGGCCCACATTGAAGATAAGATAAACAGTCTTGAATCACAAGCTGAATCAAATGTTCATATTACAGAGGCACTATTAATTAAAAATAGACCTTTACCTCTGTCAAATGAAAATGTCCAGATCTCTGAAGGTATTAACCAAGTGATGAGTGAACGGCCGCTCGTCGTAAATCCAACTATACTTATAAGGAAGAAGCCTATACCCCAAAGCTCGGCACCCCCCCTGATACCAACTTAGCTAAGACCATGGACGAATCCAACATTTCAGTGAATACATCCGGCGAATATGCCCAAAGTATTAAGAGCCCAACTGGTGCTAACGAACTAAATAATATGGCTGACACAAATAATTTATCAATGACTAACATTGTCAATGCACCCATTGGGCAGGGTACAAAACTGCTGAGACAAGGAAGTACAGGAGCTAACAGGAAGTTTGCAAGACCCGACCGAGGCACACAAAAAACTGGCACTCAGACCCTGACTCTGCATCTTCCACCGGCAGCCGCCCCCCTGGTGGTGGTACTGGGAAACGTGACATTACTGAGGGAGTACCAGGCAGAATCTACAGTCCAATTAATGACTATAGCTATGCATTGGGTGAACCGAAGGCTGAGGGGGGCGGGAGTTTGGGATGGGGATATACAAAGCCATTTGATTATGGCCAGGAGAGCTACCTGGACAGGGCCTACAAGGAAGGAAAAGGGGGGAGATTGTGCGGTCTTAAATTTTAACAATGGTATTATTGTAAACTTTTTATTGGATATCCTGGGTACAGATTTTGATACAAATCCCAATAACATCATAGCGTTAACATTGGCTTTTTTCTACAGGCCACCCCCCCTAAAATTATCAGGTACCATTCAACCACGTCTGATGCCGGGGAGACAGACCTGGGTGGTCCCAAGAGGCTCACCCATGGTTTATAATCTAAGCTGTGAAAATAGATTTGCCCGTCTTTCTGATTTAGAAGCATGTGACTGACTACAGCCAGTACAACTGCATCACACTGATAGGAGCGTGAGCCAACCCACAATAGTTTCTCCCACTGGGGACAGTGTACAGGCAGTACCATCAAACCCATTAGAGAGTAGAGGGACTCCATCTTTTTCGGCCTTTATTGCAGGCGATAGTTCACAGCCTCCTAATAGACTTCAGGGGTCTCAAAATGTGGGATCTAAAGAAGACCCTAGGAACATATCGGGAAATGGTCCAAAACAGTGTGATAAACATCAGCCAAACACACAGCAACATCAGGATTGTCAAACTCCTTTTCCCCATCAGTTAACTTCAGGGGAGGCCGAAGTGACGGGGAGGAATCTGTGTAACCCCCCTATCGTGGAGGGAATCAACCACCATTGTACTGCAAGTACTAGCATGAGAAATTGCAAACTTAAAACATATGTAAAAAAGGTTATTTTAACAGAAATTTGTGATCTAGAGATAGAGGATGTATCCGAGCATGATTATAGTGGCAGCCCTGATAACCTGCCGACGGCTGATCCTGGAATATCATTGAGTAACACTCTAAAAATCACGACATGGAATGTAGCCGGAATCAAAAATAAGATCAATGATGCCAACTGGCAAAATACACTGGAGGGTTTTGGGGTCGTACTATTGCAAGAAACTTGGTGCCCTGAATCTTTCTGTGTAAATGGGTATCAAAGCATTTTTACAAGTGCAACACCGTCCAGAATGGGAAAGGCGAAGGGAGGTTTGACTACATTAATTCCAGTTGCCTCCCCCCTGATTGTTAGGAAAACCTTTACTGAATCACAACATTACCAGCTTTTACATTTATATTCCAACGAAAATCTGATTTTTGTTATAATAAATGTTTATGATAATGTTTTTGACAATTCAAGGAACACCGTAATTGATCTATTAGAAAAGGATTTAGACCCATTTGTGAAGGGAATTGTAGGGTCTTACGATTTAATTTGGGCAGGGGATTTTGACTGTGTCACATGTGACATTGAATCTGGTGAGCCATGTAGGTACTGTGACCATTTTAGTGACAAGATACCACATTTTAATCACGATAGATATGGAGAAGCCATAAATAATGTAATACACAAATATGACCTAATAATTTTAGAACCAATAACACCAGACGGTGAAGAAAATACGCATACCTTTGTGGGAACAAGGTCATCATAATATCATCAAATGGCAATGATGTGGTCAAGGAAGTTTTGATAAATAGTAGTATGTTTAGTGACCATCACTCCCTAAGCTTGACATTGAAGGTAAATTTGTTAACAAAACAAAGGGGCAAGAAAGCAGATGCTGATATTGACACCCAAGGCAATAATGGTGTTTCAATAAAATGGACAGGTGTTAATCCATCCTTATTTATGGAAACCCTCAAAGGGAAAACACAAAAAGATCTAGAAATCTGTCTGGGTGGCTCCTCTACGCAAACAGCTGTTATAACTGCCTTCGCAAATATCACCAAAGTAATCTCAGGCGACTTAAAATCTAAAAGAAGGAAAATATTGAGTAGCCCAACACAAAAATGGTTTAACCACAAATGTACAAGGCTAAATGGGGAACTGAAGCTTGTGCTCAAACAAAAACCTAGAGACCCCCAAAAAATCAGTGCCGTCCGGAAAGATTATAAAAAGACACTGGCAATAAGAAAAAGAGAAATCCGTGAGGAGGCCAGGGAGAAATTAAACCAGGCGGCAGAGCTGAAAGACTCAGCCCTCTTCTGGAAGATAATTAATTACCTATATTTTAAAGATAACAATGCAGTAAGGATCGATACCGTAGTACCACCAGAAGATTGGCTGTTACATTTTAAGAGTATTTTTAACCCAGAAGATATAAATACTATTGATTGGAAGAAAGAAAAATTTATAAAGGTAAACCTAGTTAAAACATCACCAATCACCCCAGAGGAAATGAAACTTGCACTCCAAAAAAGTGCAAGTGGGAAAGCTGCAGGCTCAGACGGGGTGCCCATAGATGTTTTTAAGTATGATTTGGATTTTTGGACACCAATATTAGTGACAGTTTTTAATGCTGCTTTGGGAGGAGTATTACCAGTCACATGGGCCAAAAGCATTATCGTACCCATTTTTAAAAAAGGGGACAGGGAAAAGGCAAACTGCTGCCGCCCAATATCCCTTCTTGATTCCTCTTCCAAGATTATGGGCCGAATTATGCTGGAAAGGCTTGAAGCCCGGGCCAGCGAAAAAAACATATTAATAGAGGTACAGTATGGTTTCAGAAGGGGTATTGGGACGGTGGAGCAATGTTTAAATCTAGAGTTGCTAATTGAGAAGTATACATTAGCTAAGGAGGGTACACTTTACTTATGTTTCGTAGACCTCACCAGTGCCTTCGATTTAGTTAATCATCAAAAACTATGGCAAACTTTAAGAGGGCTTGGTGCTCCCATAGAAATAATTCTATTTTTATTGCAAATTTACGCTTATTTAACTTCAAGGGTACGGTATAGAAAATTAGGGGAATGCATGCCTGATTTTGCGGTAAAGCGAGGTATCAGAAAGGGATGCGTATTGGCTCCCCTTATATTCTCTTTGTACATTAATATTGTTGATTCGTTTTTACAAAAATTGGTCGTAGATGCCCCAAAAGTTGGAATACGCCCCAGCCCTGTTTTATTATATGCAGATGATGCTGTCCTAATGTCCAGAACTGCAAACGGCCTGCAATGCCTAATGGACAATTTTGCCCAATATATGAATGATATAGATCTACAGCTGAAATTAAAAAAAAACATTTGTAATGTCATGTGGAGGCAAGAGACAAACGTGTAGACAGCATCATGTGGGTGGGGTTTTTATAAACAGAGTACGGACATTCTCATATTTGGGGTTGCTATTTTGCAACAACGGCACATGGAATTCACATATTGAATTATGCAAAATTACATTTTTTTAAACGACTGAGAGAATTTTTAGATTTGCGGCAAAACTAGGGAACAAACCGTTACGAGAAAGTTAAAACTTGTATAGGAGTAAGTGTGTCCCAGCAGTTAGCTTTGGAGCCGCAATATGGGGGAGAGCAAATACGACAATCCTACAAAGTAATGAAAATAAGTTGTTAAAAAGATTATTGGCAGTTCCTAGTGCAACTGCAAATATTATTGTACATAAAGAATCGTCCCATATTTAAGCGATACCATTAATATAGCTGCTCTTACCCTTTGGCATGGTTTATGGACAAAGGAAGAAACAGAATTTTCTAAGGACTTAATTACAGATTGCCTAGCTTTAGACCATGGTATGAAAATACCATGGCTGCGTCATATTTTTAATCTTCTGACTAAATGTAAAGTAAACATAGATAACCCCTATGTATACGGGAATATAGCAAAAGCGATTTGAAATTGAGATATATTAGCACCGTAGAATATGATAGGGATAGGGTGGCTATGAAAAAACAGACAGTGGCAGCCTATTGTGATCGTCCACACATGAGGGGTACTCAGTTATATCTTATTTTGGTTCAAAATGTTCAGCATAGATTTTATCTGGCTAGGTAAGGATGAGCACTTTACATTATTTAATTGCATTCCCAAGTACAGAGAAATGGCACATAATATTGCCACCTTACCCATGTGGCGGTAGGACCTTACAGTCCACTGTGCATTAATTATTTTTTGTCCTTTTTATATGGGTATCCGAAAAAGTGTTTTGAAACCGCTTTTTAAAAAAATATGCTTTTTAACTATAAGGATGCGTTTAATTTTATATGTAGATTAGACACCATGAAAATGATTAGCACTGTAATCCGCTTCATACAACAATCAATTAGAAAAAGAAAAGACTACGCACTTTTGGATGCTTTGCTGTATGAAAAAGAAGATGATTAACATCTTTCTTCAATCGCATTTTCTTGCACTGTTCGCACTTGCACCTTATCGTATGAATTTATGGTAGATTGTATTTATAAAATTTGGGAAAATGTATTTACTATTTTACTGTGCTATTTTCCCCATGAAGCCTACATTTGTAACCATTTTATTAGATTTAATTATTGCTTGTGAAAAAACATAGAATGTATTTTTAGGTCTCGCCTTGCTATCACGTAAGCGATCGCAACGCGAGACTATTGTAAGGGGCATTTAAAAGTGCTCCCAAAAGCGGATTGCATGGCGAGCATGCGCACAATCACGCACATCGTGCCGCCATGCAATCCGTTGGCATTCGCACTTCAAAGGGTCCGCTCCCCCGCCTGGAATGCGCTCCCCCGCCCCCGCCAAGCGCGCGCGCCACGCTCCTTGTCGAAGAGCTCCGTGCTGATCAAAGCACCGCTTTGATATTCTTATCACAATAACCTCATGAACCAGACTCCTGCCGTGGCAGAAAACAGCCCTAATTGACACTGAGATGTAACAGAGCTGTTATCTGCATGCAGCTCCTGAGAAAAATGTTAATTGTGACAGAATAGGCCACTTCTGGCAAACCGTGTTCCAATCTATTCTGCCGAATCAATATCTTTGTCACTGAATGGATGTTATGACATCCCTGCTCTTTAAGCTCCTCGGCGCTGCATTCCTGGTTTTATTTGTTGAATTATCTATCCTGTGTAATAGGTACGTTCAGTTAACTTCCTTCTTCATTTTTGTAAATAAAATGCCTGGCTGGCTTTATGTAGACGGAGGTTTGAAACTTCTAGTCTTCCAAAATGAAACCACCGCACGCACATAGTTGCAGATGTCGTCTCAGTCCGGTTTTATCATCGCACGCATGGTTACTAAATGGTTACATTTGTGTCGCGTTCTCTTTTAAATAAAAAGCGAACTTTGAGACACCCAGCGCTTCTGTTTTTAGGTAAAGCCAACAGTGCCAGCCTGCACAGAGCTCCTGTGGGAATGTAGATGATGCGCCAATTGAAAAGACTTTTATGCTCCCAAATTTGAGTTTCAGCCATTTTGCAGCTTGTGCGTTATGACGTGTTTATCCCCTTTTATATAGTAGAACACGCATTAGCAAAGCCTATAGGGCTGGCTTTAATGTACCAAAAAATGTAAACAGAGGCACTCAAAAATGCTGGTTACATTGTATGCACAACTGTTATTTATCACACTAAAGCCTAGCCTACTATCTGTGCCAATGCTGGGGAAAAGAAGCAAAATTATTGCTTTCAGTATAGAAACAGATGTGAATGTGCCAAACAGCATAGTTGAATTCGTTTTTAGATGTAGAATAATCCCATGTCCATTCTAATGGAAGTACTTCCTGGAAAGCGGAATGATACATCACCAAGCTGATAGCATGAAATGAAGGAGTAATCCTCCTCTGAGCGGAGCCAAGTCAAATCCAACACTATACATGTTGTAAAGAATTGCTAAAAATATGTCCCCCAGACAGCTATGCTATCAAGGAAAACAAGCATTTGCAATGCAATAGGTCTCGCATTTACGCGGGTTTAAGCTATTGGCATTGTATATGACAATGCCTTTTATTTATGTTTTGAAAACCAAAACATAAATAAAGGGCATTGTCATGTACAATGCCAATAGCTCAAACTGCATAAATGCGAGACCTATTGCATTGCAAATGCTTGTTTTTTTGCAATATGTGTATCAGTATGCTTTTATGGTGTTTGCCTTGTCACCGAATAAAGCTGTTTTGAATTTGAGTCAGTCAGTGAGAGAGAGTCAGTCAGTCAGTGAGAGAGAGTCAGTCAGTCAGTGAGAGTGAGTCAGTCAGTGAGAGAGAGTGGGAGAGGGAGTCTGTGAGAGGGAGTCTGTGAGAGGAAGTGAGAGGGAGTCTGTGAGAGGGAATGAGAGAGTGTCTGTGAGAGTCTGTGAGAGAGTGTCTGTGAGAGAGAGTCTATGAGAGAGAGTCTGTGAGAGAGTGTCTGTGAGAGAGTGTCTGTGAGAGAGTGTCTGTGAGAGTCTGTGAGATTTGTGGTTTCACTCGAGGCTCCTTTGCGATCCCTGGTCTGTTGACTGGTGGGTCTCCAAGAAGGCAACTCTTACTTTAATTAGACTTCCCTGGTTATTCCAGATGTGCCCCAACTCTCCATCACTTGGGGAGTCCCCAAGACCTCGCTGGTCCGCACCGAAGTATCTTTTCTCTTCCTGTATGGGTTGCTGTTGCCAAGGCTTGTTGTGTCCAATCTGGGCACCGATGCTGCAGCACTCGACATCCTTTGTGGGACAGCTGGAATCCAGCTCCGGGTCATCCTCGACACCTCCTGGTCCTCATGGCTGAAGAGTCAAGCTTCCCCTGTTCGCGCCTGAAGCACCCAACATCGGTGAGCATTCGTCTATCGTGCCCCTGGTCACTGGCAAGTGACCCAGACTCTGTTCCCTCTACTATCAGGTTCTTCAAATTTTCGATCCAGGCTTGGATTTCTTTGGACACTTCTCCTCTTCCCAGCATCAGCACTTTTCTGCAAGCTGCCATTGAAAACGACGTCGCGACCCGACACCATTTGACACCTATGCACCCGGCTTCCCTGGTTGAGGTAACACAAGTACTCCGGTGCTCCCGTGGGCGTTGGGCCTAGAACCATCTAAGTCCAAAAGTGTTTGTTTCTAGTCCACCTCTAAATGTCCTTAAACTTTAAAATTCTAACCGCCACTTTCCCCATAGAAGCTAACGGTAGCTCGTGGCTGTGTATTCACACTGCACACGTCCCCCGTTGGTCCCCTGTGTCACTACATTGAGTGGTTCCTTGGGGTCCCAGCGATTCTACAGGCTCTAGGCCTTGTATCTAGTCAAGTCGTGGTTCTTATACCACTTTCTTAGTATATGGTTTGGTCCGCCCCTAGGGCCTAACGTGTATTGTGCTAATTTACTGTAATATTTGAAGTGTAATTTATGTGCTTTTACCTCTAGCCTCATAAAGAGACTAGTAGGGTGTGTTTAGGAATAAATACATATATTTCATATATATACCTGGTGTGGTCTCCTTTCATTTAGCCACTCAAGGATAGCTTTCAATAAAGGTTGTCTTTAACCTATCATCAATAAGGGGTTGTTTGGACTGGTGCAAGGTGCCCACTATGACTAGTGGACAGCATATAACAGGCCGACTTCTCACATTGGTGGCAGCGGTGGGATTGAAGCGTGCCATTGTTTTACCAGATAATCTCAAGTGGGTGACTAACTGAAAACCACTAAAGGTACCTGAGGTACATATAAAACAAGCTTAACCTACAGTAAGTTCTACTGAACTTAGAGTTGTGTGTAAAGGGCTTAGCACACCCTTTCTACAACTCAATAGAGTTTAGTAGGCCACACTAGAGTAGATAGTGCATACACAACCCCTCACTAGTGATGTCTTCAAGGCCAGGAACCAGTGGGTCCCTGCCAGAAGCTAGTGGGCTTCTAGCCTCCAAGTATGACAAACTCCCATTCTTGGAATTGAGAGCATTGTGTAGTACTAGGAAGTTGAAGACAGGAAAAAGTGCAAACACCCAACGCCTCATAGAGGTGCTGCTGTTGGATGATCTCAGAAAGACCTCAGGGTCTGAAGGGGTAGTCAGAGTGGGTGGGGCAGCTGATGAGGATGGGCCCAGGGGTAAAGACACCCCTGACCTGACCTCTGGAGCTGGCCAGGAGGATGACAATGATCTTAACCTGGACAATGCAACTCCTCCAGAAGATAAGGAAGATGGCCATGATGGCCCTCTCTTTACTCCACCTGGAAGAGTTGGGAGCGTGCCTAGAAGGTCCAGATCTCCTTCTCAGGAGTCTAACCATTCTGACACCTCCATAGGTACCTCTGTTTCCTCTAATAGGAGGGAATCCTCTCATGAGAGAAAAGAGAGACTGCTCAAGTATGAGGAAGCTCAGCTTAGGATCAGAAGAGAGCAGATAGCCCTAGAAAGGGAGTCCCTAGAGCTTCAGAAAACTAGAAAGAAGCTGGGGCTAGAGCCCCATGGTGGCAACAACTTCCCTATTGTTAGGGAGAGTTCTCATGACCATAGAAACCTAAACAAGATTGTCCCTCCCAACCAGAGTGGGGATGACATCTACAAATGGATTACTGCACTGGAAAGGGACTGTAAAGTACAGAGCAGTGGGCCGCAATCTTTGCAGACAAAGGTAGAGATAAGCTCCTCACTGAAAGAAAAGAGGATGCTGATGATTACCAAAGCTTGAAGAGTGCACTGATTGATGGGTTTGGCTTAACTACTGAACAATATAGGTTAAAGTTCAGGGATACCCAAAAGGCACAGAATCAAGACTGGGTGGACTTTGTAGATTGTGCTACTAAGGCTCTGGAGGGCTGGTTACTTGGCAGCAAGGTGTGTGATTTCAAAGGCTTGTACAACTTAATTATGAGGGAGCAGATCCTTAATAATTGTCAAAATCAGCTGTTACATCAGTACCTGGTGAACTCTGATCTGACCTCTCCCAAGAATTGGGAAAGAAGGCAGACAAATGGGTCAGAACCAGGGTGAAGCAGAAGGTTCAGAACCAAGGTGGTGACCCAAAGAAGAAAGATTCAAAGAACTCTGACAAGGGTGGGGAAAAGGGTAAAGACCCGAAGTCTTCTCAAGGTCCCCAAAAATCTGCATCTGGGGGGGAGTCCCAATCTAACAAAGGTAAAGCCAAAAAGAAGCCATGGTGTAAAATATGTAAGCAGAAAACCCATTGGACTAGTGACTGTACAAAGTCCAAAGACTCAACTCCAGCCACCATTGCCCCTAAGGCAACTGTTCCCCCTAGTGAAGTTACAATTGGTGGCACTCAGAATAAGGGTGTAGTAGGGTTAACCCTGGGTTCTGAGATGGACTTTGGCCTAGTCAGAGTTCCAACTCAGGCTGTCCTGATCTGTGATGGAGGCATGGACATGTCCTCCTTTGTGAGTCCCAGTAACTTGGGCAAATACAGGCGGCAGCCTTTGATTAATGGAAAAGAGGCTTGGGAATTCAGGGACACAGGAGCAAGTGTCACAATGGTGACAAAAGATCTTGTGGCTCCTGAGCAGATTATACTTGGTGAAATGTACCAAGTGACCAATGCTAGCAATGTCAGGACAGACCATTACTTGGCACTTGCTAATTCCTCCTGGGGAGGGGTAACTGGCCTCAAAAAGGTTGTGGTAAGTGCAGACCTCCCTGTTGAATGCTTGCTTGGCAATGATCTAGAAACTTCAGCTTGGACAGAAGGTGAGCTCAGAACATATGCAGAAATGCTAGGGATCCCTGCACATGTATTTGCTGTGACCAGGTCAAACACTGAACAGGCCCTGGATCCTGGAAGAATGGACCAGGTGCCTCCCAAGAGGAGGAGCAGTAGGGTAAAGGCAGTGCCTTCCCCCCTGACTTAGAATACAGATCAGCCTCCTGAGGGAGATGATCTTGGACCTGAAGAAGGAACTGTCCCACAGGAGCTTGAGCCTGGTCAGGTTGAGTTCTTGGGGACAGGGGGCCCTTCCAGGGCAGATCTGAGCCATGAGCAGTTAAGCTGCCCCTCTCTTGAACCCCTCAGAAAGCAAGCTGCTGATGAGGCTGCTGGGAATGCCAGTGGCACCCATAAAGTATATTGGGATGATGGACTACTATATTCAGAGAGTACAGACCCCAAGTCTGGTGCTTCCAGGAGGTTGGTTATACCTTTGAAGTTTAGGGGCTTCCTATTGACACTAGCCCATGATATTCCCCTAGCAGGACACCTGGGCCAAAACAAGACTTGGGACAGAATTGCTCCTCACTTTCATTGGCCCCACATGTCTGAAGACACCAAGGAGTTTTGTCGCTCCTGTGTCACCTTTCAAGCCAGTGAGAAGGCAGGTGGAACCACAAAGGCCCCCCTGATACCACTTCCTGTGGGGGGGGGGTTCCCTTTGAGAGGGTTGGGATTGATATAGTTGGCCCCATGGATTCTCAGGCAGCATCTGGGCACAGATTTATCCTGGTGGTGGTGGACCATGCCACTAGGTACCCAGAAGCCATTCCACTTAGGACCACCACAGAACCTGTGATGGCAAGGGCCCTCTCGGGTGTATTCTCAAGAGTGGGTTTTCCTAAGAAGGTGGTATCTGACAGGGGTGCAAACTTCATGTCTAGTTACTTGACAGCAATGTGGAAGGAGTGTGGAGTGAATTACAAATTCACCACACCCGATCACCCACAATGCAATGGTTTAGTTGAAAGATTTAACAAACCTTAAAGGGCATGATCAAAGGACTCCCAGAAAAGCTTAGGCGCAGATGGGACATCCTTTTACCCTGCCTTTTATTTGCCTACAGGGAGGTGCCTCAAAAGGGGGTTGGTTACAGCCCTTTTGAGCTTTTGTTTGGCCATCCTGTTAGGGGCCCATTGTGTCTGGTGAAGGAGGGATGGGAGTTACCTCTCAAACCCCCTAAACAGGACATAGTGGACTATGTACTTGGTCTCCGCTCCAGGATGGCAGAGTATATGAAAAAGGCAACTAAAACCCTTGAGGCTAGCCAGGAATTACAAAAGGCCTGGCATGACCAAAAGGATGTGCTCACTGTATACCAGCTAGGGCAGAAAGTGTGGGTGTTGGAACCTGTGGCCCCAGCAGCCCTCCAAGATAAATGGAGTGGCCCCCATACAATTGTTGAACAGAAGGGAGAGGTAACCTACTTGGTTGTCCTTGGAACTCCCAAGAGTCCCCATAGGGTACTCCATGTCAACAGACTGAAACCATATGTTGACAGGGCAGACATGGGCTTGCTCATGGCTACTGGTGAGGGACAGGAGGAAGAGAGTGACCCACTCTCTGACCTGCTCTCTCAGAACCCTTATGATGGCTCAGTAGATGGTGTAGCCTTGACAGGCAGTCTCACTGTCCAGATACAAACTGACTGCAGAAAGGTTCCCAGCCAGCTCAGACATATGTTCTCTCTGACTCTAAGTCAGACTACCTTGTGCACTCATGAAGCAGTCTGCCTGTTAAAAATAAGATTTACAGGCAACCTGATCATGTCACGGACTGTATCAGGACAGAAGTCCAAAACATGTTGGATTTGGGATTCATTGAACCCTCAGATAGCCCTTGGGCTAGTCCAGTAGTCCTGGTGCCTAAACCTCACACCAAAGATGTTAAGAGAGAGAGGAGGTTTTGTGTGGATTACAGGGGTCTCAATGCAGTCACTAGGACCGATGCCCATCCCATCCCAAGGGCAGATGAGCTAATAGATACTTTGGCCTCAGCCAAGTTTCTAAGCACATTTGACTTGACAGCTGGCTACTGGCAGAGCAGACTAGCTGATGATGCAAAGCCAAAGACAGCATTTTCTATCCCTAGTGGGCATTATCAATTTGTGGTGATGCCCTTTGGTTTGAAGAATGCACCTGCCACTTTCCAAAGGTTGGTGAACAAAGTCCTTACAGGCCTGGAAGTGCAGCATATCTAGATGATATTGCTGTCTTTAGCTCCACCTGAGAGTATCACCTGGTCCACCTAAGGAATGTTTTGGAGGCCCTGCAAAAAGCAGGCCTAACTATCAAGGCCACTAAGTGCCAGATAGGGCAGAGTCAGGTTGTGTACCTGGGCCACCTTTTAGGCGGAGGCCAGGTTTAACCATTGCAGAGCAAAATCCAGACCATAATGGACTGGGTTGCTCCAACTACCCGGACTCAGGTCAGAGCTTTCTTGCGCCTGACTGGGTATTACAGAAGATTTGTAAAAGGTTATGGATCCATAGTGACTCCATTGAATGACCTTACTTCTAAGAAAATGCCCAAGAAAGTTCAGTGGACAGTTAGCTGTCTGTCATGCACCAAATCTTCACTGAAGCAGAATTGACGTGAGCTCCCAATGCCCTCCCGCTGGTGCGTCCGCGCCGGCGTTTCACAGAACGAACTCACCAACGAGGGGGAAAGGGGAAATGGGACAGAGAAGAGACAACTCCCTCGGTGGCTGCTTCCCTCTCGGCTCCCAGGTAGTTTTCACTAGTTGTCCTCACTAGTTGTTCCCAGGAAGGAGACGGTACCTAATGCACAGAGGAACAGAAGATAAACAACAACAACCTCCCTAGAATTTCTTCTATTATTAACTACTTCAGTAGCTTCCTACCAGTCACTGAAAGAGTTTTTGCCTCTCTTCTTATTAGGTTTTAATGTAGACCTTAATCTCCCAGTACCTGGAACTAAAGAAAAGAGAGTGTGAATGAGTTTACCTAATACCCTGGGTCTGAATATTTATATGTATATATGTGTCTTACTCTATACCTCTAGAGTCTAGTTGGGAGTCTATTGTACAAGTCGATATTCCAAGTCTTCACTGAAGAGTCTTATCCTTAGAGACTGAGGTCGCTGGAAGCTCCCTTGAACTTTACTCCGGAGCTTGAAGATATGCGCGCAAAAAGGAACAGGGTAGGAATGAAAGGAAGGAAAGAGAAAGGGAAAGCGCAAGCCAGGTAGTAAAGTTTGTACTGGTTATTTGAATTAGTTGCGCGCTAAACCTACTCAAGAACTCTGAAGCGAGATATGGTAAATGCGCGGTTAAATACGTCTTACTGTGGGCTCAATGATGAACTTTTTCCAGTCACCGCTGCAAGGAATTCTTCCTGACTTTCTCCGTAGCAGTTCCAATTTCCCTGAAGGCTTGAAATTGTCCAGAGACTCTCAAGGTTGCTTCTCACTGGATTGCGAGCTGGCTCCACTCGCGCCGCTCACGCTTCTAACTCCGGTTACCAAAATGCAGGGAAGATAATCTCTGCTAAAGATTTAACTAACATAGCAATTCCGCACTCGCTCACATAGAGTGGTGAGGAGGAATGGAACTACGGACCTCTTCAAACAAAACTACAGTTGAAGTGCGCAGCCGGAAGCGCGCGCACCCTTCTTAACAATTAGTGGCCTCGCAGGTGTTCTGAAAGAGTATCTAAAAGTGCTGGGAACATGGCAGCCATCTTACAGAGTGCAATAGTTCTATCTAGAGTCTTTCCAGAGATTAACCATACTGGGTTTTACAATGACTCTAGACTTTCTCACGCCATGGGATTTCCTCTGACCTAGCACAGTAGTGCCTACAATGTTCCTGACACTGTCAAAAGGCATTTGATGACCTGAAGCAGGCCATGTGCACTGCTCCCATTCTGCAAAGTCCTGATTACCCCAAAAAAAAGTTAATTGTGCAAACAGATGCATCTGAGTTGGGGGTAGGGGCTGTACTGTCACAGTTGAATGATGAAGGACAGGATCAGCCAGTAGCTTTTTATTAGCAGAAGGCTGACCCCCAGAGTGAAACGTTGGTCAGCCATTGAGAGGGAGGCCTTTGCTGTTTATTGGGCTCTGACGAAGTCAAGGCCATACTTGTTTTGTACTCACTTCATTGTTCAGACAGACCATAAGCCCCTCTTATGGCTAAAACAGATGGAGGGTAAACACCCCAAACTTTTAAGGTGGTCCATTTCCCTATAGGGGATGGACTATACATTGGAACATAGACCTGGGAGTAACCATGCCAATGCAGATGGACTCTCCAGATATTTCTACTTAGAACATGAAGACTCAACTGGTCATGGTTAGTTTAATGTCCCTGCGTTTGGCGGGGGGGGGGGGGGGGGGTAGGAGAGTAGGATCTGCTCTTATGGTTACCCTCACTTTTTTCTGATGTTTCACTGTTTTTCAAATTTAGGCTGGCTGGGGCCCTGCTATTCAGGACCCCAGCCTAGCTACTTCCTCTCTAAATTGATTCCATGTACCTTAGGTACACCACAGATTGGATTCTGAGGTGCCCTTATAAGTCCCTAGTATATGGTATACTATGTACCCAGGGCATAGGTACCCCAGAGGCCTACCAGGGACTGCAGCATGTATTATGCCACCCCTGGGAAGCCCTTCAAAATGACACCACAGGTCTGCTACTGCAGCCCTGGGTAAAGTGGTGCATGCACCCCTTACTGAGGTATAGATTCACTATACCTCACCCTATCACTACACATATAAACCTATCTGTCACCCCTATGGCAGGCCTTATCAATCCTGAAGGCAAGGTGCTTGGTGTTGTGTGAGAGGGTGCCCATGCATGAGCAGAGCCCCTCTGAAGCCTTCGGAATCTCTTCTCCGGGGTTGTCTGTGATGCAGCCTGACTATATACTCTTAAGTGCATAATAACCAAACGGTAAATGCTAACTTTGGACTGGCTGCACGGAAACATGTCGTGTTTGGTGTCAAACACCTTGGAATCATACCCCCACACCAGAAACTGGTGTGGGAGTATAATCCCACCCTTCTAGAGGGAGAGACATGACAGCACCGGTATAATCGGTACCAGCTAACAGAGCCCTGGCATCACAAAATGGATGCTGCCAGCCACAGACACAGGGCTGGCCTCCTGCTGCTGACTGAAACTCCGGCAGGGGAGGCCTGGACAATAGGTTTCCTGTCACAAGGAGGTGTTACCACCTCCCAGACAGGCCTTAGTGGATTAGGGCTGGTTGGGAGCACCCCAGGAGTGCTCTGAAGTCTGCACTTGGGGCCCATTTGGTGTCCCTGTGCATAGTCCAGCTCAAACCGGTTGCAGGGCCTACCAACCCCTGCTCTGGTGCGAAACTGGACAAAGGAAATGGGCGCAGCCACCCCTCTTTCCAAACCCTCCCAAAGGTGGGTTCCCAGAGTAAGTTCAACCCTTTCCTTGGGTATAAAGAAGGAACCCCTGTCCTTAGGACTTTAGATTACACCTGGACGAAACTCTGCAACAGAAATCCTGGAACTTTGATGATCTACTCGACTAGATGACTGAAGAATCTCCCTTGGAGTAAAGGAGTTACTCCTCTGCTTGGCAGGCACCAAAGATGCATCTGTCCGGTCTGCATCTCCGAACCTTCCGCCGGAAGCCGAAGAAGTTGTAACACAGGAGGTGGGTTTCCAGACTTCCCAGAGGCTGACCCGAGTCCCCAGCAAAGCTGAGACCCGTAGCCCTCGTGGGTGCCATGGAAGCAGAACCCCTGGACACCGTGCACATTTGCAAGTGCATCAGCTTCTCGACGTCCCTTGAGGCTGTGCATTGGGTTACTTGTAGCCCAGACCCCGAGCACCTTTTCTACTGAAGATTGCTGGCCTACACTCCGCGAGTGTTCCGTGAGCCCGCTCTTTGTGGTTTCGCTCGAGTCTCCTTTGCGATCCCTGGTCTGGTGGGTCCCTACAAAGACAACTCTTTCTTTATTTGGGCTTCCCTTGTTGCTCCAGATGTGCCCCAACTCTCCGTTGCTTGGGGAGTCCCCAGGGCCTTGCTGATCCACATCGAAGCATCTTTTCTCTTCCTGCGTGGGTTGCTGTTGCCAAGGCTTGTTGTGTCCAAGCCGGACACCGATGCTGCAGCACTCGACATCCTTCGTGGGATAGCTCGAATCTAGCTCCGGGTCATCCTTGACACCTTCTGGTCCTCGTGGCTTCCCCTCTTCGCGTCTGAAGCACCCAACATCGGTGGGCATTCGTCTATCGTGCCCCTGGTCACTGGCAAGTGACCCAGACTCTGTCCCCTCTGCTTTCAGATTCTTCACATCTTCGATCCAGGCTTGGATCTCTTCGGACACTTCTCCTCTTCCCGGTGTCAGCAGCTTTTCTGCAAGCTGCCATTGAAAACTACGACGTGACCTGACACCATTAGACACCTATGCACCCGGCTTCCTTGGGTGAGTTAACACGAGCACTCCGGTGCTCTCGTGGGTGTTGGCCCTAGAACCATTTTAGTCCAAAAGGGTTTGTTCCTAGTCCACCTCTAAGTGTCCTTAAACTTTTAAAATTCTAACCGCGACTTTCCCCATAGAAGCTAACGGTAGCTCGCGGCTGTGTATTCACACTGCACACGTCCCCCGTTGGTCTCCTGTGTCACTACCTTAGGTGGTTCCTTGGGGTCCCAGCGATTCTATAGGCTCTAGGCCTTGTGTCTAGTCAAGTCATGGTTCTTTTACCACTTTCTTAGTATAGGGTTTGGTCCACCCCTAGGGCCTAACGTGTATTGTGCTAATTCACTGTAATATTTGAAGTGCAATTTATGTGCTTTTACCTCTAACCTCATAAAGAGAAGAGTAGAGAGTGTTTAGGAATAAATACATGTATTTTATATATATACCTGGTGTGGTTTCCTTTCATTTAGCCACTCAAGAGATTATAGACTGGTAAAACAAGCTGCTTTACATTCTTTCAAGACTTTGCCTTAAGGCTGCTCTCCATAGCTACCACTAGGATAGCTTTCAATAAAGGTTGTCTTTAACCTATCATCAATAAGGTTTTTGTTGGATGGGTGCAAGATGCCCACTATAACTAGTGTACAGCATATACCAGGGCAACTTCTCACATGGGGTGTTTGTGCTCACTCTGGCACACGGGGTGTTTGTGACCACTCTGGGACACGGGATGTTTGTTTGTCCTCTCTGGCACATGGGGTGTTTGTGCTCACTCTGGCACACGGGGTGTTTGTGACCACTCTGCCACACGGGTTATTTGTGTCCACTCTGCCACACTGGGTGTCTGTGTGACCTCTTTGGCACACGGGATGTTTGTGACCTCTCTGGCACATGGGGTGTTTGTGTTTCCACTCTGGCACATGGGGTGTTTGTCTCCACTCTGGCACATGGGGTGTGTGTCTCCACTCTGGCACAAGGGGTGTTTGTGATCACTTTTGCACACGGGTGGTTGTGACCACTCTGGCCCACAGGGTGTTGGAGTTTACTCCGGCACACGGGGTGTTTGTGACCTCTCTGGCACATAGCATTAGCAGCCACTACCAGCTGAGTGAAAGTACACTACTGTTGTGTTGACGGGGTCGCGGGGGTTTGCAACCTCGTCCGTGTTGGTGGGCTAATTAAAGGGGGCCCTGGGGAAGTATAATAAAGACAGGAGACGGTGGTGCTATTACTTAGCTTGCGCGGTCGTGCGCCTAACTGGCCTCACGCACGCGAGCCACCCTTTATTGCAACTCGGGTCATATGACCCTACGTAGCGTACCCGTTACATCATGGGTACGATACAACATTCCTCCCCAACAAACATCAAACAACAATCAGTTCTCAGTCACATCGCTCAGCCCTCCTTGGCAGTCCATGATGCTTACTGGTGCACTCTTGATAACATTTACAACACAAATTGGAACAGTCTTACGTGAAATAGTCTCGCAACCGGCGAGTCGCTCGAGATTCTCTTGGAGTCTGTACTTGGAACTGCCACGCTTCTTGGGTTCTCTCTCCTCTCCAACAGCATGCGACTCGCTGTGATCTTCAGATGAGCCACATGGTCTTTCTCCTGACTCATCATTCCCGGATTAATCTTCGGGAGTCGGAACACTGTCAGGGGTCTCACCGCACCCCTGCACTTGGGAGGTCTCTACACCAGCGTCTGGGATCACCTCCGTCGCTTCCATGTCCCCTGGAAGATTGTCCATGGTGGTGGACCTGTTTCGTAGCAGAGCTTGCTAGAATTTCTTGAAGTGTTTCACGTTTCTGGTCACTGTTTCTTTCCTCTTTTTGCAATGATCCGGGTACCCTTCACATCAACCACAGTCCACGGATCCCTCTCGTAGGTCAATCGAAACTTGCTGCTGGTTATCCTGTGTTTGAGTAGCACCAAGTCCCCTTTGGAAATCCTCAGTGGCTGGGCCCGCCACCATTGGTTGACTTGAGTGTGGGCCCGTAGACATTGAGCCTCCACTTGAGCATTATCAGGCACCTCAGGGCGCCACTGGGGGTGATGTGGGATGGAGACAGTGACCACTCTCCCCATTAGTAGATGGCCTGGGGCCACACCGGTGATATTATAGGGCATCTGGTGGTAACTGCGCAGAAAGGTGAAGATGGCTAGCTCCACTGACTGCCATTTGTCATGAGCGATGTGTATTACTTTGTTTAGCGTCTGCATAAACCTCTCTACCTCCCTGTTGGCATGGGGCCACCTTGGTGTGATCCTCCGGTGTCGGATGTCTAGTGCGGTGAGGTAGGCGGCCAGTTCCTGCCCTTGAAACGGGGGTCCATTGACTGACCTCAGCTCCTTGATGAGGCCGTGAGTCGCCATGAACTTTTCCAACTTTGGGATTACTTCTTTGGCATTTAGGGAGGCTCTGACTTCGACCTCCGGGTATTTGGAATGGTCGTCAATGGCTACATGAACCAAAAATATCCGAAATCTCGGAAAAAAGAACCTAGCTAAAGGAAACGTTTCCTAGCTCAGTTGGAGTCAGAAAAACCAAGGCATGAAAGGAAAAATTTTCTTTCTTGAGTCCCCTCACTCACCAGGGTTTCTCCACGGTGACATGCTTCATCATAGGGGCTATCCCAACCCGCTGCAATTATTAGGCAAGCGGGGTTAATACATACGATATATTAATCAGTAGTATCTGTGAATAAAAATCAAAAAACAGGGTTATCACATACAAACTACTTCCAATGGTGTAGGCGAATTTGTTTAGAAAACAATATACATGTTCACTCATTCATTAGTGTGCACACTTTTGCCATGCTTGATTAGGAAGACAAAAACCACGTACTCCTTAATTAGCCATACCTAGTGGTGGCGCCGTGAATCAGTGCCTAGGTATAATTTAAAAAACAAACAAAGGGTTCACACCATGACACTGTATGATGGATCAAATGGTTAAAAAACTGGTTGCGTCCTGTATAAGATCATGCGTTATGGTGAAAAGCAAGACAAACACTCGTTAATGCCCCGTGCGGTTTCTTGCGTGGTGTTATTTAAAGCGCGGTGTTATTTGAAGCGCGTTAACAAAATCTGGAGCTCAAGGACTCCACTGACGTAACACAAAACGAACATACAAACATGTACAATACACATAGGGTTTAAAAAGACATACTAATTATGAAGCAAAGTTGAGCTTCATGGTCGTCGAGGGGCTGAGAAGTTCGAACGCTGAAGGTGAAAAATTGGGAAGGAAGGGGGACAAAGCAATGTTGAACGCTTTGTTGTGAAAGGGGAGGAAACGCGCGTGAGCCATGGTGATTGCCCCAGACTGCCTGGTCTGTACCTGTGAAACGGAAAAGAACTTACTTGAAAGGAAATCCTCTCAGACGGGTTCGCCTCACCTCGAGACTAGGAGTGGGCGGAATTTGCGGAATTAACCTTCGCAAATTATCGCGAGAATGTTTAAAATTATCGCAAACAAGCAGAAATATCGCGAAGATGCGGAAGTTTTTTTCCGGCATGTTCGCGAGATTTTCTGCATGGTTGCGGGTCGCCAACTTACCCATGTGGTTGCTTGCGGGCGCGGCCATCTTGTTTTGAGTTGTTCTCGCGGTGCATGATCGCGAGAAGAAAGACGTGATCGCGCGACGCATGACGTCACTGCGGGCGCGAACTGTCGCGAGACAGCGCAAATGGCTAAAAACAATACAACATCTCATGGAGAACGCGACCGGATCAAGAAAACTTGTCGGCGAACGCAGGGATTCAGGTAAGGCGATCGCGCGCGCGCGAGAATGTATCATTTTACAGCGCGAGCAAGAAACAAATTATCGCCAAGCTGCGGAAACCGGAATTTTTGACATTTTCGCGCTCTCCGCGGAACGCAAAAATGTCAAATTATCGCAATTTCCGCGAACGGAACGAAATTTTTGCCCAGGCCTACTCGAGACCGCATATTGCTGAGTTTGTCACGGGAGGAGGCTTTATGGGTAAAGTTGCCACCTAGTCGTATTGGGAGGACTGGAGCGGAAACAATTACAAAATGGACGCCAGGAAGAATCCGAAGAATAAAACTCCAGGTTTATTTTAAAAACAAACGACCTGCCAGCAACACTGAAAGCGACACAGGTCTCCACAAAAAACCTACCTATACACCACCAGCGGTCAGTCTCCCAGTGGAGTTACTAGCTTTCGAGAAAGCAGTCCTAAAGAAAGTGTCCGAAATAGACCCAAGGTCCATAAAAACAACACCAGCAGAAATGAACATGAGGCTATACGACAACTGACATTGAAAAAACAAATCGCTATCAAACCAGCAGACAAAGGCGGAGCCATAGTTCTGCAAAACACCATTGCATACCGTGAAGTGTGCCTACAACTACTGGCGGACAAAAGAAACTACACAAGGATCAAGCAAGATCCGACGGAACGCTTACGGAAATCGCCTGCCTGGTAGAAGAATCCACAGCAAATAACTGGATCACGAAAAGGGAAGCTGACTTTTACACCATTCCAAAAATACATAAATCAACTGAAAAACCCCCAGGAAGACCAATAGTGTCAGGCATTGGATCGATACTCGAACCACTCTCCAAATTCGCCAACACTTTGCTCAGACCAATCGTACAAAATACCAGTATGTACCTACAGGACACCAAAGCTGTCCTTTGCCTCCTACAAGATCTGCAATTCAACCCAACCACTGACATTCTCATTGGCCTCGACGTGGAGAGTCTTTACACCAGCCTCCCACACAAGGAAACTTTACAAATACTGGAAGAAGTGCTCTTCGAAAATCAATGGGTTTACCATACACCCAGGAACGTAGTTCTTAAATGTTGTCGGCTGGCTCTAAAGGAGAATTACTTCAGGTTTGAAGACACCCTGTTTCGCCAATTGCACAGTACCAGTATGGGGAGCAGCTTTGCGCCGAGTGTGGCTGGACTCTACGTCCAACACCTTGAAAGTAAAAAAATACTCAACAATCACAATCTACACATCAGACACCTAAAGCTCTGGAAACGCTACATCGAATATGTAATTGTGATCTGGGAAGGCAATGAAACTGAAGCCACAGATTTCATAAGTTGGCTGAACCTCCAAGACCCCTTTCTAAAATTAACTCACACCATGAGTAGGTCCAATTTGGTCTTCCTAGACCTAAATATACTGGTCAGGCAAGGGGGCCTGACAACAACAACGCATTTTAAACCAACAGCCAGGAACTGCCTTCTTAACTACGACAGTTTCCACCCAAGACAATTGAAAGACAACCTCCCCTTCGGACAATTCCTGCATCTACGACGTAACTGTACGGAGAGAGAAGACTACCATACCCAATCTAAGGATCTATCAAAAAAACTAGAAGCAAGACAATACCCTAAACACCTGATCACAACAGCAAGAAAACAAGCTGCAAACAAGAACAGGGAGGCACTTCTAGAACACAGACAGAAAGAAACTACGATGCAGGACAAGAGACCAATTTGCATCACCACCTTCAATATTGCTTCAAATAAAGTGACCAAAATCATCAAGAAACACTGGCGGACACTAATCAGTGCAAATTGGACATACCAAGACCTATGTTCAGCCACAGAAAAGGCAAAAACCTACGAAACGTTTTCGTCCACACACGTCCTAAAGACAACGAAAAATCAGATGGTCAAAGAACCTTGCACGCATTACCCGAAGGATACTACCCATGCAGCAACTGCAGTGTATGTCACCTGACGACTGCGACCAAAAAGGTGAAATTCAATAACCAAATGACCTGGGAGTTGCGCAGTTTCACAAATTGCAACACTGCAGGGGTGGTATACCTTAACACCTGTACCTGTAACCTTCACTACGTGGGTATGACCACACGAAAAGTGAGCACCAGGATTGTCGAGCACCGCAGCAATATCAGGTGCAAGCGGGCAACAACACAAATGACATCACACTACATTGAAAAGCAACACACACCCAACGGCATGAAATGGGTGGTTCTTGAACACATCAAAAGTAGTGACAATTTAGAGCAAAAACTACTTGAAAAAGAGCAACGTTGGGTTTTCAAACTGCGTACCGACAGCCAAGGTCTAAACAATGGCATACCATGGGGGCATTTCACCAAGTAACAAATTCATCAGCACCCCTACATTGAGACAGTCCTCACATAACATACTTTTTTAACACTGATAATGAGTGAGAAACTGGTGGATCACATCATTATTTTCTCAGCCAGTACACACACCACGTTTGTCTACATGTATGTATTGTATTCCCCCCTCTATTAGTTTTTATTTTATTTTATTCATCCTAATTTTTCTTTATCATATAGCATTCATTCTGTGTTCCCCCTTTATTTATTATTTTGAGTTTATTTATTTATTTGTCCTACATTTTGTTTATCATATAGCATTCATTCTGGTTTTTAATCGTGGACTCTCGTCCAATCAACATTCGCCCCCTCCTAAGAGAGCCCCCACCATAGCCAATCCTGGTGGCCATTTTGCAATTGTTTCCGCTCTAGTCCTCCCAATACGACTAGGTGGCAACTTTACCCATAAAACCTCCTCCCGTGACAAACTCAGCAATATGCGGTCTCGAGGAGAGACAAACCCGTCTGAGAGGATTTCCTTTCAAGTAAGTTCTTTTCCGTTTCACAGGTACAGACCGGGCAGTGTGCGGCACTCACCACGGCTCACCCGCGTTTCCTCCCCTTTCACAACGAAGCTTTCAACATTGCTTTGTCCCCCTTCCTTCCCATTTTTTCACCTTCAGCGTTCGAATCCGAACTTCTCAGCCCCTCGACGACCATGAAGCTCAACATTGCTTCATAATTAGTATGTCTTTTTAAACCCTATGTGTATTGTACATGTTTGTATGTTCGTTTTGTATTACGTCAGTGGTAGTCCTTGAGCTCCAGATTTTGTAAACGCGCTTCAAATAACACCGTGCTTTAAATGACACCACGCAATAAACCACACGGGGCATTAACGAGTGTTTGTCTTGCTTTTCACCATAACGCATGATCTTGTACAGGACGCAACCAGTTTTTTGTGTTTGAAATGCTTTATTGAGGAAAAAAGGATAATGAACAACAAAGTACAGATCATAGAAAGAACATTGTCATACAGAATCAAAAAGAGAAAAAATAAAGGATCATCATGAGTTAAATATAAAAAACCAGAGGGAAAAATTAAAAAGCATTTTGTAAAATTTTAAAGGGAATCAGGGGAAGAAAAAAGGGGGAAAGAGAAGAAAAAGAAGGAAAAAGGGGAGGAAGGGAAAGAAGGAAGAGAAAGGTAAATATGAGGCGTTAGGAGAAGGATAGATAAAGAAATGAGAGAGAAACAAGGTAGAATAAAAAGAGCGAACAAGCCAAGGGTAGGGAGTAGTTGAAAGGTAGGAAAGAGAGATGTAAATGTAAAAGATACAAAAGGGAAAGAGTCACTTATGGGGGTTTGAAATTCTCAGAGGATAAAGGAGAGATAGCTTTTGATTTCAGAGCCATGCGGTCAAGATACGCTGTGAGAGGGAGCCAGAATAAATCCCTATTGAGGGTAGGAGTGGAGGCAGCAGCAAAACGAACATCAAGCCTGTGATGTTGACAAAGAGAATTCCACCAACATTGTATAGAGAGCTTAGAAAGGTCCTTCCAATTAGAAGAAATATGTTGGAAAGCCAGAGCCAACATAAGATCTAGTAGACCAGAGGAGCGGGAGGGAATATCAAGAGTATCAGAGATACTACCTAAAAAGAGAAGAGGGATAGAGTATGGAATAGAGATAGAGAATAGACGAGAGACATAAGACCACACCTGATCCCAAAGTGCGAGAACAGAAGGGCACAGAAAAAGTAGATGAAAAAGATCAGCATTAGGGGCAGAACAGGTCCAGCAGGAAGAGTCCTTATCAGGAGAAAAACGAGAAATAGAAACAGGAGAGAGATAAAGCCTGTGATATAGAAAGAACATAGATTGAGTTAGGGAGGCGGAACGGGAAATTTTTAAGGACCTGGCCCAGATTTTGTCCCAAACAGCTATAGACCAGTCACAGCCCAAATCAAGCTCCCAAGCAAGCTCCAATTTAGATTTCGGACGGGTCGGATTGGGGGAGGAGAAGAATTTATAAATAAGAGAGGCTTTAGGGAGAGCAGACAGGATCTGAAGGAGCGGGGAATGGGATACGGAGGTGGATGATAAGGGGAGTGAATAGTAAACATCAAGTATGATGGCCATGAGGACAGTGAATCTGCGGAAGAAAGACTGGGGACAGTGAAACAGAAGTCGAAATCGAGTAAAAGAACATGGGAGAAAGCCATCGAAAAGTTGGTTAACCCATATCAGACCCCTTGATCTCCACGCAGTCCAGCAAATAGGACGGTTATTAAGGAGAATAAGCGAATTGTACCAGATAGGGGAAGCCAAAAAGGATTCACGAGAGACCGGGTCAGGACGGACCAAAGCGTGTAGAAGAGAAGAAGTATGTTTGAACAGGGGTAGAGGAGTGGTTAAGTTCTTAGCAGAGAAATGTGCAGTTTCAGATAGGGAGAAAGGAGAAAGGAGTGAGCGTTCAATAGAGAGCCAAAGAGGAGCAAGAGGAGAAGGCGCAAGAGCAAGCCAATGAGAGGCCTGACGGAGAGAGAAAGATTTATGGTAGAGACGGAAATCCGGAAAGTTGACTCCGCCATTGGACTTCGGTTTACGAAGAGCAGCTAGAGCAACTCTCGATTTTTTATGATTCCAGAGAAACTTAGAAAGACAAGAGTCAATGCGTTTAAAATAGATATCAGGGATATGAATGGGGAGCATGGAAAGGATGTATATAAGAATGGGGGATATCATCATTTTGATCGAATCCAGCCGACCCCACCATGAGAGAAAGAGAGGATTCCAAGAAGAGAACAACTTATCAATACGGGATAATACACCAGACATGTTGAGTCGAATAGATGAAGAAATGGAGTTAGAGAACCAAATTCCAAGATACTTAATTTTAGATGCATTCCATGCAAAACCAGTGGACGAAAACTGATGAGGGAGACAGAATTTAGTGAGAGGAAGAATCTCAGTTTTATCAGAGTTAATCTTGTAACCAGAAACTTGGGAAAAGGAGTTAAATTCAAGAAGCAAGGCCGGAATGGATTGGTCTGGGTCAGAAATAAACAAAAGGATGTCATCCGCATATGCAGAGAGTTTCAAATGGGTCTTGTCGTAAGGGAAGCCAGAAATAGAAATGTTATTTCTAATAGATGTAAGGAATGGCTCTAAAGCAAGGACAAAGAGTAGAGGGGACAAAGGGCAGCCTTGACGGACGCCACGCTGCAAGGGAAAATAAGGGGACAGAAGACCATTAACTAAAACAGACGCTTTAGGGGAGGAATAAAGTAAAGAAACCAGAGAAATAAAATTAGGACCAAAACCATGCCAACGCAGGGAGGCAAACAGAAAGGACCAATCTACTCTATCAAAAGCCTTCTCAGCATCAACCGAGATGGCAGCTAGCGAAATGTTGAGAGAAGGTACCTTATTGAGAACATTAAGGAAGAGGCGGGAGTTATCCGAAGTGAGTCTACCCTTTACGAATCCACATTGTTCTTTACCAATGAGATGAGGGAGGAGAGGATCTAAGCGTCGAGCAAGGAGTTTAGCAAATAATTTAGTCTACATTAACAAGGGATATTGGGCGATAATTTTTACAAAACTGGGGATCGCGACCCTCTTTAGGAATTAGGCAGATAGTAGCCTCGTGAAAGGTACCAGCAGCTGTGCCAGAGGTAAAGAAAGATTGGAAGAGGGAAAGAAGTTTAGGAAGAAGAAGGTCTGAGAAATGTAGATAGAATTCCACAGAGAAACCGTCCGGACCCGGAGACTTACCTTTGGTGAGAGATGTTAAGGCGTTGTCTAGTTCGGTAATAGAAAGGTTGAGTTCAAGATCAGGGAAATTAAGATGAGAAGTAGAGGGGGTAGGGATTTTGTCGAAGTAGGATTGAATAAGGGCAGCCGAAGGGGGGGACTCAGGAGTATAAAGAGATTGATAAAACTGTTGAAATTGGGCTAGTATATCCTGTTCCTTATGCAAGAGGAGATTATCAGTGGAATATATCGAGTCAATCAGATTGCGTTCCCTGCGAGACTTAAGGTAGCTGGCCAATAGTTTACCAGACTTGTTGCGACCTCCGTAGTATCGGGCGCTGCTGCGAAGTAACATTGAGGAAGCGTTATCAGTGGTAATTTTGTTAAAATCAAATTTGGCGCGTATAAGGTCTGGCACAACCGTTTTAGTAGAAGAGGTGTAGAATGTATGCTCCAGGGATTTGATATGGGAGAGAAGGTCTTTCTGTTTCTTAAGGAAAGACTTCTTTTTCTTTGAAACAAAATCAATCACAAAACCACGAGCGGTAGCCTTAAAAGAGTCCCAAATAACGTGAGGGGGTAAAGAGGGATCAGAGTTGAGAAGAAAAAATTCCGTAGCAAAGGAAAGAAAAGAAGAGGAAAAGAGGGGATCTAGGAGAAGAGAGTTATTGAAACGCCAGCGGGAGGATTTGGGATGGGGAGGAAGAAGATCAAGAACTGTGACAATGGGAGCAACCAGTTTTTAAACCATTCGATCCATCATGTCCATCATACAGTGTCACGGGGTGAACCCTTTGTTTGTCTTTTCTGTTTTTTAAATTATACCTAGGCACTGATTCACAGCACCAACACTAGGTATGGCTAATTAAGGAGAGTACGTGTTTTTTGTCTTCCTAATCAAGCATGGCAAAAGCGCGCACACTAATGAATGAGTGAACATGTATATTGTTTTCTAAACAAATTCGCCTACACCATTGGGAGTAGGTTGTATGTGATAACTCTGTTTTTTGATTTTTATTCACAGATACTACTGGTTAATATACCGTATGTATTAACCCCGCTTGCCTAATAATTGCAGCGAGATTTAATATTTTTTCCTCACTTTAGGTCACTTTAGGAGTGGTACTCACAGGGCTTGACCCTGTGTTTTTCCTGATGAAGAGCACTGGGGAAGCTCAAAACTAGTTGACGTCCACTAGGGACCCCTGACCCATAACAGACAGGGACCCTAGAGACCGACCCTGTTTTTAATATATCAACTAGGGGCCCGATTAAAGTAATTTTACCCACTAGTTAGATATTTTTAACTCACCCACTCCACTCATACCACTGCACTACACATAGTCACTCACAAAAAACAGTGCTCCTACGTAGTGTCGCAAGTTGTAGCACGCCTCAACCCGCAGTGGGTTGGGATGGCCCCTATGATGAAGCATGTCACCGTGGGGAAACCCTGGTGAGTGAGTGGACTCAAGAAAGGACATTGTTCCTTTCATGCCTTGGTTTTTCTGACTCCAACTGAGCTAGGAAACTTTTTCTTTAGCTAGGTTCTTTTTTCCGAGATTTCAGATATTTTTGGTTCACGATTGATACAGGAGGGTGGACCTAGCTTTTCTTTCTCCCCTTTTTTCTGATTTGCGTCAATGGCTACAAACATGTGTCGGCCATCAAGAAGGCTGCCAAAGTCTACGCTGACACACGACCAGGGCGTCAGAGGTCTTGGCTTGGCAATGATCGGAGCAGGGTGAGGAGTATCCCCCATGGCCTGGCACCACTGGCATGACCGGATGGTGGCTTCTACTAACTCGTCCATGAGGGAAAACCATTCTTTGGTCCGTAGCCGCGACTTTGTCTTGACCATCCCCTGGTGTCCAATGTGAACTAGATGGACAACTCGGGCTGTCAGGGCCGTCGGGATCACTAGTCGGTGTCCCCGCAGTAGACACCCAGTTGTGTCCTCAATGAGTTCCTCCCTGATGTGGTACAAGCTGTCCATGATGCGCTGGGCCTCCACGGTAAGTATCTTCCACTCTTCTTTTTCCCTGTGCCAGTTTCCGTGTGTTAAGGCGAGCTTTGCCCGCTGCCGGCATTCGTCTTTGCTGGTCTACTCTCGGAGGTCATCCATAGAGAGTGGAATGGGGCAAGACCGTGCTGTGACACACCTGACATATTCTTCGGTGTCCGCCGCATCTTCCTTCTCTTGTTCAGTGGCCTCTCTTGGGTGGCGTGACTGATAGTGCACCGGGTTAATAGATCCGGGCTGATACTCCACTCGGCAATTGTAGTTTTGCAATTGCAACATCCAATTTTCGATTCTGGGTGGTGGTTTGGTGGAGGTCCCGGAAAATAAAGCAACCAGGGGTTTGTGGTGTGTCGCCACGACAAATGGTTTGCCATATACATAGAGGTGAAAGTGACGGCACCCCCAGTGTATCGCAATGGCCTCTTTCTATATTTGGGAGTACCGTTGTTCCGTGTCCGTGAGGGACCGTCTGGCGAAAGCTACAGGAGCCCAGTCTTCTTCTGGATTTCGCTGTTGTAGCAGTACAGCTCCCAGTCCTGTTGGACCAGCGTCCACGGCAATCAGTGTCATCTTCCTGGGATCGAAGAATGAGAGGGTGGTCGCCTCAGAGAGAGCCACCTTGATGTCCCGAGAGGCTTTCGATTGCCCTTGTCCCATTTTCAGGGGACGGAATCCTTCGTGAGTTCTCTTAGCGGTTGGGTGAGCGTCATGAGTTCTTAGATGAACCGCCCACAATAGTTCACCATCCCAAGGAAACTGCGGACTTCAGTGACGGTGGTGGGGGCGGCCGTATCTTTAATGTCCTGGACTTTGTCGGGATCAGGATTGACTCCTTCGGCAGAAAAGGTATTGCCGAAAAACTGTAATTTCTTCTTAAGGAATTCACAGTTTTCTCTGTGGAGAGTGAGTCTAGCATCCTGTATATGACGGAGCACCTGAGTCAGCCATGAGTTGTGGTCTGAAATCGTCTTGGCATGAACCATGATGTCATCGCTGACATTTATGACTCCAGGTATGTCCATGATCAACTCGTGAATCACGTTTTGAAAGACTTCCGCCGCACTGGACACCCCGAAGCTCAGGCAGGTGTATCTTCGAAGACCCACATGAGTTGAGAATGTGGTGATATTGCATGATGCTTCATCCAGTACGAGTTGATGGTACCCGGATCTCAGGTCCAATTTAGAGAACCAACATGCCCCCGCCATCTCCCCGATCAGATCATCTATGGTGGGGGTGATGTGACGTTCTCTCTCGATGGCAGCTTTAGGTAGCCTCATGTCCATGCAGATTCTAACTGCACCTGGCTGCTTGGGCTTTCGGTTGATGATGATTGGGGAGACCCACTGGGTGGGCCCTGTCACCTTTTCGATGATTCCCGCTGCTTCTAGCTTCTTTAGCTCCTCTTCCACTAGGGGCCGTAGGTGGAAGGCCACTCGCCGGTGACGTAGGGCTACTGGTTGCACTGTGGGGTCAACGTGGAGGTGCACTTCTTTGTCTTTGAACTTCCCGATCCCTTCGAATACATCCGTGAATTCTACCAAGATGTGTTGAACAGACTCCTGGTGTACTCCGAATGCGAAGGTTACTACTCCCAAGTCTTCCGCGGCCCGGCAGCCTAGTAGCATGCCCTGTCTGTCCTCCATCACATTGACATTTGTGGTGATGGAGTGTGTGCCATTCGAGACTAGGGTCTTGAATCGGCCTCGTATCCTTAGTGGCATGTCCTGGCCGTAGGTGAAGACCGTGATGGTGGTGGGGTGTAGCGTTGGTGCAGGATCCATGGTCTTATAAAGGTCAGCGGTCATGATGTTGATGGTGGCTCCCGTGTCTACCACAGCCATGACGTCATATGGGCCCACCCAAATTTGGCATTGAGGCAGTCGTCGTGACTTCCGTGTTGTCGTTCTGATCACGTGCACTTTATGTACGACCGGTTCTTTGTCGTCATCATCATCCATGTCGCTGGGCTCTCCCCCACCTTCTGGTACCATGTTGACCACTTGTCGTGGCTTCCGATACCTTTTTGACCTGCAGACTTTCTCGAAGTGGTTGAATCTTCCGCATTCTCAGCATCATTTGCCCTTTGCGGGACATTCCGCTGCTTTGTGAGGAGGTCCGCCGCAGTATCCACAGGTCTTTGCCTGCCCTTGGGACGCGCTCCCAGTTTATTTCTTGCTCCACCGCGGGGCTGGTTTTGTTGTTACGATATCCACCGGTTCCATCTTGACTGGGGACTGGAGTGCTGCCTCCATGTGGGCCGCCCGTGCTTTTGACAGTTCTTTGGTGCGACCCAGTGTCAATATTTCTGTGAGTGGCTTCCCTGACTCTTCTAGGATCCGTTCTCAGAGTTTTGCTGATGTGTATAGCCTTGAAATATCTGGCCCCTTGATCTCTTCTGTTTCGTCTCTGAACCCGCACGTGGACCCTAGATTCTTGAGGTGGGCATGGAAGGTGTCAAGTGACTCTTCAGGGAGTTGGTGCGCTTGTCGGAAGATGAACCTTTCGTAATCTTGGTTGGACATTGGCTCAAAATATCAATTGAGGGCATTGATTAGTGTGTGGTGAGTCTTGGGCGTGGCCTCTGCGAGCGTCTTCGTTATATTGTGGATGTCCTTACCCCCCTGATGCAATAGCATGACCCTCTTTTGGTCCATGTGGACTTTCGTAGCCTCGAAGAAGATGATTAGCCGTTCCACACAGTCCTTCCATTTTGGGGCGAGTGAAGATGGCAATCCTTCCACTACAAATGGCTCTGTGGGGGGAATTGTGGACATGATGACCCTCTGCTGCCCAGTGCTCACGTGCCCTGTTCACCGCCGTGCTGCTATGCGTCACTGTTCTGGTACTGGTGCTATTCGCCTGGCTTCCCCAGCACTACTGAACCTCCTGGACCCTGGGTCACAGATCTGTGCCCTCTGGTGTTGGTCACCTTTCCTACCCAGTACTGCTGGTCCTCCTGGGGTCTGAGCCACAAACCAATGCACTGCTCTCCTTTTGCTGGCAGTTCCTCCCACTGGTGCACACCAGGGTCTGCTCCTCCACACACACCTGTGTTATCAGCAATTTGGGCCAAAGCGCGATGAGCATGCGTGTAGACCAGACCGCCGACTACGGCCGCGGGGACCCAGAACACGTGGTGGCTCAGAGCGGGCACTCGAGTATGCAGGGAGAGCGCGCTAAATTGCCGATGCGGCTGAGCTCCAATGGGGTGCTCCACATGTGGCGGGGGTATGAAGCAGCAGCATGCAGCGGCTCACTGTACTTTTGGCAGCAGACTGGTTTTCCTCCGCCGAGCGATCCACCACGCTCCTCGGGCCGGAGCACACCGTGGCACGAGCACCACGAGGCCAGCGGGATGCCGTTGCGGCCGCCACACGGTGTGGAGACGGGGCACGCCCACCCTCGTCGCCAGCTGTTGTGTTGATGGGGTCGCAGGGGTTTGCGATCTCGTCCGTGTTGGAGGGCTAATTAAAGGGGGGCCTGGGGAAGTACAATAAAGACAGGAGACGGTGGTGCTATTACTTGGCTTGCGCGGTTGTGCGCCTAACTGGCCTCATGCACGCGCGCCACCCTTTATTGCAACTCGGGTCATATGACCCTACGTAGCGTACCCGTTACGTCACGGGTACGACACAACAACTACCTCTCGTCTCTTCCCATGCACTCACCACAAGCTTTTAGCACACAGAAGACCGATGCAAAAACTTGTGCGTACCTTATAGGGGTGGGCGGAATTTGCGTAGTCGCGCTATGCAAAGCTCCGCGAAACGGTAAAACATCTCCGTGAGCACGCAGAAATTTCGCGAACATGCGGAATTGCTTGTTCCACCCGTTCGCGATGCTTTTTTCCTGTTTGCGTATGCTGTTTGCGTGCTTGGCGGGAAATATCTTGCGAACACGCATTTTGAAAGTGCGAACAAGCAAAAAATTCTGCGAAGCCACGGATCGTGGAATTTTGGCTTTTTTCGCATTCTCTGCGGAACGCGAAATTAGCCGAATTCCGAAAATTCCGCGAGCGGAACGGAATTGACCGCCCAGGCCTAGTACCTTACTCTCATTGTTTTATCACCAGTGATTACATCTGACGTAACAAAGGGAAGAGGATGTGGTCCGTCGGCTACGCTGCCGACTTTGGTGCTGGAAACCAGGGTTCGAGCCTCGGGGTTGCATGCACATCCTGTGATTCTGGGCAAATCACTTAATCTCCCCGTGCCTGAATGTGTAACGTAACCGGTGTCATGTAAAGCGCTCCAGTACCTTCGGGTCGAGTTCGTGCTATATAAATCTGCATTAAAAAAATATATATAATAAGAGCAGAAGAGGGCTCGGATCATGAACAGTGAGAGAATCGAGTTGTGAGTCTGTCGTGATCTAAGTCAGCGTCAGACTGGTAACGAGCTCTTGCACTAGTTCTGAATCAGTACTAGTTAGTGGTGATCTGCATTCTTCGTGTAAACTTCCGTCAGCCTCACTGCTCCTTGGCTCACTTGGGAAGAGCCTCGAGGCGCTTTAGACAAGTGCAGACGTTCTGATGCAGTTGACTCTGTGTGTCGTCGTTTGTGTGTGCTACCGTTGGCTGTGTGTAATTTCTGAGTTCGCATTGAGAGGGGCTGGATGGGTGAGACCGAGGCCTGCCTTTGTTTCTCGGTTGCCATTAGTAGCTTCGCCCTCTCTGGGCGCCTAGCAACCGAGAGTGGAAGGGAACGAATGGGAGGGGAGGCCCGGTGCCGCTCGGAGGATGCGAGGAGCCTGCAGAGAAGCTGAAAGTCACCCTGGCAGGTGGGCATTCATCAGCAAAACAAAGTTACAGCTACTGGGATATTTCTGCCACTGGTGGCGAAGACGTTCTTGTAAAAAACACAGAAACAGCATTAATTAAAAAAAAAAAACATAGACAAAGACAAACGCTGTGGCTTTTGTACAGTGAAAAGTTTTCCGATTTTTTTAAACCAAGCACCTGCAGCACAGATGACTATGAGACCGTAGAAGCAGTTCAGGTTTCATAAATGTAGTTTTAATTGTATTTATATAGCGCTTACTACCCCATACCGTGCGTCAAAGCGCTTTTCGGCAAGTAGCACACTACTCCAGAATCCAAAAAGGATTGGTGGTGGGTTAGTTTTGGGAAATATGAGTTAATTTGAGCAGTGGACATGCGAGTCTGTTGGGTGGATTGAAAAGGACAGTGGAGGCAATAAGGAGGCAAGAGTCTAGAAGGTGTTATAGGGAGTTCATAGTAGTAAGATGAGGTTTGGACAAGTATAAGGAGAGATGGGGAGGGAAGAGTCTCTTCAAAGGGATTAGGGAATCATGGCAGCACAGTGAGGCTTTGGGTGAGCAAAGGAGGGATAGGGGAGGCAAGGTCTAGAAAGGGTTATTTTGGAAATCATAGAAGTAGAGTGAGGTTTGGGATGAGTCAGAGAGTGGAGGACATATTGAGAGAGGTGTAGAATGAGACATGGAGGCGGAGGACACATTCAGAGAGGTGTAGAATGAGACATGGAGGCGGAGGACACATTCAGAGAGGTGTAGAATGAGACATGGAGGCGGAGGACACATTCAGAGAGGTGTAGAATGAGACATGGAGGCGGAGGACACATTCAGAGAGGTGTAGAACGAGACATGGAGGCGGAGGACACATTCAGAGAGGTGTAGAACGAGACATGGAGGCGGAGGGCACATTGAGAGAGGTGTAGAATGAGACATGGAGGCGGAGGACATATTGAGAGAGGTGTAGGATGAGACATGGAGGCGGAGGACATATTGAGAGAGGTGTAGAATGAGACATGGAGGCGGAGGACATATTGAGAGAGGTGTAGAATGAGACATGGAGGCGGAGGACATATTGAGAGAGGTGTAGAATGAGACATGGAGGCAGAGGACATATTGAGAGAGGTGTAGAATGAGATATGGAGGCGGAGAACATATTGAGAGAGGTGTAGAATGAGACATGGAGGCGGAGGACACATTGAGAGTGTTGTAGAATGAGACATGGAGGCGGAGGACACATTGAGAGAGGTGTAGAATGAGACATGGAGGCGGAGGACACATTGAGAGAGGTGTAGAATGAGACATGGAGGCGGAGGACATATTGAGAGAGGTGTAGAATGAGACATGGAGGCGGAGGACATATTGAGAGAGGTGTAGAATGAGATATGGAGGCGGAGAACATATTGAGAGAGGTGTAGAATGAGACATGGAGGCGGAGGACACATTGAGAGTGTTGTAGAATGAGACATGGAGGCGGAGGACATATTGAGAGAGGTGTAGAATGAGACATGGAGGCGGAGGACACATTGAGAGAGGTGTAGAATGAGACATGGAGGCGGAGGACACATTGAGAGAGGTGTAGAATGAGACATGGAGGCGGAGAACATATTGAGAGAGGTGTAGAATGAGACATGGAGGCGGAGGACATATTGAGAGAGGTGTAGAATGAGACATGGAGGCGGAGGACACATTGAGAGAGGTGTAGAATGAGACATGGAGGCGGAGGACACATTGAGAGAGGTGTAGAATGAGACATGGAGGCGGAGGACACATTGAGAGAGGTGTAGAATGAGACATGGAGGCAGATGACGTATTGGTAGAGGTGTAGAATGAGACATGGAGGCGGAGGACATATTGAGAGTGTTGTAGAATGAGACATGGAGGCGGAGGACATATTGAGAGAGGTGTAGAATTAGACATGGAGGCGGAGGACACATTGAGAGAGGTGTAGAATGAGACATGGAGGCGGAGAACATATTGAGAGAGGTGTAGAATGAGACATGGAGGCGGAGAACATATTGAGAGAGGTGTAGAATGAGACATGGAGGCGGAGGACATATTGAGAGAGGTGTAGAATGAGACATGGAGGCGGGGGACACATTGAGAGAGGTGTAGAATGAGACATGGAGGCGGAGGACACATTGAGAGAGGTGTAGAACGAGACATGGAGGCGGAGGACACATTGAGAGAGGTGTAGAACGAGACATGGAGGCGGAGGACATATTGAGAGAGGTGTAGAATGAGACATGGAGGCGGAGGACACATTGAGAGTGTTGTAGAATGAGACATGGAGGCGGAGGACATATTGAGAGAGGTGTAGAATGAGACATGGAGGCGGAGGACACATTGAGAGTGTTGTAGAATGAGACATGGAGGCGGGGGACACATTGAGAGTGTTGTAGAATGAGACATGGAGGCGGAGGACACATTGAGAGAGGTGTAGAATGAGACATGGAGGCGGAGGACATATTGAGAGAGGTGTAGAATGAGACATGGAGGCAGAGGACATATTGAGAGAGGTGTAGAATGAGACAGAGTAGTGCATTAGAGAGAGTCAAAGGTTATTTTATTGTTTTCATCTGCAGTAGAAGTGAAGTAATACATAGATTGATGCATAATTATATAGAAAGGGTATACATGGATAAGAAAGATAATATATCGAGCTTTAAAGTTGTATTGAATAAACTCAGACTTTCAAGTGCTGCTGTACTCAAAGCTATATAATTTGTGTATATTTAGAACTATTTATTTTCATTTTATCCTTTCCTCAATATTTCATTAGTGAAGCACTTGTAGATAAAATAGTTAGGATAATAGTTACATGTTGTGATAGATAAATAAAACAGAGACCCATCAGCTTCTAATCAAATAACTTATATGAAAACTATGCAGTGACTTATAAACATGTTATGCATAGAATAATATTTATACATAGGTCATATATACATTTGTTACACTGATCTAAAGAATATCTATTTATTTTAAAAACCATAGTTTTTTTTTTTTCCCAAAACCTTTATTGAGAGAGTACATCAACATTACATCCTTGCGCCTACAACCCCTCGGGCCGGCTGTAGTCCATCACATTTCTAGCCATCGTCGGTAAGATACACAGCCATTTGTCCGACAGCCCGGAGGCCCGGCGGCGAGAGGCTACAACACATCTCCCTGATCAGTTCAATCCTGTGCCTACTAAGCTCGGGGCCATAGAGGTGCGCTTAGCTTATTTTCGCATGTCTGCCATGTGCAGGATCGGCAGAGTCCGTCGGAGGGAAATCCGTTCAATAATCTACTGGTAACTAGGAGGCACCTTCGTCATAGTAATGCATGATACTCAGCAATGCTCTCCCCATAGCCCGAGTGAACATGCCATGCGGCAACACACCCTTCCGCAGCTCCCGCCACAGCGATCCCAGTAGTGAGCCGCAATGAAGGGCCACCCTCCCAGCCATCCGTCCACAATCGCCACCACCCACCCATTTTCCGTTACATTCCGGGCCTACATGCCAGCATTCCTCCTGCCACAGCCGCGTATGGACACTTCCCCTCCTCTACTCCTAGAGCGTTTCCATTCTGGTCAGCTCAACCAGCCATCTCCGCAGCAGTGTCTTTCACCTCGCAGCTGTAATGTCGTCCGCTAGTAACACAGCCCACCCGTCAACAGTCGTCCTCCAGCCAAGCCAAACATCCCATTGGATCCCAATCACACTATCCCGCCCCTTGCGCAGCGGTCTCAAGGCTCGCCCCGCCCGGCTCCCGAGTTCTGTCCTGCCCTGGAGTGCCCTCAGCCGCTAAATATGCTCTGAACGGGTCCCAGATGTCCTTGGCCCTACCACGCACCGGCTGTGTTTCCGCGTATAGTAGGCTCTGTTCCTGACAGTGTAGTAAGTCGGCGATCCATTCCTTGAATTTCGGCGCACGGCCCCTCCCCCACCTACAAGCCACTCTCCTGTTCGCCATCAACAGTGCCACATCTCCGAACTTCCGATGTGCCTTAGGTAGACTCATAGTATAGCCCAACAGCATCATTAGCGGATCACAGTCAACCGTATCCCCTATCATAACCGTCAGCGCCTTGTGGACCTGCGTCCAATATTCCGCCACCGCCGGACACAGCCAGGACAAGTGTAAAAAATCTGCCCCCTCCATGCGACAACGCTCACACCTGTCATCATCCGCTAAGTGAAACTGCAGCTTCCTCGCAGGCGTGTAGTACATTCGCTGTAGGAACTTATAATGTATAATTCGTAGTCTGCAGCTAGCTGATATCTGTGAGGTTAACCTGCAACAGTACGCCCATTGCGCTTCCGTTATGTCCCTCCCTAGATCTTCACTCCACCGTCTGAGCGCTCTGCATTCCCCACCACCACTATGTTCACGAATACTTCGGTACAAGTGCGAGACTAGATGTTTGCCATCCTCTGACGTAAGGACAGCTTGTAGAGGCAAAACCACCGCAGGCTCCTCTGGAAAGTGCGGTAGGACAGCCCTCAGTCCCTGCCTCAGCCGAAGATAATAAAAGACATCTAACGGTGTGTGCTGATCCCCGTGGAACCACTGCTCTTTCGTCTTAAACCGACCATCCAGGAAAAGATCTCCCCAGTATCGAACCCTGATACCAGCGCACATCTCCTGGAACCCCTTTTCCTGCAACAAGGATAGATCCGGGTGGTAAGCCAGTGGCAATTTTGGCGCGTATAAGAACGGAAGTGCAATTTTGCCTAGGATCCGCTGCCACGCATCCATCGTGCACGTCACCGTTGCGGCTGGAGTGTCGAGCACCCTGGGTGAGCCTTGAATAATACCCTTCAATGGCAGCGGTCGGACAATCCAGTCCTCCACAGCCAGCTGTGGCATAAATGGCGTAGGCGCAAACCAGTGGTACGCGAAGTGGGCCTGAGCGCTAAGGCAGTAGGCCAAAAAATCAGGGACATCAAATCCCCCTCTCCCATAGGGCTGGGTAATAATTGACCATGCCAATCGAGGCTGCTTTCCAGCCCAGAACAAACGTATCAATTCCGTGCGAAGTGTATGGAAGAAAAAAGCACCCGGATAATAAGGGACATTTTGGAACAAATATAAAAACCGAGGCAACACCACCATTTTAATAAGTGAGGCCCTCCCAGCCATGGTGAAAGGCAGAGAAATCCATCGCGTCACATCCTCTGTTAGTTTAGCGATAGCCGTACCGTAATTTAAACGCACGGTCTCCTTCCTCTGCCTTGATATCTGCATCCCCAAGTACCGCAAATCGGAGTCACACCAGTCGAGTGGATAATCCAGTGAAAAGCGGCGCACCGCAGGGGTCAGGGGAAAGAACTGCGACTTCTGCCAATTAATTTGTACACCGGATATCCGGCTAAAGACCAAGAACTCCCGGAGCAATGGATTGAGATGCGCCAGCGGATCCACCACATACAACGTCAAGTCATCGGCATACAATGACACGTCTATCTGACGTTGGACGCATTTAAAAGCGCTTTGCTTATGCAGTTGTCGAATACGGCAAGCCAGTGGCTCAATCGCAATAGCGAATAACAACGGGGACAATGGGCACCCCTGTCTGGTGCCTCTGGTCAATGAAATTGGGCCCGACATCTCCCCGTTTATTAAGACTCTCGCTTTCGGGTCCGTATACAGCAATCGCACCCAGGCAACAAATATTTTTGGAAACCCCATCCTATACAATATAGCAAATAGATAGTTCCACTCCACAGAGTCAAAGGCCTTGGTAGCATCGAGAAATATTGCAGCCACAGGTAACTCCGGCGCGATTGTATGCATCAGGGAGAAAAGGGTACGCAAGTTATGGGCTGTGGATCGCCCCGGGATAAACCCGGATTGGTCTGGGAGGGCTATTTTGGGCATCAGTAGCGATAATCTATTGGCGAGCACCTTCGCTAAAATTTTAGCGTCGCAGTTTAACAGTGAGAGCGGCCTATACGCATCACATTCCGTAGGGTCCTTGCCAGGTTTCAGCAATGAGGTGATCAACACCTCTCTCATGGACCCAGGCAACACTCCCACTTCCAGAGACTCCTCGTAGACCTCTTTGAGGACAGGGGCCATAATATCAATATAGCTTTTATAAAATTCCGCTGGCAGCCCGTCCAGGCCCGACGCCTTACCGTTGCTAAGAGACATAATTGCTTCCCGGATTTCATCCAATTCAAACGGTGCACCTAGAAATTGTCTGTGGTCATCACTCAACCAGCACAGTGCAAAATCCACCTCGCCCGCGCTGCGTGCCGTGTAAAGATCTTTATAATGTGCAGTGAATTGCTCCAAAATACCCTTGGTATCACGACGTGGAACCCCGTCCGACGTGCATACCTCCAATATGTGTGTATTGTAACGCGGCAGCCGAGTAACTTCCGCTAGTGCGCGCCCTGGTCGCTCCCCCTCGCAGAATCTGCGAGCCTGCCAATATTTGCCACAGAATCGAGCCTCCCTATCCGCCTCCTTTTCATACTGTGTAAGACGTTCTCTGAATTCCCCGTGGAGGGGACCCATCGGCTCCTGGTTCATCCTAGTCTCCAACCCTTTAAGTTCCGTTTCTAATTTCGCAAGCGTTCTTCGTATATCTTTCAAGACCCCAAAGCTCTTCGCAATATAGTAGCCTCTGACCGTCACTTTAAATGCCTCCCAGATGGTTTCCACACTATCTACCGAATCTTTGTTGCGAGGAAAAAACTCTGCAATCTCTTCCCCCAGCTCTGCTTGAAACAGAGGGTCCAGGAGGGCCATGGGCTGCATACGCCATCGCATAGCCGCTCCCCCATCCCCCGGGAGTGCTATCTGGACAAGGACCGGGCAATAATCCGAGTACGTCCGAGGCAGGTGCATAACCTTCCCCAAGTCTACCGCTATGCCCCGGGACACAAAACAATAATCCAGTCTAGCCCATGAGTTAGCAAATGTTGTAAAGTGCGTGCCCTCCCGCAGCCCAGCATGTACAAACCTCCAGCTATCTATTAAGTTCCCTTCCTCCAATATACCTGCCAATGCATCTCGCGCTTTCTTGTTGTAGTGATAACTGCCATCCGATCTGTCCAATCCCGGGGCCAGCGCCACATTAAAATCGCCTCCCCATAAAATGTGCATGGAGCCAACGTTGAGCATCTGTCCCCATAACTGTGTAAAAAAGGTCGGCGAGTCCACATTAGGGCCATAACAGTTCATGATCGTGATAGTGTCGGTACCCAGCCTGCCCCATAACATCACGAATCTACCTTCCGTATCCACACGCTCACCAAGCTTCACAAAAGGTACAGTCTTTTTGATCCAGATCGCCACCCCCCTAGCATTCCCTGAGTAGGACGAAAAGCTGCGAACCGCCGCCCATTTGCCAGCCAGAGTATAGTTCAATCAGGGGGCAAGGTGTGTCTCCTGTAACAATGCGATCTGTACCCGGTGCTGTTCTAAATAAGCCAACACTTTTCTGCATTTTCTAGCATCATTTAAGCCCCGGACATTCCACGATAGAACCGTGATCCGTTCTCTCCTAGTCATCACAGTCATCTTTCAGCAGATACCCACTCTCCCGGCAGCATCCCAGCTTCCAGCACCGCTCCTTCGCATGTATTCGCATAGTCAGCCATGCACACCACAGCAGCAACAACAGCAGCCCCAAATGAGCAAGCAGCACAGCCATCTTCGACAGTTCCATCCCAAGTACTCTCCGTGAACGAAACTCCCCCTCTACCCCCATCCCCCCTCCCCCAACCTCAAACTCCGAACATTTCCCTCCACAACTCCCCCCCACACCCTCCCCCCACCCACTGAAGCAAACCCCAACCTGCCAGCCATGTCACCTCCCCATCCCTCCCACAATTGCCCCCCGAACAAGGGCGCAAACAGTTCCCATAACTCCCCATGAATTCTCAGGTAGTTCCCTCCGGGGTGTTCGTCTAGGTGGCACCACTAATTCCCCCTCATCTACTCCAGACTCCCATCAATACGGCAGTCTGACTCGATGACCCAGAGGGGGTGTCCGGCGGGATAAGCTTTGGCAACCTTAGAGTACTACAACAGCCACACCGCGATGCACAACTTATGGAGGAGACACATCTATATCCTCTGCAAACATCTCGTGGAAATCTGCAGCCCTCTCAGCGGTACCACCCATGTCTCCCTTCCCCGCAGACCCGAGGAGAGACACAGAGTAACCAGTCCAATGCAATGTCCGCATCAAGTGGTATAACAATCGCAGCTCCCACGCAGAGTACTTACTCCCCCCCAGAGGACAGTGTATATTGTTCGTCTGCTCTACTTACAGTTCGCCATCCAGCCTCTCCCCGGGCAGTGGCACCTGCTCATCGTCCACCTCCGCACCCGGTTTGTGGGTACGTTTGTAGCGTTTGAGGAAGTCCTCCACCTGCAGTGGAGTCGTGAAGAACCGCTGTCGGCCCTGGTATGTGACCCGCAGTCGCGCTGGATAAAGGAGCGTGTAGTCCAGTTGTAATGTCCGCAGCTTGGCCTTCACCGCAATGAATTTCCTGCGCTCCTCCTGGACTATTGGTGTGAAATCCGGAAACAGCGTAAATGAGTTACCCTCATAAACTAGAGACCGTGTGCCCCTCGCTGCTCTCAGGGCCGCATCACGATCCCGGTAGTTCAGTAACCGGGCAATGATGGGCCGGGGAGTCGCTCCCGGTTTTGGTCTAGGGCCCAGGGAGCAGTGTGCCCTCTCCACTATAAAGTGGGAAGAAAACGCCTCCGACCCAATCGCAGCGAGCAGCATCTTTTCCACATACTCCTCCATTTTGCCCACATTGGTCGTCTCCGGAATTCCAATGATGCGAACATTGTTGCGCCTGCTTCTCGCCTCCAAATCCTCGTTCTTGGACGCTATGACGCGCAGCAGATTATCCATTCTGGTGAGCTGCGAGGCGTGCTGCGAAGCCGTGTCCTCCGCATCCGATATCCGTTGTTCCGCACCCTTCAGTCGCTCCTCGTGCGCATCTAATTTATGCACCACTGCATCCATTCTCGACGATATCCTATCCACTTTATCAGCGATCGTCGCAAACCCCTGGCGCATCTCACACAGCACCTCCTGCAGGCTCGCCGCCGCAGCCGAGGAGTCCCCCGCAGCTCCATTCGCTCCATCAAGGACTTGCGGCGCCTCCAAAGGTTTAGTCCCCTTCTTGCCGGATTCGAACGACAGCTTGGGCTGTCTCGTGTCCGTCTTGCCCATCGCGATCCGCTGGCGGGACAGGACTTCGCACCGAGAACCGGACCGCTCTACTGTCACCTCTGCCACCGAATCAGGCCCGCAGCAATCAGCAGGCAAGTGCGAGGAGGAAACGAGGGCACCTCACCAGTGCTGGATCCAACCTCCCGGAGTGTCCCCGCGTCAGGCCTCAGCTTCCCCAAGTCGTCAGCAGCTCCAGTGCCCAGGCCAGCCCAGTCGATGGCCCCCACCATCGTACCCACATGTGGCGCAGTCACCTCACCAGAGGCATGGCATACAAGCCTCCACTATTGCGCTCCGTAGCACCAACACACAGCTCCAGCTGGTAAAGGAGAACGGGCAGCGAGACGCGCCGTGCAGACGGCCCCCTCGGACCCACAGCACACTCTTCGCCGCAAGCGGCGCGCAGCGACCGGCAGTACAGCCCGGGGTAGCGGCAACACGTATTCGGCCAGCACTGCACCTCGATTCACTCAGGCAGCAACACGGGCGTCAGCAGTTTCCTCCACCACCTACTCGTGCTCAGTCCCGGACCCGCAGCCCCCCGGACGTCAGCGCCCGCGGATCCAAGGCGCTCCGGGGCTGCGTGATTGATTCCACTCCAGGGCCCCTGTGCTTCGCTTCAGGGCTGTCAGTGCGGTGAGGTGGAGTGGGGCTCCTTCGCAACCCACCCGGTCCTCCTGCCAATGGCCGCTTCCCCCCACGCAGCTCGCAGTCAGCCGGTGTGCCCTCAGCTGCCACCCCCAGCCAGACATCCGCTTCCACTCCTCCGATGGGGGGGGGGGGGAAAGTTCCTCCGCCCGTCTCTCCAGGAATACATCTGACCCGGGGGGGGGGCTCACGCCGTTCTCCCCGCCAGCGCCAGTCCTCGGGGTCCGCTTCGCGCCCTTCGCCTGTCAGGGGCCTACGGCAGTTATTGAAGCCCCGGTCTCGCCTAGAAGGCGTCCCCAGCAGGCCGCCACGCGTCCTCCAGCCGCTCAGGTCGCCGGGGCTTCCGGAGCTTGTATCTTCCCCAGTGTAGCGTCTACAAAGCCGCAACTCGGACAGCCAGCACCGGACCTCTCAGGCATTCACTGTGTGCAATCGCAGCCCTCAAATTCGCCATTCAAGGATGTTATGCAGGATAAATGTCGCCGGACTGCGGGAGCCTTACACTAAGGCGACCATTCGCTAGTGCGCCACCTAGCGCCCCCTTTTTAAAAACCATAGTTATTATATATATTTGTACAAGTAAATAGACATATCTGGATTCCTACATATGATCAGACTATAAATGTTCACATACTCAGGGAGATGCTGCACATTAGTGTTTGAGTACGGTGGTTACGTGGGGAAGAGCTAACTCTTGAGTAGTTTTCTGACGATAAGGTGGTTATCCATGGTTCTAATGTTTGGGGGTAAAGAGTTCCATAGTTTGGCTGCTTGAATAGAGAAGGATGTGCCACCCATGGTTGTTTTCTTGTATTTTAGGATTTTGAGGCGAGGTGCCACTCTAGAGCGGAGGTTCCTTTGTTGAATGTGTTTGGTGATTTTATTCCTGATGAAGAGCGGTCCCGTTCTATGTATCGCTTTGTGGGTGATTCAAAGTAGCTTGAACGTGGATCTTCTGGCATCCGCAAACCAATGCAGGGCTTTCAAGGCAGGGGAGATGTGTGCTTGTGGCTTTTTGTGTAAGAGTAGTCTGGCAGCTGAGTTCTGAATCCGTTGTTGTCTCTTCATAGTCGTTAAAGGTGATCCGTGGTAGAGGCTATTGGCATAATCGAGTTTGGACAGAACAAGGGAGATGGTAGCCTGGTCCTTGTGTGGAAATCCCAGGAGGGAGAAGATGTGTCGAATAGTTTTTATAGTGACGAAGCTTGACCTTGCTAATTTGTCCACTTGGACATTCATTGATAACTTGAAGTCCATGGTCATTCTAAGGTTTCTTAATTCCTTTGATACTTTACGAGGTGGTCCCAGATTGTCAGACTAGATCATAATTTTTTCATTCACTACATGTGAGTATTTCTGTTTTGGAAGCATTCAATTTGAGATGGCTCCATGTCATCCACTGATCAATGGCTCTGAGGCAACTGAAGATTTATGAGTTTCCAATGATTATTGCAGGTAATGACTTCATGTAGATGTTTGTTGGACCTGGCCCTTCTGGCAAGTTCACCCCTAAACATTTTGCGATTATCTTAGCTTTTTCCCTATGGAGTACTAGTGGTTTTAGGCCTCTAGGCGCTTTCACACTGTGTCCCAGTGGAAAGCGCGTGCGCTCTGTGTCGTTAGTGATCTGAGCCTGCGGGCTCCAACGATGGGTATAATTATTTACTAGAGGGCCCGAGGGGCCCATGCTTTTCTCCGTGCGGTGGCACAGAGTCTGAGTGGTCCCGCCAGGAGAGCGGGCCGCTCCAACGTCACTGAAATTGTTAATAGAAGGTCCAGAGGGGTCGAGGCTTTTCCCCGTGTGGAGGCACATGGAGTCCAGAGGCACAGTGGTGCCCACGTTTTTGCTGATCCCAGCTGCCCTGCGAGAGCGCAGGCAGCTGCAACGTTTTTGCGCAGTTATGTGAGTTAGTCCCTGAGAGGGACAGAAGTGGCACAGTGGTGCCAGGCCTTTACCAATATTCCCAGCTGCCCAGCAAGTAGTGGGCAGCTGCAACGTTTAGGTCTACGCAAAAGTGCGCACCCTTGACTTGCGCTGCATAGGCAGTGCGCCCTGACTTTTGGGACACAGGGCATTTGAGCCCCTCTTTGGGATGGCCAGTTGGCCAGGGGGATCGTTAGGTTTGTAGGACGCCAGGCCCTAAATGTGATTTATGATTAGGATGTTAGTGTCTAATGCGTTTAGATTTCTAATGTGATTTTGGTGCTAGGAAATGTAATTCATGTAGTATGTTTTACGCACCCTGTGTTATACCTCCAAATGTGGTCTTATGATTGTGAGGTTGTTTCACCTGTTTAGGTTGATGTTAGGGAGATTATACTTCCCTGTGTGATGTACGTCCCTAGTGTAGTTATACTTAGGTGGTAGGGTCTAATGCGTTAGACTTATGAGAAATTGCATAATGTGTTTATGCCCCTGTGATGGATGCAGGATAGGTTTTATACCTGATGCTAGTTGTAGGAAGGTGGAATCTGACTATATGGTTGCCCCCACTTTTTTCCTGGTGTTTGAATGGTTTTTGACTAGTCTGGCTGGGATCCTGCTATCCAGGACCCCAGCCTATCTGCTTACTCCCTTAAATGATTGGTGTGCATATTAGATGCACTAGTGATTGGATACTGTGGTACCTTATGAGCCCCTAGTATATGGTACCTTAGGTACCTAGGGCATTGGTACTTCACAGGCCTACCAGGGGCTGCAGCATGTATTATGCCACCCCTGGGAAGCACTCACAATCTGACACCACAGGCCTGCTACTGCAGCCTGTGTGAGGTAGTGTTAGCACTCCTCACTGAGGTATAGGTTCCTATATCTCACCATACACACACATATAAACCTATCAGTCACCCCTATGGCAGGCCCTATCAATCCCAAGGGCAGGGTGCATGGTTTACTATGTGAGGGGGTGCTTCTGCCTGAGCAGGACCCCTCTGCAGCTGGCAGAGTCTATTCTCTGCTGCTGTTTGTGGATGCGGTTAAACCATATACTCTTAAGTGCATTATAACCTCGCGGTAAATGCTAACTTTGGAATGACTGCATCAAAACATGTCGTGTTTGGTGTCAAACAACTTGGAATCCTACCCCCACACCAGTAACTGGTGTGGGAGTAGGATCCCACCCTTCTAGAGGGGACGACATGCACACACTGTACTACACAGTAGAAATCATCTAGAGCCCTGGCATCACAAAATGGATGCCACCAGCACAGACACCGGGCTGCCCTCCTGCTGCTGACCGAAACTCACAGTGGAGGGAGCCCAACAAAAGGCATCCTGTCACAGGGAGGTGTCACCACCTTCCAGACAGGATTTAGTGTATTGGGGCTGGGTGGGTGCACTCCTAGAGTGCTTTGAAGTCCTGCACTGGGGGAGCAGTAGGCTCCTCTGTGCATATGCCAGCTCAAACCGGTTCAGGGGCTACCTGGCCCTGCTCTGGCACGAAACTGGACAAAGGGAAGTGGGTGTAACCACCCACTACCCTGACCCTCCTAGAGGAGTGGTCATAGAGCTAGTCCCTCCCATCTTTCCACTATAAGATCCCACACATTGCCAATGCAATTTAGATTACACCTGGATGACGCTCTACAAAGAAGAATCCTGGCTCTTCAACTTTCTACTATCTCTAGAAGACCGAAGGATCTCCCTTGGAGTCAAGGAGTGACTCCCCTGCTTGGCAGGCACCAAAACTACTGAACTACGGTTGCAAACTTTACCGCTCCCGCCGGAGCCCAAAGTCCCTGCATCCCCTGAAGTAGATTTTCTGACCTCTTGACGGCCAGTTTGAGTCCCCAGCGAAGCTGTGGCATCTGGACCCCACGAGTGACGAGGAACAGCAATACCAGGGAACCGTGCACTGATTTCGAGTGCAAGCCCTAAACTACGTCCAACGAAGTTGTGCTTTGGACCACTTATTGTCCAAGTCCCGAGCAGGTCTAGTACTGAAGATCAGCAGCCTACCTCGTCCCGAGTGACCGTGGGCTGTTGGTGAACTTTGCCTGCAAAGGCGTCTTTGCGGTTGCTTGCCCATTGGCTAGTGACTCTCCAGAAGACTTCCACATCACCTTCAAGAGCTCGCCTGATTGCTCTGGGCCTGCCCTCACTTACCCTTGCTGGGTAAGTCCATCAGACCTTGCTGGTCTGCTCCATCGACAATCTTCTATCCACACAAGAATTGCAGTTGCCAAGGCTTGTTGGCTCCAAACCGAGTGCCGACACCGTCAACAGCTGCAGACGTCATGGGACCCTCCGAATCCAGCTGCTGGTCTTCATCGATCCCTCCTGGTCCTCGTGAGCGAAGAGACAAAACGACATCAGCAACCTGAAGAGACGCAACAGCTGTGGTCATCCATCTTGCTGGCCACCGGTCACTGGCAAGTGACTTTGAACTCTGTCCCCTCAATTTCTAGGTCTTCTGCAACTTTAATCCATCTTCGGATTCCAGCGGACACTTCTCTCGACGACACAAGCAGCAAGTCTTCAGTGATCTCCATTGAAAAAAGCATCGCGACCCGACACCAAAGGACACGTATGCACCCGGCTTCCCTGGGTGAGGTAACTCTTGCATTACGGTGCCCAAGTGTGCATTGGCTCTCAAAATACTTATCCTGTAAGTTGTTTGCTTGTTGTCCACTCCGAAGTGCCCTAGAACTGTAAAATACAAACCGCGACATTTACCATTGAAAACCCGCGTGTGTGTTTAGACACTGCACGCGCCTCCTGTGGGCTGATTACTTACCTGCCAACACTGCAGAAGTAAAGCCCCGGCGATTCCCAAGGCCCTAGGCCTCTTCATATTGCAAGTCGAGTTTGTTAAACCACTATTTTAGTATATGGTCTGGTATGCCCCTAGGGCTACAGCCATATTTGTGCTTAATTTATTGAGAACTGTTGATCTTTTGAATGTTTACCTGGCTCTAATCTCATAAAGAGATTAGTAGAGTATGTTTCAAAATAAATACATATATATTTGATATATATACCTGTGTGGTGTCTTTTCATTTGGTAATCCAAGAGATTATAAGGTAAAACAAGCTGCTTTACATTCCTCAGAGACTTAGCCTGAAGGCTGCTCTCCACAGCTACCACTAGGATAGCTTTCTTTAAAAGGTTGTCTTTAAACCTATCTACCAAGAGTCGAATTGGACTGGTGCAAGGTGGCCACTATAACTAGTGACCAGCATATGCCAGGCCAACTTCTCACACTAGTGTGATGACGTTGAGGTCATTATTGCACCAGTAGTTACTGGTTGTGCTCTACAGTGATAATTTGTGTTACAGTTAGTATATGTCCTACATGTACAATTGGTGATTTGTGCTGATTCTGACAGTGGTCTATGTGGCCCTGTCCCGTGTAAATAGTCCCTTGTAAAATTCTGCCCAGCGCCAGTTGGCACAGTGTAAATTATGTGATTATCATCTAATGTGTTTATTATAATTAGGCTTTCCTGTTTTCAGTTTCTATTTTTGGTAAATTCTGGTGGGGTTTTTTCAGTGTTTTCAAGTGATTTCAATACCTTAAAAAAACAGTGGTTATCAGTGGTTTCACATTGTCGCACCATTAAAAACTACAGAAACAGTGTTTTTCTGGTGTTTATGGAATATTTTGCTTTTATGATTGCTTGCTTTCTGCACTGATAGAGCATGGTATATAGACAGTATAGTGTATATGAGGTCCAAATAGATTTTTGAAAATTAAACTTATTGTAGTACACCATACAATACTTCTTCAGTGAGTCTTTGGTCATGTATGCTCGATCTTTCCTTCCCATGTAAACTTCTGTGAAAAGGCCCTCTCAACATTGACACTTGAGATGGGCAACGCCAAAACAGCCAGTACACAATTTGTTAACTCTGGCCACAGACCTAGCTTTCCATGCCAATACTGGTCCAAATGAAGATTGCGATTCTCAGGGCAGGTTCTGCAACATTTGCGCTGATCTGGGCGCTTATGCCCTCAGTTATCGAAGCGGTACCAGTGAGGTTTCATTGACTTCAAATGCCATTGGTGGTGAAGGGACATTTCTATGCATCATTGCATGTAATTTCTCGTACATTGTAAAATAAAAGTTCCTGAATTGCTCTTCACTATTGCTTTGCTTACCAAGCGGCAAGCACTCTAACATGGAACATGTTGCAGTGCAAAGTCACTAAAGGTGTCGCCCAGCCTACTCTCAAGGAGATGTTTCACAGCTGCACCAATTATGCTGAACACTTGGCAGACAAGGGTGTTTTCCGACGTTAGTTATTTTTATTATGTTCACTACAGCAGTTATGTTTTCCTGTAAGAACCTAAGAATGCAGTATAGTGTACTTTTTCACATCACTATCAATATGCGACTGAAGATCCTCACATTTCTTGCCTTTGGCATCCTCACTCAGCAAACATTCTGTAAACGGTTACCACATGGATAATAGAGCATTCATAGCCCCTTGGACTGAGAACCATCAGCTAAGGGGTACAGTTGGGATGACTCTTTCTTTGATGCCACACAAAGCACAAAATGATAAATATTTACATTTTGGTTCTTGTGCATAAGAAAACAGTGCACCGGAATGGACTAAAAAGTCAATAGCATCCCTCATTAACTCTGAAGATTGTAGAGATGCTTTCAGCATACCATCTAACAAGTGGCAAGGATCTCTTACAGGGAAGCACTTCAACTCAGGTATAAATTTTGACAGGTCATCACAAAACTTTTTCATATACGTAGCTGAATCACTGCAAATACAAACAATATCACTCCAATCTTTGTTGAACTTGGAAAGAACTTTTTTGCAGAGCATTCCAAGTGACACTGTGTTCCATGTTTTCTAAAAGTCTGGTGTCCTGTTTTAACCACTATCCGAGATGCTTGGTGATAGCACTCTTTTAACATATACTTGTCACTATACCTTGCATTAAAGACTGAGGTGTTGGTAATTCACCTGCTATCAATACTGACTCGCTAGAAAGTGGGAGCTGATGTATTAAGGGTTTTTACCCATTCTCTTTGGGTAAATGTGATGACACATATTGGGAGAGATTCTTGTGAAACTAGCCATTTTACCTATCAGTGAAAGAGACAAAATATCAAATATGATTTAGATATTTCCTGATTCTTTACAGTTTGTAAAATAATTAAACAAGACCTAAAACATGCTTCTAAAACGTGCATCTTTATACCAAAGACCACAAAACTGACAAAAAAATAAAAGAAAGAAGAAACAATATTTTAGTGGCATCCCTAAACAACAAAACTCAAGCAGACTAATGCTAGCCCAGACGTTCTTACTGCTAACTTGTATAATAAAGTTACATTGTATTGGCCCCTTCAGGAAGAAAGAAAATGACTCTTTCACTCTTTTTCTTTTCTTTGAATTGCATTTAGTTTGTGGTTGTGCAGGTGTTTTTTCAGTGTTTATATGTTTTCACCGGTGAAAGCTTTTTCTCTTTCAGTGGGGTTTTATCAGTTATTATAGGTTTAAACCTAAAACCGGACAGCCTAATTATAATACAAAGGCTATTTTTATATATAACCTTGTGTGGAGCTTCCTTTGTGGTGGGCCTTGGGTGTTGTTGCTGTGTGCGCGCGCAAACGCTTTACACATTGCCTCCGGGATAAGCCTGACTGCTCGTGCCAAGCTACCAAGGGGGTGAGCAGGGGTTATCTTTGGCGTGTAACTCCCCAGCCCTGACTAGAGTGGTGGTTTCTGCCTGCCTTTGGCGCAAGCCCTAGCCAACCAGAAATCCCATTTCTAACATTGGTGATCAGCGGTGGGATTAGGACTTGGGTTTGCGCAGTACCACAGCGACAGCTAGCTGCACTACAAAACTCTGCATTTAGATAATCACATGGAAAGGGATTATTGTTCTAAATTGTTTTAAGTGTCATTTCTGTGGAAATGTGTTTCTGGATTCACCAGTAAGGGTGGGATCCAGTGGTGGCAGCAGATGTGTGTCCAGTGCATGTATTCCCATTCCCAGTTCTCGGGGTAATGGTACCTGTGTCACGTGGTGCTCAGGTTGAGAAATCAGGGGCGGTAGAAACTGTCTTACCAGTCTTGGGAGGGGTGGGGATGAATGTGTAATGCGCTGAATGAATGTGAACGTCCCATTCCCAGTTCCCGGAGTAATGGTACCTGTGTCACGTGGTGGTCAGGTTGAGAAATCAGGGGCGGTAGAAAATGTCTTACTAGTCTGAAGGGGGGGGTGTGTGGATGAATGGTGTGAGTTCTCTGAAATAAGGAGCTTGCTGAATACTCTGGTGTGAGTTCTCTGAAATAAGGAGCTTGCTGGTTGATTGGGTGTGAGTTCTCTGGGATAGGGAGCTTGCATTGGGGAGTGATTCCAAAAGGAGTGGCTGAGGTGTCTTCCAGCTCAGCGTGGTAGGAAGAGGTTCAGAGTAGCCCAGCTATGTCTCGGTGTAGGGGCTCACGTCCTGACTCTGCGGAGAAGGAGTGGGTGGGACTGCGTATCTCCAGGTGCCCGAAACCCAGTCTCAGGACCTGGATGGTTTCTTTAGGGAACATCAGGTCGGGGGCCTAGGCTGTACCAATAGGTCATTTGAGGAGGATCTCCCAGTGTCTAGAGGACGTGGAGTGTCTGTAATCAGAGCTCCAGTAGTTCTGGTGTCTGGCGGTACCGCTCCAGTTGGGAGGGTGCGGAAGTCCAGAGGGAGGGGTGAGAGGGGGAGGGATTCCCCAGTGGGAACCAGTAGGTCAGGGACCAGCCGGGTGGGCTGAGTCGCCACTGAGTGACCGTGGTGTTGCCACTTCTGTCCTGGGGGGTCTGCACGCACTGTCAGATGGACAGGAGGTAGTGAGATCAGCGCCAGGCAGACTGTCACACGACCCATTAGATATGTGTCACCCTCATTAAGTCCTGGTTTGCCAGGCATCTGACCAAAGGGTACGTCCCTCGGTTGGGGAGCCAGTATTCGGTGTTTCCGGATCTGGACATAAGGGCAACTGTAGTCCTGAGGGCAGGTGGGGCTCATCTTAGGTGAAGAGACCCTGCTCTACAGTGGAAGGGGGTGCAGAGGGAGGGAGTCCTCGCCTCTGACCCCGTGGATCCCAGGTGGTAGACCAGTTGGTGGAGAGAGGTCCTGAACTGGTGGGAGAGTTGTGTTCTGGTGGGTGCTTCCCTGGGAGGGTGCGGAACCCCAGAAGTAGAGGTAGGGTGGGGCATTCTTGCCCGTGACCTCTGGTCAGCCTGAGGGTGCGGACCCTAGGTTGAAGGATCAGTGGTAGTTGGGAGCTACACTGAGAGGGAGAGTGGAGAATGGCTTGTATGCCAGGGGTTACTACCCCCCACTCTGGGTTAGGCAAGGACCAGTGGTATCTGGGTGGCCTAGGGCCTGGCCGTGGACAACTAGGTAGTGCCAGTGGGGTAGCCTAGTTGGGCCTGAGTTTTTTTTCCGGTTGTTTTTTTTCAGAGGGAACCACGTGGGTTCAGAGTGGCATAAAACCGGAGAGTGTCCCTGCCGTTGCCGGCCTGCGTCCGTGTTTTATCGCCCCAAACAGGGAAGACCATCACGGTGGTGATTGGTCTACCCTGCGTTTTGGCTGGAAGGGGGTTGTGTTGGACTTGGCCCTTCTGGCAGGTTCACCCCTAAACTTTTTGCGATTATCTTAGCTTTTTCCCTATGGAGTACTAGTGGTTTTAGGCCTCTAGGTGCTTTCACACTGTGTCCCAGTGGAAAGCGCGTGCGCTCTGTGTCGTTAGTGATCTGAGCCTGCGGGCTCCAACGATGGGTATAATTATTTACTAGAGGGCCCGAGGGGCCCATGCTTTTCTCCGTGCGGTGGCACAGAGTCTGAGTGGTCCCGCCAGGAGAGCGGGCCGCTCCAACGTCACTGAAATTGTTAATAGAAGGTCCAGAGGGGTCGAGGCTTTTCCCCGTGTGGAGGCACATGGAGTCCAGAGGCACAGTGGTGCCCACGTTTTTGCTGATCCCAGCTGCCCTGCGAGAGCGCAGGCAGCTGCAACGTTTTTGCGCAGTTATGTGAGTTAGTCCCTGAGAGGGACAGAAGTGGCACAGTGGTGCCAGGCCTTTACCAATATTCCCAGCTGCCCAGCAAGTAGTGGGCAACTGCAACGTTTAGGTCTACGCAAAAGTGCGCACCCTTGACTTGCGCTGCATAGGCAGTGCGCCCTGACTTTTGGGACACAGGGCATTTGAGCCCCTCTTTGGGATGGCCAGTTGGCCAGGGGGATCGTTAGGTTTGTAGGACGCCAGGCCCTAAATGTGATTTATGATTAGGATGTCAGTGTCTAATGCGTTTAGATTTCTAATTTGATTTTGGTGCTAGGAAATGTAATTCATGTAGTATGTTTTACGCACCCTGTGTTATACCTCCAAATGTGGTCTTATGATTGTGAGGTTGTTTCACCTTTTTAGGTTGATGTTATGGAGATAATACTTCCCTGTGTGATGTACGCCCCTAGTGTAGTTATACTTAGGTGGTAGGGTCTAATGCGTTAGACTTATGAGAAATTGCATAATGTGTTTATGCCCCTGTGATGGATGCAGGATAGGTTTTATACCTGATGCTAGTGTGATGACGCTGAGATCATTATTGCGCCAGTAGTTACTGGTTGTGCTCTACAGTGATAATTTGTGTTACAGTTAGTATATGTCCTACATGTACAATTGGTGATTTGTGCTGATTCTGACAGTGGTCCATGTGGCCCTGTCTCGTGTAAATAGTCCCTTGTAAAATTCTGCCCAGTGCCAGTTGGCACAGTGTAAATTATGTGATTATCATCTAATGTGTTTATTATAATACAAAGGCTATTTTTATATATAACATTGTGTGGAGTTTCTTTTGTGGTGGGCCTTGGATGTTGTTGCTGTGTGCGCGCGCAAACGCTTTACACATTGCCTCCGGGATAAGCCTGACTGCTCGTGCCAAGCTACCAAGGGGGTGAGCAGGGGTTATCTTTGGCGTGTAACTCCGCAGCCCTGACTAGAGTGGTGGTTTCTGCCTGGCTTTGGCGCAAGCCCTAGCCAACCAGAAATCCCATTTCTAACAATGTTGAACAGTATGGGTGAGATGGTAGAGCCTTGAGGGACCCCTGCTTTTGAGAAGTACAGTTTCGATGAGAAAGGGGGGGAGGTATGGATGACATTTGTTCTGTTTTGAAGGTAGGATGTGATCCATTCTAGAGCAGTCCCCTCTATGCTGGCTTCGTAGAGTTTTTGGATGGGAGTGTCATGGTCAACCGTGCTGAAGGCAGCTGAGAGGTCCAAGAAAAGTAGTGCAGCAACTCCGTTTCGGTCTACTGTGTTCTTAAGGCCATCCCGGATGGCAAGGAGGGCAGATTCTGTGCCTCTTCCTGGGTGGAATCCTTTTTGATAGTCTGAAAGTATGGGGTTATCTTCACTGAATAGCGACATCTGGGGGAACACTGCTCTTTCTATCAGTTTGCCCAGGAAAGGGCTATTTGTAATCGGACTGTAGTTGTTTGGGTCATGTGGGTCCAGGTTTGTTTTCTTTAATAATGGACGTATGTATGCCTTTTTTAGGTCTTCTGGAAAGATTCCTGTAGTTAAAGAATTATTGATGATTCTTCTTACTGGTGTTGCAGCAGAACTAGTTAAAAGAATGTTCTTGAAGGTTTGTGGTGGGCACGGGTCAGAAGGGCTGCCAGCTGGCCTGCTTGCTTTGACCAGGTTCATAAATTCACTTTCTAATCGTTGTTTGAAGGAATGCAGAGGCTGGGTTAGCCTACTCTTGGAGGGAAAATTTAGAAATGGGTTGGTGCTGGTGGGTTTTCTTTGTTTTAAATAGGAATCCAATGTGTCTCCCTTGGTTGTGTAAAGATTTGCTAATTTGCCAGTGAATTCTTAAGTAATGGGATGAATTCCTTCTGTGCATTGAGGTTTGTGAAATTCAGGGAGAATGTCATACAATTCTTCATTTGCACATTTAGCATTTTGAATTCTGTCTGAATACTACCTTTTTTTTAGTTGTATTAATTGTTGACTTGTATATTCTGTTAGGTTTGCGTAGGTCAAGTTTGCCTTTATTGCTGTTTGTTTTGAGGAAGATGTGTTGCAGCTTTCTAATTCAATTTTTAATCTTTTTTAGTTCTGTATTTCTATAAGGTGGCTGTTTACTTGTGTCCTGTTTTGTTGTTCTTAGTGGTATTAGGATATCAAAAGCTTCCTGTATGTACTCATAACGTTTATGAACAGAATTTATTGTGTCTAGATCTGTGTTGGATGTTAGTTATGTTTCTAAGTATTCAAAATTGGCTTTCCTCCACTGTCGATAGGTGGATGCATGTAAGGTGGTTTTAGGTGTGTTGCTTTGTGGTGTTTTATGTTGAAAAGCAAGCAAATTGTGGTCTCACCATGTGAGTGGAGTCATTGTTTGAAAGGTAACTAGTTTGATATTAGCAAAGATGACATCTAGGATGTGTCCAGCGATGTGTGTGGGTTTGTGTACGATCTGATGCAGGTCAGTGTGTCTAAGCAAGTCATGATAGTTTTCGGATGAGGCATATAGGGTTCGCCAAACCAAATGTTTAGGTCACCAAGAATGCATAGGTTGGAGTGTAGTGTTATATGTTTTGAAACTGACTCTAGAAATGTGTCTATGAATGTTGCATTGCTAGCTGGTGGTCTGTAAAAGAGGAGGAAGGGACAGGAGGACTTTGGTGTAGGGTTGCATCTGGTGAGGAGGGCCTCACAACCTTGTATGGAAACGTCATCAGCTTTAGTGAGATTTAATGTTTGCTTGAATATAACAGCTAGTCCACCTTCTTTCTGCCCATACAATTATGTGTGATAGTTTGATAGCCAGGAGCAACGGCTTCAGCAGGACTGGAGCCGTCATCGACCAACCATGATTCAGTAGTGAAGAGTAAATCAGGTTGTGTGTCAGTGAGTAGGTGAGTGGTCATAGAGATGCTGCTTGTTTTTAGAATGTGACCGATCATTTATTAGTAGGCAGTTTAGAGGTTGTGTGACTTTGTTTTGTAGAAGAGTGAGCAGTATTTATTGAGGGGAGAAAATCCTACCACAAGAGCACATTTAGTGCGAGCTTCCAAATCATGTTCTGCTGCATTTAGCGCTGTTTCTTAGTGCCAAATGGGTACTGTAATCCCCTTTGGGCCCGACAGGGCATTTTGTACTAAGAAGGTAACACTAAATGCCAGTAGTAAGTTGGGGAAAAATCCTATCCAACAGTACATTTTGCACGTGCAAGCTTCCACCAACCCTCCAGACGCCTGCGCTCCACCTCTCTCTCCTTAGCTCATCCCACCCACATGTGCCGAAGCAACAGTGGAGGACGCTCCTTCTACCTCTCCGCGAAGTCCTGAAACAGTCTCCCTCTCCACCTACGGACCGCACCCTATCTCCAGGAAGTCACAAAGAGACTGAAGACCTGGGTGTTCAACTAATACTACCTGAGCAGCAGGGCTTTCAGTGCCTGGATACCCTTATGGGTGATTAGCAGCGCTCTATAAACTCAGTTTGAATTATTGCATTTAGCACTGTTTCTTTGAACAAAATGCATCCATTTTGTACAAAAAAAGGTGCATTTTGCGTTAAGAAAATAGAGTTAAATGCAGGAAGTACGTTGGGGAAAAATCTTACCCAAGAGCACCTTTAGCGATAGCTCGCTCTTCATGCGCTGCTTCGGTCAGCGCTGTTTCTTAGAGTAAAATATATCCTCACTTCTAAACGCAGAATTACTCTTCTCACGTAATTCAAGCGTAATCTCTCAGAATGTTTAGGTAATTCCGCATAATTATGCTACACAGAATGATGTGAGTTAAGCCCCACCTTAGTAAAAGCATAAGACGTGAGCCCACTCTCCCAATGACCTCGGGTTCAGTCTACACAAACTCTTTAATTGAACATCTAGCCTTTATTAGAAGTCTATGTGCATACATATTAGGGGGAGGGGTGTAAGCCTCCTTTAGATTATGCTGCCCCACCTGGACAATTTAAGAAAAACACATTTATTATTGGTATCACGTGCACTCACTGATATTAAAGTGAATTCAGGTCCAGTTCTTATCTTGGTGTCACTCTGTACCCATATTCCTGTCCAGAGGTGCTTTCAGCATATGTGGAGCACCTCCAATGCATTTCGGTGTTGAGATGACTCACATAGGATACTATGCCCAAGACAGGCGGCCTCATCCGCAGTACTGTGTCCATTTCTGGAGGCCTCATCTGCAGTAAGCTGTCAATTTCTGGAGGCCTCATCTGCAGTAAGCTGTCAATTTCTGGAGGCCTCATCTGCAGTAAGCTGTCCATTTCTGGAGGCCTCATCTGAGGAAAGGTGTCCCTTGCTGGAGGCCTCATCTGCAGGTAGGTGTCCATTTCCAGAAGCGTCATGTGCAGTAAGGTGTACATTTCTAGAGGCCTCATCTTCAGTTCAGTGTTCATTTCTGGACGCTTCATCTTCAGTAAGGTTTCCATTTCTAGAGACCTTGTCTGCAGTATTGTGTGGATTTCTGGAGACCTCATATGCACTAATGTGTCCGATTCTGAAGGCCTCATCTGCGGTAAGGTTTCCATTTCTGGAGGTCTCATGCGAAGTAAGGTGTCCATTTCCACATGGCTCCTCTGCTGTAAGGTGTCAATTTCTAGAGGCGTCATTTGCAGCAAGGTGTCCATTTCTGGAGCTCTCATCTGAAGTAAAATGTCCATTTCTTGAGGTCTCATCTTCAGTAAAATGTCAATTTCTGGAGCTCTCATCTGCAGTTCTGTGTGGATTTCTTGAGGCCTCATCTGCAGTAAGGTGAGCATTTCAGGAGGCCTCCTCTGCAGTAAGTTGTCCATTTCTGGAGGCCTCACCTGCAGTGCTGTGTGCATTTCTTGAGGCCTCATCTGCAGCAAGGTGTCCATTTCTGGAGGTGTCATCTGCACTAAGGTGTCCATTTCCGCATGGCTCCTCTGCAGTAAGTTGTCCATTTCTGGAGGCCTCATTTGCAGTGCTGTGTGCATTTCTTAAGGCCTCATCTACAGTAAGGTGTGCATTTCGGGCGGCCTCGTCTGCAGTATTGTGTCCTTGTCTGACGGCCTCATCAGCTGTAGTGTGTCCTTGTCTGACGGCCTCCTCATCTATATTGTGTCCTTGTCTGAGGGCCTCATCAGCTGTATTGTGTCCTTGTCTGACGGCCTCCTCATCTATATTGTGTCCTTGTCTGATGGCCTCATCAGCTGTATTGTGTCCTTGTCTGACGGCCTCCTCATCTATATTGTGTCCTTGTCTGATAGCCTCATCAGCTGTATTGTGTCCTTGTCTGACGGCCTCCTCATCTATATTGTGTCCTTGTCTGATGGCCTCATCAGCTGTATTGTGTCCTTGTCTGAGGGCCTCCTCATCTATATTGTGTCCTTGTCTGAGGGCCTCCTCATCTATATTGTGTCCTTGTCTGAGGGCCTCATCAGCTGTATTGTGTCCTTGTCTAACGGCCTCCTCATCTATATTGTGTCCTTATCTGACGGCCTCCTCATCTATATTGTGTCCTTGTCTGAGGGCCTCCTCGTCTATATTGTGTCCTTGTCTGACGGCCTCCTCATCTATATTGTGTCCTTGTCTGAGGGCCTCATCAGCTGTATTGTGTCCTTGTCTGACGGCCTCCTCATCTATATTGTGTCCTTGTCTGACGGCCTCCTCATCTATATTGTGTCCTTGTCTGACGGCCTCCTCATCTATATTGTGTCCTTGTCTGACGGCCTCCTCATCTATATTGTGTCCTTGTCTGAGGGCCTCATCAGCTGTATTGTGTCCTTGTCTGACGGCCTTCTCATCTATATTGTGTCCTTGTCTGACGGCCTCCTCATCTATATTGTGTCCTTGTCTGACGGCCTCCTCATCTATATTGTGTCCTTGTTTGACGGCCTCCTCATCTATATTGTGTCCTTGTCTGACGGCCTCCTCTTCTATATTGTGTCCTTGTCTGACGGCCTCCTCATCTATTTTGTGTCCTTGTCTGACGGCCTCCTCATCTATATTGTGTCCTTGTCTGACGGCCTCCTCATCTATATTGTGTCCTTGTCTGATGGCCTCATCAGCTGTATTGTGTCCTTGTCTGACGGCCTCCTCATCTATATTGTGTCCTTGTCTGACGGCCTCCTCATCTATATTGTGTCCTTGTCTGATGGCCTCATCAGCTGTATTGTGTCCTTGTCTGACGGCCTCCTCATCTATATTGTGTCCTTGTCTGATGGCCTCATCAGCTGTATTGTGTCCTTGTCTGACGGCCTCCTCATCTATATTGTGTCCTTGTCTGATGGCCTCATCAGCTGTATTGTGTCCTTGTCTGACGGCCTCCTCATCTATATTGTGTCCTTGTCTGATGGCCTCATCAGCTGTATTGTGTCCTTGTCTGACGGCCTCCTCATCTATATTGTGTCCTTGTCTGATGGCCTCATCAGCTGTATTGTGTCCTTGTCTGACGGCCTCCTCATCTAAATTGTGTCCTTGTCTGACGGCCTCCTCATCTATATTGTGTCCTTGTCTGAGGGCCTCATCAGCTGTATTGTGTCCTTGTCTAACGGCCTCCTCATCTATATTGTGTCCTTGTCTGACGGCCTCCTCATCTATATTGTGTCCTTGTCTGAGGGCCTCCTCATCTATATTGTGTCCTTGTCTGACGGCCTCCTCATCTATATTGTGTCCTTGTCTGAGGGCCTCATCAGCTGTATTGTGTCCTTGTCTGACGGCCTCCTCATCTATATTGTGTCCTTGTCTGACGGCCTCCTCATCTATATTGTGTCCTTGTCTGACGGCCTCCTCATCTATATTGTGTCCTTGTCTGACGGCCTCCTCATCTATATTGTGTCCTTGTCTGAGGGCCTCATCAGCTGTATTGTGTCCTTGTCTGACGGCCTTCTCATCTATATTGTGTCCTTGTCTGACGGCCTCCTCATCTATATTGTGTCCTTGTCTGACGGCCTCCTCATCTATATTGTGTCCTTGTTTGACGGCCTCCTCATCTATATTGTGTCCTTGTCTGACGGCCTCCTCTTCTATATTGTGTCCTTGTCTGAGGGCCTCATCAGCTGTATTGTGTCCTTGTCTGACGGCCTCCTCATCTATATTGTGTCCTTGTCTGACGGCCTCCTCATCTATATTGTGTCCTTGTCTGATGGCCTCATCAGCTGTATTGTGTCCTTGTCTGACGGCCTCCTCATCTATATTGTGTCCTTGTCTGACGGCCTCCTCATCTATATTGTGTCCTTGTCTGATGGCCTCATCAGCTGTATTGTGTCCTTGTCTGAGGGCCTTCTCATCTATATTGTGTCCTTGTCTGACGGCCTCATCAGCTGTATTGTGTCCTTGTCTGACGGCCTCCTCATCTATATTGTGTCCTTGTCTGATGGCCTCATCAGCTGTATTGTGTCCTTGTCTGACGGCCTCCTCATCTATATTGTGTCCTTGTCTGATGGCCTCATCAGCTGTATTGTGTCCTTGTCTGACGGCCTCCTCATCTAAATTGTGTCCTTGTCTGACGGCCTCCTCATCTATATTATGTCCTTGTCTGAGGGCCTCATAAGCTGTATTGTGTCCTTGTCTGACGGCCTCCTCATCTATATTGTGTCCTTGTCTGACGGCCTCCTCATCTATATTGTGTCCTTGTCTGACGGCCTCCTCATCTATATTGTGTCCTTGTCTGAGGGCCTCATCAGCTGTATTGTGTCCTTGTCTGACGGCCTCCTCATCTATATTGTGTCCTTGTCTGACGGCCTCCTCATCTATATTGTGTCCTTGTCTGACGGCCTCCTCATCTATATTGTGTCCTTGTCTGACGGCCTCCTCATCTATATTGTGTCCTTGTCTGACGGCCTCATCAGCTGTATTGTGTCCTTGTCTGACGGCCTCCTCATCTATATTGTGTCCTTGTCTGATGGCCTCATCAGCTGTATTGTGTCCTTGTCTGACGGCCTCCTCATCTATATTGTGTCCTTGTCTGACGGCCTCCTCATCTATATTGTGTCCTTGTCTGACGGCCTCCTCATCTATATTGTGTCCTTGTCTGAGGGCCTCATCAGCTGTATTGTGTCCTTGTCTGACGGCCTCCTCATCTATATTGTGTCCTTGTCTGACGGCCTCCTCATCTATATTGTGTCCTTGTCTGATGGCCTCATCAGCTGTATTGTGTCCTTGTCTGACGGCCTCATCAGCTGTATTGTGTCCTTGTCTGGCGGCCTCATCAGCTGTATTGTGTCCTTGTCTGACGGCCTCATCAGCTGTATTGTGTCCTTGTCTGAGGGCCTTCTCATCTATATTGTGTCCTTGTCTGACTGCCTCATCAGCTGTATTGTGTCCTTGTCTGACGGCCTCATCAGCTGTATTGTGTCCTTGGCTGACGGCCTCATCAGCTGTATTGTGTCCTTGTCTGACGGCCTCATCAGCTGTATTGTGTCCTACAGCAGCGGCTGGTGTGCTGGATGAGCAGCGTGGCCGGTGGGGGGACAGGGGGTTTAAGGTTTGAGGGAGGGAAAATAAACAAAGAATATATATTTTTTTAAACTTACCGGCTTCCGTCCCCATCACGCTCTTTTGCTCCTCTTCCCTGCAGGAAGGGAAGGCACAGGCTCCCAGAATGCCATGCGGCCAATCCCGAAGCTGCTCTCACGCATGAGAGCAGCTTCAGGATTGGCCTGAGCACCCTCGACGAGCGCTCCTGGACAGACTGGGAGTCTGTGCTTGCTCTCAGCTGTGTTGCTGGGTTGGGGACGGCTTTCACTGCGCATGATGGTCTGCGACGGCTGGCAAACCCTCATGCGCAGTGATGGGAGTGCACCACCACCCCCCTCAGTGCCTGTCGCTCCCTGGGTGCACCACCACCCCCCTCAGTGCCTGTCGCTCCCTGGGTGCACCACCACTCCCCTCAGTGCCTGTCGCTCCCTGGGTGCACCACCACCCCCCTCAATGCCTGTCGCTCCCTGGCCCCTCCCCTAAGACCCAGCAGTAAGTGAAGGAAAAATAAAACGGGTTCTAATTATAATTTCTTTTTTCCTTTCCTGCTCTTTCTGGGGGGGCAGCGCTCCTCCCACATAGCGGGGGAGTCGCCGCTGGTGTCCTCATCTGAAGACTCCCTCCAGAGTCTCTCGTCCAAGTCTGGTAGTGTTGTGTTCATTTCTGGGTCTCTCCTCTAGAGCGGTGTTTTCCAAACTGTGGATCTGTGGCAGCCACATGTTGGTGGGTTGTGAAAGTCCAGCCAACAAATAAATATTCCTTCACATTCTGTATTTATCTTGTCACATTTGCTCCACTTCAACGATAGAGGTCAAAGGTCAGGCGATGTCTTCTGACAAATTGCTGCTTATTTGTTTAACATTGTTATTTATAAACTCCTCTCTGTTGTTGACGGGTAAAGTATGTTTTAAGTAGGATTTATTAATGAGACTAATAGATGTCTGTATGTAAACTAAAATGATCGATTTCTAAACTTTCAATATACCTGTCAACATTATCTTACTATCTGCTTACTGTTGGATTAAACCAGCTTTGACAAATCTATGAGGTCTGGTGTGTATATTGAGTTGAGACTAAAATATTACCAAACACTTTCTGTGGACAGCGCATGTATGAGATAAATTGATCATTGTGTCATGATTTTGTGTAAAGTAGTCCCTCATGAATTGCAACTCAAGGACTTCATAACGGCAGATTGATACAAAAACCAGCCAATAGCAAGAGCTGAGAGAATGAGTCAGTGGCAAGAGCTGAGAGAGTCGGCCAATAGCAAGAGGTGAGAGAGTGAGTCAGTAGCAAGAGCTGAGAGAGTCGGCCAATAGCAAGAGGTGAGAGAGTCGGCCAATAGCAAGAGGTGAGAGAGTGAGTCACTCAGTAGCAAGAGCTGAGAGAGTCGGCCAATAGCAAGAGGTGAGAGAGTCAGCCAATAGCAAGAGGTGAGAGAGTGAGTCAGTAGCAAGAGCTGAGAGAGTGGTATTCCTCCAGGCCGAGGGCAGGCTCACCATATGCATATCTTACCAAATTGGTAGCCGTATGTCGTGCAGACAGCTGTGATGTTCAGCCAGACCTAAGAAGGGTGCAACTGTCTGATGACTGGAGCTGGTTCTTGCTGTGTTCCATCCATCAATCAACCAATGCTTCTAACCACAGCCGAATGCAACAAAACCCTGTCTGGATCTAGATTTCAATATAAGGTTCTTCAAGTATTTACATCTAATCCTAGGGTCAGCACTCCACCCTCCTTTCCCAGATCTGGTTCCACGGGGAACACACTCGATTTGGGAAAGTTCTCCCTGCTGTCTGCTTCCTCGTGCACTTGGTGACGGAGCAGCTTTGCCTCGTGCATGAATGAGGGTTTTAGGAAATGAAACCAGGTCTGAGACAATCACTGACTAGGGTGGTTCAAGGTCAGTGATTCCTGTTAGGACTGAATCTTGACAAACTCGAGTCATTGGAAGTTTCAAACCATTGCCCAGGTGAGGAGGGCACCTGGTGCATGGTGTGGCTTTGGACATGCACTCCATCCAAAGATGTAACTCCAAAGCCACAGTAGGTTACCTGTAGCACATTCAGGGGCCCCCAGTTGTGATTATACACCGGATGCCCATGTCCTAAGGCAGAATCTCCTACCTCCCCCCTTAAGACGCCAAAACGGACAATACACTCGTGGCGACCACTCTTTGCTCAGGTTGCCCCGGCGACGGGTGCCTCGAAGACTTGATTGAAATAGGGAGATGCTCGGCTTCTTCTTTTAAAGATGGCTTTAGGTGGAAACCAGTGATGTCACTTCCTGTGCAGATGGATGATGGGGAGTGCAGTGATGTCACTTCCTGTGCATATGACTGAATTAACATTGCTGCCACATCTGACCAGCTGTGGGCAAATCATTCCGCTCCCATGCAAAATTAGCCCGTGGGAGAAGTGTAATGAGTGAGTGCAACGAATTCCGCTGTTATTCGGGATTTATTCTGCTGGCAGATTTTGTGGAATTTCGGAGGTTTACTAAACCATGGGGGTTTTATGACCACCCCACTGCCACGCACACTGGTGAACCCCGCAAACCACAGAAACACTTTCTGTTCCAAAAACCACGAATAGGCAAAATCTCACAGGTGTGGAAAACTGCAGCTCACGTGTTTCCTTCGGCGTTTCGTGTACATTGTCTCACCCGTGCCAATGTATGCCCACACTTAGTCCCACTGAGCAGCTTTGCTGGCACTTCACCTGCACACTTCTATAGTTTACCATCCGCCATGCCTCCTGTCTGCCGCCCAGATGGCTTATGATGGTTATTACACCAGAGCATCGACTTAGAGCTTCTTAGGGAGGGCTCCAGGGAGGGGGGGGGGGGGGGGGGGCGCGTGAGGACCAGAGGAACTTATGGGAAGTTACTCTCGTAATTCATCTTTAAAAAAAGTGCACACCACACAGTTGCGTTTTATTTCTTAAATAATTAAACATTATCGTCCTCTGCTAAGTGTTTTAACAGTAATTAGTGCCCTGAGGGAAATGCTGAGGATGACTCAGTCAGTCGGGCTGCCTGGGTGCGGGCTCTGACATCTGTCGCTTACCTGTATCATCTGTGAGAGTGTGGCGAAGGCCCAGGTGATATGTAAATTACGCCGGCGTGATTCATGCTGATTCGGGATATTTGCATTACGTTTCCAATACGAAAATTCTGAAATGATGCCATTACGCATCATGAGCCTCGGCTCGGGCCAATAATTGCGAGGCAGATAATTAAGAGGGATTAATGCCCTATGCAGACGAGGTTGTCCTCTTTCACTTCCCTTAGCAATAGGCAATAACAGAGACTAACTAACGCCCTTTCCTCAGCTGAGCATGTCAACAGCGGTTAACACCCTCTCCAGATCAGGTTAACAGAGGTTAACAGCACCCTCTTCTGAACACGTTAATTGCTGCCAGGCAATTAAGAGTCAGAGATGAAGACACGTAATGAAGTGAAAGGGCAACTAACAGCTGTTAACACCTGACAGCAGGCGGGAACTACCTCCCTAAGAGTACAGTGCACGGTTCAGGGGCACAGGGGGCTGTACTGCTTCAGGTGCAGTGAACAGTGCACTGCTCACAAGAGTCGTGCGCTTTACACATCAGCATTCACGCAGCTGGCCTTGATGCCCGGCTCTGCAGCAGGAAGCTGGCCTGGCCTTGGCATGCCCTTTTCTGGTTGCCAGGGGGGTGTTTTCTGTTCTGAGGGGACTTTGCCGGGCTCTGCAGTCATGGAGACAGCTCACTGGTATGTGTTTACACAGAGTGCTGAGATGGGAAGGCGTCCAGGGTGCTGGAGCCGAGGCCTCCAAGGCCATCGCTTCATAGCTTCACACTCAGCATCGTGACACCGGAGGCCTCGCGCTCACCAGATCAAAGCGTGCCTGCGCGAGGCGTCGGTGCCAAGTGCCCTCACACTTCCTGCAAGGGCCCGCCTGGGTGGGGCACCCGGTACTTTCTAACACATGGCCATGAACACTTGGGGGCACGAGGATGCCACCGTCCAGGATGGAACGGGCGTAATCCGTGATTGGACCAGCACAGGCCATGATGGAGACAGGCGTAATCCGTGGTTGGACAGGCCAGGATGGGACAGGCGAATGCGTGGTTGGACAGACACATGCCAGGATGGAACAGGCACAATCCGTGATTGGAGAGGCACAGGCCAGGACGGTACAGACGTAATCCGTAAATGGACAGGCACAGGCTTGGATGGGACAGGCGTAATCCGTGGTTGGACAGGCACATGCCAGGATGGAACAGGCATAATCTGTGATTAGAGAGGCACAAGACTGGATGGTACAGGCGTAATCATTAAATGGACAGGCACAGGCCAGGATGGGACAGGCGTAATCCATGGTTGAACAGGACAGGCACAGGCCAGGATGGAACAGGCATAATCTGTCATTAGACCGGCACAGGCCAGGATGGAAAAACTATAGGCTTGGGAGAGGCAGGCATAGCCCAGAGTGGGAAATTTGCTCGGGATTGGACAGGCACAGGCCAGGATGGAACAGGCCTAATCCATGATTGGACAGGCACAGGCCAGGATGGAACAGGCCTAATCCATGATTGGACAGGCACAGGTCAGGATGGAACAGACGTAATCCGTAATTGGACAGGCACGTGTCACGTTGGAACAGGCATAATCTGTGATTAGACTGGTACAGGCCAGGATGCAACAGGCATAATCAGTGATTGGACAAGCACAGGGCACGATGGAACAAGAATAGCGCAGGAAGAGGTGGGCATAGCCCAGAATGGGACATTGGCTCAATATTGGACAGGTACCAGCCAGGGTGGAACAAGCAGAGACTTGCATGGGACAGACATAATCCGGGACAGGACAGGCAAAGCCCAGGTACAGGCATACTCCAAGAAGGGGCAGGGACCAAGGATGGGACATTTACAGCAGGATAGGACAGGCCCACACAAGAAGAGACATGCACTGACAGGATGGGACAGGCACAAGCCAAGATGGGAGAGGCATCGTCTAGGATGTGACAGGCACAGTCAGGGATAGGTCAGGCATACAGCAGCATTGAAGGATAGACATCGTGATGAAATGACTCACATGAGAACTAGACAGACACATGAATAGTGACTTCCCATGACTGGACAAGCACATCCTAAAATTAATAGTCACTCTCCAGGACAGGACAGGCACATCCTAAAATGAATAGTCACTCCCAAGGACGGGACAGGCACGTCCTAAAATGAATAGTCACTCCACAGGACTGGACAGGCACACCCTAAAATGAATAGTCACTCCACAGGACAGGCACATCCTAAGATGAATAGTCACTCCCAAGGACGGGGCAGGCACATCCTAAAATGAATAGTCACTCCACAGGACCGGACAGGCACATCCTAAGATGAATAGTCACTCCACAGGACCGGACAGATACATCCTAAGATGAATAGTCACTCCCAAGGACTGGACAGGCACATCCTAAGATGAATAGTCACTCCATAGGACCGGACAGGCATAGTCACTCCCAAAGACTGGACAGGCACATCCTAAGATGAATAGTCACTCCACAGGACCGGACAGGCACAGCCTAAGATGAATAGTCACTCCCAAGGACTGGACAGGCACATCCTAAGATGAATAGTCACTCCATAGGACCGGACAGGCATAGTCACTCCCAAGGACTGGACAGGCACATCCTAAGATGAATAGTCACTCCACAGGACCGGACAGGCACAGCCTAAGATGAATAGTCACTCCACAGGACCGGACAGGCACATCTTAAGATGAATAGTCACTCCACAGGACTGGACAGGCACATCCTAAAATGAATAGTCACTCCCACGGACAGGATAGGCACACCTACAATGAATAGTCACTCCCCAGGACAGGCACATCCTAAGATTAATAGTCACTCCCAAGGACGGGGCAGGCACATCCTAAAATGAATAGTCACTCCACAGGACCGGACAGGCACATCCTAAGATGAATAGTCACTCCACAGGACCGGACAGATACATCCTAAGATGAATAGTCACTCCCAAGGACTGGACAGGCACATCATAAAATGAATAGTCACTCCACAGGACCGGACAGGCACATCCTAAGATGAATAGTCACTCCACAGGACCGGACAGGCATAGTCACTCCCAAGGACTGGACAGGCACATCCTAAGATGAATAGTCACTCCACAGGACCGGACAGGCACATCCTAAGATGAATAGTCACTCCCAAGGACTGGACAGGCACATCCTAAGATGAATAGTCACTCCACAGGACCGGACAGGCACATCTTAAGATGAATTGTCACTCCACAGGACTGGACAGGCACATCCTAAGATGAATAGTCACTCCCAAGGACTGGACAGGCACATCCTAAGATGAATAGTCACTTCCAAGGACTGGACAGGCACATCCTAAGATGAATAGTCACTCCCCAGGACTGGACTGTCAAATCCCAGGACTAGCCAAAGACACACCATGCTGGCCTGACACACCCAAACATTGGAGGACTACACCCCAATATTGTGCAGGTGCAGGCACAACCCAGCATTAGACAGGCGCACCGCATGATTGAACAGGCAGCCCTAAGGATGAACGCTCACACACCAGTAATCGACAGGCAAACCCTAAAATTGGACAGACACACCCCAGGAATGGACACACACAGCCCAGGATGAAATATTATATCAATCGATAGGCAGACACTAGGATTGGACAGTCAGGCCCCAGGGCTGGACACGTATATTCGATGTGTAGACACACCCCAAGGCTGGACGGGAAACATCCTTTACATTGCGGTGACTACACCACGATGCATTTAGAACGCTGCCATTACAACGCAAGCGTTACATCGACTTGCACTGGAAGGCGCTATAACCTAAGGAATAGTAAGATTTACTATTCCAACACCTTCCCTACTGTACGTAGTCTGGTGTTGGAATAGTAAATCTTACTACTCCTAAGTCCAGCGCCCTCCAGCGCAAGTCGTTGTAACAACTTGCGTTGTAAAAACTGCAATGTTACATACCGCGATCATTTTGATCGCATTGTAACATCACAGATGGACAGATTCACCTCAGAGGCGGCAGGTACCCCACAACACGCCAAGATAGACGGTCACACTCCAGAGTGGGGCAGGCACACTACAACACGCCAGGATAGATGGTCACACTCCAGAGCGGGGCAGGCACACTACAACACGCCAGGATAGACGGTCACACTCCAGAGCGGGGCAGGCACACTACTACATACCAGGATAGACGGTCACACCCCAGAGCGGGGCAGGCACACTACAACACGCCAGGATAGACGGTCACACTCCAGAGCGGTGTTAGATTTGAAATGTTATTCCCGTTATGCACAGACTTGAAGTGTCCCCTTTGCAAAGCTTATACTCTCTTCCGTTTTAAGTTAGTATTCATGGCACCATCTTTCTTGGCGCCATCTTGTTTTGTAACTGAGATTGAGCTCCTGTCTCATAATGCTTGCCTCAGCAGAAAGGCTGCCTCTGCGCCTGTAGCTTGAACATCTCAAGGTTGAAGCTTCGCTGCACTAATGAATGTACGATCCATTGTTGCATACCTTTGCTTTTAGATAAACCCGTTCCCACATCTTAGAATGGTAGGCACTGGCCGAGCGGCCTTGGGGTCGAGATAGCATGTACCCAGCCCTGTGCCATGGCTCATCCATGTTAGCCTTCTTTGTTCACCAGGGACTGAACTGGAAAATTCCAGTTTGGGTGGGACTTTAGAGGTGTTGGAAATGTATATTTTGGGTTATCGTGTGGACAGGAGTCAGTCCCTCTGCAGTCATCTCAGGAGACCGGTCAGACTGGGCTCCGCTGCAGCGTATTAGTAATAAACAAATTGGTTTGTATTCTCTACTGTCTGACCAACTCTTCATTTATTGGGAAGGCAGAGAGGTGCTTGTGAGTGGCCCTAACCGAGTCACTTCCTTCATTTGCTGCCCGAACAGGGACTCCATCGGGTGTCCCATCCTCGCCCGTAACCTGGTGTGGGGGTCGGGGCTGCGTCAGGTCGGACGGGCGGATCAGGGATCCCCACATTACAGAGCTTAGTTTTCACAGCTGCCCCGTCTGTCTGATCGGGCGGCGCCTCATCTAGTGGTCAACCCGGCTGGGGTCCTGAAAGGCAAAACCCTTGGAATTGGCCGTTTGGTCTGAAGAGTCTGCAGTGGAGAATAACTTTGTTCGACCTGTGTGCACCAGGTGAGTTTGTCTTGATTCTTGGTAAATATGGCGCCGTCTTGAATAATTGGATATGGTCTGGGGAACTCGATAGGTCTGTGGACCACCTTGAAGATACAGGTTGTCTGTGGACCCCCTGCCAGGCGACTTGGTGAATTCGGATTTTTCTTGAAAACGCCTGGGGTTTGACTAGTGTTTGGGACTTGTGATGTGGAGTCTGGTTTGAAGAATTGGTGTGGTCTGCGGACCGGTTTTTGGTGCTTGAGCGTTCAGTAGGGTCCGAGGACAGACCTGTAGGAAGGAATTGGTAAATCACCTGTCGGGTACAAGTAGTGAGTCTGTTTCTCTTTATTCTAGAAGATGCCCTGTTTTAGCAAGTTCTGCTGTTTGTGGTGCCGTTGTGGCTCTGCTGAGGCTTGATTGGAAGAGAGGCAGCCTGCTCCTCCAGAAGGCACCCCAAACTTTGACATGTATGTGAAGCATGGCCTTGGCCCTATTATGTTTAGTAGATTATGACACAAATAAGAGAGGGACGACACCGAGTTACAGTGGCCTTTGACAGGTACTTTTGATGAACAGAAATTGAATTTCTTGCAGGATAAATTGTGTGCAAAAAGAAGCAGGCAGTCAATGTTTGACTATCTTCAGGTATGGCAAAAGGAAGCTAAGCAAAGATGGATAAGAGCAGAGAAGGAGGCCCGGAGAGGGAAGACGCAGACAGTAACGCAAAAGGCTATAGCGTACGAGAGAGAGAAGATAGAGAAGGGTATAGAGTGTGCTGACCAGAGGTTTAGATTGCAATGTGATAAGTCTTATCTTACACGCGAAGAAGGCGATCTCTTCATGGAGGATCTGTTAGATGTGTGGCCGCCACCTCCTTTTCCCCATAAAGAGTATATACAGCAGCCCGCCGACCCAGCACCTCGCCTCCCATGCTCCTGCCTCTGGTTCCCCTGCCCCTGACTCGGCCGCTTCAGAAGGAGCACCCCTCATTTCATCTTCGGCTCCAGCGGCCATGACTGCAGCAATTATAGGCCGAACTGCTGTGCCTATTGCCCTCTGGCTCTTCCCTACCTCTCTCGCTTACACCCTCCATGCAGACATTAGTGTCCCCAGTTCCCTTAACATCTACGAGTGTGTCCTCCCCTCACTCCCTTTCCTCGCCCTTGTTGTATGCCGGCACACCGGTGCGAGGACTGGATGATGGGGATCGGGAGGCTGCTAAGGAAAGAATGGGGTGAGTGTTAATTCATTCTGATGTGGGTGATGCAGAGAAGAAGATGGTGGCTGACCAGGCTTCTCAGTGGGCCCGGAGTCCGATTTACAGTGTGGAGGATGTGTGAAGTGTATTGAAAGATTATGATCCGTTTGTGCAACAGCATGCCCTCAAGCATATGTCGGCTACTCTGATTGAGCTATGGGAGCAGTGTTTTAATGGTGTTGCCCCCCAAATTATCTATGATATTCGGGACAGTGTGTATACAGCTGGCATGGCCCCTAATGACCTTTTTAGTAATGTTACCACGTTGATTGGATACCAGGCAGGTTGATTCAAAAGAGCCCGATTGCAGCGTCTCAGTTCCCGATGAGGGAAGTGCATCCCATCTACCACCCCGAAATACCTGAGCTTCGAAATGGGCAGGACCAAGTCATCAGGCAGCGAGTAGAGGCCCGTTTCCAGGAACAGTGGGTTTATACTCCTTGGAAAAGGAGCGAGGTTTTGTCTCTTAAGACTCAATTGCCTGACCCGAGAAAAAATCCGACTGCTTATTACGAAAAGTTGACAGAGGCTGCGTCTTCGACAGTGATGACACTGGCTGATATTGAGAAGTTCTTTGGTTTGCTGGTGCAGGTTGATATTTGGTGACAGCTGCACACGCAGGACCACGTAGTGGAGTTGGGTGGCACTTGGGGTGAAATCAGGCCATGGGATAAGGAGAGGAAGCCTGGCGAGAAGCCTAAGGCTGAGATACTAGCTTTACCGTGTCGAATTATCACGTATATGCACTGCTTGATCCAGTGGCGTAGCTAGAGCTTGTGGCGCCCGGGGCTATCCCTCAGATTGCTGCCCCCCCCATGCATGCACTTCAAAGAGGTCCGAGAAAAACGTAATATCGCCTCGAATAGTTACCTTGATCATGCAAGTTACATGCACATACATGACACGGTCCAAGGCTACACAGTTGAATACACCGGTGACTGGCAGTACAAAAGAGAACACACAGACTGCATGATCTATCTGGGGACTCAGAAAAACCTCATATGACATCCATCAGAGAGCTGCGTGAACAATTACCTGGTAATCCCCTCAACACAATGCAAACATGCACACACATGACACTGTTCATGTAACCTTCATCTACAGCTGACATTAAATGACTATACATCATGGTCCCACCATTAAAGCAGTGGGGACCTGCACGAACGTGATGTGCTCTGGGGACCCAAAACCAACTTAACAGTGTTGAAGCCTGTGATTCTTTATCTTTCAAAAACAGCAAATTAATTATTCACAGGGAATGACTCACTGTGTGCCCTTAAAACTAAACGCAGCATAAAGGGGTCAGTCAGCTCCACCTTGTCAACACAGACCAGATACAAAGCCCACTCTGGTGGCCCAAAGGCAACAACCAGGGGTCGCTCCCTGTCATTACTTCCAAGCAGCAGCAACCAACTCCCTGGGAATGAAAAGACATGTGCTCTTGGTACCCAAAACCAGCTTGTAATAGTGCATCTCTCCTTCACAGCAGCCGCAGCACACACATGGTGCACAGCCTGCCTGGGGGCCCAAAGCTAAAATACAGGGAGGGGCGACACATTATGATCACAATCCTTAAACACAGTTGTGGGGGCCATGGGAACTTGTTCAACTCTATCCAAGACCCGGGACAAACTGTTCCGGCGCTGCGGCACTCCTTGAATATTCAGAAGAAACAAGAAATATTAAACCACAGTGATGTCGGCCAAGAATGGTCAATGTTTCGAAATAAAGAAATGTGCAGGGCAAATAAATAGATACAAGACAAAGACGACATCAAGCATGTTAAGTGTGATTGTCAGCTGCTAAAATTTAAGTGAAATACATCTAGATTAAAGGAAGTAGATGTACAGAGGTGAGTCTTGAGCATACCAGGTAGGCTGCATTATGCTAAACTTACATGAGATGCTGTTAGGTGTGTCTATTTAAATATATTGCCAAACTAATACCACACATACATTATGGCTAAATTAAAGAAGACAATAACAATCAAACTGAAAATTAAGGGATGTAAAGCCAGGGAATCGAACCCTGGATGTACATGAGATAATCATGGAGATTATGGGATGGGCTGTATTGTGCTATACTACTGTGCCCCCCTGTTATATGTGCCCATTAAAATCTATTACCAACATAAGTTAAAATAATTTGAGTAAGCTACATCTGAATTATACATTAGAGAAGAAAATTGTGCAATCTACATGACTTATATGGGGGTACTGCCAAAGAGATTCAACCCTTGATGTGCATGGACAAGTCACAGATGATGCACAGTAAGAAGCGTTCTACTGTACATTGTTGTTTTGAGTAGTTCCAACGTCAGTTGGTAAAGAGCAGCCTCAAAGTGCATAGCTGCCAAGCTTTCAGATTGCTGGGTGTGATATTTTCATAATTTTATTGCAATTATGAGTCCGCCGCCGCAGACATTTGCACCAGTTTTAGTCTTCTTAGAGTTTCTCATGGCTCAAATGGGTGTAATTACTGATATATATATTCACTGAAAAAACCATAGGTTTCACACATGTTATAGTTAGCGGAAATTTTACTGATAAAAAACCAGTGAAATTGCCCCGTTATAGTTAGTGCAGGCAACTATAACTCACGCGACCGCAATCCTCTGCTGATGCTAATACTGTATTTAGACACTTATTTGCCCATGTCTTCTTCCATACATTTTTAGCTATACATATATTACAAATATTTTTTTTTCATAAAGACACATATGTCATCAGCAGAAGATTGCGGTCGCGTGAGTTATAGTTGCCAGCACTAACTATAACGGGGCAATTTCACTGGTTTTTTATCAGTAAAATTTCCGCTAACTATAACATGTGTGAAACCTATGGTTTTTTCAGTGAATTTGCAAGGTTTTTTAAATGCTAATTCCTAACTATAACGTGTGTGAAACCTATGGTTTTTTCTGTGAATTTGTACGGTTTTTTAAATGCTAAGTTACTTTACGCCATTCGTGGCGTGCGCGCCCACTTAACGCAGTTCGTTCCGTGCACGGTAATATTTTAATTTTTCGTAATTTTTATAAGCCATGCACAAATGGTGCCCTTCGGGCACCATTTGCACACGGGGTGGAGAGAGTGTGGATAATTTTTTCTTTTATTATTTTTGTTTACAATATTTAGTTTTTGTCACATCTAATAAGCCCTGTACATTTGGTGGGCTTCGGCCACCAAAAGCACAGGGGGTGGGGTGAGTGTGGATAGTGTTTTTTTTATTTCCATTTTTTTACCGTACGCGTACGGTAAGCGTAATCGGCGAAATTAGCGAAAAAATAAAAATTGCATTTTTTCCCTTGGGGGGTCAATGGGGACTCCCTCAACATGGCTATGTGTGTGGGAGTTGTCTTAACAGCCCCTTTATATGATTTTTGACTTTATTTTACAATCTAACTCTCAGTGCGAGAGAGAAAATGGCGGCCGCCGCTTCCGGGTTTCGGCCGATTCGAATGTTTACTATGATCGAAGAGCCAATCAGAATAGCGCTCGCGCACGCCACCGTACGCGTACGGTAAGCGTACCGTAAGCGCACCGTAAGCTGGCTCAGATATATATATTGATTTAAAGGCTATTTTCTCAGAATCTACCGAACAGATTTACACCAAACCTACAAAAGGCACTTCCTTGACCTGAGGACTACCTCTCTGCAAAATTTCAAGTAAATCTGTTCAGCCGTTCGGGCTGTAGCCCTGTCTAAAGGTCCTATGGAAAAATGCATGGGAAAAATGCGTTTTGGGACCCCCCTTTTATCTCAGCCCCCGCTTGACGAATCCCCCCGAGACTTTCAGGGTAGGAGCGGAGCATAGCGCCCCACCTATTTTGAAAAATTTGCGAGGATTCGTCGACCGGCGCCAAAGTTATTCAAAATAGAATGTTGCGGATTTCCTATGGAAAAGGGGTCCTAACTATAACTACCTACTGGCGACCGCCAGTAGGTAATATATATATATATATATATATATATATATATGTTTCCCTCGTCTTCATTGCTTGAGTTTTGCTCGCAAAGAAGTGTCACTCATAGTCGTTGAAAAGTCACTCACAACTACAATTGAATTATGAAAATGTCACACATAGCAATTTGAAACCTTGGGAGCTATGCTCATAATCGTTGAAATGTCAATCATAATTACACTGAAGTTATGAGAAAATGTCACACATCTGAAACCTTGGCAGCTATGCTGCCACTCTGCCACTCACTAAATATCCTCTCTGAAAACGTTTAGCTCTTACCTCACTCAGCCTCCAGCAGCACTCCACAGTGGTGGCAGCCAGAGCCAGGGTCTCTATGGCAGGGGTTGGTTCACTTCTGGGGACGGAGGACACAAAAGAACCTGGGAGGGCAATGCACAGCAAGACACACTCCAGACAGGGAGGGGACCTCATGGAAGAGGACGCGATGCAGGAAGAAAAAAGAACGTGCAATAACATGGTCAGGCTTGTGTCAGAGAGCAGCGGGAGGTAATGAAGGAGTAGAGGCAGGCAAATTGGTAGAGGGACTGTAGATGCACATACTTAGGGGGGCGACCAACAGGCGAGACAGGAAGAGAATGAGGAGGGCCAGTGTGAGGGAGAGAGGCCAGGGAGTGATAAAGAGAATGAGGAGGGTTTCCAGAAAACGGCATTAGCCGCTCGGGCAACCGGAGAGGGGTCTTCATTTTCCTAATGGGCTGGAAGTGCAGCCAATGGTGGGAAGCTGAGAGCCGCCTGTCCTGTGGGCTGAGCCTGTAACTTACCCCCAAGTCTACCCAGGGCACAGGAAGGGAGCCACTGCCGAAAGAGACACAGGCTGGGAGGCAGTGCCAGGGCAGGGCTGCTCTGTGGAGTGCCATGCTGTCAGCTTCAGACATCCATTGTTTGAATGTAAATGGTCGAGGATCAACTAAGCCCCTGGGTCCAAGCTGTTACATTCTTCCTCAATGTGGAGTGGGATTTTAATGTGTGTAATGGGTCTTAATTTTGGAAGTACTGCTCAGATGCTGGAACCACAAGATTTGTCTGTTAACATTATTATATACCCAGTCATTGATCGCTTATGGAATGCTTTCTGAAGCCCCATGCCTCTTCTCTGTGTAGAGCCTTTCAGCTTCAAACCGTTTAGAGCTGTGCTCACCCATTCTTTGAACGTAAAGGGTTGAGGATCTTTAACACTGTGTGGCCATTCAACCCTAACCATACATATCACTATCCCCATCGCACATAAATGTTCATTGTAAAATACTAGCATGCATCGTAGCCAGCAGGATAAACCCACTGAGGCCCAGTCGGATGCCTCCAGATGAGGCAGCTTAAAAACAGTCACCACCACAGAGCAATGCCACACAACAAACATGCACAAATATTTTTGCCACACATCAGGCCCGGCTCCAGGAATTTTTATTTGGGTGGGCCAAGGGTGCATTTGGGTGGGCCACTGCGGGCTCGATTTGTCGCATATATGTCTGGGCAGGCCTGCTTCAGAGCCCTCCTTTATCTCTTCTTAGCCTTATAAGGACCAGTAAAACTCACTCTTTTTTTCAAATCTCTTTCTAAATATTATCACTCACAAAAAGTGCTTTTTCCATGTAATGTTCCTTTGATGGGAAGAGGATGTTTTTGAGGTGGGAGTATCAGGCAAGTGATACTACTCAGGCTCCATCTGTTTGCGCCTTCATGGAGGATCCCTCTTCATTGCTACCTCCAGCTGACCCCGGACTCGGCAACGCTCTCCCTTACAGGCTTGATTATCCACTACTCCTCTCTCCAGTGCACCTTTTCTCACAGCTGACCTTGGGCCCCAGCCCCATATCAGGCACTATCGGGCTCCACTTTGCTTTTTCCCGGTAAAAACATTAGTAAAATCACCTTAAAACTTAAAACATTGAATATAGCAGTAAATATAATTAGCAGCACTTTAAAGCATGTTCCACAGTAGCCCTTATGACCCGACTGCTAATTAAATAAACAAAAACAGAAAGGCCATGACAGGGCCGGCTTTAGCGCTGATGCGAAAGTCTTTTTTGGCGCCACACTAATAACCTCTTTCTCTGTAAATACCTTTACTACCACCTTCCAACAGTGCCCCTCGTCCCTCCATGGCCCCCCCTAGTGACCTCCTCCTCAGATTCCCTCACTGCCTCACGCCACAAGTGCCCCTCATCTCCCCATAGCCCCTCCCCCTCATGACCTCCTCCTTGGACTCCCTCACTGCCACCATCCACCAGTGCCCCTTATCTCTCTGCAGCCTCTCCCCCTCATGACCTCCTCCTCAGACTCCCTCATTACCACCCTCCACCAGTGCTCCTCATCTCACCCTAGCTCCCCCTCCACACCATGACCTCTTCCTCGGATTCCCTCACTGTCACCCAGGGCACAAGTCCGAAAAAAAGAAGTATGGGGACGCTGACGTCACAACAGGAAGTAATGTCACGAAAGTGGCTTGCACCATCAGACTCATTGCCTCCCCTCGCTCACCCCTTAGATGCCATTGCATCAGAGAAGCCAGCGCGTGAGCAGCATTCTGAATGAGCTCCAATCTCGCCCCAGAGAGGCCAAAGAGTAAATGTGTGGCTCCATTTGCTCCAGTAATCGAGCTCCCGTTAAAATAAGTGAGGGGACACCGTCCACCCGCCTGGTACCCCGACTCGAGCCCTGCAGTCACCCTCCACCAGTGCCCCTCATCGCTCCACAGCCCCTCCAACTACCTCCTCCTCAGATTCCCTCACTGCCACCCTCCACCAGTGCCCCTCATCGCTCCGTAGCCCCTCTCTCATATGCATTTGTTGTTTAGCGCTACTCATATCAGTGTAGTGTAGTGTGTCAGCACTTTACACCACAAACACATTATACAGAGACAATCAATCATACAAGTATGTAAATCAGTCTACAGGGAATGTCACATAAGCCAATGAGGATTACAAGGTGTAGGAATCACATGTCATCCATACTGGTGGGCAGTATATTTTGAGAGGATTTGGTCTGGGGAAACACAACCTTAGGATTTAAAAGAGTATTCCATGGGGATCAGCTTTACTGATAAAAATGTATCTCTGCTCAAACATACTCATTTTAGCAACATTAGAATGATGAAAGACTGAGGAAGCTCTAACTATATCACAAAACAAAAAAAACGATACCATTCATGTTTGTATGCAGCTCTTTGATGACAGTTCATTGGTCACTGTCCTATGTTAGGATTGTAACTTCTGAACTGCAAGTAACACAAGGATCTCTGTGACAAAGGCAGTAACCCACTGAGCTATCCACATAAAATACAGTTCATCTGCACTTAAAAACTACCAACAGACAAACTATTGCTCTCCAGCAGGATCATTAATCACTAGCGTTATCTTGGCATTCTGAATTGCGTTGTCATATTGTGTCCTGCATCGGCCATGAGAAGGATAAAGACTGTTTAAATGACGCGCACAGAAGTATGTGTCCTGCTGGGCCTGCACATATTTTTAAAAGAAAAAAAATAGTAACACATTCTCTTACCTACTAGTCGAACTTTGTGTCACAGCCTGATGCGATAAGCAGCTGCAGGGGTCAGGAAAGGGGAATAGGAATAAACAAACGTATTTTCTCCGACAGTCCGACTCCGACCTGTGCTGCACAGAATTGGGTCCTCACGAGTGCGTAGTGGTGAAGCGCGTGACGCGTCACCACTACGTTCTCATCGCGAGGCCCTGGAGCAGGCTGGGTGACCAATACGAAGTCCTGGCTCTAGTCTTGCCGAACCGGAACCGACCGACGTCATGATGGCAAGGCAGCACTGCAGCAGGCGCTGACGCACTGGCGCACCACAAACAAGTAGGTCTGCTGGTCAAGTGCGTGCAGTGCGCAGCGCGCTCACCGCGCTGCTTGAAGTTTACCTTTTTAACTGGGCCGCCGGCCGCGCGCGCCGTTGCGGCCGCGGCGGACTTTATAATTTATTTAGTGACAGTCAAATCTGTCCCTAAATAAATTATAAAGGCCGCCGCAGCCGCAACGGGCCACCAGTGCTGAGCGGCCGCCCTAAAAATAGTGCCGCCTGGGGCGGTCCGCCCCCACCGCCCCCCCCCTAGCTACGCGCCTGGCTTGATCCCACCTAGAAGAGTAGATTGAGATAAGTTAGCAGCGTGTCACCAGAAGAAAGATGAAAGTGTATCAGACTTCTTCACTAGGTCTGAAGGGGTGTTTTTGGATTTTAGTGGACAGGATTTGTTGATGGAGGGAGGCGTCCAACTGTTTGTTAACAGGTTTGTTACGAACTTGCATCCTGAGATCACGACTCGGTTGCAGGCATTGGAGAGCACTTGGACCACCTCCTCTCCATCAGTAATACTAAGTATGGCACAGTATTACGAACACAGAAAGAACGAAGAGAAGGCGAAGGTAGAGAAGAAAAATAAGGAGTTGAAGACAAAGGTGTTGATGAAACAGGCGTCCCAAGGCAACAGTAGAGGATGTGGCATTGGTCAGGCCCAGCAGCTGCCCCGCACAAGCAGCAATACTACGCCCGTGGGGCCAAACCAGTGTGCGTATTGTAAGGAAGAGGGGCATCAGTGTAGTGAGTGTCCGACGTTTTTGCAAAGGGTTGAGGCTCCGAGGGGATGGGGGTCCAGAGGACGAGGCCGGGGAGCAGGTGGCTATGGCGGAGGTCGGGAAGGAGAGGAAAAGCCAGGTCGCTCTGAGCAGAACTATTTTGATGACCCGAGGGGGCGACAGTATTACCATGATGATTATGATTTGGACGAAGTGACAGGACTTACACACAGCTAGGACAGCAAAGGGCAGGGTGAGGGATCTGTTCAGATCCCTGTGGATCAGCGGGGACCCTATGTTACTGCTGATCTGCAGGGCTCAGAGAAGAAATTCTTGGTGAACACAGGCACAATGAATAGCTCTGTTTCTCGTTCACAGGTCCCTGGGGCAGCCCTGTCTGGCCAAAATAAGGTTTTGGTAGGCTTCTCGGGTATAGCGGTTGTGAGCCCCATCTCTGAGCCACTGGCCCTGACTATCTGTCCTTTAACCGTAGATTCGCCCTTCTTATTGACATCTAACTGTGGGAATAATTTAATGGGTTTAGACTTGTTGAAGAAGCTACATGCAACTATTTCATGCTCCCTGGATGGTGTCTATATGACCGCAGGACTCAATGTAGTGAATTCTAAGCAGTGTTTGTCGCAGGATGAGCCCCTTCCAGCGGAGTTTAAGGAGATGGTGACGACATTATGGGCTACAGGTGATACAGACGTAGGGCTGTTGCAGATACCTCTGGTCTCCATTAGGGTTAAGGGCAATGCTGTTCTGCCTCGCCTTCCCCAGTACAAGATACCAAAGGCAGGAGAACGGGCACTGCTACAGATTATAGAGGATTTGATTGTGTCTAGGATTGTTGAGGAGACGACTGCGAATATGTGCAATAGCCCTATTCTTCCCATCTTAAAAATGGCACCATCGGGCTCTCTGGATGATTATTCCGATGTTTACTGCTTTGTGATTGACCTGCGTGAGGTGAATAAGATTGTGGTACACCAGTCCCTGTTGTCCCCGACTTTACTGCCCTCCTGACCATGATTCCTCCCTCTGCCACATACTTTTCTGTCATTGATTTGAAGAATGAGTTCTTTAGCATCCCCATACACCCAGATAGCAGGTATCTGTTTGGGTTCTCCCTAGCCAGCAGAAGTTTTAGATTCTGTCGGGCTCCTCAGGGCTAAACTGAAAGCCCTAGTATCTATAGCCAAGCTTTAAAAGATTAATTGGACTCCCTTGTCCTTCTCTCAGGTAATGTCCTATTGCAGTACATGGACGACCTCTTAATAGCTTTGAATATTGAAAAGGGTTGCAAGGATGCAACGGTTAAATTATTGTTACATTTGGCCCATCATGGACATAAAGTGTCCCTTTCTAAATTTCAATATTGTCGACAGGATGTCACCTACTTAGGTCACCTACTGTCGAAGCAGGGAAGGAGACTAACACCTGAGCGCATTGCTGCTATAACTAAATGCCCATCCCTAAGACCCAACGGGATGTGCAAACCGATATAGGTATTACTTCGCATTGCCGCCACTGGATCTCTAACTTTGCTTTACTAAGTAAAGAAGCCCTTGCTGCGCCTAACAACTAAAGATGTGTATGAACCCCTGCCTTGGATGCATGACTGTCAGCATGCTTTTGAGCAACTAAAAATAGCGCTCTGCTCTGCACATGTGCTTGGCAGTCTGGACTATCAGAAGCCGTTCGTGTTGTACGTACACAAAACGGCTGGCTGCACGCTCTCTGTCTTAACACAGGCCTTTGGAGGTAAGCAGAGGCCGTGTGCCTATTTCTCTGCTCTGCTTGACAACGTCACCAGAGCCCTCCCGAGATGTTTGCGAGCGGTTGCGGCTGTGGCCATTTCTATCCGACAATCGGCAGGGCTCGTCCTTGATACTGATCTCACAGTAATGGTACCTCATGCTGTGGACACACTTTTGAACAGAAGAAAGATGCAGCACCTTACCAGTGCACGTCTGACTAGCTATGAGCTGACCCTGTTTGCACCACATGTCACCATTAAAAGATGTGCCACCCTGAACCCAGCCACATTACTACCCCTCCCTTCTGAGAGTGAGGAGACGGACGTGTATGATTGCATCTATCGTACAGAGGAAGAGACGAAGGGGCGGATAGACCTGATTGATGTTCCCCTATCTAAACTCTAAGGGGAGCTATATGTCTATGACTCTTGTTTTAAATGACCTTGAGTTCCCTATCAGTCAGCGCAAGCTGCAGAGTTGGTGTCCCTTCTTCGGGCCTGCGAGTTGAGTGAGGGACTGGCTGTCAATATATATACTGACAACCAGTATGTGTTCGGTGTGGCTCATAATGTTGGATGGCACTGGGCTGAGAGGGGGTTTCTAACGTCCCATGGAATGAGAATTCAGGACGGCCCACTAATACACAGACTTTTGTCAGCCCTGGCACTCCCTAAGAAATTAGCAATAGTGAAGTGCAGTGCTCACAAGGCAATAACTGATGATGTTGGGAGGGGAAACGCATTTGCAGATCAGACAGTGAAGGACACAGCACACACAAAAATGAAGAGTATGTTTGTGGCAAGTCCAGCTAGATGGGTGCCTGAAAATGGGATGTTTAAGGACACACTGGAAAATGTCAAGGAGATTCAGAGTGAGGCGACAATTGAGGAGTTAGCAATATGGCAGGAGAGCACAGCTAATTTGGATGAGGATGGGTGCTGGGTTGACAAATCCGGAAAGCAAAGATGGATGCTACCGAATGCATTTGTCCTCCCCGTGGTTACCATGGCACACGGGCCAGCCCACATTAGTGCGAAGGGGATTTTGTAAGCTGCTAGATCCCGTATGGCGGAATGACATTATTCCCAAGGTTGCAGTCCACCTGGTGAAGTACTGCATGATCTGTCTGATGCACAATCCTGGGAAGGGTACCCCCACTCCTGTTGGCAGTTTTGCACCGCCTTCCTTTCCTTTTGAGGTTCTACAGATGGATTACATCGGAAATGGAACGGGTCAATAACTTGAAATATGTGTTGGTGGTTTCTGTGCATTCAGTAAATGGATTGAGGCGTATCCCACTAAAGAGAACACTGTCATGGCAACGGCAAAGGTACTCTTGAAAGAGTTCTTCCCACGTTTTGGTTTGCCCATTAGATTTGGAGTGACAATCGCAGTCACTTCAATGCCAAGGTCATCCAATTGGTGTGCGACGGGTTGTACATTAGGCAAAAGTTTCATGCAGCGAACCACCCCCAATCAGCAGGTTTGGTCGAGAAGTACAATGGTACTCTCAAGCTGAAAATGGCCAAGATCAAAGAGAGCACAGGATTGCAGTGGCCTGATGCTTTCCCCTAGCACTAATGTCTACGAGAGTCACAGCTCACTCTAGAACAGGATTGTCCCCTTATGAGGTCATGTTTGGACGCCCAGTAAATGTTTGGGGAGTCCTGCAACCTCGTAGGTTCTCTGACATAGAATACCTCTTGCTTATAGACTACCTTTTTGAGTTGACAAAAAATTGCGTTCTATTCACCAACAGATCGCTGAGACATTGAAGCAAAATTCAGAGGGTCCGGCTCTCGAGATACAGTCAGGTGATTGGATATTAGTCCAGAATTTTCAGCAGAAGAGTGGTTTAGAGCCACACTGGAAGGGACCCTTCCAGGTCCTTCTGGCCACCAGGACAGCGGTGAAGGTCGACGGTCGGAAGGATTGGATACACAGCACTCACTGCAAGAGGGTGCCCCTCCCACTGCCCTGTGACCAGTGGATCATGGACGGGATTGGGGATGGTGAGACGGAGCAGGTGCCACGGTTCATTCCCTTCTCGGATGCCCAGCTCACGTGGGCCCCGACGGAGGAGGAGAGTCATGCAAAGCTGAATGAGGTGGTGTCACCTGAAATTAAGGCCATCCAGGAGCCTAAGCCTGTTGGCCCAACTGTGATTGAGTCACGTCCAGTTGAGCCCTAATCCACCGACCTGTCTGAGTCCGAAACCTTTTGCCCTTTGGCCCCCTGGAGCCTGACCCCTTGTTCTCTGACCCCGCTGTGCCTGGGGTGTTTTGGTACAATTTGCGCCCCCGTAAGAGGAACAGTGCTCCAAAGGGAAAGTCAGTTTAGTAGGGATGGGCTGCATTGCTGAAGAATATGGAGAATGTACCCTGCCCGTGGTACCAATGATAGCTTAGGATCAGGGAGATTGGTGCATGATACGGACAGTCACCGAACAGGGCAAACAAACTGTGTTTCCGAGGAGAAGATATTTTGCCCTGCAACGTGGGATCTGGATCCAAGCTAGACGAACAGCTCCACAGTGTCTACGCCTAACGAACAATATATATTGTCTCAGTTTTGGTTTTTTATACCAGCTTGGCCCCAAAAGAATGTATCCCTTTGGTCGCCCTATTCAGGAGGAGGAGCAGCCTTTCGCAGCTCTGCATCCTGGGCGGGATGGGCCTGTCTGGTCCTCCTGGTCTGTGAAAAGTAAAGTTGTGCTCATAGCAATTATTCTAATTTCTTTAATATTGATACTTGGGGTAATGTATTTCCTGGAGGAAAAGTATCCTGTGCATACTTTGATTGGTACTATGCCTGCATCCCTCGAGCATACCTTTGGTATTCTGGCGCCGCACAAGGAGGAGCACAGGATGTCCCATAAAGATAATGTGTTCATTAAGACCTTACATCAAACGCACATTGCTTATAATATGACAAAATGTTGGGTATATGGGTTGTTGTCCTCTGTAACTCATAGAAGTGAGAACTTGCTATCCATGCCATTGTCATACGTTAGTAGCTGTGAGGGGTGGTTTGCATTGATTAGCATGGTCTGTTAATTTCACCAGGCTGACACATTGGAGCAAAAAAGTGCTAGTTCTCGTACCCTGTTTCCAGCATCAAGTACCCCACCTGTGGTCCCACAGGCCGAGAGCCGTTTGGCAGGTTGTTCTTGAGCTCTTGCATGCATGCGTACAAGGGAGTGACAAAAGAAAATTGGTCTCAGGTGGAAAGGACAATTTTCTACAGTTCAACGCCTCAGAATACTATCAGTCCTTTCAGTCCCTCAACGTTACTGAAGATAAGCCGATACCCTTGTCAGTGGTGAATGTCATGGCTCCTTTCTGTGTCCAGGGGGCTGGAAAAATAGAGGTGGGGAAGAGCAGATGCGACACTACTTATAGCTTGAGAGCAACAAATAATCTACCCCTGATCCCACCACCTAATGTCTATTTTGTTTGTGGAGTTCATGGTTATGTCTGAAGGGTGATCGGGAAGGTGTTACCTTTCTTTCCTCTTGCCACCTGTGTATATAGCTCCCCCCAATTACCATAGGGACCACCGCCTACAGCATAGAGGTGCCCATGTGCTCCGGTTTAAGAGAATCATTAGCACTGATGATATCGATCAGACACACACCACCTTGCAGCAATTCATGGATGCAATTAACAGCATCATACCATTCTGGGGACCTATGGCTAATAGTCATAATATTAGACAGCTCACTAGGGTGGTGGAAGGAGTCATTAATATGACTGCAGGAATTTTGACAAATATCACAGTAGAAGTCCAGGCTACAAGACTTGTGTCCCTCCAAAAATCATATGGTTTTAGATGCTATCTTAAATAATCGGAGTGGGGTCTGTCGCGTCATTGGCAGTAGCTGTTGTGTGTACATCCCTGACCACGCCCCCACTGTGTACGCTGCTATATAGAAGTGGCATAAAATAGCCTCGGACATACACCAGGAGAATGGTACATGGTCATTCACGGGATGGTTCTGGGGCCTGCTCGCCACTTGGGGTTGGAAGATCATTATTTTTCTGGTTGCCATAGCAGGTATTATTTTGGCATGCTGTCTGTGAATGCACTGCCTCCCTGCCTGTTGTGCCTGCTGTGTATCAATGTTCAAGGCGCGTCCCAAGACCCCGAGGCGTGACTCTAATGCAAAGGCTATGATGATGCAGGGTATTCAGGATTTGTTGAGTATTGATGAGGGTATTTTTGAATATTGATTATATGTGTTTAACACTTTAGAGTGTTAGTTTCAATGGACAGTTCGTATGTTAGCAATGGTGTCTACTTGTGAATGTTTCTCTTTTCCCCATTTTAGAATTGTAAAGACCCTTACCTGATGGCACCAATAAAGCTTATCATGAATGCTAAAAGTAGGGTCTGTTAGATTTGAAATGTTATTCCTGTTATGCACAGACTTGAAGTGTCCCCTTTGCAATGCTTATACTCTATTCCGTGTTAAGTTAGCATTCATGGCGCCATCTTTATTGGCACCATCTTGTTTTGTAATTGAGATCGAGCTCTTGTCTCATAATGCTTGCCTCAGCAGAAAAGCTGCCTCTGCGCCTGTAGCTTGTACATCTCAAGGTTGAAGCTTCGCTGCACTAATGAATGTACGATCCATTGTTGCATACCTTTGCTGTTAGATAAACCGTTCCCACATATTAGAATGGTAGGCACTGGCCGAGTGGCCTTGGGGTCGAGATAGCATGTACCCAGCCCTATACCATGGCTCATCTTTGTTTGCCCTCTTTGTTCACCATGGACTGAACTGGAAAATTCCAATTTGGGTGGGACTTTAGAGGTGTAGGAAATATATATTTTGTGTTACTGTGTGGACGGGAGTCAGTCCCTCGGCAGTCATCTCAGGAGACCGGTCAGACTGGGCTCCGCTGCAGCGTATTAGTAATAAACAAATTGGTTTGTATTCTCTACTGTCTGACCGACTCTTCATTTATTGGGAAGGCAGAGAGGTGCTTGTGAGTGGCCCGGGTGGTCCTATTGGGGTCACTTCCTTCATTTGCCCCCTGAACAGGGACTCCATCGGGTGTCCCATCCTCGCTCGCAACCGGGTGTGAGGTTGGGCTGCGTCTGGTCAGACGGGCGGATCGGGGATCCCCACATGACTGAGCTTAGTTCTCGCAGCTGCCCCGCCTGTCTGATTGGGCGGCACCTCATCTAGTAGTCATCTTGGCTGGGGTCCTGAAAGGCGAAACCCTTGGAATTGTCCGTTTGGTCTGAAGAATCGGCGGTGGAGAATAACTTTGTTTGACCTGTGTGCACTAGGTGAGTTCATCTTGATTCTTGGTAAATATGGCGCCGTCTTGAATGATTTTAGATATGGTCTGGAGACCACTTCTTGGTTTGATTCTGGACTTGATAGGTCTGTGGACCGCTTTGGAGATACAGGGTATCTGTGGACCCTCTGCCAGGCGACTTGGTGAATTCGGCATTCTCTTGAAAACGCCTGGGGTTTGACTAGTGTTTGGGACTCGTGGTGCGGAGTCTGATTTGAAGAATTGGTGCAGTCTACGGACCGGTTTTTGGCTTTTGAGCATTCAGTACGGTTCGAGGATGGACCTGTGGGAAGTAATTGGTAAGTCACCTGTCGGGTACAATTAGTGAGTCTGTTTCTCTTTATTCTTGAAAATGCCCTGTTTTAGCAAGTTCTGCTGTTTGAGGTGCCGTTGTGGCTCTGCTGATGCTCGATTGAAAGAGAGGCAGCCTGCTCCTCCAGGAGGCACCCCAAACTTTGACATGTATGTGAAGCATGGCCTTGGCCCTATTATGTTTAGTACATTATGGCACAAATGTACGAGGGACAACGCCAAGTTACAGTGTCCTTTGACAGGTACTTTTGATGAACAGATATTGAATTTCTTGCAGGATGAATTGTTTGCAAAAAGAAGCAGGCAGTCAATATTTGACTATCTTCTGTTAGGGCAAAAGGAAGCTAAGCAAAGACAGATAAGAGCGGTGAAGGAGGCCCGGAGAGGGAAGACGCAGACAGTAACACAAAAGGCTATAGCGTACGAGAGAGAGAAGATAGAGAAGGGTATAGAGTGTGCTGACCAGAAGTTTAGATTGCAGTGTGATAAGTCTTATGTTACACGCGAAGAAGCCGATCTCTTCATGGAGGATCTGTTAGATGTGCGGCCGCCACCTCCTTATGCCCCGCAAGGAGTATATACAGTAGCCCCGCTGACCCAGCACCTCGCCTCCCATGCTCCTGCCTCTGGTTCCCCTGCCCCTGACTCGGCCTCTTCAGATGGAGCACCCCTCATTCCCTCTTCGGCTCCTACGGCTCCACGCCAGGATAGACGGTCACACTCCAGTACTGGAAGACACACCCCAGAGCAGGGCAGATGAACCACAACATACCAGGATCCACTGTCACACTCTAGTACTGGATAGACACACCCCAGAGCAGGGCAGGTGCGCCACAACATGCCAGGATAGATGGTCACACTCCAAAGAGGGGCAGGCAAACTACAACATGGCAGGATAGACAGTCACACTCTAGAGCTTGGCAGGCACACTACAACACGCCAGGATAGACGGTCACACTCCAGTACTCGACAGACACACCCCAGAGCAGGGCAGGTGCACCACAACACGCCAGGATAGACGGTCACACTCCAGTACTGGAAAAACACACCCCAGAGCGAGCAGCTGCACCATAACACGCCAGGATAGATGGTCACACTCCAGTACTGGACAAACACACCCCAGAGCGAGCAGCTGCACCATAACACGCCAGGATAGATGGTCACACCCAGAGCGGGGCAGGCACACTACAACATGCCAGGATAGACGGGCACACTCCAGAGCAGGGCAGGCCCACTACAACACACCAGGATAGACGGTCACACTCCAGAGCGGGGCAGGCACACTGCAACATGCCAGGATAGACGGTCACACTCCAGAGCGGGGCAGGCACACTGCAACATGCCAGGATAGACGGTCAAACTCCAGAGCGGAGCAGGCACATTACAACATGCCAGGATAGACGGTCACACTCCAGTACTGAACAGACACACCCCTGAGCAGGGCAGATGCACCACAACATACCTGGATAGACTGTCACACTCTAGAGCGGGGCAGGCAAACTACAACACACCAGGATTGACAGTCACACTCCAGAGTGGGGCAGGCACACTACAACACGCCAGGATAGATGGTCTCACTCCAGTACTAGACAGACACACCCCAGAGCAGGGCAGGTGCATCACAACACGTGAGAATAGACAGTCACACTCCAGAGCGGGGCAGGCACACTACAACACACCAGGATAGACAGGTCACACTCCAGTACTGGATAGACACACACCAGAATGGGGCAGGTGCACCACAACACAGCAGGATAGACTGTCACACTCCAGTGTTGGACAGACACACCTCAGAGGAGGCAGGTACCCCACAACTTGGAGATGTGTTAACTACGCATTCCATTAAACCTCCATAGCCAGCTACTAAACTGCACTCACAAATGCTTTGATAAAGCAACTTTACATGCTAAAAAACATATAACCAATTCACAAAAGTGAACTTTGAAAATGAAAAATATCAGGCAATGAGAGAGGTGATGATTTTGGGGTCCCGCCTAACCTAGGGGGCGGACCAAGCATATGCCTTGAAGACAAAGAGAATAACATGCTGAACAATTCAGTGGTGGTCCCATCCTCTCAGGACCACCCCAAGCACAGTTATGGGCAAAAATACAATCCCAACCAAAGGCCCTGCAAAGCATTATGGGATGAGATTAGCAGTGGGCAGTGAATATTAGAGTGTCCAATATCAAAATAATTCTACAAAGAGCTGCAGTTCAACTAGTCATTACTAGGTGTCCCTCACGAGTCAAATGCAAAAGCATTGAAATTATTAGATCAAACTGCAGTTCAATTAGTCGTTGCTAGGTGTCCCTCAAGTCAAATGCTTTTGCATTTGACTCATGAGGGACACCTAGTAACGACTAGTGAAACTGCAGCTTCATGAAAGGGTTTCAATGCTTTTGCATTTGACTCGTGAAATGCGCTGGCGCGCGCGCATGCGCAGGTCACCCACAGACAGCGATGAAGAGGAGGACAGCAGCCCGGGGACGCCGTAGTCAAGGTAAGTCTTTATTCTTTTACCTTGAATGTAGTTTTAATTAATTCCTAATAGGGGGGTTGGAGCCGCGTGGCGGAGCGGAGTTTGTCCCGAACTCCGTGGACCTCTGCGTAGTCCCGCTACGACAACTATGCCCAGGGTTAAAGAATACCAGACTTGAGAAAAGAGGCCAAAGAGCAAGAGATCACAGTATCAGACTTGAGAGAAGAGTCCGATGAGTACGAGATCTCAAAATCAGACATGAGAAAAGAGCCTGAAGTGTAGAAGATCACAATATCAGCCTTGAGAGAGAGACCGAAGAGTAAGAGATCACAAAATTTGACTTAAGATAAGAAACCGAAGTCTAAGAGCTCACAGTATCAGGCTTGAAAGCAGAGGCATAAGAGTAAGACTTCACAATATCAGGCTTTGAAGAAGAGGGTAAAGAGGAAGAGATCACAGTATCAGGCTTGGAGAGGAATCCGAAGAGCAGGAGGTCACAGTATCAGACTTGAGAAAAGAGACCGAAGAGTAAGAAATCACAGTACCAGGCTTGAGAGAAGAGGTCGAAGAGTAAAAGATCACAGTATCAGACTTGACAGAAGTGGTCCAAGACTAAGAGATCAGCGTTTCTGACTTGAGAGAAGAAGGCAAAGAGTAAGGGATTAGAATACCAGATTTGAGAGAAGAGGGCCAAGAGGAAAATATTACAGTATCAGACTTTAGAACAGAGGCTGAAGAGTAAGAGATCAGAATTTCAGATGTGAGAATTGATGCTTTGTTGTGAGAAGGCACAATAGAAGGTTAATGAGAGGACAGGTCACCCTGAGTTAGGCGAGGGGATACTAATAATACATCAGCAGTCGCAGTCACAGACTTGAGAGAGCAGGCAGAGGAATGAGCATTCTCGGTTTGAAACTGACTCAAGCACGGCAATATTTGAATGATTTTTCCTGTGTGAACAATATGAATTGGATTGGAAAGCCCTCGGTCAGGGACAGGTCAACAGTACTGTTTAGTGCAGGAGGGTAAGTCTTAAATCCATGAAAGGTGTGAGAGTCATGGGCAAGGACGGACACTTATTCGGGCTCATGTTTTGTGCATCTCTACTAGTCGTATGTTTGGAACATTGGGGGAACCAGCTTGGCCAACTGACCTGATCTGATCAGATCTGAGGGACTGCCCACTGCCTTTGCAAAGTCATGCAAATGCAATAGGCAAACATCATGCCTACTTAGATTCAGGCGAAACATGCAGGAAGCGGTTCTGAAAGAATCTGGATCTTCATTGAACAGAAAACCTGAAAAAATAAAGGAAGAACATACAATGGAGCAGAGTGATCCAGCACTTTGGGAGTTTATAAACGATGATTTGAAATGGTAAGGAAGACAAGGTACAGAGAACAAAATTTAGCGTGTCAGAAAGGAACCGTCCTGAGGATCCTTAAATGTGACAAAAATAAACACATAAGCAAGAGTCACTCCATGAATATATGAAAACACCAGACAAAGAAACTGAAGACAAAAAAGGAACAAGGAAGCCAACAAATACATATCAGATAGTGGCAAATAAGTGAAAAGCAGACAGATTTCAAAAGGTAAAAAAGTGAATTATAACATGGATTCTGGCAGTAAACAAGAGAAGCCACATGTGTAAGAAAGAGCCAGTTGTGGCTGGCAGCTGTATAGAGGGGTGGGCAGGCAAACGGGTGGGTGACTGCATATACAGAAATTATAATAAAAATAATAAATACAATGGCATTTACAAGCACGAAGGTCCTTTTCACTCCGGTCCTGTTTTCTTCTGCTGGGCTCGGCCTCCAAGGCAGGACCCTCAATAACTCCCCTAACCAATCCTGGTGCTGCTGTCATGCTGAGAGCCGCATCGGCATTGGAGGGAGCGGCCCCTCTCAGCGTTCCTGAGGGCACTGGTGGCCTGGGTTGGTCTAATGTCTTAAGACAGCTTGGTTAGAGGTTTCAAAGTCACAAGACGGCCGGCCAAAGGGACATGTGCACTTTGAACTGCCCAGATAGCCCACCCTCCTCTCTGCTGCTGTCCCGGAGCAGGCCCCGTCCCGTCCCGTCCGGACATTCAGTTCAGGATTTGGGGTGAAAAATAAAATGGTAATACAATAATTTTATTTCCATTTCATCTTCATCTCTGGGGCTTTTTTGGGGCATTTGTGTTTGTGGGGCAATGCTGGAGGGGCCGCCCCTGGGAAGCGCAGTGATCGAGTTATAAAAACACTGAAGCAAGTGTTGGGGTTTTGTTGGGTGGGAAGGTTCCTGGATGTTGTGAGCATGCGCCCATGAGGGAGTCTTTGTGTCTTTGATTCTCTTTACCTCAGCGCACACAACCATCATGCGCGTATCCTAGGGTCTGAGTTAGTTATGGCCTTGACCCAGAGCAGGGCCCTGGGATCTGCAGGGGTGCACCATGCACCCCTCATTTGTTACTGTGACTATCATCAGCACACACGACTAGCAGTGAGGGCAACGTGTTCATTGATAACAGCAGCTCTGGCCTTTTTACCTCTTCCCAGTGGAAGTGTGAGCAGCCCCATATGCCCGTGCCCGCGCCTACATGGATGGGGCAGATGCATGTAGAACTCGTGTGCATGGCAGAGTGAACAAGGAGTGAGTGAGTTAGTTATTTGTGAACTCATTTCGATGTTAACTGAAAACAAGGAGCACAAGAGTGAGGTAGGTTGTCCCCTGCCAGACCACCATGGTGGGTTGTCGGCGACCTTGAAGACTTTGTGAAGAGTCCGACTCCAAGGCGCGGGAGGGACGGAGACTGCAATCGCTTTATATTCTTTCGATGCACAGAGGCTTCCTGTGTCTGCTCATTTGTCTTTTCCAGTCCTAATCCCTTGCACTGGTGGAGGTTGTGGAGTCTGAAGACAGCAGTCTCCTGAGCAGGGCAATGTTGGTCTTTTCACAGGGCCAGCCCTTTAGTTCCACTGGAGTCTGCTGCTCCTGAGTGGTTGATAAGTCTGAATGTGGGGGTCTTTCCTTGCACTGAAGTTTGCTGCTCCTGAGTGGTTGATAAGTCTGAATGTGGGGGTCTTTCCTTGCACTGGAGTTTGCTGCTCCTGAGTGGTTGATAAGTCTGAATGTGGGGGTCTTTCCTTCCACTTGAGTTTGCTGCTCCTGAGTGGTTGATAAGTGTGTGATGTGGGGGTCTTTCCTTGCACTGAAGTTTGCTGCTCCTGAGTGGTTGATAAGTCTGAATGTGGGGGTCTTTCCTTCCACTGGAGTTTACAGCTCCTGAGTGGCTGGTAAGTGTGAGATGTGGGGGTCTTTCCTTCCACTTGAGTTTGCTGCTCCTGAGTGGTTGATAAGTGTGTGATGTGGGGGTCTTTCCTTGCACTGAAGTTTGCTGCTCCTGAGTGGTTGATAAGTGTGTGATGTGGGGGTCTTTCCTTGCACTGAAGTTTGCTGCTCCTGAGTGGTTGATAAGTCTGAATGCGGGGGTCTTTCCTTCCACTTGAGTTTGCTGCTCCTGAGTGGTTGATAAGTGTGAGATGTGGGGGTATTTCCTTCCATTGGAGTTTGTGCCTCCTGAGTGGTTGATAAGTGTGAGATGTGGGGGTCTTTCCTTCCATTGGAGTTTGTGCCTCCTGAGTGGTTGATAAGTGTGTGATGTGGGGGTCTTTCCTTCCATTGGAGTTTGTGCCTCCTGAGTGGTTGATAAGTGTGAGATGTGGGGGTCTTTCCTTCCATTGGAGTTTGTGCCTCCTGAGTGGTTGATAAGTGTGAGATGTGGGGGTCTTTCCTTCCATTGGAGTTTGTGCCTCCTGAGTGGTTGATAAGTGTGAGATGTGGGGGTCTTTCCTTCCATTGGAGTTTGTGCCTCCTGAGTGGTTGATAAGTGTGAGATGTGGGGGCTTCCTTCCACACTGTGCCTGTGTTTTGGGTTTCACCAAGTGGAGACTCCCAGATTTCCCCACACCCCCCTTCACCATAATCACCTGAAGACAAAGAGAGTGGCGGCCTGTGTGAGAATGGACACAAAACCGACACATACTCCTCAGTCCAGCCCGGGGTGACAGCTGTGGAATACACAAACTCTGTCCTGAAGATTCGTATAAAAGAAGTCGCTCTCCAGATCTGCAGTCCAGACGCTCTCAGTGACCAGCGTCGGTGACCCCCTGCAGGGCGTAGGAGAATCTTCTGAGTACCAGGGATGGTGTCTTTGACAGTCCCAGTTAGATGAGGGGACATCACCGGAAGAATTCAGCAGCGATCTGCTGGAATCACAGTGGGTCTACCTTGGAAAGGCTTCAGTCTTTACTGCTGAGAGAAGGCTGCTGGGTGTAACTCTGCAGCAGGGATACGCCCTCAGGGGAAGCACAGTCCTAGATATCAGGCAGAGGAGCTTTCCAGAGAAGCTGGCTGGCCCAGGCAAGTGATGAGGGAACTGCACCAGAAGAGAAGAGAGAAAGAGAACTGCACCAGAAGAGAAGAGAGAAAGAGAACTGCACCAGAAGAGAAGAGAGAAAGAGAACTGCACCAGAAGAGAACAGAGAAAGAGAACTGCACCAGAAGAGAGCAGAGAAAGAGAACTGCACCAGAAGAGAACAGAGAAAGAGAACTGCACCAGAAGACAACAGGGAAAGAGAACTGCACCAGAAGAGAACAGGGAAAGAGAACTGCACCAGAAGAGAACAGAGAAAGAGAACTGCACCAGAAGAGAACAGGGAAAGAGAACTGCACCAGAAGGATACAGCGAAAGAGAACTGCACCAGAAGAGAACAGAGAAAGAGAACTGCACCAGAAGAGAACAGGGAAAGAGAACTGCACCAGAAGGATACAGAGAAAGAGAACTGCACCAGAAGAGAACAGAGAAAGAGAACTGCACCAGAAGAGAACAGGGAACGAGAACTGCACCAGAAGGATACAGAGAAAGAGAACTGCACCAGAAGAGAACAGAGAAAGAGAACTGCACCAGAAGAGAACAGAGAAAGAGAACTGCTACAGAAGGATACAGAGAAAGAGAACTGCACCAGAAGAGAACAGAGAAAGAGAACTGCACCAGAAGGATACAGAGAAAGAGAACTGCACCAGAAGAGAACAGAGAAAGAGAACTGCACCAGAAGAGAACAGAGAAAGAGAACTGCACCAGAAGGATACAGCGAAAGAGAACTGCACCAGAAGAGAACAGGGAAAGAGAACTGCACCAGAAGACAACAGAGAAAGAGAACTGCACCAGAAGGATACAGAGAAAGAGAACTGCACCAGAAGAGAACAGAGAAAGAGAACTGCACCAGAAGAGAACAGAGAAAGAGAACTGCACCAGAAGGATACAGAGAAAGAGAACTGCACCAGAAGAGAACAAAGAAAGAGAACTGCACCAGAAGGATACAGAGAAAGAGAACTGCACCAGAAGAGAACAAAGAAAGAGAACTGCACCAGAAGGATACAGAGAAAGAGAACTGCACCAGAAGGGAACAGAGAAAGAGAACTGCACCAGAAGAGAACAGAGAAAGAGAACTGCACCAGAAGAGAACAGAGAAAGAGAACTGCACCAGAACAGAACAGAGAAAGAGAACTGCACCAGAAGGATACAGAGAAAGAGAACTGCACCAGAAGAGAACAAAGAAAGAGAACTGCACCAGAAGGATACAGAGAAAGAGAACTGCACCAGAAGAGAGCAGAGAAAGAGAACTGCACCAGAAGGATACAGAGAAAGAGAACTGCACCAGAAGAGAACAAAGAAAGAGAACTGCACCACAAGGATACAGAGAAAGAGAACTGCACCAGAAGAGAACAGAGAAAGAGAACTGCACCAGAAGAGAACAGAGAAAGAGAACTGCACCAGAAGGATACAGAGAAAGAGAACTGCACTAGAAGAGAACAGAGAAAGAGAACTGCACCAGAAGAGAACAAAGAAAGAGAACTGCACCAGAAGGATACAGAGAAAGAGAACTGGACTAGAAGAGAACAGAAAAAGAGAACTGCACCAGAAGAGAACAGAGAAAGAGAACTGCACCAGAAGGATACAGAGAAAGAGAACTGCGCCAGAAGAGAACAGAGAAAGAGAACTGCACCAGAAGGATACAAAGAAAGAGAACTGCACCAGAAGGATACAGAGAAAGAGAACTGCACCAGAAGAGAACAGGGAAAGAGAACTGCACCAGAAGGATACAGAGAAAGAGAACTGCACCAGAAGACAACAGAGAAAGAGAACTGCACCAGAAGGATACAAAGAAAGAGAACTGCACCAGAAGGATACAGAGAAAGAGAACTGCACCAGAAGAGAACAGGGAAAGAGAACTGCACCAGAAGAGAACAGGGAAAGAGAACTGCACCAGAAGAGAACAGAGAAAGAGAACTGCACCAGAAGACAACAGAGAAAGAGAACTGCACCAGAAGGATACAAAGAAAGAGAACTGCACCAGAAGGATACAGAGAAAGAGAACTGCACCAGAAGAGAACATGGAAAGAGAACTGCACCAGAAGAGAACAGAGAAAGAGAGCAGCACCAGAAGGATACAGAGAAAGAGAACTGCACCAGAAGGATACAGAGAAAGAGAACTGCACCAGAAGAGAACAGGGAAAGAGAACTGCACCAGAAGAGAACAGAGAAAGAGAACTGCACCAGATGGATACAGAGAAAGAGAACTGCACCAGAAGAGAACAGAGAAATCAGTGCTGCAAGGGGGTTGCGGTGAGCACTTGCTGCTTCATGGGTGTCTCAGGTCACAGAACACTGAGGCTTCCCCAGCCCTCCGTCCAGCCTGGAAGAGACTGGTGGGGTGTGAATGTGGTCTGAGAGGAGTCCCCGTTACCCAAACCCACTTGTGATCTGCCCAGGTCCTTGTGCAACACCAAAGTGCCCTTTGCCAAACAAATTCATCTGCAAATCCACACTTACTACTAAGGACTGAACTGGACACCCTGTGTAACAAGTGTGCCCTGTGACCTTTGAACCCCACTGAGGTGCCTCTTGGACACCTCAGTAGAGGGTGTGCTCTAGCGAAAACTCTGGTCCCCCCACAAACTTCAGAGGGTCTGCGGATGGGCTCCATTTCATGATCGGATGGTGGCCTTCAGTAGGCCTGGGAAGCTGCTGCCTCCAAGCACAGTATCTGCCTCAGGGGGCTTCAAACAGGGGCTCTTGTGGGTCTCAGGGAGGTCAGCACCATTACTGTATCTGCATTGTACACTAGAGAGTAAAAGTAGAGCAGGTGTCTGCTCAAAGTGACAAGAGCGTGAATCAAAGGATGGTGATGAACCTGATAAGGCACACATGTAGTGAGAGCGGCAGCCTGCACCTGCTGGTCCAACCTGAACCTTCCACTCAATCATGTTGGATCATACATGCACTGGAGGGACACAGAAGGAAGCTGGCCATTCCCACTAGAAACGAGGGTCAGAGTTCACAATCGAGGGTCGCCCGTGGACACTCGGCTTTACGCGGTCAGCGCTACCAACACCCCTATATTTGTTTTCATTACTGAAATCGATGAGTGTGCTCTCAGAACATCACCCCAGCACTTATGTGAGTCAATCCCCGTGTGCCCACCCTTGTTGCTAGATTCCCGCTTCCTCCTACCTGCTGCCTTCTGATGGTGCCTTACTGCCCTACCACAAGAGCGCTGGCTCCCCCACGGATGAAGCTGGGATGCAAGTATCTTTGAATCACTTGAGCACCGGTCAACCTTCTCTCCGAACAGTCTGGATCCATCAAAAGCTATGTCCCCAAGGGACACTGGCGATACAATGAACACCTGGTTGATCGCACCCAGGCGTCCCTTCTGAACACTACGCTGGTGCTAAGAACATGGTCTGTGCAGTCAGGGGTGTCCAGGCCTGTATGAAACACACCCTTTTCTGCATCCCGGCTGTCTTGGATAGTTTGGGACAGAGAGCTCAGGAGGTTCCTCTGGATTGGCTGGCGGGCTGTCATCCGCCATCTCCAAAAGACACGGTGACCTTGCCCAGAAGTCTCACTGCATTCAAAGGGCGAGCAGAGGAAAGCATGTGCTTATGAAAAGCAGTAATACGTTTAGACTCCCTCTCTGTGGGTTAATAGGAAACAAAATTGAGATTCACCTCACCTGTGGACGCCTGTAATACAAGGCTTTCAAGGGATCAAAAACATCAGAGTGGCCAGGGGCCGGTCTGGGCCATGGGGCCACAGCTCAGCTGACTGGAGGGGATACTGGGATCAAGCGGCCTTGAGGGGGTCTGTAAGGGCCTCGTTTGATGGCAGCAGAGGCAAAGGTGAAGTACAACTTGGTTGAAGCAATTCAGTCAATAAATTGGCTTCCAGATTAGGCAATCTCATGTCCACCACTCACCCTGCCCTTCACAATACTCCAAGATGCCTCTTCTTCTGTCGGCGGACCAGGTGGTGAGTCCAGCTCCACCTCTGGTGAGATATCCAGCCCCCTGCCTTTTGCAAGAACAAGTCCAGCCTTTCATCAATATTAAGGGGGAAGAGATTGTGTGTCTCCTGGTCATCAGCATTGTGAGGACCATTAGGTAGGCCCTCGACTGCACCAGAGTCGGAGCCGAAGAGGGCTTTTGTCCTCTGATAGTCCTGGCGTCAAGGAAGAGGCTGCAGATCTGGCCGTGCACCGGTTGCACCTCAGTCGTTTCACAGCGCTTCACAGGCCTGGCGTGAGCTGGCATCCATCAGAGGTCAGAGACCAGCATTGCAATCTGACCTGGTACTGGCACTAGCGCAGTTTGCATTGGCACAGAAAGACTGGCATGGATGCTGGAGCCGGAGTGGAATTATGGAGCACTTCAGTGAATGCCCGGAGCCGGGGCCATGGTAACACATCGGGGAAGAGCCTACTGGCTGAAGTCTACCAGGAGGCCCCTGCAGCTGCGCCAGGCCCAAAGGGGCAGCACAGTGAACCTGGGCTTCTATGGGAATTCACAAGGGCATATTATCAAGCCCATTATCGCCGTTCCTTGATAATATGGCCCCAGGTTGGTTGGCTGCATGCATGCACAGCAGAGAGGAGGGCAGAGATACTCGGGGTAGAGGCTAGAAGTCTTGCCATAGCTAATGGTGTGTGTGCATGTGTGTGTGTATGCACGTGCCTGCGTGTTAATTCCAAAAATCGGGACAGGGCAGACATAGAAGTAGGGTTGAAGGCTTTAGTCCTACTTTTATGTCTAGCCTGTCCCAGGGTTTGCTTCTCAAAATCTGACACTATTTAAGAAAGACGCTGTGATGTAAACTAGAAATGCAATTTCCCTGGTCAGAATCTTTGAAGTATGGGATGTCATAGCTTTAAACCAGGAGAGAACTCCAGCATAACCCTGGATGTTGTACCGCGTTTTCAGGGCCGGACTGGCCGTAGCGTGCAAAGGGGGTTTTACCGGAGGGTGGGGGCGGTTTTGAGCCCCTGGGGGACAGTTTTGTCATGGGATAAGGTTTTGCAGCAGTATAAAGCTCCAGCAACAAGAGCAACTGTGCTGGGCCGGTTTAGGTAAGCAGGAGTGCTTCACACTTGCACCCTAGCCCATCCACTGCAAGCGACACCCCCCAAACCCCCCCCTCCCAGTGACGATCCCATATAATTGCCAGGGTGCTTTGTGTTCTCTGTCTGGCCGCGCAAGTGTTAGTAGATGCGCAGTTCGGGAAGAAGCAAAGGCGTCGCCAACAGATCTAGGGCCATATTATCAAGACAGGCGATAACATTATCGCTGCTTTAGCGGCAGGAAACTGCCGCTAGAGCGGCGATAATGGGCTTGATAATATGCCGCAGAGAATCCCAATAGAAGCCCATGTTCTTGTGTGAAACTGGGCTTCTATGGGATTTCACAAGGGCATATTATCAAGCCCATTATCGCTGCTAAAGCGGCAATAATGTTATCGCCGTTCCTTGATAATATGGCCCTTAGACTCTACCCGGAACGTCTTCAAAATGTCACCGCAGTGTTACAAGAGAATAGATGTATTCATATGAAGAACTCCTTCACCGGAGCAGCCAGGCCTGGGCGGAGAATGTCCTTCCAGCAGAGGATTGGATTGCTGAGCACGACAGACGGCCTCATAGATTGACAAGAATAAATCTCTCAGGTGAAGCAACGAAAATTACTTCTTAAATCTTTCAGTTCCAGAGAGGTGTAAATCTCACAGATTCCAATACCCACTCAGGAGTGGCAAACTGCTAATACAGGACATAAACACAAATAAGGAAAAAAACCTACCCTAATACATGCACAAGCTGTTAAGACTCCAAGTAGTGACGACTCAGAGAGGAACAGGCAGGAGCCTTGAACTGCTCGACGACAGGAGGGAAAGCATTCGTCACCATCTAGCCTCGAAGCGCTGGACAATACATTTCATTTATTTTTTTTATTCCTCCGATGACATTATAATCAGCTTTCGGCCTAATCGCATAAAGAATTCCGCTAACCGGAGTGTTTTTGCTACCTGGTGCTGCAAACCACTGCTCTGAGATCCAGTTTTCGACAGTTTCACTTCCTCTGATCAAGGTGTGAACTCTAAAGAAAGTAACTGCCCACTGGACAGGTTCACTGAGATGAAGAGCTCACTGCTTTGAAGGGTCTACCACCACAGGATTTAAACTTACACATGAGACCCGCTATCAGGGATTGCTCCGACCCCCTGAGAGTACCGGCGGCGTGCCGAAGAAAAACTTCTGTACCTCATGGACCAAGATAAGGCAATTAAGAGAACCCTAAAATGAAGCCCTTGCCTGTGAAGACTTGGGCGATAATATCAATTATCATTATCGATTGGGCGAAGTCCACAGTGTATCCTCAAACTGGTCACCGGAGTCGGAGCACAAATACAAAGGGCCCGACTCACAGACGTAAACTGAGACGAAAGTCTAACTTTACGACTTTCGATATTCACAAAGGGCATTTGCGAGTAATAAAGTTAGACTCTTGTGTCAGTTAAACTTACGTTTTGGTCTTAAGTTTAACTGAGACCAAAAGTTTGGTCTCTGTTAAATTTAAGTTGATCTGAAACAAAAGTCTAACTTTACTTCTCTTAAATGTCATTTTTTGATACCAAAAGTCGTAAATTTAGACTTTTGTCTCAGTTTTCGTCTCACTTAAACTTAAGAGCAAAACGTAAGTTTAACTGAGACAAAAGTCTAACTTACCTACTCGTAAGTGCCCTTTGTGAATAACGAGAGTCGTAAAGTTAGACTATCATCTCAGTTTACGTTTGTGAATAGGACCCAGCATATCCACACGTCGAGTCATTCGATTGAGATCCGATGCTGAACACTGACAAGGCCTTCCAATGTGTTTGTTAGGCAGGGCTGCATTATACAAAATGATGTCCTCCTCAGATGTATATGTATTCTACAAAACATCCTGCATTGATTTTTGCAGATAGATTACGGTACATCGACAAAGACGCTAACACAGATGTACACCTTAGTGATCAATAAAACACCCAGTGCCTGTGAGTAGTGAGAGAGGGACCAGTGGAAGCTCTAGGAGACTTGGAGGACTTCGATGGAAGAAATCTCCCGGGATGCTCCGAACGGAAGCAGCCGGGTATAATACAAGCATACACCACGCAGTGCCTTTGGCCTTACCAGGTAAAGCCGTTGTCTTGAAGGCTGCGATGAGAGGGAGTGCGTATGTTGTGTAAACACCCACCAATTTAAAATATAACAAGACGATTGATAAAGTTAAAGAAACTACAGCAATCATTAGTACATTCAGTGCATGTTTGTGACCTATTGAATACCTGGTTCAGACGGTGCTGCCCCCCCGTCGACCTGAAGAGCACCCCCACAGAGCAGACACCATGTCCAGCAAAGAGGGCTTGTGTGCACTCACCTTGACCAGTCAGCATAAGTGAGGTGCAGATCTCCACAAGTTCTTTGACACTTTGGGGCAGATTTATGTTGGACTTGCGCCACTTTTACGCCGCCGTTGCGTCACTTTTGTGACGCAGCGGCGGCGTAAACCATGCGCCATGTTGCACCTTATTTACAACGTGACGCATCTAGGGAGATGCGTCACGTTGTAAAGCCCTGCGCTACATTAAACCTGCGTCAGGTTTAATGTATGCAGGGTGGGCGTTCCATCGGAAAAAGCCTCGGAAAAGTGACGCAGTGAAATCTACAAGATTTCACTCAGTCACTTTTCCGACGCTGCTGCGTCAAAACCTTGCGCCTGCTTGAAGCAGGCGTAAGGCATGACGCAGCATGTTAGGTATGGGCAGCCCATAAACATTGCTGGAGTTGCGTCGTGTGTGTGACGCGACTCCAGCAATGCGCCGCCCTTACGCCATCAGATGCGTCACGCATCTGTTTATCCTTGCGCCACGATGCGCTGCATTGTAAATGCGGCGCATCTGTGGTGGCGCAAGGGTAAACTTGCGTGACGCATCTTTCCTGGCGCATCCCTGCTGATTTGCAAGGATGCGCCAGGAAACATAAATCTGCCCCTTTGTGGGAATCAGGGCCTATAGTGTATATGTGCCACAATGTTCACATTTAAATGGAAGTGGCGCTCTCTTTTAAGTATATGTGGCACTTGGTGACCACTCTTCTCTTGTTTATTAGTCACTTCAATGTATATTTTTAAATTAACCCAGCATAAATCCCTCAAGTTGTCCTGGACAAGGACAGTCAGGGTCACTTAAATTTAGAAAATCACCACTCCTCTAACTCACGAGAAACTGAAGGTCAATAGCAGTTTGTATCCACTGAGGCGGGAGGTGTCTGCTGGACTATACACGGTCTAGGAAAGGAAGTCATAGGCAGACTTCCCTGGGCAGCCAGGAGGTTTGATGCTGGGGATTCCTCGCATAAGAGTTGGCTTCAACCCGCTTTAGAATTTTTGGGAAGTGTTGACTTTAATCAAAATGAACGATGGTCAGTGTCTCTGAGGACCAAATCCTAAAGCGGAAATTCTCCATGTTTAATTGGATTGTTTTTTGTCTCTTTGCAAAATGTATTTGTGTCCATTTTTACTCTACAATATTTGTAATCAGGCAAAGCAGACACATTTTTTGTTAAACAGTTGCTAATGGCAAATGTTTATGATTGTTGAAGCAATTGTATCAATGATTGTAGTTTTTATTATATATTTGCTGTTAGACCTGGCATCCTTGGCGTGGTTTCCCCACACGTTTTGCCTCTACCTCCTGTATTTTTTAGACTGTGCTGGAATTCCTTTTTGCTGGTTTAGATGCTTTGGGCACTTTGCCACTGCTGATCAGTGCCAAAGTGCAAGTGCTCCCTGGTTAAATTATTATTGTGATTGGGTATCCGTGATTGGCATATTTGCTTTACCAGTAGGTCCCTAGTAAAGTGCACTGAGTGTGCCAGGGCTGGAGATTCAAATGCCACCAGTGGGCCCGCAGCACTGATTGTGCCACCCACATGAGTAGCCCTAAAATGGTGTCTCAGGCCTGCCACTGTAGTGCCTGTGCATAGTTTGTTAAGTGCCATGTTGTCCTGGCCAGTGTACACACTTGTCAGGCCTGACCCTTCCCTTTTCATACACATTGGACACCCCTATGGTAGGCCCCAGGTACCTCCCTGGGCAGGGTGCAGTGTATGTGAAAGGTAGGACATGTACTCGTGTGGGTAACATGTCCTGATAGTGAAATACTGCCAATTTCGTTTTTCACTATTAAAAGGCTATCTTGCCCATTGGATAACATAGGGAATGCTGTGTAACATGTTTACCTGCATATCTTTCCATAGCAGCAAGACAGAAAGTTGGAATCTGGTATCCCTGAACTCAGAATATAATAACACATCTTTTAGTGAAGATGTTTTTTAAATTCAAAGTTTGGAAGTAGCACTTTTAGAAAGTGCCTATTTTCTTGTCCAACCTTTCTGTGTGCCTCTGCCTCTTTGTGGATTGACTGTCTGGTTTGTGGGTGACGGGCTGGGGTGGCTCCAGGAGGCAGGGTGAGTCAGCACTAGACTGAATAGACCTATCTGCATTGGGAGTGGTGGGAGGAGTAGCACCTTGGCCTGAATAGGGCTGCGCCTGCCTTCCACAAGGCTGGCTCCACCTCCTGTGGTGCGTCTGATGACCCTGGCCCACACTCACAAAGGAAGAAGTTGTGCACTGGCAGAATGCACCCAGAACTGGTTTGGACTGGGTCCAGGACTCCTCACACATGAAGAACAAAGACTTTTGGGGTATAAATATCAGAGCTGAAACCCCTAGAATTTAGATTAGGAAACACTCTGTGATCATGAGGAATCCCTGCCAAAGAAGAACAGCCCGGAAAACTGAGGAAAAGTGCTGCCATTGCTGAGTGTCTGGGAGCTGACCTGCAGCTGCTGTGATTGCTGAGGAAGAGGACTAAGGGACTTTCTGCTGTGTGCTGTGTCCCCCTTGCTTGAAGAGGAGCTGTGCTGTGTGCCTTGCCCCCCTCTGAAGTATACCTGTCTCCAAGGGCCTGAGTAGAGCAGGCCATCTGTTGAAACTCAGGGATATAAAAGTTTGTCAAGGACCTCTACAACTCGCCCTACTTCGTGCTCCGCTGTCCCTGCTGTCTCTGGGGCTGTCTGTGTGTCCCCAGGACGTCATTTGTGCCACTGTGCAGCCCGACTTGCTGGCACGCTCGTCTGCTCTCCCCAAGTACCGAGAGTGCAACGTGCATCACCGCCGCCGGCCCATGATCAAGACAAACGTCGAGGGCTGGTATTTCTTCCCCACCGGCCCCCGATTGCCAGAATTGCTGTTTGAGTGTTTGAAAATCACCGCCACTGGCCCGAGTCGTCAGCCAATGAGTCGGATTTTACGAGTGAAGGAAAAGCGCTGTGGGGGCTGCTGGCTGGGACCAGAGAGAAGCGCTGTGTGCCGGAAAAAATCACCACCGCCGGCCCGGGATTCTTGGGACCACTGTTTCCATTCCCCCGCCGACGTCAGAGAGAAGCCGTGCTGAGATTGGACTCAGCGAGGGGTGTTGCCTGGCAACGATCGACTCGTCAGCGTCTGGAGCTCCGCCGAGATCCAGGAAGCGCGGAGTGCCCCGGCGATCAGCTGTTGCGGAATCGAAGGACGGAAGGAGACCGCACACCCATGTAACTGCTCCAATCAGTTGACTGAGCGTAGTAGTGTTACCATTGGGGACGGGGAGTGCGGGTCCACGGGAGAGCGCTCTCGGCCTCCCGCCTCCTGTGAGAGAAAGGGGCTGGGGAACACAGTGAATCGGGAGAATATTTCCTTCACGTCAAAGCCGATCGGGGGGCAGCCTGTTAATTAGAACAAGCCTTAAAGCGTCTTGGGTTACAAACGCAGCACGCTGTGTTACGAGTGTAGCGGCGTCATTACTAAGGTACGCAACATTGAGGGAAAGCGTCCTTGGTTACAAACGCAGCATTCTGTGTTACGAGTGCAGCGGGGGCATTGTTGAGAAGCACCTTATTTTCATTTTTGGAGTAACTTTCCACACGCTAGGAGCAGGAGTCCTACAGTCATAAGGACTCAACCAATTCCATTATTCTTACAAGTACGTTTTTACAAAAGAACATCGCTAAAGTGAACTTTTTCTACAAAAGAACATTGCTACAGTGAACCGTTTACCAAAGAACCATTGCTAGAAGAGAGTCCATTTTTGTATGTTGGATTTATGTCGTTTTGACTCTGCCTAATCAAGATAAAGTGATTTAAATTTTTATAAATAACCTGTGTAGCGTCCATTTTCGGTGTTTCACTGTGTTACTGTAAGTGTTGGTACAAATACTTTACACATTGCCTTGGGGATAAGCCAGTCTGCTCGTGCCAAGCTACCAAGGGGGTGAGTAGGGGTTATCAACAGTGTGTTTCCCCCTTAGCCTGACTAGAAGTAAGGGTCAGTATTGGGACAAAGGTACTTACCTCTGCCAATTAGAGACCCCCAGAACTAACAATTGCTTAATATTGTGTGTTAAACCTTTTGAAACAGAAACTCATAGCCGATGACAGCTTGTATCTCCTGACACAGGAGTTATTATCTGGACTGTACAAGTTCTAAAACAGGAGGACAATAAGTTAAAACAAGATGTGGACATTATGATATACCCACATCAAGACGCACCAGAGTCGGGATATAGAGATGTCAAGATACACAGAGGGAAGATAAACTGATGTCAAAATACACCAATGACAATGTATGCTGTTGTCAAGGGCAGCCAGCGTCAAGGTATGTCCACTCAAAAGTGTGGGACATCATCAAATACCAATGTTAAGATACCCAAGATGAAAATATGCCGACATCCTGATACGCCAACATCAACATACACCAGAATCAAGAAGGCTATGTCAAGATATGCCAACATCAAGGTATGCCAACATCAAGACATGCCAATGTCAAGGTATGCCAACATCAACATACACCAGGATCAAGAATGCTATGTCAAGAGATGCCAACATCAAGGTATGCCAACGTCAAGATATGCCAATGTCAAGGTATGCCAACATCAAGGTATGCCAGTGTCAAGATATGCCAATGTCAACATATGCCAACATCAAGGTATGCCAACGTCAAGATATGCCAACATCAAGAATACCATGTCAAGAAATGCCAACATCAAGATATATTGATAATAAGAGATGTGAACATCAAGATATGCCAATATCAAGCTATTGTATCAAAAGGAGTGGGGAAACCCAATGTTCCCTTGGAGGCTTGGGCGATGAAGCTAAAAGGAAGTAGAAAGTTGCCTACACAAATAAGAACAAGGGAAGTATGCTATGAACGGATGAAGTACATTTACTAGACGATTATGCTCAAAATGTAAATATAGATGTACTGCCGATGCACTGTGTATACTATGTGACACTGCTGATGGTGCTACTGTTTGTATTAAACTAATAAAAAGACAATTAAAAAAATTACAAAAAAAAAACAAGGGAAGTACAATTAGAATCAACCAAACATAGTTTTAGAGGTATAACAAATTGGCCTGCAAAGAAACTATGTATACATCTATTCCATAGATTATCAAAGGGAACGATCTGATCAAACAGAAAACAGTTCCTTGGGATCAACAAATGTGTGAAGAAATAGACGTTGCAGTCAACTGAAGCGTCTATTTCTTCACACATTTGTTGTTTACTTGTTTATATATTAAATATATGTTTTTTTGAAGAAAAGACTGCCCCGTGTTACCCAATTCATGGTTTCAAGACAAATGATCACCCGTAAAAAATGACTCCTCTTCCCTCTCAATGTTGGATTAATCATTAGTTCACCACTAATTTGGGTTGAGCAATAAATAATCTTTTGAGACAAAATCTTTGAACTAAGTTTAGAAATAAAATCCCTTGTAGGCAACTTTCTACTTACTTTTAGCAATATCAAGATATGGTAACAACGAGGTACGCCTATGTCAAGATTCGCCGACATCAAGATATGCCAATGCTACTAAACACCCATATCAGGATGAGTCAGCATCAATATGTACTGACGTCAAGATATGCTGACGTCAAGATATGCTGACGTCAAGATACACCAACATTACGGTATGCTGATGACAAGTTGGCTAATGGCAAAATATGTCGATGTCAAGATGTGCCTTCGTCAAAATACACCTACTTCAAAATACAACATCATCACAATATGCTGACGTCAAGACATGCGGTTAAGGTGCGCAGCCTCGAGATGCGCTGAGTCAAGATGCGCCTACACCGAAGCTTAAAATGCGTCAACGGGGCTCCCTGTCCAGGACTGTGAAGACACAGAGAGAGGTAATGAAAGGCCCAGGGGATTACAGGGACCGAGGGGTAGAGTGAAGAACTCTAAAAGAGAGTGTGGCGCAGACTTCAGGAATCAGAGCACAGCCTCTATGAAACCAGGTGAAAGTGAAAGGCTAGAGAGAGGTGAGGGAAGGACTCTAAAAGAGAGTGTGGCGCAGACTTCAGGAATCAGAGAACAGCCTCTATGAAACTAGGTGAAAGTGAAAGGCTAGAGAGAGAGGTGAGAGAAGGACTCTAAAAGAGAGTGTGCGCAGACTTCAGGAATCAGAGCGCAGCCTGTATGAAACTAGGTGAAAGTGAAAGGCTAGAGAGAGAGGTGAGGGAAGGACTCTAAAAGAGAGTGTGGCGCAGACTTCAGGAATCAAAGCACAGCCTCTATGAAACTAGGTGAAAGTGAAAGGCTAGAGAGAGAGGTGAGGGAAGGACTCTAAAAGAGAGTGTGGCGCAGACTTCAGGAATCAAAGCACAGCCTCTATGAAACTAGGTGAAAGTGAAAGGCTAGAGAGAGAGGTGAGAGAAGGACTCTAAAAGAGAGTGTGTGCAGACTTCAGGAGTCAGAGCACAGCCTCTATGAAACTAGGGGAAAGTGAAAGGCTAGAGAGTGGTGAGTGAAGAACTCTAAAAGAGAGTGTGCGCAGACTTCAGGAATCAGAGCACAGCCTCTATGAAACTAGGTGAAAGTGAAAGGCTAGAGAGAGAGGTGAGAGAAGGACTCTAAAAGAGAGTGTGCGCAGACTTCAGGAATCAGAGAACAGCCTCTATGAAACTAGGTGAAAGTGAAAGGCTAGAGAGAGAGGTGAGAGAAGGACTCTAAAAGAGAGTGTGTGCAGACTTCAGGAGTCAGAGCACAGCCTCTATGAAACTAGGGGAAAGTGAAAGGCTAGAGAGTGGTGAGTGAAGAACTCTAAAAGAGAGTGTGGCGCAGACTTCAGGAATCAGAGCACAGCCTCTCTGAAACTAGGTGAAAGTGAAAGGGTAGAGATAGAGGTGAGAGAAGGACTCTAAAAGAGAGTGTGCGCAGACTTCAGGAATCAGAGCGCAGCCTGTATGAAACTAGGTGAAAGTGAAAGGCTAGAGAGAGAGGTGAGGGAAGGACTCTAAAAGAGAGTGTGCGCAGACTTCAGGAATCAGAACACAGCCTCTATGAAACTAGGTGAAAGTGAAAGGCTAGAGAGAGAGGTGAGGGAAAGACTCTAAAAGAGAGTGTGGCGCAGACTTCAGGAATCAGAGCACAGCCTCTATGAAACTAGGTGAAAGTGAAAGGCTAGAGAGAGAGGTGAGAGAAGGACTCTAAAAGAGAGTGTGGCGCAGACTTCAGGAATCAAAGCACAGCCTCTATGAAACTAGGTGAAAGTGAAAGGCTAGAGAGAGAGGTGAGAGAAGGACTCTAAAAGAGAGTGTGGCGCAGACTTCAGGAATCAGAGCACAGCCTCTCTGAAACCAGGTGAAAGTGAAAGGCTAGAGAGAGAGGTGGGGGAAGGACTCTAAAAGAGAGTGTGGCGCAGACTTCAGGAATCAAAGCACAGCCTCTATGAAACTAGGTGAAAGTGAAAGGCTAGAGAGAGAGGTGAGGGAAGGACTCTAAAAGAGAGTGTGGCGCAGACTTCAGGAATCAAAGCACAGCCTCTATGAAACTAGGTGAAAGTGAAAGGCTAGAGAGAGAGGTGAGTGAAGGACTCTAAAAGAGAGTGTGCGCAGACTTCAGGAATCAGAGCACAGCCTCTATGAAACTAGGTGAAAGTGAAAGGCTAGAGAGAGAGGTGAGAGAAGGACTCTAAAAGAGAGTGTGCGCAGACTTCAGGAATCAGAGAACAGCCTCTATGAAACTAGGTGAAAGTGAAAGGCTAGAGAGAGAGGTGAGAGAAGGACTCTAAAAGAGAGTGTGGCGCAGACTTCAGGAATCAGAGCACAGCCTCTCTGAAACTAGGTGAAAGTGAAAGGCTAGAGAGAGAGGTGAGTGAAGAACTCTAAAAGTGAGTGTGGCGCAGACTTCAGGAATCAGAGCACAGCCTCTCTGAAACTAGGTGAAAGTGAAAGGCTAGAGAGAGAGGTGAGAGAAGGACTCTAAAAGAGAGTGTGCGCAGACTTCAGGAGTCAGAGCACAGCCTCTATGAAACTAGGGGAAAGTGAAAGGCTAGAGAGTGGTGAGTGAAGAACTCTAAAAGAGAGTGTGGCGCAGACTTCAGGAATCAGAGCACAGCCTCTCTGAAACTAGGTGAAAGTGAAAGGGTAGAGATAGAGGTGAGAGAAGGACTCTAAAAGAGAGTGTGCGCAGACTTCAGGAATCAGAACACAGCCTCTATGAAACTAGGTGAAAGTGAAAGGCTAGAGAGAGAGGTGAGGGAAAGACTCTAAAAGAGAGTGTGGCGCAGACTTCAGGAATCAGAGCACAGCCTCTATGAAACTAGGTGAAAGTGAAAGGCTAGAGAGAGAGGTGAGAGAAGGACTCTAAAAGAGAGTGAGGCGCAGACTTCAGGAATCAAAGCACAGCCTCTATGAAACTAGGTGAAAGTGAAAGGCTAGAGAGAGAGGTGAGAGAAGGACTCTAAAAGAGAGTGTGGCGCAGACTTCAGGAATCAGAGCACAGCCTCTCTGAAACCAGGTGAAAGTGAAAGGCTAGAGAGAGAGGTGGGGGAAGGACTCTAAAAGAGAGTGTGGCGCAGACTTCAGGAATCAGAGCACAGCCTCTCTGAAACTAGGTGAAAGTGAAAGGCTAGAGAGAGAGGTGAGTGAAGAACTCTAAAAGTGAGTGTGGCGCAGACTTCAGGAATCAGAGCACAGCCTCTCTGAAACTAGGTGAAAGTGAAAGGCTAGACAGAGAGGTGAGAGAAGGACTCTAAAAGAGAGTGTGCGCAGACTTCAGGAGTCAGAGCACAGCCTCTATGAAACTAGGGGAAAGTGAAAGGCTAGAGAGTGGTGAGTGAAGAACTCTAAAAGAGAGTGTGGCGCAGACTTCAGGAATCAGAGCACAGCCTCTCTGAAACTAGGTGAAAGTGAAAGGGTAGAGATAGAGGTGAGAGAAGGACTCTAAAAGAGAGTGTGCGCAGACTTCAGGAATCAGAGCGCAGCCTGTATGAAACTAGGTGAAAGTGAAAGGCTAGAGAGAGAGGTGAGGGAAGGACTCTAAAAGAGAGTGTGCGCAGACTTCAGGAATCAGAACACAGCCTGTATGAAACTAGGTGAAAGTGAAAGGCTAGAGAGAGAGGTGAGAGCAGGACTCTAAAAGAGAGTTTGGCGCAGACTTCAGGAATCAGAGCGCAGCCTCTATGAAACTAGGTGAAAGTGAAAGGCTAGAGAGAGAGGTGAGGGAAGGACTCTAAAAGAGAGTGTGCGCAGACTTCAGGAATCAGAACACAGCCTCTATGACACTAGGTGAAAGTGAAAGGCTAGAGAGAGAGGTGAGGGAAAGACTCTAAAAGAGAGTGTGGCGCAGACTTCAGGAATCAGAGCACAGCCTCTATGAAACTAGGTGAAAGTGAAAGGCTAGAGAGAGAGGTGAGAGAAGGACTCTAAAAGAGAGTGAGGCGCAGACTTCAGGAATCAAAGCACAGCCTCTATGAAACTAGGTGAAAGTGAAAGGCTAGAGAGAGAGGTGAGAGAAGGACTCTAAAAGAGAGTGTGGCGCAGACTTCAGGAATCAGAGCACAGCCTCTCTGAAACCAGGTGAAAGTGAAAGGCTAGAGAGAGAGGTGGGGGAAGGACTCTAAAAGAGAGTGTGCGTAGACTTCAGGAATCAGAGCACAGCCTCTCTGAAACCAGGTGAAAGTGAAAGGCTAGAGAGAGAGGCTAGAGAGAGAGGTGAGAGAAGGACTCTAAAAGAGAGTGTGGCGCAGACTTCAGGAATCAGAGCGCAGCCTGTATGAAACTAGGTGAAAGTGAAAGGCTAGAGAGAGAGGTGGGGGAAGGACTCTAAAAGAGAGTGTGCGCAGACTTCAGGAATCAGAGCGCAGCCTGTCTGAAACTAGGTGAAAGTGGAAGGCTACAGAGAGAGGTGAGGGAAGGATTCTAAAAGAGAGTGTGGCACAGACTTCAGGAATCAGAGCACAGCCTCTCTGAAACCAGGTGAAAGTGAAAGGCTAGAGAGAGAGGTGGGGGAAGGACTCTAAAAGAGAGTGTGCGCAGACTTCAGGAATCAGAGCACAGCCTGTCTGAAACTAGGTGAAAGTGAAAGGCTAGAGAGAGGTGAGGGAAGGACTCTAAAAGAGAGTGTGCGCAGACTTCAGGAATCAGAGCACAGCCTCTCTGAAACCAGGTGAAAGTGAAAGGCTAGAGAGAGAGGTGGGGGAAGGACTCTAAAAGAGAGTGTGCGCAGACTTCAGGAATCAGAGCGCAGCCTGTCTGAAACTAGGTGAAAGTGAAAGGCTAGAGAGAGGTGAGGGAAGGACTCTAAAAGAGAGTGTGCGCAGACTTCAGGAATCAGAGCGCAGCCTCTATGAAACTAGGTGAAAGTGAAAGGCTAGAGAGAGAGGTGAGGGAAGGACTCTAAAAGAGAGTGTGGCGCAGACTTCAGGAATCAGAGCGCAGCCTCTATGAAACTAGGTGAAAGTGAAAGGCTAGAGAGAGAGGTGAGAGAAGGACTCTAAAAGAGAGTGTGGCGCAGACTTCAGGAATCAGAGCACAGCCTGTATGAAACTAGGTGAAAGTGAAAGGCTAGAGAGAGAGGTGGGGGAAGGACTCTAAAAGAGAGTGTGCGCAGACTTCAGGAATCAGAGCGCAGCCTGTCTGAAACTAGGTGAAAGTGGAAGGCTAGAGAGAGAGGGGAGGGAAGGATTCTAAAAGAGAGTGTGGCACAGACTTCAGGAACCAGAGCACAGCCTCTCTGAAACCAGGTGAAAGTGAAAGGCTAGAGAGAGAGGTGGGGGAAGGACTCTAAAAGAGAGTGTGCGCAGACTTCAGGAATCAGAGCGCAGCCTGTCTGAAACCAGGTGAAAGTGAAAGGCTAGAGAGAGGTGAGTGAAGGACTCTAAAAGAGAGTGTGCGCAGACTTCAGGAATCAGAGCGCAGCCTCTATGAAACTAGGTGAAAGTGAAAGGCTAGAGAGAGAGGTGAGAGAAGGACTCTAAAAGAGAGTGTGGCGCAGACTTCAGGAATCAGAGCGCAGCCTCTATGAAACTAGGTGAAAGTGAAAGGCTAGAGAGAGAGGTGAGAGAAGGACTCTAAAACAGAGTGTGGCGCAGACTTCAGGAATCAGAGCGCAGCCTGTATGAAACTAGGTGAAAGTGAAAGGCTAGAGAGAGAGGTGGGGGAAGGACTCTAAAAGAGAGTGTGCGCAGACTTCAGGAATCAGAGCGCAGCCTGTCTAAAACTAGGTGAAAGTGGAAGGCTAGAGAGAGAGGTGAGGGAAGGATTCTAAAAGAGAGTGTGCGCAGACTTCAGGAATCAGAGCGCAGCCTCTCTGAAACTAGGTGAAAGTGAAAGGCTAGAGAGAGGTGAGGGAAGGACTCTAAAAGAGAGTGTGCGCAGACTTCAGGAATTAGAGCACAGCCTCTCTGAAACCAGGTGAAAGTGAAAGGCTAGAGAGAGAGGTGGGGGAAGGACTCTAAAAGAGAGTGTGCGCAGACTTCAGGAATTAGAGCGCAGCCTGTCTGAAACTAGGTGAAAGTGAAAGGCTAGAGCGAGGTGAGGGAAGGACTCTAAAAGAGAGTGTGCGCAGACTTCAGGAATCAGAGCACAGCCTCTATGAAACTAGGTGAAAGTGGAAGGCTAGAGAGAGAGGTGAGGGAAGGACTCTAAAAGAGAGTGTGGCGCAGACTTCAGGAATCAAAGCACAGCCTCTATGAAACTAGGTGAAAGTGAAAGGCTAGAGAGAGAGGTGAGTGAAGGACTCTAAAAGAGAGTGTGCGCAGACTTCAGGAATCAGAGCACAGCCTCTATGAAACTAGGTGAAAGTGAAAGGCTAGAGAGAGAGGTGAGAGAAGGACTCTAAAAGAGAGTGTGCGCAGACTTCAGGAATCAGAGAACAGCCTCTATGAAACTAGGTGAAAGTGAAAGGCTAGAGAGAGAGGTGAGAGAAGGACTCTAAAAGAGAGTGTGGCGCAGACTTCAGGAATCAGAGCACAGCCTCTCTGAAACTAGGTGAAAGTGAAAGGCTAGAGAGAGAGGTGAGTGAAGAACTCTAAAAGTGAGTGTGGCGCAGACTTCAGGAATCAGAGCACAGCCTCTCTGAAACTAGGTGAAAGTGAAAGGCTAGAGAGAGAGGTGAGAGAAGGACTCTAAAAGAGAGTGTGCGCAGACTTCAGGAGTCAGAGCACAGCCTCTATGAAACTAGGGGAAAGTGAAAGGCTAGAGAGTGGTGAGTGAAGAACTCTAAAAGAGAGAGTGGCGCAGACTTCAGGAATCAGAGCACAGCCTCTCTGAAACTAGGTGAAAGTGAAAGGGTAGAGATAGAGGTGAGAGAAGGACTCTAAAAGAGAGTGTGCGCAGACTTCAGGAATCAGAGCGCAGCCTGTATGAAACTAGGTGAAAGTGAAAGGCTAGAGAGAGAGGTGAGGGAAGGACTCTAAAAGAGAGTGTGCGCAGACTTCAGGAATCAGAACACAGCCTGTATGAAACTAGGTGAAAGTGAAAGGCTAGAGAGAGAGGTGAGAGAAGGACTCTAAAAGAGAGTGTGGCGCAGACTTCAGGAATCAGAGCGCAGCCTCTATGAAACTAGGTGAAAGTGAAAGGCTAGAGAGAGAGGTGAGGGAAAGACTCTAAAAGAGAGTGTGGCGCAGACTTCAGGAATCAGAGCACAGCCTCTATGAAACTAGGTGAAAGTGAAAGGCTAGAGAGAGAGGTGAGAGAAGGACTCTAAAAGAGAGTGAGGCGCAGACTTCAGGAATCAAAGCACAGCCTCTATGAAACTAGGTGAAAGTGAAAGGCTAGAGAGAGAGGTGAGAGAAGGACTCTAAAAGAGAGTGTGGCGCAGACTTCAGGAATCAGAGCACAGCCTCTCTGAAACCAGGTGAAAGTGAAAGGCTAGAGAGAGAGGTGGGGGAAGGACTCTAAAAGAGAGTGTGCGTAGACTTCAGGAATCAGAGCACAGCCTCTCTGAAACCAGGTGAAAGTGAAAGGCTAGAAAGAGAGGTGAGAGAAGGACTCTAAAAGAGAGTGTGGCGCAGACTTCAGGAATCAGAGCGCAGCCTGTATGAAACTAGGTGAAAGTGAAAGGCTAGAGAGAGAGGTGGGGGAAGGACTCTAAAAGAGAGTGTGCGCAGACTTCAGGAATCAGAGCGCAGCCTGTCTCAAACTAGGTGAAAGTGGAAGGCTAGAGAGAGAGGTGAGGGAAGGATTCTAAAAGAGAGTGTGGCACAGACTTCAGGAATCAGAGCACAGCCTCTCTGAAACCAGGTGAAAGTGAAAGGCTAGAGAGAGAGGTGGGGGAAGGACTCTAAAAGAGAGTGTGCGCAGACTTCAGGAATCAGAGCACAGCCTGTCTGAAACTAGGTGAAAGTGAAAGGCTAGAGAGAGGTGAGGGAAGGACTCTAAAAGAGAGTGTGCGCAGACTTCAGGAATCAGAGCACAGCCTCTCTGAAACCAGGTGAAAGTGAAAGGCTAGAGAGAGAGGTGGGGGAAGGACTCTAAAAGAGAGTGTGCGCAGACTTCAGGAATCAGAGCGCAGCCTGTCTGAAACTAGGTGAAAGTGAAAGGCTAGAGAGAGGTGAGGGAAGGACTCTAAAAGAGAGTGTGCGCAGACTTCAGGAATCAGAGCGCAGCCTCTATGAAACTAGGTGAAAGTGAAAGGCTAGAGAGAGAGGTGAGGGAAGGACTCTAAAAGAGAGTGTGGCGCAGACTTCAGGAATCAGAGCGCAGCCTCTATGAAACTAGGTGAAAGTGAAAGGCTAGAGAGAGAGGTGAGAGAACGACTCTAAAAGAGAGTGTGGCGCAGACTTCAGGAATCAGAGCGCAGCCTGTATGAAACTAGGTGAAAGTGAAAGGCTAGAGAGAGAGGTGGGGGAAGGACTCTAAAAGAGAGTGTGCGCAGACTTCAGGAATCAGAGCGCAGCCTGTCTGAAACTAGGTGAAAGTGGAAGGCTAGAGAGAGAGGTGAGGGAAGGATTCTAAAAGAGAGTGTGGCACAGACTTCAGGAATCAGAGCACAGCCTCTCTGAAACCAGGTGAAAGTGAAAGGCTAGAGAGAGAGGTGGGGGAAGGACTCTAAAAGAGAGTGTGCGCAGACTTCAGGAATCAGAGCGCAGCCTGTCTGAAACTAGGTGAAAGTGAAAGGCTAGAGAGAGGTGAGGGAAGGACTCTAAAAGAGAGTGTACGCAGACTTCAGGAATTAGAGCACAGCCTCTCTGAAACCAGGTGAAAGTGAAAGGCTAGAGAGAGAGTTGGGGTAGGACTCTAAAAGAGAGTGTGCGCAGACTTCAGGAATCAGAGCGCAGCCTGTCTGAAACTAGGTGAAAGTGAAAGGCTAGAGAGAGGTGAGGGAAGGACTCTAAAAGAGAGTGTGCGCAGACTTCAGGAATCAGAGCGCAGCCTCTATGAAACTAGGTGAAAGTGGAAGGCTAGAGAGAGAGGTGAGGGAAGGACTCTAAAAGAGAGTGTGGCGCAGACTTCAGGAATCAGAGCGCAGCCTCTATGAAACTAGGTGAAAGTGAAAGGCTAGAGAGAGGTGAGAGAAGGACTCTAAAAGAGAGTGTGCGCAGACTTCAGGAATCAGAGCGCAGCCTGTCTGAAACTAGGTAAAAGTGGAAGGCTAGAGAGAGAGGTGAGGGAAGGATTCTAAAAGAGAGTGTGGCACAGACTTCAGGAAACAGAGCACAGCCTCTCTGAAACCAGGTGAAAGTGAAAGGCTAGAGAGAGAGGTGGGGGAAGGACTCTAAAAGAGAGTGTGGCACAGACTTCATGAATCAGAGCACAGCCTCTCTGAAACCAGGTGAAAGTGAAAGGCTAGAGAGAGTGGTGAGGGAAGGACTCTAAAAGAGAGTGTGCGCAGACTTCAGGAATCAGAGCACAGCCTCTATGAAACTAGGTGAAAGTGAAAGGCTAGAGAGAGAGGTGAGAGAAGGACTCTAAAAGAGAGTGTGGCGCAGACTTCAGGAATCAGAGCGCAGCCTGTATGAAACTAGGTGAAAGTGAAAGGCTAGAGAGAGAGGTGGGGGAAGGACTCTAAAAGAGAGTGTGCGCAGACTTCAGGAATCAGAGCGCAGCCTGTCTGAAACTAGGTGAAAGTGGAAGGCTAGAGAGAGAGGTGAGGGAAGGATTCTAAAAGAGAGTGTGCGCAGACTTCAGGAATCAGAGCACAGCCTCTATGAAACCAGGTGAAAGTGAAAGGCTAGAGAGAGTGGTGAGGGAAGGACTCTAAAAGAGAGTGTGGCGCAGACTTCAGGAATCAGAGCGCAGCCTCTATGAAACTAGGTGAAAGTGAAAGGCTAGAGAGAGGTGAGTGAAGGACTCTAAAAGAGAGTGTGGCGCAGACTTCAGGAATCAGAGCGCAGCCTCTGTGAAACTAGGTGAAAGTGAAAGGCTAGAGAGAGAGGTGAGTGAAGGGCTCTAAAAGAGAGTGTGCGCAGACTTCAGGAATCAGAGCGCAGCCTGTCTGAAACTAGGTGAAAGTGAAAGGCTAGAGAGAGAGGTGAGTGAAGGTCTCTAAAAGAGAGTGTGGCGCAGACTTCAGGAATCAGAGCGCAGCCTGTCTGAAACTAGGTGAAAGTGAAAGGCTAGAGAGAGAGGTGAGTGAAGGTCTCTAAAAGAGAGTGTGGCGCAGACTTCAGGAATCAGAGCGCAGCCTGTCTGAAACTAGGTGAAAGTGAAAGGCTAGAGAGAGAGGTGAGAGAAGGACTCTAAAAGAGAGTGTGGCGCAGACTTCAGGAATCAGAGCGCAGCCTCTATGAAACTATTGGAAAGTGAAAGGCTAGAGAGAGAGGTGAGAGAAGGACTCTAAAAGAGAGTGTGCGCAGACTTCAGGAATCAGAGCGCAGCCTCTATGAAACTATTGGAAAGTGAAAGGCTAGAGAGAGAGGTGAGGGAAGGGAAGAAAGAAGCAAAGCCCAAGAATTAAAAGCGCCGCCACCGCTCAGATGGAGCAGAGGTAAGGGGGGGCTATGGGGGCCACCGAGGGACGGGGTTAAAAGCAGAGCGCAAAAGATCCATTTTTGAAGTGAATTAAATAGCACAGTTGGCGTGGGAAGCGGCATTCCGCAGTCCTTAATGGAAGGATGTTCCTCGGCCATAGATAGCATACAGATCCCAGGAGCCCCCGGGCTCGCCTCCCCTCAGGCTCCCAGATCCGCCTCGGTGCATCTCGTGAACTCTTCGACGTGGGAGGTGACCCGTGCCTGGCCCAGAGCTGTCTAATGTTCGCTTATCCGCCTCTATTCCTGGCCTGGGCCCTGAAAGCTCACCAAAAAGCACTATAGAAATGTGTGTGAGAGCTAAGGCAAAGCATGCATGGATGGGTGTGCACCGGGGTGTGCCACAGGTATCTGCAGGGGGGAAGGGGGAGTATGCATTACTGGGGTTTAGAAATGGATGGATGCGCACCGGAGTGTACCAGAGGTGCCAGCGGGGAGGGGGTGTGGGGGGGGGGGGCAGAGCGGGGCTTATAAATGTGTGAGTGTGCACCGGGGTGTGCCACAGGTATCTGCAGAGGATGGGGGGGGTCCATTACTGGGGATTAGACATGGATGGATGCGCTCCGGAGTGTACCAAAGGTGCCTGCGGGGGGAGGTGTGTGTGGCGGGGGTTCTCCCTTAGAGGGGCTTAGAAATGGATAGATGTGCCCGGAGTGTATCACAGGTATCTACGGGGGGTCTCTTTGTGGGGCATAGAAATGGCTGGATGTGGATCGGAATGTACCACGGGTCTTTGTAACCGGGGTAGGCGGGGGGTACACTTGATTATTCGCACCGTGGACCTTAGAAAGCCCTGTGCACATCAGAGAGTTGGGACGATCTCTGGCTGGGGCTTTTCCCACGCTGTGTTGGGCTCTCCGCCGCCGCGCGTCATAACCCCGCCGCGCCTCGTCGCTGCGACCCATGTCTAGGCGCTACAATCTCCCATAGATGGGGAGGCAGATGGTGTCCACCACCCTCCACAGGTCGGTTCTCGTGCCTGCCCCAGCACTCTGCTCTTTACCCAGTCTCCAGATGTGTTTTAGTTTCTCGTTGTTGTAGTTCTGAAAGTCTTTGCTAGTTCACTTACGTAGGAAGCATTGAAGCCCCTCCCCCTTTCCTGAAGTCCACAGTCGCGGCCCCTTCCTTTCTCCAGCCGGTGATGTCACTGTTGCTGTGACCCTCAGCAGATGTAAAACACCTCCACATGCAAACCTCAGTCTGGTAATCCTGCACAACTGGACCGCAGTGGTGTTACATCTTTTTCAAAGTCATTCCTTCTTCTCAGCAGGGGATTCAGTTGGAATCGAGGTTGTCGGTTCTCACCGAGCCGTAACGTAACGTAAAGCTGCTAGAAGCCCGTCGTGGGCGCTGTGTGGATTTCAAGAATAAACCCTCGTCTCCACCCGAGTGTACTGGTCTTCACAACAGTGTGTAGACCAGGGCTCTCCAGCCAGGAGTAACTTCGGAGCTCCTGGAAGCTCTCCAGCTACCTGTGAGGACTCCCCCCCTCCCCCCGCCCATGTGTGTCCCAACCCAGTAAATGAAAGCTTTTGTACGGTTGAAATCAGTGCTTGAAATGGAAAAATAGACGAGCAGGTACTCTGTGCCAGAGTACCTGCTTGTCTCTGAGAAGTGTCGGTACTCTGTGCCAGAGTACCTGCTTGTCTCTGAGAAGTGTCGGTACTCTGTGCCAGAGGACCTGCTTGTCTCTGAGAAGTGTCAGTACTCTGTGCCAGAATACCTGCTTGTCTCTGAGAAGTGTCGGTACTCTCCAATTAAAAGTATTATGTCTCTCTAGAGAGGTGCAGGTACTCTCCCTCTTAAAATAGAAAAGTGCAGGCACTCAGTACCGGATAGCACCGGCCTATTTAAAGCACTGGTTGAAATGTGTGTTTTCAGAATTGAAAAAGATGCATTTAAAATTAAAACTCGTATTTTCAGAATAGATAACTGAATGTTTGCAGCAAATATATATTTAAGGTTAATCATTTATTACTAATTCATATGGCGTTGGGGAGTATTGTAATTGATGTTGTCTCTTAGGTGCCCAGGGGCACTGTGTTTGGACTGCTATGGCAGGTAGAGGAATTCCAAAGTAAAAATAATAAACCTTTTTTTCTACATTTTAGTTGGTAACCTTGCTGTATGCACCTGGGTAGTGACTGCTAGTAATCCTGTACCTAGAGTCTGGGGCCCTTAGTTCTAAGGATAGCGTGGCTCATGGTTCATTACTGTACCTAGCGTCTAGGGCCCTTAGCTCTATTGACAGCGTGGCTCCTGGTTCATTACTGTACCTAGCATCTAGGGCCCTTAGCTCTATTGACAGCGTGCCTCCTGGTTCATTACTGTACCTAGCGACGGGGGCCCTTAGTTCTGAGGATAGCGTGGCTCCTTGTTCATTAATGTACCTAGAGTCGGGGGCCCTTTGCTCTATTGACAGAGTGGCTCCTGCTTCATTACTGTACCTAGCATCTAGGGCCTTTAGTTCTAAGGATAGCGTGGCTCCTAGTTCATTACTGTACCTAGAGTCGGGGGCCCTTAGCTCTATTGACAGCATGGCTCCTGGTTCATTACTGTACCTAGCGTCTAGGGCCCTTAGTTCTAAGGACAGTGTGGCTCCTGGTTCATTACTGTACCTAGAGTCTGGGGCCCTTGTTCTAAGGACAGTGTGGCTCCTGGTTCATTACTGTACCTAGTGTCTGGGGCCCTTAGTTCTAAGGATAGTGTGGCTCCTGGTTCATTCCTGTACCTAGCGTCTAGGGCCCTTAGTTCTATTGACAGTGGGGCGCCTGGTTCACTACTGTACCTAAAGTCTGATGCCCTTAACTCTAAGGGCAGTGGGTACCTGAGCGTAGCTCTTCGGAAGGTCCCTGACCCTCTGTTGCTAGGAGCATAGCTCTTCGGAAGGTCCCTGTCCCTCTGTTGCTAGGAGCATAGTTCTTCGGAAGGTCCCTGTCCCTCTGTTGCTAGGAGCATAGCTCATCGGAAGATCCCGTCCCCTCTGTTGCTTGGAGCAGCTCTTCGGAAGGTCCCTGCCCCTCTGCTGCTAGGAGCATAGCTCTTCGGAAGGTCCCTGTCCCTCTGTTGCTAAGAGCATAGTTCTTCGGAAGGTCCCTGTCCCTCTGTTGCTAGGAGCATAGCTCTTCGGAAGGTCCCTGTCCCTCTGTTGCTAGGAGCATAGCTCAATGGAAGGTCCCGTCCCCTCTGTTGCTAGGAGCAGCTCTTCGGAAGGTCCCTGTCCTTCTGTTGTTAGGAGCATAGCTCTTCGGAAGGTCCCTGTCCCTCTGTTGCTAGGAGCACAGCTCTTCGGAAGGTCCCTGTCCCTCTGTTGCTAGGAGCATAGTTCTTCGGAAGGTCCCTGTCCCTCTGTTGCTAGGAACATAGCTCATCGGAAGGTCCCTGTCCCTCTGTTGCTAGGAGCATAGCTCATCGGAAGGTCCCGTCCCCTCTGTTGCTAGGAGCAGCTCTTCGGAAGGTCCCTGTCCTTCTGTTGTTAGGAGCATAGCTCTTCGGAAGGTCCCTGTCCCTCTGTTGCTAGGAGCATAGCTCATCGGAAGGTCCCGTCCCCTCTGTTGCTAGGAGCATAGCTCTTTGTAAGGTCAATGTCCCTCTGTTACTAGGAGCATAGCTCTTCGGAAGATCCCTGTCCCTCTGTTGCTAGGAGCATAGCTCTTTGGAAGGTCCGTGCCCATTTGTTGCTAGGAGCATAGCTCTTCGGAAGGTCCCTGTCCCTCTGTTGCTAGGAGCATAGCTCTTCGGAAGGTCCCTGTCCCTCTGTTGCTGGGAGCATAGCTCTTTGGAAGGTCCCTGTCCCTCTGTTGCTAGGAGCATAGCTCTTTGGAAGGTCCCTGCCCATTTGTTGCTAGGAGCATAGCTCTTCGGAAGGTCCCTGTCCGAAGGTCTCTGTCCCTCTGTTGCTAGGAGCATAGCTCTTCGGAAGGTCCCTGTCCCTCTGTTACTAGGAGCATAGCTGTTCGGAAGGTCCCTGTCCCTCTGTTGCTAGGAGCATAGCTCTTCGGAAGGTCCCTGTCCGAAGGTCCCTGTCCCTCTGTTTCTAGGAGCATAGCTCTTCGGAAGGTCCCTGTCCCTCTGCTGCTAGGAGCATAGCTCTTCGGAAGGTCCCTGTCCCTCTGTAGCCAGGAGCATAGCTCTTCGGAAGGTCCCTGTTCCTCTGTTGCTAGGAGCATATCTCTTTGGAAGGTCCCTGTCCCTCTGCTGCTAAGAGCATAGCTCTTCGGAAGGTCCCTGTCCCTCTGCTGCTAGGAGCATAGCTCTTCGGAAGGTCCCTGTCCCTCTGTTGCTAGGAGCATAGCTCTTCGGAAGGTCCCTGTCCCTCTGTTGCTAGGAGCATAGCTCTTCGGAAGGTCCCTGCCCCTCTGTTGCTAGGAAGGTCCCTTTCCCTCTGATGCTAGGAGCATAGCTCTTCGGAAGGTCCCTGTCCCTCTGTTGCTAGGAGCATGGCTCTTCGGAAGGTCCCTGTCCCTCTGTTGCTAGGAGCATAGCTCTTCGGAAGGTCCCTGCCCCTCTGTTGCTAGGAGCATAGCTCTTCGGAAGGTCCCTGCCGCTCTGTTGCTAGGAAGGTCCCTGTCCCTCTGTTGCTAGGAGCATAGCTCTTCGGAAGGTCCCTGTCCCTCTGTTGCAAGGAGCATAGCTCTTCGGAAGGTCCCTGTCCCTCTGTTGCTAAGAGCATAGCTCTTCGGAAGGTCCCTGCCCCTCTGTTGCTAGGAGCATAGCTCTTCGGAAGGTCCCTGCCGCTCTGTTGCTAGGAAGGTCCCTGTCCCTCTGTTGCTAGGAGCATAGCTCTTCGGAAGGTCCCTGTCCCTCTGTTGCAAGGAGCATAGCTCTTCGGAAGGTCCCTGTCCCTCTGTTGCAAGGAGCATAGCTCTTCGGAAGGTCCCTGTCCCTCTGTTGCTAGGAGCATAGCTCTTCGGAAGGTCCCTGCCCCTCTGTTGCTAGGAGCATAGCTCTTCGGAAGGTCCCTGCCGCTCTGTTGCTAGGAAGGTCCCTGTCCCTCTGTTGCTAGGAGCAGGTCTTCGGAAGGTCCCTGCTCCTCTGTTGCAAGGAGCATAGCTCTTCGGAAGGTCCCTGTCCCTCTGTTGCTAGGAGCATAGCTCTTCGGAAGGTCCCTGCCCCTCTGCTGCTAGGAGCATAGCTCTTCGGAAGGTCCCTGCCCCTCTGTTGCTAGGAGCATAGCTCTTCAGAAGGTCCCTGCCCCTCTGTTGCTAGGAGCATAGCTCTTCGGAAGGTCCCTGCCCCTCTGTTGCTAGGAGCATAGCTCTTCGGAAGGTCCCTGCCCCTCTGTTGCTAGGAGCGTAGCTCTTCGGAAGGTCCCTCTCCCTCTGTTGCTAGGAGCGTAGCTCTTCGGAAGGTCCCTGCCCCTCTGTTGCTAGGAGCGTAGCTCTTCAGAAGGTCCCTGCCCCTCTGTTGCTAGGAGCATAGCTCTTTGGAAGGTCCCTGCCCCTCTGCTGCTAGGAGCATAGCTCTTCGGAAGGTCCCTGCCCCTCTGTTGCTAGGAGCATAGCTCTTCAGAAGATCCCTGTCCCTCTGTTGCTAGGAGCATAGCTCTTCGGAAGGTCCCTGTCCCTCTGTTGCTAGGAGCGTAGCTCTTCGGAAGGTCCCTGCCCCTCTGCTGCTAGGAGCATAGCTCTTCGGAAGGTCCCTGCCCCTCTGCTGCTAGGAGCATAGCTCTTCGGAAGGTCCCTGCCCCTCTGCTGCTAGGAGCATAGCTCTTCGGAAGGTCCCTGCCCCTCTGCTGCTAGGAGCATAGCTCTTCGGAAGGTCCCTGTCCCTCTGTTGCTAGGAGCGTAGCTCTTCGGAAGGTCCCTGCCCCTCTGCTGCTAGGAGCATAGCTCTTTGCAAGGTCCCTGCCCCTCTGCTGCTAGGAGCATAGCTCTTAGGAAGGTCCCTGCCCCTCTGCTGCTAGGAGCATAGCTCCTCGGAAGGTCCCTGCCCCTCTGCTGCTAGGAGCATAGCTCCTCGGAAGGTCCCTGCCCCTCTGCTGCTAGGAGCATAGCTCTTCGGAAGGTCCCTGCCCCTCTGCTGCTAGGAGCATAGCTCTTTGCAAGGTCCCTGCCCCTCTGCTGCTAGGAGCATAGCTCTTAGGAAGGTCCCTGCCCCTCTGCTGCTAGGAGCATAGCTCCTCGGAAGGTCCCTGCCCCTCTGCTGCTAGGAGCATAGCTCCTCGGAAGGTCCCTGCCCCTCTGCTGCTAGGAGCATAGCTCTTCGGAAGGTCCCTGCCCCTCTGCTGCTAGGAGCATAGCTCTTTGCAAGGTCCCTGCCCCTCTGCTGCTAGGAGCATAGCTCCTCGGAAGGTCCCTGCCCCTCTGCTGCTAGGAGCATAGCTCTTCGGAAGGTCCCTGCCCCTCTGCTGCTAGGAGCATAGCTCTTTGCAAGGTCCCTGCCCCTCTGCTGCTAGGAGCATAGCTCTTCGGAAGGTCCCTGCCCCTCTGCTGCTAGGAGCATAGCTCTTCGGAAGGTCCCTGTCCCTCTGCTGCTAGGAGCATAGCTCTTCGGAAGGTCCCTGTCCCTCTGCTGCTAGGAGCATAGCTCTTCGGAAGGTCCCTGTCCCTCTGCTGCTAGGAGCATAGCTCTTTGCAAGGTTCCTGCCCCTCTGCTGCTAGGAGCATAGCTCTTCGGAAGGTCCCCGCCCCTCTGCTGCTAGGACACTGGTGTTGCGGGTTTCACAGGCTCTGGCTGTCTCAGCTCTTCACCTTTTAACACTGCGGGGTTCTGCCCCTGCTGAGTCTGGGCGCACTGAGTCTGGCCGGAGAGGGAGGATTGGGCTGCTAGGGTCCCCCTCAGCGCATGTCATTCCTGGGCTGCCTACTTTACATGCAGCCTGTGCCTCTCGCATTTAATCAGCCATGTTTATGGAGGAGTTGTGCTTAATCTCTTGATTGGAGTCTAAAGTTGCGAAAACAAATCCTTCATTCCACTCCGACATTAATTTGGCGAATGAGGGGGTGGAATCACTAATAAACAATTACAATCAAGGATTCGTCGCTGGTATAAAACACACAAGATTTAGCACAAGCTTGGTGCTGTGCAAACAAGTGCATCTTTGGGTATAAAGATGAAATTACCGGTCATAGTAAAAGGCAGATCAAGTTTAAAATCCGTTTGAGAAAGATTTTATTTTAATAATCTGCAAATTAAATTATGCCGATGAAGGATTATATGGCAAGTGCCGCAAGTCCACACTAATGCGTCAATGTTGGAGCCGCAGCGTCTCATAATTCCAGTGCCTCCGGCGTTGAGGGTTTAACTATATAAGAGTATGGGGGAGCCCCTCTTTATGAATCATTGGATGGAGAAACCAGTGTTTCCTTGACCTGGACATAGAATCTCCAGCTGACCTCTAGCAGCAAACAAAGAGTGCCAAGGACTCGCCTGGAGCCCCCACAAACACAGAGGTCCTGATGGGCTGCCTTCCATGGTCTGCAGTGAAAGAGCAGGAGCCCCCCAACACAAATCCATCCCTCGGGGCCAAACCCCGAATGGCATTCTGCCTGGCTTCAAGGTGGGCGGGTTTGTGCCATCCAATTAGATCTCCCCTGAGATAGCGCACGCGCTTTTGCTTGCGAGACATTTAGTTTCCTAAGCATTATTTTACCTAAACCACATTGCTTACCATTCCTTGCCTTCATTGTTTCTTTTATTGTCCAGCCTCCGGTTAGACCTGCCCTTTTTGCATGTTTATCCCCAAACTTTTTGCCTTTTGACTCCTACTTTTCTGGGCCTGTTTTTGCCTGATATAGGATTTTTTTACCACTGATGGGCAGTTCTAAAGTGCATATGCTCTCTGTACAAATTTAGACAATGATTGGTTATCCATGATTGGCATACTGAGTGTGCCCGGGACTGTTAATCAAATGCTACTAGTGGGCCTTCCAGCACTGGTTTTGTCACCCACATGAGTAACCCTGTAAGTGTGTCTCTGAACTCAGAATTTATTAACACACCTTTTAGGAAAGGTGGTTTTTAAATTGTGTGTTTGAAAATGCCACATTTAGAAAGTGGGCATTTTCTTGCCTTATCATTCTTTGTGCCTCTGCCTGTTTGTGTATTCAACATCTGGTTTCGGAGTGACAGGCACTGGTTATGTGCATTCACTCTAGACAGTCACAAGGGCGGTTGAGGTCCGTCCTGCCTTTTCTTGGTGACTCATGGCCAGGCTAAATAGACCTTTCTGCATTTCGAGTGGTGGGAGGAGTTTTCGCGAGCACCTGAGTAGGCTGTGTTTGCTCTGCACAATGCGGTCTCCACCTCCTGTACTGAAGCTGGACCAAGAAGGACAGAACTAGTTTTTAATGAGCTCAGAGACTCTTGCAACAAAGACTACAAAGAGAAAATGGGGAAGTTTACATCACTTCTGGAAACAAGGGGACCCTGACAAAAAGAAGAGCTGTGTGAGGAGCACAGCCTTCTCCGTGTGAGGGGTGGGTTGGCCTGCACTCGCTGCTTTTATCTGTGAGCAGAGGAAGCGGACTGACTCATTTTTCCCTGCTGTGATATCATGTTTGAGAAGATCTCCAAGGGCTTGTGAGTGCTTGTTTTCTGTTGGAAGTCTCAGGGAAATCGAAGACTTCACAAGACCCCTTCGGGACCCAAAGGACCCTGCCAGGAAGAAGACCTGGAAGAACTGTGTGAGGAGCGCTGCCCTTGATGTGTGTGGGGTGGGTTGGTCTGAAGTTGCTGCTTCTGTCTTGTGCAGATTAAGGACTGGACTGTTCGTTATACCTTTGTTATGAAGAGAGTGGTGAGCACTTGATCTCCCATTGTTAACCTAGAGTGCTGTAAGCTCTTTCTGCTTTAGAGGCTCCCTGACCAGTGCATGCTGAGTGAGGTCCGGTGTTTGTTTACCACAGCGCATGTGATCGCTGCACTGTGCCTTGTAGGAGGAGCAGCGGGAAGGGAGAGCTTGCTGTTGAGGAAGTGCTCTCACCATCCCTGGCAGCCGGTATGTGGGTCCATGCTCCAGGCGATGACGAGGAAGGAAACCTCAAGCTGGAGTCCCCTGCGTTGCCTAGCAAAGCCAATGCCATGGTGGGTGAGGCCCAGCCATTGCAGAAGGTCAGGGCGGAAGGAGCAGTGCCGACGGAGACTTTGCTCCAAGTCCCACCAGCGAAAGGGGAGGCTTCATCCAGCGCAGCAGCCCTGAAGCAGCATGTATGGCTCAGGGCTGATCGGTGGGTGACACGAAACATTTGCGACCCTTGACCCTGCTCCAGGCAGGTCGCTCCCCATGCTGCACAGCTCCACCTGTCTGTGCCCGTGCTTACGCTCCCGCTACTGCCGAGAGTTTGTGCCTCCTCTGCCTGCTCTCTTTTTTTCTGGTAATTGCCCGCTCTCTGTAATTGCCCGTATCTACCTGTCTGCTGTCCTTTTTCATACGCTGTGTGCCTTTTTCTTGTTGGCTGCCTGCTGTCCTTTTCATACCCTGTGTGCCTTTTCTGCCATTTCTTTTCTTCCTTCTGCCTTCCACCACTTCCCACCGCTGCTTTCCCTGCGGCCCCGCCCCCCTTGCTCACCCATTTGCCCTGCACCCGCCTCCCAGCTGCTCCTCCCTCCCACCTCCTCTTCTTAATGGCGCACCTAAGGCAAGCCCGTCTGCGCGTGGACCGTGCCCAGCGCCAGACCCCCTGGCCCCCGCGAGAGCCACGACGCCCGACGCCACTACAACACCAACCTTCTCCACGCACTCAACGCCGGCCGTTCATCTACCTGCTGCCAAGCCACCCCAAGGCGCACCCACAGACCCTTCACCTACCGGAACTGCAGCTACACTAGCCAGCGAACACCAGCATGACCCGCCCCTCCCACCAAGGCAGGCCACAACCATCTCAGATGTATACTACTCAACACCCACTCTGTCCACAAGCACACCCTCGAACTCTGGGACCTGCTCGACTCTTCCTCCCCGTACGTCGCTTTCCTGACGGAGACCTGGATAAACCCCTCATCGGCACCGGACGTTGCCACAGCCATCCCGGACGGCTACAAGATCACCCGCCGGGACCGCACCAACAGACCGGGAGGAGGAATCGCCATAGTCCACAGAAATACCCTCAGAATCTCGACCAACACCGAAGACACCCTCAGCACAGCCAAACACCTGCACTTCCAGATTCTCATCGATCCCAACACCACCCTCAGAGGAACCCTCACCTACAGCCCCCCGGACCCCGGCCACAGTTCAGCGACTCCATCACAGACATCGTCAGCTCACACGCCATGGCCTCCACAGACTACATCCTCCTCGGACACCTGAACTTTCACCTCGAGAACGCCAATGACAACAACTCCACTACCCTGCTTGACAACTTCTGACTCAAACAACTTGTCATGACACCCACCCACTCCGCCGGACACAAGCTCGACCCCATCTTTTCTGCCAGCAACCACGTCACCTTCAGCCACACCACCGAACTCCACTGGACCGACCAACGCTGCATCCACTTCTCCTTCAAGAAAAACACCACACACAACCACCCACAACGAATCCCCCACCGCAGCTGGAGCAAGGTCACAAAAGAACAGCTAATCCCCACCCTCGCCCGAGGCCCACCAACTGACCGCACCAACACAGCCGCCCGCAACCTCAGGAAATGGATCGACGACGAAACACTCAAACAGACGCACCGACAGAAGGGCTATCTGGTTCACCACCGACATCCAGGTATCCAAGCAGACCTGCCGAAGACTCTAGAAGAAATGGGTCCACAAACAGACACCAGACAACCACGCAGCCCTCAAGAACGTCAGCCGCAGGCACCACCAACTCATTCGAACTGCCAAAAGGACCTCCTTCAAGGAACGCATCAACAACAAAGCACACAACAGCAAAGAGCTCTTCAACATTGTGAAGGAACTTGAGAAACCCAGCTCCAGCTCCAACGACATCCAGCCGTCACAAGCCCTCTGCGACTCTCTAGCCACCTTCTTCCACTGTAAGATCATAGACATCCACAATAGCTTTAACACTCAGACCCCCCCCGACAGCCGCAGACACCTTAGACTCAACGCCCCCCTGTCACACCGGCCTCCTGCTTTCCTGGAACCACGTCAACGATGAAGACACCATCAAAACCATGAACACCATCCACTCCGGCTCACCGGCAGAACCCTGCCCTCACCACATCTTCAACAAAGCGAGCTCCATCATTGCACCCCAACTCCGAAAGATCTTCAACAGTTCCTTCGAGACTGCCACCTTCCCGGAAAACTGGAAACACGCAGAGATCAATGCCCTACTCGAAAAACCCAAGGCAGACCCAAAGGACCTCAAGAACTTCCGGACCATCTCCCTGCTCCCGTTCCCGGCGAAAGTAATCGAGAAGATCGTCAACAGACAACTGACCCGCTTCCTCGAAGGGAACTACACCTTGGACTCATCCCAGTCCTGATTCCGCAGCAACCACAGGACCAAAACCGCCCTCATCACTGCCACCGATGACATCAGGACCATGCTGGACAAAGGCGAAACCGTGGCCCTCATCCTCCTAGACCTCTTGGCCGCCTTCGACACCATCTGCCACCACACCCTATGCACACGCCTCCACAACGCAGGGATCCACGACAAAGCCCTGTACTGGATCACCTCCTTCCTCACTGACAGAACCCAGAGAGTCCGCCTCCCTCCTTTCCGATCCGAACCCACCAAGATCACCTGCGGCGTACCCCAAGGATCATCCCTCAGCCCGACCCTTTTCAACATCTACAGGACACCACACGCCAACATCGTCCGATCGCAAAACCTCATCATCAGCTCATACGCTGACGACACCCAGCTGATCCTCTCCCTCACCAAAGACCCCGCCACTGCCAAAACCAACTTCCACGAAGGAATGAAGGCCGTCGCCGAATGGATGAAGAACAGTCGCCTGAAACTGAACTCGGACAAGACGGTGGTCCTCATCCTCGGCTCCACCCCTGCCGCCTGGGACGAGTCCTGGTGGCCAGCCTCGCTGGGAGCCGCACCGACACCCACCGACCACGCACGCAACCTGGGGTTCATCCTGGACTCATCACTGTCAATGACCCAGCAAGTCAACGCCGTCTCCTCCTCTTGCTACAACACCCTCCGCATGCTTCGCAAGATCTACAGATGGATCCCCACTGGAACCAGAAGGAGGTCACCCAGGCCCTTGTCACCAGCAGGCTGGACTAAGGAAACGCCCTCTATGCGGGAACAACGGCCAAACTCCAGAAGAGACTTCAAAGTGTACAGAACGCCTTGGCACGCCTCATCCTCGACATACCCCGCCGCAGCCTCATCACTACCCACCTGAGGGACCTGCACTGGCTCCCCGTAAATAAGAGGATCACCTTCAAGCTCCTCACTCACGCTCACAAAGCACGACACCGGACCAACAGACCTCAACAAATGACTTGATGAATACAGGCCCCAGCTAGGCCCGCAGGACACAAGGGTTCGCTCTCCTGCAATGGAATCTACAAGGAAGTTGGCACGGAAACTGCAAAGTACAAAGACAAGTTTATTAACCCTTAAGGGTGGTCCTACAATCCATACAACACCCTTCAGTATTGCATAGAGTAGCACAAAGAACTTGCGTACACGGTCCCCTTTTATACACAACAGAGGGGCTTATAAGTGGGTGGATACATCATGAGGCAGACATCTTTACCTTTTATGGACATTTTCGATACAGAACCAATATGTGGGCGGAGTAACCAATTTCCTGAGCCCGCGAAAACATGGTCAAGCGAGGTTTAACTGATAACAGATGTGGTCAAATCTGGGCATGCGCCAGACGGACAAAGGAGCTATTTATAGACTGTTACTAGGCAGATTACAAGAGCAACTGATGAGAAGGTAGGACTCTTCTCGTGTACAGCACGTGGAAACATGACAATACAAAATGGAGTCCGGACATTAGACAACATAAGAAGAGAAACCCGCTCCGACAAGAGGGGAGTTCATGTCTTTAGTGAATGCTTAATCACATCGTTGTTTCAATTTTCAACAGACGACCCTTTCAGCATTTACTGAAGACATCCGGTTTATTAAAATAATCATCATATATGTCAATTTTCATCATTTCTTCTATTTCTTTAGTCAAATGTTTCTGGTAAGTGACATTGGCAATAGCTTTCTTATCAGGAATACAGAGTGACACACATAGGGAACAGAGTAAAGGACCACATTGGATACAAATGCAACAGGAAAACAAAATTGCTACAATAATACAGAGACCAGTTAAAACCTTCCATCCCCATGTGGTGATCAATGCCCAAAACCATCCAGAAAAGGTCCAAGAGCCATTTTCTGTATGGATTTCAGCTGCAATTTTATGTAATTTGTTAATAGCATTATAAACTGATGGCGTGTGGTCAGGAATAAACACACAACAACTACTTCCGATATTTTTACATGCTCCACCTCGGTCAGCTAACATAACATCTAACACCATACGATTCTGCAATGCAACAATTCTAGTAATTTGTAATTCTTCGGTAAGATTCCCAAGAGCAGCAGCGGTTTGATTTGTCACAGCCTCTACAACTCTGGTTAACCTTCGAACTTTCCTACCATTTAAGGCAGCTCCAACAAAGAAGAACAATCCTAAATTAAAATCAATATACTGCTGCAGACTAGTATCAGTCTGGTCGACGTCATCAATGGATAGAGTACGCTTATACCTATTTACAGTCACATTATTCAACAACTTCAAATCTTTATGATAAGATGCAGGTGCCAAGAATACAGGAGGTAATAAGAATGCTACATAACATACCCCAGACCAACCGGCTGGCAAACGATAGTAACCCTTATTCCCACATACGAAGTATGTATTATGGGATGCTAAGAAGGTACTGTTATTCAACCCATCAATATTCAGGATGGTGACACAATCGCTAACACCAACAGGAATATAGCCCACACTCTGGACGCACAGGTCCGCTTGAGCCTGTGCCACTTGAATCACAAATCGGTCCTTCCCCACAGTGTCTCTAGTGTTCGTGAAAATATAGGGAATCGATTCATTGTCTGGTCGATACTCTTCCCATTCCCAAATTGTCCCATTCGCTTGTGGATAACCATCTTTATCTTGATGACATTCCCTATTAAGTCTGAAGAGTAACTGTCCCACTGTAGGTTTCCGTGTGGCAAAAAGCAAAGTGTACCATGCTCTACAAGAGCCATTATGAGAAAAAGGAAGAGGTATGAACCGAGTTCCTACTTTCTTCTGGTGAGCTGGCATCATGCCACATATTCAACAGTTCGTAGCATTCGTGGCGACATGGGTATGATGCAACATCTGGATGAAAGTGTTATTCAAGTAAGACTGGCGGTGCTTCAACTCTTGATACGGAAGGGTATAAAAATAGTGCTCCTCAGGCACTGGAGTAGTCAAAACAAGCAACTCTCGAGCAGGAGTCACATCCTCCACAAACCATGTGGTTATCCCAACAATAGCTACTGTAAGAATAAAACCTGTTGCACAAAGGATTTTCTTTTTCTCCATTTTAGAATGAAAAATCAATATCTTCCTGAAACTAAAAGGTTGTCAGAACTCTTCCCCTTAGGCAGTGGTTGATTTCTTCACCAGCGGGCCAAGACGGGTGTCACTACACTAATGCAAGGCTGATCCCCCCCCCCTTGCCACATCGTCTCTCCGTTTCACTAACCTAAGGGCCGTTCTGACAACTTGTCCTGATACTGAAGAATTCACTTCCTTGGTCTGAGATGATATCGTCTTCCTCCAGGAATCACATGGTCCGGAAAGAGCTCCTCAGTGTCGTTCGGTTCCACAGCACGGCCTTTCTCTGCAGTCAGAATTTCTCGATGGTCAGTCAATACAGCAGGCTCCACCAATCCGGGCGGCACTTTGCGACAGTGCAGGGAATGGATCCAATTCTTTCGGTTGGAAACCCGCACAGCCGTCCTCGTTGCAAGTAGGACTTGCTCAGGACCAACCCATCTCGGCTCCAAGCGGTTCGTCCTTTCAAAAATCTTCAGCATAACATAGGGCCCGATTCACAGAACAAACTTAAGACTAAATCCTAAACTTAGTACCATTCTGGTATTCACAGAATGCACCTAGTACTTCTGGTATTCACAGAATGAACTTACTACTTTTGCTATTCACAGAATGAACTTAGTACTTTTGCTATTCACAGAATGGATTTACGACTCCTAAACTTACGTCCGCACTCGGGCCGGAAATTCCGGCCCGGAGGCGGAGCTTCCGGGCCGGAGGCGGAGCTTCCGGACCGGAGGCGGGGCTTCCGGGCCGGAGGCGGACCTTCCGGGCCGGAGGCGGAGCTTCCGGTCCGGAGGTGGAGATTTCAGCCATAGCTAAATCGGCCGAAATCCCCACCTCCGGGCCGGAAGCTCCGCCTCCGGGCCGGAAGCCCCGCCTCCGGGCCGGAAGCTCCGCCTCCGGGCCGGAATTTCCGGCCCGAGTGCGGACGTAAGTTTAGGAGTCGTAAATCCATTCTGTGAATAGCAAAAGTACTAAGTTCATCCTGTGAATAGCAAAAGTAGTAAGTTCATTCTGTGAATACCAGAAGTACTAAGTGCATTCTGTGAATACCAGAATGGTACTAAGTTTAGGATTTAGTCTTAAGTTTGTTCTGTGAATCGGGCCCATAGTCTCCAGGTCGGAGACTATGTCCTTCGCCTGTGGACCGATCAGGGAGCGCCTCTCGGACCTGTTGATGAATAGATACCAAGTTATCCGTTAACTGTGCCAGATAATCATTCATCATTACACAAGGTACATCATACACAGCCTTAGGCCTTGGTGGACCCCAAATATTCATTGGGCGTCCGAAAACAATCTCGTAAGGCGTAAGACCGGTTCGAGAATGTGGTATCGATCTAATTGACAATAATGCCAGCGGTAAAGCATCTGGCCAAGTCAAAGAAGTCGAAGCTTGGATCTTAGCGATCTTGAGCTTCAGCGTACCATTATACTTCTCGACCAGTCCTGCAGACTGAGGGTGAAACACTGCATGAAACTTCTGGGTGATGCCTAGACCCTTCAGGACATACTTTATAACATCCGCTATAAAGTGGGGTCCGTTATCACTCCACAGCAGTCTACAAACGCCATATCGAGGGAAAAACTCCTTCAATAGCATCTTGGCTGTAGTCATTGCAGTATTATCTTTCGTAGGGTATGCCTCAACCCATTTACTGAAGGCACAAACCACTACTAGAACATACTTCAAATTGTTACAGCGATCAAGCTGGATGTAATCCATCTGCAAAACCTCAAAGGGTGCAGTAGGTGTCACAAATCCTCCTGCTGGAGTTGGAGTACCCTTTCCTGGGTTATACCTCAGACAAATCATACAGGTCTGCACTACCCTCTTTGCCGTGCTAGCAATCTCTGGATGCTCCCAGACTTGAGTAAGCAATTTTACAATTGCGGAAGCTCCAACATGTGCTAGCCCATGTGCCATCTGAACCATAGGTTGTACAAAAGCTGTGGGTAACTTCCATCTATCCATCTGCTTATTTCTCCAACAACCCTCATCATCCAATTCTCCATCATTGGACCATTGCTCCCGTTCTTTATCAGAAGCGGTCCTCTGTATTTCCAGCACTTCTCTCTTTGCATCGTGCCATCTTTCTACCTGCGACTTCACTACATACATGGCAGTAGCACCGGGCTGCATTGCAGTCTCCCGTGCCACCCGGTCTGCCAAAGCATTCCCTTCTCCAACCTTATCAACCACTTTCTTATGGGCACTACATTTAATTATAGCAATCTTCTTCGGATATGTCAATGCAGTCAAAAGGTTGTGAACTAACTCTCCATGCATTATCTGTACTCCATGCGACGTTAGAAACCCTCTCTCCTTCCAGAGTAGGCCGAAATCGTGCGCTACTCCGAAGGCATAGCAACTATCTGTATAAACATTCACACACAATCCTGTACTGAGCTCACATGCTCGTGTTAATGCTATAAGTTCCGCTGCTTGAGCTGATTTCTGTGGTATGCGTGCTGTCTCCACTATTGTTTGCAGTGTGGTGATTGCATACGCTGCTGAAGTCGTACCATCTGGTAGCTTCAGGCATGATCCGTCCACCCACAATTCTCCATCTACATCTGGAAAGGGCGTATCCTGGAGATCAATACGACCCTTTGTCTGTTCCTCAGTCACAAGAATACAATCATGTGCTTTTCGTGCCTCAGGCTGAGTTTCCGGGAACGGCAACAATGTAGCCGGATTTAACGTTACACACCTCTTTAACGTAATATGAGGGGCCAGAAGCGTCAACTCATATCCCGTTAAACGGGCACTGGTCAAATGCTGCGTCTTTGTTTGATTAAGCAGGGCATCAACAGCATGGGGGACTAATACCAACAGTTTGGGCCTCATGTAGGAAGCCAAATACCGGTCGGTAACGGCCGATTTTCGGTAATTATACCGTTACCGACCGGTATTTTGGCTTTTGGTATGTAGGGGGCTCATTTCTGTATTCGGTAATTTACCGAATCGGTAAAATTACCGAATCGGTAATTTTACCGATTCGGTAAATTCCGAATACAGAAATGAGATGTAGGGGGAATGTGTGGGTGTTTTTAGGAGTCGGTATTTACCACCAACTAATAGTTGGTGGTAAATAATTAATGGATGTGTGTAAGCATTTTTAAGCGCTTAGCAGTGTGCAATGTGGCAGACATACATGCCCTTAGGGCATGTATGTGTGCCACATGTGCACACATGGCCGAATCAGGGGTGCAACAGGGTGTCAATGTGACACCCTGCCACCCTTGCATGTGTTCCCCCATTACCGAATCGGTATTTACCGATTCGGTAATGAGGCATACCTTCCCATCAATGGGAAGGTATGCCTCATTACCGAATCGGTAAATACCGATTCGGTAATTACCGAATTTTAACGAATCGGTAAAAATTACCGACACTTTACCTACATACGAGTTACCACTTCTTAAATACCGATTCGGTAACGTTCGGTATTTAAGAAGTGGTAACTGGTATGCTACCTACATGAGGCCCTTTGTGAGATAACACAATTGCCTCGCTTTGGCGTATTGACACAGCTGTCGCCGCAACCGAGCGAAAACAACCAGGCAACGCTCAGGCAACAGGATCAAGCACAGCCGAAAAATATGCACAAGGGCGCTGCTTGTCGCCGTGCATCTGCACTAAAACTGATAATGCACATCCATCTTTCTCATGCACATACAGCGAAAAGGGTTTTGTATAATCAGGGGTCCCTAACACTGGTGCTGAACAAAGGGCCTGTCGCAATTGCTGGAAGGCAATGTCACACTCATTTGACCAGGGAAGAGGAATAGGTGTGTCTTTTGTCAAAAGGGCTAATAATGGCTTGGCTATGTGTGAAAACCCTAATATCCATTGCCTACAAAAAGAAACAAGACCCAAAAATGCACGCACGTCCTTCTGTGTGGACGGCACTGGCGTGTCCAAAATTGCTTGAATACGATCTGGTGTGAGTGCACGCCCCTCCTTAGACAAAAGGTGACCCAAATAAGTCACCTTTGGTCTACAAAATTGCAATTTCTTACTCGATACTTTGTGATTGTGAAATGTCAAAAAGGAAAGCAAGGATAACGTACTCTTCTCACACAGCTCAGGAGTGTCAGCCGCCAACAAGATGTCATCGACATATTGTATAAGGGCGACACCCTCGGGCAAAACAAAGGAGTCCAATTGCCTTTTTAATGCTTGACTGTAAATGCTAGGGCTTTCTGTGTAGCCCTGAGGGACTCTACAAAATCGATAAGACCTATTATTCAGAGTAAAACCAAAAAGGTATCGGCTATCAGGATGAATAGGGATCGAAAAGAAGGCATTTTTCAAATCAATAACCGAAAACGTGGTCGCCGTTGGCGGGACCACAGTGAGCAACGTCGTGATATCAGAAACCACTGGATACTGCGGTATCACGATCTTGTTCACCTCCCTCAAATCAATGATAAACCGATAAACTTTGGCATCCGTATCTTTCTTCAAGATGGGTAAAATCGGACTGTTACAGATATTGGAGGGAACTTCCTCCACTACTCCCACCTTAATCAAATCCTGCACAATCTGTATGAGGGCCTTCTCCCCCTCCTGGGAAATACGATACTGAGGGAGGCGTGGTAACACCGCCCCCTCCTGGACACTAATATGGACAGGCGGAATCACCATCTGTCCCACGTCAGTATCCGAAATGGCCCACAAAGTACGAGGGAGAGAAGCTAACACAGTGTCCTCTGTTACCATACACATCCGTTCTGTCAAAGGGTGATTATCGTTTAATATCACACGTACTCCAGCGGGGGAGCAGCGAATCGTAGCTCTGAAGTGCTTGAGCATATCCAGACCCATAATGTTGTCAGGCGTGTTCGGGGCAAGCAAAAACGGACAGGGTGCAGAAAAAGGATCAACCTGGAATGCAAGGGGTCGAGAAAGAGGGCTTCGAGAGAGTGTACCATCAAACCCTACCGATGTAACCATTAAGCCAGATGGGGGAGCCCTCGGAACCAATTGTTTAGACAGCGCACTACGAGTCGCTCCCGTATCTACTAGGAACCGATCAGTAGAACCCAAAACCTTCGCTGAGACATAAGGACCCTTCTGATCAACCGGCACTTCAACTGATTCTAACCCCCATCCAACGCATTCCTATGCATGCTGCGAGTCATGGTACCCAGAGCGGTCCGTCCCTGACACTTGATACTGGTGCTGTCGATCAAAGACATTAGGTCTATCTCGCTGCTGCACGGTAGGTTCAAACCGAGCACGATCATTAGAACTCCCTCTGAGATTCGGGAAACCCCCTCTACCTCTCGGTGTACCTTGATTATGCCCCTGACGAGATGCATACAACGCCGGACAATCTCTGGCCCAATGACCCGATTGTTTCCAATACGCACATTGATTCCTATTTAAATCTGAGCGACCTGAAGGCGGACCATAGAATCCTCCCCTACCTCTATTAACACCCCGACGGGGCGGACCATACACTTGCGCTAACATCACCTTCGTTTTCAAATCTTTCGATTTCTTCTCCTCCTGCCCCTTCGCTTCTTGTTCCTGACGCTCATAATACTGAGCTATAGTCAGGAGGGATGTCGGAGACGCGGTGGACCAAGAACTTTCACTCGCTTTTAAACGAGCTGCTATTTCCGGTAATAAATTCGCTACATATTTATCGGCAAAAAGGTATCGACCCGTATCATCCGTAATTGACTGACCACTAAAATCATGAAATGTCTCCTCAAAACGCGTAAAGAAATCTGCAACTGATTCATCAGCTTTCTGTTTACACGAGGCTAAAATGTTCCAATCAATCTTTTTAGGGGGAATAATAGTTTTCAACTTGGTCAAAATAGCAGCGGGGAGATCTAAGATAATCTGAGGCGGTTTCTGCGCGGGCTTCCTCTCCTTATCCTCATCCTCAATCTCAGACCACCGAGCCTTAAAAGCGGCTTGATCATCCACCTTTCGTACGGATCGCCACATATCCGGTGGTAAAATAAGCCCAAAGAACAGATCTATATCTACTAAGGTCATAGTACAAGAATTCAAGGCCCCTTCGACTTCTTCGTAAAAGGCCGCTGGATTCTTGCGGGGATCAGGCAATGCATTCTTTAATGCCATAACATCAGCCCTATGCCAGGGGGTATAAACCCAATTGTACACAAAATATCCCTTGGCATCGGCAGAAGTAATATCCGCACTAGTTCCCGCTCCTTTAGGAGGAACATACAAAGGCGCCGCCTCTCGCATGGGTTTAGCATGCACTAATTCGCCCTTATCTGACTGGGAGGAAGACAGCTGCTGGTCGTCCGCCTGCACGGTCAAGCTCTCCTCCTCCTTCTTCCGGCGCGCCTCGTCCCGTAGTCGAAGCATCTCATCCCGTAGCGCAAACAGACGTCGGACCGCACCAGGCACCTGAGAGGGAGAGAAAGTACCATTACGTAGTGCTCTAGAATCCGACACTATCTCCTGCGGCTCAAAAGCATCAGAATATTTTCGAAAGGCAGCAACCACTTCATCAGAGAAAACAGCAGCAAAATACAATTTCTCCCTATCCTGCCATCCTTCCAGAATCGGTAATAACTCTGCAGAAGACAGCTTATTTGAAACTGCGCGATAAGAAATTTTCCGAAGCTCACTCGAGCGTTCAAGAGATAACATGGATCGCGTGTCTATCCTATCTTTACCCGATCCGGAATCCTGGACTGTCGGAGCAGACGCACCTACATAAGGTGGCGGGGAACGATCTAATAGGAAAAAATCATCATCAAGATTAGTAAGGACAGGATAAAGAGGCTGCCGAACAGCATATTGACCCGACACTTGCAGCCTACTCTCTTTCTCTTGTCTCTCCGTCTGTTCTTTTTCCTCCCGACGCTTCGCTTCCTGCGCTCGCACATGATCATTCTTCCGTTGCTCTTTATCAAACAGCGCCTTCTCACGTTTTTCTCGCTCACGCACTTCCTTCACCCATAACCGCACACACTCAAACATATCTTGACGAGCACGCCGTTTACACATACACTGTTCCACATACTCAATCTTACGCATATCAAACGAGCCATACAAAGGCCATCGTAACTCAGGATCCTTTTTGGTGTATTTCCTCCACACTGTGCTGTACATTATAGAGGAAAGACCATGCTTCACATACATATCCCTATTATGAGTCCCCTCTGGGGGGGCTGGAGCAGATTCCTCGAGGTTTAACCGGTTTCCAAAGCAGCAGCACCACTTACGGAGTGCGCTAAAAGCAGGCATGCTAAAAAATAATGCAAAATATGCAGTATTATCAGAAAAATGGCACTTAAACTTTGCGCCGTTCAAATTTACACAGCTCCGGAGAAATATCTCCACATTACCTGCCTATATGTGTTGCAACGCATATATTCTCACAGCAATCAATACAAGATATGACCGGTCATCACAAATCAAACTCAAATAGCCAACCCAGGCTTCAAAAACTCGGAGCAAGTACCGTACAACGGTTCTTACCAATCAAGAGTGTCCAGATTCCAACTGCCAAGCTCCAAAATTCGCCCAAACGGCTGTCACGGCAGAACCGACAGAAGAGGTCTCAGTCGAGGACCGGCGCCACCCAGATAGTCAGTTCGGAAGGGAAGGAAGAACACCTCGGGATACCAGGACGAAAGTGCCTCTGGCAGTGATCACATCCCCGGCCAAATTCCTCACCTTCGTCACGACCAGTCCTTCGAGCATCCGAGTCGCCGATGAGCCCCACGTGACGGGCGCCAATTGATGAATACAGGCCCCAGCTAGGCCCGCAGGACACAAGGGTTCGCTCTCCTGCAATGGAATCTACAAGGAAGTTGGCACGGAAACTGCAAAGTACAAAGACAAGTTTATTAACCCTTAAGGGTGGTCCTACAATCCATACAACACCCTTCAGTATTGCATAGAGTAGCACAAAGAACTTGCGTACACAGTCCCCTTTTATACACAACAGAGGGGCTCATAAGTGGGTGGATACATCATGAGGCAGACATCTTTACCTTTTATGGACATTTTCGATACAGAACCAATATGTGGGCGGAGTAACCAATTTCCTGAGCCCGCGAAAACATGGTCAAGCGAGGTTTAACTGATAACAGATGTGGTCAAATCTGGGCATGCGCCAGACGGACAAAGGAGCTATTTATAGACTGTTACTAGGCAGATTACAAGAGCAACTGACGAGAAGGTAGGACTCTTCTCGTGTACAGCACGTGGAAACATGACAATACAAAATGGAGTCCGGACATTAGACAACATAAGAAGAGAAACCCGCTCCGACAAGAGGGGAGTTCATGTCTTTAGTGAATGCTTAATCACATCGTTGTTTCAATTTTCAACAGACTCACCTTCTACACTGCCAACCGCCAGCTTCGCTCCGCTGACCTCGCCCTCGCCACCGTTCCACGCATCCACCGAACGACCACCGGCGGCAGATCTTTCTCCCACCTCACCGCCAAGACATGGAACACCATCCCCATCCACCTGCGACAGACCCAGGACCTGCTGACCTTCAGGAGACTTCTCAAGATCAGCTGTTCGAACAGTAGCAGCTCTCTCCCCCCTTAGCGCCTTGAGACCCTCGCGGGTGAGTAGTGCACTCCACAAATGATTGATTGTTTGATTGATTTGTCATTCCAGCCTGAGGAGGCTGGTGTGGAGTCACCAACTCCCTGCCACATTTTATTTCGCCAGCTGCACCACGTGTCAACGGGCAGCTGCCTCTCACTGTGGAGAGACAGGAGAATGAATGTGGTCTACCCACTTGGGTTTTGCTGTGGTTGTGCCCACATCCCGTTTCTTGGGCATTTCCAGTTCTGGGGCATTGGAATGACTGAGTTGGCCCGCAGCTACACCGCGTTGATGCGGGCAACTGCGTTTGCTGACCTGATCACTGGAGAGCCCGAATAGGGCCTTCCACGGGATTCTGCAGTGTGTGCCCCCATGTTGGTCATACCTGGGGGGTGCCGAGTGGCCACAATTGTCACTGCCCTTCTGGTTCTGAGGGGCCATAATTAAAACGCACGAATGCTTTTTGAGCACCAGGAAAATTACCGTAATCTGTATAAAGGGCATGCAGGCGTTCCGGTGCTCTATGTGTTCATTTGGAATTACCGTATAAGGTGTTTGGAGGAGTGCAGGCACGCTGCACCCTATATGTTTATGGTTATATTTGGATTTATGTGTGACCTAACTGCTTCATTTCATGGCCTGATGTTATGATTACGTTTATGTTACAATTACAGCATTGACCCGTGGAGACTGCATTGAATACGGCGACAAAGGTAGCTATTCCCGTATCCCCACAGTGGCTGTTTTGAGAGCCGGAGCAATCGATCGCACAGAGAGGTGCGCAAGATGGGGACCGCGAAGAGCAAGCGAAGTCCGTCTGACGAAAAAGGTGATCGCTGCAGCTTTAAGTCTGTATGTGATGTAACTGCTGTAAATGCGAGAGAAATATAGCACTAGGAAAGCTGCTGAAACCGTGTGCTGCGCCTGTGACTGTTGACTGCTCGTGGCATCAGAGGTTTCAGATGTGGTAACTGTTAGTGTGCTGACCGCTGATTCTGGAGCTGGAGGGGTCCACTTACAATGTGTTGCCTGCTCTGACATAATACTTACTCAGGCTGTGAACCGAAGAGCGCCGCAGCGCGAATATTGTGCAGCCATCTGACTGGCTGAGAGGGCTTGCGGTGTGGTGCGGGCATCGGCTGACTGTGGTGTTGTGCTGGGCGTTTGGTGGCCTTCTCCCTTGCTCATGCCTCACGGATTTACCAGCAGTGGCGGATGAGGTGAGAACAATCGGGCAGGCACATACCCCTGCTGAGTGGGGTACACTATATCTGGAGGTTTCTGAACAGTGGGGCGCTGAGGGAGACCCGGTGAAGCGCTGACATCGGGCAGCTGTTCGCCCGTGATCTTCAGAGGCAGATATCGGCACTTGCGGAGTCGCAGGTGGGGCAACATCACTGACTGGGGAGTGATGGTATCATGGATAAGTAGCTGTGCGTACCAATCTGGTGCTTTAGGGACTATAACGATAATTTGGCCTCATCTTCCAGAGAAAGATGAAGTCCCGCCTCTTTTACCTCACATGTCTCGGCACCTAAATGGCGTCCAGGGGTCCGAGCTGTCTGCTACCTCCCACGAGCAGGACTTCATCATTACCAAGACCAACTACCACATCAACGCCTACACAGGAATCTACTGAGGCCCGGACATGACGTGCCGGACCTTAAAATGGCGCCCGTCTCTGCCTTCCTTTCCTAAATAGCAGCCCCCAGCTCCAATTTGTTTTATACTCCCCCCCCCCTTCTTTTTACCTCTTTTCTCTAGTACGGATATGTTCTTCCCCTACTCGACTATGCACCTGTAGCTTACCTAACTATTCAAAACAGTTTTTCATGAACGCTGAGACCTGAGCAACATGGCTGATGCCCGGTGGAGCTGCTAGACAGCTATTGAGGAGATTGGTCCTGGTTTCCCCCTTGACCGTCACCTACCCAGCGGGACATTGGGCGCAATTCTTCCTCATCTCCCTGCTATGGCTCACCCCCCCCCCCCACGAACTCACGCAACATTGTTTCTGTTTACTGTACCTTTACTATGCTATTGTAACTGTTTTATTTTTTTTAAACAGACTTTTATTGAATTTCAGAAGGTAACACATTCAATCCCCCTGCCCGCTACCTGGCCACCCAGATAAGCCAGGCTGTAGGATAACGACCAGCCCGCCAAACTGAGTACAACGGCACACCTCTCTTCACATAAGGCATCTATGCTGTAATGTAGTCCGTCCACAAGGGTGATCCATTACCATGGTGTGACGCAATCAAAAGACCCCCACCCCTCTCCCCGTCAAACTCCCCCAACAGAACCCCCCACCCCAACCACCCTCCCAAGCATGTCGCCAGTGTCTAATACAGTCAAGTGGGCAACGAAGCCTCCCGTACCACCTGTCGGACTCACCTCCCGCGGGGCACAGCAGAGAATGTATCAAGAGCACAGGAGGAAGCTATTTATCCCGGGTCCAGATTCCTCCCCTCGCCCTGCATTCCCATGAACGTGAAATAAAAGTCTCAAGGGTCCCGTGCCACATCCCCCTCCTCAGGATCCCCCTCGTCGTCTACAGCTGGTTGTTTGAACAGTTCCAGGAGTGCCACCCATGCCCGGGCCATTTCTTGTGATTTCTCACTTCCATTACGCCGAGCCAGACATAGTCTATAGTTCCCCTCACTTCCTGCCCATTTCACCATTTCCCTGTTCCAGCGCAAGAGATTAGGCCCCTGCCTCGTCTTCCAATGGGACGTAAGTTCCCGCTTGGCCAGGACCAGCCCCAGGTCAATGAACCGGCTGGTGACCTTAGTCTTGGCAGTGTGCGGGAACCAATGCAGCAAGCAGCCCCCCGGACCCACCTCCAGCTCCCTCTCTGTCACAGTCAGCAGTGCAGTCGTCACCTCCCGCCAAAAGTCTCCCACCCGTGGACAGTCCCAGAACATGTGGGGAGAATTCGCCCCATCATGGTCACACCGGGGGCAAGCATCCGACCCCCCAAAATACTCAGCTATTTTACTAGGCGTGAGGTATGCCCTATGAAAAACATAGAACTGGATAAGCTGGAAACGCGCATTTCGGGAACATTTCCATGGTCGCTCCATGATTTCCTCCCAAGTTTTGTCCGCAATGGGTGCCCCCAGATCGGCCTCCCACTTGAGTCGCAGTGCAGTCAGGGGTTGAAGCATATCACAGGTAATCCACCGATGAAGGCAGGTCACCGCCTTAAAAGTACCCGCCGCCATCACCACATACTGACAAGCAAGAGATGTGTCCGGCTCCACCAGCCCCTGCCGCCAGTGTTTCCTGACAGCCGCAGTCAGAGCTGCATGCAAGAGGAAGTCCCCCCGCGGGAGATCGTGACGCTCCCTAAGGTCGTCAAAAGGGAGAAGATTACCATCCTCATAAAGGTCACCCAGTGCCATAACTCCCGCCTCTTCTCAAGCCAACAACCGGCTCTAATCTCCCCCGTGAGGCAACGCCTCACACATCCGCAAAGGGATCTCGGGCGCGTAAGGAATTGCGACATGCGTCCTCCTGGCTAAGCGCGCCCAGCACTGCCGTACCGTCCTCAAGTCCGATGGCAGCGAAGCATCTCTCATCGGGACTCGGAGCAACACACAAGACAAATGGTGCCAGCTCGGATCCGCCCCTCCCTGTTCCTCCGGGCACCTGATGTGACCCACCACCCACTTCGTAAACCACTGGAGCTGCGCAGCATGGTAGTAGGCCTCCAGATCTGGCAACGCAAGGCCCCCCTCCCCCCTGGGCCTCTACAGAGTAAGTAACGCTACCCTCCGTCTCCCAGCACCCCAGATGAACCCTGTAAGCAAAGTGTTCAGTTGTGCGAAGAGCTTACCCGGGATCCAAACTGGGAGGGTCCCAAAGTAATAAATAAACCTGGGCAATATGACCATTTTCACCAGGGGGACCCTGCCGGCCACCGACAATGGGAGAGTCCCCCAGAAATCAAAACAGGTTTTCGCCCCGCGCGCTGCTCGCCCCACGTTGCCCTCCAATAGATCAGCGGGAGCATGATAAATCTGAGTCCCCAAGTAGGGCAAGCACCGAGGTTCCCACGGGACATCCCCCGGGGTGAACTATCCCGTCTGGCCCGGTAGGAAACAGACATGACTTGGTCCAGTTCACCAGGAGGTCCGCACCCTCCCCAAGGTCTCCAGCAAGCCCCGTGCCCCCTGTAGGGCTTCCCCAGCGTCCGGCAAGAAAATGAGGAGATCGTCCGCATACAATGCTATGTGTTGCACTCGTCCCTCTACTAATAGCCCTGAAAAATACCGGCCTGACCTGGCGTGAGCAGCCTTGGGCTCCATTGCCAGTGCAAATAATAGGGGGGACAATGGGCACCCCTGCCTCGTCCCCCGAGCGACCGCACAGGCATCAGAAATCAAGCCCCCCGTCCGCACCCTAGCAGTGGAAGCACTATAGAGAAGCGCCGTCCACTGTAAAAAACGTTCCCCCAGCCCGAATGCCCGCAATACGTCAAAAAGGTAAGGCCACTCCAGGCTATCGAAGGCCTTTTCGATGTCGACCGCAAAAATTCAGGCCTCCTCCTTGTCATAGGAGTCGGATCCCAAGATTCGCAACAGTCTGCGTACATTCATCACAGTGTTGCGGGAGGGAATGAACCCAGCTTGGTCCTCATGAATCAGCTTCAGCATATGAGGCATCAACCGACTAGCCAGAATGCGACTCAAGATCTTGTAGTCAAGATTGAGCATCGCCTGGGGTCTATACGAGGAACGATCCCACGCAGGCTTACCCGGCTTAAGAAGGGGAACTATGAGGGCTTCTCGCGTGGTGGCAGGGAGGGCCCCCTCTCGGCGTGCCGTATTATAAAGCGCCACCAAACAGGGTGCTAAAACATCCGCGTAAGCTGCATAGAACTCAACGGGGAGCCCATCGGTGCCCGGGGTTTTTGTTCCTGGCCATGTGCTTTATGGCACTGCATACCTCGCCAACTTCAATGTCCCGACCCAGAGCCTCAGCGTCTGCAGTCGCAAGCTGTGGGAGCCCCGCCCTTGGCAAAAATTCCTCATCCCCCGGGCACCCAGGACCCACCCTGCTCCAGTACAACTCGGCGTAATACTGTAGGAAGTGATCATTAATGTGCTTTTGGGTGCAAAACACCTCAGCACCTTGCCCCCGCAGTTCCACTATTGGGGTCCCCCTGCGCGCCGGGTTGGCCAGCCAGGCTAGCAATGTCCCCACCTTATCGCGTTCCACATGCGCCTTATCTATGTAGGCCTTATAGTCAAAACAGCGCAATCTCTCGATTTGGACTGCTAATGCCTCTCGAGCCTCAAGCAACCCTGCCTGCCTGTCCGGGCGCTCCTTCTCCAAATCGCGCACCTGCCGTTCCGCCTTCTGGACGTCCTGCAGCAACACTCTGCGCGCTCCCACTACCTCGCCTATACAGCGCCCCCGAACTACGGACTTAAAGGCGTCCCATTCGACCACCAGGGACGATGCCGTATTGGCGTTAAGTCGAAAATAGTCCTCGATGGCCGACCCAATGTTAGCACGAAACACTGGGTCCTCTAATGTGTTGGGTCGAAGTCGCCACGTGGGAATGGCAGGGCGATCCCTCATCCAGTGTAAAACTGTCAGCAGTGGATTATGGTCAGATGTTGTCCTGGCTAGGTACTCACTATGTACCATCGCCCCATGAACACCTGGGGAGCTAAGGATCGAGTCCAGCCGAACATGGAGGTCGTGCAACGATGAGAAATAAGAATAATCCCTCTCACCCGGATGGTGCGCCCTCCAGGTATCAGTCAGCCCCCATTGTCGCTGCCAATCTCGCTGCACCATGGCCAGTCGATGAATAGGGGAATCAGCAAGAGGGGGATGAGAGCGATCCAGGGAAACATCCGCGATGCAATTAAAGTCGCCCCCCAGGAGCACCGAGCCAGTCAACAAGGGGGCCAATGCCCCAGAAAGGTGCACAAAAAAGGAAGCTTGATCCATGTTGGGGGCATAGATACTCCCTAAAACTATGTCCCTGCCATCCAGTCGCCCCGTCACCATAACATATCTGCCTTCAGGGTCAATCACCTGTCCAGTACTTTGAAACGGCACCCCCGCCCGAACCCAAACCAACACGCCCCTTGCATATGCTGAGTACGTGGTACAGAACACTTGTCCCCGCCACCTCCGCTGCAGTGCCAACCCTTCATGTTTGTTCAGGTGTGTTTCCTGTAGCAGTGCTATCTGCACTCCACGCCGACGAAGATAAGCATGGATCTTGTGGCGGCGAGTCATACTGTGCATCCTCCTAATGTTCCAAGATAAACATTTAATACCTACGGCGGTATCCATGACATGGTAAAGCTAATACTGTACATCCTACCTCCCCCTGCAACATGCTTGGTCCCACCCTCTACTCCCCCTACCCCAACACCCCAACTCCCCCAACTCCTACACCCCAGGATAGATTCCCCAAAACTAGCCCCCATCCAAACTAAGAGAACCATCAACCTTGCCAACATGGAGAGTGAGACGTGTGCCGACCCAAAAAGGGACCCAGAGCCCCCCCCTCCATATGTGACAGGAGCAGCAACAGCCCTTTGGGGGCCCCAGTAAGGACATTCAAATAGGACCAACTCCCCTGTGGGCGTTGGGGAAAATCCCCTCCAACTGTCAGACCTGGGCTGCAGTAAGAGGGCAACCATCCCCGCCATCCGACCTCAGCGCAGTCAAACAAGTCCACTGTCTGCGGGGTCACCACCGGAAGCTCAGGTTCGGAATTCCCACTTGTGCTGCCATCCGGAGAGAACCCCGAGCCCCCCAGCACTCGTCCAGAAGAAGCAGAAGCCGGGCTGGTGCCACCCCGACTGATCGCCACCACTGCCCGCACAACTCTGTCTCGTTCAAGTCGATGGTCTGGAAATGGAGGAGCCCTCGACGGACTCACAGTGTCAGGAGATCGTCTCTCGGCAGCGCTCGCCGGTGACCTCTGCCCCGGTCCCGCCTGTCGAGTTTCCAGCCAGTGCCACGCATCCTGCGGAGTGGTGAAAAAGAGGGTGCTGGGGCCATCCACCACCCGTGCCGGAAAGAGCATCACATAGGGAATGCGAAGTTGTCGCAATTTCCGCTTGACAGCTACAAAGGAGGTACGCTGTTTCTGAACCTCCCGTGTGTAATCCGGGAAAAGCATCACCCTACAGTTGTCAATTTGTAGCCGTTGCTTCTCTCGAGCTTTCTGCAGGAGGTGGTCTCTGTCCCTGTAGTGCAGCAATCTCACCACCATCGGTCTCGGGGGTGCTCCCGGCTTGGGAGGCCGCGCCGGGACCCTGTGAGCTCTTTCAAGGGCAAAAAACAGGGACAACTCCTCCGGGGCCACCTCCGACCGAAGCCGGTCCTCCAGGTACCGGACTGCGTCAACCCCCTCCGCCCGCTCCGGAACTCCCACTATACGGAGGTTATTCCTGCGAGAGCGCCCTTCGCTGTCCTCTGCACGCAACTCCAGTGTCCGCACTCTGTTCTCCATCTGCGTCAAGGACTGTTGCAAGGCAGTCTCCCAGTCTCCCTATCCGGCACCTCCTCCAGCGTCTTCTCGGTCGCTTTCACCCGCTCCCAGTAGCCTCGCTCCACTTCAGTCAGAGCCCATCAGCGCTCCGGTCCCCAACAGGAGGCAAGTAGCGGTTCCACTCTGCCGCCCACGTATGAGCTCCGTATCGTCTGCCACACCGCCCGGCAGGCCGCTCCTCACCGTCCGCTCCGAGCAGCCATCTTAGGGCCAGGCAGCAGTAGCGCTCAGCCTCTGCCCTCCGCTCAGCCCGCTCTCTCCAGGCACACCTTCTGCCAGCCACCGCTGCAGGGCCAGCACCAAGGCTCTCCACCGCTCCGCCAGTCGATGCGTCGCCTCCAACCCTCAGCAGGGGACAGCAACCTCATCGGCGGGTCGTGGACGCCATCTTGGGCCGCTCCAGTCAGCAACGCGGCGTGAGCGAAAGACTAGCCCTGTGTCTTCACCGGGGCGCCTCCACCGTCGCGGGAGCGCCCACCCGGTCACCAGGTATGTCCAGTCAGGTTGGGGGAGTAGGGGCCCACCGCAATGGCTCAGGATCTATGCAAACAGAGGGAGGCCGCGGAGGAGCTCCGAGATCCTCGTCCCTCTACATCGGCGTCACGCCCCCCTGCTCTTGTAACTGATGTAACTTGCAACGCAACGATCCTCTTGTAAAGCGCTCTGATACCTCTGGGTCTAGCCGTCTCCCACCCAGCCGGTCTTCAGACACAGTTACTTCCTCGTCTCCTCGCTGTGTCTCCTACCCCCTCCCCCACCTCTTCCCTTCTTCATTCTTTGCCTGCCTCCCCTATTCCTTTCCTCTCTCCCCTGAATCGCTCCCCCTGCCTGCTTTCTTTTTCCTTGTGCCTATGCTCCGCTTAATCTTCCTCCCAGTCGCCCTTTTACATTACCCCTTTACCCTTCTACACGCCATGAACCAACGGATGTAACTTGTAATTGACGTACCTTTCTGTAACAGTGTGTAACTTGTAACCTATGTAACCCTACCAGCCCGACTCCCTATTATGGCCCCCTCTGGTGTGCCCTTGTCCAAAGCGCTCCTACTCCCCGTGTTGGGGATGGATCCAGCATCTTTGCCCTGGAGTCGGAGAACCTTCTGAGAGAGTCCACAGTGACAAGGGAGTCTCACATAGTGGAGGACTGGGATTGATCCCCTTACAACTGGGAACCGTCTCCTACCCTGCCTGAAGTCGGACACTGTGTTCACACTGGGTTTTCTACCCCCTCCTCCTCCTCTTCCCTCCTTCATTCTTCAGAGTGTGCCCATGACCAAAGCACTCCTCTCCCCTTGTTGGGGAGGGATCCAGCATCTATGCCCTGGAGTCTCAGCGACACCCCTGAGAGAGTCCACCACGACAAGGGAATCACACATAATGGAAGACTGGGAATGATCCCTTTACCGCGGGGAGCTGTCCCCCATCCAGCCGGACATCAGACACAGTTACTTCCTCCGCTCCTCGCTGTGTCTCCTACCCCCTCGCCCACCTCTTCCCTCCTTCATTCTTTGCTTGCCTCCCCCATTCCTTTCCTCTCTCCCCTGAATCTCTCTCCCCCTGCCTGCTTTCTTTATCCTTGTGCCAATTATCTGCTTAATCTCGCTCCCCGTCGCCCTTTTACATTACCCCCTTACCCTTCTTCACACCATGAGCCAAAGGATGTAACCTGTAATTGATGTACCGTCTGTAACAATGTGTAACTTGTAACCTATGTAACTCTCCTCATGTAAAGAGCTCTGATACCTCCGGGTCTAGCCAGCGCTATATAAAACTAAAGTAAATAAAATAATAATAATTTAAAAAATGATTTATGTCATTTTATGCCTTGTGACAACGGGATAACGATTGTCCGGTAAGGGGTTGCATTTACACATACCGTGATGGTGTTTTCACAATGTGGGCAACATATAGGTCTTTATTTTATTGCACTAACTGTGATGTTATGACAATTGCCTAGTTGGCAAATGATTTATGAGAAATGTGATTGTGGTCTATGTGTTATATACAATATATGAGTTATTTTTATATAAGCCTGTGTGGAGTCTCTTTTGAGGTGTATTTGTGTGTCACTGGTGTGTGGGTGTGTGTGTTGCGCAAACGCTTTTCACATTGCCTCTGCTATACACCTACCTGCTCTGCCAAGCTATCAAGGGGGTGAGCAGGGGTTATCTTGGGTGTGTAACTCCTTTAACCTGCCTAGAGTGGTGGACAGTACTGCCTGGCTTAGGTGCATACCCTAGACCACCAGAAACCCAACAGTAAGTGTATCTGGTTTCACTTTCTCTTTGTTCATTTCTGCCTTCCGTGGAGCATGGACCAAGTACTGGTTGCTTCTTTTTGATTAAAATCATTCCGCTGTTCGCACTGGGATGAAGGTACTTTTATTTTTCTTTCTTCTTCCCCCACCCTAAACACCATTCTAACTGCTATCACCTTTCTCACCTCCACCACCCCACCACCAACTCCACCGCCCTACCACCACCCTAACAGCCATCCTACCACCACCACAATCATCCTACCATCAGCACTCCTTACCACCACCACCCTAACCAGCACCACCCTATCTACCACAAACCTAACCAGAACTACCCCAACCACCACTCAAATCATCACCACCCTAACTACCATCGAATCACCACCACCACCTACCACCACAACCACCCACACCACCACCACTCTACTACCACCAATGCCACACCATCACCCCACAACTGCGCTATCATCAGCACTTCCTACCACCACCCAAATCACCATCCTACCGTAACCTAACCAGCATTACCCTAACCATTACCACGAACACCACCCAACAATCACCCTAACTACCACCTCCCTAAATACCACCCTAACCACCACTACCCCGACCACCACAACCACCCTAACCACCAGACCATACCCTAACCACCACCCTACCCACCACCAACATAAACAGCACAATTACCTCAACCACCTTCCTAACCACCACCACAACCCTAATGACCAGCACCACCCTAACCACCACCATATCCTACACTACACTACGCTACCCTAACCACCACCAACCTAACCAGCACTACCAACCACAAACTACTACCACAACCACTACTACCTCCACCACCCTAGCCATCAAACCCCAAAACAGTACCCTTACCACCACCACCACTCTAACACCACCAATACCCCCAACCAAACCACCACCACCATCCCCATCACAACCTTACCACCACAACAACCATCCTAATAGCCACTCTATAAGCACCACCCTAACCACTACCTTAAACACCATTACTCTAACCAACCTACCACCACCCTATCAGCACCAGCGCACCACCCTACCCCTAGCACCACCACTCTGCCACCTCCTCACTACCACCCTAGATACCGCCACTCTAACCACAACCATCACCACCCTAACCACCGCAACCACTACCTTCACCTTTATAACCACACCCTAAACACCACCACTCTAACCACCACCTCCACTCTAACCACCCTCCTTAACCGCCACAGCCAAACCACTACCCTAACCCCACCGACCACCCTACCTTAAACACCACCATACCTTACTACTACCACCACAGTACCTTAACCGCCACCCTCTAACACAACCACATTTGCCACCTTTACCATACCATTACCACCAACTTAGTAGCCCAACCTTACCACCAACACCTTAACCATCACCGACCTTACAACCATCACCACCCTCACCATCACCTTCACTACCCTGCCACCACCACCACCACCTAATGACCACCACCCTAACCACCATCACCTTAGCCAGACTGCCACCATGCTAACACCACACCCAAAAACTCTATCCATCTCTACACTACCACCACCACTGTCACTACCACCTTAACCACCATGACCCTACTCTAAGCACCACCATCCTACCCTAATCAACACCATACCCTAACTACCCTCACCTCACCCCACCCTACCACCACCACCACCCTACTGCCACCATTCTAACTACCACCCTACCTAGCCTACCACCACCCAATCACCGCCATGCTGCTACCAACACCCCCTACCACCACAATAACCACCACTACTCTACTTCCACTAACACCATAACACCACCCAAAATCACTACCCTAACTACCACTACCCCATCCTAACCACCAACACCCTACCATAACCACTATCACCGTAACAGCCGCCACTTTACCCTTACCACCACCCTAACAGCCACCACTCTACCCTAACTACCAAAACCCTAACCACCATCCTCACCCCTGCCATCTTACCACCACCACCCTATCACCACCCTCCCCACCAACCTAAGCATCACCCTACCACCATCATACCACTAGCACCCTACTTCCACCCTACCACCACTACCCCCTGCCACCTCTCTAGCACCACCCTACCCAACACCCAAACGCCACCCTAAACACAGTGACCTTAACCACTATCACTCTACCCTAACCTCTACATCCCTACCGTAACCACCATCACAGCACAACCATACCAATACCACCGCCAATCTACCCACCACTACTCAATCTAAACCACCCTAACCACAATCAGCCACCCTCACCATCACCACGCTCACTACCCTCACCACCACTCTCGCCACCTCCATTCTAACCCCACCACCAACACCCTACCACCACTACCAGACCACTACCATACCCCTCACTACCATACCCCTCACTATCAAATCCATCGACACTCTGACCACCACCACACTAACCACCACCACCATCCTACCACTTACCCTCCCCACCCAACACTCAACAGCCTTAGGACCACCGCCCTCATGACTACCTTCACCACCACCACCCTCACCCTCCACATCACCACCACCACCCGTTTACTAAATATGGCTTTCAATTCCTGTAGAAGCTTTTTAGTTTTTAACAACCATTTTCATTTACATGATTTCTTCAGGGAACATTGTGGCCTTTGTTTGGATTTGTTTACTCTCAATTAACTTGTTACACTCCTGAAATTATTCATCTAGTATCCAGTGAAGCTAATATATATCAACGCATTAGAAACATTTATATGTTCTATATAGCTATCTATTAAACTGTCATCCGTAGCTATGGAAATCAAGATCTGAAGGTTGAGAAGGAACTCTATAGCAGGATGTTGCTGTGAACCCTTGGGCGAGTGCTGGCTGGAAAGATTCACATTTGCATAAATGTCATATTTGATTGCCTTGCACATTTTAATTGCTGTGCAGTGGGAATAAGAAAACATACTGTTCATCTCATTATGTGGAATGTTTTTTAAAAAAGCAACCTACAAACTCAGTCAATCCTGCCTGGAAGGCTGAATCTGTGGTCTTTGCTTCCCCTGCTTGTATTTGTCCTTACCCCGGAGCATGGCCTTATTACTTGTGTCCTGCCATTGTTTACTTTTCAGTTTTCAGGCACTCCTTTTTTTCTTTCTGGTTACACACTCCATGCCGGTGCAAGTGTATTCCAGCTGTCTCCCTCAAGTTGTATTATCATTATCCAGAAGGTTAGTTAGGCTTGTCGAATGACCTTTAATATGGGTAGGATGTACAAGCTAAGGATCAAGTCGTGACAAATCTGGTTCCTCACAAGTTAATGAAGGCCCAGAGAAATGGCTGTATGCCGTAGCCGGCCTGGATGTTTCAACTCAACTGACCCTCACCTCCTTTTTCGCTTAACATAGACATATTGCTCTTCAAGGGTCTACTAAATACGGGAGAAGAACTCTACCACCCCAGTCACCTCATATAATTTGTTGGCTAGACTACCGCGTCGTATGGCATATCAACCAGTTAAGCCCTGAAGAAGTCCATGTATATGGACAAAATGCGTCGGCTGTGTAACTCATCAAGATCGTTATTTTTAACTCTGACTAAATCAAAGAAGAATTTTTGAAGAATACACTCTGGACACGGATTGAATATTTTTCCTTGTATTGTGGCGCACCTTTGCTATTGTTTCAATAAATGTTTCTCCGCCCACGTTGCTTTCTCACCTGTTTGCTTTTGCCTGCTCCACATTGCGCTCCCTCTCCCCCGTGTGCTTCTGTTCCCCACCACTCCACATCTCTCCCTCTCACCCGTTTTGTATACTTCTCCACCCGGCCTATGTGTTGCTTCCAATGTCGTCCTCCGTGAGCCTTCCCCCACCAACGCCCTCCTTGTCGCTTCTCTACCCCCACTTTAAAAAAAACATGCTTTGGTATTGCCTTTTTTTAATTTACAAATCCAACTTGCATCGGTAAATAAGAAGAACCCCCCTATGCATTTTGTAGGCGCCGACATGCTTGGTGCATGTGCCTACAAAATCACATGACTGTTGTGACTTTCGTTTCCTCTTTAGTCATGCTGGACTGCATCACTAAAAACCACTGGCAAAGCCAATACTTGCCGGAGGTCAGACCTTTTGGCTTAGCCAATGTTTGTTTTCCTATATATAGGAGTGGGTTATACAGTGTGGCCACTCAGTTTCGCATCTTCAGGTGAGGCAGGCGGGTTTGTGCAGACAATGAGCTGCGTCATAGCACCATTTGCCCCCGCGCGTAGAAGCAACACTTGCAGCTTTCAGCATATGGAAACTCTACTCCTGGCTCCTAGGCAGCCGCCTACTTTTGCTTTGCTATAGTACTGCTTGTGCACAGGGCACTAGCACTGCTTGTGCACAGGACTGAGAGCGTGCTCTGGCTCCATATTTACCATAAAGCAACCCTGCCCTTTTTAGGTCTCGCTTGAGCCAGCGCTTTAGCGCTGCTCTCGCGAGAGGTTTTGTAAACGGGGTTTTTGGAAGTGCAAACTAGTGCTTTCAGGCCGCCAACTACAGTGCATGTGCGCTGGGCGTGCGCACCATTTGGCAGCCTGCGTGTACATTTCGCGGCCGCTTTGATGTTTTCAGTGAGCCGCGCGGCCACTGAGAACATCAAAGCAGCCTGCGTGCCTCTCTCCCCTACCCCCTCCCTTATCCCACTGTCTATCCCTAGCGCGCGCGCTTCAACGTTCCTCCCCCACCACAGAGTGCGACGCGCGGCAGCGCGTCTTCCACAACTCCTGGGCTTGTTTAATTTAATTTTTGTGCGCGACAACTCCTGGCTGAGTCGTGCGGCCAATGCTTGTATACACTGCTCTTTGAATGGCCTTGGAAAGTGTGTGTATCATTTGCACTTCTGTATACAGGATTTTTTTAAAACAGGTGTGTCTATGATTGTGCAGATACCAGACGGCATTTCAAACGTGACCTCGTTGGACGATTCAGAATGAGGGATTCTCATAAAATCTCAAACCTCAAGCTACCTTCTTCAGTTAAATTGCTGCTCTTCACAACCCCTGCTGCAACCCCACCCCAACCCCACCCCACCCCCTCCCTTCCACTCGCGATTTTTTCCCAAAGAATGTTACAAGGACATTCTCTCATCTGGCTACATGATCTGCCAGGGGTCGCTGGTCGTCTATTCAGTAATCCTCATGAAGCCTGATGTGAACTGTAGGCAGGGTTGCTGGTTTTTGGAACGTTGTAACCTCCGAGCTGCCGCCAAGCCTTTACTATTCTGTTTTTAGTCCCGCAGTCATTGATGCTTTATTTCTGTATGGTGTAAATGACTTCCTTTTTAGCTACACAGGAAGCATATTACCTGAATTACTATACACATATTTCTATAAAACAAAGGTTGTACTTTCACCACTGACCTTCCGCATAGGGGGGTCTGCAAAGAACACATCGCTTCTTGAGAACACATAGCAAGCTGCACATTTATGATGCTGCGCATCAGCTGTGAACTTGACAAAGCGATCTGTTAGGATCTGTTGCAAGGCAGCACGTTTCTAGCACCACCTCCTAAGGCTCATTCAACACCCCCGGCCGTGGCCCGCTCCACCTTCAAAAGGATTGAAGATAAACGCAGACTGAAGTCTGGGAGCCGCATTGGAAGGGTATATCTTGGGTACAAAAACTGTACTTGATCCGGCCATGAACAGTACAACATCTTTTTAAAAAAAATCTTTTCCTCCATGTTGTCTGTTATTTCTACTTCATTGAAGCCTGGCGTCCGCTGCCCGCTTAGTCCCTCTCAAACAGTGGCGGAAAGAAATGTGGCCTCAGTAAATACCTGCCTTACATTTTACAAACCAAGAAAGGTGTGCAAGCCTCACTTCCATTAGTGCTGTTTGGAGATTGTTCTTCCCCGAGAAAATAAAAACAAGCATTTGCAATGCAATAGGTCTCGCATATACGCGAGTTTGAGCTATTGACATTGTAAATTACAATGATTTTTATTTTTGTTTAAGTTTTTAAAACATAAATAAAAGGCATTGTCATTTACAATGCCAATAGCTTAAAGTCTTGTAAATGCGAGACCTATTGCATTGCAAATGCTTGTTCACAGTGGTGTAAAAAAAAACCCTGCAGTCCACACGGTGTGGGGGGGGCGGAGCTCCAGGGGTCCCTCGCCGGCACTAGTACAAGCAGTGCGTCACATCCCTGAGAGCACCTGACTGGGTCCGGAGCATGCGGGTCCCCCTCCATGTACTTTGCAAGGGCCCTCCCACGAGTTTCGTTACGCCACTGCTTTTGAACTTCCGGTGTATGCCAGGTGATGCACGTACTCCGTCACCACCCAACGCAGGCTGCGCTGCGAGCTGTAGCTGTGACCACAGCGTGGCACAGGACACAGTTTAACTGGCATCTATATGGTGTGTGTGCAACTGCCACACATGAGGTGTCTTACGGCTGAAACTCTCCAGAGACAGCCAGACCTTTATTTGTGGTTGGGTGTGCCTAGTATGTCCGACCTGGGAACATTAGGGAGGTGCTGACAAGAGATATGAGCCGAGGCCAGATTCCATGCACGGTGTTCATGACTGAGCAATGTTGAACTGTTAATCGGGGAATTGTGCACCAGATTTTGTATTCTGTAAGCAGTGGAAGAAGCTGTTTTCAGTTGCTGAAAATCATGATCTTGCACCAATGAGTTAGACATGATGCCATCTTGCACTGGCCGGTCAGTACCAATTCCTGTGAAAAATGACCCGGCATGGGTGGGCCATTGCTCAAGTAAGGGGTCCAATGTCACAGAAGGAAATGCCTCTCTTTGCATGATCACCTTCGAAGGTATGGACTGATGCGGGTAGGTTTTCGGCTCTGAGAGTGCACTGAGGCCTGCTAACCAGACCTCAGTGCCGGTGCTCGGACCCCTAAAAGTACAGTAGTCAGTTGGCTGACTTCCTGTTACAGCTTCAGAGCCACAAAAGCTGAAGAAGCCCACCTTGGAAAGTCAATAGCCACAATCACTTCATCACCACTGACCGCCGTCATGGAGCCTAGTAGGAGACCAAGTCCCAGCAATCATAATTTGCACATGAAATTTCTGGACCTGGAAGAGTTGTCAGAGTGCAGTGTAGTCCCCCAAGATGAATGCTAGCCTTCACCAAAGGGAACAGCTGGTTTCGCTGTGACCTGAGGCCAGTGGTCCAGTGGCAACTGGACTTTTGTTGGACCCAAGAAGGCTTTGAGGGACATTAACCCCTGTGGCCAAAGTGGCCCCATAATGATTGTGGACTGAGTAACCCCAGGATGCCCCTGTCGACCTTACAATATCCTCAGCATCTTCATCATCCTGTATCCCTTGCATCAGGACCACTATTCTGTTGAAGTCTAAGGCCGTTCACCCATAGCGCCTGGGACTGGACTGGAGACTGTTTTGGTGACAATGTACCCATCCTGCAACTCCTTACTGGGCCCCTCGACCTCCTCCTCGCAGCAGTTGGTGGCCAAAAGTAAGCTGGAATAGCCAAACACAAAGTTATAAAACTTTTTTAAAGTTGACAAACTTTACACTTACCAGTGCTTGTTGAAAATTTTCAGTGATTTGTGGAATATTTAAAAATCTAGAGCTCCATAACTCTCTGGTAAACTCTGTTCCTTTTTGAGTCTAAAAATTCATATAAGATATTTTTATATAAATTTGAGTCTGATTTCTGTCCTGTTGTGTAGCTTCCTCGTTTCATTGTGCTTGTACTTTTAAATGTTTTACACTTGTTCCTTTGTCTAAGTCTTGCTGATGGAAGCCACAGTTACCCAAGGCTGAGGTAAAAAAATTACAAGTGTGCCTGAGTTTTCACAAGCGGGCCTAACTGCACCTAAGACAGATTGTGAGTGTGTTGCATGGCGATGTCTCACAACAACACCATGTAACACACCACATTGCCTCACAGTAACCCGGCGCTCCCAGCCTCGTCTTTGCTAAAGTATAGCGCTTGTATGCAGGGTTGGATTGGGATTAGAAATCGGCCTGGACACACTGAAAACAAGCATTGGCATAGGCAATAGGTCTCGCATTTGGGACCTTATAAGTGTTTAGCCATGCAACAGTTGCATAACTAAATACTTATAAGGTCCCAAAAGCGAGACCTATTAGCTATGCCAATGCTTGTTTCTGTTTATTACTGCTCTGTAGTAATGGCGGCGCACGGGTGCCACCATTAGTACATAGAAGTAATAAACAGGAAAAAAAAAGCGAAAAGAACATCCAAACAAGTCGTGCGGCCGCGAAAGTGATCGCTATCGCGATCAAAGCTGCCGTGCGGCCGCGAAAGTGAGGCGCGCGCGCCCGCGCGCATGCACTGTAGCTCTAGGCTACAGTGGTAGCACTTTTTTGAGCCCTCACAAAAAGTCTCGCCAGATCAGCGCATGCGCTGGGTCAGGCCAGACCTAAAAAGTGTGGCCACTTCTGCTCAGTTCCCCCCACCCCCTCCTGAATATGCATACATTATTGGGCATGCCCAGGGAGAGAAATGGAGTGAGACCTCTGCCCTTTGAGAAAAGGGAGGTAATAAACACCCATCTGCCTCCAGAAAGGCCACTCGGGCACCCACTGGGCCACTGGCGGCATCCAACACACCAAACACAGCACAGCAGCCACCTCCCCCCCCCCCCCCCCTGCTAAAAAGCTGCCCACAGCAGGAACTTCGATACCGGCCCCTCAGCCATTGCTCGCCGGGGCTCCATGAGAGCTGCTGCAGCGCAAGACAAAATGGTGGCTGCCGTTTCCGGGGGACGGAGGAGGTGATGATGGCCAGGCGCCTTATCAGAGAAGAAGGGAAGGACTTGAGGCGTTCACACTCACACCGTGACCTCTATAGGAGCGGGGTGCAGGAAGTTTCACATCACACCAGAACAGCTGCAGCCCATGACCGGAGGAGCTTGTGGAGGGTCTTTGCTGCACATATGTGACTCCTGGGATGGTGCCATCTGTGCAACTGGTGAGGTGGGGACGCCCTGCTTCGGCGTGATGGGATCAAGGGGCAGCAGGAGCTTTTTTTTTGCTTTTTTTCATAATCTTCACACAAGTGAGGCTGCCTACGAGTCTTGAAAATAAGGACTGATGACTTTGCTAATTACGGCCAGCGCGTATCTGCCTGTCTGCCGGACTGACCCTAACATGGCGGCAGATCGTGATCCCTAGAAGTCCGGCCGTACGTGGAAAGCCAGTCACTTCAGCTAAAACTAAAGGTCACTGCGATCTGCTCTTAAATAGGCTTAATTGGATCTGATTTTTAACTGCTAACCACTGAATTCGGACAATGTATACCTGCCTGACTACCTGCCTGACCTTAACATGGCGGCCGATCGAGAGAGAAATAGCGACTGCAGCTCCGTTCACGGTCGGCAGGAGATACGCACGTCTAACATGGGATGGAGCCCAGAATTACCTCAGTTTCGGCCCGGGGATCCAGCGTGCTGCTTCCCCCACCACCATCCAGCCATCTGCCCCTATGGACATCTTCAACTCGGGGATCCCTCCAGACCCAAGACCACCACCCTTGAGTGCAACACCACCTGAACACCTGGCTGAACGATGGCAAGAATAGAAACCACTAGTATATGTAGTAGGCCTTTGTACTTACTACCATTCCTATCTGATTTTAGAATTTACCTGTTTGTATCTCTTCCTTGAGTGTCTTTACAACTTGCACATTTGCAAATTTTTTCTGTTTGTATCTCTTATGTAACTCATGTAATCCAAAGTCCTTATGTAACGCAACTGGTTCGTTTGTAAAGCGCTCCGACACCTTCGGTGCTATATGCTATATAAAATCGCCTTAAATACATTCATAAATAAATTGCCCGAGTGCCCACCTTACCAACCCGACCCTGCCTGTATGCCAAATATATGATTTTGACGCTGTTCTCCGTCCCATGTGTGTTTGCGCCCTCTAATTGGACATGCCTCTGGGCGGTGCCACAGAAAGGGGGGCACTGCCACCTTATGGGGGACCCCTTTGAGGTGGCGGTTAGGGTGACCAACTGGAATGGGTCCAAATTCAGGACGGTGAGTGTAAAAATTCAGGACAAAGGGTCAAAATTCAGGACAAAAATTCAGGGCAGGAAGTCAAAATTCAGGACAAAACTTCGGGACAAAAGGTACGTTTTACAGGCACATAAGAGGAGGGCGCGCAATAGTATATAATTAAGCCCATCAATATCCGACCATATTCAACCATTTGCAAACCTATCCATCATGTATCCTTCCATCCATCATTTCACTCATCCATTCATTATTCATCCATCCACCCTTTCACCCTAGCCATCGGTACACTCATCAATCCACTCTTCACCCATCCATCCATTCACTCATCCATCCTGCCTTTTAGCCTTTCAGCCATCCAGCCATCCTTTCACTTACTCATCCATCTACCCAGTCACTCATCCTTCCACCCATTAACCCTTTCAGTCATCCATCCATCCTCCCTTTCTCTCTCCATCGACCCTTTCACTTAGCCATCCTTCCTTCCCCCACCCATCCATCTACTCATCCAATCATGAATCCATCCAGTGAGACTATCAGTCATCCATCCTTACATCCACCCTTTCACTCATCAGTCCATCCATTCACCCTTTCACTTATCAATTCATCAATCCATCCATCATTTTACTCATCCATCCACCCACTCACTCGCCCATCATCCACCCTTTTACTCATCCTTCTACCCTTCCACCTACACCGCTATCTTTTTACATTTTGTTTTATCCATCCTTCCACTCACTCCTCCATCCATCCTTTCTCTCATTATCCATCCATTCACCCTTGCATTCATCCATTCACCCTTCCACTAATCTATCCAGCCATCCATCCATCCCTTCACTTACTCACTCGCCCACCTTTTCATCTTAATTATGAACTGAGCCTTTGTCTGCAGAGTTGCAGACAGAAGAGACCCATCAAGAACGTCAGTCTTCTCTAGTTTCTAAAGCAAGGTGTGGGGCAGGGAAGGGTTCACTATGCCCTTGAACATAGGCAATCTGAGTCATGAGTCATGCATGATGCACAGCGCCAGGCCATGAGGTGACTGAGACATGGTGTTGTTTCCAGGGCTTTAAGTGGGGTGAAAAAACTGGGGGGTTTCTCCAAAGTGGATGTTTGATGTAATTAAGGGCGTGGCTTTAAACACCTGAGCAAAAAATCTGTGCTTAGTATAGTGCGCCGCCTGACTGGTATTTTGCGTCTTCTGTCATTGTATCCATATAACGTAACAAGTAACGTTACACCTGCAACAAGCCAGAACCATTGGCTTTGTCAACGGTTGTTAGTTTCATAAAATAAAAAAGCAGCAATCTTGGCTTCCTTTGATATTGAAAATGCATCAGTTCAAAAATGGCGGGACTGTCACCCTAATAGCCTTTGACCCCAGTGGAATGAAATAAACGTATCCTTTGGCACGTGCAACCATGCACACAGTGCACCTTAAAGCCCCAGTCTCACCTTTTATTTTTCACGCCAACCAATATAAAAAATGATTACACAAGAGACTGGACAAAGCTTTACTAACACAACGCATCGGGAAACATTCCAGAACTCTATGGAAAGAATAGTGCGATCCTAAAGAGGTGCAGCGCACCACAAATGGAAGAAGGGCGCAAATGCTGGTAACAGAAGAGATAATCAATAACTCTCCTTGGATTCACAAATTATGGCGAAACCAATCTTCATTCAATAGTATAGGGCTTTATTCGATAGTCTCAATACATTATAAAAAAAAAACAGGATTCAGCCTCGCTAACACGTTTTGTTCCTTACAGAAACTGCATCATGGTAAAACCTATCGTCGAAGGGCCACAAACACGTCACATGGCAGCTCCTAGACATGTGAACTATTAAAAAATCTTCATCATTCCGTTGAGTCTCATCAGCACCTGTCGTCTTTCTAGAGATGACAACAGATGCGTTCACTGCAGAGGGTTAAACCCGAGATGCCAATAATGTTTACAAGTTTATTCAGCAACGTGCGCATTTAGATAATTAAGGGGGCCCTCTATTGGGCGTCACCCAATCCAAACTCCTCCCACTCAAAACTGCTCTACACTCCGCTTATCCCATCTTCAATTACATTCAGTAATGTCACGTCAAGCCTCATTGTCTTATGTCTCGAATAAAATTGAAAGAGAGAGAGAGCTCCTGCCTACAACACAATCCAAACGAACTCTCCGATTTACCTCTCTAATCTTCTCAAACTCGCTGGCAGCCTGAGAGGCCTCCTGAGTGAAAAAGAATTCTTCTGGAAACTCCAAGAAACAACACCCTCCAGCTCCCCCCCAGGCAGTCTTCTGTCTGACAGAATGCCCTGCCCGGGCAATATGCTTTGCGGCCCTGACTGCCCCATTGTTATTCTGCATGTGGCCATCAGCTGCACACAGAATGACGATGGGGGGGGGGGGGGGGGGGGGTCTGCTCTTGTGCTCGAGGAGTGCGAGGCGCCCCATCAGGGGGCGGGGGCTTAATGCAGGGAACAGCTCTGTTCCTTGCAGTGCCCAAAATTATGGACAAGAGGCGTCCGTAAAAAAGATCCTCACGGACAACGGACGTGAGGTCCAAATTACGGACGCTCCGTGAAATTTACGGACGGTTGCTCACCCCAGTGGCGGTGCCCCCACCTGAAGATGTATTGGTGTTCCTCTGCAGTGGGGGTGCGGCTGGATGCACTAAAACGGGTCCAAATCCTTACAGCATAGGGCGGGGGCAGTCAGCCATAATTAGCGCTTGTGGGGCAGACATTTACCGTAAACCGAGGCCTGGACACAGGAGAGCTGTTGACGCGTGGGCCACACAGGCCTGGCACTGTCCCCCGCACTGAGGCGGCTTGTACTGCGCACAAGGCGCCCTCACACTCACGCCTGCTGCCCGGAGGGCCATTAACTCATTAAAGCGGCGGCTCAGATTGCGGTGAGTTCGCGCATGCGCCGTCTGGTTGTTCTCAGGGCCGGCACAAGTCTATATTTAGGGCGGAAACTCAGCGAATGAAGCAATCTCTTTCAGCCCGGCCTGTCTTCATACAGTAAGTGCTCAGTGTACACACTTGTGTAAATGTCAGGCGCGAACGCTGCTGGGAGGGGCAGATGTTGAAAGGGCACCTTTCCAGGAAAGAAAGGTTAGGGGACGCAGACGGACTTTCACAAAATAACAAGAAAAACACTCAAGTGTCTCTATAATTCTATATATAGCCCACTCAACCTCTCCAGTCCATGAGCGTTTCAGGCCTCATTGCGCTGCCTTCTCCCGCACCCTCATTCTTAAAACTAACATATGCTTTTCCCGACTTGTACAGCATTGTGTAATACTCACTTTATAAAAAGTCCAAACGGTACGGCATTGACATCACAGGTGTCCTGATATGTAAAACACGCCATGTTACCTTACCATTTTTAGATAGCGCTGCATTCCCATTAGTATCGCCTCACAGCGCTGTAGGGCTTGGAAGAACCCTCACGTCCGCCTCTTCTCTCACTAGTAACAATACACCAGGGACACACCATGGACCTGTTCCGCCAGGGCAGGTCCTCCCTAAACCGGAACACAAACAACCCAGGACTGGCCCAGTTGGAGCTGGGCGGTTCCCATTGGAGCAGGGTCGAGGCTGATCTGCATACGGCTGGGCCCAAACTGAGGGGACAGGGTGTGTAAAATAACGATGGATTGGGGTGCGGCCCCAGTAATTACCAGTGGCTGAAATCCATTCAAACCATTTCACCCAATCCTTTTATGGATACTTTAGTTATCACAACTATGACGTCAGAAGTCATGTTATCAGAAACAATTTCAGCAATTATACACAGCTGCACTATTGTCACAATGTAGATTTCAGAGAAGTGGTAACAGTAGCATTGCAACCGTGACATCACAGCTACTCTGTTACAACTATGACATCAGAGCAGAGCTGTCAATGGTAGCCGTACATTTATGACATCACAGCAGCACTGTTACAACAACTATGACATCAGAGTAGTGCTGTCATCGGTAGCCGTGCATTCATGACATCACAGCTGCTCTGTTACAACAACTATGACATCAGAGCAGAGCTGTCGTGAGTAGCAGTGCACTCATGACATCACAGCTGCACTGTTATAACAACTATGACATCAGAGCAGAGCTGTCGTGAGTAGCAGTGCATTCATGACATCACAGCTGAACTGTTATAACAAGTATGACATGAGAGCAGTGCTGTCATCGGAAGCCGTGCATTCATGACATCACAGCTGCTCTGTTACAACAACTATGACATCAGAGCAGAGCTGTCATGAGTAGCAGTGCATTCATGACATCACAGCTGCACTGTTATAACAACTATGACATCAGAGCAGAGCTGTTGTGAGTAGCAATGCATTCATGACATCACAGCTGCACTGCTATCACAGTTATGACATCAGAGCAGTGCTGTTGTGCATTCATGACATCGCAGCTGCACTGCTATCAGTTATGACATCACAGCTGCACTGTTATAACGCTTATTACATCAGAGCAGTGCTGTCATCGGTAGCGTGCATTAATGACATCACAGCAGCACTGTAGTCACAATTATGACATCAGAGCAGAGCCGTCACTGGTATCAGCGCGGCCGTGACCTCTACTGTACCTTCCTGACAGACCCCGCCCACTTGATGGAGAGAGAAGAAATTCAGGATGAGACATTTTTATGCTTTCTGTTAGAAAGCAGGAAAGCAAAGGAAGAAAGTGATTAAGAAAAGTAAGCCGCTTTCAGGCATTTATTTATTTGAAAAGTTTTATATAGCGCTGGCTAGACCCGGAGGGAGGTAGCAGAGCGCTTTACACAAGTTACAGCGAGTTACAGGTTACAAAGCTACATCACTTAAATCAAAGAGTCACAGGGAGAGGAGGAGGGGGAGGGAGGGAATACACAACGGGAAAAACGAGGAAAACAATGTCAGATGTCCGCGGGGTAGGTGACGGCCGAGGGGGTGAAACCAGGGCCAGACTCCTCCCTAGCTGCATGTGACAGCTCCACCGGGCATCAGCCAAGGTTGCTCGTGCATCGAGGTGAGTACAAGCAGTTAGGAGGCCCATGGGGCGTCGTCAAAGGTCCAACAGAATTTCAGTGGAACGTTATTTATGAGTTATATATAGTGCTGGCTAGACCCGTAGGTATCAGAGCACTTTACATTAGGCTACACAATGTTACAGAGAATGAAAACAAATACACATTACGTCAAAAATTAAGCAACGAATTGGGAGAGGAAAGAAAGGTGAGAAAAATAGAGAGGGGGGAGGGGGAAGTGTGAAGGGGGAGGATGAGGGAAAGACGGCAGGAGAGATGAAAAGACGGCAGGAGAGACGAAAGGAAGTCTGCCCAAAGACCGACTGGGTAGGTGACGTCCGAGGAGGGAATCCACAGCCCATCACCCCAATAGCTAAACAGGTGGCTCCATCGGGCATCAGTCAGGTAGCTAGGTCTCGACTGACGAGGGAAAGTTCACAGAAGAAAGGGTGGGAACTATGAGCAAGGACGGGTGAGGGCAAAAGTCAATAGCAGGAAAGAGGAGAAGAGTAGAGAGGAGGGGAGTAGGGGGTATGGTGAAGAGGAGAAAGGAGAAAAGTCCAGTAGAGAGACGCAGGAGAGTTTGCCCAAAGGCCGGCTGTGTAGGTGATGGTCAAGGAGGGAAATCCCTAGCCCATCTCCCCTTTAGCTCGCGAGATAGCTCCACCGGGCGTCAGTCAAAATGTCTAGGTCTCAGATGTAGATGGGAAGATCCTAGTCAAGTGTCATGGAGTGTGAGCAGGAGCGGGGTCGGGTGAGGGCTGATCCTGAACAGGAGGATGACCAATGATTTTAGATCAGGAGAGATACTTGGTCCTGTACCTCAGGAGTCCCCCGCGGCGGTAGTCAGGACTGGCCCCAGTCTCCATCTTGGGGACAGGCACTGCAGCAAACTCCACCTCTGCCTGAGATGTAGGCATTGTGAAAGGCAGAGGGGAGGGGGGCCAAGAAATCACTGTAGCCTTTCCACCATGATAGGAGAGGTGGTAGAGACAGCTCCTAAATCTGCAGATCTTCGCCATTCCCCAAAACAGTAGTGAGTATTTGGTAATAGTCCAGGAACACATGGGCACCTCTGGGTCGAAAAGTGAGGCTCAGAGAGTTGTAGGACGCTGAATAGAGCCTTATAGCCTCAACCAGGAAACCGGGGTCTCCAAGCTTCCAAAGAACTTAGGGAGAGATCGCTGGCGGCAGTAAAGGAAAGAAGGTTCCCTGGCGGTGATAGCACAGCCTTCCCATAGAGCACTGTTCTAGAGGCTCATGTGCTGCTTTCACCCAGATCTTACATTTGCCCAAAATGCCTCAGCCCCTCATTTCCTTGCAGCCACGAAGTCCAGATTAAACCACACCACCTTGGAACAGCTCTGGAAAGCCCAGCGTGGGAACAAGATCAGTTGTGCAGTGAACCACACCCCACAAAACAGACGTTGCACCTCTCTTTATCTTCCTAATACATCATGCTCAGATAGAGATAGTGAAGCGGGTCGCTTTGTCTTACAAGGTCGCCATTTTGAAGTCAGGCACCGTTCCTCCGGAGGTCGTCATGAGACTACAGTTGGATATGAGTCGTCAAAAGAAACTTCAAATCGCAGGCATTGATACTTTACGCTTGACTAGCGTTTTGTTAGCAGGACACCAAAGCTTAAATCAGTGAGGAAAAGCTCCGTATTTTGCGTGTAGCCGCCATTTTGCAATCAGGCTGCATAAGTTAAACAAACACCGCAAAAGCCTCTAATAATGCCAATAATGCTGCAAATACCTCATCGAGTGTGCACCCAGACTCAAACTCGCTGATCTGATGTTTGGTGAAGAAAATAGGATCATTGGTGACTATTAATCCCCTCCGTAAACAAGTTGACCAATTCCGCCATTTTAAGTTGTCGGGTCTCATTGAGCTCTACTGGTCGGATCTGCATCGTTCACTGCGATCTGCTTTATGCGCCAATTCTGGCGCTTAGCTGCTTGTTCTTAAGCCTTCACGGAACTACGCTGGTCGGATCTGCACCGTTCACTGGGACTTGCTTTATGCGCGGGTTCTAGTGCTCAGCTGCTGGTTTTGCAGCCTTCCCGGAGCTCCGCTGGTCGGATCTGCACCAAGCCCTGGGTAGTGCCCCAAGCAGCTTGCGGTAAAAAATGTCGCAGGCCCGCACCCTCTACAGCTTCTTCCGGCACTGCAGCAACGTAGCTGGGCTCTGTCCTCCAAGCTGCGTTTCTTCGGGTCCGTCTTTAATGGCCCTCCATTGAACTCTCCGTAGCTTCCCTAGGCATTTCCCGTTAATATCCAATAGCGGCACAGAGCGAGGGTCGGTGGCCTGTAATGTATGGGGGGAGGTTATCTGTATTGAGAGGCGGATATTGTAGGAGGGGACAAGAGGGAGTGCTCAAAGCTGGATTTGTCAGAATTAAACTGGGTAAAACCAAAAGTGAGCGGGTTAAAATGTGTTCTGTCAGTGTGGTGAGAGTTAAGAGAGCAGAGGGTTCAGTGTAGAGGTCAGTTTGCACTTTATGAGTGCTCCAGACTCCCCCAGACACACCTCATTCATCTCATCAATGGAAAAACAACCATACATTGGACAGACAGATCTTCAATAAGACAGTAAATGTGTTTCTGCACTTTATGAAGGTTCCAGACTCAATCAGACCCGCCTATGAAGGTTCTGGACTCCACCAGACACACCTATGAAGGTTCCATACTCAATCAGACACACCTATCAAGGTTCTGGACTCCATAAGACCCGCCTATGAAGGTTCCAGACTCAATCAGACCCACCTATTAAGGTTTCAGACTCAATCAGATCCGCCTATGAAGGTTCCAGACTCAATCAGACACACCTATGAAGGTTCCAGACTCAATCAGACACACCTATGAAGGTTCCAGACTCCATAAGACACACCTATGAAGGTTCTGGACTCCATAAGATACACCTATGAAGGTTCCAGACTCAATCAGATACACCTATGAAGGTTCTGGACTCCATCAGATACACCTATGTAGGTTCTGGACTCCATCAGATACACCTATGTAGGTTCTGGACTCCATCAGATATATCTTTGAAGGTGCTGGACTCCATCAGACACACCTATGAAGGTTCTGGACTCCATCAGATATATCTTTGAAGGTGCTGGACTCCATCAGACACACCTATGAAGGTTCCAGACCCCATCAGACACCCCTGATAAGGTTCCAGACTCCATCATACATGCCTTTGAAGGTTCCAGAGTCCATCAGATACTCTGGTGAAGGTTCCAGGCTCCATCATACGTGCCTGTAAAGGTTCCAAACTCCAACAGACACACCTGTGAAGGTCCCAGATTTCATCAGACACACTTGTGAAGATCGCAAAAATACCGGTAGAGCACGGGGGTCAAAGGGAAAATTTAAAGACCTGCACGGAAAGAATCCCCTAGTATCTATATCTGAACACAACAAGAAATCCGTGGGTCTGGGAAGGCTATACTAATTGTTCAAAGCCACAGAACCGAATGCTATAAGAAAACAGAAGTCCTCATAAAGAGGATGAAGTCCCATCACCCACCGAAGTGGCATGCTTCATCATCTGGGGCCTCCTCTTAACCACAACCTGGTGTGGTTAAGGAGCTACAACTCCTGGAAGGATAAGGAAGGAGGAGCTTGCGGATGTTTTCTTGACCTTAACACCCTAATAAGGCCTAATAAAGCAGAGGCTAAAGCTGCCTGACGTGTGGTGAAGTAACGTGGGAAGTGCAGTGTAAGTTAAGGGTGGGCGTAGTGGGGCTACGTGAAGCAGCACGTAGTGTGCCCAAATCTACGCACACTACGCGCTTCGCGTAGCCCCACTACGCGCCACCCGCCACCCACCCACCCTACTTTTAAAAGATAAAATGAATTTGTAATAAAGCAAATTAAAAGCACTTACCTGACGCGCGGCGTCTCCCGGGGCTCCCTCTTCCTGTTTTTCAATTTTCCTGACAAATGCGCATGCGCGGACGCCCGCGCATGCGCATTTCTTGCGAGAAATGCGCATGCGCGGGCGTCCGCGCATGCGCATTTGTCAGGAAAATTGAAAAACAGGAAGAGGGAGCCCCGGGAGACGCCGCGCGTGAGGTAAGTGCCTAATTTGCTTTATTACAAATTTATTTTACCTTTTAAAAGTACGGCGGGCGCGAGGCGGGTGGTGGGCGGCAGGCAGCTACGCTTCGCCCACGTAGTGTACGTAGGCGCTGCCTGCTTCGCCTACTTCGAAAACTGCGAAGCAGGCAGCGCTACGTACACTACGTGGGCGAAGCGTAGTGTCGCGCCCAGGGTTAGTGTAAGTGAATACTCGGTTCAAATTGACTATCTAACGAAAAATATGTTTATTCAATATCCTTAGATGTCAAACAATAAAAAAGTGGTCGACATGTTTCAGCCATTAACTATCATATCTTATGATCATGGCTTTCTTCAGGACCAGATGTTACTACTGCAACATTTGCAACAACAAGTGTGAAAAATCTAAACCTGAATAAAATCAGAACGATACCTCCGGCAGATATACCCACTCAACTGATGGTAAGTGGAACTGCAGGGGTTCATATGAAGTACCTATGCAAGACACAAGGGAAAGCCTCAGCTTAATTAGGCCTTATTAGGGTGTTAAGGTCAAGAAAACATCCGCGAGCTCCTCCTTCCTTATCCTTCCAGGAGTTGTAGCTCCTTAACCACACCAGGTTGTGGTTAAGAGGAGGCCCCAGATGATGAAGCATGCCTTCCCAGACCCACGGATTTCTTGTTGTGTTCACACTTGTGAAGATTCCAGACTCCATTAAACACACCTATGGAGGTTCCAGACTTCATCGAACACACCTATGACAGTTCCAGACTCCATTAGACACACCTATGGAGGTTCCAGACTTCATCGAACACACCTATGACAGTTCCAGACTCCATTAGACACACCTATGGAGGTTCCAGACTTCATCGAACACACCTATGACAGTTCCTGACTCCATTAGACACACCTATGGAGGTTCCAGACTTCATCGAACACACCTATGACAGTTCCAGACTCCATTAGACACACCTATGGAGGTTCCAGACTTCATCGAACACACCTATGACAGTTCCAGACTCCATTAAACACACCTATGGAGGTTCCAGACTTCATCGAACACACCTATGACAGTTCCTGACTCCATTAGACACACCTATGGAGGTTCCAGACTTCATCGAACACACCTATGACAGTTCCAGACTCCATTAAACACACCTATGGAGGTTCCAGACTTCATCGAACACACCTATGACAGTTCCTGACTCCATTAGACACACCTATGGAGGTTCCAGACTTCATCGAACACACCTATGACAGTTCCTGACTCCATTAGACACACCTATGGAGGTTCCAGACTTCATCGAACACACCTATGACAGTTCCAGACTCCATTAGACACACCTATGAAGGTTGCAGACTTCATCGAACACACCTATGACAGTTCCAGACTCCATTAAACACACCTATGGAGGTTCCAGACTTCATCGAACACACCTATGACAGTTCCAGACTCCATTAGACACACCTATGGAGGTTCCAGACTTCATGGAACACACCTATGACAGTTCCAGACTCCATTAGACACACCTATGAAGGTTGCAGACCCCATCAGACATGATTTACTCATCCCTTGAATGGTTAAACCATGCGCTGGACAGGCAGATCGTCTTTAACTCAGTACACTCGTGTGTCTGCAGTTCATGAACATTGCAGCTTCCACAGCTTACTAACTACCTCAGTGAATATGAGCCATGTCTAAACAGACAGATCTTCATTAACCAACGGCGATGACCCTGCCCCTCACCGTGGTTTGGTTTTCCCTTTCCCTGGTGTAGGAAGCTGGCTATTTATGTGATATTTCAATAATCTGATATACCGAGTAAAGAGTTCTGAGGTTCCCTTGCGAATGGACTGGGGCTTGCTATGCAATCCCAAAGCGCTCTATTAGGGGGTAGTAGAGTCGAGCAGCCTTAGGCTTAACACAGAAGAGTGCAAGACATCTGCAAATACACACAATGATCAATAAATGACACACAACTCAAGAAGGAGATCCACACCCATTTATAAAAATAACGTGTATCTTTATATATGTTTAGGCATCAGAGAAAAATCATTCAGGTAAGTAAGTTTTTTAATATATATATTTTTTTAACTTTAAAATTGGACACTGCAATTTCTGCATTCTGCGATGTTATCCTGTGGAAGGAAGAACAAGTTCTGCAAAGAGTTAGAGTACGGCGACTTACAGGGCCAATATCTAGGAGTTAAGGTGAGTAGTGGGCAAGGTTTAAGGCAGCACTAGCAGTACACCACCAGCAGCACGAGGGCGGCCGGGTGCAGGGTGTAAATCGGCATTGGGAGTCCAATAGATTTCTTTGGAGATCGGTCACTGCGGAAAGAGGCTGCAGGCTCTGGCTGGAAGGCCAGTCGGGCTAAACCAGCAAGTGGGCTCAGGCCTTGTGATGCTCGAGACGGGAGACACCTCTGGTCCTTTTCTTCAAGGCTCAGGGGTGACGGGTGCAGGGGTGTCCTTAGGTGTCGGGTTTTTCCTTACCGCAGCTGTCACGGTTGAGGCGGGGTGGAGGTGACTGGAGGTGACGGGTTTTGGCGGTTCCAGAGGCCTCTGAGTCTTCTCTTTTGGAGTTTCTTTAGAACAGGTCCACTGTTCACGGGGGTGGGGTGGTCTTGAGTTTTTTTCAAAGTCAGGCACTCCTCCCAGGTTTCTGGAAACACATCTGCAGGGTCAGTCAATATGGGAGCTGTTTTCGACAAGAGATGCAGACAAGCCGGCAGGGTTGGTACCAGTTCAGCTGCTTCTCTGTGCTCGACTTTTAAAGCTCGTCAATGTCCTCTCTCTTCTTAGGTCATCAGGATCTGCTTCTCTGGTGCCAGGTACTACCCTAAATACTGAATTTAGGGACATTAGGGGAGTGTAGGGTAGTAGCCAATGGGCTACTGACCCCAGGTTCACTACGCCCCTTATATGATCAGTTCCTGCTGGCATAACCCTGTCCCAGGATTCCTAAGTATGCCATCACTAAGATAGCTACTTCTGAAAAATCGTGTCCACCTCACAGTAGCCCACTTTAAGGGTGGTACTATCCTGGCGGTGGCACGCATACCTGACTAGCTAATTTTCCCACCTGTCCAGGTGTCAAGGGGCTCTGGACAGGGAGATGACTTCTTCTCCTGTGAGGGGGGCCAGATTTGCATACCAATGGCGGCATCTTCTTTAAGTTGGCGGGCCCAAAGAGGCTAATCAGCAGGTCATTCTGTGGGAGGGGGTGTTACACCCCTTCCCAGATAGGCTTTTGTTCTGGGTCTCCTGAGAGCAAAGGCTCTCACCCTAGGAGGTCAGAATAGTGCCTCGGGTGGCAGGCTGGCAGAATCCAGTCAGCAAGGACACCAGAGGCTGGTAGGTTTTCAGGGGGCACCTCTAAGGTGCCCTCTGAGTGCATGTATTGCTAAATCCCACACTGGAATCAGTGTGGGTTTCTCAACACGAGATGTTTGATACCAAACATCCCTATCTTCAGTGAAGCCATCATGTAGCTGAGGAACTAGTTTTCACCAGTGTCAGCACATGTCTGAAGATGGCTTCCCTGGTCACTTATACAGGCAGTAATAGGACTGACCAGCACAGGGGCATATCTGCTCATGCAGGTATGCCCTCACATGTAATATTCATCACCCTGCCGTAGGGCTGTCAGACCTGCTGTAGGGGTGACTTACTAATATCATATGCAGTGGTAGGGGACATGGCACACAGGGACGTGTGACATTTTGTGTTTTCTCTTTTGTCTGTACCAAGACACGCAGCCTGCAATGGCAGTCTTGATGTGCTTGGTGAGGGATGCCCTAGGATGGCACAATTCTTGCCGCAGTCCTTAGGGGCCCTCTTTAGTACCTCGGGCCCTAGGTACCGTGTGTACCACTTAAGTAGGGACTTAAAGAGGGTGGTAAAGGTTTTGCCAAATTGGGGAACAATTGTATATTTATGAGGGACAGAAGACTGGTACTGGGCACCTGGTTAGCAGGAACCCAGGTCGCTTCAAGTAAAGTTTCATCAAATGCCAGGCAAAAAGTGTGGGGGGCAGAGGGTAATGCAACAGAAACCCAGCTTCCTACACCCGGTCCCTCCTGGCAAAGGTCTCTCATTTTCTACAATTCTATGTGGTTGTGGTTTGTTTTTCTTACCTTCCTTTGTTTTTTACTTTACAGACATTACCTGACTCCATGTCCGGGTCCTGGTTGGTATCCAGGTCGTGTACTCCAACCAGAAGCCAACTTGCTTATTTCTGTGTCCACCCTTCTGATTCACCTGTGCACAATGCACCCTTACTCAATGTGACAACATGTGGCATGTCAGAGGTGAAGCCGGGAGGCTGTGATACTGTGGCCATGACCATAGAGGGGTCCACCAAGCTAGAGGGAAGACGGGGTCCATATATTTGCTCGATCTACCCCACACCCCTTGTTTCTCCTTAAGGGGCTATCCATGGCCCTGAGATACCAGCCGGCCCCACATATTACGAAAATAAGGAGGGGGTTCGAGACAGCTTTGGTTTCCGCTGCTGGCCGCTTGCACCCAACACAAGTATTGTGTAAACATTCCCAAGTGATGGACAGTGCGAGTCTTCCGTCTGTAGCAGGAAACAAAAATCTAAAATGCTTCAAAGCCTATAAATTAAGGGACGGAAAAATGACTCCTGGTTTGCCATGGAGTGTGTTCTTTGAATAGTCAGACACATCTATATTTACATTACAGACACATTTCTCGATGAGCAGTTATTTCAAGAGGACACATAGATTTCATATGGCGCCCAAACATGTTGCACCCACATACATGAACATGTAAAATTTGCTATGCTGTTCTATAGGACTGTTTCGTGTTGAAAAGAGGGGCTTCCTTGGGGGCTTCTGGATGTCTCGTCGCCGAGTCGCTGTCGTCACAAGAGGGTCCACGTGGTCCTCCTCCTATCACTTTAGTTGCCACTTGATAATTGGATGAGTACCACTAGCTCCCAGAAGCATCCCATCCCCTACTAGGCACCTCAGGGCCCCATCCGGCTCTGACGATCTTGAATCTGTACATGAACCCCATCTGAACACTTCTCAAAGACAGCAACATGCCAACCCCCCAACACTCTGACGACACTCGATTCCACCTGAAAATCTGCCCGCTTTTGACTTCCAGCCCCTCAAAGTCTGTCTCCACTTCTTTAAACCTCACTTCTAGCTCGTGCACCATTCTGTTAGCTGAAACCAATAACAACAAAACAAATTAAAAGAGGACTCGTTGACATGAACCTAGAGGGTTTCAACACCCAACTAACAGCCAATGTTAAATGAAGAAACACCCCCTTTGTACTGACCTCTCCATCAAGGAACACATTGTTAAAAACAAGATGGCGCAGCACCTCCTCCCTGGAAGTGACTTCATAACTTCTGGTCAAGCATGGGTACTCTGACACCTAGGTGGAGGCAACGCCACGCTATCCCACACCCCCGGCCCCACTGAGCGGCATCTGAGATGCTGCACAAGTCACATCAGTGGGCTGAATATATTTGACCTCTTCAAGCCAACTCTGCTGAAGCGTCATCAACTCCCCGTCCAGGTCCACATTATCTTGAAGACCAGATGCATCATTCACAAGACCACTGCAAATGGCAAGCTCTGCTTACTTGGCCAAGACAACGTCCACCACAGGAGGACTGCCCACATCTGGAGCCAGGGCAGTCCCAGACTGGAGAACAAGAAGACTGCAAACAAATAGAAACAAGCATTGGCATAACCAATAGGCCTCACCTTTGAGACCTTATAAGTGTTTTTATTATCCAGCACAATATCCTTGGTGCAACAACATCAAGTGTTGCATGGCTAAACACTTATAAGGTCCCGAAGGCGAGACCTATTGGCTATGCCAGTGCTTGTTTAATGTTGTCATTTTGGCAATCCACATGAATCTGAAAAACAAGATACTGAACACATTAATAGAATATTGTGAAATTTGAATGTCTGAACGTTCACATTTTCTTCATGGTGCCTCCGCCAAAAAAACTTGATGTGTCAAGAAAATAATGATATCAGAAATATTTGTAAGATCCTGTCATTGGGTTACAAAAATGATATATAAAATCAGACAGCCCTTGATTTGTGATGATAAAGTAGCTGAGTTGGTTAATGCCCTGTCTTTAGGTGACTAAGCTGAATGTAGTTGATGATCGGCTCAGGCTTAGCATCGATTGAAGGCGGAACGCATGAGTAAAGTATGGCATTATTGGCACCAGGTGAGGTGGTAAGTGCTGTACACAGTATGCAGATGTGACAGAAACACTTAGCTCTAATGTCAGCCCGATTCTTAAAGAAAGTTGTTAGTCTGCAAGTGCAGTTTGACAAACTTCCATGTCCTATAACATGTTAAAAGCTTGTACAATACATGGAGGGAAAGTAACAATTTAGAAATATCTATTCCAGCAGGTATGTGATTGTGAATAACTCTTAGGGGCCGGGGAAGCACGTCAAGAAAAGAAGGGTGAAGGCGTTGGTGCTGACATGGCGGGACCCATATGCTGGGAAGTGCATGACATTGGAACCACTTTATGTACATTGTGGCGATGCTTACGATGCTGCAGCCGGCGCCGGACACTTGAGCTGTTTCACACGAGTGGAGATGGTCTGCCCCAGAAGAAGAATTCTAACATTACAGTCTCTCTCTCTCTCTCTCTCTCTCTCCCTCCCCACACACACCACTAGAAGTTTCACGCCATAATTACATTTTCTAAAATTCTCCAGTAAAAGTGTAGAAAACAAACTTGGACAGCCACTGTGGCAAAGTGAGCAAGGGACTCACGTCTGAGCATACCCTGCCAACTTATGGCGAACAAAGCGGTACAAAAGGGGGTGGTGATGGACGGAGCATCAGAACCAATCGAACACTCACACCCAGTCAACAGATCTGGGTTTGATCCAGCACCGTTCAATAGCCCTCTCTGCCACCCCAAATCAGTCTGACCCTGTGCATTACCACCCCCTTTTGTATTCTGGATTCAAGCTATCCTGGCTGATGACGGCTGATAGCCAGAAACCGGTCCTAGGAAGCTTGTTTCCGGTCCAGGGAGGACCTGGCTTGGCAGTTCGGGCTGGACTGTTCCCATGAGGCACAGGGTCAGACTGATTTGCATATGGCCATGTCTGAACTGGGGTGGCAGAGTGGGCTAAAGAACGGTGATGGATGGATCAAACTGCGGAACTTGGCCCTGCTTTATACACACTGATTAGGGTGACCAGATACTGGAACCCAAAAAGTGAGACACTCAGGAACTGGAGAAACAGAACTACAATTGTGCATCGACTGAGGGGCACAGAATGGCAGCCCTGATCAGGCTCACACAGGCGACGAGGCAACAGCCAGCGCTGCCGACTGTGGAACGGGGAACCGAGTTTGAATCCCGGCGTTGGCTCAACACCCTGTGATTCTGGGCAAATCACTTAATCTTCCCTGTGCCTACCAACAATGAATGTGTAATGTATCAGTTGTGTTTCTTAAATTGCTTCCTCCTACGGGCTGCTAGCTAGTTCTACACTCGAACACACGAAAACCTGCCTCCCCGTGTGTTCCCGCAACCGTCTCTGAAAATCGGGCCATGTGCGTCTTTTACTGACCTTTGCTTGGGCAGGTGGTGAACAACCGGGACTGTTCGGGCAAAGCCGCGATACCGGGTCACCCGTGGATGGTGAACAGTGAACACCAACAACGACCCGAGGGACAGTGCGGAGAACGGCAAGAGACTGCTGGGGACAGGAAAGAGTAGTGAAAAGTGTTACGTCATCGGTGCGGTCAACGATGATGTTTTAGGAGAAAAGGAGTGACTGGCGAGGGTGGGGTCAAGTTCACAAAGCTACCACAGCTGGTGAACTTCAAAGCTGTTCCAGTTGGAGCCATAACTGAATGCTATTTCCACTACGCTTTCTGTGTATATCAAAGGTTTGTTATACGAGGAGTGTGTTTGTGAGGGCTGTTGTGGGGTGGGGGGCATTGCAAGAAGTACAAACCGATATTTTAGCTACACCCTCCTAGAAACCTCATATAAGGTTGAGGTGCTGTTTTTAGTCGCCGTAAAACAGAAGCAGGCAGTGCATCCGGGCCATTAATGAATGCACCCATTAATGCCCTGTGTACATATCCATCAGTGCGCGTCCAAAGCTGCAGCCCCCCCCCCCCTCACCGACCCAGCCTGCTGCAGAGCCTCTGAACCCCCTATTTAAGGAAGACAGAGCGGACATGAAAAGGAGGCCGAGAGAGGACGTTCTGTGTGCCTTTCCCAAACCTGCGGGGAGGTGGGGTGGGGAGTCTGTTCTGCGCCTGTGGGACAGCCTGGAACAGGGGTCTGTACGAGGGGCCGCCTGTCCGTCAATGTGCAGGGCATTCAGCCCCAAACACTGCCCCATTCATGGCTGCCAGAGTTGGGCGCTGCACGCTGCATGCTAACCCAGGGACAGGCGGGGTGTGAAGAGAGGGTGGAAGGGGAGGGAGACAGTACCCAGCATGGGAGGGAAACAGGAAGAGAGGCAGAGAGAGCCAGGGTGTAGAGAGAGGGTGGTGGGGGGTTCACCCAGAGGAGGGTGGATGGGGAGTGAGACAGTACACAGCATGGGAGAGAAACAGGAACAGAGGCAGAGAGAGCAGAGGTAGAGAGAGCCAGGGTGTGGAGAGAGGACGGGTGGTCTCCCAGAGGAGGGTGGATGGGGAGTGAGACAGTACACAGCATGGGAGAGAAACAGGAACAGAGGTAGAGAGAGCCAGGGTGTGGAGAGAGGACGGGTGGTCTCCCAGAGGAGGTGAGAGCATGCGGTGGATGGATAGGAGACATATCGAGTGCACAGTGAGGAAGAGAAACAGCCAGAGAGAGGGTGAGCGAGGGTGGGGGGGGGATGGGGGGCAGATGGGGCGGACACATGGAGAGTAGAGTATGGGGAAGGAGCATCGGCGCTGGAAATAAGGGTGCAGGAGTTGTGGGTTCTAACACAGGGGTCACATCTCAGTTCATGTCTTTGGACAATTGTCCGCTTAGTCTTGTAATATGGACACTGGTGTTTGCTTCTCTTTCTTTGACTCAAAGTGAGAAGGTTTTGTACTTGATCTCTGACAATGCTGCTGGGGTGGGGAGAGTGTGTGAACGGGAGGGCTGTAGGAAGTCAGTTGTTTCTAACACACAACATTTAGAGGACTGTAAACGAACTGTACAAACAATTACAAATATATCAGGATCAGCAGTTGGAAAGCACAACCGGCGCACATTTAAAAAGAATTCTGAAGTGTGATGGGAAACAAAGATTTTAATAGGATCAAAATAGTAAAGACACGTTGCTTGGTGATGGGCAAATAATCAATATGTGCGGAAACGCATTTTTCAAACATCATGTGTGCTATATCCACAATTTACACCGCCTTGCACTTTTACTACTATTGTTTTATCAGTAAAACTGCATGTCAGTGTGAACTGTGTGACCATTTCAATGGAACATGTGGTGTCTGTGCCCTGCCGCGCCACACCGCTGAATGGACAGGGCTCATTTCATTTGCTTTTTCTTTGTGTGACCCTTGGATTTTTTACACCCCCTATGACTTCAGTGATGTAAAGTTGAAGGCAGCACCCCCACTTTGAAAACTGTTTCAGCGCCACTTGAAGAGAGACAGAACACAGAGCGAGAACAAGAAACAGGTAAAGAGTGAGAGACAGATAAGCAGAGCAAGAAGCTGGAAGAGAGTGAGAGACAAAGAAGCAGAGCGTGGGTGTGAAACTGAAGAAAGTTAGAGAGAGAAGCACAGCGAGAAACAGGAAAAGAGTGAGAGACAGAGAAGCGGAGGGAAAAGTAGGAAGAGAGTATGAGACAGAGAAGTAGAATGCGGGCAAGAAACAGAAGAGAGTGAGAAAGAGAAAGAGAGAACTACAGTAAGAAGCAGGAAGAGAGTGAGAGACAGAGAAGGAGAGCGTGGGTGAGAAACTGAAGAGTGTGAGCAAGAGAGAAGTACAGTGAGAAGCAGGAAGAGAGTGAGAGACAGAGAAGTAGAGCGTGGGTGAGAAACGGAAGAGTGAGAGAGAGAGAGAGAGAAGTCGAATGAGAAGCAGGAAGAGTGTGAGAGACAGAGAAGAAGAGCTCGGGCGAGAAACAAGAGAGTGTGAGGAGGAAGTACAGTGTGAAGGAGGAAGAGAGTGAGGGACAGAGAAGTAGAGGGCGGGCGAGGATCAGAAGAGTGAGAGAAGCAGAGCGAGAAGCAGGAAGAGAATGAGAGACAGAGAAGTAGAGCGAGAAGCAGGAAGAGAGTGAAAGACAGGGAAGGAGAGAATGAGTGAGAAACAGAAGAGAGTGAAAGAGAAGTAGAGAAGTAGAGCGAGAAGCAGGAAGAGAGTGAGAGACAGAGAAGTAGAGCGAGAAGCAGGAAGAGATTGAGAGACTGAGAAGCAGAGCGAGAACCAGGAAGAGAGACAGAAAAGCAGAGCTAGAAGCAGGAAGAGAGAGAGAGACAGAGATGTAGAGTGCAAGCTGAAACAGAAGAGAGTGAGAAACAGAGAAGCAGAGCGGGAATCAGGAAGAGAGTGAGACACAGAGAAGCAGAGCGGGAAGCAAGAAGAGAGTGAGAGACAAAGAAGCCAAGCGAGAACTGGGAATAGAGTGAGTGACAGAGGGGCAGAGCACAGCGAGAAGCAGAAGAGAGTGAAAGAGAGCGAAGTAGAGCAGGAAGCAGGAATAAAGTGAAAGACAGAGAAGTAGAGCACTGGCGAAAAACAGATGAGAGTGAGAGAAAGAGAAGCAGAGCGAGAAGCAGTTAGCAGTAAGAGAGAGAGTTATGAGAAATGGTGCCATATCACATAGAGTGCGCCTTGGGAGCGCTTACACACCGTCTCGTCCACTGTTGTGGGATGACTTGTGCCTTGAACAGCTATGAGCTGGCACAAGACAACAGTGTAATTGTTCGGGAAGCCGACAAAGGTGGATGTATGGTTGTCATGAGTAAAGTTGACTATGAGAATGACATTTTTGAGCAACTCAAAGACAATAGGTGTTGCATCAAACTTAGTAGCAATCCAATGTATGAAATTACCCGTACTATCAATGGTCATCTAAAAGATTGGCGTGAACATGACCTTATAAATGAGGACGAATATAGATTCTTATTGGTTGATCGGCCCAGGTTTCCTTGTTTGTACACCTTGCCTAAGGTGCATAAAAGGCTTCAGTTTCCCCCGGGTAGACCCATTATCTCGTGGAACGGGGGGCCTACAGAGAAACTCTGTCAATATGTCGATGTCTACTTACAACCACATGTATCAAATTTACCATCGTATATACGTGATACCAAGCACCTATTAAACATGTTGTGTGATGTAAGGTGGGAACCTGTTATGACCTTGGTATCTTTGGATGTGGTATCACTTTATACCAATATAGAACATGAAAAAGGGTTGCATGCACTTGGACATTTTTTGGACAAACGGCAAGTAGAGTACATGTCTCACTCCGAAATGTTGATTGAGATGTCACGTTTAATACTTAACATCAACATGTTTCTCTTTAATGGAGAGTGGTATAAGCAACTATGTGGTACCGCGATGAGATCCAGGTTTGCACCTTCTTTCGCCAACCTGTTCATGGGTTGGTTCGAGACGGTGCATATCTGGGGACCTCGCGGCCGCGAATTAACTGACGATATACATTATTGGGGTCGATTTATCGACGATTGTATAATGATATGGACAGGCTCCTAATTTGCGCATAAAACCTTGCCACATGCAGCGTTAGTTATTTTATTTTACCACCTTGTATGGTCAATGGCTGCTCGTCACAGGAACTGCCATGGCTTGTGCTCCTCTGGACTGGAAATGTAGCAGCATTTGTTGTCATATCTAAACCAGCAACACAATCACAAGCCAACAACAACAAAACAAACATTCCTATTTGTCATTTGCAGTAAGAATTGAAATTCTTCGCAAGCAGAGGGGGGGGGGGGGTGCTGTCGGCATTGACCCTTACCACCATCCACCATATTTCCTTTGGGCGCCACTACTGTTAAATGTTTTAAACAATTTAATCAATTCCCCTATACCTCACACTTGGTCCTCCAGTATTATAGTGTAGATTTTTAAGGAGTGGGACCGCTCAAACCCGAGTTGCTACAGGCCGATCTCCCTGATCGATAATACTTTGAAAATCTTAGGGAGGGTACTGTATAACAAGATTAGGTCATGGGCCGAAGAATGTCAGATTTTACATCCATGTCAGCTGGGGTTCAGGAGTAACATCGTTACTGTGGAACAATGCCTTAACCTCAACTTGACCATCAGCAAATATAACATAGCTAAGAAAGCACCTGTATATCTGGCATTCATGGACCTCACGTCGGCCTTTGACTTTGTTAACAGATCCCGGCTGTGGACAACCCTTTTAAACTATGGATTGGAGGAGTCCCTCGTTTCTTTTTTAGCTTATTTGCACAAAGATCTACACGCTCGGGTGCGCATCAGCAAGGATGGTGAGGTCTCCAAAGTCATTGATGTCGGTAGGGGGGTCAGGCAGGGTTGTGTCCTGGCCCCCCTCCTATTTATTTTATACATTAATGATTTAAATAAGTCTTTGGCAACATTAACTCAGGATGTCCCACTTATCAACGGCAATAAAATTCCTGCATTGTTATATGCCGATGACGCGGTGCAGATGGGGGGCACCCCAAAAGCTCTCCGCATTTTGGTCCATGGATTTGTAGAGTTTATGGCAGCCCTGGATCTATGCACCAATTTAAAAAAATCTTTTTTAATGGCGTCTGGGTCTAAGAAGTATTTTAATTCATCGATAGTTTTAAATTCCAACTGTTTATTGAGCACTCACACTTTCCCATATCTTGGTTTAGTATTTGCATCTAATGGTCCGTGGACTGACCATGTGGCCTACTGTAGGAGGAAGTTTACAAATTCTATTAACACTATACTTGGGCTTCCCAAGCCGAGGCATGTAGAGGTGGTGTCCTCAACTGTCAAGATTTACAGACTCCAATGCATACCAGTTGCAACTTATGGCGCTGAAGTCTGGGGGCACACTAACAGTGTTAGCATCCAGGGTGAAGAAAATAGATTCTGCCGCAAAATCCTGGGTGCACCCATCTCATCATCCAAATACGCTAGTCATTGTGAACTCAATACATTGAAGACTACGTTAAGGCTCGCCCAACCCTTTTCTAGTTGAGAATTTGGAAAAATCCTGCGGCTCAATTAACTAGAGAGATAATCTCAGATTGTTTGAAATGTGACAGGGGGATGGATATAGCATGGTTGGCTGTGGTTCACAAAAGTCTAGTTAGTGTGAACCTAGAATGTGTATTTTCAAACCCCTCAGACCGTGGCACTATCAGTAGTAAATCCCTTCAAAGGACTCTCTATGCATCGTATAAAAGTGCCAGATTGGTTACAGAACGCAAAAAAAGTCAGTGGCCAGATACATGCATATTGAGAACGTCACTCCCGCGGTTTCTAGCTATTTGTTAAAACCAATTGGTCGCTGGGAAAGGGGCTTACTCTTTCGGCTGAGGATTGATACGATGAAATATATATTATCATTCCCTGTGGGCTTTATTACTCACCTTGACCTTCTACCCTGTCCTTGCAATAATCAACACAAACAATCAACGCTGCACTTTTTATTCTTTTGTTCTTATCATCTAATTCTCACCAAAAGGTTTTTGATCCCTTATTTTAAAGCTTTACCTGTGATTAATTATAAGGCAGCTTATGGGATGGCCATTGCTCTAAATGATGATGAACTAACATTTTGGGTTGGTTCTTTTTTGAAGGCGGCGGTGCGCACCCGTAATTCTATGCGCCCTTGTGCTGAACTATAGCACTTAATTTTATGTTTTTAAACCTGAACTGTTAAGTGCTTTTATTGATTGTCTCATTATGAGACTGTGCACTGTATTACTGGAGGCCAAATTTTAATTCTAATGGATGTCGTAATTGATTTTATGTTTTTGTACTTTTATGGATATGTACTTTTATCTGAATAAAGTTTATATTGATTGATTAATTGATAATGATCTGGACAGGCTCCTCTTGTAAACTTGATCTATTTTTTGAATTCCTAAACCACTACGACCATAATATGAAATTCACGATGACTCAGAGCAAAACTGAATTAGTGTTCCTAGATGTTGAACTTTACATTTCAGGAGATCAAATCCACAGCCGTATGCATCGTAAGCCCACATCATGCAATTCTGTGTTGCATGCTGATAGTGCCCACCCTAAAAGCCAAATCAATTCCATTCCGTATGGCGAGATGCTACGGGCTCGTAGAAACTGCAGCCAGGAACATGCATTTGACTGGAATTTGAAAGACATCGGGGGACGCTTCCTCAAACGAGGTTATAGTAAGGATGTGGTGAATCAGGCTGAGACTAGGACACGAAAACTAAAACGTCAAGATACTTTAAGAGACAGAGTAAACACAAGTGTGGGGAATAAGGAGAGTATTGTGAGACTCATCACCAACTATCATCCCTACTCTAATAAGCTGTTTAATATATTCAAAAGACATTGGCCCTTAATGAAAATGGACAGGGATTTGCAGAGTCATGTGAGGGACTATCCCAGTATCACATATAAAAAAGGAAACTCGATACGAGGGATTATTAGCCCAAGCTACCCACCCACATTGAAACCGGAGACATGGCTACATACAATGACTATTGGTTCATACAAATGCGGCCACTGCAGTATGTGCAAGTTGGCCGTTGATAGTATTCAAGATTTTAGTTACAATGGTTCTTCTATGTTAAAAATTAAGACCCGTATTGATTGCATGACGAAGCATGTAGTATACGTACTGATATGTAATTGCAAGATGATTTATGTTGGCAGTACTATTCGACCCATGCGAGCGAGAATTTTGGAACATTTTAGGTCAGTCAAACAACGAGATATGAGATACCCGATAGCACAGCATATGTGCGATTGTACTGCTCAGGGCAAGCATTTGCAATTTAGATTCCATGGTCTACAGATGACACAGAATAACCCCAGAGGCGGTAACAGGGAGTTAAGGCTAAGGCAAACTGAGGCACGATGGATAATGACTTTGAAATCAGTGGAACGGGGTCTCAATATAGATCATGAGATGCAATATTCCTGGGTATATGAATGGGGTAGTATTGGGCTGATACTAATGCGTAAACTATGATGCAGATCATTCAAACCTGGAATACTGAAATGTACAAGAGATGAATCTGTAAAATGTTGTATAATAGAAATGCTTTGTCATGGAGTCTGTGTAACAATCACTAATACATATATTAGCATGTGTCCCTGCTGGATGTTGAGTAACTCAAATATTGTTTTTACTGATGTTGTACGCTCTGATTTTACAATGGACTTTATAATGATAATTTAGTTGTTCTGTGAAAGTGGGCTCACCTCTTATCATACATGCAGAACTCATAATCGTTGTCTATTAATAGGTGCTGAGGACGCCTATTATGGTTGATCTGGATTTTATTAGACGTGTATAATAATTGCATCAAGTTTTCCTCTCTTGATAAATACACTTAATACGATTGGAGAAAACTATGGAATTAGTATCCATCTGAAATATGTGCGACATAACAAATAAGAATCTTCATTACATTCAACTTTTGGGAAAGGTTATGTTAATTTTTCTTCTGTGTACGATAATGTTGGGAATAAACTTTTTTTAGATATGCAGTAATGGTGTACGTGTGACGAGTGCAATCTCGTGTTCAGCGTTGAACTCTGCTATGCTTTAGAAGGTAATGGCGGCCATCTTGTGTAAGGGTATTGTCGGTTTTTTATTTGGTGTGGATTGATGAATGCAGATTTAGTGCATGATACTTACATGCTGAAATAGGGATTTTAAGTCTTATAGTTGGACTCTAAATGTTGAGGAATGTTTGTGAGATGATCACTAATAACATAGTGATAACTGATTTCGGGTCTACTATAAATAAGAGAGATCAAAGATGACGTCCGAGCGAAACGCCGGTGAGACGAGTGATGAGTACTCTCTGCCACTCGAAGTAAGTACTGATAGTGTTTTCTCGTACACATGGGCATAATTGATATTTGGATTATGTCAGGACATTGACTATAAATTGGGTTTTTTAAACATCCAAAACTTATTAAGTATGCTCCAGATAATACTTAGCTGGTTATGTGTTCTGCTTAGATGTAAGTCACTGATCTAATGTGGAACGCTGTGATTATACGTAACTGTGGTTCTGCAGCAATAGTTGCCGAATTGTTGAATATCGATATAATTTGGGTCATAAAAACTGTTGCTCAATCAGAGTAATTGATGGAGTTGCGTTTGTTTATGTTGCTAAAAATGGTGATAGGTGCTCGATCTTCTGGGGAACAGTGTTTCAATAATGTCAACAATGGTCATCAGTGGTGCCTTATATTCGCAACAGGTAGACTCAATAGTGAATAGGATATCATGGTAAATATTGCACCACAATAAGCGGAGGTGCGCGATTCTAGTTAGTATTATGGATAACTTCAGGAAGTACATAGTTGTGAGGTAGACCATGCTTTTGATGCATCTATCTTACTTACAGGTCAGATAAATTGTATTAAATTCTCAATATATCCTGGATGGAGGACTATTGAAGATTAGTGATTGTATAGAAGTCTATCCCAAGCAGTGTATTACTGGAATAGAGAGACATTTTTTAAGGTGAGCTCATTATCCAGAACATTTAAAAAACAAAAAAACTCAAAAATGAATTGATGTTGGGCACGTGTTAGATGGTGGATTATGCACTATACACTATTGGACAGTGTGTTTTTATGCACTTCTATAATTATTGTTATGTGTCCATAGTATGGACATACTGTATGCACTTGAAGCAACAATGTTTGTTTTTTAAATCCCATAAGAAACAATTAATATTTTGTACCTAATTCCCTCTTTCCAAGACACTCATATTTACATGGTAACTAATGTGACCATTCTTGTTGGAGTTGTTTTTATCTATGAATCACCTTATGATCGCCGAGCACACGGGTGTGGTGTTGAAGCGGATTCTAGTTAATAGTTCTAGTGTGACTCAGACACATGTTGTCGATTTGTTTATAGCCCTGATGAAGTCAGAGATGCAGACGCATCCTATGACGAAACAGGTGTTGGCTATTTTGCTACCTGGAGAAGATATGACGTGTAAAAGAAGGATAAATAGTGACCTATGATGGGAATATTGGAGGAATAAAACATCGGAGTTGAAAGAAGACGGACTGGACTTTGATTTTACATTACATACTGAGTGGTGCACAGGATAACTTGTCTTTGTATTGGAGGACTGGTTTTTCTGGTCCAATTTTGGGGGTAAGAGTGGCTGCCCTCTTCCTAGGAGCACACAATTGGATCGTTCTTTCATCTGACTGTGGGGATCACTGTGAACTAATTTGCGCATAAAACCTTGCCACATGCAGCGTTAGTTATTTTATTTTACCACCTTGTATGGTCAATGGCTGCTCGCCACAGGAACTGCCATGGCTTGTGCTCCTATGGACTGGAAATGTAGCAGCATTTGTTGTCATATCTAAACCAGCAACACAATCACAAGCCAACAACAACAAAACAAACATTCCTATTTGTCATTTGCAATAAGAATTGAAATTCTTCACAAGCAGAGGGGGGGGGGGGGTGGGGGGATGCTGCGGGCATTGACCCTTACCACCATCCACCTTATTTCCTTTGTATTGGAAAGTTGGCTAAGGGAGTCCACACTTGTAGCCAGAAGCAGCTTACAACGGAGCTCTTGAAAAAGGGACAGAATCTGGCCACATGAGGGGTGCTGGATTCAAAACATGTTATTAAAGAAATGTATATAAATAGCCTTATCATGTTGTGATAATGCTGAAAGACAAACAATTTGGAATATTTTTAAATCAAAGTGTTCTAGTCAAAGGGCATTAAATCTCGGCACAAATCCTAAACTAGAGACATCTAACATTATTTACATATAGCACATTTGTAATATGTTGCGTGGGTCTTGTTTAGGCTGTTCTTCATTTTCTATCTTCCATCAATAAAGTAGCCTTTTACTTTGCACCTTTGTGATTACAGTATATCTGAAAAGTACACTCCCTGCCCTCTGATGATGTCATTTCCTGTTTTTTTTAAACCTTTTGTTCTTTTACCTGACGCCATGGAGTATTTCTTCAGTGGTTGTCTTACCCTAAAGCTGTGGAGAAAGTGCCTTACAAACTTCCATCTCCAGAAATACCTAGAAGTAAATGTTTGTTAGACCCACATCCCACTGCTTTCACAAGACAATAGTTGGGTTTGACTTTAGTTAGTTAACGATTAGGGTCCGATTCACAAAGGTAAACTGAGACGAAAGTCTAACTTTACGGCATTCGGTATTCACAAAGGGCATGAGACTTTTGTCTCAGTTAAACGTACGTTTTTGTCTTAAGTGTAACTGAAATCAAAACGTTTAGTCTTAGTTAGACATAAGTCTATGTAGAGGGTGCGTGTTTCTACTTAGGTAGGAAGACTAGAACGCTGTCAAAATGTCTGTTTTATTCTTTGGTTCCAGATAAAAAGAGCTCATGTATAGTTCGGTTTATGAAGTAATATCGCAGTCAAACATTTGCTCTAAACAGTTTAGCGCCATGTCAGCTCTTCACTTCCTTAAAAAAAACATATGCTAGTTTTCATCACCAACTCTGATTGGATGAAATTTAGGATGTAATGCGAGTGGTGGAGACTGATTTTGGAGTCTTTGGGTCATATCCTGTAAGGCTTGAAAGACCTTCATACTCGGAAAAAGTCTACAGGATATTCAGAGAACGGGTGACTGGTCTTGTGAGTCAATATTGAGAAGTTTTTACTTTAAACCTATTAAGTGTGCTGTAAGTCATGTGATTTCAAAGCTTTGAACTTGGATAGTATTTGCCTCCTTGCAGCATCATGAAAATTGAGATTTTAAACAGCCCGTGAGCAGAAAATCTTGGTTTTATTAAAGACACGATGGATACGATTATCTCCTCCAAGCCCCCTCATTAATGTTGTTGTTTGGGGTTTATTTTTCAGCAAAAAGACAATTGTTTTATGATAGATTATGTTGGCATCTGATGAGCCTCCAGAGGAGTCTTCGAGACAGACTGCATTGATCTGGGATGGTGGTCATTAGTTCTCTAAAGTCCTTTTCAAGGTGTACCTGCTGTTTGCAGCACTAATAAAAAAGAAGATGGCGGATCCTTTGGTGTTATTTGTTGTTGAAATGCTGGGGAGTTCTACACTCCATGTTTTGTTGCTGCTGTGAGTGGGACAATACAAGAGGATTGTTTAATATTAACCTCTGTGTCTTTACAAAAATGTAATCTTTTACCCACCCAGCCCTGGCAAATCTCCATTACCTTCCATTGTTAAGTAGAGCTGGAGTTTGGCAAACCAGCAAATTAAAAGAGTGAGCCAAGCCAGAGCCTAGCCAGAGGTGTGGTGAGTTCATAAGAGCCAAAGAATGAGCCCAGCATCCCATGATTTGACATGTAACTCACATAACAAATGCAATGTAAAAATATGGAAAAACTATATAAAATTAAAAAAAGTTTATTTGCTCAACTTTTCGAAGTGTTTCAATTTAATTGTCATAAGCCACCTACCTGGATTACAGATGATTCCAATGGGGCAGCGATGCTAGTTCCCAAATCCTTCAGACACTTGCCCTCGGTTTACAGGAGGAGACACTGCTCTGGTGGCAAATACCAGGGGGAAGGGGGTTGGGATGGAGAGAGCGTGTAGAGTCAAAGATGCTGTGGCTCGTTGTTAGAAATGGGATTTTTGGTAGGCTTAGGCATGTGCCAAAGCCAGGCAGAAACCACCGCTCTAGTCAGGATAGGGGAGTTACACTCCTGAAATAACCTCTGCTTGTCCCCTTGGTAGCTTGGCACGAGCAGTCAGGTTTATCTTAGAGACAGTGTGTAAAGCATTTGCACATAACCAACAGTAATACAGTGTAAGCACTACAAAAGGACACCACACCAGTTTAGAAAAATATCCAATATATTTATATACTTAAGACAAGACCAAAAATGATAAAAATCCACAATACAGTATTTAAAAATCTTCAGTTATCAACATATGCTTGAAAAACAGTTCCTTGATGTCGATAGCTCCGTCCGGGGCTATCACGACGTCGTGAACAAACAAAGCCAAACAGTTCTGGCTGACCGCGGCGTCGCGGGCCAGCTATGCTGTCGGGTAGACCCGCAACCAGTACCTTTTCGAAATGCAGGGCATCGGTGGCCTCTCGTTGTGATTCCAAAAGCACGGCGTCCGCAGGCGTCGGTTCCAGAGGTCGGTGCAGGAGTCGTTGAGGCCCTCGAAGTCACACATGTTGCAGAGCGAACTCCTCTCTCTTGAAGTCAGGAGCGCTGGCATCGGTAGGCGTCGGGTGCTTTGGTGCGAAGTGCAGCGGTGCGGCCTGCGGGGCCCTCAGGTCGCAGTGCAAGCAGCAGCTCAGTGGCGGAATCAGATGGTGTCGTCGGTGAGACTAGGGTCACGGTGCGCAGTGAATGCGGTGCTCACCGCGGTGCTGGCAGGTCGCGGTGCAAGCAGCGTCATCATTGCTGAAGCGCTGTAGTTGGCTGAAGAACGGGAGTCCATGGCGCCGGCGTCTGTAGGCCAAGGCTGCGGTGCGGGATGAGGGCGGTGCGTCATGTAACTTTACGAGCGGTGCCCTCGAACCACGGTGCAAGCAGCAGCGTAGATTTTGGCGTGGAGCGTCATCGTCGAGGATACCAAGGCATCGTCGTGAAGTGAGACGGTGCGGAGTGTGGTGCCCACAGGTCGCGGTGCGAGCAGCGGCTCGGTGGCAACATCAACAGGCGTAATCGGTGAGACCAAGGTCGCAGTGCGGGATTGTGGCGGTGCCCCCTGCGGTGCCTTCAGGACATGGAGTCGGCAGCGTCGTCGTCGACGTTGTCGGGTTGCTTCTTCTTCTTCTGTTGCAGCACAAAACACACAGTCCCCAGTGCTGAGGGCAGAAGAGCTTGAACTCTTTGCTGTCCCTGAGACTTCTTGAACAGGGGGCAAGCTCTACCTCAAGCCCTTGTAGAAACTCACAAAAGTAGATTGAAGAAAGTCCAGTCCAGTCCTTTCACTGCCCAAGACAGAAGCAGCCACTGCAGGCCAACACAGCAAAGCACACAGCAATGTGGTAGTTCCTCCTCACAGCTTCTCCAGCTCTTCTGCTTGGCAGTCTTCTTGGTACAAAAGAGTTCTTAAAAGCGAGGGGTCTGGGCCCCAATATTTATATCCCAAAATCCTTTGATCTCTTAGGCAGAGTGTCTGTGCCCAGCCAGAACCAGTTCTGCCTTATCTGGTGTGACTTCCTGGCAGGAGGTGGAGACGGTATAGTCAGAGGCAGACCAGGCCCTTTGAGGTGCAAGGAAATCTCCTCCCCCTTCCCCAATTGCAGCCCAGGTCTGTTCAGTCCATTCCTGACCCACCTAGACTATCTGGAGCCACTCCTGCTCCCCAGCCTTCTGTCATCCAAAACCCAACCAGGCAATCCTCATTCCAGCAGAGGCACACGGGATGACTGAGCAAGAAAATACCTACCTTCTAAAAGTGGTATTTTCAAACACAGAATGTAAAAATCACCTTCACTAAAAGATGCATCTTTAGATTCTGACTTCAGGCATACTAAACTTTGTTTTCATACCTAATTCCCCGGGCCAGTTATGTTTATAAGATGTTATAAACAAAGTCCCTATTCTGTCCTATGGGGAACAGGTAGCCTTGCAATAGTGAAAAACGAAATTGGCCATAATTCACTTCAGGACATGCCACACACACCAGGGCATGTCCTACCTTTCACATACACTGCACCCTGTCCACAGGGGTACCTTTGGCCTACCTTAGGGGTTGGCTGACATGTAAGAAAAGGAAAGGTGAGGGACTGGCAAGTGTGTGCACTGGCCAAGTCAACATGGCAGTTACAAACTGCGCCCAGACTCCGCAATGGCGGGTCTGAGTTACCTTTTCAGGGCTATTCACGTGGGTGGCACAATCAGTGCTGCAGGCCCGCTAGTAGCATTTGGTTCACAGGCTCTGGCACACTCACACTCAGTGCACTTTACTAGGGACTAACAAGTAAATCAAATATCCAATCATGGAAGCACCAATCCATAACACAATTTACCACAGGAGCACTTGCAGTTTACCACTGATCAGCAGTTAGAAAAGTGTGCAGAAACACTACGCCAGAAAAACAGAGTCAAAACCGGGAGGTCAGAATGCAAAAACTCAGTCGAAACACGCCTAAAGATGCCAAGTCTAACACTCGTCTACTCAACAGCAACACTGCAGAAGGCATTCACACCAGTCTGATGAATGGTACCGGCAGATATGGTATTTATAAACAAACAAATGAGAAGTCTTTAGTCTTGTGTTAAATCTATCTGTTAAGGTATCACCTCACAAAAGCTTTTCAAATCTCAATAAACCTTTAGTATTGTTGTTTTATTTTTTCATTTAGATTGTCCATAGATGCTCCTTTATCATTTTTTTGGAAACTGTAGTGAGTATGATTTCAGCATCAAACCCACAAGCACATTCAGATGTGGTCAGGTTCACCCAAGTCCTCTCTGGCAGAGCCCTGCCAACAGTATGTACAAGTTGAACAAAAACACTGGTTACCTTTGTTTGCAGCACAATGTTGCGACTGAGCTCAATGTGTCGTAAAATCAAGTCTGTTAATGCATCTCTCTTTTTCTTCTTGTTTTTTTGTTCCATCCAGGTGCAAGACTAATGCAGGACATTCTTTGACGTGAGGTCAAAGTGGGAGAATCAAGGCAGCTGGCACGACAGAGTCCTGGAAGCAGGGAAACAGGTAAGTGGCAGGCAAAGAGGCTAAGTGAAGTGGAGGAGTGTGGAGAATCTTTCAATAAGACTGCTTTAGAACGTTCATAAAGATCATATTTTAATTGTTTGTAACAAGGAACAGGAGCAGGTAGTTAACTTGATGAGGCTGCCTTCTAGAAGGTACCTAAGAATGTTCACAAAGGTTGTGTTCAAATTGCTTATAGCAAGGAACAGGCGCAGATGATTAATTTGATGAGGCTTGACTTCCAGAATGTTCACGTTGAGGTCATCCATGCCGGTTGTCAGATGCTTATTCTAGTGGATTTTCTGTATGTTTCAGTGGCACCTGAAACCTGACCTTGCATATGCATGGTAAATCATTTGTAAAAGCTATTAAGCTTTTTAAAACAAACCAGGGAACACCAGCTGCAGCTAGCTATTATCCACAGCATGTAATATGGTAAAATGTCAGGGTACAAGACGTTTGTTCCTTCATAAATGTTGGGAAGAATGATATGAGTCATGCCGGTATATTGTGATAGTCAAGAGAGGTGAGCTGTGGCAGGAATCCTGACATTAATGCATTAGATTGTACCAGGTCATGTATAGCCTTTAATGTTAATAATCATTTCGAAACGTAAACCTAGAAATGTTCAAGAATAGCTCTGTGCTGTGATGATATTGCTATAACACAATGAAGAAATATTTGTCTGTCATATGCACTGTTTTTTGACCAATGCTTCTTTTATGTCTGAAGCAACAGTATGGCCTATTCTACCATACAGATGTGATTTCTTTGTTTAAAAAACATACTGAATTGAATTACCTCCCAGTGCTCTCAAATTGGTCACTCGAGTAAACAAGCATTGGCAAAGCCAATAGGTCTGACCTACGTGAGCTATTGGCTTTGTCAATGTTTTCTAACTATATTGTACAGTTCTGCGCTTCATGGCTGGAAACCTTTTTTTTCAAAAGGTGCTATGTCGCAGCTACCACTGTCTGCATCATATCCCTTTTTAAAAAATTGCTGGTGGGAGGGACGGTGGGGCTGGAGACCACATGGATTGTTGGAGGCACCATGGAGCGTAGGGGGGTAAACAGAGTGGGGCAAAACGTTTTATGACATGGGGATGCTCACATGGACAATGGAGGGATGGCAGGGAGGGGCAGGGAAACACAGACAGCGGAAGGAGGGAGGGAGAGCGGGTAGATGCTGGGTAACATAGACAATGAACAGAAGGAGGAAGGGCGAGAATGGACAAGCCAACACAAACAACGAACAAAAGGAGGGAAAGGTAGTGGTGGCAAGCCAACACAGACAATAAATGGAAGGAGGGAATGAGGGGGTGGGGTAGGCCAACATGGACAACGAACTGAGGGAGGGAGGGCTGGTGCAGGCAAGCCAATACGGACAACGAACAATCGGAGGGAAGGAAGGAGATTAGGTTAGCAGGCGAAGCTAACATGGCCATCAAAAGGGAAAAAAGGAGGGAAAGCTGGTGGGGCAAGACGACATGCACAACAAATGGAAGGAGGGAGGGAGGGCAGTTGGTGGCAAGCCAACACAGACAACAGAAGGAAGAAGGTTGGTGGGGGAAAGTCAACAATGACAGGAGGGAGGGCAGGTGAAAGCAAGCAACAAGGACTATGAGGGGTGGGAGGAAGGGCAATTTGGAGCAAGTAGACATGCAGCGGTGGAATGAGAGGAGGGTGTCACTCAGACAATGCTTGGATGGATCTCTGAGACTGCTTCAGAACCTGGGTGGTCTAGTCTTCACAGACGTGGTCTGTCAGAGGTAAGAATGAGCCGTTCCAATAGCCACATGCCGCTGACACAGGAAGTGCCTACCAGTTCATGCCTTCTGGAGGGAGCCCCAAGGAGGAAAAAACTGTCAAGGTAGGAAAAGATGCTTTGTGGTAGAGTGCTAAAACCTAAAGAAAAAATGAGTGCCTAAAAAATTAACACTGGTAGGACACAAGTAATGCGTCCAAGCTCCAAGGAAAGGCCAACCACATGAAGAGGAAGGAAGTTTACGGTAACTGACCAATATGAAAAAGTAGATGAGAGTGAGAATGAACCGAACCAATAGTAAGCAATGGGCAGTCCCTCACCCCACGGATAAAAAACAAAATGTCTCGAGGAGACCACACATGTGATGTTTAGTCGAGACCTACAAAATGAGGCACTATGAAGTAATAAGACTTGCTTAGGATCACACAATTTGGTGCAGTGATGAAGCTGCAAATGTTTACATATTGTGCATTTCAGCCTCTGGATAGATGTATCATTTAGCAGTGGCGGCTGCTACCTGGAAGCAGGAGTGGGGCGGGGTGGGAGAAAGGGGCGGGGCTCAGGATAAAAAACAATCACTTACCTCTCAGCCGACCGGCTCTCCTGCTTCTTCTTCCTGACTTCTTGGGGAAAACAGGGAGCAGGAAGCACCAGGGCTCCCACGCTCCCCGCAGCCAACCACAACGCTGCAGTGTGGGGCCGGAATGGTGTTCTCCATGCACGCTGTAATGCAGCCTGCATGGAGAACATGCTATGTGTGCATGACTGTTTGCCTAGTGCTCATGCTCACATAGGGAGTGCAAACCACTCCTCTCCCTTCTCTGAGATCAGCCCGCCCCACAAACACGCAATAACAGTAAAAAAGAAAACGATAATTACCATGAGTTATTATCATTTTATTTTTCCTTTTTTACATGCACAAAACAGTGGGGCGATGCTCCTCTGCCGTAGCTGAGGAGCCGCTGAAGCAGTGGGGCGACGCTCCTCCGCCGTAGCTGAGGAGCCGCTGAAGCAGTGGGGCGACGCTCCTCTGCCTTAGCTGAGGAGCCGCTGAAGCAGTGGGGCGACGCTCCTCCGCCTTAGCTGAGGAGCCGCTGAAGCAGTGGGGCGACGCTCCTCCGGCGTAGCTGAGGAGCCGCTGAAGCAGTGGGGCGACGCTCCTCCGCCGTAGCTGAGGAGCCGCTGAAACAGTGGGGCGACACTCCTCCGCCGTAGCTGAGGAGCCGCTGAAGCAGTGGGGCGACGCTCCTCCGCCTTAGCTGAGGAGCCGCTGAAGCAGTGGGGTAACGCTCCTCCACCGTAGCTGAGGAGCCGCTGAAGCAGTGGGGTGACGCTCCTCTGCCTTAGCTGAGGAGCCGCTGAAGCAGTGGGGCGACGCTCCTCCGCCTTAGCTGAGGAGCCACTGTCCCTCAGTCTCTTTTTGACAGCCGAGTGTCGAGTTCTTTCAAGAATTAAAATTAGTACTCAGTGTTCAATAAGTATAACACACTACATCATTCTGAAGGTATGAATGCTGAAGAAGTCTTCTTTCTAGGAAAAGGACAATGTTTGGCTGAAGGGAAGTCAGGACACTTTGGGGGAAATTCACAAGGATCTATCTCCGATTTAACGGCACTTTAGCGCAGCCAAAGTCGTGATCAATTTACCTCCCCATTCACAAGACGGTGCAAACAGCCCACATCACCAGTTTTCCCACGATAGCAGCCGCAAAAAACATCGCCACAGATGACCCCCGCAACTATCGCTAATGAGATGCAGAGTAGGTGCTACCGTGCCAAAAGCCGCAACAACACCACTCCACAACACTCACAACGACCAGACAGAACTGCGATAAGAACACAAAACAGGCGATAAGGTGCGTTAGCAGCAGGAAAATAACACCTGCTCTGACCTGGTGCAAAGTCAGACCACAGCCTGCAACACAAAATGAACACAGCCCACAGCCTCATCGGAAGGGCAACAGATGCACCCGGGCAACTGAACTTGCAGCCCGGAGGGCCGAAAGGGCAACAACACACCCTCTGCCACCACCCCCAGGACCATCCCTCCCCGGCACCCCCCGACAAAATACATGCAACATCAGCTACACCTAAACACGTCCAAAATAATCCGCTTGATGTCGCACAATCACAACTGGTGACATGCATGTGTCGTGACAAAAATGAGCATCACACATTCACTTTCGAAGCAACTAATGAAACTTTATTAACATGAACACTGAAATGAAATGAAGACACATGGCGGCTCCCCTCGGGACAATCCATAGGTCACAGCCTGCAACACAAAAATCATGATGAGAAGGTGTGTCCTGCGCACATCAAAGGTCAGAGAGAGAGCGAAGGAGAGAGAGAGGAAGAAAGGGAGAGAGAGAGATAAGAAGAGAGGGGGAGAGAGAGAGAGAGAAGAAGAGAGGGAGAGAGAGAGAGAAGAAGAGAGGGAGAGAGCGAGAGAGAGAAGACTAGAGGGGAGAGAGAGAAGAAGAGAGGGGGAGAGAGAGAAGAAAAGAGGGGGATAGAGAGAGAGAGAAGAATAGAGGGGGAAAGAGAGAGAGAAGAAGAGAGGGGGAGAGAGAGAGAGAGTGCCGTCCCTGTGCACCCAGGCCACATAGCAGTACACCAGGTCACACATCTCAGACAGAGCCATCATCTGAAACAGAGTCCAGATACACGATTGGCACAGAACACACAATTGCACAAGACAACTTCGCCTGCCCGCCCATGCACACCCAGGCAGAGGCACCCCAGCCCCTCCCGTCATCCATCGGAGCATGCCCGCCCATGCACACCCAGGCAGAGGCACCCCAGCCCCTCCCGCCGCCCATCGGACCATGCCCGCCCATTCACACCCAGGCCTCACTGCTCACCTTCCGCCACCGGTGCGTAGACAGGAGGTCCCACCACGTGCCGCTGCAAACCACAAGCCCGGGGCCCGCGGACATGGAACCATCAACACCATGCAGCCCCGCAGGCCCCCAGGTCTCACATTTGGTGCTGGGTCTTGATTACTCCAAGGCATAGGACATACCAGTGCACTCGGCATTATCGCAGGCTGCACACCCGCTCAGCCCAATGGGTGCCACTAACTCTGGGAACCCGGAAGCGACGCCACGTGGCGGTAGGCCCACGCCGCCCGCTGGCTCTGGCCTACACTGCAGTCCAGCAGGGCACACAAAACCTGAGCTGTCCGGACCGCCGGGATGGGGCATCATCGCAGGCTGCACACCCGCTCAGCAGCTTGAGGTGCTACTGACTCAGTGCACCCAAAGTCACCATCCCATGGCGGGGTGCCTGTGCCGGCCGCAATGCTCCGGTGCTAGCAACCCTGTGCAACGCCAGTCAACGCCACGTGGTGGTAGGCCCATACCAGCCGCAAGGCCTTGGGTGCCACTAACCCTGTGCAACGCCAGTCAGCGCCACGTGGTGGTAGGCCCATGCGGCCGCAAGGCCTCGGGTGCCACTAACCCTGTGCGCAACAACTCATGTGGCCTTTTTGATTGAGAACCGTGGAGCGTCCGTCATCCAGTCAACACCGGCAGAGGGGAATGTGACGTCGTTGGCCCCTTATGTTGGCGCAGTCACATGGCCTGTGACGCCTGTGCTGGATGGGTGTGGTGTGCGTGCATACCTGCCCTCAGGGAGGGGCTGTGACATGCGGACAACTAGACCAGTGACCTGCACACCACCAGCGTGTACGCCTGTGACGAGTAGCACTGAGGGCCCCCCTCGGATCGTAAGCGGAGTGGTCAGGCTTGTCGTACACCAGACCAGCGCAGGGCCTGCAAAAATTACTTGTGGGCTCTGGGCGTGGTTCAGTCCATGTCCGGATATGGAAGTGACTAATGTGTGTGTCCCTGTTGCAGTGTTCACGGGACCCGGTACACAATATGCAATGTGGCAACCTCTGACTGACATCCCACAGGAAGAGCATCATTGACTCAAGGGAAATCACTGTCCCTACATTCATCCACACATTCATACATGAATGATGAAAGACATGACACAGCAGTGCGTCAATGGATGGTTATTGCACATCCAGTGCAGTTCTGCAGCTGCAGCGGGACAGGGCAATGCCGAGCACACTACACAATATGGGCCCGTGGAGGGCCAGCCAGAGTCCATCCGGGGATGACAGGTACTGCGGAAGAGGAAGGGTACACTCCGCAGTCGGGTCGCCGTGTCATTGGTCATCAAACAGGATATGGCAGTCCACGTCGCTGTCCAAGGTAAGTGCATCGGGGGTCAGTGGAAGGTCATGAGTCCATGTGCAGGGCCAAGCAGAAACAGGCCAGGTGGCGGAAATGAATGCTAGTACCTCCTGATCACAAACCCATCCACGTCCTCGTCCCCGGATGTGTGCTCTGCCCCACCTGTGGGTGTTGCAGTATCGGCTGAGGCACTGTGTGCCAATGACACATCAGGTGCTGGATACGTCTGCCGCACTGTGAGGCAATGGCACACCAGGGGGCGGAGATGTGGATGGTGTGGGGGCAGCAGCATTCATCTGCGCCACGCCTTGTGACAGCAATGCCATGATGATGATCTGTAGGGCATGATAGATCCCAGCTACATTTCGCTGATGTACAGTGGTGGCTGCTATCCTTTCCGCCTCCATCCGCACCATGTCCTCCATGAGCCTCTACAGTGTGCCAGCTCACGGCTGGTATTGTTGGTGCCCCTCTGAGTGGACAGGTGTTCTTCTCTCTGCGTCAGGACTCCAGCGATGTCAGTCAGGGCTCGTTGGAGACCGTGGAGCGGGCTTAGACACCCATGGATGGCGTCCAGTTTGGTGGCCATGAGGTCGAACCCCACCGCACTTGCTCAGCCGTCTCCCTCTGGGCCTCCAGCAAAAGGCGTTGGAAGCCCATGTGTTGTTCCTGGGGGTCTTGGGAGACTGCTGGGGCTGTGGGTGCCTCCTGCTGGGTGGTTTGGGTGGTGGGTGGGGTCTCCTCGATGCAGCTGGTCAACCCTGATCCTGGAGGTGAGTCGCGGATGACGTCAATGATGTCTAGGAGGGCTTGTGCATCGATGCTGGGGTTGTCCTCCTCGTCATCAGTGAAGAGTGACTGGGACTGCTCTGCAGGGGGTATTGACGGTGGCCCTGCAATGCGAAGGGAAGATGGTGTGTTGAAATGTGTCCACATGTATGTAGCCGCATGGTACATGTTGACATTCAGACAGCATGGCATTGTACATTGTGACAGTCTATAGATGTGGGCGATGACCCAGAGTCATTGAGGGTGTGCACTGTGCTCTGCTAGATTGTGCGTGTGTGCCATCGTGGCCATTGTAGGAGAGTAGGATCTGCTACTTATGGTTACCCCCACTTTTTTGCTCCTGTAACACTGTTTTCCGACTTTAGTCTGGCTGGGGCCCTGTTATTCAGGACCCCAGCCGAGCTGCTTCCTCTCTAAATTGATTCCTAGTACCTTAGGTACACAACAGATTGGATTCTGAGGTGCCCTTATAAGTCCCTAGTATATGGTATACTATGTACCCAGGGCATAGGTACTTCAGAGGCAACCAGGGGCTGCAGCATGTATTATGCCACCCCTGAAAAGCCCTACAAAATGACACCACAGGTCTGCTACTGCAGCCTGGGTAAGGTGGTGCATGCACCCCTTACTGAGATATAGGTTCACTATATCTCACCTATCACTGCACATTTAAACCTATCAGTCACCCTTATGGCAGGCCTTATCAATCCTGAAGGCAGAGTGCTTGGTTTTGTGTGAGAGGTTGCCCATGCATGAGCAGAGCCCCTCTGCAGCCTCTGGAATCTTTTCTCCGGGGTTGTCTGTGATGCAGCCTGACCATATACTCTTAAGTGCATTATAACCAAACGGTAAATGCTAACTTTGGACTGGCTGCACGGAAACATGTTATGTTTGGTATCAAACACCTTGGAATCATACCCCACACCAGTACCTGGTGTGGGAGTATGATCCCACCCTTCTAGAGGGAGAGACATGACAGCACTGGTATACCCGGTACCAGCTTAAAAGAGCCCTGGCATCACAAAATGGATGCTGTAGTCACAGACACGGGTCTTGCCTCCTGCTGCTGACCGAAACTCCGGCAGGGGCGGCCTAGACAATAGGTTTCCTGTCACAGGGAGGTGTTACCACCTCCCAGACAGGCCTTAGTGGATTAGGGTTGGGTGGGAGCACTCCAGGAGTGCTTTGAAGTCCTGCACTGGAGGCCCATTAGGTGTCCCTGTACATAGTCCAGCTCAAACCGGTTGCAGGGGCTACCAGCCCCTGCTCTGGTGCGAAACTGGACAAAGGAAATGGGTGTAGCCACCCCTCTTCTTTCCAAACCATCCCATAGGTGGGTCCCCTGAGTTAGTCCAACCCCTTCCTTGGAGATAAAGAAAGAACCTCTGTAACCAGAACTTTAGATATTCCTGGCCGAAACTCTGAAACTGAATCCTGGACCTTCGACAATCTTTTCAATGCCAGATGACTGAAGAATCTCCCTTGGGGTAAAGGAGTTACTCCCCTGCTTGGCAGGCACCGAACACGCAGCTGTCCGGTCTGCATCCCCGAAGCTCCCACCGGACACCAAAGACTTTGCAACACCAGAGGTAGATTTCCAGACTTCCCAGAGACCGAACCGAGTCCACAGCAAAGCGGAGACCCGTAGCCCTCGTGGGACACCGTGCACATTTGCTAGTGCAATAGCTTCTCGACTTCCCTTGAGGCTGTGCATTGGGTTACTTGTAGCCCAGACCCCGAGCAGTAAATCCACTGAAGGTTGTTATCTTACCCACTCCGAGGGATCCGTGGGCTGCCATTTTGTGATTCCTCTTGAGGTCTCTTCGCGATCCCTTGTCCATCGACTTGTGGGTCCCTGAGAAGGGTAACTTTACTTTTACTGGGCTTCCCTGGTTGCTCCAGACGTGCCCTGACTTGGAGAGTCCCCAGGACCTTCCTGGTCCGCACTGAAGCATCTTTCTCTTTTCTGTGTGGGTTGCTGTTGCCAAGGCTTGTTGTATCCAATCCAGGCACCGACACTGCAGCACTCGGCATCCTTCATGGGACAGCTCGAATCCAGCTCCTGGTTGTTTTTGACGCCTCCTGGTGGCTGAAGAGTAAAGTTTCACCTCTTTCAACTGAAACACCCGACATTGGTGGGCATTCATCTATCGTGCCTCTGTTCATTGGCAAGTGACCCAGACTCTGTCCCCTCTGCTTTCAGGTTCTTCACATCTCGGATCCAGGCTTGGATCTCTTCGGACACTTCGCATCTTCCAGGCAGCAGCACTTCTTCACCAGCGGCCATTGAAAACAGCGACGCGACCCCACACCATTTGACACCTATGCACCCGGCTTCCCTGGGTGGGGTAGCTCAAATACTCCAGTGCTCCCATGGGTGTTGACCCTAGAACTGTCTAAGTCCAAGAGGGGTTGGTCCTTGTCCATTTCTAAGTGTCCTTAAACTTTAAAACTCTAACCACGACTTTCCCCATAGAACCTAACGGGAGCTCGCGGCTGTGTTCTCACACTGCACACGCCCCCCGTGGGTCCCCTGTGTCATTACCTTGTGTGGTTCCTTGAAGTCCCAGCGATTCTACAGGCTGTAGGCCTTGTGTCTAGTCAATTCGTGGTTCTTATACCACTTTCTTAGTATATGGTTTGGCCCCTAGGGCCTAACATGTATTTGTGCTACTTTACTGTAATATTTGAAGTGTAACTTATGTGCTTTGCTTCTAGCCTCATCAAGAGACTAGAGGGGTGTGTTTAGGAATAAATACATATATTTTACATATATATACCTGGTGTGGTCTCCTTTCATTTAGCCACACAAGAGATTATAGACTGGTAAAACAAGCTGCTTTACATTCCTCCAAGACTTAGCCTGAAGGCTGCTCTCCATAGCCACCACTAGGATAGCTTTCAATAAAAGTTGTCTTTAACCTATCATCAATAAGGGGTTGTTTGGACTAGTGCAAGGTGCCCACTATAACTAGTGGACAGCATATACCAGGCCAACTTCTCACAGCCATCTCCACCCAGTACCTGGTGGTCACTCACCCTGTTGCAGTTGTGTTGTGTCCTGTCGAGCAGTGTCCGGTTCCCCGACTCTGGCCACATTATCCACACTGATGACTGTTGACACCAGCTCATCCATGTCATCCAGCACGAGCTGTGGCGCTGGGCCCCCACCTCCAGTCTGCATTGCTGCCTTCTGGTTGGCTGCGAGTTTCTTCTTGGTCTTTCTCTTGATGTCATTCCATCGCCTCTTGAACTCGCCCATTGTCCTCTTGTGCTCTCCGACGGCATTCACCTTGTCCACGATGTCCTGCCATATTCCAGTTTTGGTGCTCAATGACAAGATGGAGGTGACGAACAGTTGTTGATGGTGTTCCATCACCTCCGTGACTATGATCCTGTTCGCCTGTGGACTGAACTTCGTCTTCGTCTTCTTGTCCTTTCCCTTCCTTGTCCCCGAGGTCCCGGGCTGGTCGTCCGGGGTGCTTGTGGGGTTGCACTTGTCCTCTGCGCCTGCTCTGGCTGCCTCCATCGCGCTTTGGCCCATCGCAGGTTTTTTTGTGTTGTGGTTTGTATTTTTATCTCCATCGAGGTGGTTGTATCGCGACATTGTCCGCAGTTTAGGCGGACTATTGCATGGTGCCGCCTTGTTGTGAATTCCACGTTGTCACCGGGTTATTTTCCAGCGATGGGCTGCGATCTTGAGAGTTTCGTTAAGCTACTCTTGCAGTAGTTATCACACAATCTTGTGAATATACCCCTTTATTTTTAATGTCATTATCGCTGGTTTCAAAGACTGAAAAACAGACGGATTATAGGTGGGTGCGATTAAATAGATTAACACAACAAAGCAGTTTCTGAGATGCAGTAGGGAGGGGATTTAAATAACAGGGTTTCTTGAGACACCTGTGAAGGGTCGGAAGAAACTGGTTCCGGATAGGAGTGGGAAGAGAATAGCGCTCAGGCCGGTGAGGGTTTAGGAGACGAGTTCTTCACATGAAGGAAAAAACGTTGGCACGTGGGGTGCTCTTGGGAAAGCATGGCTGTGCTTCTAGCAGCTCGATGCACGTTGGCTCGTGGGGTGCTCTTGGGAAAGCATGGCTGTGCTTCTAGGAGCTCGATGATGCACGTTGGCTTGTTGGGTGCTCTTGAGAAAGCATGGCTGTGCTTCTAGCAGCTCGATGCACATTGGCACGTGGGATGCTCTTGGGAAAGCATGACTTTGCTTCCAGGAGCTCGATGTACCTTGGCACATGGGATGCACTTGGGAAAAGCATGGCTGTGCTTCTAGCAGCTGGATGCACCTTGGCACGTGGGGTGCTCTTGGGATAAGCATGGCTGTGCTTCTAGCAGCTGGATGCACGTTGGCACGTGGGGTGCTCTTGGGATAAGCATGGCTGTGCGTCTAGCAGCTCGATGTACCTTGGCACGCGGGATGCTCTTGGGAAAAGCATGGCTGTGCTTCTAGCTGCTGGATACACCTTGGCATGTGGGGTGCTCTTGGGAAAGCATGGCTGTGCTTCTAGCAGCTTGATGCATCTTGGCACGTGGGGTGCTCTTGGGAAAGCATAGTTGTGCTTCTAGCAGATCGATGCATGTTGGCGCGTGGAGTGCTCTTGGGAAAGCATGGCTGTGCTTCTAGCAGCTCGATGCACGTTGGCTCATGGGGTGCTCTTGGGAAAGCATGGCTGTGCATCTAGCAGCTCGTTGCACGTTGGCTCGTGGGGTGCTCTTGGGAAAGCATGGCTGTGTTTCTAGCAGTTCGATGCACGTTGGCTCGTGGGGTGCTCTTGGGAAAGCATGGCTGTGCTTCTAGCAGCTCGATGCACCCCCGCAGCCCCCGCGGTGCGGGGGGGCCCCAGTCTTCAGTGGTGAAGGGGGCCCCCTCAGCTCTTTCGTAGAGAGCTGTGAGAGAGACGCTTGCACTAAAGCAGCTGCAGTGTGCAGCCTGCCCTGAGCTCCTCACGCTGACCCAGGACTGAAGAGGAACAAAGTAACAAGTTACATTGTTTCTCTTTCATCAGAGCCGGGTACGAAACAAGGATGGGGGTGGGGGCTCCAGAGAGAGCATTCTCCAACCGCAGGGGTCTCCAACGGGTCGATTGCGAGCTGCTGGTAGCTCTCCCAGAGCAGAAGGTACGCATAGCATAAGGAGCCCGGTGCTAGACTGATGAGCTCCACACCCGTAGTGAGCCCTGCCCAGATAGTTGTTTGGGCGAGGCGGCTCATTTATCTTCTGTAAGCATCTGCAGCATTGGGGTCAAATCACGCTTGCCAAGGCTTCAAAAAGTGTTTTCCCCTCCAACCTCACCTGCCACACCTGACCTTCCCTCACCCTTGTTCTACTTATTGTTGGGACAACTCGCCGTCAACCAAACAACAGCCCTCTTCCCTCCTTCCGCCCGCACTGTTGAGAAGTCATCACTCTACCCGGTCTGCATGAGAGAGGCCGAGCAGAGGTGAAAGATACCGCGCCCGGTGCTGCTACCGGGTCCTTATAGGGCCTGGGAGTAATTCAGAGCAATCGTGTGCCCTCCTGTCAGCAAGGAGCTGGTGATGAGACTTATGGCAAAGACCGGTGCATCTGGCTGGTGGCTTTGGCGTAAGGTGCGGCCTGCGGGGCTGGGGAGGCTATGGGGTGGATGAGAAGAGAGATTCAGAGGGACACCAGCTCCTACTTAAATACAGGCCTGTGGCATGGCAGCCCCTGAGGCCTGGCAGCCTTTAGCCAGGAAAGGTGGTCTGCAGTGAGCCAAGTGACCAGCACCCCTAAGGGACACGAAGCCCTGTGCCTCTCAGGCAGTGTCAAACGCCAGTAAAGAACCACAGACCCGGGCTCGCAGGGTGTGAAAAAAGGCTGATTCTCTTTTGGAACGCTTGAAATCAGCTTTACAAGTTCACGTACACTTGAGCCAGTAGAATTCGCTTCTTGCGCCTGGCTTCTGCAGCTCGGTAGTTCCACCAGCAGTACTGGAAATGCAGACATTATTAGCTGGGTCTCGCTTACCATCAAAGAAAGCCCTCCCAACTTGTGCAACACCCAGCTCAGCCCTTTCGCAGCTCAAGGAGGCGCAATGGTGATGGAGGTCTTACACATTACCCAGGGCAACAATCTTGCTTCTTATCTACCTCAGATGCATATAGGCCCCTCTGACTTCTTCCTCCACGCTCATACTCGCACTGTGGGGAGTTGGATCCATTTCTTCCCTACCTGTCTGAAAGGCCATTACATCGGCTCGCTGGGTGTTGCAGATATGTCTCAAAGGTTTCACTCTATTCTTCACATTCTGCCACCAGTGCCCTCCAAACTCCAACATGCCGCGCCTACTTTCATACTGTATGTGCGCCATGCCACCTTTCTTCCGCAGGAGCATCAATCCTTTTTGGCAAACGGGGCCATAGAGTAGGTCACAAAGGTGTAAAAAGGCAAGGGGTGTTACTGCTACTCCTACTATTTGTTGGACCCCAAAAAGGGTGAAGCGCTTCATCCTCTTAACGCCTTCTTGTTTGAGAAAAGATTGCAAATGCTGACTTTAACCCAGATCCTCTTGGCCATGCATCTGGGGGATTGAATGGAGTCTTTGGAATTGCAGGACTGTGAGAAGTTTGCCTGGCATATGCTGTCTCCTAGTTATAGGGACACCTTGCACCAGTCCAATTCGACTCTTATTGATGATAGGTTTAAGACAACCTTTAAAGAAAGCTTTCCTAGTGGTAGCTGTGGAGAGCAGCCTTCAGGCTAAGTCTTGAAGGAGTGTTAAGCTTATTGTTTTACCATAATAACCTCTTGAATAACCAAATGAAAGAGTAGCCCACACAGGTATATATATAAAATATATGTATTTATTCTAGACAGAACCCCACAGTCTCTTCATGAGGCTAGTGGCAAAGTTACAATTCAAACAAGCATTTATAAACACAATAAATAGCACAGGAATCAATGGGCCCCAGGGGGGGACCAAACCATATATCAAAAAAGTGGTATAAGAACCACGACAATTCTACAGACAATGCCTAGGGCATTTAGGATCGCTGGCCCCTTAAGAATCCACCCCAGGTTATGAGGAAGGGGACCCACGGGAGGCGCGTGCAGTGGAAATAGCTGCTATCGGGATCTCTATTATAGTCTATGGAGAATGTCGCGGTTGAAATTACAAAGATTAAAGTCACTTCTAGCAGGAGTACAAAGTTAAAATTTTAGACTTAAGCTTTTGAGGAGCCCACTACCACGAGAGTACCGAGGTACCACTGTTACCTGCCCCAGGGAAGCCGGGTGCATAGGTCGATTCTGGTGTCGTGTCGCGGGCTGATTTTCTATAGGAAAATGTTCAAAAGTGCTGCTAGCCAAAAGCGTCGATGATGCCGTGAAGATCAAAGATGTGAAGATTGTAGAGAAGAACCTGAAAGCAGAGAGGACAGAGTCTGGGTCACGGCAAAGTGACCAGGAGGCTCAAAGCAAAGAGCCCTTCGATGTCGGGTGCTTCAGGTGCGAAGTGCTGTAGCTTGGATCTGCAGCCATGGGCTCCGGGAGGCTTCAAGGAAGGCCAGCTTCCGGAGAGCGACTGTCCCACGTTGGATAAGGGTTGCTGCGGTGTTAGTGTCCGGATTGGATCCACTAAGCCTTGGCAACCGCAACCCACGAAGAATAAACAAATCGGCTACAGTGCAGACCCACGAGATCTGGGAGAGGTCTCCTTTGGAGAGACTGTAGAGCAGGCCTGGAGCAACCAGAGAAACTCTTGTTTGTTGAAATAGACCTCCACTAGGGCCCACAAGTTGAGAGACAAGGGACTGCGGGAGGCGGCAATTTGGTGTGCGTAAAAGGGCACCCACGGGCCACCGGAGGGGGCTAGGGCGCTGGTCTTTGGCACAATTGCTGTAGAGTTGTTGGCTCAAAAACGGGCAAAAGCACAACTTCCCCACTGGTCAGGGTCTTGTGCTACGCAAGAGGTGGCCGGTGTCCTGGGGTATTGGGGATCTCGGCACCCACGCGGTCCACGGTGCCCAAACTCATTGAGCACACTCACTAGCCTCTGGGATGCACTGGAAACCCACCTCAAGGGTGCTGGAAGTCGTTGAAGTCCGCAGGAGCAGCGAGGTTCCAACTGGGTCACTTGCAGTGTTTCAGGTGCCTGCCAAGCAGGGGGATAACTCCTTTATCCCAAGGGTGATTTCTTCCGTCAGCTGGGCAGCAGCAAGTCGAAGGTCAAGACTGTAAAGTTCAAGATTAATCTGAGGCTCTGGGGCCACGTGATTTACCTTTATCCCCAAGATTAGGGTAGTGTCCAGAGTAGTGTCCACCAATGAGAGGTGAGGCGGGAAAGGGTGGCTACACCCTCTCCCCTTTGTGTGTTTCCCGCCTGGGCAAGGGGCAGGATGCCCCTGAACCGGTTCCAAGTGGTGTATGCAGAATTAGGTCTCTGCAGCTGCCTACGTGCAACTCTGAAAGGACATTTGGTGCACCCACCCTGATCCAATCCACATTATCCTGTCTGGGGAGATGCTAGCACCTCCCTGCCACAGGAGCCCTATTGTCCAGCTGGCGAGGCTGGGGTTTTCCCCAGCAACAGCCAGCCAGGGTCATGTAGGTGGCGGGCAGTAGCCATTTTGTGATACTTGTGCACTTTTAAATTGGTGTCTAAATTCTACCGCTTTTCCCATATCGCCCCTCTAGCAGGGGGGAATCGTACCCTCATGCCCATGGCTGGACTGGGGGTATGATTCCTACATGTTTGACACCAAACACAATATGGTTCTGTGTAGCCATTCTCAAGTTATCGCGGTATCGCGATAGACTTATAATGCGGTTAAGAGTATATGGTATGGCTACACTACAAACAACCCAGTAATCGATTTTACGAAGGTTGCAGAGAGGCCCTACTCATGTAGGGGTCCCCCCTCAGACATACCTCAGCACCCTGCCCTGTAGGATTAGCAAGGCCTGCTATAGGGGTGACCTATGAGAGTACATGTGTTGTAATGGGGTGGGATATAGGGTACCTATATCCCTGTAAGGGGTGCTAGCACCACCTTACCCAGACTACAGTAGTGGTCTGGTGGTGTCAGTTTGTATGGCTGTCCCAGGGTGGCACAATAAGTGCTGCAGCCCTGGTAGGCCTACTGAGGGACCCATGCCCTGGGTACCTAGGGTACCATCTACAAGGGACTGTCAGGGCACCCTCAGCATCCAATTGGCTGGTACCTAGGGTACTCACATCGTTTAACAGAGGAAGCAGATAGGCTGGGGTCCTGGATAGCAGGGCCACAGCCTGGCTAAAGTCATAAAAACAGTCAAAACATCAGCAAAAAGTTGGGGGCAACTATGCAGTCGATGCCACTCTCCTACAAGGACACCTACATTCATGTGTCAGTCATGCAGTCTCACAGACTCTACAATCGGTTCATGGGGTTTGGGAAGCATTTGCAGTGCATAGTTATGTCATTACACCTCGCCTTTGCCTGTGAAGCTGATGGCTGTTGCAGCGCTCCATTGCTGCACCCAGCAGGGTGTGAGGGACTAGTAAGGAATCACAGGCCCCGAACACTGCAGTGTCAGCCATGGATAGGAAACCACAGGCCTGGGCACTTCTGGAAGCCACAATAAGCAATCAGATCAGCCAATGGAGTCATGTAAATGTATGAACTAGAACACATTTAAAAGTACTTTCTGTTTATATTTGCTGTTTGAAGTATGTACAAAGGGCTCGCTAAAAATACCGGCTTCAGGTGATCTTACTTTATTTTTGTACCGGCTTGGACATTAAAATACAGGTGGCAAACTGGTCAGGTGGCAATGCTAAGTGAAAACGATGCCAAATATATACAAAACATAAAAGTATGAGCTTATTAGGCTTATAGTCAGTGAACCTGGGCGTGGGAGGTTTCTCGAAAAAATGTGTGAGTTGCTAAGCCTTTAGTAGCTCACAACAATTTTCACTGATCAGAAGTAGCTCTCACTTCAGGAAAGGTTGGAGACCCCTGCTCCAAAGTGTACTGCTCATCTGAGAAGGGCCGAGGCAGCACAGAGCTGACTGGGGCAGGAAAGGTTTGCAGCTCCAGGAACAGGATCTGCTGGGACGCATAGGAAGGTAAACAAGCATTTGCAATGCAATTGGTCTCGCATTTGTGAGAGTTAGAGCTATTGATGTTGTAAAGGACTATGTGGCACATGCATCATTGGAAATTGTGGTCACAAAGGGGCAGATTGACATGATTCTGCCCCTTTGTGAGCGCATTTTTTGCATTTGGGATGCATCATCTCAAATGCAAAAATCGCTATTTAAGTAATCGCTAAATTTGCGATTACTTAAATTGCGATTGCATTTAGGGAATCACAAATTGCGATTCCCTAAATGCTATGCAACAGAAAGAAATTGCGATTTCTCATTTAAGAAATGCAAATTACCATCAACTCAAATTTGACGGTAATTTGCGAAAACTTTGTAAAATGCACAAAAGTGCATTTTTCAAAGTTCTATGTTGCACACATACATGCCCTTGGGGCATGTGTGTGTGCAACATTTTAAAAATGTTTAATTACAGGGGTGCATCAGGGTGTCCTTTTGGCACCCTTGTACCCTTGAAATTGCATGCGCAATTTGTGAGTGCCTATTTGGTACTCGCAAATTGCGCATGCAATTCCCATTGATTCCTATGGGCCTAGGCCCATAGCAAATGAATTTGAAGCAATTCCTTATTTGCGATTCGCAATTTGCGAGTCGCAAATAGGGACTGTGTAGGAATAGCAATTTTTTTGCGATTCCTACATGCATAGGGAACTGCGATTTCTAAATTGCGATTTCTTAAAAATCACAATTTAGGTATCGCAATTCCTAACTTTGATGCATGTGGCTCAATGTATTTTACCTATGCGTTTTCTATTTGGAGTGGAGTGAATGTGTGAGGTGTCAAGTGGACACGTGGTTTGGATTGGAATTGTTATTTGTGGAATTGTGTTGTGTGGATTGGATCTGTGTAGTGAAATAATGTGGCATAGTGTGGCATAGTGTGCAGTGTAATTATGTGGATAGTAATTATGTGGTTATTAAGTGTACTGAAATTGCAGTTGGATTGTGTGTCATGGAGTGGGAATGTGTGTCTTGGAGTGAGATTATCTGGAAGGGTATTTTGTGTTGTGGAGTGGTATGTAGTGGAGTATACTTATGTGGTGTGCTGTTAAATATTGTAGCATGATGTGGAATTTTGTGGTGTAGATTGGAGGCATGTGGTGTGTTGTGAATTATGTAGTGGGGAATTGAAATGTGTAGAGTTGAATTGTGTGACGTGGAAGTGTGCGCTGTTGAGTGAAAATTATGTTGAGTGGTATTATGAGGCATGGTGTGAAGTGTAGTTATGTGGAATATTGCTATGTGGCATAGACTGGATTTATGTGGAATGTATTTATGCAATATGGAGCAGAGCATAATGATGTGGAGGTTAATTATGTGGTGCTGAGTGGTATTATGTGGAGTGTAATTATGTTGTTTTATGAACTGTGTGGGGATAAATTGTGGAATTGTGTGATGTGTGGAATTATGTGGCATGCTGTGGTGTATAATTGTGCGCAGTGAAATTATGCAGCATGTTGCAGAGTTGTATTTTGTGGAGGGTAATTATGTGTTTTGGAGTTGAGTGTAAATATGTTTTGTGAAGTATAATTATATTGGTTGAAGTGGAATTATGTGTAGTTGAATTGTATTGTGTGGAGTGTAATTATGTGGTTTGCAGTGGTATTAAGTTGTGTGGAATGTTATGTGATGTGGAATTATGTGGTATGGAGTGAAGTAGAAATATGTGTTTCTAAATTTTTAGGATTATAATTATGTGGTATGGAATGTTGTATGGTTAAATTAGTTATAGTTGAATTATGCGGCATAGAATTATGAGATGTTCAAATGTGCTGTGTGTGGTAGAATTAGGTGGCGTGGATTTGGGCAAGCTGTGCAGGCTAAGGCTTTTATGTCATGGGGTATAAAGTTGACCTTGTCTATTTTTCTTTGTAAAAATAAAATGGTCTGTTTCTTTACCTTACAGTACATTTCTGAACAATTTGTTAAGCTAAATTGTATTGTTGCATTGGGTGCGCATGCAGGGAAGAACGAGTGTCTGGCAGACATGCAAAAAATCTTCCTACGTCTCAGTATTAACTTCCACACTTCTAAGCAGTAATTCCAGTCCTAGAATGAGTTACCTGTTTGCTTTACAACAACAGTTAGTAAAACAAGTAAGTGCTTTGGGAGCCTGTATAAGTAGCAAAGGTTTTAAAGGGACTTATTTTCGTGCAAGGTATTGCTTTTCCCAGTTCACGGAAGGGGTAAAAAAACATCTCCACATAATAATAGGGTTGTCAGGAAGGTGCAATAGCAGAATATTGATACGTGTGGATCTGGTGAGGACTGCGGGCAGCAGGTGCTCGATACGCTATTTACATAAGAAAATACTATATATTTTTTCATTATCCTCCATTAGTTATTAGTAAGAAAGGGGAAAGAGAAGCGTTCACTGACAGCATTCAGTTAGTCTTAGGGAGACAAAGAATGCTGTGGTCGCCGCCCAGAAGTCATAGGTATGTGTATCAGGAGCTGCCAATGAAAGGAAGTGGAAATGCGCTTCAGATATTGCTGGTATTGATGGCTACTGTGCGGTTGCAGACTTCGCTGGGCTGACAGTGGGTGGGGAAATGCTACGTTGTCACTGTAGGATTAATTACATGAATCGCGCATTCTCTCTCGTTTGTCCGTGGTGTACATGCTGACTGGTGCTACATATGGGATCAGGCTTGCCTTTGACAGGAGGTATGGTTTAGTGGGGTGCATAGTGTAAATTGATGTTGGAGTGAGGAAACAAAAATCGGGCCATTTAATATTATTGTGTGCATCGTGCAGAGGATGAAAGTAGCAGGAACGGCTTTGGTGCCGTGAAGGCAAGCAGGAAGAACTGTTTTGGGCTGGTCAGTTGAAGAGATTTTTTAACATGTTTTAAACTACCACAGTGGCATGGGAGGGAGGGGGAGCAGCAGCTGAAAGGCTCTCCTTACTGGTAGATAGTGGTTAGATGGGGACCGGCCATCAGTCTTTCCGTCGGTGGTGGACACGGGAGCAGTGAGTGGCAGTCATGGGTTCGCAGTGACATCTGAGGGGTGGTTTTAAAGGCGGGCGAAAAAGCATAACTGCGGGTTTAGTAGGGGTGAGAGTAGAGTTAATGGATGCGTTAGTAGCAGGCACGAAGGCAGGGGTCTGTGCTTGAGGTGGTAAAATGAGCGGGCTTCGCTCGGAGGTGGATCATCAAGTAGGAGGATGTGTTTGGTGGTCCGGCTGGAGGCAGTGTTATGTAACTTTGCTGGAGGGTGCAGCAGCAGTATTTACTGATGTATGTAAATCTCCCAATGAGAGGGCGGATGTGACCAATGGAGGAACCAGAATCCTTTTTTTATGGCTGGGTTGAACCCCTGCAGTATGGCGGGTCGCTGGCCTGAGAGCTCTTGATTGGCGTGAAGAATAGGGGGCCCTCTCCATGTACTTTGCAGAGGGGCCCCCTCAAGTTTCGTTACGCCACTGGTGCTCTTGGGATAAGCATGTCTGTACTTCTAGCAGCTGAATGCTCCTTGGCACGTGGGGTGCTCTTGAGATAAGCATGGCTGTGCTTCTAGCAGCTCGATGCCCGTTGGCACGTGGGGTGCTCTTGAGATAAGCATGGCTGTGCTTCTAGCAGCTCGATGCACGTTGGCTCATGGGGTGAACTTGGGAAAGCATGGCTGTGCTTCTAGCAGCTCGATACACGTTGGCACGTGAGGTGCTCTTGAGATAAGCATGGCTGTGCTTCTAGCAGCTCGATGCACGTTGGCCCGTGGGGTGCTCTTGAGATAAGCATGGCTGTGCTTCTAGCAGCTCGATGCACGTTGGCTCGTGGGGTGCTCTTGAGATAAGCATGGGTGTGCTTCTAGCAGATCGATGCACGTTGGCTCATGGGGTGCTCTTGAGATAAGCATGGCTGTGCTTCTAGCAGCTGAATGCACGTTGGCTCGTGGGGTGCTCTTGGGAAAGCATGGCTGTGCTTCTAGCAGCTCGATGTACCTTGGCATGTGGGGTGCTCTTGGGAAAGCATGGCTGTGCTTCTAGCAGCTCGATGCACGTTGACACGTGGGGTGCTCTTGGGATACGCATGGTTGTGCTTCTAGCAGCTGGATGCACCTTGGCACGTGGGGTGCTCTCGGGAAAGCATGGCTGTGCTTCTAGTAGCTCGATGTACCTTGGCACGTGGGGTGCTCTCGGGAAAGCATGGTTGTGCTTCTAGCAGCTCGGTGCACGTTGGCACGTGGGATGCTCTTGGGAAAGCATGGCTGTGCTCCTAGCAGCTGCATGCACCTTGGCACGTGGGGTGCTCTTGGGAAAGCATGGCTGTGCTTCTAGCAGCTCGAAGCACGTTGGCACATGGGATGCTCTTGGGAAAGCATGGCTGTGATTCGAGCAGCTGGATGCACCTTGGCACGTGGGGTACTCTTGGGAAAGCATGGCTGTGCTTTTAGCATCTCGATGCACGTTGGCACGTGGGGTGCTCTTGGGAAAGCATGACTGTGCTTCTAGCAGCTGGATGCACCTTGGCACGTGGGGTACTCTTGGGAAAGCATGGCTGTGCTTCTAGCAGCTGGATGCACCTTGGCACGTGGGGTACTCTTGGGAAAGCATGGCTGTGCTTCCAGCATCTCGATGCACCTTGGCACGTGGGGTGCTCTTGGGAAAGCATGGCTGTGCTTCTAGCAGCTGGATGCACCTTGGCACGTGGGGTGCTCTTGGGAAAGCATGGCTGTGCTTCTAGCAGCTGGATGCACGTTGGCACGTGGGGTGCTCTTGGGAAAGCATGGCTGTGCTTCTAGCAGCTGGATGCACGTTGGCACGTGGGGTGCTCTTGGGAAAGCATGGCTGTGCTTCTAGCAGCTGGATGCATGGATGTAGAGCAGGGCGCATCCCTCGACCCTGGCCCTCGGAGCCAGCATCTGTCTGCAGCCCCCCCCCCCCCCCACCGACCCCGCCCGCCATCAATGCACATTAAAGTGGCTTAGAGCCACCAGGGGGCCTGGGAAGCGGATGAAAGACCCAAAGCCGCAGGTAAAGCTGCAGAGAGTCCCCTGTAATCTGAGAGCAATCCCCGCCAGCTGTGCATGACATGGTGTGTAAGCACAGCTCAACACACGGCTGTGTGTTAGATAATGTTATACGAACTGCTAAGCACCAACGCGTGGGTTTAATGACATTGTAAGCGCAGCTAAACACCCAGCTGTCCATCAAACTATCGTGTAAGATCTGGTACACCCCAAGCTGTCAGTGAAATAATATTGTATGAAGTGCTACACACCAAGGTGTCAATGAAACAATATTGTATGAAGTGCTACACACCAAGGAGTGTGTTAAACAATATTGTATGAAGTAATACACACCAAGGAGTGTGTTAAACAATATTGTATGAAGTAATACACACCAAGGAGTGTGTTAAACAATATTGTAAGCACTGTTAAACGCCCAGCTGTTCATCAAACTATAGTGTAAACACTACTACACACCAAGGTGTGAGTGAAACAATATTGTAAGCACCGCAGCACACCAAGCTGTACGTTAACACCAAGACGTGCGTCAAACAATATTGTAAAAACGTTTACACAGCAAAGTGTATGTTAAACAATATTGTAAGAACTGCTAAACACCAAGCTGTGCGTAAAACGATATTGTAAACACAGATAAATACTAGGCTGTGGGTTAAATATTATTGTAAAAAAACTGCTACACACCAAGGTATGGGTTTAATGATATTGTAGGCCCAGCTAAACATGCAGCTGTTCATCAAACGATAGTGTAAAAACTGCTATACAGCAAGGTGTGTGTTAAACAATATTATAAATACTGCTGCACACCAAGCTGTGCATTAAACAATATTATAAAAACTGCTGCACACCAAGCTGTGCATTAAACAATATTATAAACACTGCTGCTCACCAAGCTGTGCATTAAACAATATTATAAATACTGCTGCACACCAAGCTGTGCATTAAACAATATTATAAACACTGCTGCACACCAAGCTGTGGATTAAACAATATTATAAACACTGCTGCACACCAAGCTGTGCATTAAACAATATTATAAACACTGCTGCTCACCAAGCTGTGCATTAAACAATATTATAAATACTGCTGCACACCAAGCTGTGCATTAAACAATACTATAAATACTGCTGCACACCAAGCTGAGGACACTGAAGCCCTGCACTTACTCCAACCCAGCTGGGTTAGAGGTTTCAAAGTGCACATCTGTGGCTGGCCGTCACAAGGTGGCCGGCCAAAGGGATATGCACACTTTGAAAAGTGCACCCTTCTCCCTGCTGCTGTCATTCAGCAAAGGCCCGCCCCTCTCCTGATGCTCTGTTCACGGCAGGGAGGATGAAAAATAAAATGGTGATGAATTACCATTTTATTTTTAACGTTTGAGGGTTATTTAAGTGGAGCGACGTTTCTCCGCTCCAATGGCGGAGCCGCGCTGATCATACAATATTGTAAGAGCTGCTACACACCAAGGGTTAAATGATATTGTAAATACTGCTAAACATCAGGCTGCAGGTTAAATAATATTGTAAACACTGCTAAACATCAGGCTGCAGGGTAAATAATATGGTAAACTCTACTAAACACCAGACTGTGGGGTAAATATTATTGTAAACACTGCTAAACACCAGGCTGTGGGTTAAATGATATTGTAAACACTGCTAAACACCAGGCTGTGGGTTAAATGATATTGTAAACCCTGCTAAGCATCAGGCTGCAGGTTAAATAATATTGTAAACACTGCTAAACACCAGGCTGTGGGTTAACCTCTTCAGCGCTGTGCGGATTCCCGCGCAGTGCTGAAAGATCTGAGCGCGGGCGGGGCCATGACGGAACGGTTCCGTCATAAGCACAGCCCAACCGGCGTGCATGACGGAACCGTTCCGTCATCGGCATCGAAGAGGTTAAATGATATTGTAAACACTGCTAAACACCAGGCTGTGGGTTAAATGATATTGTAAACCCTGCTAAGCATCAGGCTGCAGGTTAAATAATATTGTAAACACTGCTAAACATCAGGCTGCAGGTTAAATAATATTGTAAACACTGCTAAACATCAGGCTGCAGGTTAAATAATATGGTAAACTCTACTAAACACCAGACTGTGGGGTAAATATTATTGTAAACACTGCTAAACACCAGGCTGTGGGTTAAATGATATTGTAAAACACCACTAAAAATCAGGCTATGGTTACATAATATTACAAGCACTGCTACACACCAAGATGTGCATTTAGCAATATTGTAAACACTATTAAACACCAGGCTGTGGGTTACATAATATAGTAAACACTGCTAAACACCTGGCTGTAGGTTAAATAATAGTGTAAACACTGCTAAACATCTGGCTGTGGGGTAAATAATATTGTAAACACTGCTAAACACCAGGCTGTGGGGTAAATAATATTGTAAACACTGCTAAACATCTGGCTGTGGGGTAAATAATATTGTAAACACAGCTAAACACCAGGTTGTGGTTAAATAATAAGGTAAACACTGCTAAACACCAGGTTGTGGTTAAATAATATAGTAAACACTTCTAAACATCTTGGTGTGGGGTAAATAATATTGTAAACACTGCTAAACACCAGGTTGTGGTAAAATAATATAGTAAACACTGCTAAACACCAGGTTGTGGTTAAATAATATAGTAAACACTGCTAAACACTGGTTGTGGTTAACCCCTTGTGTGCCCATGACGAGCTGGACTCGTCATGGGCCGCGGTTGCGCTGTGCCCATGACGAGTCCAGCTCGTCATGAACCCCGCCCGCTAATGCAACGGCCGGCACAGGGCGGGGAAAGGGCGTGGCACACAAGGGGTTAAATAATATAGTGAACACTGCTAAACACCAGGTTGTGGTTAAATAGTATAGTAAACACTGTTAAACATCTGGCTGTGGGGTAAATAATATTGTAAACACTGCTAAACACCAGGTTGTGGTTAAATAATATAGTGAACACTGGTAAACACCAGGTTGTGGTTAAATAATATAGTAAACAATGCTAAACACCTGGCTGTGGGGTAAATAATATTGTAAACACTGCTAAACACCGGGTTGTGGTTAAATAATATAGTAAACACTGCTAAACACCTGGTTGTGGGGTAAATAATATTGTAAACACTGCCAATCACCGGGTTGTGGTTAAATAATATAGTAAACACTGCTAAATACCTGACTGTGGGGTAAATAATATTGTAAACACTGCTAAACACCGGGTTGTGGTTAAATAATATAGTAAACACTGCTAAACGCCTGGCTGTGGGGTAAATAATATTGTAAACACTACTAAACACCGGGTTGTGGTTAAGTAATATAGTAAACACTGTTAAATGCCTGGCTGTGGGGTAAATAATATTGTAAACACTGCTAAACACCAGGTTGTGGTTAAATAATATAGTAAACACTGCTAAACGCCTGGCTGTGGGGTAAATAATATTGTTAACACTGCTAATCACCAGGTTGTGGTTAAATAATATAGTAAACAATGCTAAACACCTGGCTGTGGGGTAAATAATATTGTAAACACTGCTAAACACCGGGTTGTGGTTAAATAATATAGTAAACACTGCTAAACACCTGGTTGTGGGGTAAATAATATTGTAAACACTGCCAATCACCGGGTTGTGGTTAAATAATATAGTAAACACTGCTAAATACCTGACTGTGGGGTAAATAATATTGTAAACACTGCTAAACACCGGGTTGTGGTTAAATAATATAGTAAACACTGCTAAACGCCTGGCTGTGGGGTGAATAATATTGTAAACACTGCCAATCACCGGGTTGTGGTTAAATAATATAGTAAACACTGCTAAATACCTGACTGTGGGGTAAATAATATTGTAAACACTGCTAAACACCGGGTTGTGGTTAAATAATATAGTAAACACTGCTAAACGCCTGGCTGTGGTGTAAATAATATTGTAAACACTGCTAAACACCAGGTTGTGGTTAAATAATATAGTAAACACTACTAAAGGCCCGGCTGTGGGGTAAATAATATTGTAAACAATGCTAAACACCAGGTTGTGGTTAAATAATATAGTAAACACTGTTAAACGTCTGGCTGTGGGGTTAATAATATTGTAAACACTGCTAAACACCAGGTTGTGGTTAAATAATATAGTAAACACTGCTAAACATCTAGCTGTGGGGTAAATAATATTGTAAACACTGCTAAACACCAGGTTGTGGTTAAATAACATAGTAAACATTGCAGGCTCTGTGTTAAGTATTATTCTACACAGGGCTTAGTGCCAAGCTTTGGCGTAAATAATTCAGCAGGCTGTGCTTTAAATAATATTATACAGATGTCTATGACACAAGACTGCAAGGTAAATGACATTGTACATATGTCTAAGCAGCAAGCTGTGTGTTAAATAAATAACTTTGAAAACAGTGATTAACACCAGGCTGTGCTTTAAATAATGTTATTAACAGATCTATAACACAATGCTGCATGGTAAATGACATTGTACAGATGACTAAGCAGCAAGCTGTGTGTTAAATAACATTGAAACAGAGCGAAACACCATGCTTTCCATTACATAATGTTGTAAACATGGCTATGCCCCCAAGCTGTGCATTAGATCACTTTGTAAACCTGGCTAAACCCAGGCTGTAAATGCTGTAAATGAAAGAATATAGTAAACAAAGTATGTAAACACCAGACTGTAAAGGACAGGATATAATAAATGCAGCATGTAAACACCAGGCTGTAAATAAAAGAATATAGTAAATACAGCATGTAAACCCCAGGTTGTAAATGAAAGAATATAGTAAATACAGCATGTAAACACCAGGCTGTAAATAAAAGAATATAGTAAATACAGCATGTAAACACCAGGCTGTAAATAAAAGAATATAGTAAATACAGCATGTAAACCCCAGGCTGTAAATGAAAGAATGTAGTAAATACAGCATGTAAACACCAGGCTGTAAATGAAAGAATGTAGTAAATACAGCATGTAAACACCAGGCTGTAAATGAAAGAATAAAGTAGCACCATGTTATGTGTTAAATAGCTTTGAAAACAGTGCCTAACACCAGGCTGCTAAACATCAGGCTGTTCTTTTAATAATATTCTAAGCATGTGTATAACACAAGACTGCAACGTAAATGATATTGTAAATATGGCTAAGCACCAAGGTGTATTAAATAACTTTGAAAACAGTGCTTGACACCAGGCTTTCATTACATAATGTTGTAAACATGGCTACGCCCCAAGCTATGCATTAGATCACTTTGTAAACGAGGCCAAACACCAGGCTCTAAATAAAAGAACATAATAAACACAGCATGTAAACACCAGGCTGTTAAGGACAGGATAGAATAAATGCAGCATGTAAACACCAGGCTGTTAAGGACAGGATAGAATAAATGCAGCATGTAAACACCAGGCTGTTAAGGACAGGATAGAATAAATGCAGCATGTAAACACCAGGCTGTAAATTAAAGAATATAGTAAATACACCATGGAAACACCAGGCTGTAAATGAAAGAATGTAGTACATACAGCATGTAAACACCAGGCTGCAAAGGACAGGATATACTAACTACAGCATGTAAACACCAGGCTGTAAATGGAAGAATATACTAAATGCAGCATGTAAACACCAGGCTGAAAATAAAGAATATAGTAAATACAGCATGTAAACATCAGGCTGTAAATAAAAGAATATAGTAAATACAGCATGTAAACACCAGGCTGTAAATTAACCCCTTCGCTGCTGCGGACATTCCGCTGCAGCGCTGAGGGGGCAGGGGGGCAGCGCGGTGGGCCTGTGCTCATGACGGAGCCGCTCCGTCATGAGCCACAGTTGAGCTGTGCTCATGACGGAACGGTTCCGTCATGACTCCGCCCATTTGCGTTGTCGCCCCGCACAGGCGGGGAAACAGCGCCGCGCAGGCGGAGCGGCCGCCAACAGGATTGTCATGACGGAACCGTTCCGTCATGAGCACACGGCAACCGTGGCTCATGACGGAACGGTTCCGTCATGAGCGGGGAAGGGGTTAAAGAATATAGTAAATACACCATGTAAACACCAGGCTGTAAATGAAAGAATGTAGTACATACAGCATGTAAACACCAGGCTGTAAAGGACAGGATATACTAAATACAGCATGTAAACACCAGGCTGTAAAGGACAGGATATACTAAATACAGCATGTAAACACCAGGCTGTAAATGAAAGAATATACTAAATGCAGCATGTAAACACCAGGCTGAAAATAAAGAATATAGTAAATACAGCATGTAAACATCAGGCTGTAAATAAAAGAATATAGTAAATACAGCATGTAAACACCAAGCTTTAAATGGAAGAATATAGTAAATACAACATGTAAACGCCTAGTTGTAAATGAAAGAATATAGGGGCATATTTATCAAACCCTTTTCCCGTTCGCAAACGGGCCGATTCTCAGAATCGGCCCGTGTGCGAACGGGAAAAGGCCTTTTGGGATGTATCATCCCAATAGGGCATCGCAAATTAGAGAATCGCAAAATATGCGAATCTCTATTTTGCGATTGCATTTAAGGAATCGCAAATTGCGATTCCTTAAATGCAATGTATGAAGGCTAGAAAAATTGCAATTTGGCCGTAAGAAATCGCAAATTACCACCAACTTCAAGTCGGTGTTAATTTGCGAATTCATTGAAAAATTTACTTTTTGGCATGCCATGTGACGCACAGACATGCCCTGTATGTGCGCCACATGTGCATACATACATATTCCAGGGGTGCAACAGGGTGTCCTTTTGACACCCTAGCACCCTTGGAATTGCATTCTCATTTTGCGGTTCTTAAATTGCGAATCGCAAAATGAGAATGTCTTCCCATTCATTCCTGTGGGCCTCCTAGCCCATAGGAATGAATGGGAAGGTTTTCCTTAATCGCAATTAAGGAATGCCAAGGAATCGCAAAACATTTGCAAATTTTTTATTACATCCCGTTTTGCAATTCTCAAATAGCGATTCCCTAAAAATCGCTATTTGAGAATTGCAAAAACGGAACTTGATACATATGCCCCATAGTAAATACAGCATGTAAACACCAGACTGTAAAATAAATAATATTATGAATACAACTAAACACTTGGCTGTGCATGAAATAATATTGTAAACTTGTCTATAAAACAAGATTGCATGGTAAATGATATTGTAAATATGGTTAAGCACCAAGTTGACTGTTAAATAACTTTGAAAACAGTATTCAACACCAGGCTGTGTGTTAAATAATATTGTAAACACTGCTAAACACCAGGCTGCTCTTTTAATAATATTGCAAACATCTGTATAACACAAGACTGCAACGTACATGATATTGTAAATATGGCTAATCACCAAGGTATGTTAAATAGCTTTGGAAACAGTACTTGACACCAGGCTTTCATGACATAATGTTGTAAACATGGCTACGCCCCAAGCTGTGCATTAGACCTCTTTGTAAATAAGGCCAAACACCAGGGGGTCGATTCCGATCCTGGAGAAATATTCCCTGTACGACTCGTATCTGGATTTTTTTACGTACGAATCGTACAAGTCCGTACAAACTGGCAAGTACGATTCGTATGTAAAAAACACCATACGAATCGCATTGGGAATATACCCCGACACGTCCTCGGGTCGGAAAAAGTGTCCGACACATCCCTGGACGTTTTTACGTACGACTCGGTAAACCGACGTCCGAACGCGCTAGTACGATCCGTCCCGTCCGTCCGAATCCACAACCGTATGGTAAAAACACCGTACGGAGCGAACCTCCACAGCAACCATGGAGACGTCCAAACATGTGCCCGCATACGCGCCGAACATCCCCCCCATGTCCGCGCCGTACCCCCATCCCCCCGTATGTCCGCACCGTACCCCCATCCCCCCCGTATGTCCGCGCCGTACCCCCATCCCCCGTATGTCCGCGCCGTACCCCCATCCCCCGTATGTCCGCGCCGTACCCCCAGCTCCCCTCGTATGTCCGCGACATCCCCCCAGCCCCGCCTACGCTGGGGGTCCGCACCGTACATACGGGGGTGGGGGTCCGCACCATACATACGGGGGGGGTCCGCACCGTACATATCGGGGGGGTGGGGGGACGTCACGGACATACGGGGGGGGCTGGGGGTACGGCGCGGACATACGGGGCGGCTGGGGGGACGTCGCGGACATACGGGGGGGCTGGGGGTATGGCGCAGACATACGGGGGGGTTGGGGGGACATCGCGGACATACGGGGGGGCTGGGGGTACGGCGCAGACATACAGGGGGCTGGGGGGACATCGCGGACATACGGGGGGCTGGGGGTACGGTGCGGACATACGGGGGGGCTGGGGGTATGGCGCGGACATACGGAGGGGCTGTGGGGGTGTTCGGCGCGTACCGGGCCCCCTTTTCCTCACGCTTCGCGGCGTACTTGGCTTTACCGGCACTTTTTGTGTGCCGTAAAAATATAGCCGTCCGGAGTGCTGTCGGTACGAATCGTACTTGCTGGTACGTAAAAAGCTGCCTAACTCCGTCCGCATGTCGCGTACGCGCCGTCCCAGATCACATTTGTATGTGTTTTTGTGTCGGTCGGTGTTTTGTACGAATCGTACGGAAATGGTGTTTCCGTACGAATCGTACTTGCATGTTTGTATGGTGTTTTTACCGGGTACGAGTCGGACGGAGAAAACGCTCCGACCGACGGTTTATACCCGGTTTCTCCAGGATCGGAATCGACCCCTAGGCTGTAAATGAAAGAATATAGTAAAAACAGCATGTAAACACCAGACTATGCAATAAATAATGTTATTAATACAACTAAACACTTGGCTGTGCATTAAATAATTTTGCAAACCCAGCTAAACAGCAGGCTATACATTAAATAATGTTGTAACCATGGTTAATCACTAGGCTATGTATTAAATAAAAAAGTAAGCACTGCTAAACTCCAGGGTCTGTTCTGAATGATATTGTAAAGAGGACTGTAACACCAGGGTGTGCAGCAGGTAGTAAGAGGTGGCACTTTTCCACCAAAGAGCTCTCCTGGAACAAGGATTCCGCTCAAACCATGGCTTGTTTTCTGAATATTATCGCTGGATCGTGGGTGGTTTTGTGATTTTGGGTATATACATTTGGTGGATGCTTGTTGTAACGGTGAATGTTGGTTTGTGTGTAGACGTGGGCCTTTAACAGCTGGGGTACATGCCATCTAAGAGGATATCTGTGTGCATTATCCAGCTTGCAGCTTATTTAGAGGTGGGCGGAAATGGGGCAGTTCCAAGATGAAGTGTGTTCTGTTAGCTCCTACCTCGTGTAGACTGGGGGTTGGTGCTCTTCCTAACGGTGGAGCTGTCACTGGCTCAGTTGGGGGCTGGGAGGTGAGGGAGGTAGCCAAACTTTTTAATTTCATTATTATTCTGCAAAGTATTTCATTAACGTTTTGAGCATTTAACGTGAGGTTCGTTAGCATCTGGTCATCGATCACTTGTAGGCGTTGTCAATGTTTAAAAAATTGAAAATAATTCACATTAATTAGACACAACATTTAATTAAACTAACTAAATATTAATAAATATAAAAATACTTGTGAGCTTCGTTTATTTTATTTTATTTAAAAATTAATATTTATAAAATCAATTAGCATGTTTAAATTCCTTAATATTTGTGAAATGTTAATGTGCTCCAACATTTTAATTTAATATTTTGAGGGGGAAAGTATTTATATATATTTTTAAGTGTTATATTAAAATATTTGTTATGCTCTTTTAATTGATACGTTATTACTTTTCCTTATACCTTACTTTAGGAAAATCTCTACTATGGTGGCAGAGCCCTCCACCTACATATGAAAAGTTAGTAGCAGCAGTACATTGATAAAGTCAGTCTAAGATGTCTCCTCCCCCTGAAGCGAGAGGGTGGGGACATGTAATGGAAATGGTGACTAGTAAAAAAGACAAGACTTACACCTAAGTTCTGGAGCAGATTTGATTACAGTATATCTATAATGTAAATGTACCTTTGTGAAGCCAGCCCAAAGTGTTATTGTCACTATTATAGCTGCACTACTGTTCTGTTGTAAGTTTGATATTTTAATTTTGGAGTACTATAAAATTGCAATTGTGTTGTTTTAGTGCTATTGTAGTTTTCTTGTTTTAGTTCTGTTCTAATATAGTAATATTATTATTATTGTATTGATATTATACTGTAGTGCTGCTGTTGTGGTGTTGTAATGGCTGTGTGGAAGTGTGGTAGTTGCAATACTCACTCGACCCCTCACAGTTCGGCTTCAGAGCTAACCACAGCACCGAGACCGCCCTCATCGCAGCCACGGACGACATCAGATCCCTGACCGACAAAGGAGAAACCGTGGCCCTCATACTCCTGGACCTCTCTGCAGCATTCGACATGGTCTGCCACCGTACCCTGACACGTCGCCTCAACAACGCCGGCATCAGAGGCAAGGCCCTGGAATGGATCATCTCCTTCCTCTCCGGAAGAACTCAGAGAGTCCGCCTCCCCCCCTTCAGATCCACAGCTACGGAGATCATCTGCGGCGTCCCCCAAGGATCCTCCCTCAGCCCCACCCTCTTCAACATCTACATGACCCCCCTGGCGAACATCGCACGTAAACACGGACTCAACCTCATATCCTACGCAGACGACACCCAGCTCATCCTATCCCTCACCAACAACCCCACCTCAGCAAGAACCAGACTACACGAAGGCATGAAGGAAGTAGCGAACTGGATGACAGACAGCCGGCTTAAACTGAACACAGAGAAGACGGAGGTCCTCATCCTCGGCCCTACACCCACCGCCTGGGACGACTCCTGGTGGCCCCCCGCCCTAGGCAGCACTCCCCAACCCACTGACCACGCACGCAACCTCGGCTTCATCCTGGACTCATCCCTCTCCATGACCAGACAGGTCAACGCGGTGACCTCGGCATGCTTCAACACTCTCCGCATGCTCCGCAAGATCTTCCGCTGGATCCCCACCGATACCAGGAAGACCGTCACCCACGCCCTCGTCACCAGTCGCTTGGACTATGGGAACACACTGTACGCCGGCATCACCACCAAGCTGCAGAGGAAACTTCAACGAATCCAGAACGCGGCCGCACGACTCATCCTGAACATACCCCGCCACCACCACATCTCCTGACACCTGAAGAAACTCCACTGGCTCCCAGTCAACAAGAGGATCACCTTCAGACTCCTCACCCACGCACACAAAGCCCTGCACAACCTCGGACCAAAACTCATCAACCACCGCGTCTCCTTCTACACTCCTCCTCGCACCCTACGCTCGAGCGGACAAGCCCTGGCAGCCGTACCTCGCATTCGCAAAGCCACCGCCGGAGGCAGGTCTTTCTCTTACCTAGCAGCGAAGACCTGGAACTCTCTTCCCAGCCACCTTCGCGCCATACAAGACCACCTCCCCTTCAGAAGGCAGCTCAAGACCTGGCTCTTCGAGCACTGACCCCCCCCCCCCAGCGCCTTGAGACCCTTACGGGTGAGTAGCGCGCTTTATAAATGCAATTGATTCATTGATTGTAGTTTGGGGTGTGCAAATTTATCAAGCATTGCTTCTTTCAACTCTTAGGGGCCGATTCCGATCCTGGAAAAACCGGGTACGAACCGTCGGACGGAGCGTTTTCTCTGTCCAACTCGTACTCGGGAAAAACACCTTACAAACCCGCAAGTACGATTCGTACAGAAACACCATTTCCGTACAAATCATAAAAAACACTGACCGGCTAAAACATACCCACAATTCCGATCCAGGACACCGCGTACACAACATTCGCACGGAGTCAGGCAGCGTTTTACGGACCAGCAAGTACGATTCGTACCCACAGCACTTCGCACGGCAATATTTTTACGGGACCCAAAAAGTGCCGGAAAAGCTAAGTACGCCACGATGCACGGCGAAAAGGGGGCCCGGTACGCACCGTACCCCCATCCCTACACGTCCGCGCCGTACCCCCAGCACCCCCATGTCTGCGCTGTACCCCAGCATCCCCCCATGTCTGCGCCGTACCCCCACCCCCTTAGGTACTGAGCGTACCACCACCCCCGTAGGTACGGAGCGTACCCCCACCCCCGTAGGTACGGAGCATACCACCACCCCCGTAGGTACGGTGCGGACCCCCACCCCCGTAGGTACGGAGCGTACCCACACCCCCGTAGGTACGGAGCGTACCCACACCCCCGTAGGTATGGAGCGTACCCACACCCCCGTAGGTATGGAGCGTACCCCCACCCCCATAGGTACGGTGCGGACCCCCACCCCCGTAGGTACGGAGCATACCCACACCCCCGTAGGTACAGAGCGTACCACCACCCCCGTAGGTACGGTGCCGACTCCCAGCGCGTACGGTCCATACCTACGGGGGTGTGAGTACGCTCCGTACCTACGGGGGTGGGGTGGGGGTACGCTCCGCACCTACGGGGGTGGGGTGGTTCTATGCTCTGTACCTACGGGGTGTGGGTATGCTCCGTACCTATGGGGGTGGGGTGGGGGTACGCTCCATACCTACGGGGGTGTGGGAACGCTCCGTACCTACGGGGGTGGGATGGGGTGGGGGTACGCTCTGTACCTACGGGGGTGGGGGTACGCACCGTACCTATGGGGGTGGGGTGGGGGTACGCTCAGTACCTACGGGGGTGGGGGTACGCACCGTACCTATGGGGGTGGGGTGGGGGTATGCTCCATACCTACAGGGGTGGGGGTACGCACCGTACCTACGGGGGTGGTGGTAAACTCTGTACCTACGGGGGTGGGGGTACGCTCCGTACCTACGGGGGTGGGGGTACGCACCGTACCTACGGGGGTGGGGTGGGGGTACGGCACGTACATGGGGGTCTGGGGGTACGGTACGTACTTGGGAGTGGGGCTGGGGGTACGGTGCGTACGTGGGGGGGTGGGCTGGGGGGGTGTTCAGCACGTATGCGGGCACATGTTTGGACGTGTCCATGGTTGCCATGGGAGTTCGCTCCGTACGGTATTTTTTCCATACGGTTGTGCATTCGGACGGACGGGACGGATCGTACTTGCGCGCTCGGACTTCAGTTTACTGATTCGTACGTAAAACTGTCCGGGGACGTGTCCGACACTGTTTCTGACCCGAGGACGTGTCGGGGAATTTTCCCAGTGCGATTCGTATGGATTTTTTAACATACGAATCGTACTTGCCAGTTTGTACGGGACTTGTACGATTCGTACGGAAATAAATCCGGATACGATTCGTACGGGGAATATTTTTAATGGATCGGAATCGGCCCCAGAATGTTTTAAAAAGCTTTGACAAATTTGGCAGCTCATTAAAAATGGCACATAAAAAACATCAGTTATAATTCAGCAAAAAGTGGAATTTACTCAAAAAAACAGGAACAAGTTACTTTTTGCATGAAAGTTACTATACAAAAAAGGGAATCAAAGGAAAAATCTTCTGCAAAATGTTATACAGGAAATTGCATGTGAAAATTAGATTGTGTTATGTCAAACGACTTTATACCTTCACAAAGTTGTACAAAAACTGATGTTTAAGAGACCCCCTAATTATAATGTAACTGTAGGAGTACTATATTGTTCTAATATTGGCAGTGCTGTGTTGTTATAGGGTTGTTTCTTTGCAGGCTTGGATATGTAATGTTCTTATAATTCAATCTGTATTTTTACAGTGCTATTGAATGGCAGTTCTGCTTCGTAGAGTTGCCGTATGGTGTTTTCATTGTAGTGTTTTGACGACATTTGTGTTGCTTGCAGTAGGCAGGAGTAAAGTTTGACATATCCACGCTCTACTAACACGATTCATCAATGACTTACTTCTTCACTAAAATTATGGAGTGATGTGTGGCTGATAAGATAGAAATCTATGGGTGCTGCACGGAAACACCCCTGCAGCACCCTCAGAATGGGTCAGTGATGCAAGCCAACGCAATGCGGTGTGTTGCTTTTTTTTTTCTTCACAAACCAAAGTAAATACCCATTTGCATTGCTCTGTAAATACCAAAAAGGATTTTGCCTCGGGCTGCGTCTACTCTGACACAAAACCTTTGTACAGCCTCAATGTCTGAGGCCTTTGCTGTTCTTTACAGAGTCTCTGAGCGCTGCATGCTATCTGCTGTCGTGTTCTATCTGTACATTGCACTTCTGGCAGGACTCACTGTGAAGTCTGATATTGCTTCTCACCAGTGTTCGAAGTGGGCGGGATCTGAGGGGCATGAGGTGCCCATTCTTTTTTAATTTAAGGAAAAACGTTCCCCTACTTTTTGTGAAAAGTCAACCGGCGCCAGAAGGTTAATTCTGGCTGTTGCAATGCTACAGCTGAAGTGTAAGGCAGGGAGTCTCCTGTGCTGTGAAACCAGGGAGGGCAGACAGCTAAACAAGCCTTCCTGCCAGGGTGCCTGCTTCCCTGGAAGAAATGTAAATGTAAGCAACTAGTCAATCTGCAAATGTAAAGCGTGCTTGGGAGCCGGTATGTGCTTTGATAGATTCACTTGAAGCTTTGTGATGGCACAGATTTATTCTTTTTGAGTGGTATTGCAAGAGAGTTCTCCTTGTCACACAGAGAGGAAAAAGAGGCTAAGCTATGCCCCTCATCTGCCTCTAGTAAAGTATCTAAACCCACAGTGACGTGGTAGCCTGTCAGGAACACACTTTAAAAAGATGTATGTGCCTCTCTAGAGAGATTCTGTCCACATAGTCTAGCTTCCTACTCTAGATCCTGGCAGTTCCAAGAATTGGATGAGGGGGGCTCACTCACGTAATTTGGCATGCTCCATCACAGGCCACCTCATCCCACCCTGGTAAGATGGTACTACCCAGGTAGGCGTGACCTCAAGTGGGACTATCTTGAGGGAGTTCTTAGAAATTATTTTGTTTGGATAAAGACCTGGGATTCAGTTAATTAAGCTAAATATACCTTAGAGTAAACCACAAATAATCCTTTATCAGGTGGTACTCTGGGTTTATATTAAAAAACTGAAAAGTATATTCAGTGGATGTTGCTGGGTACCATGGCCCTTACATCCCTCTGAGGTGCCAATGTGTTTCTGCCCATGGGTAGCCTACTAGGTCTCGTGCATTCATCAGGGCTGATGTATGGATCCCAAGGAATTACCAGCTGAGCTGTGAAGTGTGTGCTGTTAAAGGGCAGTTATAAAGACAATCTGCACTACGTACAGTCTGGGTAGTACTAATATCCATATTTTGGGCTCTTTTTTAATCTTAAACATTTGTGAGCATTTTGTAGCACCCTATATTATACTTTGTGTAATGCAAGTTTAAAATAATGACTTACATGTTCACAGTGCGTCCTGTCACAGACTGGGACCTCGTAGCACTAATCATACACGTCACTATTCTCCACTGCACCAACCAGGATTCAATTCTGTTCCTCTCTGGTTACAGACAGAGACCTCTGCAGTGCATTAACTAATAAAGGTTTCATAATGTGCGGTATTACATTTCCCAATTATTAACATAACCTGCATTTATTTTTAATTTAAGTTGTGTATTATCTTGTATGTAATTAACTGAAGGTGAAAAACTGAAAAAAGTTACAGAATACTTTTCTTTTTGAGCCATGGCTTTGACCCCACCCCCACTCCACCCGACTGCAGCATTTCAGTTCTGGACGCTCACCAAGTGTCTGAATCCAAATAGAAATAAATACTAGGAGTTTTGTTTCGTCTCTTGGGGACTGTCAAGAATTCCTGTCATGCGAGGGGAGGAAAACGGTAACCAGCGAAAACGGACTACATCTCCCAGGATGCTTAGCGGTTGAGAGGTTATGTAAACAGGAGAACTGTTACATAACTCAAGGAAAACACGCCCTTATGTAAACAGGAGAGCTGTTACATAACTCAAGGAAAACACGCCCTATAAAGGGAGGAACCGGGAGGTACAACGCTGTCGGATATTGTGTTTACACCGACGTACCTGCTTAGTGAAGAGCAGTGTTCCGGAGTGGTGCTCCAGTAAGGCAAGAACGGAGGTAGGTCGAGTCGTTACTCCCTGGGCCGTGTCTTGCCCCATCGTCACCTGTGAAGGACCCGGAAGCCCTACCGGATAACCATTGAGCTTCGCTTTTTGACTCGGCTGAGTCAAAGCGCAGTGGCGCTTTTGCTGGTTGGAGTCGTAACTCCCAGCCCGACCAGAGATACAGGGACTGCCAGCTGTAACGCACACCAGGAGGTGTTTGCCGCGTTACAGACTCGGAAGTCCACAGGATCGATCGAGCGGCTGCTCTCGGTTCAGTCTTCTTTGCTTGTGATAGGGGTATCGGTGACGCATCACCAGGAGGTGACTCCGCGTCCCGGTGCAGTCTGAGGAAGAGGTTGAGCGGCTGCTCCCTTCAGGTAGAGACCCCGGCTGGGTGTTTCCCTGACTCCTCGATTCTCCCCAACACTCTTCGTGCCCCTCACAGCCTACCGATTGGCATTGTCGGCCATTTCATTTCTGCCCTCTGTTGGCATACGCCGGGATCGGCGTATATGCAGAGGACGGTTAGGACCATCCGTGCTGTGGGCTGGTAACGTACTTAGCCTGGAGGATTCCAGTGACTATAACCTTTGTTTATTCCTTGTATTATTTTTGCCTTCATTAAAATAACTAAACCTTCACAAGTGGTTGCGTTCTCATTATCGTGTCTGTTAAACGATCCTGAAACGTTCAGGGCGTTACAAAATATCCGACCTTAATAACACTAACTGTCTCCCGGTCGATAACAGACATGGCAACACTTGATGATGTGCTGGCTGCTTTAGCGACCGTGCAAATTGAATTGGCTGCCTCCAGGCAAGAAACAGCCGATGTAAAAGCCAGACTGGATGCTATCCAATTGGACCCGCTCACGCCCAGCACCTCCCTCACGAACCAGACCCTGCGGTAGTAGTGGAAATGCCGGTAGCCGTCCCCTTGGCAACACCAGAGAGGTACAGTGGGGATCCTAACACAGTGCAGGTATTCCTCACACAAGTGGCGCTACATTTATTGTGCAAACCAAGGGTGTTCCCCACGAGTCAGGCTCGTGTGGCTTTCCTTATATCCTATTTGGCTGGAAACGCGGCACAATGGGCCGTACCTCTGGTGAGCAGGGACGACCCCATCTTATGTGATTGGGGTGCTTTTCGCGAGGAATTCCTGAAAGTCTTCGACAGAAGGGCTGACTCGTACACGGCGGACCGTGAAATGCTTGAGTTGAGACAGGGATCCAACGACCTGGTGCAGTATCTCAACGCGTTGCGACGGCTGGTTGCGGAAACCAAGTGGCCTGTTGCTAAACAGACGGCGCTCTTCCATCACGGGCTGTGCGATGAGCTCAAGGACGCCGTGGCTCATATTGACCCACAACCCAAGACATGTGAGGGCCTTATCAACCTGGTATTACGGCTATAACATAGGCTAAGTGAAAGAAAGGGGGATCATGGGAGAAAAGGAAACTCCCTTCCATCCTATGTGACAGTGGGAAGTCCTGAAACTTCCACCGCATCCAAGGGAGAACCCATGGACATCGGCGCAATACGAGCGAGCCTCACAGCCACGGAGAAAGAGTCACGCCGCAAACAAGGATTGTGCCTATATTGTGGCAAAAAAGGCCACTACGTACGTGAATGCCCTGCCAAACCGAAGACGTCACGTTATCGGGCCAACCGGTCGGTAACAGCCGTGGTGGACGTACCGGCGGAAAACTAGAGGACTCCCAGACCAAAGAAGGGGCATCTCGGAGTCACTCATCCATCCCTTCACTTTCCAACTCGGTCACTAAGGGACAACGACACCTGTTTCTCACGGTGCACGTGGGAGTGCATGACCAGTGGATACCCGTTGTGGCCATGGTGGATTCAGGGGCCACTGGCATGTTTATGGACCACAACGAGGCATGCAGGCTAGGGCTAGTGCTTCTTCCCAAAGCTGTACCAGAAGACGTCTATGCTGTAGACGGAAGGTGATTGGTGACGGGGCCCATCGGGCAGCACACGGGGGTCCTTCCGATGAGATGTGGGAGGAACCATTTGGAACAAATCGATTTTAACATCATCCGAGCGCCCCAATATGGCGTCATATTGGGATTGCCGTGGCTACAGAAACACAACCCCTCTGTGGATTGGCCAACACATCGCATCGAACTGACGTCACCGTATTGCATCCTGCATTGTGGAATAAGAACGGAATCCCTTGACGCAGATGAGAGCGGGAGTCAGACGGTGGCTACAGCGGCAGAAAAAGATGTGGCTCTCCCCCAGGCTTATCACAGTTTTGAGGATGTATTTGATGAGGTGAAGGCGGAAGTGCTACCACCACATAGACAGTTTGACTGCCAGATCGACCTGGTGCCAGGGGCCAGCGTTCCCAGCGGCAGGCTGTATGCCCTGACGGAGCCTGAAAACGTGCATCTCCGGGGGTACCTGGATAAACTCCTCAAGCTAGGATTCATCCGCCCGTCCAAGTCTCCGGCCGCCTCGCCACTCTTCTTCATCCCGAAGGCTAATGGGGAGCTGAGAGCCTGTGTGGACTTTAGGGCATTGAATGCGATAACCGTAAAGAATCGGTACCCCTTGCCTCTCATCAGTGTACTTCTGGAACAGGTCAAGAAAGCTCGTATCTACACCAAGTTGGATTTGAAAGGGGCATACCATCTGGTGCGCATGAGGGACGGAGACGAGTGGAAGACCGCCTTTAAGACCAGGTTCGGCCTTTTTGAGTACCTCGTCATGCCGTTCGGTCTGTGCAACGCCCCGGCAGCCTTTCAGTACTTTTTGAATGAGGTATTCAGAGAGGAGTTGGATATCTACGTGGTCGTATATATCGACGACATCCTCATCTATTCGTCCAGTGTGGAGGAGCACGTACACCACGTCAAAGCTGTGCTCCAAAAGCTGAGGGAAAACATGCTGTTTTGTAAACTCAGCAAGTGTGACTTCCACGTCACATCCGTGGAATTTCTCGGAGTGATGCTGAGTCCAGAGGGACAGGAGATGGCAGAACGAAAGATCAAGGCGGTGAAAGAATGGCCGGTGCCCCAAAGCGTGAAGGACGTCCAAAGTTTCATTGGCTTCGCCAACTTTTACAGGCGGTTTATAGATGGATTTTCAGGATTGGTGGCCCCAATCACACAGCTACTGAGGAAGTCCAAGGAGTTTGTCTGGTCCCCTGAAGCGAACAAAGCCTTTGAGGCCCTGAAAAGCGCCTTTGGTAAGGCGCCGGTGTTGGCTCACCCCGATCCGGATCTCCCCTACGTGGTGGAAGCGGACGCATCGGATGTGGCGCTGGGGGCTATCTTGTCCCAACGCAACCACGACACAGGGGTGCTTCATCCCGTTGCGTACATGTCCCGCAAACTCAACGACGCCGAACGCAACTACCATATTGCAGAGAAGGAGCTTCTCGCAATCAAGGATGCCTTCACCGAATGGAGGCATTGGTTGATGGGGGCAAGACATGTGGTATCGGTGTACACGGACCATCGGAACCTACAGTTCATGACGGCCACAAGACACCTTTCTCCCAGACAGCTGCGGTGGATGATCTTCTTTGCGGGGTTCAACTTCCGCATCACATATCGGCCGGGGACGGAAAACCGGAAGGCGGACGCCCTGTCCCGTCAATCTGCAGTTAAGGAACCATTGCCTGCGACCGAGCATTCCATCATTTCCCCGAGGATGGTATTGGGGGTTATACAACCGGATACTTTCCTGAGGGGAATAAAGAGAGGGATCAGGTCATTCGCATGGCGGAGGTGGCTCCTCAGTCACAGAGAATGGCAGCTGAAGGACGGGATACCCCTGAAGGGCAGGTGCCTATTGATACCCACGCCTAGGCTAAGGAAACAAGCATTCATCTGGTGCCATGACTCTCCATGCGCAGGTCATTTGGGCTTTGAAAAAACGGTGGCTAGCATGGGACGGCATTTCTGGTGGCCAACCATGAGAGTGGATGTCAGGAGGTGGGGACAGGAGTGTCCTACGTGTGCTACCATGAAGGCCGACCATGGCCGAACCCAAGGGCTCTTACATCCACTTCCGACCCCGGATAGACCATGGGATAGCATATCACTGGACTTCGTGGTGGGCCTACCGGTAGACCAGGGGATGACGGCAATACTGGTGGTGGTGGATTACTTGACGAAAATGGGGCACTTCATCCCCTGCAAGAGAGTCCCTACGGCCGGGGAATTGGCGTCACTACTCCTAAAGAATGTGGTACGAGTGCATGGATTACCTGGGGTGATCGTGTCGGACCGGGGGTCGCAGTTTACTGCGCAATTCTGGAAGACTTGGTGCACTGCACTGCATGTTAAGACCGCCCTGTCCACCAGCTACCACCCTCAAACGGACGGCCAAACCGAGCGCCTGAACCAAACGCTCAAACAGTATCTGCGATGTTTTGTGGACCAGGGCAGGGAAGAATGGGTCGACTTGCTATGGGTTGCAGAGATAGCCTATAACAACGCCACTCACAGCTCCACACAGTCATCTCCGTTCTATAGCAACTATGGCCAACATCCCAGGTTCTTGCCATTTCTACATCCGTTCAGAGAGGACAGGATTCCCGCCACAGCGGACAGGGTGGCACACATAAAAGACACATTGATGCGCTCAAGGGCTGTCCTAATAGAGGCCAAGAGAAGATACAAGGCTGCGGCAGACAGGAAGAGAAGGCCCGGGCCACTGTACCGCACTGGAGACTACGTCTGGATATCCACAAGAAACATGAGGTTTCGAAAGAACAGTGTGTTCCATCCCAAGTACATGAGCCCCTATCGAATTACCAAGTGTATGGGTCCCGTGAACGTGAAGGTGTGCTCGCCCCAGTCATTGCGGATACACCCTGCCTTTCATGTATCAGTGCTCAAACCAGCACCCTCCAAGCCGTCTGGGACACCTAGGCCGGTATGCGTGGAGTCGGAGGTGGAGTATGAAGTGTCGGGCATACGGGCGTCCAAATGGCGCAGGTGGAAGCTGTGGTACCTGGTTGCGTGGAAAGGCTATGGCCCGGAGGAGCAGTCATGGGAACCGGCTGAAGGGGTTCATGCTCCGCGCTTGGTCTCCTTGTTCCATCGGCGTTTTCCTGCCAGCGCTGGACCCGTGGGGAGCCGCTGAGAGGGAGGATGTACTGTCAAGAATTCCTGTCATGCGAGGGGAGGAAAACGGTAACCAGCGAAAACGGACTACATCTCCCAGGATGCTTAGCGGTTGAGAGGTTATGTAAACAGGAGAACTGTTACATAACTCAAGGAAAACACGCCCTTATGTAAACAGGAGAGCTGTTACATAACTCAAGGAAAACACGCCCTTATGTAAACAGGAGAGCTGTTACATAACTCAAGGAAAACACGCCCTATAAAGGGAGGAACCGGGAGGTACAACGCTGTCGGATATTGTGTTTACACCGACGTACCTGCTTAGTGAAGAGCAGTGTTCCGGAGTGGTGCTCCAGTAAGGCAAGAACGGAGGTAGGTCGAGTCGTTACTCCCTGGGCCGTGTCTTGCCCCATCGTCACCTGTGAAGGACCCGGAAGCTCTACCGGATAACCATTGAGCTTCGCTTTTTGACTCGGCTGAGTCAAAGCGCAGTGGCGCTTTTGCTGGTTGGAGTCGTAACTCCCAGCCCGACCAGAGATACAGGGACTGCCAGCTGTAACGCACACCAGGAGGTGTTTGCCGCGTTACAGACTCGGAAGTCCACAGGATCGATCGAGCGGCTGCTCTCGGTTCAGTCTTCTTTGCTTGTGATTGGGGTATCGGTGACGCATCACCAGGAGGTGACTCCGCGTCCCGGTGCAGTCTGAGGAAGAGGTTGAGCGGCTGCTCCCTTCAGGTAGAGACCCCGGCTGGGTGTTTCCCTGACTCCTCGACTCTCCCCAACACTCTTCGTGCCCCTCACAGCCTACCGATTGGCATTGTCGGCCATTTCATTTCTGCCCTCTGTTGGCATACGCCGGGATCGGCGTATATGCAGAGGACGGTTAGGACCATCCGTGCTGTGGGCTGGTAACGTACTTAGCCTGGAGGATTCCAGTGACTATAACCTTTGTTTATTCCTTGTATTATTTTTGCCTTCATTAAAATAACTAAACCTTCACAAGTGGTTGCGTTCTCATTATCGTGTCTGTTAAACGATCCTGAGACGTTCAGGGCGTTACAGGGACACAATTAGTGACTCCAATATGACGGATGGGAGCACAGGGCCTCACCTCCAGCACAGTTCGCACCTTAGCATTGTGGTAAATGCAGTTCAAGTAAATGCTTAAATGAATATTAGCTGTAGTGTTTAGCTAACGTTGGGGCAGGTTAGTGCAGGGAATCTCTAGACACATGTGTCTTCCTGGATATTATCCTTCATCAGTAGAGATACAAAAAACACATTTTATCAGGGGTTGCTGAGAAATTTGCCAAAATCCTCTCAGGTTTCAGTACCTCTCACTGGCGCACAGGGGCGTCTCCAAAAGCTTATCAGCTCAATAGCTCAAGGGAGCCTTTTCAAACAGAAGGGGGATGGGAGCACACTGCCTCACCTCCCATCTCTCTACTGATGAAGGAGCAAACCCTCAAACACGTGTCTAGAGATAACAGCACTACTTGCACCAGTTTTAGTAAAACACTACAGCAACTTTGGAACACACGTACTGCATTTACCAGAATGCAATGCGGTGGACTGTGTAGGGATGAGAGGCAGTGTGCTCCCTCCCCCTTATGTTTAAAAGGCTCCCTTGAGCCAATGAGCTGCCGAGCTCATCTGGGATGCACCTGTGTGCCTGGTGAGTGGTACTTTGACCTGTGAAGACTTGGGCAGCATTTCAGCAACCCCTGATGACTTTTCTCTGCTCTCTACTATCTCTGCTCTCATCTGATGAAAGGCTATACCCAGACATACGTGTCTACAGATCACAGCACTACCTGCACCAACTTTGGTGAAAAACTACAGCAACTTTGAAGTAAGCGTACTGCATTTACCAGAATGCAATGGGGTGGACTGTGCAGGGATGAGAGGCAGTGTGCTCCCTCCCCCTTGTGTTTAAAAGGCTCCCTTGAGCCAACGAGCTGCTGAGCTCACCTGGGATGCACCTGTGTGCCTGGTGAGTGGTACTTTGACCTGTGAAGACTTGGGCAGCATTTCAGCAACCCTAGATGACTTTTCTCTGCTCTCTACTACCTCTGCTCTCGTCTGATGAAAGGCTATACCCAGACATACGTGTCTACAGATCACAGCACTACCTGCACCAACTTTGGTGAAAAACTACAGCAACTTTGAAGTAAGTGTACTGCATTTACCAGAATGCAATAGGGCGAACTGTGCTGGGCTGAGAATCAGTGTGCTCGCTCCCCTTTTGTGAATTATATTTTAAGTACATGGGCAATAAACTGTAGGATCCCAGAATTACTGGTCAGAATTCCGCAAGAGATTTCCGATTCTGGGGAATTGAAAGCAGGCATTCACCATCTGAGCACACGGTGAATCTCTGCACGGACTCCTCCTGAGGGCAGGGGGTGAGGATGGGAGGTCAGGGGACTTTGGAAGGAAGGAGACCATACTGCCTGGGCTACCTTTCTGCCTTGGCAGAGGGTGACACAGTGGCTGGGTAATTGCACACGCTGCAATGCAGCCCTTTCCCAAAACAACTTTACTGGCTGGCTTTAGTGGCCGTTAAAACCAGGTCTGGTGCACCCACACCAAGAAAACTGGACAACTTATGAATGGACAGAATGGAATTCCACATGTAAATTCTGCCCCACTCATCTCATAATGGGGGCCCTTGTGTCTGACCCAGAGGATGCAGCTGTGACAGCCCACAGCTCCACTCCTTGCTCCAAGCACATCACTTCCATCCTGCCCTGGCCACCAAAGGTCATCTGGAACAAGCTTTACATCTCTGCAAACCTTACATGCTTGCATAGTTAGAGGGCTTGTAATATTCTGTGAGGTCATCACATGGGAGCCAAGACCTCCAGTGAGCTCATCTCAGGGCTAGAGGTGGGTGACACACTGAAAGCTGAACCCCAAAGCCCGGCTCTAGCTTAGCTTGAGTTACTTTTGGATCCCCGAGCCCAAAACAAGCCGAGCTTTCACAAAGGCGATGTGGCCTAGTGACTACAGCTGCTGACCATGTAGCACGGGGACCCTATTCGAATCCTAGCCTCATCTCAGCAGCCTGTAATTTTCTCCCTGTGCTGAAAATAAATGTGTAATGTTGTCTCTGGCTGTTGTGAAGCGCTCTTATCTCCTTGGGTAAGATTCACACATAAAACTGACAAAATAAAATGTGGATTCTGTCTGTTACCCTAATCTCATCCTCTGTGAATTAAGGACAAAGCGTTAAGCTTTGATGTCAGAAAGAAACTAGGAAATCTGGACCCAGTCCTGGCTTCCCTGCTTGACCAAATTGTGTGATCTTAGGCGAACACTGCATTCCCGAGGCTGTTTGACCCTTGTTACATATGAAAGCACCTTCATATACATGAGTTCCGGATGCGTGCTGTACAAAAACCTCTCTTTTGTGTGGTTTAATGGACTATAATTTTGCATCAAGCACAATATGAATGTAGCCCACGTACATCCATTGCTGTGGGTAGACCAAGCTTCAAAGCTCAGCCTTTTCTCTGAGAGAGAGAGAGAGAGAGAGAGAGAGAGAGACACGTACTGGCGGTATTGTGGGCACTGGAAAATTTAAAAATAAAAACAAAGAAAATTAAATTTGATATTTTTTTCTCATCCTTCCTCCCAATTCGCGCTTTATAGTAAGTATTGTATGACACTCTCCTACGCAAGTGTTCTAGAAACGTCTAGAAGTGTTCTAGAAACCCTGACTGGTGTGCTGTGCAAACATCCAGGCAGCCTTGGGGACACTGGGAACCTTCTGCAAAGCTGATTGGCTGGTTGAGAACGTAAATATTTTCCCTCCATCAGATGGGATTTCACATAATATTTCTGCCATCTGTGCCAGGCGTGGAGCTGAAACGACTCTATTTACAGAGCCCTGGAAGCTGCCAACTGACTGGGGGGATGTTTTCAGATGTTCTGTTCCAAAGCTGACAATCTGGTACAAAATGTCTGCTTTTATCACAAGATTGCACTGGTGCAAAGGATTCCCTCCACAGGAGGCACTTCAACACGTGTGTGCTCACACGAGGATACATATTCACTCACAAAGTGTATCAGTCGGAACTCTCTGCTCCAGGGGTGGGCAGAGACTCACACCTCAGATATTAAACTTTAGTGGTCAGTGAGGAGAGTCAGTCCACACAGCTGGATCTCCGGGACTTACCAGTTGCGTCCGAGGAGAGGGCAACATCTGGCTCCGAGTGCGCCTCGAGTCGTGTTATGGCGCGACAGGAGCTTTACCAGGTTGCACCAGAGCAGTCCTAGCTGAGAGAGTTCAACCACAAAACACAATACTTATTACACTTGTCTGATGTGCTTTACTCTTTAGTGTCTAGGCGCTAGCTATAGGTATTAATTATTACCCAACTTCATTATACTCACTTTATTAACTTCAGAAGCATGAAAGGCTAATTACACCCACAGGATTCAAAATTGCCATTCAAGTTACACACTGAGCACTACTACTATTGCATTAGGCTACTGAGCTACCCTACCAGCCCATGGAACAAATCTCGCCAAAGAAATTAGGTGAGAAGTGTGGAGTGCCTCAGGGGTCGGCCCCGGGGTCCTTGTTCTCATCCTTTACATGGGGCCACTCGCGGAGATCATACAAGTAAAATTCAACATACTAACTACATGCCAATGACACACAGGCTGTCTTCATTACCATACAGGCGAGGAAGACGTGCCGAGGCCACTCAAACCACAGGCCACAAGAGTGCACATGTAAAGTTACCGGGAACGCCAGCATCTGTGGGCTACTAACCCAACATCGGGGGACCTTATAATCAGGGCCGCTGGAGTTATGCGGCAGGGGAGGTTCAAATTATGCAGCAGGATTGGCTGAATTATGCAGCAAGAAAAGGCAAATTATGCAGAACATTTTGGGAAAGTATTACTTCATTATTTTGTCATTTTTAAGCTTGTTAACACTGTCTGGGCATTAGTTGTACCTCATTAGGACCAGTTTAACACCCAAATAAAGCAATAAGCTACAGAAAGGTGACCAGCCAACCTTCACAAAGGGCCTCCCACTGCGCGGCAACCTGTGCTGCTGCATTTTTACCAACCTCTAAACCGTTTGCGATAGAATTTTTTTTTTCTGCTCACACCTGCAGATTATGGTGCAGAGGAAGGATTCTGTGGCAACTGCGGCAAATCTATAATTATTCACAAATCGCAGTGTCCGCACAACTGCAAAATCTCAGTGGCCCTGCTAATGACGAGACCCTTCAGCTGTTTACAGAGTAAGCCGTATCTCTACACACTCCTAGTGAAACACCTGCTCCAGTGTGCACAAATAGACACATATTGCATGAGCACACAATCATGGAAGTACATCCTCAAACATGCACACAGCACACTAGAGCACGCACACTTAGACACAGACACAAGGAAATACACTTCGAAAGACCCACACCACACACTCCAGCACCTGCGAGCGAACCCTCACAAGGACACTCACTTACGCAGGAACATTAAAGCATGGACTGAGAGCAGGGTCTCGCGCACCTGCAAACCGAGTTTAGTGGGAGGACAACAAAGGGCTCGAGTGTAAGACTCTCACAGATGTGTCCAGTGCCTCCCCTTGGGGTCTGCTGCACCTCTCAAAATGAGAATACAATCCCGACTTCATGGATCAAACACTTTATATTGTAACTGTAAAGTGCATTTATATAGTGCTTACTATCCCTGAGGAGCCATTGAAGCGCTTTGCAGCAAGTAGAACACTAATCTGGAACTGCTAGGGCGACTTTGTCAATTAAACCATTAGCAAAGTCCCCACTTCCCTTAAAAATATCTGTCAGTCGCCCCTAAGAAAGGCATATGGAGCCCTGAGGCAGGGAGCGGCGTATTATTATGTAGGACATATATTTTTCAATATGTCCTAACAGCGAAAACTTCCAGATTGTCATTTTGCTGTGGAAACATTAGAAGCCCCATTGGCTCACACAGAGTTGCCAGCTGACCACTCCGCCCGCTAACTTCTGAATGAGACCACGAAAATGGGTCCTTAAAGGTTTCAAACTGATCGTGGCATTAAACCCGACTTGATGCCCAAGTCAAAATTAATGTTAGTTTTATAATAAGGCAACTTTCAGAAGGTTGCCACCCTGTAGCCCAGCCTGACCAGTGACCGCAACTGCTCAGTGGCCACCAGACAGCCTTTCTGCCTTCCTGGATAGTCACGTAGACGACTCCGAGGCTTAGGAGCAATAGAAGCTTGCTACATGGAGAGGGGTTGCCTCCCCTTGCAGGAAGCCACTCAGAGTATTGGCCCAAAAGGCAAGCTTCAAAGGCGAACCCACCTTTGGCGGGCAAAGAGCGATCACACACCTGAGGGTTGGCCATTTGTTCAAGTAGACGGGCTTGTGGCAGAAACAGAGAGGAAATCAGTGCCCAAACCGGTTTTCCCATCGGTGTGTAGCCTTAGGTAGCCACACCTCTAGAGTGGGCTACCAAGCTCCTAACATCCAAGGTAGGGTTTAGACTTCTTAGGAGTGGGACGAACAGTGCACTCTGGGATTGTTACATACCACACATTGTCGGAAGTCTTCACAGGGCAGGAGGGAGCCTGCTAGCGCATTGGCTAGTGATCGCATCACCCCCTCCCCCACTGCTCTTTCTGGACATAATGGCAACCCTGGCACCCAGAACCTCAGATCACTACAGAACTGGAGAAAGGACCAAAGAAGACTGCCATGCTGACCCCTGGACCTGGCAAAGAGAGGCTGCACCGTCTGCTGGATTGCACCTGCAGCCTCTTGGGCTTGCAAAGAGAGGACTGTGTCTATGGCTCCTGGCTCAAGGAAATGGCGGTCCTGAGCCCCAGACCAAAGAAGGGACTTCAAGGGTCCATCAGCTGACCCCCTGGAACCACTAACAGGGCCATCAAAGCTGAAGTAGCCCAACTCTATAAGTCAGTATTAGGCCTGGGCGAAAACTATGCTACTCTCGCAGAGTGTGCGTAGTTTGCGCAACTACGCGCTAAGCGAATTGCACGTAGCACAGTGCAAAAACACGTACCGTAGCATAGCGGTCATTTTTTGCTCTCTCGCGGTCCTCAACGTCAAGTTGGCGACCGCGAGCGAGTAAAATCAACATCCCGGCGAGACTTTTTCCTCGTTCGCGATCGGCAACATCAAGTTGCCGATCACGAGCGTGGAAAAAAAAACTTCAAGCGAGATTCTCAACGCGGGGAGGTCAGGTTTCTCATTGTGAGTGGTCGCGTATGCTCGCGACCGCTCATGATGAGAAACTACCAGTCCGCGTTGAGCAAGCTGCCGCTCAAGTACAAATCTACTCGAGGGGCGGAAAACGACTGCTTGCACTGTGCATGATGCCGTTCGCATTGATTGCACAGTGAGGACAAGCATCTGGCACTGTGCAATCATTGTGAACAGCATTTCCCTACCACACTACGCAGTTTGTGTAGCTACCCGTAGCGCATAGTGCACTTCGCGTAGCTACATGTATCGCTACTACGCAAACTATGCCCAGGGTTAGTCAGTAGCCACTTCTGGAGATTCGCCACAGACCATCGCTGGGCACTCCGAGAGACTGATCCGCGATGGCAAAAAGTTGCACCCGACTCTGCCGGGAGTGTCATCTGAATCCAGATTGGTGACCCAAGAGGGACAATAACCTCCATCAAAGGATACTGCTGGACCTGCTGTGACTGTAAATTGGTAGCCCAGCAGCAGCTGGCTTACTACTGGCTCAAAGAGGACTTTGAAGGAACCCAAACTCTGTGGCCAAAGTCACCCCACCTGACCCGTGAACCGAGAACAAATTGCAAGGTCACCGCCGTCAAATGCACAGCACTCTGAGCATCCTTAAGCATCTTCCTTCTCCGGGATCCGCAGCATCAGGACCAATACATTGAAGTCTACGGCAGTTGTGATGTAAAGTTCAGAACTGGACTGGAGCACAATTTGGCAGCCAGATAGCTGTCCAAATACTCCCTGGTGGCCCCCCTGACCTTGTCCCTGCTGGGTTTTGTCACCCCTGTTGGGCTGGTGTAGCCGAATACAACTCTTCCAACTTTTCAAGTTTCCAAACATTACGGTTACCAATGCTTGTATGCGGTTGTGACTAAAAGTACTGAGATTAACATGTACTTTAAAACTCTATATCTCTGGAATCCTCCCATGGATTTGGCTCATTTTGGACTCTAAAATTCACAAAAATATAATCTGTGTTTTATAAATTAGTGAAGGATTTTTTTCGTATCGTGTGACTCTTAATTCATTGTTTGGTGCTTCTGAATTCTTTACACTACTTCCTTTGAGTAACCCTTGCTGCTCGAAGCCACAGCTACCTAGGGTTGAGCTAAAGATTTTGCAAATGAGCCTGACTGGACCCAGGATAGTTTTGCAAGTGTTTTACACGGTAGGGTCACCCAACCACACCATATAATACACCCAAATCCTCACATGTAGTAAATTTAAGTTGGTGCTGTCTTACATTTCCTGTAGTGTGTTGGAAAGGACAGATAATTGAAGTCGACTAGTAAAGGGAAGATGTGAGTTGTTATTGGGTGTAGTGGATATGTGCACCTCTTAGTTCGATGAATTGTATAAAGGAAGAAAGAGTTCGTACAGGACGTCTGAGAGTCCATTGTAGTCAGGAAAGGTTGGGAGACTGGGTCAGTCTGATTCACCGAGAAACCAGACATGATCCCCGGCAAGAAGAAAACTGACCTGTAAGGATTTCAAGAGCTTTCCTGAAAGAGCAGGGACTCCGTCAGGAAGAAAGGGCTTTGGCACTAACAATTACGTGAAAGGTAAACGTACCTCAGACACTGATTCATGAACATGCCAGGCGTTGCGAAGTAACACCAAGCAGCCTTTAACCCCTGATGACATCACAAGGATGACCCTTTACCCCAGCCCTCAAAAGTCAGTTATTTGCGGCTGAGACTATTGGTAAGGACTAGGAATACACACGCGGACAGTGTTGTGTGTTCTGTATTGCATCCTGATGGCTAGTGAGACAGAACACTCCAAGCACTCACCATAGTCTAGTGACAGCGAGGAGTCAGAGCACTGAAGGACTCACCATGGTACACTGACAGCGAGGAGTCAGGACCCTCAGAACACTCACTGTGGTCTAGTGACAGCGAGGAGTCAGGACACTCAGGCACTCACTGTGGTCTTCTGACAGCGAGGAGTCAGGACACTCGGGCACTCACTGTGGTCTTCTGACAGCTAGGAGTCAGGGCACTCAGGCACTCACTGTGGTCTTCTGACAGCGAGGAGTCAGGACCCTCAGAACACTCACTGTGGTCTTCTGACAGCTAGGAGTCAGGGCACTCAGGCACTCACTGTGGTCTAGTGACAGCGAGGAGTCACGGCACTAAAGGACTCACTGTGGTACACTGACAGCTTGGAGTCAGGACCCTCAGAACACTCACTGTGGTCTAGTGACAGCGAGGAGTCAGGACACTCAGGCACTCACTGTGGTCTTCTGATGGCTTGGAGTCAGGACCCTCAGAACACTCACTGTGGTCTAGTGACAGCGAGGAGTCAGGACACTCAGGCACTCACTGTGGTCTTCTGATGGCTTGGAGTCAGGACACTCAGAACACTCACTGTGGTCTTCTGATGGCTTGGAGTCAGGACGCTCAAAGGGACTCACCATGGTATACTGACAGCGAGGAGTCAGGACACTCAAGGGACTCACTGTGGTCTAGTGACAGCGAGGAGTCAGGGCACTCAGGCACTCACTGTGGTCTTCTGACAGCGAGGAGTCAGGACACTCGGGCACTCACTGTGGTCTTCTGACAGCGAGGAGTCATGGCACCAAAGGACTCACCGTGGTATACTGACAGCGAGGAGTCAGGACACTCAAAGGGACTCACCATGGTATACTGACAGCGAGGAGTCAGGGCACTCAGGCACTCACTGTGGTCTTCTGATGGCTTGGAGTCAGGACACTCAAGGGACTCACTGTGGTCTTCTGATGGCTTGGAGTCAGGACACTCATGGCACTCACTGTGGTCGAGTGACAGGGAGGAGTCAGGACGCTCAAAGGGACTCACCATGGTATACTGACAGCGAGGAGTCAGGACACTCAGGCACTCACTGTGGTCGAGTGACAGGGAGGAGTCAGGACGCTCAAAGGGACTCACCATGGTATACTGACAGCGAGGAGTCAGGACACTCAGGCACTCACTGTGGTCGAGTGACAGGGAGGAGTCAGGACGCTCAAAGGGACTCACCATGGTATACTGACAGCGAGGAGTCAGGACACTCATGGCACTCACTGTGGTCTTCTGATGGCTTGGAGTCAGGACACTCATGGCACTCACTGTGGTCTTCTGATGGCTTGGAGTCAGGACACTCATGGCACTCACTGTGGTCTAGTGACAGTGAGGAGTCATGGCACTCAGGCACTCACTGTGGTCTTCTGATGGCTTGGAGTCAGGACACTCAAGGGACTCACTGTGGTCTTCTGATGGCTTGGAGTCAGGACACTCAAGGGACTCACTGTGGTCTTCTGATGGCTAGGAGTCATGGCACTCAGGCACTCACTGTGGTCTTCTGATGGCTTGGAGTCAGGACACTCAAGGCACTCACTGTGGTCTTTCAATGGCTTGGAGTCAAGACACTCAAAACACTCACCATTGTCTACTGACAGCGAGGAGTCAGGTCACTAAAGGACTCCCCATGGTACACTGACAGCAAGGAGTCAAGACACTCAAAACACTCACCATTGTCTACTGACAGCAAGGAGTCAGGGCACTCAGGCACTCACTGTGGTCTTCTGATGGCTTGGAGTCATGGCACTCAAAACACTCACTGTGGTCTTTCAATGGCTTGGAGTCAGGACACTCAAGGGACTCACTGTGGTTTTCTGATGGCTTGGAGTCAGGACACTCAAGGAACTCACTGTGGTCTTCTGATGGCTTGGAGTCAGGACACTCAAGGGACTCCCCATGGTATACTGACAGCGAGGAGTCAGGACACTCAGAACACTCCTCTCGGTCTCTACTTTGCCACCTTCACTAGACTCAGTGTGTTCCAGGTGGGAAGGTTCTTTGCGGAGGGTTGATGGGTTGATGGGATGCTATAATGCTACAAAGAGGCTGTTGAAATGAGTGCTGTTGTTGGTATTGGGGGGAAAACGTTGCAGGCTGAACCTTGGCCAGGTCCCTTTAAAGAGCTGCCCCCCATGTTCCTTTCTACCATCATCTGTTCTCATCACTGCTGCTCCTGTATGGGATGATAAGGAGGTACATGGAAATAAAGGGGTGGTAAATCGACACTAGGCATTAGAGTGTACTGTTCTGCCATTCACTCCGTTTCTGCGCACCTTTGAGGAGGGTGGTGTTATATCACGTGCGTTAGTTTGTCGGTTTCATCCTCGCTTTCTTCATCCCTCAGTAACAAGATTCAAGTCTTGAAAGAACTAGAGGACGACAGAGACCCCAGTAGAAAATCAGTCGGAGAAGATCACAGAAACAGTGATATCAGCCTGCCAGGAGGTACTGGACCCCAAGAAACACCAGCATTAAGAATGGATCTCCACTGAGACTCTCCGCAAAATCCAAGAGAGACAGGAAAAGAAAGCTGATGTCAACACCAGCCAAACAAGAGCAGAAAAGTGAGAGCTCAAGGCGAATACACCAAAACCAACAAGGAAGCAAAGAGAAGCTTAAGAGCAGAGAAGCGAAAAGTCATCGTTTTTTCAACAGTATTCCAGGAAGCAGCAAGGCATGGAAACTTGGAAGAACTCTATGACATAACAAAGAAACTCTCTGGCAGATACAGCAAGCCAGAAAGAGATGTTAAAGACAAAGCTGAGAAGACAATCAAGGGTAACAAAGGCCAACAACGAAGATGGGTGGAGCACTTTGAAGAACTATTGAACCAGCCGGTGCCGCAGTCTGCACCAGGCATACCGCCAGCTGACAAGGACTTGCCAATCGACTACAGCAGACCAACCAAGGAAGAAATACGGCACACCATCAAACATCTGAGAAATGGGAAGGCAGCACGACCGAACAACAATCCCAAAGAGGCACTGAAGGCAGACATTGAACCACGAGTATCTACCCCATGTTTGGAAGGATCTGGGAAGAGGAAGAGCTGCCATCAGACTGGAAGGAGAGATATCTCATCATGATCCTCAAGACAAGTGACCTAAGTAACTGTGAAAACTACAGAGGAATAACTCTTCTATCAACCCCAGGTAAAGTGCTCAATAGAGACATCTTGCACAGAAGGAAGGAGCAAGTCAACGCTCAGTTGTGAGACCAGCAAGCTGGCTTTCGCAAAGATAGATCCTGTACAGACTAGATTGCAACACGGCGCATCATCACTGAGCCGTCGATAGAATGGAACTTTCCCCTCTATGTCAACTTCTTTGTATCTGAGAAGGCATGTGACAGCGTGGACAGAGGGACCCTTTGGAAACTCCTCCGCCACTACGGTGTGCCAGGAAAACTCCTAAGAATCATCAGGAACTCTTAATTGGAAATGAGCTGCACGGTAGTCTATGGAAGGCAACTCACTGAAGCCTTCAAAGTGAGGACCGGAGTCCGCAAGGGTTGTTTGCTCTCGCCTCTTCACTTCCTGTTGGCCATCGACTGGATCATGAAGACATCCACAGCAAGGAGAAGAAATGGGATTCAACTGACACCTTGGACGCTGCACGGTGACCTGGACTTTGCAGAAGATCTGGCCCTCCTCTCCCGTCACGGCCAGCACAACTGCAGTCACTCTTGCAGGAGATGCACTGGAAGAGGTTGAGGTCTTCACCTCCATGGGGCAGTGCCATAGGCAAGCAGGACAGCACAGACGCTGACGTCAAGGCAAGAATCAGAAAAGCAGGGGCTGTCTTCATTCAGATAAAGAAGATCTGGAGCTCCAAGGACCCAACGCTGCAAATCGAGATCAGGCTCTTTAACCAATGGAAAATCAGTCCTTCTGTACGGAGCAGAAACTTGGAGGACAACAGCGACCACCGCCAGCAAAGTCCAGACCTTCATCAACACTTGATTTAGGAAACATCTCCAAATCCGCTGACCATGCGCCATCAGCAACGACCTTCGGCAGCAACTCCCTCCTCATGGAGAAATCATGAAAAGATGCTGGGGGTGAAAAGATCACACACACTGCAAGCGTGCACCAACCACCACCAGGAAAGAGCTCTGAGCTGGAACCCTCAAGGGAAAGGAAAGAGGAAGGCCCAGAGACACCTGGTGCAGAGGCCTTGATCCCGACTGTAAGGAGATGGGTTACACCTGGAGTGGGATAGAAAGGAAAGCCATAAAGAGATGGCTGGAGAACCCTGGTTGACGCCTACACCCCAGGTGGGGTTGTAGGCATAAGTAAGTACTGTTCTGCCACTATCGGGCAGGTTAATGACTTGGTCAGGGGAAATAACCAGCGCAGTGAGAAATTACTGAATGTTCCTCCGCATTTTTCCGCACTGTCATCCCATTTACCAGGCAGGAAATCTACCATCTTATGCCAGGTGGATGGTGCCCAGATTTGAGCATACTTTTTAAACTGTGCCCTGCCTCCTCGTTTAAACTTCTAGCAGGTGAAAGCTAATTTTTTTTTTTTTTTTTAACTCTTCCAAGTTTAGTATTGTACATTTAATATTGAGGTTTTCAAACAGTGCTGGGGTTTGTGCTGACCTCAGAGGCGACCGGCTGTGGCCAGCATCTGATGGTGCCGGAGGCTGGTGTGCTGACTCTTCAAACTACCCATCGCCTCTACTGAGCAGTTCACACGCGCGCAGCTCACACGCGCGCAGTTCACACAGGCGCAGTTTACACACGCAGTTCACACATGCGCAGTTTACACGTGCGCAGGGACGTGCTTGGATTTTCACTCTCCTTCTAGCAGCGATCGTGTCAGGGCGCTAGACATGTTCAAGAACAGCCTCACAGTAGTGAATCATTCTGTTTTTAAAATAGTGGGGCCAGGGGTGTAGCTTGGTCAGTAAGATTGAGGAGTGGGTGGGTGGGGGGTAGCGGGTGGGCGTCAGATCTCCCAACAGCCACACTGGTTACGAGAAGCTGGGCAGGAGGGGGTCTTAGGGTGTAGTTGGAAGGGAGAGGAGTGCGGCTTATGAAGGGGACTTCTAACTCAATGTTTTGTAAAATAACCATTTTTTAAGACCTTTGAGACCGAGACAGTGAGTGTGTGTGCGTGCGTCTGTGTGCGAGTTTTTGTCTGCTTGTGTATGTAAAACTCTCAAGTGGAATCTGACAAACACCTCACCACACCCAACTTAAAGGCCCTGTACCCAACAATGTACTCCAACATTTATTAGAAGGGTAACACCCCAAACGCCCCCCCCAGTCTACGACCCTGATCGGGGCGTATTTCTATGCCCCTCCTCTGATCCCCAAAGAAGCATAGAAATACGACTCCTCTGGGGAGAGGCGGATACGCCGGCGGCTTCCACGATTAGCGCATCCTTCCAGCCGGCTTGTCTACACAACCTGAGCTTTGATGGGCTTTGGGTGTGTGGAGTTACTGCAGGGTTACCACTTCCGGCGGCTTGGTACTCTCAGAGCCTGTCCCCCACCTGAGCCCGCATGAGGCCCATCGGAAGGCTTGGGTAGCACCTCAAACTGGAGACCAACCAGGGGTGCAGGAGAAGGTAAAGAAGTACAACATTAAAGACTGGAAAGGACTTCAGCCGGTTGGAAGAGTGTCAATGTCCAGTTTCTATACATGACTGGAAGCAGGCTTGTTTCTAAACACACACAGTGAGCAGCACAAAGGGGCAGTGAATCAATAGGTGAAGCGATGGACTAATACTCACTGTGGGGGGGGCGGGGGGAGGAGGTTTACGGAGCAAACCTTGATGGGCGACTCAAAGCAGCATCTTTCAGATGATGACTTTGGGAGAACCTCTCAGTTTGACCACAATAACAGCTCTGTCTGTTGCAGGGCTCTGAAGAGGGATCACCGCTCAATGCATTCTAAGGCAATCCATACGTACATCTTTCCTTACATGCATGTAAGTAACAAAGGAATGTTTCTAGCAGACCAATATTCCCAAAGATATTCAATCTCAAGATCTATAAATAAATACACACAGTAGTGAAGTAGACAGCCGTCCTAGGTTGTTTAGATCGCATTTTGCTATTGAGTCTGAAACCGAAATCTGCGAATCAATTTATTAAAAGAAATACGGAGCCTGAGCGTGCGAAGGATGTGGGTTGGGGGAAGGAAGAGAAAATGACAGCATCCGACCCTTCAAAGACTTGTCCATAGACCGCCTAATGCTCGAACACATCTGTCACGCCAATCACATCCACGCTCGATGCCAAAGCCCTTCTAATCCACTTCATCACTTTTATGGAAAAGTACGTGAACATCCATTGCCCGCGTAAAACACGCAAGCGCAAGCCAAGGCCTTTAGCACCCTGGTATTCTAAAGACCATCGGAGGCAGGACTGAAAAAGAATCGATACTAAAGTCCCACCGCGCAAAAGGCAGACAGGCCGTCACACCAGCCAAAGCAAAGTACTACCCCAACACCATCAATGAAGCCACAAACCCAAGGAGAAGGCTTTTCAAGGCAATCAAGCTCTGCAACAGCCCCCTTCATGGCCCTCCTACCCTACACTCTACAGAAAACTGCACCACCATCAACCCCTCCTTCCATGATAAATAACAGAGGCTGACAGCACATCAGCAACGCCAAGCCTGCTTCATCGCTGATGCTCAACCCTTCCGAGAGAATCCTGCCATGGTCAGCCTTCAAAGCCATGTTTTATATCTCGCGGACATACTCAACTCCCTCAAAGCCACTTTATATGAAGATGGTGTCTTTTTACCGCTGTTCTTCATCAAAGCCCTCTTTCAGGGCGCTCGCTCGCCTCTACAGACCATTGCCCGTGCCTCCCTCACTCAAGGCACCATCCTAGAAGCTCCCTATACAGGCCGGATCCTCTCGCTCCTGAAGAAGCCTACACTAGACCCAGATGATCTCGCCAAGTCCTGGCCCCTCACTCGCTTACCATTCACCGGCAAGATCATCGTTCATCTACGAGATCACATTCATGCTGTCTTCTGTATGACTTCAGATCACGCTGCAGCACGGAATGCAGCCTCGCAGATCGTAGACGAAGCCCTCGACCACAGATGGAGATGACTCCTGCTTCCTGATACTCCTGGACCTCTCGGCTGCCTTCATCACAGTCGACCACCCCACTCTCACATACATCCTAGAGTTTCAGAGGGGGTCACCAGCAGTGCCCTTCACTTGCTCTCCTCCTGCCTTTCCACCGGACCCCAGCGTGTTTGCCTGGGTCTCCGGGTGCTCAAGAGCTCTATCACCGTTGGAGCCCCCCAGGGTTTCCTACTGTCCCATCATTTCCAGAGTCTCAATGGAGCCGTCTGGGGCTCTGGTCACTGACTGAGAGCTGAGAATGATTCTACAGAACTCTTGATTCTGTGTGTGCGGTGAGGAGGTCTCCAAAGCTGTGACTGGTGAAGCCCCCGTGGTCAATGGGAGAGTCTGGGTGTCAAGAGTCGGGCGAGGGGGTGCTAAGCCCTGGGCAAAGCCTGGCAGTAACCGGCCCTCTAGGTGACTTGTGGCTCCTAGGCTGGTTGGCAGCCCTTGTGGGCATCGGTGAGTGCCCCTTGTATACCACACACCTGGCTACAAGGCAATGACTGACTGCACGTGAGGGGTTTACAACAGAGTACTGGACAGAGTAAGGGGTGCAGAAGAGAAAGGGGGTGCATGTCGCCGGAGGGGGGCGCTCTAATGAGGCACTACAGCAAATGGTGTAAAAAGGGGCAAGAACAGCAGAGGAGAGGGTGGTGGGAAGGATTCTCTTGCGAATGATTCGAGTGAGCGTTAGGTCACGTGAACTACGTGTCTATGATTGTTCAACACCTTTGAGAAGTCAGCCTCCTATATAAGCACCGGAATGCCTCCAAAATGTGTCTAACAGTGCTTTGCACGCCCCTCCCAATAAATAACTAAATGCACATAAAGGGGCATATTATCAAGCCAGGCGATAAAATTATCGCCGCTTTACCGGCAGAAAACTGCCGCTAAAACGGCGATAATGGGCTTGATAATATGCTCTATGGAATTCCAATTGAAGCCCATGTTAGATGTCCTTCCCATTTAACATGGGCTTCAATTGGAAATCCATAGAGCATATTATCAAGCCCATTATCGCCGTTTTAGCGGCAGTTTTCTGCCGCTAAAGCGGCGATAATTTTATCGCCTGACTTGATAATATGCCCCTAAGTGCGATGTTAACAAGGGTTTGTTAGTAATCTAAACAGTCGCTTGTGGTCACGCTAGAAAGAGGATATTTAATGATCAATCAACATTCGTATTTTCCGGTTTAATGTGAGTCTCTCTTCCGTGTGAATCTCCTGTGGTAATGAACCGTAGAAGCGCCTGGAAGGTACAGAGACTGGCGCGAGGAGGAGGGGTTCAGTCATTCTTAACATAGGCCGGGCGCTGGAACCAGATGCAATTGAATTTTGAGTGTTTTCAAAAAATGTGAGCAATTCCAGCGCTGAGAGTAGAAGATAGGATGGTGTGCTGCTCCAGGGAACATGCTTTAAGGAAGTTAAAAATAGAACTTGGACCACTGTCCATATTTAAAACAAGCCTCAGATCACCCACTGCTGGCATGCCAGGCAGCCAGGGCCCCTTCCGCCAAGGCTTGCCAGGCATGAGTAGGCGAGCCACGCATATTAGACAACAAGTGTTCTGTTTGCTGTTCTTGAAACCGCTTTTATAAAAATGTAATTAAGGTACAAGGTTGCTGTAGATGGAACACACTGCCAGCGCCGCTTGACAAGCCTGTGGAGTGAGCGCCCTCTCCAGGAAGTCGTGAAAACTGCACCACTTAGACACATTTCTTTAATTTTGTGCAATAGAAATTAAGTGCTCTGCCTGGACTACCATCCTTGCCTCCTGGGGTGTGTTATAAGGGGCGTTTCACTCAAAGGAGATGCGGTGGACTTAAGAAGTTCCAGGGACAAACCCCAACTATTCAGTGTAGCCTCAAAGATGGTCAATTATCACAAGTTGTAATAGGTTGAAAGTGACGTTTACAGGGACTCTACCTTTGTATCGTATTGCAATCTTGTTTTCACCAGTTTTACATACCATGAACCCGACTGCACGGTATAGGAGCGCTTTAGGTGAGCATCAGTTACATTACACAAGGTCACATTCATTCATTATTTTTATTTTTGTGGCCTGGGGGCATGAAGTGATGTGCACAGAATCACAAGAAGTTAAACAGACGCGGAGACTCCACCCTGGTTCCCCAGTTCCAAAGTCCGCATCTCTGAACGTAACGTCACATCCTCCCCATTGCATTTATATGGCGCCTACTATCCCTGTCGAGGGGTTGGAGCGCTTTAAGGTGAGTAGACTACCCCAGAACGCGAGATTAGCCGTTAATATCATGCAAGGGCTTTATCTCTGCTGTTTTGGCTTTAAAAGCCAAAAAAGCAGAGATAAAACTAGTGCCCTATCAGCAACAGGGTGCTAACACGCAAATTTGCATGTTAGCACCCTTTTACTCAACGCTTCCCCTTGCATCTCTAATGAGATGTAAAGGGGGCGTTCCAGAGTAAAATAATAGGAGAAATGTCACCAAGCGACATTTCTCCTATTATCAAGGATATCGCTAACCCTGTAAGAGATTTAAAAAAGCAGCGCTAACCGCGGTTAACGCTGCTTTTTTACGTCTGGTATTTTTCTGACTTAGCCATGATATCCTATGTAAGGTGGATATCATGGCTAAGTATGTCTATCCCTATCAGTAAGCTATCGCCAAACCTTGTGGGATTATCGCTCTATTTCCAGCGATAATCTCACAATTGGAAGCTTGCGCTCTGAATTTTATAGCTTTGGAGATAAGCGTTGCTGATAGCACGCTATCTCCGCGATAAAATTCAGAGTTGGCCAGCGATAATTATCCTCGCGCTAAGAGCGCTGAGCGATAATTATCGCCGGCCCTTGCTAATATGCCCCATGCTTTTTAGGTAGTGAGTTTAGCCTCAGATCAGCAGCAACCTTCACCAACAGAAACCTTGACCGCACCACAGCCGTTTGTGTCTGTTTCCGGAACAGGTAGCTAGCGCTGGAGGACGCACGTGACGCTCAGTTTGGGAATCGCCAGCTCTCAATAGTTGTTGTAAATTTCAGGTGGTTGTCAAGGTCTTGCTGGTGCTGGGAGGGAATGCCATCATTTGGCAGCCAGTCCAGAGTAAGTAGCGCCACAGACTGATTTTTGTTTGAAAGGTGAAATGGTTGATCGGGGGCGAGTCCAAATGTAACTTTCTATCTATGCATTTATGGTTGATTTCCCTCCAGAGGGAGTCAGGACCTTTGTTGTCTATTTCCTTGTGAGTGAGAATAGTTTGAGTGAATCTCTTCTGGCTTCAGTAACCAGTGGAGATATGTGTGTGTCTTTAGATGTAGAAGTAATCTTACGCACGGCGGCATCAAGACAAGATGGCCGCTCATAAGAACCTCTCCGTGGCACCGAGAAGCCTTCGCTCACCGAGGGACGTCAAAACGGCACTACACTGCCGTAAAACATGGGACAAGGTGTTGGAAGCTCTCTCGAGCGGCGAGATAGGCTATTCGACCGTCTAATTGGTACCTTTTTCTTCTTTTGCCTTGCCCTTCCAGTGCGCTCCTCATATCGGCCGCCATTTTGGAGGCTCCGACGCTCACGTCTCCTCAGGAGCCAGCGCACCTGAGATTTCTTCTTCCTTCTCCACCAGGAACGTGTTCTCAGAGGAGGGAATAAGAATATCCAAATTAGGTCACACATATTTTTACTTTCTTGCTCTCCTCATGAGTTTTAATATTTTTGTATCCAAAGCGGGGTACAGAGTTCCTCAAGTACTAGAAGGAGGAGATGAGGTTGGTAGATGGAAGGTTCAGTCACCAAGAATTGTTGGAAATCAACAGGGAACCAGGGAAGTTCCTTTAGGTGGAACTAATGCTCTCACACACCCAGCAAGCTAGGTGTCATGCTTCATCATATGAGCATTGCCCCTCGTCAAGTCGGCGCTGCAATCCTTGACGGGCTCCCGAAACCGGGGCTCTTTATCGGGGATCTTTTGTTCCTGCCGATATATGCTTGGGTGTAAGGGGCCTGGTAGAATGAATGTAGCAGAAAATGGAAATTTATAGTAAAAAGGGTTGGTCAGTCCTAACAGTGTTTTATTCAAAAGGTAGACTACCCTATTAAAAATATGTAGAGTGGCTAGGTGCTAGAAATAAGGTGTCTAGACGTAAAGCTCTACTCTAAAATGATCGACATGTTTCTTGCCATGTTTGTCAGAAGGATCAGGGCAATTCATCAGGATCAGGAGCTGTCTACATAAAAAGTGGTGATGTGTGCTCTACATACCACGTCCGATGCTGCTGACCTGTAGAAATAAAGTAACAACATCAAGGGTAAAACCAATTACATCTCTACCATGAGTACATAATGTCAACAATGGTGTTGCAAGAATCACCGTGCATAACGTGAAAATAACAACCTGCTTCAAGGTGCACTATTTCAAACTACTACTTTTAATATTTTTGGGCAGCATTCAAGAAATTCTACGATAGCGTTCTGGTTCCTATTGGTTCCCATTGTTAGACTGCGCATATTCTGACTATACAATATTTTTCACAAAATAAGTCTATTTTTATTGGATTATTGGGTCATTTGCTGCGCATTCAGTTCCAATTTAGCCTTGGTGGTTATTTAGTGACTAAAAAAGCTTGTTGCTCTTTGGCTGTTACCAATATGGATTCCATGCACTCAAGTAAACCTCAAGCTTCAACTATTTCTAATACCAACGGACGCAAAGAATCTGGTGCCAATGCTAATAAAAGGGTTAAGAAAGACCCCTCTTCCCCAAACAAATCACCTCTGCCTCTGACGCTAGAGGACATTATGGACGAGCTGAAACATATATGAACTTTTATGGCAGATACTACTGCGATGCTTCAAAGATTTGAGGACAAGTGGTCAAGTTTGGATTCAAGATGTACTGGGGTTAAACAAAGGATTAGTGACGCTCAAGATGTTCTTGCTAAGGTAGAATAAAGTGGTTCTTCAGTTAAAAAAGCTATCAGAAGATTTGGAGTACCGGAATAGATGAAATAACTTACGAATTTATGGTATACCGGAGAGTTTGGAGGGTCCCGACATGATCAGTTTTTTGAAGTTGCATATGCCAAAAATAGTAGGCTAGCCGAAACCTACGGTTCTCAATATCCAAAGGGCTCACAGGATTGGTCCTTTCAACGTCTCAACCTTCAACAGACCACGTGGGATCATTACCTACTATCTTCAGTACTCAGATCTAATGTTGATTATTACAACAGCCAAACAACGAAAACACATTTTATTGTCTGGTCAGAAGATATTTTGCAGTCAAGATGTCTCAAAATCTACCGCTAATCATCAAAAGGAATTTTTAGATCTCAGACCCACACTTCGATCCATGAACGCTCGTTATGGTCTTATACATCCCTGTTTCTTCAAAGTAACATCTAAAGAAAAGACAATTACTTTTGAGGATCCTGCAGGGCTCAAGAGATGTATTCATGTGCAAGAAGGAGAAGACATGGAACTCAGTAAATCTTAAATGTTTCACATCTCTTATTTAACATGAGTTTTATTCTCTTTTTCTTCATACATGTCCGTACCTTCCCCTTGTTCTGATGGAATTGTTTATGTTCAACATTGTTTATTTACTCAAATGCCCATGTTTTGTTCAGCTGCACTGCCTCCTTAATGTATGGTAAGTCTCCATGGTGCCGTGCTGGTTATGTTTTCTTCACTCTAATATCGTCCTTCCACTACTTGTTGCTATCGTTTGTATTTCTTCTCTGTGTTTCTTTCAGAGTGGTGTCCGTTCCTCTTGCTCTCCCCCCTCATTATTATTGTCCTTTCTGTTCTTGACGTCATGGCTAAAGCCCCTTGGCTTTTTGTCATCCCTCTTCTCTATATAAACACCAGAGGAGGCCGTGTCCTCCTCTTGCTCCTCTCGTCTGTCCTTTTGGTTCTTAACTATTTTCTACCCAATCCCGTTGGGTTGTATGAATACGTTTACTTTTTCTACTTTTCTTCTATCTTTCCCTTACATTTTTTTCCTATTCTCCTTTTCAATACAATTTTTTTGTATTTTAGAAGTCATGTGTACTTAAATTTCTACCACGTTGTCTCATACTTGTTTTGGTGGGTTGGCATATTTACCTTTTACAGGTCTCCAATGGATTTTTTATTAGCTTAATATATATCGCTTCAATGAATGGTTTGCGTATTGTCACATGGAATGTTAAGGGCCTTTGTAACCCAGGCAAGAAGCAAAGAGTGTGGTCTCATTATTCAAAGTTGAAAAGCCAAGTGGCTTTATTACAAGAAACACACCTAAGAGAGCAAGATATATCCTCTTTACGCAGACATGGGGTTAGGAGTGTTTTCGCCTCCCCTTCTATGAATAATAAGAATGGTGTTATAATATTATTTCATAAATCTCTATGTACTCATTTGCTAACCGAAGTTAAGGATGATAACAGCAGATGGCTTTTGTTAAATCTTAAGATACATGATACCCAATTTTTGATCTGTAATGTTTATGGTCCTAATGGTATAGATTTAGTATTTTGGAATTAATTTTCCACTCTCCTTTCTTTCCATGCAACAGAAAATCTTATAGTGGGTGGCGACTGTAATCAACTGATGGATCCTTTTTCAGATCAGAAATCTCAAACTAGGTTTGTTCCTAACAAAATGCATAAGGCTGTTCATAAAGCTATATCTTCTAGAGGGCTGGTAGATGTCTGGAGAACTTCACACCCTAATGTTTTAGAGTTCTCTTTTTTCTCTCCCACTCACAGATCCCATTCTAGAACAGATTACATATTTTTCACACAATCCACTCTTCAATTCCTGACACATGCTGAGATAGGTTCAATACTTATTTCTGATCACACCCCTGTCATAGTAGATTTGGATTATCCCACTCCTACACCAACTTCACGCAGATGGAGATTTAATAATTCCCTTCTGCTCGACAACCAATTTACTGAGCACTTTACAGTATTTTAACAGGAATTTTTTTAGAACAACCTTCCCTCGGACTCAGAGAGGAATTTTATTTGGGATGCGTTTAAAGCCATGGCTAGGGAGTTTATAATAGATTTTGTTTCAAATAAAAAGAGGAAGGCATTTAGAGATTCAACACTACTCTTAAAACAAATTAAGTCCCTAGAACGTGAATATTTCTCTTCAAATCCCTCAGATACCTTGTCTAAGCTCATTAAAGCTAAACTGCAATATAATACACAGTCCTGAGAAAGCGCCTGTGGTAGTTTGCTTACGTTTAATGCTAGAATGTTTGGTGGTCGGAATAAGGCTGGTAAATCTCTGGCTAACTACCTTAAAATTAAAAAACAAAAATCCAAGATTGTTGCCATAACGGATAGCGATGGGGTTAGACACATTAGGGACTCCAAGATGTTAGAGTGCTTCACAAAGTACTACACTATGTCGTATACCCTTGAGTCCTCTCCTTCAAGTGATCAGATTGATGCTTATTTCCAATCCATTCCCAAACCCCCAGAAAATTCAGTTGACTTGTCCTCTCTTGATGGTCCAATTACGGAGCAAGAAATTCCTAACTCCATTTATCACCTTCCAAAAGATAAACTCCTGGGCCTGATGGTTTTTCTTTACGTTTTTTTCTTCATTTTAAACACCTGTTAATTCCTAAGTTGTTGCTTCTTATTACTCATTTTTCTAATATGGGAAAGACACAAGGCTCCTTTACTCAGGCCATGCTTTGTCTCATCCCTAAGAAGGACAAGGATCTTTCTTAATGTGGTAACTACAGACCTATCTCACTAATTAACTCGGATTGCAAGATTTTTTAAATATAATTGGCTCTTCATATCAATCAGTTCATCCCTGAATTAGTTGATAAACATCAGTCCGGGTTTGTGAAAGGACATTCTATTGCAGACAACTCCAGAACTTTTCTTGATATAATTCCTTTGGCTTCCAAGTTGAACTCACCTGTTGCTGTCATAACTCTGGATGTGGAAAAGGCATTCGTCAGAGTAGGCTGGGAGTTCCTTTTCGGAGCACTGAAATGGCACGGCTTCAGCCCACCCATCATTCTTTTCACCCAGTTATTATACTCTGCCCCCTCCACTTCTATTTGGGTTAACGGTCATCAATCTAATTATTTTTGCCTCCAAAGAGGAACTAGACAAGGTTGCCCTTTTGTTATTTTTAGCTTTGCAACCTTTCTTGGAAAGCATCTGTTGTTCTCCACAGTTTACTGGCTTCCAATTTAAGAATATCGTCATTAAATTTACAGCATATGCAGTTGACATCCTATTATATCTATCCAATTCAAACACGTCTCTACCAGCGTTTCTCTCTTTATTAATTGAATATTCTATAGTCTCTGGACACAAACATACTATAGATAAATAAGAGGTCCTGTCCCTAAATAAATACTGCCTCCCAGATATGTTTAAAGACACGGGGTTTACATGGAATTCAAAAGGTATTAAGTGTCTAGGCGTCTTATATATAAATAATATTAAAGACAGCATTAGAATGAACCTCGAGATCATCATGAAAATCACGGCGTTGATGGAAGGCGGGCCTCCATTATTTGTTTCTTGGTGGGGTAGATTAGCAATGATTAAAATGATGCTGCTACCAATCATCAATTTCTACTTATCCATGCAATCAGTACCCTCCCACTGTCTTTCTTTAAAATCATTAACATTCTTTGATCAAATTCTTGTGGAATAAGCGCAATCCTAGTATCTCACTACATCGTCTTCAGCAACCCAGAGATTCTGGTGGGGTACATTTTCGTAACTTCTGCATTATCATCCCACCTTTACTTTGAAACAGATCTGGTTTTACCTTTAGACAAACCCACACACAACGCTAGCCACCTGGGGCCAATTAGTGCAGGCCCAACTTACTCCTTTTTCTTTAAACGAGTCGGTTCATATTTCTCAACCTGCCAGGATCTTTCTCTCTCCTATACTTGCCCATTCATGGCAGTTGCTAAATCTGTAATTGCTTTTTTTAATTCTCATGTAGATATTATCCCACAATCACCTATTTGGTACAATAAGTACTTAAAGCTAAACAATAGAGTTCTTTTTTGTAAAGAATGCATTGACAAAGGTATTATAACCATCGGCCATATACTTACTGACGGCTCTCTTATTGACTTTTCAGAGATCAAGAAAAATATCATATATCCTCTCAACATGCCACACATTTTTTACATCTTAAAACTTCCCTTCTTCTTCTCGTCACTCAGGATTCCTCTTTGGTTCCACAAAGTCAGCCTCCCTCTCACAATTTAGATTTCTCCTCAAATAAAAGCATCTGGGATTTATAAAATTGTGTCCCGTCCTTCACACTTGAGAACAAAATCCAAGGTGGAATTCTCATGGGAAAGGGACCTTCACCAGGAGTTTCCCCTCCAGACCTGGAGTTCCACATGGGCAAAGGTCCACACTTCCTGTCGTTCTGCAAGCACAACACAAACGTTGTATTATTTTTATAACAGGCTTTTCTTGACCCCTAAAGATCTTCATAAGATCCCGCTGACTAACAATGCAAAATGCTGGTCTTGTTCTTACGATAAAAGTGACTTTTTACACATGGTTTGTCTTTGCCCTTTGGTTAAAAAGCTCTGTCTGCTCATTTGGAGGAAGCGGAATTAAATGTTCGTCACGGCTTTTGATTTTGATATTTCACATCTTTTCTTAGGCAGCTCTTCCCCCCTGCGGCCTTCTCAAGTGAATGTAGGAAGGGTTATTGGTTTGACTATAGCTATTGCACTGCAGACTTTTACCACAATTTGGAAAGACTCCTCTAAAATGTTTCTTATTGGCTGGTGGAATCTAATACGTCATCATTACAGATTGGACGGTTCACTTGCCACTTCCACTCCTTTACTGATTATAAAATATTGATTATGGTTGCCACTCACATCATTCCTATCCAGACAAGCTGTTCTATCCAAATCTACTGTTACTAGTTATGAACCTCCATAAATGTTGGTAAATCTTCATTAGCTTAGTTTTGTTATGACTGCAATGCTGTTATCGCTTACTAATTGCTTTTCCTTTTTCTCTTTTCCTTCCTTCCTCTTTTCTTTCTCTCTTTTCCTTCTATCTCTTCTCTTATAAAATCTTTTAGAAATGTATATTGTTTTGTAAATTGTTTATAATTTTCAATTCGAGTTCTGATCTATTGAATTGTTAAGCTTGCATATCTCTTCTTGTATTCGCCGTGCTCGAATTCAACTATTTGAATATTGCGGTATACCTTATATTTGTTTCTCCCTATAACTTCAATAAAGCATTTTAAACAAAAAAGATGTAGAAGCAATCTTGCAGCTGAGTTCTGAATTCTCTGAATTCGTCCCAAGGCTGAGAGAGAAATCCTGAACTACAGACCATTTACGCCATCAACGTTTAAGAGGATGAGTCCTGTTGTCACTGACTTGACATCCAGGAAGGAGAATCATGCTATGGCTCCTTCATAGCGCCGCGGGCTGACTTGCTTCGTTTCTCCACTTGCTCTTTTACCGAGGGTGTAAAGTCTCTCAGTGTCGAGCTTTCACACTTCTTTGGATATTTTGGCGGAGGTTCTTGATTGGCTGGTCAGAGTCTAAACGAATTACAGGTTTTCTATTCGGCACAAGTATTTTGTTTTTTCATGCGTAGTTTAAGGTAGTTTCATGTCATCCAGAGGTTTGCAAGTTCGATACAGTTCGTGAGTTTTGAGTTTCATGTCTGTGGATGTGGTGATTGGGCCCTCAGGCCCGCATGCAGATAATGACTGACACAGGACACAGGATTACTGGTGCAGTAAACTGGCCACGAGCACGTGCGCTCGGCCCCTTTTATTGTCAGGGTCACCTGACTGGTGACGCCTGTGGTGGGTGGGTGTTCAGTGTGGGTTACAGGCACAATGGAACACTAGACTGTATCCAGCCGGATACTACATCCCTCCCAAACTTTAATGAAAGTTCAACCAAATGAAAAGTCCGAACCTGTGGGAGTAAACACAAGTTACAAATAAACCATAAATTGGTGATCAGGACTTCCACGTAGTCTTTTTGCTGATGGTCAACTGCCGGCGAGGGTGTTCTGACAGCCGGGACCACTCTGCCTCCTTGGCACGATGTCTGAGTGTTCTACGGATGTGTTCTTTTGGACTTACATCGTGGAAGTGCGCCTCACAGTCTCTTTCTTGTACCGCCGTCGGTGGAAGTGGGGGGTGGAATGATGGTGGACCATTGTTATTCAATTTTCCGCTGTGCGCCCTGGTAGAGGTGTTTCCTCCGACTAGTAGTTGAGTAATTGTCTTCTTCCAGGACTCACCGTTGCAGGATATCCCTCTCACGGATATCCCTCTCTCGTGGGTGTCCCCTCTCACTGGACGACCCGGAGGCCCTTCGTTGCCAGGTTTCCACTGGACCGGTGGACCGCCGCCTTGCCGCTCCCCTCGCGTTGGGGGAGCCACTGCGGGTCCTCTTTCTGTGTCCGAAGTTCCGCCTGAAAGGGTGCTGTTGGCACTTGGTCCTTCGCGCTCTGCCTTTGTTCTCCCAGGAGCTCCAGAGCCAGCTTCAACAGTCCATCTCTCGTCTTGGGGGTCCGCTGCCACCGGTGTCCCTGAGGCCTCTGCCCCTTGGATGTCCACGGTCCTGTTTCCGTGACGTGGTTGTTACCAACGGACCGGCCTGCTCGTGTCTGTCGTCCCCGGGTGACCTTCGGGTTTACGCATCGATGTATACTCCCAGTGGGGCTGATGTTGTTTTCCAGGTACTGGGTCTGGGTGTCCATGCACCTTCTCACTTCCCTCTTCGGGTACTCCCCTTCCGGTGTGTGTTGTGTTGATCTGTCACGCACACCTCTTTGCTCTTCTCCTTTCCTCTTTGGGTGTTCCCCTTCTGGTGTGTGTGTTGATCTGTCCCGCACACCTCTTTGCGCTTCTCCTTTCCTCTTCTCTTCCTCCGTTGTGGCGTCATGCCACTCAGGATCTGTCTTCCTTTTCCTTTCTTTGCGGCGTGATCCAGTCTTCCTGCCTCCTTGCTCATCCTTACCAGGCTTCTTCGTGTAGCGTGCACTCTACGCGTTTCCCTCTGGTCTTGTCCCGCCACTAGGACACTGTCTTCCTTTCACTCTGTGACTGGACCGGTCGTCGCGACCTTCTGTCTCGTAGTTGCTTCTGATTTCGAGTGATGTTGATGTTGCTGGACCTCTTGTCCTTCTCCTCCTGGTCCTCTTTGCGGACCTTTCATGGGGTCCTCTTCATTGATGTCCCCTCGGACTTCCTCTTCTCTCCGGCTCTGACCCTTGGCAGGTCAGTGTGCTCTCCGACCTCTTGTAGGCCTGTATCCTCCTTGCGACCAACTGGTGGTCAGCGTCGTCCTCCTTGCGACCATCTGGGTGGTCGGCTTCTTCTGTGCGACCATCTGGGTGGTTGGCTTCCTCCTTGCGACCATCAGGGTGGTCGGCTTCTTCCGTGCGACCATCTGGGTCGTCGGCTTCAGTCTTCCGTGCCACCATCTGGGTGGTCGGCTTCCTCCTCCTTGCAACCATCTTGCTGGTCGGCTTCTTCCTCCTTGCGACCATCTGGGTGATCGGCTTCCTTCGCGCGACCATCTGGGGGCCGGCTTCCTTCGTGGTGCGACCATTTGGCAGGTCGGCTTCACGAGGTTCGTCACGTCGTGTGGCTCCCTGTGTCTTCTGACTTGTCAGGCGCTAGTGCATGCTTCACTTCGTACCGTCGTGGTACCTCTTCAGTGTAGCGTTGCTCCTTGTACCATGATCTCTTGATGTGGTGGCTTCTTGGCGCCACTGGGTGTGACTCGACATCCTTGCCCGCCAGTGTCGGATACTTGCTGCGTCCATCTTCTTCAGTGGGTTCCTCTCCTGTAGGCGCTGCAGTGTACCTTCCGCGTCCGGGGCACCTCTGCGCTGAGTCCTCTAGTTCGCTCGAGGGTTCGCTCCACTTGATGCGGCAACAGCGCAGTCCTTGCTGGGGTGGATGTGGCTAGACACCGTTCTTCTTACTTGTTGCAGCGGGATGGCGCTGCATCCCTGTGGCACACTGTCTCTTCTTCCTTGCGCTTCTGTCGCGTTCCTGCGCTTCTGGCGCATTCCTGCGCTTCTGGCGCGTTCCTGCGCGCCTCCGTCGCGTTCCCGTGCACTCACCATTGTGCATCAGTCTGCCCTTGCGGTACATGCCTTGCTGCCTCTTCTCCATGCCTCTCTATTCCTTTCCTGCAGCTGGTGCAATGCTTCTCTCCGGCCACTAGATGGCAGTGCAGGGTTTGCTCTTCTTCCATTCAGCAGCGACCTTCTCTGCTGCTGACCTTTTCCTCCTTGTTCTTTTCCAGGCTTTGGTAGGCTGTGGAGACGGGCTGGAGCTATGGCAGAGCAGTGGAGAGCAGGACACGGGCTGGACAGCAGGTAAGTCTCTTCATTTTTCCATTGAGAGGCAGGGGGGGTGGCACAGGCAGTGTCAGTGGGCTCTGTGGAGGATGAGGCATCATTCGTGAGCTGGGGCAGTGTCTTCCTCACGTGGATGGTGGCTGGGCTCAATAGTTTCTTTCCATTTATTCATCTTCCCCCGCACCAGCCTGGCACAGTCACAGTGTGCACCCGTGATCGGGGCACATCTCTGCTGCCACTTAGCTATTCTGCCTGCCGCTCCACTCGCTCTGCTGGCCTCATTGGGGTGCTTCTTCTGCTCTCCCCGCCCGCAGCAGCTCCTTTGCCATCACGCTGCTCGGGGCGGGGGAGGGTCGGTGCTAAATGCCGGCACTGGCCGACGGGCAATGCACGCAGTGCAGGCTTCAAAGTCATCAAGCGGCGTCGGCCGCGCGCTGATTTCCCCTATCTCTCCCGCCCCCTCGGCAGCTCCTGCCTTCGCTCGCTGACCGGGGCGGGGGAGTGGTGCTGCGGACGGGGTCCCTGTTTAGTGCTGCAGGTTTCTTGCCGCGGACCGGGCACTTCCTTTTTGTCTCCCCACCCCTGCCGCAGCAGTCTCACCTTTCATATGCTGCGCGGCGGGCAGGGGTGCCGGTGTCGTTCCTTGACTGCGGGTGGGCTCCGCTTTGCCGCTCGTCCAGGCAATGGGTTGGGGTGGTTAGCTACTCCACCCCCTCCCTCACTAGCTCCCGCGACGATCCCGGCGTTGGCTCCTCCAGACCTCTGGTCACGACGATCTTCCCGCGGGGTGGGCTCCCGCTTTGGATAGGGTTATATTCATTTACCCCGCGGCTCCTCGCTCACTCACCGGGGGCTCGTCGCGGCCGATGCGGGTTGGCTCCGCACGGCTCGCATTTCTCCTCCTCCACCAGGCAGGTCGCGGCCGATGCGGGTGGGCTCCGATCGGTCCGCTCTGTATTCGGGGTGATCCCCCCCACCGGGATCACTGCAGCCACGCGACAGGGTCGGGGTGGGCACCCGACTTCCTCGCTATCTCCTCGGGGCGACCTGTACGCCCGCAGGGCTCGCGACGGTGCGGGGTGGGCTCCCGGTCACTGTCCTCGGCCTGGGGCTCTCCACATGCCCGCAGGCAGTTAGGCGCCATCCGTGCCTGCTGGGGTTTACACGCGGGCAGCTCTCACCCCTCCTTACATCTTGCTGGGCTGCTGCACGCCAGGGCACAGCCCCCTCGTCGCCAATGTGGTGATTGGGCCCTCAGGCCCGCATGCAGATAATGACTGACACAGGACACAGGATTACTGGTGCAGTAAACTGGCCACGAGCACGTGCGCTCGGCCCCTTTTATTGTCAGGGTCACCTGACTGGTGACGCCTGTGGTGGGTGGGTGTTCAGTGTGGGTTACAGGCACAATGGAACACTAGACTGTATCCAGCCGGATACTACAATGGACTCGTTTTTATTCCTACTTAAGCAACTAACAAAGCCTTTGCATGATTGCACATTAATATGCATTTTAAACACAGCGCCATCTTGTGTTCGATGCTCTACGCTGCACATTCGCCTGGCTGTTTGAGTAATTGTCGCCTCGTTAGAAGCTTGACATAGGCATGCAGGAACCACAGATATGTGGAGACCAGCTTCCTACCGTCCCCCCTGTATCCTGTCTTCAACGTCTTCTCACACTCCTGCCATGAGACGAGCCAGGCGCCTGCTCGTAGCTGCTACCTAGAGTTTCGTACAGCATCACATGTCCTGTCCTCTGCTTGCTGCACCCTAGAAACATATAAAAGAAATGTGACTTGAACTGACCTAGCACTGAATACTCCAACAGCGCAGACGGTGACGCGCCAGTATGTTGTCTTGTGAATTTGCACTGAGTATTTTTACTCCTTGCTCGATTTTTGCCATTAAACCAGTATTAAACGCCAGTGGCCTCTCAGGGGGGTGTTTTCCATCCACAGAACCAGGCGCATTGGCCTGGAAGAACATTAACCCAGACACCAAAGGGGGGAAGCACCAGACTCCACAAGACACCCCAGGTGCTGAGGTGAGGGAGACAGCCCCCTGGGGGGACAGGGGTGGAGGTGGCCCAAGGTGGAACCTGGTAACGAGGCGCGACCACGCTAATTTAAGGGAAGTCTGAACATGTTTACTATTTTTTGCTTGGCTTCTTTGTATGTGATGTGCTGAACTTGAAACAACATCTTGTCTGTGAAGGAGACAATTGGACAATCACCCCCAGTCACAGATCTGGGTTGATTCCATCATCGTTCTTCAGCTCACTTCATCACCCCAGTTCTGACCCAGCCATATGCAAATCCGTTTTGACCCTGTGCCTCATGGGAACAGTCCAGCCTGAGCTGCCAAGCCAGGTCTTCCCTGCACCGGAAACAAGCATCCTGGGGCTGATTTCGGGATAACACCCCTCAACAGCCAGGCTAGCTTGAATCCAGTGGCAAAGTGAGCAAGGGACTCACGTCTGAGCATACCCTACCAAACTTAGGGTAAACAAAGTAAACACAAGGAGGTGATGGACGGAGCGCTGAAACGTTTCAGACACTCACGCCCAGTCACAGATCAGGTTTGAATCCATCATCGTTCATTATTTCACATTTCCACCCCAGTTCAGACCAAGCCATATGCAAATCAGTCCATCATCTCCTTGTGTACAGCCTTTCCTTTTCCCAACCCCTTTTCTTTGTACTGAGGTAAGAAAGTAGCTTTTACTCATCCACTCTTGACCCCTTTGCTTTCGGCTAATCTTCGGTTAATGCCACAAGGCTCACAGACAAGACTGTGCAGTTCGAACAATGAGCCTCTTTTACACACACATTCATCCTTATAGGGTCTGTGCAGGCCTCCTGACACCCCTGCCTAGCTTCTCTATTCTGCAGAGCCATCTCGCTCACATACCAGTCACACGTGAGCATGTCCTAAAGCACCCAAGCAAACTTCACCTTTTCATATAGCTTCAGCCGGTCGAGTGCTGGGCTGAACTCCACCCCAGTTCTCCTGGAGACATTTCATTTTTACCTGCTTCCTGCAGGCCAAGTGTGGAGTCCTGACCAGCTCTCTTCCCACCTCATGCCAAGTGCAGGAAGTTCCCGCAGGGACGGACTGGTCGTAGTGGGCACCAAGGGCTTTCTCGGAGGTCTGGAAGGATGGCGGCCAGTTTTTGAGTGTTGAGTTCCATTTTTAGGTTGAGCCTAGAGCAGCGCACCTCGTGGGCAGAGCTGGTAGGTAGGCCTGGGCGAAAATTTCGTTCCGTACGCGGAAATTGCGATAATTTGACATTTTTGCATTCCGCGGAGAGCGTGAAAATGTCAAAATTTCCGCTTTCCGCAGCTTGGCGATAATTTGTTTCTTGCTCACGCTGTAAAATAATACATTCTCGCGCACGCGCGATCGCCTTACCTGAATCCCTGCGTTCGCCGACAAGTTTTCTTGATCCGGTCGCGTTCTCCACGAGATGTTGTATTGTTTTTAGCCATTTGCACTGTCTCGAGACAGTTCGCGCCCGCAGTGACGTCATGCGGCGCGCGATCACGTCTTTCTTCTCGCGATCATGCACCGCGAGACAACTCAAAACAAGATGGCCGCGCCCGCGAGCAACCACATGGGTAAGTTGGCGACCCGCAACCATGCAGAAAATCTCGCGAACATGCGGGAAAAAAACTTCTGCATCTTCGCGATATTTCCGCTTGTTTGCGATAATTTTAAACATTTTCGCGATAATTTGCGAAAGTGGATTTCACAAATTCCGCCCACCCCTACTGGTAGGCAACCCTGGTTGTGATGGAGGGCAGAAGTGGAAAGCCGTCTCGCTGTGCGGGTTACAACCTGCTGCCCGAGGCCAGCCTTCCAAGCGCTTGCCATCGGCTGCACTCGCCCAACGGCACGTCTGGCCTCCCTCGGGTGTTCTCGATGCCACAAGTGACCCGTGCCTTCTGGGCACAGTCTGGGATCTGGGGCGAATAACCACATATGCAGGGGCGCAGCTTCAGGGGGGTGGTACACCCCCCTAATGAACAGGGGCATAGGTTGGTCAGTAAGAATGGTGGGGGGAGGGGAGAGTTTAAGATTTACCGACAGTCAGGCTGGCGCATAATGTTAAAATACATTATTGGACACGCGGGGAGCATGTGTGCGGCCTAAGGGGCAGTGGGAAGGGGGAGGAATGCGGAGGGACAGGCGAGCTTAAAGAGAAAACTTACTATTTTATAAAAAAAATATCCAACATTTGTGAGGCCTTTCAAAACGGAGAGTGAGGGTGCGCGCTTTTGTGTCTGTTCATGTAAAAATTCTTGTTGGGATTCTGTTGCCACTGCTCTGGCCCACATATAGTCCCGGCTTTAAAAAAAAGTAAAAAGTGTGTTTTTGAGCTCCACTGTTGCGGAGTTTAATCCGTTGCTGCCTTGTATTCGCCCGCTCTACTGCCGCAGCTCCAACCACTAGACACCCTGTGCTACCGGTGAACTGGAACTTCCATGCGGAAAACTGCAAGTCCCAGAATGCAATCGGCGTGAGCTATTCTCACCTGGAGTGGGGCATCTCGGTATCTCTGGCAACGTAAATGCGAATTTATAAAGCAATGGCTAACTATCAAGGAGCTGTGAAGGAAACAACTTTGAAAATAGCTTAAGTAAAACTCTGTTCTCTAAATCTCTATATATTTGTCTTTGGCTTTTATGCATTTAGTCTTACATTCTTTGGTACAAAGAGGCTGTAATTAGTGGTGCTGCAGCACCCCTGGTGTTGCCCTCTCTGCATCTGAGATTTGTGTCAAACGTGTTAGTTTATTTCCAAGGTTTCAGCATCAGTGCCATGAGAGGGAATGCCACGCCTCTCCCCTTAAAACAAATTCAGAATCCTGTCGGATTTTGTTCATTTTGTTTAGTACCCCGGGAACCGCTGCTCTCCACCCAGGAGCACACCTGGGGTGAGTGCACAGTCAAAGGCACGGGTTGAGAGGGCGGGGATGGGAACTGTCATTGTGTTATATCATTTCTGTGTCTGATCGTCCCCTTCACCATCCATCAAATGTTGTTGCAGGCTATGTTATGAAGGTTGTTTGGAGCTCAGCATTTAAATATTGCTAAGGAGGGGCGGGTGCTTTACTGCATCCTATAAGTGCCCCTAACAGTGTATGTGAGGGGACGTCAAATGTACATCCTCATGCTCCTCACAACCACTTCCCCAGCGCAGTCTCCCCTTTCTCTTCTGCTATCCTTCCTTTCAGACTATCTTTCCCTCTCCACTAACCTCCTTTGCTACTCACCGTCGCCAGCCTACGCACTAGTCTCCCTTCTAATTCCCTGCGCCCACTCAATCTGCATGTTCCCACCCTAAGCAGTGCCTCTTCACTGTTCCTTGTCTCTCTCAGTGTTTTGTTCTCCTCACTGTGTACTGTACTCCTCCTGTGCATTTACCTCCTTCTACTCCCAGGTCATTATTCTGCCCTATATGTCCATCGCCATTGCCCCTCCCAGGGCTCCGTCCCTACACATTACCACATTACCTCGTAAAAATTATTAACACAAATGTCCCTCAGCGCCACACACTTCCACGCCACACAATTTAACTCTACACATTTCCATTCCATAACACATAATTCCACAACAAACAACATATTTCAACTCAACAACACAACTACATACATCCAATCCACACCACAAAATTCCACATCATGCCACATAATTCAACAACACACCACATAATTAAACTCCACAACATACCACTCCACTGCACAAAATGCAAATCCACATAATTACACTCTAACACACAATCCCACTCCATATAATTCAAGTACACTTAATACCACTTAATTACTATCCACATTTTTCCATTACACACCATGCCACATAATTCCACTACACAAATCAATACCAGACAATTCCACCACATACGATTCCCAAACTAACAATTCCAAGCCACATAATTCCACTCCACACACATCCACTCCAAACAAAAACACATGGGTAAAACACATTCTCATTTACAACGCCAATACCTCTAACTCTCACAAATGCAAGACCAATTTGCATTGCAAATGCTTGTTCTTATTGGGGGCTGGTTTTGCAGTAGTTCTGTAATATCGGCCCCCAGAAACAAAAGCAGCAGCAGCGCTTCTCACTAGAATCCCCCCCCCCCCATCCGGGGCCAGTCTAACAGTCTAACTAATTTGCCAGGGCTGGTTTGTGTTCCCAATCCGGCCCTGCGTTTCCAATCAACTGCACCAAGTTCTGGAAAAGACAAAACTAGCTCTGAGCCCACTTGAAGCCTGGAACATGTTTAGTATGCAGACATATAGCAGTGTAGCTGTTCAACGAGACAGAACTTTGCCTCACCAAGTAATTGAGCAACTAATGCTAATCCCTCCCCACATTTCCCCCGCTTTCATACATTTCTTCACATAAGTAACTGTAGCAGTATACATGGGACAGAAACTAAAACTTTAGAAAAAGGTACCAATAGGTGCCTCGGCTTCTCATGAAGGGAACAAAAAGTACCTTGGGAAGAGATTCATTTGCAGAGATCTCCTTCACTGAGCTAACTTAACCGAGACAGCTCGCTTCGCCGTCCAGGCATGAAACGGGACTGGAAATGTCAGAGAGCAGAAACATCAAGTGCATTCATTTCACATGGATATGCAAAATGGCTGCGCTTTACGGCGGCTGATGTCTGACCTACAAAAGAACGAGGTAACTAAGTTGCAGGAAAGCGTCTGGCCATACCACTGCAGGATCGTCCTGGATGGAGCAAGGAGGACCCAGAGGGCCGCGCCCTCCAAGGCAATTTGGAACATCTTGGCCTTAGAGCCCTCAACGGGCGTTTCCTTCCTGATAAGCCGCCTGGTCTCTCATTTCTATCCAAAAAGGGTGCATCTCTCATCGACTACCCTTTTGTCAGCCTTTCCCTCTTGAATCATGTCTCTGGATTCGGGTTCGGCAATAGATTGGAAAGCGATCACAGCCCTCAAGAGATGTCCCTCAGCATTAGGCTGATGCAACACGAGCAGGCAGCGGCACAAGCCTTTGAAAGCTCCACTATTAACTTCAAACGCGTTAAGTGTTCAGTTAATAACCTTCAGCTCCCGGCGACAGAAGCAAAGCACAGGATCGTGAATCCCAGCAGGACAATGGCGGACCCAATCGCAAACTGGATACGTTTCTCAAAAACCTTTATAGCCAGGCATGCTGAACCAACAAAACACATGAAAGCGACCGGGTCGCAACAGCGGACCCCCTGGGTCCCTGTGATACGATCTGCCAAACGCAGCATGAACCGGCTATGGCGAGGACTTAAAAGGAAGCCAATGGACCCACTAATAATAACCAAACTAAGAGTTGCCCGAAGCCACTTGAAGGCTGCTAAACGGGAACAACGAAGGGCTGATTGGAATTCTTTCTGGGCCAGGCTTTACCATGATATAAGGACAAACAATTCTGCGAGGTTTTGGCGCACAATAAATAGTTTAGGGGCAGAGTCCCCAAGGTTGCCTCGTCTAAAATATTGGAATCTGAGTGGTACCTTTCCCTGTACAGCCATTTTAATGACCCACAAGACTACATCTACAACCAACCTTGGACTGAGGGTAATCGACCGCCAGAGCCCCTATATAAAGCGCCAGTAATTGAAAAGCAAATTGAAAGCTACAATCAGGCTACTGGGTCAGAGGTATGTGTGCCTTCAAGGGATTTATTCTGATATTTAATTCGATTATTCAGTATCTTTGTTATGCGCAGGATATAATATTTGCCTGCCTGGTGAATTATTCAAAGTTATTTTAGCAACACAGTTCTTTTATACTTAGAAATCAGTCTTCACTTAAATAGACTTTAAATAAGCAGTGTAGGAAGGTGGAATCTGACTGCATGGTTGCCCCCACTTTTTTCCTGGTGGTTGAATGGTTTTTGACTAGTCTGGCTGGGATCCTGCTATTCAGGACCCCAGCCTATCTGCTTACTCCCTTAAATGACTGGTGTGCATATTAGATGCACTAGTGATTGGATACTGTGGTACCTTATGAGCCCCTAGTATATGGTACCTTAGGTACCTAGGGCATTGGTACTTCACAGGCCTACCAGGGGCTGCAGCATGTATTATGCCACCCCTGGGAAGCATTCTCAATCTGACACCACAGGCCTGCTACTGCAGCCTGTGTGAGGTAGTGTTAGCACTCCTCACTGAGGTATAGGTTCCTATATCTCACCATACACACACATATAAAACTATCAGTCACCCCTATTGCAGGCCCTATCAATCCTGAGGGCAGGGTGCTTGGTTTACAATGTGAGGGGGTACCTCTGCATGAGCAGGACCCTCTGCAGCTGGCAGAGTCTATTCTCTGTGGCTGTTTGTGGATGCGGTTAAACCATATACTCTCAAGTGCATTATAACCCAACGGTAAATGCAAACTTTGGAATGACTGCATCAAAACATGTTGTGTTTGGTGTCAAACAACTTGGAATCATACCCCCACAACAGTAACTGGTGTGGGAGTATGATCCCACCCTTCTAGAGGGGACGACATGTACCCACTGTGGAAACACGGTAGAAATCTGAAAGAGCCCTGGCATCACAAAATGGATGCCACCAGCACAGACACTGGGCTGCCCTCCTGCTGCTGACTGAAACTCGCAGTGGAGGAAGCCCAACAAATGGCATCCTGTCACAGGGAGGTGTCACCACCTTCCAGACAGGATTTAGTGTATTGGGGCTGGGTGGGTGCACTCCTAGAGTGCTTTGAAGTCCTGCACTGGGGGAGCAGTAGGCTCCTCTGTGCATATGCCAGCTCAAACTGGTTCAGGGGCTACCTCTCCCTGCTCTGGCGTGAAACTGGACAAAGGGAAGTGGGTGTAACCACCCCCTACCCTGACCCTCCCAGAGGAGTGTTCATAAAGCTAGTCCCTCCCTTTTTTTTAGTATAAGATACGGAACCCTTGCCATTGCAAACTTAATATTCCTGGACGACGCTTTACAAAAAGAATCCTGGCCCTTCCACGTTCCACTACCTTTGGAAGACGGAAGAATCTCCCTTGGAGTCAAGGAGTGACTCCCCTGCTTGGCAGGCACCAAAAACTCTAATCAACGGTCGCAAACTTTCCCGCTCCCGCTGGAGCCCGAAGTCCCTGCAGCCCCAGAAGTGGATTTCCTGACTTCTCGATGGCCATTGTGAGTCCCCAGCAAAGCTGGACCCCACGAGTGACGAGGAACAGTAATACCCATGTACCGTGCACTATTGTCGAGTGCAACCCCTTCACAACGTTCTACGAACTTGTGCTTTGGACCATTTGTGGCCCAAACCTCCAGCAGGTTGTGCACCGAAAATCAGAGGCCTACCCCATCCCGAGTGACCGTGGGCTCCTGTAAAGCATTTCCTCATGAGGCGTCTTCGCGATCCCTTGCCCGTTGGCTTCCCTGAAGACTTTCTGATCAAACCAAAGGGCTCCCCTGATTGCTACAGGCCTGCCCACACTTACCCTTGCTGGGTGAGTTCTTCAGACCTTTCTGGTTTGCACCGCTGACTTTCTTCAATTTCCACAAGACTTGCTGTTGCCAAGGCTTGTTGGTGCTAATCCGGTTGCCGACACCTCAGTAAGCTGCAGACGTAGTGGAACAGTCCGAATCCAGCTCCTGGTCATCATCGATGCCTCCTGGACCTCGTGCCTGAAGAGTCAAAACACCCTTGATCACCTGAAATCACCCGACTTCCGTGGGCATCCATCTTCCTGGCCCCGGGTCACTGGCCAGTGACTGTGAACACTGTCCCTTCTGCTTTCAGGTCATCTTCATCTTGAATCCAGCCTTGGATTCCACCGGACACTTCTTCAGTCTTCCATAGAAAACAGCGACGCAACCCGACACCAAAAGACACCTATGCACCCGGCTTCCCTGGGTGAGGTAACTCATGCACTCCGGTGCCCTAGTGTGTGTTGGCCCTCGAGTTACTTACCTTGTAAGTGGCTTGCTTGTAGACTCTCCCGAAGTACCCTAAAACTTTAAAAATCCAACCGCGACTTGCTCCATTGAAATCAATAGGGAACCCACTGCTGTGTTCTCACACTGCACGCGTCTCCCGTGGGTCTTTTACTTACCTGCCTTGGGTGGATTAGTGAAGTCCCAGCGATTCTACAGGCCCTAGGCATTGTCCCCTTGCAAGTCAACTTTCCTAAACCTCTTTTTTAGTATATGGTCTGGTACGCCCCTAGGGCCCCAGCCATATTTGTGCTTAAGTTATTGTTAAACATTTTCTGCATATTTTACCTTGTTGTTTCATTTTCATGCTCTTTGTAATTTACTGTTTGATCAGGATTGACACAATTTCTTTATTTCTTTTAATGCCCATGTTCATTGTTTCCATATGCAATTTCTCTTATATGTTTCATTTGTAATCCCACTCCCCTCCTCCTTCCTGCCCCTTTTTTTTTTTTCCCCTCCCTATCTCCCCAATTGATATCTTGTATTGCATTTACCTTTTCATTGCTCAATAAAACTCTTTTGAACTTAAAAAAAAAAATTGTTAAACATTGATATTTGAATGTGTTCCTGACTTCTAATCTCATAAAGAGATTAGTAGAGTGTGTCTAGAAATAAATACATATATATTTGATTTATATACCTGTGTGGTGTCCTTTCATTTGGTAATTCAAGAGATTATAAGGTAAAACAAGCTGCTTTACATTCCTCAGAGGCTTAGCCTGAAGGCAGCTCTCCACAGCTACCACTAGGATAGCTTTCTTTAAAAGGTTGTCTTAAACCTATCTACCATAAGAGTCGAATTGGACTGGTACAAGGTGGCCACTATAACTAGTGACCAGCATATGCCAGGCCAACTTCTCACAAGCAGCAAAAAACGGTTGTATCTAAAAATAATCAATTTTATCTTTGAAATTTCATGAAGGGTACTCCAAATAATACATACAATGAGAAGGCAACAATTTGATATTCCAACCTTCACAATTCCAATTGTAAACACTTTCTCACAGTCTAAGTACAAACATACATTTTGGAGAAAAGGTGTTTGTGTCGACGTTTCAGTCTCTAGGCTTGCGTCGATGAGACTATCTTCAGGACTGAAATGTATTGAAAGCAGTTGACCCCTGAAATCAGCAGTGTGTGAAAATGATTCTCAAGTATCAGCCACAGTATTACAGCCGTAATGCCAGCCGGGGGAACAAACGTTTCCGTATCAACGTTTATTCCCCTGACCGGCATTTTCGTAAGGAGATCACAGACTCCCAAGCGCTATGGCGTGAATATATGCCAGAGAAGTAAACGCCCTTTTCATTAAACAGAGCGCAGATTTAATAAAGCCAGTACGAATTTTAAGCGCCAGGATACCCGTCGGGTGATAGAGCACTATATAAGCACCTCATTACATTACATTACATAAACATTGCATAGGCTTGCGGCTTAAAGATACGCCGGTTGCAGGTCCTGAGTTACGGCTATATTATTATATCCTGCGCATAACAAAGATAGTGAATAATCAAATTAAATATCAGAATAAATCCCTTGAAGGCACACATACCTGTCCATTTACTTTGCCCAAGCCCTCAAGGGTAGATTGGGTTGTCCACTACACTTACTACTGGTACGGAGGGCAGCAAAGCCTCGGAGGTCCAAATCCAAAAGCAGATTGAGGTTGAAAAGATGGGGCCCCAGCATCAAGAGGCATCCCCTCAGCCCTGTTTAAGGAGGCTCCTGCTTTCTGGGCTTCTCAGCTAGCTTCGCTCTATTCGACTATTCTTTTTTTTTTTTTTTTTTTTTTTTTTTTTTGAAAAACCTTTACTGACGTTTCAATCATTTACACGTATGGGCCTACAACCCCCCGGGGCCGGCCGCTAAGCAATCAGAACAATAAAAGCACGTGTAAACACAGGCGGCACCTCGGAGAGCAAAGTCTACAATACAGTATAGTCCGGCCAATGAGCCGCTCAGGTAGGACACCAGGAGAGAAAAGGTTTTTCATTTTATAATAAAACAAAACAGTAGGATCAGGTGCCAAACAGTTTCCCAACAGCGATAAGGGCTAGGATAAGAGACGCAAGCAGCAAGCAGCAATACATTGAATCAATGGCGCAGACACGGGAAAGTACGGATAGGGAGAAATATCAAAGATAGTTGCGCCTACAGGTCCCCGTACCTAAAGCCCAGCGAACCCCCCGGAAACTGTGGCACACATTAAGAGCAAGCAATTCACGATAAGAGAGGTGTACCGCGCTGATCCCAGAAAAACAAACAAAAAGAAAACAGAGAAGAAAAAGGAGGCCATGGAAAAAGAGATAAAGACTAAAGAGTCCCCTCCCCCATCCCCCCACCCTGCACCTCTGCGAATGAGTATGGCCCCACCCCCCAGCAGTGTGCCTGTCGCCCTGGAACTAGACCCGAAATATAGAAGAGACAGGGAAAAAAGGAGTAAGAAAGAGCCCCCCCAGACGGGGGGGCGGAAGAAATGTAATAAAACTGGAGGAGGGCCTTCAAAACATACCCCCGGCTTCTCTCTCCCGCACGGTAAAGTCTCCCCACGGCAAACAATTAGCAACACCAAGTTGATCATATCAAAAAAGGGAGGGGGGGAGTGGGGAGCATTATGCACCAACTATGCGAATAACCATGAGAGCACGCAACCATGAGTCCGCCTGTCTACTAGGTGACCACTCCCGACGGATCAGCCTCAGCCTTGACCGCTCTTTGCAATTCTGCCCATGCCTGCCCCTCGACCCAGCACCATGTCCGATGTCCCAAGGTACAGGAGTGTCCAAAAACAGTCGGGAAGCGACGCACACAGGTGGGGTGGAAGACTCTGAGCATCAGCACGGACCGCTTCATGGGGGGGCGTCTTTTCCAGTGCTGCCCCAGGATTTACACTGCACACAAGGTCCAGACAGGCTGAAGCAGTCGAATGAGACACACGCTGCCGGAATCGTCCCTGGGCCGCCAGAGACCGCGCACGGGACAAGGCCTCCATCTTCCGCTCAGGTCCAACACCTCCGGAACAGATCAAGCCCACAGTTAGCCGACCACACGGTAGCATACTGTCCGGAGTGTCCGGCTGTACACTAATCGCGGGGGGGGCCGCAACATCTTCCTCCTGTGTGCAGTGTGGAAAGCCACTGTGTACTGGTGGACCAGCATGCCGCCACTGTCCCAACGCTGATACCACACCATCTAGCTTCCTCCCCAGGACCCCGGCGCCATGAGCCAAGGAGTAATGAAGGGCACCAAGGGCCTCCAGGAGGTCGCCGTACCCCAGGGCAGCTCTCTCCGATCGCTCTGCCACACTTCCGACCGTCACACACCCCCAGTCCCGCTGCGTCCCAGCGGACAGGATGGTAGGCTGCATAGTGACAAAAGGGCCGCTGGGAAGGCCCGACTCGTATTGGGGCCAGGACCCCGGGACCAACGCCTCAAGGTCCACGTCGCTGAAGACAAGGATCCTGGGGGAGGAACAGATGCAACCGTTGCGCGGTCACGGGCAATAGTCGTCTCCGCCACGGACCAGCTCCCGCAAAAAGCCGGGAGCAGCCCGCAAGGATCAGGGCGAACCAGGGACGGCGCCCGGGCAGCTCACAGTCAAAGGCAGGGGCAAACACCACAGAATCCGAGAATCGCACACCCGGGCATGTCCTCGGTCCGCAGCGCTCAGCAGGGGGGGAGCGACCACAGCAAAATGCAGGCCGATGGGAGCAACACTCCGGCGGACCGACTCCACCCAGTCACCACAGGCCGCTGTTGTTAAACTGCCGCCCGGCCAAGGCGTCCACTCGAGGTCCCGGCTTCGGGACCGCACGGGCCGCAAAGTTCAATCGCTGATTTCTCCGGCGGTACTGCAGTCAGAAACCTCAGGATCACACGATCGGTTGCCACTTTCGTTTACAAACACGATCGCGTGGCGCAGAATAAGGATCTCATGCAGGATATCCGTGCGGGGTGCGGAGGTTCACGGAGCCGGGAATCTACGCTGCCGTCCCGGTCGCCATCTTGGCTCCTCCCCCTATTCGACTATTCTTGAAAGGAACACCATTCCGCCCTCATGGCAAGGATCGATCTTCGTCCCAATTTCTAAAGGAGGAGACAAAAAATCCCCATGCAACTATTGGTTGGTTGCTTTAATTGAGAACGAAGCGAAGTACTTCGCGGGGATACTGCTAAACTCACTCCGGGCATGGGCCGAGGCACGCTCAATAATTCCACCAAACCAAACCGGATTTACAAGTAATACCGGCACCATGGTCAATCTTATGGCACTTTCCTTTTTAATTGACCAGGCAGAGATTAGTAACGGCCCGATTTATATGGGGTTTATTGATTATAAATTGGCGTTTGACAAGGTCAACAGGTCAAAGCTGTGGCAGAAGCTCTCTTTATTGAACATTCCAAATAGTTTCTTGAGAGCTGTGCAGCTTTTGCATCAGGACACATGGGTCAGGATCAAGATTGGAGTTGGCTCCAGACTGTCACCACCAATTCCGACAATGCAAGGCCTTAAGCAAGGGTGTGACCTGACACCCATACTTTTTTATTTATTTTTATCTGATCTCCCGGAAGCCCTTAATCTAGCTAACTTGCAGTCACCCAAACTAGGCAGTCTCCAACTGTCAAATGTATTGTATGCCGATGATGTGGTTCTTTTAAGCCACACAAAGATAGGTCTACAACGGCTCCTGGATGCAACCACTGTATACTCAAATAGGAATGGGCTTCAGATTAAACTAAAATCCTGGCGGTTTGCTCAGAAAGGCCCAAGAAGCTGTCATTGGTCTTAAACTCGGAAAGAATTGAAGAAACCATGTGCCACAAATACTTAGGAGTTTTCTTCAACAATAACGGAAGATACAAGAACCAACTGGGCGAACAGAAAATGAAAGGAACAGTGATAGCGTTTGCACTCAGCTCCGTTCACAAGAAATGATTTGGCCTGACCTTCGCTCCAACCATTCAGGCGGCCCAGGGAAAGGTTATTCCAACTCTACCCTACGGAAGTGAGGTGCTAAAAGGACTAGACTGCGGCCAACTAGACAAAATAGTCGCAAAATGTTTTTAGAACAACCTTCCAGCTACCGTCCCACACCTCTCCGGCAGAAATCAGGCTGGAATTCGGCATCTGCAGTCAATGGGCCGAAAGATGACTTTTTTAAAGAGCTGTCATAAGCTAAGGGTGTCAAAGGAGGGCAGCCTGGATCACCACCTATGGGCACAGCTGAACACAAGACGATGGCTAGCTGGGCACTGCTATTTGCTCTGTGGGCTCAGTATCCTCGACCTGAGCGAGCTCTGGGACTTACATGTAAGCCAAAGTGAATTCAAGAGGCTTTGCGAAACTCAGCACGAAAAGGCTTTCCTCAGCAGAAGACAGGGCTAACCTCTCAGTCAGAAGTCACGGTTGGATGTCGCTCAGCACCTATGCACAGCTTAAACCTCAGAGTTATTTAACTCTCACTTTCAGTGCACGCACCAAGCTCCGCTTTTTAAAATTGAGAATGGGGGTGAATCCATTGATTTGCCATCTGCCCAAATGGAAAAGAGACTGTGCCCTGGAAGCATGCCGACTTTGAGGCCAACATAGGGAAGATCTACTGCATGTACTGTGTTTGTGTCCTAACCTCTTGAAGGAAAGAAGGGCTCTTCTACGAAAGGGTTGGATCGACAAGGAGGTCAGGTCATGTAGAGGTGCAGTGTTGGCCTGCTTTGATCCCCGGAACATCACCCTAAATTGTGCACTGGTTAGGTTTATGGATCGCGCTGCAAAAAAACTAGCGGCGGGGAACTGTTCAGCGCTTTCTCGACCTGAGACCCAGACCCCCTGCTTACCGTAATAGCGGTTGGACAAACTCCTTTTTCGAGCAGTTAGGCACATGGACAGTTTTTTCGAAAAATAAAATAAAATAGAATGGTCAGCAGAAGGGGAGCAGCCTATAGGTTAGCTAATCCGGGTCTCAAACGCTATTTTAATCTTGGACTTTATAGGAATTATGGACAGTGCACCTACAAGAGAGTTTTATAAATTGGGTTGCGTTTACCCACAGGAACCACGTTTTTTTCTCAAATTTAAATATTGTAACATTTTTATCGGCAGTGTTTGCAAGGGTTTTTAACAAATCATGCAATAAAGTTTCTAAAGTAAAGTGCTCTACATATCCATTTGTAAATGCATAATTAAATCATGATAAAATGGCAAAACACGTTCCCTGTGCTATAGAGGGTATGTTGTTGCATTATTGTGGCAGCGTGGGTGTTGATAGCATCTCAGTAACCCCTAATAATGTTTGAGAAAGTTTGAAAATATATATGGCTATATTTCTTAGTGTGTAGAAGATTGAATGTTTGTGTAAGTAAGGGGCTCATTACGATGCACGTCAGACTAGCTCCCGCAGTCCTGTCGGAGGCGGTTGGACCACCGTTGTCTCGTCAAAAGCGGTCAGTTTGACCTCCGGATTACAATGCATGCATCCTATAATAAGACCGACCGCTGAAAGACCACCGACTCCAACAGATTTTCTCCGACTACCGAGATGGCGATCGGAGAAAAACAGCATCCATAGACCAGTATTACGATGAGGGTTTCCGACAATCCGGCCTTGAGTCGTCGGACACAAAGGATTTGGGGTGCACAGATCTGGGTTGAAACTATCATCGTTCTTTAGCTCACTTCGCCAACCCAGTTCAGACCCAGCTGTATGCAAATCAGTCTTGACTCTGTGCCTCATGGGAACAGTCCAGCCCGGACTGCCAAGCCACGGTGCATACTCACCCAAATTCACTTCTCTCCATCAATCTCCGCCATGGATACCTTCTTCCAGGTTCCCCCTGCACCTAGGCAGCTGAAACCCGATGATTGTGATCCTGTGGGCGCTGGAATCCAAGTAGGTCTTTATGTGGTATGTATCCCCATGGACTGGAATGTGCACATTCCGCTGCACTCCAGCAATGGGGTACATGGTGCACAAGGCATACCCTCACATATGCCATGCATGTGTGTACAATTCACGTTTATTGTGAGCTTTGTATGCATTTGCAGTGACATATTTTGAGATATATGCTCCATCGTAGATGTGAACTCTGTGGTAGCAGCGGCTGCATCGTAATACAATGTGGGGAAGCTTCCTGGACTCGGCAGTCGGAAAAGGCTCGTGAGGATGGCAGTCAGATTATCGTTCCGACCGGCATCGTAATGAGCCCCTAAGTTCTTTAAGTGAAAGTGCAGATCACAAGTATGTGGTGGTTTCTTGAACGCAGAATTTTGGGCAATTCCACGTTGTCCGCGGAACGTGAAATTACCCAAATTCTGCAAATTCTGCGAGCGGAACAGAATTTACCGCCCAGGCCTACTTATGATCATGAAGTTGTGGGTGTATGCTGGTAAATCCGTGCATGTATGATAGTAGGTGTTTACATGTATGACGGTCAGTTGGTTGGCGTATGATAGAGCTTGAGTAGTTGGATGATGTCAGTGTGTTGGCATATGGTGGCGGGTGTACTGCCTCTTGCATATAAAGGTTTGTTGCTGGGTGTAGGAATTTGAACATGGGTGTGTGGTTGTCTGATTGAGGGTGTGTTGATGTAGGCTGAGGGGAGCCAGATGTGCAATGGAAGGTGTTATTTATTTTTAAAGATGAAAGACATAAGCCAGTATTCTGGGTTAGTAGTTAAGGGCGACATAGTATGACGGACTGTGACACAGAGTGACGCAGCACCTTAACTGACATACGATGGTGAGTCCATTGAAATTTGATTGGTATGCTGGCCTGTAAAGTTGGTTGTGCGTACGTATGACGGTAGATGTGTTGGCATATGATATGGCTTGTGTACATTTATGATGGTTTGTGTGTTTGTGTATGATGGTGAGTGTGGTGGCTTATCGCTGGTTGTGTGCACATACAATGGGTTGGCATATTAGGTGGATTGTGTGGACGTACCTGGAGTATTAGCATTGGCTGATGGCTGTGTGGACCTATGATGTTGAATATGTGGATGTACTGGTGTGTGATAGTGGTTGTGTGACATATGAAGTGAGTACACCACCTGCCTTTCTGTCTTCCCGCTGCCCCTCTGCGTACCACCCTGCCCTGCCCTTGCAGTCCCCAGGTGTCCACACACTTCCTGCAGTGACTTTGTTTGCCCTCCATATCCCCTACATTCTAAGTCTATGGCCATTGCTCCTTTGCAGCCCCCATGTGTGATCCTGCCCAACTGCAGTCATGCCCTTGGATTCCCTCTGTGTGCACCTCCACGCCCTTGCAGACCCCGCCCCTCTTGGCATATAAGTGTGTGCCCCCACCTCTCCTATGCTCCTCCTATGCTCCTCTGTGCGGTAATGCTCCACTCCAAGCCCAAATGGAACAATCATGCAGCGGTGGGTGGCATTCGGGGGTTCCTCTGAGGTTGTAGTGGGGAGGCCCTGCAGAGAAGGGCGAAGTTGTGCAGGGGGTGGGCAGGGAAAGCGCAGTTTAAAATATGGGGGAGCTCGCAGGTTTAGTAGAAGATGTTCAAATACTAGATTAGTTAGAATAAACTCAATCCTGCGATTTTTTAATAGATGCCCTATATACACATCATGCAGTTTATGTAGTCTATGCACTTTATGTACAGTGTTTTAGTATACCTAGCCAATGGGAAAGTGGGTGATACACAAAACCAAAGCTATAGATGACATATAAAAGATAAGAGCAGTAAACGGTACATGGACCTTATGGATACGGCGGCACTGGATTCCTTTTCATGCACTTTTTAAGCACTTTCATACACTTTATATAATTTATGCATAATATTTATATGCACCTAATCTGGTTGGGAATAAGGCTAGATATGAGGCAGATCAGCCCTGTAGGATATGTATAACCACATATATTTATATATGGATAGAGATATATAGCAATTTTGCCCGTTCATGTATTTTTAATATTTTGTTTAGTAAAGATTACTGGGACGCGATGCCATCGGGTGGTGATGGATGACGAACAGTAGCAAACTGAAAATGATATTGTTTCATGTGTATGGATTGAACAATAATTGTAGGACAAAAGTCATTGAAAAGTGGTTAATAATATATTCTCCAGATATAATTCGGATCCAAGAGACTCAAATAATGAAGCCAAAATGGGAGGTTTTTCAATGTTTCGCAGACGGGCGGCTTGGAGTTTGTTCCTTCATCAGGAGCCGCACATAGGGGTGCAGCTCTGGAAGCAATGTCAGGTGGAGGTCTGTGGCACTCAACAGATAGAGAGGGTGGACGGGTGTGGACTAACGGACCGCTGGATGGTGAACACATTACAGCGGATACGATATATGTCCCCATTGATAATCTCCCAGCACCGCTAATTGATTTGTTTCAGCCTGTTATGGCCGATCCGGGAAAATTAATTTTAGGGGTTGGTTTTAATGTTATCCGTGTCCGAGGCCAGACTCATCGGTAATCAATCAAACAGAATAATCCTAGAACTCTTGAGGCATTCCAGGACTATAAGAAGGGATTCAATCCAGTGGATCCCTGGAGAAACAAAATCCCAACCAGCAGGAGTGTACCTGTCAGTCTGCTGGATACAAGTCAGCAGTGAGACCCAACTATTTTTAATATCCAACGATTTTATCCTTAGACATTTTAAACACCACCGAATGGGTTTTCAAACCACTCATTCGTAGAGATGCATATTGTAGCTTCCGAAGCCTCGGTCCATCCGCAGATGGCTGATCAATAAATGAAATCCGGAAGAAGAACACAGGGTTTTAGAAACTAAGACAGAAATAACTCATTTTCTTTTTTTCTTTTTTCATCATGAGCATTCTGCACGAAAGGAGATGGTCTGGGGTGTTTTAAAGCTGCTTTTAGGGCCACTATAGGAACCAGAGATATATAGCAGAAAAACACGTCTAGATGTTTAAAGAACAATTTAGAGTTTCAGTTAAAAATGGTGCGCGATAATTATCCAATCATAAGACGAGCATCAACCATCAAGGTCTTGAGCAAGCGAAGCAACAGATGCAGAACTAGTATTATGAGCACAGTTATGTGTCCAGTAAAGGTATCTGCAGAAGGGATATGAAGAGAGTGAGGATTCCGGAAGTTTCCAACCTAGCAGACACAGAGATAAAACAGTCAAGAATACCATTACGGGGGGAGGAGCCTAGCGCGCAACCAAGATGGCCGCGTAGGCACAGGGCTCCCGAGGGCCTCCACAACCTCCCACGTCTATCCTGAATATATCCTGATTCTATCGACGGGCTTCTAAAGGCGAACCTATGCGGAGATGATACCTGTTGTCCAAATTCAAATCGGACTTCAGGAACCGGGATAGCATCGATTTCAAGTCAGCGGCCTACTCCTGCCCTTGCCCCGGATTCGAGTTGGCATGGTGCCCGGGCAGAAAGTGAACAACAACGGCCTGCAGGACCCGGGCCGGTGCGCACCCCCTACTTTCACTTTCGTTTTCGGGTCTCCTCGCTGAAACTGACGGAGGGACCCTGGATTGTCAGCATACATTGATAGTGGGAAGATCGGGTATCCTGCCTGGATCTTGGACCCTAGTCTGGACCACCTTTTGTGATCGCCGAGGCTCCCTAGATCGGCTCTCCGAGGATTGCTAATCGTTTTGGTGGACGACAACCTTGGCGACCATCAGACAATGGCGGCTAGATTGGACGGAGACAAGCAAAAATCCAAGACGACGAGGCGGGGAGCTCATAACATGGACCGCTATACCCAGCCAAAAGGATCCCCTAGTGGCCTGCATAAGTCACCGGAGAGATCCAAGGATGTCCCGGGATCGTCTACGGAGTTAACATTGCAGGACGTCATGGGCGCCATCGATGAGATGAAAGCAGCAGTCGGCCAGCAATTCGACACCTTGGCCCATAAATTGGACACGGTTTTGATCGACGTTAAACTTGTCAGAGCGGACCTTTCACAAACGAATAAAAAGGTCAAATCCTTGGGTCTGACAACGTCGAGTCTGACAACGGACGTGTCTGACCTGCAAACCGAGGTTCGTAATCTGCGGACGTCCAATGATTTGTCTGTCCGTCGGCTGGAGGATTTTGAAAGTAGGGCTCGGCGGAATAATGTGCGCATAATAGGGGTACCGGAGAAAACGGAGGTCCCTGCGGCTGACCTCTTCGTGGAAGTCCTCGTGATCAATCATCTCGCACCCAAGGGATTGAGTAAATTCTTTGCGGTCGAGCGGGCCCATAGAGTTCCGGGTGGTAAGCTGAAACTGGGCGCTCCCCCACGGCCCCTCAGTGCCAGAATTTTTCATTTCAGGGACAGAGACGCTATCCTGCAGGCCTCAAGGGTGAGTGGGCCGACGAAGTTTGAGAACACTAACATAAGTTTCTACCCGGACTTTACACAATCGGTCCAAAAGCAGCGACAGGGGTTCATGGGTGTTAAACGGCGACTGAGAGACATGGACCTGAAATATGCGATGCTCTTTCCGGCCATGTTGCGAGATGAGTTTGAGGATCGGACACATTTTTTCGATCGGCCGGAGGAGGTTGGAGATTGGCTTGATACCCTGCCCCAGCGACGAAGTCGAGAGGGACCGACCGAGGAGAACGGAGTGGGCCTGGCCGGACAGGAATAGACTTTGGTTCCCGGTGACTGAACATTGCGATGACACTTCCATATTTTGGTTCGATGTTTCTATTCAGTGCCTTATCCTTAAATGCCCGGGGGTTGTGGGGTGCTCAGTGAGGCTCTTTCCTCCTCTGGGGTTTCCTTTTTGTAGATTAGTTAATGCTAGGGCGACAGGCACACTGCAAGTTGGGGGGGCTACATGGGCTCACGCAGGGGTGCAGGGAGGGGGGAGTTGTAACGGAAATGTTGGTGGGGAGGGGGGAGTTGGGGACTGTTTGAATGTTCTACAAGGCAACGTAACGCTATACGACTGGTGGTCGGGTTCGTGTTCTCTGGGGGGGGGAGTTGTGCGCGGGGTTGGGATGGGGGGTAGGGGATTGAGAGTACTTTTGTGGAATGTGAATGGCTTGGGGGATAGGATTAAACGTGGAGTAGTGCTGCAGTTCTTGAAACGGCTGTCGCCAGACATTGTATTTCTGCAGAAAACGCATCTAATTGGGAATTCTTGCCATGCTATGAATAGGCGGGGATATCGTCTCGTTGTGCACTCTGGTTTCACTTCTGGCTCACGCGGGGTGGGCATCTTGATTAGAACCACTCTCCCGTTGGAGGTAGACGATGTGATTCATGATGATAGAGGGCGGTATGCTGCACTTGTAGGCCGATGGGAGGGCAGCACCGTCTCGCTCGTTTCTGTTTATGTCCCACCGGGGTTGCAGACCGTAACTTTCGCTGATTTGGGGCGAATGGTCTTGGGGCTCCCGGGGGGGGGTTCTGGTGATGGGGGGCGATTTTAACTCTGTCGCATCCGGTAGAGCGGATCGTCACCCTCCCAGGGACCTCCCGGGGGCACAGGCCTGGCTGAGTGGGTTTATAGATACCCTCGGGCTGATAGACTGCTGGAGACTGATGCACCCGGGGCAGGCGCAATACACTTTCCACTCAGGGGCTCATGGCAGTTTATCGAGACTCGATTATGTCCTTATGCTGGCGGCCAAAGCTGTGATGATTAGGGACGCAAGACATCTGGCCCGGGGTATTTCTGATCATTCACCACTACTGTTGCACGTTGAGGTCACCCCCGGGGCTGAGGGGAGGGAAGCACCGATTATCCCCTGGTACCTGCGTAATCCTAAAATCCGGGCGGACCTGGTCAAGTCCCTTGAGCGCTATTTCAATGAAAATGTGGGGTCAGTGTCATCTGCTGTCTCGTTGTGGGAAGCCTTCAAAACAGTGATCCGTGGGCAAGCACTTTCTCTAATTTCCCACTCCAAGAAAAGCAAGACTGAAGAGGTGGTTCACCTTGAAAACGAAATAGCCCAGTTGGAGGGGGACCTGGAGTTGGGTGTTACGAATGATAAGTTGCATGTTCTCAGTCTCAAGCAGCTTGACTATAAAGCGTTGGTTACTGATGCTGCCAAAGTGATGAGTAGAGAGCAACAAGGGCGCTTATACGATGTGGGGGATAAGGCTGGAAAATTGATTGCATGGTTGGACAAGGAGAGAGCGAGTCGAGTGGTGCCGGTTATTGAGAGAACGGATGGCGTGCGCGTGACTGACCCTGTGGAAATTGTTGAATGTTTCGCGACTTAATTCCGCGAAGTATATTCTCCAGTCTTGGATGGCCTTGAGGATGACTCTCATCTGTTGCTGAGAGATATTGCGTTGCCGTCTTTGTCAGAGGCGGACAGGGTACTAATGGATGCGATGTTGTCGCCTGATGAGATTGCTTTGGCCATTCGCTCGGTCGCTTCTGGCACGGCCATGGGTCCCAACGGCCTTCCCATCGAACTGTATAAGCTGCGCCCGGACAAGATGGCGCCTCATCTCTGCGACATGTTTCTTGAGGCACGTGACGTGGGCTCCCTCCCCTATGATCAGCGTCTCGCTACAATAGTCGTGATTCACAAGGAGGGGAAGCCACGGGATCGGTGTATTTCTTACAGGCCCATCTCATTGTTAAATGCTGAGCCTAAAATTCTGGCTAAGGTTTTGGCTAATCGTCTGGTTAGGGTCGTTGGCGACTTGATCCATCCGGACCAGTCCGGTTTCATACCTCACCGTAATACGGCTCTGAACCTGAGACGTCTTCATGGAGTGCTCGCCAGAGCGGCGTACATACGTGAACCGGCCGTTTTGGCATCCTTGGATGCCACAATGGCGTTTGATACCCTAGAATGGCCGTATCTTTGGGCAGCGCTCGCGAAATTTGGTTTTGGCCCCGGGTTTATCGGGTGGGTGAAGTTGCTGTATGAGGAGCCGTTGGCTCAGGTAGTGGTGAATGGCAGAGCGTCGGCGCCCTTCGAGTTGGGAAGAGGCACGCGGCAGGGTTGTCCATTGTCACCCCTCCTCTTCGCACTTGCATTGGAGCCTCTGGCTGCCTGGCTACGATGGGAGCCCTCATTGCGCGGCATTAGGTGGACGCCTGAATTTGAGGACCGCATCTCTCTTTATGCGGACGACATTCTCCTGTACCTCACATCTCCACGGCAGTCTTTGATTGTACTAGTCGATGTTCTGACCTCGTTTGGTCGCAACTCATGTTTGGTCATTAACTGGGCCAAGTCATGCGTCTATGTTCTCTCTGGGGATGCTCCCCACCTCCCGCGTGGCTGCCCTATCCAGATTTCGCGGTCAGGGTTTAAGTACCTGGGGGTATTCATAACATTAGACCCCGTGGCCCGTTATGAGCGGAACTTACTTCCCCGACTCCAACGACTGAGGGCCGACGTCTCGGGGTGGCGACGGCTCCCGCTTTCGCCGCTCGGACGTGCGGCGTTGTTTAAAATGATGTCGCTACCACGATTCCTGTATGCACTGCAAAATACACTCGACGTCATACCGGCCCGCTACTTCCGTGAGGTGGAGAGCTTGCAGAGGCAGTTGTTTTGGGACGGGCGATCGCGAATCGTTCTCTCAAAATTGACACTCCCTTGGTATGATGGGGGTATTGCACTCCCCGATATCAAGCGATACTATTGGGCGTCCCAATTGGCGGCGGTGAACCACGGGATGTACGGACCGGCCCTGAACCTGGCGTTCGAGATGGATAAAATGCTATTGCCTGGGGGGGATTATAATAGAGCACTCTATTCGAAGTCTCCGGGTGTGCAGTTGACAGGCCCAACCAAGATAGCGGTACGTGTGTGGCATGCTGCTAATGCTGCGATGGGTTGGAAGGACCGCCTGACTCGAGCGACTCCATTGTATGCCTCAGAAAGGCTGGGCTGTTTGTGGAGAACTAAAGGATTTGAGAAATGGGATATGATTGGCATATGTAAGGTGAGTGATCTCTGGGTGAAAGGGGAGTTTAAAACGTTTGAAATGCTGAAAGCGGAATATAAGCTGAATGATAGGGAGTACTTCCGGTATGCTCAGGTCCGTCATGCATTGTGCTCGGTTTTCCCTGATGCTACTGCTATCCCGGAAAATTCCCCACTGGAGGACAGGGTGCTCGATGGCTACGTGCCTGACAGCACAATCTCCTTGATCTATAAAAAGCTTATCAACGACCGGGCAGACCTGTTGACCCACTTGAGGGAGACCTGGGTGGCTGACGGTTTGGAATTAGATGATGAGGACTGGGTCTCGGCAATAGCCTCCCCGAGGGAGGTGGCAATTCCGGCCCGCCTTCGGTTCGTACAACTAAAGATACTCCATAGAGTGTATGTCACTGGTCCCCGCCTGATGCGCATGGGTTTCTCCGTGGATGGGATGTGTAAGCGTGGCTGTGGCTCGCTGGGTACTTTCCTTCACGTTATATGGGAATGCCCTGAGGTGGCTCGCTTTTGGCGTCGGGTGCATGCTGTAATGGAAGAGGTCACTCATGTTGCTCTGCTTCCAGAAGCTAGGAGATGCCTGCTGAATGTGTGGGAGCCAACCGATTATAATGTGGCGCAGACGCATTGGGCGACTTTGGGAAATATGGTGGCTAAACGCGACATCGCACAGTTATGGGGCTCCCACAGGTCGCCCAGGGTCTCGGTGTGGAAGGAGAATATGGATTGGTGCATGTTTAGGGAAAAGACGGTGTATGTAGCGAGAGGCAAGCCTAGGAAATGGACTGGGGGTGGGGTCTGTGGAATTCTTATCGCGGAGACATCTGCGCCCCTCCTCTGGCTATTGTATTGGATGTCCCTTTGTCCCCCTAGCTGACCATTCCTCATCTGTTAGGTTATGAGTAGGTTACAGTTTGATTTTTCCTCTGTTCCCGGGCCCCCCTCCCTTCCCTGCCGCAGGTCATTGATTTCCTACCCCGGGGAGCGCGTCCTGATACTCACACTGCCTATTGCCTTGTTTGTGTGTAATGTTTATTTGTTTTAAATTGAAAACCGAAACCGTATTTAATATTGTCACTCAACTACTGCTTCTGCCTTCACTGGGAGTGCTGATGGACTGACGGGATCCTCGGATTGACCAATCTGTATAACGGTGAAATGATACGTCTCATGCTAATGAGTGGCCGGCCCAAGGGGTTGTAGGCCCATGTCTGTAACTCTTTGAAGTCAAATAAAGGTTTCTTTAAAAAAAAAAAAAAAAAAAAAAAGAATACCATTACGACACTGAGACAAATGTTCAAATCACGGATTGTAAAACCATCCACTGTATGATCCTTCAGCATTATGAAAAGATAAGTGGCCTCTGGCAAAAAGTGGCTATTTGTGAGCTGTAACACTTTTTGAGAGCTTTCCAATTCCAACACTGGGGGGCCGATTCCAATCCGGGTCGGAAGGGCACCGAACGCAATCCGGCCGGAAAAACTACGCGCCGTACGCGTGTTTTCCGCCCGACTCGTACAGCTGTACGAGCGTGCAAGTACGATGCGAGCTACATGAAATTCACCAACCGACTCGTTTCCGGGTCCGAACCGCTCCGTACGTCTCGGTCGTAAGCTAACCGTGGCATGCAATGGATGCGATTCACGACCGACCCAGTATGATGCATGCTTCGGACCTCCTGTGCGAGCCAGAGTGTCCAGCTCGCAAATCGTCTGGGTGGTTGCCTTTGGGGGTCCGCGTCGGACCCCTGTCATCAGGGCCGGACTGGGAACCAAAACCGGCCCTGGCATAGTGTTTGGCCGCCTGTCTCCGAATGTATTTACATTTGTTAGTGCACCTCTTGCTATGCCGTAAGAGATGATATGTTAGTGATGGCCTCTATTGACAAGATGTCTAAAATTAAACTGTATGCAGATGAAATTGTGCTTTTTTGTAATAACTGATTTAGAAGTTCAGAATGGAATTTTAAATATGTTTTATTACTTTCAGGAGATGTAAGGATAGAATAAAATATGTTGAAGACTAACATTTTGATACGCCATTACAAGACGGACACTTTACTTCCAGAATTGCGGTCTCTGGTCAATTGGAAGTTATAGAGATATCTGGGAATATTGACAACTATGATGACCTTTTCAATGTAAATTATATACCATTGTTTGACATAATCAAGTCTTATTTACAAAATGAAACCTCTCCTAATTTCAATTTTAGGTAGAATAGTGCTGATTCTAATGTAGGTTTTACCACTATTAAATTCCATACATGCAGCACTTCCTTGTTCATTGCACATTAAATGTTTCAGAAAAATTGAGGGATTGTTCTCTGCATTTATTTGCGCCAATAAAGCACCTATGCTGACATTAAATATAGTAAATAAACCAGCAAATGGAGGAGGGCTGGCCCTGCCTGACGTGAAACAATATCACTTTGTGAAGTCTAAATAATTATTTGCCTGTTACATAACATAAAATTGGTTTATAACATATTAGATAATAATTTTATGAGTAAAGTGCTTGCACAATATAAAATAGTGGAATTTCTGTATTTAACTAAGACACCAAAAACGTTTGATTTAAAACAGTGACGTTGAGTATTGAAAAAGAAAAAACAAACGTTTAGATATGTTATGCTATTCCATGCGTACACTCGATTATAAGACATTATAATATACTTATGTGGTATATTTCTTAAACAAGGATACATGGAAAACATGCCCAAATTGTTGCCCCGCATAATAGATTTTGTAAAGGGGCAAGGGTATGGGCTTGCAATAAAATGCTGTATTTATTAAAGAACATAGACCAGAAAGAGGCAGTGGTCAGACTGGAACTAATTGATGATTTTGAAGAGACAACCTCATACAGATCAGTAAGATTTTTTAAAAATAGGCCGGCGGAAATGAAAGAGATAAGAGTTCTCCTAAAAATCATTCCGAAATGGCGGCCAACTGAGAACCTGACTAGTTCAACTGAGACGTTGAACATCAGCACAGCGCCTTGAGACCCTTACGGGTGAGTAGTTACGCTTTACAAGAAACATTACAAATCGCTGTAATTATTCCATTCTTAAAGAAGAAAACTTTTGTATAATGCAATTTGTTTTACTAAATGGATACTGTATAGACCACCAGCGTTTTTAAACAGAATGATTTTGCAAATTCCAGGAAATTGTTTAATGTGAGCAGCACAAGGCGAGGGCAGCTGGAAGCATATTATATAGCAACGCCCGAAACTGACGATCTACGGGACAACAATATTGCAACATTGTCGGACCCCGCGGGATTTAATGTTTTTAGATGATGCACTGTTAATCTTATCCTATCCTTTGCATTTGGGCTTAAGTTCAAGTCATCACATAAAGCTGTATATAGCAATGCTTGTACACAGTTTCTAAAATTGCAAAATTGGAGAAAAAAGTCAAAAATGTTCAAACAATGGGAAAAAAAACGCAAAAGAATAAATTTAAAAAACCTTATTCAATAAGTTCTGGGTCACATAGGAATTTCTGGCTATCTGGAATTACTTTGTGTAAAAATGCACAATGGATCAATTTCTCTAGTTTTGGAATGTATTACTATGGTAATTTATTATGGGCTGGTGCAATTGTGAAAATTCAGAGGCTGTCTTTTTACATTTGAGTTTTTTTGGACTGCGATATATATGAAATGTGATTTTTTTTTGTACTATATTTCAATTCATACGCATAACTCATGTGATATAAAGATGAATGTAATGGCTGTGATGTCTCCCAATAATATATGTTTTGAATGACTTACACCATTGACTGCGCGTTGGCTTTTATTGCCTCAATTGGAATAATTTCAGAAGAAGGAGCAACGGATGACCAGATAGTTACATATTCAGCATTTATTAATGTCTTGAGATGAGCCGGGTGTGACCAAGGGGTCTGTGTGTGCACCTGTGAGGCCTGCCTGCACTCAACCTGCGGTGCTGCTCATAACTCCTCCCACAGGACAGCCCTGCATTCTGTGATGGTTCATAGGCTGCAGGTTGCACCTTGTTGGCCTGCCACGCTTGCCTCACTTCTCTCCCTCAGGACCTGCTGCTTGCCCTTCAGCACGTCCAGCTTAACATCACATATGTGTACACGTCACACCTCCCATCCTCCCAATCCCAGTGCTTTAAGTGGGAAAAAAAACCTGGGGGTGCTCTAAAAGGGGCGTGGTTAATGTCTTGAAGGGGCGTGGCCTATCCGAGTAGGGGCGTGGTCTAAATCAAAACTCTTTCCAGATCGCATGTGGAAGGGGGTCCAAACGGGACCCGGAGGAGATGCTTTGGGCTAAGTTGTTGAATATATCCTCAGTGGGGATCTGAGGAAAGGCCTCTGCTTATTCAGGTCCAGATGTTCAGTGAAACCTTGAACAGTTCTCCAAGTTCAATCAACAGGACCTGTCATTCGGACACTTAAATTCTCAGCATACCTCATCCAAGATTACGAACAGCCATCTTTAACTATTCTCCCTGCCACGTACAGCCCAACAAAGAGAAGTGTAACACTCCATCTGAATGTTTTTAAACCACTGTCAGAGGTGTGCCTACCTGGCACACACCTGGCAGAGGCCACTTGGAAAGTTCACGGGATTTCAGCTCAGGAATACAGGGGTTCGAGAAAGGTGTTGGGTGACTGTTGGAACCAGCGACTAATGGAGATGGATTGTACGTGCTTCCTCCAATAAAGTACTTTAGTCATACCTACCTGCTGCGTACAGTCCATTCCTATAATTGGCGATAAGTTGAATTTGAATCACTGGAGGAGGTCTTTCGTTCTACGTGCAGCTCTTGTTCCAGTATATTCCTTCCACTAACTCATTGGGCAGCAACTAAGGGAGATGGATTGTACCTGCTTGCTCCAACACTTTACTCATACGTACCTGCTGCGTCCAGTCCATTCCTACAGAATACAATTCGGGCACACTTGGAGTAGTTCAGCACAGGTTTGTGTCACATGAATAATTTTGTGTGGATTCAATATTAGCAATAGTGGCATTACATTTGTATACACGATCTAAAGTCATTCTTTTTTAGAATGATATATAGTCTTCAAGTGTTCAGTGCTACACGTTGAAGTGACTTTAATATTTGGAGCATATCACACGCAGCGCCCTCTTTATTGGTCTTTTATTCTCCTTTAGGTTTTGGCTCCGGAGCTCTTACTCCCCTCTTGCGCGATGTTGAGAATATAAGGGCGACGCGACTTGGGCATATTAAAACACACACAATTTAGATGATGCCAAACATACAGCTTAAGAATTTGGGTACATGACGGAAGCCTAACATGCAGATTGCCCCAACCTTTTATATGAATTTCTTATAAGTATCCTTAACTCACTGAAAAAGGCTTTTTATACGCGCGTCTTCCCCTGTTTCTATAGACGTCCTAACGAGCCCCACTAAGCACTTTCCAGGGAATATCCGCTACGTAACCAGTGAATACCACAGACTGCCTTCCCGCTCTTTTCTAGAGAGCCGCCTGCAGTGCAATACGTAACTGTCCGGCGTGCGCATTAACTGCTCTCACGCAGAGCCACTCCACCGATTACCCCTGACAGCCTCTCAGTCACGGCCGGCGCCGCCATCACCAAGGGGAGGCCTGAGGAATGAGAGCTCGAGGAGGTGCTGACACCTTCCTTTGTCACACCGGTGTCCCAGGAAGGACAGTATTGACTGAACGCCTTCCAGATCTTTCTCATACTGCCGGGGTCAAGAACCCAGTCTTCTAAAGCGACACACAAAAGATTCATGTATTTTTTATTTGACCTCGTCCGGGAAAATGTGCGAGTTTAATCTTATGGAAGCAAAAATGATTTGTGTCAGAATTTAGAGTTAAAAGAGGAAAAGGAAATAAGAGAAACTCTTTAACAACTGACACTTTAATGTGCGATTATGTACCGTCTATAAACCACTTCTTTCTGGCAGATTACAACACCGAGAAACCCATGGTGCCAATTTAACTATGTCTAGCTCTAAAGATCTATTTTCTTGTAAAAGTCTGGTTGTATCCAAGAAGGGGTTCTGATTTTAGGATTTGGACTTGCGACGCATTTCCAGACTTCCCCTTTAATGGTATCATGTGATACTGTGACTCGAGTCTTTATGTTTCTGAAATATCTTCAAATAAAAACACGTGACATTCTTCTGGACAGTGTTTCGCTCTCATGCCAGTAAATACATTAAAATAACTTCTCAACTCCTAGGGCGCGCTGCTTATGGCATTTATAAGCACAAGGATACATGGAAAGTTCTTAGAATTTACTTTGAAATGCATTATAAAGGAATGCAGTGCAAGTGGGTTGAAAAAAAGCACAAGGATGCATGGAAAGTTCTTAGAATATTCAATGGGCCCTCAAAACGGGTCCGAAAAAAAAAATAAAGAACGGACTACCTTTAGTAGCCACGAAAATAGAGCCCGATAGAGACCCGTTTCGAGGGCCCCAAAAAAAAACTGCCGGTGCTCAGACCCGGACAGACCCGGCCCACTTAAAGCCCTGCCCAATCCGTACATTACAGGCCGCCCTCACCACAAGGACCCAACAAAGTTCAGATACTCAGGGCGTGGCCGCGCAACAAGATGCTGACGAGTGACCGCCACGGGCCAGAGCACCAATCCGTAATAGGCATCCTGTAAAATATGGCAGCGGCCTTACTCCACACCTCTCACAGCCATACATGACCCCACAGCAGTGCTTACTCGCAGAAGGAGGCCCAGCACCTTGAGGAGGTGACCCGCGCCGCTGCTTGCGGCCCATCTTACTGGTCAGCTAGAACAGAACGCGGGTCACTGAGGTGCGGGCCGACCCTGGCTGCGACCAGGGGATGTCTTAACAGCATTATAGGCCCCTGGGCAATGGAGTGCACTGGGCCCTGACTGCACAACCACTCAGAGGAATAAAAAGGTTTAACGGGAAATGAGTGTTAAATTCTTGTCTGCATGGGGCCCCTATGCTCGAGGGGCCCCCGGGTCAACTGCCCAGGGTGCCTAAGCGTTAATATGGCACTGGCTGCGAGGTGAAAACTGGTGCTGTGGCCTGCGCTCTCCCCGAAGGGCAACACTAGAGCCGGTGGTCATCGAGGCCTGCGATGCTGCGGGTGGGTACGGGTGGGCACGGCTGCCAGCCTGCTGAAGGCAGCTGTTATCCCCTCATAAGAAGGCAGCGATGTGATCCTGTCGGCACCCTAGGACAGAGGTCATCCAGTGACGTCGGAGCTGTGAGTTAAAGGCAGGCCCTTCCTGTGAGCCCAGGTTTGAAATGCTGGCTGTGAAAACGGGGGCTCCCAGCTACAACCAATGTCACAGTGTGTACGATACACATATTGGTAATGCGGAGACGGGTGACACGATGAGGGGTGAGCGGGGTCCGACAGCAGGCTGCGGGATTGTGTATTCACAGATGGCTGGATCTGGGGATTGCAACTGAGTGAGTATTCAGAGATGGCTGGAACTGGGGACTACAACAGATCGTGTATTCACAGATGGCTGGATCTCGGGACTGCGACGGATTGTGTATTCACAGATGGCTGGATCTGGGGACTGCAACGGATTGTGTATTCACAGATGGCTGGACCTGGGGACTGCAACGGATTGTGTATTCACAGATGGCTGGATCTGGTGACTGGAATGGATTGTGTATTCACAGATGGCTGGATCTGGGGACTGCAACGGATTGTGTATTCACAGATGGCTGTATCTGGGGACTGGAATGGATTGTGTATTCACAGATGGCTGGATCTGGGGACTGCAACGGATTGTGTGTTCACAGATGGCTGGATCTAGGGACTGCAACAGATTGTGTATTTACAGATGGCTGGACCTGGTGACTGGAATGGATTGTGCATTCACAGATGGCTGGATCTGGGGACTGCAACGGATTGTGTATTCACAGATGGCTGGATCTGGGGACTGCAACGGATTGTGTATTCACAGAGGGCTGGATCTGGGGACTGCAACGGATTGTGTATTCACAGATGGCTGGATCTGGGGACTGCAACGGATTGTGTATTCACAGATGGCTGGATCTGGGGACTGGAATGGATTGTGTATTCACAGATGGCTGGATCTGGGGACTGCAACGGATTGTGTATTCACAGATGGCTGGATCTAGGGACTGCAACAGATTGTGTATTCACAGATGGCTGGACCTGGTGACTGGAATGGATTGTGTATTCACAGATGGCTGGATCTGGGGACTGCAACGGATTGTGTATTCACAGATGGCTGGATCTGGGGACTGCAACGGATTGTGTATTCACAGAGGGCTGGATCCGGGGACTGCAACGGATTGTGTATTCACAGATGGCTGGATCTAGGGACTGCAACGGATTGTGTATTCACAGATGGCTGGATCTGGTGACTGGAATGGATTGTGTATTCACAGATGGCTGGATCTGGGGACTGGAATGGATTGTGTATACACAGATGGCTGGATCTGGGGACTGGAATGGATTGTTTATTCACAGATGGCTGGACCTGGGGACTGCAACGGATTGTGTATTCACAGATGGCTGGATCTGGGGACTGCAACGGATTGTGTATTCACAGATGGCTGGACCTGGGGCCTGGAATGGATTGTGTAGTCACAGATGGCTGGATCTGGGGACTGCAACGGATTGTGTATTCACAGATTGCTGGATCTGGGGACTGCAACGGATTGTGTATTCACAGATGGCTGGACCTGGGGACTGGAATGCATTGTGTAGTCACAGATGGCTGGACCTGGGGACTGCAATGGATTGTGTATTCACAGATGGCTGTATCTGGGGATTGCAACTGAGTGAGTATTCAGAGATGGCTGGACCTGGGGACTACAACAGATCGTGTATTCACAGATGGCTGGATCTCGGGACTGCGACGGATTGTGTATTCACAGATGGCTGGATCTGGGGACTGCAACGGATTGTGTATTCACAGATGGCTGGACTTGGGGACTGCAACGGATTGTGTATTCACAGATGGCTGGACCTGGGGACTGCAACGGATTGTGTATTCACAGATGGCTGGATCTGGTGACTGGAATGGATTGTGTATTCACAGATGGCTGGATCTGGGGACTGCAACGGATTGTGTATTCACAGATGGCTGGATCTGGGGACTGGAATGGATTGTGTATTCACAGATGGCTGGATCTGGGGACTGCAACGGATTGTGTATTCACAGATGGCTGGATCTAGGGACTGCAACAGATTGTGTATTCACAGATGGCTGGACCTGGTGACTGGAATGGATTGTGCATTCACAGATGGCTGGATCTGGGGACTGCAACGGATTGTGTATTCACAGATGGCTGGATCTGGGGACTGCAACGGATTGTGTATTCACAGAGGGCTGGATCTGGGGACTGCAACGGATTGTGTATTCACAGATGGCTGGATCTGGGGACTGCAACGGATTGTGTATTCACAGATGGCTGGATCTGGGGACTGGAATGGATTGTGTATTCACAGATGGCTGGATCTGGGGACTGCAACGGATTGTGTATTCACAGATGGCTGGATCTGGGGACTGCAACGGATTGTGTATTCACAGATGGCTGGACCTGGGGCCTGGAATGGATTGTGTAGTCACAGATGGCTGGATCTGGGGACTGCAACGGATTGTGTATTCACAGATTGCTGGATCTGGGGACTGCAACGGATTGTGTATTCACAGATGGCTGGACCTGGGGACTGGAATGCATTGTGTAGTCACAGATGGCTGGACCTGGGGACTGCAATGGATTGTGTATTCACAGATGGCTGTATCTGGGGATTGCAACTGAGTGAGTATTCAGAGATGGCTGGACCTGGGGACTACAACAGATCGTGTATTCACAGATGGCTGGATCTCGGGACTGCGACGGATTGTGTATTCACAGATGGCTGGATCTGGGGACTGCAACGGATTGTGTATTCACAGATGGCTGGACTTGGGGACTGCAACGGATTGTGTATTCACAGATGGCTGGACCTGGGGACTGCAACGGATTGTGTATTCACAGATGGCTGGATCTGGTGACTGGAATGGATTGTGTATTCACAGATGGCTGGATCTGGGGACTGCAACGGATTGTGTATTCACAGATGGCTGGATCTGGGGACTGGAATGGATTGTGTATTCACAGATGGCTGGATCTGGGGACTGCAACGGATTGTGTATTCACAGATGGCTGGATCTAGGGACTGCAACAGATTGTGTATTCACAGATGGCTGGACCTGGTGACCGGAATGGATTGTGCATTCACAGATGGCTGGATCTGGGGACTGCAACGGATTGTGTATTCACAGATGGCTGGATCTGGGGACTGCAACGGATTGTGTATTCACAGAGGGCTGGATCTGGGGACTGCAACGGATTGTGTATTCACAGATGGCTGGATCTGGGGACTGCAACGGATTGTGTATTCACAGATGGCTGGATCTGGGGACTGGAATGGATTGTGTATTCACAGATGGCTGGATCTGGGGACTGCAACGGATTGTGTATTCACAGATGGCTGGATCTGGGGACTCCAACGGATTGTGTATTCACAGAGGGCTGGATCTGGGGACTGCAACGGATTGTGTATTCACAGATGGCTGGACCTGGTGACTGGAATGGATTGTGTATTCACAGATGGCTGAATCTGGGGACTGCAACGGATTGTGTATTCATAGATGGCTGGAGCTGGGGACTGCAACGGATTGTGTATTCACAGAGGGCTGGATCCGGGGACTGCAACGGATTGTGTATTCACAGATGGCTGGATCTAGGGACTGCAACGGATTGTATATTCAAAGATGGCTGGATCTGGTGACTGGAATGGATTGTGTATTCACAGATGGCTGGATCTGGGGACTGGAATGGATTGTGTATACACAGATGGCTGGATCTGGGGACTGGAATGGATTGTTTATTCACAGATGGCTGGACCTGGGGACTGCAACGGATTGTGTATTCACAGATGGCTGGACCTGGGGACTGGAATGGATTGTGTAGTCAAAGATGGCTGGATCTGGGGACTGCAACGGATTGTGTATTCACAGATGGCTGGACCTGGGGACTGGAATTCATTGTGTAGTCACAGATGGCTGGACCTGGGGACTGCAATGGATTGTGTATTCACAGATGGCCAGATATGGGGACTGCAACAGATAAAAAATTAGCTAGCATTCGCGCCAAGAATTTTCAATTCTATTAAGGACACGAAGGTGAGGATTATGCTTCTCTTTCTTTTATTTGCTACTCACAGCAGCCAATGAATATCGTTTTGTATGCAAATAAAACTACATTTCCCATGATGCTCGTCCATACATCACATCCTGTATAGCCCCATAAGAGCCACAGTATCCTGTTTCTCCTCCTCTTTCTTTGCTCGAACCTTAACAATAATAACATTAATACTTTAGTCCAAAATAAGGAATATGAGTCCAATAATCATCCTCCAACGTGGCAGATCCATATCCAAACTGGAATTTTACGTCTTCTAAACCAGAAGTACACCTGCTCCGTCTTCTTTCCCAGAACCTGGAAGGAATGAGACAGGGAAAACCCGTAACTTCTGCTTACACAGAGTATCAAGTACATGCGGGTTGGTAATTATTACCAATATTGTAATAAAACCGGGTGGGATAATCCTCGCCTCCGTGTCCTTAATAGAATTGAAAATTCTTGGCGCGAATGCTAGCAAATTTTTTATTCTATTACAGGACCGGAGGCTTCGGATTATGCTAGTTTAACGCTTATCCAACACAACTACAGTCATATCACCCACCGGTTTATAATAAACTGTTGAAATATAGAGTGAGAAAATCAATCAGTAGATCTTGAAATATCCTGTACTATGGAAATCAGCAAACAATATTGAGAGATATGGTCCCCCGATCAGACTGTCTCAAACATTTGGTTATGGATACCGTATTCTGGCATAACTGCCATCAACCACTGGCTATAATAGCCGCAGACACATATGTAAAGGTTCTGTAATGTAATCAACAGTTATATCACAACAATTATATCACAACCTCAGGTAGTAAACACTGAGTAACCTCCCTTGTAAGCCTTAAGGCATGGAAACCACACATAATTTGCATTATTTGGAAAACGTAATGTGAACAGACCTTGACCAGATGTAATTCTGACATTAATTATAATGAAACTTCCTGGAGTAGATACTGTACCTGTAAAATCGAGGGCCTGTCCCGTCGTCGGAACACCGAAAGGTAAAAGGCCTCGTAACACAGCCAGACGATAGTCTATTCCTTGTCGACATATTATTAGTTTGCCACTTTTCAAAGAAGAAAAAGCGAGAAAACCTCCCACAGAGAGGATTATTCTGGTCTGGGTTTTTATGCTACCCATTACCTTTCAATAACTTCCAGAAAAAAACAGCGCAAGCCCACCAACTTGCCTGTATCTAAAAATGACCTGCATAAATAACCGAAACGGCCGCTGCGAAGTGAACGCCACGCAAATCCACATTACATTACCTGATAAAACATACACAAAGTAGGAAAAATCAGCCCTCACACAGATGACACGAGGTGTACGTACCAACAAACGCGATCTTCCGACGTCGAAATAATATTGTGTTTGCGTGGAAGGACCCAGGGTTGTTAAATGAACGCCGACAGCGTGTCCGAAAAACATATATCATAACAAAAAACAATGTTTGAAAAATATACCACCTGGGGAAACTGAATGTACAGCATTGACATGTTGCGAACCCTGACCCTGTGCCACCAAAAGGCGCAAGACTAACCTTTGAGCTATAGTTCCTTAGTATATCAATAAAGGACCACTGCCCCAATTCACCATGAGCGCCTCTGCATGAGATGGAATGTTGTAAAGGGTCACGGAGGACTCTGAGCAGGACGCCGCCGACTCAAGGAGTACTGGAAAACAAAATGGAGACTTCCATGCGAGAGTTGCAAAGATCGCTTCCGCTAATCAATTCAAATTTTGCGTCCCCTTCTCCAAAATGTGGATGGAACGGAGGAAAACATAGTTCAGTCCCACTGACAGTCGTGAGACAAGGCATACATCCTTTACCCAATGGATTTTATCTCCAGCCAAACGTTTGCGACGAATCTGTCCTGCCACTAAAAAGGTCTGCGGAACAAGAACCCAAAAAGGCTTACAACCACTGAATGTCCTTCGGGTGAAGCTGCCACCTACAGATACCAGAAGTACCAGTCCGCCACTGTGCCCTGTTGCTATGGATTTTATTCAGTAATGACTTAAATCTGATAATTCCGGCAGAATGCCAAAAGTCCTTGACCAAATCCGCTAGGAACATGACCTCGTACCCTTTGACTTGTCGATAGCTCTCACAACCGAGATATTGCACATGGTGAGTAGTACGTGTCAAGAGACCTATGTGGAAAAAGACCCGAAATGACTGGAGGGCCGGAAAAAACAGTTTGACAGACGATGCTAAGCGCACCACTACTCCGGATACCGCCCGAAATGGAACCCTCTGCATGGATAACATCAGAATGGGCCCCTTTGGAGCTCCCTAATTTGGAGCGTGTAAGACATAGCTGATCTGTGAGGAATGAGATAACTCTGGGAATAAAAGGTCTAAGCTAATCGACACAAATGTATCGAAGTGAATAGCCGAAACAGGCCATTACAAATTGTAACCTCGAGGGCAAATTGGAATCCGAAGAGGAAATCTGACGTTGGGAAAGATGAGAAGCTAAGGCCTACGTCTGTGTTAAGATAAACATATATATATATATATATATATATATATATATACTGTTAAACCCGATTGGGAGGATGCCCTGTTCCCTTGAGGGAGCAATCACCTAGTTAGAAAGTTGGAGGAAAATATATAATTAACTCTCTGTTCCGTCATCGGAACAGCCGCGAATGACGGGAAGGAAAAATGGTGACCACGAGATGCCCTCCTGAAAGCCATACGGTAGAAATTTGTGGAATATGGTGGGAAAGGAATTGCTAAAACAAACAGAAATCCCTAAACGGTCCACAAAGGACCGGCCTCGTGAAAGAGCCTCCTAATTCCAGAGGGTGTAACCAAAAGTTAAATATGTCTACATATCATAGATGCGACCAGTAACGAAGCTGTCCCAGAGGGGATCCGTCGCCAAGGGCCAGCGCAGTCAGGACATCAAAATTTTCCATCGCTGCTTGTGTCCGGTCATGACCAGGAGTTTGTCCTGGCAACCTGTCAGTTCCGGGAAACCCTTTCTGTGATTTCTTTTACAACTAGCAAGTAAAGAAGGAGACCGGTGTTGACGCAGGACGACTCTTCCACCGTAACCAGTGTATCCGGCCGCAGTTCCCGAACTATAAACTATTGTGCCCTTATCTAAGTCCCGTCAAGCACGCGCGGATGCCCCAATATTCGTCATGTTGAGTTAGGAAGGGAAAAAACATGCCCAAGGAAATGTGACTCAAGAATGATGGGCGTCAATCAAGCCTTGCTTCCCCGAGCTAGGGACTGGTACATCTGGGGACCAGTTGACCTACTCAAGGACGTGTAGAACCTGAGCGTCAACAGAATTATTTCAGGAGACTTGTGCGCTATGTTCGAATAGATCACATCCTCCTTATATATCTCACCCATGTGTTGCCATGAGGTGTCCGTATTCAATATAGTAGTGCCAAGCACAGCGTAACGGAGGAGTAGAGGGGGAGCCAACCCTGTGCACACGAGAATTGAAAAATAATAATGTATCGGCTCCTCAGCAAAGCTGTAGTCAAATTATTCCAGCCCCACGGGCGTCCGAGTCATGGTGAAATATCAGGAGCGTGTGCGCACTCCAAAGGCCAGCCGATTGTTACAACCTGGAAGGCGTACAAAGAAATCCGCTCATGAAGGCACGAGGCACTGTGAACCTATGAAGCAAAACAGGGACGCGTGCGACGTGCATAGACCAAATTCGCCCAAATGTAGCCCGATTGGGTTACGCACACCGGAGCGTTATGACTCCATAACCGCACTCGGCTACTAGGGAAAGCCTTTGGCGGAGAAAGCGCGAGACCGCGCAATGATCAGAACAACCCTATGGAAGTGACAGGAGTAATGTTAATTCAGAAAACCATAATCATTGAAACACCTAACCTTTGAGTAATAATCGAGACATAAACCGCTGTCCCACAGTGACTCATTTTGAATGCTGCAACGACAGCGCAGTATCTCAGCTCTTGAGGGAGCATTATGATTCTGTGTTCGGCCGTACCAAGTCCTTCCCATGAAGATCAAGTGCAGGCCCAATCAGTTATGTCGCAGGCATCATCAGCGCGACATCTCCACTCCTGTGGGAGCGACTTTAATCTGAACCCGGGCGGGCTAAACCAAGAGCGCTACCACGCGCACACAAGCCAGTGCAGTATTAAGACTGATCATTCATCAGAGAAAAAATCACGCCTAAATTGTAATAAGAATTCAAATTTTAATATAAAATAAAATTTAAATATAATTTCGTCATGTGAAAAAACACAACCCAGAGAACCTGGATGTGAACCCCGAACCTCTGGGATAGGAGGCAAAGGCATTGCCCCTAGGCCACATTGACGAGATGCAAAACCATTAAGCGCGTAAACCTGAGGGGGACCTGTGGCGTATAACCCTGTCAATGGAAGCTGCTGAGGGCAGCACGGCATTTTGAGGTCAGCGGGAGTACAATTATGCCTGATCAGGCCACCCACTTTAAAGATTCACCGCTCCTGACGGGGAACGCCCCGCAGTACTCGTATTCAAATAATAAATGGCGGCGCGCGCCTGCTTAAGATTTAATTGAGCCATGCGCGTGAAAACAAAAAACAGAGCGGTACTGAGCGGCCAGCAGGGAGTGAAGCGAAGCCCGAATGGGCCGTCAGTGCAAATACCAAAGGTATGCTCCGGGCGGGAGCGTACCACCAATTACGCCGCTCCCAGCGTGAAACTCTAAAGGGGGGCCTGCAGGCCATCAGGGGAGGAAAAACATGCCCGAAGGGCTGCCCAGGTGATTATGTACAATGCTTCAGCGGGAGCGCCACACAGATCACGCTGCTCCCAGCGGGAGCCTCCCAAGACGCCGGTAAGCTGATAACAAATAGCGCCAGCGAGCGCTAAATCGAGAAATATATGGCAACTTAAAACAGAAGACAACTTGCCCCAGCACAAAAACGCACATATTTAAACACAATTATTCAACCTAGCACGATATAAGCGCAAACATAACTGCAACATCGTCAAAGATAATTCAACAGTCAAATAAGACATAAATCACAACATAACGTTCTGAGCACTTAACTTTCTGCGTGAGCAGCAAAGAAAGAGGACGAGAAACAGGATACTGTGGCTCTTATGGGGCTATACAGGGTGTGATGTATGGACGAGCAACATGGGAAATGTAGTTTTATTTGCATACAAAACGATTTTCATTGGCTGTTGTGAGTAGCAAATAAAAGAAAGAGAAGCATAATCCGAAGCCTCCGGTCCTGTAATAGAATCGTGTATTCACAGATGGCTGGATCTGGGGACTGCAGCGGATTGTGTATTCACTGATGACTGGACCTGGGGACTGCAATGGATTGTGTATTCACAGATGGCTGGATCTGGGGACTGCAACGAGTTGCCTATTCACAGATGGCTGGATCTGGATACTTCATCGGACTGTGTGTTCACTGATGGCTGGATCTGGGGACTGGAATGGATTGTGTATTCACAGATGGCTGGTCTTGGGGACTGCAATGGATTGTGTATTCACAGATGGCTGGATCTGGGGACTGCAACAGATTGTGTATTTACAGATGGCTGGATCTGGGGACTGCAACGGATTGTGTATTGACAGATGGCTGGACCTGGGGACTGCAACGGATTGTGTATTTACAGATGGCTGGACCTGGGGACTGCAACGGATTGTGTATTCACAGATGGCTGGATCTGGGGACTGCAACGGATTTTGTATTCAATGATGGCTGGACCTGGGGACTGCAACGGATTCTGTATTCACAGATGGCTGGACCTGGGGACTGGAATGGATTGTGTATTCACAGATGGCTGGATCTGGGGACTGCAACGGATTGTGTATTCACTGATGGCTGGACCTGGGGACTGCAACGGATTCTGTATTCACAGATGGCTGGATCGGGGACTGTATTGGATCGTGTATTCACAGATGGCTGGATCTGGGGACAGCAACGGATTGTGTATTCACAGATGGCTGGATCTGGGGACTGGAATGGATTGTGTATTCACAGATAGCTGGATCTGGGGACTGCAACGGATTGTGTATTCACAGATGGCTGGATCTGGAGACTGCAACGGATTGTGTATTCACAGATAGCTGGATCTGGGGACTGCAATGGATTGTGTATTCACAGATGGCTGGACCTGGAGACTGCAACGGATTGTGTATTCACAGATGGCTGGACCTGGGGACTGCAACGGATTGTGCATTCACAGATGGCTGGATCGGGGACTGTATTGGATCGTGTATTCACAGATGGCTGGATCTGGGGACTGCAACGGATTGTGTATTCACAGATGGCTGGATCTGGGGACTGGAATGGATTGTGTTTTCACAGATTGCTGGATCTGGGGACTGCAACGGATTGTGTATTCACTGATGGCTGGACCTGGAGACTGCAACGGATTGTGTATTCACAGATGGCTGGATCGGGGCTGTATCAGATTGTGTATTCACAGATGGCTGGATCTGGGGACTGCAACGTATTGTGTATTCACAGATGGCTGGATCGGGGACTGTATTGGATCATGTATTCACAGTTGGCTGGATCTGGGGACTGCAACGGATTGTGTATTCACTGATGGCTGGACTTGGGGACTGCAATGGATTGTGTATTCACTGATGGCTGGATCTGGGGACTGCAACGGATTGTGTATTCACTGATGGCTGGACTTGGGGACTGCAATGGATTGTGTATTCACAGATGGCTGGACCTGGGGACTGCAACGGACTGTGTATTCACTAGGCCTGGGCCAAAATTCCGTTCCATTCGCGGAAATTGCGATATTTTGGCATTTTCGCGTTCCGCGGAAAGCGCGAAAATGTCAAAATTTCCGCATTCCGCAGCTTAGCGATAATTTCTTTCTTGCTCGCGCTGTAAAATAATACATTCTCGCCCGCGCGCGATCGCCTTACCTGAATCCCTGCGTTCTCCGAGAAGTTTTCTTGACCCAGTCGCGTTCTCCACGAGATGTTGGATTTTGGTAGCCATTTTGCGCTGTCTCGCGAGAGTTCGCGGCCGCATTAACGTCATTTTTCACGCGATCACGTCATTTGTCGCGCGATCACGTCTTTCTTCTCGCGATCATGCACCGCGCGAGTATGAGAAGATTGAGATCTCGAACATGTCATTCTACATCGCGAGCCAGAGGATGAAGACGCGGGCACGTGAAATCGAACGCGAACAGGAGAAAGAGACCGCGAACACGTCATATCCAACGCGACAGGGACAAAGAAGAGAACGCGATCATATCGTTCGTTTTCGACACGCCGGCGGAAGTAATGTGAAGCTCGAGAACTCAACAACGTAAAATGTACAATTTGGAGAGGAATATCGGCTCTAGCAGCATGAAACCATCTGCAAATACTGATTTTGGATGAAAAGAACTCCTTACATTGACATTTGGCTTTCCTTTTTTGTGCAAGGAGTCATTTTTTTACAAGGTGGAGAGAGGGAGGAAGTGACACAGAATCTCCAACTTCCTGTTCCTGTCCAGCAGGCTCCTCCCAGTGCTTTGTCCATCTCCTGCTCATTCTGCCTTTGGATTTGGAGCTGGAAAGATCACTCTTTTTGTCTGCTGCATCATTGCAATTGGACTTCAGGATTTTTGGAATAGGCTATTTTACAAGTAAGTGGTTGTTGTGTTTGATTGTGGGCATTGCAGTTGTTGTGTAACTACAATTTATTTTTGATAATTAATTAATTATCATCATTCCTTTTTTTTTTTTTTGTAATTTTGTGGGTTGTAGTAGTAGGCCCGAGCTAGCCAGGGGCATGGCCTCATGGGTGTGTGTGTGCATGATGAAGCAACTGTTCCTTTTGTTTTTTGAATATATTTCATTTTCAAGCACATTTAGGGCATGGATGGCATTGGATTGAGTTGGGGAAGTGTGTTTTTTGGGGTGGCCTTTGTGATGTTGTTGGGCCTGGCCATGTGGCTGGTGGCCATTTTGAGGCCTAGGCCTGCTAGCTTGCCTGGCCTTGTCTGCCACCAGGCCTGCTTTCATCCACTAGGACCAGAGCAGGTAGCCACAGCTTTAGTAATCTACTGTTTGCTGTGTGCTCTGTTGAATTTAGACATCATTTAGGGCATGGATGGCATTGGATTGAGTTGGGGAAGTGTGTTTTTTGGGGTGGCCTTGCTGATGTTGTTGGGCCTGGCCATGTGGCTGGTGGCCATTTTGAGGCCTAGGCCTGCAAGCTTGCCTGGCCTTGTCTGCCAACAGGCCTGCTTTCATCCACTAGGACCAGAGCAGGTAGCCACAGCTTTAGTAATCTACTGTTTGCTGTGTGCTCTATTGAATTTAGACATCATTTAGGGCATGGATGGCATTGGATTGAGTTGGGGTAGTGTGTTTTTTGGGGTGGCCTTGCTGATGTTGTTGGGCCTGGCCATGTGGCTGGTGGTCATTTTGAGGCCTAGGCCTGCAAGCTTGCCTGGCCTTGTCTGCCAACAGGCCTGCTTTCATCCACTAGGACCAGAGCAGGTAGCCACAGCTTTAGTAATCTACTGTTTGCTGTGTGCTCTGTTGAATTTAGACATCATTTAGGGCATGGATGGCATTGGATTGAGTTGGGGAAGTGTGTTTTTTGGGGTGGCCTTGCTGATGTTGTTGGGCCTGGCCATGTGGCTGGTGGCCATTTTGAGGCCTAGGCCTGCAAGCTTGCCTGGCCTTGTCTGCCAACAGGCCTGCTGTCATCCACTAGGACCAGATCAGGTAGCCACAGCTTTAGTAATCTACTGTTTGCTGTGTGCTCTGTTGAATTTAGACATCATTTAGGGCATGGATGGCATTGGATTGAGTTGGGGAAGTGTGTTTTTTGGGGTGGCCTTGCTGTTGTTGTTGGGCATGGCCATGTGGCTGGTGGCCATTTTGAGGCCTAGGCCTGCAAGCTTGCCTGGCCTTGTCTGCCAACAGGCCTGCTTTCATCCACTAGAACCAGAGCAGGTAGCCACAGCTTTAGTAATCTACTGTTTGCTGTGTGCTCTGTTGAATTTAGACATCATTTAGGGCATGGATGGCATTGGATTGAGTTGGGGAAGTGTGTTTTTTGGGGTGGCCTTGCTGATGTTGTTGGGCCTGGCCATGTGGCTGGTGGCCATTTTGAGGCCTAGGCCTGCAAGCTTGCCTGGCCTTGTCTGCCAACAGGCCTGCTTTCATCCACTAGGACCAGAGCAGGTAGCCACAGCTTTAGTAATCTACTGTTTGCTGTGTGCTCTGTTGAATTTAGACATCATTTAGGGCATGGATGGCATTGGATTGAGTTGGGGAAGTGTGTTTTTTGGGGTGGCCTTGCTGATGTTGTTGGGCCTGGCCATGTGGCTGGTGGCCATTTTGAGGCCTAGGCCTGCAAGCTTGCCTGGCCTTGTCTGCCAACAGGCCTGCTTTCATCCACTAGGACCAGAGCAGGTAGCCACAGCTTTAGTAATCTACTGTTTGCTGTGTGCTCTGTTGAATTTAGACATCATTTAGGGCATGGATGGCATTGGATTGAGTTGGGGACATGTGTTTTTTTGGGGTGGGCTTTCTGATGTTGGTTGTCTTAAAGACATGCTTTTGTTGTGTGTGTCTGGTGAGTGTTGGTGTGCGATGCATGCTCCCTGCAGACCTTTTTGGGGCCTGTGAATGTTCGTATTTGCATTTTGTTGCATTAAAAAGGCAGAGCAGTGTGCTTCAGCATGCATCCTTTACCTGACTTTCATAGGCCTTTTGTCAGCTCCTGGTGTTTCCCAGGCCCCCTGCTTGTTAGTGATTTGTGAGTGTCCATGTGGCTGGTGGCCTTTTTTTGTGTTGGGAGTTATTAGTGTCCTGCTTTTGCCATATAGGCCTGCATGGTTTTCCTATTGGCTTACTGCTTCCATCCATCCACCCCCTTTGCCAGCAGCAGCTCCATGGATGCTGAGATGCTCAAATAATGCAATGGTCCACCCCACTTCCATTAGTTTTTTATTTTGTTGTTTATGATTAACTTTCCTATCCTTCCTGAGAGTGTAGTGTGTGGCTGTACACAGTACTAGTAGTATAACATAGCTCTAGTTAAAAAAAATAGTCATAAATGGCTAGACTATCTTTTGTTTGCACTAGTACAGTAGTAAGTAACTGAACCACAAAAACAAATGCAACATTTCACTGATGTTCTTCTCCTGTCTTATTTGCTTTTAGGTGCACAAAAGACAGAGTAGGAGGTGTCATCAGCATCACCCGGCTACCCGTTGTACTGCCAGCCAGACAGAAGTCCTGCTGCGCATCATGCCCACGTGTGACCAGAACTTGTTGTGCATCTGCCTCCTGCCTGACATCTGAAGAAGATGGCCCCAAAGAAAGGTACCAGGTCCAGTACCAAGAAAGTTGCCGGTGAGAAGAAGGAACAGAAAAAGGAAGTGCCATTAACCACGACTGGTGGTGTGCCGGCCAATGTTTTTTTTGGCACCAAAGCGTTGTCCGGGAACCAAGCTGGGAGCAGCACAGCGGTCTAACCCCACCAACCTAGGCCCAAGGGCTTTAGTGTCGCAGAGGTAGCCAGTCTACTAACGAGCAGCGATGTTGAAGAAATGTCATTACCGCAAAGTAGTACACAATCAAGTTCAACGCAGGCGCAAACTCAGCAGATCAGTGTCAAGCCGCCGCAACCAGAACAGCAGCAGCCGCCGCAACCAGAACAGCAGCAGCCGCCGCAACCAGAACAGCAGCAGCCGCCGCAACCAGAACAGCAGCAGCCGACGCAACCAGAACAGCAACAGCCGCCGCAACAGCCCACCATAGTAGTTGTTGCTCCTGACGTAGGGGCATTTCAGGAAATCGAGCTTCCTGCAGACAAAGTGGAGCGAAGTCAAACCACTGTTTCAGAAGATCAATTGTCTTCCAGACCACCAGCAAGGAAAAGGAGGCTTAGTCCATCATCTTCTTCTTCAAGCCCCGCTTCTGATGATCGTGATGACACTTGGGTCCCACCAGCTCGGTCTGAGAGTGAAGTACGCCACAAGACATTGCTTCTGAAAAGGAAGGTCCCAGAAAAACTTAGAGTTATGGAGGTAGATGTAGAAGAGGGGGGTGATGATGTTGATGAAGACGAGCCAGTCATCACGCACATTACTCCCGCCCCAAAGGGATTGGAGACCGACATTCTCACCCTATCTAGAAAGGCTGCTACTGAGCGGGATGTAGCACGGATCTCACCAACACAGGTTACACCACCACTACCTCCAGCTGCCATATTTTCCAAGGCCCGGCAGGGACCTACATCCAGCTCAACCATCTCAGTAGGAAGTGGTAGTAAAAGTCACAGTGTAGGTGGACAGGGTCACATATTTTCAAGCACCCCCTCAAGTTCATCTGGTGTTGAAAGTGGCACATCCAGCAGTGCCAGAAAGTTCTCCTCCCCAGTTTGGGACTTCTTTTCTGTTAGCGCCAAGGAGGAGAACGTTGCTATATGCGCAATTTGTTGGCAAGGTGTTCGGCGTGGTAAGCTTGGTACAAACTATGGTACCGGAGGACAAGCAAGTCATCTAAAAATACACCACAATATCGTGTGGGAGGATCACCTACGTAAGTTAAAAGAAAGTAGAAAAACTAAACCCTTTGAAGTTGGTCAGGAATCAGGGAGCGATATTATTGTGGTGGCAGGTGAAGAACAGGGAGGCATTTCCAGCCCTGTCTCCAGTGTGCAGTCACTGCAGTGGTAACGCCCACATCTTCCTCAGTAACATCAGAGTGGCACCGCAGTAAGAGCCATACTCAGAGTGTGGGTGAGACACCAAGGCGACCGGCGAGTACCTCAATGAGACAATCTGTGTCGTTGAGCCTTAGTGGGTTAATGAAAACAGCACCACTAAGGAAAGTAAGCCAGCCTACCATTGACAGCATGTTTAGGTTGGAGGGGCAGTTCCAACGCAACCACCCAACGGCACGATTGTACAATGCGAAGCTGGCTAAAATGTTAGCGCTGGACCTTCTTCCTTTTTCATTTGTGGAAGGGGTGGCTTTCCTTGAATTTGTGTCTGCCATCTGCCCGAAATGGAAAGTTCCCAGCCGGTCCTATTTCGCAAGAATTGCTGTTCCGGCACTACATCATGATGTGCTGGAATTGGTTGGTCATGGTTTGCGGCAGAGTGCTGTGCACAATATCCACCTGACAACAGACATGTGGAGCAGTTGCCAAGCCACAGATTACATGTGCATCACTGCACACTGGATCTCTTTTGTGGGGGTTAGAGATCAACTATCTGCACGAGGTGTTGTTGACACAGCTGCGATTTTTGAAGGTACTCGGAAACATGCAACTGTAGCCATGTTCGCCATGGAGAAATCTCATATGGCTGAAAACATTTTAGAAGAGTTTCGCACCAAGGTTTTGGAATGGCTGCGGCCCAGAGGGCTTGGTATTGGCTTTGTTGCCACAGACAATGGCAGTAATGTACTGAAGGCCATGGAACTTGGTTCCTATTTTAGGGTTCCGTGTTTGGCACACTGCATAAACATTATAGTGCAAGACTTTCTGAAAAAAGAACCCATAGTAAGCAATTTACTGGCCATCTGCCGAAGAATATGCACTCATTTCAGCCATTCTTTTAAAGCTCGGAAGCAGCTGAGGATCATCCAACGTGAGCTTAGGATGCCAGTCAAGGCACTCATCCAGGAGGTGGCAACACGTTGGAACTCAACGTATTACATGCTTGATCGTCTGTACGAACAGCACAGGTCACTCAATGAATATGTCTGGTACAGAAGCAGTGATGCTAGTGTTAAAGGCATGACCCTTCAGAGGGAGCAATGGACCCTAATTCAATGCCTGACTGAGATGCTGTCTCCTTTTGAGGTCTTCACACGTGAAGTCAGCAAGGAGGACTGTACAATGGGCCAAGCTATCCCATTGTTGCAAATGCTAGAGCATGAGCTGAATAATGTGTCTGAATCCTACAAAGGTGTAGAGGACAGAAGGCAAGCCCATGACTTGGTGGAGAGCTTATCCAGGCGCTTATCAGAAAATGTAAGGATACAAAATAAAATTTTGTCACAAGAACATTACATTTGTGCCACAATTCTGGATCCACGTGCAAAATTAGGACTATTCCTTTCTTTTTCCGACAATGATGTTGCCCGCTACAAAAGTTGTATAGCTGAAGCAGCCATCAAGTTTGAAAACGAAGGGCTGCTAATTAAAAGCCCGCCACATCAACCCACAACAAGTACTGATGCTGAAGCAGGCCATGCAGAATCAAGTGCAACTTCGTCGGCTGAGGGCAGTGCGGTTGGCTCACAATCGCAACACTCACCATCACCATCGACTACAAAAACAATAACTGGATCATTCGGCCGAGTACAATCATTATCAGATTGGTATGTAAAGATGGGCCTTAAGCACAGTGCTGATGCACAGAAAAAACAGCACAAAAGCTTACCAGCAGCAACCCTGAACATTGAGCGGATGGTCCAGGCCTATCTGGACGACCCAACAGAGGTGTACGTTGATCAAAACCCAGTGCAGTATTGGTATAGGAAAAGGTCTGATTGGCCACAGCTCAGCAGGCTGGCGATAAGCTATCTGGCTTGCCCTGTCGCAAGTGTCTCTTCCGAACGTGTTTTCAGTGCTGCTGGTTCCATTGTAACCTTGAGAAGGACCAGTCTATCTCCCAAAAACGTGGAGAGGTTAACAATGATCAAAATGAATCAGCACTTCATACCACCGAATTACACAATGCATGAATCAACAGAGGAAGATGAGGACAGCGGCTCAGGTGACGGAAGTATTGTTTCAGATGATTACCTACTACTGGAAGATCCCCCAGAGTTTGAGGACGAGCTATACTTCCCTGACAATTAGGCTCGCACTTACTGTCTTCCTCCCTTTTTTCCCCCTTTGTTTGTGTCTGTCGTTCCGGTTATAAACTTGTGAATCGCAACAAATGCATTATCACCATCTTCTACTCTTCTAATTTAAGATACAAGTTTCAGGTGTCTGCCATTTGACACTACAGTCCTCAGAATCCAGCTCCTCCGCTCGATCATACTGCATCTCCTGGTCAATTCCATTTCCCTCATGAATGATGATTGGATGATGGTAACAACAAATTCAAACTTTCCTCGTCCTTCCAAAACAAGTGGACCATGAATCTGATGACTTCTATAGCTATCCTCCTTCAGAGCCGAGAGAGACTGGCCATTAACTGAAAATAAGATGCAACAGGTAATGATTGATGCCATGCATTGGCCGCAGAATAGCAGACTGAATGATGTAGATTTTGTTTTGTGTGTTGCGCATGAATTGATGTAATTGTGCACTGCCACTAATCAACTTTCTACAGAACACACTAATTTTCCCCTTCTTGCAAACAAGAAATGTGTACTTCTCTCCTGCATCTTGGTGATACATTGCTTTTAATTCAATACAGGAAGGGGACTCACTCAATCTGCGCAATGCAAATGACTGTGACTTAACAGCACCGTCCATCATGATGATGGCGAAAGAGACGGCCTGCAGCGTTAACGAGATGAGATGCAACAGGTAATGATTGATGCCATGCATTGGCCGCAGAATGGCAGACTGAATGATGTAGATTTTGTTGTGTGTGTTGCGCATGAATTGATGTAATTGTGCACTGCCACTAATCAACTTTCTACAGAACACACTAATGTTCCCCTTCTTGCAAACAAGAAATGTGTACTTCTCCTGCATATTGGTGATACATTGCTTTTAATTCAATACAGGAAGGGGACTCACTCAATCTGCGCAATGCAAATGACTGTGATTTAACAGCACCATCCATCATGATGATGGCGAAAGAGACGGCCCGTTAACTTAAGATGAGAAGGAACAGGTAATGAATGATGACAATTAATGGCATGCATTGGACACCTGACTCTGAGCTATTGGTCTTTGTGTTTGCGTTGTTTGTTGTGCACAAAGTGATGTCAAAGTGTACTAGTAGTAATCTATCTTTCTGTACACAATAAAGAATGACTCAAGTCAGTAATATTTATATTTCTACTCTGGGTGATTCATAAAAATTATACTTATACTGCAGGCCGATCTTCAGTCAATAAAAGTATCAGAGATGATGATGAAGTCAGGAGGAGGATGTTTCAGGAGTGGCATAAAACGGAAAAGCCTAAAGGTAAACACGTCAACAACAACCATAGCAGACCCAAATGTCTGTGTAGAAGTAGAATAGAGTGTAGCGGTGGGATGACTGCAGTGCATTGATTTTACTAACTTTAACTGTAAAATGCTATGTTTGGAATGGATAATGTGCTTTGCGTTTCTCCAACTCTTTGAGAGAAAAAAAAAGGACTCTAAAGTGTTAACGTAGGATGTGCTAATGGTAAGCACTGTGGGCCTGATCTCTCCTGTTACTGTTGAAGGTCAATGCTGGAAACAGACTAGAGTAGAGATGATGCATATGCATACATGCCACCTCGGAAAGTGTTCTTGTTGCACTACACCATCACTTGTGCATTTGTTTTCACTTTCTTTCTCAATATCCCCTTTGGTTTTCAATCTAAAATTACAGGCCGGGCCTTGTCCAAAACTTTGTAAAACATTACAATGCATATTAATTACCTTACCAATCCATCACCTTTTTATTCCAGCCGGGCAGTGGCGAGTGGTGAGGCGACACACCCAAGATTGATGGACGAGAGGAGCAAGAGGAATGCCGAGATGCAAAAAACCAGTCCACATTTTTGACCAGGATAAGACAGTAACAGTATCCACTTTTAACTTCTTTTAAATAATTTGATTAATATCTTGTATACAATCTTTACAACAGTGTGTTCTTGGAGTTGTTATTATCAATCATCATTACGTTTGCTCTGTGTTTACGATTCTTCACTACCAATATTTAAAATTTCTATTTGCTATCTGTTAAAGTATTAAGGCCGGAACAGAACAAGAAATAGAAGTGTATGTAATCTGGGGGTCTCATCATCATGCATGCATTGCCTTTTTCTCCCTTAACATATGGAATGGATATGGTATGGTAGTCTTCAATGATTGTCGTTTGTTTGTCTATGTATGCATACTGTTTTTCTATGTCAAACCTTTCCCAAAATCCCCCTTCCCATCCATTCAACAAACCCTAACCCTCTTCCCCCGGGCTGTGTGACTTATTGTCGAGGTGTAACTAAATTAAATGTACACCAATACTTAATCACACACTTGCTGGGGCGGATGTGGTGAAAGCAACACTACTTCAATTTCAATGCAGAGCGATGATCTTCTTCTGCTTGCCCACCCATGAGTACGATATTTCAGAGGTTATTTTATTTAACAAAGGAACATATACCTCAACATGAATTGCCGGCATTGATTGGATTTGTTTGTTGTCATTCCTCATATACAGCACTAACTGTTAGACTGTAGGCATAGTCAAGTGACTCGAGTCGACAAAACTATAGTTTGTAACTCTGTCTAGTAGGCTATCCTCATAATACCACCATTCAGTTTTTTTGTCAAATATTTGAGCATATAATTGTTGCTCGGTAAATTCTGTGATGTACTTCATTCAACTACTCCTCTAACAGTCTCTCAAAGGCGATTGACTATCTCCTTTTCTTTTTTTGGAAATGCTGCCACCCTGCCAGTGTATACTACTACTACTATACTACCACCACCCCAATCATGGCATGTATGAAAAAGGAAACCATCTTCACCATGCAGCCAGTGCTGTGCCACAGTTGGACATAAACATCAAGCACCGGTAAGAGAGAAGTTTGGGGGAGGCAGAATTAATAATGGACATGTTGTCAATGATTTCATTTTCAAACACCACTCCAAAGAATGCATAGACTAGAGGACAGACTGAAAGTACTAGAAGGACCAGTCAATGAGTGAGGTGTGTCGCATCTATCTGTTTGTGTCTTATACAGTCAGCAAATTATTGAAATCAAACACAGGCTATGGGCGGCCATGCACCAGCAAGGAAACAGTGTGATGTAAAATAGTTACCCCACCTACAAAACATTAACAACATTGCATGTAACATAGAAAAATATATTTAATTTACCCTAACAAATAAACTAAACCCACAAAAGCTGACCCACCCACCTCCCTAACCCCAACCACTGTCCACAGTAGAAAAAAGTCAAACGCCAAACAAGTAAAGAACAGGAATTAAAAAAGGGGCAGTGACAGGGACTAACTGGTGGGGCGGGACTGGAGGAGGACACGCATCTCGTCCTCTAAATGGGCGACGCGGCGTCTAAGGCCGCGGCAGTTGCAGCCACAGTGGGGGGGCACCGGAGATGACACGGTGGCGGCGGGCAGCCGCCAGGCGGTGGCGCCGTAACGCTGGAGGGCGGTGGCTGGGGCCCGGGGCACTGGAGGAGGCTTCAATAGCTGCTGCAGTCTCCTCCTCCTCCTCGGCTAGGACCACCAGCCGCCGGTATTCATGCTGGATTGCCTCCAGCTTCCGGCGCCGTGCCTTGGTGGCCAACTCCTTCCGGTTGAGTTTCGGAGTTGCTGTGTATCAAAAAGAAAAAAACAAGACAATTGTAAAATATAGTCTTAATAAAACAGTAGGACAAGGTAATTATTTATACACATAGTGGCATGGTAGAGTAGCACTATAAAATAAAGCACAGTAGTACATAACATTTAAAATGGCGCCCGTCCTTTTTCCTTCCACCTGTCTTACACTTTTTAGTTGAACAGTGCACCAGGTGCTCTTCTCCATAAAACTTTCAAAGCGGAGTTCAAATCAGATAGATGAGGCCATTGGTTACTCAATACTCCGGCTCCTAGTCCTATACCAATTAAAGGGAATTCTAGTCTTCTAGTTCACTCTTCAAACGTCCCCAAGAACTCATACTTACTTACGACATTGGATAGCGGGCGGACTTTGTCCGCCCGCCATCCGACTGCTAAAAAGGGTGGGGGTCCCGTGGGGACAATTAATTAGGATGATGCGCCCGGCACAGTGGCGGGCGCACCCTGTTTTTTTTAATTTAAATTCTGGTTGGCTTTGCTGAAAGCAATGCTAAAATGTTGTGCTGCTTTTCCAAGCACAACATGACGGGCCCCGCACGGAGCCTGTCACGTTTTGCTTTGAAAGTCGGGGGGGTACCATAGCATCGGTAGGTACCCTCCATGGGGGCCCCCAAGCATACTCTGCAATGTGTGCATGCCTTTCCGTGGCGGACGGCAATGCCGCCACGCAAAGGCATTCCAAAATGCAGATTATATGGCTGGCGGTGTGGTGAGAGAGACACCACCGCCATATTGAACCCTTTACCGCCTGGACATGTCTGAATATTTTCTACAGGGATGGCGGGCGGTTTGCCCCTGCGGTGACGGCAGTGAATTCCAGCCGGCCCGGCGGGGGCAATACGCCCACCATCCTAATGGGGGCCCCAAGACACAACTGTACAGTATACATATACATACAGTACACCCTTGCAGTGAGTGTGCTGTCAAGTTCAACAATAGTTAAAGATTATGAATCTAACTTACCACCGCCAGCCACTGGTGCTGCCACTCCCCCTACCGCTCCGTTGCTATCTGCAACTGCCGCATCCTCGCCCTTGGCGTCGCCTTCGCTGGCCCCAGCAATGGTGGTCGGTAGTGCGCCTAGAAAACATTACACATTTATTAGGCGTCATATACACCTCCCCCCTATTGATCAGTAGCAAGGTTGAAAAATGAGTTAATACTAACATACATCACTAGTACAAATCAGGTAGTAGTAGAGTAGACACTAATAGTTATATGATCATTGTAGCCTTTGCTTGATTAGCCCTAGCCATGCACATGTGACGTTACCTTTACCTTGCAGCTTCTTAAGACACCTTTGAGCCCACATGACCTGCCTCACACTGCTACTGTCTAGTCTACGCGCTGCGTACAAGCGGTCAACAAACATTAACAAGCCACTTTTTTAGGAAGAACTGGTGTACTACTGTTACTGTTAGTCCATATTGCTTATCCATAGATGCTACACTTTTTGGCACGGCTGAGAAATGCTTGCAAGTTGCAATATACTAACGCACACCATTTCTTTTTTCGCATTACAGACGCAAGATTTCCTTCTACGAACCAGAGCTTCTGAATGATGCAACAACTACCAGTACTAGGTTCTCCCATGGTGAGGGGTCCCTTCACTCACATCTTCATTTATAAATTTACATAAACTAAATTCCTAGGGGATGGTGGTGCTGCCTTCCACCACTGTTCAGTTATCATGATTTAATTCCCAACTGTATAAGTGTAACAATGTATATTGTTTTAATGTTATTGATTTGCCGGTTGGTGCTGCTAAGAAAACAGTGTACAGACCTTCTCAAATTGAAATAAACATTTTAAACTTACATAGACTTCGTGGTATTTGGTGTGGAGTGGACTAACTTACACGAGTGAGCAAATTAAAGTAAGGGTGTGCATGTGAATTGCTTCCACGACAGAGGTTGGGTGTGTTATGTTCTGGGTTGTCTACTTGTTGGGTATCTTGGGGGGAGGGTTCCGAGACCTAATAGGTATGACAAGACAGTACTATAGTCAAGCAGTGGAATTGTGGTGGGTGCGGAATTTCTGATTGAGGTGTGCAAGGAAGGTCCAACCTACCATCACCAACATCCTATTTTCTGGTGCAAATGTATGTGCAAGATCCCTACAACAGTGGTATGTCCTATAGGGTATCATATCAAAATATTAAGAAATCTGGTAGGGCTGTTGTTGCTGTGAATTTTCAAAGCCTCAACATCAATAAGAGTAAAAGTAGTACAAGACAACGACCCAACGGATTGTACGTGCTACTGGTGAATATGAGTTTTATATTACAACCTTTCACAAAGAGTGGCACTGGCCAACTGGGCAAGACTAGCTACTACAGTACAGACAGACAGACTGATAGTATGTAGTAGTACTCAGTCATCATAGCGGAGGCAGGGATAAGCTTTTTGAAACCGTACAGATCGAAGGATAATTGGTGGTAAAAAAATAGCATTTGGAAACACACTATAGTTCGGGATAAATGGGGCAGTAAAAGTTATGGAATAAGAAATATTATTAAAAACAAGAAGACTTACTGGGGCCAGCAGAGGAGTCCTCAGCGGTGTCCTCCTGGTGGTGTTGTTCCTGTCCCGCCGACTGCCCAGTCCCTGTCGGTCTGCCCCTGGGTGCTGATGGACAGGAAAGATATAAGAAAGAGACAAACATTGATGGATGGTGTCAAACAAATACAATATTTTTCAATAACGGTCAAAAAACACTTATGTAAACAACAATTGCAATAACTACATTGACCGATCTCATCTGGTCAACATAATATCGGGGGATTTGCAGTTCGACTACTTAAGTTACTATTTATCAACAGTAATCCAGTCTTCCATTCTGATTAAAGAAAACTAAGTTACAACTAAGCCTAAGTAGTAGTACAACGTACCACCCAACCTAGCCCACCTATTCCAGGCATGCCAATTGTACATTAAGTATGCATTTCCACTGTATTCCTCAACAATGTGTATGGTCCAATCATGGAGGACACATGAACATGACTACATTTTTTGTATACACCAAATTTTGGTTTGATTGATGCTGATCTGCTACTGCTAAGTAACTGCTAAGCCTACCTCCACTCATTGAACAAACTAGAAAAGGTTCTAAAGACTGCCGTACTCGCAGCACGTCACGTAACTCAGTGAGGGGGGGCATCACACATACCACTAACCAATTAGAAGGTCCTTACAAAGTACCTAAACCTAAGTATCAATCCGCCCCTATCTATTAGTGACAGGACAAAGTAAGGAGTGGACGTGAGTCACTGTAGCATTACGTAACTTAATTTCTCTAAAATAAACTCGTAAAGAATCACGCTAAGCAAGCGCAAACGCAAAGCTGCAAACAAGTAAGATTAGTAGTAGCGCAGAAGAGCACCTGTGTCATAATCACAGAAGACTTTTAAACGTTTTTAACCTGGAATGTATTGTAAGCAGCAACATTCTAGCTGGTTGGAAGGAAAAAAAGATATTCGCAATATATAACATAGAGCAGAAGAACAGACACAAAGTTGTAATAATTAAATAGGTACTCACCAAGCCCCGGGACCTCCACTCCTAGCAGGTCCAGCAGGTCCTGCTCACGGTCCAGGATGTCGGACCACCGGTGCGTCAGCTGCGCCTGGGTGCGCCGGACCCCAGAGATGCGCGACACTGCCCGGCGCACCTTCCCCCACCGCTGCCGACGCTCCCGGAGGCCGTACCCGGACCCAGGCCTGCCACCTGCTGCCAGGGTTGAGGGGAGGTGGCGCTGCACAAAGAAAATGAGTGCAGCCAACTCCACCTCCCCAAATAAGGCCCGTGCCTGCACCCCTTGTGGGCGCGGCTCTGGCTGCGGCGAGCCCTACCCTTTGACATGGTTCTGGGGATGAGAGACGGGGTGGGAAAGAAAAGGTAATAAAATTAAAAAAGTAAGTAAAGGAAATAAATAGGCAATAGAAAGAGTGAAAAAGTAGCTAAAAAACAAAAAAAAAGTAGACAAAAACCAAAAATATAGAAGCAGGAAAATAGTTAGAGAAATAATAAGTAATAAAGATCTAAAAAAAGTGGCTATAAACAAAGGATTGAAAAGATTTAGGGAGGATTGAAAATCAGGCCCCAGAACCATGCAATAGAGTGAAAAACAAGATGGCCGCGCCCATTGCGACCACGTGCGCAAGTTCGCGCGATATTTTCTCCCCGAGCAAGCAAAAAGCAACGCGATCAAGTAAAAGCGGTCGCGAACAGGAAATATCGACCGCGAACAGGCGCGAACATGCATTGCGCGACCCGGAACAGGAAGTAAGCATCGCGAGAGGGCGGGACAAGTGAAAACAAGATGGCCGCGCCCGTGAGCAACCGCATGGGTAAGTTGGCGACCCGCGATCACGGAAAAAATACCGCGAACAGGCGGCAAAAAACTTCTGCGTCTTCGCGATATTTCCGGCGTGTTTGCAGAGATTTTCTGCATTTTCGCGATAATTTGCTGAAGTTAATTTCGCAAATTCCACCCACCCCTACCCTAGTATTCACAGATGGCTGGACCTGGGGACTGTAACGGATTGTGTTTTCACTGATGGCTGGACTTGGGGACTGCAATGGATTGTGTATTCACAGATGGCTGGATCTGGGGACTGCAACAGATTGTGTATTCACAGATGGCTGGATCTGGGGACTTCAATGGAACCATCAGTGTCGCTAAAATCTGCGACTCAGTCTTGTGGCCACAGAACACCATCCCACTGACCTCATACTGTGAAGCCCACACCTGACCACCCCTCCCGGAGGACAGCCAGTTTACCAGTGAGAGGGTGACCACATACTGTATGCAAGGTGCGACCTGGTTTGTGACTGGGACAAGGGAAGATTATTACACATTAGCTCCTGCAGGCCCCCTCAGACCCTGCAAGAATGACTGGAGCCATCGGCCCTACTCCCAGAACTCCATTTTCTCGCTGACGATCATAGGTTTGCTGTTGATGGGTTCCTTCCCTTTTTGCACACTTCCTCCTGCTCGAAGGTGTGGCACAGTGGCACTGATGTGCCGACTGCTCTGGCGCCCCCTGGGTGGATCCCTGGATGCATTTTAACACACTGTTATTATTGTTAATGTCGTCATTGTGCTTTATAATTTATGATGTTGGAGGTTATCTAAGAAGAAGGACGGTGAGGACGAGGAAGGAGAGCGGCCATGGCGAGGAGGAGGCAGCCACGGCAGGTAAGTGCCTTTTTTTAAACTTTATAATTAATCTGAGAGGAGGGAGGGTGCATAGCGGAGCGGAGCGAAGTTCCACGGAGTGGTTTTCCAACTCCGTAGAACTTCTCATAGAGGCACTATGCCTGCTCCACCCAGGCTTACTGTCGATGAGAATCCCATGAGAGGTAGCGGGAGGTGGCGGTCCTGGCTCTACCGTCCATCAGGAGTCCCACTGTGAAATGCTTTCCCTCAATATAATGACATTGGATGAGGAAGGGGAGGGAGACGGTGTCAAACGCTGCGGAGGGGGCTGCTGTGTCTCCTCATCCAGAGTCACGTGGATCTCATCCGTGACGGCAATGAGGGCACTTTTTATGCTCTAGTTGGGTCTAAAAAGAGACGGAGTGTGTCGAGGAGTCGGCGGTTGTTGAAGTATTTGGTGAAGAGTCTGTTGATGATTTTCTCTAAAACCTTTGTCGGGAATGGTAGCGGGGAGGTAACAGGGCGAGCATTGAAGGGTCCATGGAGGATTTCTTCAGCAATGGGTGGACAGATGGGTTTTTCCAAGCATCTCGGAAGGTGGTAAAAGAGGTGGGGGCATTCAGGATGGGTGTGCGCATGGCTCTGAAGGGATGTAGTCCTCTCGAGTAGGCGTGCTCAGGGCGAGGGAGCGATGGGGCCCTTGAGTGGATGAGGTTCATGGTGGCTGTGGTTTCTTTATTCTTTGTCCTTATCTCTCCCATCTCTCTGTATCCTTCCTAAATGTTGTCTCCACTTCCTTTCCTTCTTGAATCCTGTGTTTCTCTCTGCTCTCTCACTTCACCTGCAGAAGTATTTCTCCCTCCTTTCTCTCTCTTTCCTCAGTCTTATCTCTCCTTCTTCACCACTCCTATCCTGAACCCTTACCCATCGCTCTCTTTCTCCTTTTGGAACCTTACCTTCACTTTCAATTTTGTTTCTGTCCTTACAGAACCATGCTTCTCCCTCCCTTCTCACTTCTTGAATCTCTTCTCTTAATTTTCTATCTCCTTTTCTGAAATCTTTATCTTCCTCCTTTCTCTCTTTTTCATCAACGCACTCAAATGGCTTCCCATGGAAGGTAGATGTATTTACAAACTGGCCTGCATCACACACAAGGCCCTTCACGCCCAATCCCCAAACTACCTAAAGAGCAAACTAGTAAAAGCAGGAAAATCCAGAACTTTGAGAAGCACCAACTCTCTTCTTCTCATCCCTCCGAAACTAAAAAAGAAAACGACCCAGTGCCGGTCCTTCTCTGGCAACGTACCCAGGACGTGGAACGCACTCCCTATTGTCCTCAGATGCAACCCCTCCTTCTCTTGCTTCAAAAAGGACCTGAAACTCCTTCTCCTCAACCAATACTTTACCGACCAAGGCAACCTTCCCAGGCATCGATACCCTAATGGACTCCCCCCTCACTTTGACCTTCAAGGGTAGTGGTTTTCTGACTGTGTCAACTACCTCCCCTCACTGGATACAAAAGTATTATGTCTTTGCTTATATCTTTAAGCATCCTCATGTCCTGCGATGTTATGCAATCTTTTCTTTGTGTATGTAAAGCGCTCTGATACCCACGGGTCTAGCTAGCGCTATATAAATCTTTATAAATAAAATAAATAAATAAATGAATAAAATAAATCTCTGTCTCTCACCCTTTTTTATCTCTTTGTCTCTCTTCTTCCTGAATACTGTCTGTCTTTTTGTTCTTCCTTTGTTAAATTTTCTACTAGAGGATGTGGTGTAAAGGCCAGAGCTGCTGACCTTGCAGGTGGGGAACTAGGTTTGAGTCTCGGAGTCGGCTCAACATCATGCGATCCTGGGCAAATCACCTAGGGCCTTATTGTGAGTATGGAGGCGCGGGAGCGGGACCACCCCGCTCCCGCACCTCCAAACTCGTGGTACAACTGCCCGCCAGATTAGGAGTTTTCTCCTGCCTGGCGGGTGTCTTTTTTTGGCGTTCCCAGGGCGGTGCCTATGAAATAGACACTGCAATGGAAACATCAAAATCACTACCGGCGCGGCATGGACTGCTGCAGTCCATGCCGTGCAGGTACTGGGATGCATGCACACAGGAGGGCACAACATGTACCCCCTTGCATGCACCCCATGGCGCAGAGGCACAAGGTGGCCCTGTAGGGCCCCCTTTGTTTGCTCACCGCCACACTTTTCATGGCGGTTGCACCGCCATGACAATTGTGGCAGTGAGGGAACTCGTAATATTCTGGGTGGGGCCGCAGCAGCCCTGCCAAGCATATTGTGGCGGCAAGATCGCCACACCGGTTGCGGTGTGCCCAGGGCAGCCCGACTGCCCTGGTCGTAATAGGGCAGTCAGAAGACCACCGCGCCCCGCGAGTTTGGCGGTCCGTGGATAGCTAGACTCGTAATAAGGCCCATAATCTCTTGTGCCTACCAGAAATGAGCGTGTCCTTGTGTAATGTAACTGGTGCTCATGTAAAGCGCTCTAATACCTTCGTGCTATATAAAACTGCAAAAATAAAGTATATTCCACTCTCCCCCTCTTATTCCTGACCACCTCTCCTCCTCTCTCCTTGCTGACCCCATCTTTTCCTCCTCTCTCGCTTTCCTGACTCGCTCTCTGCCGCCTCTCTCTCTTTCCTGGCCCGTCTCTTTTCCCTTTCTACTTCCCGACCCTGTCTTTCCCTACCTTCTCTCTCCTTCCTGATCCTGTCCCCCCTTCTCTCTCTCCCCTCCTCTCTCTCCTTCGTAACCTTGCCCCCTCCCCTCTCTCTCTCTTTCCTCTCTCTCTCTCTCTCTCTCTCTCTTTCCTAACCCAGACCCCCCCTCTCTCTTTTTCCTGACTCTCTCTCCTTCCTGACTCTTTCTCTCTCTCTCTCTTTCTCTCCCTCCTCTCTCTCTTTCCTAACCGTGCCCCCCCCTCCTCTCTCTCTTTCCTAACCCTGACCCCCCCTCCTCTCTCTCTTTTTCCTGACTCTCTCTCCTTCCTGACTCTGTCTCTCCCCCTCTCCACCGGTCCCTCCAGGCGCGGCTTCCCACAGGGATGTCCCAGGCTCACATTCCACAGCAGTCACTGATAAGAGGCCTGCATGTGTCCTATCGCCGAGACAGATCTCCCCCTCCCCCACACACACACCTGGCGATGGGGTGGGGCGGAGAGGGCCCCACCTCACCTGGCCGCCTCTCCAAGCAGTCTCCAGTCTCACCCAGGCGAGGCTGGCAGACGGAGGAGATGGCGACCCCGGGCAAGAAAGGCTTCTGTCGGCTGGACATCAACAAGACGGTGTGGGAGGTGCCCCTGCGGTACAAGGACCTGCGGCCGGTGGGCTCCGGGGCCTACGGCACCGTCTGGTGAGGAGGGGGGCCTTCTGTGTGCTTGGGGCAGGGGGTGCGTGGAGGGCTGAGCAGGCGGGAGGGCTGGGCAGACGGGAGGGCTGGGGTCAGGCGACACTTCCTGACACCAGGCCGTAGAGCTGGGGCTGACTCCGCCTTTCAACAAGTCTGACAGTGGCTGACTCTGCTCCAGCCCTACAAGCCATTCAGGGGCACCGCTCTCTTGGGAAGTCTGGGAAACCTGGGGCCTCTGGGTCGATTTACTCACAGCTGTTTGAGAACATCTGGAGGTGCCTTACACATCCTTTGAGTCCCGCGTTTCCTTTCTCTCTTCTCTGTCTCTTCTGACGCCTGCCTCTCCACCCCCTACTCTCCTCCTTTGGCCCTGGTCTTGCTGCCGCTGCCGGGGTCCTTGATCTCCCTCTGCTGCAGAGCACACATCGCTAAAAGCGCAGCGCCGCGCCGCGATTCCTTGCTGTGATTGTATTTACATCAGTGTTTCGCCACGTGTTCCTTTGAAGTCTGCACGGGCCTCCGCTGAAACGAGAGAGATGGGGTGGGGTGGCGGTGACAGCGTAGAAGAGGGGGGCCGTGTACACCATAGTGGTAGTGGAGGGCCGTCCTGGACCTGATGGGAAAGTGCTTCACACCTGACTGAGGCTACAGGACAGAGGCAGGAGTGGAAGCGTAGACGGAGCATGCGCACCTGGAGAGAGCTTAGTAGATCGGGTCGAGCCAACACATTCACAGGGAGAGCCGAGCCAAGGGTCTGTAGTGGCTCTAAGAGGCCGTGGACGAGCCGAGCCAGGCCCTGGAAATGTCCGCAAGTAAATCATACAACAAACATCATATACAAATCTCAGAGTCACTTCAAAGTTCAAATAAGCGTTTCACTTTAGTAAATCAGATTGCATCCCTGTATCGAGAAGGATTTATTACAAGTGACAGCTTTAAGAATGAACTTGGAAACCGTCCTGCCCTCCCCTGCCCCGCCCTGGCCACAATGGCATTAAACTAAGAGGCGAGCCGGGTGTCAGGGGTACCCTAAAGATTGCCAGGTTCGTATAATAAATGGAGCAACAGTGAAGTCTGTGAAATCAAACACAGGGACATCCTGAACCCTCTTTCGAGACGTCTTGGCACACGAATGTTTTCTTTTCTAGCGGCAGGTTGTGCGGTTCAGCCCCCGGATGCGTTTGTTTCTCCGCTCCCCGTCTTACATCAACAGTTCATGCTTTGTCCTCCGTTCTTGGTACGAGGTTAGAGGGTGAGGGGGAACAGGTGGGGGGGGGGCAAGCAGGCATCACACGAACGCTCGGCTCGTCTTGGGCTCGAGGGCCTAAGAAGACCTCGAGCTCAGGCAGAGCCAGGCGTCTGACTCGAGCTTTCAGTGACTCGCCCACCTCTAGAGCGACTGAAACTCTGGGTTTGTTTGGTATGTTACTGTGTGTGACATTGTGTTACACAATATTTATGAAGCACAATCTACCATCTTCACAGCTTCTTGGCGCTGACTGCTGTCTCAGTTATCTTGTGTCGACGGATGGGTGTGGGTGCCTCCAGGGTGGGGGTCCAGGAATTGTGTTCGGGTTTGTAGCCACTGCCCCCCCCCCCTCCCCCGCCCCCTTAGGGAATGTGGAAGCGTGGCATTCAAACACAAGTGCAGGCAGAGCTTTGGGGGCTAAAACAGTGGGTGGTCCCTAAAAGGGGCGTGGCCTGAGAAGCATACCTAGGAATCCTTGCCATGAGGCTCTCCATGTCATTAAGGGCGTGGCTTGAAACATATCTAAAATCCCACCCTTCCCATAGTGCCGCCTGTTCAGTATCTTGGGGCCTCTCTGAGAATTCCATGTTATTGCTTCTACACATGTAAGTCAACAACCAATACACGCGGAAACCAGCCAGAACTATTGGACGTGCCAGTGTTTATTAGGTAACCAAATCTGTGATTTTGTTGTAGTGGAAATGCTTCAATTCTGAACATAAGAGAGTGTGAATCAGTAAGTTTCGTTGAAGGGGGGATGGGTTCAGAGGGTCTCCTTCACTCCTGTTCTCCCCTTTTCAACACTTTCCTCTGCAGTCTCTCTGGGAAACACTTTACCAGTTTCTCTCCCCACATCTTTCTGAAATACTCCATCTACACATCTCACAACTCATCTCTTTGGTCTTCAGCACCATTTTGTACTCTCTCTCCAGATATTTCCTTGAATGCCCTTCACTTCCCAACTCCCTGCACACACCCACTCACCTGTAAACACTGCCTTGTTGCTCCTTCACACACTTTTGCATAGAATCACCAATTTCATTGTGCACTCTACGGAGAGGCCAAGGATTGCATGTGCGAGTAGTCTGTCCTCCTTTATGACTCACTGGCTTGCACTGTGGGAAACTCGCCCTGCCTTCATCCTGAGCTCTCGAAGAGGCCCCTTTATAAACAGCTGCCAGCGCTGCGGACTCACTCAGACACCTGGAGGGGGCGCAGTTCACAGTACGCTCTATACTGTACAAGACTAATATGCTGCGGTGTACCTGGATCTGTTTCAAGATGGTGGGAGTTGGAAGTGGTTGACAGAGTGGACACCTGCACCTGATCCAAGTCCTGGATAACATTCTTTGAGGGAGGGTTTCCCGCTTCCATATTAATGCCCATGGGGGGGCACTGGAGATCTGAAGACATGAACACATGCATTACATGTGCGTGCATTGAGCACAGATCCACAGCAGCACACCATCTCAGAGGAAATGGTGTTGTGGAGGGATCATATTGATTGATTGGGGGGGTTTTGCAATTAGCCAATCAAGGAAGGAAAAATTGGTGCGGGATTGAGAAAACTGGTTTGGACCTATAGGGTGACTTCCCATGATTCAGTGGGGGAGAGTTGATCTGGAGTGATGAGAAGACGCGCGCCGCACTCCAAAGCGGATCCTGATTGGATGAATAGAGGGGAAACATTGTTTCGGATGTGGGGGGATCGAAGAACGCATCGTATCATCTCGGGAGAGGAATAAGTCATATTTTGATTCTAAACATGGAGTACACGAGGTGAATGTGAGACTGGGGCGATGGGTGTGAGTTAAGTCAGTTTGGAAGGTTGCTAAAGGGAGACGGATGTTCAATGCTCCCAAACAAACGGTGACAGTAGCGAACAGTCCCGCGGCGCTGGGTGACGGCAGCGTTTGTCGTGAGCGTCCTTTAGCATCGGCAAGACATGGCATTGGTAGGGCGAACGACATGACAAAGGGGGTCGAGAATGATTGGGTAGGCACATTCTGGCGGTTGTGTACGGTACCGGAAGTGGCACGAGAAGAGAACATTATTGAGGAAAGACGTTAGAATGAGTGTGAAAACAGAAATGTTAATTAGAGAGAGGCTTAGAGTCAGGGGGTCGGATAATTCCATTTGTGGATGTTGGGAGTCGCGCCTTCGTGAATGAAGAGAGGGGCGGCGTTAGAACGAGCACTTTTAGTAGAAGCAACAAGAACCCTAAGATTTTAGATTTGATTGCAGTATGTAAATGGATCAGTATTTTAGTTGCTGCATGTTAATATGCGTTGTTAGTTTTCAATTGTCTTGTTTTATGAAAGGGAAGGGATGCGTGGTGATGGGGCTGCGTGTCATGCAGAATGCTATTGTAGAATGTTAGGAATGTCCCATGTGCTCGAGGTGAAGGCTTGGAATGTCGTGGGAGTTGGAGCTGGGGAAGGACTTGTGTGTACATGTATTTCCTGCGTCCTCCCAGGTTGTTGTTGTACGAGTTACCTGGCGGTCCGTCATCACTACAGCGGACCTGGCATGCAGGCATTTCTTGGGGTTCAGAGTTCCTCAGTGTGCCACATGCATTCCATGCCCCTGTCCCTTCTCACCTCTCTTCCACTCACGCCTCTCCCCAGCCTCTCTATGCCTGTGCCCCCTTCCTGTTTCTAATCTCTCTGTGACCTCTGTTCCTCCTCTGTCTTCTACCACCTGTTGAAGGAGGGGTTCTTGTGTAGAAATGATGGTTCTTGAACGAAGGTTAGGTTTGAAGACTTTTAATGCTTACATGCGTGATGGGCAGCCCAACCCACAACCGCTCATCCTGGTGTTCCCGCTGCAACTTCAAACTAGCAGAAGCACGAGAACTCCAGAATGAGTGACATATGCAAATGAGAGCAGCGCTCGAGAGCAGGTGCGCGACATAGACAAATTGTCCTTAAAGGAAGAAAGACAATTTGTCACCACAACACCACCCTGAGCCAATCTCCTCTGTCCTGCCGCCTCTTTCTCTCGCCTTTCCTGCCTTCCCCTCTCTTCCCGTGTCTCTCTGTGTCTTCTCCTCTCTGTCTCTCTGTGTCTTCTCAGGCTAAGGACCACCCCCTTTTCTCTCTGTCCCTCACCCATCCCTCCCTGCCCAGTGACACAAGACCCCCCTGTTTCACGCAGCTCTGCTCTGTGTGCTGTGGCATCGGTGTCACCCCACAGCCACACCCGCGAATGCAGACACCGGATATGACGACAGCAGCCAGAGTTTGTATGTATGATGCTGTGCTCCGGTGAGTGCACCACCGCTCCAGGTGCACCGGTGAAGACGCAGCCAGAGCCCATCGAGGCGCTGACTGCAGGGGGCCCCAAAGGTGCCTGCTGCGCGTCGCTTTCAAGGCGCGCATCCCTCATACTTGCGGCTTCATTACACAAGGTCATATATTCCGCCAGGTCCCTTCTCCCACAACATTCCCAAACCTGCCAACTTGTAGAACAATCTCACAGTGTAAGGAGGGGGCGGTGTTTCGAGGGGGCGGGGCACATGCCGAGAAGTACCTAGGAGGCACTTTGAACCAAACCCCTTCCCACTGCCCCCCCCCCCTCACTCCCCCAAAAAAGGCTTGTTGAGCCTGGTGTCCTGGGGGGTTTTCGCACCCCTTAATGGACGTCCGCAGTTCAAAGCCTCTCTAAAACCAGCTGGAAAAGAACTATTTACGGTGCGTTTCAGCTCGGTTTCCTGCCAGAGTCTGATATCGGCTCCTCACCGGTGACCTTGTCTTGGGAGCTGATATCGTGTGTCACACTGTGGCACCGTGTGAGTTGGCAGGCTTGCGTTCCCCACGTTCCGGCCGTGATTTGAACGCATCTGCTGTGGCGGTGTTGTCGTCACCGTACGCCATCTGTTCTGCTCGGCCTGGCTACAGACAGGAGCAATCATCATGCTTGATTGGACCGCACCCTGTCAATCAGTGGGCTGCAGGCCCGCCCCAACCCTGGCAGCCCGAGGGAGTTTGGTGAATCAGGTGTACAAAGGAAGAAACCTGATTATCGAATCTTTGGCCTCCCAATCTCCTCAGGTGTTTAACCCCATACCTCAAAACATTAAGAGCGCTTAGAAACATGCTCAGTTAAGGTAGTGAGTGCTATAAATGTCCATGACAAAGACTCCCAACAAGGCATACACTTCCCTGAGGTCGGCAGCCACACACATGAATCCTCCGCCACTAGACATGTTAGGGTGGGAAAGTTTTAGACCGCACTAGCAGACACGGCACTTAATCCTGGCTTTACCATTTTGCCAAAAGTTGCTGGTTGTGGACTCTGTATTTAATGGCTGTCCTAGTTTCACAACACAGCGGCATCTCTTTGCTTTGAGGTGTCCCAGAGACTCACCATCAGAGCCACTCACACCCCAAGTGCTGTGTAGTGAGCAAATGGAAAAGCAGAAACCAGAAGGCATTGTTTTAAATGATCGCATCTTCCGCTTGTGACAAATTGTGTGCTCTTCGTCAATCGTTTGATGAACACAGCTCTGCGCTCTTTTCTTTCAATACACTTAAGAAGAACTTATCCAAAGCAAACACTGGTAGCCTGTATGTGATAAAAAACAGGACTGTATCCCAATCTCCATTCAATTTTACCCAAAGGGAGAGAACGCCCAATGTCATGGGCCACTCCCTAGAATGTGGCACAGAGAGAAGGCTGCGGACCTTGAAACAAGTAGTGCTGCTCTGCGGTGTTGGCCCTCCGCTTTACCGATGGTTTGATGAGGGTCAAATCATATCCTTTTTGTGTTTCGATTATTTGATAAAGGTGGGTGAGCCTCTAAAAGCTCGAGCCACTCTCGAGCGAGATGTGTGACTCTGGCCCAGCTCGACGTCCTCTTGTACCTCGAGCCAAAAACGAGCCGAGGCTTCATGCTGCTTCTGTCTGTCATCATACCTCTAACCTCATGTGCCAAGAATTAAAGACAAAGCCTCAACTTTTGAGGATAAACGGAATCGAAAGAAAGAACTTGTTTTTCGCCCACTGTGCCACTCTAAAGAGGCCCGAAGAAGGGTTCGGTGGATGAAGTGAAGGCAAACAGGGTGGCAGAGAACTTTACATCAGCCACCCCGCCTTTCCTCAGTTTGCCAAATTTAGAGATGTCTGCCAGCCTTGTGGACACATCTATACATTGACAGGAGCCGCCATAATGGAGGTTCCAGTTAGTAAAGGAAAAGTTCGAAGTGTTTCTCTGTCAAACACAACGGACAGCTGGAAGTCAAACTTGCCCAAATTCCTTTCTTCCTCCATAACAAACTTCAATAGCAGGAGTTTCTTTCCGAGAGATAAAAAACGAATGGCATTTTATCCCATAATTCTGTGATCCTTTTCCTCACCACCAGTGTATACCTGTTGATAACTGACAGTTAATAAAAAGCCATCCGACCGTCTACTGTAAATAGGATGGACGGTCGGATGGCCTACCTATGAGGCCCTTACTCTGCTGGAGGGAGTTTTACACATATGGAGTAAACTTTACTCCATCAGCGTAAAACGCGAGGTCCGCCCAACTCAAAATCAGACAGGCAGACCTTGGATTTGGCAGACAGGGTGCTACGTCACTAAAAGATTTTAACTTGTTCATTTTTTGGATCAGGAACTTAAATAAATATTGCAACATTTTACCAAAAAGTAGTAAATGTTCCTAAACAAAGTACTCCTTGAATGGATGCAAGTTTACTACATTTTGGAAATCACAGACATCGGCAGTGGCAGGCTTGAAAAACTGCGCTAGTCTCAGGGTTCCAGGCATGCTGCTGGCAATCAATGACGTAAAAGCTGATGGATCAAACCGATGCGTGCAAAAAGCCTAGTAACTGACAATCGCTCAGCTTAGCATTTCAACCCATCATTTTACGCCCACTATGTCACTCTATATCAATTGCCTGATTTCTATGGTGTCTGCCTGCTCCTTCTTTGGTCTCTGCCTGCTCCTTCTTTGACATCTGCCTGCTCCTTCGTAGGTGTCTGCTTGCTCCTTCTATGGTGTCTGCCTGCTCCTTCTTTGTTGTTTTCCTGCTCCTTCTTTGGTGTCTTCCTGCTCCTTCTATGGTGTCTGTCTGCTCCTAGTTTGGCGTCTGCCTGGTCCTTCTTTGGCCTCTGCCTGCTCCTTCTTTTGTGTCTGCCTTCTCCTCCTTCTTTTGTGTCTGCCTTCTCCTTCTTTTGTGTCTGCCTTCTCCTTCTTTGTTGTCTGCCTGCTCCTTCTTTGGTATCTGCCTGCTCCTTCTTTGGTATCTGCCTGCTCCTTCTTTGGTGTCTGCCTGCTCCTCCTTTGCTGTCTGCCTGCTCCTACTATGGTGTCTGTCTGCTCCTTCGTTGGTGTCTGTTGGTGCCTTCTTTGGTGTCTGCCTGCTCCTTCTTTGGTGTCTGCCTGCTCCTTCTTTGGTGTCTGCCTGCTCCTTCTTTGGTGTCTGCCGGCTCCTTCTTTGGTGTCTGCTTGCTCCTCCTTTGTTGTCTGCCTGCTCCTCCTTTGTTGTCTGCCTGCTTCTTCTTTGGTGTCTGTCTGCTTCTTCTTTGGTGTCTGTTTTCTCTTTCTATGGTGTCTGACTGCTCCTTCTTTGCTGTCTGACTGCTCCTTCTTTGGCGTCTGCCTGCTCCTTCTTTGGCCTCTGCCTTGTCCTTCTTTGGTGTGTGCCTGCTCCTTCTTTGGTGTGTGCCTGCTCCTTCTTTGGTGTGTGCCTGCTCCTTATATGGTGTCTGCCTGCTCCTTATATGGTGTCTGCCTGCTCCTTCTTTGGTGTCTGTCTGCTTCTTCTTTGGTGTCTGTTTGCTCCTTCTATGGTGTCTTCCTGCTCCTTCTTTGATGTCTGCCTGCTCCTTCTATGGTGTCTGTCTGCTCCTTCTTTGGCATCTGCCTGGTCCTTCTTTGGCCTCTGCCTGCTCCTTCTTTTTTGTCTGCCTGCTACTTCTTTCATGTCTGCCTGCTCCATCTTTGCAGTCTGCATTTCCCCTCCTTGGCTGGTGGGTCTCTGCCTCCTTCAGTCTTTCCCAAGCACTGTTGGATATTTTGGAACAGGCACCCATTGAGGTGGAAACTTTTTGATACCCATAAAATGTGGGGAGTAGAATGTCGGTTAGGATGGAGGCAAGTCTAGAAGAAGGTTCGACACTAAGCACTTGTATTGGTTTAGAAAAAGATCAGACACCAAGTACTTGTGTGGGTTTAGGAGAAGATCAGACCCTAAACACTAGGGTCAGTCTGACTGAAGCTCACTAGTTCTCATGGACCACTTGTCAGGTATAGGGAAGTAGACATGTCTTACCAAGAGTTGACAAGCTGTGTCTGGTCAGAAGCCCGCTAATTAGTAAAACTGGCCAGTCACTAGTCGCGAGTAAACGTGCCACTAGCTATGCCTTGAGTAGGTTTGCGGTATGTTGCTCATAATCCTAACAAATATGGAAATGTGTTTCAGAATTTATTTTGGGTTTCCAAATGTGGGTCCATGACCTCTGGAAGGTGAGTTAATGGACTGAACTTTCATTTGACATATTACAGACAAGAGTTAATCACCACTCGATATTCCTGTTCCATTTGACGTTTCATGACGGGTAATCTATATTCCATTTGGTAATGTCAGCAGAGAAATGAAAGACGAGGGAGAAGCGAGAAAAGTAAAATGGCCCCCACTTTCAACCATATCCTGAACGGCACTCAGCAAATGAGCGCAGCAGTCACTCCACAAATTGTGCCATTTTGGGGGGCGGGTGGGATTCTGCACTTCTTTCGTCCACTCCATTCTTCTTTCAGTGTTTGTCCCTCTTTCTTTCCGTCCCTCCATCTCATTGTGTTTTCCATCTTCATTCCCATTTTCCATGTTTACATACTTCTTTCTGTCGTTTTTCATGCATCTTTTTTCTTTATCCATCCTTCTGTCCCCCTTAGCTTTTCATTTCTTCTGATGTCTTTCATTCGCTTAATCCAGCCCTTTCTCAATCTAGCTTACCTCCATTCATCTCCACGTCCAGCCTTTCTCCATCTGTCTCTATATCCATTCATCTCCTGATCATTCATTCTCCATGTTCATTCATCTCCTCATCCATCCTTCTCTATATCCATTCAACTCCTCATCCTTCCTTCTCTATATTCATTCATCTACCCGTCCATCCTTCTCTATATCCATTCATCTCCCCGTCCATCTTTCTCTATATCCATTCATCTAATTTTCCATTGTTCTCTATATCCATTCATCTCCCCATACATCCTTCTCTATATCCATTCATCTCCCTGTCCATCTTTCTCTATATCCATTCATCTAATTTTCCATTGTTCTCCATATCCATTCTTCTCCTCGTCCATCCTTCTCTTCATCCATTCATCTCCTCGTCCATCCTTCTCTATAGTCATTCATCTTCTCATCCATCCTTCTCTATATCCACTCATGTACTCGTCCATCCTTCTCTATATCCATTCATCTAATTTTCCATTGTTCTCTATATCCATTCTTCTCCTCGTCCATCCTTCTCTATATTCATTCATCTCCTCGTCAATCCTTCTCTATATCCACTCATCTCCTTGTCCACCCTTCTCTATAGTCATTCATCTCCTCATCCTTCCTTCTCTATATCCATTTATCTTCTCATCCATCCTTCTCTACATCCATTCATCTCCTCGTCCATGCTTCTCTATATTCATTCATCTCCTCGTCCATCCTTCTCTATAGTCATTCATCTCCTCATCCTTCCTTCTCTATATCCATTTATCTCCTCGCCCATCCTTCTCTATATCCATTCATCTCCTCGTCCATCCTTCTCTACATCCATTCATTTCCTCATCCATCCTTCTCTATATTCATTCATCTCCTCATCCATCCTTCTCTATATTCATTCATCTCCTCATCCATGCTTCTCTATATTCATTCACCTCCTCGTCCATCCTTCTCTATATTCATTCACCTCCTCGTCCGTCCTTCTCTATATCCATTTATCTCCTTGTCCATCCTTCTCTATATCCATTCATCTCCTCATCAATCCTTCTCTATATCCCTTCATCTCCTCGTCCATCCTTCTCTATATCCATTCTTCTTTCCATCGATCCATTCATCTCGGCATCCATACTCCCCCATCCTTCTCTAAATCCATCTGTCCTTCCATCCTTGCTTTCTCCCTAGTCCCCCCCCACCCCACAGCTGCATTGACTAGTCTCTTGCAGATGTATCAATGAGCTTCTGCTTGGAGGGCAGCCTCTCCACTCACACACCGAGTTGTAAACACTGTAAATGCCTCATGTTAATCGATTTGGGAAAAAGGGGGTGGTGATGGACAGAGTTTCTGAATGATGCAGAATACTCTTACCAAGTCAAGAGATCATGGTTTTAATCCATCACCGTTTTTTAGCTCACTGCACCATCCCAGCTCAGAACCTGGCTACATGCAAATTAGTCTGTACCTGTCCCAGTGCATGATGGGAACAGGGCAAACCAAACTACCAAGCCAATTCTTCTACTGGGAAGGAAACAAGCTTCCAGGGACCGGTTTCTGGCATCACAGCCTTCGTCGGCCCGGCTTGCCTGAATCCTGATGGTGCAATGAGCAAGGGACTCACGTCTGAGCATACCCTCCCACACTGAGTGTGGATAAAATCGATTTGGGAAAAAGGGGGTGGTGATGGACAGAGTTTCTGAATGATGCAGAATACTCTTACCAAGTCAAGAGATCATGGTTTTAATCCATCACCGTTTTTTAGCTCACTGCACCATCCCAGCTCAGAACCTGGCTACATGCAAATTAGTCTGTACCTGTCCCAGTGCATGATGGGAACAGGGCAAACCAAACTACCAAGCCAATTCTTATACTGGGAAGGAAACAAGCTTCCGGGGACCGGTTTCTGGCATCACAGCCTTCGTCGGCCCGGCTTGCCTGAATCCTGATGGTGCAATGAGCAAGGGACTCACGTCTGAGCATACCCTCCCACACTGAGTGTGGATAAAATCGATTTGGGAAAAAGGGGGTGGTGATGGACAGAGTTTCTGAATGATGCAGAATACTCTTACCAAGTCAAGAGATCATGGTTTTAATCCATCACCGTTTTTTAGCTCACTGCACCATCCCAGCTCAGAACCTGGCTACATGCAAATTAGTCTGTACCTGTCCCTTGCTCATTGCACCATCAGGATTCAGGCAAGCCGGGCCGACGAAGGCTGTGATGCCAGAAACCGGTCCCCGGAAGCTTGTTTCCTTCCCAGTATAAGAATTGGCTTGGTAGTTTGGTTTGCCCTGTTCCCATCATGCACTGGGACAGGTACAGACTAATTTGCATGTAGCCAGGTTCTGAGCTGGGATGGTGCAGTGAGCTAAAAAACGGTGATGGATTAAAACCATGATCTCTTGACTTGGTAAGAGTATTCTGCATCATTCAGAAACTCTGTCCATCACCACCCCCTTTTTCCCAAATCGATTTTATCCACACTCAGTGTGGGAGGGTATGCTCAGACGTGAGTCCCTTGCTCATTGCACCATCAGGATTCAGGCAAGCCGGGCCGACGAAGGCTGTGATGCCAGAAACCGGTCCCCGGAAGCTTGTTTCCTTCCCAGTATAAGAATTGGCTTGGTAGTTTGGTTTGCCCTGTTCCCATCATGCACTGGGACAGGTACAGACTAATTTGCATGTAGCCAGGTTCTGAGCTGGGATGGTGCAGTGAGCTAAAAAACGGTGATGGATTAAAACCATGATCTCTTGACTTGGTAAGAGTATTCTGCATCATTCAGAAACTCTGTCCATCACCACCCCCTTTTTCCCAAATCGATTTTATCCACACTCAGTGTGGGAGGGTATGCTCAGACGTGAGTCCCTTGCTCATTGCACCATCAGGATTCAGGCAAGCCGGGCCGACGAAGGCTGTGATGCCAGAAACCGGTCCCCGGAAGCTTGTTTCCTTCCCAGTATAAGAATTGGCTTGGTAGTTTGGTTTGCCCTGTTCCCATCATGCACTGGGACAGGTACAGACTAATTTGCATGTAGCCAGGTTCTGAGCTGGGATGGTGCAGTGAGCTAAAAAACGGTGATGGATTAAAACCATGATCTCTTGACTTGGTAAGAGTATTCTGCATCATTCAGAAACTCTGTCCATCACCACCCCCTTTTTCCCAAATCGATTTTATCCACACTCAGTGTGGGAGGGTATGCTCAGACGTGAGTCCCTTGCTCATTGCACCATCAGGATTCAGGCAAGCCGGGCCGACGAAGGCTGTGATGCCAGAAACCGGTCCCCGGAAGCTTGTTTCCTTCCCAGTATAAGAATTGGCTTGGTAGTTTGGTTTGCCCTGTTCCCATCATGCACTGGGACAGGTACAGACTAATTTGCATGTAGCCAGGTTCTGAGCTGGGATGGTGCAGTGAGCTAAAAAACGGTGATGGATTAAAACCATGATCTCTTGACTTGGTAAGAGTATTCTGCATCATTCAGAAACTCTGTCCATCACCACCCCCTTTTTCCCAAATCGATTTTATCCACACTCAGTGTGGGAGGGTATGCTCAGACGTGAGTCCCTTGCTCATTGCACCATCAGGATTCAGGCAAGCCGGGCCGACGAAGGCTGTGATGCCAGAAACCGGTCCCCGGAAGCTTGTTTCCTTCCCAGTATAAGAATTGGCTTGGTAGTTTGGTTTGCCCTGTTCCCATCATGCACTGGGACAGGTACAGACTAATTTGCATGTAGCCAGGTTCTGAGCTGGGATGGTGCAGTGAGCTAAAAAACGGTGATGGATTAAAACCATGATCTCTTGACTTGGTAAGAGTATTCTGCATCATTCAGAAACTCTGTCCATCACCACCCCCCTTTTCCCAAATCGATTTTATCCACACTCAGTGTGGGAGGGTATGCTCAGACGTGAGTCCCTTGCTCATTGCACCATCAGGATTCAGGCAAGCCGGGCCGACGAAGGCTGTGATGCCAGAAACCGGTCCCCGGAAGCTTGTTTCCTTCCCAGTGTAAGAATTGGCTTGGTAGTTTGGTTTGCCCTGTTCCCATCATGCACTGGGACAGGTACAGACTAATTTGCATGTAGCCAGGTTCTGAGCTGGGATGGTGCAGTGAGCTAAAAAACGGTGATGGATTAAAACCATGATCTCTTGACTTGGTAAGAGTATTCTGCATCATTCAGAAACTCTGTCCATCACCACCCCCTTTTTCCCAAATCAATGCCTCATGTTAGACAGCACTGCCCAGTGGCACGCACCCCCGCTAGAGCTGCTAATGCGGTGGATTCACGACCCCCGGAAACACATCCCTTTCCTCTCTGCTCCCACACCGAGCTGCGTCCAGTGACGTGTTCCACTGTAACGTCATGTCTGCTGAAGGTACTGCTGCTGCGTAACGAAAGTTGAGCCCCCCCCCCCCCGCCACATATACGGAGGGGCCCCCACTCCGGCTCTAATCCGAGCTCTTGGGCCAGAGTATTGTGCTGTAGGGGCCCACCTGCAGCTCGGGGCCTCTCCGCACCGCGGAGGCTGCGGGGGACTGTGTTACGCCCCTCTTCTACAGGGGTGTGAAAGTCACTTTAACAAAGAGTCTTGCCCGGGAGGGATAGAATGGTCTAAGCAGACAACTGCTGGGTGGAAAAGGTGCACATCTTGGCTGGACTGTGAAGGGGTTTTACATGCTGTCTTTTAAGCACACGGGACAGTTCGTCACAGCAGGAGACACCTTGTACACGAGAGTCCTTCTCTGAAGGTGGGTTCAAAGGCCGGCAGCGCTGAGATGTGCTTGGCTGCCCTGCCCCCCTGCTGGAGCTTACACGTCACAACCCCTCCCCTTTTCAGTCAATGGGTTGTATCTGGGATACCCTCCCAGCTGATTATGAGGGGCTCCGAGCAGCCCACCCTAAAGACAGGTATTACAAGATCCTTCACCGTTGGCACTGGTCACAGCAGATCTATGCAGAGCCCGCCTCAGCGTGGACTCTCGCTGCTGGAGCTGCGGGGCGACGGAGGGTGATATCGTCCACATATTGTGGGGTGTACAAGACTAAGGGGCATATTAACAAGGAACAGGGAAAATTAACGCTAAGGGCGCTTAGCGTTAATTTTTTTAACGCCCGCTATCGCTGGATAATATCGCCTGGTTATCGCGGTATTAACAACGCTAACCGCCTAGGCGATAAAAAATCCAGCGATAGCGGCATTTTGGGAGGTTATCGCTGGTAATGTAGCGATAAAACTACAAGGATAGGGATAGCCTTGTTGAGAGCCCATGGTGGACTTAGCCATGTAATCCACCTCCCATTGGATTACATGGCTAAATCTGAAAATTAGCAGACGTAAAAAAGCAGCGTTAACCGTGGTTAGCGCTGCTTTTCTTGTCTCTAACAGGGTTAGCGACATTCTTGATAATAGGAGAAATGTCGCTTAGCGACATTTCTCCTATTATTTTGCTCTGGAACGCCCACTTTGCATCGCATTAGAGATGCAAAGGGAAGCGTAGTGAAAAAGGATGCTAACATGCGATTTTGCATGTTAGCACCCTGTTGTTGATAGGGTGATATTTTTATCTCCGCTTCTTTGGCTTTGAAAGCCAAAAAAGCGGAGATAAAGACCTTGTTAATATGCCCCTAAGGGACATATTACCAAGGGCCCTATTGCCGCTTTAGCGGCACTTTTTGCCGCTAAAGCGGCAATTGTTTTATCGCCCTATCAGCAAGCTGTCGCTAACAGCAGTTAGCGTCAGCGACCGGTTTGGGTGCCGCTTTGCATGTTAGCGAAATTTATCGCTAATGACATGCAAAGTAGGCGTTCCCGACCAACAGACATGTTAACAGCCGCTAACAGGCCTATCGCGTATTAGCAAGGAGGCCCTGGCCCCGGTTAGCGACGTAAAAAGTCGCGCTAACCGGGGTCATCGCCGGTTTTTAAACACCTGCTAATTTCGGGGCATACTAGGACCGGCGATAATTATCGCTAAGCGCACTTAGCGTTAGGATAATTATCGCCGGGTAACGTGGAATTTTATCGCTGAGATAGCGTGCTATTAGCAACGCTTATCTCAAAAGCGATAAATTTGAAGCGCTAACTGCCAAATGTGAGATTATCGCTGGAATTCCAGCGATAATCTCACAAAGTTTGGCGATAGCTTGATGATAGGGATAGACATACTTAGGCATGATATCCACCTTCCATAGGATATCATGGCTAAGTCAGTCTTGAAGCAGGCGTAAGGAAAGTAGCGATAACAGAGGTTATCGCTACTTTGCTTGTCGCTCTGCAGGTTAGCGTGCCCATTGATAATTGGAGAAATGTCGCTTAGCGACATTTCTCCAGTTATGTCAGGGCAGGAATGCCCACTTTGAATCTCATTAGAGATGCAAAGCTGGGCGTTCAGAATACAGGCACTAATGCAAGGTTTCACGTGACAGCGTGACCTTGCTGATTAGGCGATAAAATTATTGCAGATTTTCGTCTGAAAACGGGCGCAAAGCGGCGATAATTTTTTATCGCCTCATTGATGATATGCCCCTTCGTGATTTAGCAATACCTAACATGGGGGGGTGGATGGGGGGTGGATTATGCTGATACGATCGCAGGGTCGTATCAGCAAGGTTTTCCCCCTTCCCCATGCAACATGGCTGGTTTTGTCGCGATGTTGGCCCTTCCCTCCCACTATCGCTGGAATATATATCACCATTGCGCTAATTGTTGCTAATACAGCGTTAGCGTGGCAATCTATTCCAACGATAGCTGGCGATAAAAATGTTCGCGCTAAGTGCGCTCTGCGATATTTTTCGCAGTTTCTTGCTAATATGGCCCTAAATGTCTTCTGGTCGCAGATTTCGGATCTGAAGAAGGGTTTTCAGGAGCCTAGACCACTAGCTGCCCACCTGGCTCTCTTACATGATACGTCTGACCTCCCCACCAAGAATGAGCATGTCAACAGATGACACTCCTCCACCTTTGACTCTCGCTGCTGGAGCTGCGGCGCGACGCATTGTGATATGGGCCACATATTATGGAATGCAGAAGAGTAAGGGCCATATGTATCAAGCTAAATTGCGTTCGCAAATGCTGAAATTCGCAGAATTTCAGCGATTGCAATTTAACTGTGTGCTATGTAGGTAGGCAAATACCTACTCGCAAAATAAGGAATTGCAAAAATTGCGATTGCTTATTTTGCGCAAGTATTTAAAGAATCGCAATTTGCTATTCCCTATATGCTATGCTAGTAAGTCTGGCAAATTACGATATTGCCATAAAAGGAATCGCAAATTACCACCAACTTCAAGTTGGTGGTAATTTGTGATTTCCTTTGAAAAAACACTTTTTGCTTTTTCAAAGTGCCATGTTGCGCACATGTATGCGCGCCACATGTGCACACATGCACATTTCAGGGGTGCAACAGGGTGTCTTTTTGGCACCCTTGCACCCTTGAAATTGCGCGCGCAATTCCCATTCATTCCTATGGGCCTCTCAGACCATAGGAATGAATGGGAAGCCATTCCTTAGTTGTGACTCGCAATTTGCGAGTCGCAATTAAGGAATGCGAGGGAATTGCACACAAATTGCTAAGTTTTTATTTACATATCGTTTTGCGATTCTAAAATAGCGATTCTCTAAAAATCGCTATTTGAGAATCACAAATGCGTTAGTTGATACATGTGCTCCTAAAGGTTTTCTGGTCACAGATATGGGTTATCTGAAGAGGGATTTACAGGGAACTTGACCACTAACTGTTACATGCTATGTCTGATCTCCCACCAAGACTCAACGCGTCACCGTCACTGTTGCAGCGGCCAAACTGCAGATTTTACCCCACTGGAAAATGTCCCAAGTCCCCTCCCTGCAGTCCTGGTTGGACAGTATGTACGACATGGTGTGTGTGGAAGAACTATCTACAAACTAAACAATAAGATACAGACTTTTGAAGAAGTTTGCGGCACGTAATCGGTCACCGCTTGGATTGGGGGTGCCCCATGTCTGCACCCATCTTTCTATCCTTACGCACTCCCCCTCTTATCTATTTGATGCCCTTGTCTCTCTTATTCGCAGAGTCTCATATCCAGCTGATATCCAATGTACTCCCTGTTATTGATGGCCTCCTTTTCAGGGGCATGATAAGTTTTACGGGCTATGGATCGCAGCATGTTGTTGTGGTTTATTTTGTTTATCATTGTGACCATTGTGGGCTTTCTGTTTATTGTATTGGTCACAACAAGCTCAATAAAGAATTGAGAGCATATATATATATATATATATATATATATATATATATTCACTGAAAAAAACATAGGTTTCACACAGGTTATAGTTAGCGGAAATTTTACTGATAAAAAACCAATGAAATTCCCCCGTTATAGTTAGTGCAGGCAACTATAACTCACGCGACCGCAATCCTCTGCTGATGCTAATACTGTATTTAGACACTTATTTACCCATGTCTTCTTCCATACATTTTTAGCTATACATATATTACAAATATTTTCTTTTCATAAATACACATATGTCATCAGCAGAAGATTGCGGTCGCGTGAGTTATAGTTGCCTGCACTAACTATAACGGGGGAATTTCATTGGTTTTTTATCAGTAAAATTTCCGCTAACTATAACCTGTGTGAAACCTATGTTTTTTTCAGCGAATTTGCAAGGTTTTTTAAATGCTAATTCCTAACTATAACGTGTGTGAAACCTATGGTTTTTTCAGTGAATTTATACGTTTTTTTAAATGCTAAGTTACTTTACGCCATTCGTGGCGTGCGCGCCCACTTAACGCAGTTTGTTCCGTGCGCGCAGGGTGCGCTTCGCGCACCGTGCGCGCACAGTGAGCACGCGGTGCGCATCGCGCACCGCGCGCCCACTTTACGCAGTCAGTGCCGTGCACGCACGGTGGGCACGCGGTGCGCTACGCGCACCGCGTGCCCACGTTACGCTAGATGGGCCATGTACGCACGATGCGCTTCGCGCACCGTGCGCACATGGAGGACATATGATGCACTTCGTTTTTAAAGGTAATATTTTAATTTTTCGCAGTAGTTATAAGACATGCACAAATGGTGCCCTTCGGGCACCATTTGCACACGGGGTGGAGAGAGTGTGGATAATTTTTTTTTTTATATTTTTTTTTTTAATCTTTTCGTTTTTTACTTATGTGATAAGCCATGCCCAATTGGTGACCTTCGGTCACCAATTGCACACGGGGTGGGGTTAGTGTGGATATTTTATTTTTTTTAAAAAATTTTTACCGTACGCGTACGGTAAGCGTAATCGGCGAAATTAGCGAAAAAATAAAAATTCCGTTTTTGGCCTTGGGGGATCTTTGGGGACTCCCTGTACATGGCTATGTGTGTGGGAGCTGTCAAAACAGCCCCTTTAAATGTTTTTGTGCTTTGTTTGTTAATCATCTCTCTGTGCGAGAGAGAAAATGGCGGCCGCCGCTTCGAATGTTTACTAAGATCTAAGAGCCAATCATAATCGCGCTCGCACACGCCACCGTACGCGTACCGTAAGCTGGCTCAGATATATATATTGATTTAAAGGCTATTTTCTCAGAATCTACTGAACAGATTTACACCAAACCTACAAAAGGCACTTCCTTGACCTGAGGACTACCTCTCTGCCAAATTTCTAGTAATTCTGTTCAGCCGTTCGGGCTGTAGCCCTGTCTAAAGGTCCTATGGAAAAATGCATGGGAAAAACGCGTTTTGGGACCCCCCTTTTATCTCAGCCCCCGCTTGACGAATCCCCCCGAGACTTTCAGGGTAGGAGCGGAGCGTAGCGCCCCACCTATTTTGAAAAATTTGCGAGGATTCGTCGACCGGCGCCAAAGTTATTCAAAATAGAATGTTGCGGATTTCCTATGGAAACGTGGTCCTAACTATAACTACCTACTGGCGACCGCCAGTAGGTAATATATATATTACCTACTGGCGGTCGCCAGTAGGTAGTTATAGTTAGGACCACGTTTCCATAGGAAATCCGCAACATTCTATTTTGAATAACTTTGGCGCCGGTCGACGAATCCTCGCAAATTTTTCAAAATAGGTGGGGCGCTACGCTCCGCTCCTACCCTGAAAATCTCGGGGGGATTCGTCAAGCGGGGGCTGAGATAAAAGGGGGGTCCCAAAACGCGTTTTTCCCATGCATTTTTCCATAGGACCTTTAGACAGGGCTACAGCCCGAACGGCTGAACAGAATTACTAGAAATTTGGCAGAGAGGTAGTCCTCAGGTCAAGGAAGTGCCTTTTGTAGGTTTGGTGTAAATCTGTTCAGTAGATTCTGAGAAAATAGCCTTTAAATCAATATATATATCTGAGCCAGCTTACGGTGCGCTTACGGTACGCTTACCGTACGCGTACGGTGGCGTGCGCGAGCGCGATTCTGATTGGCTCTTAGATCTTAGTAAACATTCGAATCGGCCGACACCAGGAAGCGGCGGCCGCCATTTTCTCTCTCGCACTGAGAGAGATGTTTAAAATATAAAGCACAAAAACATGTAAAGGGGCTGTTTAGACAGCTCCCACACACATAGCAATGTTGAGGGAGTCCCCAAAGATCCCCCAAGGCCAAAAACGGAATTTTTATTTTTTCGCTAATTTCGCCGATTACGCTTACCGTACGCGTACGGTAAAAAATTATAAAAAAAAAAAAATTATCCACACTCTCCCCACCCCGTGTGCAATTAGTGCCCGAAGGGCACCAATTGTGCATGGCTTCTTAAAGATGAGTTAAACTAAAATATTTAAAAAAAAAATAATAAAAAAAAAAATTATCCACACTCTCTCCACCCCGTGTGCAAATGGTGCCCGAAGGGCACCATTTGTGCATGGCTTATAACATATACGAAAAATTAAAATATTACCTTTCAAAACGAAGTGCATCATATGTCCTCCATGTGCGCACGGTGCGCAAAGCGCATCGTGCGTACATGGCCCATCTAGCGTAACGTGGGCACGCGGTGCGCGTAGCGCACCGCGTGCCCACCGTGCGTGCACGGCACTAACTGCGTAAAGTGGGCGCGCACGGAACGAACTGCGTTAAGTGGGCGCACACGCCACGAATGGCGTAAAGTAACTTAGCATTTAAAAAACCGTTTAAATTCACTGAAAAAAACATAGGTTTCACACACGTTATAGTTAGGAATTAGCATTTAAAAAACCTTGCAAATTCACTGAAAAAACCATAGGTTTCACACATGTTATAGTTAGCGGAAATTTTACTGATAAAAAACCAATGAAATTCCCCCGTTATAGTTAGTGCAGGCAACTATAACTCACGCGACCGCAATCTTCTGCTGATGACATATGTGTCTTTATGAAAAAAAAATATTTGTAATATATGTATAGCTAAAAATGTATGGAAGAAGACATGGGCAAATAAGTGTCTAAATACAGTATTAGCATCAGCAGAGGATTGCGGTCGCGTGAGTTATAGTTGCCTGCACTAACTATAATGGGGGAATTTCATTGGTTTTTTATCAGTAAAATTTCCGCTAACTATAACATGTGTGAAACCTATGGTTTTTTCAGTGAATTATATATATATATCTGTATCCCTTCCTCTGGCACGCCCAGCCCTGAATTTACCCCGGAGAATAAAGGTCCTGAGGTTGTGATTACTGCAGCGCTCGCTTCCTGATAGGGACTTTTTTTAAAGCCCTGATTAAAAAAGTCTAAAAACCGTATTATTATCTGCAGACATTGTGAGTTTAAACATGCTCTTTCAGGAGAGATTAGCATTTCTCAAAGTTATTTTCTGCTCAGAGACCAGATCTGTCCCTCTAGTTGCTGGCAATGTGATCTTGTGAAGGCCAGTAACGTAAAAAGTCAACATGGAGTGCAATATATGGCCAGGGAGACGTCGATGCCCCATGAGTACGTACCATTACCTAGCCATGTCACCCATGTCAAAACAATGCCATAAGCCCTTTCCTTATCTCTTTGGATAAAGGGTCGTAAGACCTCTGGCTGTATTTATTATTTTCACTTAAAAATAAAAAAATGCATAACATTTTACACACTAACCACATTATTTATATCTTGTTTATGAGTGAGACCGAGCATTAAGAGAGACTCTAGTACATGGGAATCACCTAACCATAACTAGTCTGTTCCTGTGCAACCAATAAAAGATTCCATAACCGCTCCGAGTGAGCTCAAGACTGGCTCTGCCCCTTTTTTTTTTTACTCCTCCTCCATCCCAAAGGATGGGGGCCCTCCCAATGGGAGGGTCCCCACCTTCCGTCCCCCGTAATGGGAGCTCTTGCACCTTAGGAGTTCTTGTGCGGGGCCCGGCTGCCCTTAGGATACTTATCGCGGACCACACCCCTACACCCAGGTTCTTCGTCCCACAAGGGCCAGTGCTAGGTTGTGCCCAAATGCACCTGTGTGGGTGGTTGATAGGTAAGGACCGCATGTCTGTGACCACCCATAACCCCCTGCACCCCTGCCGCCTCCTTTCGACTTGGTAGCAGCACCCCTTGGAGGGTCCAGGGACGCTGATGTTAAATTTGGTATAAAAAAGAAGGATGCCGTAAAGGCCCAAAGTTCCCCCTCCCAATCTTGACCTCACCGCCACAGGCCAGCATAGTTTACCGACTATCTGCCCCCCCCCCACATGTTTCATGTTGGCCTAGTCGGGCCAGCAAACTTTCCAGAAATATTGCATTACCCTCTTTTGACAGGTGCACTCCTGTAATAAAAAAACACTCACCTTTTATGCATCCATGAGGTATGTCTGACAAATGCTCTGTCCTGAACAAAGTACCCACCTTTCGGTTCAACCATTTCACTGACTCATTGATAGCTCTGACCGACTTACCATTTCTCCAATCAACCTCTGGACAATATTGGTCCATGCAATTATGGCCTCCGGCAACTTCTTTAACAGCCAACACATTTCAGGGACCATCAACTCAAACAAGTCTCTCCGACCCAGATGCACAATTACCACCCCTGGAAGTGTAAGCCTCCGGGGAAGCATTTTTTCCAAAGCAATTCTCCAGTGGGCCTAGCGAAGCCCCTTTTGTCCGCAGAAAGTCAGCTGGTATCCGTCTTTCTTTGCTCGAGATGCGTAGACACCTGCAGGATAGAAACTCTTTGTGCACCTCACATAGGAGTGGCCCAACACCAACACGTCTGTAACACCTCTTGCTCCAGCGTAGACCGGAGGCAACGAAGCATCCCGCGGCTGTATCCTTATAATATCTCCTCCACCTGTGTTGACTGGAGAATATAGTCAGGAATGGGAAACATTACACAAGAAATAAACAAGACATTCACAACATGTTCAATCTCATAGCGCTTGTAGCAATCTGACTTCCATCTGCCTATCCTTTGAACTGCCTGTCCCGCCAATCACATACTTGCTGCAGAAGTGGTTACTCCAATCTGAAATGAATGGGTGCTATATTCTACCTGATCCAAACCTGCTGACACCAGAGTCCTGCTGAGCATCCAGGCGAATTGAAACCTTGTGAGAGGCGTCCCATCCTCCTGTAAAAAAAGAGGGCCTACCATCCCTTGAACCTGGTGGGCCATAAAGACTTCCAGATTCCCCAGCAGACAACAGTCATTCCGTGGGGCTAGGTGCAGCAGTATGTAATGTCCCTTGCCCACTTGGTCGGTCTTAGAATGAGTAATAGTGACCGCCAAGGAGCCAGTTGGCCATTGAATGTTTGTTCAAAGCAGACCACCCCTCATATCTTTTTTGTTCTTCGCTACCAGCACCCTCATTCTCAATGCCCCATAAAATGCCAGGGACAATGCTGCCCTAAAAAGGTGAACTTCATCGGATGAACTACATTCCTTGCCAAGACTGACCATGATATTGGCCAGTTTTGCTATGTCTATGGGGCATCTGGAGTCTTGTCTACACCCCTTTAAGCACTGTCAGCCCTTCAGAGTGCCCTTTGCACCAGGAATGCCCTATCCCATCTGTGTAACCCAGCATCTTTGCAAAAAAATAGATTGCCACAATATGTTGGCATAGGTCATGGGTCTCCCTTCCCCTCTCAGATACCCCAGGAATGATATTACTGACTCAGGTGAAAACCATTCCCCATCCCTTTTGCATTCTCAAACCTGCGATATGTGCAATATGCCCCCTAATAGGCATGCCTTGCCCTGGGCGCTAAACTGGCCGCCACGAAGTCTGGTAGACTGGTGTACCAACCCGTCATAGTTGCTCTGGCTGGCTGCTGCGAGGGTGTGCGAGCTAGACCTCTGACCTCCTGGTCAGAGACCTGCTCTCTCCCCCTGCAGCTCCGCTGTTGTGCCGCTGCCTGTGTCATGCCCTGTTCAGGTAGGTGTTCGAGGCCCTCCTCCACCAGCTGCGCCTCATCCCTGGTGGTCCAGTGGGAGAGCCTTGCTCTTCTGCTGCTTCCGCTGCGGTCGGTATTGTGTTTTGCCTGTTTTTCTGTCCTACTGTTATTGTGCCTCTGAATTTTTATTTGTGATCTGTTATTTGTTGCCTTGTCATTCTATGTTTTTGTTTTTGCTATTTCTGCCAGTTTCCCTTTCCTGCCGCTGCTGTCCCTCCCCCCCTGCCGGTTCACGCTTCTGCCTCCCAGCTGCGCTTTCCTTCCCCTTCTATATTTAATGGCAGCTGCTATGTGGCTGTGCTGCTGGGGTGCCAAAGGCAAGCCTGTCTGCACCCGTCCGCGACACAACCACGACCAGTGCCAGGGACCTGGGATCTCCGACCACACACCTCTACGACCCGGCTGCCCTCCTCACACTCAGCCTCTGGAAGGAAAAATAACTGCCAGCTGTCCATACCGAACACCACCCACGGCCAGATCTCCTGGCGTCACTGCCGCCAGACCTCCACCACCCTCCACACCCTCACATTCTCAGCCCCCACAGCGGAGGCCAACACCACAGGAGCCCTGAAGTGCATCCTTCTCAAGGTGCGCTCCCTGCACAGACACGCCATAGAGATCTGGGACCTCCTCGACACCCTCTCGCCAGATGTCACCTTCTTCACAGAAACCTCCTCCGCCCCCAACATTGCCACGCCATTCCTGATGGATACAAGCTCCAGAGGAAGGGCAACCCCAACCGCCCAGGAGGAAGACTCGCCATCGCACACGAGCTCCGTACGACCCTCCACCACGAGCGACTCCTCCTCCACCACCGAACACCTTCACTTCCAATTCCAGATCAGCCCTAGAACCACACTTCACGGCACCCTAGCCTACAGACCCCCAGACCTCGTGCGTCGTTCACCGCTACCATCGCTGACCTCATCACACCCCACGCCATCGCCTCCATGGCCTACATACTCATCGGAGACCTGAACTTCCACCTCGACAACCCCGGTGACCCCAACTCCGTCATCCTCCTGGACAACCTCACCAACATCGGACTTAAACAGCTCGTCACCAACCCGACCCTCCACGCAGGACACACCGTTGACCCCATCTTTGCAGGTGGGAACAACATCCGCTTCAGCCACACCACACAACCCTCATGGATGGACCACCACTGCATACACATCCTCGTCAACAAACCCACGCCACCCAAGCCTGCACCCCGCCCTCCGCGAAGAAACTGCAAGGTCACCGAAAAGCAGCTCAACTCCACCCTCAACCGCGATGCCCACACCACCTCGACGGACGCCAACTCTTCAGCCAAAGAACTCCATAGATGGATCACCAATTGCGTAGACGAGCTCGCACCCATACGTAACCCCGACAGACAGTGCCCCAGAAAGGCCACCTGGTTTACCACTGACCTCCAATAAGCCAGACGCACCTGCAAATGTCTCAAGAAAAACTGGAGAAACAGCAAATCCTCGTAAGACCGCACCACCTACAAGAACGCCATGACGGAATACCACCAACGCATCAGGTCCAACAAAAGGACCTTCATCCAGAACAAAATCCTCGCCAACTCCAGCAACTCCAAGGAACTCTTCAGCATCATCCAAGAATTCACTAAACCCCCAGCGAAATAACGGACATCACCCCCTCCCAGGACCTCTGCAACAAGCTCGGCTCCTACTTCCATCTGAAAATCAAGGGCCTCTACGGCAACTTCAACGACCAGACACCGGACTCAGAAGCCACTCCCTCCTCCAGCAACACCATCCAGCCCACCATCTCCTCCTGGACCCCAGTCACCACCGCATCGACCATGAAAGGCATCCACTCAGGAGCCCCCACTGACCCCTGCCACCCGCATATCTTCCACAGAGCCGCTGCCGCCATTGCCCCAAAACTACTACGCACCATCAACGCCACCTTCGAAACCAGCATCTTTCCCAATGATTGGAAACACGCAGAAGTCAGACCGCTACTCAAGAAGCCCTCAGCAAATCCCACAGACCTTAAGAACTACCGACCCATCTCTCCCCTCCCCTTCATGACAAAAGACTGTCAATGTGCAACTAATGAAATTCATCTAAGAAAACTCCATCCTCGACCCCTCCCAATCTGGATCCTGCAGCAACCACAGCACCGAGACTGCTCTACTCACCACCACAGACGACATCCGCACCCACCTCGACCAAGGACGCACCGCAGCCCTGATCCTACTCGACCTCTCTGCAGCATTCAACACCGTCTCCCACTGAACACTCACTGCCAGACTCCACGACGCTGGCATACAGGTCACAACACTTGACTGGCTCTGCTCCTTCCTCACCGACAGAACCCAAAGTATCAGACTGCCACACTTACTCTCCGAACTCACTGACATCAACTGCGGAGTACCCCAAGGATCGTCATTCAGCCCCACGCTATTTAACATCTACATGGGGAGAGAAGTTGGCTTAACGGCTTGGGCGGTCGACCTTGAATCTGGGGAACTGGGTTTGAGTCTCGGCAATGACGCTGAACATCCTGTGATTCTGGGCAAATCACTTAATCTCCCCTTGCGTAACAAAAATGAATGTGTCCTCATGTAATGCAACTGGTGCTATGTAGATCGCTCTGATACCGATACCTTTGGATCAAGTTCGCCATATATAAAACTCCGTAAAATAACAAATAAATGGTCCCCCTGGCCGCAATCATCAGACAGTACAGACTCAGCATAGTATCCTACTCCAACGACACCCAGCTCATCCTCTCCTTCACCAAAGACCCCATTACCACCAGATTCAACCTCCAGGAAGGAATGAAGGACGTCGCATCCTGGATGAGCAGAAGCTGCCTGAAGCTCAACTCAGAGAAGACAGAGTTCCTCGTCCTCGGACCCTCCTCTTTTGCATGGGACAACACCTGGTGGCCCACTGCCCCCGGCAGACCCCCACCCCCTCGGGCCACACCCAAAACCTCAACATTATACTTGACTCCTCCCTCTCCATGACCCGACAAGTCAATGCTGTTGCCTCCATCTGCTTCAATACCCTCCACATCCTTCAAAAGACCTTAAAATGGATCCTTCCCCCGAATCAAGGAAGACCGTCACCCACGCACTCATAACCAGCAGACTGGACTATGGAAACGCCCTCTATGCTGGGATCAACAATTCTCTGCTCTGCAAACTCCAGACCATACAGAAAACCACAGCCAGACTCGTCCTCGGCATCCCTCGACACGAACATATCACCCAACACCTGTGTTACCTCCACTGGCTCCCCGTCAAGAAGAGAGGAACTTTCAAGATACTCACCCATGCCTACAAATGCCTCGACAACACCAGACCCCAATATCTCAACAATAGACTCTCATTTCATGTGCCCAATAGGAACCTCTGATCCGCCGACCTCGCCCTCGCCAAACCCCCGTGCATCCGCAGAGCAAGAACGGGTGGAAGAACCTTCTCCTACATCGCGGCCAAAACCTGGAACGAGCTCCCTATTGACATCAGACGCAACCCCACCCTGCACATCTTCAGGAAGACCCTCAAGACCTGGCTCTTCGACTGACCAGAGCTGCCCCCCATGTCTTGAGACCCTCATGGGAGAGTAGCGCACTTAAAGAATCCCTGATTGATTGATTGATTGATTGATTGATTGATTGATTGATTGAGGGAAACTCCGCTGCTTCTGGGTGGTGATACCTGAAAACCGGCATCTTAAAACAAGATAACGCATCTGCAGCATTGTTCAATACACCAGGCACATGTTTTGATATGAAGACAACATTTAGTCTCAAACATAGCGGTGTGATTTCTTTCAACAATCGCAAGATCATTTTACACTTGGCAGCTTGTTGGTGAATGCACTCCACCACCGTCATGTTTTCCGACCAGAATTGGTTGCGGAACTGTTCTTGCCATATCGTGAGAGGCACCAAAATGGGAAAGAGCTCAAGGTAACCAATGTTCACAACTAGCCCAGATTCTAACCAGTTTCCTGGCCATCACTTTGCGCACCAAGGTGTCCCTAAAATAGCCCCAAAGGCTGTGCTGCCTGCAGCATCTGTAAAGAGACCTAACTCCTTATTGGTCTTGGCAGGGCTTGGCCATACCACCGTCCCATTGAAATCCTTCAAAAATGCTTCCCATATTTTCATGTTCTGGCGAACCTCGCTTGTCAAGAAAAGCTCTCCAGCCCATGCGGCTCCAGGCAGGGCGATGGTCTGGGAGGGGGCTCACTACCAGTGCGCAGTTGCTGATGAGGGGTGAGTGTCCCAGGGGGCAACCTCTTCGGCCGCAAGCAGGAACCAAGAGGGCCGCTTGTGGCCGTGCGGCCCTTTAGATAGGGGCAGGATTTAGACGCATTGCCCCAGAAGCACTTTAATGCTGCTGGGTCAACGCCTGACCTGGCCCAATCGCTGCTGACCCTACCACTGGGAGCTGGGGCGACCACGCCCCGGTCCCTTAGATGTCCCCCGACTCCTCACCATAGTGTCGGCTCTCCCTAGCGGTAGAACCTCTGTTAAACATTGTTCTAAAATTATTAAAGCACATGGTTTGAATCTCTCTGGCTGAAGAAAAGCAAGTGCACTGTAGGATTCTGAATCTAAAGATCTTCCACCCAGGACTCGATTAGGTGGTGAAGTCTAAATATTTGTATTTATTTAATCCTTGATATAGCACTTACCGCCCACACAGGGGCCGTGGGTCAGCTTTACATAACCCGGAGGAATAGTATATGGAGGGAGAAGTAAGAGGAAAGGGTGTGGCATGAGAGGGGGGGTTGAGTGGAAATTTGGGAATGATAGAAATACAAACTGACCATGGTGAATAGAAAATTACATCCAGTCAGATGCAGCATCATATATTTATTAAGGGAAACATTGTTTATTTCTAATGCGATACATCGCATGCCATTACAACGCGGTCGTTACAACAACCGCGTTGTTACATTGCATATGATTACATCGCAAGTCGTTACAACGACTTGCTGTAGGGGGCAGAAGGTGTTAGATTTACAGTTCAACACCTACCCTGCTGTTGCACAAACTGGAGTAGGAATAGTAAATTACACTATTCCTAAATCCAGCGCGCCCCCTACAGCAAGTCGTTGTAACAACTTGGGATGTAATCATATGCGATGTAACAACGCGGTCTTTGTAATGACCGCGTTGTAATGGTATGCGATGTATCGCATGCAAACTAATGTCATATATTCGGTAATTAATGAAGTTGGGCAGAGGTGTATGCAGCGTCCCACAGTTCACTAACACTCAGGTTAATTTCAGAATGTACGGAGGAAATGAGTCATAATGAGAACATGACGACCGAATTCATGGGATTGAGGAGAGGATGGATGTGTTTATAAGGGAGTGGATAAAGTGTCAGTAACAGTGTCTTTTCCCTGCTCTCATGCCTTACATATGTGTACCTTCCATGCAGCTCAGCTAGGGACCAGGCGACGGCAGAGAAAGTGGCCATCAAGAAGCTCTACCGACCCTTCCAGTCTGTGATCCACGCCAAGAGGGCGTACCGCGAGCTGCGACTGCTCAAACACATCAACCACGAAAATGTAAGTGTGTGTGCGCGCGAGTCATGTATGTTATGTCCAATGATCACTAACAATTTACCTGGTCAAATGAAAGGGATGATCTGTCCAGCATAAAGGTGCACCCCAAGATGATAGCTCCCCACTATGATCAGAAGTGTCAAGTACATAAACAGGAGGAGACACCCAAGAGAAATATTCGAAGGCGGGAAGTAAATGTAATATCAATCAGTATGCAAGACTGTTGATACATATCTTATTATAAATTAACCAAAGTGTAATTCATTCATTGACAGATACAACTCATAGGAAAAAAGTCAAAGTAATGATGTCATCTAAACAGTGAAATCACCTCAGTTATAAAACATGGAAAACGCCAGCCAACACGTGTTTCGTGACTCCTGTCACTTTCTCAAGGCTGAAAGGACAAAAAAAAGATTTTCTATACTATAAAGTATCCACGTCTTACAGCCATGCATAAAAATGATATCTATTGGCTAACTTTACAGTTACAATTTGATGTTCACAATTATTACTACAAAAAGTCATATACATAAGACAGAACCCTACAATGGCAGCAAAATAATTTGTAATTAGACCAGAATCATTTATTATGAGAATATTGCATATTAAATCCTTTAATTTAACAATTCATTACATCTAATTTAAGAAATTGCTCCAAAAATCTCTAGATTGACTTGTTTGGACAACATACTCACTAGAAGGTGGAAATTCTTCAATTAATTACAAGCAAGTATTGACAAATTAATCAATCAGATACATACACCCTCCATTTTGAGCCCTTTTCACATTCACAGGAACCCATCTCGTGTATGTTCATAACTCCCTCACAACATATAATTGTAATTCATTTTTTAACCATTCAGTCCTACACCCCATTGTAAGTACTCAGAGTTTTTTTTATAATTTTCTCCCCAAACATTTAGTGTAGCAGACGCCCTGGTCCACCAGTGATTCTGCAGCCCATGTGCGTGGGGCTCGCCTCGTGACTGCGTCAAACACGCCTTGCATCACTTGGTTCTCTGTTCGATGGCTCTGTGAGGTGTAACCACATCCTCATCAGCATCCCTCGGAGTACCTCGTGCCCTAGTGCTTGGAGCAGGGTCCAGGTGGATGACAAAGGTAAAGGCGCCTTCGCACCAGGGTCATGTAGACACCCAATCCAATATCTGGAAGTTACGAAACCTGGACCAAGGATTTAGGGAGACAGCCTGGAAGTGACAAGAATATCTAAAGCATGAAGAGCCCACAATTAATGCTCAAAATAAAGCGCAACGTGTAATTTTTCCATAGAACCACAACAAAGTATTCTAATAGAAACCAGAGGACCCCTCGACTCCCAGTCCACACCCCCTTTGATCACTGAGTACAACACCTTCCTCAGGTCCTCTGGGTCTGACTCAAAAGTCCTCAGATCTCTGAACCTCAAAGATGGACTACTCCAGACCAGTGCTTAATTTGAGCCGGTGGGGGCCCTGGCCATCATTTTAGGGGACCAGCGCTTATTAATCTTCTTCAGACTTTAAACTGGAGCTAGCGAAAGAAAAACACCAAAAAAGGGCTAGAAGGAGGAAGAAAAAGATATAAAAACAGCGACAAAGAAAGAAAACAAGAAAGAAAAGCACCTTAATGAGTGAGATAAAGGCGCAGGGAGTGTGTGGTGCTGGAAGGAAGAAGTCTGAGGTGGAATCAAGAATGCACAGCCTTGGTATTCAGCACCTGGGACCTTGATAGTGTTTACTGGGGCTTCCAAGTAAGCTTTGGGCATGAGAATCAACTGTTTGCCATGACGTAAATCCCGTTGTCTTCTGAGTAGCCCTCGGCACTGTCTGCTTTAGGAACATACCCTCTCGCCATTCCAGAGCGCACTTTAAAGTGTGAGTCCAACATGGCGGCCATATCAGTAGCAGTTCATCCCCCCTTCGCAGAGACAAAATGCACATTTTACAGCGGGAGTCCAACATGGCTGCCATATTGGTAGTGTTTCATCTTCCCTCCTCACAGACCACAAGACACACTTTACAGCAGGAGTCCAACATGGCTGCCATATTGGTAGCGTTTCATCTTCCCTCCTCACAGACCACAAGACACACTTTACAGCGGGAGTCCAACATGGCTGCCATATTAGAAGCAGTTCATCTTCCCTTTGCAGAGACCACAATGCACATCTTAAAGTGCAAGTCCAACATGGCTGCCATATTAGAAGCAGTTCATCTTCTCTTCGCAGAGACCACAATGCACATCTTAAAGTGCTAGTCCAACATGGCTGCCGGGTTAAGAAGAGGCTTTCTTGGCATTATAGAGGCAGTTCTGCACATTTTAGGAAGGAAGTCCGACAGGGCCATCAGTCTTAAAGACATTTTGGACCAACAAGAGGGGTAATCAGAACATAGACTGTGTGTTTCTATTGGCTGTGATGGGAGAACAGGACGTCCGTCACTCTATGATTCAGTCAAGGGTGATCTCCTTCTTAGGTGGAGCCTACTAGAGAGCGCATGCGCTGTCTGTTGCGAGGCAGATTGTGGCTTACCAAGACCATGCAGGGGCTTGCAACCTGCCCTTTGCTTACCTCTGGTTGGCTGTCCTTGTGACTCTCATCTGCCTGGTTTTCTTTGTGTCCCAGCTTGTCAATCTTGTGTTAGTTCCTTCCACGGAACATTGCCTCTACCTTTGATTGGCTGGCATCAATGCTTGCTTCTCAAGCACTACTTCTTCCTTTTGTGTGAATCACTCCATGAGAGTGCATGTGTTTTTGAGCTGTCTCCCTTGTCTTTCTGCATGCAGTCCGTGCTGCTGTCTGTTCTCCCCACCTCCTACCTTTTGCACTCACGTGTGCCTTTCCCCATGGCTTCACCCATCTGCTCCCTCCGTTGTTGCTTCCTCCAACCCTCGTGTTGCTTTCACTCCCGCACTTCCCTATTAGTTTTGCATCCTCACCAGCCCACCCCAGTGTTGCTTTCGCACCCCACCCATGCTGCCTCTGCGCCCTCCCCTGAACTGCTTTGTCATTCCCCCTACCCTCTGAAGCAGTGGTGTTCAAAATTTTAAATGCATTGCCCCCTCCAGTGGAGAAAAAATCATTGCCCCCCCAATTAAAAACATATTTTTCCCAATCATTTTATAACATTGACAATTTTTAAATATGTTTAAACATATTTAAACATTGCAGGTATCAGTTTTAAAAATGCAATCGAATACATGGTTGCCAACATACTATTCTGGTCAGCCAGGTCTTACTCAAGTGTAAAAGAATGATTCAGTGGCGCCCCCCTTTGACGCCTACACCCAGCCATCTTACGAATGACAAACGGTGCTAGTAATGGCCGATTGCCAAGTGGTCTTCTGCCCCTCTGTTGTCTTTCAGTAAAAACAAAGCACTGTTATCAGCAAGATGATTCTCTTGGACTGTGCCTGGCGCCCCTCCCTGAGATCAGCTGGGCCATCCCGCCCCCCCACCCCCGGTTTGAAAACCTCTGCTCCAAAGCGTTGCCTCCGTTCCCCCTGCCCAACGTTTCTTAAAAAAAAGAAAAAAAAGTTTTTGCTCACTTTGGGGCATATTATCAAGCACGGTGTTGACACCAGAACATGGGCTTCTATTGGAATTCACAAGGGCATATTATCAAGCCCATTATCGCCGCTTTAGCGGCAGATTTCTGCCGCTAAAGCGGAGTTAATTCTAATGCCATATCTTGATAATATGCCTCTTTATTTTTAGTTACTGATTCAACTTGGATCAGTAACTAAAAAAACATATAAGCGCCCAAAATATTTTGTGGTAGTGTGCATGGGTTTTGTGCGCGCCTACGAAATGATGGGAGCAGCTGTGTGTTTTTTTAAACTTCAGTCATACTCCAAGGCATTCATTGTGGATTCTGTGCAGCATAGATAAAATCTCACACAACTGTGAGATCTATTGGATTTGCCAATGCTTCTTTTAAATTAGCGCCTCACTTGACGCAGCTCTCCCAACCTCAACAATGGAAACAGCATTGCAGGTTAGCAGTGAACAGGCTTGGCTGAATTTGGTTCATAAGAAACCGAGTTGGTGAATTTTGGCCACAATTTACCTTGAGACAACCTAGGATTCAGCCCAAATTGGTGCAGAAAATCATCAAGAGAAAATGTCAAAATGAGTTGTACATTGAAAAAAACAACATCAAATCACGAAATAATTGCTCAAAACAGTGTTTTGATATGTAAAAATCTAAATCTGACGAAACTCCATGATATTCATTCTTGCTAGTGGATTTTTGCCAGAGTTTACCCTAATTATAGTTTGCTATTTGCAAATCTAAAATGAGCCTTCCAACCAGATGTTAAATTAGACACCGCCCATGCCGCCATGGCCCTTCAAGAGACACAAACATTAGGAGAGAGGCCTGACGTCACCAAGGCAGGGAGGTCAGTGACAGCACATACCCTCGTGAGGGCCTTCTCAAGGGTTTTGGGGCTGGGGGGGGGGAGGAGGAAGCGGTCTGCAAGGAGCTGGTGGAGTTGGTACACTGAAGACGGCATGCTTTAATCCGGTGCATTGAAGACGGCGTGCTTTAATCTGGTGCATTGAAGACAGCGTGCTTTAATCTGGTGCATTGAAGACGGCGTGCTTTAATCTGGTGCATTGAAGACGGCGTGCTTTAATCCAGTGCATTGAAGACGGTGTGCTTTAATCCAGTGCATTGAAGACAGTGTGCTTTAATCCGGTGCATTGAAGACGGTGTGCTTTAATCTGGTGCATTGAAGACGGTGTGCTTTAATCTGGTGCATTGAAGTTGGTGTGCTTTAATCTGGTGCATTGAAGACGGTGTGCTTTAATCTGGTGCATTGAAGATGGTGTGCTTTAATCTGGTGCATTGAAGACGGTGTGCTTTAATCCAGTGCATTGAAGACGGTGTGCTTTAATCTGGTGCATTGAAGACGGTGTGCTTTAATCTGTTGCCCTGAAGATGGCGTGCTTTAATATGGTGCCCTGAAGATGGCGTGCTTTAATCCTGTGCACTGAAGATGACATACTTTAATTCGGTGCACTGAAGATGACGTGCTTTAATCCGGTGTACTGGAGACAGTGTGCTTTAATCCAGTGCACTGGAGATGGTGTGCTTTAATCCAGTGCACTGGAAACGGTGTGCTTTAATCCGTGCACTGAAGATGGCATGCTTTAACCAGGTGCACTGGAGATGATGTACTTTAATCCGGTGCACTAGAGACAGTGTGCTTTAATCCAGTGCACTGAAAATGGTGTGCTTTAATCCCTTGCACTGAAGACGGTGCTTTAATCCGGTGCATTGAAGACGGCGTGCTTTAATCCCGTGCACTGAAGATGACGTACTTTAATCCCGTGCACTGAAGATGACATGCTTTAATCCGGTGTACTGGAGACGGTGTGCTTTAATCCGGTGCACTGGAGATGGCATGCTTTAATCCCGTGCACTGAAGATGACGTGCTTTAATCCGGTGCACTAGAGACGGTGTGCTTTAATCTAATGCACTGAAGATGGCGTGCTTTAATTCCTTGCACTGAAGATGGTGTGCTTTAATTCCTTGCACTGAAGATGGCGTGCTTTAATTCCTTGCACTGAAGATGGGGTGCTTTAATCCGATGCACTGAAGATGGCGTGCTTTAATTCCTTGCACTGAAGATGGCGTGCTTTAATCCCATGCACTGGAGACAATGTACCTTAATCTAATGCACTGAAGATGCCGTGCTTTAACCCCTTGCACTGAAGGAATGGAAAAACGCATTTTGTACAATCCGGTATGAGAGAAAAGAGTTTGAGCCAATGCAGAAGTGGAAGAAATGGGATCTGGAACCATTGTTAAACCTGTCTAACATATTTATTGATTATCAATTATGTAGCATATGCAATGGAGCATTTTAAAAATAAATCCCTATCTTTGATTTACCTTGTTGAAGAAAATCCAGCAATCCTAGGATTATTAGATTTTCCACCTCACCAATGCAAAATGGAACAAAAGGTGATTTTGTCTCAAGCTTAATCCCATCGTTTACACTTGAAAGTGGAGAAAATTCGTGTTTTCCCTCCGATTTATGGAAACACAGATCAGGAGAATGTAATCAGTTGGCTTCCTCTGCTAACCCTTGGATGAACCCCTTCGCTCGACCCCTTATTACACAAAGCACGAGAATGGTGCAAACAGGTCGGCTCTCTTCTAGGCATTTCTTTATTGGTATTTGTGCACTAGTGCAAAGTTCCTGAGGTAAAGTGACCGGGGCAGTCAGCAGCGAAGGGTCCGCTGCACGTCAGGCGGGGGGAGTCAGACCCAGCCCTGCTGGCCTCTGTGATGGGGGACATCTGTCTGCAGCCCAGTCCGCCGCTTTCATGCCTTGTTCTCTGTATTGTCGTCTGATATCACCGGGTCCTCTGTATTACACCGTTTGCTTCTTCTCTGCTGAGCTCAGCACCCTGGATGCTTTACACAGACCAAGTGGAGAGGCAGCATAAGGAAAAGGCCTCTCGGGATCTCCATCCGGGGCATTCTCACTGGCTGATGATGGAATCTATTCAATGTTTATCCTGCCCTCTCATTAGAACCCTTGGGGGCAGATTTATGTTCCCTGGCGCATCCCTGCAAATCAGCATGGATGCGCCAGGGAAGATGCGCCACGCAAGTTTACCCTTGCGCCACCGCAGATGCACTGCATTTACAATGCGGTGCATCGTGGCGCAAGGACAAGCAGATGCGTGACGTATCTCCCGGCGTAAGTATGGCGCAGTGCTGAAGTTGTGTCGCAAGCGCGACACAACTTCAGCACTGTTCCAACCTACCCCATACCTAACATGGTGCGTCAAGCCTTACGCCTGCTTCAAGCAGGCACAGGGTTTTGACGCATCAGCATTGGGAAAGTGACTCAGTGAAATCTTATAGATTTCACTGAGTCACTTTTCAGGGGCGTTCCTGCGACGGAACGCCCCCACAGCGTGGAAACGCCCACATGAAACCTGACGCAGGTTTCATGTGGCGCAGGGCTTTACACCGTGACGCATCTCCATAGATGCGTCACGATGTAAATAGGGCGCAACGTGGCGCAGGGTTTACGCCACCGCTGCGTCACAAAAGTGACGCAATGGCGGCGTAAAAGTGGCGCAACTCCAACATAGATCTGCCACTTGGTATTTCCGACAGCACTGGGGTCTTTTGCATCAGTGCGTGAGAACATTGCAAATTAAGCATGTAAAGCCACAGTATGACCCGAGTAATTTTCCCTTGGCCTTGTCATTATATGCCACATAATTTGCCTTTCCTTTCCACATAATTTAGCCAACACTGCCACTTAACTTGTTTCTCACTTGACACATAACGCCGGTAGGTATGCATATAATTATACCTTTTTTATATCCATGTCTAACTCTTTGAAGCAGCTTGTCTCTCTCCCCCACACTCCTTGAACCAGCTTGTCTCTTTCTCGCTCCCACATCCCTTGTAGCAGCTTCTCTCTCTCTCTTTCTCTCTCACACTGCTTGACCCAGCTTGACTCTCTCTCCCACACTGCTTGAAACCAGGTTGTCTCTCTCTCTCACACTCCTTGAACCAGCTTGTGTCTCTCTCCAGCACTCGCTGAACCAGCTTGTCTCTCTCACACACTCCTTGAACCAGCTTGTCTCTCTCTCACACTCCTTGAACCAGCTTGTGTCTCTCTCCGGCACTCGCTGAACCAGCTTGTCTCTCTCTCACACTCTTTGAACCAGCTTGTCTCTCTCTCCAGCACTCATTGAACCAGCTTGTCTCTCTCTCCCACACTGCTTTAAACCACTTGTCTCTCTCTCAAACTCCTTCAACCAGCTTGTCTCTCTGTACCACACTCCTTGAACCAGCTTGTCTTTCTCACTCCCACGCTTCTTGTAGCAGCTTCTCTCTCTCTCTCACACACACTCCTTGAACCAGCTTCTCTCTCTCAAACTCCTTGAACCAGCTTGTCTCTCTCTCCAGCACTCATTGAACCAGCTTGTCTCTCTCTCCCACACTGCTTTAAACCACTTGTCTCTCTCTCAAACTCCTTGAAACAGCTTGTCTCTCTGTACCACACTCCTTGAACCAGCTTGTCTCTTTCTCACTCCCACGCTCCTTGTAGCAGCTTCTCTCTCTCTCTCTAACACACTCCTTGAACCAGCTTGTCTCTCTCTCAAACTCCTTGAACCAGCTTGTCTCTCTCTAACCAGCTTGTCTCTTTCTCCAGCATTCATTGAACCACCTTGTCTCTCTCTCACACACTGCTTATTTCTCACGCTGTGCTGTCTAATGCCTTGAACCAGCTTGTCTCTCTCTCCCACACTCCTTGAACCAGCTTGTCTCTTTCTCACTCCCACATCCCTTGTAGCAGCTTCTCTCTCTCTCTCTCTCTCTCTCTCTCTCTCTCTCTCTCTCTCTCTCTCTCTTTCTCTCTCACACTGCTTGAACCAGCTTGACTCTCTCTCCCACACTGCTTGAAACCAGGTTGTCTCTCTCTCACACTCCTTGAACCAGCTTGTGTCTCTCTCCGGCACTCGCTGAACCAGCTTGTCTCTCTCTCAAACTCTTTTAACCAGCTTGTCTCTCTCTCCAGCACTCATTGAACCAGCTTGTCTCTCTCTCCCACACTGCTTTAAACCACTTGTCTCTCTCGTAAACTCCTTCAACCAGCTTGTCTCTCTGTACCACACTCCTTGAACCAGCTTGTCTCTTTCTCACTCCCACGCTTCTTGTAGCAGCTTCTCTCTCTCTCACACACTCCTTGAACCAGCTTGTCTCTCTCTCAAACTCTTTGAACCAGCTTGTCTCTCTCTCCAGCACTCATTGAACCAGATTGTCTCTCTCTCCCACACTGCTTTAAACCACTTGTCTCTCTCTCAAACTCCTTCAACCAGCTTGTCTCTCTGTACCACACTCCTTGAACCAGCTTGTCTTTCTCACTCCCACGCTCCTTGTAGCAGCTTCTCCCTCTCTCTCACACACACTCCTTGAACTAGCGTGTCTCTCTCTGAAACTCCTTGAACCAGCTTGTCTCTCTCTCCCAGGGTTTTGACGCATCAGCATTGGGAAAGTGACTTAGTGAAATCTTATAGATTTCACTGAGTCACACACACTCCTTGAACCAGCTTGTCTCTCTCTCAAACTCCTTGAACCAGCTTGTCTGCTTTAAACCACTTGTCTCTCTCTCAAACTCCTTGAAACAGCTTGTCTCTCTGTACCACACTCCTTGAACCAGCGTGTCTCTTTCTCACTCCCACGCTCCTTGTAGCAGCTTCTCTCTCTCTCTCTAACACACTCCTTGAACCAGCTTGTCTCTCTCTCAAACTCCTTGAACCAGCTTGTCTCTCTCTAACCAGCTTGTCTCTTTCTCCAGCATTCATTGAACCAGCTTGTCTCTCTTTCCCACACTCCTTGAACCAGCTTGTCTCTTTCTCACTCCCACATCCCTTGTAGCAGCTTCTCTCTCTCTCTCTCTCTCTCTCTCTCTCTCTCTCTCTCTCTCTCTCTTTCTCTCTCACACTGCTTGAACCAGCTTGACTCTCTCTCCCACACTGCTTGAAACCAGGTTGTCTCTCTCTCACACTCCTTGAACCAGCTTGTGTCTCTCTCCAGCACTCGCTGAACCAGCTTGTCTCTCTCATACACTCCTTGAACCAGCTTGTCTCTCTCTCCAGCACTCATTGAACCAGCTTGTCTCTCTCTCCCACACTGCTTTAAACCACTTGTCTCTCTCTTAAACTCCTTCAACCAGCTTGACTCTCTGTACCACACTCCTTGAACCAGCTTGTCTCTTTCTCACTCCCACGCTTCTTGTAGCAGCTTCTCTCTCTCTCACACACTCCTTGAACCAGCTTGTCTCTCTCTCAAACTCTTTGAACCAGCTTGTCTCTCTCTCCAGCACTCATTGAACCAGATTCTCTCTCTCTCCCACACTGCTTTAAACCACTTGTCTCTCTCCCTCACAGTCCTTAAACTAGCTTGCATCTCTCTCCAACACTCCTTGAACCAGTCTGTTTCACTCTCCAGCACTCCTTGAACTAGCTTGTCTCTCTTTCTCCCACACTCCTTGAACCAGCCTGTTTCTCTCTCCCACACACCTTGTTGCAACTTCTCTCTCTCTCTCTCTCTCTCTCTCTCTATCGCGCTCTCTCTCTCACTGCTTGAACCAGCTTGCCTCTCTCTCCAGAACTCATTGATTCTGCTTGCCTCTCTCTCACACACTGCTTGAACAAGCTTCTCTCTCTCACACACACTGCTTGAACCAGCTTGTCTCTCTCTCTCACACTGCTTGAACCAGGTTGTCTCTCTCTCACACTCCTTGAACCAGCTTGTCTCTCTCCCACACTCCTTAAACCAGCTTCTCTCTCTCTCTCTCTCTCGCCTACACTCCTTGAACCAGCCTGTCTCTCTCTCCCACACTCCTTGAACCAGCTTGTCTCTCTCTCCCACACTCTTTGAACAACCTGTCTCTGTCACTCACTGAACCAGCTTATCTCTATCTTCCACACTCCTTGAAGCAGCTTGTCTGTCTCTCCCACACTCCTTGAACCAGATTGTCTCTTTCTCCCACACTTCTGAACCAGCTTCTCTCTCTCTCAGTACTCAATGAACCTGCTTTTCTCTCACTCCTTGAACCTGCGTATCTCTATCTCACACTCCTTGAAGCAGCTTGTCTCTCTCTCTCTCTCTCCCACATTCCTTGAACCAGATTGTCTCTCTTTCTCCCACACTCCTGAACCAGCTTGTCTCTCTCCCATACTCCTTGAACCAGCTTCCCTCTCTCTCACACTCCTTGTACTTGCTTGTCTCTCTCTTCCTCACTCCTTGAACCAGCTTGCCTCTCTCCCATACTCCTTGAACCAGCTTATCTCTCTCTCCCACACTCCTTGAACCAGCTTGTGCTCTCTCCCACACTCCTTGAACCAGCTTGTCTCTCTCCCACACTCTGTAAACCAGCTTGTCTCTCTCCCACACTCCTTGAACCAGCTTGTCTCTCTCTCCCACACTCTTTGAACCAGCTTGTCTCTCTCTCCCACACTGCTTTAATCAGCTTCTCTCTCCCACACACTCCTTCAACTGGCTTGTCTCTTTCTCTCTCTCCTACACTCCTTGAACAAACTTGTCTCTCTCTCCCACGCTCCTTGACCCAGCTTGCCTCTCTCTCCCACACTTTTTGAACCAGCCTGTCTCTGTCACTCCTTGAACCAGCTTGTCTCTCTCTCTCCCGCACTCCTTGAACCAGCTTGTGTCTCTCTCCAGCACTCCTTGAACCAACTTCTCTCTCCCTCTCTCTCTCTCTCTCTCTCCCCCCCCACACTCCTTGAACCAGCTTCTCTCTCTCTCTCACACTTCTTGAACCAGCTTCTCTCTCTCTCTCCCACACCTCTTGAACCAGCTTCTCTCTCTCTCTCTCTCTCTCTCTCCCACTCGCCTTGAACCATCTTCTCTCTCTCTCTCTCTCCCACTCGCCTTGAACCATCTTCTCTCTCTCTCTCCCACACTCCTTAAATCATCTTCTATCTCTCTCCCACTCACCTTGAACCATCTTCTCTCTCTCTCTCCCACACTCCTTGAATCAGCTTCTCTCTCTCTCTCTCTCTCTCTCTCTCTCTCTCCCACACTCCTTGAACCAGCTTCTCTCTCTCTCTCCCACACTCCTTGAACCAGCTTCTCTCTCTCTCTCCCACACCTCTTGAACCAGCTTCTCTCTCTCTCTCTCTCTCTCCCTCCCGCTCCCTCTCTCTCCCACACTCCTTGAACCAGCTTCTCTCTCTCTCTCTCTCTCTCTCTCTCCCACACTCCTTGAACCAGCTTCTCTCTCTCTCTCTCTCTCTCTCTCTCTCTCCCACTCGCCTTGAACCATCTTCTCTCTCTCTCTCTCTCTCTCTCTCTCCCACTCGCCTTGAACCATCTTCTCTCTCTCTCTCTCTCCCCCACACTCCTTAAATCATCTCCTCTCTCTCGCTCCCACTCACCTTGAACCATCTTCTCTCTCTCTCCCACACTCCTTGAATCATCTTCTCTCTCTCTCTCTCCTGCACTCCTTGAATCATCTTCTCTCTCTCTCTCTCTCCCACATTCCCTGAACCATCTTCTCTCTCTCTCCCCCCCCACTCCTTGACCCAGCTTGGATCTCCCTCTCTTCAGCTTGTCTCTCTCCCACACTGCTTTAATCAGCTTGTTTCTCTCCCCCACACTGCCTGCTTCTCACGCTGTGCTGTCGCTCCCTCTGCAGGTCATCAGCCTCCTCGATGTCTTCACACCAGACGACTCCCTGGAAACATTCCAGAACTTGTGAGTAAAGAAGATGACACCGTGTATCTGTGGTAATGAGGTTGCCTGCAAGAGGGGTAAAGGGGAGAGGGAAGTAGCTAGCGAGATAGCTCACTGGGTTAACCACCTCCTGCTGACGCCTCTGCAGCCTGTTACTCTTAGGCTCAAACTTTGGTGGAACAATTCAGCCTTTCTCTCTTCTTGATTGAGTCTTGTCTTCTCTGTGCTGGAAAACAAGATATCCTGGGTTAGAAGAAAGAGCATGGACGTGCGCGGGGCATCTGGTGTGGGGCCTGGAGAGGGCACAGTTAAACCTCCTGGTACTAGTTTTTACACGTGCTCTGATGGCATATTTACATTTTATTTATAAAGTGTATACACATGAGTAATGGAATGTATTGTATTGTAATTGCATTTATATAGCACTTACTACCACAGACGAGGCTTCAAAGTGCTTTTTCGGCGAGTAGCACACTACTCCGCAACCTATAAAGGATTATTGTTGAATTAGTATAGTGAAATATGAAAGTAATTTGAGTGGTGGATATGTTAGTCAGTTTTTTCGATTGAGAAGGGTAGCGGAGAGCAAGAAGAGAGAAAAGGTTTGCATCTGGACAATTTAAAATATTAACAATATATATATATATATAAATATATACACATATTTTAATTTGGAACAGTACGGAGAGTGAATTCAAAGAGTATTTTAACAGACTGAATGAAAATGATGTAGGTTTGAGATTCACCTGCACAACCAGTACCAAAGGCGTCTCATTTTTGGACACCTGGATGTACAATGAAGAGGATCAAATTCACTCAACACTGTACCGAGAAGAAACGTCAACAAATAGCATCCCACACGGCACAAGCTTTCACCCAAGATCTCTCCTGGAAAGCATCCCATACGGGGAATTTACAAGGATGGAAAGAAATTGCTCGAAGGCAAGTGATAAGGAGGAAAAAATCAAAGAAACATCATGGAGATTAAAAAGCAGACGCTATAGAGAAACCACACTACGAAAAGGCAGACAAAAAATTGGGACAAAACAAGAACTGAAACTCTAATCACTAAAAAAGAAAAGGAAAAACCAACAGAAAGCTCCCAAGAACAAAAAGCACCAAGCTGCATTATCGCCTATAGTAAAGAAAGTGGGACAATCATAAAAAACATTGAAAAATATTGGCATTTATTATCAAATGATCCAGACATTGGCTCTCTATTGGGATCACGTCCGTTGATCACATATAGAAAATCAGAATCATTTAAAGACTTACTAGTAAGAAGTCATTTCCAGGAAGAAACATCTACCAATTGGTTACAAAAACAACAGGAAGGGTTTAAGTGTAATGTGTGCAAAGCGTGCAAAAGTGGAGTAAATCATAAAAGCATACAAGACTTCCAAGAAAACAAAATTGAAATAAAACAGAAAATAAAATGTGCCACGAAATTTGTGATATATATGATCAAATGTAAATGTGGCATGCAATACATTGGGAGCCCCATTTGTATGCTGAAAAAGAGAATCCTCGAACATATAGGAGCAGTGAAAAACAGAGATCAAACATATGCCACTGCCGAGCATATGATAGCATGTCAAAACGGTGATTGGAGAGCTATGACTTTCTGTGGAATCCACACAATAAAAGACAATGAGAGAGGAGGTGATAGAACCAATGGAATCTAAATACATAATCAAATTGAAAACTAAGACGCCTCATGGAATTAACAACGATGAGGAATTATATGTAGATCTGGAATGATAAAGAAAGAATGGAAATAAAATGTGAAAGGAAAACTGCTGTTGTATACACAAAAAAAATCTGGGGCACTAATACCGTCAAAGAAAAATAGAGTCCAAGAAAATTCATACCATACAGTTGGTTAAGAATAAAAAGACTCTATGGCTGTAGCTGGACAATTAAAATAAAATAAAAAGCCATACCAATGGACATAGAAGAATGACTTCTTGAACATAATATGACCAATACTAATTGAAAATAATTGGACTTAAATTTAAACAATTAATTCTTCGAAACATGTTAGACAAGATGCAACTTGTATAAATAACACTGTGAAAATGGTCAGAAGACATTATGTAAATATTGTAATATAGTTCAAATGTTTAATAATACATGCAATACATCTCCCACAATGCCACATAGAAGGCTGATGTGAACTGTATATAAGTGCAATGGTAAAAAGACTCACATACCGTGATTAAGGCCTTGGAAGGCTGAAACGCGTTGGTGTGGACAGATCTTGCTGAAATAAAAGCTTGAAAATCAGGTTTTCAGAATGCAGAGAAATCTTGTTAAAAAAAATTAAGTCTATGGGCTTGGATTCAGTCCACCGCGATGCACCCATCGTTGAGCGCGCTGCAGAGAGGATCCAATTGTTTTGGAATATGTATGTGTGTGTATATATATATATATATATATTAAAGGAACGCATCATATATTCTCCTCTTCAAGGATAATTTCTGTCAAGAAATCAAGAAATATTGCTGGACAGAAATATTAAGTCCTAAACGTAATATACAAAAATATCACGTCACTGTTGTTATTAGCAGGAATTCTACACCTAAATGCAGCTATATTTTTATAAACGATGTTTGGATGGGACAAGATGTAGCCAGCCCAGCTTCATCACTAGAGCCTGTGTTTGTCACGTGTCCTCTTTTCTAGTTACTTTTCGAGCTAATATAATTTATTACATTCTGGCTATAGATTTATAGAGGCGAAAATTTGTTTATTTTAAAAATAATATATGTTCTTAATGTTTATATGAAATTTTATATTGTACACAAATCGTTGACAAAAAGGGCAGCTGGCATACATTTCTTATTCTTGGTTGTCTTATAGTTTTCAAAACTATCGTCCCTTTCGGTGTTTCTTTTCACGATATCCGGACACAATACCACTGACAGACAATATTTAGCCGCAACATTCTGGAGCCATACCTTCATCGATACATGAAACACACATTTTCTGTACATGAGACAATATCCAGACGTATTGCTTCGAGACTTTCACCTGGGTGTTCACTTGAGCATTGTCTGGGTTTGACATCTACTGTGCAATGTGTTTGCGGGCAGCATTTTCTTTAAGTGTGTACTTTGTAATTGTATTTAAATCGCGCTTACTATCACTTACGAGGCTTTGAAGCGGTTTTCGGCAAGTAGCGCGCTACTCCGGAACACACAAAGGATTAGTGGTGGATTAGTGGTGGATTGGTGTAGGGAAATATGAGTTAATGTGAGCGTTGGACAGGTTAGTCTGTTAGCTGGATTGTTGTATGTTTGTGTGTCTGCAGGTCCACTCTATGTGTTCCTTCCAAGTTGTGAGTTGTCATGGCTTGTATCAAGGATTTGCAACCACACTTCCAGTCCCAAACCTTTCTCGAGCTGCTGGCTCCCTTATTGGGGTGCTAACAGGTTTGCAAAGGGGAAGAATTTGGACTTCTTACGCTTTGAGAATTAGGGTGCAGCGTATACGGAACAAGGCAGCGGTCCAGGGGGCCACTGTTGTCACTGAAGTTTTTTAAAACAGAAAACATTTCTTTGCTCTCTACGCAGCCCTGGTTCTTTTAAGGGACTCAAGGCTGCTTTAAAAAATACGTTTTCTGTTTTAAAATGAAATCACCGTGATGGTGGTCTGCTGTCCCTTCCAGGCCACCATCCCTGTGATGGGAGCCAACTGGCAGGGTCAGGCATTGCGACCTGCCTCATGAATATTAATAATGGAAGGAGTTCTGCGACCTCCTCCGTGTGTTTATTTAGCGAACCGACCTGTTAGTACATTCATCCGTTTGCAAAATCAGATGCAATTAGCAGAAACTCCGTGTGCATTTTGCGCTAGATTGTTGGGACTCGAATCGTAGTTGATCAGGCTGTTTACATGTAATGCATAAGCCCAGTGCACAGAAGGTTGGAGCACTGTCTGTCCAGTGCACCATCAGATGCCAGCCTGGTACAGGGGCAGAGCTGCGCTCACTGTGCGTGCGATGCCCGTCAAGGATGCCAACATCATTCAGATGGTGCATGCTTGGGCAATAAAAAGCATTGCCAAAGTCAACAGGCATGATGTTTGTATAGTGTGTGGATCAGTCACGCGTACTCCATGCAAACGTCACACTGTACTAAAGCTCAGAGAAACGCCTTTGAAGGAGTGAAGCTGCAGAAACAGCTGCTTTACGCTCACACCCCAGTGCTACCAAGAGACACCTGGCTTCAGATGTAAAGGAGTCCCACAGGCATTCCAGTGGGAGTGGAAGAACACAACCAAACACCAATAGAAAAGCGGTGGGATTGACATATCGCTTCGGCTGATCGAGGGTGTGAATGACACTGTCTCAAGCCAATGGCTGAAGGTTCCAGAGCAAGGAAGCCAATGGCTGAAGGTTCCAGAGCAAAGGAAGCCAATGGCTGAAGGTTCCAGAGCAAGGAAGCCAATGGCTGAAGGTTCCAGAGCAAAGGAAGCCAATGGCTGAAGGTTCCAGAGCAAGGAAGCCAATGGCTGAAGATTCCAGAGCAAAGGAAGCCAATGGCTGAAGGTTCCAGAGCAAGGAAGCCAATGGCTGAAGGTTCCAGAGCAAAGGAAGCCAATGGCTGAAGGTTCCAGAGCAAAGGAAGCCAATGGCTAACAGAGGCTAACCAGGGACCCCTTGGAGGATGCATAGAATGTGGCATGTTCACAACACACAGTGCAGGCTCCTTGCATGTGACCCCGAGGAGGGGCCCTGCAGGCCCCCTACGATGAATTTAGACTGGTTAGCTGGTTGGGAAGGTTTAATAAGTCAAACAATAGAACGCTGGCCACCCACCGCCACAGTGGGAAGACCTGTTTCTATATTTTCCTGTTATCCACTGTGTGGACAGGGGTATCTTTACCTAAACCTGTGTAAATCACTTAATAGTAATGGCTCCAACTTATCTCTGGTGCACACTCATTTATGCACTAGTGACGTGAGGATTTTCACCAAGTGGTGACGATTGTTGTTAATAACAGCTCAGCTCGCTGAACCTCACCTCAGGGAGAGGCATAGACCCCCTACTGAGCCCTCACAACCCCTTACACCTGTTTGCCAAACAGTGCCAATACATACACAATAGCGCCTTGCAACTGCATATAAACCAACAGGTGAGCTGCATGAGAGCGGAGCTACAGAGGCACAGTTTAACATCAGGTCCTGGGTATTTCTGATAGATACTTATCTCAGTAGCCACTGGGCCACGTGTATAGTAGCTGAAACCAGGGACTAGCTGTGGTGGAGTGGATCCCACACCCGTGGCAGGCTCCTATGTGTGTCTTCAGTCCCTGTGCAGAAAAGAGGGGCTACAACCAGAACAGGCACCCGTGTGTCTAAGAAAGGCTTGGCATCCGCCTTGAGGGCACCGCCACAGGAGGGGGTACATGTTGGACCCTCTGCCGCATCTGATTAACAGAAGAGCTCCGGTACACCCTCGTGGGTAATAGTGCACTTTACAAATACACATAACATCCCAGCCATGTACAAAGAGATGAGGGGCAGATGAGCATGGCGCGCACAGAGGTAAATATTGATCCAACTGAACCTTCTGCCACTTCCTGCCAGAGCCTCCAGGACCAGGGTCCGGGAAGTGGTGACGTCACCCCCCAGAGTGTGCCTGCACCTTTAACTGGAAATGGAGTGGATGGTAGTGTGCCCAGCCACGGTGTACACTTCCCCTGGACATTGCACATGCCGCCCCAGTGCCCTATACCCACCCTATGTGTCATACTGCAAGAAGCCCAAGTAGAGCCGCCTCTTGCAGCGCGACCCCCTCCTGCCCCCACTCAGCCGTGGTCCCTCTTTTTCGGTATGATGTGGGATTAGTGTTTAATTTGAGCTGGTGGTTTCTGGTGCTCGGCACCGGCACTTAATTGACAACACCAGCACTTGTAACTGTTTGCCTCAAGGTGGCACTGTTTGACTAATTTCGAAATGAGCAGAACAAAGGTTGTTTAATATATTAATATGCATTAAAAATGACTACTACCTGCCTCCCAATCCATTCTCATAGCTTTGGGGGCCTGGGATACTCTGAATTGTCACCCTTGTAGGAGTGTGATGGTTAGTAGTTGTGTTCGCACTGTCATCGGCAGTGCTGGCAGGGGCAATGGGTGGTGAGAGCTGCTGTGGCCTCCTGACAGGGCCCTGCACTTAGTTTTTTAGGTCTCGCCTGACCCAGAGCATGCGCTGCTCTGGCGAGACTTTTTGTAAGGGCTCAAAAAATGCAACCATGGCCAGCCTAGAGCTACAGTGCATGTGCGCACGCTTAGGAGCAGAGGCTGGCAAACCGCGTCATGCTCATTAAGCGCCCGCGATCACTTTCACTTTCGCCCGAGATCACTTCTGCGGCGCCCCTTTGATGTTCTCGTTCAAAGAACATCAAAGAACATGTTGTGTTAATGCTTTGCTGCCCCCGTTTGACTTACAATGTGCTTTCTCTTTCCACAAAAAAACTCGATATTTGTGTTCCTTTATTTTGAGATGCTTTTAGTATTACTGTCACACACACAACCACACACACAACCACAACCACATGTACAACCACACACACAACCACACAACCACACACACTCACACACACACACACAACCACACACATACACACAACCACACACATACACACAACCACACACACAACCACACACATACACACAACCACACACACACACAACCACTCACACACACCCACACACAACAACCACACACACACAACAACCACACACACACAACCACACACACAACCCCTACACACAACCACACCCACAACCACACACACACAAAACCACAACCACACACACACACACAACCACAACCACACACACAACAACACACACAACCACACACACACAACCACACACACACAACCACACACACACACAGCCACACACAACCACACCCACAACCACACACAACCACACACACAACCACACACACACACAGCCACACACACACAACCTCACACACACAACCACACACACAACCACAACCACACACACAACCACACACACAACCACAACCACACACAACACACACACACCACCCACAACCACACACACCACCCACAACCACACACACAACCACAACCACACAAACAACCACACACACACAACCACACTGTGAGACCGGCCTCGTGGCGTGGGCCCTCCCGACCAGCAAGTTACCCTACAACCACGCCGAACCTCGTGGACACGGCCTTCCGGCTCCCGTGGGCCAACATCCCGAGGGCCGACCAGATCCCCAACACGCATGCCCGGCCGAGGGAGAACGAAACCCCCACCCCAAACCAGACCGAGAGGCGCCGACCCTGTCACACCTCTGGTCTCTCCCCCGAGGGAGGTTTCGATCGACCACCAGGCCCCCGGTGAGCGGGCGTCTCGCCTGCTGGTTGTCTGGAGTCCCTCCCAGACCCACCTGAACAGATCAAAGGGCCAAGCGACAGGAAACCCCGACACACCGCCCCCCAGGCACCAGACCCCTCTCCGCGAGAACTCCGGACTTCAAAGAGGAGGGGGAGTATAACAAGGGGTGCGGAAAAGACGGGAGCAGAGAAGACCTGGACTGACGAGAGCCTGCTGACCTGATCGCGGCTCGATCGCTCACCGAACAGAAGAACGCTACCCGAACTCTGAACCACCTGAGCCCTGCGGACGCTGTCGCGGCTCCCCGAACTCTGAACCATCTGAGCCCTGCTGACGCTGTCGCGGCTCCCCGAACTCTGAACCATCTGAGCCCTGCTGACGCCGTCGCAGCTCCCCGAATTCTGAACCATCTGAGCCCTGCTGACGCCGTCGCGGCTCCCCGAATTCTGAACCATCTGAGCCCTGCTGACGCCGTTGCGGCTCCCTGAACTACGACCCTCCGGTGCCTGCTGAATGACTCGCGGCCCGCTCCTCCAAGAGAATCGGCAGAGATTGCCAAGAGAAGCAACATCCCCTCAGCTCGAGGATTGAGAGCTGTGCGCCGGATACCTCGCAGAGACACTAATTCAAAGACTGTCCCGCTACCCCTTTCCCTCCTCACGAGATCGCTGCCGCTTGTGGCATTAATTCTGCACCTGCCTGCCGGATCATAAAGATCCCTGACATCTACCGATAAAAGCATATTGTCTTATAACGACTTACTGTGTGGTGTCCCTCTATCCGAAGAGAGAGTAAGCGCAGCGTGTGCGATCCTAGGTGCGAGACCCTTCCAGGAAGGGGCTCCCTGCTCTTGCTCGGCCTAGCTCTGGGTAAGGTGGGCCTCCGGGTGGTCGGGAACACATTCCGCAGCCTCCCCGGGGAACGCCTTCCAACATTTGGTGGCAGGCGACGGGATACGAGCCAACACCTAGAGATCGTGCAGTAGACGGCTTACGCACTACCAAGAAGAAATGGAAGGAGAAACTTCCCTAGGTGCCGCAGGCACCAACCCGAGCACGGCATTTCAAAAAGACCAGTTAGAATCTTATACGCACCGAGAACTGAAACAATTTTGCAAAGACTTTGGAATCGCTACCACCGGACTAAGCACGAAAGAGGACTTCCAGGGGGCATTAAAAACCTGGATCGAGGCAGGAACTCCCTGGACACAAACGGAAGGAGAGCCTCCCAACGAACCGCGAAGCACCCCGGGGAGGAACGGCGCCCCCGAGGGGGGCCTATCCCCAGAGGAACTAGCGGACCGAGAAAGAGGTCGCAACCACGAACTGGAACTAGCAAAATTAAAAATCGAAGGAGAGATAAAACTGGCGGAAAAAAAACTGGCGGTGGAACAGTTACGCCTACAAGGAGAACTAGAGGAAAAGAAACGACAGAGAGAACACGAAGAAAAGAAACTCCAACTAGAGCACGAACGTAGCCTAAAAGAAATCGAGCTCAAGGCTAAGAAGGCGGAGGCCCGACCCTCGGAAACCCAACCCATCTCCTCCACCGTGGAACCAAAGGTCCACATCCCCAAAGATGTGGTGAAAGAATACTATAAGAACGACGACATTCAGCAATGGTTCAAGGCCTACGAAGTCGCCATGACCTCCCACCGAGTCACCGAGACTGGGGGGCTGGGCTGTGGGGCCGGTTCCTGAGCGAGGGGAGAGATACCCTGCTGGACCTGCCCTCCACGGTGATGAACTCCTACAGTCACATGAAAGAGACCCTGGTAGCCAGATATGGGCTCACCCCTGAAATGTACCGGCAACGGTTTAGAGACTGCAAAAAGATACCCGGTAGCACCTGGGTGGAGTACATGAACTTTTACAGCCGGGCCTTGGACGGATGGATCAAGGACAGCAAGGTCTCCACCTTTGAGGAGCTGTTTGACCTAATCGCATGGGAACACTTGGCCGCTAATTGCTTCGTAGAGCTGCGCCAGCACCTCCTGGACAGCAAACTCACAGACCCTCGAAAACTGGCCGTCGAGGCTAACCAGTGGGTGAACACCCGGGCCTCCCGGGGCCCCGTGGGAGACTACGGTTGCCACAGTCAGGGACCCCCCCGCCAGAGGGGCGGAGGGAATCAAGGCCGGCAAAGGGAGCTCCCGGGGGGATCCCCGCTCAGCCCTCCCAGAGGACAATCTCCGCCCTTTCCAGCTCCACCTCCGGCCAGCACCGGGCCACCAGGGAGGCCGGGGCCCCGAGTGAGGATCACCTGTTTCCGCTGCCAACAGACCGGACACTATGCCAGTGACCCTCAGTGTCCCCTGTACCAGCGGACCGCCACAACAACCCCGCCGGCTCCACAGATGGCCTCTGTAGCCCTGGGGGAAGAGATGGAAGACTCCGAAGAATGGGAACCAGCCGCCATGGCCTTGGTCTCCCTAGGGGACCGGGAGATGGTCCCTGGAACGTCCCTGCCCGCCAACACGAAGAAGTACCGACAGCAGGTAACGGTCAACGGTCACCGCATCGAGGGGCTCCGGGACACGGGGGCGAGTGTCACGGCGGTTCATTGTCACCTGATTTCCGAAGATCAGATCCTGCCTGACGCCTTTTGCCCCGTCATATCATCAGACAATTCCGAGAGCCTCTGCCGGATGGCCCTAGTCCCCTTCGAATGGGGGGGAGTCACCGGCAAGTTAAAGGTAGCGGTCCGAACCTCCCAGCCCGTGGACTGCCTCCTGGGCAACGACCTTGAGAACTCCCCATGGGGACAAGTGGAACGAAGGGCCCACCTCGAGATGATGGGCCTACCCGAGTGGGTATGCGCCACCACGCGCTCGATGACTCTCAGGGCGCCTTCCTCCGAGGGGGGAGAGGCCATGCCACTGAGCACCGCCACCATCCCCGAGATCCAGAATACACCACCAGAGGCCAACGACCCCCTTCTGGACGAACCAACCGCTCCCGACGAAGGATCAGTGCCTTCCGACCCCGAAACCCTGACCAAACTCGGGGACTTGCCAGAACTGGCCCCGTGGCCCTGCGAAGGGGGCCCCTCCAGTGAAGAGTTCTGCCAAGAACAATCCACCTGCCCATCCCTCATTGGACCCCGACAACAGGCCGAGGCCCAAGCAGCAGGCGACTGGACTGGCACCCACTGGGTATACTGGGAGAACGGACTGCTGTACAGCGAACAGAAGTCGGCCGAGTTGGGATCGGCCCGAGTACTAGTGGTACCCCTACGCTTCCGAAGTCTTCTCCTGGGCCTGGCCCATGATGTACCCCTGGCCGGACACTTAGGCCAAGATAAGACCTACCAACGACTCGTCACCCACTTCTATTGACCCAAGATGCGAGCAAATGTGGAGGCCCACTGCAAGTCCTGCCCCACGTGCCAGGCCAGCGGAAAGAGTGGGGGCAAGCGCAAGGCTCCGCTCCAACCCTTCCCCGTCGTCAGTACCCCTTTTGAGCGGGTAGGAATCGACATTGTAGGACCACTGGACCCCAAGAACGCCCAGGGCCACCGGTTCATCCTCGTCCTGGTGGATCATGCCACCCGTTACCCCAAAGCCATCCCTCTCCGCACCGTGACGGCCCCCGTGGTGGGCCAGGCCTTGATGGGGATCTTCTCCCGCATGGGGTTCCCCCGCGAAGTCGTGAGTGACCGGGGTACGAACTTTATCTCCCGATATATGAAGTCCCTCTGGCAGCAGTGCGGAGTATCGTACAAATTCATCACCCCGTACCACCCCCAAGGAAACGGCCTAGTCGAGCGCTTTAACAAAACACTGAAAGGGATGATCATGGGCCTCGAGGAACCCCTACGCCGGAGGTGGGACTTCCTCCTCCCCTGCCTCCTGTTCGCCTACCGGGAGGTTCCCCAAAAATCCCTGGGATTCAGCCCATTTGAACTACTATATGGACACCCCGTCCGGGGACCCCTGAGCCTGGTCAAGGAGGGGTGGGAAACAACCCCCCGGGGGACCCCTCCGGATGTGTTCCGATACATCTTGGTGCTCCGCAACCAGACCGGGAAATTCAGAGAACTCGCAGAAGCGAACCTCGAGGCTAGTCAGGAAGAAATGAAGCGCTGGTATGACCAGAATGCTACGCTGGTCGAGTTTCAGCCGGGCCAACAAGTCTGGGTCATGGCCCCGGTGAGACCCTGCGCCCTCCAAGATAAATGGACTGGACCCTTCAAGGTGGTCGAGCGGAAGAGCCAAGTCACCTATCTCGTCGATGTACAGTCCCCGCGGAACCCCCTCCGGGTCCTCCATGTGAACCGCCTCAAACCTCACTTTGTCCGGACAGAATTGAGTTTACTCCTGGCCACCGACGATGGGGCCGAAGAAGACACCGAGCCCCTTCCAGACCCCCTGGGGGCGAAAGAGACCGATGGGTCCGTGGAGGGAGTGAAACTGTCAACCGCCCTCACAGCCCAACAGTCCGACGACTGCCGCCAGCTACTAGGGCAGTTCGCGGACCTCTTCTCCCAGACCCCTGGGGTCATCAACTGGTGTGTCCACGACGTGAACACCGGCGACAGCCCGCCAGTGAGACATCGGGCCTACCGGGTCCCTGATCGGGTCCGAACCTGCATCCAGACCGAGGTGGCGAAGATGCTAGCCCTCGGGGTGATTGAACCCTCCGACAGCCCCTGGGCCAGCCCGGTAGTCCTGGTTCCGAAAGCAACTACCCCGGGTGTTGCCCCCGAGCTGAGGTTTTGCGTGGACTACCGAGGACTCAATGCGGTCACCCGAGCAGACGCTTACCCTATCCCCCGTGCCGACGAGCTCATTGACCGCCTTGGGGCCGCTCGCTACCTCAGCACCTTCGACCTGACTAGTGGATACTGGCAGATTGCCCTCACCGAGGGAGCCAAGGAGCGCTCCGCCTTCTCCACCCCGGATGGGCACTACCGCTTTAGGGTGATGCCGTTTGGAATGAAGAATGCCCCGGCCACCTTCCAGCGGCTGGTGAACAGGGTCCTGTCCGGACTAGAGGGGTTCAGCGCAGCATACCTCGACGACATAGCAGTCTTCAGCTCCCAATGGACCGAGCACATCCAGCACCTCCGTCAAGTCCTGCTGGCTCTGCGCCGGGTCGGCCTCACCATCAAAGCCAGCAAATGTCAAATTGGGCACGGCTCCGTAACCTATCTGGGGCACCAGGTGGGAAGTGGGCAGGTCGCCCCCCTCCAGCCGAAGATCGACGCCATCCTGTCCTGGGAACCCCCCGCAACCCAAACGGAAGTCCGGGCCTTCCTGGGCCTCACCGGCTACTACCGAAGGTTTATCAAGAACTATGGCAGCATCGCAGGCCCCCTCACCGAACTAACCTCCAAAAAACACCCCAAGAAAGTACACTGGACTCCCTCCTGCCAGAAGGCGTTCGACACCCTCAAGGCCGCCATGTGCGCAGCTCCAGTGCTCAAAGCACCCGACTACCCCCAGGAGTTTGTGGTCCAGACGGACGCCTCGGAACACGGCATCGGGGCAGTCCTCTCCCAGTTCGACGACAAGGGCATAGATCGGCCCATAGCCTTCATCAGCCGAAGGTTGCTGCCCCGGGAACAGCGGTGGAGCACCATTGAGAGGGAGACCTTCGCAGTAGTTTGGTCCCTCAAAAAGCTACGACCCTACCTGTTCGGAACCCACTTCCGAGTACAAACGGATCACCGCCCCTTGCGGTGGCTGATGCAGATGCGAGGGGAAAACCCCAAGTTGCTACGCTGGTCCATCTCCCTCCAAGGGATGGATTTCACGGTGGAACATCGCCCCGGGACGGACCACGCCAACGCGGACGGCCTGTCCCGATTCTTCCGCTTCAGCGAGGAGAACCCCCAAGTGGATGGGTAGTTCTCCCCGCCTTTCAGCTGGGGGGGGCACGTGTGAGACCGGCCTCGTGGCGTGGGCCCTCCCGACCAGCAAGTTACCCTACAACCACGCCGAACCTCGTGGACACGGCCTTCCGGCTCCCGTGGGCCAACATCCCGAGGGCCGACCAGATCCCCAACACGCATGCCCGGCCGAGGGAGAACGAAACCCCCACCCCAAACCAGACCGAGAGGCGCCGACCCTGTCACACCTCTGGTCTCTCCCCCGAGGGAGGTTTCGATCGACCACCAGGCCCCCGGTGAGCGGGCGCCTCGCCTGCTGGTTGTCTGGAGTCCCTCCCAGACCCACCTGAACAGATCAAAGGGCCAAGCGACAGGAAACCCCGACACACCGCCCCCCAGGCACCAGACCCCTCTCCGCGAGAACTCCGGACTTCAAAGAGGAGGGGGAGTATAACAAGGGGTGCGGAAAGGACGGGAGCAGAGAAGACCTGGACTGACGAGAGCCTGCTGACCTGGTCGCGGCTCGATCGCTCACCGAACAGAAGAACGCTACCCGAACTCTGAACCACCTGAGCCCTGCGGACGCTGTCGCGGCTCCCCGAACTCTGAACCATCTGAGCCCTGCTGACGCTGTCGCGGCTCCCCGAACTCTGAACCATCTGAGCCCTGCTGACGCCGTCGCAGCTCCCCGAATTCTGAACCATCTGAGCCCTGCTGACGCCGTCGCGGCTCACCGAATTCTGAACCATCTGAGCCCTGCTGATGCCGTCGCGGCTCCCTGAACTACGACCCTCCGGTGCCTGCTGAGTGACTCGCGGCCCGCTCCTCCAAGAGAATCGGCAGAGATTGCCAAGAGAAGCAACATCCCCTCAGCTCGAGGATTGAGAGCTGTGCGCCGGATACCTCGCAGAGACACTAATTCAAAGACTGTCCCGCTACCCCTTTCCCTCCTCACGAGATCGCTGCCGCTTGTGGCATTAATTCTGCACCCGCCTGCCGGATCATAAAGATCCCTGACAACTACCGATAAAAGCATATTGTCTTATAACGACTTACTGTGTGGTGTCCCTCTATCCGAAGAGAGAGTAAGAGCAGAGTGTGCGGTCCTAGGTGCGAGACCCTTCCAGGAAGGGCCTCCCTGCTCTTGCTCGGCCTAACTCTGGGTAAGGTGGGCCTCCAGGTGGTCGGGAACACATTCCGCAGCCTCCCCGGGGAACGCCTTCCAACACACACACACAACCACACACAACCTCACACAACCTCACACACAACCACACCCACACAACCACACACCCACACCCAAAACCACACAACCACAACCACACACACACACAACCACACAACCACAACCACACCCACAACCACACACATGACCACAACCACACACACAACCACACACACAACCACACACACACAACCACACACACACAACCACACACACACACAACCACAACCACACACACAACCACACCCAACCACACATCCAAACACACACCCACAACCGCACCCACACACAACCACAAACACACACACACACAACCACAAACACACACACACACACAACCACACACACAACCACACACACAACCACACACACAACCACACACAACCAAACAAACAAGCACACACACAACCACACAGCCACACACACACAACCACATACAACCACAACCTCACACACACAACCACAACCACACACAACCACACACACAACCACAACCAACCACACACACAACCGCACACAACCACACACACAACCACACACACAACCACACACACAACCACACACACAACCACACACAACCACACACACACAACCACACACACACAACCACACACACACAACCACACACACACAACCACACACACAACCATCCACACAACCACGCACACAACCACAACCACACACAGACAACCACACACACAGACAACCACACACACACAACCACACACAACCACACACAACCACAACCACACATACAACCACACACACAACCACACATACAACCACACACACACAACCACACACACAACCACACATACAACCACACACACAATCACACACACAACCACACCACACACACACAGAAACACACAAACAACCACACACACACAGCACACACACAACCACACACAAACACAACCACTAACACAACCACACATCCACACACACACCCACAACCGCACCCGCACCCACAACTGCACCCACACCCAACCACACACACCCAACCATACACACCCAACCACACACACACAACCACACACACACAACCACACACACACAACCAAACACACACACAACCACACACACAACCACACACACAACCACACACAAAACCACACACACAACCACACACACAAACCATACACACACACAACCACACACAACCACACACAACCACACACACAACACCACACACACACAACCATACACACAACCACACACACAACCACACACACAACCACACACACACACAACCACACACACACAACCACACACACAACCACACACACAACCACACACACACACAACCACACACACCCACACACACACACACCCACACACACACCCACACACACAACCACACACACAACCACACACAACCACAACTACACACACAACCACACACACACAACCAAACACACCCACACACACAACCACACACACAACCACACACACAACCACACACACAACCACACACACAACCACACACAACCACACACACAAAACCACACACACACACAACCACACACACACACACACAACCACACACACACACAACCACACACACACCACACAACCACACACACAACCACACACACAACCACACACACAACCACACACAACCACACACACACAACCACACACACACACACACAACCACAACCACAACCACACACACAACCACACACACACAACCACACACACAACCATCCACACAACCACGCACACAACCACAACCACACACAGACAACCACACACACAGACAACCACACACAAAAACAACCACACATACAACCACACACACAACCACACATACAACCACACACACAACCACACATACAACCACACACACAACCACACACACAACCACACATACAACCACACACACAATCACACACACAACCACACCACACACACACACACACAGAAACACACAAACAACCACACACACACAACACACACACAACCACACACAAACACAACCACACACACAACCACACATCCACACACACCCACAACTGCACCCGCACCCACAACTGCACCCACACCCAACCACACACACCCAACCACACACACACAACCATACACACACAACCATACACACACAACCACACACACACAACCACACACACACAACCACACACACACAACCACACACACACAACCAAACACACACACAACCACACACAAAACCACACACACAACCACACACACACAAACCATACACACACACAACCACACACAACCACACACAACCACACACACAACCACACACACACAACCACACACACACAACCACACACACAACTACACACACACCCACACACACACCCACACACACACCCACACACACACCCACACACACAACCACACACACAACCACACACACACACAACCACATACACAACCACACACACAACCACACACACACACAACCACACACACCCACACACACACACCCACACACACACCCACACACACACCCACACACACACCCACACACACACCCACACACACAACCACACACACAACCACACACAACCACAACTACACACACAACCACACACACACAACCAAACACACCCACACACACACAACCACACACAACCACACACAACCACAACTACACACACAACCACACACACACAACCAAACACACCCACACACACACAACCACACACACACACACAACCACACACACAACCACACACACCACACACAAAACCACACACACACACACACACAACCACACACACAACCACACACACAACCACACACACAACCACGCACACACACACACAGACAACCACAACCACACACAACCACACACGACCACAACCACACATACAACCACACACACAACCACACACAACCACACATACAACCACACACACACACAACCACACATACAACCACACACACAATCACACACACAACCACACACCAACCACACACACAGAACCACACAAACAACCACACACACACAACACACACACAACCACACACAACCACAACCACACACACAACCACACATCCACACACACACCCACAACCGCACCCACAACTGCACCCACTCCCACACACAACCACACACACACACAACCATACACACACAACCACACACACAACCACACACACACACAACCACACACAACCACATACACAACCACACACACAACCACACATACACAAACCATACACACACAACCACACACAACCACACACAACCACACACACAACCACACACACAACCACACACACACAACCACACACACACAACTACACACACTACCACACACACAACCACACCCACCCACACACAACCACACAACCACACACACACAACCACACACACACAACCACACACACCCACACACACACCCACACACACCCACAACTACACACACAACCACACACACACAACCAAACACACCCACACACAACCACACACACAACCACACACAACCACACACACAACCACACACACATACAACCACACATACCCACAACCACACACACAACCACACACACAACCCCACACAAAACCACACACACACAAAACCACACACACATACAACCACACACACATACAACCACACACACATACAACCACACATACAACCACACACACAACCACACACACAACCACACACACACACAACCACACACACACACAACCACACACGCACACAACCACACACACACACACCACACACAACCACACACACACAACTACACACACAACCACACACACAACCACACACACAACTACACACACAACCACACACACCCACACACACACCCACACACACAACCACACACACAACCACACACACAACCACACACACACACACAACCCCACACACACACACAACCACACACACACAACCACACACACCCACACACACACAACCACAACTACACACACAACCACACCCACACACCCACACCCACACCCACACACACACCCACACAACCACACACACAACCACACACACAACCACACACAACCACACACAACCACACACAACCACACACAACCACACACAAAACCACACACAAAACCACACACACACAACCACACACACACAACCACACACACAACCACACACACAAAACCACACACACATACAACCACACACACACAACCACACACACACCCACACACAACCACAACTACACACACAACCACACCCACACACCCACACCCACACACCCACACCCACACACCCACACCCACACACACACAACCACACACACAACCACACACAACCACACACAACCACACACAAAACCACACACACAAAACCACACACACATACAACCACACACACAACCACACACACAACCACACACACAACCACACACACAACCACACACACATACAACCACACACACACAACCACACACACACACACACACACACACACACACAACCACACACACACACACAACCACACACACAACCACACACACAACCACACACACAACCACACACACAAACACAACCACACACACAACCACACACACACAACCACACATACACAACCACACACTGGTTAGAAGCAGCAGACCAGGAAGCAGAGGACGGCCCGGGACCAGGGTTCAATTACCGACGCGGCAGGGTCGTGGACCAGGGCCAGCAGACTCGATAATTCTCGCCTCGTTGCCTACTCTAACCAGGGATCACACTCGGCAACTCTGGCCATTAGCTTGCCTCATCTCCACAACGGCCCCCCACATTCGCTGGGGATGCCTGGTTTCACCTTGGAGATACCCAGGAGGGACCATCTCGCAGGGATAGCCAGGACGGGTTCCCCAGCGGTCTACAGCGCCAGGACGCCTCAGGGCAGCAGTGCGCTTTACAAGACATATACATTTATACATTTACATTTACAAATCCACACACACACCCACAACCACACCCACAACTGCTCCCACACCCACAACCACACACACACACACAACCACACACAACCACACCAAGCATTGGCATATCCAATAGGTCTCGCCTTTGGGAACTTATAAGTGTTTAGCCACGCAACAGTTGATGTGGTTGCACCAAGGATATTGTGCTGCATAACTAAATACTTAGAAGGTCCCAAAAGCGAGACCTATTGGCTGTGCCAATGCTTGTTATAAATTAGGAACTGTGTGGGATTCCCCGTGGCTAGAAACCCGTACCTGTGTCAGTGTGGTGAAAGACGTGTCTAAAATGCACAAAGGTAAAAAGCCATCTCTCATCACACATTTTGCCACACAAAACCTAGAAAGATATCTTGTCAAAGACCCTATAAAGCAATACTTACAGTCCATTCAGCTTGGATCAATGTATCTTGTCCAATCATGTGCTTTGCTAGCATTGGCCACTCCCTTTAATGTGTTATAACTATACAATGCAGCCCACAGTGCAGGAGGCCATGACTGGAATGGGACAGTGGCCCGCGGGCTTGCTCTGAATGCAGCCCACAGTGCAGGAGGCCATGACTGGAATGGGACAGGGGCCCGTGGGCTTGCTCTGAGAGCAGCTCACAGCGCAGGGGGCCATGACTGGAATGGGACAGTGGCCCGCGGGCTCCTCTGAATGCAGCCCACAGTGCAGGAGGCCATGACTGGCATGGGACGGGGGCCCGCGGGCTTGCTCTGAGAGCATCCCACAGTGCAGGAGGCCATGACTGAAATTGGTCAGGGGCCCGCTGGCTTGCTCTGAATGCAGCTCACAGTGCAGGAGGCCATGACTGGAATGGGACAGTGGCCCGCGGGCTTGCTCTGAATGCAGCTCACAGCGCAGGAGGCCATGACTGGAATGGGACAGGGGCCCACGGGCTTGCTCTGAATGCAGCCCACAGCGCAGGAGGCCATTACTGGAATGGGACAGGGGCCCGCGGGCTTGCTCTGAATGCAGCCCACAGCGCAGGAGGCCATGACTGGAATGGGACAGGGGCCCGCGGGCTTGCTCTGAGAGCAGCCCACAGTAAAGGAGGCCATGACTGGAATGGGACAGTGGCCTGCGGGCTTGCTCTGAGAGCAGCCCACAGTGCAGGAGGCCATGACTGGAATGGGACAGTGGCCCGCGGGCTTGCTCTGAATGCAACCCACATTGCAGGAGGCCATGACTGGAATGGGACAGGGGCCCACGGGCTTGCTCTGAATGCAGCCCACAGTGCAGGAGGCCATGACTGGAATGGGACAGGGGCCCGCTGGCTTGCTCTGAGAGCAGCCCACAGTAAAGGAGGCCATGACTGGAATGGGACAGGGGCCCGCGGGCTTGCTCTGAGAGCAGCCCACAGTAAAGGAGGCCATGACTGGAATGGGACAGGGGCCCGCGGGCTTGCTCTGAATGCAGCCCACTGTGCAGGAGGCCATGACTGGAATGGGACAGTGGCCCGCGGGCTTGCTCTGAGAGCAGCCCACAGTGCAGGAGGCCATGACTGGAATGGGACAGGGGCCCGCTGGCTTGCTCTGAGAGCAGCCCACAGTGCAGGAGGCCATGACTGGAATGGGTCAGGGGCCCGCGGACTTGCTCTGAGAGCAGCCCACTGTGCAGGAGGCCATGACTGGAATGGGACAGTGGCCCGCGGGCTTGCTCAGAGAGCAGCCCACAGTGCAGGAGGCCATGACTGGAATGGGACAGTGGCCCGCGGGCTTGCTCTGAATGCAGCTCCCAGCGCAGGAGGCCATGACTGGAATGGGACAGGGGCCCACGGGCTTGCTCTGAATGCAGCCCACAGCGCAGGAGGCCATGACTGGAATGGGACAGGGGCCCGCGGGCTTGCTCTGAATGCAGCCCACAGCGCAGGAGGCCATGACTGGAATGGGACAGGGGCCCGCGGGCTTGCTCTGAGAGCAGCCCACAGTAAAGGAGGCCATGACTGGAATGGGACAGTGGCCCGCGGGCTTGCTCTGAGAGCAGCCCACAGTGCAGGAGGCCATGACTGGAATGGGACAGTGGCCCGCGGGCTTGCTCTGAATGCAACCCACATTGCAGGAGGCCATGACTGGAATGGGACAGGGGCCCACGGGCTTGCTCTGAATGCAGCCCACAGTGCAGGAGGCCATGACTGGAATGGGACAGGGGCCCGCTGGCTTGCTCTGAGAGCAGCCCACAGTAAAGGAGGCCATGACTGGAATGGGACAGGGGCCCGCGGGCTTGCTCTGAGAGCAGCCCACAGTAAAGGAGGCCATGACTGGAATGGGACAGGGGCCCGCGGGCTTGCTCTGAATGCAGCCCACTGTGCAGGAGGCCATGACTGGAATGGGACAGTGGCCCGCGGGCTTGCTCTGAGAGCAACCCACAGTGCAGGAGGCCATGACTGGAATGGGACAGGGGCCCGCTGGCTTGCTCTGAGAGCAGCCCACAGTGCAGGAGGCCATGACTGGAATGGGTCAGGGGCCCGCGGGCTTGCTCTGAGAGCAGCCCACAGTGCAGGAGGCCATGACTGGAATGGGATAGTGGCCCGCGGGCTTGCTCAGAGAGCAGCCCACAGTGCAGGAGGCCATGACTGGAATGGGACAGGGGCCCGCTGGCTTGCTCTGAATGCAGCCCACGGTGCAGGGGGCCATGACTGGAATGGGACAGTGGCCCGCGGGCTTGCTCTGAGAGCAGCTCACAGCGCAGGGGGCCATGACTGGAATGGGACAGTGGCCCGCGGGCTCCTCTGAATGCAACCCACAGTGCAGGAGGCCATGACTGGAATGGGACAGGGGCCCGCGGGCTTGCTCTGAATGCAGCCCACAGCGCAGGGGGCCATGACTGGAATGGGACAGTGGCCCGCGGGCTTGCTCTGAGAGCAGCTCACAGCGCAGGGGGCCATGACTGGAATGGGACAGTGGCCCGTGGGCTTGCTCTGAATGCAGCCCACAGTGCAGGAGGCCATGACTGGAATGGGACAGTGGCCCGCGGGCTTGCTCTGAGAGCAGCCCACAGTGCAGGAGGCCATGACTGGAATGGGACAGTGGCCCGCGGGCTTGCTCTGAGAGCAGCTCACAGCGCAGGGGGCCATGACTGGAATGGGACAGTGGCCCGCGGGCTTGCTCTGAGAGCAGCTCACAGCGCAGGGGGCCATGACTAGAATGGGGCAGTGGCTCGTGGGTTTGCTCTGAGAGAAGCCCCACAGCCTTCAGCCTCCTGGGGAAATGCCATAGTGACAGAATGGCCAGTCGGGTACTCGGGGGTCAGTCGTGAATGGGGGGGTAGGGGGGACCCTGAAGTCCACAGTAGCTTGATGTGCTTTAAAACACATCTGTGGCACCCTTTTCCAAAGAACCCTTTGGTGGCCTCTCCGACCCCCTGTACAGAGGGTTTTGACTTTGCATGTTCATGGAATTTACACATAGCACAACCCTAGCCACAGGGAGCGGATCACTGCATATGGTCACAGCCGGACACAGAGTGACCGACGGACAGGAGAGGCGGCTGTCTGTGCACTTTTCATTCCATCCACGCTGTTGGTCCAGCGTGCGTTATAATGCACCATGTGTCAAGGGGATTCTGTTTTGACTCGGAAACCTGTACTTTGAAAGCAGAGTATGATACCAATGTCCCCGCTTGTCCATGGACTAGGGTAGTGCCCACTGTACCCTCTGAAGGTCTCACGTGTCGTACCACCTTTCCCTAAAACTGCCAGGGTGAGAATGCCTCAGCTGGGGACATATAAATGTGTCCCCGGAGACCTCTCAGAACATGTAACTCCAGCTAGAGACTGCCTCGGCTGCCTGCCTAAAGCTCACCCACATGGGCATGAAACTACTCCCGGTGCAAAGTTAGGTGTAGCGAGTCCTTTCACTGCTTCTCAACTCTCTGCATGGCCCTGGCAGAGGAAAGGATCACTAGCAGTGTGTAGGAAGAGTCCTAGAGAGCACCAGCTGTACGTAGCTAAAGTGAGTGAGCACTCACCGTCTGTCAGAAGATGGAGTGAGAGTGTGCTGAAAGAGGAAAAAGGCACTAGCTGTGTGTACTTAGAGGGAGTGAACACTCGCTGTGTGTAGGGAGAGGGCGTGAGCCCTAGTTATGTGTAGGAAGAGGGAGTGAGCACTCGTGTGTAGGTAGGAGTGAGCAGTAGCTGTGTGCAGGTAGAGGGAGTGAGCACTCGCTGTGTGTAGGTACAAGGAGAGAGCACTAGCTGTGTGTAGGAAGAGGGAGTGAACACTCACTGTATGAAGGAGGAGAGAGTGAGTACTTGTGTATAGGTAGAAGGAGAGAGCACTAGCTGTGTGTAGGAAGAGGGAGTGAACACTCACTGTATGAAGGAAGAGAGCGTGAGTACCAGCTGTGTTTAGATAGAGGCACACAGGTATGCTGGTATGCGGTGTACACTGAACGTTTTTCCCTCTCCACCCCACCCCCCTTCTTCTCTCGGTTGCAGTTACCTGGTGATGCCTTTCATGGCGCGAGACCTGGCACAGGTGATGAAGGTGCAAAGACTCACTCACAGCGCAGTAGTTTACTTCCTGTTCCAGCTCCTGCGAGGACTGCAGGTGAGTTTACCCATTGTGAAGGCGGTGCACGCCCCTGTTGTGCGTGAAGCAGTGCGTGAACCTTCAGCATAGGGATTTGCGGGGGAATTAATTGCCCATGACGTGCAGCCAGTGGACAGCCACTTACAGTTCAAGGTTCTCGTCACGTGCTTCTGAGATCACAGATGGAGAACAGCCAATGGCACTAGTTTGAGGATCACTCACTCATTGGGCGTGACTCTCACACATCTGCACACTGTCTCCCTCATAAAAAGCCTCATCGTGTTTTACATTTTTATTGACTCTTGCATCTGTGTATCAGCAAAAGATTATGTTGATCGACAATCCAAAAATATCAAACCTGTTTATCACTTTGCCTTCTACAGGGTCTGTGCAAGGAATTGGCAGTGGGGGTCTCTTAGGTTCCACTTCCGGTTGGTTTTCCAGTGTTGAGTTTTACACTGAGAGTGTTTATGTAGAGGGGGAGTGTGCAGTCCAACAGCAGGACAGATGTGTTCTGAGCATCACAGACCATGCGCTCTCTGGGTGAGGAGCTTTGCCATCCAGGCCTGATCCCACCAGGCTGCTGACCACCTGAAAAACTCTCTTCTAAGTAAATGTAAATCCGTATTTGTAAAGTGCAAACTACTCACCCTTACGGGTCTCAAGGCGCTGTGGGCCGTCGTGGAAATTAAGTGAGCTATGCCCAGAGTCACATGGTGCTTGAGCTGCCCCCAGAACCAGGGATTGAACCATGAGCCCTGCGCTCCGAAGTCAGCTGCCCCGGCCGCTGCACCACACCTCTCAACTCAAGCGAGAAGCCACAAAAAACAAAAGGCTGAAACGTGAATCGGATTTGTAAATGTTTCTGATAGTTTGATCTTTCATTGGCCCGGGTTTGTGTCCGCCAGGTTATGGGAAGTCTGTTCCTCTGATGGATATTAATGTGTTTGGTGCTTGCGTTGTCCAACGTCCGATGCAAGCACTACCTCCATGGTGCTGCGCACGTCCATTGGCCGAAGCAGCCCCGCCCACTCTTTAATTCTCCCGCCCTGCGGGAGAATTGGCACTGGGGTTAAGGGCTGCTGTGGGCGGCAGCACCACCCACGTTTAAGATAAAAGATGTATATTTCATAAATGTATTCAACATTCATCTCAAATGATTAATACTATTAAGTTACACATGTTGTGTCCAGCATAGGCCCAGGTAAAGTTTGTGGAGTGACCAAAAAACTCTCCCACGCTATGTGGAGTTCCGCAAGTGGTAAATTGCATTACAGAGCGCCTTTCGCATTCATTTTTTGTGCCGGGTGTTTGTCCCGCGCTGTAAAATCAGTGCAAATGGTACCACGCACAGCGCAAGAGAGCGCTGCTTCTCCCTGCCGCTCGAGTAGATATTGTACTCGAGCGGCACTTCCTCAACACGAACGAAGGTTTCTCAGCGCAAGTGGTAGCGGCCATCCTCGACTGCAAGAGTTGTGAAATCTCGTCGGGAGGTGGTCTGGAGTAAGATTTTCCTCGCTTGCGCTCACCAACTGACCATTGGTGAGCGCGAGAGAGGAAAACGTTTTGCTTTCGGAACTCCGTGCACTACAAACAGCGCGGAGTGGGAAAAATTCTGCAAATTCCGCAAGCAAAGCAGAATTTCACACCCAGACCTGCTTGACAACAGCATGACCCACAGAAGCGCTCACTGCCCTGCAGGTCTGCTGGTGGGCGTCCAACAAATGCACCAAATCAGCATCTTTTATCATAAACGTAGGCGGTGTGGCCTCTGCAGGGAGAGGGCCAGTGGCCAGGGTTGTGGTGGTGAGACAGACCACCAGCCTGTGACCATCTGGGCACCACTTTGCATTTCTCGCCCTCACCATGCACCTCCTCTCAGACAAACCAGTTTCCAGGCTCTTCATCTCAGAGGCGAGGCGCACGCGGTGAGTGTTTTACCAGGCAGTGCCCAGTTTCTAGGCACTATAGCCAATCTGACCCCCTGCATTGTGTTCGGTAAGCTGTTTGCACTTGGTAGGCACCGCACTGAGCTGTGCAGATTGTGTTGGAGACTGTCGCACCTCTGTGTGGAGGGCACCCGCCTCCTCACCTGGTACCAGGTGCGGTGCCAGTTTCCTTTTGATATTTAAAACGAAGATGCTGAGAGCGTGAGATCTACAATTTGTAGACGGTATTTATTTTATATCTGGGGCTCCCACCTGCATGAGCACGAGCTGTTAATGTTTATTATGTACCCCTCCTTCTGAGGTGGATTTGCCGATCGGAGAATGGACAGCTTGTCTGGGAAGCTGGGACAGCGGTGCTGTCACTGACGTGGCTGGCTTTACCTCCGCTCCGTGACGCACACTTTGCAAACCATGGACGCGCTTTGGTGAATGTAGTATACACCCGTTGGCGCCCCCTCCTCCTGCAGGGTCGCCCACTCTGGGGACCCCGTGACCCTGCCTAGGCAGAGGAAGGAATGGGCCCCTGGGCTGGGGCCCACAGCTGCCCCTCCGCTCCGTGACGCACAATTTGCGAATGCGAACCATCGACGCACCCTTAGTGAATGTAGCATGCACCCGTTGACGCCCCCATCCTCCTGCGGGGTCGCCGACTCCGTGACCCTCCCTCGGCAGAGGATCTGCAGGGTTTGGCTGCCTTTGTGTGAGCGGCGCGGGGGCGCTGGGCAGGCATTCGGCGGACATGTCTGCACAGGCCCCTGTGCTCTCTCCAGCCCTCCAGGGGGAGGGCAGGTGTGCCAGGAAAGCAAGTGGCATCTCACAGAAAGAGCCCTCGGGTCCTGCTCACATACCTCAGAGTCAGAGAGCCTGAAATGCCACCATAGACTCTGCACACTGCGCATTACCCACAGAGCGCCGGGTGGTAGCAGTGCGCTTTAAAAGGGCACCAGCGTGAGTGCCAGGGCGCCTTAAGGTAACTGGGCGCATTATAAGCTCATCACTGTTAGTGCAAGGATGCCTTAAGGTAACTGTGCGCATTATAAGCTCGTCGGTGTTAGTGCAAGGACGCCTTAAGGTAACTGTGCGCATTATAAGCTCGTCAGCGTTAGTGCAAGGACGCCTTAAGGTAACTGTGCGCATTATAAGCTCGTCAGCGTTAGTGCAGGGACACCTTAAGGTAACTGTGCGCGTTATAAGCTCGTCAGTGTTAGTGCAAGGACACCTTAAGGTAACTGTGTGCATTATAAGCTCGTCAGTGTTAGTGCAAGGACGCCTTAAGGTAACTGTGCGCATTATAAGCTCGTCGGTGTTAGTGCAAGGACGCCTTAAGGTAACTGTGCGCATTATAAGCTCATCAGCGTTAGTGCAAGGACGCCTTAAGGTAACTGTGCGCGTTATAAGCTCGTCACTTTTAGTGCAAGGACGCCTTAAGGTAACTGTGCGCATTATAAGCTCGTCAGCGTTAGTGCAAGGACGCCTTAAGGTAACTGTGCGCATTATAAGCTCGTCAGCGTTAGTGCAGGGACACCTTAAGGTAACTGTGCGCGTTATAAGCTCGTCAGTGTTAGTGCAAGGACACCTTAAGGTAACTGTGCGCATTATAAGCTCATCACTGTTAGTGCAAGGACGCCTTAAGGTAACTGTGCGCATTATAAGCTCGTCAGTGTTAGTGCAAGGACGCCTTAAGGTAACTGTGCGCATTATAAGCTTGTCAGTGTTAGTGCAAGGACACCTTAAGGTAACTGTGCGCATTATAAGCTCGTCAGCGTTAGTGCAAGGACACCTTAAGGTAACTGTGCGCATTATAAGCTCGTCAGTGTTAGTGCAAGGATGCCTTAAGGTAACTGTGCGCATTATAAGCTCGTCAGCGTTAGTGCAAGGACGCCTTAAGGTAACTGTGCGCATTATAAGCTCGTCAGTGTTAGTGCAAGGGCACCTTAAGGTAACTGTGCGCATTATAAGCTCGTCAGTGTTAGTGCAAGGACGCCTTAAGGTAACTGTGCACATGATAAGCTCGTCGGTGTTAGTGCAAGGACGCCTTAAGGTAACTGTGCGCATTATAAGCACATCAGCGTTAATGCAAGGACGCCTTAAGGCAACTGTGCGCATTATAAGCTCGTCAGTGTTAGTGCAAGGACGCCTTAAGGTAACTGTGAGCATTATAAGCTCGTCACTGTTAGTGCAAGGAACCCTTAAGGTAACTGTGCGCATTATAAGCTCGTCAGTGTTAGTGCAAGGACGCCTTAAGGTAACTGTGCGCATTATAAGCTCGTCAGTGTTAGTGCAAGGACGCCTTAAGGTAACTGTGTGCATTATAAGCTCGTCAGCGTTAGTGCAAGGATGCCTTAAGGTAACTGCGCATTATAAGCTTGTCAGTGTTAGTGCAAGGACGCCTTAAGGTAACTGCGCATTATAAGCTCGTCAGCATTAGTGCAAGGACACCTTAAGGTAACTGTGCGCATTATAAGCTCGTCAGTGTTAGTGCAAGGACGCCTTAAGGTAACTGTGAGCATTATAAGCTCGTCACTGTTAGTGCAAGAACCCCTTAAGGTAACTGTGCGCATTATAAGCTCGTCAGTGTTAGTGCAAGGACGCCTTAAGGTAACTGTGAGCATTATAAGCTCGTCACTGTTAGTGCAAGGACCCCTTAAGGTAACTGTGCGCATTATAAGCTCGTCAGTGTTAGTGCAAGGACGCCTTAAGGTAACTGTGCGCATTATAAGCTCGTCAGTGTTAGTGCAAGGACGCCTTAAGGTAACTGTGCGCATTATAAGCTCGTCAGTGTTAGTGCAAGGACGCCTTAAGGTAACTGTGCGCATTATAAGCTCGTCACTGTTAGTGCAAGGACGCCTTAAGGTAACTGTGCGCATTATAAGCTCGTCAGCGTTAGTGCAAGGACACCTTAAGGTAACTGTGCGCATTATAAGCTCGTCAGTGTTAGTGCAAGGACACCTTAAGGTAACTGTGTGCATTATAAGCTCGTCAGTGTTAGTGCAAGGACGCCTTAAGGTAACTGTGCGCATTATAAGCTCGTCGGTGTTAGTGCAAGGACGCCTTAAGGTAACTGTGCGCATTATAAGCTCATCAGCGTTAGTGCAAGGACGCCTTAAGGTAACTGTGCGCGTTATAAGCTCGTCACTGTTAGTGCAAGGACGCCTTAAGGTAACTGTGCGCATTATAAGCTCGTCAGCATTAGTGCAAGGACACCTTAAGGTAACTGTGCGCATTATAAGCTCGTCAGTGTTAGGACGCCTTAAGGTAACTGTGAGCATTATAAGCTCGTCACTGTTAGTGCAAGGACGCCTTAAGGTAACTGTGAGCATTATAAGCTCGTCAGTGTTAGTGCAAGGACGCCTTAAGGTAACTGTGCGCATTATAAGCTCGTCAGTGTTAGTGCAAGGACGCCTTAAGGTAACTGTGAGCATTATAAGCTCGTCACTGTTAGTGCAAGGACGCCTTAAGGTAACTGTGCGCATTATAAGCTCGTCACTGTTAGTGCAAGGACGCCTTAAGGTAACTGTGCGCATTATAAGCTCGTCAGCATTAGTGCAAGGACGCCTTAAGGTAACTGTGCGCATTATAAGCTCGTCAGCATTAGTGCAAGGACACCTTAAGGTAACTGTGCGCATTATAAGCTCGTCAGCGTTAGTGCAAGGACGCCTTAAGGTAACTGTGAGCATTATAAGCTCGTCAGTGTTAGTGCAAGGACGCCTTAAGGTAACTGTGCGCATTATAAGCTCCTCAGTGTTAGTGCAAGGACGCCTTAAGGTAACTGTGCGCATTATAAGCTCGTCAGTGTTAGTGCAAGGACGCCTTAAGGTAACTGTGAGCATTATAAGCTCGTCACTGTTAGTGCAAGGACCCCTTAAGGTAACTGTGCGCATTATAAGCTCGTCAGTGTTAGTGCAAGGACGCCTTAAGGTAACTGTGTGCATTATAAGCTCCTCAGTGTTAGTGCAAGGACGCCTTAAGGTAACTGTGCGCATTATAAGCTCGCCAGTGTTAGTGCAAGGACGCCTTAAGGTAACTGTGAGCATTATAAGCTCGTCACTGTTAGTGCAAGGACGCCTTAAGGTAACTGTGCGCATTATAAGCTCGTCACTGTTAGTGCAAGGACGCCTTAAGGTAACTGTGAGCATTATATGGTCATCAGTTTTACTTCTAGAACACCGGATGGTAACAGTGCTCACCAGCCTCAGAGCTAGGACAATCCCTGGTACTGTATGGTTCCTAAGCTCACCAGTCTTAGCTCCCGGACACTGTGTGGTAGTCAAGCGCTTTATAAGCACATCATCCGCCGGGATACTTTGGTAACCGTGTATGATGTGCAGATACAAAACACAATTGACTGGGATGCGGCCCTAGTAATTCCCAGTGGCTGAGATTAATCAAGCATTCCATCCATCACTTTTTCATATTCTTCAATGTGATGCCCTCAGTGCAACAGGTATGTCACCTGCACCCGACTGAAAAGGTCCAAATAGGGTGAAACCGGGCTTGGGTTCCTTGTCTTCTGGGTCTGAGCGAACCGTCCTGGCAGTTTCGGCTGGTCTGTTCCGATTGGAGCCACACCGAGGCTAATTTGCATATGGCTGAGTCTAAACTGGAGTGGCATGGTGGGCAAAGAACCATAGAACAAGTAATTACCTGTGGCCGACATTAGTTGAAGCATTGAATCCATCAGTTTTCTGTATTGTTCAGGATGAGACTGAGTGCACAGAAGCACTGGGGGATGAGTGAAACTGCACCTGAGCCTTGTAAACAGTTGTCCTGAAGTGCCCCAGATAGAGAGATCGGTGTAACCCAGAACCATGGGAGATGCCCAGGTGGTTGTAGTGTCTTGGGAGTTTGCAATGATGGAACCCTTTTGGCTCCAGATGGACTCCGTAGGACAGTGACTCAAGTGTTAGAGCGGAATGCACTGAAGGATGGTTTAGAATGTTGAGTTCGCCGTTACACGCAGAAGAATAAAGATGTGTAAATCTAAGGTCTGTGTGTAGCGGAATGAAGACGTGTATTATTAAGCTCCGTAGGTAGCATAGTCCTTTGCGGGTACCCAGGATGGGGAGGATGCTACATGGGGCAACAGAGAGGTAGTGGGGTGGGTGCAGTCCCTGCCAGCTATAGCGCCCAGAAGTGTTGATTACTGAAGTGTGTATACTGAAAACAGCTGAGATTAAAGTGCTTTCTTTCTTGCAAAGGTATGCGCTGCGCTGGACATTCACTTTATTGTGACTGCTGGCGGATTGTTGAGCTCTGAACTCGAGCCCTCCTCCCCCACACTACCTCCATGAGAGGGCTGTGACCGCTCGCCCTCACTGCCCTCCTATGAGGGTGTATTTACCATGGTTGGCAGAGTCATATAAGGATGGGCCCTGGGCTACCAGAGGCAAACAACTCACCCCCCACTGTGGAGACCCAGTACCCCTGCCTGCACCATGCTGCCCCCACCCACAAACAGGGTCAGACTATCTGTCAACTCAGATGTGTTTAGTTATTTATTTTGTTTCTGGATAATGTTTAATGTTGTCCAGTTTCTTTTTTTCAGCTGGGGGTGAAATGATAAGCACCTCAGCTGGGAGCCGGTGGAGGCTGTGTGAAACCTATCCGAAGCAGGGACCTTTAGCAGGACTCCATAGAATCTAGCTCCTCCTCTCCACTGGTGGAGGATTCTGAGTGTCCTCAGGGTCATGAAGGACCTCAGCACACCGCTCCATGGAGAGTGGCACTGGGCACTGATGGTGTGCTGGAGGAGCCAGCAGCAGGGACCTTCCTACTTCATAGAATCTAGCTCCTCCTCTCCACTGGTGGAGGATTCTGAGTGTCCTCAGGGTCATGAAGGACCTCAGCACACCGCTCCATGGAGAGTGTCACTGGGCGCTGATGGTGTGCTGGAGGAGCCAGCAGCAGGGACCTTCCTACTTCATAGAATCTAGCTCCTCCAGTCCACTGGTGGAGGATTCTGAGTGTCCTCAGGGTCACGAAGGACCTCAGCACACCGCTCCATGGAGAGTGGCACTGGGCGCTGATGGTGTGCTGGAGGAGCCAGCAGCAGGGACCTTCCTACTTCATAGAATCTAGCTCCTCCAGTCCACTGGTGGAGGATTCTGAGTGTCCTCAGGGTCACGAAGGACCTCAGCACACCGCTCCATGGAGAGTGGCACTGGGCGCTGATGGTGTGCTGGAGGAGCCAGCAGCAGGGACCTTCTGACTTCATAAAATCTAGCTCCTCCAGTCCACTGGTGGAGGATTCTGAGTGTCCTCAGGGTCACGGAGGACCTCAGCACACCGCTCCATGGAGAGTGGCACTGGGCGCTGATGGTGTGCTGGAGGAGCCAGCAGCAGGGACCTTCCTACTTCATAGAATTTAGCTCCTCCAGTCCACTGGTGGAGGATTCTGAGTGTCCTCAGGGTCACGAAGGACCTCAGCACACCGCTCCATGGAGAGTGGCACTGGGTGCTGATGGTGTGCTGGAGGAGCCAGCAGCAGGGACCTTCTGACTTCATAGAATCTAGCTCCTCCAGTCACCTGGTGGAGGATTCTGAGTGTCCTCAGGGTCACGACGGACCTCAGCACACCGCTCCATGGAGAGTGGCACTGGGTGCTGATGGTGTGCTGGAGGAGCCAGCAGCAGGGACCTTCTGACTTCATAGAATCTAGCTCCTCCAGTCCACTGGTGGAGGATTCTGAGTGTCCTCAGGGTCACGAAGGACCTCAGCACACCGCTCCATGGAGAGTGGCACTGGGTGCTGATGGTGTGCTGGAGGAGCCAGCAGCAGGGACCTTCTGACTTCATAGAATCTAGCTCCTCCTCTCCACTGGTGGAGGATTCTGAGTGTCCTCAGGGTCACGGAGGACCTCAGCACACCGCTCCATGGAGAGTGGCACTGGGCGCTGAGGGTGTGCTGGAGGAGCCAACAGCAGGGACCTTCTGACTTCATAGAATCTAGCTCCTCCAGTCCACTGGTGGAGGGTTCTGAGTGTCCTCAGGGTCACGAAGGACCTCAGCACACCACTCCATGGAGAGTGGCACTGGGCGCTGATGGTGTGCTGGAGGAGCCAGCAGCAGGGACCTTCTGACTTCATAGAATCTAGCTCCTCCAGTCCACTGGTAGAGGATTCTACGTAGCCTCAGGGTCACCTGTTTCCTGGTTTGATGGAGGAGCTCAGGACACTTCTCCAGGGAGAGAGGCAGTGGACACTAGTTATGCAGTGGAGGAGCCAGCTGCAGAGACAGCCTGGCTTCATAGAATCTATCTCCTCCAGTCCACTGGTAGAGGATTCTACGTAGCCTCAGGGTCACCTGTTTCCTGGTTTGATGGAGGAGCTCAGGACACTTCTCCAGGGAGAGAGGCAGTGGACACTAGTGATGCAGTGGAGGAGCCAGCAGCAGAGACAGCCTGACTTCAGAGAATCTAGCTCCTCCTCTCCACTTGTGGAGGATTCTCAAGAGCCTCTGATTCATCTGTTTCCTGGTTTGAAGGAGGAGCTCGGGACACTGCTCTAGGGGTAGAGGCAGGGGGTGCTGCAGATGCATTGGAGGAGCCAGCAGCAGGGACCTTCTGACTTCATAGAATCTAGCTCCTCTGCTCCACTGGTGGAGGATTCTGCATGGCCTCAGGGTCACATGTTTCCTGGTTTGATGGAGGAGCTCAGGACACTTCTCCAGGGAGAGAGGCAGGGGACACTAGTGATGCAGTGGAGGAGCCAGCAGCAGAGACAGTCTGACTTCATAGAATTTAGCTGCTCCTCTCCACTGGTGGAGGATTCTGATGGTCCTTCAGAGTCATAGAGGAGCTCAGGACACCGCTCCAGGGGGAGAGGCAGGGGATGCTAGTGATGCACTGGAGGAGCCAGCAGCAAGGACCTTCTGACTTCATAGAATCTAGCTCCTCCAGTCCACAAGTGGAGGATTCTGAGTGCCCTCAGGGTCACGGAGGATCTCAGCACACTGCTCCATGGAGAGTGGCACTGGGCGCTGGTGGTGTACTGGAGGAGCCAGTAGCAGAGACAGTCTGACTCCATTCCACTAGTGGAGGATTCTGGATAGCCTCAGGGTCACGTGTTTCCTGGTTTGATGGAGGAGCTCAGGACACTTCTCCAGGAAGAGAGGCAGGGGACATTGGTAATGCACTGGAGGAGCCAGCAGCAGAGACAGCCTGACTTCATAGAATCTAGCTCCTCCGCTCCACTGGTGGAGGATTCTGAGGGTCCTTCAGAGTCACGGAGGAGCTCAGGACACCGCTCCAGGGGTACAGGCAGGGGACCCTAGTGATGCACTGGAGGGGTCAGCAGCAGAGTCCTACTGACTTCATGGAATCTAGCTCCTCTGCTCCACTGGTGGAGGATTCTCAAGAGCCTCAGATTAATCTGTTTCCTGGTTTGATGGAGGAGATCTGGACACCCCACCTGGGGGAGGGGCAGGGGGTGCTGCTGATGCAGTGGTAGAGCCAGCACTAGCTGCCCCAGGAGTGGATGTCGCTGAGCTTCATGTAAAGTTCCTGCTGGTGGTGCCACAGGAGAGGGTTGGGCAACCTGTAAGAGGTGCAAAAAGAACAATTGATGGACAGAGTGTTGAACAATGTCATAGATTCACCCCAGTACAGAGATCTGGGCCTAAATCCATAGTTTTTCTGCTCCCCATGCCATTCCAGTTTGAACCCAGCCATATGCAAATCAGCCTTGATCCTGCCCCCAATGGGAACAGTCCAGCCCGAACTGCCAGGCCAGGTCCTCCCTTGACTTGAAACAAGCATCCTAGGACCGGTTTGGGGGTTTCACCCCTCATCAGCTGGGCTAGCTTGACTCCAGTGGCATGGAGAGCACAGGACCCACATCTGGGCATACCCATCCCAGGGTGACAAATGCAAAAAGAACAATTAATGGACAGAATGCAGAACTATGTCATACATTCACCCCAGTGCGGCGATCTGGGCCTAAATCCATCGACCCTGCCCCCAATGGGAACAGTCCAGCCCGAACTGCCAGGCCAGGTCCTCCCTGCTCGAGACCCATCCCGCTGGGGGTGACAAATGCAAAAAGAACAATTGATGGACAGAATGCAGAACAATGTCATACATTCACCCCAGTACAGAGATCTGGGCCTAAATCCATCGTGTTTTTGCTCACCATGCCGTTCCAGTTTGAGCCCAGCCATATGCAAATCAGTCTTGACCCTGGGCCTCATGGGAACAGTCCAGCCCGAACTGCCAGGCCAGGTCCTCCCTTGACTTGAAACAAGCATTCTAGGACCTGTTTCGGGGTTTCACCCCTCATCAGCCAGGCTAGCTTGACTCCATTGGCATGGAGAGCACGGGACCCACGTCTGGGCATTCTTGTCCCACTGGGGGTGACAAATGCAAAAAGAACATATGATGGAAAGAATGTTGACCAATGGCAAACATTTACCCCAGCACAGAGGTGCCAACCCAATGCCAGGGCAGTGAAGTTCGATAGACAGATGTCCTGCTGAACCTGATGCACACCCGGTGCTGGTGCAGTCCTTCTTCTCTCTCCCTGCAGGTGGTGGAGCAGGGCCAAGCGGAGCGTAGCAATATTGTGAAACACAGGCCCTGGAAGGAGGGGTGCTGGGGTGCTGCAGCACCCCCAAAGTAACTGTGCCGGAGTTTAGAAGGTTAACAAGCAATGGAGGTCTTTGTATTTTGTTTTTGTCCAATCTCATTTGTTGTCTTCAGAGGCAGAGGTCCAATGGCAGGCTCTGTCTTCTGACAAGCTGCTACTTATGTTCTAAACATGGAGATTGGTTTTCACTTGAGTGGATTTTGTCAATTCTCTATTTGAGAATCTTGCCGGGGGACAGGGAGTGTGAAAAGAAAAGCTGTAGGATGTCAGTTTTATCCTAACACAACAGCAATTTGAAGACCTGTAAATGAACTGAACAAATGTTTCAAACTAAATCAGCCAAAAGTAAAGGGCACGAGTCACATTATAATGTGAAGGAAACAAAGATGTTAATAGGATCAAAACAAATCAAGACACTTCTTTTGGTGATGTGCAAAAGATAAATATTTGCTGAAACCTGATTTTCACTAATTATCATGTGTGCACTATATAGTTTTATGCAGGGATGGCCCCTCCACGAGGGTGGAGGAGCGTTTCCCCACTGCTTTCCCGCAGTGCGAGAAGCAGAAAAATAAAATAGTATAAATGCCATTTTATGTTTCTGCTTCTCGCACTGCGAGAAAGCAGAAGAAGGGTTTGGTTGGGGGCAGGTCGGGTAGGAGTGGCTAGCCCAATGTTATGGGCGCTGACTGGTCGGCCCTAGGGCCAACCAAACCAGTCATGAGCACTCTCCTGTTTTCTCCATGCAGCCTGCATGCCTAGACTCCTGTATGGACGGTGTCCTCGCCAATCACAACGCTGCCTTTGCAACTTTATGATTGGCTTAGGGAAGGTGGGGGAGGCTGCCTGCTACTGCTTCCGGTGAGCAGAGAGAGAGCAGGAGACGCGACGAGGGTCACAGAGGTGCAGGTGAGTTGTATTTTTTTTAATTTTATCAAATTAACCCGCGTGACCCTCCACCCACGAATAATGCCAGCCACAGCTGGTTGTATGAGTAAAACTGTAGGTCTTTACAAATTTAGTGGCTATTTCAATGGAAAATGTGCTGTTTGTAAATGAGTGTGGTACCACACTGTACATTAGTGATATATGTGCAACACTGTGCTGGAAAATGCACTATGAGTTACATACTATACCCAGTGCTTAATTTGTAATACAATAAGTGCTATGGCCCTCATCAGGAGGCGCTACAGCTTGCATCACCCTTTGTTCCTTTCAGTGCTGCCAATAACCGTACCAACACGACTACTAACCATCACACTCTACAAGTGTGTTAATTCAGACTATTCCAGGCTCCCAAAGCTGTAAGGATAGCTTGGACAGCAGGTATTGGTTATTTTGCATGTATATTGAAGTAATAAACAACTATTTTAGAGCTCATCTCTAAATTACTCAAACAGCGCCACCGTGTGGCACAGCGTCATAAGTGCTGGTGCTGACAATTAAGTGCCAGTGCTGAGCACTGGAAATCACCAGCTCATATTAAGTATTGACCACACCCTTACCACTCTCCCATTGAATAGAGGGGGGTCCTTTGCTACACTTGTTCTTTGTGGGACACTTGGATTTTTCTCGAGCGCTGAGACTACAGTGATATAACATTGACGGCAATACCCCGACTCTCAAAATTGTTCCAGGACGACTGTTAATGAACGGAAAGCTGAGGTGAAAAGGTAACATCAGGAGGACAGTGGATGGCATGTGCGTGGCGGCTGACATCACTGCGCTGACACGTGCTTCTCTGCTCCTACCCACAGGGTGCAGCTGATGCCTGAGCCAGACTGGCACCGTGTATCAGGCCTGCTGGCATGTGCTTAGCTTAGAAGAGCTAGAGGGCAATTCATCGCAATGTTACAGAAAGGTGGTTGCTTTCGAAATGTGAACAGCTGAATCTTGAGCTGTCTAAAGATTGTAAGAGATGTTTCTGAGCTGCCATGGCCAACAGACTAGAGTTAAATGTCCTGTATGTCGGTGAAATGGAAGAAATGAGATTGTCAACCTCTGCGGATTGCTTCATTTTAAAGCTCTGAGAGTATATTGATGGGTTTGCAGGGAAATGGCTCACGTTCGGTGTGAAAGGCATGGCTCAATCCTTTTGAGGACTGAGTTTGATAGTCTCCTAATGAGTAGGGGTTGGTTGGAATCCTTTTGTGGACGGAGTTTGATCATCTTCCCATGAGTATGGAATGATTTGCGCTGTCATAGGCCACTCATAGATCATGGCTCAATCCTTTTGAGGACTAAGTTAGATAATATTTTCATGGAGTGGGAATAATTGGTGTGTCAGGGGCCGCTGGTAGATCGAAGAGGATCAGTGTACAACCCTGCCATCCTCCGGAGGCTGTACAGTTCCGAAAGTACCAGAAGTTCAGTCCCCAGTCAAACCTAAACCCATCTGACACAGATATAGGTTTCAGGGGCATGTTTATGTAGATTTTGCGTCACCCTTGCGCCACGCAAGGGGGTGCATGGGTGATGCAAAACCTAAGTAGGATTCTACAAGCCAAATCAAACGGGCAAGAATGCACCTTATATATGAGCTACAGGGGCGTAACCGGCCCCCACAGCCCCCGTGGTGTGGGGGGGCCTGAGCTGCAGGGGGTCCCCTCAGCACAGTATTCAGGACTGAGAGCTCCGGATTAAATCCAGAGTGGGGGCCCCTCCATAAACCTTGCAAGGGGACCCCTTAACTTTCGTTACGCCACTGATGAGATACAGTGCATTCCTGTCCTTTCAGCCAGCGCTGGTGCACAATTTGGTGCCTAGCGCCAACACCGGCACCCTTGTTGTGCGTTGTGGCAGAATTGTTTTTGTGCAGGATGGGACACCTTCCTGCACAAAAAGAGTCCATGGAGGCGTTGTCCTCATTCTAGAACGCAGCACACTTGGAAAGAGGAAAAAAGAGGATAAATGAATTAGTGAGACAGGGTAAGACTGAATGAGTCAAAGTGAGACAGTAAGCTTAGGGGGTTTTTACAAGAGGCTTGTACTGCCGGAGAGTCACTTTCTCTGACGCTCCGGTGGCGCAGGCCTCTCAATCATATCTATGAGGCGACACAAAGCCACCCAGCATGATTTTGCATGGCCTTGTAGATATGGAGTAACACAAGGTGGTGCACACTGCTGCATGCTTTAATCTGTGACGGGGAAGCGTTCCATCGGCGTGGCGGTGGGCGTTGCGATGGGTGTTTCCATGCAACACCCATGGAGCTTGACACTGCTCCAGATTTAAAAAGTCACGTAAACCTGGGGCAGCGCAAAAACCTAGACAAAACACATCACACCATCCACAACCTCCAACACAGCACCCTAGACATAACACATCACACCATTCACCACCTCCAAATCTACACTCTAGCTGCAAAACATCATACCATCCACCACCTGCAACAAAGCACCCTAGACACAATACATCACTCCATCCATCACCTCCAACACTACACTCTAGGTACAACACATCACACCACCCACCACCTCCAACCCTGCACCCTAGATACAACACATCACACCATCCACCACCTCCAATCCTGCACTCTAGATACAACAGATCACACCATCCACCACCTCCAACCCTGCACCCTAGATACAACAGATCACACCATCCACCACCTCCAACCCTGCACCCTAGATACAACAGATCACACCATCCACCACCTCCAACCCTGCACCCTAGATACAACACGTCACACCATCCACCACCTCCAACACAATACCCTAGATACAACAAATCACACCATCCAACACCTCCAACACAGCACTCTAGACACAACACATCACACCATTTATCACCTCCAACACTACACTATAGACACAACAAATCACACCATTTATCACCTTCAACACTACACTCTAAATACAACACATCATACCATCCACAACCTCCAACACAGCACCCTAGACACAACACATCACACCATTCACCACCTCCCACACTACACTCTAGATACAACACATCATACCATCCACCACCTGCAACAAAGCACCCTAGACACAATACATCACACCATCCATCACCTCCAACACTACACTCTAGATACAACACATCACACCATTTACCACTTCCAACACTACACTATAGACACAACAAATCACACCATTTATCACCATCAACACTACACTATAGACACAACAAATCACACCATTTATCACCTTCAACACTACACTCTAAATACAACACATCATACCATCCACAACCTCCAACACAGCACCCTAGACACAACACATCACACCATCCCTCACCTCTAACACTACACTCTAGATACAACACATCACACCACCCACCACCTCCAACCCTGCACCCTAGATACAACACATCACACCATCCACCACCTCCAGCCCTGCACCCTAGATACAACACATCACACCATCCATCACATCCAACCCTGCACCCTAGATACAACACATCACACCAGGGCACAAGTCCTAAAAAAGAAGTGGGGGGACGCTCCAAGTTAGGTGGTGTCACCGGAAGTGACATCATCACAGAAAGTGACACGTCACGAAATTTGCCTGTCTCCGTCTGATATGCGGTGAATACATACAAGATACAAGTAGAGGTATAAATACTTCAATAAGTGGCAGTTACTCAAAACACAAGAACACACTATACGCAGGACCTATTCCTCGGATTACACGGTTATTACAGACTCGGGCCGTAGGCACTACGGGCATCTGTCGGGGTCCCTGGAAGTGACATGCTCGGCGTGTTGACAGCGCAGCTCCTTGAAGCCTTGGGGCCTCGTATGTGCTCTGAGAAAGGCTGGCAAGGGGAGGGCGCGGGGTGGAAGGGGAGATTAGTCTGAGCCTCGGGTGCATTTGAAAGGCTATTATTCGCGCGCAGGTGCAGACTCGGGTATCGGCTCCATCTTTTGGGCAGGGGGGACGGCGTCCACCCGGTAAAATAAGTGGGGGGACGCCGTCCACCCGCGTGGTACCCCGACTCGAGCCCTGCATCACACCATCCACCACCTCCAACCCTGCACCCTAGATACAACACATCACACCATCCACCACCTCCAACACAGCACTCTAGACACAACACATCACACCATTTATCACCTCCAACACTAACACTCTAGATACAACACATCACACCATCCACCACCTCCAACCCTGCACCCTAGATACAACACATCACACCATCCACCACCTCCAACCCTGCACCCTAGATACAACACGTCACGCCATCCACCACCTCCAACACAATATCCTAGATACAACAAATCACACCATCCACCACCTCCAACACAGCACTCTAGGCACAACACATCACACCATTTATCACCTCCAACACTACACTCTAGACACAACAAATCACACCATTTATCACCGCCAACACTACACTCTAGACACAACACATCACACCATCCACCACCTGCAACACAGCACCCGAGGCACAATACATCACACCATCCATCACCTCAAACACTACACTCTAGATACAACACATCACACCATCCACCACCTCCAACACAACACCCTAGATACAACAAATCACACCATCCACCACCTCCAACACAGCACTCTAGACACAACACATCACACCATCCCTCACCTCTAACACTACACTCTAGATACAACACATCACACCACCCACCACCTCCAACCCTGCACCCTAGATAAAACACATCACACCATCCACCACCTTCAACCCTGCACCCTAGATACAACACATCACCCATCCACCACCTCCAACACAACACCCTAGATACAACAAATCACACCATCCACCACCTCCAACACAGCACTCTAGACACAACACATCACACCATTTATCACCTCCAACACTCTAGATACAACACATCACACCATCCACCACCTGCAACACAGCACCCGAGGCACAATACATCACACCATCCATCACCTCAAACACTACACTCTAGATACAACACATCACACCATCCACCACCTCCAACACAACACCCTAGATACAACAAATCACACCATCCACCACCTCCAACACAGCACTCTAGACACATCACATCACACCATCCATCACCTCCAACACTACACTCTAGATACAACACATCACACCACCCACCACCTCCAACCCTGCACCCTAGATACAACACATCACACCATCCACCACCTCCAACCCTGCACCCTAGATACAACACATCACACCATCCACCACCTCCAACACTACACTCTAGATACAACACATCACACCATCCACCACCTGCAACACAGCTCCCTACACACACCTTACACGATTCAACACCTCCAACCCTGCACCCTAGATATATACAAATCACACAATCCACCACCTTCAACACCACACCCTAGATGGAAAACCTCACACAATCCACCTCCTCCAGCACAACACCACAGACAGAACACATCACACAATCCAACACAGACCCTAGACACAACAAATCACACAATCAAACACTTCCAACACAACACACTAGACAGAAAACATCACACCATCAACGACCTTCAACGCAACACCACAGACAGAACACATCACCCAATCCAGCACCTTCATCACCACACTCTAGAAACAACAAATTACGCAATCCGGCACCTCCAACCCCACACCGCTCTGGGTTGGAGTCTTTAAAACCAGGGCTTTGCGAGGCCACAGTCCGGGAGAAATGGGTGTTATATGCATATGAATCACACGGGACAGGAATGCACTCTCCGTTTTATGTTTGGGGTGCAGAGTCTATTGTATTGTTTCTGTGTCTTCCACCCCCCTTCTCCTACAGTATCCCCCACCCCCACCTCCGGCTGCAGACAGCTCCCCCTCCCCTGTGGATGTACAATAAATCACCGCTTCAGACAGGTCCGTGCAGCAGGGACTGGGGGGGGGGGGGGGGGGGGTGGCAATGGATGCCGCAGAGCCTCGTTGGACAAAGGGGCTCAGGTGTGGGGAGATGAGGGGGCCGGGTGGGGGTTGGGGGCGGCTCTCAGGAGCATCCGTGGTAAAAATAGCAACACTTTAAAAGCCAAGGCTAGTATAAGCCACTGGAAATGACTGCACACACATAAGGCAGGCGCAAAAATATTGCTTCCAAGGACAGAAGTGATGAATTACGAGCGAACTGTAGACATCCCCCGCTGTTTGGGGGCGGGGACAGCCCCCCATATCCCTAAGAATGCTCCATTCTGATCAGAAGGAATGTTAGAATCTACCTGTGTAGCCCTGTTGTTTATATAAACTGCTTTTATGTCCTGGCACCAATGAAACTGAGCATGAAGGCTGTCACGCGCCCCCGTCCTATCACGCGGATGTGCTGAGGTGATAAAAGCAATATATTGTCCCCAGGGCGCGTCTTTGCACAGGATGTTAGTTCACGTGTGAGCCGGGCCCAGGGAGCAGAGTCAGGCCGCTTCCGGGTGTCTGAAAGGGAAAGTGATCGGTTCCAGGAATGTCTGCCGCGCCCTGATCTAATCATTAACACACACACTCTGCAGTGTAAGTCACCTCTAGGAGCTGTGACAGGCACTGTGGTGTCGGGCCTCAGGCCCGCATGCAGACAAATGAGGGGCACAGGACACAGGGTTACTGGTACAGTAAACTGGCCACGAGCACGTGCACCCGGGCCTTTTTATTATCGGGGCCACGTCACTCGTGACACCCGTGATGGATGGGTGTCGGGTGCAGTGTGTCCAGCCCTCGAGGGAGTGGCTGGGGTTACAGCTTCCTGTGAGACACTAGAGCATGTCTCGCAGGACACTACATTCCTCCCCAACTTTATTGAAGGACAAAACAAAGAGTCAAGTCCAACCTGTGGGGAAAAACACAGTTGATGAAATACCACAGGGTCCATCAGCTTCTCGAGTCAGGTGGCAGGACGACATCAGACGTTGGCTGGTGACCTTGGCTTGCAGCAGAACCTTCTCCGCGGGCACTCGTAGTTTAACCTGAGGGACTCAGGGCACGACCGCTGGCTTGGAGACGTCCGCTGCCTACCGTCCGTTCGCTGACAATGACGGGTCTTGCATGGCTTCCTCTTGGCTGACGTCGGTGATGGTCTGTGGTGAGATCTACTAGTTCTTTTGGTGGGCTGCGTCATGACCATGGATGGGGTCTAACGTGAAAGTTCACGGAGGTGTTGCTGGACCGACTGTCCCTGTGGAACGCTTGGCTGTGATCGGTACCTTGTCGGTGGGGCAATGTCTCTTCTCGCTCTCCCGCCTGGGGAGGCCCGTCGTCGGGGTTGCTGCGGGACTGTAGGAAGGCTGCGCCGGAGCCGCTGCTTGTGTGCCGTCTGGGGGCAGCTGCAGGACCGCCGAGGAGCCGTTGCTTGGTCGCCCGCACGACCCTCACGGGTGGATGAGTCTTGACCAAGACTTGCACTCGCTGCCGCGGTTCCGGTGTAGGCCAGGTTCACAGGAGGTTTTGGGTTCCATTTAGTCGGCTTGTGTGGCAACGGTTTCGGACTCCAGTCCATCGGTACTCAGGGAGTGGTGCTTGACGCATGTGCCGATGGCTGGCGTGGGTGACGGTTGCCAGCCATGTGGTGACTCGGAATGACAGGTGTTGGTGACTTGCTGGGAGAGTTCGGATGTCAGGATGGACCTGGGCAGCCACGTGCCTCCGCCTTGCTGATGTTGAGTGTCCATGGCGGCTTAACACGTAGAGTGTGTTGATCCTCTCTTGCCTGGCTTGGGGGCCACTGCCGACTCCATCTTGAGGCGGTGTGAGGACTAACACTCGGGGCAGATCTTCACCCATGGCATCTGCGGACAGGAGCAGGGATGCCACTTGACTTGGACAGCCGACGCTTGGGGAGTGGCCGTTCACCTGAAGACGTGTTGTGGAGAGACGCGGTTTGCGACCGCTGCGGCTTACGTTCGGTTCTCCTGTGAGCCTGTGTCCAGGGACGGTGATCCGCCTTGGTGGCTGTCAGATGTGTCAGGGTGAGCTCTTGGCTTGCTGTGAGTCCCCGGTCTTCTCCTTTTTCCGGTCTATTCAGTCTACCTGTGTTTTCCGGTTTTTCCGGGTGACAGGGCTGTCACTCTTCTTTCTTCGAGGGCGTTGTGCTTGGACCTCGAGGCGGCGCTGTTCGGGCGCCGGCTTCTGCTTTGCTCCGGCGCGCTCCCTGCTTGCTGGGCGACGTGACGTCCAGACGCGTGTCGCTGGCGTTGGAGCGCTTGGTGCTGTGGCGGCCGCCCCGTGGAGTGTGCGACTCCTTCCTTGCCTGTCGTGGGTCACAGCCGACTCCATCTTGAGGCTGTGTTGAGGAGGACACTGTGTCACGGACACTATGACGCTTCCGGGCCGCTGCGGGTGCGACTCCTCTCTTGCCTGTTGTGGGTCACAGCCGACTCCATCTTGAGGCTGTGTTGAGGAGGACACTGTGTCACGGACACTATGACGCTTCCGGGCCGCTGCGGGTGCGACTCCTCTCTTGCCTGTTGTGGGTCACCGCCGACTCCATCTTGAGGCTGTGTTGAGGAGGACCCGGTGTTGCTTTCAGCCCACTGCGGGGCTTCGCTGGTGCAGTGGGGACTTGGTCGCTCTCTGTGCTGCGTCCAGCTGTGTTTCGTTAAGGAGGACACTGTGTCGCGGACACTGTGTCGCTTTCGGGCTGCTGCGGGTGCGACTCCTTTCTTGCCTGTTGTGGGTCACCGCCGACTCCATCTCGAGGCTGTGTTGAGGAGGACCCTGTATTGCTTTCGGCCCCCTGCGGGGCTTCGCTGGTGCAGTGGGGACGTGGTCGCTCTCTGTGCTGCGTCCAGCTGTGTTTCTTTGTGGAGATGCTTCTATCTCCCGGGCACCTGCTCGTATTGTCGGATTCACTGGTGTGGCCTTCTGCGCGCATCGGACCACGTGCACTCCGCCTTCGCCGTTCTCTTCTGGCAGCTTGCGTGCCTGTGTTGTAGCTTGCGATTGTACCTGTTCACCAGTAGGAGCGGGTGGTGCGACCTCTTCCCTGGCAGTGGCGTTGGGCAGCCATGTGTGGTGCGTGCTCTGCACCGGTCCCTCTTGTGCTGTTGCTAGGGGCAGCTCCTGTGGGGCGTTGTTGTCTTAGCTAGCTGTCCATCCATGTTGGTGGAGGCGGTCCGTGCTTAGCTCTGAGTTGCTTGCATCCCTTTGCGAGGCTTGCCAGTCTCTCCGTGATTTGCAGAGGTGGTAGGCAGTGCTCATGCCTCCGTTGTGCCGGTTTGCGCTGGTGCAACTTGGGGTGTCTGGGTGGCCTCTTGAGGGTGGCAGCTGCCTGGAGACTCCGCTGTCTTCAGGGGGCGTCCTGGCTGTTCACATTTGCGGGGTACCAAGGGCCGCTCTAGGCGCAGACTCCTCTGTGGGCACTTCTTGCTGTGCCTGTTAGTCCGGGTCAGCCACTGGGGTGAGCAGGCAGTCCTCCTGGTGGTGGCGGTGCGCACTCTTGGCTCTGTTGGCTGTCGTTGCTGGCTGGTGAGCCGGACGCTATGCTGTGCTCTAGTACTGCTGGTCTGTCGGGGCAGCGTAGCCACACTTGACGCTGATCTGCTGACGTCAGTCGCGGCGGGCGGTCAGCGTGCTGGACCGCTCTCTTGATGTGCCGGCGCAGACCTCTTGCACGGAGCCCTTCGCAAGCTCCTCTCGCTGATCCTGCCGCTTCTGGCAGGGTAGTGGGGTGTCAGGGGCTCTCCTCCAGTCTCTGGTGCTGCTCGGGCGGACAGTTACGGGGCACTGCTGGCTAACTGCTCTTACCGGGCAGAACGTCTGTCTATCAGCGCAGATTTGTCGGGTGTCACAGCATTGGGCTGGGAGTGACTCGTGGTGCACTAGGCTCCAGGGTGACATGAGCTGCTCCCTCTCCTCACGTGGGGGTCTGAGGCATTCGCGGTAGCTCAGCCTTGTGTCTGGTTGCAATGGCTTTGCGGATGTGTGGGCTTGGTTTCCCCCCTGTCCTCGTTTATGTACCGTCCTGTTGGTTGCACAGCAGGCTGCTTCTCCTCTACGTTCTGGGTGGCAGTACTGCTGGTGGCCACCGGGTGGCAGTGTAGTACTCTGTGCTGGTCGTGAGTCCGTTCGTTCAACTGCAGCTTGTGTGGCTCCTACCCGCCTGCGACGTGGTGAGGCCACCCTGTGGGCCGTATGTCGTCTGTGGAGGTAGGTGGAGCAGTTTGCCACAGGGAGAGGCAGGGGGTTTGCTGCCCAGGGTGTGTGGTGGCAGGCTCCTCACCGTGAGCTGATGCTCTTTGCCAGGACATTAGAGCTTCGTTTTTTTTTGTTTTCCTGGGGCATTGAGGCAGCGCTGTTGGTGTCACCGGGTGTTGGGACTTGTCCTGGGGAAGCCGGCTGGCGGCAGTGGGATGGCTTTGTTGCTCGTGCTGGCTGGTGGGGCGTCGTGCAGCTGTGTGTGCTTTTGCGTGTGAACGCGTACGTTGAGGGTGTAGGGCAGGCAGGCGGCCACTAGATGGCACTGCCTGCAGGTTCCTTCGTTGCTGACAGCGGCGGCCTCCTTCTCGCTCACGGGCAGTGAAGCGCGCTACCAGTGATCAGCGCAGGGCCTCTCGCGACGCTGATGCCTCTTCTGCCGACTGTCCCTTCCCGCTGGGGAGCGGCCAGTGCGCACGGACTGACCGACGCTCCAGGTAGGAGGGAGCAGGGTGAGACCTTGAGCGCTGCCGGGTGGGGGCATGGGACCTCCTAACGGTGTAGGTGATCGTCTGGGCGCAGCTGCGGGCTCATTCCCACCGTCTCAGGGCTCGGTGCTCTCCCGGGACTGGAGTAGTTTCTGGGAGCAGTCTCTTCTCCCTTACGCTTTAGGTGCGGACACGGTGGCCGGGACAGCTTGTGGTCGCTGCAGGGCTCCCTGGGATTTCTACTGACCTCTCGTTGTCGGGCAGGCTGGTTCCCGGGTTGTGGCGACGGCCGTGTGTGCGCATCACCGGGCCCTTGCTGAGATCTCCGCCTGTGATGCCGGTTCAGGCCCACGGTGTCCTCCGTCCGGCGCAGCACGGCCACGGCTGTCCTGCAGGCAAACGGTCGCGCGTGTGAGTCCCTGTGCGGATCACGTTGATCTTCTCGGGCCTCTGGGTCGGAGACTGGGTGACATGCGGGGCTCGATCCTCGCCGCCGTCACGGGTGGCATAAACAGTGTGCCGGTGGGGTGCCACCTACTGGGCTTCTCTCCTCCTTCACGCAAAACGAGGAAGCGCGGATCAGCAGGCATGCGGGGTCAGCTGCCCGCCTCGTCGCCAGTGTGGTGTCGGGCCTCAGGCCCGCATGCAGACAAATGAGGGGCACATGACACAGGGTTACTGGTACAGTAAACTGGCCACGAGCACGTGCACCCGGGCCTTTTTATTATCGGGGCCACGTCACTCGTGACACCCGTGATGGATGGGTGTCGGGTGCAGTGTGTCCAGCCCTCGAGGGAGTGGCTGGGGTTACAGCTTCCTGTGAGACACTAGAGCATGTCTCGCAGGACACTACAGGCACAACAGGACGGATATTCATAGAACAGTAACTTACCGCGGCTGACAGACGCGTGCATGGCTTGCACTGTTCGTGCCGCACTTTCTGACCCTCAAAAAAGCGCGGGAAACAGGATTTGGGGAAAAACTGTGGGAATGTGTCTGGAACAGGAGGATCCCGTATGGCTCCAGGAGGGACAGATCCATGCCAGATTTCAGGATTTACACCGAGCTCTCTCTAGAGTCATTCTGTGTGTATATCCTGAAACCTGGCATCGGCCGGCCTTTCTGGGCCTGCGTTGGACATCGTTGCCCCGGAATAAAAGGAGATGGCAGCCACCTTGGAGCTCCAAAGAATTGGATTATGGTAAATTGAGAGGAACCGATTGGTGCCAAATCTACAGTAATCAAGGTTTAGCCAGAATTATAAATCCACCATCGTGTTAGCATCCACAATGTTTCAGCACTGGTGACAAGTCCTTTTCACTAAGACTTCATCAGGACGTGGGAGAGACATGCGCACTGTACACTGGAGTACTCACTCTGTTCACCTTTGACTCTGCATAACACACCGCACCGCTGTGCTGTGTGTCCTCAGAATGCGCGGATCCTAAGATATCGCGACATCTACTAGTAATAGCTACAATATGCAGTTACAATAACCTTAAATGTTTTAATTGGATGATTCAGTAATATTTTCTCTATTAAATTCAATGGAACTCATTTTTTAGATGAAAGGTTGCATGAGACCCTCCAAGTTTCAAAGTTTTGTGCACGAATATACCATCTTGGTTTTTTAACTCGAGTTATTGCCATGTCAGCTTTTTGTAATGAAAGCTCATCTGCTTCACCGGGGGAGGGATGTGGGGCATGCCTTCGTATCCTTCCTTGGGTGTCTGACCAATCAGAAACTGTTGTCCATCTAAGTTACTGAACACCCACTGCGTTTTCCCGGACTTCCCACAAACACTGAAATTCTAAGTGAGCGACCAACCTATATGACTTCACCTGCCCAGAAGATGAGATTAGCAGCTCTGCCCTCCATGCCAGGCAGGGGGGGCATTCAGTCCTGAGGGAACAGGTGAGTACCTCCGGGCCGCCTTGTTGTGGTAGCTGAGTGAGCTCTCCACCTCGTAGCCTCTCGCATCCCGATGGATTCTGTTCATAATGAGAACAATTGTGGCAAAGCACTGTGCTCTTAAGATTCTCAGACTGTGCTTGAGTAATTCCGGATTTCAGACTACAAGTCCCAGGGTGCAAAACTAAACACCTGAACTGAATGAGTTACTGGAGTGTGGACCTGGGAGACTTCAGAGCTCTGCACATAGTTCATACACATCGGAGCTGAATCCGCCCCACAGCGGTCAAATAAGAATTGTGAGCTTGAAATGTGCTTTCACAACCCTGTACCAGCACCGAGCCGATTGTAAACTAATTAAATCTTCATCTTTCTGTTTTTGTTGACAGTACATCCACTCTGCCGGGATAGTGCACAGGGTGAGTATGTTAATACAACCACGAGTAAGGCATGTGTGTGTGTGTGTGTGTGTGTGAGTGTGTGTGTGTGTGTGTGTGTGTGTGTGTGTATGTGTGTATGTGTGTGTAGGCCTCGAGCATTTGTGTGTGTGAATGCCGTGTGTGTGTGTGTGTGTGTGTGTGGGTGTGTGTGAAGACCTTGAGCATTTGTGTGTGTGAAGGTCGTGTGTGTGTGTGTGTGTGTGAGTGTGTGTGTGAAGGCCTTGAGCATTTGTGTGTGTGAAGGTTGTACGTGTGTGTGTGTGTGTGAGAGTGTGTGTGTGAAGACCTTGAGCATTTGTGTGTGTGAAGGTCGTGTGTGTGTGTGTGTGTGTGTGTGTGTGAAGGTCTTGGGCATTTGTCTGTGTGAAGGTCATGAGTGTGGTTGCGTGTGTGTGAGTGTGAGAGAGAAGGATGTGAGCATGTGTTTGTGTGTGTGTGTGATGCCGAGCTTAATTTGCAAAACAATAAGTGCCGGGCCCTCGTCAGGAGGCCACTGAAGCCTGCTTCACCCTTTGCCCCTGCCAGCGCTGCCAACGACCGAACCAACACAACTACTAACATCCACTCCTACAAGTGTGATATTTCATACTACTCCACACTCATGAAGCCATAAGAAGGGCTGGGCTGGCAGATATTCGTCATTTTACTTGTATACTGAATTGATAAATGTAGGAGAGTAGGATCTGCTTGCATGGTCACCCCCACTTTTTGCTGGTGTCAATGCTTTACTGACTAGTCTGACTGGGATCCTGCCGATCAGCACCCCAGCCTCTGTGTCTTCCCTAAATTGGACATGGTGAGTTCTTAGGTACACTCCAGATTGGCTACTGGTGTACCCTGCTTAGTCCCTAGTATATGGTACTGTGGTACCCAGGGCATAGGTACACCAGGGGTCTCCCATGGGCTGAAGCATACGTCATGCCACCCATGAGAGACCACTGAAATGGTGACTCCAGGCCGGCCATTGCAGCCTGTGTGGGCTGGTGCTTGCACCACTTACGACAGATATGAGTTTCCTTATATCTGAGGTCACTGCACTTAAAACCTAGAAGTCACTGCTTAGGCACGCCTTTCAAACCTGAAGGCAGGGGGCTCAGTTCTAAGCGTGAGGGTGCCCCTGCATGAGCAGGTCACCCCTACAAACTTCGGAGCCCATTTCTCTCACACCGTAAACGGTGTGGGAGGTTTGATTCCATGCACTGTAAAGTTCCTCCGGGAGGACCTCAGTGCCCCTTTGTACCAGTTTTCTAGAACCGGACAGCAAGCTATGGCTGCTGCTGACCAAAGACATGATCTGCCCTCCTGCTGCTGAGCCACCCGCGGACAGGGGAAGGCAAGACAAGAGGTTTCCTTTCACAGGGAGGTGTGAGCACCTCCCAACAGGACTTAGTGTATTGGGGCTGGGTGGGGGCGCTTGCCAGCGCCACTAGACTGCTTTCAAGGGCACCTTCAGTGCCCTCCTTGCTTACTCCTATTCAAACCAGTTCAAGGAGACATTGGCTCCCGCTCTGGCGTGAAACTGGGCAAAGGACATGGGAGCATCTTCCTCTCTGTCCAGCCCCTCCTCTGGGAAGGACCCCTAAATTGTCCCAACCCTTTCCTTAGGGTACTGAAGGGCTTACCTGTGGGTGAGTCCCTAGATTCGTCGTGGGGCAAGATTCAGATACAATACCACTTCTTTTTTAATCGTCCGGGCACTCTGGACTTTGCTGGACTTCACTTTGGGAACCAAGACTGCATCTGGGAAGACTCCTGCTGCTCCTGGTCACGTTGTCCTGCAAGTCTGCTGCAATGTCTGCCTGTGCTCCATACAGGTTCTCCACAGGACCTGTGGACATCCAAAATTCCAGAAGGAGTCTCAATTGGAGTGAAGGAGTCACTCCCCTGCGTCTGCATGCACCGCAACAAAGCTGACAGGAATGCTGATCCTGGGCTCCCATGGACTCCAAAAGCCTCAGCAACACAGGTGGTGGTTCTGCAACTCCTGCGAGGCTTGCACTGTCTTCTCACAGTGTTTGAGGCTAGGATCCCTCGTCGGAACTGCTGGAACAGAACCCCTGTGTACCACATCGACTTTCCGTTGCCAAGGCTTGTTGACTCTCTCTTCCAGAGATCTTCGGGCTCCCAGAAGCTCCAACTTCAAGCATCTCCTACAGCCCAGATCTGCACCTGCATTGCATCCTTTGCACCATGGGCCTTCATCCTTTGGTGAGCTGCTCAAGGTCCTCTTGTGACTCTTGTGCCTCCGGCCCGTGGGTCCTCGTGAGGGTCTATTTTGGCTCCAGTGGGCTCTCCTGCTTGCTCTGGGCCTATTCTGACTTACCTGCTTGTGGGGAGTCACTTGAACCATGCTGGTCCAGACACTGCACCTTTTTCTACAACTACGTTGGTTGCCGTTGCAAAGGCTTGTTGGTGCCCCTGCCGGACACTGGCCCCTTGGCTCTAGACATCCGACAATGGACAGCTTGTGAATGGCTCCTTGTCTTCCACAGCATCGCCTAGTCCGCACAGCTGCAACTTCAAGGGCACCGTCAACTCTCCTGCATCCCTGACATCGGTGGGCATTCGTCTTCTGTGCCTCCTGGTCACTCTTGAGTGGCATAGACTCTGACCCCTCTGCTTGCAGGTACCTCTCCTCCTGACTCCACCTTTGGATTTCACCGGACTCTTTCACCTTCTTCGCCAGCAGCATCTTTTCTGAAGTCCTCCATTGCAGTCAATCAATTAATCAATAAGGGGATTTTAAGCGCACTACTCACCCGTGAGGGTCTCAAGGTGCTGGGGGTGGGGGGCAATGGGGGGAACAGCAGTTCCGTTCCGTCAAAGTGCCAGGTCTTGAGTGCCTTCCTGAAGGTGTCCAGGGAGGGGGCGCGTCTAATGTCGATCTGGAGCTCGTTCCAGGCCTTGGCCGTGATGTAGGAGAATGTTCTTCCCCCTGTTCTGGCTCTGTGGATGATTGGGTTTCGGCGAGGGCGAGGTTGGTGGAGCGGAGGTTTCTTTTGGGTTCGTGGAAGGCTATTCTCTCATTGAGGTTTTGGGGTCCTGTGTTGTGGAGGCATTTTTAGGCGTGGGTGAGTAACTTGAAAGCGACTCTCTTCTCGATGGGGAGCCAGTGGAGGTTCCGTAGGTGTTGGCTGATGTGCTTGTGTTAGGGTATGCCAAGGACGAATCTGGCTGCGGTGTTCTGTATCATCTGGAGCTTTTGGAGTAGAGACTTGTTAATGCCGGCATAGAGGGCGTTTCCGTAGTCCAGTGTGCTGGTTATGAGTGCATGGGTGACTGTCTACCATGACTTGGGGGGATCCATTTGAAGGTCTTTTGGAGGATGTGGAGCGGTGTTGAAGCAGCTGGATGTGACAACGTTGACCTGCTTGTTCATGGAGAGGGAGGAGTTGAGTACGATGCCGAGGTTTCTGGCGTGGTTCATGGGGGTTGGAGGGCTGCTGAGTATGGTGGGCCACCAGGTGTTGTTCCATGCTGACGGGGTGGTTCCGAGTACGAGGACTTCTGTCTTCTCCGAGTTGACCTTTATGCAGCTGTTGCTCATCCAGGATGCAACGTCCTGCCTTCCTTCCTGGAAGTTGAGGTCCTTGGTGAGGGGGAGGATGAGCTGGGTGTAATTGGCATAGGATACTATGCTGAGGCCGTGCTGTCTGATGATGGCGGCGGGAGGGGGGCAAAGTAGATGTTGAAGAGGGTTGGGCTGAGTGATGATCCCTGTGGTACTCCGCAGTTGATAACGGAGGGTTCGGAGCGGAAGAGTGGCAGTCTGATTCTTTGGCTCCTATTGGTTAGAAACAAATGGATCCAGTTGGGGGCGGGTCCTTGTATGCCGACGTCGCGTAGTCTGGCGGCAAGTGAGCTGTGGGAGACAGTGTTGAATGCTGCTGACAGGTCGAGTATTATCAGGGCTGTGGTGTGGCCTTGGTCAAGGAGGGTGCGGATGTCGTCTGTGGCGGCAAGTAGGGATGTCTCAGTGCTGTGGTTGCTGCGGAATCCGGATTGGGAGGGGTCGAGGATGGAGTTGTCTTCGATGAACTTTGTTACCTGTACGTTGACAGTCTTCTCAGCGACTTTTGCTGTGAAGGGGAGGAGAGAGATGGGCCTATAGTTCTTGAGGTCCATGGGATCTGCGGTGGGTTTCTTAAGCCGGGGTCTGACTTCTGCGCGTTTCCAGTTGTCGGGGAAGGAGCCGGTCATGAAGGTGGCGTTTGATGGTTTGTCGTAATTCTGATGCAATGGCGGCTCTGTGGTATAAGTGTGGTGGGCAGGGGTCCAAGGGGGCCCCCAAGTGGAGGCTTTTCATGGTCGAGCTGGTCTCTTCGGTCGTGACCGGTGTCCAGGAGATGATGGTGGGCTGGCAGCTGTTGCTGGAGACTGCGGTGGTTGCATTGTCAGGTGTTTGGTCCTTGAAGTTGTCATAGAGGTTCTTGATTTTCAGGTGGAAGTACACTGCCAGCTTGTCGCAGAGGTCCTGGGAGGGGGTGATGCCTGTGGTTTTGTTGGCGGGTTTGGTGAATTCCTGGATGACGCAGAAGAGCCCCTTGGATTTGCTGGTGTCGGCGAGGATTTTGTTGTGGATGAAGGTTCTTTTGGTGGTTCTGATGTGTTGGCGGTATTCTGTCATGGCGTTTTTGTAGGTGGTGTGGTTTTCGGGCATCTTGTTGTTTCGCCAGTTCTTTTGGAGGCGTCTCCAGGTGCCTCTGACTTCTTGGAGGTCGAAGGTGAACTAGGTGGCTTTCCGGTTGCGCTGTTTGTTGGAGTTGCGTAGTGAAGCAAGCTTGTCTGCGCAGCCGGAGATCCAAGCGTGAAGTCCCCTGGCTGCGAGGTTGGCGTCGGTTGTAGCAGAGGGGTGTTGCAGTTGAGTGTGGAGTTGAGCTATTCCTTGGTGACACTGCTACAGTTTCTTCACGGAGGGTGCAGAGCAGGTCTGGGCAGCTTGGGTTCGTTGACGAAGTAGTGTACGCAGTGGTGGTCAGTCCATGGGGGTTGCGTGGTGTGACTGAAGTGGGTTCTGTTTCTCCCTGTGAATATGGGGTCGAGGGTGTGTCCTGCCTTGTGGGTGGGCATGGTGACGAGTTGTATCAGTCCGATGTTGGCAAGGTTGGCAAGGTTGTCAAGGAGGCTGGTGGAGTTGTGGTCACTGGGATTGTCGAGCTGGAAGTTCAGGTCTCCGATGTGTATGTAGTCCATGTAGGAGATGGCGTGGGGTGCGATGAGGTCATTGATGGTGGAAGCAAAGCGGGTGCGGGGGCCGGGGGGTCTGTAGGCGAGGGTGCTACGAAGTGTGGAGTTGGTCTGGACCTGGAAGTGCAGGTGTTCGGCGGCGGAGAAAGCGTCACTCAAGGTGGAGAGGCGGAGGCAGTTTTTGTGCGCAATGGCGAGTCCTCCTCCCGGGTGGTTGGGGCGGACCTTCCTCTGGATCTTGTATCCGTCCATGATAGCGTTGGCGAGGGCGTTGGTCCAGGTTTCTTAACAGAAGGCGACGTCTGGTCGAGGAGGTACCAGATTTCAATGGCGTGTCTGTGCAGGGAGCGCACGTTGAGGATGCACTTCAAGGCTTCGGTGATGGTGACGTCCGATGTGGGGGGCGGCCGTGGTGGTGCGGAGGGTGGTGTAGGTTCGGCTGCAGTGGCGGCAGGAGAATTGGCCATGGGTTGTTTTCGGAGAGGACTGCTGGCAGTTGTTGTCTCTTCCGGGGTTCAGTGTGAGGAGGGCGGCTGCATCATAGCGGTGGCTGGTCGGAGATCCAGGGGTTCTGGCACTGGTTGCGGTCGGGTCGCTGACGGGCGCTGACGGGCGCTGACGGGCGCAGACGGGCTTGCCTGTGGCACAGCTGCCATTAAGTAGGGATGGGGAAGGGGCACGCAGCTGGGAGGCGCGAGTGGGGAATTCGGCAGGGGGGTGGGGCTGCGGGGGCAGCAGTGGAGGGAGGGGAAGCAGGTGGGAGGCACAAAAAAAGGGGTAAAAACAGAAAAGAACCAGGCACAATATAACAATACAATGCAGCACAGTAGGATGCAGTGATTAAGGAGAAGACGGCACTCAGCAGAAAGCAGGCACAAGGCAGGGCCCCGAGCCTTTGACAGAGCAGAGCGTGGCACAGAGGGCAGCGACACTTACCAGCGGAGCTGGAGAGGGAAGAGAGCAGGTCCCTGACCAGTAGGTCAGAGGTCTTGCTCCGCACTTTGCACCCGGCTTCCCTGGTGTAGGTATCCTGGTTCCTGGTGTATCCACAGGTGGGGTGACTATCCAACCTTCCATCTTCCACAGGGTGTCTTCAGGGTCCCCTGGGAAGGGTCCTTTTTCTTTAAAAACCGGAACTGTGACTTACCTATCGACTAACATTGAGCCAGCGGTCGTGTTCCCACTCTGCACACAACCTCCGTGGGGTTCTTAGATACCCACCTTGGGTGGTTCCTTGGGTCCCCGGCTCCTCTACGTCTTCTGCGTCCATTCTCGACTTAGGTTGTGGTTTTCATTCCACTCTTTTAGTATATGGTTTGGCCTCTCCCTGGAGACCACTGTGTATTTTGCTACTTACGTATTCTGTTGAGAAAGTATTTTGTGCATTGTGTTTATATCTTTGTGCTAGTGAGTGCTAATAATAAATACATCGTTTGATAACTACACTGTGTGGTTCTTTTTCACTTAACCTATAGCGTAAGATCAAGTACTGGTAAAACAAGCTGCTTTACACTCCTTCTGGACTAAGCCTGAAGGCTCTTTCTCCACAGCTACCACTTGGAGAGCTTTCTAAGGTTGTCTAAAGCCACTAAAATCACCATAATGGTTGTCTGGATTAGTGCAGGGTGCTACACTTAGATAAGTGTGCACAATATGCTAAGCCAGCATCCTACAATAAACAACTGTTGTTGTGCTCATTTCTAACATAGACAGACAGCGCCACCATGTGGGAGACTGTCATAAGCACTGGTGTTGACAATTAAGTGCGGGTACCAAGCACCGGAAACCACCAGCTCAAATCAAGCGCAGGTGTGAAGGATGTGAGCATGTGTGTGTGTGTGTGTGACTGAAATCCATGAGCACATGTGTGAAGGTCATAAGCATATGTAAGTCTGTGTATGTGAGGTTCATGAGCATGTGTTTGTTTGTGTGAAAACGATGAGCATGTGTGGGCTTGAAGGATACGAGCATGTGTCTGTGTGTGTGTGAGAAGACTATGCATGTGTATGTGTGTATGTCTGTGTGTGTGTGTGTGTGAGGGCATGAGCTCGTGTGTGTGTATATATGTGTGTGTGTGAGAGAGAAGGCCATGAGCATGTGTTGGCAGGAAGGACATGATCATGTGTCTGTGTGTGTTAAGACTATGACAACATGTTTTTGTGAGGGCATGAGCATGTTTGTGTGAGGGCCATGATGAGCATGTTTTTGGGTGTGTGTGAAATGTCATGAGATTGTGTGTGGGAGGGCCTTGAGCATGAATGTAGGCCTTGAGCATTTGTGTGAATGTGAAGGCTGTAAGTGTGTCTGTGAGGCCATGAACACGTGAGTGTGTGAAGGCTATGATAGTGTGTGTGCATGAGGGCATGAGCACGTGAGTGTGTGAAGGCTATGATAGTGTGTGTGCGTGAGGGCATGAGCATGTGAGTGTGTGAAGGCTATGATAGTGTGTGTGCATGTGTGTGTGAATGAAGGCATGAGCATGTGAGTGTGTGAACGCTATGATAGTGTGTGTGCATATGTGTGCATGTGAGGGCATGAGCATGTGAGTGTGTGAAGGCTATGATAGTGTGTGTGCATTTGTGTGTGCGTGAGGGCATGAGCATGTGAGTGTGTGAAGGCTATGATAGTGTGTGTGCGTGAGGGCATGTGAGTGTGTGAAGGCTATGATAGTGTGTGTGCATGATGGCATGAGCATGTGAGTGTGTGAAGGCTATGACAGTGTGTGTGCATGAGGGCATGAGCACGTGAGTGTGTGAAGGCTATGATAGTGTGTGTGCATGAGGGCATGAGCATTTGAGTGTGTGAAGGCTATGATAGTGTGTGTGTGTGCTTGAGGGCATGAGCACGTGAGTGTGTGAAGGCTATGATAGTGTGTGTGCATGAGGGCATGAGCATTTGAGTGTGTGAAGGCTATGATAGTGTGTGTGTGTGTGAGAGGGCATAAGCATGTGAGTGTGTGAAAGCCTGCCATAGTGTAATCCTGCCAGCACCAACTGGGCTGAGAGAACAGCTCGACATGAGATTATGGGTCTCTACCCATCACTTAAGATGGCGGCCTCGGTGTTTACATGGCGCCAAGTACAAAGGGTGCTGTTTACAGAAGGGCGCGGCGTTGGGAAGCTTCAAGGGAGGGGATGAGCCGGTTTAAGAGCCAAGGAAAGCAGGGTGTGCTCCTTGCATGCCAAAAGCCACGGGGCTGGGAGCTTAGGGCTTTGTAAGTTGAAAGAGGCCCAACCGAGGCCCCTCTTTAGAGCAGACCCCAGCAGCTCTGAAAGTGGGACGGGATCTCTCATGGGCTAGGCCCAGAGCCAGAGAGAGAGAAGGAGAGAGAGATGAGGAAAACAAAGCACACAATGTGTAAAACAAAAAAGTAAAAGTAACTTAAAAATATAGAAGGATTTAGCAAATAACTCCAGCCTGCAGATGCAAACCGTGCACACAATTTCAAAACATGTTAAGGCACCTGACTCCCCACAGAAGAGTAAACCCGGCTTTGGAGGCCCAGCTCAGCAGCGCGAGGATCTCCCCTGAAAACGGCCCTTTATCAACGAGAGTCTGCGCCCTCGACTGAACCCACAGCCTTCAGACATGGAGCTGGAGAAACGGGGAAGGCAGGGACTGCATGATGTGTTTTGTCTGCGGGGAAAGGCAGAGTACTGAAGCTTCCGGTATAGCGCCTAGTCCAGGAGGCTGGAGACCTGGCACACCCCTTGCCACCTTGACATAGCGCAACGAAGCGATGTGAACCAGATCTCATGCCCAGCCCGTATTCTAGAGAAAGGGGATTTACAAGGGATATAAAGTCACCCACATAGAAGAGGCTTTCAGAAAAACCCGAAAAGCACCATAAATACGAGATGACCCCTTCGTGGCGCTACACAAAATGATTCTTTAGTTTCGCATAGTTACTTTCCAGTGTTTGAAAGAACCATAGAGAAAGATAGGTGGAAAGAAGCAATCTTTGCCGATTATTTAATACAGCCAATCAGAGTGCACGCTTTGTCCAGAAAGCCAATCAGCACAGAGCATGTGAGCCGTGCACCCTGGGCCTCCTATGGGCGCATTTCCTTGTGGCCAGCAGTTTTCGAAGTGCATTAAAAATGTATGGAAACTGTGATGCTGCACCATGGGGGTGGGATAAGTGAGCGTGTGGGCGTGGTCACAGGCATGGCTAAAGAACCTAACATTCTGTAACTTTTTATGGTGTCACCTTTAAGTAACTACATATAAAACAACACAGTGTAAATGAAAATTAAGTGTCTGTCCTGTTACTCAGTGGGAAATGCACTATGGTACTATCTGAAACCTCTATTAGTTAATGCCCTGCACCAGTCAGTCATGGAATCGAAACCTGGTTTGTGCAGTGGAGAATAGTGACTTGTACAACGTGCCAGTTTGTGACAGAAAGCACTGTGAACATGTAAGTCATTACTTTAAACTTGCGCTACACACCGTATAAAATAGGCTGCTACAAAAAGCACAAAAAATGTACGCTAAAAACGTGCTTTGCTTCCAAAATTTAGATTTAGTAATACCCAGCCTGTTCTAAGTGCAATTTTTTTTATAAATGTCTTTTAAAAGCACACACTTCGCAGCTTAACTGGTAGCTCCCTTGCAATAGCTGTCAAAAAATGAATAAATCTGTGCCATCAGGAAGCTTAAAGGGATTCCATCAATTAAAGCCAATACCAGGGTTTCAATATCCTTTACATTTGCAGATTGACAAGTTGCACAAGTTTACATTTCTTTCAGGCAGCAGCACCCTGGCAGGAAGGCTTGTTTACCTGTCTGCCCCCCCTCGGATTCACAGCACAGGAGACCCCCTGCCTTGCACTTCAGCTGAAGCATTTCAAGTGTCTAAATTAAACGTCGCACAACTGTTGTCTTTTCACAAAAAGTAGGGCATTTGTTTATCCAAAATTGTAAAAAGTATGGGCACTTCATGCCCCTCTGATCCCCCCCACTTCGACCACTGGTGGCCAGCCCAGCGTGCTTCTCGTAATACCAAGATGGCTCCCCCAGCAGCTCCTCAGATGGGATTCTTTATCTGGGACATGTCGATATAAGATGAATGTACCTTCCAGCAAGAGTTGGGAGGCAGGGCAAACCTCAGACATGAACCGAGAAGGGCCTCAGACAGGCCCAGGTGAGTGATATTAGTGTGAGAGTGAAGATAATGCTGGGGACTATGTAGGGTCTGCAGCTGTGGTGTCCACAGTAATTCCAGGAGAGTCGGATTCATGCCAGATATTCAGGACTCCCACTGACTGTGCAAACAAGTGCCATTGAGATTGTGTTTTCTGTGGATCTCCACAATCAGACATGGATCCACCCTTGTGGACCAAAGCTGGACACCCCTGGTCAGCTGTGTCACAAGAGCTCATATGTGGTTCCAGCCGCCACTATCCCACGCCAATAACTCCGTGCCGACATCTTTCCACTCCCTACAGTCATTTTCATTCTTTGTTTGACTGATGCGTGTCAGTTCCTGACCCCACCTTTACTTTCTCCCTCCTACAGGATCTAAAGCCCAGTAACCTGGGGGTGAACGAGAGCGGCGAGCTGAAGGTAGGTGCCAGGGATGAGAGGATGGAAGGACATGTGAGAATTGGGTGTATTCTGTCCAAGTTGTTTTCCTTTATCTGCTGATATAAACATTGTTTCTTTGTTCTTAAATAGTATTTTACCTGCAAAAACATGTCCGAATGATTTCCCTGCAGAGTGACTTTTATTTCTGCCACATCTCTCGACTTGCCTTCTTACCAGGGGCCGCGTCATGATGGCCAAGTGCCTGTTTTTGTGTGCGAAGTGTCTGAAGTTCAGACATATACAACTCAGAATTTCTCTATGTTAATACATGAACTTTAAACAGAACAAGTCGGAAACAGTGAGCAGACACTCGCCTCTCTCTGTTCCAGACAGAATTTCCAAGTTATATGCTTCAAGTTTAGACACCTCACTTGCAAACAAAACAGGTGCTCGGCTCATCATGGTATGGCCCCAAAACTCACTGTCTCCCATGGCACCCCGATAATGATCACCAGTATCTTTCTGGACTTATTGAATATTTCATCTGTCGAGGGTGGGAATAGCACAGCGGTAATTTCAATGGCTGTTCCATATAACCCCATCATTCTACAGCTCGTACGGCGAACTTTGAAACCCAACCAAGGGCTTGATTTGTGGTTTGACAGAGGGCACTCAGTCCATCAGGGTGGCAGAGGACGGTACCTCAACCACCCTGATGGACTACCATCTGTCATATTTAAGTACGATCGCCTGCCTAGTGGTCATCTCTGTACTTTGAGGGGAACTGCTTTGCCTGCAGTTTCTGTAAATTTTGACGGCCGTTCATCAAATTTTCAAAATTGTTTTGTTTGTCAGAAACAAACTCCTAAAGCAGCGGTTTGTTTCTAAAAAATAAAATTTCACAATGACCCCCCCTCAAACTCTGGGAATTTTGTACTGTGATGCAAGGTTATTTACTTTTTTTCTTGTCACTCCCTGCCAGGAGTTTCCTGATGGTGATGGACATGAGAAAGCAAGACATTACTCCGTCCCCTGAAATATGGTGGGTGGTGTAATGTCAACTGCCGTCGGACGAAATTTTCCTCCGATGGAGCCAACAGAGGAAAACCAAGGCTCTGTCCGTCTATAAGCTAAGTGGGCAAACAAAGGGCTTGTTTGACTGGAACTCTGGGGCATCCTGTTCACCAAGCTCAAACTCAAGCCCCAACTCTGCAAATTGATTGCGGATTTTACAATTGTCTACATGCAATATCCCAAGATCTAGTGCTCAACCTCTGCTTACATTGAAGTATTCCCTCAGGTCTCACCAAACTAACTTGATGACTGCTCCCTTCACTCCAGTGCAGATCCAGCCATTGGAAGCAGACCATCATCAATCCTTTACTCAAAAACCTGCTGCAGACCCAAAACCCTGGCCAACTATTGGCTGATCACCAACCTCCCCTTCCACATCAAAATCATGGAAAGGCCTGTACGACAAGGTTGGAGTATATTGCTCTCACAGCCTCCCTCGCACCATCAGAGCAGATTCCGCCCTTCCTTGGCTAGTTTGAGGGAACGACTTCTTGTCTTCCTGGACCAGAAGTACAAAACTGTCCTCACACTATTGGACTTTTCCACCGCCAAACACACTTTTCACCGTATAATCCTACTGAAAAGTTCAAGCTCTGGGCTGGGACATCTGGAAGTGCAGAGCATCAGGTCTAATCTTTTCCTGTCTGCAAAAAAGTTGTGATTGAATCATTGATGTCACCCACATGCCCCGTGGAGCGTCTACAGAGCGTCAGCCTTCTCGTGCCTTCTGGTTCATACCTACGTAAGTTCCACAGGCTCAGCTTCTTGAACACCACCATGTGAACTTAAAGCTGTAACAGATGACTTACAAATCGCAGATCTAATTGGAAAGTGCCTGAGAATCCAAGCAACGTCCCCTGGACCACTGGCGGATGAAGGAGCGCGTCCTGGGAATGAATGGTGCGAAGACGAGACGCTCGTGATCAGAAACACTAATCCCAGTTCGAACACTGACCCCTGTTCTTTGACTGACCCGGAGGATTTGGAGCACCCTTGCGTCAACCCCTGGCACCTCTTAAAAAACAAAGAAACCAGGGATTCTTGTTGATGCCAAGGTCTCCATTGGTCCCCAAGCCTGTGCAGATGCAAAGCGCACACACATTCAGCCCCTCCTGCTTGAAACATCCAGCCACATCCAGTCACTTCCAGCCACATCCGGTCACTTTCAGCCACATCCAGTCACTTCTAGCCACATCCAGTCCCTTCCAGCCACATCCAGTCCCTTCCAGCCACATCCAGTCCCTTCCAGCCACATCCAGTCCCTTCCAGCCACATCCAGTCACTTCCAGCCACATCCAGCCACATCCAGTCACTTCTAGGCACACACAGCCTCTTCCAGCCACATCCAGTCACTTCCAGCTACATCCAGCCACTTCTAGGCACACCCAGCCACTTCCAGCCACATCCAGTCACTTCTAGGCACACCCAGCCTCTTCCAGCCACATCCAGTCACTTCTTCAGACTGATCAGCGTCGCGTCGACGAGACCCCTCGGTCGGGCACTGCTCGACTAATACAAGATCATCTAGTTTGGACTCCCAGAGATCTTTTGTATCTGGCTCCGCAGGCTTTAGAACCAGGCAGCCTTACTTTGCTGTAACCTTAGCAAGGGGTACCCCAACACACCTGCCTTCAGAAGCTTCCATTCACCCCAGTCTGGCTTCTAGGGGTGCCAAGGTTAAATGCAGGTTCCTGCGCCATCCATAAAGGATGTAGGAGGGACTGACACGCTTACCCCTGGAAACTGGCACCTGGGCGTACCCCAGCTAAAGGCCTTCGCTCAGTGTCTGCCCATCAGATCAACGAAAAACCATTGAAGGGGATGAAACACAGAGGCAGATCTCTGGGCGCACAAGGTTCTAGACTCCAGAATGTTCTCTGCCCCAACCTGAGAACCCAACAAAAAGCAGCTCATGAACTCCTGACAACAGAACTATTCAGACTTGACTCTCACTGAATGTTACTCAGTACACGGGTCTCAACTGAGGAATTTGTGGATACTCCCGCCACCTGGGGGGGTTGGACTCTAACCTGCCCATTCTAGCATCTGATGCACCCCCTCCTTCCTCCTGCAGAGGGCTCTCTTGGACGATGGCCCTTTAGAACACTTCATAATAAATCAATTTGAACACTAACGCATCTTCCAGTTAAAACAGCAATTTAGCGGCCCCCGTGGCCATGCCCCCCCCCCCCCTCTGTGACTTGAAGTGCTCCTGATGCAAATGTGGATTTGTGCAAAGCTCCAGTCAGTAATCAGTGAAGTCCTCTGGGAGCTATCCACAGCACAGAAGTCTGTGGAGGGCAGGGGTGCCACGCACGAGCTGGCTGGCGGGAGTTACAGAACCGGAGCATGCGCAGAAGAGGTGGACAGTACCATGCTGGGTACGGGTTCCTTATCACAGCAATAGGACAAGAGCGCCATGGGGCCAGAAAGTGCAAGAATGAGAATATGAAACAAGGGGAGAGAGTGATTATACGAAGAGAGGAGACTGCAGAACAGGGCAAATGAGACAAGCGCGGCTCATCGCAGCCGCCATTACCGCGTGCCCTCCCTTGGGGTCACTGAGATGGTACATAGGACAACTGCTCCCTGGCCAGAGGGCACAGGGCTGTCCAAGATCCATATCTGCCTTAGCCCTGCTGATGCATGGGCATCAACTCACCAGAATGGAAGTGACGTCACATACCCTTTAACCCTAATGACATGAAATGACCCTTGGCCCTCATTTGTTTCCCAGGACGTCATGTCACATAACCTTAAGCTTGATGACATCACAATAAGTGACATTGCTGAAGCTCCATTGTAACTGCATGATTAGTGTAACAACACACATAAAGGTCTGATATACATACCGTCTGTATTATTCTGCTGTCTAGCTCTTTGAAAGTCCTGGGATGTAACCCTCCTCTGAGCGAGTGAAGTGAGAATGCCAGGCCAATAGAAGCGGGGGGGGGGGGGGGGGGGCTGAGTTTCTCCTCCCTGAGAAATGTTTGAGAAGAATGTGGTCAAATTATGACTTTTGTAAAGCATTACTTCTTCTGTGACATTGCCTGTATTTTAACATGGGTGTCCAATATGCTACGAATTACCTCGAGTGTGCCAGTGGTTTGTCACAGATGTGTGCCATGCTATGAAATGCTCCAAGAATGCCAGCACCGGTGTTGTACCAGGGGTATTGAACCATTGTACCAGAGGTTAGGGGGCTGAGAGAGAAAGCACGCCCCCCCCCCCCCCGCCCCCGCCCCCCGCCAGGTAAACGAGATGTGCCTTCAACGGGGTGTTCTATTGTAGGACCCCGGCCTCCTGCGGCTCGTGCTCCCGGTCCCTGCAGCCTGGGGGGCCTGGAACATCCCCCCTACCCTCCCGCCCTGTACAGTGAAGGACAGGACGTATTAATAAGCGGGCCGCCAGTAATGCATTCCTGAATTACCATGATAGACTCGCCGGTCATGGCTGTTACCATCATTTAATACACGAGTGCTGAGGGCTAATCTATAAAAGATCGTAAACTCGATCAGCCGGAAGATGCGGTTGTGCTGAGAGGCGCACGTGGTTGGGCTAGGCAGAGGGAATTACGGTTTCCAGGGTGGAACTGTATTGCCACCTAGTGGCGCTTCTGAGACTAGCACGGGTCTCTGCAGCCGGAGTCACTCCTTAAAAGAGGGCTTTCATTTTTACTGATTTATTTATGTATTTATTTAATTTATTTTATGCGTTTTTATATAGCGCGGACTTTACCCGAAGGTGTCAGAGCGCTTCACAATAGGAACAGTAACGTTACATGAGGAGAAAATTACAAGTGGGCATGTTACAAAAGCAAACGTTACATTACATGAGGCAAAAGTGACAAATGTGGATGTATCAAAAGCAAACAAAATACAAGAAGAGGTAGCAAACGATACGTTACAAGAGGAAAAAGTGACAAGTGTGCAAGTTACATAAGCATACAAGATACAAGTAGAGGCATAAAACTGCAATAAATGGCAGGCACTCAAACCACAAGAACACACTGGGAAGGCACTTCTATAGGCATGAAGTGCAGACTTTCCTGTAATGGAAGGACTTCCTTCAGGGACTAGAGAGGGCGTGAATTAAATTTGGAAGTGTCTTTGAAGGAGGAGAGCTTTGAGGTCAGTTTTGAAGGCCTGGGAAGAGGTGGTGGTCCGGAGCTGAGGCAGAAGTGAGTTCCAGATTCTCACCACGTTGCCTGAAAAGGATTGGGCCATCTATCTTTCCTTTTGAAAGCGGGAGGTTCAAGCAATCCATTCTCTGCATTCCGTGATGGTCTGGAGCCTCCGGAGAGTTTCAGTTTATCCGCCAGGTAGCGAGGGGAGGATGAGTGCAAGGCTTTGTGGGTGATACAGGCCGTCTTGTAGATAGATCTTGCCTCGATGGGAAGCCAACGGAGGGTGGATAAAATGGGTGTGATGTGGTCGCTTCTTTTGGCCCCATATATGAAACGAGCTGCTGAATGGAGAACAGACTTCAGGGGGGACAGGTGGGATTTGGGGAGGCCAGTAAGAAGAGAATTGCAGTAGTCCAGTCTGGCGAGAACCAGCGATTGGACCAGGGTTTTAAGGTCTTGCTCCGGGAAGAAGCGACGTATCCCCCAAAGAAGGCGCAGTTGGTATCGAGCAGACTTTGCAATGGAATCGATGTGGGAGAGTAGATTGAGTTTTTTGTCGAGTATGACACCAAGGGATTTTGCGCTGTCGACAATGATGGGTTTATTGTTAAGTAGATTAATCTGATCTATCCATGATTGAACCGGGGGAGGAGAAAGTGAGGAGGAGAGGAGGAGGAATTCAGTTTTGGAGGGATTCAGAATCAGTTGATGAGTTAACATCCAGTTTTGAATGTAGTCGAGAGTAGAGCTTAGGAAGGAGAGATCGTGAGTGGAGGCCACCTTAAGATAGATTTGAGTGTCGTCCGCATATAGATGATAGAGGATCTCGGATTTACTCAGGAGATTTCCCAACGGTTCTAAGTAGAGATTGAACAGTGTGGGTGCAAGTATAGAGCCTTGAGGGACACCTTGACCGACCGCTAAAGGAGATGAAAGACTGTTCGCTATTTTGATCATTTGGGATCTATCAGAGAGGAAGGAGGCAAACTATTTGAGCACAGTGCCCTCCATGCCCATTCTCTGTTGCAGAGTGTTAAGGAGAGTATTGTGATTGACAGTGTCAAAGGCTGCAGAAAGGTCAAGAAGAATTAGAAGACAAGACTCCCCCGAATCGAGTATCCGCAGTGCGTCATCAATCCCTAGCAGCAGGGCTGTTTCAGTGCTGCAGTTTTGAATGAAGCCGGACTGGAAATTGTCAAGAAGATCATTGTCCTTGATATGACGAGAGAGTTGTTCCGCTACACATTTTTCTGTGATTTTCGCAAGAAAGGGTAGGTTAGTGATGGGGCGGTAGTTGTTGAGGTCATTCGCATCAGCGGTGGGTTTTTTAAGCAGAGGGGTGACCTGCCCAGTTTTGAAGGAAACAGGAAGGGAGCCTTGACTGAGGGAGAGGTTGACCAGAGTGGTCCAATAGGAAAGAGAATGGGTATAGAAGTCAAAGGCAATGGCACTAGGGATGGGGTCAAGAGAATGGTTAGAGGGCTTTGTATCGAGGATGCATTTGAGGAGGGCATCTTCAGAGATGGGGTCAAAGTTCTGCCAAATGGCTAAGGCTTTGCGCTCCTCTAGGGGGTGGGATGAATGACCTGATCCACAGTGATTTCACTTTTTCGTCAAAGAATATAGCGAATTCCGCTGCTTTCTTTGTAGAATCCTCCAACTTGGAGGTTGGGGGAGAGCAGTTTGGATTCTTGATGAGATCGAATAGTTTTTTGGGTCTATTTTTTGCTGAGTCGAGGAGGGTTCTGAAGTGTGAAGCTTTTCCAAGGAAGATGCGTTTGTGGTACTTTGATCTTGCTGCACGAAGCGTGGCCAAATTATCAGTGGAGGGCGCTTGTCTCCATTATTTCTCCAGAATTCTTAGGTACTTCCCATCTTCATAAAGGGATTTGTTGAACCAAGGTGCCGAGGGAGTAGGCCTTTTCTTTTTGCTTTGAAGAGGAGCGACGTTATTGATTTAGACTGCAAGGACTGTGAGGCATTGGGAGGTGAGTTCGTTAACATCCAGGTTCGGATCTAGCTCAGAGGGTACCGAGGTTAATATTTTTAGTGTCGCGGAACCAGGAAGTAGCCCTCTTAGGTTGGCCGAGAGTTATAGAGTGTGGTAGGTGAAGAGAGAATGGGATGAGGAGGTGGTCAGACCAGTCTACATGAATAGGGATAGCGATAGTAAGCATGCCTGCTTTAGAAATAACAAGGTCCAGGATTGAGCCCTTAGAGTGTGTTGTTTCTGTGCAGCGTTGAATAAAATCGTTTGCAGAGAGGAAGGTGGCCAGCAAATTCACAGAAGAGCCTTGAGGCGAGCCCCAGTGGAGATTGAAGTCACCCACGAAGATCTGGTTGTCACTTTGCGAGTATTGGTCGCTGATGCAGTCCGTGAGTTCCTCCATAAACGAAGAGCCGCTACCAGGGGGGTGGTAAATAGCATGGAATCTGAGAGGTGAGCGGTGGTGCAACTGAAGCTCAAGACATAGGCATTCAAAAGTGCGGAAGGAGCTGTTAGGAAAAGCCTTCAGTTGAAGGGAGTTTCTAAAGATGACTGCAACACCTTCCCCAACTTTGTCTATTCTGTCATTTCTAAATATAGAGTAGCCTGTGGGTAATAGGAGATCAAACATAAAGTGAGAGGTATCGTTGAACCAGGTCTCTGTAAGGAAGAGCATGTCAATATTGTGAAGGATGATGGTATCGGAGATTTCAAGTTTGTGTTTTATTGCAGCTCTTCAGTTGTGGAGCAGACAGCGCAGCTCTGTCAAGACTGTTTTAGTGACGGGGGCACTTGGGCTATGAGGGGTGATGGGGATATTGTACTTATAAGAGGGTGCTCGGGAGGGTTTAGGTGGACGAGTGGCTCTGACAGAGGAGATGGTCGGAATAGTGTAGATAGTAGGGTTACTTGGAGAGGAAAGTGGAAGAAGGGTGGCGTTCCAGGACTTGTGTGAGTTCGCAATGTTTGCAGCCGACAGGTTCTTTTGGCTATTTTGGGGTGTGGGGGTGAGGTGTATCTCGTGGGAAGGTGAGTGTTTTCCAAAGGAATAGAGGTATATGGAAAGGTGGAAATCTTGGAGCTTAAAAGTGATATGGTAGCTTCAAGTTGGGAGATGGAGGTGATGAGAGAACCCAGCTTATTATCCAGAGAGAGTAGAGTACAGCACGGCATGTTGGGTGGCTCAATGGAAACAGGAGGGGGTACAATTGGTGGTGGAAGGCAGGGAGAGGTGGGGGAACGGGAGGGGAGTAACAGGGTTCAGAGGTGGGGAAAGGTGGTGGATGAGGGCAGGCGTTGGTGCACCAGAGGTGGAAGGAGAGTTGTCTTTGTTGGCGTTGCAAGAAGGATAGGAATTAAGGACATAATTAGGGGGAGATAGGAGAGGAGCGAGGCGGTGGGGCGGAAGGAGAGGGGAGGAATGTGTGGATCCATAGAGATGAAGGAGGTTTGGGAGGAAGAGAGGGGAGGGGGTTGGAGAGGTCCTGTCAGCTAGGTGAGGTAGCTGTGAGGTAGCGGGTATTTGGCAGAGTGAGGGGGTTTGGGAGATAGGGAAGTTGAAGAGAGAAAGTGGTTCTGCTAGGCCTGAGGGAGGGAAAGGGTTACCAAGGGGGGAAAGGGGGTAGCACAGCATTACTGGAGGAGTGGGGGAAGAAGAGAGATGCAATGGGTTTGTGAAGAAATCGGGGTACATAGCGAGGGGAGGAGGGGGTAGAAAAGAGAAGACGAGGAGGGAATAGGGAGAACGTAAGGAAAGTTAACTAGGGGAGAAGGTTGGAAGAGAGGTGGACTAAATAGGGGGTGGCAGACAGGGATACGGGGGAGGATATTAGATTGGAGTACCGGGACGGTGCAGATTGGATGAGGGGCGTATTAGCTAGAGGTGAGGCTGAAGTGATGAAGGGGGGGCACACTGTGAGGGGGAAGAATGGGCGAGGAGAGGAACGTTGATGAAGAAATGATGAAGAACGTAGTAGTAGAGTTAACGTCACTTCAATAGTGTGTCAGACGCCCAAGTCATCCCTACAAACTACAGAATGGCTCCCGACACATTCAAGAGTCCAAAGCGCGTTATATGCGATGGTGGGTCCTGGACAGTATCGGAGATCGAAGTGGCAGGGGACGAGCAAAGGAATTTTCATATTTTTTTCATTAAAAAAGCAAGCGTGTAGCGGTGGAGCTGCCGAGGGTTGAAAGGGGCGGGCGGGGTCTCTTGTACTGTGATGGGAGCGGCAGCTTTCGACGAAACAAGCCTTCGCTCCAGGGTCCCTGCTCCTGAAAGAAATATACATGGGGCAATTGGTTAGTTGGCAAATCTGAAAGGTGCTTGGGAGCCAATGATAGAGCCCAGAATGTGTCCTTTTAATACAAAACTGTAAACAGATTTGGACTAGGTACAGTCAGTGCATTACTAATACATAACTTTTGAAAGCACTGTAAATATTTTAAATAACCCCGATTTATACTGTGTGCATCTTTTCTTATACTGTGGTGATACATTTTTAAATCATTAGCTTCCATATTCACAGTGCATATACTCTGAGGTATGGAGGAATGACAGACACAACATACACAATGTAACAACACAGTGCATCTGAGGATGGCTGGCTCCTTCCCACTGTTGAACTGAAATGTTACATTGTAATGGTGGGCGTAGTGCTCCACTCCGCCTGCAGAGTGTACGTAGTGCTGCCTGCTACGCGGTTCACGAAGTAGGCGTAGCAGGCAGCGCTACGCACGCGCCACGGCGGAGCAGAGCTGCCCGCCACCCTCCTCCCGCCGCCCGCCCGCCCTCATTTTAAAATAATTTAAAGTATTTTAAAGTAAGTAAAATGCCTTACCTGCGGTGCGGCGTCCCGGGGCTCCCTCTTCCTGGTTCACGGCAACTTCTTCTCACAAATGTGCATGCGCTGATGCCCGCGCATGCGCATTTCTCGCGAGAAATTCGCATGCGCGGGCGTCCGCGCTTGCGCATTTGTGAGAAGAAGTTGCCGTGAACCAGGAAGAGGGAGCCCCGGGACGCCGCACCGCAGGTAAGGCATTTTCTCTTACTTTTAAAATACTTTACATTATTTTAACATGAGGGCGGGAGGCAGGCGGCGCGTAGTGGGGCTACACGGAGCGCGCGAGTGTGCGTAGATTTGGCCACACTACACGCTGCTCAACGTAGCCCCACTACGCCCACTACGCCCAGGGTTATTACATTGTTGCTCCCCCGGTGTGAAATCTAGTTTCATCAATGTATTGTCTGATGTGTCTACAACTAGGTTGTATTTGGTATCTTCATTTTAGTATAGTTTGTATTTTACTTCCTTCATAAAGTGAGGTGTTCATCCTAATATACATTGCATGTTTCTTTGAATTCAGACAGAAACAGGTCTCACCTGCTGTGATTCCCTCCCTACAGATTTTAGATTTTGGTTTGGCCCGACATGCCGAGAACGAGATGACCGGATACGTGGTGACGAGATGGTACAGGGCGCCGGAGGTGATTCTGAGCTGGATGCACTACACGCGGGCAGGTAGAGTAGAGCATGGTTACCCTAGCACCTGTGTTCCAGGTGAACACCTGCAGGCAGGTGTCGTACAGCATGAACGGTCTTACACTCCAGGCATATACACCAGGACCCGATTCAAGAAGGTACTTACGTGCAGCAAAGTTACACGCGTGGAATCTCCACACTCGGCGCGGAATCTCCGCACTGAGAACTACAGTGCGAAGATGCTGCCCCGACTGCAGAGACTCCGCCACAAGTACAGAGACGCTGCCACGAGTGCAAAGACTCCGCCATGAGTGCAGAGAATCTGCCACAAGTGCAGAGACTCCACCATGAGTGCAGATTTCGCCACGAGTGCAGACACTCCACCACGAGTGCAGACACTACACCATGAGTGCAGAGAATGCCATGAGTGCAGAGACTCCACCACGAGTGCAGAGACTCCGCCACGAGTGCAGAGACTCCACCACGAGTGCAGAGAATCTGCTACGAGTGCAGAGAATCCGCCACAAGTACAGAGATGCTGCTAAAAGTGCAGACTCCGCCATGAGTGCAGAGACTCACCACAAGTGCAGAGGCTCCACCACAAGTGCGGAGACTCTCCCACAAGTGTAAAGACTCTGCCACGAGTGCAGATACTCTGCCACGAATACAGAGACTCCGCCACAGTTGCAGAGACTCCACCACAAGTGCAGAGACTCCGCCACAAGTGCAGAGACTCCGCCACAAGTGCAGAGACTCCACCACAAGAAGAGAGACTCCACCACAAGTAAAGAGACTCCACTACGAGTACAACTCCACCACTAGTACAGAGTTTCCTCCACGACTGCAGCGACTCTACCACAAGCACAGAGACTCCGCCACAAGTGCAGAGACTCTGCCTCGAGTACAGAGACTCCGCCACAAGTGCAGAGATTCCGCCACAAGTGCAGAGACCCTGTCAAGAGTGCAGATACTTCACCTCGAGTGCAGAGACTCCGGCACAAGTACAGAGACGCTGCCACGGGTGCAAAGACTCCGCCATGAGCGCAGAGAACCTGCCACGAGTGCAGAGACACCGCCACGAGTGCAGAGAATCTGCCACAAGTGCAGAGACTACCCCACGAGTGCAGAGACTCCGCCACAAGTGCAGATTCCACCACAAGTGCAGAGACTCTGCCACGAGTGCAGACACTCCACCATGAGTGCAGAGACACCGCCACAAGTGCAGAGAACCTGCATGAGTGCAGAGAATCTGCCACAAGTGCAGAGACTCCGCCATGAGTGCAGAGACTTCGCCACAAGTGCAGAGACTCCGCCACAAGTGCAGAGAATCCGCCACAAGTACAGAGACACTGCTAAAAATGCAAAGACTCCTCCATGAGTGAAGAGACTCACCAAGAGTACAGAGACGCTGCTGAAAGTGCATAGACTCCTCCATGAGTGCAGAGACTCACCACGAGTGCAGAAACTCCACCATGAGTGCAGAGACTCCGCCACAAGTGCAAAGACTCTGCCACAAATGCAGATACTCTGCCACGAGTACAGAGACTTCACCTCGACTGCAGAGACTCCACCACAAGTACAGAGACGCTGCCATGAGTGCAAAGACTTCGCCATGAATGCAGAGAATCTGCCACGAGGGCAGAGACTCCACTACGAGTGCAGAGAATTTGCCACAAGTGCAGAGACTCTGCCACGAGTGCAGACACTCCACCATGAGTGCAGAGAATCTGCCATGAGTGCAGAAACTCCACCACAAGTTTCAGAGACTCCGCCACATGTGCAGAGAACCTGCATGAGTGCAGAGAATCTGCCACAAGTCCAGAGACTCCGCCACAGGTGCAGAGACTTCGCCACGAGTGCAGAGACTCCGCCACGAGTACAGAGAATCTGCCACGAGTGTAGAAAATCCGCCACAAGTACAGAGATGCTGCTAAAAGTGCAAAGACTCCGCCATAGGTGCAGAGACTCACCACAAGTGAAGAGACTCCATCACAAGTGCAGAGACTACCCCACAAGTGCAAAGACTCTGCCACGAGTGCAGAGACTCCGCCACGAGTGCAGAGACTCCGCCACGAGTGCAGAGACTCTGCCACGAGTGCAGAGACTCCGCCACAAGTGCAGAGACTCCGCCACTAGTGCAGACACTCTACCACAAGAAGAGAGACTCCACCACAAGTAAAGAGACTCCACTACGAGTACAACTCCACCAGTTTCCACGAGTTTCCTCCACGAGTGCAGAGACTCTGCCACAATGGCAGAGACTCTGCCACAAGTGCAGAGACTCTGTCAAAAGTGCAGATACTCCACCTCGAGTGCAGAGACTCCACCACAAGTAGAGAGACTCCACTGCTAGTACAGAGTTTCCACCATGAGTACAGTTTCCTCCACGAGTGCAGTGACTCCACCACAAGCGCAGAGACTCCGCCACGAGTGCAGAGACTCTGCCTCGAGTGCAGAGACTCCGCCACGAGTGCAGTAACTCTGCCTCAAGTGCAGAGACTCTGCCACAACTGCAGAGACTCCGCCACGAGTGCAGTGACTCTGCCTCGAGTGCAGAGACTCCACCACAAGTGCAGAGACTCCGCCACAAGTGCAGAGACTCTGCCACGAGTAAAGAGACTCCACCACGAGTGCAGAGACTCTCCCACAAGTGCAGAGACTCCGCCACAAGTGCAGAGACTCTGTCAAAGGTGCAGATACTCCACCTCGAGTGCAGAGACTCCACCACAAGTAGAGAGACTCCACTGCTAGTACAGAGTTTCCACCAGGCATACAGTTTCCTCCACAAGTGCAGCGACTCTACCACAAGCGCAGAGACTCTGCCACGAGTGCAGAGACTCTGCCTCGAGAGCAGAGACTCCGCCACGAGTGCAGAGACTCTGCCACGAGTGCAGAGACTCTGCCACGAGTGCAGAGACTCCGCCACAAGTGCAGAGACTCCGCCACTAGTGCAGACACTCTACCACAAGAAGAGAGACTCCACCACTAGTAAAGAGACTCCACTACGAGTACAACTCCACCAGTTTCCACGAGTTTCCTCCACGAGTGCAGGGACTCTGCCACAATGGCAGAGACTCCGCCACGAGTGTAGTAACTCTGCCTCGAGTGCAGAGACTCTGCCACAAGTGCAGAGACTCCACTGCTAGTACAGAGCTTCCACCATGAGTACAGAGTTTCCTCCATGAGTGCAGCAACTCTACCACAAGCGCAGAGACTCCACCACGAGTGCAGAGACTCTGCCCGAGTGCAGACTCTGCCACAAGTGCAGAGACTCTGCCACAAGTGCAGACACTCCACCACAAGTAAAGAGACTCCACTACGAGTACAACTCCACCAGTTTCCACGAGTTTCCTCCACGAGTGCAGGGACTCGGCCACAAGTGCAGAGACTCTGCCACGAGTGCAGTAACTCTGCCTCAAGTGCAAAGACTCCGCCACAAGTGCAGAGACTCCACCACAAGTGCAGAGACTCTGTCAAGAGTGCAGATACATACTCCACCACGAGTGCAGAGACTCCGCCACGAGTGCAGAGACTCTGCCACGAGTGCAGAGACTCCGCCACAAGTGCAGAGACTCCGCCACTAGTGCAGACACTCTACCACAAGAAGAGAGACTCCACCACAAGTAAAGAGACTCCACTACGAGTACAACTCCACCAGTTTCCACGAGTTTCCTCCACGAGTGCAGAGACTCTGCCACAATGGCAGAGACTCTGCCACAAGTGCAGAGACTCTGTCAAAAGTGCAGATACTCCACCTCGAGTGCAGAGACTCCACCACAAGTAGAGAGACTCCACTGCTAGTACAGAGTTTCCACCATGAGTACAGTTTCCTCCACGAGTGCAGTGACTCCACCACAAGCGCAGAGACTCCGCCACGAGTGCAGAGACTCTGCCTCGAGTGCAGAGACTCCGCCACGAGTGCAGTAACTCTGCCTCAAGTGCAGAGACTCTGCCACAAGTGCAGAGACTCTGCCACGAGTGCAGTGACTCCGCCTCGAGTGCAGAGACTCTGCCACAAGTGCAGAGACTCCGCCACAAGTGCAGAGACTCCGCCACAAGTGCAGAGACTCTGCCACGAGTAAAGAGACTCCACCACGAGTGCAGAGACTCTCCCACAAGTGCAGAGACTCCGCCACAAGTGCAGAGACTCTGTCAAAGGTGCAGATACTCCACCTCGAGTGCAGAGACTCCACCACAAGTAGAGAGACTCCACTGCTAGTACAGAGTTTCCACCAGGCATACAGTTTCCTCCACAAGTGCAGCGACTCTACCACAAGCGCAGAGACTCTGCCACGAGTGCAGAGACTCTGCCTCGAGAGCAGAGACTCTGCCACAAGTGCAGAGACTCTGCCACAAGTGCAGAGACTCCGCCACAAGTGCAGAGACTCCGCCACGAGTGCAGTGACTCTGCCTCGAGTGCAGAGACTCTGCCACAAGTGCAGAGACTCCACCACAAGTGCAGAGACTCCACCACGAGTGCAGAGACTCCACCACGAGTGCAGAGACTCTGCCACAAGTGCAGAGACTCTGTCAAAGGTGCAGATACTCCACCTCGAGTGCAGAGACTCCACCACAAGTAGAGAGACTCCACTGCTAGTACAGAGTTTCCACCATGCGTACAGTTTCCTCCACAAGTGCAGCGACTCTACCACAAGCACAGAGACTCCGCCACGAGTGCAGAGACTCTGCCTCGAGAGCAGAGACTCTGCCACAAGTGCAGAGACTCTGCCACAAGTGCAGAGACTCTGCCACAAGTGCAGAAACTCCACCACACGAAGAGAGACTCCACCACTAGTAAAGAGACTCCACTACGAGTACAACTCCACCAGTTTCCACGAGTTTCCTCCACGAGTGCAGGGACTCTGCCACAATGGCAGAGACTCCGCCACGAGTGTAGTAACTCTGCCTCGAGTGCAGAGACTCTGCCACAAGTGCAGAGACTCCACTGCTAGTACAGAGCTTCCACCATGAGTACAGAGTTTCCTCCATGAGTGCAGCAACTCTACCACAAGCGCAGAGACTCCACCACGAGTGCAGAGACTCTGCCCGAGGGCAGACTCTGCCACAAGTGCAGAGACTCTGCCACAAGTGCAGACACTCCACCACAAGTAAAGAGACTCCACTACGAGTACAACTCCACCAGTTTCCACGAGTTTCCTCCACGAGTGCAGGGACTCGGCCACAAGTGCAGAGACTCTGCCACGAGTGCAGTAACTCTGCCTCAAGTGCAAAGACTCCGCCACAAGTGCAGAGACTCCACCACAAGTGCAGAGACTCTGTCAAGAGTGCAGATACATACTCCACCTCGAGTGCAGAGACTCCACTGCTAGTACAGAGTTTCCATCAGTTTCCACGAGTTTCCTCAACGAGTGCAGGGACTCTGCCATAAGTGCAGAGACTCCGCCACGAGTGCAGTAACTCTGCCTCGAGTGCAGGGACTCCGCCACGAGTGCAGAGACTCCGCCACGAGTGCAGAGACTCCACCAAGAGTGCAGAGACTCCGGCATGAGTGCGGAGACCCCGCCACAAGTGCAGAGACTCTGCCACAAGTGCAGAGACTCTGCCACAAGTGCAGAGACTCTGCCACAAGTGCAGAGACTCTGCCACAAGTGCAGACACTCCACCACAAGTAAAGAGACTCCACTACGAGTACAACTCCACCAGTTTCCACGAGTTTCCTCCACGAGTGCAGGGACTCGGCCACAAGTGCAGAGACTCTGCCACGAGTGCAGTAACTCTGTCTCAAGTGCAAAGACTCTGCCACAAGTTCAGAGACTCCACCACAAGTGCAGAGACTCTGTCAAGAGTGCAGATACATACTCCACCTCGAGTGCAGAGACTCCACTGCTAGTACAGAGTTTCCATCAGTTTCCACGAGTTTCCTCAACGAGTGCAGGGACTCTGCCATAAGTGCAGAGACTCCGCCACGAGTGCAGTAACTCTGCCTCGAGTGCAGGGACTCCGCCACGAGTGCAGAGACTCCGCCACGAGTGCAGAGACTCCACCAAGAGTGCAGAGACTCCGGCATGAGTGCGGAGACCCCGCCACAAGTGCAGAGACTCTGCCACAAGTGCAGAGACTCTGCCACAAGTGCAGAGACTCTGCCACAAGTGCAGAGACTCTGCCACAAGTGCAGAGACTCTGCCACAAGTGCAGAGACTCTGCCACAAGTGCAGACACTCCACCACAAGTAAAGAGACTCCACTACGAGTACAACTCCACCAGTTTCCACGAGTTTCCTCCACGAGTGCAGGGACTCGGCCACAAGTGCAGAGACTCTGCCACGAGTGCAGTAACTCTGTCTCAAGTGCAAAGACTCTGCCACAAGTGCAGAGACTCCACCACAAGTGCAGAGACTCTGTCAAGAGTGCAGATACATACTCCACATCGAGTGCAGAGACTCCACTGCTAGTACAGAGTTTCCATCAGTTTCCACGAGTTTCCTCAACGAGTGCAGGGACTCTGCCACAAGTGCAGAGACTCTGCCACGAGTGTAGAGACTCCGCCTCAAGTACAGAGACTCCGCCACGAGTGCAGAGACTCCGCCATGAGTGCAGAGACTCCACCAAGAGTGCAGAGACTCCGGCATGAGTGCAGAGACCCCGCCACAAGTGCAGAGACTCTGCCAGAAGTACAGAGACGCTGCCATGGATGCAAAGACTCCGCCATGAGTGCAGACACTCCACCACGAGTAGGGAGACTCCACCACAAGTAAAGAGACTCCACTATAAGTACAATTCCACCACTAGTACAGAGTTTCCTCCACGAGTGCAGCGACTATCACAAGCGCAGAGACTCCGCCACGAGTGCAGAGACTCTGCCTCGAGTGCAGAGACTCCGCCACAAGTGCAGAGACTCTGCCACAAGTGCAGAGACTCTGTCAAGAGTGCAGATACTTCACCTTGAGTGCAGAGACTCCGCCACAAGTAGAGAGACTGCACTGCTAGTACAGAGTTTCCACCATGAGTACAGAGACTCCGCCACGAGTGCAGAGACTCTGCCACAAGTGCACAGACTCCGGCATGAGTGCGGAGGCTCCGCCACGAGTGCAGAGACTCTGCCACAAGTGCAAAGACTCTGTAATGAGTGCAGAGACTTGCTACAAGTGCGAAGACTCAGCCACAAGTGCTTACGTGCAGCAAAGTTACGAGCGTGGAATCTCCACACTCGGAGCTCAATCTCCGCACTGAGAACTGTAGTGCGGAGATGCTGCCCCGAGTGCAGAGACTCCGCCACAAGTGCAGAGACTCCGCCCCAAGTGCAATGACTCTGGCATGAGTGCGGAGACTCCGCCATGGGTGCAGAAACTCCACAGCTAGTACAGAGTTTTCGCCATGAGTAAAGAGACTCCGCCACGAGTACAGAGACTCCACCACAAGTGCAGAGACTCTGCCAGGAGCGCAGAGACTTTGCCCTCATAACTTTACTACATGTAGTACACCTTGCTTTTCTTTTCATTAGCGCTGACTGGTGAGGGGAGGCTGGTTTGTTCCATGTGCTGCACACTGCTGACCTTTCACACACACATTCACTTGCCTTCTTCTGCAGTGGACATCTGGTCGGTGGGATGCATACTGGCTGAAATGATAACGGGACAAGTCTTATTCCCTGGAGGTGACTGTATCCTTTTTTTTAACCTACCAACTTTCTAAGACTGATTAGGTAGATGGAAACACGAGGAACAGTGAAGAAGTAAGCCTTTTACAGTGGAAACCATCCTTAGATCAGGCCCATCTTTAAATGTGCAGAGAGAATATTTGTGATCTGGTGACAAAATGTCTACTTTCATTGCACGATCGCAAAGAAACATCTCAGAGTTTGGATTTCAGTGGCGCGTTTACAGTTTGATATCATTTGAGTGCACATGCTAAAGGAAACGCACACTTGATTGTACAACGGTGTATTCCAAATGCTGCTCTCTGTAGTGGCTTCAGAGCGTCACCGGTGCTCTGCTAAAGGCACAGTACCTACAGGCATAAACAGAGATGTCCCTGTGGGGCATGGGTCGCTGGATTGAATGAGAAATTCAAAAACCTGAATAAGCTGAGTTGTAGAAGCCCTGCCTTCATCCAGCGCAACAAATGATGTCTGTGCCACTAATGACTCCATGGATGTGCTAAGAAATTGTCGGTTGCTTGTCATGTAATCAATTGCGACAGAGACCCAGGATTCCAGGGCGGTGATTGGTCACAGGGATGTCTGAACTGGAGTAGAAATCCACACGACACAAGCAGGCCATTTGCCATCTGACAAAATAGTTTGTGTCTTAGAGCGTGATATATGTCTCAGAGTGTGTCATTGATGAGCAAGTTTCTAATAACACTTCTCTTGCCAGATTTACACTATCACTTTATCCAAACGCAAGAGAATGAAGGGTCCAGAACATGCTAAAAAAAACAACAGATGTTACCCAGAGATCTGCAGTGGGTGCCTTTAGTCACAGAACATCAAGGACTTCACAGAGCCGGATGATAAACCAATGAGACTAACAAAACCTATTAGATATAAGGAGATCTTACAGTTGTGGGGCTGGCATTCGCACAGGCAATGTGTAATTTGTTGACAACTGATTTATAAAACAAATGCAGCTGCTTACATAGTAAATTATTTAATCATGAGATGTCAACCTCACAATTTCATGAAACAGAGTAGTCATATTTACTTGTTTTTAATTAAAAACTCAAATTCATTCTACCCAGAGTTATATTTAGTATATGTTTTTGTTCACAAGCTTAAGTTTTCTCAAATTCCAATGTCTTCAAAAATGTTAACTAACAATTCAAACTAATTTAAACTTCCAAACTACTTCTTAAAAGACAATCTCCACTTTGTTGAAACTTTCACAGTTGCTATTTTTTTAAACGATAGAATGATAGTATAGCCTAAAAACTTACAATTTCATCTGTCTCTGTCCTTAAACTAAACATATTTTAGATCTAAAAATGCTAACAATGTTTATTTTAAAATAATGTCAACTATTAGAAGTACACATATGGACTGGTTGCCATGTAGATCTTTTAATGTGGCCATTACATTCACCTTCCTTTGATAAAATCCACATGGAAATGTGTTTTGAATGAAGGTACTTTATTTGCTTGTTTTAAACGTTGTTCACCCTCGGTGCTTTGTACTCCATGCCGGGTAGTTCTGCCAGACGTCCGCAGTTTGAAACTGCTGATTCTGACCTTGTCATGGGTAGAAGTTGTTGATACACCTTAACCATCCAAACAGATTTCGATGAGTTGAACAGGATCATAGACTTGACTGGAAGCCCGCAAGCATCGCTCATCGATAAGATGGACAGCAGGGATGTGAGTACCACTTCCACAAGCCGTTGTCCTGTCGAGTGTGCCGCCTAAGACACAGCTGCCTCTTTTCAGTGTGAATATGATGTACTTTCATTATACTAGGAGGTCTCGCAAGATATTACCTAAGACTTTGACTTGTATCTGATCAGAGTTCATGAGACCAGATAGAATGGTCCAGAGTACAAGAGGGGCAATGGTCTTTGGTGACACTGCATGGGGACTGGACCAATTTTACTTTTGGCCACATCAAAATTGTTCTGAAAAGAAACATACTGCACTATATGTAATAGTCTAATTACAGCACATGGACAGTGGAAAGGAATCATTTTGTTATTTGTAGCACAAACCTTGGAAGTTTAAGCGACTCTTAACTATTTACTCAGCCTCAGTCAAAATCGTGCTTGTTTTTTCTTCAGGAATATGGGATCTATAGTTTCCTCTGACTGAAAGTTACAATTTTCATCTCTCTAATTCAACAATCATGGTTTTGGAATTTCTCCTTTTCTTGTCTGAGTCCGCATTCTAGTTAACGTCTGAATGGCAGGCTGTGCATGGTTGTTTCTCCATTACTAAAAGTTTTATGGCTGTGACAAAGTGTTGGCTAATGCAAATGGATGCCGCAAATGTTTAGAGGAAGCTTGAAAAAAATGAGTTTTCCATAGTAGGGTATTTGACTGAAGCACCCTATAAATTTAGAAAATATTATTGACAATTGATGTATATTGTTTTAGGATTTAAATCTATAAATATGTGCATTTTCACAGCATTCAAGGGTTGGTTTTGAGAGAATAAACATTGACAATGGAATTACACCTAATTACAGGAGAGAATTATCACAACAGCTTGTTTTTCTCAACTGAGGGATCCACTTTGCCCTAGAGGTGCTTGCGTGAGATTGGAGCACAGTCATGACGTGTTTCTTAGTCTGTGCAGATGTTTTTAGCGTGTACATACTTTCATTGTTTATATGACAGGTACTTGGGTGGATTTTTCATGCACTGATTCGTGGGTTAGAGAAATGATTTTGAAATTCATCCTGGGCTGAACTGGCAAGAATGAAGGAAGCACAGAATGTTTTGTTGGCCTCGACTCTGATCTGAGCCGCAGAGCGTGGCCGTCAGTTGAGTAACAGTTGAGGGTTCTGCACACACAGCATTTCTCTAATTCGAGACCTGGAGATGGCGAAAGTCTGATCTGAAAGTGTCATCATTGAGGCATTCTAAGGTTTTTACGATTTATTGAGAGGCACAAGTGACTGGATGCGTGTCGCCACTCACCCTTGAGCGCCGCGACCTACCATAATCTTGACTCCTTCATATCAATTCACTTTTACGTTGGCCCTAGGTACTTTACATTGCATTGGCCACTATTTTAACTCTTTTACCACATTCTTCCATAAACATAAGTTTCCTTTCTTTATGCTGATTTCTCTTGTTTTATCATTGTAATCCCTATACTGTTTTTTCCCTCCGTTCTCTTTGTCCATATACTGCTCCGCCCAAACCATCTTGACTACTTTCACACCTTCTCTTTGCTCTCCCTGTTACTTAAGTAGTGTCAGGGAGAAGTGACCCCTGCCTGAACCCCACCTCTCTTTATCCTTTCTCCTTCCCCTCTCTGTGCTGTGAAGTTGTAGCTGGGGGTAATGAAGTCTCTTCTACTCATCCGATTACTTGTATAGTTTAACAAACCCTTATGGAGCCGGCCAGCCTTCTTTGCTGCTGAACTCTCTGTGGAGTTTTTTAAAAATTGCTACTCGATTACTCTTCCTTTTCTCCTATTAAATATTATTTTACATTACTCTACATTTTGTGTTTGGAACTGTAGAAAATATTGTTTAAGAAAATAATGTGAATCCCTTGCCGGAAATCAATAAAGTGGCTGTTGTGTTAAATTATTGAATTGCACTTGTGGGCCGTCTAAATAAGGAAAGTCATTCCATGTCATGGGTCTGTCAAGAGCTGCCCTCATCTTTACTGAAGTTTTTGTTGGATTGGGAAAAATTATTTTGTTTTGATCAAGGATGAATATGAAGAAATGTCCATTCAAGACTGATCTTACCATCCTTGCATTTACATCTTAGATTTGACTTTTCTGTAAGATGGTCAGTTAGTCATCTGCAGTTTCTAGAAGTGAGAAGTGTGAAGACTACCTGAGTATCAGAAGTACGTCTTAGAACAGACAGGATGAATGTTTATAATAATGAGGAGCCCGCGGGCCCTTGGGAGACTCTAGAGGAAAGAATACAAAGGCGTGGACTGGTCTCGGATGACAATTCAGGCGTGTGTGTGTGTGTGTGTGTGTGTGTGTGTGTGTGTATAACAAGAAGGATTTTCAGCACTGTACAACTGTCTAAGCATTACGTGATTGACCTCTTTCATGTCGTGACATCATCTGGATATTCTGAAAAAAAACATCCGTGATCAGTTAGGTTTTCTCTTTTGTGGGATTTAGGCAAAAAAATATGTGAAGGCGCTTCCTCAGAAAGAGAAAAAAAATTTGAAGAGCGTTTTCCCAACTATGAACCGAAATGGTAAGAACACCTCAATTTTATATCTTGAAGTGATTCACAACTATGAGCTGGAGCCTTTCGTTTTCAACAAAGTGTAAATTTGTTAGTCGCAGATTTCTAGATTTTATTATCTTTATTTTCTACAGAAATTATGTAACTTATTGTACGAATAATTATTTCTCCATTAAAAGAGTGAACTGGGCTTCTATAGGTGTTCAGCAGCACGCCTCTCTGATTGGCACAAAGCCGAACGCTCTCTGATTACATTGAAACTTTGACTTCTGTAGACTCTGGTATTTCATAGGTGGTGAAATCCTGGCCGGTGGCTACAAGCCGGCTGCAGTTATGCAAGAATCGCGGGAGATACTGCCCAAAGGGTGTTTCTGAAGGGTTTGTTAACCAGAGTGAGCCATGCGTCAGATGTGTTGGGGTGTCTTGACTTTGCATGAGTACCATCTCTTTCCCTGGTAGGTGGCGCCCCCAGAATATGTGCATTAGTCTCGATTATGCACTATTTATCTTCAGGCCATATTTATGTGTCTTGTAAAATAAATGTTTACATTGAATCGTCCACAGATGACGCTCAGGCACAGCAGATACCAAGCCTGCTGGAAGTCTATCGAAGAAACGCTGAAGCACAAACTGTACTGTTAAGACTGGAAGGAGGATACATGCTAGGACCCGGCTCCTTCTTACAGATGGCAGACACCATCCCACTCAAATGTCAGCTCCCTACTCCATCCTTCTACCAGATTAAAAAAAAGAGTCCCCTTACATGAAGATACCCAAACGAGAGATGCGGCCCATGCAATCAGTTCTGTCAGTAGGGGATTCGATGTATATGACCATTCGTACTTCAAACAGAGGGAGAGGTAGAGGAAATATTGGGAACAGGAGGGCTCGTCCGCCAAATCAAACATGTAACAACCATAGAGAGCCCCTCTGTTACATGAAGGGTCTTTTTCTTTTCACTTAGATGTTGTTCTAAAGGAAAACAATGTGTTTTTCTGAAATAACTCTCACCCAACAGGGTTACCCCATGGGGGCATGCTTCATCATTGGGTTCTTCCTGTCCCGCTGCAGAACGGGATGTGCCACAACCTACAGAAACGTGGGAGCACTTGTAGTTGGTTCTATGTGTTGATGAAGTGTGAGTGGAGGGGAAACCAAAAAAAAACCTAAAAATACCTGGATAGTAGGAAAATGTTTTTTTATGGTTACCCCTATCCGGTATGGGTAAAATACGGGGACATTGGGAACTTGGAGGATGCAATGTGCCTCGGTTCCACTGGTGGACATGGTAAGCCCTGCCCCAAGGCTATCTTTCAGGACCAAAGAAGCGAGGGTTCCCTAATCACACTCTTATGTTAGTAAATATAATCACAAATATATACAGCACCCATTGGGGTCAAAATCTTGATAGATATCACACAATTAGTTGCCTCTAATTATAACATGCGACCGTACAGGGAAGGGGACGCCTGTAGTCACGCTTGCCTCAAGGCTACTCCCTTGCTTTAAGGTGAGTGCCCGCCCGTGTCTCAGACGATGTCGTCAAGGCAAATAATCATGCCCCGATGATGGCGCTCTCCCCATACTGCCGCGACAGTCCTCTCATCTTTGCCATTTCTCCGTCCTGCCTGAACGTGAGGAGTTGTTCTCTCCTTTTCTGACAAGGAGGCTACCATACTCGACTCCGCCACAAGGTTTGCATCTGCTGGTGTGACCTGCTACAGCCGTGTTGGAAGCATTCTGCACATGCGCAGACATTCAGCCTCTAATGAGGTTCATCTTTTGGGCTTGCATCGCAACCAAGCTTTCCTTAATCGGGGTAAGATGCTCTAGCAGGATTTCCCATAGATCTCAGAGGTTTAAAGCTTCCCCCCTCGCCCTGATTTTCCCCTTACCAGCTCTTGGTTTAGCCTATTTGAGTGTTGGGGGCATTTTGTTAATTAGGGCCTTGTACGTTTGGCAGCAGGTTCTGGGGAGGCGTTAACAATGTCTGGACTATGGCATGCCAAGCAAGCGCAGGGGTTAATCTCTGCCACTGTAACCCTGTTCGCAGCTCCTGCAGTACTTTGGGTAGTCGCCCCGTCCGTATCCCTTACTGAACAGGCTTCTCCGCCACAGGGAGTGCATCCCTCAACATGCTACCACAGGCTGACATCTTCCTGCAGCTCCCCTATGCTCCTCCCGGCCTCCATGGACAGTCTTCACGCGGTCAGAGCTATTTCCATAGAAACTACCGCAATGGCTCTCTCAAGTATGGTGTCCATGCTTGTAGGCCCAAGTGGAAGCAACGCTTGCCCCGTTGCCTTGAGCTTCCCTATTGTGATTCTGACTATGCTGATGTCATGGGGGTGGCCTAGCCCGGCCTTCTCTGGTCATGGGGGGTGGGCCCACCTTTAACCCGGGCAGCGGGACAACACAACGAGCTTAAAAGCCCTAAATCTCTTCTGCAATAATTTGACAGAGGAGTCACCTCATGGCCCCACAAGATCTTAATCTGTGTAGCCCCACCAGGGATCGCCGTCAACAGTCCGTGCAGCCCATGGGGGGGGCCAAAGTGCCTCCGATACAGCCCTGGCTTGGCGCTGCCTTTCACTCAACAGTCTGGTGACAAGTAATGCAGGTAGTCAATGGCAGTCAATATTGTGGGCAGTGAGCCACCAGACATCAAAAGCAACAGGAGTACTACTTATCAATAGCAAACAGCTGCAATGATGGCCCACTTACCTCCTCCCGCCTAGTTTGCGGAGCCGTACCTTCCACCCACACCAGGCTGCAAAAAGATGGCAATGACGGCTGAAGCTGTAGTTTGAAGCTGTGATTATTGCAGCACAATTCGGCACGGCATGACACCTCCTGCCACTACCAGCCCCTACCTCCCTGCCGTACCCTGTACTCACCGGTCTCCACAAGCGAGCCAGGTACAGTGGCGGCCGATGAAGCAGTAGCAACGGTGTCACCTGTAGTCACAGCTGCGTCAGCCTCAGCTGAGCTAGCCGCGTCGTCTCCTGCAACCACAAGCAGACCACAGAGCACCAACAACACGACAGCGCGATAGGTCGGAGCAAGCAAAGCCAGGTGAAGACAAGCGACGTGTCGCTAAACAAGCCGCCTCAAACAAGAGCCAACTCAGCCGTCAGACAACCCCCGATATCCGTGACTCTCCGCACAGCTCTTCCAGTGCGGAGCTCTCCCAGCGTGAGGGCGGGCGCGAGCACGGCATCAATGGAAGGAGGTCCTTCATCAATAGGACACTACTCATAAAAGGAAGCATTGTGAGTCGTGCCATTTGTTTGTGATTTCGAGGACCTTGAATCTTTGGAACCCAAAGTTGCCCTTAAGAAAAATGAAGTAGAACAAACTCCAAGAGCTATACATGATGTCCTCCTTCATAAAATAAACCATAATCCTCGTGTCTTAATTCATGCATCACTAACGCCCCCTCATTGTTCTCAGAGCCATCATCAGTTCGATTTCTGTTGCAAAGGTTGGGTGTTGGATGGTTATTAGTTATTCTAGAAATAAATTCCATGTAAAAAAGTACCTTCTGGTTTTTTTTAAAGGGATTTAGTCTTTAGATGGTCACAATTTCTTCTAAAGGTATCCTGAAGCTGGTGATCTGTTTTCTTTTTTCAACTAGAGATCGATATGTTGGAAAAGATGCTGCTCTTGGACCCCGAGGAGAGGATTACTGCCGAGGATGCTCTGTCGCATCCCTACTTAGTAGAATATCATGACTCCGATCCGGATCCTCCCGCAGAACCCTACGACGACTCCTTTGAGAATTTGGACTTAGCGGTCGAGGAATGGAAAAGTAAGTCGTTTGCAACAGTTGTAATAATGCAGATTAAGTTGAGGTGGGCACAGATGGGCAAGTTCCACTGCTTTAATCTGTTGGGATGGGCAGTGGTCGTCAAACCATTGAAGCATACCATTACATATCAGGAAACGAACTTTTTTCCCCAATTCTTCAAGTCAGGAGGGCGCAGTAGTCTTTTCATCACCACTGGGTATAAAATCTAGAATTTGGGCTTTACTGCACGGTTTCCTACACATTCCATGACCTATGTTTAAAAACTGATAACCTGTTTAGACTTTAGCAAATTAATGCACATACAATTAATGAAACATTCATGTTATTCATTACATGGCATCTACCTATAGAATTACATATTTACTATATAGGTATATACGTATGTGGCTGTCTGGAAGCGCTGCCTTTTTATTTGGCGCATTTCCAGACTGTCTTCCTTTACTCATAAGTCAAAGTTAACAGAGATGGACCCTTCTTTCCCAAAGGGACAGGGCACCGTGTTAGACTATTTGTTCAAAAAGAAACTTCCCTTTGGGCCTGTTTGTCAAATCATTCACTCCCTTCTCATTCTTACTCAGTTTACAATCAACATTTTATATACATCCCCAGTTACATAGAAAATTGAGTACCACACATATATGATATATTAAAACGTATTATCACTTTATTTGTTTTATTTCTCATCTAAAACATTTGTAACATTTCATATAGGTATTACATAACTAGAACACCATCACATTACATTTAAGAATTGATTTTTTTTTTTAAACCTATTAAAAAACCATTTGCAACCCTTGGCAAGGTATTTTTCTCTTATGTCCTTCTTCACAATTGGAGAGAATTCATTACACAAGAATTAAAAAGATCAACCAGAGAGTTCTGGAGGAATAGATTTTACAAGCAATAATAAATCAAAGCAATTTCCCTCGACCACAAACAAGCCTTGGCAAAGTCAACACCTTTGAAACTTGGAAACGTTTTCCAGGATACCCTGGGTAAGTCTCAATGTGGTCGGTCGGAAGTACTTGGGGCAACTGACTCCAGCAGGGAGCTAGTCAGGGGGACCAGCAAGGTCTTCGAGAACAGTTACCTTCACAGAAGAAGCAGTCCTCCAGCAGTCCAAGGCACTTTATCTGCGTCGTAATGGATTCCTTTGGAGTTGTCCCGATGCAAGGGACAAGAATGCTCCAAGCATGCTGTGGATGCGATGCAGTCGACAGGGGTCTTCCTGCTGGGATCCCTTGATCCCCAAGGATGGTGAGAGAATCCTGGTAGCAGGGTCGACATCCCACGAGGTCCGCTCAGGTCTGGCCGAAGTCCAATCACCAGTAGACCATCAGTCGCCCGGTGTTGCCGTCACAGGCCAAAGCTTCCCGGGTCGATAACTTGCCTTCTGAGGCTCCCAGCAACTCTCAGACAGCACTCCCAGGTTCAGCGAACTATGGTGCATCTCTGTGCCTTGGTTCTTGTCCGTGGTGCTGCACTGCAGCGGTGGTAGTGACTTCAAGACTTTGGGCTACCAACTTGCCCCAGCAGGCTTCTTCAACTATTGTGTCCCTGTGCTGGGACCAGGAGGTCAATTAGCCGCCCCTGGAGTTTTTTCAGCTTGACTGGGCTCTGGAGACAGCTTTTCCCCGAGAAGGACACAACAGGCACAGTTCCTATCTTCGTTAGCCGCCAGGTGCAGCAGGTGCAGTCCTCATCGGTGCAGCCTCTCTTTGCTGGACCCTCGGTGCAGCACGTGCAGTCCTCATCGGTGCAGCCTCTCTTTGCTGGACCCTCCCATACGTCACCAGTTGCACTGAAACATAGAATACTTTTTTCTACTGTAGTCATTATAAGTGTTAAACACATAAGCAATCGAGACATATCAAATGTAATCTACAAGGAGAGTGAGACGGTCGTGCAGGTCCGTCAGTCCCTCTTCACAGTCCCTGTTAGCGTTTGAAGGGTGTCGGCCACTTGCAGAAAGACCAGAGAGCACCACAGACCATGAGACACAATAAAGACCAAACACACGTGGGCAGAGACATTCAGATTCATGAAGGCAGATCCAGAGAACTCAACATGAAACAGAGGGGTCTTTCACAGCTGCTGAAGGCGCAGATGCGAACGCAGAAGGCGCTAACACTTACGTCACTCAAGGGGCACCAGGCTCTTCCTACCCCAGAAGAGAGGCCTCACATCAGATCTTAGGCCCAAATAAAGTCCTTGGTGTAATACACTATATATGATATAACTTTGTTTTGACCGCTTTGGGTTTCTGACTTTCATGGGCAGAGATGCTGGAGGTGGGTCTTGCTAGGCAGGCGAATGCTAATGACTGTCCTTGATCAGTGTTTTCATTTCCGTCCTTGCAGGCCTCAGTCATATGGAAATTATCACCTACGACCCCGCGAATCCAAGACAAATGGCTACATAACCGGACTGCAGATCTACGAGTGCTCTTCCCCCACTACATTATTCGAATCTTCTTTGGAGTGGACTGTTTGAGAGTGGTTTCCATGGAGACCAAGTGATGGGAGCTTGGAGGACGTCCACCAGTTACTTGGGTAATCGCAACACGTCGGCCGCGGTCCAAAGTCCAACTAGGAAGAAAGCGGCAGAGCGCCCCAGAGGTGGGAGCGGAGAAAAGACCCTTGGATGCTTCAGCGGTAACCAGGAAACCTGGGGGGTACAAACCAGACCCCCCTCTGAGATCCCTGGGCAGAACCTCCATTATTTGATCGACGTTTCAGGATTCTCTGGGATTTGAGAGTGTCCTCCCGGGGCACTGTGCTTCTGTCCAGCCGTCCAAGCGGCCTCAGAGACAGGACCCGGTGAAAGAGGGACATTCACATACTTGTCTGTTGCATATACTGTGAAATAAAGAATTGCTATCCGTTCATTTGTTCGGAGCTAACTTTGTGGCACCGACGTAGCCTGAGGGAACTAACGATAGGGAGACATTTTTCTCCAGAAAGTAGTCCCGACCCATTTACAAAACAGGAAGTCGATTCCAGGGCTCTCCCTAGGGCAGGAAGTTCATTAGCAAGGAAACAAAACTTGAAGAACAAACTCAAGTAAGGTCGGGCAATAATTCTGAGTAAAAGTAGGATCGGCCAGAATTCTAGTTTAGAGCTTCTCTTCCGCATTCCCTGAGCTCGCGGTGTATTTCTGCTGCATTAAGGGTCTTGTAACAAGTGGCAGCAGTAGAGGAGGGGCATATTTACAAGCAGGCGATAAAAAATTGTCGCCGCTTTTGCGGCTGTTTTCGGCCGAAAAGCGGCGATAATTTTATTGCCTAATTAGCAAGGCCACACTAACGCGCGAAACCTTGCTTTAGCGTCAGAATTCCTAACGCCCAGCTTTGCATCTCTAATGAGATGCAAAGTGGGCGTTCCTGACCTAACATGACAGGAGAAATGTCGCTAAGCGACATTTCTCCTATCATCAAGCCCCACGCTATGAAGCATAGCGTCAGAAAAAGCAGCGATAACCCCTGTTATCGCTACTTTCCTTACGCCTGCTTCAGGACTGACTTAGCCATGATATCCTAAGGAAGGTGGATATCATGGCTAAGTATGTGAGGCCCTATCAGCAAGCTAACGCCACATTGCGTGAGATTATCGCTGGGTTTCCAGCGATAATCTCACGTTAGGCAGTTAGCGTGAAGATTTTTATCGCTGAGGAGATAAACGTTGCTAATAGCACGCTATCTCTGCGATGAAAATTCACGTTACCCGGCGATAATTATTCTCACGCTAAGAGCGTTGAGCGATAATTATCGCCGGGTGTTGCTGATATGCCCCTAAATCTTTCACCTCCGGCATGCAAACGTTACTACAGAAAATATAGGGGATTCCGTTTTCAAATCGAGGGGAATATTTATAGTATTTTGTGAGAGGTTGTAGGGGGCAGTTTTTCACCGCAGGCAAAAACATCCACACTTTGTAAGAAGTACACAACGTCTCGGCTGCGGACATCCTCCAACCGTGGAGATGAATGCACACGCACTGCACATCTAGAAATTGTGCACATTTCCAAGAGAGAGTCTTGGAATGTTTTCGCAGCTCCAAAAAGTTTGAAATCTTTGCAACTTGTAAAACATTTAAGAGGGGTAGCTTTGTAGACAGGAGCACAGTGTGGTCTTGGACATGCTTACCCCTTTACTACTGGGTGTACAGGGTAAATGGCGCTCATATGATGATCACCTAATTCTACTACACTACGTCATATATTCTGGTGCATCCAAAAATGAGGGAGGGGAACACCCTACTTCCCTAAACTCAATCCGAGGATTGAACAAACACTTTAACAATTTTTTCGGAGCACACAATTTTTACAGTGCATTTAGCATTGAAGTAAAACAAATTCAAACACAGTTCAATTGAGCTCTAATGATAGTCTTCTTTAATATCGTTAGTTCCAATCCCTTATGCAAACGCGTTTCGCCGTGGTCGGGATAACCTACGGCTTCCTCAGGGCTTTAGTTTCTCAAGAACGTTTCTCTAGAAGTATCCATCCATAAAGTATCCACCAGTTAAAATCCTTTCAGGGTCAAAAGTGCTTGAAATCTTTTATTTTTTTATTTTTTTTTTAAACCGTTTATTAAAGAATCCAAAAAATTTACAAAGATGGGCCTACAACCTTCAGGCCGGCCGCTAGCAAACAGGAAGAGCATATAATACAAGCAGTAAAACACACGCTGCGGCAGATGAGAGGTCACAGGAGTTGAAAGAAGCGTCGGCAGCCACACCATCCGGACCCCACACAACGGTTTCATTTTTATATAAGAAACGAAAAAACAAATCCACAAGGCAACCAACAGTCGAAGTAGCAGCATGAGCTCCCATGGGGGGGACCCTACCGATCCACAGGAAGAGCAAGGGGGGGATAGGTCGGGACGGAGACAAAGCGAACTCAATGCCCAGAACCAGGGAGACAAGCAGGCTAAGGAGACGGGGCCGGTGACAGATCAGGCGTCAGCGGCGGGGTACAGATTCCCCCACGGTAGGTGTTCCAGGGGCCCCACACTTTCACCCATTTCCCAGGCTTACCTCTCGCAACATACACTACCTTTTCACGAAACATACACCAATCCATGTTGTCCTTCCACGCCGAGACAGTTGGCAACCTCTGGGAACCCCACAATTGCGCAATATCACGCTTGGCCACCATATATCCCAGAGTCACCCACCACGTCTGTGGCACTGTGTAGTCGGTTGGCTCCCACACATTTAGGAGACATCTCCTCGCCTCGGGCAGCAGCGTCACATGCGTGACTGCCTGCAAAACCGCATGCACACCACGCCAGAATCGCGCCACCTCCGGGCATTCCCACAAAATATGGAGGAAGGTCCCCAAAGCACCACACCCACGCTTACACAACCCGTCCACGGCATAGCCCATACGCATCAGACCCGGCCCCGTAACATAGACCCTATGGAGTATCTTGAGCTGGACGAAACGAAGGCGAGCCGGTATGGCCACCTCTTTCGGGGAGGCCACCGCGGACACCCAGTCCTCGTCATCCAGCTCCAGTCCATCAGCCCCCCACGCCTCACGAAGGCCAGTCAGCAGTCCCGAGCGATCATTGATGAGCTTTTTGTAAATTAATGAAATCGTGCCGTCCGGTACATGCCCATCTAGCACTCTATCTTCCAGAGGGGAGTACTCCGGGATGGAGGCAACATCCGGGAATACGGAGCACAGCGCGTGACGGACCTGCATATATCGAAAGTATTCCCTGTCCTGAAACTGGAATTCCGTCTGCAGCACCTCGAACGTCTTAAATCCCCCCTTCCTCCAGAGATCGCCCACCTTGCTGATGCCTATCATGTCCCACTTCTCAAAGCCCTTCGAGGTCCACAGGGAGCCCAGCCGCTCCGATGCATACAGTGGCGTCGCCCGGGTCAACCGGTCCCTCCACCCCATCGCCAAGTTAGCCGCGTGCCACACCCGTACCGCGACCCGCGTAGGGCCCGTCAGACGCGCGTCAAGCGATCTAGAATACAGCGCCCGATTATAGTCGCCACCCGGCAGTAATAGTTTATCCATTTCAAAGGCCGGGTTAAGCGCGGGCCCATAAAGGCCGTGGTTTATCGCTGCCAGCTGGGAGGCCCAGTAATACCGTTTGATGTCTGGGAGGGCGACCCCCCCGTCGTACCACGGGAGCGTCAGCTTCGCAAGGGCGATACGCAGCCTACCCTCCCAGAACAGGCGTCGCTGCAGACTCTCCACCTCGCGAAAGTAGCACGCCGGGACAACGTCCATCGTATTCTGTAAAGCGTACAGGAAACGTGGCAGCGACATCATCTTAAACAATGCCGCACGGCCGAGCGGTGAGAGGGGCAAGTGCCTCCAACGCGCCACGTCATCCTTCAGGCGCTGGAGGGGGGGGAGCAAGTTCTGTTTATATCGGGCCTCCGCGTCCAGGGTAATGAAGATACCCAGGTACTTAAATCCCTGCGGAGCGATCTGGATCGGACAACCCCGCGGAAGGATAGGAGCCTCCCCGGAAAGGACATACACACAAGATTTAGCCCAATTGATGACTAAGCCGGAGTTGCGGCCAAATGAGTGCAAAATATCAACTAGTACAATCAGTGATTTACGAGGGGAGGCAAGGTATAAGAGAATATCATCCGCGTAAAGGGATACGCGATCCTCATACTCGGGGGTCCATCGGAGACCACGGATAGAAGGATGCCACCGCAGCCACTCCGCCAGGGGCTCCAAGGCAAGCGCGAAGAGGAGCGGTGATAACGGGCAGCCCTGCCGCGTGCCCCTACCCAGCTCAAACGGAGCCGACACTCTACCGTTCACCGCCACCTGCGCCAGCGGTCCGGAGTACAACATTTTACCCAACCGATGAATCCCGGGCCAAAACCAAACTTCGCCAGTGTCGCCCAAATATATGGCCACTCAAGCGTGTCGAACGCCATAGTGGCGTCCAGGGACGCCAAAATGGCCGGCTCTCGTATGAACGGGACCCGCGCGAGCACCCCATGCAAACGCCGCAGGTTGAGCGCAGTGTTGCGATGAGGGATAAAGCCGGACTGATCCTGGTGAATCAGATCGCACACCACGCCAACCAGCCGATTAGCCAACACCTTGGCGAGAATTTTAGGTTCCGCATTCAGTAGCGAAATGGGCCGGTAGGACGTGACCCGATCCCGCGGCCTCCCCTCCTTATGAATAACCACGATAGTGGCCAGACGCTGGTCCAGCGGGAGGGAACCCGCCGAGCGGGCCGCGAGGAACATAGCACGGAGATGTGGCGCCAGCGTATCCGGTCGTAGTTTATACAGTTCGATGGGAAGGCCATTGGGACCCATGGCCTTGCCGGAGGCGACCGAGCGTATGGCGAGGGCAATCTCCTCAGATGTTGGGGTCGCGTCCAACAACGCTTTATCCTCCTCCGAAAGGGAAGGCAACGCAATATCTTTAAGTAAGGCATGGGAGTCCTCTTCCGAGCGGGAAGATACCGGGGAGTACACCCCACGGAAATATTCAGCAAAGCAATCGACAATTTCTCCTAGGTCAGTGAAACACACACACCATCCAATTGCTCAATCGACGGCACAACTCGACTCGCTCTCTCCTTTTTATCCAGCCACGCAATCAGTTTACCAGCCTTATCACCCACATCATACAGTCTCCCCTGTTGCTCCCTACTGAGGCCCCTGGCTGCCTCCGTGACGAGGGCCTTGTAGTCCGCCTGCTTGAGTCGGAGAGCATGCAATTTGTCCTCTGTCACCCCACACTCCAAGTCACCCTCCAACTCAGTTATCTCAGTTTCAACACGGGTCACCTCCTCCCGCTCGCGCCTCCGGGAATGGGAAATAAGGGACAGGGCCTCCCCCCGGAGTACCGTCTTGAACGCCTCCCACAGAGAGACCGCCGAGGACACAGACCCCACATTATCTTCAAAATATCGCGTAAGGGATTTAACCAACTCTGTGCGAATGGTGGGGTCACGCAGGTACCAGGGATTAATCGGGACCATCCTCCCCTCCCCCCTCGGGACAATGTCGAAGTGCAACAGGAGCGGGGAGTGGTCTGAAATACCCCGCGCCAAATGGCGCACCTCCCCGACCCTCCCCGCATGCGCCGCTGGCATTAGGACATAATCTAGCCTCGAAAGACTGCCATGGGCCCCGGAATGAAAGGTGTACTGTATCTGCGTAGGGTGTTTCAAACGCCAGCAATCCACCAGCCCCAAGGTATCCAAGAGGCCGGACAACCACGCTTGGGCGAGGGGGAGATCCCTAGGGGGGTGACGATCCTCAGTCCCGGAAACCACAGCGTTAAAATCCCCCCCAACCACTAGAATCCCCTCCGGAAGTGCTTCAAATCTTTAAACAAAATTAACCAAGGCTTATTGATTCCAAATCCACTATATATTCGTCAAAGAAAAAATTGTTAAAATGCTTACCCCTTTGTCACTTTCACCTTCGCTCACCATCAGCTCTCATTCACAGCTGTAGCGCCTAGAGGCCACCCCCAGCGATGCAGAATCAGGTGAAGATGATCGAGCGAGGCGCTCACCTGCACAGGTGCCAACAGTGAGCACACCATGGAGCCCTCCTCGGCATATGTTGGTGCTTGCCAGGGGACCGGATCTTGGACACACAGTCACCACAAAGGCTGCGCATCATTTCTAACACATGGATCTGCTTGTAGGAGTTAGTGAGTCAGTACGAGCTGCAGCCCGAACAGAAAAGATCAACCCAATGCTCCTTAACTAAACACAGAGGTCAAAGATCAAACGTGCTGATTTGAACAAGCATACAAAATACATTTGTTTTAAATCAAACACAAACATCTTGCTTAAGTCTCAGAATGCCTGAACAGCACATACATATCAGGACTTCCAGAGAGATTTACAAACGTGGCTTAAAGAAGAGAGATCATACGTAAAATTCACAAAGAGTCCTCAGTATTAATAAGAACATTGTTTAACAAGAAGGCGAAACACAAACGTGTGGATAGTTTTGACACCAGTGTCAATGAGACTCCTTAGGAGGAGAAATGCTTGGGGCTGTTAAAGAGTCCAAAAATATTTAGTCATCAGTTAAATACAATATATCTCTGATACAATTTATAGTTTTTTATTTAACTAACTTCATCGTGTGAGGGGATCTCCTAATACTGCAGACCACCACCCAGGGTCAGGGGGCACCTTCATCGGCAGATGGGGGCCCATGCAGAGATCTGCCTTAAAAGTACTAGATCCAACAGTAGTGCTGGTCAGGGCCACTGGATTCTGCGGCCGTAGCGTTTTCCACATAATTATGGATGTTCCGCATTTGCCACATAATGCATTATATGCTGCATAGTTTGCAGATTTTAACTAACAAAAAAAAGTTTCTAGCTCAAATGGATCCTAATGTTTGCGGCTGTGCAACGGGCGGCATTTCACGTCGTTTGAGTGTTCACCTTTCTGTTGCATACAGGTGTGTTTGGATGTTGAACTAGTACTACTGAGGTGAAGCGTTTGTCCAGACTGTGTTGACGTGTGGAAATGGCAAAATAATGAACAGATACTATCATAAAATGTGAAGCATCATGCCGCAGAATTTGCACTCTTTTTGCATAATTTAGTAAACTGTGCACTTTTATTTAGTCCTCTAACTTTCCACATAATTCCGGTGGCCCTGGTATTGGTCACACTGTTCCAAAGCACGGATTCCCCACCCCGTGTAAAAAGAAAGGTGCTCACGGGCCAGTTCATCTTTATTTCTGTGCTGCAGCTGCGATGAAACAGCCCCTCAGGTGGTAATATTATGAATGCATTTAACAGGCTTAAAAGCCGTAAATTCATCAAAGTGCGGCGGATCTAAACTGATCACTTTCGAATGAGCTATAATGTGTGACATGTCCTGGTTCACTAAGACGTGCAGGTCAATGGAAGTTGTGTAATAGAAAGACAGGGGGTCTTTGGGCTCCTACATCTGTACTTAGGGGTGAAGGGTGGATGAGGAACAGAGGAGCTGGGTAGGGTGGGAACTGAAAGCAACAAGGAGTGGGGGCTGGGGTTACAAATAAAGACGGGTTGGGGTGAGAAGGAGTAATTGAGGGGGAAGCAGCACATTTTGGACAGAGGAACATACACGTGGGGTGTGAATTTGACAGGGCAGAGAAACATATGAAGGAGAGAGCAACACAGATCACAGAAACAGATATTTGGCCTGGGGGAGAAGCATACAAGGAGTAGAAGCAAGCGGGGGAGAAGCCTGCGAGGGGGAGAAGCCTGCAGGGGGAGACGCATACCAGGGGGAGAAGCATACCAGGGGCCAGGGGGAGAAGCCTGCGAGGGGGAGAAGCCTGCGAGGGGGAGAAGCCTGCGAGGGGGAGAAGCCTGCGAGGGGGAGAAGCCTGCGAGGGGGAGAAGCATACAAGGGGGAGAAGCATACAGGGGGGAGAAGCAAGCAGGGGGGAGAAGCAAGCAGGGGGGAGAAGCATACAAGGGGGAGAATCAAGCAGGGGGAAAATCAAGCAGGGGGAAAATCAAGCAGGGGGAGAAGCAAGCAGGGGGAGAAGCATGCGAGGGGGAGAAGCCTGCGAGGGGGAGAAGCCTGCAAGGGGGAGAAGCCTGCAAGGGGGAGAAGCCTGCAAGGGGGAGAAGCATACAAGGGGGAGAAGCATACAAGGGGGAAGAAGCATACAAGGGGGAAGAAGCATACAAGGGGGAGAAGCATACAAGGGGGAGAAGCATACAAGGGGGAGAAGCATACAAGGGGGAGAAGCATACAAGGGGGAGAAGCATACAAGGGAGAAGCCTGCAAGGGGGAGAAGCCTACAAGGGGGAGAAGCCTGCAAGGGGGAGAAGCCTGCAAGGGGGACAAGCAAGCAGGGGGACAAGCAAGCAGGGGGACAAGCAAGCAGGGGGACAAGCAAGCAGGGGGACAAGCAAGCAGGGGGACAAGCAAGCAGGGGGACAAGCATGCGAGGGGGAGAAGAATGCAGGGGGAGAAGAATGCAGGGGGAGAAGCATACGAGGTGGAGAAGCATGCGATGGGGAGAAGCATGCGAGGGGGAGAAGCATACAAGGGGGAGAAGCATACAAGGGGGAGAAGCATGCAGGGGAAAAGCCTGCAAGGGGGAGAAGCATACGAGGGGGACAAGCAAGCAGGGGGACAAGCAAGCAGGGGGACAAGCAAGCAGGGGGACAAGCAAGCAGGGGGACAAGCAAGCAGGGGGACAAGCAAGCAGGGGGACAAGCAAGCAGGGGGACAAGCATGCGAGGGGGAGAAGAATGCAGGGGGAGAAGAATGCAGGGGGAGAAGAATGCAGGGGGAGAAGCATACAAGGTGGAGAAGCATACAAGGTGGAGAAGCATACGAGGTGGAGAAGCATACGAGGTGGAGAAGCATACGAGGTGGAGAAGCATACGAGGGGGAGAAGCATGCGAGGGGGAGAAGCCTGCAAGGGGGAGAAGCCTGCAAGGGGGAGAAGCCTGCAAGGGGGAGAAGCCTGCAAGGGGGAGAAGCCTGCAAGGGGGAGAAGCCTGCGAGGGGGAGAAGCCTGCGAGGGGGAGAAGCCTGCGAGGGGGAGAAGCCTGCGAGGGGGAGAAGCATACAAGGGGAAGAAGCATACAAGGGGGAGAAGCATGCAGGGAAGAAGCATGCAGGGAAGAAGCCTGCAAGGGGGGGAAGCATACAAGGGGGAGAAGCATACAAGGGGGAGAAGCATACAAGGGGAAGAAGCATACAAGGGGAAGAAGCATACAAGGGGGAGAAGCATGCAGGGGAGAAGCATACAAGGGGGAGGAGCCTGCAAGGGGGAGAAGTATACGAGGGGGAGAAGCATACAAGGGGAGAAGCAAGCAGGGGGTGAAGCATGCAGGGGAGAAGCCTGCAAGGGGGAGAAGCATACAAGGGGGAGAAGCATACAAGGGGGAGAAGCATGCAGGGGAGAAGCCTGCGAGGGGGAGAAGCCTGCGAGGGGGAGAAGCCTGCGAGGGGGAGAAGCCTGCGAGGGGGAGAAGCCTGCGAGGGGGAGAAGCCTGCGAGGGGGAGAAGCCTGCGAGGGGGAGAGAAGCCTGCGAGGGGGAGAAGCCTGCGAGGGGGAGAGAAGCCTGCGAGGGGGAGAAGCCTGCGAGGGGGAGAAGCCTGCGAGGGGGAGAAGCATACGAGGGGGAGAAGCATACAAGGGGGAGAAGCATACAAGGGAGAAGCATACAAGGGAGAAGCCTGCAAGGGGGAGAAGCATACAAGGGGGAGAAGCATACGAGGGGGAGAAGCCTGCGAGGGGGAGAAGCCTGCGAGGGGGAGAAGCATGCAGGGGAAAAGCCTGCGAGGGGGACAAGCAAGCAGGGGGACAAGCAAGCAGGGGGACAAGCAAGCAGGGGGACAAGCAAGCAGGGGGACAAGCAAGCAGGGGGACAAGCAAGCAGGGGGACAAGCAAGCAGGGGGACAAGCAAGCAGGGGGACAAGCAAGCAGGGGGACAAGCAAGCAGGGGGACAAGCAAGCAGGGGGACAAGCAAGCAGGGGGACAAGCAAGCAGGGGGACAAGCATGCGAGGGGGAGAAGAATGCAGGGGGAGAAGAATGCAGGGGGGGAAGCATACAAGGTGGAGAAGCATGCGAGGGGGAGAAGCATGCGAGGGGGAGAAGCATGCGAGGGGGAGAAGCATGCGAGGGGGAGAAGCATACGAGGGGGAGAAGCATACAAGGGGGAGAAGCATACAAGGGGGAGAAGCATACAAGGGGGAGAAGCATGCAGGGGAAAAGCCTGCAAGGGGGAGAAGCATACGAAGGGGAGAAGCCTGCGAGGGGGAGAAGCCTGCGAGGGGGAGAAGCCTGCGAGGGGGAGAAGCAAGCAGGGGGACAAGCAAGCAGGGGGACAAGCAAGCAGGGGGACAAGCAAGCAGGGGGACAAGCATGCGAGGGGGAGAAGAATGCAGGGGGAGAAGAATGCAGGGGGAGAAGAATGCAGGGGGAGAAGAATGCAGGGGGAGAAGCATACAAGGTGGAGAAGCATACAAGGTGGAGAAGCATACAAGGTAGAGAAGCATACAAGGTGGAGAAGCATACAAGGTGGAGAAGCATACAAGGTGGAGAAGCATACAAGGTGGAGAAGCATACAAGGTGGAGAGGCATGCGAGGGGGAGAAGCATGCGAGGGGGAGAAGCATGCGAGGGGGAGAAGCATGCGAGGGGGAGAAGCATACAAGGGGGAGAAGCCTGCAAGGGGGAGAAGCATACAAGGGGGAGGAGCCTGCAAGGGGGAGGAGCCTGCAAGGGGGAGAAGCCTGCAAGGGGGAGAAGTATACGAGGGGGAGAAGCATACAGGGGGTGAAGCAAGCCGGGGGAGAAGCATGCAGGGGAGAAGCCTGCAAGGGGGAGAAGCATACGAGGGGGAGAAGCATACGAGGAGGAGAAGCATACGAGGGGGAGAAGCATACGAGGGGGAGAAGCATACAAGGGGGAGAAGCATACAAGGGGGAGAAACATACAAGGGGGAGAAACATACAAGGGGGAGAAACATACAAGGGGGAGAAACATACAAGGGGGAGAAGCATGCAGGGGAGAAGCATACAAGGGGGAGAAGCATACAAGGGGGGGAAGCATACAAGGGGGAGAAGCATGCAGGGGAGAAGCCTGCAAGGGGGAGAAGCATACGAGGGGGAGACGCATACGAGGAGAAGCATACGAGGAGGAGAAGCATGCAGGGGAGAAGCCTGCAAGAGGGAGAAGCATACGAGGGGGAGAAGCATGCGAGGGGGAGAAGCATGCGAGGGGGAGAAGCATGTGAGGGGGGAAGCATACGAGGGGGAGAAGCATACGAAGGGGAGAAGCATACGAAGGGGAGAAGCATACGAGGAGGAGAAGCATACGAGGAGGAGAAGCATACGAGGAGGAGAAGCATACGAGGAGGAGAAGCATACGAGGAGGAGAAGCATGCAGGGGGGAGAAGCATGCAGGGGGGAGAAGCATGCAGGGGGGAGAAGCATGCAGGGGGGAGAAGCATGCAGGGGGGAGAAGCATGCAGGGGAGAAGCCTGCAAGGGGGTGAAGCATACAAGGGGGAGAAGTCTGCAAGGGGGAGAAGTCTGCAAGGGGGAGAAGCATACAAGGGGGAGAAGTCTGCAAGGGGGAGAAGCATATGAGGGGGAGAAGCATACGAGGGGCAGAAGCATACGAGGAGGAGAAGCATACGAGGGGGAGAAGAATACGAGGGGGAGAAGCATACAAGGGGGAGAAACATACAAGGGGGAGAAACATACAAGGGGGAGAAACATACAAGGGGGAGAAGCATGCAGGGGAGAAGCATACAAGGGGGAGAAGCATACAAGGGGGGGAAGCATACAACGGGGGGAAGCATACAGGGGAGAAGCCTGCAAGGGGGAGAAGCATACGAGGGGGAGACGCATACGGGGAGAAGCATACGAGGAGGAGAAGCATGCAGGGGAGAAGCCTGCAAGGGGGAGAAGCATACGAGGGGGAGAAGCATGCGAGGGGGAGAAGCATGCGAGGGGGAGAAGCATGCGAGGGGGAGAAGCATACAAGGGGGAGAAGCATACGAAGGGGAGAAGCATACGAAGGGGAGAAGCATACGAAGGGGAGAAGCATACGAGGAGGAGAAGCATACGAGGAGGAGAAGCATATGAGGGGGAGAAGCATACGAGGGGGAGAAGCCTGCGAGGGGAGAAGCATGCAGGGGGGAGAAGCATGCAGGGGGGAGAAGCATGCAGGGGGAGAAGCATGCAGGGGAGAAGCCTGCAAGGGGGAGAAGCATACAAGGGGGAGAAGCATACAAGGGGGAGAAGTCTGCAAGGGGGAGAAGCATACAAGGGGGAGAAGTCTGCAAGGGGGAGAAGCATATGAGGGGGAGAAGCATACGAGGGGGAGAAGCATGCAGGGGGAGAAGCATGCAGGGGGAGAAGCATGCAGGGGGAGAAGCATGCAAGGGGGAGAAGCATGCAAGGGGGAGAAGCCTGCGAGGGGGAGAAGCAAGCAGGGGGAGAAGCAAACAAAGGGGAGAAGCCTACGAGGGGGAGAAGCCTACGAGGGGGAGAAGCATACGAGGGGGAGAAGCATGCAGGGGGAGAAGCATACGAGGGGGAGAAGCATACAAGGGGGAGAAGCATACGAGGGGGAGAGCATACGAGGGGGAGAAGCATGCGAGGGGGAGAAGCATACGAGGGGGAGAAGCATACGAGGGGGAGAAGCATACGAGGGGAGGAGCCTGCAAGGGGGAGAAGCATGAGAGGGGGAGAAGCATACGAGGGGTAGAAGCATACAAGGGGGAGAAGCATACGAGGGGGAGAAGCATACGAGGGGGAGAAGCATACGAGGGGGAGAAGCATGCAGGGGGCAAAGCTGGAATTCCCTGCACTCTCGTGAAGTGCTTAAGAAAAAAGATACAATGAGGTTCTCTAAAAGCAAACAGGGGAAGGATCAGCCAATCAAAAGCATAGAAAAGAGGTTATGATCCCAGGAAGAACAAACAGAAGAAGGGGAGAGACAGACAATGCACAAGGAAAGTCACAGAATTAAAAGCAAGCATATTAGAGTGGCAACAAAGACAACCAATGAAAGAAATGGGTTCGGTGAAAGACAATTAGGGCTTTGCTATAGTTCCCAACAAGTTATTGCCAACCAAATAGAATTTAGTACGTCGAGCCATCAAATAAGAAGTAAGCAGATGGGAGTGACCATAAACTCAACCAATGGGGGGCTCCAAGCCCACTGTAAGCTTTTGGTGTGGCCCACTGAAGGTATTTGACAGAGTGCAAAAAGCGGCTTATCGGGGACACCTAAAAGGACTCTAGGCCGGCACTAGGGTGGCCAGAGGGGATATGGAATAATCTCAAAAATATTTATGGCACGGTGTCCCTTGTAACCATTTGTAAGGAGTTATGGAACCGTGTACAATGACACCATAAGAAACAAGAACAGGGCAGACCAGGCATTCGAATACAGCAGAGGAGAGCAGTCTGCAGTTCATGCAAACATGGTCATTAGCACAATTTAAAACCCAATTGAGTGCAAAGTGCACTTTAGATGGGAAGAAATCCCTCTTCAACTGATCTCCTGTGAAACAGCAGGGACATCACTATCATCTTGTTTTTGTAGACCTATAGAAAAATGCACCAATATGTATTATGTCAGTGCATGCAGACTGACAAACAGCCTTTTAATTTAATTAAATGGAAACAAATGTTGCCTAAAGTCTAACTCAAGACTTTCCATTTGTAAAAGGTGTTTATATATCTGCTGTCTATATGATGGCTCTTTTAAAAACAATCTACTTGCAGTCTTTACTTGCAGGGAAGTAACATGTTTCGTCCCTTCCAAGTGTACACGGGGTGGTCCTTCAACTGAACCTCGATGGCTTGCAAGTTGGGAGGAAGTTAGGGATTTCCACATATGCCATATAACGACACCTGAGGTACAAACCTCTGTGTAGGAATCTCTTCTGCGTCATTGTCCGTGTAGCAGAAAAACGCCACAGAACACGAAACGGAAGTTGCCTTTAGCTGGCTACTGTGTAGTACGCATAGGTTTTTTCATGCCACACAGTTTGGTACAGCATTGCCCCCTTCTTCCAGCAGCCCTGCCTGTAACCCATACCTTTTCACTGCAAGCACACACACCTCGCACTGCACTTTCAGTATTCAGAAGCAACTTCAGGGAGGTTTGCGGCACTATATGAAATATCCTACTCCAGAAAACCAGACGAAGGGCAATAGAACGAATGACAACAATTCAATCTTCTGAGGTGCCAGAGATCAGCTTCCAGCTGCTCAGTGGTGCCCATGCACTTTGGGTAGCGAGAGAAATTTTAAGTTTGAATAGATGATACTTTTAAAAGATGTTGTGCCAAAACTATTTAGTGGAATTGTTTACACTGAAATTCAATTTGTCTTTACTACCAGTTTCACATTTTTTTAGGTTTCGCCTAAGACAGTGTATGCGGCATTCGGCAACATCTTTTGTAAACAAAAAAAGCTTAAAACAGTCTACAGCCTGCCCTTTATGTACCGTTACTTATGATTGGTTGGCTTCAAAGTCACTCTTATTTTCTTGCTTCTTATTGGTCGGCGCCTCCTGCGGCTTAGAGTGTGTTCCTGCTGTGGAGCATGGGCCAAGTACAGCTTCCAGTCTATGACCAATGTCCTTCCTCTAGCCGTAGGCTCCTGCAGGTACTTTTTTTAATCTATGTTCATGGACTCTATGAGTGCATGTGTCTGCAGTCCACCCCCACCTCCTGCTGGCCTTCATTTGCTGATTCTCTCCCACCATCCGTGCTCTTGCTACAAACCTCCCACTTACTGGACATCGGTTTTATGCTGAATTTACCGACGTTTCCAGTAAAGGAGCAGGACTCTATTAAATCTTTCATTTGTTTGAATGCTCTGCCTGCCTGTAGTTGAATAACAAGGCGCTCTAATTCCAGGATAATGAATGGTCTCTGGGCATTTCTGTAGAGTGAGTACACCAAAGACCTCTTGAGTTTCCTCATCTTCTTATTTCAGCTTTCTTGGTGTTTTCCCTTTGACATCGGGGGCAATAGTTGAATTTGTCTTGCATCCAATAGTGCTCAGCTTACCATTCAAAAGGGTAAATCCATGCGTGTACTGTAAGCAGTGCTTAATTTGTAACATACTGAGTACCGGTGTCCAAAGCACTGCTCAGTAGACAGCAGCAGGCGCTATTAAATGTCCCTGCGTCAAATACAAAGTTTTCCCAGTCCTGAATCCACCTCCTGCCTCTTTAACCCACCACCAAATGCTCCTCGCCCCTTTATCCCACTCTTGCAGGTTCCTGCTTTCTCCCTTATGATGGTTTCCATCTTTCTATTCCTCCTTCTTTCCTGTTTGTGTCTTTCCTCCCATTTCTTTAGGGAAATGTTTGAAGAGGCAAAATAAGTGCCGGTCCATAAAAATGAGTGCCTGTGGACCCCACCGGCACAAATTAAGCACTGCTTGTAAGCATATGCTCCTCTATGCCCATTTCTACAGCGAATGTTGGAAATCGCTTTACTGGCGTGTTCTATCACAAGTTTAGAAGCTTGTTTGTCACACAGCTCTATGACTCTTACGGGGAGGGGCAAAGAATTCATGAGATTTACTAAACAAGCATTGCCAAAAACAACAGGTCATTCCTGTGCAAGCTCTATTGGCTTTGGCCATGTTTCCTAGGCATGTTGCACAGCAGCGCAGGCTGCTGTTCAACATAGCTTAAAGAAAAAGGTGATATGACTTTCTTTTTTAAATTTTAAGCCATATTGCACAGCAGCCCGCTGCTGTGCAAAGTCTAAACAAAATATTGACAATGCCAATAGATCTTGCATAGGAAAAACCTACTAGTTTTGCTAGTGCTAGGCTAGTTTGTAGAGTTTTTAACCTTTTTCTCTTTACATTTAAAAGTGAGACATACCCATTTCCCTTGCTCTCTTCTACCACATCGGGAGATCACATATTCAGCCGTTCTTTGTTTTTCTTGCAGTCACAGGAAACAGCAGATCATTTATCGATGCCCAGTGGTTAACAAATTACTGGTCTCAGGCCAAGCCTCACAGCGGCACCCTTTCACTGGGTCATACAAGGTGCCCAGAACAAGAGAAAGATCCTGATGTACCAACCCTGTCCAGACCAAGCCCCCCACTAAGGAAGAAACGTCAACCTTCAGGAATGGGGGTACGGCCTGTCCAAGTCTGGCAGCCGACATGACCTACATGGACCTTCGCTTAGGGCTGTTTTACCCAAGAGGGTGCACTTAGTCCTTACACACCAGTGTGGCATCTTACTGCCCTACACCCACCTTCCAAGAAACCTCTCTGCGCACACGTCTGCTGCAGATCTGTACTGTAGATTATTGCAGTGGCGGCTCCCCCATTGGGACGTGGGGGCGTCGCCCCACTGCTGTCTCGCAGTGCGAGGAGGCAGAAACAAACGGTAAAAACTACCATTTATGTTTCTGCTTCTCGCACTGCGAGAAAGCAGAAGTGCATTTGTGCCTGGTTGGGGGCGGGCGGGTGGGCGGTCTTGCTCGAGGGCAGGGGGGATAGTGGCTTTGCCCACTGTTGTGGGTACTGACTGTTTGGTCTGCCCCAGGGCCGAACAAAGCATTCATGCGCACTCCCTCCTTTTCTCTATGTAGGTTGCTGCATGCAGCCTACATAGAACCAAACCAAAACCATTGATCAGGTACTGACCCCCACTTTGGGGTGGTAACAGATTTGCAGTTTGGGAATCGTGTGACGCGGCCACTTGGGCAGCTCACAGAGGTCCGGGCTCCACGGCTTGCTCCACCCGATGTCTCACTTGGATGTCAATACTTTTTAAAAAAATAGACAGGGATGACTTTAAAAAGAAATATTGACATGTGCTGAGCGTGAACTCGGTGATGGAGGAGTGCTGTCTCACTCAGGTCTACCTACCTCCGTGCATTTGCAGCTGTTGATAAACAGTCTCATATCCAGATTAGTTATTGTAATGTTTTTTTCTTTAAATTTAGGTCACGTCTGAAAACCTGGACCTTTCCGATTTATTAGTCATTTGTTTTTCCATGGACGCAGTAACACTTATTAATGTCAATTAGATTCTTGTTGCAAGATACCTTTGGGTGAATGCAGCAGCGCTTTATAAAGATTAAAAAATAAAAACACATAAATGTGGCTTGCAAAATGTAATAATGAGGGTGTAGGAGGACTTGCTCCCCCTACAACTGTTTGTTCTGGTGCCGGATTATTAACTCACAAGAAGCAATTTGTCCCCTCTATTAACTCCCAGTCCAATAAAACATCAGCTCATTTGTCCTTTCTGTCTCACACACACACAGGTCTCCCCATCCGGTTGATCTATTGACTCGGAGGCCTTTAGAACGATGTTGCATGCAAGTCCGCTTATTCGTAGAAGGGCGGTGTGGTCCATATGGCAGTGATGTGGTGGGAGGTTGGTCATGTAAGAGTGGGGTCAACAATCACTTTGATCGCTGAGCAGTTGCAAGAACTATGAGCAAAGGTGCAATTCAGTGCAGACTGTTTTATAAAAATTACTGAAATTGACTTTCAAGGGTGGGCTTTCATTCCCATTAAAATTAAATAATTTATTTGTAAAATGCGAAAACAATTGAGCTGGGGCCCGGTTCTTGTTTTTTTTTTAGTCCCTTCAGAGCTAAAGTGTAGACTAGTGTGCGTCTGTGAGACCGGCCTTGTGGCGTGGACCCTCCCGACCAGCAAGCAACCCTGCAACCGCACCTGATCCCCGGTGTCACAGACTTCCGGCCACAATGACCCAACAAACCCGATGGCCGGCCGGGGCCCCAGCCGAACCCACGACACTACCACTCATGCACGGCCGAGGGAGCGGGAAACCCCCAAGCAAGACCAGGAGACGCCGTCTCGGTCACACCTCTGATCTCCTCCCCAAGGAGGGTTTCGATCGGCCACCAGGCCCCCGGTGAGCGGGCGCCTCGCATGCTGGGCGTCTGGAGTCCCTCTCAGACCAACCTGAATAGATCAAAGGGCCGAGCGGCAGGAAATCCCGACACACCGCCCCCAGGCACCAAGACCCCTCTCCGCGAGGACTCCGGACTTCAAAGAGGAGGGGGAGTATAACAAGGGGTGCTGAAGGGACGGGAGGCAGAGAAGACCTGAACCACCTGAGCCCTGCTGACGCTGTCGCGGCTCCCCGAACTCTGAACCACCCGAGCCCTGCTGACGCTGTCGCAGCTCCCCGAACTCTGAACCACCCGAGCCCTGCTGACGCTGTCGCAGCTCCCCGATCTCCGAACCACCTGAGCCCTGCTGACGCTGTCGCGGCTCCCCGAACCCTGAACCAACTGAGCCCTGCTGACGCTGTCGCGGCTCCCCGAACTCTGAACCATCTGAGCACTGCTGACGCTGTCGCGGCTCCCCGAACTCTGAACCATCTGAGCCTTGCTGACGCTGTGGCGGCTCCCCGAACTCTGAACCATCTGAGCACTGCTGACGCCGTCGCGGCTCCCGAGAACCCAAAACCACCTGTGCCTGCTGAGAGACTCGCGGCGCTCCTATCCAGAAAGATCGGCGGAGATTGCCGAGTGAACCCAAATCCCCCAGCTCGAGGATTGAGAGCTGTGCGAAGGATACTCCGCAGAGACACTGAACTTAAAGATTGTCCCGCTACCCCAATACCCCCAACCCAAGACCGCCGCCGCTTGCGGCATTGATCCAACGGCTGTATCACAGATCATAAAGATCCCCTGACCTTTCGATAAACTATACTGTCTTACTAAGAACTACTGTGTGGTGTCCCTCTGTCAGAGAGCGTGTACGATCCTAGGAACGAGACCCTTCCCGGAAGGGCCTCCCCGCCAGTGCTCGGCCTAACTCTGGGAGAGGTGGGTCAACGGGTGGTCAGGAACGTATTCCGAAGCCCCCCGGAGAACGCCCTTCCAACATCTGGTGGCAGACGACGGGATCCGAACCGACACCTAGAGATCGTACAGTAAACGGCTGACGCACTACCGAAAGGAGATGGAAGGAGAAATCACCATCAGTACCGCAGGAACCAACACAAGCCCGACGTTCCGAGAGGACCGGTTGGAATATTATACGCATCGAGAACTAAAACAGTACTGCAAAGACCTTGGAATCGCTACCACCGGATTAAGCACTAAAGAAGATTTCCAGGAAGCATTGAAAACCTGGGTCGAGGCAGGAGCTTCCCTGCCCCAGACCGAAGGGGACGGCCAAGAAAGAGAGCCGCCAAACGAACCACGAAGCATCCCGGTAAGGAGCAACGCCCCAGAGGGGGGCCTATCCCCGGAAGAGCTAGCGGACCGAGAGAGGGGCCGCAACCACGAACTAGCACTAGGCAAACTAAAAATAGAGGGAGAGCTAAAATTGGCCGAAAAGAAGTTAGCTGTGGAACAATTACGCTTACAAGGGGAACTCGAGGAAAAGAAACGCCAGCGAGAACACGAAGAAAGAAAAGTTCAACTAGAACACGAACGCAGCCTAAAAGAGATCGAACTAAAGGCCAAAAGTGAGGAGTCCAGAACCACGGGAAACCAACAGACCTCCTCCGCCGTGGAACCAAAGGTCCACATCCCCAAGGATGTGGTGAAGGAATACTACAAGAACTACGACATCCAGCAGTGGTTCAAGGCCTACGAAGTCGCCATGACCTCCCACCGAGTTCTGCAGAAGGATTGGGGAGCTGGCTTGTGGGGCCGGTTCCTGAGCGAGGGGAGAGATACCCTGCTGGACCTGCCCTCCACGGTGCTGAACTCCTACAGCCACATGAAAGAGGCCTTACTAGCCAGATATGGACTCACCCCCGAGATGTACCGGCAACGGTTTCGAGACTGCAAAAAGATACCCGGTAATACGTGGGTGGAATACGTGAACTTTTACAGCAGGGCCTTGGACGGGTGGATCAAGGGCAGCAAGGTCTCCACCTTTGAGGAACTGTTTGACCGAATAGCATGGGAACACTTGCCCGCAAATTGCTTTGTGGAGTTACGCCAGCACCTCCTGGACAGCAAACGGACTGACCCTGGGAAACTGGCGGTCGAAGCTGACCGATGGGTGAACACCCGGGCTTCCCGGGGTCCCGTGGGAGACTACGGTCGCCACAGTCAGGGGCCCCCCCGCCAGAGGGGCGGAGGGAACCAAGGCCGACCGAGGGAATCCCAGGCGGGCTCCCAGCATAGTCCCCCCAGAGGCCAACCCCCGAACTTTCCAGCCCCACCTCCGGCCAGCACAGGGCCCCCGGGGAGGCAGGGACCCAGAGTCAAGATCACCTGTTTCCGCTGCCAACAGACCGGACACTATGCCAGTGACCTGCAGTGTCCCATGTACCAACGACCCGCAGCGACAGCCCCTCCAGCCCGACAAATGGCCTCCGTAGCCCTAGGAGAAGAGATGGAAGACTCCGAAGAGTGGGAACCAGCAGCCATGGCCCTGGTCTCCCTAGGCAACCGAGAGATGGTTCCCGGGACACCCCTACCCGCCAACACGGAAAAATACCGATAACAAGTGACAGTCAACGGCCACCGAGTCGAGGCCCTCCGCGACACCGGGGCGAATGTCACAGCGGTCCACTGCCACCTGGTATCCGAAGACCAGATCCTGCCCGACGCCTTCTGTCCAGTCATATCTTCGGACAACTCCGAGAGCCTCTGCCGAATGGCCCTGGTACCCTTCGAATGGGGGGGGGGGGGTAAAGTCACCGGTAAATTAAGAGTGGCAGTCCGAACATCCCAACCAGTAGACTGCCTCCTGGGCAACGACCTCGAGAGCTCCCAGTGGGGACAAGTGGAACTAAGAGCCCATCTGGAGATGATGGGCCTACCCGAGTGGGTATGCGCCACCACGCGCTCCATGGCTGCTCGATCACCTTCCCCCGAGGGAGTTGAGGCCTTACCCCTGAACCCAGTCGCTGTCCCCGAGGACCGGGACACGCTACCCGAGCCCGACGACTCTCTTCCGGAAGAGGAACCCGTTCCCAATAACGGGTCAGTGCATCCAGACCCCGAACAACCGACCGAGCTCGGGGACCTACCCGAGATGGCCCATTGGCACTGCGAGGGAGGTCCCTCCCGAGAAGAGTTCTGCAGGGTACAAGCCACCTGCCCTTCCCTCCTTGGACCCCGACAGCAGGCCGACGCCCAGGCAGCAGGCGACCAGTCCGGAACCCATTGGGTATATTGGGACAACGGCCTCCTGTACAGCGAACAGAAGTCGGCCGAGCTGGGATCGGCCCGGGTACTGGTGGTACCCCTGCGCTTCCGAAGTTTCCTCCTAGGCCTAGCCCATGATGTACCCCTGGCAGGACACTTAGGCCAAGACAAAACCGATCATCGCTTGGTGACCCACTTCTATTGGCCCAAGATGCGAGCGAATGTAGAGGCCCACTGCAAGTCATATCTCACGTGCCAGGCCAGCGGAAAACATGGTGGGAAGAGCAAGGCTCCGCTAAAACCCTTCCCCGTTGTTAGTACCCCTTTTGAGCGGGTGGGGATTGACATCGTGGGACCCCTGGATCCCAAGACCGCCCAGGGCCACCGGTTCATCCTCGTCCTGGTGGACCATGCCACCCGCTACCCAGAGGCCATTCCCCTCCGTACCGTGACAGCCCTCGTGGTGGGCCGGGCCTTGATGGGGATCTTCTCCCGCGTGGGGTTCCCTCGCGAAGTCGTGAGTGATCGTGGCACGAACTTTATCTCCAAGTACATGAGGTCCCTATGGCAACAATGCGGGGTGTCGTACAAATTCACCACCCCCTACCACCCCCAAGGCAATGGCCTAGTCGAACGATTTAACCGGACCCTGAAAGGGATGATCATGGGCCTCGAAGAACCCCTTCGCCGGAGATGGGACGTCCTCCTCCCTTGCCTCCTGTTCGCCTACCGGGAGGTTCCCCAAAAATCTCTGGGGTTCAGCCCTTTCGAATTACTCTACGGACACCCCGTCCGGGGACCCCTGAGCCTGGTCAAAGAGGGCTGGGAAACGGCTCCCCGAGGAACCCCTCCCGATGTATTCCGCTATATCCTGACGCTCCGCAACCAGACCCGGAAGTTCCGGGAGCTCGCCGAGGCAAACCTCGAGACTAGCCAAGAAGAGATGAAGCGCTGGTATGACCAGAATGCCACGCTGGTCGAGTTTCAGCCGGGCCAACAGGTCTGGGTAATGGCCCCGGTGAAACCCTGCGCCCTCCAAGACATATGGACTGGACCCTTCAAAGTGGTCGAGCGGAAGAGTCAAGTCACGTATCTGGTTGATGTTCAGTCTCCTCGGAACCCCCTCCGGGTCCTCCACGTGAACCGCCTCAAACCCCACTTAGTGAGGACGGAGTTTGCTTCTGGCCACCGACGATGGGATGGAAGAAGACACAGAGCCCCTTCCGGACCCCCTGTGTGCTAGAGAGAAAGATGGCTCCGTAGAGGGGGTGAGACTGTCATCCGCCCTCACCCCCCAACAGTCCGACGACTGCCGCCAGCTATTGAGACTATTCACAGACCTCTTCTCCCTCACCCCTAGGGTCACCGACTGGTGTGTCCACGACGTAGACACCGGCGACAGCCTGCCGGTAAGACACCGAGCCTACCGAGTCCCTGACCGGGTCCGGACCTGCATCTAGGCCGAAGTAGCCAAGATGTTAGCCCTAGGGGTGATTGAACCCTCCGACAGCCCCTGGGCCAGCCCGGTAGTCCTGGTCCCGAAAGCAGCCGCCCCTGGTGTCGCCTCCGAGCTGAGATTCTGTGTGGACTACCGGGGACTCAATGCGGTCACCCGAGTGGACGCTCACCCAATCCCCCACGCAGACGAGCTCATCGACCGCCTCGGGGCCGCTCGCTACCTCAGCACTTTCGACCTGACCTGCGGATACTGGCAAATTACGCTCACTGAGGGAGCCAAGGAGCGCTCCGCCTTCTCCACCCCGGATGGGCACTACCGCTTCAGAGTTATGCCTTTTGGAATGAAAAATGCCCCAGCCACCTTCCATCGACTGGTGAACAGGGTCCTGGCCGGGCTAGAGGGGTTCAGCGCAGCGTACCTAGACGACATAGCAGTATTCAGCTCCCAATGGACCGAACACCTCCAGCACCTCCGACAAGTACTGCTGGCCCTGCGCCAGGCCGGCCTAACCATCAAAGCCAGCAAATGTCAAATTGGACAAGGCTCAGTGATCTATCTGGAACACTAGGTGGGGAGCGGGCAGGTCGCCCCCCTCCAGCCGAAGATCGACGCCATCTTGTCCTGGGAACCCCCCACGACCCAAACAGAAGTCCGGGACTTCCTGGGCCTCACCGGTTACTACCGGAGGTTTATTAAAAACTATGGCAGCCTCGCAGGCCCCCTCACAGAGTTAACCTCCAAAAAGCACCTGAAGAAAATACAGTGGACTCCCCCGTGCCAAAAAGCGTTCGACGCCTTGAAAGCCGCTATATGTACTGCTCCGGTACTCAAAGCCCCCGACTACTCTCAGGAGTTTGTGGTCCAGACGGACGCTTCGGAGCACGGCATCGGGGCAGTCCTCTCACAGTTCAACAACAAAGGCATAGATCAGCCCATAGCCTTCATCAGCCGCAGGTTACTACCTCGGGAACAACGGTGGAGCACCATTGAAAGAGACCTTCGCAGTAGTCTGGGCCCTCAAAAAGCTGCGGCCCTACTTGTTCGGAACCCACTTCCGAGTTCAAACGGATCATCAACCCTTACGGTGGCTGATGCAAATGAGAGGAGAAAACCCCAAGCTGCTACGATGGTCAAGCTCCCTCCAGGGGATGGACTTCACTGTGGAGCATCGCCCGGGACTGACCACGCCAACGCGGACGGCCTGTCCCGATTCTTCGGCTTCAGCGAGGAGAACCCCCAAGTGGATGGGTAGTTCTCCCCGCCTTTCAGTTGGGGGGGGGGGGCGCATGTGAGACCGGCCTTGTGGCGTGGGCCCTCCCGACCAGTAAACAACCCTGCAACCGCACCTGATCCCCGGTGTCACAGACTTCCGGCCACCATGACCCAACAAACCCGATGGCCGGCCGGGGCCCCAGCCGAACCCACGACACTACCACGCATGCCCGGCCGAGGGAGCGGGAAACCCCCAAGCAAGACCAGGAGACGCCGTCTCAGTCACACCTCTGATCTCCTCCCCAAGGAGGGTTTCGATCGGCCACCAGGCCTCCAGTGAGCGGGCGCCTCGCATGCTGGGCGTCTGGAGTACCTCCCAGACCAACCTGAATAGATCAAAGGGCCGAGCGGCAGGAAATCCCGACACACCGCCCCCAGGCACCAAGACCCCTCTCCACGAGGACTCCGGACTTCAAAGAGGAGGGGGAGTAGAACAAGGGGTGCTGAAGGGATGGGAGGCAGAGAAGACCTGAACCACCTGAGCCCTGCTGACGCTGTCGCGGCTCCCCGAACTCTGAACCACCTGAGCCCTGCTGACGCTGTCGCGGCTCCCCGATCTCCGAACCACCTGAGCCCTGCTGACGCTGTCGTGGCTCCCAAGAACCCGAAACCACCTGTGCCTGCTGAGAGACTCGCGGCGCTCCTATCCAGAAAGATCGGCGGATATTGCCGAGTGAACCCAAATCCCCCAGCTCGAGGATTGAGAGCTGTGCGAAGGATACTCCGCAGAGACACTGAACTTAAAGACTGTCCCGCTACCCCAATACCCCCACCCCGAGACCGCCGCCGCTTGCAGCATTGATCCTACGGCTGTATCACGGATCATAAAGATCCCCTGACCTTTCGATAAAGTATACTGTCTTACTAAGAACTACTGTGTGGTGTCCCTCTGTCAGAGAGTGTAAGTTCAGCGTGTACGATCCTAGGAACAAGACCCTTCCCGGAAGGGCCTCCCTGCCAGTGCTAGGCCTAACTCTAGGAGAGGTGGGTCAACGGGTGGTCAGGAACGTATTCCGAAGCCCCCCAGAGAACGCCCTTCCAACAGCGTCATTGTACTCCATTGTATAGGCTATGCTCCCCGCGCTTCTATGAGCATTTCTGATGTATTTCCTGCTGCCTCTGTGATAGATAGGTTTGCGATATCAGTGAATCACATAAAGTGCTCTGTCACGTCATTCTTGATAGCTCAAGTGATGTCATCGGATGGTCATTCACGTGATGGCATTGGGTTGTGAATCTTATCGCACACTGTCAGCTGTGAAGTAATTATTCATATCACGCGTTGTATGTAATATAATTTCTTTTAAATTATGCGGTGCCATTTTTGGCGCGTAAGACTCCTCACAAGCGGGGTGGCAGGCGTGGGAGGCAGGGAGTTCTTCAGTCAACTTTGACTCCGTGTGTCAGGGTGTGGAAGGGGCTCTGATGGGAGTACAGTGCCTGTCTCCACCCTCCAGGTGGACTCAGGCACCCGGCGTCTTATATTGCTGTATGATATCATGTTTCTTGTCTTATGCTATGTTATAGCATAGTATGTATACTCTGATATGCTATACGTTTAATGCTGCTAGTTTGCGACCTGTTTAGTTGTTTGTTAAATAAAAAACATCAGTGAGGTACTCAGAAATACATTGTATCTCGAAGTCTGTTATGAAGCTCTGTGGTTATACTGATTAAGCAGCTACCTATGTTATAGGATATCTCTTAATTAATGTAATAACTGCACTTTCACAGTTGCTTTATTAACCTTCCTGCTTTCTCAAATTTGCTTGAAAATGCACCATTTGTCCACTTTAAAAAAATATATATATTGGGTGGAGAACCCCCCCCCCTGAATCCCACTTTGGTTGTTCGGGCTCGCTCACTACACTGGCTCACTACGGTACAGTATGAAAATCATTTTACGCCACACCACTTTCATATGTCACCAGCCTCCACTGGATTTTTGTCAAACAATCAGTAGCCCCATAACACAACAAAGCTTGGTGTTTAGTATTTGTTCTGTGAGATAATCATTTTTAGGTCGAGGACCATCCGGTCTGCCGAAGGCAGAACCGGAAGTCGGAGAATTAATGTTTTGGAGAAGAGGGGCTTGCACCCTCCCCTTTTCTCCCCTCTTCTCCATTGGCTGGCCTCTTGAATGCTGGCCAGCCATTGGAGAAGAGCTTCGTCACTCCGAAGAGGCCCCGTCCTTTTCGGATTCGGGGGCGTGTTTTTTGCGAGGTTTTCTCAGGGCGTGTTTTTCTCTACTCCAGCCAATGGCAAGAGGAGAGAAAAAAAAAACACGCCCCCGATTCCGAAAACGACACTGCGTTTCTCCGTGGCATTTTGGCTGACCTCGGAGAAAGGCGGTGGTTTTCATGGCGACTCCCTTGAATGATTGTTGCGCCCCCGACGATTTCGATCGCTGCATCTTGCAGCGGTGACCTTCGAACTTGCTGCCTCCTTCTGCCTCCATGTGTCCCACCGGGTGAGTAGTACTCTTCTAGTAGAAGCGAGGGGCAGAGAGAGATAAAAGATCCGAAAAGGTGTGTTTCCTGACACTTGCATTCTCTCACTTTTACGCCGTTTATCAGAAAAACAAGGCGGAATGCACAAGGCAGCCTTTTCCGCATAAAGGAGACAAAGGCACGAAGCATCCCAAGGCCTCGGAAAATTAGCAAACAAGGACTCCGAGAATATGTTAAGCAAAATTTGCTTTGGGGGAAAGAAAAACAGTTTTGTAAAGAGGATACCTTTATTAGGCTACTGAGTGCGTCAGCTGCGAGGTGTTAGGGCCAGCGAGCTGCCTTTTGTGTGAGCGGTTTTCACATTCAGTCGAGTGCCCTTCATTTATGTTTTTCTTTTTTAAGTGTATGGAATTTAAGACCGTTAACAGAGCACACATTGGAAAGATATGGAGCACATGTGAAGGAAGAGAAGAGTCTACAACAGCAGGAGAAAGAGAGTCATACATGGCACGTAAAACAGTAAAAAGAAATGTACGAAGAAAGCAGTGGAAAAGCCAGGCAGAGGGAAGTATCAGAAAGAAGACAGCGAGTATTCAAGAGGAAGGACTCGAGTCTGCAGACGGCTGGGAAGAACAGGAAATAGCGCTGGACTGCTTGTTGTTCACTGTCAGGGGCAGAGCAGCAGATAACAAGCTTAGCAAATGATGTCTGCTGTTGCTACACATTGATTAATATTTTATATGTTATTATCCTCTGTCCATTACGACAGCAAATTAAACTATAAATCACCCCTCCTGCCGGTGTCACAGAATCATAAATTGTCTCTTACCTCTTCCTCGCTCCGGCGCTGCGTCTCGCAAGGTCCCCTTTTTCATGAGAAAACAGTGTATGGAAAAGTGCCGGCATGCTTTAGCCTGAGTTATGGACTAGTCAAAGTCACAGTACATTAGGGCCTGTGAAAAATGGGGGAGTTTGTTCTGCTATAAAACAGAAGAAAACCAAGCATCTGGGCAAAAGTTTCAGGCTGTAATGGAGAAACAATATGTTATCGCGACATTTCCAGGGCTTTTCCTTGCAACAATTACCGCACTGGAAAGGAACCGCTTTCTTTGGAAATGTGTGCAATTGGTTTTATTGCACTCTCGCTGTCCCGAGTAAACCGGGGATTCATCATATTAGGGGGGCAGATACAATAATTAGCCCAGGCTGCAAGGGCTGGATAGGACGTGTAATGTGTTTACGGATTTTGGCGCAAGATGGAATGTGCTTGCAAGCATTTCCATAAGTGTGCTTCGAGCACTGGCAGCCTATCTCAATGCAGAGCCTTGATGTGAAATACAATGACATGTTATTGCGGCTCCCACCTCCACGAAGACTTCTTCTTAGCCAATAGTTGGCAAGCAGTCAGTAATTGTATTTGTAAAACAGTCTGGATGACTTATTCAATCAGTGCTTATTAGAAATACAGAGTGGCCACTTCTCTGCGCTTTAATGCAGGGGCTGGCGGGAAAGAGGACGAGGCCAAGAGGCGCATCTTAGGGTAGGTATCTCTGGGGCCCACCTTATTTACAGAGCCCTCCTGCTGCAGTGTTCAAGTGCAGCCAAATGGATCTAACTTATAGGTGGGAGGGCCAAGGCAGCCTGGCTGGGGCCAAACGACTGGCTCTAGCCCGGCTGTAGGCCTCAGTTTAAGGACGAGCCACAGACGAGCCAGCTTTGTAACACAAAAACAAACAGCATCCTGAACATTGAAGGAGAGCTACTGCAATAAAGTACATGCATGAATATAATAAAATGCGTGGATTGTTCTTCCCACATAACTTTTTAGGTCTCGCTCCAAGGTTTAATGTTTTTCAAAAGAGGGGCTTGAACCCGCCCCTCTTCTCCCCTCTTCTCCATTGGCTGGCCTCTTAAATGCTGGTCAGCCATTGGAGAAGAGCTTTGTCTCTCCAAAGAAGCCCTATCTTTTTCGGATTCAGGGGCGTGTTTTTTACTTTCTTTCTCTCCTCTGGAATGTAAACATTCCAGCCAATGGCAAGAGGAGAGAAAGAAAAACACGCCCGCGATTCCGAAAACGACACTGCGTTTCTCCGAGGCATTTCTGCTTGACCTCGGCGAAAGGCGGTGGTGTTCATGGCGACTCCCTTGAATGGATCTTGAATGGAAGCTGCCTTTCCACTGCCTAAACAACATAAGCAAACAAGCAGCCCAGCGCTATTTACTGTTCTGACCAGCCGTTTGGACGCAGATCCATTGTAGTTACGGTGATCTGCGCTGAATACAAAGTCGCAAATGACAGAATATGCTCCCAGAGGATCCTGCCGCCTGGGAAGAGGTTACCCACCGGCCATTACTCTTGTATCTACTGCGCGCCTCAGACTCCGCGCAGAGCACCAAAGAAGGGAAAGAGGCGAGAGTGCGTGTAAACTCCTCCCCCTTGTTAATCCAATTCCGCTTCGGAATTCAGAGATTCGTGCCTGCCCCGGTCACGCTAGAAGCTGTTATTTGTAAAAATTAGCATATCTGCCAAGTCATCCCTGGTTATGAGATAGTTTAGTGTTTGTCCACGATTCACAAACATTTTGTGCTGGTTTTGTGTTACAAAAATGATGCAAATCGGAGAAGGTGAGATTGAAATGTTTGTGGTGCAGACCTGCCAACTTAATTTTTAGTGATAAATGCAACGATCTAGAAACAACGGTGCCACTTCTGCTTTGGCTCCGAATATCAATGTGTATGTGTCTAGATCTATGTGTGTGTGTGTGGTTCTGTATGTGTGTGTGTGTGGCTGTGTGTGTATGTGGCTCTGTGTATGTGGCTCTGTGTATGTGGCTCTGTGTATGTATGTGTGGCTCTGTGTGTGTGGCTTTGTGTGTGTGTGGCTCTGTGTAAGTGTGTGTGGCTTTGTGTGTGTGGCTCTGTGTAAGTGTGGGTGGCTCTGTGTGTGTGTGGGAGGCTCTGTATGTGTGTGCCTCTGTGTGTGGCTCTGTGTGGGTGGCTTTTTTTTGTAGGTGGCTCTATGCGTGGGTGGCTGTCTGTGTGTGGGTAACTGTGTGTGTAGGTGACTGTGTGGGTGGCTCTATTTGTGTGTGGGTTGCTCTGTGTAGGTGGCTCTGTGTGGGTGGCTGGCTCTGTGTGTGTGGGTGGCTCTATTTGTGTGTGGGTGCAAATGCAGTAGGTCTCGCATTTGAGAGTGATTACGCTATTGACATTGTAAATAGCAATGCCGTTTCTTTAAATGTTTTGAAAACAAAAGCATAAACAAAAATAATGTCATGAGCAATGCCAATAGCTCTTACTTTAACAATGCCGAGACCGTTGCATTGTAAATGCTTGTTTTCATTGAGATCTATGCATTGCACGTCCTTGGAACTGATGAGGTGACCGGATACCACCATATTATTGTTCCAATTTATTTAAAGTTGATTTTCTGCACATCTCCATCAAGGGCTGATTCTGGAGACGCGTGATGTTGGCGTACAAATGTTTGCATTATGCTGACCAATGCTTCATATTAAGTTTCCAGGATGTGTTTGTTTCACATTTAACAAGCTCTTGGAACACAACCAAATGGTTTCTGAGACGTAATGGCGGTCATGTATATTTTGGTTCTTAACCCCTAGGTGTTAATGACCACAAGAAAGAAGATCAGATGCAAATGCTATTAAACAAAAGAGGTAAAGGCTTTACAAGATGGCCGTCTGAGCAGATGATGGTCAACATAGTGAAGGTACGTCGATGGAGCAGTGTGGAGCGATCGAACACAGCAATTTAAGACAGCAAGCAAAGCATGGCTAGAACAGTATAAAATTTACAGCTGCAAGTACTATGTACAGAACCTACTATGGACCCGATCGACCTTTTCTCAGTGATCCAATACAGCTCTGTCGATGACCAACACGATTTGTTCGATCAGCTGCCAGCTACACTTATCCACGAAGAGCAGACAAGCCACCCTCCAAACGGCCATTCTTTACAACTCCTTGGCATCAATTGTGCATTCCCACTCTGGTCACTTGAACCAGCAATAGTGCCACAAAAAGTATTTCTTCTGCAAGTCGTCTGCGGCTGACCGCAGTTCATCCTAAATGCACCCGCGAGACATGAACTGGATAAAAGTGCCTTTTGAAGGCATTTAGAGAGAAGGCCACAATAAAATCTTAAAAGATGAAAATAAAACAAAATCAATGTAAACAAGCATTGGCAAAGCCAATAGGTCTCACTAACAAGAGAGCTATTGGTGTTGCCAAGATGTTTTTAGGCATGTCGTACAGCAGAACGGCTGTAGTGTTATGTTATGTGTAGTTGTAAAGTGCACTATCACCTGTGACGGTATCCTGACGCTGAGCAGGAGGGTGTGCTTAGCCCTACCTATGGTAGGTTGTGCAAGTGAAAAGACGGGCCTTCAGCTTCTTGCGGAATTCTAGAAGGTTCCGATGTGCAGTGGGAGGCCGTTCCATGCTTTAGAAGCGATGTAAGAGAACGCCCATAATCCTGATCTGGTTCTGTGTATGTGTGGGATATGTGCGAGTGGGAGTCCTATGGAATGGAGGTGTCTCTTGGTGGTAAATACAGCATCATGGCTGAAAGTTGTTTTTTTTTTTATTTAGAGTGCTATTACATACCACTCCCTCTGGCTACATCACAGCACTTTTTATTTTATGTTAATCTTTCAGCCATACTGCTGCACAACATGATCACGTACATTGACAAAGCCAACAGGTCTCTCCTAGGTAAGACCTATGGACTTTGCGGATGCTCCAATTTGTCAACACCTTCCAGGGTGGACTAGGATTTTTTTTTTTGTTCCGACTCCGTGGATGACAATGTGTGAAATGTCATTAGCGGGATAGGCTTAAACATTGGAAACAAGTCTGTCATAACTTGCGCTCAAGGGTTTGGTGGCATAGACATTATAAGTGAATACTACTAGGGCAGTCCTATTTCTGGTATGGAACTATGACCGGACCACTTGGGGCTGCGATGGACAGAAACCGCACACATGCTGCCGGAAGACCCTAGTGCTAAGCTGTCACCACTTCCTGTTTCCACACCCTCCGTCTCCTACGAAAGAACTTCAACTGGATCCCCCCTGGAACACAGGAAAACAGTCACCCACGCCCTAATCAGCAGCAGACTGGACTACGGCAACTCACTCTACGCCAGGATCAGCAAGAACCTCACCCACAAACTCCAGAACGCCGCTGCCAGACTAGTCCTCAACCTACCGCACCACTGCCCCATCACCCAACACCTGCGGACACTACACTACACAAGCTTCTCACTTATGCCCACAAAGCCCTCCACAACACTAGACCCACCTACATGAACCACCGCCTCACTCCACGCATTCCATAGATCCCTCCACTCAGTTCATCTCTCCTTTGCGACGGTGCCGTGCATCAAGAAGACCAGAATAGGAGACCGCTCCTTCTCCTTCCTCACGGCCAAGGCATGGAACACCCTCCCTTTTCCACCTCCGAAAGACAGCAACACTCTCAAAGTTCTTGAAGGACCACAAGACCTGGTTCTTCGACGAATAACCGTGAATTTCCAGGAGCTGCGCGCCCCTCCCCCCCAGTCCCCTAAGCGCTTTGAGACCATTTCGGGTGCGTAGTTTGCGCTTAACAAACCCTTGACTGATGGTGCCAACTGTGTGATGCAAATTCGACCACTTTGGTTTAGTATGAATATAAAGCGCTGTACTATTGTGCAAGAATGGGATCTTAAGCATATGTTCATGAATGGCAAAGAGTTAGTGTGCTATTTATATATGGTTTTATACAGCGCTTCGTTCAGTGCACTGATGTAGCCATAGGAAGAGAAAAAAAGTGCAAAGCTGCTGTAAGGGCTGGGCGCGTAATCTTTTTTTGTGGTATGGCGGGTGGACCCAACAGAAAGTAGGAGGGGAATGGCAGTGGTAAGCAACACGACTGACAGCTGAGGAGGGTGAGAGAAGGCAAGCAACACAACTCACTGCAAGAGAAGGGAGGGAGGGGACAAGCAACACAACGGTAACTGCAAATCAGTCCTGACCCAGCTCCTCACTGGAACAGTCAGGCACGAAGTGCCAGGTCATGTCCTCCCTGAACCGGAAACCAGCATCCTGGTTTCGGGGTATCACCCCTCATCAGCCAAGCCAGCTTGAATACAGTGGCATAGCTAGCAAGGGACCCACGTCTGGGCATACCCTTGGACACTTAGGGCGAACATAGCAAACACAAGATGATGGACCGAGTGCTGGAACTTTTCAACCACTCACCCCAGTCAAGAGATATGGGTTTAATCCATTGTTCTTTTGATCACTATTCCACCCCAGGTTGAACCCATCCATATGCAAATCGGTCTTGACCGTGCTCCCAGGTGCACAACAAGCATGGGACACACTAGAGGCAAGCTAGCCTGGCTGATGAGGGGTGATATCCTGAAACCGGTCCCAGGATGATTGTTTCCGGTCCAAGGAGGATCTGGCTTGGCAGTTAGGACTGGACTGTTCCCATGGGGAGCAGTGTCACGACTGATTTGCATGTGACCGGGTTGAAACTGCGGTGGCATGGTGAGCAAAAGAACGATGGATTAAACCTGAATATGTGACTGGGGGGAGAATGTTTGCATTGTTCAGCATTCCGTCCATTTTTATTTTTTTTTGCATGAAGGAGATGAATAAATACATTGTAAACACATTCATCTAAAATACAGACCACTGCAGAGGTCCCTTTAGTCTTGCAGGTGACACGCCTTCACGACCCAGTGACCAGTACTTTCCTTTCCAGTTCATTATTGCATAGATTCTAGATTTACATCCATACGCTAGATAAGTAATTGAAGCTAATTTTCTCGCATTGCCAACAGCATTAGGAAAATTAAGAGCGTATCACAGGATGGAAAAGGAGCAATTTGTGAGGAATGAAACATTTATCGCTCTGAAGAGGCTGCAAAATTAGACCATCCTCCCACAGAGGCACTGGAAGAGCGGATATTTCTTTCAAAGTGTCTAAACACTTTCAAACTGTATCGCGATGAAACTTCAGAGAGACAGATGAGCACATGATCAACATTTCATTTATACTGGGACCACAACCCCCTCCTCCCCCATTCACACGCTCCAAACCAGTTCAGAAGTGGGAAGGCGAGTGTCTCTAAAAGACACCATAGACCAACGTAACCTAAAAAGGAAACCCAAAAACCTCAGAAATCTCGTCCAAGATAGACACTTTGAAATGTAACCACAGTGTTTCACTTACCAAAATACTGGAATGATGCGCTACACATCAGAGTTAAGAAATGTAACAAGATTCTGAAACGCCGGTGTCCTATATCTGGGACTGAAAAAAAGGCCAAGCTCAGTAGACAATATCAGCCACTGCAGAGATCATGGTGTATTGTGAAGGTCACAAATTTGAATATGCCTCAGAGCCGCCTCAGCGCCTCACCTTCTAAGGTAGGTACGATGAGTTCCATGGATTTGGGTACTCAGTATCTGGGCTGACATATACAAACGTACCCACTACTAGGGCAGGCGGATGCCATGCCTTTCCACGTGTCTTTCCTGAATTTCCTCACCTTTTAATTTACCACCACACATATTCTTCCCAACTTTTACAAACGACCAAGTTCCTCACATTTCATCCCTATATTGTATTTTTCTATGCACTTATGTTGCCCTAAAATTCCATGGGGGAAGTACTCGCTCTGAACAACATTTTTTGTGTGGTCATGGGGAGGGGTGGGGGAACACATGGTTTTCTGATGGCTGCCAGGCTGGGGCTTCGGGAGAACACTCGTCTGTATTTGCAGACTGCAGGCTCAACGGTTGATGTGCTGGGTATGATCAGGACATTGTATTAGCCCTTGACTCACAAATCATCGAATAACAACATCCTATAATTTATTTAGCCTCTAAAAATTGACTTGGTGCTTATCGCATTTCCAAGCCTCAGAAGCGTGTTGAATGAGGAAAGCAGTCCAGTGAGCTCAATTGATTCATCCAGGATTGCACAATGAGGTCAAGTAGAGAACCTCCGGTGACAACACCGGTCTCCTGCTGCTACTTAATACAATCAAACACTAAAAGACACTTATTACGCCAAAGAGGGTGGATCTATTTTTAAATCAACCAAAAGGTGCCAAGATTTTCCTTGCATCCACCCTATTAAAAAAGTGGAAGGCAGCTCCAGAGTCCACCAAGTTCACATCTCTATTAGCCACCTCCCTTGTTAAATACAACTAAAGGTTTGATTAGTGTCACTCAAAGACAATGGATTGAGAATGACGTATCAATAAGCCTTTCAAACCAGACCCTGCACGACAAACCTATGTGAGGCAAGCAATGATGAGCCACAAGGAAGATGGCGGTGGAGTCGATAGAACTGAGGCTGGTCACCAAACTACTGGGCGAACGAAGCATTAAAAGATTCTTCCCAATAATCTAGAAAGCATTTTATTGAACATTACTTTCTAAAGGGGGACACAGTAAGTTCTAGCATCCTCTCATCAGCACGTACAGGGCAGAGACAGTGAAGGCAAAGAACGTGCAAGTCATGGCAGTGGTCAAGCGAAAGTTCCCATTAATCTGGGACACCAGACTCTGCTTCGTGTCTACCAGTTCCAGCATCACATCGCTCACAGTGCAAGACACGTTTTCTTCCCCTACGAAAATAACTGGGCGCGATGTTTCCACTGGTGTCTTTTCAAGTGCAGCCTTCATGTTCTGTACCTCAGAAGACACTTTACTTATACTTTTTCCAAAGCCGCTCACCTGCTTCTGCAGATTTTCTATGGCTCTATGAATCTCTTCGGAGTAGTTCGTCTGCTTACTTATTTCGACTATAAGAGGGTCGTCAGTTACGGGGATCCCCTTAGCACCGGACCCCATTTGTATCAGGTGCTGTAGCCTCAAAATGGCATTACTGAGGTCTTTTTGCTGATGTTTGTACGTGGTGGCCTGTTCGTGAAGCGCTTCCTGCAAGTTGATTGGTCCTTTTTGCGCTTCCTGAAGTAGCGATTTCAATTCTTTTAGCCGGACCCGATTAATGTATGTTGAGCCCATGACCCCAATGAGAGTGCCTATCACTGAGCCAATGATGGACCAGTTTTTTGTCTTTTCGGCTCTAGTGCGCTCTTTTTCGTGGCTCTCCCTGACGGCAGCTGAAAAGAGGGCGAACTTCTCTCGTTCCGAGTCCTCTGCGTTCGCAAAGGAAGTTCTGACGCGCTTTTCCTCCTGTGGAAAACACAAGACAAGTTAAAGCAGACAAGCGGAAGGGAATGCAAACAATTTAGCTGCAAAATGAAAATGTGTCTACAAAGGACAAACAATCGCTTTGTTTTCACACATGGAACTAATCACCAAAACAGGTTTTAAATCTGTACAGTAGCACTGAACCTCTAAGCCCCGCGCATTTATAACGGCCTAAATGCTGCAGGATGGTATTTTTACATCAAAGAGTTAACAATTTAAACTATAACCAATCCTACCAATGGTATCTAAACTTCGTTCTTGGAGGCAAACCCATTTTATGCATTCTGTCCTTCTCTGCCATTTAACTGTGAGACAACCCACCTGCCGATTTAAAATGCATTAGGAATATGCTCAGATTGACAAACAATACCCACACCTGAGCCCCAACCTATGCATGACATTTACACAGGGAGCAATGGCAAAAAATAAAGCTCAAAGAAGAACCCGAGAAACGCTGCACGGAATCTGCAAGGGGGCACTGCTGGCCCCCAACCTGTCTGGATACATGATTAAGCAGGCAGCCACAATCGAATACAACAATAGTCAAAAGACATTTACAATAGGTCAAGAAGCATTTTTGTTAAATTTCTTGCAAACAAACAGACGTTTGGTTTTATTCACAAAGTGCATGTACAACAGATGCTGTGAAAGGGTGACCCTGGGAGGTGGCAGCAGACAAGCTTTACTCTCGAAGTAGCACGAGCCACATTCAAGACTGGAACCAACCTTGGCTGGATGGAATTTGGGTTTATTTACTACCTACATTGAAGTAACTGTCTAAATACAAAGGCGAGGGTGCCCTATTTCTGAGGAAAGATGGCCATGTGTTTCTGGTGCCTTAAATATTCATGCTTCCTTGTACACTCTGAATGGATATATTTCAAAATCAGATTAGGATATTGTTCTTGTATGAACCTGAAGTGTTCCTCACCTTTAACATGCATGCCAAGTGTCAGGATTCCCATTGGCCTAGGAGACATTTTACTAGCGGAAGTACATCGGCATACGTCCGGCACCTCGCGGTAAAGCGCAGCCTTCCTTTCAACATTGGCAAACAGAAGAAGGACTTTAAGAAAAGAATGATTTCTGCGTTATGTTCCTGTATCTTTATCTTTGACTTCAGGTCTTCTCGCACTCTCTCCATGAGAAGATTCTGCCTCCTATCCTTTTTATTTAGTTTTGTTAAAGTGTAAGTTTCTGTCACATGTTTATGCTCCATAGTTTTATACTGAGGGAGAAGTGTACATGAGCCATTTTATCCATATCAGATTTACATGCTCCAACTGACTTTTTGAGCAAGAACCCTGGTCGTGTGGAATGAATACAGTCACTTTATTATGAGCAAGGTGTTCTGCAATGTTTACTTTAATCGCATGTTAGACTTTTAGGTGTCCCGAAGTGTTGTGTTTTATTTTAACACTGTCAATCGGGAAACCTACTCCACAAAGGAGCGCGCTGGATCAGACCCCACACAACGACCTCACACACCAAAGGCAAGAAGAACTGAATCTTCTCAAGGGATCTAGGGGGCAACAGGGCCCAGCACTGCACCTGGGGAACTGGCAAAGCTGCGTGGGCACTCTGAAACAAACTCCTGTGTAAAATCTAATGAGCCTACAGTCTGTTCGCTTGATTACTCTGCCTGGCCTGTATTGTTTTACGATCAAGGTACTGTTAAAAACAGCGCACACAAATGTCGTCCGGGTCTGCAACGATAATGAAAATAATAGATTAGTAGTAGGATTGGGAGTCATCCCGTGAAAAGAAGTGTGTGAACTAATGGTTTAGAGCAGATGGGCTCTAAAAATAGCACTGTAACAGCAAAGACGGGCAGGAGTGCCAGGATCCGAAGAACAGAGCTTTGAAGGATGCACAAGTGAGAGAACAAGACCCTGTGATCCAGCACCTTCACAAGCCCCGCTGGGTGTTGACTGAAGGGGAAACCACACAAACGCAAGGGGTTCTTCGAGTCCGAGAGCACAATGCCTTCGCAGGCGACAGCCTCCTCACCCGCCCCATATAAGGAAGCAAAACCTAAATCTTGACACCCTGGAGGGGACATTATACGGAATCACGTGACTTGGGATCCAGATAAGCTTGGGAAATTTAATTGCTACATTTGTTTAATGTACGGCGAAAACAGGGAGTGGAAGAGATTATTTGTGCTGACTGTAAACCAATGATATACACAGCTGCAACACTCACCAAGTTTCATTTTAGGAAAAAAACAACAAACCAGATAATTAAAAAAAAAAAGTGTCCCATACCTTCTCAGCCCCCTATGGAATCAGGAGGAAGAAATATAACCGAGGGAACCCTGTTCCGTTTCATTCCCTACCGCCCTCCAAGAGAGGAGTTTCCGGGCAGAAGGCCTGCAGATCCCTCTTGCTCTTAACCGTGTGAACTGTGAAGAACGCTGATGGGGCAGGAAAATCTAGACACACGGAGTCCCCACTGAAAGGAACTCCTGCCCATAACGTGCACTATCAGTACGATAAAGGCATGAGCAGGTATTCTTACAAGAGTGGGGGGGACTCACTAAAGAGGATGAGAAGAGGTCTTTTCATGAACATGGTACCGCTGACAGAGAAAGATGAGCAAACCTGCAGAAGAACCCGAAGGATCCAAAGAACAAAACAGATGCCCAGCAATGACCACTCTTCCTCCAATGGCACCAGCACAAGCATGAACCCCACGTCCGAGGGATGAAAATCACCCAGGGAAAACTAGAGTACCAAAGGAGTCACCTTAGGAACAGAGTTAGGGCTTGTGCTACTACTGCTCTGCCGCCTCCATATCTATCCCCCATGATCAGTGCGCCGCCTCCATATCTATCCCCCATGATCTGTCCGCCGCCTCCATATCTCTCCCCCATGATCTGTCCGCCGCCTCCATATCTCTCCCCCATGATCTGTCCACCGCCTCCATATCTATCCCCCATGATCAGTGCGCCGCCTCCATATCTATCCCCCATGATCAGTGCGCCGCCTCCATATCTATCCACCATGATCTGTCCACCGCCTTCATATCTCTCCCCCATGATCTGTCCACCGCCTCCATATCTATCCCCTATGATCAGTGCGCCGCCTCCATATCTATCCCCCATGATCTGTCCGCCGCCTCCATATCTATCCCCCGTGATCAGTGCGCCGCCTCCATATCTATCCCCCATGATCAGTCCGCCGCCTCCATATCTCTCCCCCATGATCTGTCCGCCGCCTCCATATCTATCCCCCATGATCAGTGCGCCACCTCCTTATACATCCCCCATGATCAGTGCGCCACCTCCATATCTATCCCCCATGATCAGTCCGCCGCCTCCATATCTATCCCCCATGATCAGTGCGCCGCCTCCTTATCTATCCCCCATGATCTGTCCGCCTCCATCATATCTCTCCCCCATGATCTGTCTACCGCCTCCATATCTATCCCCTATGATCAGTGCGCCACCTCCTTATACATCCCCCATGATCAGTGCGCCGCCTCCATATCTATCCCCCATGATCAGTCCGCCGCCTCCATATCTATCCCCCATGATCAGTGCGCCGCCTCCATATCTATCCCCCATGATCTGTCCGCCGCCTCCATATCTCTCCCCCATGATCAGTCCGCCGCCTCCCTATACACCCCCCATGATCAGTCCGCCGCCTCCATATCTATCCCCCATGATCAGTCCGCCGCCTCCATATCTATCCCCCATGATCACTAAACCACAGGAAAAGGAGAAAGAAAGTGTGGAACCAAGAAATATGGATTTACTGGATATGTTCCCCTTGCCAGATGGAGGGGCTGGGGGTGACGCTGCTGATAACCCAGGGAACAAGTAGTGCCTGAGAGACCACCAGAGACTGGAGCACAAGGAGGTAACGTGTAAGTGAGCACTGTAATACAAATGATGGACAGTAAAGAGCCAGGTAGAGGGGTACAAGTGTCTAGACATGAGGCAGACTCCACTACCGTGAATCGATCCAGGGCGCACATATGAACATAGGAACCCCTGAGAACACAGCCTCGCCATTCCCTTAGAAAGTTTAAGACAAACCACTGAACGATCTAGAAGACATTTCCCATCTACGCCATTCAAGTGACCCCGACGAGGAGGACTCTTCCTCATCTGCTCTTTTTCCCTTGTGGGACTACACGGTGGTTGGAGGTGAGGGGGTGTGGGGTGAGAACTGGCAGGGGGATGGGTAGACTGTTCCTGGGCCCCCGCTGCTTATATGAGCATTAAGAAAACATTCTTCAATGTTAGATAGAACCCTCCTCAGTGCCGAGAGCAGCTGCAGAGCGTGTTCAAAGTATACAGCCCAACTTGGAAAGACATGTATCACCTACTACAGATGTGTGTCTGGTAAAAACCGCCTGGACTAAGATCTCAAACTGTTAAAATAAGGGTGGAGCACCGGCGGATGTATGGGTAGTCCCAAGGATGTGTTTAAAGGTACTGTAGCATATACCTTGTCCAACAGAGATGGCTCAAGAAGCTGTAGGGGGTGCTTTTACACACGGATTGTTACTGAATATTTGAAAGCAGGGGATGACCATCTGTATTGAATGTCAGACAAAGAAGCTGCCTGAATTAGGGACGGTCGCGAACCACTGCACGGCCTCTCATGAACGAAAAATAGAATGTTGAAACAAACTTTATCTATTTGAAGCTGCAAAACATGCAGAGAATAGTCAACGGGGCAAAGAGTCCCACAAAGGGGAGAGGGAAGCATGGGACAAGGAGGTGGGCGAGGGAACGGAAGGGGAAAGGGTGAGGCTCTGGGAGTGGGAGATTCATGCTTTGCTTGCGAGCAGCTAGGACACTGGAAACAAGATTGTTTCAATACTGCATCTAGGGTACACAGTATCCCCAACAAACGTGAATTTCATAAGAACACAAAATTCTTGCCCGGAGTTTTAGGACAACCCAAGAGGATCCTACTGCGTCATGAATACTTTAATGAAAGTAGATGAAAAGGACGCCTGTGGAAATGGTCTCACTAATGCTAGGGCTGTTACCGGTCTTATTGACACAGGTGTTATTCGCTCAGCTCTAAAAACCTCTGAATTCCCTACTTTACCCCCCTCAGACATGTCCAAAGATGCCGTCAGTAATTTTAACCAACAAGCTCCCTACCATATTTCTGACCCCATGTCCATCTCACTAGGACGCATTAGCGATAAACATTCCATTTTGCTTGACCCAACCTCCCCAGCTAACCTACGAGCAAGAGATATTTTCTTCAAATTAAGCTAGACTGTAGTTTGTGCTCTGGATGGTGAGTTCCTAAAAATACTCCATACAGCAAGAACATGAAGTGCTTGCACTGCTGTGTGAGAGCACAAAGTGCCAAAATGATGTGAATATATCAGCCACGTCTTCCGATTGAACTGAAATGGATAACAGGTATCGCCCACACCGTGATCCATAGGGGCCAATGATGTGGGGTGGATATCATCAAAGGAACCAGTAAAGATCAGAGTTGGTCCTCAGAAGATTTGTCCAAGATCTCAGGGCGATTAATAATGCGATTAACCCAAACTTTCCTGTCCAGCATCCTTTCCTGCATCCATGCAGACACCCAATGATGCACAGTGGCTGATCTCTGTTCGGTTTTCTTTTCCATCTCCATGCATGAAGGGACTCAACATCTCTTCTCATTCCAAGGGTCTCAACTTTCGTGGACCTGCCTTCTTCTAGGATTTAGAGTTCCCTTCAATCTCTTTGCGAGCCCTTAACAAAGATCTGGACATGTTGGGCTTTCTCTGGGGTTCTACTTTGGATCAATGTTGAGAATTTACATTTGGCATCTGTTATCCCAGATCACGGCGAGTTGGACTCCATCTACCTCCTTCCCAAATTGACTAATAAAGGGCATAAGCGCTCCAGGTTCACGTGGCAGTTCTGCCTCCCCACAGTGCAATACCTTGGGCATGACCTTCCTGCTGGTAAACGTCACTTGTCCTCTGATCAAGCTGAAGCCATTCGTTAATTGCCCCTCTCCATAACTGTCTCCCAAGTACGTACTTTTCTTGGAATGGTTGGGCATTGCAGACAGTGGGTTATGCTCTATGTCAAACTGGCAAAGCTCTTACAAGGTTACATCAGAAGCGATACCCCCGAATCCTTGCAATGAACAACTGAAGCCAAAAACACCTTTGTAAAGATTAAACAAGCATAACATCGGTCCTCCTTTAGGAACCCCTATGCAGAACCTTTTACTTTGTACCGTCATGAACGTAACAGATTTGCGCTTGGAGTGTTAGTTCAGAGTCATGGAGATCAGAAGATGCCCATAGCCTACTATTCTTCAACTCTAGACCCGATCAGGGCTGGGCTCCCACCAGGTTTACGGTCTGTGGTTGCTGCTGCAAATCTTGTTCAAGCATCTGAACGGTTTCTGTTGAGCCCTGTCCCAACTGTTGCTGTCATTCTGTGGTTGTGCTTCTCCTTGAGATGAAAACCCCAACACCTCTCTACGGCCCAATTATGCCGGTATGAAACTTTACTGTTGTCTTTCCATATCACCCTGATCTGGTGTCCAGCCCTGAACCCTGCATAGTTAATAATGGTGAGGAGGGGGTAGCCCTGCAACTATATCCTTATAGCATCTCCTGTGACCAAACCCTGTGTTGATTTCACACGTGTGCCTATTCCTAACTGTGAATTCATGTATTTTGTTGTTGGATCAGGTCTCAGGAATCACGATGGTGCCTAATTGTTGGTTATGCTGGCTTTACTATGTATCGAATTGTGGAAAGTTGCAGTTTGTCAAATGTGAAATCTGCTCACCGATGTGAGGCTCGCTGCTCTCACCAGAGCTTGCCTCCTAACCAAAGATTGAGCCTGTGTATAAGGAATCAAAGTCTGCGTTTGGAGTGATGCGTGACTTTGGGCTCTTCTAGAAGACGAGTGGGCTCTTAATGTCTGCCGGAACCTCTGTCAAGAATGACAAGCATGATCAAAACCTTCTAAATGCATTGCAATTACCCAAGAAGGTGGTAGATGTAAAGGGTGTCGCTCACCAGCATCCTCCTGATGATTTCTCAAGGAATAACACCCTAATTGATTCAGCCGCTGAAAATGCTGCCTTGTTTAAAACAGCGGAAGTTGCTATGTATATTGTGAGAACTAGTTCATTTCCCATGCCTTCATTAAAGATTTTTCTCTACTGCTGGAGCTAGCTGCTGAAACTGAAAAAGTGTCTTGGATCAAGCAGAAATAAGAAAAAGACGCTGAGGTATGGAGAGGCAGTATTGTGTGTGCTGCATTTCTTCTATAGCCCAGAACTAGTGCATTCCTGCGCCAACAGTCTATCCCAAACTGACGGAAAGGGTATTAAGACCACCCAGCTGCTCACCACCCCCCTTGATGCCCCTTTGTGCATACTCAAATGGATTTCCTCCAGATGGCAAGATGTGCTATCTGCCCATTATGTTTTGGTAATTGTAATGTAAGGAATACTTGTATAGCGCAGCTGCCACCCAACGGGTATCCTGGCGCTTAGATTACCAATCAGCCACTAGGTGTATCTAATCAGAGTACGTGAGGATCTAATCTCAGGGAAACAGTCTGGTTTTCAACTCCTTCCTGAAACGTGACAGAATGGTCAATTGTCTAAGCTCCAGAGGCAGAGCATTCCAGAGTATGGATGCTGTGGAACTAAAAGATCTACCACCCATTCGAACTTTGTTGAGATGAGGGATACAAACTAGGTTTGCAGAAGAAGAGCGCAGGCATCTAGCAGGAGAATACCATAAGAATTTCCCCTGCAACAACTTAGGCCCTGTTTTTTGTGCTGCCCTATGGACAATACAGAGTGCCTTAAATTGGACTCTTTGCGCAATGGGCAGCCAGTGTAGATCCTTAAGGGCAAGTGAAGCAGAGGCTCCGCGTGGTCGACTTAACGCAAGCTTAGCCGCCATAATCTTTACTCTTTGCAGTGTTTTTCATCGGTGAAGCTGGGGCACCCAGAAGAAGTGCTTTGCAGTAGTCTATTCCGCTTAAGACGATACTCCGCAGCACTAGAGGTCCAGCTGAGGCAGGTAAAAACGGGAGTATTTTCCGGAGAGCTCGAAGCAGAGATAGACCGGTCTAACAGTTTTGCTTACTTGAGAGTCCAATTGTAAATTACTGTCTATTAACACTCCTAGGTTGCGCACTGTCTTGACGGGGAGTGGAGGATTGTTAGCAGAGACTGACCAGAAATCTACTGGGAGAGGTCGAGGGATTTTACCTGCAGCACAGCAGAGAACTTCGGTCTTAGCCCTGTTAAATTGTCTGTATGCTTTCAGGATGGGTGGAAGTGTACCCCTGTGCCCGTACGCACGCCATTACAATAGCTAAGTTATTGGTTCAGGCTACCGAACTGCATCTCAAGTGTCTGTGGAACGCACTTCATGCCAACAGTATTGCAGTTTCCGAGGCTCTATCTTGATGGTGATACACCAGCACTGCCACTGTGCCCAACACCCAGAAAGAGGAGGAAATGTAGAAAGGACCAATGGCACCCCTAAGAAGAAGATAGAAACAATATGCTCAATTGATATGGCCTGATGCCTTGCCACTAGCACTATGATCCCTGACAGCGAGGCCTCTCCAGCTTCTGTTCACAGATTTAAGCAACCTGAGCTGGGTATCCAACCAAGGCCTGCCACGCACTCTAGGATGGCGATTGGGTGTACATCCAGGTAGAGAAAAGACAGACTGCACTGCAGCCTCGCTGGCGTGGGACCGAAGAGTCTGTTCATCACCAACATAGCTGTTAAATGTTGTGTTGTGGCAAGCGAGCTCTTCCTCCTAGAAATAGTGTTCCTGTTTCTGGACCTGACCCTGGCCTTGGACCCGGATACCCTGCTGGGACTGCCTCTGCTGCTATGATGATCTGCCAGTGGGTTAGGCCCTTATGCCTGGCCTCACTGCCTGCTCCCCCTCCACCACCCAATGCTGCCCCCACAGCCTGCGTTGAGGTAAGCAGCCCTCTGCAAGAACCGTTGTGGACCTGGTCTACCCTTTTCCACTGCGTTTAGGGTTTAGTTGGTGGTGGGATATATCCTCGCCGTTCAAGGACTAGCTGTACTAAACCTATACTCTTGATTGGTACACCCATTAGTGATATGATCGCTTGCCTTGATCTCGTCTACCACGGGCACTGACTGCCAGAGAGCACCAGGATTTCCCACACTTCTTATCAGGGCCTTGAAAAGTTCAACAATTCTTTGGGGCGGAGCAGTCCTGACGTGACTCATCTTGCACCGAGTTACCCAGGATTCATCTGTGAGCACAGTAAAGAGAATGTCTCTCGTGTTTTCAATGTAAAAAGTGAAACATTCCTTTCAAATCACTCCCTTATAAATTCAGTCCTACCACTGGGCAGTGGTAAGAGTCATCAGCAAGGGGGGCTATGCACTTTTCATTTGTGGATCTGGAGCCTAACTATGGTTGCCCCTGGACTGAGACCCGTTATCCGGGATATGTCAGACCCACAATCAGACACTTTGGCAACCACTCTTTATAGCGAAGGTGGGTTAGGCAAGCTGCTTCAACTTGAACTAGACTTTTCCTCCTAAAATTGTTGCTTTGAACGAAGCAAGATCAAGTGCAGAAATCAAGAGATTGCGAATCCCACCGCCTCAGCTTTAGTGGGCGATCAGTTTGATGCACATGCCAAAATGCTGATGGAGAGTAGGATGGCATGAGATTACATCTTAACAGCAAAAGGTGTGCGAGTGCTCGACTAGGTTCAGAATGCTGCACTCAACACCCCCCTCAGTATACACAAGCAAGTAGACTACATTTGGTGTAGCGATAAGGAAGCGCACAAGCTTCAGAATGGGCAAGCGTTCAATGTCTGCGGCTCATGGACAAGGCAGGGTGGATGTTTTGAGCACTGGGGAATGATATTTTAAATTATCAGTATCATATTTTTGGTTGCTTTACATAGGATAATTAAATTAATAATGTGCATCATCCTACATACTTATGCAAATGAAGGTACTGGTATATTCAGCAGCATCCCGCTCGATATCAGAAGAAGAGGCTGGCAGTGGCTGTTGCACACACATATGTCACGCTAGGCGTGCGTAGAAAGTGTTCAAGTGCAGCATGGGTGCACACAAACATGCATGTGTGTGAAGTAGATGCAGGTGCATGTGAAGAGACGCTGCTTAATGACTGCGTTGTATGATTATTACAAATTAGTGGCAGAGCACGTTAACTTGATGCGCTTATGCAGAGTGTATGCTCGAAGAACTTTAATTACAAAATGTGCGCCGAGAAAGGTAAAGCCTGTAAAGTGTCCATCCATTCGGCAGGTGTACAGTCGTTTTATGAACATACTCATACAGCGACACAATAACTCAAACCACCTACCATGATTTCCGACTCCATGGTGTGTTGTAATTACCAACAGCCTCAAGTTAATGCTGGATGTTTGTGGGATATTTTAAAATATGGTAATCTGCAAGAATATGGGTCTATCAAAGCACTGATGAAAGCAACACATCTTGGCGTTCGTCCTTTACCTGCAACAGTTTGTGTTCCTGGGTTGCCAGCTCCAAGAAGTGGACATCTTCCCTGGGCACCCTCTCGAGCTGACCCCGAATCTCCTTCAGTTTTACTTGTTGGAACTCAACAACATCACGAATGTCTCGAACAAGAGCTCGGGCCACCATGAAGGCTTTCTCAGCCTGAAAACGTAAAAAAGGAATGTGAGGCAGATGAAACGGAAGAGATAAGAATTCAAAGGACATGTTGTATGCAGTATTATTCTTCAGACTAACAAATATGATCATGTTCCCAGGGGTACGCTCACATACAAGGCTGCCAGGCCAAGCAGCACCATTCAGTTCTGCAGCTTTCGGCCTATCCGACCGATGGGCAAGTCATGTCAACTGGTCATTGGGTCCTGATAAAAATGAATTCTTCTTCGAACCAATCAGAGGCTCAAACAAAATGTGTGATTGGATGAGTTACTGAATCAACGATAACCACATCAAATATACGCTACATAACTCATAAACAATTTGCACAGATTAATAGACCTACTGGGTTGTAAACAAATATTAGGACCACAACATTCTACTTCACAGTCACTGGAATATGTGCATCTGGCACAAGTAACAACCTTGCTTGCTAGGGGTAATAAAAGCAAAACTGAATCACAAATAGTCTTTGTGCATATTAAAGTGAGAACTGCAACTGTTAATATCCTGGGAAAGGAAGAGAAGACATTAGCATATTTGGTATAAAACCAAACCAGTGGGACAAGGAACGGTTCTCGTTTTTCCTAACACATGCGGTATGAGCAATCACAGGTTCCAGCTTTGTACACACCTTTATAACCCCTGATTAACAGAGCGTGCCTGTGGACGCATCTTGATGTGTGTGCTTTTCTTCATTTGTATATAAACCACAAGTGTTTGTATATAACGAGTTTATTAGAGTCGCCCGGAGTCCTAGAAAAAAGGTTAAAAGGTAACTATAGCTCACGCCCTCGCCATGCGTCTTCTCATCAACAAACGCTGCAGTGATGCCATAGAACATGTCATGAGTGATGGAATAAGCGGGACAATTAGCAGCGCATGGCGAGGATACAATTTATAGCTACTGTGGGGCATGAGTTATAGTTACTACAGATAACTAGACCTGGTGAATTTTAGTGGTTTTGGAGCTTAAAGCGTTACTTTGTCATTGAAATTTTCATCTAACAATAACGTCACTTTAACCTTTGTTTTTTTTTCCCCAATGAATTTCTAGCAGTTTTTTTTAACGTAAAGTGATCTTTTACTACCATACGTAAAGCCAACCCCTGCCGCATATAGCCTTCTGGCGTGTGTGGCAAGGGGTTGATGGAGGGCCTGGCTTGTGGGCAGGCCATGCATCCTACTTCCCGCAAGCAGCCAATAACTTGCCACCCAGGCCTTTGATAATGCACGGCTGGGGGTTTGCCAACCCCATGCAGCACATGGCCTTTGGCCGTACAAGGTGGGAGTTTGGCTGCATGGCATTGAAGATTATCTGGAAGAAGGAGTAAGGGTACAGAAGGTGGGTAGCATCTAATTCAAAATGCATCCACAATTGTTCCAATACATCTAGTTTAAGCCAATATGGTTTCTGTTGTTTTGGGACCAGAAATATGGACGTGTTTCTCAGCTCCACTGGGAGAGAGTTCAAGAATGACGGAGCGTGATGGAGCAGAGAATGATGGCCTGTAGAGTTCCATTTTTTAAACTTCTTATTTTTCTAGCAGTTCTTGCAATCTTGATAGCAACATGAAGCTAAACAGATCAGCATAGTTATAAAACTTTGTCGACAATGCAGGCCAAAGTGAACTTTAGCCACAGGTAAGTGTGTATATTCTTAAGAATTTGTGCGATTTAATAATTCTCCTGGTGCCTGGAACAGTTTCGCTGCAGAGAGAACTGCATGAAAGGATGCAATAATGAAATGTTAACATCACAGTAAATCTACAAAATGCTCAGCCGCGTGCTGAAGAGACAGTCATCACTGATGTTAAAAATAGGCCTGCAAACAATTTTGATTACGCCCGAGTAATCGGAGTAATTTGGTAATTCCTCGTTACTCTATGACATGGAATTACTGTTAATTCCGCATTTACTCCTGCTCACGTATTGAAGACTAGTTTAGGGGGGCTAAAATCCTACCGCATGAGAACATTAATCAAGCAGGAGCGCCCGTCGGTGTTTAAGTGTTCTGCTGCATTTAGCGCTATCTCTTAGTGCAAAATGCATCCTCCCGCCCATTTTGAATGAGAAGGTGCATTTTGCACAAGAAAATAGGATCAAATGCTTTGCCGGTAGTAAGTTGGGGAAATCTTCCACCAAAAGCACACTTAGTGAGTGTGAACAGCTGCTCGCGCTCGTTATTCATGTTCCGTTACATTTAGATCTTTTCTTAGCACAAAATGCATCCTCGCATCCATTTTGTCCGCTAGAGGACATTTTTACGCTTAGAAATAGCGCTGAGCGTAAAATTACTCCTCTCGCATAATTCAAGCATGATCTTGCCTACTTCTTAGGAGATTCAGCATGTTTACACTACACTGAATTACACGAGTTATGCCCCCCACTAGTTAAAAATAGTTTTCTCCTTCATCAAGTTTGAGCTGTTTTAGTTCATCCACCTTACAGAAACCAACTTGCTTTTCTGGCCAGAAAGTAGTCCCCCTTCAGAACACTACTTAGAAGGAAGAAACATACAACATAATTTACCCAAACCCTGACACGCAATCAGTGTATGAACAGAACACATATGTAAAGGACTTGGCCATCTCAGTTGTTTTGTTCTGTTTTCCTAAATTGCTAGAGTAGGTTCTGTCAGATGTCCGTGTCACAGTATTAGGGTAGGTTCTGTCAGATGTCTGTGTCACAGTGTTAGGATAGGTTCTGTCAGATGTCCGTGTCACAGTGTTAGGGTAGGTCCCGTCAGATGTCTGTAACTGTGTGTTTCTACTCCAACTTCCAGAGGTTACAACAGCTTTAGAGGGAATGTTTCAAGAGTGTGCAGAGGGTAGGGCAATCAATAGAAACTCTCCATCATTGAAATAAATTGGTGGAGGAAATGTCACCTATGGATTCTCCTGCAAATTTAGCATTTCTTCAAGAAATTTAAGGGCTTTCCATTTCCACCCAGCTCTAAATCAGGGTCTTGGTGTGGTGCTTAAAGCCTCCCATGAAAGCACAGAACTCTAGGCCCACCATCTATACGCGACCAGAATGAGCCTCTCTGTGCTAGAGTAGCATCATCTCTGAGAACTGGAAGCACTTAGATACAGATTTCTTCCTTTTTAGTTACTAAGTAAAAAACATTAAAGAATAAAAATAAAACATTTAAGAAATCACCAACTGAAAAATTCACATGAAAGTGAGGAGTTTGGAGCTTCAGGGAAAGCAAAGTCCAGATCTCAAAATTTATTCACAGGAGCCACCACAGTGATAACTCTAGTGGGCATTTCAAATCGTTACATGGCACTTGCCCAGAATTTATCTCCAATATCATTCATAGATACACACCTCCCCCTAATCTGCGATAAGCCCACACAAACATGTTGGTCAGCCCGTACTATAAATGAAAGCGGTGAGGTGGCAGCAGATTGGCGGTACTGGCCCCTCGGTTCTGGAATGCCTTGCCTCTTGACATCAGATCCTGCACACAGATCTCCTGAGAGTCAGGAAACTCCTAAAAACCTGGCTGTTTATCCAGGCATATGATTAACCGTCTCTGGTCACTCCTATAGTTAGCGCCATGAAACCAATCGGTGTACGTGCGATTTATAAATAATTTTAACGTAACATAACATTTGATGTTGGATTCCGAAGGTAGATCTATGCAATTTCAGCCTCTGTTCCTGTTACGCAGGTTTGTTTGCAACCTGATAAACACAGACCGGCTCAAAGTGCAGGCTCCACAGCGTCTTATCACATTATTGGTTTACCCTCTCAGGAAGTGACACTGAAATAACATTGGGTTTATGTAAAAGGATTTCTGTGTAAATAAACAACCTTTGAAAAGAATGGGACAATAGAGAAGAGGGCAACAGAAAGACTGGATTAAACTGTCCACGTTCAAAGCAGCACTGGCCACGACGGACAAGCAGATGGCCGCCTTCCTCGAGACAAACGGATCCCTCGACCCCTCTCAGTCCGGCTTCCGAGCCAATCACAGCACCGAGACCGCCCTCATCGCCGCCACCGATGACATCCGAGCCCTGATGGACAATGGAGAAACAGCGGCCCTCATCCTCCTAGACCTCTCTGCGGCATTCGACACGGTCTGCCACCGCACCCTAGTACGGCGCCTCAGCAACATCGGAATCCAGGACAAGGCGCTGGACTGGATCATCTCCTTCCTCGACGGAAGAACACAGAGAGTCCGCCTACCACCGTACAAGTCAGAGGCCTCCGAAGTCACCTGCGGCGTCCCTCAAGGATCATCTCTGAGCCCCACCCTCTTCAACGTCTACATGAGCCCCCTCGCGGCCATCGTACGCAAACACAACCTCAACATAATCTCCTACGCCGACGACACCCAACTGATCCTCTCCCTGACCAACGACCCCGCCGCCGCCAGATCCAACCTGCACGAAGGGATGAAAGAGGTAGCCGAGTGGATGACGACCAGCCGCCTGAAACTGAACTCGGACAAGACGGAGGTCCTCATCCTGGGCTCCTCACCCTCCGCCTGGGACGACTCCTGGTGGCCTCCCGCCCTGGGCACCGCACCCAAACCGACAGACCATGCACGCAACCTGGGCTTCCTCCTGGACTCCTCCCTCTCCATGACCAGGCAAGTCAACAACGTCTCCTCGGCGTGCTTCAACATCCTACGCATGCTACGGAAGATCTTCTGGTGGATCCCCACCGAGACCAGGAAGACCGTCACCCAGGCCCTCGTCACCAGCCGACTGGACTACGGCAACGCCCTCTACGCCGGTACCACCGCCAAGCTCCAGAAGAGACTCCAGCGGATCCAGAACGCCTCAGCCAGACTCATCCTCGACATCCCACGAACCAGCCACATCTCCGGACATCTGAGAGACCTTCACTGGCTCCCCGTCAACAAAAGAATCACCTTCCGCCTCCTCACCCACGCACACAAAGCCCTACACGACCAAGGCCCGAGCTACCTCAACAGCCGAGTCAACTTCCACGCTCCCAAACGCCACCTCCGATCAGCCAACCACGCCCTCGCCGCCGTCCCCCGCATCCGAAGAGCGACTACAGGAGGAAGGTCCTTCTCCTACCTGGCCGCCAAGACCTGGAACTCCCTCCCTACCGACCTGCGCCTGACCCAAGACCACCTCTCCTTCAGGAAGGAGCTGAAGACCTGGCTGTTCGAGCAGTAGCGGCACCCCCCCCTCCCCCAGCGCCTTGAGACCCTACGGGTATGTAGCGCGCTTTACAAGTGTCACTGATTGATTGATTGATTGACGGTCTACATACGAATGTGCTGTTGTGGAAGCCACTTAAACATACAAGTGGGATTACCACTGGATGCTTATGGTGTACATCGCTATACACTTATGCATACCCATCTCGCACGCATCATGCGTTCCCCCAAAAACATCACCAATTTAATTTGAAATGAAGATGCCATGTGCAAGGACAGAGCGCTAGAAAACATTGAGCAGAACTGCAATAAGTTGTCTTGCCTTCAGAATCTTTGAATTAAAGTTCAATGAATTAAAATGCAGACAAGCATCCATTGGAGTACTGACCACAAAGCTGTAAAAAATACCTGAGCCTCGCCAAAGAACCGCTGTTGAAGGAGCACCTGAAACCCATGCATATGGAGGTAGGCTGCCAATAAACGACATGGCACTCAGTGGCCCCGTAACTGGAAGTCAGCGGCCCTGCCATACCAAAGACGGGGGATAACTGCAAGAGTGGGTGGTCACGTCTCATCACAAGGTGTTTATTAATTGAACTCTACCCCGTTCTTCCTGCCTACCTCTTCCGTTAGACAGGATACACCAAATATGCTAAGGGCAAGAGCATGAGGAGTGCCCTTTACACCAAAGAAGGGACAGGAGCAGATTCTTTGTACTGACTGCAATCACAAAGGCTTCAAACTCTTAATGGCAGCCTTGCTTTCTGAGCTGATCTGCCTTCTCTTGCTCTCTTTCCCCGCACATGGGGGACACATAGTCCAACAGCTCAGACCAAAGGTGTAGCTGTGATTAGTTTTAGTATAAAGACAAGGGGTGGCGTGCATTTTCATTGAAGCTGAAAAACTAGGTGCATCGCTCATGTACCCGACAAATACAGTTAAGAGAACAGTAAAATGAATGGTTGCGGCAAACTGCTCACACAAAACAAGCACATGGTTTGGACCATAAAGTGTGAATCTTTATTACGCTTTCCGTCCCTGAAGAGGCACTGAAGTGCTTTGTGAACTGGTAGCAGGCTACTTGTGAGAGCACAAGGTTATATTATTTAGCCACCCACAAGGGTTACACTTGGCCATGCATAATGCTCTCATGCAAATGTATTGTGCAATTCCTGACTTGAGAAGGTTATTGTGGTGTATTTTGAGTTACACAGAATGCTTCACACCATTAGCACATTGTATTGTATGGACGTTAATATAGCATGCGATTTCTACCTCCTGACAAGGGCCAAGTTGCTCGAGCACTTGACAAACAGGCAGCACACAACTCCTTGTGATACTTACAACATTATAAACATTAATCCTGCAAACTGAATTAAAAAAATATCAAGTCGGTTATCAGACAGTTGCCACCGTTTGTAATGTGATGCAATTTGGTATGTAAAGTCATCATACACTGACATGCAATCTCTCATGTGAAAAACACCCAAAGTGGAACTCTCCTTAACATGGGTGACTACTAAAACCATATCCTAGCCATGATACAGCCACCAGTTGGTGACCGCTGATGTACAGTTGTGCGGCTATCCCTATGGGCTCGCCCTCATACAAAGAGGTCTGTTGCTTTGGCCCAACCGCCATTGTTTGAGCATAAAAGTGGGCCTGTGACCAGTTATGCAAGATCAGCTCTCTATTGCAAGTACACCAGTACGAAGAAAGGGACTGAACCAGGGATAGGAAGTTTGCCAGCCCCCCGAAGAATTTGGGACTATACTCCAGGACAGACAAAAAAAAGTATGCTTTTTTAAGAAAAGGAAGAAGACTGCCCACTGAGGTGAGAACCTTCACTCTCTGAATGACCTGCTTTGCTCAGTGGCTATGAACTGATCTCATGGGGGCCACTGCATGGCCGGGAGAAGCCATCAAAGGTTAGAATACAATAGCAGCCAGTTGCCTGAAGGATGCTTCATGATTAAAAACGAAATCTGTCCCTCTCAACATTATTCCCATGCAAGAGAGACCCCCGCGCTGCAATAAGCACAGAACAAGGAGAGGCAAGAGAAGCTCAGGTCTTGAGGCGCAGACTACGCCCGATCCCAGGTATCCCTGAGGTGATCTTTTGGTCTGCACACCACTGGCTTTCCACATTCACCCACTCTGTCAAACACATTATCAGAGAGTGACATATGCATTGAGAAGCTTATGTCCTGCCCCTTCTTGGTTGTGCCTTGAAGAAAACTACAAGCCTCCCAGATGCCAGAGCCTGTTCCCTGTAGAGGGAGGCACACAATAGCCTCCCAGATACCAGAGCCTTATGACCCAGACTAGGGCACAGAGGTGAACTACTGAAGCAATGAGGTATTAAATAACTCTTTAAAAATAGTTATTGTCAACTCAATATTGAAGTATGAGAAATAAATGTTTCTGAATGCTTTTAAAAAATGGGAGAAATTTAAAGTGCAGATACATTTTACCCATTCCGAAGATTGTTTTGCAGAAGATTTTTCTGCACTCTTAATTTTTCCCATTTAAAAAAAAAAAAATTCTATCTTTGTGTTATACATGTAACGGTGCCACTAGCACATATGACACAGGCTCTCAATCACTCATACACATATATCCCATTCATACACACATGTTTATACATCCCCAAAGACCACACTCACACACGACAGCCCTTTTTTTCCAAACCATAGTATCTGGCTCGAAGGACATTATCCTTAAAGTCAGTGAAGTTGGGCGTGTCTGGCAACACTGCGAGTGTGCTTGGTCTTCAGTAGCTCACGGTGATATTCACTGATCAGAAGTAGCTCTCACCACAGAAAAGCTGGAGACTCCTGCTTTACATGAATCTCTCTCAAGAGGAGGCTTTAGCTTGGCAGAGGACATTCTTAATGAAAGAGAGACTTCACAGGCCGTACCAAAGGAATCCCTCATACAACTAGACAACATCTGCCTCAAGAAAAGTATTTTTATGTTCAAATCAGGCGCATACTTGCAAACCAAAGGGATGGCTAAGAGAGTAGTTTGGCTCCGGAGATAGTAAATCTCTTTATGGCATAGTTTGAGCATAGATGGATATACAATCAAGATAACTCATTCAGAAACAACATTAAACAATGGTATAATATATAGGTGATGTAATCACTATTTTAAAGGTACCTATGAATCATTGAATGAGTTCGAGATAAGGTTAAACCATTGCTCCGGGGATTTAAAATTTACCATGCACTCCGATAAAGATTAAACTACATTTTCTAGGATTGTGGATGAAAAGTAATAACCATCTTTCAGTGACTTTATATACTAAAATCACTTATAAAAATACATTTCTAAATTTTTCGCGTTCGTTCTCACTCACTCAAGAAGAACTTGCTATACCGCCAGTTTCTCCAAATACAAAAGAATCGTACACATGAGGAATTCAGACATTTTGCGGAGCAGACTGATGGAATGGGTGTTGTAAAAAAACTTGTCAAGACTGTACATAAACAATTGAGGTACACTCCGTATGGGACGCTTCTCGAGCCAAGAAAGATAATACTCTCCTGACCTGTGCCATTTACTACAGTCTATGTACAAAAACGGGGTACGGAGTTCCTCAGGTACAGGAAAAAAGAGAGATGCGGACCAGAAGGAGACCCAGTCAGTCACCAATTGGTTGTGAAGAAAGGTATAGGGGGAGGGCCAGGGGAGTGCCCTTTGCGGAACTAGAGCTCTCACACACCCAGCAAGCTAGGTGTCATGCTTCATCATATGAGCACTGCCCCTCGTCAAGTCGGCGCTGCAATCCTTGACGGGCTCCCGGAACCGGGGCTCTTTAACGGGGATCTTTTGTTCCTGCCGATATGTGCTTGGGGGTGAGGGGCCTAGTGGAATGGATGTAGCAGAAAATGGAGATGTTTAAAAAGGGTTAGTCAGTCCTAATCATGTATTTATTCTGAAGGTAGACTTCCCTGTTAAAATAAGTGTAGAGTGGCTAAGTCGCAGAATTAAGGTGTCCAGACGTGTAGCTCTACTCTAAAAGATCGACATGTTTCTTGCCATAAAATGTCTGGAGGATCAAGGCAATTCTTCAGGATCATAACACTGTCTACATAAAAGTGGTAATGTGGACTCTACATACCACGTCCTAGGTTGCTGCCCTGTGGAGATAAAGTGACAACATGAAGAAGAAAAATAAATTTATAAACATCATCTCTTTATCTAGTACATTGTTGGTCAAGGGTGGTGTTGTAAAAATCACCATGCAAAAAAGTGTACAATACAACATGGTAATAGGTGTATTATGATTAAAACCAGTGAGGGGGGGGGGGTGGTAGTGTAGATCTCTAGCGACTAATGTTTAGGCTAGTGGAACTCTCATGGACAAGCATGTGTGACCTCCTTTACACCTAACTCAACCCTGATCAAGAAAATCATCTTGAAACATTGGGATATCCTCAATACAGGAGAATTACAGATACCAAGACCGAGATTTGCCTACAGGAGGACCTGTAACCTACGGGATATGTTGGTTCACACTAGGCCCAAGAGAAAAGTTACCCCATCACAGACTACACTTTGGGGCCTTCCACCTGTTAGAGGTCATTTCCCCTGTGGTACCTGTACTGTCTGCGACTTCACCACCACTACCAAAGAAGTCACTCTACATGCCAATTTTAAATGGATTATCAAGAAAAACACTAATTGCAACACCAAACAATGTGTTTATCTGATCACGTGCCCTTGTGGGTTACAATACATTGGCATGACAATGCGACCAGTCAAAACCCGCATAATAGAGCACAGAAGCAACATACGTTGTCAACGTACCACGACCAAACTTTACAGACATTTCTTAGAGTCACATCACTCCCCTGAGTCATTACATTGGGTAATACTAGAATCCCACACACAGATTTCCCAAGCTTCTTTATTCAGGATTGAACAGAGGTGGGTGCATAGACTCTCATGTGACACCGTAGGCCTTAATGATGACATCCCTTGGAGCTCCATACCATGATTACATGTTCACGCTCATGGGGTGGAGTTATCTCAACGTCATGACACACAGGCCTTTGAACTATCACTGAATACAACTTTACAGGCTCATCCTAACTGTTCCGCCTCCACGTTATAACAGAACTGCTATACCTGACTTAATCATCATGCTAGGTATATGGATTGGGAATAGCAAATTGTCCCGTGAATATGCACTAGTTTCACGTCCACGGCGGACCCGATACACTTATCTTTGATGAACATGTGTCCCCACTACTTATACTGTATTAGGTGAAATCTGTACTAACCATGTGAAAATTGGCGCTTTCTAATTTGCGCGTCTCCCCCTGACATCATCCACGTCCCAGAGACTGTCTCCTCCCTCCACCTATTTGCAGCGTGACACACACGTTCATGTTGCTTAGCAACACACCACGTCTCGAATGACGGCTCTGTAACACTCCGTCACGCCGCCACGTCTCCTTACCAGAGCGTCTCAGGCCATCGCCTAGCAACGGCTGACGTCATCGCGCCACACAACGGCGCACGACTGACATTATGGCACGTACCTCTGCTCAGCTCCCCGAATAGTGCCTTGAAAGATGGAAGGGGGGGGGGGGGGGGGCGACACATACCAGTTGATCTTTAGCAATGCAGATCTATGCGGCAAGAAGTGGGTGTCTCTCCTGTTCAGGTAGGAGTGAGATGTACGTTTGAGACATATGTCGGTCATTATTGAAATTTGTGAAATGTGTCTTCCAAGACTAATAAGGTGCTCTGTGCAGTGAAACGGGAAGAGGGTGTAGAGCACAAAACTGTGAGCAAGTGTGAAAAGTCTTCTGCATATAGTATGCAAAAGCAGCGGAAGGTAAACAGAATGTGGAAAGGTACATGCGCATGGTTTAGGAGAAAACTAAACAAACATTGGATGTTGACAAATTGCCCTTCGTGGGAAGATGAAAAATGGAACAAGCAAGAAGAATACAGTCTTCAAAGACTTTACTACCGTGGGTACCTAAAAGTATAGTCATCAACAGAAAATATTTATTCGTGGAAACTATTTACCTCTGCCACCTTTCCTTGTGCTTCTCGGACTTCAACTAAGCCAACAAATTCTTCGTATCTGTCCCACCAACTTTTAGCAGTTGCAGACACTCTTTGTGCAGAGCTGGTGTACAGTACTTTGAGTGTCTCCCTCAATGATGGTGGTCCAGTGGAAGCAGCCGCGAGACGCTTCCTTCCATGAGGTTTTGGGTTTCGGGAAGGAAACGTGCTTACTCGAAGCTTAGTCAATGGTCGGCCCACTATTAGAATAGAGCGGGACCGCCTCATGTTTCGACATAGGAGCGCCATGGCCTTTCACTGCATCCAACTGGAAATGCACATCGATGAATCCTGCAGAAAAGAAAACAATAAATATACACGGATAATGACTGGAAGTCAGAAATACTGTTACTAAAAATGCAGAGTATCCTCCTACACTTTAATAAACAAACCTGGAGTACAGGAGACATGTTTTTAACTTAGATGGAGAACCCTAGAATAGAAAAAAGAGACTCTACCATTGGCATGGACCAGGAAGTGAGGTCTACAGATCAGTGAGTTTTCCATGAACCCTCAGCGACATCTTGCAGGGACCAGGTTCCCGGGTGGAGTAATGGACATAAAGGGATTGGGTGGTGCAGGGAAAGTTAATTTTCTTATTTTGTGCTCAACATGGCATTTCAAAGGATTTATGGTCCCTTAAGACTGTCCTTATAACTGATCTGTAGTTCTAAGCTCTAGGATTTGTGAATTACTCAGTAGTGCCGCCAGAGCCTAACTGGAGTTGTGAAACCAGTGAAAAAAAACACACTAAATGTGTTTTGTACTTTTTAACATAATGTTAGGCACTGGTTTGAAACGATGTGTCTGAGGCAGGCAGAACAGAATGGCAGCATTGTACAGTTTATTGGTCAGTGTTCGAGCTTACCCGGAGATCCATTGAGACAGGAAGTCTGTATTTCACCAATATCACAGTGATAGCGAAACTGAATCTCACACATATCGCCCACCCCATGAGGACATCTGCGGTGACAAAATTCGAAAGAATAAAAAAATCCTAACAGTGTAAAAATCTCACAAAACAGATAAAGTGCCATTTCAGGTACCAAATGACTCGCACGTGTTATGCTGTTAAACATAAGACAACCAGCATATTTCAGCCACCTTGAGAATTTTCTCAAGCAAAGACAATCTTTTCTTTTCACAAAATGCTGAAAACAAGTCTTTTTCAGGAAGCCTTGCCAGCAGATTGTATGAGAATTCAGCACCAGTACACCCCCTGAAGAGGTCAAAAAAAGCACTTTACAACCCCGGAGCTCAAATGAATCACAAAGACCACCATCCAAAGAACTTGGAAGCGTCTCCAAGGCCGTTCCCTTTGCCCGCTGTGGTGTAAGGTGCTCAAGGAGAAGCAATTTCTGCACAATAGGCTAATCTTTCTGTAATAAGCAGACAGGCAGAGCCTGGGCCACGTCTGAGATTATATTGCAGATTTTTTTAGTTCACTACAAGGTCTTGATTTAGAGAAATTCAGTAACCCCATAGACAGGTTATTTTTATCTAGCTACCGTTTATTTTATACCTACTGCGTTAAGCAAGTTAAAATAATAAAATGTTCTGTTCTTTTTACAAAAGAAAGTAGGCAATGGACAACCTAATTTATAGTGTGCATTATAAGAGTTTCCAGTACATTCAACCAAACATCGAGAGTAAGTATTAAATGCATACGTTTTCTACCTCCAGAAAGTCAAAGCATAAAACTAGGTATTAGGCAAATCAGTGAGCTCACAGTAGAATCCCATTCCTATAGTTCTTTGGAAAACAGCCTATATTTGTTACAAGGACTGCTCGGTTTCTCCTTGGTCCCGCTGGTGCCAGAGAACCAGACAATAACCATATTTCAACTAAGGTGAGTGCATCCTTTCTATACCACAGGCCTGCACAATGTGGCTAGTCATGCAACCTCCACAGAGCAGGAGTCCCCCTCTTTCCCTCCGCTCTCATCACAAAGCCCATTCTTCTTTCTGTATCCCTCTTTCCAAAACCTCCTCGTGCTTTAAAGCAACCACAAGACGCTGTAAAAGATTGAGCGAATGCATTCTTCAGCATCACCGCCTCCCCAGCGCACCCTCGCAGCCAGGCTCCATGGCACCAGAATACAGGAAACCGCCCTCGACTGGCTCCGCTCCTTCCTCGTCGACACAGCCCAAAGGATCAGACTCCAGCCTTTCCTCTCCGAAACCACAGAGCTCAACTGCAGACTACCACAGAGATCAACTGCGGAGTACCACAAGGATCTTCTCTCAGTCCCATGCTCTTCAACATCGACATGGCCCCCCTCGCCGCTATCGTCAGACAGCATGCCCTCAGCATTGTATCCTACGCCGAGGACAACCAACTCATGCTCTCCCTCACGAAGGACTCCAAAACCACCAGACTCCGCTTCCGTGAAGCAATGAAAGACGTCACAGCTTGGATGAGCAGCAGCTGTCTGAAACGCAACTCGGAGAAGACAGAAATCCCAGTCCTTGGACATTCCCCCTCTGCGTGAGACAACTCCTGGTGGCCCTCTGCACCCCCAACTCCCACGGACTACGCCCGAAAATCTTGGCATCATGCTCGACTCCTCCTTCACCATGACCTGACAGATCAACGCCGTCGCCTCCACCTGTTTCTACACCCTCCGCAAGTACTTGTAGTACTAGATAGTGCTGCCTATAAGGAACAAATTGACGCAATGCTTAGGGTACCCGAACATTATGCCAAATTCAGGAGTTATCCTGAACAAAGAATCAAAACTGACATTCTTGAAATCACACAGAGAGCCCTTGATAGAGGCTCTATATGTCAACAAGAGTTTGACTCTCTTAATGTTGCGTTTCATAGAATTCCTATTTTATATGGGGTTCCGAAGACTCATAAGAACCTCACCCTGTCACCCTTTAGACCCATCGTTTCTACCATCGGGTCTCTTACTGAGCCACTTTCCAAGTATGTAGATGCACATTTATAACCTTTGGCATCTAATCTTCCGGGCTATATTAAAGACACGGGACACCTTATCAGCAAAATTGAGGGCATCTCTTTTAACCCCAATACTGACACTCTGGTCTCAATGGACATCGAGGCCCTTTATACCAATATCCCCCAAATGAGGCATTGGTAGCTGTAAAGAGCATACTAGAAAATGGGAATAGCTCCTGTGATCATCTGTTTGTCTTGGAATGCTTGGCCATTGTTCTTAAGGAAAATTATTTTGAATTTGATGGAACAATCTACAAGCAAATATAAGGAGTCAGTATGGGCGCAGCTTGTGCGCCCAATGTGACGAATATCTTTATAGGAGCCTTCAAAACAAAGTTTATCTTTAATGAAATTGCTCCCTTCAGTGAGAACTTACTCCTTTGGCATTGGTTCATCGATGATATTTTCTTTATTTGGAGGGGCCCGGAAGAACAACTTGAGGAGTTTATCCTTTGGATCAATCCTTGTGACTTCTATCTCAAGTTTAGCCCCAACACTAGTAAAGAAAAAATTGAATTTTTGGACATTTGGATCCAAGCTATTGATCAGAAAATAGAGGTTTCCCTCTTTACTAAACCCACAGCACGGAATACTCTGCTACAATATGCCAGCTACCACCCACATAGTCAAAAGGATAGCATCCCGTTCAGCCAATTCCTGCACCTGCGCAGGAATTGTACCACCATACAGAATTTTGATATACATGTGGAACAACTTAAATCGAAACTTTTGGACAGAGGCTACCCTTATAGACTCATTAAAGACTCCTATAAAAGGGCAAAGTACTATGACAGAATGGCCTTACTCCAGACTAAAGAGGTTAAGATTGATAACAAACTTGTCTGTGTTACCACACACTCTAACCTTGACCATAAAGTGCGACAGATAATTAATACTGAATGGCACATCCTTAACTCTGACAGTCATAAAAGTACTCTCCCCAAACCCATTTTTGCGTTCCGCCGTAACAATCTGAGGAATGCTTTGGTTAAAGCAAAAGAGCCACAGAACAATAAGTATGTGCAGAAATCCATCTTAGGTACCAACCCAGTTATGGACACGCACAAATGTGGTCACTGCCATGCCTGTGACTCTGCCATTGTTTCCAATGATCCCATATGGGGGAAAAGGACTTTCACGTTTAAGAAGATGACAAACTGCCGTACTAGTAATGTAGTCTACCTCATTCTGTGCCCCTGCCATAAAAGTTATGTTGGTGAGACCAGTAGGGAGTTCAGAGTGAGGTTCAGCGAACATAAATCAGCCATCCATAACAAACGTCTTGGGGTGCCCTTGGTTGCCCATTGGGTAGAGTCTGAGCACTCTGTGAAAGATTTACGCTGGACTATATTGGAGCATATATTTCCCCCTGAGGATAGTAACCATGATGCCCTGAGACGAAAGAGAAAGGTATTTTGGATCTACACTCTGCAGACATATGATAAAGGGCTTAATGAATCCCTCCCTTGGGAGAATGCTATCATATAAATCTGGTATCTCCTTCTCTGCTTTAAAGTGACTTCCCTTCGGATCATTAGTCTCCTTGGCTAGATGTTGTATTTAGCCTTCTTGATGCAAGTGCCCCATAGTTTTGTTCTCCTTACTATCCTATCCTTGAGACCCATTCTTTGTTTGTATATTATCCATTTTTTGATTAGTTTCATGTTCATCTCTGCTTTATCTTTGGTTCTAGTGAAAGAGAGGGAAAAATATCTTAATCAGGGTGTCAACTGGAAAGTGTTTTAAAGAAAAAGAATTAGTGAAAAGAAGAATGATCCTTCGTTATCTCAGAATACCCATCAATCCTCAATGTGATCATTATCATCATTTGGGTTATCCAACCAACCTCCGGTTGTCCTCTTGATCATAGAGGGATACTGGGTGAATTGTGACCTTTTCTGGATCATTCACAGAGAGAACAAAAAGGGGAGAAAGACAGCAGTAAGAACCGTATCTGCTCGGTTATCGAATCACAGATCAATGTGAGTAAGTGCAGTGCAGGAAAAATATGATTAAAAAAGGATTCGCAAGAGAAATGCAGTTTCCATCAAATGTATAGTATCACGTGCAATCCTTCTTAAAAACAATAGCAATGATGTAGCAGTGTCAGGAAGCGACTGCTACCAAATGGTCGACATGTTTCAGCCGGCTGGACAAACTGTCCTCGGCTTTCTTCAGGACCTTTCTTTGATAAAACTGTATTAGCTTGGTCTCGGCGTGAGGTAACGACGGACAGAGCTTGGCCTCATTGACTGGAGCTGGTGCCTGGTGAGGTCTAACCCCTGTATTTTACGGATACGTTATATATCACATTGATACAGAGGAACTATCGCAAACTCTTGCTGTATGTACAAGAACAAAAACATTTTTTTGCAACCTACGTTGGATTGACTGCAGTAGCTAATACAGTTTTATCAAAGAAAGGTCCTGAAGAAAGCCGAGGACAGTTTGTCCAGCCGGCTGAAACATGTCTACCATTTGGTAGCAGCCGCTTCCTGACACTGCTACATCATTGGAGTCTAGGCTTCACTATTTTGTTCTTTGTTCAATTCTTCTGTATTTTGACAATTTTTTGCTTTCCATCTGCTTTCGCTCCTTCAGTTTGTGATTGCCCCATAGAGGTTACCTATGGGCCGTACTTGTCCAGGGTCTTAATCCCTGCATTGGACCTTGTTGAGAGTATGTTGATCCTTCTTTATATAACCTATCTTTGAAGGCTGTGAACATAGGATTTAGGATAGTGGTCGTTGGCTTACTCTAGCATCCATTTTCCCATTCTGTGGTCTCTCGTTATCCTTCAGTCTTTACTTGGTCACTATATACATAACCCTACACATCCTACTTGGTGTTGGTTACATTTCTTTCATTTTTCTTACTTATCTGTATCTTATTGGAATGGCTTTAGCTCCTGCCTGCTATGTTTTAGCTCTATATTCTTTGTAAATATTTATTTTATGCCTTTTTCCGCCCACAGACCAACAGTTTTAATGTGAATGAAGCCCGGCATTATTGTAAAAATATGGTCAGCAATTAAATTCACGATTTGTTTCAAAATGAACAAACCCATTGCGCCCTGAAGAAGGAGCTCGCTGAGTTGCATGGGATCTCCGAAACGCGCGTCGGCGCTTCTTTCCTTTTTTGTTCATTGTTTGTCCTATTTGTATGTTGTACTGTATTTTGTCATTTATTGTCTTGTTGAGCTTTTTTGGTAGTTATCATTGTAGCTTCCTTTTATGTGCAAATTTAGGTCCTTTCATGTATTCGCATTTACTGATTTTGTAATTATTTTGTTTGCTGGGCTAGGTTGTGTTTTATATTATTATTGTGTTATTTTTTGTATCACATATAAAAATGAAAAAATTGATATATAATCATTATGGGGAAAAAAATATATTTTGATAAATGAAATACATTTTTCATAATCATTCTCTTGGTCTGTGGGTGTATCTAATCCTATGGACGTATTGCCTATATTCGAAGCATTAATGTGAGGGAAGTTTTGTATGTTTTTTGATAATTGTTATTTCTCTGACTACTTCCTCACCAATTTAATTATCTCAGGGTCCCTCTTCCGTAGCTTTGTTAGTTTATACACCCTCCGCAAGACCTTCAAGTGGACCCCCCCAGGCAAGAAGGACCATCACCCACAAACTCATAACAAGCAGACTGCGGATTACGGAAATGCCCTCTATGCCAGAATCCACAAATCCCTGCTACACTAACTCCAGACCATACAGAAAACCGCGGCCAGGCTCGTCCTTGGAATCCCATGCATGACCACATCACCCAACACGTGCAAGACCTCCACTGGCTCCCCGTCAAGAAGAGAGTAACGTTCAAGCTACTAACCCAGGCCTACAAATCCTTCCACACCAGCGGACCCAAATACCTCAACTAAAAAGTCTCCTTCCCCGTACCCTCCATCGACCTCGCCCTAGCAGAAACCCCAGGCAACCGAAGAACCAGAGCGGGTGGAAGAGCCTTCTCCTACATCGCAGCCGAGGCCTGGAATCCAGTCAACACCAGATGCTCCCCCACTCTGCACACCTTCAGGAGGAGCCTCAAGACCTGGCTCTTTGCCTGAACCGTAGCTGCACCCCCCCATCCCCCCCAATGCCTTGATACCCTTCACGGTTGAGTGGCACGCTTTAAACCCCCTAATTGATTGACCACCACCTCATCAGAACAACAACAAAAACTGCCATATAGGAACTCATCAACGCCAATGCACACAACAGAAAATAACTCTTTACCATTGTCAAAGAATTCACCAAACCCAGCACGGAGAAAGCAGACCCCCTCCCCCTACCAAGACCTCTGCTACAACATCGCCACTGTCTTCCACCACAAGATCAAGGAGATCTACGACAGCTTCTCAACCCAAGACCCATCCTCCCCACATGCAACCACTGCACCCAATGGCTCCAGACCCCAGCAGACCCTGCACAACAGGACTACCCTCACCTCTGACGACACCCTCAGTATCATGAAAGCATCCACTCTGGAGCCCCCTTCGATTCCTGCCCTCACCACATCTTCAACAGAGCCAGCACCTCCATCACCCCCAAACTCTGCTGCACCATCAACTGCTCCAGAGTCCGCCACCTTCCCTGAAGACTAGAAACATGCAGAGATCAACCGCCTGCTGAAGAAACCCTCCGCGGACCTCACAGACCTCAAGAACTACAGGCCCATCTCTCTGCTCCCCTTCCCAGACAAAGTCATTGAGAAGGCCATCAAATCCCCACTCTCTGAGTTCATCGAAACAAACCAAATCCTGGACCTCTCCCCATCGGGCTTCAGAAGCAACCACAGCACCAAGATCGTACTCCTTGCCACTACAGACGGCATCCGCACCCTTCTCAACTGAGGCGAAACTGCAGCCCTCCTCCTGGACCTTTCGGCCACATCCGACACTGTCTCCCACCACACCATCTGTGCAAGACTCCATGACGCCGACATCCGCAACAAAGCACTAGAATGGATACGCTTGTTCCTCACCGGCTGAACACAGAGTCAGACTTCCACCGTTCCACTCAGAACCCACAGAGAACAGCTGCGGAGTGCCTCAGGGCTACTCCCTGAGCTCCACCCTATTCAACATCTACATGGCCCAGCTTGCAGCCATCATCAGAAACCACGTACTCACCAGCGTAACCTCCACCAATGACACCCAGCTGATTCTCCCACTCACCGACGAACCCACAGCCGCCATGAGCAACTTCTAGAAACTTTATTGACAAAAACAAACATTTTACAATAACGTAGAGCCGCTGCCCGCAAAACAACTGTAATCAGTGGAAATTGTGGCTCCACGACGTTGCGGCAATGCAACACAAAAAAAAGGGGGAGTGTAGAACATAGAAAACCAACTAACAAACACACCAGCTGAAGGAACATACTGGCCATATGAGAATTCCACCTAAAGCGATAATGGAAACAACGAGGAGTAAAACACACTCGCAATAGAAGAACATATCACGTAGCGACACAGGCAGTCATCAGTAATAATTATGTTGCCATAACAACACAACAACACTGAACGCAACGACGCCAAAAATATAAAATATAAATAAACACACCAGCTGAAGGAACATACGTGCCATATGAGAATTCCACCTGAAGCGATAATGGAAGCAATGAGGAGTAAAAACACACTCGCAAGAGAAGAACCTATCACGTAGCGACTAAGGCAGTCACCAGTAATAATCATATTTCCATAACAACGCAACAACACTGAACGCAACGACGCCGGAAATATAAATCCGGCCAATCAACACACCCCTCTGAAACGGGTGTTTTCACAGAGCTGAGGACGAAGACGAACACAACGCGGCACCAGAGAAGAGGCAGCCCTGACTTCCCACCAACTATAAAGGTACGCAAACCATCCCCTTGCGACAACGAGATGGCATGAGCACTGGGTTCCAAGAATTGCTGCCATGTGAAACGAGCACCCGAGCAACGCCACAGACTCTTTAATCACTCTACCCGCACCCCCACCCCCCGCATGACTGTACGGACCACTAAAGGAAGCCCTAACTCGCTCACCTCCCGTGTACCGCATCATGACAGTTCACCACGAAATAAATACAACATAATCACGAGCCGTCGTTCGTCCACACCAAGGGCAAGCAAACTCACCTGGTAGCACCCGCCACGTAGTAAAAGACTCAGTGGACATTTATTCACTCGTTCTACAGCGGTGTGTTTCCTTTGAATTTACAGATTTTTTCACCAAAAAAAAGTGACGGAAAGGCAAAAAGTGAATGTATGACACACTAGTCCCATTTCCCTACGGGCGAACCAGACAGGTATGTCGATCCCTCCCAAATTTAAATCTTTTTGCTTTTTGAAATGTGCAAACAAGAGACAAGTAACCTTGAGAAAACCATTTTTCTCATAGACGTGTACCCCTTTGTATATCATAGGGTAAAGAAGCCGTCAACAACACCCTCCACCAGCCAGCACGTAAGTGCCCCATGTGTACAGGTTTTTAGAATAAAAACATCCCAGGTTTTTTTAAAAAAAAAGTATGATTAGATACATCATTATTTATTTTTTCAGGAAAAAGATGTCCCTTTGGAACAACACACGAGCCCTGATGAAGACCACATGAACTTAATATAGGTCCACTCCACCAAAGGTCGAAACGCGTCAGCTTACTCAGAACGAGAAATATTTGGGATAAGAATTATACAATAAACGCCCCTAGAAGAGCAAAAACAATACATCTATTTAACGCTCTCCACGACAATTACGAAAAATATTTTTTCTCTGATTTTACCACTGGACCATAATAATCATTCATTGTGGAGGCAACAATGGGTTGTAATGCCCCCATCCCCCCAAATATAGGATATCTGAGTACTGTATTGTAATTTTTTCATTGTTTGTTTAAGTACTGTCAATGTGAAAAAAATGTCATGTTTGTTGATCTGTTACCAAGTCATTGTAAAAACAGGAATATATGTTAAATGTATGAGATATGTGTTTGTCGCACTAAGGAAATGTTCTCTCTGTTTAAAAACAACACAAAGTGTTACAAATCAAATATAACTCGCAGTCAATAAAATAGGCTTGCTGAGCAAAGTTATAACTGTGATTTATGGTGCCAGAGGCATTCGCATTTCTAAAAGCCATATTATAGATTCAGGCCTCTGTAAACCTTATTGAATACTACCCCTCCTTTATATATCCCCACGTACTCACCAGCGTAACCTCCACCAATGACACCCAGCTGATTCTCCCACTCTCCGACGAACCCACAGCCGCCATGAGCAACTTCCACAATGGGACCTCAAGACCTGGCTCTTCGACTGAACCACAGATACCCTCCCCCCATACACAGTGCCTTAAGACCCGAACGAGTGAGTAGTCATGCTCTCCAAGAACCCCAATGATTGATTCTCCTTATGCTTCCCTTGTACAATGAAGTGCCTCTATTCCCTTCTCTCCTTTCCCCGTCTCCTCGTGGAACAGTGGAAGGCAGGGGGGCCAGAGCTTTAAACTTAAAAAACAGAGCTCACCACAAAAGAATAGAAATGTACCGCAGGCTTTGGGCACAGAATGACTTAACTGAGAGCACTCACCAGCATAGAAAACCATGACGATAAAGCACTATGGTAGACATTTGGGTATTTTCGTGGTGAAAGTTAAAGGGAAAATTAGATGCAACTTTGAAATATGGTATTTGTCACTTATACTGCTACTTGTTGAGTGCAGCAAATTAATCCTGCGCAGGTTCACAGGAATAACTCAATTGCGCTTACGTCTTCTCTCTTTTAAAACTGGACATGTAGTATATTTAGAGACATCTGCTGGGACAGAAGCTGGAAAAACAACACTCTCTCAACTCTGTGATAACTACCCTCTTAACACTCCTCCACCTTGTGCAACGGTGCTGGAAGCCAAATAAACAGCCAATATAACAAACACTGCAATCATATGCTCGAGCATTAGCACTGCTCTGTATACTCCAACTCAAGACGCAGCACAATGTTCTCTGGGTGCTGCGCTGATGAGCTTATTCGCTGATCAATGTGCAATGGGCTTGACTCGTAAGTCGGAATCCAACCTGTGAACTCCCTCTCATTTAACAATTGTCTTCTCAAGAATATTAACTCTCCAAATATACTGCATGCCTTAACAGACTTCGATGAGGTAATTTCTTCACAAACTTCATATCACTATTCAAAAATGTCCCTTTCCCCAAGCGGTTGTAGTGGACAGGATTTATAGGGAACGATGTTTCCAAACGTGCTGCCTCACTCCCAAATTCACTGACCCCACCACCATTGCACTCATCATAGTTCCCATACTTTTGTATGCACTACAACCTCCGTATATGCCCCACCCCAAAGCTTTCAGTTTAATGAGCTGCAGTCTTCCACACCAGGCATCCCTACAAAAAAATACAATTTCCACCCTCCCCCACCCCCCAAAAAAAAGCCAGGACATCCTAATCAATACCTTGAAGACCTTTCCTGCTTAAGGTGATAGAACCTGAACAAGGGCCCAATTCTGCAGGGGTGCTTGCCAGTTCAACGCCTTTCTGAACTCAGTTACATCCCTTTGTCTATGCTCTCTGAGGCCACTAAACTAACCCCATCTGTGCAGCTGCTAACCTTAATTTGCTCACACTTGCATTCCAGTAGGCAGGCAGTAACACCATGCCAACAAATTGATATGGCCCATTCCACCCCTTGGGTCTGACTTCTGTCCCCAACCCAAGGAAAATTATTTCCACAAGGACAGCAACCAACAGAAGCCACTGACAGATGTCAGCATCCAGAGGCAGGTCCCAGGCCATTGTGGAGTCTCTGTCCTCTGTTGTTTCTCAACCTTTCTCCACCCCACCTCCACCAGTTCAGGGGTGGTATCATGCAACAAGGAAGGGCCAACAGGCTGACTGGCATGGAGCTTGTTCACACTGACAAGGGCCACCACCATCAGACAGGAATGCTTCATGTGGCTCCAGCGCTACCACCAGAGGCCTGTTGAGAAGGGTGGATGCAGAATTTTAAAGAAAGGGCAATGCCAGCTGTAGACTGATCCAGCCCCTGCCAATCACCTTCAACAGAGCCCCAGGCCCTAGGGTCCCACCTGGCCAGCAGCTGCACCTGCTCATCTCAAGCACCTGATTCCAAGGGGGTCCACGGGAGGCCTGGGGGTAACGGGGGCTTCCCACGGACACCCGCTCGAGCTCCTGCTCTGCGCTTCCGGACCGGGTGTCACATGACCCACGTCAAGTCATGGCTCCGCCATCTTTGTTGTGGGTAATAATGGCCGTCATGGACAGAGAAGACAGACAAAGCGCCAGCGGGCATTCAATCATCGCCTCAGCAGCCGCCATGTTGAAATGGTAATATCTTTCGACCTTCCCAATACGTAAGAAGATTCGGAAATGTTCATGCAGTGAGAAATCTCTATTTGACGCTACAATACACGTTTTTTTTCATAATGAGAACAACAGGTCCATTCCGACCATGCTTTATGATTCTAAATGTATGGAAGAGCTCTTCAGCTTTTGGACGACCAAATTAAAGTACTATTCGTTTTCCAATTGATATCATGATACGTGTTCAAAAAATGTGCCTCTATTGATTTGTTATCCGTTCTTTGCTTGGACCCTTCTTTTACATGACGAAGAGCCCCAGCCTCCCATGGCCTCCGCTTTAACCGCCCAGAAACGCTCCAGCGTCGACGTCACGCCGTCTGGCGGATGAGACCGGAAGTGTATGAGCCTCCACGCTGCGAGGCTTGTACTTCCGCTGTGAATCTGTGCCGCGCGCGGTGCTCTCTGTAGCTTTGTGAAGGAAGAGGTTTGACGGTCCATAGCGCCAAGATGTCCGGCAGAGAAGGTGCGAGGCTCTGGGAGGGGTGAGGGGCTACTGTGGACGGCCTCTGGAGGCGAGGGGCTGCTTTGGGCGTCCTCTGGGGGTGAGGGGCTGCTGTGGCGGCCTTCGGGGCGTGCGAGGGTGGTGCTTGGCAGGTCCGAGCTTCGCATCCCCATGCCCCCACCCGGCGGTTCCAGAATCTTAACTTGCCCGCTCTGGGCTTTTCATTTATTTATGTACAATTGAGTCTTTGAACTTCTTATGAGCAGTTGAACTGACTGAAGACTACAAATCCCACATTGCATTTGTTTTAAAGGGTAACCCACATTGCATTTGTTTTAAAGGGTAACCCACAGCGCATTTGTTTTAAAGGGTAACCCACAGCGCATTTGTTTTAAAGGGTAACCCACAGCCGTAGGTTTTCTGGGATTAATTGGAGTGAAAAAAACTAAGTCGTCGCGCCCCCCCCCCCCCCCCCCCCCATCATGCACCTAACTAGGCTTAGATTGCAATAAATGTTATGCGATATATACTTCTAAAGCGCGCGTGTACTCGTAGTTGGCGCTTGCCGGTCATGATCTACTAAGATGGGGCATTACTGATGCCTAAATAGCCGGGTCTGGAGTTCTATTCTGAAAGCAAGCAGGGTGGGTATGGATCGAAGATGCAATGGGATGGAGTTCCACAGCTTCGTTGGGGGGTTAATAACACTCCTTCCTCCCTATTTCACTTTCCTGATTCTTGTGGTGGTAATCAAGTCAAGGACAGCTTTATTCGATTGCTATTTCAGACAATCCAAAGAGCAGAAATATACGAAAAACATGCACATGTTTAAAACGAAATAAAAGAAAACATTCTATATACACGTTATTAGTTCAATTCATTGTACGTGGGATAAAAAGCATAACCATTATTACAAGAAATGGCAATAGGAGGCAAGGCTCTTAAAAATCTTAAAAACATGTTATTGCTCCAATATAATCCTTTAAACTTGAATATCCGTCCTTTTCCTGAGTTGTATGACTACCTGCTTTAAAAACATTGTGGTGGTAATCAATTTTGCATTGGTTGAACATTGAAGTCTACTTGATTATTGCTAGTTGAAAACTTTCCACAGGAATTTTGGTCCATCTCTGTGTAAGCTTTATGGGCCACACATAGTGCTTTGAATTTAATCTGTTGTCGCACTGGGTGCCAGTGCAGGTCCCAAAAGCCTGCTGATATCGACTGGTATTTGGGGATGTCTAAAGTTAATCTGCTGCGTTCTGCACTGCCTTGAGCTTATCAAGTAGTTTATCCTGGAAATTCGTGTGTAAGCCATTACAATGGTCCTGTTATGATAAAATCAGTGAGGATAAAGTCATTCTGACATCTCTGGGAATGAGAGAAACAAATTTCCGCATGGTTCGGATGGTAAAAAATGACTACTTTTGACACCTGTGCCTCATATCTGAGCTTATCGATGATAAAGCCAAGATTTTTAGCCTTAGTCACCGGAGTAGGAGGCCACCCCAAACTGTCCGGCCACCATGCTGAAGAGAGATTTCCTAACAGAATAACCTCTGTTTTACTTGAATTTAGTTTTAAGCTCATCCAGTTGCTTAAAGCGGTCATGTAATCTTAGAGGATTGTTGATATTATCCACAGCTGATACTACCAGTTGGGTATCGTTGGCATAAGATGTTGGATTTAAGTTAAAACTTTTAGAGGGGCAAGTTCAGAAACATAGATATTACAAAGCGTTGGGCTCAGTGCAGAAGAGCCCTGTGGGACTCCACAGTAAAAGGTGAGGATTTAAACTGACCAAGATTCAGAACTTGAGATCTTTCTGATAGAAAGTAAGTTTGTAGCTTGAGAGCTTTACCGTTAACCCCTATGATGATCAAATGATGGACCAATAATCCATGGTCCACCGTGTCAAATGCTGCAGATAGGTCAAGCTGGATGAGTGCTGCTGACCCTCCGTCATCCAAAGCCATTCTTATAACTAAAGTGGTTATCAGGGCATTCTCTAAACTGTGATTTGCTCTAAACCCAAACTGACTGGGGTCCAAAAATTGTTTAGAATATTATTGTTTAACTGCATTGAATATTTTTTCCAGAATTTTAGCTGGCAAAGGAATTCTTGAGATGGGGTGATAGTTTGAGGCATCACTGGTATCAAGATAGGGTTTTTTTATGAGAGGGACGTTATTAGCTTGTTTCCAGAGTACAGGAAGAGTCACCTTGCTCGAACATTTGATTGAATACTAATGAAATATGAGAGGCGATCAGCTGATTTGCGAGCTTTAGGATCCTAGGAGGACATGGATAGTCAGGAGAACCTGATTTGGCCTGAATGTGCTTGGGTTTAACTGTTGTATTGTGTAATGCAGTATTCTTTGCATAATCCAAAGCCTCTGGTCCTCTAATAGAATTAGAATTGTATGATGTAGTATTGACTGTGGGGGCAAGCATCTGTGCAGAAGCTGGTGGCTCTACTAGTTCATGTATCCTGCTGCTTCTCTTTCTGGGGTATATTACTTCCAATAAATCCTAATTTAAATATAAATGGACTCCGGATTTCACTATACTTTTTCATGAGTAAGTTGTTTGTAAAATGCTAGGAAAGGCCAGTGGATTTAACTAATTCTTTGGATGTTGTTTATCACATTATGCCTAGATAAGAATTTGCTGCTTAGTTTGTAAATGGATAACAATTTGTAAATTTATCGACAGTGCTGCTTCTAGCTCAATGGGACGAAAAAAATATTGCTAGAGACTTTATAGGCTACATTGTCTTTTTTTTGCAGCATAATTTAGGTTGTCTTGCCACATGGTCCTAATGGCAAAAGATTCACATAGGTCTAGGATGCAATACCGCACTTATTAATGTCTTGGGAATATTGTTGGCTTTTTGTGCGAAAATCAAAGGAAACAAGACCCCATAGTTTCCTAAATTAGTGAAAAACTTTCACAACAAGCAACTGCATAAAGATTTTGATCCGCACACAATGAAAAATAAGGAAACAATTCCACCAAAAGATCGTAATTTACATATTCCTTTATTATAATTTCTTTCTTCACAGTAGCCAACGCGTTTCATCCTGTTTGAGGACTTCTTCAGGGCTCATCAACTGTCCTCTGAGTAATGCAGGTTTTTCTTCTTACTCTTAACGAGAACACTCCTTAGGGGAGATCAAGTCATGTTCGACTCCTAAATGGCCAGGTAGCAGCGAGGGCAGAATTCTGGTCAGTCAATCAGAGATCTGATTGACTGACCGGAATTCTGCCCTCGCTGCTACCTGGCCATTTAGGAGTAGACCATGACTTGATCTCACCTAAGGAGTGTTCTCGTTAAATACCTGCTAAAACTCGGAATTTAGAACGTAAGCACAGCTTTTGATGCTGCCATCACTTCGAAAGAGAAAATATAAAAGAGAACACTAGAAATACTTTGTTGAGACTGGGGGCTATGATGTCCCAGTGATACAGAAAGGATAAATATGAGGTGGATGACACCTGAGTAAGAAGAAAACATACACTACTCAGGACAGCTGATGAGCCCTGAAGAAGTCCTCAAACAGGACGAAACGCGTTGGCTACTGTAAAGAAAGAAGTTATTATAAAGGGATATGTAAATTACGATATTTTGGTGGAATTGTTTCCTTATTTTTCATGGTGTACAGATCAAATTCTTTATGCACATGGCCCTTATGGCTCTGGCAGTGATAACGAGCTGCAGAGTGGTTTTGAGCAGTCAATGTGATAGTGGGAGCTATAATTCCTGTGTTTTTTTTGTGTGGAGTAAAAGCACCCGAAATGCAAAATGGCAGGGCAGCAAATATTTGCATTATCTAAACGGCGCAGGGCTCAATGGAGGCGCATCTGTGTCTGCAAAGTTCATTTCAGAACAGTTGGTGCTATGCAAGCGGTCTGTGTATGTCTCGTGGATGCATGTTTTATCTTATGTGGAATCAATCTTGTCTTGGTCGTTTTGTGATATTCAATGATGATATGGCCTGAATAATATTGTAATTGCATTTATATATCATGTACTTCCTCGGACGAGTTGTCAGATCACTTTTTGCAAGTAACTTGCTACCCCCAGAACCCCAAAAGGATTAGTGGTGACTTGGTATAGGGAGATATGAAATTAATTTGAGCGGTGGACATGTGGGTTTATTTGGATTGAAAAAGGATAGTGGCCGGATAAAAGAGGTAAGGGTTTGCAGAAATAGAATTACCTTGCATAAAGTAACGTACCCTGCTAAACTAGACAGCTTGTAATGTCCTATTACTTACCGGTAATCTTCATTACTCCGGGTCCCGTAGTCCTCGACACCGTCATGGACAAATGAGATTTACTATCTCACTGACAGAAAAAAGAACGAAGGAATGCTGGACCTACCCTTCCCCCTCCCACAGGGAGTACTGTCCCAGCATTCCTCCTGAAATACCAAGCCCCAATGAAGGCCAGCAGACAGGGAGGGAGGGAAGTCATGACGGTGTCGAGGACTACGGGACCCGGAGTAATGAAGATTACCGGTAAGTAATAGGACATTACCCCGAGGTCCCTCCGTCCTCGACACCGTCATGGACAAATGAGAAATACCAAAGCAAACCCCGGCATTCATACCAGAAACACAACAAATCACCAGGATAGCAAACAAACCCAGAGATTTATTGGAACAAACAGAAACAAGCATTTACAATGCAATGGTCTCGGCAATATTATAGGTAGAGCTATTGGTATTGCTCATTATTTTTTTATTATTTTTGTATCCCTCAATAAATGGCATTGTCATTTCTATTGGCATTAGCTTTTTTTTTGCATATGTGATACCTAATGCATTAGCAGAGAGAGAGTGAGCCATCTCTGGCCAGATCATAGCGCTTTTTTTAATATTTTTTTTTACTTGTTAGCCATGTTGCATTGCCGCCACACTTTTGTGCAACTTGTCTATTAACATGGACAAAACCAACAGTTTGTGTTGGTGAGAACTACTGGCTTTGTCAATGCTTTTTTTGTTCCCCTGCCAGGAGGGGGCGGACAATGCAGGAGGGTGGAGGTAGGCATGCAACAAAGTAGGAAGGAGCAGGAGGGGGCAAGCAACAATAAGGGAGTGGGTAAGGAAAGAGAGCAAGTGACAATACAAAGGGACAGGAGGGTGGGAGGGGGGAATGCAACAGAACGAAATGATGTAGCAGCACATGAGGGAGACTGCCTGCAAGCTTAGGCACTCTTATGGAGCCCTTCAACAAAAAAACTAAAATAATAAAATTACAATGAAAGGTTGGACAATGCTCCAGTTGAGGGACAAACACACAAAGAGGTAGTGAAGCCAGCAAGTGCAGACCAAAGAAACAAGGAAATGAGAAACGAAGAAGTCAACCAGGGGGGGCGGGTGGAGAAGAAAATCGAAATACAAAAGCCATCCCGCCACCTGGCACAAAAAACAGTGACAGCGTATGCTTTTAATGCTTGGATTACTGCGCAAGCGTTGGAAGGCTCCAAGCAAAAGACAGGTCAGGTTTACACTGAGGTACACTGGATCGGGACGCACTGACAAATGGAGCAATGGTCAGCTTCCGAACGCTCATGGTTCGGACGAAGGCGGGGGGGGGCGGGGTGTTTACAGGCTGCACTTTTACATCAAGCTGCGGGAAAACGCGCACCGCCGACTAACCGGTTCCCAAAATCCCAGCGCACACTGACGTACTGAGCTTCAGTAGGGTAAAGAATCCTGCAGTTTACTTTCAACACATCAGACTCCATTAATGCAAGGAACTGTGCAATGACTGTATGAAAAACGATCTAAGGGCAATATCACGTCTCAAATGTAATAAATAAGATGATTCTGGAACACTGCAATTAGTTAACACTGTTGAGTTGTGATGTCACAATGCGTCCTGCCAGTGCCAGCTGCCAGTGTGCACTTCAGATATCACTGACAGAATCGTGGATGCAGCGAAGTATGAGGGCTACAGCCAGCTGCACCGCTCTTCCTTCCCAGCTGTTTGTCTCTGGATATTTTCTGCATCCACAGAAGAGAAGGCTTTATGGCTCCATATTTATTTATTGTACCACTGGAATGTTATACAAGAAAGAAGAAATCTACTGAAATGTTACCAAAACATGTAAATTACAGACGCTATTAAACATGACTTACATTTAGCTGCTTAGAAAATATTTAGGAAACTAACTATAAACTGCATTGTAACTTGTTTAATTTCCCAATACATATTTCTTATGTATTCTATGTCTCAGCAAGCATTGCATCTTGTTCATAACGAGCAGCAAGAAACTATGGGCTTCGTTTATAAGCCCAGCGGCGCTGAGGTACACTGGATCGGGACGCACTGACAAATGGAGCAATGGTCAGCTTCCGAACGCTCATGGTTAGGACGAAGGCGGGGCCGGGAGGCGGTGGGGGGGGGGGTACAGGCTGCACTTTTACATCAAGCTGCGGGAAAACGCGCACCGCCGACTAACCGGTTCCCAAAATCCCAGCGCACACTGACGTACTGAGCTTCAGTAGGGTAAAGAATCCTGCAGTTTACTTTCAACACATCAGACTCCATTACACATGCAGCCGTCACAGCCTGCAGAACTCTCGGCGGACACAACAAATCCGGATGCAGATCACGGAGCCTTGACATCAGATTACCTTTGGAGCGCCAAATCGGTTTTAACGATTGTCTAATCAGGCCGGATCTCAGTGCCCTGTCCTGCCACCAGCAGCCACTTTGTTGCGCAATTGTCAACCCCTACTAGCAGCCGAGGATGCGATACAATTACAACAAGTACAGACAGTGCATTCAGGACGACGGAACAACAGCCAGCCAAGTAATTCACCACACGGGGACCGAGAGCAGGGGGAGAGGACGCCATTAAACCAACTGCCTTTCTCCGAGGCGAAGCAGAAATGCCTCGGAGAAACGCAGTGACGTTTTCGGATTCGGGGGCGTGTTTCTTTTTCTCTCCTCTTGCCATTGGCTGGAGGAGAGAAAAACAAAAACACGCCCCCGAATCCGAAAAGGACGGATGGAAGCTCCAAAACTTTTTCGGCTTCGAGGGCGTGTTCCTGCTGTTCTAAAAGGGCGTGGCTAAAAAGTGGAAAGAACAGCAAGGAACACGCCCCCGAATCTGGAAAAGACGGAGCCTATTTGGAGGGACGGCTCTCTCCTCCAATGGCTAGCCTCCGTTTAGGAAGCCAGCCAATGGAGGAGAAGCTAAAAGAGAGGCGGGCTAAACAGCCACTCTAGGAAACATTAAATCTTCCGACTTCCGGTTCTGCCTTCGGCAGACCGGTAGTCCTCGACCTAAAAACATTTAGGAGCGAACAGAGCTCAACACCCCCAATGCAAAACCTCCATCATCCCCCAAAAGATTGAGGAGTCGATAATGCCTGATGAAAGTATTAGAAGAGGCCCACGTGGCAGCCCTGCAAATCTCAGAGAGGAACACCCCGAACCTCCGCCCAAGAAGCAGCCACCCCTCTTGTAGAACGACCCTGAACCCCCAAAGGAGGAGGAGAACCAGACAGAGAGTAGGCCAAGGAAATGGCTTGCTTCAGCCAACGGCCGATGGACACAGAAGAAGCCTTACACCCAAGAGATGCCGCACCAAAGGAGACAAAAAGGGAGTCCGACTTGCGAAAAACCGCAGTACGGTCAAGATAAATGCGCAAAGCCCTGCACACATCCAACAAAGACCACCGGGGGCCACCAGGAGAATCCAAGACAGATCCCAGGGAGGGCAACACCTACTCCTGGCACCTGTGAAATTGCGAAGAAACCTTCGGCACAAAGGAAGAATCCAGGCGGAGGACCACCCCACCCACCGTGAAGGACAGAAAAGGAGCACGCGCCATTAAGGCCCCCAACTCCCCAAGACGACGAGCAGAGGTGACAGCCACCAGGAAAACCACCTTGAGGGTGAGAAATTTCAAATCCACCTCATCCAAAGGCTCAAAAGGAGGACCGATCAAAACCCGAAGGACCAAAGGCAAGTCCCACAGGGGAAAAGAAGGGCGAGGCACAGGCCGAGAAACACTAAAACTGCGAGGAAGACGAGAGACCAAGTCATCAATATCCGAAAGATTCCCCCACGGGGAACGAAAAGCCCGAACAGCGGCCCACTGGGCACGCAGCGTAGAAACAGCCAAACCCTTCTCGAAACCTTCCCACAAAAACTGAAGGACAACCGGCAAGGAACAGAACAAAGGGGAGACGCCCAACGCAGAACACCAACGATCAAAATTACCCCAATGCCGATCATAAGCCTTAAGGGTAGAAGGCTGCCGGGAACGCTGAAGAGCCAACGCTAAATGTTCCGGGAAACCGCGCCGTCGCCAACCCTGCTTTCAACCTCCACACCGACAACCGGAGAAGAGACAGGCATGGGGAAGACCGCAGAGGAGACGGAGACAGGGGAAGAAACCAAGGACCCTGCACCGCCAAAAGACGTACCGTCGGAAACCAAGACCTCCGAGGCCAAAACGGCAGCACCGCCACCACCTCCCGATCCTCCTGACACAAACGGGCCAGAAACCTGGGAACCAGAGCCAGGGGGGGGGGGAGGCATAGAGGAGATGCCACGGGAGAGACAGAGCGTCCACCCCCCAGCAACCCTCCTGCAGAAACCGGGAGCAAAACCGAGGGAGCTGAGCATTGTGCCGGGAGGCAAAGAGGTCCAGAAAGGGACGCCCAAACCTCCCGCACACAAGCCGAAACGCAACCGGGGTGAGAGACAACTCCAGAGAATCCGGAAAGCACCGACTCAGGGCATCCGCCACAAAGTTGTCCACTCCCCGAAGATGAACCGCCGTCAGAGACAGCAGATGGCCCTCCGCCCAACAAAACAGGGGCACCACTATCGCATTCAAAGAAGCCGAACGGATCCCCCCTTGATGATTCAGATAAGCCACCGTCACCATATTGTCGGACCGCACCAACACGTTCCGACCGAGCAACAGATCTCAAACCCATCACCGCTCGGGACACCGCCGTGAGCTCTCTCCAGTTGGACGACCGGCGGCTCTCCAGGAGGGACCAACGACCTTGAAGGGAGCGAGACCCCAAGGTCGCCCCCCAACCCAAGGCGCTGGCATCTGACGTCAAGACCAGAGAAGGAGAAGACTGCAGGGGCAGACCCAAAGACAGATGATCCCTCATAGACCACCAAAGAAGAACCGGGAGGACCACCGGAGACACAGGAATAAGAACATCCAAGTCGCGGGACAGGGGATCCCAGAGAGACAGGAGGTACACCCAAAGGGGGCGCAGATGAAAACGCGCCCAGGCCACCGTAAAAACTGTTGCCGCCATCAGACGTCACAACCCGAGGCTCGGGGAGGAACACACGGTTCAGATCCGAACGGAAGCGGGCCCCAATGAAAACCATGTCCTGGGACGGCGTCAGTTGACATTTGGGCAAGTTGATCAGGAAACCATGGGCCCGCAACGCCGAGCACACCACCTCCCTGGCCTCCAGCAACAGGACCCGAGATGGAGCATGGACCAACCAGTCGTCTAAATAGGGGTACACCATCACCCCTTGGAGATGAAGCCACGCGACCAAAGGCGCCACCACCTTCGTAAACACCCTTGGCGCCGACCGGAGACTGAATGGCAACACCATGAACTGGTAATGACGCCCCCAAACACAAAACCGTAGGAACCTGCGGGACCGAGGATGGACCGAGACATGGTAATACGCATCCTGAAGATCGAGGGTACACATGAAGTGACCCGGCAGCACCAACGGAATCACCCTTTGCAAAGTCTCCATTCGGAAAGGGATCTTGGCCACCCATTTGTTCATAACCCGCAGATCCAAAATCAAGCGGAAACCCCCCGTGTTCTTTGGAACCAGAAAGACCAGGGAATAGAAACCCAACCCCGTCTCCCAACGGAGGAACCTCCTGAATGGCACCCTTCCGAAGAAGGTCCAGAATCCCGAGAGAAAGATGAGACCGCTTCACACGACTCGAAGGCCAAGGAGTCGGCCGAACACCCGAGTCCGGGTGAGGAGGAGCCGTAAACTCCAGAACATAACCCTGGCGAATGATGTCCAACACCCAGACGTCGGAACAAGACTGAACCCAGGCATCCAGGAAGAAGCGCAGCCGCCCTCCAACCAACAACCCGGGAACCACCGCCAAAGAGTCAGGAACGTGGCTTGGCAGGAGGAGGGGACTTAGCATTACGGTCCCGACCACGGCCAGAAGCAAACCTACCCTGGCCCCTCACAAACTGCCTACGAGAAGCAGGGCGAAAGAAAGATTTGGGTTTAGAAGGGACAGGAGCAGTAGCAGAGACTTTAAAAGAAGAAGAATGCTTCTTCTCCTTAAACAATTTGTGCAATTTCGCCTCCAACTCCCCCCCCAAACAACATTGTACCCTGAAAGGGCAACCTCAAAGCGCATGCTTTCTGCGCAGAGTCAGTTTTCCGGTCCTTAAGGACAAGACTGCGACGTGCAGCCACACAAGCCCCCCCCCCCGGACAGAGCAGAAGCACGCACAACGTCAAAGGAGACATCAGACAGCAGCTCCACCTGACGCTCAATCTGCTCAAGTAAACCAGAACAGTCCGTGGCATTATCCATAGACTGATAGAGAGACTTCAGGTCAGACAACAGGGACTGCGACACATAAGTCCCGTAGATGCCAGCCCTCAAGGCCAGGTGGGAACCAGAATACACCTTACGGAGCGCCACATCCGCCTTCTTGTCAACCGGATCCTTCAGCACCGCATCTTCAGCAAGGGAAGTACGCCCCACCAAACTAGCCACAAACGAGTCAATAGGAATTGAATCAGGCAGTTCAGTAGCCATATCCTGCAGAGGATAGAGTTTAGTCATGAATCGCGGAATCAGAATGCGATCAGGATCAGCCCACTCGCGCTTCAAAACATCCTTGATGAAGGCATGGACAGGTACATCGACAGTGGCAGCACTCTGAAATTGTCGCAACAAAGGGCCCCTAGAGGTACTAGGCGCGTCCCCGTCAGGGAACCCCATGTTCTCTTTAACATGCTGCACAATAATGGTCATAGCATCCTTGTCCACATATTTGCCCTTCAACTCATCTCCCCAACTCATCTCCCAAACCCGCAGACTCATCGCCACTAGAGTCCGAAGAAACAGGAGCAGGACACCTGCGACGGGATCCAACATCACCCATCTCAGTCAAAGTTTCCCTGATCAAGCGCTTAATATGCGCATCAGCACCAGCATCACGGCGCCTGGACCTGGCAGGTGAGGGAGACCTGGAAGCACTAGAAGAAGAGGAAGACCTCTCCCGGTGATGACGTTTCCTGGAATGCTTTCCCATCGTAAAGAACACACCAACAGCAAAATCGCCAGAGATAACAACCGCTATGCGGTACTCACCCCAAACGCTCGTATATAACGAGTTTCCCAAAGCCGGTAACCTCGAGGCGCCTGACTTCCGTCCACACGATCAAAAACCGGAAGTCAGGCATGACGACTTCCGGCCGGGGAAGTAGCTCCAACCAATCCAGAGGAGCAGCTCGGCCGCGCCCCCTAGCAAACCCGGCAGGCCAGGGGAGGCGGCCATCGGGCCAAGATGTAACCAACGCGGTATTACACCGCCGCGAGGCTGACGAAAACGGAGAGGCCCGCGCCACTCCCCCCAAGCCCAGCAGGGAGGGAGAGGCCAACAACGAAGGGCCGCCGGCACCAGGTAAGAACCAGCAGCCACAACGCAAGATCCAGAAAGAAGGCAGGAGCGCCCCCGCTCCTGCCGCGTCCTCACACTGTCAGGAATGACAGAAAAAAGAACAGGAGGAATGCTGGGACGGTACTCCTTAAGTACTCCCAGTGGGAGGGGGAAGGGTAGGTCCAGCATTCCTTCGTTCTTTTTTCTGTCAGTGAGATAGTAAATCTCATTTGTCCATGACGGTGTCGAGGGCGGAGGGACCTGGGGGTAATGCAAGGTTTGCTCAAGGACACTACTTGCTACATGCATTAAGCTCACTGGCCCAACAGCTATCTTTAGCATGCAGTTTATAGGTAGGACTTAGTGTCACTGATTGGGCAAACTCTTTGCCTAAACTATGTTGTTGTGAAGTATTGGAAAGTTCCCCACTTTCCTCATCCCTGGACATGGAGGTATCACGCACTCCGCCACGCAAGTGGCACGAACCATCTTCCTTCTCTGATTGGTTATATGCTTACAGATTGTGTAATTTATATGCTTACAGATTGTGTAAATTTGCCCTGTCTGAACTACTATGTATGATGTATTTGTTAATGACAACGAAGGAATTATCTTGTTACTGTATTCTGATTGCATGTGTGTGTTACCTGCCTTTTGTGGGTAAAGGGCATAAACGACCTGGTAAAACTCTACTTTGGGCATCCTGCTATTTTAGCTTGTGGCTCACTGAAGTCTCATATAAAGCTTCCTATGAGCTTTGACTGTGACTTTTATTGAGATTTCACAATATCAATATAGTGGAATATTGAGTTATGTTTCAGTAATGGGAAATCGGTGGTTGGTGTTGATCAGTACACATTGGGAAAAAAGAGATAATTTAAACTGGCGATTTGATATGAGAACAAGAAGCTCAGTCTTCTCAGGACTTTGTACCACTCGGTGAGTGCATGCCATCAATCAGAATGCACTGCATTTACCTTAATACACCTGGACAGAGTGCATGGATGTGAGGCAGTGTGCTCCATTTCTCCTTTGATTGCGAAGGCTCTCTTGCGCTGACATTCTCATTGATACTCCTGCGCTCAGTGATTGGTACATAGACTTGAAAACACTACGAGCAGCATTTCCAGCACCCTTGAAACAACTTGTTACTCTATACCGATAAAATTCCATTATCCAGAAATTTGTGGCTAGAGGTACACAGCGCCGGCTGTGCTAACAATAGTGAAAACTAAGTAGGTAGTCCATGCACTGCATTTACCATAAAGCATCTGGGCGAACTGAGTGCAGGAATGGTGGACGGTGTACCCCCACGCCACCCCCCCCCCCACCCCCCCCCCCATATGTTGATCTCCTGGTCTGCGTTGAAGAAAGGATAACCTGTATATTGCAGCAATCAGTTGCTGCCCTCCCAGGTTCTTCAGATACAATCACACATTTACTTTGTTTTTCTATAGCACAGCCTCACCAGTTATTAGAATGTGTAACGTACTCAAATCGTGGCCAAAACACAATGTCTAATGCTTTTGCTGTCTCCCTGTCAGGGTGCCTCCATAGGTTGCTTCTCTCAATGGATTATATTCAATGACATGTAGCATACACAGCTACGCAGTAGTTTAGTACAACTTCCATTACAAAACTGTAGTAGTAAACGGTAGTTGTGTTGTGTGATTGTGAAATCCACGCCAATGGCAGCTTTATATAGGGTTTTCTCTAGTTTCATCTGTTAGTGATCTTCATTACTATGGCCACTGTCTTGCTGTGATATATATTTTTACCTGAAACATTATGCGTAAGTAGGACTTGAGTATCTTCTTATTGGGTTCACATGCAGCTCGTAGAATAGTGTGTTGAGAGACAAAACGGTTACGGTCAACATAATTTATACCTATATATTTGTGCTTTTAAAAACAAGATTTCTGAACCTCTACAGCAATCCTTTACTGAAATGACTGCCATGCCATAACTGGTTGTCCATCTTTATCCGCAAATAACTATAAATCTCCACAAAAATCAATAGATCTCGTCTTGTGTTCCGTGTATCTGGAATATTGTCACATTTATTTAGAGTTTTATATAGCACTAACATGACCCATGAGGGTATCTGAGCGCGTTATAGATGATCAGTAGTAAGAAACAACAAAGTGAACAACATAATCAAGAGAGGTACAGACTCTGTTCACAAATTGAGGCTAGTTACCTCCATAGGACAAGCCAAGGAAACAATAGACATTGTCCAGCAATCAAGTAACAATCAAGGGTGTAGACCATGAGTCAAATTGTGTGACGAGAGCCTAAATTTGTGAATAAGTAATATTTTAACTTCTTCTTTTGTAAGATGTAGTTGAAGGGAATCAGTCTGATTTTTAGGTCGTAGGGAGTTCCAAATTCACAGGGCAATACCTCAAAAGGCTCTCTTGCTGGCTTTCTTTTTATGGAATGTCTGTGGTGTCAGTACCAAGTTGCTAGTGCTTCTAGAGGATCTGCATCCACCAGATAATTATTTTTGTGCCAAGTATACCTCGGAGTGTTGGAATGCTTTATGGGTCATGAAGGCGATTTTTTTTGCTGTATCCTTGCCTCTTATGGGAGCCAGTTTAAGGATTTTAAATCTGGAGTAATTGTTTCTTTTTGTTCCTGTGAAGAGTCTGGCATCAGCGTTAAGAGGTCCTTAGGCGGCAGCGGATTGCACTTCCATGACCCAACCTGGGAGTAACTAGGGCTTGGACCACTGATTTGAAGTAGTCCTGGCAGAGTACGGGTTTTAATTTCCTTAAAATGTTCATTTGCTAGTTTGCTCCTTTGATTGTGGAACTGATGTGCTCCTGCATATTCAGGTCGCCGTTGAGTGGTATACCCAGAGATCTCCTGGCGTCTATAATGCGTGGTGAGCAGTTAGATGCTTCAGCCTTAATTCGATCTCGGGCGAGTGATTGGGTGGGACGATTAGGAGAAATTTAGTTTTGATGGCTGTTTGAGGTGGTTGCAGGTTAGCCAGTTCTGTGTCTTTTGTAGAGTTGTGTTGAGGGACCTAATATCTTCTGGATTAAAGATTTTCAAGTGCAATTCAGTGTCAATGGCATACATGTGGTAGTGTGTGTTGGAGGAATTCAAGACATAAGCTAGAGGCTCTATGAGTGGGTTGAATCAAATCGGTGAGAGAGAGGAACCCCCTGCATAACCCCCAACGTGACCGGTGTGGCATTGGAGATGGGCCGGTTAAACATGAATCTCTGAGTTATGTTGTGGCAAAACGAGGTGGAGCAATTTAGGACTGAACCTGAAAACCCTAGTCTCCGTTCGAGTAAGTTATGGGGATTGTCCTGTTTAACCGTATTGACCGCAGATTAGTCTAGGAGGATTAGAAGGCAGGATTTGTTCTGATGCAGCATTCTTAGCGTGTCGTCCACCATGTGCGTGAGAGCCGGTTCAGTGCTCTGACTTTGACGGATTTGATCTGCCTGAAGGTAACAGGTTGTTAAAGTGGTTTGAGGGCTTCAGCACTGCAACACCTGTCAAAAATATTTAGTCCAAGCGATTTATAAAGCTTACAAAAAATGAATAATGAGCCATCTGAACTCCAAAAGTGTTTTGTCTGCTCAAGTGTTAATGGCCAGTGATTGGGAGTTTATTAATTGCTTTATTATTGAAGATTTCAGCTCTTGCTTGGTCAGACACTAAGAAGTGTTGAAAATATCTACAGTATTACTGCCAGTTCCACCCCCGTTCTCCTCATGTGCACGCTGGTACCTGATATGCCATGTTTGCTGGTTATTAATAGAACTTTACATGTTATTTATATCACAGTATTGCACCAATTTAAATCTGTAAACGTGCAGTGTAATTTGTTGTAAGTTAAATTTGTTTTTTACCAGTGTGCCCAATAATTAGCGTTGCGATGCTTAAAAGGTGGAATGCACATTAAAGATTAATCTCCTACATACAGATACCACGTTGTTGTTGCGTGTATTATTTTCAGGGGGTGGGTGGGGCAAGGATACAATGACATTCAATTCCTATGTTAATTCCAGGATATACATTGATAACATACGGTTGCTGTAGTACTGGGATATCTTGAGTCAGTGGCTTGCTTTTTACACATGAGCACAAAACAAAGTTGCTATGTAAACTGTACATTGTAGTGGGTTTATGAATGTTAAAATATCCACATTGGTATCTTTTCCATTTAACAGGTGGTAAAAAGAAGCCGTTGAAGCAAGCTAAGAAACAGGCTAAAGATGTGGATGAGGTATGCGAAGAGTGTTGACAATTGATGCTTTGAGTAGCTTTCTCTTGCCTGCTCGTGACTGCTTTCTGACATGTTCGGTTTACTGCTACCCTTACGTGGAGCTTGCAGGGCACCCAACTGCTGGTTCTTTGCCACACTGTAAATTTAAAACATCTGTGGCAGGTTAAGTGTGTGTGTGGGGGTTCAGTTTTAATGTTAAGGGATCTGCTTAATATTAAGCTTATCTCTTTTATTGTTCTGATGTAAATTTAATGAACTCTGCTCAAACCTTTTTTCAAGTGATGTGCAGTAAACAAATTGCACAGACGTTTTGCTGTACCATATCACACACTGGCCCCCGACTACTTAATACTTGTCTTTTAACGAAAATCTCATGGGGAAATGCTAATCGTTCAAACACCCAGTATATGCTTTTAATTGTTTTGGGGCTCTGCTTTAGTGGGCGCGCTGCTTAAATAAAGCGTTTCCACACCAGAGCTACTGGTTTCTTCTATCACAGACATGAAGGCGATAATCTTATGCAGCATGATACAGAATGCAGACCCAGTTCTTTCTTGCCTGAAGAAGAGCCTGAGGGAACGCACTGTGCAATACGTTACCTTCCCTTTTTGAGGTAGACCGAAATAGAAAGATGCCAATACCTACATTTGTAGGTTTCTGGTGAGTTTTCCACTCTCCTTGGATGAAACCCTATTCCTGATGGTCACATATTTATCTCTAAAAGAATTTGAGTTAAAAGGCTATTTAGCATCTGAGTGTACGGTTAGCATGCCCCCCTGACATCACAATTAAGTTAATTGATGACAAAAACCTTAAAACACAGGTAGTCTGTTTGCAAGATTTATTCCGCCCACTGCAGAAAAATGTCAGAGCTGCCCAAAAGACTTACTGCACAAGAAGAAAGATGGCAGCTTGGCAAAGAGGAAGTTGCACGGCGAGTGGCTGCAGGAGAATGGTTGCAAGTCTGAGCTACTGCAAAGCAAAGGGAAATAGCTGTGCCAGTGAAGAATAATGTTTCTGTATCAGAGCTATAGCTTGCAGCTAGCAATTGCTTGCTCGTGCTACTTGTTAAATAGAATTTGAAAAGAGGACATGGGCCGGATTCACCCAGTATGACCTCTCTTGTTCAAGTGGAACTTTATTGCTTAATTAACTAAGTGAATGTGTTAAATATACTAGACATATCAAATATTGTAGGCATTTTGCAGTCACCATAACCAACCTAGGTTTGTGTTGTTGTACATACACTTTTCAACAAGGCAACCATCAAGTGTACAATATAGTGTACACCCCCTTTCAGAATGATTATCGAAGTGAGCCTTCAACTCCAAGAGTTTGTTAGGTGGGCAACCAACAATCCAATCTCTTGTCCACCACAGTACTTTGTGAAAATTAATTAACAAAATACATCTCTCATCAGCTTTAACATGGTGTAAATAGTCTGTTCTCAAAGACAGAAACACACAACTTTTGCCTAATTAAATGCTGTTTTCAAGGGCAACGTGGGTGGAACAAAAATCCCACTTCTATTAGTACTTTAGTATATTTTTCTGCTCAAAACAGACTGTCTGGCACACCAGTGCGGTCATTGGACCACCTGCACCCGTGGAAGGAGAGATCATGTATGCCTTGGTTGTAACTACTGATATTGTTGTGGGAAGCATTTCATCCCATCATTGTTTCCACTCCACCAGACGTCTTATCCCCTTCTCAGAAGGAAGCCCAGTTTGTATGACTAAGTCTTGTTCGCACCTGACCAAGAGCAACCATAGACTCCCCTGACCATGTTGGGCCTATTGAAGTGAGGTTCCATCCTAAGGTCTGGAAGTGCCAGCATTGCCATGCTCAGTGTTTGAATCTGTACGGCCTCGCTTTCTGGCAGCATTCCTCCTTTAACAACCTTCTCATCCACCCAGGCGGATACCCAATGCTCTAAATTTACCAAACCCATTTTCATCCCTTTGACTCCACTTGCAAAATAAAAATAAAAAACGATTGTGCCACCATTTCCCCCACACCATGGTTGTCACATCCCCGCTGAGACTTCTCTACAAACTAGTCGGCCTAAAGACTGATACACACACCAAACGTGCATAATTTGTTCCCTGCTGCCCCCCATCTGTTGGCTTTTCTCTACCCCCCTCCCCCTTCCTCCATCCCACCCCATTACCAAGCTTTACTCTTCCTGTCTGTGAAATATCAGATACCCCCGATTCTGTCCATTATGGACATTTGTTACATCCCTGCATTCTCCTGCAGTCGTCTTCCTATGCAGTTTGAAATGTCTGGTGACGTAGCACAAAAAAACATAGAATAGTGGGAGCCTTTTACACTTGAGACTGTACGTGTAGCATGTGGGGTCTGGTGGAAGCTGTAATGCAGAACCCAAAATATATTCGAGAAATCTGTAAGCGAATTATTGGATGATTCCCGTAAGCACGGTTGTAGTGTACACACACTGTACACTTTGTTGTCTGAGACAAGAGTATGTAAAATAAGTCTCTCTCCCTGTTTTAGAAACCGGGCGTAGAACTAGGGTCTCCTGGCTCCAAGCTCCTATTCTACGTCTAGAACCTTCTTCCGTTCCAGGTTTCCATTAGCTGGGGATTGATGGTTTATATCGTTGATGTACGTGCTTCATAAATGGTATTTTGTTGTTGATGAATACACCAACAGTTGACTCTGGTTTCCCACAGGAAGATGCCGCTTTCAAACAGAAACAGAAGGAAGAGCAGAAAAAACTGGATGAATTGAAAGCAAAGGCCTCCCAGAAGGGTCCTCTCAGTAAGTTCAAAGATAGCGCAAACTTTACAGGCAGGGCCGTGTCCTCTAATTTCATGCCGTTTATGGACCATTTACCAGAGGGAAATGTAGGTCTTTATTCATGTCGCAATCTAGGTTTCCTTGATTTAATGTTTGTGTTCTGTTGTTGCAGCTGGTGGTGGAATCAAGAAGTCTGGCAAAAAATGATATGATACTGAAGATCCTCTCAGATTTTTGTGTTTGAAGCGAAGAGCCTCACGGGACCTACCTGGGTTGCAACTTGTTCTGTTCCTTGTCAATCTGTGAAATCAGATGCTTGTGTTTGTTTGTGCATCTAAGATATTAATGGATACGAGTGCTACATGCAGCAAAATCTGATCACTGCTGTAAGTTGTTTTACTGAGCTGGCTGCTGAGAAGTATTAAATAGATTTTCACGGCATCGGTCACACTCTTTTTAATGCAATAAAACACCGGTTTTGCATTATTATTTTTGGCATCCTGTCTTAATATAGTTGGCTTGTGCTGAAAAAATTTTTTATTTGGGGTTTGCTGAGAATTCCTCTACTGCTGTCTTTCGTTGTATATTAGCGTTACACCTGTCACAGTAGTCCATATTGTAGTTGTACTGATAAAGTGACCAGTTTTAACTAAGTGTTACCATATTTCATGTTGTTCCTAAAACTGTATTGCAGATAAAATCAGAGTTGGTGTATGTCGCTTTGTTTATTAGAAACACTTTACCTTGAATGGCTCAAACGGATGATGTTTTAATTCACTTCTAATATCAATATTGCTCTTATAAATGTAAATAGTAAATGTATGAACCCTCTCAGGATATACTGAAACTACATTTTGTATCCTATGCATCTCTGCATGTGCCTACAGAATTAATTTCACCACTGTACCCTGTAATGGAAAATAATATGGTCGTCTATTCCCATTCCTGCTGATAGCAATTAGACATTTTACCAGTGCTATTCAGTTTTTTAGTAGTAACTGCTGGGGTTTGATCTCTTCAGACAGGTGAAACCATCATGGGATGGTGTCTGTTCTGCTTTGAATGCTTGATGTAGTATTTTTCTCTACTAAATGTAACTCTAGGGTATAGAGGAATGATTGCCTGACATTTAGTTGCCTCAGCATTAGTTACCCTTCTGATTTTGAAAACTTGAGAGAATGTAATCATTTGACAGATCACATACACACCATGGGTTTGTTGGTCCAATGCCCTGATAAGTCTTGCAAGGAGTGCGGTCAAGGCTACTTTAATATTTTTGGGCCAACTCCGTGCCAAAGTATTCTGGCTGCTAGTCATTTAGAGTAGTGCAAGAGGGCGTAGGTAGAACAAATAGCTGTTGTTCGTTATTCTAGGCTCTCTTATCAGAGCTACAGGAAGTCTACGTCTAGGGATGGCCAAATGTGTGTCTGGGTTTAGTGAATTGTGCGCCAAGAACAGGCTTACTAGGCAGTATACTTCACATTTTGTGATAGTATTACTTTATTTTGAAATTTCTGCACTTGTTAACACTGTCTGGGCATTGGTTGCACCTCATCCACGTATCAATAAGCAAAAGAAAAGTGGCCAGTCAAGGTTTGCTATGAGGCTTCCACCGTGCAGCAGCATGTCACTGCATTTTTAGTAACTTGATCTGTTTGAGCTAGAAACAACAACAAAAATGTACATTGATAAATTATGCAGCAGATGATTGTGGCAAGTCTATGTGTGCAAAAAAAAAAGCTGTGGCTGCACAATCTTCTACTTATAGGTGTCTTGTTCTAGAAATACAGAGCAAATACAGTATTCCCAGTGAACAGATAGAATTTTTAATTTACAGAAAGTGCTTGAATTTAATCACTTCGGTGTTCTGTAGCACACACAATCTTGTCACATTAATTCGGCTAGTTGTGTTTTTTAGGGGGGTGCCTTATTTTAGGTTCTTTCATTTTCTCTTTGCTCTGTTAATCACCCCATGTTGACTTTTTCCATCACTCCATTCACATTGGCCTGCTACTTCCTTAGGGTCCGACATCCCCTAAATGTTATGCCTCCGATGTTAGTGCTATTCTCTCCTAAAACGAGGTGCTGTACCAGGTGCATTACGATGGGAAAGGTGACCCTGCTAAGAAGAAAAATACTGATCTGTTGCCGACCTGCCATTGCTAGTAAAAACGAGCTATTGGCTTTGCAAATGGAAAAGAAATGCGACGTCCCCCTCCCCCTTTTTAGGTCTCGCCTGACCCAGCGCATGCGCTGGTCTGGCGAGACTTATTGAGAGGGCTCCAAAAAGTGCTACCAGGCCAGCCTAGAGCCACCGTGCATGTGCGCGGGCACGCGCTCCACGTTTTACCGCGATTACTTTCACTTTCGGCCACATGGTCGCTTTGATGTGTGATCGTGATCGCGATCACTTTCGCGGCCGCACGGCCGCTTTGCATAGCCAATAGGTCTCGCTTTTGGGACCTTATAAGTATTTAGTTATGCAACTGTTGCATGGATAAACACTTATAAGGTCCCAAAGGCGAGACCTATTGGCTATGCCAATGCTTGTTTTTTTTTTAGTTGAGTTTTGTAGATGTGGCGGCACGCTGCGCTTTAGCTGTTTGAAGCTAAAGCGCGGCATGCCACCATTGCTACAAAGGTCAACAAATAGAAAAAAAAGGTTGTGCTGCAGCTTTTTTTTCTGTTTTACTATTGTAGCAATCGTGGCACGCCACTCTTTAGATGTTTACAGCTAAAGCACGGCATGCTGCCATTGCAGTAAAAGTAAATTAATGGAAAAGAAATGCGGCGTGCGCCCACCTTTTGTGTTTATTATTGATTGACTTTTGTTGCGATGGCAGCACGCTGTGCTTGAGCTTTTGTGCGACATGCCGCTATTGGTACAAAACTCAATGCAGTGTCATGCAGGGTGGGTGGGGCATGCCGGAGTGAACAATAAATACAATGCGTTAGGTAGGTAAAGTTACCAAAATACAATGCATTACGTCAGCAGGGCAGGAAGGACAGCAGCAATGATGGGAGAGAGGGGTTGCAAGAGAGGAGGAGGCAACAGAGGGACAACCAAAAAAAACTATTGGTGATGTCCGCTGGGAGGGAACAAAGCATACACAGGTGAGACCTATGGGCAGTATTAACCAACCAGAGTAAAGGAATTTAGAAAGGCAGGCCAACTAACCAACAAGAAGTGCTGGGCGTGTTGAATGCCCATATTCTGCATACAGCGTATCTCGAAGAGACAGCGCAAGCTCTGCCTAGGGGAGATCTGATAAGCTGTTCAAACATCTTTAGTGCCCCAATCATAAGTTTTGGCAAATGCGTGTTTCACATTCATCTTACAGAATAGAAGTGGTCCAGTGTAAAGTGGTTGTGCTGCTTCGGAGATCTTACTGTTCTGGAAACCCGGATTGAGCTCAATATCCTTTATTTGGGTTACAATATAAAACTGCATTATTCAAGAGAGGTTCACAATGAAGCAAGTCTTTACAAAGGCGCCGGACTGATGCAGGGAAGGCTCGAGATTGGCTTAAGTGCAGCACGGGATTGTGTACCAGCCATTAGCGTTCGCAACACAGAGACGTTTAGTTTCATTGTTAGACGACTCAAGGCCTCTCATGTTTGCCAGTAGTTTCCAGTGGCACCCCTCGTATCTCTTCTCCGCAATCAAAACGTTTGTTACCGCTCCTACGCTGCAATTAAGGATACTTATGGAAAAGACCGATTTTGCTGCTGGCTTCTGGTGACCATTTGGTACTCCCGTTTGAATGCCCCTGTGTTTGGCTAGAATGCAGGCTTCCTCTAAAACTATCCTGCATTTGGGAGTTCTCTTTGGTTAATCCCAACATAATAATGTGGCCATTGCCTTCATCGGATCTTCTTGACGCTGGCATCGTAGTTTAATGGCAGTTCTAACACTGAAAATAGTGCTTCATTATTGCAGCCAACTGTACTCCCTACCAAAATATCAATTAAACTTCAAGGAGCGCAGAGCTATGCTTCCAGTTTAATGGCGTTTAAGGAGGTCGACTCATGCTGCTTCACAGCTTACCTGCCAAACTCTTAGCTATTGGTTGAAAGTGTTGCTTCGTAACCAACAATCCAGGTGCCAGAGTTCACCCTCCCAGATTTGTCTGCTCGCAAGTGAGATGGGCAGGGTTGGCCAGAGGATCTGGTTGGGGGGAGCATCCATCTATGTATCTGAGCACCATTTATAAACTCGCCAACAACATATCTAATATACCTTCCAATGCTGTATAATCAATTGGACTTTGAAAGTGCTCAGCATGACTACATATGGTAGAACTGCTACATAAATGGCATCTTTGCCCATAACACCTTCCTTTAAAAAAAAAAAACTGCATTTGCAAAGTCAATAGGTCTTGCCTATGCAAGATCTACTGGCTTTGTTAATGTGTTTTAGCCATGTTGTACCCAGTGGCTGCTGTTCAGCATGGCTCAATGTTTGTGCCATAGAGGAGATTGGTGTGGAGTAGCATAGAGGGGCATAAGGTGGCATGTCATATCGTAGAATTTAGTGTCCTAGATTACAGCGGTGGAAAGTTGACCTGAGTGGTAGAGTGCAGTGGGGCAGAGTAGTGTACTGCAGAGTGCAGTGGCGTGGAGTGCATTGACAGTGGTGTAGAGAAGTGTTGCAGAGTAGAGGGTCATAGAGTGCCGTGGCATAGTTTTGTATAGTGGCATAACGTGCACAGTAGCTTGGCGTGCTGTTAGTTTTGAGTAGGGTGCATTGGCATAGAGTGCAGTGTGTAGAGTGGCGTAGAGTGAATTGTATCAGAGTAGAGTGCGGCAGGGTAGAATAGTATTGCACAGTGTAGTGGTGTTGAGTGGAGTAGTGTTGAGTACATTGGCATAGAGTGCAGTGTTGCTAAGCTGTGCAGTGTGGAGGGGTTTAGAGCGGCCTAGACTGGGGTAGAGTTGAGTGGTGCAAAGGATCATAGAATACATTGGCATAAAGTAGAGTGATGCTCGGAGTATCAAACCGTCAGCCCCCTGGTTTTCTGAAACTCTGGCGTAAAAAAACTGTTACAAACAACGTAAATGGCACAAAGTATGATCCTAACGAGAGACAACACAAACCATGTATCATGAACTACAAAAATATGATTCCGGAAGAAAAATCTTCCTATTTTACTGACCATTACATCCGGCAAAAATTCAGCTAGAACCCTCTTGCAAATAATTGATTTCTTAACCAATCTGTACAATACCAATCTGCAATCAAACCTTCTGGAACAAATTGTCAATTTTTACAAAATAAAGTAGCTGAAGTTTACAATGAGTTTGTATCAAATGAGGCCAGTCAAGCTTCAACTGTAGCTTTTTCGGCACCTCAAGTACTGAATACATTAACTAATCTTTCCCTTCTTACACCAGACCAGCTTTGCAAGCTACCGGATGCAGTGAAATCCAGATCCCTGTCTGACCCCTGTTCCCCAGCAACACTACAGAAGGCTTTAAAGGCAGTAGTTCCTCACCATACAAAGATATTTAATGAGATTTTCAGAGTGGGATATTTTCCAAAAGCCTGGAAAACTGTGTCTATTTTACTTCTAAAAAACAAAAACTACATTTAACTCCCTTGAAACCAATAGCTGTCACTTCCCATTTCCAGACAAAGTGGTGGAGAAACCGTTAAACTGGGAAATCACATCTGTCTTGGAAAATAGCCTCCTTCTAGACCACACTCAATTTGGTTTTAGAAGCTGGCAAAGTATGGAAACGGCCCCAATTGTTGCCATAGAATAAATTAGAGCCAGCATTGATCAAGGAGAGAAAGCAGCCCTGATCCTCCTTGACTTGTTGGCTGCTTTCGATACAGTCAACCCACAAGGTCCTACCAAACCACCTAAACAGCATAGGAATAAAAGATACTGCGTAGGCTACAATCCGATTGTTGTTTTCAGGCAGAGAACAACCTGTATCCCTTAATGCATCCGTTCTGACCCCATCTCCTTGCCTTGTGGTGTCCCACAGGGATACTTATTAAGCCCAGCGCTTTTTAGGTTTCGCCTAGCGTATCAGCGCTGCTTGCGCAGCAAGATTTGTTGGGCTAAAAGTATTTTTTAGGGAAGGACTTCTGATCCCACCCTATTGGGCAAGGTAGATATTTATTTAAAACCCTGTCTTGCCATTGCTCTGCAGGGTTTTTGGTTACCGCCCTGTGGCTTTTCTGTGCACGCCCTTGGGACACCGAGTCTACGGCGTCTCTAAGTTTTACGATTCTTCTTTTATCTGATGGGGCGTTTCAAGAGAAGGTTCGGGGAGAGTTTAGCACTGCATCTGCTTTCCAGGCCGCCACGCTGCCTTCATGCCTGCAGCACGCGCCGCTGCAGCTCTCTGATTGATATATAGAAAAAGATAATGCCTCGGGACTGATACTCTCACATAAGTTTAGGCGAAGAGATAGATAAATTATCTCTTCCCTAGAGTAATATTTATTTCTCCAACAAAACCTGTATTATTGAATTTTGTGACCAAGTCAACGGCGATTCCAATGAAAACCAAAAGTATATAAATTAACTTTTTTTATAAGTGTAAGGATATTTATTTTATACCACACTTTTTTGAAATTCTTTTGTAATTCTTTTGTTTTTAGACATATATATACAAACAAATACAATATTTACAATACTTACATATAGCAAAACCACTGAACATATACATATCAACAAACGCCCTTTGTTTATACCAGGATGCTTATGGGCTTTTTTTGAAACAGCATTCCTATATATCGAAGATCACTTCTACAGAGGCACTACGAGATTTTGTCGTTTACAATCTCCTAATTATTTTGAGTGCTCTTTCACAAATCATTCAAAACATAAAACATAATCCAGCGAGTGTCTTCAAACTAAATGTCGACGCGTTTCAGCCAAATAACTCTTTTGGCCTCATCAGGACTAGGGCATCCGAACAAATAATTTTCAACCTATTGTCCAATTAGGGTCTCATTGGGACAAATGATCGTCTTTTCCTTCTTTCTTTTTTCTATAAATAATTTTTGAATATCTTGGCGGGCTTGTGAGTTATTATTCGACCCTTCCAAAACCACTTGTTATACGGTTCATATTTTCCGCATTTGTTTGTGCATATACAATGTTTTAGCACTGCTTGAGGTCGCGTCACTATCAACTCTCAAATTTTATACACGGGACCCACTTCTCACGTTCCTTCTCCCTCCAGTCTACAAGGATTGCGTCCTGATTGGGCCGTGGACTCAGCAGCAGACCCCCACCCACCCCGGCAGAGCTCTCCTTCCCAGCATCTGCACGGAGGAGGGGGGCGACTCACAACCCTGGTCTATATTCCCGCCAAGACGCATGCAGTGGAAATCCGGGGCAGCCGTTAATTATGCAAATGAGGCAGTCGCGTGGGGGTGGATTTCACTTCTAATCGTCTGATTACAGCACCTGGGGTCTGAGAGAGGCCTGCGTTTCCAGGCTGCTCTTGTCTAATATCTTTGAGCTCCTTGACTAATTTATATTAAAAGTGCAGTGTTTCGAAACCTTTCGCTTATCTTTCTTGTTTTTCTCAAGAACCTCTTGTGAGACTCGCAGTAAATAGACTGGAAGCTCTGAGGCCGGCACAGGGAGGCTGTGGGACCAGTTCGGAGGGATACATGGCCTGAGTTACAGGCAGTAAAGTATGTGGGTGAGGAGGCCTATCAGGGAGGGACCCATTCAGCGCAGCTCGGCCGAAAATTAAGTTTATATATAAATGCAGCAGTTTCTGTAATGTCTACCTATGGCATGCTTGATGCTGTGCATTAACTTGGTGCTTATTCTGATCATGTTCAGTGTTGCAGATGAAAGTGGTTGAAGAACTGCTATACAAAGATCTCTTTCTGACTATAACTAATTTCATAAGAGTTCACCCTCTCTACCCTGGTCAGCATACCCATATAAGGAGAAGTGAGAGCCTCCGTAGGGCATAACCAGCAGAGGGCAGAAGTGCTGCACCCATGGACGTTGTTTAGGGGTCACTAGGGACAGCAACTGCGGCCCCTGGTTTCCCCCCTTGCGACCCCTGCCGCAGGCATTGCAACCCCTAGCATAAGGCGCCGTTCAAGCAGAGCCAGGAACAATCCACTTTTTAAACATTCATATCCTGCAGCAGGCGCCGACAGGAATAAACTGACACTGCTGCTACCCCCATTCGTGAACTAGGGGCCCTGTATAAGCTGCCTTTTTAGCAAACCGAAAATAGCATTTGCAACATAATTGATTTAATATTGCTAGTTGAGAGGGCGGCAAGAAAGGAGTCTAAAAGAACTCTCGGATTGTCAGATGAGAGGGAGGCAAAAGGAAGAGCTAATAGATTAAACTAGGCAGTAGAGACTAGAAGAGAGAAAGAAGAGACCCCACACAGACGGGTGAGAAATGACAGCAAAAGGCAACAAGCATTGGCATAGCCAATAGGTCTTGCCTTTAGGACCTTCTAAGTATTTAGCCATGCAACACATTATCCCGGGTGCTATAACATCTACTGTTACTTCATGATGCTGCATAAATGTGGTGGTGTGAGAAGCCTCAGAAAAGCTTGCAGCGCTGGGGCAGAGTGCTTAGCACAGCAATCTGCAGCTGCAACAACTTTTTAGTCACCACATCGGATTCCAAAGGAAAAACTAGAAATCGATGTGAAAAAGAATTATGGTACCCCAAAATCGTTAAAAAAACAAAAAAATGCTGAATTTAGAATATATGGTTAGAAATGCCATAGAAAGGTTTTGCCCATTTGTAGCTCTTTAATTAGCAGATGTTCATGTTACACAACTCATTGTTATTTATTTGACCGACCTAATAAGAATGAAATGCTGCATAAGCCCGCTGGTTTTCAAACCTGTGTCCCACAGATGATGTAAATGCGAGTGCTCCAATACACTGGACAGTTCAAGACTCCTTGCTCACCGGAAGTATTGGGAGCGCAGAAGAATTACATGGCTCCTGAGATAGCCCCCCCTTTCAAATGCACCTCTCATTACTGTTGATTCTTAAGTGTGCCAAATACACGAAACTAGCAGCAAGAATATCTAGGGTGCCACCTGATCGGTTTTCAACAGGCCTAATTTTAGTGTTGTAAGTGGTGGATTAAAACCCTCCGCGTGCAGCGCACTCCTGGCTAAATAAAATGTACAAATACTCAAACGTTAGTATTTTCTTTTTATAGGAGTCTTGTTGTTGGTGCATTTAGTTTAGCACAATTTACATTTTATAATATTTATGACTAACAAAAAACAAACGGCTGGCCTGCAGTTCCCCTGGGGCACAAGCAGGCACCCACTTCTGTGAGGACAGCTGATCTCCGCAAAAAGACAGAAGTGGATGCCTGCTTGTGCCCCGGGGGGGACTGACATTAAAAAAAAACGCGTGAAGTGGGTGGACGACTTTCATGTGACAACTGACAGAAGCCATAAGTGTTCTTAAGTACATCCCTTTTTTAATGTTAAGAGAAGCCATGTGGAGAAATAAGTGCGAGAAAATTCAGAACAGATTAGAAAAAGCTTTAAAAAAAACTAATCTTTGCCTTTCCAGTCAAGACTGCTCCAGAGTTGGTGATGAAAGAACGATTTACTTCCTATCATCAGCAATGGTTTAATTGCAAAGTTCAGTATAACTTCCTGGAGCATGCTGTTCCAGTCCCAGCATGTGGCTGCGCAGGACATGTTAGTCAAATTAAACCCTGAAATCAAACACTGCTCCAAGTTACTGGGGTGGTGGTGTCCTGGCAGAAAAGAATGAGACTAAAAGTACAGAGAACTGCGCTCGAGTTTCATTTGCAAAAGCAGTGGTTGAGTCTGAATCCCAGTAACTTGAGGTGATATAAAAGATGGGAAGAAGAAACAACAAACCAGGTCCCGAGTGCTGTTTGAGAACAGCTTCACTGCGCTTGAGAGGGTAATAGTCGAAGCTGTGCTGTTTACACTTGCTTTTAACCCCAGTCGAACATTGTCCCTACGGCAGCCTCAGTGTACAGGTCAGGACAGCTAGGTGCTGTCACCTTACTCAGAGCTAGTTACTGCCACCATGACGTTGTCTGTGGTTTAGGTTGGTAGTTATTGTAATGGGTGACTGCACTGCCACGACATGGTGACAAGCAACTGAACGCACCTTGTAGAAAAATCGGCACCACTGACAGCATCTGCCAACGCATGAGTTGAGACAATCAGAAACGTTCAAAGTCCTCAAGGCTAACGAAGGGGAGGCATGGCCACCGCACAAAGGGAGCATAAGAACTGGTCAGTCACCGATGCCAGTATAATGAGCACACACAATTGGGGGGTGGGGAAAGGCACAAACTGGCCCTCACAAGCGAGGAATATCCAAGAATAAAGTTTAATTCCTCTCATGTTCATCTGAATGGCTGGTTCATGTGATGATGGGCTCGTCGATGGTATAGTAGTGCGCATGTGCACAGGGTTTCCAGTGGCAAGGCGAACGGCAGACCAGTGACCGAAGCGGGCACAGCACTCCAGTTTAGCGCAGCAGACAATCGAAGACTGTTCAGATCCATATGAAAGAGGCCATTTTACGGGTCATTAAAATGCAGCGCTAGAGGAGGGGAGGGAAAGAAGACGGTGCAAGGGAGAGAGCCTGGACAGAGAGAGGTGGGATGGGGAGGAGGCAGGGAGAGAAACAGTGAAGAGGGCCAGGAAGGGAGAAACGGAGGCGGCAGAATTAGATTGGACGGCGATGTGGGGGGGGGGGGGGGTAGAATGGGAAAGGCAGAAGGGGACATTTTATGGGTCATTAAATTCAAAGGGGGGGGGGACTGGAAAAGCTGCGAAAGTAAAAGCGATCGCGCCTGACGTGGCCGTAAAAGCGATCGCGCGTGTGCGCATTCAGCTCTTTTTCGAAGCACATACTTGTGCTTGTGGCGTGCCGCTGCGCACTCCGCAAGCTGTATGTCGCCACAAGCACGAGTATGTGCTTGGAAAAAGAGCTGCACGATGGCTAAAGGTCTCCTATGCAACGCATGCGCACTGCGTAGGCGAGACCTAAAAATTAATGTGTCCTCATGTAACGCAACTGGTGCTATGTAAAGCGCTCTGATACCTGATTCTGGTCAAATTTGCGCTATATAAAACTCCATTAATAATTACTCTGAAGTCCTTATGCAATGTAACTGGTTCTATTGTAAAACGCTCTGACACCTTCAGGTAAAGTACGCACTATATAAACGCATAAATAATCTAGAATTTGGCCTTTTAAGACTGGATTTGGAACGCAAGATATCCTTTATTAAATATTACCACCAGGTTATAAATGCACATTCAGAGACACTTAATATTGTAATCGGAGCAACCTTTAAACAAAGGAAAAATACCGTGGTCAAATTTCTTGTCTGAAGCTGTAAAGGATATATAATTTATTTCAGATTCCTCTCTTTGTACCACTCCTTGTGCATTAGTGCAAACAATAATAAAAAAGCAACTGCGACAAATATCCTGGGAAGCAGACATAATTAAATTACAACCAGGGGCCGATTTGCAAATCATATGAGAAAGATCGAATACAGCCATTCCAAACAAATGCAATGAGCAGACATTGCAGAACCCAAATCAAGCATCCAAGATTGATGGCTTCCCAATCCAGGAGTACAGCAGGCTGAAAAAGGTTACAAACGACTGGGAGCTGTAGGTTTTGCAACTACGCAAAAGAAACGACGGCACGTAGACTTTTCTGCTGCCCTGTATTCATGTCTGCACGCCGTGAGCCCATGTTTAAAAAAAAAATCACTGCTTGCAGAAGTGCATTAGTATTTTATTTTACCACAAACACCACCACAGAACTTGTACAATTTGGTAAATTTATAAATATTGTAGACCATAAAATGAAGACTGAACGGTCTCACACAGCTCTAAAATAACGGAATGGTAAAATTTTATAACGAAAGTCACTGAAGGGGTGATTTTCATTTATTTAAAGAATTGCAGAAAATTATTAGTATTAGAAACCTTGTTTTCACAATTAGAAACCGTTACAGTTTGTATCTACAATGTTTGTTAGATCGTATGGTATGTATGTATTGTAACAATTTTAAATACTTGAATCAATAAACTAGTCGCAGTAGGCTTCACAAAGTCCGCTGTAAGTCTTTGATACGGTCTACCGAGGTCTTCCAACGACATACAGCTAAAAGCTGTGTGCAGGCGAAACCTAAAACCTTTGGCAGATATCATATATGAATACTGCTGCTCCACACACAACAATCAACGCATAAATAGTACACATGACAAAGTAGCTCCTCTTGAAGTACTTTCGGCAGCGGAGGTAGGGCATCGAGGGGGTAGGGAAAGTTTGTATTAAAAGATTACTATTTAAAGATATCAAAGCACTCACTGATATTATCTAATGCACTGAAGTACAAAACAAACCTTCAACAAATAACTTATTTTTAATTTGAGATACTTTATCGTACTTTGATACGACGTTTGTTGTACCAGATACATGTCCAATCTTTTCATGGCTCAGCTCGTGCGTAGGCTAAGAGTCAAGCCAGAGATCCCTGACTCGGTACTCTCTACGAATTTTCGGGCTTACCTATTTCTGAGAGGGATAGACAAAAGACTACTTGCCTGACAACTCCAACATTAACACGTGCGTGTAACAGCAACTGGAGAAGTCCTGAACTAGACAAGTAACTTAAAAGAAAGATGCACAAACACCAACATCGGTAACAGGTGAAAACTGACAGCAGGAAATTGTAGGCGAGGACCTTTTGGGTCACACTGGAGGCACCCACTTCCAAAGGAAACGGAAGACGGACTGGGGCCGCAGCAGTACTGCGCCTAATCTTTCTGGCACAAAACGTCCGCCATAGCAGAAAGACAAGTTTGTGCCCTAAACCTAAAGACCGAACAAACGTTGATGATAAAAATTGAATAAATATAGGCAAATCATTAATTAATCGTATTATTTGTATTATTGCTCAAAAGATTATTATTGTATATGTTCGGGAACAAACCGACGTTTCGCAGTATTATGAACGTATTTAATTCAGCACGTTATGAATTTCACTTTATAGTCTAACTTATTAGTATGAAAAATTAAATAACTGCTTTTGAATGGCTCTTACCACAACATGCTTCCCAGGCAGAGCATCTATCTCGTGCGCTCATGTAATACCTTCTATTAGTGTGCATACCCAATGCGGTCCACATAAGCACACGTAGAGTCTAGTGCGGAAGAGATAGAGGCTTTAGTGTTCATGACTAAAGCGCAGAATCACGTGATAAGCATGCTAAGTTCTCTTCTCTCCGCATGATCTCTTCAGCTATATCGAAGCCAACTTTCGCAACCACGATGAGATCAGCGAACCGGAAAGCTACTCAACTGTAAAAAGAACAAGGAAGTTAAAATGCTACCACCGGCCACAGCTTGCAGTGCATGTGTGTGAGTGGTGCACGTGCGCAGCAGTAATCCTGCCATATGGTGCCTCTGCTCAAGCGCACGCACATGCACTGCAAGCTGTGGCCGGCGGTAGCATTTTTTGAACCCCTTACTTAAAGTCTCGCCAGACCAGCGCAAGCGCTAGGTCAGGCGAGTCCTAAAAATGATAAAGGCGCAGTTAAACATCTGTGAGAAAGGGGTGATGGGTGAAACAGAAAATTCAAAGAGTGGAAGGTAAGGAGACAGTAGAAATAGAAGTAATAAAGAGCCTGGTGTAAGAGAACTCAGAACGAGACAGAGGGAGCGAGAAGGAAACATGCAAGAAAAAAAGTAATCAGTATTTTTTGTTGGTGTAATAAACGAGCATTTGCATTGCAATAGGTCTCGCATTTGCAACAGTTTGAGCTCTTGGCATTGTAAATGACAATGCCTTTTATTTATGTGTTGGTTTTTAAAACCTAAATAAAAGGCATTCTCATTGACAATGCCAATAACTTAAACTCTCGCAAATGCAAGACCTATTGCATTGCAAATTATTGTTATATCGAGCCTGGCCAGCGCATGTGCTGCTCTGCGAGGCATGCTGTATTCGAGGATGGACTTGAAGCTCTGCCCACTTTCATAATTTCATAATTTTCATTGGCTTGTGTCATTGTCCTTAGTAAATTGTGGCTTCTGATTTGTTAATAGGCTTGTTAGTCCCTCCTTAGTACAACCTTGTCTTCATTTGTAACCTCCCATGAGGACTGGCCCTTTTACTTCTGATGTTACACGGTATGTCTTATTTAGTCTGTAATCACTATTTTCTTTAATGAATTTCTCCTACTGCAGGCACAACATGATTTCCTGCGACATTCAGTGCGTTATGCGCGCTTTCACTTTCCGAGAAGGCTAGGACAATGGTGGCCGCTTCTTTGAAGTGAAATAGGTCTCGCATTTACAAGAGTTTGAGCTATTGGCATTGTAAATGACAATGCATTTTATTTGTGTTAATTATCAAAACAGATAAATAAAAGGCATCGTCATTTTCAATGCCAATAGCTTAAACTCTCGCAAATGCGAGACCTATTGCATTGCAAATGCTTGTTAACACATAAATTACACCGCGTGCAAGCAGCTGTTAGATTCCACGGCTGTATGGAAGAAGTGGGGAGATGGGTGAAGCAAAACTGTCTGACTGAAATTAAAGTCTGGCAAGACCGGGTTCTCCTTTTTGGTTATGACTCATCCTTCTGGTTTTCCCACATGGTGGCCGCTGAATCTGGGGACACTTCCCTCCCCTGTCAAGTAGGCCAGAAACCTGGGCGTCTTATTTGACGACAAACTGATGATTGGAATACAGGTGAATGCCCTCCCTTCGTTCTCCAGCACCTTAAGAACAGCAAAATAAAATCTTCCATGTATTCCCCTTAAGCTCCAGAAAACGGTGATCGTTACCCTGGCCCTGTCAAAATTCAATTACTGTAAAGCTTAAGCAACAAGAACTGCTAAGAAAACTTCAGAATGCAGCTGCTCGAATGCCTCAAGGGATTCCAAAGTTCCTGTCTGCCTCCCACGCCCTACATAAACTTCACTTTCTGCCCACCAAAAGAAAATTACTTTCAAAACCCTCTGTATCGCCAGCAAGGCCCTACACGGCTCTGGTCCTGAATATTTCAGAAAGAGCCTTCAGTGGTATACGCTGTCAGTACTCTTCGTTCGGCCTCTGCTAAAAATGTCAGGATTCGCTCTTTTAAATTGGCCAACTATTGAGGCAGCAGTATTATTGGCAGTACCTCCAATTTTTAGACCAACCTCCCACTGTATTTAAATTCACAGACCTCCGTACTAAGCTTCAGGAAAGACCTAAATACCTGGCTCTCTACAACCTAATCTCAGAACTTTTGTGGGGTAATTCTTCTCTTATAGTACTGTAAGCTCCTTGACGCCAAGACGCCTCATGGCATATGCATGCTTTACAAAAATCAACATTAACAGTAGAGAGGCGTAGAGTGAAGTGGTGTAGAGCACAGTGTGGCGTGGAGTGAAGTGGTGTAAAGTGCTGTATGCCTGGTGTGGTAGCGCACTACCATTACAGACCGCATCTTCAATTGAGCTGACCATTACATTTTCACGGTTTTACAGTTTTACTGATAAAAGTATGCAGAGCATAAACCATAGTGTGGAAATGTCATCGCCCAGTGTTTTAATTTGTTTTGATTGTATTAAAATTTGTTTCCACCACACTTCAGAATTACAAAAATGTGCTTTATACAAATAACTGATATATTCTGAAATGTCTCCACATTTCATTAGACAATAAAACCATGTGCTACAAAATACTCTTTCACAGCAAGATTGTCACATAAATCTTCTCACTTTGAAGTCCAGAAAAGAAAATTAAGCACCAAGCTCCTTCTGGAGACAGAGCCTGACATTTGTCTTTGTATGCACAGCAAATGTGACAAGATAAGGCCAATAATTAAAGGGCTGTTTACAGAAAGCGAGTACTCGGAAGGACCCAGTAAACAAGGGATGCTAATCGTGAAGGACCAACTCGAACTGGACAGCCTAAAACAAAGAGCCAGAAAATGAGTTACAAAGCCAATGGTAAGCAATGGGCAGAATGCATTCCCAGGGAACCTTTCCAAGCTTCCCCAAGATGTTAGCAAACAAGACAGCTGTGCCTAAAAAAAAAAAAACATTGGCATAGCCAATAGGTCTCGCCTTTGGGACCTTATAAGTGTTTAGCCAAGCAACAGTTCATGTTGTTGTACTCAAACCCTGTTCACTAAGGGAGCCTTTTCTCTTATCAGCCCTTCTGGGCCTGTAGAACCAAAGATGGATGGCTGCTACAAAAGAATCTTATTGGCTGGCCGTCATTGCAAGACTCTAGGAACTCGCACCCGGATCCCTTGGCACCTGTGAGGGGCTGAAAAGGGATCTCTCCAGAGTTCAACACTTTAAAAAAATAAAGTTAATCTTTCAGGATTTGTGGATCCACTGACAGATTCCCCCCCTCTGGCCCTCCTGGGTGGGTTAGAAGATCCACAGAGTATTTGTGGATCCAAAAATAATAAATATGTGTAAAAAAGGTTTTCCATGGGCACCAGTCACTGTGGGCATTTGCAGCTGTGAAATGCTGTGTGCAGCAGGCATTGGCTATCCACAGAGGCGTGGTCCTGCAACCATCCCTCACTCTGCTCTGTGGATGGCTGCCCACAGCAGGGATCACACACCTATAGCGGGGTGAGTGCAACTGTTCCCTAAAACTGCACCCTTTCCTAAGAGGATGTGCGAAATCCAAAATGTTATTACAGTCAGGACATGCAGTTCGTAAATGAGGATCTGAGCCCCTAGCGGACAATGTTTCCTTTACCTCTAAAAGGTCCAAACATTCTGACACCAATGAAATGTTAGGTTCCTGCACGTGTTTAAGTGAGCGGGCATTAATTGGGGCACCCTTTATGATCCTGCATGGGGACGGTGCTCTGCAAGCCATGTCAGCAGTTTCCCAATCCCCTGCACATGGCCGAAGGCCTGTTCTCTAGTGGTTGGCTGCATGTAGAGGGTTGGGCCTGCCCCGCCCTGCACAGTGTTGGCATTAATGATTTCATTTCAGATGCCATAAGTAATGTTATCCATTATATAGATTTTATGGATGAGGTAATATGTGAGATCATAAGCCGTGAATGATGAGGGTGCGGGTTATAGTTCCTTCAGTTAACTATACCTGGTGAATTTCAGTGGGGTTTTTGTAGTTTAAAATTTTAATTTTAAGCAACATTTTCAATAAGTATAACATCACTTTAACCTTTGTTTTTTTCCCCCAGTGAATTTCTAGTTTTTAAAAATAAATATATAAAGTAAAGTACTACCATACCTAACTATAACATCACTTTAAAAAAAATTTCCAGTGAATTTCTAAGGTTTAAAAAATAAATGAAAGTTAAGTACAATATTACCATACCTAACTAAAACAACACTTTAGACCCCAGTTCTTTTCATTATGTAGAGTAACAATGTAAAGTGGTGTCATTTTAGATAAGATTGACCTATTGGCTTTGTCAAAGGGTCTGAACAGAATTTTAAAAGGGAGTCCTATTGGCTTTGTCAGATCAGTCAGCAAATCAGCTGATATAAAGCAGACCTATTGGTTGTATCAAAAAGGGAACAATGTTTTATCAATAACCATGCTCTAATATATTCCTAATAAATATACACATGGCAATTTAGAACACTTGATGTCACGAACATTTGTTCACAAAATGCAGCCATAAGACCATCCACAAGGAGTCGCTGTGCTCCAGCTTATAGCATCGAGCTCCGAGTGCTCGGATTACAATTGTTAGCTGTCCTGGGGCTTGAGGAAATATGAATTTTGTGATCAGTTATGTCCCCTATCGTAGACCCCAACGGCTCCATGTGCATGCTATAAGTACATGTATGTTCCCTCCTGCTCCAGTTCTGAAGACGCAAACATATGTGCGTCCACCGTCAACATGTCCTCTTTCAGATCCGCCATGAATGGGTCAGATATTCCATTCCTAAGTATGAAAGGCCACCGACTTTATGTGGTTCACTTTCCACATTTCACAGATTCAGGCGAGTAGGCCCGAATTCTGTCATCAAGCCTTTTCCTGCCTTCTGCCTCTGAAAGCTCCAGTCTGAGCCTGCATCTGTGACCATGAACTTTGTTTTACTCCTTGCGCGGCTAACGGTGCCTGATCCAGCCTGTCGCCTGCCAAAAACTGTATTTCACCTTCGAGATTATCTCCTTCGCTCCTCATCCGATGCATTCCTGTCTAGCAGTTTAGGTAAACATTCCTCCAGCTACCATGCAAAGGGGCCAGGCCTCGCTGTCCTCATGCAAGTAATTCATAGCCCCGTTACCATGGAATATTCCTACTCCCTCGCATCTAGTGTAGACACTTAGACGCGTGTACACGCACTAACAGTCAGTATAGTCAGTATAGAATAAGATTCTATCCTAAGAGACCTTTCCTTTTGGATAACACAGTTCTTTAAACATAGGATATTAGATATGATTTGGAATTAGGTTGACATAACCCCAGACTTCTGTCTCCACATGTAAAGCTAAATGTCAAGTCCCCTTCACCCTCTCGTTGCACGTCAATCACACGTCATGCGGCTGCGCGCGCATCTCTGCCAACTATTTCTGCTGACATTGCAGGATTCTCTTATGGATCCACCCACTCATGACATCATGTATGATGACGTTTATTAAATTACGCCCTCTATTAGCTACGTATGCACCTTTTATCAGCTGTTACGCCTCTTGCATCTGTTTTACTGTAATGTATTTTCTATAAAACTGCCTATCTGTCAATTATATATGTCCCTTCCTTCCTGAACTTTCGTGGTGATGGAACAGAAGGCCCACAATTCGAATTGTCTCCCTTTTTATAAGAATAAAGCCTTTTAAAAAACCTCTAATACCACGGATTCTGCCTCTTATATTTACTGAGTTATTTTTGATAGATTTTACCGCATAAAAAATAGTACCGGTAACGAAATATTTACCACATAAATTGGCGCCCGAACAGGGACACTTTCTCATCTCACGCGCCGGCGGTGCGTTGCAGGCCCGGTCTCCTGCCACAGCTGAACGGACAACAAAAACGCGTATCTGCAGGATTTCCTGTGTCTCCTTCCGGCCAAGCGGGGACGACTGAGGCTGCGATCAACACCCAGACGAGGCGGTGAGAAGTGCGAAGTATCCCGACCAGAGCCTAGCTGAGAGAGCAAGATCCGAGGTATACAGAGTCCCACCGAGTTCCGAAGTTCCGAGTACAGTCGAGTCGAATCCAGTCCGGTCCAGTTTCAAGTTCCGTTCCGAGGCCTTCCGTTCCGAGCTACCCGGTGAGTACCATTACCGGGGAGGCATTTTACGTGCACATAGTCTGTGCCGGTCAAGACGGGTTTGGGTACACAAATCCGGTCTGCACTGTTCTAGCAGTGTATCTGTACTGTTTAGCAGTATATATAGTAATATAGTATGTCTTGCATATAAATAAGTATTATCCAGTGTCAGTATAATGTCAGTAACCAGTTTTCTATTAGTTATCATTGTTCATAAAAACTGTTAAACGTTAAATGTTTTAAATACGTTTTATATATTGTGGTGTGAATGACTGTTCATTATTGTGTTTTTTTGTATAAAGTGTGTTCTAGTAATAAGATCTAAAAATGCCGCTCTTTTCGAAACTAAGACAAATCAAAACTAGAAAAAGTGTACTCGAAGAAGCTGTTCCCATCCCACCGAGGGACACTCCAGGGTACTTCATGTATCATAAGCATGGCCTAGATGCCGTATTATTTCTTGATTTATGGGTAGATTACACCAAAGAATTACCAGAGAGTCAGAGATGGCCCGCAGCGGGGACCTGGGATGCAGATTGCATCATGAGAGTAGAAGAAGAATTATGGAAAAAAGAAAGCCAGACAGTCACAGAAAGATGCCATTGAATTATGGCGTAAAGAATCATATAGACGTACAGAAAAAGCACTTAGACAGGAAGATAAGAGTAAAGAGAATTCAAATAAAGTCCGAGAAAATCTATTACTTGAGGAAGGTACTCGAGTAAACTCAGAACAAATAGATAGACAAAGAAACGCCCTTATGAATGGTATGTATCCACTTCTGGCCGAAGGGTTACCTAAGGCTACTCCGGAAATACCAAAAGACTTGCCAACCCCATTGTTTCCGATAAAAGCACATCCCAAGGGACATCCCAGAACCGCAGAAGATGTTTTCCTCTCCCGCTATTTAGATGACGCAGCTCCCGAGTATGCTAATACCGCACCACATAGACCGCTTGCCGGTGATGCTCATCACCAAGATCTTTCGTCTGTACCTCCGCAACAACACGCTTCGACACACATTCCGACAAGCACATCTGTTTCTACAGCTCTTCCCACCACGACGGTTGCTGTCTCACCCTCAACAAATCCTTTCACGTCCAGCACCCCAGACGGTGCTACAGGAGGTACGACAGACCTTTTTTCTACACCACCCAGAGGAAATAAATTTTCCCTTAGAGATTTAGCCCTCCAACGTACGCCCAAACTAGCCACTCCTGACATGCTTAAGGAACTTCTAGTAGATTGTAGATATGACCCCGTGCCCGGTAAACGGGACGAAATGCTGCTGTCATCATTACGTATCCGACGAGCTGCAATATATTTAACGAAGTTACCAGGAATGAATACACATTTAGAAAATATATATCACTTTGTCCAGTCAGGGCGAGGCCCTGAAAGTATTAGCAGAGCCATGGAGTACCAGAAAGCGGAGGTACAGGGACAACTGTTACGTTTTCTCATAAACTGTGTAATTAGAAATCAAGACCGGCCTGGGGTAAATCCGGAAGAAATGCAAACACTTGTCACTTGGGGTCGGAATATATCAGAAGGAAGACATGATAAACAGTTATGTATAGTAGCTATGTACCGAAAGATCCGCAAAGAAGTAGAACGAATACACGAAGAAAGATTAGAGGTAGACGCCGCTGATCTAAACAGAGAGGAGGAGGAGCAAGAATCAGAGCAAGTAGACACGATAGCTTATGTAGGTAAAGGAAAACCCCATAATAATACCAGAGGTTTTAATGATTCAATACGTCCAATACGTCCAGAATATAATAGACATTTTCCAAACACTATGCTAAATACAAAATCCCCTGAACACCTATTCCAAGCCGCTGATAAATTACTCCGAGATCGAAGGGGGTACCATGTGCTCGATTCCATGGACGAACAAGAATTAGTCAGGTCAGCAGTACAATGGGCTGACAGTCCCGGCGAATACAATGATGATGTACTTGCACACACGTTTCTGAATCTAGACCCATATGAACAGCGTTTGGCTAGTATATACATGATTCAACACCTCCTTATATTATATAAAAGCCAACACTCCGATCCAGGACCCTTACCTGACATATTGACAGAACTACTCACGAACATATGGAAAGGGTCAGGTACTGATTTGATTAAGGAAATACTAGAATCCCGAAACCAATATTTAAATTTCGTATGCCCAGAACACGTCTCAGTTCCCATAATGGGAAGAAAAATGTATCACATAGATAGACAGAACCCGTTACGCGAAGTGCACCCGATCAGAGGTGCCGACGATAATTTCACACGTGTGTTTGTGTACACGCCTATAACTAAACTGGAATTATTAGAAATGAAGAAAGTAGTACCCAGTCATGATAAAGATCCAGCAGGTTTCCACCGTGAGATAAAAGACATGTTACTCATGGGAGAGTATACCTACCCCGACATTATGAAAATATTAAAAGTCCTATTACCCGCAGGAGTTTATGAAAAACTCAAAGAAAAAGAATGGGAGGTAGGAGACCAAAAGATAGATTGGACAGCATTAGAAAACGAAGAAAAGGCCCGAGCTGCAGGAGCAGGGCTTGGGGATAAGACTACAGCACTAGCAGGATTACTAATACAGGTATTGCCACGTTTATTAACTACGAAAAAGGAAGACTGGGGTGCAATCTCAGCCTGTAAACAAAAACCAGATGAAGACACTAGTGATTTCTATTCCCGATTTGAAAAATGTTTCAGTATAAATAGTGGTATAAAAGCCAGTAGTGAGTCATATCCACATCTGTTTGTGACAAAATTAGTTGAAAATAGTCTGCTACAAGTCAAGAATAGAGTATTGAAATTCGAAAGTACCTGGCAAGGTAATACCCCATCACAGATGCTACAGATGTTACAATATCATCACAATAGAATTAGAGAAGAACAAGAACACGAACAAAGACGTATGAAAGATACGAAAATGAAAATGCTTGTTGCACAGTCAGTTCCAGCCGATAGTCATCAAAAGGGTGATTCCGCAGGCCCTGCGAAAGGGACATGCAACTATTGTAAACAACCAGGTCATTATATACACGATTGTCCAGTCCTGAAACATAATATTGCTACAGGTAGAACACATGAGTGACCACGTCCGCCTAGACAGGATCAGAATCAACAACAGACGCCTCAGCAGGCACAACCTAGGTTAGCTCCGCAACAATTAGCTCCGCAACAGGCAGCTCCACAACAAATTGTAGTACCACCACAAGCGCAGCCTACTGCTGCAACTCAAGCAACAACACAACAAATGTATCAGTATGCACAAACAGATTATCCCGATTATCAGCGATACTCATGAGATAGCCTAGAGAGGGAAGTTGGCTTACCCCTTATTGAGGTTCCTGTAGACCAAGAGGGACCTTATGTACATAGTGAACTATTAGGGGAAGACAGAAAGTTTTTACTTGATACAGGGGCAAGCAGAACAACTATAAGACGTAGTGAAGTTCCAGGGGCACCCCTCTCAGGCTCACAGAATATTTCCCTTGGATTTTCAGGAAAACCTATAATTAATGACGTAACACAACCTCTTGCACTCACAGTAGGTCCATTAACACGTACAACAGATTTATTGCTTACTAAATCATGTCCAGAAAGCTTGTTAGGTATAAAAACATTGAAAGCTCTAGGAGCTATAATATGTTGTTCTCCGGAAGGAGTACGACTATTTCTATGTGACTTTAAAGGTCACTACGTATCCAGAGACATGGATCACCGACTGCAGAAATTACTTACACATTTATGGGCACAAGGCCCCACTGATGTTGGTTGCATGAACATTACTGTACTCACAAAATATACTGTCGGTCTGAAATAAACTAGGATCAGAATAGATACTGGAGAAACAAGAAAAACAGGAGAAAAACGGAAAAAGAATCCGAGGTAATTAAGGCAGGTACATGGAAACCTCCAATGAGGAAAAAGTTCCCATCACCCACCGAAGGTGGTTTCTCATCATTTGGGAACTGGGGGCATACTCAGGAGTACCAATCACTCTGGGGATCGTAATGGTACCCTGGTAGTCCCAGGCAACCGTGCCAAATTGTTACCAACGGTGGGGTGAAGAAAGCAGTGCGAAAAAAATATGAAAAAAGCAACTGTGCGATTAAAAATGACTACCAAGACACGGTATACTTTATTCTGGTGCTATCTCAGTGTCACATTAAAAACAGTGTTGACAGCTTAAACAAATAACTGCCAGTTCTTGGGTCTACATGTTTCGGCTTGAGGACATAAGAGTCCAAGCTCTCGTCAGGACCATGTAAACGCTACTGCAAAAACGTGATTGAATAAACACAAATAATGATTGTAAGACAATGGCCTAAATCAATGGTTAATATCCTGTTACTTCCTAAACCTGTGTTAGATCGCTATGGTTCGTAAAATAGACAGCCTGACACTTTTGTCTTGTCTACTTTTGACTCTGATTGATGCTTTTATAGTCGTTTATTTTAATTCCTTCTGCCATGGTTTTAGCGTTAGTACCCATTAGTACCAATTTCATATTTTTTTCGCACTGCTTTCTTCACCCCACCGTTGGTAACAATTTGGCACGGTTGCCTGGGACTACCAGGGTACCATTACGATCCCCAGAGTGATTGGTACTCCTGAGTATGCCCCCAGTTCCCAAATGATGAGAAACCACCTTCGGTGGGTGATGGGAACTTTTTCCTCATTGGAGGTTTCCATGTACCTGCCTTAATTACCTCGGATTCTTTTTCCGTTTTTCTCCTGTTTTTCTTGTTTCTCCAGTATCTATTCTGATCCTAGTTTATTTCAGACCGACAGTATATTTTGTGAGTACAGTATTTGATTTGGGGATTTATACTGTGTAGGTCTTTAAATTGATCCCTTGGACCCTCTCATACTTTTGCTTGTTTGCCATGCATGAACATTACACCATATCGAGTTACACTGAAATCAGGAATAGTACTACCACGAATACGACAATACAAGTTACCACCAGATGCTGTAGTGGCTTTACTGCAAATCATTGACGAGCTCATTGCACAAGGAGTGGTTGTCGAAACTGACTCCAATGTATGTAATTCTCCGATAATCCCGATTCTTAAAAGAACGGATCCAAAAGCTCCACCAGTATATCGATTAGTTATTGATCTGCGCGAATTAAATAAATGTATTGTGCCACAATTCCCCGTGGTCCCAGATATCTCTTCATTACTCACAGCTATTGACTCAGAAGCAACGTTCTTCACTGTAATTGATCTCAAGAATGCTTTCTTTAGTGTCCCAATTGATCCGGAAAGTCAATATTTATTCGGATTTAGTTTAAATGGACGAAGTTTTAAATTCACACGCGCACCTCAAGGATTTACAGAAAGCCCCAGCATCTATAGCCAAGCACTGAAACGAGAACTTGACAGTATCCATATGCCAGTTAACACTGCCTTGCTTCAATATGTCGATGATCTGCTGATCACCGCCCGAAGTGAACCTGAATGTGAAAAAGCGTCACTGACGGTTTTAAAATTTTTGGCTGACAAGGGGCACAAGGTGTCCCCCTCTAAGCTGCAATTCTGTGTCCAGCGTGTTGTTTACCTTGGGCACTCGCTGTCCAAGGAGGGAAGGCAGCTTACATCCGACCGCATCCAGTTAATCGCTAACATGCCACCACCCAAGACACAAAAGGAGGTACGGGCTTTTATAGGCCTCACTTCATACTGTAGGCAGTGGATCCCTCAATATGCATTTCTAGCAAAACCACTCATCCAGTTGACAACACAGGAGGCAGCCACATCGACTGTCCTCCCTTGGACTCCAGAACATACACACGCCTTTGAAAGCTTAAAGAAAGCTTTATGCCAAGCACCAGTCCTAGCAACACCATGTTACAGTAAACAGTTTACACTCTTCGTTACAGAACGCGAAGGTACTGCTTTGTCAGTACTCACTCAGGAACAAGCAGGATCACATAAACCATGTGCTTATTTCTCTAGTACATTAGATCCAGTAGCTCAGGCACTTCCAGCGTGCCTGAAATCAGTGGCAGCAACAGCTTTAGCAATCAGACAAAGCGATGCCATAGTGTTAGGACATCAATTAACAGTACAAGTACCACACGCAGTAGAGGTTCTTTTGAACCGCACACAAACACAACACTTGACGATAGCAAGACTCACTGGTTACGAATTAACATTGTTTCAGCCACATATAGAAATCAGACGTTGTAATACGTTAAATCCTGCCACACTGTTACCAGTGGGCGGAACAGATCCATTGGCACATGATTGTGTCGAAGTCATTACTATCACGACGAAACCCAGACAAGACTTGACAGATATCCCTTTGACAGATCCAGACTTGACATTGTATGTAGATGGGTCATGTATGAGAACAAGTACAGGAGAGTTAGTGGCCGCTTACGCAGTCACAACAGACACTGAAGTCATTGAAACAAATTGTATTAACACTTTGTCAGCTCAAGCAGCAGAGCTCACCGCTCTGACACAAGCCTGTATTCAAGCCAAAAATAAAAAAGTCAACATATACACAGATTCACGTTATGCCTTTGGAGTTGTCCATGACTTCGGCGTACTGTGGCGAGAGAGAGGTTATTTAACTTCTCACGGTGCCCACATTCAACACGGACCCCTCATTCAAGCCCTATTAGACGCGATTCATCTACCTACTGCAATATCGATTATGAAATGCAAAGCCCACACAAAAGTTACCGATATCATTTCTCAGGGTAATGACCTAGCTGACAGAACAGCTAAACAGACTGCTCAGAATCAGACTCACACAACTGACATGACAAAGACAATAGTTCCGACACCAACCCATTGCATGACAGTTAAGGATCCCGCCCTTGATGTAATTGACATACAGACACATGCTACACCAGAAGAAATAAAGAAATGGACTGAATTAGGAGGGATCCAAACAGATCACGGATGGATGACGAAGGAAAAATCTATATGGTTTCTTCCCGACTCAATGGTCCAAGTCATCATTAACACTATACATAGTCCAGCGCACCTAGGAGAGAAAGCTATGCTAGACAGCATTCAACACATTTGGTTTAACAAACACTTGCGAGCCGCAGCTAAACAAAAGGTTCGTACCTGTATGATATGTTGTCAGTTTAATCCAGGTAAAAGCATCCCCGTAGAACAGGGTGGATTCCAAACTCCCGATCATGCTTTTGAAGTCCTCCAGATGGATTATATCCAGATGGAACGATGTCGAGGATTCAAATATGTTCTCGTAGTTGTCTGTGCTCTTTCCCGTTGGACAGAAGCATACCCGGTTTCAGATTACACTGCCCCGACTACTGCCAAACAATTAGTTCGAGAATTCTTCCCACGGTACGGTTTAGAACGCCATAATCAAACTTTGAAAATTAGATTGTCCAAAATATGTAGAGAAAAAGGAGTCGATTGGATAGTAGCCTTACCAGTTGCGCTCTTTTACATGAGAATGGTAGCACATTCTCGAACAGGGCTATCCCCGTATGAGGTGATCTTCGGTAGACCACCAAATATGTGGGGGACGCCTATACCTCGTAAAATCACTGACGTTGACTGTAATATGCTGACAGATTACCTGGCTTCCTTGATGTCTGCACTACAATCTTGTCGTTCACAGGTATCCGCAGCTTTTCCCGACAATACTGAGGTGAAGCCCCATGACGTGGTTCCTGGGGACTTGGTGCTGGTCAGGAACTTTGACCGGAAGACCCAACTGGATCCTAGGTGGAAGTCACCGAAGTTAGTTTTACTTACCACCAGGACAGCCGTGAAAATCGAGGGAAGAAAAGGATGGTTGCACTCAAGTCATATCAAGAAATTTTATGGACTACCATCCAATATAGAGACTAAACCCTGTATTTCCTCAAAGACAGACTCAAAGCTCCCCTTGGTTGAGCAATCGAACTCAGAAATCTATAAACTAAAATTGAGGTCTAATAAGTCAGACAATTTGATTGTTTAAGTCCTCTCCAAGGTGAATCGGTTGAATTTGTCTCTGACATGTATCCTCTAGACCGAACTAGAGAGAGAAATCAGCGAAAGCAGCTGAAAAAGCATGCGTATTGTAAATCACTTCGTAGTCACTGTACAGTAACATTATTAATTTTGTTTTTTCTAAGTCTTTTGATCATCATTGTCAGCATCCTATTGCACATGTATTACCCTATTCCTAAACATGCTTATAATATAACTGCAGAACATTCTTTTAGCAAATTTCCTCCGCATGAATTGTCCTATAGATTTGCGCTGCGCAACAACACATTCATTAGTATGTTACATCATTCCCATCAAACCAGCAATGCCACAAATTGTTGGATATGTGGCCGACTCCCTCCCTATCAGAACTATAAGGGAGTCTTGCCCCTCTTTCCCTATCCGTTCACACACAATGGCTCCTGTGGAGCATGGTTTAGTTTGATTAATACCCTAGATTCAAATTCCGCAGTTTATCAAGACAACTGGGTATGGGGAAACCTGAACCTAGCTTTACTTAAAGTCTGCTACCGTAACAAGGAGGGACTTCCCAAAAGAACAGGAACTGATCTAGAAAATGAAGTATATGGATTAGGTAATTTTACACTTAACCTCATGATCCTGAACGTTGAATCTGAAGCTACACCAATCTTGCCCGCCATGTCAGTATTCCCAGTAAAAGGGGAATTATGTATAAGAAAGAATGGTTCCATACATATGGGCCATAGTAAATGCACCACTGTAATAAAATTCAGTGATCAAGGCAAGTCTACATTTAGAGCTTCCCATCATTCCTACTTCATATGTGGCCAGACCGCATATATATGTCTACCTTTAGATTGGGATGGTACCTGTTACATAGCATTCATTCTGCCACCTGTTTTCCTAGCTCCTCCTGATTATCACAGAAATACCCATTTAGTACACAATAGACGGCAGAGAGATCTCCCAATTGTCGATTACACTGAAACAGCATGGGAGAAATACACAGATTTCAATAAAGGTTTCTTTCCCTATATAGGTACAGTCACTAATAGTAAGCTGATACGTAGATTAACCAGAACCCTTGAAGCAGTAGTGAACGAAACTATTTCCGCCTTAGGCAATTTAACAGAAGAGCAGTCTGCTATGCGGATTGTTGTGCTTCAAAACCGTCTTGTCCTTGACGTCATCCTGGCCGATAGGGGCGGAGCTTGTAGGATCATCGGATCAAGTTGTTGCATTTTCATACCAGAAAATTCACCGTCAGTATATAAAGCCATAACTCGCCTTCATAAGATTGTAAGCCAGATACACCAGAGTCCAGGCACCTGGACTTGGTCCGGTTGGTTCTGGGGCGTGTTGTCAGCCTGGGGATGGAGAATCCTATCCTTCCTAGGTATTGGCTTTCTCATACTATTCAGTTGCTGCTTATGTCTACAATGTGGGCCAGCGATTTGTGGTCTGTGTGTCACCTCGTGTATCCCACATCCAAGTTTTCGTTCGAGATCCCGGAAGAAGAAAGAAGAACAAATGATGCTATATGAACAGATCGATGGATTGATGAAGATCGATATCTCCTAAGGGTCCGAAGGGGACAAGGAGGGAATGAGGAAATATGAATTTTGTGATCAGTTATGTCCCCTATCGTAGACCCCAACGGCTCCATGTGCATGCTATAAGTACATGTATGTTCCCTCCTGCTCCAGTTCTGAAGACGCAAACATATGTGCGTCCACCGTCAACATGTCCTCTTTCAGATCCGCCATGAATGGGTCAGATATTCCATTCCTAAGTATGAAAGGCCACCGACTTTATGTGGTTCACTTTCCACATTTCACAGATTCAGGCGAGTAGGCCCGAATTCTGTCATCAAGCCTTTTCCTGCCTTCTGCCTCTGAAAGCTCCAGTCTGAGCCTGCATCTGTGACCATGAACTTTGTTTTACTCCTTGCGCGGCTAACGGTGCCTGATCCAGCCTGTCGCCTGCCAAAAACTGTATTTCACCTTCGAGATTATCTCCTTCGCTCCTCATCCGATGCATTCCTGTCTAGCAGTTTAGGTAAACATTCCTCCAGCTACCATGCAAAGGGGCCAGGCCTCGCTGTCCTCATGCAAGTAATTCATAGCCCCGTTACCATGGAATATTCCTACTCCCTCGCATCTAGTGTAGACACTTAGACGCGTGTACACGCACTAACAGTCAGTATAGTCAGTATAGAATAAGATTCTATCCTAAGAGACCTTTCCTTTTGGATAACACAGTTCTTTAAACATAGGATATTAGATATGATTTGGAATTAGGTTGACATAACCCCAGACTTCTGTCTCCACATGTAAAGCTAAATGTCAAGTCCCCTTCACCCTCTCGTTGCACGTCAATCACACGTCATGCGGCTGCGCGCGCATCTCTGCCAACTATTTCTGCTGACATTGCAGGATTCTCTTATGGATCCACCCACTCATGACATCATGTATGATGACGTTTATTAAATTACGCCCTCTATTAGCTACGTATGCACCTTTTATCAGCTGTTACGCCTCTTGCATCTGTTTTACTGTAATGTATTTTCTATAAAACTGCCTATCTGTCAATTATATATGTCCCTTCCTTCCTGAACTTTCGTGGTGATGGAACAGAAGGCCCACAATTCGAATTGTCTCCCTTTTTATAAGAATAAAGCCTTTTAAAAAACCTCTAATACCACGGATTCTGCCTCTTATATTTACTGAGTTATTTTTGATAGATTTTACCGCATAAAAAATAGTACCGGTAACGAAATATTTACCACAGGCTCATGCGTTTATTGACCCAGAAGATATATTGTGTATTTAAAAACAAAACTCTGGTGTGCTGCTGTGCTCCCCACAATTCATGTATTTGCAGTTGCTGGTGCCACTGCCCCCCTTTGGAGCACCACAATAGCAAGAATATTTAAAACACAGGGGGGCGGGGGGACAGCTGGTCGTATGTTAATAGTTTCTGCTGTAAAGCGCGCCATGTGGCACTCTATTTTTAAATATTTTCTCTGGGGAATGCCTTCCTACCTCCCCTCAGCCCCTCGCCGCTTGGCCTCACTTGCTCCAGTAAAGATCAAACTGCCTGTGTGAGTAAGACCTTGAGAGCAACACATAAGGGTAGTAAACGTTATACAAATATTACAATATTTTTTTACACACCACCAGTTTCAAAAGTCCCAGTAGGGTGACCAACCGTCCGTAAATTTCACGGACTGCCTGTAATTTGGGCCTCTTGTCCGTGAAGAATTCTTTCATGGACGCCTTTTGTCCGTAATTTCGGACTTCAGAGCGAGCTGCCCCCTGCAGGCAGACTCTGGGGTGAGGGGGCAGCTCGCGCTCCTGCTGTGATCAATGGCCTGCAGCAGCCTCTCCTAGGGTGATCAATTGTCTGTAAATTTCACGAACCGTACGTTATTTTAGTATGATGTCTGTAAGGCGTCCGTAATTTGAGGTCCTCAAATTACGGACGCCTTACAGACATCATACTAAAATCAAATTGGGCTTTGTTGGAAACCCACTCCCACACTAGAAGGGGTGGTGGTGGTCTTCCGGACACACTGTGGTAGCTTGGCTCGAGTGGTCAGGAATCAGGCTCCGTGCTAAGCATACAACATACCCAAACAATAACCATGCGTGCATCCGTTCCAAAAACGACTCTACACCGTAAAAATTATGAAAATAACTTTCTTTATCTGCTTTTTCTCTTAGTTGCTGATTGGAGAAAATAAATAACAATCACAATATACAAGCTTTTTAGAAAGTGCAGGACAAATAAATACTGGCTTAATGATTCAATAAATAGGGGTGATCATAAATACTGAAGGCATAAATAAAAGTGCAATACAGACAGGCAATTAAATATTCTGAGGCAATAAATACTGTAACCAATAAATATTGTGCATCAATAAATACTGTCGACCAATAAATACAGTGGAACAATAAATAGGTTAAATACAATAAATACAGTGCCCCTAATTAATACTTAAAAGCTGACAGTGACACTCATGGATTCAGATCACTTTTGAATTCCTAAGGGCTGATTTGGCCCAGGCACAGCTTGTGGGGATGTGGAAGGCTTGGGGGTGTCTACTCCCTGGCTTGGTCAAGGCTGAGGCCTAAACTGAGGTAGATAAAGGGGGGAAATACCAGAGACCTGGCTCTCTCTCTCCACACAACTTCTCTAGATTAGTCCCAGTTCACCCCTGGCACAGTCAGGTTGGTTCCAGCACCTCCCTAGCCCCTTAGAGCAGTCTCTCAGGTCTCCACAGGGCCTTAGGCGCCCTCTACTCCACTTACTGCCCTTTTTCTGATGCTCCGACGCCGCTGGAGTCGGGTCGATGCCGTGAGGCGGTTCCAGCTCGATGTCGGCGGCCTCGGCACAATGTCAGTTCTTTGACGACGCCGGCGGCGGCTCCGGTCTCGACGTCAGCGGCCTCGGTTCGATCTCGGCTTCCGATTCGATGGCGTCGGGCAGTCTTACTCGATGTCGACTTCGGGCGGCTCCGGTCCGATGGCGACCTCGGCTTCGATGACGTCGGCCGGCCTTGCCTTGATGTCGACTTCCGGCGGCTCCGGAGTGCGATCCTCATTCCCGACCTCCGGTGCTCCTCACAGGTTTCCGGCGACTCCGGAGTGCGACCTCCACTCCCGACCTCCGGCACGATTCTCACAGGTTCCGGCGACTCCGGAGTGCGATCCTCACTCCCGACCTCCGTTACCCTTCACCTCGGTCTCCGACGACTCCGGAGGGCGGACTTCACTCCTCCGATGACGCCGCTCACTCGACCTCGGGTGACTTCCTCCTCGACCTCTGGTATTCCTCACGACCTCTGACGGCGCCCTCTCTCGACCTCTGGCGGCTCCGGGTACGACGTCTGCTTTTCCAGTCAGCGCCGCTTCTCCACCTCGGGCTCCAGGTCTTAGGCTACTCGACGTCGGACTTCAGGGAAACCAGCTTCCAGGTCAGGATCTTGCTGTTCTCTTGTTTCTAAGGCCTGCTCCTGCTGTCCAGGTCCTCAGGATGGTTTTTCTGACTTCTTCCCACACAGGGCTCTAGGCTGGGCTCCGTCAGTAGGGACTAGTATCAAGGGTGGGTTTATGGACCCCACTCCAGGCACAAGTTTCCACCCCTGCTGCTTCACTCCTTCCTCCTTCACGTTTGTGCTGCTCACTCTTCATCAGTCAGGTGCCAACTGCCAGCTCCAACTGCCAACTCTCTCTCTTAGCTTCCCAACATTCTAAACCGCCTCCAACTGTCACAGGGTTCTGGAATGTTCTGGAAGGTGCTGGTAGGTTCCAGTGGATGCTGGTGATGTCACAGGTGGCCACCGTTTTGTGCTTCAGGCCCTCAGACAGAAGTTTCAGGGGTAGGTAAAATGGCTCCCTGAATCTGCAGCAACACTAAAAAGTCTGGTGGTTCCCAAAAAGGAAAAATTCAAACAGGGTTTGAGGCAAAAGTGGGACAAAATAAATAATGATGAGGAGGGACCACCCAAAGGGCTGACAGGTCTAACACGCGTCCCCCCCAGCTGAAAGTGGGGAGAGCTACCCAACCCCTTGGGAGTTCTCATCACTAAGGCGAAAATACCTTGAGAGACCGTCTGCATTGGCGTGGTCCACTCCAGGCCGATGTTCCACCTGAAAGTCCATTCCCTGTAGGGAAATAGACCACCTCAACAACTTGGGATTCTCCCCCTTCATTTGCATCAGCCAACGAAGGGGTCTGTGGTCGGTCTGAACTAGGAAGTGCGAGCCAAACAGGTATGGCCGCAACTTCTTCAGAGCCCATACCACTGCAAAGGCTTCACGCTCTATTGCACTCCACTTCTGTTCCCTGGGAAGTAGTCTCCGGGATAGGAAGACCACGGGTTGATCCAGACCCTCTTCGTTGAGTTGCGATAACACTGCCCCAATGCCATGTTCTGATGCATCTGTCTGGACAATGAACTCCTTGGAAAAGTCTGGGGCCCTTAAGACCGGGGCCTCGCACATGGCTTTCTTCAATCTCTTAAAGGCTTGCTGACAAGCCTCCGTCCAGACTACCCGTCGAGGTTGTTTCTTGGACGTGAGCTCCGTGAGGGGGGTTACGATGGTACCGTACCCCTTCACGAAGCGGCGGTAGTATCCCGTGAGGCCCAAAAATGCTCGGACCTCAGTCTGTGTCTTGGGGGGTTCCCAGGCCATGATGGCCTCGATCTTCGCCTGGAGGGGTTGCACCGCTCCCCTACCCACCAAGTGTCCAAGGTACACTACCGACCCCTGCCCGATCTGGCACTTGCTGGCCTTGATCGTCAATCCAGCTTGTCTCAGGGCCTGGAGAACAGCTTGCAGGTGACGCAAGTGATCCTCCCAGCTGTTACTGAAGACGGCTATGTCATCCAGATAAGCAGCAGAGAAACTCTCCATTCCGGTGAGGATCTGGTTTACCAGGCGCTGAAACGTGGCAGGGGCGTTCTTGAGCCCAAAGGGCATCACACAGAACTGGTAGTGGCCATTGGGCGTGGAGAAGGCTGACCTTTCCCTTGCTCCATCAGTCAAAGAGATCTGCCAGTACCCAGAAGTAAGGTCAAAGGTACTTAGATATTGGGCAGCTCCCAGCCGGTCAATCAATTCATCCGCCCTAGGGATCGGATGAGCATCAGTTTTGGTCACTGAATTCAGTCCCCGATAGTCCACACAGAACCTCAGTTCTGGTTGGGCACCCGGTGGTGCAGCTTTTGGTACTAACACCACCGGACTGGACCAGGGGCTGCTAGAAGGTTCGATCACTCCTAGCTCCAGCATCTTAGTGACTTCACTATGAATGCTGGCCTTCACCTTGTCTGACATCCGGTAGATCTTGGACTTCACAGGTGGGCTGTCTCCTGTGTCCACGTCATGGACGCACAGGTGAGTCCTACCCGGGACAAGGGAGAACAACGAGGAGTACTGCCCCAGGACCTGGCGACAGTCCTCCTGCTGTTCAGGAGTTAGAGATGGGGAGAGAATCACTCCCTCCACCGACCCATCCTTCTCTTGAGACGCAAACAGATCAGGGAGAGGCTCGCTTTCCACGTCCTCTCCTCCGTCAGTCACCATCATCAAGATGACTTCAGGCCTCTCGTGGTGGGGTTTGAGGCGGTTGGCATGCAGCACCCGCAGGGGCTGACGAGGGGTCCTCAGGTCCACCAAGTAGGTAGCCTTACCCTTCTTCTCCAACACCTCAAAGGGTCCTGACCAGCGATCCTGGAGGGCACTAAGCTCTCCTGGTTCGATCACCCACACCTTCTGGCCAGGCTCCAACTCCACCGGGTGAGCATTGTGGTCATACCACGCCTTCATCACTGCTTGGCTGGCTTCCAAGTTGTCAGAAGCTTGCTTCCACAACTTAGCCATTTGGCTCCGGAAGGCCAGCATGTAGCTCACCACATCCTGGGGAAGCTTTCTGGGAGTTCTTTCCCATCCGTCTCTCACCAGGTTGAGAGGTCCACGTACAGGGTGCCCATACAGAAGCTCGAAGGGGCTGAAGCCCACTCCCTTCTGTGGCACTTCCCTGTAGGAAAAAAGTAAGCAGGGTAGGAGGACGTCCCATTTCCTCCGCAGGCTTTCAGGCAGACTTCTGATCATGCCCTTTAAGGTTTTGTTAAACCTCTCCACCAGACCATTGGTCTGGGGGTGGTAAGGAGTGGTGAACCGGTATGTCACTCCACACTCCTTCCACATCGCCCGCATATACGCTGACATGAAGTTGGTCCCCCTGTCGGACACAACTTCCTTGGGAAAACCCACTCGGGTAAAGATTCCCATCAGGGCCCTAGCCACAACAGGTGCTGTTATGGTCCTCAGAGGTATTGCCTCTGGGTACCGTGTGGCATGATCCACCAGAACCAGGATAAACCTGTGACCAGCTGTAGTTGGTGGATCTAACGGACCCACAATGTCGATGCCCACCCTTTCAAAGGGGGTGCTAACGACAGGAAGTGGTTCCAGGGGAGCCTTCAGCTTCACCCCTGTTTTCCCACTGGCTTGGCAAGACACACATGTCCGGCAGTAGGTATCGGACGACACTTTCATCTGAGGCCAATAAAAGTGTGGGACAAGACGGGCGAAGGTCTTGTCTTGCCCCAGGTGTCCTGCCAATGGTATCTCGTGAGCCAACTCCAGAAGGAAGGCTCGATAACGTTGAGGGACTACCAAGGCTCGTGACGATCCATGTAGGGGTGCCTTGGGTTCACTGTAGAGGAGGCCATCCTCCCAGTAAACACTGTAGTTCCCTTCAACGTTCCCTGCTGCCTGGGCTTCGGCCTGTCGCCTCAGCCCCTCAAGGGTAGGGCACTCCCTCTGGCCCTGGCAGAATTCCTCCCTGGACGGGCCTCCCTCCACGTGCCACTCGGCCGGGATGGGTAGGTCCTCCAGGTTGGTAACGTCCCCCACCGCAGACTCCTGGTCCACCACCTCTGGTGGCCTATCCGTCCTACGGGGTGGGGACGCCGAGGCAGGCTTCTCCTGTCCTCGGTTCTTCCCTTGACTGGCAGCTGGCTGGGCCTTTGTTCCAGGCTCCAGCCGGAATGAACTCCCTCTTCGGGTAGTCGTGGACCTTGTGCTCACACAGGCCCAGTCAGGTGTACCCAGCATCTCGGTGTGAGTCCGGTATTCCACCTCCTTCCAAGCGTTGTGCTCCATGTCGTTCCCCAGCAGACAATCGACTGGCACGGCAGGGCTTACGGCAACTCGAAGTGAACCTGCAACCCCCCCCCATTCAAAGGGAACCTCGGCCACGGGATAGTGGCCTGTTCTGCCGTCAGCCATCGCGGCTGGGTGGAGTACATCGGGAATTACCTGCTCTGGAGACACCAGTTGGCTACGCACCATAGTTATACTGGCTCCTGTGTCTCTCAGAGCCTCCCCTCTTTGGCCGTTGATGGTGACCCACTGCCCATACTTTGCGGTATTTGCGGGCACCTGGATCTTAGGAACCATCTCCCGTTCTCCCAGGGACACTAAAGTGACACCCGCCCACTCCCTTCCCTTAGTTAAGGGCATCTCCTCCCCGAGCACTACACTAGCTACTCCGGGGGTCTTTCCTCCAGTGGGAGGGGGTGGTCGTTTCAAGCACTTCGGATCTCCTTTATAGTGTCCAACGCCACCGCACTCATAGCAATGGACAACCCTTGGCTGCTGACTCTGGCCAGGATTAGGGTTTCTGGGTGGGTTAGCCCTAGGGGTGAATCCTGTTCCCTTCCCTTGGAAGTTATTTTGGGGGCCTTTGGAGAACTCCTTTTTCTTTTCCCCTCCCTCTTTCTTCTGGGGGGCGCCCTGTCCGGCCTTTTGAGTATCCCCTCCAGTCCCCCTTGTGGACACCCGGGTACTAGCCCAAATGTCCGCCTCCTCAGCAAGCTTCCGGGGACTGGTCAGCTTGCTATCCACCAGGTGTTGCCGCAGTTCAGGGAAACATTTCTCGAGCAGGTGTTCCTTCAGTACTAGGTCAAACAACCCCTCGTAGTTCCTCACTTCACTGCCCTGAATCCAACCTTCCAGTGCCTTCTTTGCATAGTCCAGGAAGTCCACCCAATTCTGTGTGCCCAGTTTGTGACTACCCCTGAACTTCTGTCTGTACTTTTCGGGTGTTAGTCCAAACTTTCTGATGAGCGCCAGTTTCATGGTGGGGTAGTGGGTCTGCTCATCCTCTTCGAGGGCCAATAAAGCATCCCTACCAGCTGGAGGCATGTACTTGTACAATCCCCCTCCCCAGTACTTCTCTGGAACCCCATGGGCCCTCAACGAGACCTCATAGGCCGCTAGCCACTTGGCGATATCGTCGCCCACCCCGTAGCTAGCTACTATGTCCTTTGGCAGGTATGGTTTAGGTTCCCTGGTGATCTCTTGGGTTTGGCTGCCACCATTAGGAACAGGTTGTGCCCCGATTCTCAAGATCTGAAGATCTATTTCTTTCAGTCGTAATTCATGGGCCATCCTCTGCTCCTCCTTCTCCTTTTCCAGCCTTGCTAAGTCCCATGTGAGCTGTCTTTTCTCCCTCCGGTCTGTTAGCTCCACTTCAGACAAGCCACCGCTAGAGGCACTGCTGCCCTTCCTAGAAATGGTTCTGGGCCCTGCTGACAGGTTCCCCACCTCAGGTTGGTACATCTCAGCCCCCTCAGGGTCAGGCTCTCCATCCCTGTCTTCCTCCTCAGCCTTGCTTTCTCGGCGTGCCTCCCCCCAAGCCCTTAAGCTGGTTTGGAGTGCACCCTTCTTTGCTCCTGGGGGACAGTACACCCCCTCCCGCTGGCAAAACTCCCTGAGTTGGGCCACAGTGTACGTTTCTAGATTTTCTAGGACAAACTCCATCTTGCCCACTCAGGTTAGAGGACAGGTTTTTGTGCAGTAACTATGCAGGGGGGTACCTTTAATAATACCTCCTCCCACCACCAGAGTAAATTTGGAAAAAACAAAAACCCACAATTAGGAAGGCCGCTCTTGAGAAAACTCCCGGTGTAGGCCTATGGACTACCCACAGTTATTGTTGAGTATGCGTAGGCACAGCTCTATCCCACCACTGAACACCAATTTATGTTGGAAACCCACTCCCACACTAGAAGGGGTGGTGGTGGTCTTCCGGACACACTGTGGTAGCTTGGCTCGAGTGGTCAGGAATCAGGCTCCGTGCTAAGCATACAACATACCCAAACAATAATCATGCGTGCATCCGTTCCAAAAACGACTCTACACCGTAAAAATTATGAAAATAACTTTCTTTATCTGCTTTTTCTCTTAGTTGCTGATTGGAGAAAATAAATAACAATCACAATATACAAACTTTTTAGAAAGTGCAGGACAAATAAATACTGGCTTAATGATTCAATAAATAGGGGTGATCATAAATACTGAAGGCATAAATAAAAGTGCAATACAGACAGGCAATTAAATATTCTGAGGCAATAAATACTGTAACCAATAAATATTGTGCATCAATAAATACTGTCGACCAATAAATACAGTGGAACAATAAATAGGTTAAATACAATAAATACAGTGCCCCTAATTAATACTTAAAAGCTGACAGTGACACTCATGGATTCAGATCACTTTTGAATTCCTAAGGGCTGATTTGGCCCAGGCACAGCTTGTGGGGATGTGGAAGGCTTGGGGGTGTCTACTCCCTGGCTTGGTCAAGGCTGAGGCCTAAACTGAGGTAGATAAAGGGGGGAAATACCAGAGACCTGGCTCTCTCTCTCCACACAACTTCTCTAGATTAGTCCCAGTTCACCCCTGGCACAGTCAGGTTGGTTCCAGCACCTCCCTAGCCCCTTAGAGCAGTCTCTCAGGTCTCCACAGGGCCTTAGGCGCCCTCTACTCCACTTACTGCCCTTTTTCTGATGCTCCGACGCCGCTGGAGTCGGGTCGATGCCGTGAGGCGGTTCCAGCTCGATGTTGGCGGCCTCGGCACAATGTCAGTTCTTTGACGACGCCGGCGGCGGCTCCGGTCTCGACGTCAGCGGCCTCGGTTCGATCTCGGCCTCCGATTCGATGGCGTCGGGCAGTCTTACTCGATGTCGACTTCGGGCGGCTCCGGTCCGATGGCAACCTCGGCTTCGATGACGTCGGCCGGCCTTGCCTCGATGTCGACTTCCGGCGGCTCCGGAGTGCGATCCTCACTCCCGACCTCCGGTGCTCCTCACAGGTTTCCGGCGACTCCGGAGTGCGACCTCCACTCCCGACCTCCGGCACGATTCTCACAGGTTCCGGCGACTCCGGAGTGCGATCCTCACTCCCGACCTCCGTTACCCTTCACCTCGGTCTCCGACGACTCCGGAGGGCGGACTTCACTCCTCCGATGACGCCGCTCACTCGACCTCGGGTGACTTCCTCCTCGACCTCTGGTATTCCTCACGACCTCTGACGGCGCCCTCTCTCGACCTCTGGCGGCTCCGGGTACGACGTCTGCTTTTCCAGTCAGCGCCGCTTCTCCACCTCGGGCTCCAGGTCTTAGGCTACTCGACGTCGGACTTCAGGGAAACCAGCTTCCAGGTCAGGATCTTGCTGTTCTCTTGTTTCTAAGGCCTGCTCCTGCTGTCCAGGTCCTCAGGATGGTTTTTCTGACTTCTTCCCACACAGGGCTCTAGGCTGGGCTCCGTCAGTAGGGACTAGTATCAAGGGTGGGTTTATGGACCCCACTCCAGGCACAAGTTTCCACCCCTGCTGCTTCACTCCTTCCTCCTTCACGTTTGTGCTGCTCACTCTTCATCAGTCAGGTGCCAACTGCCAGCTCCAACTGCCAACTCTCTCTCTTAGCTTCCCAACATTCTAAACCGCCTCCAACTGTCACAGGGTTCTGGAATGTTCTGGAAGGTGCTGGTAGGTTCCAGTGGATGCTGGTGATGTCACAGGTGGCCACCATTTTGTGCTTCAGGCCCTCAGACAGAAGTTTCAGGGGTAGGTAAAATGGCTCCCTGAATCTGCAGCAACCCTAAAAAGTCTGGTGGTTCCCAAAAAGGAAAAATTCAAACAGGGTTTGAGGCAAAAGTGGGACAAAATAAATAATGATGAGGAGGGACCACCCAAAGGGCTGACAGGTCTAACAGGCTTCTTCCACTGTTATTTGGTAGCGGCTTTGGTCGAATTTGCTAAATGTCCGCATTTGCCAATTCAGTGGCGCTGATGAGATCGGATGCGCCCCAATGCACAGAGCTAGTGAAACAGCACTTTCGTACTGGTTGCCCCAAGGCCGTTCGGATGGGCTTCAAGTTGTGTGAGAAATGAGCCAGCCCTCTTTGTGGGCGCGCTTTTCGTTGATTCTGCACCTAAGAGTTTAAAGCCCCTTAATCACGCCTCCCACTTAGACATATGTGTGATCTTGGCCTACAGCACCAGCCCAGAGTCCTCAAATGGCACGTTCATTTTTAGGTGTCGCTGAGTCAGCGAGCATGCGCTGCTCGGAGAGACTTTAGTAAGGGCTTTAAAAAATGCTACCGCCGGTTACAGCTTGCAGTGCATGTGCGCGGGCGCACACTTCAGCAGAGGCGCCATATGGCGAGATTACTGCTGCACGCGCCCCACTCGCGCACATGCACTGCAAGCTGTGGCCGGCGGTAGCATTTTTTGCTTGCTAATCGTGGCACCGGTGCTTTACTTTTAACGTTAAAAATAAAGCGCCTGTGCCGCGATTATAGCAAAAGTAAAGAAATAGAAACAAACATCTATTTCTTTACTTTTGCTATAATCTCGGCACCCGCGCTTTAATTTTAATGTTAAAAGTAAAGCGCCGGTGCTGCGATCAGAAAGAAAACAAGCATTGGCATAGCCAATAGGTCTCGCCTTTGGGACCTTATAAGTGTTTAGCCATGCAACAGTTGCATAACTAAATACTTATAAGGTCCCAAAGGCGAGACCTATTGGCTATGCCAATGCTTGTTAAGGTAGCTTGGTGACAAGAAACACAATTGTTGATGCCGTAAAGTGCTGCTGTTCTGTCTATTACGACTATTTCTACCGGCAGCACTTACAATTGGGGAAAAATATTTCCTCTGTGTATACAAGAACTCCATGTGTTTACTAACTGACATGCACTGCAGAGTAAGTACGTTTCTAAGGTAAGCGTGTAAGAAAACAGGATTTTTAGACCCATCAGAGATCACTTGCGTAGTGATTGAAGTAGTGTCAAATGGTCGTTGTGTGACGCCTTCAGCTAACACGGGCCTTGAAACCAGCAGCACTTTGCATGCCAATGTGGTATAAACGTCTCAGCATGCTAAGTGCTATTGGGTTGAAGGTCAGCTTAAATGAAAACTACACATTGTGTAAGGGAAACAAACGCCTCTCATTTTTTCCCTAACAGTGTGAATGTATGGATTGATTTGTCTCGATGGGAGATTAAAAACCACTTAAACCTTCCCACCCAACAGCCTTCCTTGTACCCACTATGAATGCAGGCATGTGATAACAAGCTAGCGCTGGGGAATGGGTTAAGAGGGTACATGAGAAAGTATACCTAAGTATTATGGACGCCTTACAGACATAATAGTAAAATCAAATGGGGGAATTTCAGGAAGGTATGCTGTTCCCCTGCAAGAGGCCCCATGAGTTTAAAGGTTTCCACTCGGTCCCTCCTGCACCTATCGCAGATTCTGAACTGGCCCATTGTCATTCTGAGACTGCAGACGATTATCACAGATAGAATGACAATGGGCCCTATTATAGTGACAGCATGTGGTGTGCCTGCTCCTACACAAATCTTGATTGTAGAAAGGGCCCGATGTCACTTTGCAAAGCTGCGCGCATACTGAAAAACTGAAGTGCACAATTGTCTCAACCTTATATAAACTTATTTTGACTTGTACTTACTATGGTTGCCTATTTACTTATACACTATTGTGCGACCTCCACTGATATGTCTGTAAAACGTATGTATTGTTCCAAATTTTTGTCCTGAATTTTAACCTTCTGTCCTGAATGTTGACCCTTTGTTCTGAATTTTACACTAACTGCCCTGAATTTGCACCCATGCCAGTTGGTCACCCTAGCCCCTCCCCGACCTGCTTCAGCCCATTGTCATTCTGCGTCTGCCTGCAGGGACAGCCTTTGCTGGGCCCCCTCCTGCCAGAGCGCAGGGCAGGGCATTCTGCTTTTGTTTGGGGGCTCCTGTCACCGCACCAGGGGCCAAGCTCTGGGGAGGTGAAGGTTTCATTTTGGCGCGTGTTACCCAGGTGTATCCGCTGTTTGCCTCTTAAACTGTCGCACAAGCAGTGATCATTGTACAACTGTCCTTTATCAGTTATTTCTTTTGCTCCAATAGTGCAAAGTTTCTGCTTTTGTGCTGTTATTTTCATGTTTACCTTGGCCCCCGAGACCCTTTAACTTTTACACATCACATCCCCTTGGGATGATGTATCGGGTCAGGTGTATTTTTTCAGTGGGGGAGAGGGGGCGTGTAAGATCTGAGAAGCCTTCAGCTTTGATCTTTTTCTTCTTGAATATGCAAACGCAGGTGTTTAAGTTTCACTCACACACACACACACACACTCACAACAGATGCAGTGCACGGTTGTCTCTACCTAATATAAACTTATTTTGACTTGTGCTTGTGTTGGTTGTCTATTTACTTAAGTAATGTTGCGCAACCTCCTCTGATGCGTCTGTAAAACAAACTTTTGCCCTGAATTTTTATCCTGAATTCTGACCCTGTGTCCTGAATTTTCACACTCCCTGTCCTGAATTTGCACCCATGCCAGTTGGTCACACTAATTTCCCAGCCGTCATTGGTGTTGAAAATGAAGGTGTTCAGGAACCGAGTATTTAGCACTTGAAGAGTTTCAAATGTTTGGTAATAGGGCCACCCAGTGGATACATTGAAAACTGCATGGGTTAAGAAAAACATTCATCATGTTTGCTGTTTGTGATGCACATTACATGTTAGGCACGGTCTTGGACTAATATGTGGGGTAAATAGGTCTGTCGAATTCTCTTCCACAGGGTCGCAGGATATGGTCGTTTGTAGCCAACACATGAGGTTGCTGAAACCCTTTGATTTTTTTTATTTTATTTGTTTAATTTTTTTATACTTGGATATGTTGTTTTTTTTTAAATGTATTTCTTTTTATTTTCTTATTTTAGCTCTACACGTCTCCTGGTTATCTTGGAGCACAAGGAAAGGCACAAGAGTGGGGCAGTTATAGTCCAATCTGTGAAGTGAGAGACCCTGCAACCAGTTCCTCAGGGAAGTGCTTAATTTGAGCTGGTGGGGGCCACCGGCACTGTTTTTTTCGCAGAGCTAGAGAGTGAAAAACACGCAAAGCTGAAAGACCGTTAGAAATGGATAAAGCAGAAATGTGCTACAGTGATATAAAGGGGCAGAAGTGTCTGGTAGTGGACTGAAAGGTATGAAGTGAATTTAGTACTGCACATCACTGCCCTCACCCCACCCCACCGCACCCCAGAGCTTTAGTTGAAAGCACACTGGAACTATTCCGATGTCTGACGCTTCATGGACAGGGTGCAGTTTTGGTCTTCTCGAGGCTAGATTTTAGTGAATTACACACTCTGGTTTCCTGGACTCCCAGAGATCGGCCTCCATGTTTACTCCGAAGCCGGCTGTTGCAAGGGTTCACGCTACTCCACCGCCTGCCAGCGCAGTGGGGTGGAAGGGGTCTGCAGAGCTGCAAAGATGTATTGAACTGGGAATTGAAAGAAAACTCCAGCTTGGCAGTGAGGAGGAGTCTGCTCTCACAGTCCAGATTGACTCTCTCTGGTTCTCGTCCTGCAGAGAGCTGCAGCTTCGGATACTTAACTTCTGCTCAAGTCCTGCCAGGGACTCTTGCCCTCTGCCCCAGTCCTGCCATGGACTCTTGCCCTCTGCCCCATGGCAGAAAGGACATTTGACCATGGCTAAACAATGTTTAAATAAACTGTAGCCCAATGGCGTCGCTGTTAGAGTATGGAGGACTGTACTGTCCAGAAAACCAAACTGCGCTCTTACAAAAAGCGTGTTCATCCTACCCGTGCTCAATGCAATCAAGTGTCCTTTCTTCTACAGACCCCCTGAAGAAGTGTTTGCTGCATACACTTCACTGGCTCGACCTGCTTGTTGAAATGTCTCCACACCTCCCTACAAATGTTATGTGCAAATCTCTCGGACTTCTTTCAACACAAACTTCGCAAACTCGCGTCTTCCTTCCCTCGATGGATCCGCCCTCCTCTTCTGCCCGGTTGTGGTTTCTCAGCCCTTTCGCACTAATACCTCTTTTTCCTTGTGTTTTTTTGCTCTGGCCCGACCGGAGGAGCTGCTAGGACATCTTCACGCTACTTCTTCAGCTTGCCACTTGACCCCTGTACAGCAAACATTTGCAAAGCCCTCGCTCCTAATGTGGCTTCCCTGATGACTTTCATTTGCATCCTTTCATTTGCATCCTTTCATTTGCATCCTTTCATTTGCATCCTTTCTTTATCCTCTGGCTATGTTCTGGGGACATGGAAAACTGCTTTAATCATTCCACTTTCCAACAATCTTCCCTTGACCCAGCAGTCTCTGCCAATTACTCTGCAATCTCTCTTCTTCTGCTTCTGGCTAAAGTCACTGAAAGAGGTGTTATCTGCCAGCTGCTCATTTCATTGAAGATAATTCTCTTTTACATTCTCTTCAATCTGGCTTCTTCTGGCACTTCAGCACTGAGGCAGCACTGACATCTGCCACCACTGGCAGGAGAATGACCCTGGATGCAGGAGCCTGGCAGTGCTGATGCCCTGGGTTGTTACCAGGGCACAAGTCCTAAAAAAAAGAAGTGGGGGGACGCTGACGTCACGACAGGAAGTGACGTCACGAAAGGTGGCTTGCACCATCAGACACATTGCCTCCCCTCGCTCACCCCTTAGCTGCGATCGCATCAGAGAAGCCAGCGCGTGAGCAGCGTTCTGAAGGAGCACCGATCTCACCCAGAGAGGCCAAAGAGTGAATATGTGGCTCCATTTATCAAGTTCCTGGTATAATAAGTGGGGGGACGCCGTCCACCCGCGTGGTACCCCGACTCGAGCCCTGGTTGTTACCCGCATATGGTAGTCTCTCACAGATTGTCTGAAGGTGGCAGTCTAAACTGGTTCACAGCATGTCTGTCTGGTCACACCGAGCAGGTTCTCGCACTCTGTTTCCCTCAGATTTCAAAGCAATCCACTTTGGCATCCCACAGAGCTCCTCTCTGAGACCGTCCCTCATTAATCTTTACGTGACGCCCCTGGTCAAGCTCCTTGCTTCATTTGGGCTTCACTTTTTTGTTTACATTGATGATATACAAATTATTTTGAAGTTTCATGGTGCATCCGTTTCTCCTTATGGGCTTCTCCTTATTCATCTGTATGTCCACTCAATGCTTTGTAAAGGTGTCTGGTGATGCCCATGTCGCAGCTGCGCAATGGAATGAATGGGTGCATTGGCCATGAAGGCTAGCGTTGCTCCTTTCTCTCTAGTGGAGTGAGCTGCTGGTTGTATGGTTAGTTCCTCTTTGGAGTTGGCATGGCATAGTTGGATGGCTTGTACTATCCATCTTGCAATACATGCTTTTGTGACGGCTGATCCTGTGTTGCTACGTGAGTAGGCAACGAGCACTTGCTTTGTTTTCCTGATTAGGTCTGTTTTCTGCAAGTAGTACAGTAACGCCCTCCTTACATCCAGGGTATGGAGGCTTTTTTCTGCTTTAGTCTTTGGGTTGTTGAAGAAAACCGGCAGGAGAATGTTTTGATTTAAGTGATACTTAGATACCACTTTTGGCAAAAACTGTAGGTTAGTTTTTAAGATTACTTCATCCTTGTGGATTTGTGACTAGGGTTCCTGTGTTAATGCTTGCCGTTCACTTACACTTCGTAGTGATGTATAGCAATGAGAAAGGCTGTCTTTAGAGTGATATGCTTGAGGTCCGCTGCATGCATGGGCTTGAAGGGTTTTGCCAGTAGTTGAGAAAGTACTGTATTTAAGCTCCATGTTGGTACAGGAGCAGCTCTTGGTGGAGATATTCTTTTGGCTTCTTCTAAGAACCTTTTGATGACTGGTCTTGTAAAAAACTTTTGCATGATTTTCCTCTTGTGTATGCCACTACAGCAGCAAGGTGCACTTTAAGGCTGGAGAAGTTGATGTTGCTGTCTAAGAGGTAAGTAAGGTATGTAATAACTGTTTCTTGTGTATAGATTGAGCTCGTCTTGTAAGCGGTGCACCATGTGGTATATCGCTTCCATTTTGCTGTATAGCATAGTCTTGTCTGTTTCCTTGCTTCTTTTAGAATTTCCATGGTTCTCAGAGGTAGATTGAGATACCCAAATTCTATGTATTCAGGCGCCAGGCTGCTGGTTGCAGCGTCGCTGGTTCTGGGTGAAAGATCTGGCCCTGTTGCATTGTCGGCAGGTCTTTTTCTGCTTTGATCCTGACCATTTCTTCCTTGGATAGTTCTAGGAGAGTTGAGTACCCTGTTTGCCTTGGCCACTCAGGAGCAATGAGAATCATATTTGTTCCTGCTTCCTTTGCTTTCAGTAGCACTCTTTGTATCAGGGGTATTGGTGGAAATGCGTAAGCAAATGGCTGTGACCAATTGAATGAAAATGCATTTCCTTTTGACAGGTGGTGTGGAAACCTCGAGGCAAAGCATTGGCATTTCTTGTTCTGCATCGTTGCAAATAGGTCTAACACTGCTGTTCCCCAGATGTTGAATAGATACTGCGCTGTTGTCTGCTTCAACTCCCAGTCGTGGGAGCAGTTGTTTTGTCTGCTCAGTTGGTCTGCTGTAATGTTGTCTACCCCTGGTAGATGTACTGTCTGTAGATTGCTTTTTTGAGGTAGTGCCCATTGCCAGATTTCCTGTGCAAGTTCCACCCTGTTTGATCAGGTAGAACATTGTAGTTGTATTGTCTGTTTGTATTAAGATGGTTTTTCCCAGAATATGTTTTTGGAATGCTTTGAGTTCCAGAAAAACTGTTTTCATCTCCCAAAAATTGATGTGCTTTGTGGAGTCCTGTTTGCTCAACTGATCATGAACTTTCAGCTGGTTGAGATGTGCACCCCAACCGTTGAGACATGCATCCGTGGTGACTGCCACAGATGGAGTTGGGTTCCTGAAAGGTCTCCCCTGTGCTATGTTGTTGGATGCCCACCATTGTATCTGTGCTTGCCCCGTTTGTGTAACAACCACTAGATCCTCCCAACTTCCTGTGGCTTGCGACCAGCTGTTGAGCCATTCTTGGAATGGGCGCATGTGTAGTTGTGCGTGAGGGATAAGTGGGATACATGATGCCATCATGCCCATTAGTTTCATTACCCTCCTCACTGTCAGAGATTGTCCCCTCTGGTAGAGAGCTGTTTAGTGATGTATGGCTTGTTTCCTGGCTTGTGTGGGATAAGCCTTGGTGTTTGTTGTGTTCAGTCTTGCTCCCAGGAAGGTTTTTTTCTGTTTCTGGTGAAGATTTCTTGTGGTTTATTGAGAAACCCAGGTTTTGTAGTGTTTGAATTGTTTTTTGAACATGACTGTGACATGGTTGTTTTGAGTGTCGCCTTATTAGCCAGTCGTCTAAGTAGGGGTAGACGTGGATTTTCTCTCTTCTCAGGTGTGCCGCCACTGTGGCTAGGCACTTTGTAAACACCCGTGGAGCAGATTTTATACCGAAAGGGATTACCTTGAATTGGTAGTGTGTTCCGTTATGCAGGAATCTTAGGTACTTTCTGTGCCGTGTGTTCATAGGGATATGTAAATAGGCATCCTTGAGGTCTATTGTTGCCAAATAATCCCCCCTTTGATTTCTTGGAGGGTACACATCGTGAAGCATTCTGTTAGTGTGAACTTGTTTATAAATCTTAAGTCCATGATTGGCCTTAGAGCCTGATCCTGTTTGGGTACTAGGAAGTATGGAGAGTGGTTTCCTTTGTGTTGGTACCTTTTTTATTGCCTGTTTTTGGTACAGTTCTTTGATTTTTGGTATTGTACCAAATGTAATATTCAATTGTATGTTGTGATTCTTTTCCATTGTTTGTGGAAAAAGGATATTCTTCCCCCACTGGTGTTTCGTGTGGGTCCTTTTCTGTGATTGAGTCAGATAGGCCCATTTCCTCTTCTTCTAGAGGATTGGCCTCTTCCTCGAAATGGCTGCTTCTGCTGTTGTTGCCAGCCTTGGGAGCTAGACTGTTGACCCATCTGTTGGTTTGGGTTGTGTCCCGGAGGTTGTTGTGGCATCTGCTGTCCTTGACCATTATAGAAAGCAATGTCATGTGGGGAGATGCTTTTGAAGGGTAGCTGCAGATTTCTTCTTCTGGACTCAGTGTCGGGGTCGTTCCATGTATCCTCGAAGGTTTCAAAGTTTTCCTCTTCCTCCGGTACGTCTCTGTATTCCTCGAGATCTTTGCCTCGAGGTTCCAGTGTTGGTGGGGATTCGAAGATATCTTCTTCCCCCTCAGCATCTTCAGCCTCTTCGGTGTCGACGTTTTCCGGTTCGGCAGCCGGTGTTTTAGGGATTTGAAAATCCTATAGTGAGGCGTCGAAGTCCTTTTTCTTTTGTATGAGCGCAGTCAGCTCCTCCTCGAGTCTTCTCCTCTTCCGTTCACCTCTCGGCGTCGGTGGGCGAGGACTTTCTTTTCTTTCCGGCGTCGACGTTAGTCTTCGGCGGTGTTGTGCCCTTTTTTGCAGATTTCTTGTAGACTCTTGGCTTCGGTGCCTTCGGCGATTTTCCCTCTTGAGCAACCCTTGGTTGGGTTCCGTGGGGCTCTGTTAATCACGGCTGACCCTTGATCGTCATTTTGCTCGGCGTCGGGGCTGCCTTGGGTGCCTTATGTTTGTGGCCCTTCGGTTACGACAGATCTTTAAGGTGTCTTACCTTCTCCGTCTCTTTTTCGACTCTCGCGTTCTTTTCGGCGTGGGTCTTTTCAGAGTCCCCTTGTAAGATCTCGACATCCAATCCTTTGTGCGTCAACTCCGCTGGAGCTCTATCTTCTTCCTCGTCGCTAGAGAAACCCAGGTCCTTCAGGTAAGATTTCTTCATTGACTGCATAAAGGGGAATGGAAGCTAGCAACAACTGTACAATAATCACAAAACTTGCAAATTTCAGGACGACATAAAGATAATTATTCAACAAACATTGTGTATTTTTACTAATCAAGAACTGTCCATATTCAATTATTATTTTAAATCAAAAATCTTTTTATTTTCATTCTATTTATTTTTTTCAAGTATCAAAAACCATTTTTATCGTATAATTAAAATCATCAATGCATCAAGACAGAGGTATATATATACAACATAATCATATATTCAAAGGGAGAACAATGCGGTTGAATTATACAGTTGATGAAACAATTAGTGACAGTGTATATTTATCAACAGTAAAAGAGTCCAGATGGTTCGTGGACAAAAAGGAAGGCTGGCGGTAGATGGAAACTACGCGTGTTTCGGCTCGGTGCCTTCGCCAGGGGACCGTCTCAACTTTCTCTGCATTGAATATATAATAAAATATGGTCTCAAATTCTATATACACATATGTTGATTTGTCCTGGACTAAGGTCTAATCTATTTCAAGTGTTTAATATATAGATCGTTATGATTAGTAATGTTCAGTTTCTCATAAAAGGACTAATTTAGGAGGAAGAATATTAAGATTTTGTGAATTAAAACCATATTCTGAAAGTAGATTATGTGTATTAAAATCTGTGTATGTACATACTTTTAGTGAAAGACACCCCCCGTGATAGTTATCCATATTTTACCAGCAGGTGGACAGGAAAACAGTATTAAAAGTTTACCTGTGGATAAAACATGCATGGATCGTGTTTTAGTTTCATGGGTGGTGTGAAAAGAAAAAAACAACAAGAAGACATAATCACCTACTTCTGCTTGGGTTTCAAAATATATATGCAGTAGGTAAAATATAATTCTGCCTTTTGAAGTTCCTATTTATTCGATCAGGGGATGCATCTGGGCCAGAAACGAAATGTAATATAAACCTTATAACTGAATATGTCCAGTGTCTAAATGGAGGTTTTTAGTGATGGTTTAGAGGCGATCATCATTACTTATTCTCTACCTTTTATTTTGGCGGCAGTGTGCCTAAAGGAGAAGATTTGTCTTCCACGCGTCTTACTCGGGCACTGCAGTGATCATTTGAGTGTTCTTATTTATTTTACTCGCGCCTGTAAGGGTATTCATAAGGTAAGCAGCAAGTGCAATAATCCACACCTCGACGCAGAGACTAAGGGCTTATTAAGTCAAAAGCCTGTTGAGTGCAACCGCTAGAATACTCAATTTATTATTAGTTATAAAGAGCAATTGTATTCATATATCTAAGGGATCCCAATCCCATAAAAAGCGGGGCCCTGTCTGCTTTTGTTGCACTTTACTCTGTATATGGCCGGGTATAAATGATCCAATTTCTTATATTCAATATTTCGATTCTATGGAAAATGTTCAATGAATTTTAAGAAGAAATGTATTCGGAAGGAATACCTAATGAAGTACTACCTTCTTTTATGTAAGAGTCTCTAAGGGCCTATTTGAGTCAAAGATATGGTTAACATACTTACAATGTATTCAGGCTTTATATTTCGAGTAGAGATGTCGTATGGAGTGGTTTTTAACTTCCATATGTTAGGCTTATATTTGTCTAATCGAGTAAAATATAGGCGATAGTCAATGGTGGACTCAGCATACTTTCTTGTAAAGTGCATAAATCCCAATATGGAGCATTCATTTATATTAAGAAGCGTGATCAAATCTGCTGACTCTGCGATGTGGCCAACCAAAAAATGTAAAGCGATTTTGCTTGCGGTACATGTTGTCCATCTCCATGCTTATGCTTGTCAAAAGGGGGTCAGGGGGCCATCCCAAAGCTCGACAATATCTATTTTGGCACGGAAATATAAACAATAGTGCTTTATAATATAGCATTAATGTTATTACCTATATTTATTTAGGAAAATCCTTAATGTCTATGAATGGCCAATAATTGTAATGTAGGTTCAAATGGTAAACTCATACTTCGCTTTAATTATAAATGCAAGGCTCATATTGGGCCATATTCTAGATCTAAAACTAGCACTAAATTTAAAACTGCTAACTGGTGTTATGCTGTTATGACCAACAGATAGGGGGAGGAGATCTTGTATTTGGCCGTTGCTTCGTCCATCATGGCGTGTGTCTGATCAGAACACGCAGCATAGTGGCGTCCTGCTTAGTGAAGGCACCCCTCACCTGGTCGCCCCACCCGGATACCACAAACTTAGACCACACCAATTTCACTGTATGGCAGAATTGAGGCCGCAGTTTATTAGGCAGTTTAAACTTACAAGCGATCCTTCCACCTGCATTACTTCAATTTATTTGAAAGCCTGTGACCTCTGTACCATAGCCAGAAGCACTGTGCCCTACATTCAGTGCCGGCCATCATTCACTTCCCCACCGGATGACCTTTCACTTCCGGTGCCCCACACATTCCATTCCGGGTAAGCTTCTGCTTCCAACCCGACCGGGTGACCTTTCACTTCCGGTGGGTACCACCATGCATTTCCTTCCGGGTAAGTGCCTGCTTCCAACCTGACCGTGTGACCTTACCCTTCGGGTGCCATCACACCTCTTAACTTCTTCTGGGCCCCAGGCTCCGCCCTTGACTATTTTCTTCCGGTACAACCTCCAAGGCCATTGCGGTAGCTTGCCAGTACCCCGTGGGTCCTGACTGTTACCTGTTTGTGGCCTGTTCTAGTTCGGCAGATGCTAAGTTTAAGTAGGATTGCTATCCTCTGCTAGTAACACACCCTCCTGTAAGTCTCCTCTGCCCCTGCGATTGACTTTTCCTAAGTGTACCCCGCTCTCCACTTTTGAATTTCTCAGCGGGTGGGTGGGTCTTCTCCGTAACATTCCCAGGAGAAAGAGGTTGTTGTGACCCGCGCTTCTGCTTAAATACCCCACCACCTCCAGACAAATTCCTTTCTTAAATTTATGGCTGGGCTGAACCCAGTGTCCTAATCTGCTGCCCAGCCAGTCTCCTGCCTACGCTCCCCTTAAACCCGCCCTTTCCAGCCCGGGTGCTGCTCCCGGGGGGGCGGGGGGGGGGTGGGTGGCCTCCACTAAGGCCCCCGGTCCCGCCACATCCCCCCCCCCCTTTTGGGGCCAAACCAAGGGGCATTTTAAATCATTTACTCTGAACATGCGGGTGGTACGTGAACCGCGTGACCTTGCGTGGATTGCGTCATCAAGACATTGACATAGAAAGTGTACTGGATTCGATGGCTAAGTGGAGATGTTCTCCGTCATCTTAAATTGGTATATCCATAGCGTGTACCTTGACAGTGAACTAATATAAGGAGTATGCTCGTATATGTTCATTGTTTATTAATAGACCCTAGGTGTCCTGTTTATATAATAGACCCTAGGTGTCCTGTTTATTTGAAATCATTCACACCAAGCCTACAAATAGTACACTGATCGCGTAAACTGATCTGTTTCACCTCATCACGGCAGTGAAATAGAAAATGGACTGGTTAGGATGGATAAGTTGTAACGTTCACCGCCATCTTTGACTAATGCATCCTTTACGTGTATAGTGCCAATAAGCAAATATTGGAATGAAACCTATATATATATTATTCATTAGATGGTGCACCCTCAGACCCTCATGATCCATGTAGGATGAAAAGTGACATAATGCACGTTATAGAGACATGAAAGTTATAGGTGAACTGGGGTGGGGGAAGTGGCTAGATTTGGAATTACTCCACGATCTCGCGTGTATCTTTGCTTCACATATTCCTTTCCATAGGCATTACTTTATAGTTACACATGAAAGTTGTGCATGGTAATATTTCATATATGTGTATATTTAACTCATGTACTTCTTATGGAGATGTAAACTTACAAGAGTTGTGGTATTCATTCAGGTATTTATTGGCCTTTTATTGATTGAATTTGATAGCTTGTTCCCAGGACATCTCCTGATTTAGACCTTTTTTTAAAGTGTTTAGTGTAAAAATCCAGTACACTTCACGGCGGTTCCTAATTGATTCTGAAACTTGGCCATGTTTGGGTTGGATTTTTTCTATATTGAATCATTTGATCACCTCCACTGTATGGTTCATGTCAATATAGTGTTGTACCAAAGGTACTGTGATTTGTGTTCAATTAAACGGGTATCGAAAGTACGTGCCATCTCACCCACGTCACCCATCCCGCATGGACAAATTAAAAGATATACCAGATCTTTTGTTTTGCAGTTGGTCATTCCCTTTGTAACAATAGTATGTCCGTTAATTTGCAGGGCACTTGACTCTATCGCTTGTGGACAGACTTTGCACGTTCCATATTTGTAATTGCCTTTCACTGGTTGTAGCCCCGCAATACTTCTCTGTATTGGGTTTTCTGGTGGGGGCATTTGTTACCTTACCACAAGATCATTGAGATTTTTGTTTTTCTGATACGCAAACAAGGGTTTCTGATTTTTGTCTTGATTTTCCTTGTTGGCATTAAGTATATGCCAATTGGCACAAATTATGCGTAAAATGTGTTCATTTAGCATTGAATGTTGTGTCAAACACTAGTTCTGAGATGTTCTTGTTGTTCCTATTAGTTAACAGATGCTACCTATCATAAAAGCTTGCTCATTTATATGAGTTTCTAACTAGTTTATGTGGATAACCACGTGCCAGGAATTTATCTTTCCTCACAACTGCTTTATCATCAAAATCTTTAAGACTAGTACAGTTGCGGCGTACTCTTGAAAATTGGCCAAAAGGTATACTGTTTTTTTGTGATGAGGGATGAAAACAAATGTGAAGTGAATATTGCTATCACATAGATTTAGCCATGCTAAAAATTCCTTCAAGATGTTGTCAGTGTCTGCTCATATAAAAAAGATGTCCTCTATGAAGCGCGACCACTTCAAGACTGTTTGAAAAAATGGGGCTACTTCATTGTATATAAACGTATTTTTAAATTTGGCCATATAGATGTTTGGAACTGTATGGGCGCAAGACGCGCCCATACTTACGCCCTTGACCTGTTTATACATTTGGCCACTAAATTCAAATATGTTTTCCTCTAGGATTATTTTTAGACACTCAATAGTAAATGTCTCCTCACAATCGATGTTCTAGCTTTGGATGCACCATTGCACAGCTTGTAGAGCTCCTGGGATAGCTATGTTACTACATAGACTTTCAATGTCCAAGGTAGAATGCAATGGTGCAGTGAGCTAAAAAACGGTGATGGATTAAAACCATGATCTCTTGACTTGGTAAGAGTATTCTGCATCATTCAGAAACTCTGTCCATCACCACCCCCTTTTTCCCAAATCGATTTTATCCACACTCAGTGTGGGAGGGTATGCTCAGACGTGAGTCCCTTGCTCATTGCACCATCAGGATTCAGGCAAGCCGGGCCGACGAAGGCTGTGATGCCAGAAACCGGTCCCCGGAAGCTTGTTTCCTCCCCAGTATAAGAATTGGCTTGGTAGTTTGGTTTGCCCTGTTCCCATCATGCACTGGGACAGGTACAGACTAATTTGCATGTAGCCAGGTTCTGAGCTGGGATGGTGCAGTGAGCTAAAAAACGGTGATGGATTAAAACCATGATCTCTTGACTTGGTAAGAGTATTCTGCATCATTCAGAAACTCTGTCCATCACCACCCCCTTTTTCCCAAATCGATTTTATCCACACTCAGTGTGGGAGGGTATGCTCAGACGTGAGTCCCTTGCTCATTGCACCATCAGGATTCAGGCAAGCCGGGCCGACGAAGGCTGTGATGCCAGAAACCGGTCCCCGGAAGCTTGTTTCCTCCCCAGTATAAGAATTGGCTTGGTAGTTTGGTTTGCCCTGTTCCCATCATGCACTGGGACAGGTACAGACTAATTTGCATGTAGGCAGGTTCTGAGCTGGGATGGTGCAGTGAGCTAAAAAACGGTGATGGATTAAAACCATGATCTCTTGACTTGGTAAGAGTATTCTGCATCATTCAGAAACTCTGTCCATCACCACCCCCTTTTTCCCAAATCGATTTTATCCACACTCAGTGTGGGAGGGTATGCTCAGACGTGAGTCCCTTGCTCATTGCACCATCAGGATTCAGGCAAGCCGGGCCGACGAAGGCTGTGATGCCAGAAACCGGTCCCCGGAAGCTTGTTTCCTCCCCAGTATAAGAATTGGCTTGGTAGTTTGGTTTGCCCTGTTCCCATCATGCACTGGGACAGGTACAGACTAATTTGCATGTAGGCAGGTTCTGAGCTGGGATGGTGCAGTGAGCTAAAAAACGGTGATGGATTAAAACCATGATCTCTTGACTTGGTAAGAGTATTCTGCATCATTCAGAAACTCTGTCCATCACCACCCCCTTTTTCCCAAATCGATTTTATCCACACTCAGTGTGGGAGGGTATGCTCAGACGTGAGTCCCTTGCTCATTGCACCATCAGGATTCAGGCAAGCCGGGCCGACGAAGGCTGTGATGCCAGAAACCGGTCCCCGGAAGCTTGTTTCCTCCCCAGTATAAGAATTGGCTTGGTAGTTTGGTTTGCCCTGTTCCCATCATGCACTGGGACAGGTACAGACTAATTTGCATGTAGGCAGGTTCTGAGCTGGGATGGTGCAGTGAGCTAAAAAACGGTGATGGATTAAAACCATGATCTCTTGACTTGGTAAGAGTATTCTGCATCATTCAGAAACTCTGTCCATCACCACCCCCTTTTTCCCAAATCGATTTTATCCACACTCAGTGTGGGAGGGTATGCTCAGACGTGAGTCCCTTGCTCATTGCACCATCAGGATTCAGGCAAGCCGGGCCGACGAAGGCTGTGATGCCAGAAACCGGTCCCCGGAAGCTTGTTTCCTCCCCAGTATAAGAATTGGCTTGGTAGTTTGGTTTGCCCTGTTCCCATCATGCACTGGGACAGGTACAGACTAATTTGCATGTAGGCAGGTTCTGAGCTGGGATGGTGCAGTGAGCTAAAAAACGGTGATGGATTAAAACCATGATCTCTTGACTTGGTAAGAGTATTCTGCATCATTCAGAAACTCTGTCCATCACCACCCCCTTTTTCCCAAATCGATTTTATCCACACTCAGTGTGGGAGGGTATGCTCAGACGTGAGTCCCTTGCTCATTGCACCATCAGGATTCAGGCAAGCCGGGCCGACGAAGGCTGTGATGCCAGAAACCGGTCCCCGGAAGCTTGTTTCCTCCCCAGTATAAGAATTGGCTTGGTAGTTTGGTTTGCCCTGTTCCCATCATGCACTGGGACAGGTACAGACTAATTTGCATGTAGGCAGGTTCTGAGCTGGGATGGTGCAGTGAGCTAAAAAACGGTGATGGATTAAAACCATGATCTCTTGACTTGGTAAGAGTATTCTGCATCATTCAGAAACTCTGTCCATCACCACCCCCTTTTTCCCAAATCGATTTTATCCACACTCAGTGTGGGAGGGTATGCTCAGACGTGAGTCCCTTGCTCATTGCACCATCAGGATTCAGGCAAGCCGGGCCGACGAAGGCTGTGATGCCAGAAACCGGTCCCCGGAAGCTTGTTTCCTCCCCAGTATAAGAATTGGCTTGGTAGTTTGGTTTGCCCTGTTCCCATCATGCACTGGGACAGGTACAGACTAATTTGCATGTAGGCAGGTTCTGAGCTGGGATGGTGCAGTGAGCTAAAAAACGGTGATGGATTAAAACCATGATCTCTTGACTTGGTAAGAGTATTCTGCATCATTCAGAAACTCTGTCCATCACCACCCCCTTTTTCCCAAATCGATTTTATCCACACTCAGTGTGGGAGGGTATGCTCAGACGTGAGTCCCTTGCTCATTGCACCATCAGGATTCAGGCAAGCCGGGCCGACGAAGGCTGTGATGCCAGAAACCGGTCCCCGGAAGCTTGTTTCCTCCCCAGTATAAGAATTGGCTTGGTAGTTTGGTTTGCCCTGTTCCCATCATGCACTGGGACAGGTACAGACTAATTTGCATGTAGGCAGGTTCTGAGCTGGGATGGTGCAGTGAGCTAAAAAACGGTGATGGATTAAAACCATGATCTCTTGACTTGGTAAGAGTATTCTGCATCATTCAGAAACTCTGTCCATCACCACCCCCTTTTTCCCAAATCGATTTTATCCACACTCAGTGTGGGAGGGTATGCTCAGACGTGAGTCCCTTGCTCATTGCACCATCAGGATTCAGGCAAGCCGGGCCGACGAAGGCTGTGATGCCAGAAACCGGTCCCCGGAAGCTTGTTTCCTCCCCAGTATAAGAATTGGCTTGGTAGTTTGGTTTGCCCTGTTCCCATCATGCACTGGGACAGGTACAGACTAATTTGCATGTAGCCAGGTTCTGAGCTGGGATGGTGCAGTGAGCAAAAAAACGGTGATGGATTAAAACCATGATCTCTTGACTTGGTAAGAGTATTCTGCATCATTCAGAAACTCTGTCCATCACCACCCCCTTTTTCCCAAATCGATTTTATCCACACTCAGTGTGGGAGGGTATGCTCAGACGTGAGTCCCTTGCTCATTGCACCATCAGGATTCAGGCAAGCCTGGCCGACGAAGGCTGTGATGCCAGAAACCGGTCCCCGGAAGCTTGTTTCCTCCCCAGTATAAGAATTGGCTTGGTAGTTTGGTTTGCCCTGTTCCCATCATGCACTGGGACAGGTACAGACTAATTTGCATGTAGCCAGGTTCTGAGCTGGGATGGTGCAGTGAGCTAAAAAACGGTGATGGATTAAAACCATGATCTCTTGACTTGGTAAGAGTATTCTGCATCATTCAGAAACTCTGTCCATCACCACCCCCTTTTTCCCAAATCGATTTTATCCACACTCAGTGTGGGAGGGTATGCTCAGACGTGAGTCCCTTGCTCATTGCACCATCAGGATTCAGGCAAGCCGGGCCGACGAAGGCTGTGATGCCAGAAACCGGTCCCCGGAAGCTTGTTTCCTCCCCAGTATAAGAATTGGCTTGGTAGTTTGGTTTGCCCTGTTCCCATCATGCACTGGGACAGGTACAGACTAATTTGCATGTAGCCAGGTTCTGAGCTGGGATGGTGCAGTGAGCTAAAAAACGGTGATGGATTAAAACCATGATCTCTTGACTTGGTAAGAGTATTCTGCATCATTCAGAAACTCTGTCCATCACCACCCCCTTTTTCCCAAATCGATTTTATCCACACTCAGTGTGGGAGGGTATGCTCAGACGTGAGTCCCTTGCTCATTGCACCATCAGGATTCAGGCAAGCCGGGCCGACGAAGGCTGTGATGCCAGAAACCGGTCCCCGGAAGCTTGTTTCCTCCCCAGTATAAGAATTGGCTTGGTAGTTTGGTTTGCCCTGTTCCCATCATGCACTGGGACAGGTACAGACTAATTTGCATGTAGCCAGGTTCTGAGCTGGGATGGTGCAGTGAGCAAAAAAACGGTGATGGATTAAAACCATGATCTCTTGACTTGGTAAGAGTATTCTGCATCATTCAGAAACTCTGTCCATCACCACCCCCTTTTTCCCAAATCGATTTTATCCACACTCAGTGTGGGAGGGTATGCTCAGACGTGAGTCCCTTGCTCATTGCACCATCAGGATTCAGGCAAGCCTGGCCGACGAAGGCTGTGATGCCAGAAACCGGTCCCCGGAAGCTTGTTTCCTCCCCAGTATAAGAATTGGCTTGGTAGTTTGGTTTGCCCTGTTCCCATCATGCACTGGGACAGGTACAGACTAATTTGCATGTAGCCAGGTTCTGAGCTGGGATGGTGCAGTGAGCTAAAAAACGGTGATGGATTAAAACCATGATCTCTTGACTTGGTAAGAGTATTCTGCATCATTCAGAAACTCTGTCCATCACCACCCCCTTTTTCCCAAATCGATTTTATCCACACTCAGTGTGGGAGGGTATGCTCAGACGTGAGTCCCTTGCTCATTGCACCATCAGGATTCAGGCAAGCCGGGCCGACGAAGGCTGTGATGCCAGAAACCGGTCCCCGGAAGCTTGTTTCCTCCCCAGTATAAGAATTGGCTTGGTAGTTTGGTTTGCCCTGTTCCCATCATGCACTGGGACAGGTACAGACTAATTTGCATGTAGGCAGGTTCTGAGCTGGGATGGTGCAGTGAGCTAAAAAACGGTGATGGATTAAAACCATGATCTCTTGACTTGGTAAGAGTATTCTGCATCATTCAGAAACTCTGTCCATCACCACCCCCTTTTTCCCAAATCGATTTTATCCACACTCAGTGTGGGAGGGTATGCTCAGACGTGAGTCCCTTGCTCATTGCACCATCAGGATTCAGGCAAGCCTGGCCGACGAAGGCTGTGATGCCAGAAACCGGTCCCCGGAAGCTTGTTTCCTCCCCAGTATAAGAATTGGCTTGGTAGTTTGGTTTGCCCTGTTCCCATCATGCACTGGGACAGGTACAGACTAATTTGCATGTAGCCAGGTTCTGAGCTGGGATGGTGCAGTGAGCTAAAAAACGGTGATGGATTAAAACCATGATCTCTTGACTTGGTAAGAGTATTCTGCATCATTCAGAAACTCTGTCCATCACCACCCCCTTTTTCCCAAATCGATTTTATCCACACTCAGTGTGGGAGGGTATGCTCAGACGTGAGTCCCTTGCTCATTGCACCATCAGGATTCAGGCAAGCCGGGCCGACGAAGGCTGTGATGCCAGAAACCGGTCCCCGGAAGCTTGTTTCCTCCCCAGTATAAGAATTGGCTTGGTAGTTTGGTTTGCCCTGTTCCCATCATGCACTGGGACAGGTACAGACTAATTTGCATGTAGCCAGGTTCTGAGCTGGGATGGTGCAGTGAGCTAAAAAACGGTGATGGATTAAAACCATGATCTCTTGACTTGGTAAGAGTATTCTGCATCATTCAGAAACTCTGTCCATCACCACCCCCTTTTTCCCAAATCGATTTTATCCACACTCAGTGTGGGAGGGTATGCTCAGACGTGAGTCCCTTGCTCATTGCACCATCAGGATTCAGGCAAGCCTGGCCGACGAAGGCTGTGATGCCAGAAACCGGTCCCCGGAAGCTTGTTTCCTCCCCAGTATAAGAATTGGCTTGGTAGTTTGGTTTGCCCTGTTCCCATCATGCACTGGGACAGGTACAGACTAATTTGCATGTAGCCAGGTTCTGAGCTGGGATGGTGCAGTGAGCTAAAAAACGGTGATGGATTAAAACCATGATCTCTTGACTTGGTAAGAGTATTCTGCATCATTCAGAAACTCTGTCCATCACCACCCCCTTTTTCCCAAATCGATTTTATCCACACTCAGTGTGGGAGGGTATGCTCAGACGTGAGTCCCTTGCTCATTGCACCATCAGGATTCAGGCAAGCCGGGCCGACGAAGGCTGTGATGCCAGAAACCGGTCCCCGGAAGCTTGTTTCCTCCCCAGTATAAGAATTGGCTTGGTAGTTTGGTTTGCCCTGTTCCCATCACGCACTGGGACAGGTACAGACTAATTTGCATGTAGCCAGGTTCTGAGCTGGGATGGTGCAGTGAGCTAAAAAACGGTGATGGATTAAAACCATGATCTCTTGACTTGGTAAGAGTATTCTGCATCATTCAGAAACTCTGTCCATCACCACCCCCTTTTTCCCAAATCGATTTTATCCACACTCAGTGTGGGAGGGTATGCTCAGACGTGAGTCCCTTGCTCATTGCACCATCAGGATTCAGGCAAGCCGGGCCGACGAAGGCTGTGATGCCAGAAACCGGTCCCCGGAAGCTTGTTTCCTCCCCAGTATAAGAATTGGCTTGGTAGTTTGGTTTGCCCTGTTCCCATCATGCACTGGGACAGGTACAGACTAATTTGCATGTAGCCAGGTTCTGAGCTGGGATGGTGCAGTGAGCTAAAAAACGGTGATGGATTAAAACCATGATCTCTTGACTTGGTAAGAGTATTCTGCATCATTCAGAAACTCTGTCCATCACCACCCCCTTTTTCCCAAATCGATTTTATCCACACTCAGTGTGGGAGGGTATGCTCAGACGTGAGTCCCTTGCTCATTGCACCATCAGGATTCAGGCAAGCCGGGCCGACGAAGGCTGTGATGCCAGAAACCGGTCCCCGGAAGCTTGTTTCCTCCCCAGTATAAGAATTGGCTTGGTAGTTTGGTTTGCCCTGTTCCCATCATGCACTGGGACAGGTACAGACTAATTTGCATGTAGCCAGGTTCTGAGCTGGGATGGTGCAGTGAGCTAAAAAACGGTGATGGATTAAAACCATGATCTCTTGACTTGGTAAGAGTATTCTGCATCATTCAGAAACTCTGTCCATCACCACCCCCTTTTCTGCAAGTAGCACGCTACTCCGGGACCCATAGAGGATTAGCGTTGAATTAGTATAGTGAAACATGCAAGTACATTTTAAGTGGTGGATAGGTTAGTCAGTTATTTGGATTCAGAAGGATAGAAGAGGAAAAAACAGTTTGTATTTATATAGAGCTTCTTACCCCTGATGGAGTGTTGAAGAATGCTACTCCGGAAACACATAAAGGATTAGTGCTGAATTAGTAGGCTCAAATATAAAAGTAATTTGAGTGGTGGATATTAGTCAGTTATTTGGAGTGAGAAGGATAGCGGAGGGATAAAAGGGGAAGAAAGGTTTGCATTCATGTAGCACCTGTTGCCCCCGATGGGTGTTAAAGTGCTTTTCTGGCGAGTAGCACGCTACTCCGGAACCCATTAAGGATTAGTGTTGAAAATTAGTATAGTGAAATATGAAGTAATTGAAGTGGTGGATATGTTATTCAATTATTTGGCTAGAGAAGGGTAGGTTGCGGGATAGAAGAGGGAAAGAGGTTTGTATTTATATAGCGCTTGCTACCCCTTCGTGGGGTTTTGAAGTGCTTTATTGGCGAGTAGCACGCTACTCTGGAACCCATAAGGATTACTGTTGAATTAGTATGGCGAAACATGAAAGTAATTTGAGTGGTGGATATGTTAGTCAGTTACTTGAATTGAGAAGGGTTGGGGAGGGGTAGAAAAGGGAAAAAGGTTTGCACTTATATAGCGCTGGTAACCCTGATGAGGTGTTGAAACGCTTTATTGGCGAGTAGCACGCTACTCTGGAACCCATAAAGGATTAGTGGTGAATTAGTATAGTGGAATCTGGAATTTGAGAAGTGAACATGTTAGTCTGTTATTTTGATTGAAAAGGATCGTGGAGGGATAGAACAGTGAAGTTTTTTTTTTGAGGGGATAGCAGTAGAAGGAGGCTTTTGGATGAGTAAAAAGGGGTTATTGAGAGAAAGAGTTAAAAGGTTTGTTTTGGGGGATCGGTATAGTAAAAGAGGTGTCAGATGATGCAAGGAGGGGTAGAGTAGGAGAGAGTCTAGAAAGGGTTATTTTGGGGATCGGCATAGTAAAAGAGGTGTCAGATGATGCAAGGAGGGGTAGAGTAGGAGAGAGTCTAGAAAGGGTTATTTTGGGGATCATAGTAGTGGTATGGGGTTTGGGATAAATGAGAGAGTGGATGTAGAAGATATATTGATAGATGTATAGGCTGAGCGATAGGGCAGTGCATTGGAAAGAGTAGTAGAAAGAAGTTTGAGATGAGTCAGAAAGTTGGGCAAGAAGATATATTGAGAGAAGTATAGGCTGAGAAATAGGGTAGTGCATTGGAAATGATAAATTAGAAGAAGGTGATAAATATATAGATCCATAAGTACATTGAAACTATATAGATGCATAAAGGAGGTAAGTATATATAGATTAAAGATGTTGATAGAGGTACAGGATGAGAAGTAGGGTAGTGCATTGGATATGCTTTATCAGGAGAAAGGTAACAGACACACAGATCCAAGTACATGGAAGGTACATAGATGCACAATGGAAGTAAGAACGTGTAGACCAAAGATGATTTTTATTTATTTATTAATTAATTTTCAACAACATAATCAATCTACATGTTTATAAAAAGCAATACACAACGATAGGTCCATATCTACAGTGAAAATAAATGCTTATATATAGAGGGATATGCTGTAAATTTCTGTTTGTTTATGGTGCTTATGAGGGGAAGAGCCAATTCTTGAGTAGTTTTCTGAAGGTAAGGTGGTTATCTGTGGATCTTATGTTGGGGGTAAAGAGTTCCATAGTTTGGCTGCTTGAACAGAGAAGGATGTGCCACCCACATTTTTTTCTTGTATTTTGGGATTTTGAGGCGAGATGCCCCTTTAGAGCGTAGGTCCCTTTGTTGAATGTTTTTGGTGATTTTATTCCTGATGAAGAGCGGTCCCATCCCATGCATCGCTTTGTGGGTGATACAAAGAGGCTTGAACGTGGATCTTCTGGCAACCGGTAATCAATGCAGGGCTTTCAAGGCAGGTGAGATGTGGTTTCCCGGTTTGATATGCAAGATTTGTCTGGAAGCCGAGTTCTGAATCCATTATAGTCTTTTCATGGTCGTTAAAGGTGATCCGTGGTAGAGGCTATTCGCGTAATCGAGTTTGGACAGAACAAGGGAGATGGTAGCTTGGACCTTGTGTGGAAATCCCAAATGAGGGAAGATTCGTCGCAGAGTTTTTATAGTGACAAAGCTTGATCCTGCTAGTTTGTCCACTTGGGCATTCATTGATAGCTTGGAGACCATGGTCATTCCGAGGTTTCTTACTTCCTTCTATACTTTAGGCGGTGTTCCCAGATCATCAGGCCAGGCGGCAAGCGGGTCGTATTTCCGTTTTTGAAGCATTCAATTTGAGATGGCGCCAAGTCATCCACTGATCTACGGCTCTGAGACAACTGAAAATTGTGGATTTTCCTATGTCTTTGGGGCATTCCAGTTGAAGAAGCATTTGCGTGTCATCTGCACAGTTATAGCACCTGATGTGTAATTGATTGATCCATACCGGTAATGACTTCATGTAGATGTTGAAACGCATGGGCGAGATGATAGAACCTTGAGGGACCCCTGCTTTTGTGGAGTATGGTTTGGACGAGAAAGGTGGGGTATGGATGACATTAGTTTTATTGTGAAGGTAGGATGTGATCCAGTCTAGAGCAGTTCCCTCTATGCCGGCTTCATAGAGTCTTTGTTTCAGAGTGTCATGGTCAACTGTGTCAAAAGCAGCCGAGAGTTCCAAGAGGAGTAGCGCAGCAACCCCGCTGCGGTCAACTGTATTCTTCAGGTCATCCCAGATGTGCAGGGTACAACTCTGAGGGGCCACCAGTGAACACAGACAAGATAATCTGTACAATTGCAGTGAATGATTGAAATGCCCCCTGTCTCATTACCCCGACACGGCTATAGATGAATGCGTTGTATATTTGTACAGAGTTTTAATCCATCATGACCACTGAGATGCCATCAGTGAACACAGACAGGAGCATCCGTACACATGCAGTTAATGTGGAAAGACTTATTGTGTCTCGATCGTCTCACGGGCCATAAATGAGTATGCATTCGGTCTCTTTGTGCACCTCAACGTACTCTACGAAATTGATCTGAAGCAGCAGTATTGTGGAACATGGTCCTTTATAAAGCATAGAAAGCTTTGTATTAGTACAAATATATTTTTAGAAAAAGAAATATCACAAGTTATCAAATTGTGTAAAGAACAGTCTTATGGAAGTAAACAATGTATTGCGGAACAATGTGTGATAAATATGAAATATTACCCATGTATAGCATGTAATTCAGCAGTATTTAAACATTCATTTAAAGTAAAAACAGTTCATATATATTGCACAATTAATATGAGGAAAAAAAACAACTAGTGATATGTCACACCTGAGAATACTTTGCAAACCAGAAGTACGTACAACTTCCAGATTACATCTTTGAGTCTTGCCTGAGCTGACTTAACCATTCTCCCTTCCAAGGGCAATTAACGGCACGAGAATGAGTTGGGTATTAATAACATCTATTTTGTAAGGACCAGTGGGTATTCGCATATATTCAGACAGTCAGAGATTCACAAGAGATCCATGGATGGAGACGTTCATACCAAGCTCCAGGAAGTCAACAGAGAACTCTGTAAGCCACGATAATCAGTCCACAATCACCCCTTGCTTCACACTCGCTGACACCAGGCAGTGAACAGGTGGACTGTTGAAAGGTGTCACAAGCTGAGGCGAGATGGAGAAGGGTGAGCCGCAGAGTAGTCCTACCTCTCCCATCACCAGGGTTCTCTTTCAGACCATCACCTCAGTAGAGTGCCTACAGCAGGATCCAGCCCTAGAGGGATTCAAACTTGAGACTGCAATGATACCCCAAACTCCCTACAACAGCCACACTAACCCACTGAGCTGCTCCTCTGCACAGGAACAGGACGGCTAAAAGTAGAAAAACCAAAGAGGGATGTGCACGGAAATCAAGGTATGCATCAACAGGTCAGTATCTCTAAAAGGCTGCCAGGTCTCTTGCACGTTGGGTACGTGAGGCAGACACGATACATTAAAATGATTGTACAGATAAAACTGTCCCAGTGTTGTGAGCAACACATGATCTCTTTATAAGGAGCCGCAGAGCCCCCCTGAGGTCTTCAGATGGTCTCCTGCAGCTCATTGACGACCACAATCTTGGAGGAGACTTCAGGAAGTTCTGAAGCTTGACTTTAAACTGTTGGTATTTCAGGAACAGGTCAGTATTTTTTTTAATAATATGCATCTGTTTGTAATAAGGTCGTTGTCTTTCTTCCACATACATTTTCACGTCATCCGTAAATTTTCTGTTTGCTCCAATAGGAGCTTTTCCCCATTAGTCGCTCGTTTTCTGATGCACGTGGACTCTGCTGAGGTCTGGTGCACTACACGACTCCGTAAAAAGTACATCCATCTTCAAAGCCTGAATTTGCCTCTCACTGCTATTGTTGCTAGCTGTGCAAGGGTAGAAAACAGCTCACTGTGTGTCTCGTGCTGTGCTCTGCTGCTACGCGTCTTCTGATGTGTGGCACCCTTCGTTGGCTGTATTCCCCGTTAGTAGCAAACATAATATTAACTAAAGTTACAAGATCAAGCAAAGCAATGTGTACTTTCCAGATTTTAAAATGGTGGCGGCAGATCTTTTACTTCCGGGTAATCCCTGCTCAGCATGCAGAGGGGCCGTGTTTGTGAGGGTGTGTCAACACTGCAAGTGTGCTGCTCCACGCCTGACCCAGAGTGCGTACAGCTCATGCGCTGTTACCACAGGCGCTTGGCAGGAGGGGTGTTTCCCTCGAGACAACAATGTGATTTGTACCAATGGTTGTGGCACTGACTGTTGTGCAGAAATTGTCCTTTAAAAAAATTAAAAGATTTGGGTTTGACAAACTATTTCAATTCTTTGTCAACCCACAATCATTGTGTTTTCTACATCATAAGACACAAAAAGAATATGCAATTAGCTTTCATTTCATGAGAAAACTCCAAAAAAGTCGTATACAATCCTAACACTACCAGTTTAAAAGCACCGAAACTCTACTTTAAAAAGAAAGTGTTCTCAAAGTTGAGGTCTCCAGTTATTTCGTTGCTCGCGTCTTCAGTTCCACCTCGATGGGGTAGTGATCGCTGACGGCCAAGGTCTGGAGAGAAACATGAAGTTTGTGTTAATACCAACATATTTAGAAACCCACTACACGAGTTCATAAAACAACATTTACTGTGCTAGACAATAAAAAATCTCTACTCTAATACGGTTTATTTTGGTATAAACAAATCAACAACCTCAGTAAATGAGATACCATAAATATCTGAACCACACACAAGGTGACGGGAGGTTGCTTGCAATTTTTTTGAAACACACTTTATTGGGTTTTCCAGGTTTTATATATCATACAAGCATTGCCTCTCCCGCCAACACGAGTCCATGATGCATGTTTTACAATGGTGTACAGTACCATTACATTTACACTTCAATCCAGAATGTAATTCGCTAGTCATAGCAACATTGAAACATATTATACGTTAAACAGATATTTCGACTACAATTGCGGCATGTTGTCTAGATACATATGCAAGTGTTTCAACATGAGTCCTAAACTTAATTAACTCCCCTCCTCCCTTCCCAGCCCTCCCAACTCTACCTGACCCACCCCTGTACGTGTTATTGTCACATAATTCTGCCATCACACACCCAGTTACTCCTGTAAGGGCAGCCAATGTTTATGTGGTGTTAATGCGCAACAGTGTTATACGGAAGGTTGCCTTATTTGTATGTGCAGAGACTGGGTTATAGTACACACCTTCTCCTCTTGGGCTATGGGGACGGGTGTAGGCTCGAGTGATTTAAATGCTTTCATTATTAGGTCCCATTCCATTGAGATAGGTCTTTTGCAGAGGCCCTGGGCTCCTTCTTGCCTTATGGCAGCGTTTTCGGTGCTTCCCTAACTCACCACCTCTCCGTGCCAAGTATACTCAGTGGGGGACCTGGCTGACTTCCACCTCATTGGTATGCAGCGTTTCGCTATTAGTGCCAGACCAACGAAGCGTAATTGTACTTTCTGTGTTTTCGGGAGTCGGGTCATACCCACTAGGCAGTTGCCAGCCGTGTCCCGTATGGGTAGGCCTGTCGCCGTTTTAATGCTCGTGATGATCTGGTTCCAGAACTCAGTAAGTACCGGGCACGACCATAGCATACGGAGGAGACCTGCTCCCACCAATCTGCATCTAAGGCAGTTATGTTGTGTATTGGGAAACATATGTTGCAGGCAGTGCGGGTGAGATAGACGCTATGCAATATCATGTATTGGATAAATTAGAATTTGGCGTTGCCGGACACCTTTTTGGGGTATTCTAACATCCCCGCCCATTCTTTATCGGTAAGATCTTTCTCAAGATCTTCAGCCCATTTGTTGCGCATGACAGTGAGGGGAAACCCAGCATGTGCCCTAATACCTCTATACAGCCATTTTGTAAGGTGACGTCCTTTCCCCATTAAATAAATTGCCGGTACCAGAGCATGTGTTGGGGGTTCCACCCTCAGCGGGGCCCAGTGCTTCTTGGCGTAGTGGTGTATTGCACTGAGTTAAATATAGATTACCTGGTACCCTGTGTTTCCTGGCGAAGTTCTCATGGTCCATCAGGGCTCCATCGCTAAAGAGCGCCTCCACTGGGGTGACCCCCCCCTTCAACCACATGAGGATTCTACGTTTGGTGATTAGACCCGTTGGTGTGGGGATACCGAGGAGTGGTGTGTTATCAGCATACGGGGGACACTTGTGCTTATATTGCAGTGTCTTCCTCCAGTATGCGAGCGCCGTACGTGGTAGTGTTGGGGCTCCCGGTGATACTGTGGCCCGGGGCAGCAGCAATGTGTGCAGAGTGCCTCGCTCAATGTCTCGGGCTGTGTAGCCTAGCTCATTCAGATTGCATCCCACAAGCCAATATGACAGCCGTTGAAATTGGCTCGCATAGCAACACACTCGGAGATCAGGTGCGCCCAGTCCTCCCTTGTCCATGTCTAGTTGCAGTAGGGGTGGGGATTATTACCAGCAGGTTTGTAAAGTAATATAAAAGCCATGGGAGGATCACCATTTTTTAAATAGCCACCCGCCCCATCACTGATAATGGCAGATTTTTTGTGATTTAAGAGCCCGTATCGCTTTGGTGATGATACCCTCTATTAGGTCTAGTGCGCTTCTATATATGTGGATATCTAGGTATTTGAATGTGTGCTGCACCACAGACAGGGACAGCTGCCCAAATTGTATATCTTTTAGACCACAGCTTTCCAAGCTTTTCATGTTGGTGACACACTTTTTGGAGATGCATCGTTTTGGGACACAGTAAGGCAGTGTAGCGAGCGAGTGCAGCATGTGAGCCTGAACCACTTAAGGGGAGTTGGGGGGGGGGGCGGGTTCTCCCCCCGGAAGAAAATTTTGAAATAAAAGTGGGCAAATGGTGCATTTGCAAGCAAATTTGAGACCATAAGGTTGAACACAAGCCCCTGCAGCGGATGCCTTCATCCACTGAGCCACCAGACCCGGCATACACACATCTCTCTCTCTCTCTTTCTCTGTGTCTCTCTCCCTCTCTCCCTCCCTCTGTCTCCCTCCCTCTTCCTCCCTCTCTTCCTACCTCTCTGTCTCCCTCCCTCTGTCTGTCTCCCTCTCTCTCTGTCTCCCCCTCTGTCTGTCTCCCTCTGTCTTCCTCCCTCTATCTCCCTCTGTCTGTCTCTCTCTGTCTGTCACCCTCTGTCACCTCACCCCAGCTTCCTGGGCACACACACAGCCGCACCTGAGTACTTTGCAGGTCTTTAAAAGACCATTTACTGGGAGACGGTATGCAATAGATGAGGCATAGTGAGAACAAAGCTTTCAAAGGAATGCCTCTTAATTAGCAGCAGTTATGTGCTAAGTGCCCGTTAATACCAGTGTCATCCCGCGGCACCCACCATTTGCAGGCGACACAGTACTGTGTCGGGACACACAGTTTGGAAAGCTCTGTTTTAGACGTTCTCCAGGGCTGAAGAAAAAGGCCTTGGACTTTGCCTAATTTATAGCAAGGCCCGAAAACTGTGCAAATCGTGAAAAAATCTCTGGCACTGGCTCTAGGGCAGTAACCAAATCCTTCGCATAGATGATTGTCATCAACGTAAGCAGACATCACATGTGGTGTTACCCAACCTGATACCCATCTGTCCTGCAGCTGATCTGAACTTAATGGCCAGGGGTTCTAATGCTAACACAAATAATAGTGGGGATAGGGGGCAACCCTGCCGTGTGCCTCTGCCAACCGGATACGCGCATGATATTTGATTGCCAGTGCGGGCCCTTGCCGTAGGAGCCGAGTACAAGAGCTGCGCCCATTTCATATATGTTGGTGGTATGCCATATTTTTCCAGGTCCCTGGTCATGTAGTCCCATCTGAGGGTGTCAAATGATTGTCGCAGGTCTAGTGTGATGCAGCCGGCATTGTGTTGGCCTATGGAAATTGTTTCCATTACATGGTAGAGTCTTCTGATATTTAGGGAGGTACTACGTGCTGGTACAAAGCCGCATTGATCATTGTGGATTAATTTATGTAGGTATGGGGGTAAGCGTTGTGCTGAAATTTTGCTCAGTATTTTATACTCTGTAGTAAGGAGTGAAAGGGGTCTGTATCTCGAAACATCAGTAGCCGAACGGCCCTACTTGGGCAGAGAAACTACTAAGGCTTGCATTGTAGGTAGAGGAGGGTAATGCCCCAATGTCCATTGCAGATTTGTATAATTGTTCTAGTTGTGGGATCAGGGCTTTTGAGAAGGTATCAAAGCATCCTATCGGCAGGCCATCAAGGCCTGGGGCCTTATTTCGTGGTAGGTCCCGGATTGCTTCCTTTATTTCGGATTTTGTGATGGGGCCAGATCGGGCGTCTTGCGCTGCTCGGCTCAGCTGGGGGAATGTTACATTATCTAAGAATGTAGTGAAGGAGTCATCCGCTATGTGTGGGGGGGGATTGATACGGTGATTCATAATATGCACAGAACGCCTCATTTATTTCCAGTTGTGTATGCACTGTGTCCCCTCCTAGGGTGGTTACTTAATGTATCGCTACCGGGGGAGGCGCATCTCGCATTATACGTTATGTTATGTTATGTTATGTTATGTTATAGAGACTTATATAGCGCACGGCTGCCCCAGCCAAGGGGCGTCCCGGCGCTGCGAAAAAACCTAATGCAGAGAGAAAGGAACGCAAAGAGAGGGAAGCAATTATTGAAAAAGGTGAGTTTTGATAGCCTTTCTAAAGGTCAAAAGGTCCTGCATGCCACGGATGGTTTCCGGAAGACTATTCCATAACTTGGCAGCTAGGAAGCTAAAGGAACGGCCGCCTACTCTGGTCAGTCTGATGCGAGGAATGTATGTTATGTTATAGAGACTTATATAGCGCCAAAGCGTGCCTGCCTTATCTGCCTCGGTATACTTTGTTTGGGTATATGATTTGTAATCTATTTGTCTGAGGGTTTCCAGCAGTTCAGCGTGCTTAACGTGAGCCTCCTGTAGCGGTGCTGTCTTTGCAGGGTCACCTACCACTTCCTACTCTATTTTATTCATGGTATTTTCTACGGTTTTGAGATTATTGTGTATTTCTTGTTTGGCTCCGGCTGTGGTGCTTATGGCTATGCCACTTATCACAGTTTTGACCGCTCCCACTCTATGTGGCGCGTGGAGGCCGTGCCGGCATTTTCTGTGAAGTAGTTTGTGATACCCGCTGCCAGTGTGGTACGAAAAACCAGCATTTGTGGCCATAATTTCCAGGTAGGGACTGGGGTGGGGATTCTGCCCCAAGTTAGGGTGATCTCTAAGGGATTGTGGTCCGAGAAGGTCTTACTGAGGTATGCAGTGTGGGTGACCTATGCAGTGAGAAGGGCCGAGCAGAGCACTCGGTCTATCCTGTTGTGGGGCTGATGTGTAGAGGAGAATAAAGAATACTCGAGCGCCACACATCCCCCAGTGTCCAGTTCCTCGCCGATTTGCGTAGCGCTTCTGCTTGTTTTATAGACCCTGCTCCTTGAAGTGGGGGATGGGAACGATCTAAGCTTATGTCCATGACCGCATTGTAAGCCCCGCCTAGGATCCACGGGTGATCAGACCACCCGGTAAATCTGAGTTGAGGCCCATGAGGAACTTGTCTTGATCGAAATTCAGGGTGTAAAGGCTACCCAGTACCACCTGTGTACCATCCAATGTGCCACGCACTAAAATGTATCTCCCAAGTTGGCCCACCATGTTGTTCTGTAGGCTTACATGGAACCCCATTCCTGACCCAGATTGTTGCCCCTCTAGCAAATGCGAAGTATGATGTGGAGAATACCTGGCCTCTCCATTTTTTACGCAATTTAATCACTTCCGCGTCGGTGAGGTGTGGCTCCTGCATGAACACTACATATGCCTTGCGCCGATTCAGCTGCGCATGTATTCTATGGCGTTTATGTATGGACCCCAGTCCCCGCACATTCCAGGTAATCATATAGGTGCCCTGCATGTGTACACTGTGCTGTGTCTATTGCGCCTATGCGCTGGGTGTTTCAGTGTATAAGAACTACAGTTGAGCATGTTGGGTGGGCCAGAGTCCTTGGGGTCTCTAACTATAACATTCAATACAGTCCAGCACTAGAAATGTGTTCGTCCAAACTAGATACACAAAAGTGTAAACATTTAACAAGTACTTGCTTTCGCCATAAGTGGGGGTGATCCCTGGAGTCCCGTCTATTAAGGTGAGTGACTTATGAGCTCACCTCAACCCGGACCAGGGGTGTTTAGCAGAATATCCAATACGAATATAGGAGAGGATGTACACGCTGCTATCAGCGGGTCATCTCTAAGTACCTTATAGAGTGTTCTGACCGTCCCACCTGTTAGTGCCTCATCCCAGGGAACCATCTGCAGTTTGGGGTGTCACAGTTCGAAATAGTGCTAGGCTACTTTCCGAGTCAGAGTGGACTGTGTTCTCATCCGGGGAGTCCGAAGTTGTGTGGTGGTTACTGTCTAGAAATGTGTTTACCGCTGCTATTGCCTCTGTGTGACCATCCTGTACTTGTTCCGGCGTAGGGTTCCTGGTCCGGGACTTGTTGATTGGTATGTTGCGGTGTGATCGTCGAATCAGAGTGCTTTTCGGTGTCGGGGGGACGCTTTGCGAAGAGGACCCAGATTCCGTCGGAGGGAACATGATTTCCAGCCATTCTTCTTCTTCTGGGGTGTCAAAGGACTGTGTCTTTGGTCATGGATGACCTTCAGTCGAGCTGGGAACAGCAGAGCGTCTTTAATGTCCAAGGCCCTCAGTTTCTTTTTGACCTCTTGGTATGAGGGCCGCCTACACTGTACTTTCATGGTGTAGTCCGGATACAGGGACACTCGGTGGTTCTGGTCCTGGATTTGCAATCTTTCTCTAGCTTTCTGCAACAGTGTGTCCCGGTCCCTAAAGTTCAGTATTCTAGCAATCATGGGGCGAGGGGGTGCGCCAGCTGTTGGCATCCCAGTGGGGATTCTATGTGCGCTCTCCACACAGAAGAAGGACGATAGGCCCTGTGGGGCCACGTGGTCTCTGAACCATTGTTCCATGAATTTGGTCGCATCTGGCCCTTCACAGAGTTCTGGCAAGCCTATGACTCGGACATCGTTCGGTCGGGTTCTTCCTTCAGGGTCATCAACCCTGTCTTGGAACCTGGACACTTGGCGCTGCAGTTGTGTAATTTGCACTGCGTGCTCCTTGCCATGGTAAGTTTATCAGTCTTTATTGTGTCTCCCAGCTTGGCATGATCTGCTGTAAGGAGGGTGAAGCTGGCAGTTAGAGAATCAATTTGTTGTTCGATTGATAGTCTCGAGTCCCTCACCTCTTGTAGAATTAAGTCTAGTTTGTCCTGGGGTGCTTCCAGGTTAGTGGGTGGGATACACTTTGTCACTTGGGTGGGGGTGTCCATTTCCTCTGACTGTTGTGTACCTGTGCTGCTTGCGTCAGTCATTTTCCCTTGGGGCGCCCCATTTTTGATGGTATCCGGTGTTGCTCTAGAGGGTGTTCCGCTATGTCGGCCTGGCAGAGACAACTCCTCACAGTGTTTATCGTGCACTCCCTGTGGTGCAGACTGTTTTAATGTGGCTCAGAGGCTTTCGTTCATGCTGTGAGCATCCCCCAGAGTTGAAGCTGCGCCGGTATTGCGCCTGGTGCTGCAGCACTCCCTCAATAGTTCAATACGCCTGTGCCAATATCAAAGCACCCTGTGATCTACACAATCAGGATCCAAAGCTGCAATCCCATTAGTGTCCAGTGTTTCTCCTCTGGCCAGCACACCGCAGATGCAGTCACCACTCCCAGGGAGGGGGGGATCGCGCAGCTCCAGTATGCCACTCTCACCCTCCCCCTGCTTTGCTGCCAGTACGGGAGGTCAGGGGTAGGCCCAGGCGTCCTCATCCATGATATGGCGCTCCCGGCGGCAGACGCTGTTTCCGGGCTCTGCTAATTACTCTGGCGGCGTCCCCCACCACCTACAACGCTCCTGTCTCCCGGTCACACGACTGTCTCTCGCAGCTGGTTGTTTCGAGCTCAGAGGAGGGGGAGGGGACCGCACTTAGGCGGCAATGGCGGTTGCGTGCCGCCGCTCATCTCCGTGCTTGGTTGGAGGCACTACGGCGGATTCAGGCCCTCTAATGGAATGGAGCGCTCCGAGCCCCAGAAGCACTGAAGGTAATGCGGGCAGCTCTCACCGCACACTTCTGCGTATAGCGGTGCCCCGCTCCCTGGGTTCCGTCGCAGTAGGCCCACAAGGACACCGCTCTCAGACGCCCCCCATTCACCGCTTCGTTTCAGGGCGGGAACCCGATTGACGATCCAGAAGGCACGCACCAGTCCACCCTGAGAATGGGAGGGGGAGTGGGGAAGTCAGTGCAGCTCGCTGGATCGCGACCGGCAGTGAAGGCCCGATGCAGGATCCAGGAATCGGTCTACGCGCCCCCGGACCTGGGCACACCACAATCCGCACACCGCAGAAATGAGCATGGAGAGCTACGGGCAAGTACTCTGTAGGTGTATGTTGCTGTGGCTGCAGCGCTTTGTCTCTGCTGCTAACCCCCATTGCTCGTCCCACAGGCTCGGCCGCACACACGTCTCTGCTCGGCGCCTGGCTACTGCACACCAGTCGGTAGCTCACAGGGCTGCAGTCAGCTCAGCAGCGGACTACTCGCAGCCAGTCGCATATCGGATCTAACTCCGCTAGTATTGCAGCGGATGAGGATCCGTTAGTGAGGATTTAGGCAGGATTTTCCTGCTCTGGGTGCGGAGCTCTCTTACTGTGCGTCCGCCATGGTTGCCAGTTGGCCACGCCCCTCGGGAGGCTGCTTGCAATAAGTCTAACCACTGGCAATCACTCGGGCTATTACTCCAACCCTTCGTTATTTTGCTCACCTCAGTTTGGGCCCATACATGAAAGGTGATGGTACATGAAACCGGTCCTGGGTTGCTTGTGTTCCAGTTCAGGGAGGACCTGACCTGACCTGGCAGTTCGGGTTGGAGTGTTCCCATGGGGAGTAGGGTCAAGTATGATTTGCATATGGCTGGGTCCAAACTGAGGTGGAATATGAGCAAAAGGGATGCTTCTGTGAGCACTTGGCAGGTGTTAGACAAATTGCAAGCAGTCTCCCATCACCTTTTGCGTTTCACGTGCCATAAATATTTATCATCTTTTCAGTTGATGTTCCATGAAACTTTGAAAGGAGAACAGATCCTGCCTGTCTTAAACATGCCATCCAATTACAGAGATACCTTTAACGCTGCTCATCTATCACCCTGAGACCTTTTTCTTTATGCCTGGAGTATCTGTTGACGATGAAGGACTTTTGGGATGGTTGAAGGAGCTAGGTGCCCACTCTGGGTGCAACTCGGGAACTCTATAGTTCAGGTGCTCATTGGCTCAGTATGTGTATAAGAGAATGCCGTGGTAGTTTCTGCTGTTACTTCACTCTAGTTTTTGATGCACTAAACATGGATACTTACTAATATCTTGGAAACTGTCAGGGGTGGGTGGGTTGTTTACTGGCTTGAGTCACTAAATTTCAGGCCAATCTGATTTGTGGTTCTCGGTGGGGTCTTCAAAGTGATTCCTGCCGTTGGTCCTGTGATATTCTACAGCGGCCTGTACCGTCACCCATCGAGACACTGCACTGGTGATGAATGTGAGAAATCAACACTACTATACACTATGAGAAGTCGGTAGGTACTGCTTGGCTTTGTGACAGGAGCTCACTGGTGGACATTGTGAAACTAAGTACTGGTTGGAAGTATCCGATGTTGGCACTTAGGGGTAGTATGAAAACTTACACTGGTCGACAGTGTAAGAAGCTATGAGGCGGGTACCCAAGGGTTGCAAAAGGAAGTTAAACTTAGAGCCAATATGATATGCTGACATCAGTAGCGTGAGTGAAGCTGACACAGGAGGTGCTTGCGCTAATGTGCCATTGATTATGTAGCGGTATTTACCCATACTGGGATGCTGGGTATAAATTAGTTGGAGGAGGATAACAGGCGTTTGAGGACCTTCCCTCCAAACTTTGCCTCCTTACTTACTTTAAGTGCATGTAATAATGCTTGGTGAAGGTGTGTGCGGAAGACCATGTGGCTGCCATTCAAATATCCTTCATGGAGACAGCGCCTATGCAGCACAGTGTGGCTCCTTTTTTTCACGTAGAATGTGCGTGTGGTCTTTGTGTTAGCAGTGTGCGATCCGATTTGTAGCATGTTTGGATAGTTTGTACAATCCATCTTGCGATGGCATTGTGTTACTGGAGCACCTCTGTTTGGGACAAAGGAGGTTAGAATTGGCTTGTCTTCCCGATGTCCTTTGCTCTCTGCAGGAAGTACACCACAGCCTTTTGGGCATCCAGTGTGTGCAGGACTCCCTCAGCTTATGTTTTTGAGAAAAGGCTGGTAGCTGTAGTGTTGGCGTGATATGGAAGTGAGACATCACCTTCGGTAGGAGCTGTGGATTTGTCCTCATTATCACTCTTTCCTTGTGTATTTGCAAGTAAGGTTCCTGTGTTGTGAGTGCCTGTAGTTCAGTGACGCTTCTAGGGAGGTGAGGGTGACTAAGAAGGCCATCTTGAAGGATAAGTGTTTGAGATCAGTTTTGTGCATTGGCTCAAAAAGGACTAACCATGAGTTGTGTTTGTAGCAGATTTAGATTCCATAATGGCGCAGGCACCATCCTTGGTGCGCCTATCAGTTTTTGCCCCTTCTACGAACCTCTTAATTACTGGTACTTTGAAAAAACGTGTGCTCTGGGGTAGGCACCTATGGCTGTGAGGAGCACCTTTAGCTAGGTGTAAGACAGTCCCTCATCTAGGAGATGGGTGAGGTACTGTGTGATCTCTTGTGGCCATCCTTCCTCGGCTCCTTGTGCTTTACATCACAACGCCTCCATTATAGCCTCTGTCTCTTACTTTCGATGTTGATTTTTTTTTGTCTATGTAGAACTTGGAAGCCTTTCTTTTCAGCGCTGAGGCTTTCTTCCCTCGAGCCTTTTCATCGCTCTTGATCGGTCTTCAACATCAAGGTCGGTTCTGGGGGTCAACTGCTAAGGCTGTCTTGCAACTTTGACCCTATGACTTAGTTTTCTCTCGATCTCCATTGGTTTTGGTGGTGAGGCAGACTTATGTTTCTACTCCAAGAGTCTCGGTTAGGTGCTAACGCATCCCTGTGCTACCTTATGTTTATTCTTTTTTTCCTTCCACAATTTTTTCGGTCTCTTTCTCCATCTCAATGACTTCCTTGACATTGGATTCCTCCACTTGTGCCAGCTCTGTGTCCTTGGCGTTCCCCTTTGCTAGAGAGACGTAGGCCTTTCAGAGATGTTTTCGACTATGCCATGATGTAGTGTGCCCATCTTTGTTTTACTCTTGCTTTCAGTGTCTTGGGCTGGAAATTCACACAGGCGATACAACCCTCTGTATTGTAGTTATTCAGGCGACACAGGTTGTAGATTTTGTGTGCATCCTTTGGGCATATGTATGGTAGCATTGTTGGCAAAAGTTGAAGGGGGTAGGCTTAATCCTGGCCGTCATTCTCTGACCCTCGCGTTTGACACTGATTGAAATAGTTTTGTTTTGTTGGTGGAAAACAAGGTCTTCCCTCATTGTTGTGGTTGTATCCAATTATGTTCTTTCGGTTCATTGTTGGTGTTGCTCCAAAAAACTCAGGGAAAAGGCGTATTCTCCTCTGAAAATCTCCTGCGCTGTCAGTCTGCTTCCAGACCCACTGAGGGAAAAAAGAAACTGAAGAAGGCGACCAAAAAAATAGGTTTCTGACAAAGGCATCTGAAGTCACAAGCAGATGGACCTAGAATACCAAATGGTCGACGTCACCCAGTCAAAATAAAAGCAGATGACTAACCGAAGGACTCCGGTGTAGCCTCTAAATGGCAGAAAGATGCACCGCATGTGATCCCGTTAAAAATTCACTCTGCAAAACCTGTGTTACATGCACACTATAGAACGTTTGTTTTCTTTCTTTGTATCACTTGTTATGGGTTGCAAGTTGTGTCTTGTGCTGAGTCATATGCTGTGTGTCTCTGGCTAAGTGTCTCCTGCTATGTATCATGTGTTATATATTGCGTCATGTGTCTTGCGCTGTTTTGATATGTCTCCTGCTATGCATCTATGCACGTTCCTTGTACTATTTCTCGTGTGCACGATTTCTCATGCTATGCATCTTGTTCTTTGCATCTTGTGCTACATTTCTCGTGCTAGGTGTCTGCTGCTACTTTATTGCTGCTATTGTCTGCTAGGATGTATCTCCTACTAAATATGACATTTTATGATATGTGTCTCCAGCTCTTTGTCCTTGCTATGTCTCCGGCTTAGAGTCGTATGTAATGTCTCGTGTTATGTTTGCCATGCTCTGTTTTTCGTGCTACTTATCATTTGCTATATTTTGCATGCTCTGCGACTCATGTTGCGTCTCCTTTGTATCTCCTGCTATGCGTTTCGTGCAGTATGTCTATTGCATTGTGTCTCCTGCTATGTGTCTTGTGCCAAGTGTCCCCAGCTATGTTCCTGCTTTTATGTTGTCGCTGCAATGTATCTTCTACTATGTATCACATGCTATGAGTCTTGTGCTACTGGTCTGCTACTACGTGTCTCCTAGAAGCTGCCTCATGGTCTGTCTGCTTTTATATGTTCTGTGTTATATGTGTCCGCATGATTTGCTTTTACTGCTGTGTCACGTGCTATGTGTCTATTGTTATGTGTCTCTTGCTATCTCCAGTGTATTGAAGGGGCTTCTAGCTATGTTTCCTCTAGTGTAGGCCACTATCCAGTGGCTTAACACAAAATGATGCCCCCCCTGCAGAATGTGAAGAGGGGCCCCTTAGTCTGCCATCTCACAGATAACATCCTCTGAATACCCTGTACCCTTACTCCTGGATAGGAATCCAAGTTCTTTTTACAGACCTTATTTCCAAAATTCCTACTGGTTGTCTTAGTGACCCTCACACCCCTGCACGGTGTCATGCTTCATCATCGGGTCTCTTCCTGTTCCCTAAAAACCAGGATGGGCTCGACCATTTTTCAGGCGCACTTAGATATTCCTTTGATGGGGGTCTAAATGTTATAAAATACCTAGGGTGCACCCAGGTATCGCTTTAAGTTAAGGTGCCCCTGGTATGGTTAAAAATGCCTGTGGGTGTTATAACTTGCAGCCTAAATATTGTCGCCAAGTTTCATCCCTCATTCCGCAGGCCACTCAGGGTCCGGGGCTTTTATCAGGACTAATGTTAGTCCAGTTACTACTCCAAGGGCGCAGAGCTTTCTTTACAACAGTTTCCGCTCTGCTCTGTCCCTTTAGTAGTGGCTACTGAGAAGCAGCCCGTGTTTTTCTAGGACTCGGTGCGATTGCAGCGCCCTGCGTGCTGCTACATCATACAGTACGTTTGTGTCTTCCTGCGGATGTGTCTACTGGGATGCTGGGAATTGTATTTTTCTTTTGGTTACCATACATGTGTCTACAGTCTTAACATATGTACATCTTGTACGTGCCTAGGTCTTCTTCACCGCGATGCTAGTTGGAATGCTAGTTCCTTGAGCACTCCTGTGAGCATCTCATCACCAGTGGCATCCCATGGACACAAACTATAGTCACTGGCACAGTTCATTCCCAAAGTTTCAAGGTCATCTGCACTATCACTCTTTTTTATAAAAACACATTTGCTGCAAGCCGTGCTGTTCTTATTCATTGTTGTGTGACCGTCTTTTGCAAACACCAAGACCCTAACAGAGTATTCAATATTCTGAAGTACATTTCAATATCACTTTTATCCGTTGTCTTAAACAGTGCTCACCGTCCTCCTGTCAGCAGCCCCACCCTAAAGCGCTGTTTGAGCAGCATGCCATATATCCCTGCCCTGTAAGGTGTTCATCCTATGGAAGTTCACAAAGGGAATACAGGGCTCTTAGAGCCCTCACCATCCATAGGGTGTTCTCCTCCTGTTTGTCCCTTCTTCTAGGTCTAGTGTGGACGACTCTGTCTCTGATGCTAGTGTTTTACGCTAAAAGGAAAACAGAGAGGTCTCCACATTGAGGCCACTGCTATGTAGTATACACCAAATCTTAGTTATGTTACTTTTTATGGCATTAGGGGCGTTGGTATAGATGCCTACACACATTAATTGCTGTGGTTCCACTTTGTTATCTGTAAACAAAGTGTCTCTGTGACTATACATGGCTCTCTTTTCTGCTTTATTACTAGGCTGCTGAGGTAGGCTCTCTCCATCAGTTTCTCACTCAACAAGGGGCATATTATCAAGAAACGGCGTTACAGTTATCGCCGCTTTAGCGGCAGAAAACTGCAGCTAAAGCGGCGATAATGGACTTGATATTATGCCCTTGAATTCCCACAGAAGTCCATGTTCTGGTGTCAACATGGGCTTCTATTGGAATTCTCTGCGGCATATTATCAAGCCCGTTATCGCCGCTTTGGTGGCAGTTTTCTGCCGCTAAAGCGGTGATAATTTTAACGCCGTGCTTGTTAATATGGCCCCAAATTAGTCTCAACTCTAATCAACAAGATCTGAGCAGCTGCACCGGATTCACAAGAATAGACCTTCTGGTAGGTTTAGTTTAAGTGCGCGAGGGCGGGCGCTGTTAACGTGCAGCAGTCTGTGCTCATCTGTGGGCTTGGTGTGTATTGCCTTTGTCAGTGTTCCCCCAACCCAATCCTCCGCTTTAGAAAAGGCGATTCATGATTACTCATTGCCAGTGTAAACCTCAAACATAAGTTTTGTTTGTTGATCCAGTCCTTGGAGCCGTGCCATTGGATAAACACATCGTCGATATATCTGCAACATAACTTTATGTGCTCATCGTAGGAGTTGTTAGTCCAAATGTGTCGCTGTTCAAACTGTTGTACATAGAGACACGCCAGGCTGGGAGAAAATGTACTACCCTTGGAAGTTACATGTTGTTGTTCATAAATTGTCCCCTCAAACTTGAAATAGTTTCTTTTTAGTGCGAGAGAGAATTGCATGAAGAATAGGCGGAAGCATCTCCAAGCGCTGGCCCCTCCTCCCTCGCAGCCGTACCAATGAATACCTGCCCTGTTATAGACGTCATTAGGCGCTTCGCCAGGCTCGCTGCACTACTAACCTCTTCATCCGTCAGATCATATTCTTCCTGGAAGTTGAACGGCCTCGCTGAGTTGGGAACAATCCCGTCGTACATCTCATTGTGGACCACAATCCTAAGAGAAAAGCAAAGGAAAACCCATTAGTCAGGAAATGTAACATTTTGGGACTTTACTGTGAAATGTGACCATAAAACTAAATTAGACCTATATGGACTCAGTTTGTAAAGATACTGGAGTCAAATAAGGGCCGTTAGTAAGGGCAGGTCATGGATCAGGGATTGCAATCCTTGTGCTTCACTAATCGCTTCAACATCCCACTAAACGCGGTCCCCTGCCGAGAGCCTCGCAGAGCTGTCTCTTTAGGACTAATGGTGACCACGGCTCTACCAAATGATTTCTCTGTAAACCTAAAGGCTAGAGCAGTGTTTCAAAGGACTTTATATTCAAGACTAGCTGTGCCGACCAATGACCGCAGGCACCACACTAGGGGTATTGACTGACTGCTTCCGGGTCACACTGGATAGCGAGTGGGGTTGGTACAGGCCCCACTCAGGGCACAGAGAGAGTTTTGGACAATAAAGGCTCAACCTTCTTGATTTCTAAAAGCAGTGGAGCAACGTCTCGACCCAGGTGCCTCTTGTTTCTCCCGGGCATCTGGTTAAGGGGGACCTTCCAGCTCTTGTAGTGTTGGTTCCTTGTGATGCCCCAGGACGGTCCTTCCAGTCATCTTGGCTCAGGTCACTCCTCTGGTTCAAGCCCAGTTCAGCTCCTCATGCTGGTCGTTAAGTCTAACCTCTCTACTCATCTCAAACAGCTGATTTTCCCAGCTGAGGCCATCTGGAGGGAAAACAGCAATAGCAAAGACGCCCAACTCCTGGTCCAACAGTCTTCCTTCCTTGTACAGAGGGACAAGCCTCCTCATGTATGACTGACAAGGGTGAGCCTTCTACTGGCTGACAGGTTCAGCACACGTACTTGTCTTGTGGAGAAGCAGACTACCAGATCCAACCAGTTGGGCTGCAGTTTTCTAAACCCTTGGTGTTCCCACTGAAACCAGCTTGAGCTGTCTCGGGTGTGATGTGTACTTGCCTCACCTAGGTTCTACATTGTCAGGGGAAATTGCCCCAACATAGGAAATAGATTGGGCGTCAAGGGTGAGGTGGGGTGGGTGGACTGCTTTGGCTGGGAGAAACCTGCTGTAAATCAAAGGGGATTGAGACCGCCCCGATCCACCAGGTGCATTAGTTTTAGGGACATCACAGTGTGCACTTGTAGATAGAAGTTGTCTGAGATGGACCTAAACAGCCCATCACCTTCTGAAGCAAGGGGATCAAAGTATTCATCAGTCCAGTTAAACACACAAGCCCACACCACACACACACCTTACTGGCATCCATCCATCATACATGTTCCAGGCATGATGAAGTACAAGGACCCCAGTTATGGGGGACTGAACGGACCTTTCCCTGGGAGAACTGCTAGGCACTCTTCCCACAGGCGTACAGGTAAAAGAGAAGCCTCTACTACTTCTGGTCACCGCGTGGCCTAGATTGAGAGAGAAGGGGCATACTTTGGGTGTCCGCTGACGTCAACGCACAGCTCCATGTTGACAAGAATGTAAAAGACAGGGAGCAACTCCTATGGGCTTGCAGGTTTGTTAAAATCAGTGCCCCACTGGACCCCCGCTGCTGGTGTTACGTGCTGTTGTGTGGACCTCGTCAACATGCCAAAGGCTCCCTGGGTATTGAAAAGTGAGTGGGGCCCTATTCCTGTTAGGGCAGTATTTTCAAGGTTACAGTCATTCTGGAAGTGTTGGGAACTAAGCCACAAGGCCTCCGAGACACAGATTTACGCAGCCTCATACCTTGATACGCAAAACGTAAGACCAGAGGGACAGGTATATTGAACTCATTTGTGTGTCTACCCTACTCCATTCACTGCCTGATGTATACAATATATAGTAACAACAGATGTCTCCAGAAGGTTTCTAAGAACCCTAGAATGCCTCACCTTGGGTTCAAATTCAAAGCGATTGGGGGGAATGCTTGAATAAATAAAGCACACCCACTGGGTGGCCCTGGCTTCCCTTCCTGCCTTGCCCACCGAAAATACTGAGCCCTCAGTCAGTGTTGGTAAACCATCTGGACACCAAGGAGGCCAGCACAAACACCAGTGCAGGATTAGACATCTCATCAGCAATAAACCTGATGCTTAGTTGTAGTCTTGGGAGCGTGATAAAACCCTGCTGGTGGGACCATCTTACCGGTCATAAGAGCAATCCGTTGTTCTAGACGCTGTTGTGTCTTGCTCGTCACAGATCAGCCAGTGGAAACTGGTGTCTTGCCTCAGCCTAATATTCTTCATTTTTTTCTTTGAAACATATGATCCCTCTGCATTGAAGTCACCCAGAATCATCACTCTCTAGTAAAAAAAGTAGAAGGTGGGTATGAGATGAGGAGACATAAGAACCAATGACCACAGCACGCGGATGCATGAGATGAGGAGGCATAAGAACCAATGCCTGCAGCGCATGGATGCATGTGATGAGGAGGCATAAGAACCAATGCCTGCAGTGCGTGGATGCATGAGAAGAGGAAACATAAGAACCAGTGCCCGCAGCCTGTGGATGCATGAAATGAGGAGGCATAAGAACCAATGCCTGCAGCGTGTGGATGCATGAGATGAGGAGAAATAAGAACCAATGCCAGCAGCACGTGGATGCATGAGATGAGGTGGCATAAGAACCAATGCCTGCAGCGCGTGGATGCATGAGATGAGGAGACATAAGAACCAATCCCAACAGCACGTGGATGCATGAGATGAGGAAACATAAGAACCAGTGCCCGCAGCCTGTGGATGCATGAAATGAGGAGGAATAAGAACCAATGCCTGCAGCGTGTGGATGCATGAGATGAGGAGACATAAGAACCAATGCTGGCAGCACGTGGATGCATGAGATGAGGAAACATAAAAACCAGTGCCCGCAGCCTGTGGATACATGAGATGAGGAGGCATAAGAACCAATGCCCGCAGCCTGTGGACGTATGAGATGAGGCATAAGAACCAATGCCAGCAGCACGTGGATGCATGAGATGAGGAGGCATAAGAACCAATGCCCGCAGCCTGTGGATGCATGAGATGAGGAGGCATAAGAACCAATGCCTGCAGCGCGTGGATGCATGAGATGAGGACTCGGAGACATAAGAACCAATCCTGACAGCACGTGGATGCATGAGATGAGGAAACGTAAGAACCAGTGCCCGCAGCCTGTGGATGCATGAAATGAGGAGGCATAAGAACCAATGCCTGCAGCGTGTGGATGCATGAGATGAGGAGACATAAGAACCAATGCCAGCAGCACGTGGATGCATGAGATGAGGAGACATAAGAACCAATGCTGGCAGCACGTGGATGCATGAGATGAGGAAACATAAGAACCAGTGCCCGCAGCCTGTGGATGCATGAGATGAGGAGGCATAAGAACCAATGCTGGCAGCACGTGGATGCATGAGATGAGGAAACATAAGAACCAGTGCCCGCAGCCTGTGGATGCATAAGATGAGGAGGCATAAGAACCAATGCCTGCAGCGCGTGGATGCATGAGATGAGGAGACATAAGAACCAATGCCGACAGCACATGGATGCATGAGATGAGAAAACATAAGAACCAGTGCCCGCAGCCAGTGGATGCATGAGATGAGGTGGCATAAAAACCAATGCCTGCAGCGCATGGATGCATGAGATGAGGAGGCATAAGAACCAATGCCTGCAGCGCGTGGATGCATGAGATGAGTAGACATAAGAACCAATGCCGGCAGCGCGTGGATGCATGAGATGAGTAGACATAAGAACCAATGCTGGCAGCACGTGGATGCATGAGATGAGGAAACATAAGAACCAGTGCCCGCAGCCTGTGGACACATGAGATGAGGAGGCATAAGAACCAATGCCTGCAGCGCATGGATGCATGAGATGAGGAGGCATAAGAACCAATGCCCGCAGCCTGTGGATGCATGAGATGAGGAGGCATAAGAACCAATGCCTGCAGTGCGTGTATGCATGAGATGAGGAAACATAAGAACCAGTGCCCGCAGCCTGTGGATACATGAGATGAGGAGGCATAAGAACCAATGCCTGCAGCGCATGGATGCATGAGATGAGGAGGCATAGGAACCAATGCCTGCAGCCTGTGGATGCATGAGATGAGGAGGCATAAGAACCAATGCCTGCAGTGCGTGGATACATGAGATGAGGAAAAATAAGAACCAGTGCCCACAGCCTGTGGATGCATGAGAGTAGGAGGCATAAGAACCAATGCCCGCAGCCTGTGGATGCATGAGATGAGGCATAAGAACCAATGCCTGCAGTGCGTGGATGCATGAGATGAGGAAACATAAGAACCAGTGCCTGCAGCCTGTGGATGCATGAGACGAGGAAACATAAGAACCAATGCCTGCAGCACATGGATGCATGAGATGAAGAGGCATAAGAACCAATGCCCACAGCCTGTGGATGCATGAGATGAGGAGGCATAAGAACCAATGCCTGCAGCGCATAGATGCATGAGATGAGGAGACCTAAGAACCAGTGCCTGCAGCACGTGGATGCATGAGATGAGGACACATAAGAACCAGTGCCCGCAGCACATGGATGCATGAGATGAGGAGACCTAAGAACCAGTGCCTGCAGCGCGTGGATGCATCAGATGAGGACACATAAGAACCAATGCCCGAAGCACGTGGATGCATGAGGCGAGGAGACATCAGAACCAATGCCTGCAGCGCGTGGATGCATGAGATGAGGAGACATAAGAACCAATGTCAGCAGCACATGGATGCATGAGATGAGGAGACAAAAGAACCATTGCCTGCAGTGCATAGATGCATGAGATGAGGAGACATAAGAACAAATGTCTGCAGCACGTGGATGCATGAGATGAGGAGACATAAGAACGAATGCCCGCAGCACATGGATGCATGAGATGAGGAGACAAAAGAACCATTGCCTGCAGTGCATAGATGCGTGAGATGAGGAGACATAAGAACCAATGCCCGCAGTGCATAGATGCATGAGATGAGGAGAGATAAGAACCAATGCCCGAAGAACGTGGATGCATGAGAAGAGGAGACATAAGAACCAATGCCCGCAGTGCATAGATGCATGAGAAGAGGAGACATAAGAACCAATGCCCGCAGTGCATAGATGCATGAGATGAGGAGACAAAAGAACCATTGCCTGCAGCGCGTGGATGCATGAGATGAGGAGACATAAGAACCAATGCCTGCAGCTCGTGGATGCATGAGATGAGGAAACATAAGAACCAGTGCCCACAGAGTGTGGATGCATGAGATGAGGACACATAAGAACCAATGCCCACAGCGCGTGGATGCATGAGATGAGGAGACATAAGAACCAATGCCCGCAGTGCATGGATGCATGAGATGAGGAGACATAAGAACCAATGCCCGCAGCCCATGGATGCATGAGAGAAGGAGACATAAGAACCAATGCCGGCAGCGCGTGGATGCATGAGATGAGGAGGCATAAGAGCCAATGCCCGCAGCGTGTGGATGCATGAGATGAGGAGGCATAAGAACCAATGCCGGCAGCACGTGGATGCATGAGATGAGGAGACATAAGAACCAATGCTGGCAGCACGTGGCTGCATGACATGAGGAAACATAAGAACCAGTGCCCGCAGCCAGTGGATGCATGAGATGAGGTGGCATAAGAACCAATGCCTGCAGCGTGTGGATGCATGAGATGAGGAGACATAAGAACCAGTGCCCGCAGCCTGTGGATGCATGAGATGAGGAGGCATAAGAGCCAATGCCCGCAGTGTGTGGATGCATCAGATGAGGAGACATAAGAACCAATGCCCGCAGCACGTGGATGCATCAGATGAGGAGACATAAGAACCATTGCCCGCAGCGTGTGGATGCATGAGATGAGGAGGCATAAGAGCCAATGCCTGCAGCCTGTGGATGCATGAGATGAGGAGGCATAAGAGCCAATGCTCGCAGCGCATGGATGCATGAGATGAGGAGACATAAGAACCAATGCCCGCAGCGTATGGCTGCATGAGATGAGGAGACATAAGAACCAATGCCCGCAGCCCATGGATGCATGAGAGAAGGAGACATAAGAACCAATGCCGGCAGCGCGTGGATGCATGAGATGAGGAGGCATAAGAGCCAATGCCCGCAGCGTGTGGATGCATGAGGTGAGGAGGCATAAGAACCAATGCCGGCAGCACGTGGATGCATGAGATGAGGAGACATAAGAACCAATGCTGGCAGCACGTGGATGCATGAGATGAGGAAACATAAGAACCAGTGCCCGCAGCCTGTGGATGCATGAGATGGGGAGGCATAAGAGCCAATGCCCGCAGCGTGTGGATTCATGAGATGAGGAGACATAAGAACTAATGCCCCAGTGCGTGGATGCATGAGATGAGGAGGCATAAGAACTAATGCCCCAGTGCATGGATGCATGAGATGAGGAGGCATAAGAGCCAATGCTCGCAGCGCATGGATGCATGAGATGAAGAGGCATAAGAGCCAATGCCCACAGCCTGTGGATGCATGAGATGAGGAGGCATAAGAGCCAATGCTCACGGTGCATGGATGCATGAGATGAAGAGGTATAAGAGCAAATGCCTGCAGCCTGTGGATGCATGAGATGAGGAGACATAAGAACCAATGCTGCAGTGAATGGATTATATATCTCGCATTACAGAAAGGCATGTTCTCCTGAGCACCGATAGAAAGCCTGGATTTGAAAACAATCATTGGTTTGTTTGTACCCGTGATTGTGTGGATAAATGGGTATATATGGGAATGAGTATTTGCTTAGATGAATAAGTGACTTAGCGCATGGATAATTAATGGTGCTTGAATGGATGACTGAATTGATGAAAAAATGGTTGAATAATTGAGTGGCTGTTGATATATGTGCATACATGGAAACAGGGATGTATGTGGAAGGCTGGATGAATGCGTGAATGCATGAATGAGTGCACTCATAGATGCAGATAGATCGCACCACTCTTTCAGGCTGAGGCCTCAGCAACAGTGAAACTGTAATTTAAATTACACTAATTATCACTAGCATGCCAAGATAAATAGTAAACCATACCTGGGCAACACCAAACCAGCAACATAGATAATATATAAACAATTACCATGAATATGCCAGTCACCGTGCAAGCATTCCAAAGAAGTGGCCACCATCTTAATGTGGGTGCCAAGACCAGCACTGTGCTGGAGGTGGCACAAGTATGCCATGGATGCCCACGGTATTTTTATGCGAAACACTGCCACCATAATGCCTGTGTCAGCATTTTGCCAAAAGTAGGTATCATGTTGTGGATTTCCAGAGAATGTCAATAACAATTGTTTTCATGGCTGAGCCTAAATTATCCTGTCTGTGCCACAATCCTGCCACTGATGCCAAGGTTAAATCAATAATGGACAGCTCATACCCCTCTTCTCTGTCACCCTTGCCTACCTCTGTAAGCAAAGATTAATGGGGAGCCCGAGTGAAACAAACAATCGGCACAAACCACCATGACATCTTTCTGTAAAAAACAGAAGTATATACATTGTCCAAGCTTATTGTTAATTAAAAAAGAATTTTTAAAAATTATTTAGAAAAAGTCTGACTTGCCCGCGTACAAGTGACAAATGTTATGATAAAACTACAATGAAAATGACACGTGACAACCTTTTTCTGTCTCCTGTTACCCTCTTTATTTGTCCTAATATTCCTCCAGCACTTAGGTCAGGCTTGCCACATTGTTCTACTTCTTAAGGGACACCGCTCAGATTAACTCTAACATCCATGGCAATCTCAGTGGCCTTAAAATGTCTGCTTCAGTCCTCTACTCCTCGTGAATCTATAGCTGAGGAAGCAGAGTTTGACAGATGAAGACAAGGTGTAAACTTATCATTACACACCTAGAACCTCCTTTATGAGGAACTGGCGTAGGGCAGTGCCGCAAGTGTTCTTGCTGCGCTGCCCCACTCCAATGTGAAAGGGCAAGAATGCACCCTATTTATGAAATGTGTGTGCATTTCTGTCCTTTCCCCCAGAGTTTCATCTTTATCAGATTCATAAAATGAGAACCACCTGGCAGGCAATAATAGTGTTTTATATTGAAGTATCAACTCTGGGCCTCATTACGATGTCGGTCGGAAAGGTTCCGAACGGCATTTGGTTTGTCCGAATCTGTGTCAGAACCCATGTTCCGACTGACTCGGTAACATTTCTGACTGTCCGATTACGATGTTAGGTAACCATTCGGTCGTTCTGACTCAGCTCTGATAGGCAATCGAAGAAACCGAGTCGGTCGTAGCCGACTCGTACAGTTCTATGGATTGTGTTTCCAACAGATGCATTATGATGTCGGATTCGGACAGCCTTTCTGACTCGGTCTATCCGACACGGATTGGCTGTCGGAAACCAAGTTTGGGGGCCAATAGCAGGTCCCCCTTCACCCGGAGGCCTCCAGTTGAGGCTCATGGGGTTACCCATGGGTCCCCTCTTTCCAACCGTGCATGGTGTTTTCCGCTACCACCCCGTTTTTCAATGGGAGCCTTTGTTGTCGGTCGGATCACAGGCTCCCATTAAAGTCAATCGGAGTCCAACCAAACGGTGTTCAGAAGCATCATAATCGGTCGGTCGGACTCCCTGAATCCGAGCCGGTCAGAAACCTTTCCAAAACCGAGTCGGTCGGAAAGCCATCATAATGAGGCAATCAATTTTGAACTGAAACTGGTCTAGTGTGTCGAACCTACATCAATCTCCTCAGAAATGCAAGCGTTGGTAAACTGAAGTGATAGGGTTGTAAGATTTATATTTCTTTTTATTTCATTACACCTAACTCCCCCTGACACAACTACTCCCAGAAAAACCTGCCGTCTTTGGAGATGCACAATACAGTTATGTCTATGAAGGTGTGCAAGGGTGGCAAACTTTATATCTTCAGCAAATTGCAAAGTTTATCCCCTTTGCAAAATTTTATCTGTGGGTGAAAAAGTCTGACAAAAAAGGTTTTGTACAACATTTGTTTTACAAATACTACTTTGCGCAAAGATTTTCCTGTAACAAGTAGGGTTTAGCAGTTGTTCCTCCCTCAAATTATGCTCTTAATGCATTTTCACACTTTATTAAAATGCAAAGTTGGTGAAGCACAGCTACTCGTATTCCTAGAAACATTCTTACCTCTGATTTCCTACAACTCTTCTACCTCAGGGATATTAGAACCATAAGTGAAATAAATAAAAATGAGTCTAAGCCCTCCATTGCTCAGTGTGTCTGTGTGGCAATCCATCTTTGGGAGCGCGTCGTGGGTGGTGGTCGTGGCCATCATGGCATTCACGGTCTTACCTGCGTATTCCATTTCTCTTTTACCGCCAGGTACACATCGTAGAGTTCATCGATCTCCTTCACAGAATCTTTCGGCGTTGTGTGCACTGGAATTAGTGCAAAGTTCTTGAGAGCTGGGAAGTGGAAAACCATTCATTAGTTTTCTGAAAAACTGATATCTGTAGTGTCAGCGTGACAGTTACCAGCAGGCAGCGCACTGCATTTAAAAAATATATCTCTTTAATGATTTTACACTATTATAACCGCACAATGCACACAATTCTGGCCCCACAACAGGAAACCAGCATTAGATAGCTCTGCAATCTTAAAAAACAATGCAATCATAAAAAACGTATTGGTGTATGGTGAATTGAAATGACTGAGGGTGCAGATAATGCACAAGGAGCAGAGCCCTTGAGCATTACGTCTGTGAGTAGCTTATCGAGTCCAGGGAGCACAGTGGGCCTTATTTATGAGAAACGTCGCATCGCTGCATGAAAACAGCGATGCAACACTTTTCAGTGCACCCTCCTAGCGACATCATGGATGCGCCGTATTTACTGTATGGCGTTCCATGTCTCAAGGATTTACAGATATGTCAGTATTCCTGATGTAGCTCTAGGCGCAGTAATGACGCATTGCTGGAGTGTGTCGCAAAAGTGACGCTACTCCAGCAATGGGTCATTACACATGGGCAAGTCCCATGTTAAAGGTGCCTGTGTCAACGTCTTATGCCTGCTATGAGGCAGGCATAAGATTTTGACGCAGGGGCATCCTAGAAGTGGCGTAGTGAAAATATCATAGATTTCACTGCGCCACTTTTAAAACACAACGCTTTTTTGCAGGGGACCGCCCACTCTGCATATAATGTAGCGCAGGGATTTACAAAGTGACGCATTTACTTGGATGCATCACTTTGTAAATTTGGCACGACCTGGCTTATTTCTTATGCCACCGCAGCGTCACAAAAAGTGATGCAACGGCGGCACAAAGGGCTCATCAATAAGCCCCAGTATATATAGGTTGCACTGGCCTCCTCTGCACCATGGTGCACCTTTAAACGTGTGCACCCAGGGCAGACCTGACAGCGCACATTATTAGAGTTTATGCGCTGCCACCAGGGCAGCCGCAATCTTGCACCTGTCGTGGAGGCAGCACCTTTTGAAAATCCGGAGTGGCTGAAACAGGTGGTCCGTCTTCTACTTTGCAGGTATCAATGCAGCCTGCCTTTCAAAGGGGGACAGAGATGATCCCCAGGAATTGTGTGTAGTGAGTGACCTCATCTGCCTGCAAGAGCATGTTGGGAGGTCCATTTCAAAAGTTTTCTTCAGGGACGCACTGACTACATCCAACCTCATTAGGGTATCAGAGGGGGCCAAAAACATATATTTTTTTTATTGGTGCTGTGGATTCACGAAGGATTCACTGTCCAGTAAAAAAAGGGTAATATGCTGTCTACGTTTTGCAGTGCCCGTGTGGCCTGCAATACGTGGGCAGTACAATTCACTAAGCACATGTTAGAATCCTACAACACCTGAGAGCTATTAGGAATGGTGACAAGTCATATCCAGTGGCACGGCATTTTGATCTATACCATGCCAAAAATGTACAAGAGTTAAGCTACTTTGTGATAGACTGCGTGCCCCCTAATATCAGAGGCGGTAACCGGGAAAAAAAGCTCAGGAGATTGGAATCGCACTATATTATAGAACTGAACACGAAAGCCCCTATGGGCCTAAATATGGAAGAGGATCTGATAACACATCTGTAAAACTGTAGGTACACAATTTGTCAATCAAGTAAAAGAGATACATGCTAAACCTCTTTCGATTCTGGTTTTAACTATTCTCTTTAGATTTTTAATTTTATTTCAAAGTTTTTTTGCACACTTATCAGGTATTTCACGGGGAGATACATACATTTAGGCTAGTAGCTGGATCGGAATAATTCATGTGCCACAGTGGCCCATATAGGCCGAACTGTGACTAGAATTTTGTCTGGGACATAGAGGTTAGTGTGGGGTACAGCATTAATAATAAAAAGATATTAAGAGCAGATGTCATTGTGATTCAATTAGGAACACGCACACATGGTTAATTGGATATAAGCTGTTTTTATAAAAAACGTGCAAAAAATGGGTTTATACCCACAGGGGCGGAATTAATTCAAAATTCAACTAAATTGAATGATATTTTTGCTACGAGACAGTAACAATTTAATTGACGTTTTCATTGATAACTGAATGTGTCATACCCACTAGGGTTTAAGTGTTTTTACTCGTTTTAGCAAGTTATACCCACTAGGGTTGAATTGTCTGTGCTAGCGTAAGAAGAATGCGTGTGACTTATGCGGTTGCATAAAGTTTTATTGAAACCAAAAAATGAATTTCAAGAGTTTGTCTTGCGGTCTGCTCAATACTTTAAACTTGCATTTGTTAATGTATAAACAACTACCTTACCAATGTACAAATACATGTAATAATTTTTCATGAAACGATCAGCTGAGGCTAGAGATGTTCGATATTAAGACTACTAGTCTGTTGTTTAACACACTGCAATTGTAGTTGTATCACGTGATAATGTATTCATGCACTGCGGCTTAAATGACCGATTTCAAAATGGTTAAACTATGGATGTATGACGTTACAACGCACACTATTACAACGCATGCACTTACAACGCATTTTTTACAACGCATAATCCATTACAACGCATGACATTACAACGCATGACACTACAACGCATTTTTAAAAAATACCTTTACAACGCACTACCATTACAACGCATACTACCTTTACAACGCATACCATTACAACGCATAATATTAAATTACATTTAAGGTAAGTATTAGATAGTATAGGGGTAAAAATTACTATTCTAACTCCAGGGGGTGCGACAGTAGGGTAAGTGTTGGATAGTGTAGGGGTAAAAATTACTATTCTAACTCCAGGGGGTGCAACAGTAGGGTAAGTGTTGGATAGTGTAGGGGTAAAAATTACTATTCTAACTCCAGGGGGTGCAACAGTAGGGAAAGTGTTGGATAGTATAGGGGTAAAAATTACTATTCTAACTCCAGGGGGTGCATCAGTAGGGTAAGTGTTGGATAGTATAGGGGTAAAAATTACTATTCTAACTCCAGGGGGTGCATCAGTAGGGTAAGTGTTGGATAGTATAATGTAATATTATGCGTTGTAATGGTATGCGTTGTAATGGTAGTATGCGTTGTAATGGAATGCGTTGTAAAGGTAGTTTTTAAAAATGCGTTGTAGTATCCTGCGTTGTAATATCATGCGTTGTAATGGATTATGCGTTGTAAAAAATGCGTTGTAATGGTAGTGCGTTGTAAAAGTTGCGTTGTAAAGGTTGTTCCCCTTAAACTATTGGTGAACAAGCCTGCTGGGCCGGCGAAACGCGTCCTTCCAAGCTGTCCCAATAAAATTATTTGGCTAGAACACAGCGTCGTCAATCTTTGTCGTTGTGAGAAGGAAAGAGAATATATATATATATATATATATATATATATATATATATATATATATATATATATATATATATATATATATATATATATATATATATATATATATATATACATAATATACATATATGAAGAGAGAGAGAGAGATAGCTCTCACTCTATAACAAATGAAAGGCTTCTTCCGGGACCCAGGACCCGTGAGGGGTGGTGCATTTTGCCGGCAGAGTGCGTCGGCTTCAATATTCCACAAAGAGTTCCAAGTGTCTATGCACGCTCGTGGCACAGTCATGAAGTTCAACATTCATTACATATACCTTCTAATTACACGTTTCGACCTTTGGACTGTCTGGATCGCATGCATCCAAGGAGGAGGTCATGTGAGGTGAGGCCCCTAACATGTTTGTCGCACTGGGCGCCACCAGCGCTAAAGGCTGCGATGATGGGTATGTGGCAAGCTGAAGCAATAGTGTGCTTTATTGTGTGTTTTTTTAGTGTCTTTGGAGAACCTGCTGATTATGGGAAGAGGACGAGGTAAAGTGACGAGTGTTCTTGACTGTTGCACACATCATTCACACACACACCCACCATCAGTTTTAGAACAGCCTATCTGCCTTCTACATAGCATACTGTTTTAGAAGGACGGTTTTAGCCAATAGCAGAGATGGCGTCTCAGTGGATGACTTGCCTCCCAGGCCTCTAAATCCGGTTCTTGAGTCCAGCTTTGAGCTAGGATCAGAGGCTGAGACAGCAGATACTGAGACAGCATCTGAGAGAGAGGACAATGGAGCAGAATCTAGAAGTGATATTTCAGTCAGCGCAGTTCCGTCCAACAACTCATCTTCCAGTGATTCTGAGGGACATGATGATGACATTTGTGCTGTCCCTTTGCAAGCAAAGTCTGTGCAGCGGAACAACAGTGGCGGGTTTGACCAAAGAGCTGGCACGTGCAGCAGCAAGCACAGATGGAGCGCTCTCTAGGCAGCCTCCCAATTTAGTTTAGCCCCAAATTCCGCCTTTCACTGGCGACGTTGGATGCAAAGTTGATACAGCCAATTTTTGCCAATTGACTATGTCCATCTCTTTTTGGACATTGACGTCCTAGAGAAAAATGTGCAGCAAACAAATTTGCATGGCAAACAATTTCTGAGGGAGAGTGGTGGCACTCTTGGGCCTCATTCTAGGGCAAACAAGTGGACTCCCACTACATTAGGGGAGTTGAAGACATTTCTGGGCCTTACACTTAAAATGGGGGTAATGCATAAACCAGCTTTGCTGTCCTACTGGTCTACTCGCAGGGTTTAGTTAACCCCCATCTTTGCACGGTACATGAGCAGAGATCATTTTTTGCTATTACAGCTTATGCTGCATTTCAAAGACAATTCTGCTTCAGTGCACCGGGACCATCCAGGCCATGACAGGTTGTTCCAAAATTCGGCCTGTCGTGGGACATTTATCTGCCAGGTTTCCAGAGGAAAATACTCCTGGAAAGAATATAGCCGTTGATGAGTTCTTGATCCTGTACAAAGGGCGGCTCCTGTTCAGGCAGTGCATTCCGAGCAAACGAGCTCGCTATGGCATCAAGCTGTACATGCTATGTGAGAGCTCGACAGGCTATGTGTACAGCTTGAGAGTGTATACAGGGAAGGACTCCACTCTAAACCCTGTTGGTTGCTCTTCCACTCTAGGACTCACAGGAAAGATGTATGGGAGCTTGTCCAGCCACTCCTTCACAAAGGTGGACAAATAATATACAGGGGTAAAGCTGTACAAAGCTGGCACTGTGGCCTGTGGTACAGTTTGTTGTCGTTGCAAAGGATTCCTGCACAAGCTTGTTTGTAAGAAGCGCCAGAAATCCCAGAGCACGGCGTTGCGTTCCAACGAACTGCTCGCAGTCAAGCTCTCAGAAAGGAGTGATGTGTACGTGCTCACTACAATTCATGATGAGAGCACTTCCCCATCACGGTTTGGGGTCAGATGGCCGAAGTTTAAAAGCCCACATGTATACTTAATTACAAGAAGTACATGGGCAGAGTGGATAAGAATAACCAGATGCTTCAGCCATTCAATGTGCTGTAAAATGTGCACTTGGTACAAGTAACTGTTTACCCACCTGATTGAGATGGCAACATACAATGCGTATGGTGTTTATCGTCAGACAACCACATTAAGACTCATGTCTTTCTTTGACTGTCCCGTCGTGGAAAGCCTCACTGCTACAGAGCAGCAGCCTTCATTTAATATGCTCTGGAGGACCTGGCACGGCTGCAGGAGCGACACTTTGCTAATCACATTCCTGCAACAGCTAAAAAGACTTAACCATGTTGTTTTTGTAAAGTCTGCTCTTGGCATGGAACGAGGCAGGAGAGTCGTATTTACCGCCCCCAGTGCTCATCTCCCCGAGTCCTGTGTTTTTTTGATTGCTTTATATTGTACCGTACGAAAGTGAAGTATTGAGATTTTGACTGAAGTAGAACTGCCATTAAGAAAACCGTTCAATGGCTGTGCATGGATACCTACCTTCCATAGGCCACTACTTCATGAGGCAAGCTGCCGTAAAATGTTTGTTTCTCTACTTGAGGAAATCATGGACTTGCTTATGGCCTGCTCAACACTTTTATCCGCCGTCGGAACGTGGTTGGTGTTCTGTTTGTTGATTGACAAGTGCCTTATATTTCCCCCACACAGTGGTGGATGGAACATAGGCCATGTTGTCACGGAGTACCTTGTGTGGCACAATTGTAAAGGCTTGACTAGATTGTGAAGTGTTTTTTGGGGAACTTATGTATACAACACCAGGCCCAGCCTGATTGCCCATGAGAACCAGAGTGCGTGTAATAAGTTGAAGAAATGTCCTGTGGGACGTATTCACCAACACTTCTACTTGCTTTGAAAACGTGCAAACTCAATGAGTAACTTGTATCATAACCACGTTATTGAAAAGGGTTCAGACCACAATATCGTGTATGACGCTTGTATTCACATCTTTAGTACTGCTTATGATACAAGTTAGCAATTGAGTTTTCACACTTTCAAAGCAAAAGTAAAAGTGTCGGTAAATTCATTTGTTTGGCTTATTACTTTAGGAAATGTATTACTAATTACTTTATGGGACTTAGGCAGTATTTGTGTGTGAAGAGGAAAGAGGGATACCCCTAATTATTCGTCCTAAATCAGGGTATATGAACTTGAGTGAAAAAGAGCAGAGATTTAGGAAACAGTAATTATGTCCTAATTCCAGCAAACATAGCCAGCATAACTCTTGAAAGCATGACTAATTGTAAAGGCTATTTTTATAACAATTCTTTAATAGTTTTGAATGAAGAGAAAAGTTCATTTTTTAATTTTACATATATACATGAAAATAATTACGGTTGTTTCATTGCTATATACAGATTAATGTTAAACCATGGATGACATGGATAATCTCCGAAAAATAAACAGTGTGGAAAAGACACAGTGTTAATAACAATGTTTACAATATGTTACACAATTTGTTAAATGTGTCAATGGCCTTAGGATGTTTCCATAATCCTACGCGCGTTTCGGCATGTGCCTTCGTCAGAGTTATGCTGGCTATGTTTGCTGGAATTAGGACATAATTACTGTCCCTTAGGCAGTATTTCCCAGCATGTTTGCGTTAGTTTCAACTGTAGATATGCACGCTCAGAGGAAGGCATACTCGGGCACCCCCAACTTGCGACCACAAACTGATAGGAGTTGGATTTAGCACAGTAAGTGCGCTGATGGCCCACGAAGGACACGTTTTCTTGAGCTTCCAGTAGCTAGGGACGGAAGGCATTAGTATAGGTTCACTTGGGGATTATACAGGATTAGTCAGGACTCTGATGAGGACAGACACATGAACGGGTAAGAAAAGCTTACGGTAGGTGTGCTTTCCCAGGGATAATGCACAGGTAGAAGGCAGATAGTAAAGGTAGTACAGATACACATGTCATGACTTCATCTTCACCTATGGATTCAAACCCATTGGTGCCAGCCTCGCATTGAATTACTATAGTACGTATGGGTCAATGCTTGACCAGTTTGCCATGTTCATCCTCCGTCAGAACATAATAGATGTACAGTTTGCCGTATAATAATTGCATTCCAGTGACAATACTGCACATAACGGTGGATGGGACATATTCTATGCTCTCACAAACAACCCTGTGTGTCAAAAACTACAATTCTTCAGTTTATGGTGTTCTCTTTAGGGAACTTTGGAAAATTCTCCAGCATGTTAGCCTTCGTTTCAAAGGTAGATGTGCTCGCTAGCTTTGAGGAATAGGCCTTGGGGTATACTCGGACACCCCCAACTTGCATTCACAAACTGGACTGGACTGAGCTGGATTTAGCACCTTGAGTGTGCTAACAGCGCATGAAAGACATGTCTGCCTGAGCCTCCTGTGGCTGTCATGGGAGCCACTAGTGAAGGTTCACGCGGCGTGCGCTCGGTAATCTTCAGAAAGAAGGTGAAGGTCACTTGACAGGTGGTAAAATGTAGTCAAACTGATTTCGTAATGTGGCATATGATGGGTCTTTGCATGCTGGCGGGATGTTGATGTGTGTGCACTGATCTGCTGGATTGGACCCGTGGCCGGCGGTATGAAAGTCTTTCGTCTGATGCTTGAATGGCGTGTGAATGGAGCATAAAGCGGTTGGTGCTTTGAAGTGGCTTCGTGGCTCGCCTTCAGAAGGCGTGGTTTCAATATTCAGATACTTTGATAAGTATTTGAGCTTTTTAGCCAGTATTTCTGGAGGTGCTAAAACCAACCAGTGTAAGTGGTGGATTAACTTTAACAATTTAGTTCCAGATTTACATCTGTGGCGGTAGATGGTCATTAGTAAGAACCCCTTGCTTTTTTTGTCATTGTGGGTAGCTGTGGATTTCGGTCCCTAGCTCAGCCGGCATCTAGGCAAACTTACCATTTTTTGAAAACTAGACAACCAGGAGAGTCCAGGGGTTCAATGCTTGCGTAGCTTTCGCCAGGTTTTTTACCCATAATCCACTGCAAAGATCAAACTTTGCCTAAAAAACACATTTTCCTTGCATTTCCATGAGGAAAAGTCCTGGAATCTGCAGGCAGTCGCAAATTTCCTACCACCCGCCATTCCCCAGAATCTCCCAAGGAAAACAGTGCCTTACTTGTGTGGGTGGGACAAGTGCCCCGGAGAGGGAAGGGCCAAAATGTATTGTGGAGACATCAAAATGATCTATCACAAAACAACCTGGTTTTGCAAGGGGGCCACCTGCATTTTTTGTCCCCAACTTGGCGGTCACCTAGAGAAACCTACCAAACCCAGACATTTCTGAAAACTGGACTCCTGGGGAGTCCATGGAGGTGTGGCTTGTATGGAAACAGCTGTTTCACGGTCATGTCATGGTTGATTCAGTCCCGAGCATGGGGGCCATACCTTCTCCTATTGGACATGTCTAAGCACCATTGACGTCTCTTAACATTCCTGAGACTGAACACCTTTCGCCAATTGTTATTTCAAAGTGGTCTGGTTTTCTCAGTCTACCTTGCCTTCGTGCACCAGTGACAACTCTTCCATCTGTACTTCCATGCACATAGTACTTCTATGTCTGAAGTTCTCTGCCCTCCGTCATAGATATCTAAGGACTATATTGTCTGTTTGTGGATTCAACCAGATTAGGCCCCCGCTTACCTACATCTACAGCTTTTGTCCACACCCAAACGGTGCTTTCTTCTTTATTGTTTTCAATCAGAGGCTTTAAGTACCACTCAAAAGTAATCTTCCTGCTTGCCTTAGGAATGTTTTGTTAAATGTTATAGTTTTTAGGACCTGATTTTAATGTGATTGCTTTTTATTTCACTCTATGAGCTGATGCGTTTGATTATTTATCCAGGCTTGTTTGTTTTAAGATGCAACATTTTATTCTGTACTTTTGTGATTTTCTCAGAAAATCTAGTAAAAGTGTATTGATTGATTGATATTGCATTCAATGGAACTAGGCCCCCAGCAGGTATTAAAATACTGCTATAAATGAAGTTCAGCGTGCCCTGCACACCTGTGGACGCCGGTGTCACTGCACCTGCTACACTAATGTAATTTACAGGTCCACATATTTCTCACTGTACTACTCTTCCCTTCTCACCTCCCTCTCTCCACCCCACTCTCCTCTCCTCTCTATCCCCTTCCTCAGTCTCTCACCCCCTCTTCTTCATTCTCACTCTTCCCCCTCCCTTCTCACCTCCCTCTCCCCACCCCACTGTCCTCTCTATCCCCTTCCTCAGTCTCTCACCCCCTCTTCTGACTCTCACTCATCCCCCTCCCTTCTCACCTCCCTCTCCCCACCCCACTCTCCTCTCCTCTCTATCCCCTTCCTCAGTCTCTCACCCCCACTTCTGACTCTCACTCATTCCCCTCCCTTCTCACCTCCCTCTCTCCAACCCACTCTCCTCTCTATCCCCTCTTCAGTCTCTCACCCCCTCTTCTGACTCTCACTCATCCCCCTCCCTTCTCACCTCCATCTCCCCACCCCACTCTCCTCTCCTCTCTATCCCCTTCCTCAGTCTCTCACCCCCTCTTCTGACTCTCACTCATCCCCCTCCCTTCTCACCTCCCTCTCTCCACCCCACTCTCCTCTCTATCCCCTTCCTCAGTCTCTCACCCCCTCTTCTGACTCTCTCTCATCCTCCTCCCTTCTCACCTCCCTCTCTCCACCCCACTATCCTCTCCTCTCTATCCCCTTCCTCAGTCTCTCATCCCCTCTTCTGACTCTCACTCATCCCCCTCCCTTCTCACCTCCCTCTCTCCACCCCCTTCCTCAGTCTCTCACCCCCTCTTCTGACTCTCACTCATCCCCCTCCCTTCTCACCTCCCTCTCTCCACCCCACTCTCCTCTCTATCCCCTTCCTGTCTCTCACCCCCTCTTCTGACTCTCACTCATCCTCATCCTCCCTTCTCACCTCCCTCTCTCCACACCACTCTCCTCTCCTCTCTATCCCCTTCCTCAGTCTCTCACCCCCTCTTCTGACTCTCACTCATCCCCCTCCCTTCTCACCTCCCTCTCTTCCCCCCACTCTCCTCTCTATCCCCTCCTCAGTCTCTCACCCCCTCTTCTGACTCTCACTCATCCTCATCCTTCCTTCTCACCCCCTCTCTCCACCCCACTCTCCTCTCCTCTCTATCCCCTTCCTCAGTCTCTCATCCCCTCTTCTGACTCTCACTCATCCCCCTCCCTTCTCACCTCCCTCTCTTCACCCCACTCTCTCCTCTCTATCCCCTTCCTCAGTCTCTCACCCCCTCTTCTGACTCTCACTCATCCCCCTCCCTTCTCACCTCCCTCCCTCTCTACACCTCACTCTCGTCTCCTCTCTATCCCCTTCCTCAGTCTCTCACCCCCTCTTCTGACTCTCACTAATCCCCCTCCCTTCCCCCCTCCCTCCCTCTCTACACCTCACTCTCGTCTCCTCTCTATCCCCTTCCTCAGTCTCTCACCCCCTCTTCTGACTCTCACTCATCCCCCTCCCTTCTCCCCTCCCTCTCTCCACCCCACTCTCCTCTCCTCTCTATCCCCTCCTCAGTCTCTCACCCCGTCTTATGACTCTCACTCATCCCCCTCCGTTCTCACCTCCCTCTCTCCACCCCACTCTCTCCTCTCTATCCCCTTCCTCAGTCTCTCACCCCCTCTTCTGACTCTCACTCATCCCCCTCCCTTCTCACCTCCCTCTCTCCACCCCACTCTCCTCTCTATCCCCTTCCTCAGTCTCTCACCCCCTCTTCTGACTCTCATTCATCCCCCTCCCTTTTCACCTCCCTCTCTCCATCCCACTCTCCTCTCCTCTCTATCCCCTTCCTCAGTCTCTCACCCCCTCTTCTGACTCTCACTCATCCCCTCCCTTCTCACCCCCCTCTCTCCACCCCACTCTCCTCTCTATCCCCTTCCTCAGTCTCTCACCCCCTCTTCTGTCTCTCACTCATCCTCATCCCGTCCCGTCTATCCTCATTTCTGGTTCCTTTCTCTTCCTTTTTTCTTGTTCACTTTTTCATCTTTACCTCTTTTCTTTCTTGCTCCACATTATTTCCTCTGTATCGCTGTTTCCTGCCGCCTCGCTGTTCTTTCACCCTCTCCTTTTATTTCATCCTTTGCCACTCTTTTATAGTTCCCTTATCCTTTACACCCTCTGTGCCCGTCCCCCTGAAATATAAACATAGCCAAACAACTGGCATGTCCTGTGCCTAAAAACAAAATCAGAAAAGGCCATCTCTAAAATAACATCAGCTCGTGCTGGGCAGACGAGGCCCCTCCCACCTCCGGGCCCCGGTGCTCTGCACCAGCCGCACCATTGGTAGCTAAATCCCTGGGCGATTAATCTTTTACAAATTAAGCACCGAGAAGACTCTGTTCCTTGTGCCCGCTAAACTCACCTGTTGTTTTAGACTGAAATCTCACGACGAAAGGCTCTCGTGCAAAGGCGTCTTCGTCCCCTTTTTGGGAATCTTCGTATTGGTAAATGTCCTTCACTTTCACTACATCGTCTCTGTAAACAACACAGGAATTGGTAACAGAAATGAGCACACAGGAAACGCAGAGAAATGAGCAATCATACATGAACCACAAACAAGTGACCAGTCACCAGACACACAGGAAACAACAAGTAACCCACCCAAGGAGAATCAAAGAAAAGAGTAAACACATTAAAAAGAACACAGAAAGAGCGGGCAAACATGACACAACAAGGGAATGAACAGACACAGTTGAAGTAAGAATTGGGAAATGAGTAAGCACGGAGGAGTGACAAAACAGAAATGAGCAGAGAAAACAACATCTGAGAACATGGCAGTCACGATGCAGAACACAGCTCACAACACAAAAGGATGATCAAAGAACACAGGCAGACAGCAAACAACAATACAATGAATAAACATGCAAAATACAACCCAGAACTGAGGATGTGAGAAACACACCCAAAGGAAGAACAAATGGCACCAAATCACCACACAAAAGAAAGGCAGTTGGAAAGGTGCAAGAAGGAACCAAGTAAAACTTGTGGGTGTGGCCAAACCACACAAACAGAATACTGCATGCCTCGCAGAGCAGCGCATGTACGCTGACGCTAGGCTCGACCTAAAAAGCATTCCTGGCCTCTGATGTAATGTGCTACTCCCTAATTTAGCATCCATCCGTCCCTTCCTGCACAAAATCAGCCCCACAACACAAGCACCCTTGAACCAGGGTGCAAGGGTGTCTGCGTTGGCGCACAGTAGCCAACTGTGCGCCGGCCATGGGGAAAAGGGCAGCAATGCGTCATATCGAATAGTTTCTTACCTGTCGGTGTAGTTTTGCAGCTTGAAGATCTTTCTGGATTCACTATGCTGTGCATTATTCCGCGATCTTGTGGTTGGGTCCGGATTCGTAGTCTTTTCTTTGTTTTTTTTTTTTTTTTTTTGGTAGCCCAGGTGGGCGTCGACGTCCACCATTTGGTGCACCTCCCGTGACGTCGTCGTGCTTCCTGCGGAAGTCCCACCTTTGGGGCGCCATCTTCGGGTTCTTTTTTCCTTTCCTCTTTTTTTTTTTTTTTTTTTTAACCCTAGGCGATTGATTAACCCTTCTTGTCCCTTTATCTGTATGTTTTCATTTCTTTGATCTTTTCCATTTTACCCCCTCTTCCTCCAGCCTCATCTTCCTGGCGGAGGTGGGTGGGTTCGCTAGTGAATCCAGAAAGATCTTCAAGCTGCAAAACTACACCGACAGGTAAGAAACTATTCGTTTTGCAGCGTGAATCTTTCTGGATTCACTATGCTGTGCATAGATTTTGTAGCGGTTTTCCTAATTCTGTGGCGGCTGGGTGGTAGATGAGCGTTGGTCGTTGAAAATGTGCTGAAGCACCTTCTGTCCAACCTGTGCTTCCTTGTTCATCTGAATGTCCACGCAGTAGTGTTTCGTGAACGTGTGCACAGATGCCCAAGTTGCCGCGAGGCATATGTCCTGGATGGGCGTGTTCGCCAGGAAGGCCACGGTGGCCCCTTTCTTCCTTGTGGAGTGAGCCTGCGGCCCCTCCGCTAGCTCCTGTCCAGCCTGTTTGTGGCAGAATTGAATAGTGAGGGCAATCCACCTTGCGATGGTGCCCTTAGTCACTGGTCTACCCATGAAGCTAGTAGCAAAGGACACAAACAGCTGTTTCGACTTCCTGAGTTCCTTGGTTCTCTCAATGTAGTGCATCACCGCTCTTCTGGCATCGAGGGTGTGCAGTGCCTTTTCTGCGTTTGTAGTCGGGTTTTGGAAGAAACTTGGTATCTGGATAGTCTGATTCATGTGGAACGCCGACACTACCTTGGGCATGAAGTGTGGGTCCGTTCTCAGGACTATTCTATCTTTGTGAATCTGAATGTAGGGTTCCTGCAGCGTTAGTGCTTGAAGCTCGCTCACCCTGCGTAGTGAGGTTATGGCCACCAGAAAGGCTGTTTTCATAGTCAACATCTGCAGTGTGGCCTTGTGAATGGGTTCAAACGGTGCCTTCATGAGCTCCGTCAGGACCACATTCAGATTCCATGCCGGCGGCGGCAACCTTTTCGGGGGGGCCATCCTTTTGGCTCCTTCCATGAATCTCCTCACCACCTGCGAGCTGAAGAAACTTCCACCTTTTTCACCTCTGGTGTAGGCCACGATGGCCGCTAGGTGTACCCTTAGTGAGCTCGAGCAGAGGTTACTCTTTAGAAGGTGTGTGAGGTACCTCAGTACTGTTGAGTCTCTTGTCATTCTGTTTTGCAGGCCCTTTTTACGGCACCACACAGTGAACCTCTTCCATTTTGCGCTGTAGCATTTTCGTGTAGTTGGTTTCCTCGCCTCCCGTAGCACTCGCATCGTGCTCGGCGGCAATCTTAGGTGTGCGAACTCTAGGTCTTCAGGAGCCATGCCGCCAGGTTGAGGGTCTCTGGCTCTGGGTGCAGGACCTCTCCGTTTTGCATTGAGAGCAGGTCCTTCCTCCTCCTGAACCTGTATGGGTCGCCTTGTGCCATTTCTTGAATTTGTGAGAACCATGTCTGCCTCGCCCACTGCGGAGCCACCAGGATCAGGGTCATGTTGCTGGTTCTGCACTTGTCGAGCACTCTGTGCAACAGGGGTATCGGTGGAAAGGCGTAGGCAAATGTCCTCGACCAGCTTATCCATAGGGCATTTCCCTTGGATTGCTGATCTTGTTGCCTGGACGCGAAGCTTTGGCATTTTGCATTGTGGCGTGTTGCAAAAAGGTCTATTGTGGGAGTCCCCCATCTCCGGAAGAGTTTCTCCGTTTCCTGGCCATTGAGCTCCCACTCGTGTGATGCTGAGGTCTGCCTGCTTAGCCAGTCTGCCTCCACATTGTCCTTCCCCGGTAGGTGAATTGCCAGTAGATCTATCCTGAGAGGTATGGCCCATCTCCAAATCTCCTGAGCTAGGGATGAGAGCGGGAACGACTGTGTCCCCCCTTGTTTGTTGATGTAGAACATCGCCGTGGTGTTGTCTGTACTTTGGACCAACACCCTCTTGTTGAACAGGTGCCTCTGGAATGCCTTCAGGGCTAGCGGGATTGTTTTCAACTCGAGGTAGTTGATATGGCGGACCGCATCTGCTGGGGCCCATAGACCCCTCACTCTGAGGTTGTCCATGTGCGCTCCCCATCCCTTCTGCGATGCGTCCGTGGTAATGGTCACTGTTGGGATTGGTGGTGTCAGGCTTCTCCCTGCTGTTATGTTGTCTCAGTTCCACCAAGTTATCTCCTCCTGCACTGCGTGCGTAACAACCACTAGATCCTCCCAACTTCCGTTTGCTTGTGACCATTGTTGTTGTAGCCATTCCTGGAATGGTCTCATGTGCAGGCGTACATTCGGCACCAGCTGGATACAGGACGCCATCATCCCCATCATCTTGCTCACAGCCCTCACTGTCAGAGCTCGCCCCTTCTGGTAGAGCTTCGCCTCCTTCAGTAGAGCCTCTGTCCTCCTCTCGCTGGGCACTACTGTACTGTTGCGGGAGTTGATCTTTGCCCCCAGGAAAATCTTCACCTGCTCCGGTTCCATCGATGATTTTCCCCAGTGGATCGAGAATCCCAGATTCGTGAGGGTGTCTGTTACGCGTTTTGCGTGCCTCTCGCATTTTCCGCGTGAGTTTGCCTTGACCAGCCAGTCGTCCAAGTAGGGGTAGACATGTATTCCCTGCCTTCGTAGGTGCGCCGCTACCGCCAACAGGCATTTTGTAAAGACCCTTGGTGCTGATTTTAATCCGAAGGCCAGGGTCGTGAACTGGTAGTGTTCTAGTTCGATGTTGAATCTTAGAAGGCCCTTGTGCCTTCTGTTTATTGGGATGTGAAGATAGGCATCCTTGAGGTCCACGGTGACCATGAAGTCCCCTTCTCTTATCTGTGGCAGAACCTCCTGCAGTGAAGTCATTTTGAACCTTTGCGTTCTGATGAACTTGTTTAGGTAACGGAGGTCTAGTATGGGTCTGAGGTCTCCGTCTACCTTCGGAACCACGAAGTAGTTTGAGTAGACCCCTTTGTTGCGTTCTCTGAACGGCACTGTCTCTATGGCTCCCTTTTGCAGGAGTTTCCGGGTTTCTTCCCTGAGTATTGCCAGTTCTTGGGCCGATCTCAGTCTTCCCTTTGGTTTCCTGTTTGGAGGTCTTTTCTCCAAATCTACGCAGTACCCGTACTGCACAACGTTCCTTATCCACTTGTCTGTGGTTATACGCCGCCACTCCTGAAGGTAGAACCTCAGTCTTCCGCCTACTGGTGTCGTATGCTCGTAGGCTCTTGAATTTTCTCTTCCCCCTGATGACACTTTTTTGCGCCTCACCCTTGGGGTCCTGGCGAGGGTAGGCGTCCTCTTGCATGCTGAGTCACTTCGTCGAGGGCTGATCGCCCCCTCTCCTCCTTTGGCCACGTCCGTTCCCTCTCCCGCGAAAGGACTGGCCCCGAGGTTGATATTGCCAGTTTTGCTTCTGCTGACCTTGTCCGTGACCTTCACCCTGCTGACTTTGTTGGAACGCCTGGTGCGACGTCCCCTGCTGGCTTCCTCCCCTACCGTAGGGTCTCCTCGAGGGATTTCCTCGCCTCATTCCCCTTAGCTGTAGGGCCCCCATGGACCTCGCCGTCTCGTTTTCTTTTTTCAGCTGGGTGAGCTTGTCGTCCACTGTTGCTCCGAACAGTGTCTCTCCATTGAAGGGGGTGCCAAGGATGTTGTTCTGCACTTCCGGTTTGAATCCCGAGATTCTTAGCCATGCATGCCTCCTCTCTGTGACCCCTATGGCCATGAGTCTTGCTGAAGTCTCTGCCCCATCCAACGCCGTCTTTATACAGGAGTTGGCGATGTTCTTGCCTTCGTCTATCAGGTGAGAGGCTCTCTGCCGGTATTCTTCGGGGAGGTGCTTTACTAACTCCCCCATCTCATCCCAGTGCTGGTATTGGTGTCTATTGAGGAGTGCATTTGAATTCGCCATGCGCCAGTGCATTGCGGCGTTCCTCTCGACCTTTCTTCCTGTGAGGTCAATCCTCCTGCTCTCCTTATCCGGGGGTGGGCCCGAAGTTGCTGGTACGTTGGCCCTTCTCCTGGCCGTGGAGGCTATGATGGAGTCCGCGGTCACGCTACCCTTGATGTAAGGGGGGTCCAGGGAGGAGTGCTTATATTTCTTCTCTGTCCTGGGCGTGATCGACCGGCAGGTCGCAGGTTCCTTGAAGGCTTCTCTCCCCTGATTCGTCACGCTTTGTAGCATGGGGAGGAACTGGCTCCTTGTCTGGATGGGAAGCAGTGTCTCGACGAGAAAATCGGCTTTCGGTTTCTCCTCGTCGAGTTTGACGCCGAAGGCCATTGCTGCGCTCCTGACCACCATATTGTAGACCCCGATGTCGTCGGGTGGCGAAGGCCTCGAAGGGTACGTGTCCACGGGCTCCTCCGGGTTTTCGGTGTCGAGATCGTGCCATTCGACGTCGTTGCTGGTAGATGCCGCCGATTCGTAGAACGACCGTTGGTCTTCTTCCTCGGCTTCTCCCTCATAATAGGGCTCTTCTTCCTCTTCGAGTTCCCTTGTCAGCCCTTCGGCGTCGAACTCGTCTTCGACCTCACCGACGTCCGCCGATGAAACCGTTGGAATCTTGAATTCCTTCATCCTGGCGTCGAACTCCTTCTTTCTTTGAAGGATGTTCTCCATTTCGGCCTCGAGCCGCCTCTTCTTTTTCTCCATCTCGGAGATGCTTTCGGCGTCGACCGCGGGTCTTTTCGATGAAACTTGCGTCGACGTCGAACGTTCTTTCTGCGTCGATCGGCCCGTTTCATGGGATGCTTTCGACGACCCTTGCCTTTCGGCGTCTTTCGGCACCAGGGAGTCCTTTTCTAAGGATCCGCTCGGCCTCTTGTCCGTGGTTCCCCCTTTGGACGTCGAAGTTTTCGGCGCCGGGGCTCCCTTCGTGGACTTTGACTCAGATTTTCTCGAGTCACCCTCGTGTTGTCGAGGTACTTTCTGTTTTGCGCTCGACGATTCTCTTACCTCGTCTTCTTTTTTCTTGTCGGTCTCTACGACCGTGAAGTTTTCGGCTGTCTCGGCGACGTTGTCCTCGTCGTCCGTGGAGAGGCCCAGATCGTAGAGCGTCGGGGGCTTCCCCTTGCCATCCATGCTGGCGTTGGCCCTTCTCTGCCGCTCTCTCCCCCTGAGTGTCTTCGGCGCGAAGGCTGAGCAGGCGTTGCAGTCGATACTCTGGTGATCGACCGGTAGGCAGAGGTTGCAGACCGGATGCTGGTCTTTCTGCGCGAACTTGTGGTGGCAGTTTGGGCAGAACTTGAATGGCGTCTTGTCCATTGCGCTCAGGGTCTCTGAGCGTGCATTCTCCAAGGGCGTCGAAGAAAAAGGGCGCTGGTCCTCCTTTCTTCGCGCTCCTGATGAAATCTCTTCCTTTCCTGATATCTTCTAGTGTTTCTATCGACGAAACTCGCTTTTCATCCTTCTTCCTTCGAGTGTAATTCTGGAGCTTCCCGATGACGATCCAGACCCAACGGCGGAAAAAAGAATCTGAAGATGGCGCCCCAAAGGTGGGACTTCCGCAGGAAGCACGACGACGTCACGGGAGGTGCACCAAATGGTGGACGTCGACGCCCACCTGGGCTACAAAAAAAACAAAAAAAAAAACAAAGAAAAGACTACGAATCCGGACCCAACCACAAGATCGCGGAATAATGCACAGCATAGTGAATCCAGAAAGATTCACGCTGCAAAACTTATAGATGCAGTACCTTCCTGCCCTTTTCTTTTGACGCAGTGGGGCACAGCAAGATTCCTTGTGGCGCTGCCCTATGCCAAAACCTTATAAGTGAGGCCTTTATATTTACCGCCAGAAAACTCAATTTTCAAAGACAGTGCGCTTTATGAGTTTGGGATTCAGTCATTCATTCATTCCGTTATTCATAATGATTACTAAGCCAACACCTGTTGATCAACACTGACCTCTGCAGGCGTACACAATTCGCCGGGCACGCAGGAAACAACGTGGAATGGGTGGCACACAAGAAACAACACATAATTAGAAGCCATAATACAAGAAACGAATGAGCACACAAAAACCAGACATACATCAGTAGTCACGCAAGAAACAACACTGAAATGAGCAGGCACAAGCAAGGGGGTGGCCATAAGATTAATACACCCTCCCCCAATTTGAGCCACACGTCTTATGACACCGAGCAAGCAAAGACCGCAAACCCAACCCTCTTTAGAAGAGTTTCACTCACACTTTCTTCATCCTTCCACACTCTGCTCATACTCTCACCCTCCCATCTATTTATCCATCTGTCCTTTCCTTTACCTTTGGGTCCACTCGCCCATACAATTATACTTTCATCCATCCATCCATCCATCCATCCATCCATCCATCCATCTAGATGGTCATCTTTCCAGTCGTCAATAGAGCCACGTCGCTATGCATGCATCAACAGATCCACTCTTCCGTCCTCCACCTTTATGCGTGTACGTTGATTCCTCCATCCATTCCTACTTTCACTTATCGAGCCTTTAACTCCTCCACTATCCTTTCAGCTTTTCATCCATCCATCCTTGTACCTAGAGATCTATTCATTCACCGTTCCTTACTTTCACCCTTTTTTCCTCCACCCTTTCTTTCCTCTTTGTATCTCTTCATCTTTTTGCTCTCCATCCTTGCTTTTACATTATTTTCTTTATCTTTCCCACATGTACTTTTTCAGTTTGTCTCTTTTTCTGTGTTTCACCTCTTTTCATGGTCTGGCTTGACAGCGCAGCTGCCGCCAGACAATTTTGTGAGCATCACTAGAAAGGGGCCTTGGCTCCGCCCACATGTTGAGTCAAGAGTACATGTTTTTATTGGGAGGAAGTTGTCTACTTCCACAAAAAAATGTGATTGCCCTCCACACAGCTGTGATCCTTTTGTTTATTTATCCAGCTGCTGAAGCTGAAACTTTGAACTTTAAGGGCACATACATGACATTGGAAGGCTATTAAAGAGTTGTAGGTCATTGTTTGTTCTTCTTCTCTGGCAGCAGCACAGATGGGAGGATTTAGAAGGTGATTCTTAGGTCTGGCTTGACAGTGCAACTGACCCTTAGACATACAGCAATATTATTCTTCAGTTCTTTGCTTCCACACAAATACATATCTGTTCCCATGCGAATTACTTGCAATCAGTAGATTCCCATACAACATTCCTTTAAAGCCAGATCTATTGGCATTGCCAATGCTTGTTCATCATTTCTCTTTATGTTTTTCTAACTGTACATGTCAACCAAAGGACCTCAGCCTTTGTTTCCCAACAGTGACAGCTATGAGCCTTTGTCTGCAGACCTGAAGCCAGAAGAGGCCCATTGACAAATACTCATTCTCCCACTAGGACTGAGTTCACCAGAGCTCCAGGCCCAGTGGTTGCGCCGTTTATGTTGCTCGAGTGCGTGGCTCAGGGTACCAGTAGGCACGAAGAACACAACCCAGAAATAATGTTTGGTTGGCATGATGGTGGCTCGAGGGATGATGGCAGGTCATATAAAACAATAGACGTACATACATACAATAGAGGTGCGCAACGATTCTTCTTACCGATAAACGAAGAGGTACTGCTCCTTGTAGTCTCCGCGCCCCAGAGGCGTGCTCATGACGTACTTGTAAGGGCATCCCTTGGTACAACTGATCAGAAACACAGACATGGGTTACGGGGGTGGGGGGACATGTGCATGACACCAGCTGCATCACTGAATTATACGCAGGTCTCTTCTAACCACACCACCTACCATCCACAGGGATTCGTCAACAACGTCCAGGTTTCAATAGTGTCCGGGTCAAATACTGCATCACGAATATCGACTCCATTACAATATTTTAAGGCAAGTGTATACAAGTTCATACAACTAAAACAGGTAAAACAGATGTTCTCAAATCAAAATAAGCTTTATTCGAAATCACAAAGTGAATCATAAAAGCTGCAAAAATACATCCATGACAGTTTAAAAACCAGAATGAAAGTTTCTGTTAAAACATCTGTGTACCTTGAAGATATAAGGTATGCGTGTATGCATATAAATATATGTATATGTGTGTGTGAGTGAGTGAGTGAGTGAGTGAGTGTGTGTAAATTTATAAATAGAAAATATATTCACTGAAAAATCATAGGTTAACGTGACGTTACAGTTAGGTGAAAGTTTCAGTGGCAACGTAACGTTTTGAACTCAAATAATCACTGAAATTCACCAGTTACACGTCTATCAAGTAACTGTAACTCGTGCACACACCATGAACAGTTTTCTCATCAATATAAATTTAATTGCAAGCTTTGCAGGGATATCATCAATGATGTCATAGAAGGTGTCATGAGTGATAGAATATGTGGGGATAAGTAGCAGCGCCTTGTGAGGGCGCAAGTTATAGTTACCTTAGGGCACACGTTGTAATTACTTGAGGTAACTATCACTGGTGAATTTCTGTGGAGTTTAGAGTTTAAAACGTTATGTTGTTACCGAGATTGTCACCTAACTATAACGTCACGTGCGTGGCCACATGCAAATGAGGGAATCTCTCTGCCTCTGCGCCCGCGCTTTATAATAGACACGGATCCAAAGGTAAAGGAACTGTCAGGAGGGACCCTGACATGCTGTCCTATGGAGGGGGAAAACTGATCCAATGGACCCCCCAGACTTCCCCTTGCAGTCACTCACTGCACCCGCCTGCGAGGGGATCTCTCACCCCTCTTAAAAGTGCGGGTGGGTTGCTGCCTGTATAATGACACGAGTAGCGGCTGCTTCAAAGCCGCTCCATATTTCACTCAAATGCGCTGCCCTAGGGGCAGCATGAGTTCACGGCTGCCCTGTGCGCAGCGTATTCAATCTATGACGCACTCTCCTTGTTAGCGCCAAGTGCACCTTCTGAACGGTGCGCCCGGAGCTAACAATGAAAATGCATCCCATTGTATAATACGGCCCCTGGAGTCTCATGTCTAGGTCTTGATTCTGCTGCTGCATTATGTTCCCAGTTCTGGGGGGCTCCTCCCCAGAATAAAAAGAAAGGTCCGGAGTCATTGGCCAAACAGGCTGAGGAGCCAGTCCTGTGGGGACTGCAGGAGAGGGTGAAAGAAATCTATGATGAAATATCCAAACTCCAAGGGCAATGAATGCTGACAGAAGCAATTGTTTTATGAGATAAAGAACTTACTGTGTCCTGATTCAGTGCGCATTTGAGATGTAAAATAGTCCCTCGTGCATTGCAGGCAGTGGAAGGATACACTATACAGACAATGACATCAGGTGAGAGAGCTTTCTCCTCTGGTCTGTGCCAAAGCCCACACCAAGTGTATTAAAAAAATTGGTAGCAATTGGTCGCAGACAGATGTGCTGCCGAGCCGGGCCTAAAATGCGTGGAACTGACAAAGGGAGCAGCTGCAGTGAGTACCTGAGGGGGGTAATGTAACCTGTTGTACTTCGCTTGCCGTCTCTTTAACTGCAAGGTGTCATCGGAGAGAACCTTGAGTATCAGAGATCCCTGAGGCCACAGTTGAAGAGGAGATGTTGACCCGGAAGCTGTGTACAGCGTTGGCGTGAGGTGGATGCAATAAATGGCTTAAACAAGATACGGATTGGAGCACTTCCTGACAGGTTTCCTTTGTGAGTGAGAAGCGGCAAGAGATATATCCTGCGGTCCCTGTCGCCATTACCTGCCTTCAGGTTCCATGCTGCTTGGTGGCCCTGCTGGGGGTGTGGGTTCAGCCCTGCTGGGTGCAGCCCTGCTGGGGGGTGGGTACAGCCCTGCTGGGGGGTGGGCGCAGCCCTGCTGGGGGGTGGGTGCAGCCCTGCTGGGGGCTGGGTGCAGCCCTGCTGGGGGTGTGGGTTCAGCCCTGCTGGGTGCAGCCCTGCTGGGGGGTGGGTGCAGCCCTGCTGGGTACAGCCCTGCTGGGGGGTGGGTGCAGCCCTGCTGGGGGGTGGGCGCAGCCCTGCTGGGGGGTGGGTACAGCCCTGCTGGGGGGTGGGCGCAGCCCTGCTGGGTACAGCCCTGCTGGGGGGTGGGTGCAGCCCTGCTGGGGGGTGGGTGCAACCCTGCCAGAGGGTGGGTGTAGCCCACAAGAGCATCACTGAAGGACACAGGAGGACGTGGCCCCTGTGGGACACCGGGGAGCATGGAAGGGAGTCAACCCTTGTACGAGTCAGACAAGTGAACGTGCTCTTTGATGTCAGTATGCAACATATTGTGCCAGACCCTCGGCAGCTGCCTTACAGAAGAACCGTGGCCTCAGGTAACAACACACAGCATGACTCAGCTCATTGAAGTATGTGACAGCAGCAGAGATCTCTAGGCACCTGTAGGACACAAGCTGCAATCCCATGGGGCTGCTCAGCATTTTATCCATCCCATACTCATAACATCATCATTGAGATATGGGATATTGCAGCGGCTATTGTTTAAGTGCCAAAGGACACTACAGCTTGTAGTTGGCGCTATAACACTATCTGTTATTAATGAATGGATTATGGCCTAGATGGGCACCTGTTCAGGTTGTCAATCAGTAGCTTCGCCGCCTTCTCCTTCGAATCGAAGACCTCCAGAATGACCACGATGTCGTAACGCAGAATGATCTAGAACGAAACAAGTGCAAAGCGTGAGATTGAGACAGAACCCGCCGGCAGAAGAGGTCACAACTTGCATCCTTCTGTACATATTAGGACATTGTGGGGTATATTCACAAGAATGTGTGATAACTACCGGAAGAGTAGCTTAACGCAACTCTCAACATCGCACCCCATTGCGGTAAAATAACCCCATGTCAACGTGGAATTCACAACAAGGCGGTACCATGCGATAGTCTGCCGAAACCACGGACAAGGGCCACGATACAAACACCTCGATGGAGATAAAAACATAAACCACAACACCAAAAAACCTGCGATGGGCCAAAGCACTATGAGGAAATCAGTGATAAGCAAACACAAACTGACCAACACCCAAGCACCATGGAGGCAGCCGGAGCAGGCGCAGAGGACGAGCGCAACCCCACAAGCACCCCGGACAACCAGCCAGGGACATCGGGGACAGGAAAGGGCAAGGACAAGAAGAAGAGGAAGATGAAGTTCAGTCCGCAGGCGAACAGGATCATAGTCACGGAGGTGATGGAACACCATCAACAACTGTTTGTCACCTCCAACGTGTCATTGGGCACCAAAACTGGAATATCGCGGGACATCGTGGACAAGGTGAATGCCGTCGTAGAGCACAAGAGGACAATGGATGAGGTCAAAAGGCGATGGAGTGACATCAAGCGGAAGACCAAGGAGAAACTCGCAGCCAACCAGAAGGCAGCAATGCAGACTGGAGGTGGGGGCCCAGCGCAACAGCTCGTGCTGGATGACATGGAGGAGCTGGTGTCAACAGTCATCAGTGTGGATACAGTGGCCGGAGTCGGGGGAACGGGCACTGCTCGACAGGACACAACACAACCGCAACAGGGTGAGTGACCACCAGGTACTGGGGGTACGGGTGGAGATGGCCACGATGGCACACATGCACAATCAAGCAGAGCACAGTGCACACCCTCAATGACTCTGGGTCATCGCCCAGATCCACACAATGACACAATGTACAATGCCATGCTGTCTGAATGTCAACATGTACCATGCAGCTACATACATGTGGACACATTGCAATACACCATCTCCCCATCACATTGCAGGGCCACCGTCAACACCCCCTGCAGAGGAGTCCCAGCCACTCTTCACTGATGACGAGGAGGACAACCCCAGCATCGACGCACAAGCCCTCCTAGACATCATTGACATCATCCGCGACTCTCCTCCAGGATCAGGGCAGCCCAGCTGCATCGAGGAGACCCCACCCACCACCCAAACCACCCAGCAGGACGCACCCATGGCCCGCCAGTCTCCCAAGACCCCCAGGAACAACACATGGCCTTCCAACACCGTGTGCTGGAGGCCCAGAGGGAGACGGCTAAGCAGCTGCGGGTGGGGTTCGACCTCATGGCCACCAAACTGGACGCCATCCATGGGTACTCCATGGCCTCCAACGATCCCTGACTGACATCGCTGGAGTCCTGACATGGAGAGAAGAACACCTGTCCACTCACAGGGGCTCCGGCGATAGCAGCCGTGAGCTGGCACACATGCGGAGGCTCATGGAGGACATGGTGCGGATGGAGGCGTAAAGGATGGCAGCCACCACTGTACATCAGTGAAATGTAGCTGGGATCTACCATGCCCTGCAGACCATCATCATGGCATTGCTGGCACAAGGTGTGGCGATGATGAATGCTGCTGACCCCACATCATCCACATCTCTGCTCCCTGGTGTGTTAGTGCCCCACAGTGCGGCAGGCGTATCCACTCCGGCACCTGATGAGTCACTGCCAAACAGTGCGGCCGACAACCCTCCACCGGCCCCTGATGTGTCAGTGGCACACACTGCCCCAGACGGTACTACAACACCCACAGGTGGGGCAGAGCACACATCCGGGGACGAGGACGTGGATAGGTTTGTGATCAGGAGGCACTAGCTTTCATTTCCGCCACCTGGCCTGTTTCTGCTAGGTGCCGCACATGGTCTCATGACCTTCCACTAACCCCCGTTACACTCCGATGCGCTCACCTTGGACAGCGACATGGACTGCCATATCCTGTTTGATTACCAATGACACGGCGGCCAGACTGCGGACTGTACCCTACCTCTTCCGCAGTACTTGTCATTCCCAGATGGACTCTGGCTGGCCCTCCACGGGCCCATATTGTGTAGTGTGCTCGGCATTGCCCTGTACCGCTCCAGCTGCAGGACTGCACTGGATGTGCAATAAACATCCAGTGACGCACTGCTGTATTATGTTGTTTATCATCCATGTGTGAATGCGTGGGTGAATGTAGGGACAGTGATGTCCCTTGCGTCAATGATGCTCATACTGTGGGATGCCAGTCAGAGGGTGAAACATTGCATATTGTGTACCGGGTCCAGTGAACACTACAACAGGGACACACGCATCAGTCACTTCCATGTCCGGACATGGACTGAACCACGCCCAGATCCCACGAGTCATTGTTGCAAGCCCTGCGCTGGTCCGGCGTACGGCAGGCCAGACCACTCCTCTTACGCTCTGAGGGGGGGCCCTCATTGCTACCCGTCGCAGGCATACTCGCTGGTGGTGTGCAGATCACTCGTCTAGTTGTCAGCATGTCACAGCCACTCCCTGAGGGCAGGTTTGCACGCACACCTCACCCATCCGGCACAGGCGTCACAGGCCATGTGACTCCGCCAACATAAGGGGCCGACGACGTCACATTCCCCTCTGCCGGTGGTGACTGGATGACGGACGCTTCACGGTTCTCAATCATAAAGGGCCCATGAGTTGTTGCGCAAAGGGTTAGTGGCACCCGAGGCCTTGCGGCTGTCACGGGCCTGCCGCCACGTGGTGCTGACTGGGGTTGCACAGGGTTAGTGGCACTTGGAGCATTGAGGCCAGCACAGGCACCCCACCACGGGACGGTGACTTTGGGTGCACTGAGTTAGGGGCACCTTGAGCTGCTGAGCGGGTGTTCAGCCTGCGATGATGCCCCGTCCCGGCGGTCCGGACAGCTCAGATTTTGTGTGCCCTGCTGGACCGCAGTGTAGGCCAGAGCCAGCGGGCAGCGTGGGCCTACCCCCACGTGGCGTCACTTCCGGGATCACAGAGTTGGTGGCACCTATTGGGCTGAGCGGGTGTGCAGCCTGCAAGGAGGCCGGGTGCCCTGGTATGTCCTCTGCCATGGAGTAATCAAGACCCAGCACCAAACGTGAGATCTGGTGGCCTGCGGAGTGGGGAGGCATGGTGTGGAGTGTGCCATGTCCATGGACCCTGGGCTTGTGGTCTGCAGCGGCACGTGGTGGGACCTCCTGTCTGCACGCCGGTGGCGGAAGGTGAGCAGTGCGGCCTGGGTGTGCATGGGCGGGCATGCTCCGATGGGCGGCGGGAGGGGCTGGGGTGCTTCTGTCTGGGTGTGCATGGGCGGGCAGGCGATGTTGTCTTGTGCAATTGTGTGTACTGTCCCAAACATGTATCTGGACTCTGTTTCAGATGACGGGTCTGTCTCAGATGTGTGACCTAATGGACTGCACTACATGCCGGCAAGTGGTTGGAGACACACCAGTGGCAGCAGGTGAGCAGTGTGGCCTGGGTGCATAGGGGCAGCGCTCTCTCTCTCTCTCCCCCTCTCTTTCTCTCTCTCCCCCTCTCTTCTTCTTCTCTCTCTCTCACCCCCTCTCTTCTTCTTCTCTCTCTCACTCCCCATCTCTTCTTCTCTCTCTCTCTCTCTCTCTCACTCCCCATCTCTTCTTCTCTCTCTCTCTCTCTCTCTCTCTCTCCCCATCTCTTCTTCTCTCTCTCTCTCTCTCTCTCCTTCTCTTCCTCGCTCTCCCCTTCGCTCTCTCTCTGTCCTTTGATGTGCGCAGGACACACCTTCTCATCATGATTTTTGTCTTGCACGCTGTGACCTCCGGATTGGCCCGAGGGGAGCCGCCATGTGCCTTCATTTCATTTCAGGGTTCCTTTTGATAAAGTTTGATTTGTTGCTTCGGAAATGAATGCGTGATGGTCATTTTTGTAACGACACATACATGTCACCAGTTGTGATTCTGCGACATCATGCAGATAATTTTGTACGTGACTGGGTGTAGCTGATGTGGCATGTCTTTGGTCGGGGGGTGCCGGGGAGGGGGGGTCCTGGGGGTAGTTGTGGCGGGTGTTGGTTCCCTTTAGGCCCTCTGGGCTGCATGTTCAGTTGCCCGGGTGCATCTGTTGTTCTTCAGGTGTGGTTCTGGGCTGGTCTCCCTTTTGTGGTCCAGGCTGTGGTCCGACTTAGCACCAGGTCTGAGCAGGTGTTATTTTCCTGGTGCTAACGCGCCTTATCGCCTGTTTCGTGTTCTTATCGCAGTTCTGTCTGGTCGTTGTGAATGTTGTGGAGTGGTGGTGTCGCGGCTTTTGGCACAGGAACGCCTACTCTGCATCTCATTAGCGATAGTTGCGGGGGTCGTCCGTGGCGATGTTTTTTGCGGCTGCTATCGCGGGTAAACTGGTGCTGTGGGCTGTTAACACCAGCTTGTGATTGGGGCGATAAGTTTATCACAACTTTGGCTGCGATAAAGTGCCGTTAAGTCGGTGATAGTTCCTTGTGAATATGCCCCTGTGTTTTTTCAGACTTTGAGAGTACACCACAAAAGGGGACTATTTAAGGCATTTTCCATCAATAATCAATACTCTGCGTTGCATTCCATTCCATTGTTTTGTACACACCGTGACACTACTGACAGAGACGAACCTTAGGCAAATCTGATGTGGGCCTGTCTCAAAAGGGTGACTCCAGCCCAAACTGAGGGGCCACGTGACCTCTGACCAGGAGCACCAGCAACCATCGACATGTTTCGGCCTCGTTAGGACTCATCCGCCAGGAGGAGCCGGTTGAGTCTCTGTGCCGCAGTGAGCGTTGTACATGACTTTGAATGGCTTAGTGAGAAGAATGGGCGAACCAGTCTGACACATGGCAGTGAGGCTTCTGTGCCCACGCAGGGCACCAACGTCCAGAATTAAATTAAAAGGGGGGATAGTTAATTTTGTTCAAATGGATTTGGGTAGGAGTTCCCATTCTGTAACAACGCAGCCACTAGATAAAACAATGGAATGGAATGCACTCAGAACACTCACCAAAGATTACGATTAATTTACGCATTTCTTTACAGCATTTTTTTCTTTACCGTTTGTACCCTGCATGGGTCTCATTACAGGTGCCTTCGGTAATCCCCGGGGAGGCCTAACAGCAGTTATCAGCCCCATCAGGATAAACTGTGGTGTTTCACACCGAGATTTCTACAGCGGTGTGAAACCCCTCAGACACACGTGGGATTCGGCACCAAAAACACCAGCTCTTGTGTTATTTACCAAAAACGTGTAATCCATATTTTTCCACACCTCTGGAATTACACGGGCCCCCAGTAGCAATATTGGGGAGAGGGGGGTTAGGATTGTTCTGGGCAGCCGTGATGATGCCTTAAGACAGTAAATGACACAATATGGTCAGTGTTTGTAAAGTGCCGCTCATGTACAGTGCACTGGTCAACTGAAGAGTTGTCACTTTACCCACGTCACGAGGGTGACTCACAGAGGAGTCTGCTTTTTACACCAGCAGAACAAAGAATTCTGAGAAATGTAGTCTCATGTTTTTTTTTTAATAATAATGTGCCTACAAGCCCCAGCATGCAATGCTGTTCACGGAATCACCAGGACTGCCTAAAAACCATCTTCCTGAACTAACAACGATTTCATCGCCAATGATTCCTTCCTGACTCTAAAGGGCATATTACCAACAATCTGCGATAATTATCGCAAACCGGGGGTAGCGCGTTTTTTGTTATCGCCGCATATCACTGGATTTACTCGCTGTGTTTGCAGTGTATTATCAACGCATTGCTCAGAGGCGATATAAAATCCAGTGATAGCGTGCGAAATCCTGCGATAAACTTCCTGCGATAATAAAATGCTTGCTGATACGCCATTGTGAACTTAGCCTATCAATCCACCTCTCATTGAAGAGATGGTTAAGTCAACTTTTAATAAGGTGTTAATTTCCTGTGATAACCGCGGTTAGCGGGACTTTTCTCATCGCTACGCTGATAATACAGCCAAGTTGTGTTTGCGATGTTTTTAATGAAGTTATTGTAAGGAACGCCTACTTTGCATATGATTAGCGATATCTATCGCCGGCATGGGATGCGTTACAATACCGGCTGCTATCGCAGGATTACATGCGCTAGCGAGGACTTGATGATAGTGCGATAAACAAAATTGCCGCTTTACCACCGAAAAGTGCCACTAAAGTGGCGAAAACTCACTTGATAATATGCCCCCAAAGCTGCTAAATGGACCAACTTCATGCGCGACGCCAGGATGCCCGTAGGGCGATAGCCGCGCTATACAAGTTCCACATCAATCAATCAATCAATCAGTCACTCCTGATTTTTACCCACAAAACTATAAATGGTGTTGTTTTCAAACTCATGCTTAAAAGGTTAATAGGCTCAGGGGGCTCCTCCATATTTACAAGGAGAGGAAAAGCCACCCTGCGTGGCTTTTCCTCTCCTTGTAAATACGGCCCCTTCACACGCAGCACTTTGCATTGAAGGGGCGTCCCATGGGTGTTGCTGTGGGTGTTCCCACGCAAAACCCATGGAATGAGACACATTTCCAGTTTTACGAGGAATCGTAAATCTGGAGATGCGTCTACATACTACGCCACCCTAGAGGTGGCGTAGCGAGGCGCAACGAGGGAAAATGTTTTCATTTCTCCTCGTTTTTTCCTCTTTCAATGCGTGCTGCATTCTACAGCACGCATTGAAAGAGGAAAATGCCTGTAGTGATTGTTTTTTTGCAGTAAGGTGACCCTTCCTACACATAAACAATCTCCCCACGACGCAGGCATCCTTGCACCATGGTGCCAGGGTGCCTGCGCCGGCGTATGGCAGCTGTTTGTGCACCAGCGCAGGTGGAATCACAGAGATGCGACATATTCTTGTAAATATGTCGCATCCCAGTGCTTTGGAAGTGCAGCAGCGTGGCGCAGCCAAAGGCTTGCGGTGCCATGCTGCGGCACTTCCTTGTCCTTGTAGATATGCCACTAAGAGTTTAGGAGCCCCCAGCACATGGGGCCCTTGACCACCCCACCCCTCAGATATCTACCAATAATTAGGAGTCCAAATTCTAGATGGAAGCAGACGGGAGCATGCAGAGATCCCCTGACGACCCAGACCCTCTGTACCTCAGTCTTCAGCAAGGGCTCTTGCCAGCCAATGCCATCCTAAGGATTGATTACTAGTGCCCCAGACAAGACTTATTTTGCCCCTGCCCCTCCTAATAACTTTGACATGTATTACCCATTTTCTGCTCATTCAAGTATTTTCAAAAATGGGTCAAACAAAGGGAAGAGGTGTGGCGCCAGGGCGACTGACTCCAGAATCTGGGGATCATGGTTCGATCCCCGGCGCCGGCGGCAGATTAGCCCAGCACCATGTGACTCTGGGCAATAGCTTGCTTAATCTTCCCAACGGCCCCCAGTGCCTAGAGACCCTTACGGGTGATTGTTTGCGCTTTACAAATGTGGATTATTATTATCTTAAATATGTCTTGGGTGGGGTCACATAATCCTTAAGATGCCGCAGGTTGGAGGAGCACAGCATCTTAGGTGAAGTCGGCAGACAGTGGAGGTGGGATTTGGAAACAGCTGTGATACATGGAGAACAAGCATTTACAATGCAAGCAGTCTCTCCTTTGGGACCTTATATGTATTTTGCTATGCCTCACATTAGCATGAGGACTGAAACATCTACTGTTCTTTAACATGGAGGGAAAGTAAGCACCAAACTGCATGACACATGGAGAGAAATATTGCCATTCAGTGGGAAATTGTATAGTCCAAAGTTCTGTTTTTAATATAAAATCAGGGCCTTCGGGGATTATATCATTGAAAATACAAGATTTGAAAAAAAAGATATTGTCTACGGGTGCTTGTGGAAGACAGTTTCTATGGACTGGAATCTAGAGAATACTAAAGTACTTCTGGTAATTTACTGACCTCTGCTGGTCGTTTGTTATCAGGAAAGTTAAATCGAGGCAATTGCCAGAATATTTAAAAAAAACTGAACCCCCTCAGCAGAAAGCAATTCTGGTATTTTACTGACCTCTGCTGGTCGTTTTCTATCAAGACAGTTTAATAGAGGCTGTTGAACAGAAAAAAAGTCCCTAAGCGAAAGTAGACAAGTTCTAGGGCTGATCGCCAGAGCCCACTAAGTACATACACATATAAGTATATACTAAAGTATATAAAAGAGGTTTTGAATGCTCGACCTAAAAATGACTGCCCACGTGGCCTCTTGGAAGATGGGGGCCAGGGGCGGTTGTGCACTTCGCCCAAGCAGGAAAGCGTCTCACTTGAGTGTGTGTGGTGTGTGGTGACCACTGCTTCTTGTTCTACTGCAGGCCACAGTGGACACTTCCTTCTCACTTCACTCTTGCCATGACATTGAAAGGGTTTGGTAACAGAGAGAAAGTAAACAGAGTGACCCCAGAGGGTACTCTTAAGCACACCCCATGTGACCCAGAGATCTCTTGACAGCCCTTGTTGCCCCCTCCTCTTGAGACCCTAGGAAGAGACCAACAGCAGCAGACCTGGAAGCACTGGAGTAGGTATTCGAGGTGCAGAAACAAAGTTATCTGGATGGGAGCCTTGGTTTCTTGGCAGACACCAGCAGGGTGCTGTCTGCTCTAACACAGGGCCGTGTTTACTCTCGGACATTGTTAACTTACCCGTGTCCGCGGCTTGGGAGCTGGAACCCTGCAAGGACGTAACCATGGTTACAGAAAAGAGTCCTGTGTCAGTGGGTCCAAAGGGTGGTGTACAGTAACAGAGTGAAGGGAGGCTTTAGAGAACTTCCGATCGGGGTGGGGTTAGTATAATGTGATGGGGGGAGCTCCTCTCTCCTCGTCGTCTGCGTCACAGCACTGTCACTGGCCAGGTCAGTGTGACTGCTCTCCCCCCGCACAGCTCCACCACTAAGGCTTTCCTCTGAGCCCTGAGCTCTCCATGTGCTGACCACTGCTGGGTGTTCAAGGCCCTCCTGGACCTGCAGACTCCTGCCTGCGCCTCACCCCTGGTGGTCCAGTGGGGGAGCACTCTGCTCTTCCGTCTCTCTTGGCTATTTTCTGTGCTCTCTTTTCTCCTTTTGCTCTCTTTTCTCTAGTCCCTCTTTTTTCTCTTTTGCTCTCTCTTTTTCTTCCTTTTGCTCTCTCTTTTCTCTGCTTTCTCTCTCTTTTTCTCTTTTCCATTTTCTCACACTCCCCGCCACTGCTGCCTCCGTGGCCCCTTCCCCTCCAGCGTGTCCTCCCCGCTCCCATCTCTCAGCTGACAGTCCTCCCCCGACCCCTACTTAATGGCGGCCGCGCCAAGGGCAAGCCCTTCTACACCCATCCGCAACCCGACCCGACCCAACAGCGACCAGCACCAGGTCCGTTACGACCCCAGCACCCTCTGTGCTCTCAAACCCAGACGCAGTAACAACTGGTAGCTTTCGACACTGAGCGGCACCCACGGCCAGATCTCCTGCTGACTCTGCCACTGCACCTTCACACACCTCCAGACCCCAGCAGCAGTTCCCAGCCTACCAGATGCCACCGCACACAAACCAATAAACTGCATCCTCCTCAACGTGCGATCCCTACGCAGGCACGTCATAGAAATTTGGGATCTCCTCAAAACCCACATGCCCGACGTCGCCTTCCTCACAGAAACCTGGACCAACCTTAACTCCATGCCCGACATCGCAACCGCCTTTCCTGACAAATACAAGATCTTGAGAAAAGAACGCCCCACCCGCCCAGGAGGAGGCATCCCCATCGTCCACAAGAGCTCCCTCTGCATGACAACCACTGACCCGGACGATGCCACGACCCCCATGGAACATCTCCACTTCCAGATCCAGACCAGCTTCAAAATGACTCTCTGTGGAACCCTCTTCTACAGGCTGCCTGACCCCCACGCTCCTTTCACAGACACCATCGCCGACCTCATCACACTCCACACCCTCACTTCCACAGACTACATACTACTCAGAGACCTAAACTTGCACCTGGACAACCACGACGACCCCAACACCACCGCACTCCTAGAGAACCTAGCCAACATCGGACTGAAGCAACTTGACACCGTCCCCACACGCACGGCAGTACACACACTCAACCCGATCTTTGCAGGAGGAAACACCATTTCCTACAGCCACACCAAGGAACATAGTTGGACGGACCACCACTGCATCCATTTCTCCTTCAGAAAACCCACGGTACACAAGCATGCGCCCCGCCTCCCCCACAGAAGCTGGTGCAAAGTCACCAACGAACAGCTCACCTCCACCCTCACCAGCACTCCACTTCCAATGATGCCAGATACCAACACCATGGCAAGCAACCTCCACCACTGGATCACTCACTGCGCCAACACACTCGCCCCCCTCAAGAAAGCTACAGGATGACACAACAAGAAAGCTAACTGGTTCACCACGTCACTCCAAGAATCCAAGCGCTCCCGCCAACGGCTGGAAAAGACATGGAGAAACAGCAAAACTCCAGAAGCACGCTCTGGCTTAAAAACAGCCACCATGGCACACCACCAACTCATCAAATCCACAAAGAAAAACTTCTTCTAAGACAGAAACCTTTCCAATGCCCATAACTCCAAGGAACTCCTCTCCATCATCCAGGAATTAGCCAAACCCGGCAGCGAAACAACAGAAGTCCCACTCTCCCAAGACCTCTGCAAGACACTCAGCACCTTTTTTCACCTCAAGATTAAGACGCTCTATGACAACTTCGACAACCAAGACCTCAGCCCCCACCCTTAGCAATGCCACCCAACAGGCCCTACTCATTTGGAACCCGCTCATGACAGAAGACAATGAAGAGCATCCACTCTGGAGCACCCTCAGACCCCTGTCCCCCCAACATCGTCCACAGAGCCACCACGGTCATTGTGCCTTAACTACGCCGGATGATCAACTGCTCCCCCGAGACCACCACATTCCCCAATGACTAGAAACACGCCGAAGTCAACTCCCTCCTGAAGAAACCCTTCACAGACCCAACGGACATCAAGAACTTCAGGCCCATCTCTCTGCTTCCTTTTGCAACCAAGGTCATCGAAAAGGCCATCAACACCCAGCTGGCAAACTTCATTGAAGCCAACAATGTGCTGGACATCTCTCAATCCGGATTCCGCAGCAACCACAGCACCAAGACCACCCTCCTCTCCGCCACTGATGACATCCGCACCCTCCTCGACAAGGGCCAAATGGTAGCCCTCATCCTCCTGGACCTATCGGTAGCCTTCCACACCATCTCTCAATGCACACTAGCCACCTGACTCCACGACGCCGACATCCGAGGAAAGGCCCTTGACTGGATACGCTCATTCCTCACAGGCAGAACACAGAGAGTCAGACTCCCGCCCTATCTCTCAGAACCGACAGAGACCAGATGCAGAGTACCCCAGGGATCCTCCTTCAGTCCCACCCTCTTCAACATCTACATGCCCCCCATGCAACCATCGTCAGAAACCACAGGCTCAACATCATCTCCTAAGCTGACAACACCCTCCCTCACCAGGCACAACTTCCAAGAAGGCATGAAAGCCATCGCCAATGTATGAAGAAGAGCTGCCTGAAACTCAACTCTGAGAAAACAGAAGTCCTCATCCTGGGCTCCACCCACTCAGCATGGGACGACACCTGGCGGCCCCCTGCCCTCGGAAACCCCCTCACCTCAACAGACCATGCACAAAACCTCCACATCTTACTGGACTCATCACTCACTATGAACCAACAGATGCTTCAGCCCCCTCCGCATGCTTTGAAAGGCTTTCAGATGGATCCCATCCGAGTCCAGAAGAACTGTCACGCGCTCATCAGCAGCAGACTCATCAGACTGGACCACGGCAACGCCCTCTATGCTGGAATCAACACAAAACTCCTTTGCAAGCTCCAGACCATCCAGAACGCCGCAGCCAGACTGATCGTAGACATCCCCCATCACAACCACATCACCCACGGCCTCCACGATCTCCACTGGCTCCCCGCCGAAAGAAGAATAACCTTCAAGCTGCTCACGCACGCATACAAGGCCCTCCACAACATCAGACCAGCATACCCAAACAACCACCTCTCCTTCCACACACCCAAGAGACACCTCCGATCAGCTGACCTCTCTCAGGCCACCATCCCACCAGACCAGAACGGGTGGATAGTCCTTTTCCTAGCTCGCAGCCAAGACCTGAAACGACCTCCACCTCCGGCAATGCCCTACACTGCTTACGTTAAGGAAGGACCTCAAGATCTGGCTCTTCCGATGACCCCAGCAACCAATGGAGCCGTCGCCCCTCCCCCCAGCGCCATGAGACGCTCGTGTGTGAGTAGCTGCGCTTTACAAACCCCTGATTGACTGATCGATTGATTGAGCATATCCTTCTCCTCCCTGACCTAAAGTCACATGTGTGGGAACATTCTGTGGATGATCTAAAATGGATCATAATCGAAACATTGGTAGGATGCAAGAACAATGCTGAAAGAATTCTTTTTGAAAGGGAACAGAGGTGGGTCCACCGCCTCAGTACAGATACTAAAGGTCTGAACGATAATATACCTTGGCTTACTTTCAAATAATGTACATGTCACCTGACCAGTTGCTGCAATCTGATTTATACGCCAGAAGACGGTTTTTCTGACTTGCTCCTTACTCCTCTTTTTTCCAGAATGCCACATCGGCATCTCACAGATCCAATCCTCATAATATTTTTCTGGTCTATCCCAACCATGTATAGTGGCTCTACCTTTTTCAACCGACAAGAACTCATGTCAGTTGCACTTTATTGAACACTTTTTACGAACAATTCTTGAGTCCTTTGTTAGTTTTTACACACAGAGTAAAAATCGGCAAGACACGGGATCTCGTTCACCACGAGCCCTGCAAGCCAGCGTCAGCACAAGTCGTGCTCAGCCCGCAAAGGAGGTACGGAAGGACAATCCTCCTGACGATCAAGAAGCCGCTTTCACGAACAACAATCTAACGGTATTCGTAATTTCCCATGCCCTTGTCTCCCTTTTCCCTTCCCTACCTCCCCTTCCTCACCCTTCCCTCCCCTTCCCCGTTTTTCTACCAATATAGGCGAGACGCTAATGCTGGTAAGGCAAAGCCGAAATACGGACACTTCTCAAGGTAACCCGCCCTACCCTTGTTTTCCTTGTGGTTTGCATTTAGTTCATATGTTTATACCATCTAGAAGTATATTAATTGAAAACATCGCCCAAATTACAGAATGAACTTCCTTATTGAACTGTTTTGTTGACGATTTAGCGCAATGCTCTGTACGAATTCCGTTATTGGGAACATTGTGTTTTTTAACCAAACCAAATAGTTTACAGACCAAGGGAAATATATCGAAAAATATGCCTGGCACTTTGATCTACGTACCGTATCAATAGATATTCACTTCCAGGGCTTTTTCTTACAGAGTATATTAGAGATTTGCCATTGTATATGTTGCTCTACAGTATCACAAAGAATTGCCAATTTTTTTGTTTATTCCGTAATCTTCTTCACCTAATTTTCAACATTCAGCAAACACCAAATATGGTGCTCGTATCATTGATTGTCTCTTATTAATTTCAATCATTTTTTTTATAGGTAACAATAATCTTGAGACATTGCTAGCTATCATATTTATGAAGACAGCCATATTCCAAATTCTAGAACTGGGCATCACCAGCTCTCACTACGATTAGGTCCTGAAGAATGCCCCACGACCCCCTCCTGGGGCACTAGATGGGCAGAAACATGTCGACCTTTTGATATGGACACCTAATGTGCTCTGGTTACATAATTTAACCTACAGCACCACTTTTTCTTATTTTTAATAGTCTCCCCCCACACCCACCAGATTAAATTTTATTCCTTGAGGGCAGTGTGGGCAAGACACTTTTAACTTCACTATCACCACTTTTGCACCAATATTACTGATCACTACTAAGAAGTAGTGGTTCCCTCCAGGTGGAGGCAGCATGGAACACAAGAGACCCAAGGATAATGCTGACGCGTATTCTGAAGGCGGATAATCAAGATAAACCGCCCACACCATCCTAAAATACGCTATTGAGGGTTCTCATAACACCTATTTAGGTGTTAAAGGTTCAAACAAAGATTTAAGAACCCCTACTTCTAGTTACAAGTGATCCATTCCCCTTTTTGATTTATGACATAAGCTATGGAAGAAGAATGGATGACTATCTCTTCTAGCTCCCCTCTTTCTTGATTGGATGGAAACTGTGGCCCACCACGTCCCATCTTCAAAGATAGTAGGGATAGGATTAGGATACACGCCCCACTGTCCATCCAAGGTCAAGCCACAGACTGGAGCCCCTTGCCCCCACAGTTCTAGTCCCGGGATGTGACATCACTGAAAGGGACCATACAGGAAGTAATGTTAGCTATTGACTTTACTGTACACGCCCCTACGAAGAGTTCACCTACCCCACTGAGCCATGCCCCCCTCTGTGCAAATTGCAGGAAGTGACATCACTGAGTAGGACTCACACAGTTTCCTGTAGGCACTCAGGGCGCAGGGATACTGTAGACACAGACCCTGCTGGGTTGATAGTTACAGAACAATAACCTGTGAACTTCTTATTTCAAAGCGGAAGTGCCAGCGTAGCACTTCTGGCAACCAATAGGCACTGGTTCCTGTGCTAAGCGTCATTAATAAATGTGTTGGGGGGCCCAGGTAGATTGGGTACTATATCGGAATTCTTGTATTTTTATTTTGTATTTTCAGATGTCCAAGTTTATTTTTCACTCTGAATTACTGACTTTTGCAGCCACGGCCTGTTGTCTTAGGTTTGCTTTAATGTAGAAGCGCTTTATATATTAAACTAGAAAATGGTGTCTTGGTTTTAAATTAGGCATAGCTTATTTCGTCACAGTCAACTAGCACAGATGATTAAAATGAAAATACACATTAACCTTTTATCACAACATTAAAGATTTGATTTCATGAATGACGTCACAGGACAATCTGCGTTTATGTACGAGGCAGCCCACTCTTGGGTGAATTTACTCCAATACAAGCTATTTTTCTATCCCTTTCCATGTTGGACTTTATGTTATGACGTGGCAGTTCGTCTTATGCTAACCAAGTCATACCATGACATGTTTTGTGGCGTGTGTTACATGTCCTTACATATTAACCTTCTTTTTAAACTGACAGCAGGCTATGACCATCTACAGGGAAGGCTTGAACATTCATCCTACTTGTCGTTTCCTGGCCTTCATGAATGAGCATTACATTTTCCACCGGAATCCCTCTGCGCGGACACTTTATGGGCCTCATTTACAAGACACTGAGGTATCGGCGCGTCAGTTTCCTTGCACCTGCGCCGAATGCCCATGCGACACCATGGATTGCTCTGTATTTACAATGCAGGGCTCCATGGCGCAAGGATGAATAGATGCGTCAGAAATTCTGACGCATCTGTTAGCTCGAAAGTGACGCAGCGCTGGAGTTGGTCGTAAATCTAACGAAACTCCAGCAATGAGTCAGAACACATATTGTAAAAGCTCTGCGGCAATCCTTACGCCTGGTCTGAGCAGGCGTAAGGATTCTGACGCACTCAAGTCACAGAGTGATGCAGTGAAATATACATCTCACAGCACCCGTTCTGCGTGGATTTTTGCGTGGGAATACCGACCATGCATACATTATACCTGGCGCAGGTATGGTATGATGCAGGGCCCTACAAACGGACGCATTCGACTGAATGCAACAGTGTAGATATGACGCAGTGTGGTGCACTGATTGCGCCGGAGTTGCATAAAACAAACGTGGCGCACCCGCGGCGCAAGGGGCTTGTAAATGAGTCCAATTGGTCCAGCACTTTGACGAACTTTGAAGCCAAACCACATTTGAATTCACGTGAATAACCTCGCACTGACACTTTTCCACCTTGACTTCCAGAGTTGTGCTTTTCATATGTGGTTGCAGTCGGCTGAGGAGGAGTAATTTAAATTAACTGTTTTATAGAGTTATCTTTACAACTTTCTTATATGTTTGGTTGTTATGATCTTATTGCAAGATTTTTTTTATGAATCAAACAATAAACATTTACTGCTCTCACTCTCTTCTTTCATATTATTTTGTGTCATTCTCTTTGTGACGTAAGTTATGTTATATTTCACTTGTTAAGTGTGCAATACACGGGTACCCAGTTTCTCGGGAGTTTGTATTCATATATTATATTTTCGTTCGTGGAGACTAATTCCAAGGAGGGCTCTGCGCACTGTCCGTTTGTCCGCGATCATATGCGTCACCAGCCATCCCCTGGGCTGCGCAGGCTGGAAACCTTTCTTCTGTCACAACATTCTGTAAGGTTAACGCAACATTTCCCAACTTCCGCAGAGTCAGCAAGGCCTCCCGGAGACAGCGCCGGAACATTCAAACGGACCGCAGAAGATGTGGCTTTAAGAGGAAGGGTTGGGGCTTTTACTTGGGCTTGTGAATATTTAATTACTCCTTGAAGGTTGTACCTCGAAACATTTGGTACCCAATACGGCACTAGGACAGCTTCACCAGCTGTTACCGAAAAGCACCATTTGTGCCCAGGTTTTTTAACTGTCCTCTTATTATGACTCAAGTGTATTTTAAAGTATTTTGCGGCCTATGTCAGAATACTCGCTCATTTTGAAATGTTTGTCTTATGTAGGAACAGCACACTGCGTGAAGACCCCGCCCCCTTGCGTCATCCTGTGTTGTGATGGTTTTTGGTTATTATACTGTGACCACGTGACCGGCCTGAGACCACAGCCTGCAGTCCCTTCCTGCTTGGACAGAGAGCGAAGCATTCTCACGTAAGCAGAGAGACTTCCCAAAAATCAAGCGTGTCTCTCCTCTGATAGGACGGTGGGGCTGGGGCAGAGCCAGTCACACATCAGTTTCGGATGTAAAGACAGGAATATGCCACTGGCACAGCCTGACGTGTGAATGTGAGTGTTCTCTTCATGAGGTGAATGTGACATGACTGTTGTCACATTCCCTGCCCCTTGCTAGAAAGGAGTTTGTGACTGACTCTGCCCCCACCCTTCTGGATTAGTGACTGACTCTTCATTGCCTTACCACCTTCAAAGGGGAGCGTGACTCATGACTGACTTTTCCCCAGGTGTACTGAATGTTAAAGAGGGGAGGCATGGGGGTTTAGTGACTTACTCTTTCCCCACCTACTGATATGTGACTAACTCTGCAAAGGGCTTAGGAGACACTACATTTAGAAGAGGGGGAGGGGCAGGGGTGCGTTGGAAGGACACGGGAAGGCTTGGCTAGAGCAGAGCCAGGGCTCGGGCTTGGTTCTGAGTCAAAACACAAAGTGAGGCATCCGACGATGTAACTCAGAAAACAAATGTCATGAAAAAAACACGACAAAGACGTTAAAATGTAAAACAATATATATGTTTTTAATATTTCTCAATGTCTCAATTAAGTACATACCATCATATCACTGAACTGAGTGATATTTATTTGAAGTAATTAAAAACTAAAACAAAAAGAAAATTCAAGAATACCCCCATGTCATGACAAAGTTGCTGAGAGTTACTCAGTGGGTGTCCATTTATCGTGTTCTCTACATAGCCCAAGAAATGATTACATGGGAAGCAAGATTATATGATATCAACTGTACTCAAGCAAGGTTTGTGGAGCACCGATCCTGTCCTGAGTCACATGCATGGGCTCTCGACCTGGACGGGTCAGGAAAATGATACACACTGTAGTAAAGTGACGGGTCAGGAAAATGATACACACTGTAGTAAAGTGATGGTTTAGGAAAATGATACACACTGTAGTAAAGTAACGGGTCAGGAAAATGATACACACTGTAGTAAAGTGACGGGTCAGCAAAATGATACACACTAGTAAAGTGACGGGTCAGGAAAATGATACACACTGTAGTAAAGTGACGAGTCAGGAAAATGATACACACTGTAGTAAAGTGACGGGTCAGGAAAATGATACACACTGTAGTAAAGTGACGGTTCAGGAAAATGATACACGCTGTAGTAAAGTGACGGGTCAGGAAAATGATACACTGTAGTAAAGTAACGGGTATGGAAAATGATACACACTGTAGTAAAGGGATGGTTAAGGAAAATGATACACACTGTAGTAAAGTGACGGGTCAGGAAAATGATACACACTGTAGTAAAGTGACGGTTCAGGAAAATGATACACACTGTAGTAAAGTGACGGGTCAGGAAAATGATACACACTGTAGTAAAGTGATGGTTTAGGAAAATGATACACACTGTAGTAAAGTAACGGGTCAGGAAAATGATACACACTGTAGTAAAGTGACGGGTCAGCAAAATGATACACACTAGTAAAGTGACGGGTCAGGAAAATGATACACACTGTAGTAAAGTGACGAGTCAGGAAAATGATACACACTGTAGTAAAGTGACGGGTCAGGAAAATGATACACACTGTAGTAAAGTGACGGTTCAGGAAAATGATACACACTGTAGTAAAGTGACGGGTCAGGAAAATGATACACTGTAGTAAAGTAACAGGTATGGAAAATGATACACACTGTAGTAAAGTGATGGTTAAGGAAAATGATACACACTCTAGTAAAGTGACGGGTCAGGAAAATGATACACACTGTAGTAAAGTGACGGTTCAGGAAAATGATACACACTGTAGTAAAGTGACGGGTCAGGAAAATGATACACTGTAGTAAAGTAACGGGTATGGAAAATGATACACACTGTAGTAAAGGGATGGTTAAGGAAAATGATACACACTGTAGTAAAGTAACGGGTCAGGAAAATGATACACACTGTAGTAAAGTGATGGGTAAGGAAAATGATACACACTGTAGTAAAGTAACGGGTAAGGAAAATGATACACACTGTAGTAAAGTGATGGTTAAGGAAAATGATACACACTGTAGTAAAGTGAGGGTTCAGGAAAATGATACACACTGTAGTAAAGTGATGGGTCAGGAAATTGATACACACTGTAGTAAAGTAACGGGTAAGGAAAATGATACACACTGTAGTAAAGTGACGGGTAAGGAAAATGATACAAACTGTAGTAAAGTTATGGGTAAGGAAAATGATACACACTGTAGTAAAGTAACGGGTAAGGAAAATGATACACGCTGTAGTAAAGTGACGGGTCAGGAAAATGATACACACTGTAGTAAAGTGACGGGTAAGGAAAATGATACTGTAGTAAAGTGAGGGTTCAGGAAAATGATACACACTGTAGTAAAGTGACGGGTCAGGAAAATGATACACACTGTAGTAAAGTAACAGGTAAGGAAAATGATACACACTGTAGTAAAGTGAGGATACAGGAAAATGATACACACTGTAGTAAAGTGACGGGCCAGGAAAATGATGCACACTGTAGTAAAGTAACGGGTAAGGAAAATGATGCACACTGTAGTAAAGTGACGGGTCAGGAAAATGATGCACACTGTAGTAAAGTGACGGGTCAGGAAAATGATACACACTGTAGTAAAGTGACGGGTCAGGAAAATGATACACACTGTAGTAAAGTGACGGGTCAGGAAAATGATACACACTGTAGTAAAGTGACGGGTAAGGAAAATAATACACACTGTAGTAAAGTAACGGTTAAGGAAAATGATACACACTGTAGTAAAGTGACGGGTCAGGAAAATGATACACACTGTAGTAAAGTGAGGGTTCAGGAAAATGATACACACTGTAGTAAAGTGAGGGTTCAGGAAAATGATACACACTGTAGTAAAGTGACATGTCAGGAAAATGATGCACACTGTAGTAAAGTGATGGGTCAGGAAAATGATGCACACTGTAGTAAAGTGACGGGTAAGGAAAATGATACACACTGTAGTAAAGTGAGGGTTCAGGAAAATGATGCACACTGTAGTAAAGTGATGGGTCAGGAAAATGATGCACACTGTAGTAAAGTGACGGGTAAGGAAAATGATACACACTGTAGTAAAGTGAGGGTTCAGGAAAATGATACACACTGTAGTAAAGTGACGGGTTAGGAAAATGATGCACACTGTAGTAAAGTGACGGGTCAGGAAAATGATGCACACTGTAGTAAAGTGATGGGTCAGGAAAATGATGCACACCGTAGTAAAGTGACGGGTAAGGAAAATGATACACACTGTAGTAAAGTGAGGGTTCAGGAAAATGATACACACTGTAGTAAAGTGACGGGTCAGGAAAATGATGCACACTGTAGTAAAGTGACGGGTCAGGAAAATGATGCACACTGTAGTAAAGTGACGGGTAAGGAAAAGGATACACACTGTAGTAAAGTGATGGGTCAGGAAAATGATGCACACTGTAGTAAAGTGATGGGTCAGGAAAATGATGCACACTGTAGTAAAGTGACGGGTAAGGAAAATGATACACACTGTAGTAAAGTGAGGGTTCAGGAAAATGATACACACTGTAGTAAAGTGACGGGTCAGGAAAATGATGCACAAAGTAGTAAAGTGACGGGTCAGGAAAATGATGCACACTGTAGTAAAGTGACTGGTAAGGAAAATGATACACACTGTAGTAAAGTGAGGGTTCAGGAAAATGATACACACTGTAGTAAAGTGATGGGTCAGGAAATTGATACACACTGTAGTAAAGTAACGGGTAAGGAAAATGATACACACTGTAGTAAAGTGACGGGTAAGGAAAATGATACAAACTGTAGTAAAGTTATGGGTAAGGAAAATGATACACACTGTAGTAAAGTAACGGGTAAGGAAAATGATACACGCTGTAGTAAAGTGACGGGTCAGGAAAATGATACACACTGTAGTAAAGTGACGGGTAAGGAAAATGATACACACTGTAGTAAAGTGAGGGTTCAGGAAAATGATACACACTGTAGTAAAGTGACGGGTCAGGAAAATGATACACACTGTAGTAAAGTAACAGGTAAGGAAAATGATACACACTGTAGTAAAGTGAGGATACAGGAAAATGATACACACTGTAGTAAAGTGACGGGCCAGGAAAATGATGCACACTGTAGTAAAGTAACGGGTAAGGAAAATGATGCACACTGTAGTAAAGTGACGGGTCAGGAAAATGATGCACACTGTAGTAAAGTGACGGGTCAGGAAAATGATACACACTGTAGTAAAGTGACGGGTCAGGAAAATGATACACACTGTAGTAAAGTGACGGGTCAGGAAAATGATACACACTGTAGTAAAGTGACGGGTAAGGAAAATAATACACACTGTAGTAAAGTAACGGTTAAGGAAAATGATACACACTGTAGTAAAGTGACGGGTCAGGAAAATGATACACACTGTAGTAAAGTGAGGGTTCAGGAAAATGATACACACTGTAGTAAAGTGAGGGTTCAGGAAAATGATACACACTGTAGTAAAGTGACATGTCAGGAAAATGATGCACACTGTAGTAAAGTGATGGGTCAGGAAAATGATGCACACTGTAGTAAAGTGACGGGTAAGGAAAATGATACACACTGTAGTAAAGTGAGGGTTCAGGAAAATGATGCACACTGTAGTAAAGTGACGGGTCAGGAAAATGATGCACACTGTAGTAAAGTGACGGGTAAGGAAAATGATACACACTGTAGTAAAGTGAGGGTTCAGGAAAATGATACACACTGTAGTAAAGTGACGGGTTAGGAAAATGATGCACACTGTAGTAAAGTGACGGGTCAGGAAAATGATGCACACTGTAGTAAAGTGATGGGTCAGGAAAATGATGCACACCGTAGTAAAGTGACGGGTAAGGAAAATGATACACACTGTAGTAAAGTGAGGGTTCAGGAAAATGATACACACTGTAGTAAAGTGACGGGTCAGGAAAATGATGCACACTGTAGTAAAGTGACGGGTCAGGAAAATGATGCACACTGTAGTAAAGTGACGGGTAAGGAAAAGGATACACACTGTAGTAAAGTGATGGGTCAGGAAAATGATGCACACTGTAGTAAAGTGATGGGTCAGGAAAATGATGCACACCGTAGTAAAGTGACGGGTAAGGAAAATGATACACACTGTAGTAAAGTGAGGGTTCAGGAAAATGATACACACTGTAGTAAAGTGACGGGTCAGGAAAATGATGCACAAAGTAGTAAAGTGACGGGTCAGGAAAATGATGCACACTGTAGTAAAGTGACTGGTAAGGAAAAGGATACGCACTGTAGTAAAGTGACGGGTCAGGAAAATGATGCACACTGTAGTAAAGTGACGGGTCAGGAAAATGATGGACACTGTAGTAAAGTGACGGGTCAGGAAAATGATACACACTGTAGTAAAGTGCAGCTGGAACAATGTTCAGAGAGGGGTAGCTGCCATCAGTGTTACATCACCAATGTCACAGGGATTGTGAAAAATCTGAGCGTCTCACAAAGAACATGTGTAGCACATGAGCCAGACCCTTTCAGCAGGAGAGTGGTATGGGTGTGGTATGTAGGCGGTAGTGCATTTGGGTGCAGAATGTTGCAAACATACTACTAAAGCATCCTGTGGCAGCCACCGGCATTCAGAGACAGCACATTTTCCACTGGAGCGGCCACAAAGTTTGCACTGACAAGCAGCTTTACTTGTACAACAATAGAGACCTCAGATGATGAGGTGTGGAAATGGTTCTCAGCCAATATTAGCATTTTCAATGTGTGCATCACCAAGTAAAGTGTCTTAATTTGTTTTGAGCCTATTGAAATGTCTGTTTCATCACACTCTAGAATTATAAAAAATGCTTCATTTGTGCTTTTCTAACTGTTGATGTATATTGAAATATTTGCACAGTTCAAACACATATATTTACATGTTCTTGGGATTAAAAAAAAGATCTCCTACAGCCTTCCGTTCATACTGTCTGTGCACCAACAAGAGTGTCACGTGGTTCATTTTACAAAATCCTCTCAACTTGCAGTAAGAAAAAGAAAAGTAAACACCAATCTCCAAAAAAGAGAAAGCAGCAATTTCCAGGAAGATATACTCTGACATTTGAACTTTATCTTTAAAGGAACAGCAACTTTGACAAGATACATTTAAAAGACTCTTTACTGCTCCATCACCTTCTGAACACCAGTATGGTTATTTGGTGGGGGTGCAGCCCCCCGATTCTACCTCACCCATACCTCCAGCACCTATGGGCGGGATTCTCCAAAAATGTGTTCCCCCCCCAAGTCAGGTGAGTCAGCAGTCGCATTAACGTAAAATGTCATCTCATCTCCTGCCTTCCCTCAGGTGAGTCAGGCTCCACATTTACATAAAATGTCATCTCATCTCCTGCCTTCCATCAGGTCAGTCAGCAGTCACATTAACATAAAATTGCATCTCCTGCCTTCCCTCAGGTGAGTCAGCAGTCACATTAACGTAAAATGTCATCTTATCTCCTGCCTTCCCTCAGGTGAGTCAGCAGTCGCATTAACATACAATGGCATATCCTGCCTTCCCTTAGGTGAGTCAGCAGTCACATTAACATAAAATGTCATCTCATCTCCTGCCTTCCATCAGGTCAGTCAGCAGTCGCATTAACATAAAATTGCATCTCTTGCCTTCCCTCAGGTGAGTCAGCAGTCACATTAACATACAATGGCATCTCCTGCCTTCCCTCAGGTCAGTCAGCAGTCACATTAACATACAATGGCATCTCCTGCCTTCCCTCGGGTGAGTCAGCAGACACATTAATGTACAATGGTATCTCCTGCCTTCCCTCAGGTCAGTCAGCAGTCACTTTAACATACACCGGCATCTCCTGCCTTCCCTCAGGTGAGTCAGCAGTCACATTAATGTACAATGGCATCTCCTGCCTTCCCTCAGACGAGTCAGAAGTCACATTTACTTAAAATGGCATCTCATCTCCTGCCTTCCCTTAGGTAAGTCAACAATCACGTTAACATAAAATTGCATCTTCTGCCTTCCCTTAGGTGAGTCAGCACTCACATTAATATACAATGGCATCTCCTGACTTCCCTCAGGTGAGTCAGCAGTCACATTAATGTACAATGGCATCTCCTGCCTTCCCACAGGTGAGTCAGGCGCCACATTAACATAAAATGTCATCTCATCTCCTGCCTTCCCTCAGGTCAGTCAGCAGTCACATTAACATAAAATGGCATCTCCTGCCTTCCCTCAGCTGAGTCAGCAGTAACATTAATGTACAATGGCATCTCCTGACTTCCCTCAGGTGAGTCAGCAGTCACATTAATGTACAATGGCATCTTCTGCCTTCCCTCAGGTGAGTCAGCACTCACTTTAACATAAAATGGCATCTCCTGCCTTCCCTCAGGTGAGTCAGCAGTCACATTAATGTACAATGGCATCTCCTGCCTTCCCTCAGATGAGTCAGAAGTCACATTTAGTTAAAATGGCATCTCATCTCCTGCCTTCCCTTAGGTAAGTCAACAATCACGTTAACATAAAATGACATCTTCTGCCTTCCCTTAGGTGAGTCAGCACTCACATTAATATACAATGGCATCTATTCTCCTGCCTTCCCTTGGATGAGTCAGCAGTCAAGTTAACGTAAAATGGCATCTCATCTCCTGCCTTCCCTCAGATGAGTCAGCAGTCACATTAACATAAAATGGCATCTCATCTCCTGCCTTCCCTCAGGTGAGTCAGAAGTCACATTAACATAAAATTGCATATCCTGCCTTCCCTCAGGTGAGTCAGCAGTCACATTAACATAAAATGGCATCTCCTGCCTTCCCTCAGGTGAGTCAGCAGTCACATTAACATAAAATGGCATCTCATCTCTTGCCTTCCCTCAAGTGAGTCAGCAGTCACATTAGCATAAAATGAATGGCACCTCTTGCCTTCCCTCAGGTGAGTCAGCAGTCACATTAGTATAACATGAATGGCACCTCTTGCCTTCCCTCAGGTGAGTCAGCAGTCACATTATCATAAAATGAATGGCACCTCTTACCTTCCCTCAGGTGAGTCAGCAGTCACATTAGCATAAAATGAATAGCACCTCTTGCCTTCCCTCAGGTGAGTCAACAGTCACATTAGCATAAAATGAATGGCACCTCTTGCCTTCCCTCAGGTGAGTCAGCAGTCACATTAGTATAACATGAATGGCACCTCTTGCCTTCCCTCAGGTGAGTCAGCAGTCACATTAACATAAAATGACATCTCATCTCTTGCCTTCCCTCAAGTGAGTCAGCAGTCACATTAACATAAAGTGAATGGCACCTCTTGCCTTCCCTCAGGTGAGTCAACAGTCACATTAGCATAAAATGAATGGCACCTCTTGCCTTCCCTCAGGTGAGTTAGCAGTCACATAAACATAAAATGGCATCTCATATCCTGCCTTCCCTCAGGTCAGTCAGCAGTCACATTAATGTACAATGGCATCTCCTGCCTTCCCTCAGGTGAGTCAGCAGTCACATTAATGTACAATGGCATCTCCTGCCTTCCCTCAGGTGAGTCAGCAGTCACATTAACATAAAATGGCGTCTCCTGCCTTCCCACAGGTGAGTCAGCAGTCATATTTACTTAAAATGAATGGCACCTCCTGCCTTCCCTCAGGTCAGTCAGCAGTCACATTAACATAAAATGAATGGCACCTCTTGCCTTCCCTCAGGTGAGTCAGCAGTCGCATTAACGTAAAATGGCATCTCATCTCATGCCTTCCCTCAGGTGAGTCAGCAGTCGCATTAACGTAAAATGGCATCTCATCTCATGCCTTCCCTCAGGTGAGTCAGCAGTCACATTAACATAAAATGGCGTCTCATCTCTTGCCTTCCCTCAAGTGAGTCAGCAGTCACATTAGCATAAAATGAATGGCACCTCTTGCCTTCCCTCAGGTGAGTCAGCAGTCACATTAGCATAAAATGAATGGCACCTCTTACCTTCCCTCAGGTGAGTCAGCAGTCACATTAACGTAAAATGGCATCTCATCTCATGCCTTCCCTCAGGTGAGTCAGCAGTCACATTAACATAAAATGGCATCTCATCTCTTGCCTTCCCTCAAGTGAGTCAGCAGTCACATTAGCATAAAATGAATGGCACCTCTTACCTTCCCTCAGGTGAGTCAGCAGTCACATTAACGTAAAATGGCATCTCATCTCATGCCTTCCCTCAGGTCAGTCAGCAGTCACATTAATGTACAATGGCATCTCCTGCCTTCCCTCAGGTGAGTCAGCAGTCACTTTAATGTACAATGGCATCTCCTGCCTTCCCTCAGGTGAGTCAGCAGTCACATTAACATAAAATGGCATCTCCTGCCTTACCACAGGTGAGTCAGCAGTCATATTTACTTAAAATGAATGGCACCTCCTGCCTTCCCTCAGGTCAGTCAGCAGTCACATTAACATAAAATGAATGGCACCTCTTGCCTTCCCTCAGGTGAGTCAGCAGTCGCATTAACGTAAAATGGCATCTCATCTCATGCCTTCCCTCAGGTGAGTCAGCAGTCACATTAACATAAAATGGCATCTCATCTCTTGCCTTCCCTCAAGTGAGTCAGGCTCCACATTTACATAAAATGAATGGCACCTCTTACCTTCCCTCAGGTGAGTCAGCAGTCACATTAGCATAAAATGAATGGCACCTCTTACCTTCCCTCAGGTGAGTCAGCAGTCACATTATCATAAAATGAATGGCACCTCTTACCTTCCCTCAGGTGAGTCAGCAGTCACATTAGCATAAAATGAATAGCACCTCTTGCCTTCCTCAGGTGAGTCAGCAGTCACATTAACATAAAATGACATCTCATCTCTTGCCTTCCCTCAAGTGAGTCAGCAGTCACATTAACATAAAGTGAATGGCACCTCTTGCCTTCCCTCAGGTGAGTCAACAGTCACATTAGCATAAAATGAATGGCACCTCTTGCCTTCGCTCAGGTGAGTTAGCAGTCACATAAACATAAATTGGCATCTCATATCCTGCCTTCCCTCAGGTCAGTCAGCAGTCACATTAATATAAAATGGCATCTCCTGCCTTCCCTCAGGTGAGTCAGCAGTCACATTAATGTACAATGGCATCTCCTTCCTTCCCTCAGGTGAGTCAGCAGTCACATTAATGTACAATGGCATCTCCTGCCTTCCCTCAGGTGAGTCAGCAGTCACATTAACATAAAATGGCATCTCCTGCCTTCCCTCAGGTGAGTCAGCAGTCACATTAATGTACAATGGCATCTCCTTCCTTCCCTCAGGTGAGTCAGCAGTCACATTAATGTACAATGGGATCTCCTGCCTTCCCACAGGTGAGTCAGCAGTCACATTAACATAAAATGAATGGCACCTCTTGCCTTCCCTCAGGTGAGTCAGCAGTCACATTAACGTAAAATGGCATCTCATCTCCTGCCTTCCCTCAGGTGAGTCAGCAGTCACATTAACATAAAATGGCATCTCACCTCTTGCCTTCCCTCAGGTGAGTCAGCAGTCACATTAACATAAAATGAATGGCACCTCTTGCCTTCCCTCAGGTGAGTCAGCAGTCACATTAGCATAAAATGTCTTCTCATCTTCTGCCTTTCCTCAGGTGAGTTCGCAGTCACATTAACATAAGATGGCATCTCCTGCCTTCCCCATCTCTTCTAGCTTCCTGGGGCGAGTGTGTGTTAGAAGTGAGCCTGGTGACTGACTCTCAATGAACACTGAGTGACTGACACCTCTCCTGCCCTGCCGGCATTTCCAAGGCAGCAGTCCAATAGTAAAGTTCCAAATCCCATTGTAACCCTCTCATTCAGCATGAAGCAGCGGTTGTCACATTACTTGTGACGGTTAAAGTTCTCTACTCACCCTAGTAATGACGGACATGACGTCTTCATTGTTACACTTCTTGATTCCAAAGCGCCTGGCGTTGAATGCCGCGATCTTCATTGCGCTGTCTCCTCGGGTTCCTGCCCTGCAGAGGCACACAGAAAGCGGTAGTGAGGGCAAGCACTGGTGGTGGTGTGTTATCTAAGGGCTTCATGTGCGTGACAGATAAGAGGAAGGAGGCTGCGGGTCACAGCACGTGACGTCAGCACGGTCCACAGGAAGTGTGCTTCCTCCTCGTGTGAACACATACTGCTGTGTGCAGGCCATGATGGACAACAGCGACCTTTCCACTGGCACGCCCCCACCCCCAGGGCCCAGCATACATGCACGTACAGTACATATTTACATAGATATGTTCATGTGCGTGCCACTTAAGTGTGTATCAGGGGAACTCACCTTCGAACCCAGGCTCACAATTACACACATTCTTAAAGGGAACGTGTCCCTTTTGTTCAAAAATACAATTTGTGCTTTAAGTTCAACATGCCAAAGACCAGAAGAGTCCAGAAAGGCAGGCAGCAAGGATGTGTATCTGCTCACCACAGCACAGAGGCCCTCATTTACAGGAATTTGGGGTAGGGCAGTGCAGCGAGGCACCTTGCTCTGCTGCCTTATGCCAAAGTGAAAAAATGCACAGTAATTATGCAATACGGTGCATTCCTGTGCTTTCTGCCTGCGCTGGTATCGTTTGGGCAGCCCAGCGCCAACGCAGGCCCCCTTGCATCATGGTGTAAGGGTTCCTCTGTTGCAGGCAGGGTTGTTTTTGTGCAGGAAGGGGCAGCTTCCTGCACAAAAACAATCTTAAGAGGCGTGTTCCTCTTTCTATGTGTGCTGCAGAATACAGCCCACGTGGAAAGAGGGAATAACGAGGAGATAGAAAGATATTTCTCCTCATTACACCTCACCGTGGGAGGCGTAAGGTTTTGGCGTGATCTACAGGAGGGGCGCTGGAGCTCTTTGACGAAGAGGAGGAAGGACACTTCTCCCTTAGAATGGCAGCTGCCTGGAATTTAAGAATTTATTCTGGATAGGTTCTACAGAAGCTCAGTGGTTGCAACCCTGAAGGCACAGTGAATGCCAGTTCTCACTCTCAGGCAGTGCCTAATTTGTAAAATATGAAGTGCCAGGGCTCTGATCAGGAGGCCACTGCAGCTTGCACCACCCATCGCCCTCGTCATCGCTGCCAAAACAACTACTAACCACCTCTTTTGGATGTAAATGCAACAGTTCAGATTCTTCCAGGACCCCAAAGCTAAAGGAATGGCTGGGGAGTCAGGTATTAGTAATTTTTTAATGTATATTGGTTTCTCTAACAACTGAAATACTTCTCATCTCTAAATTACGTGAGCAGCGCCACCTTGTGGCAGACTGCCCTAAGTGTGGTATTGTCAATTAGGTGCTGGTGCTCAGCACCGGAAACCAATTAAGTACCGGTGCTCAGCACCAGAAAGCTCCGGCTCAAATTAAGCACTGCTCTCAGGGAACCACGGGACAATGTTAAGGAATGGAAACCTTCAGTTGGAGACTACTAAAGAGTTCTTCTTTGGCTTGTCCCATCTCACACCCCATAGCCCCAGCCGTGTTGGTTCTTCAGCACGACAATCACATCATTTGATCCAAAGTTTTTGACTTAGAAGGTCTCTTTTTGAGTAGCAGTTACCTTGACTCAAAGGGAAGAAGATCTGGGTGCCCTCCTCTGCCCTCCATTTCTTTCTCTTAGAGAAGGAGTGATTCTTCCTACAGATCCTGAATTGGTGGTGAATGCATCGCAAGAGATTTTCTCACCTGTATTTTTTCCTTCGCTTCTTCTTCAGAAGAAGAGATGTGGCATTTGCTGGATGGCTAAAGAAGTCTTGTGATACATCTACAGAGCACCAGGAGCTTTCAAAATTCGGATTTATTTTATTTGTGACATTTGGATTGGCGACTCAAGATCATAAAACATCTACATTTACTATAATTAGATGAATAATATCAGCCAGAGCCTGGGTCTGTGCCTTGGCGGACGTTCTCCTCCAGAGGACATGCATGGGAGGTCTTCACGAGGCTTGGCTGCCTCCTGGCAAGAGTCCATGTGGTCCTCGGCAAATATGTTTTTCACCAATGTAGGCTTCACGGCTGCGAAATGGACAACAACAACTTCGGTGCAGCAGTTCTACGTTCAAGTTTGTCTTAAATGTAGTTCAATAATAAAGCGCTGAGGTGTAAGCGTGAAGTGGTTTGTCATGAATATTTCTTCTCTGTTTATCGTCAGTCAAAGGCAAAAGGATTGCTTTGGTATGTCTCATTTGTAATGACAAGTACGAGAACAGGCGACATGGAGGGAAAGTCCTGATTACTTACCGGGAGCGTTGCTACCCTCAGTCCTGCCTGCACTGGCACCAGTCAATGATGCAGGCAGGAGCATTTTCGAGAAGGACCTCAATAAACTTGCATTTTCAAAACTTGTTTTGTTTGCTCATGATTTTTGTAAAACGTTATTGTTAGAAGGACTGCAAGGCCCCCAAAAATAATAAGAAAAAAAGCATTGCCTAAAAGAAAAAATATTTCAAAAAGCGCATATTGCAATAATATTCCCTGCACTGGAGGCTACTCGTTGCGTGTGCATGTGCTGTTTGTGAAAGAGCAGGGTGCCGTCACACGGAGTGAAGCTAGCCAATGGCTGAAGTGGGCTGCTGGATGCGGCATGCTCTAGTGGGCAGAACAAAATTGTGAATGACACAACGGACTAATGGATGACGAGGGCTGAAGCCCCTATAAGTAAATATATGCATCTATCATTTAGTATTTTCATTCAGTGACGCAATTTAAGATGTCATCAGTGAGTGATGTGATCGGCGATGTCACTGACCATGTCATCAGTGATGTAATATGTGAAGTCATAAGCCGTGCATTGGGGGGAGTAAGTTATAGTTAGCTCAGGTAGCTTTGACTGCTGAATTTCACTGGTTCAGTGTCAGTGAAATCTGAGCCCGACTATAACGTCCCTGTACCCTTTGGATTTTTCAATGAATTTCAAAGGTTTTTAAAAAATTCTATTTCCTAACCATATTGTCCATGTCTTTCAGAGAAAAAAAAAAAAAATATATATATATATATATAATCCACCAAACGTCCAAGCTTCTAGGGGCGCACGCCCAGCAGACTGCACCATCCGGTTTTCATTTGAGGAAAGACTCACGTTACTGCTCCTTGGTGCATTCTCATAGGACGTGATGCGTTTCACGGCTTTTGTCTCTTTCTCAAAGGTCGTTAGCATACTGACCTGCGCAGGCAGTTCTGTTTTCACAATTTATTACACGCGCCGCGTCATATGAGAATACACCAAGGAGCAGTAACGTCTTTCCTCAAATGAAAACCGGATGGTGCAGTCTGCTGGGCGTGCGCCCCTAGAAGCTTGGACGTTTGGTGGATTATATATATATATATATATATATATATATATATATATATATATATATATATTGATATAGATATATAGATATACATATATATATATAAGCCACAACTCAATGACTTACTGGCATTTATTTCAAATGGATTGGCAGCACGTCAGCCCTTACGCGTTTCATCTTGAAATAGCCTTGTTCACAGGTGTGCAATGTTGTAGCGTGTAAGGACTGACATGCTGCCCATCCATTTGAAATAAATGCCAGTAAGTCATTGAGTTGTGGCTTCCTCATTTTCTGATGTTTGTTGGCGCGAAGCCATTCACGGGATTCTCCATTCCCGTTTTGAAGCCGCCCAGCAGCGACGGGGGCTCCCGTCATTTGGAGAGTTGTTGTTGTGTATATGTATATATATATATATGTATAAAAATTCAGTAACATCACATGGTCTTGGATAGTGCCAGTCCTAAGGAGCAGGTTGCAGTAATCTTTCATCTATGTTTACTTCATGCCCTAATGTTATTGGTATTGCATACAATTTGCTCTTAATATGGCATCTCTGTGCTTTGGAATTGAAAGCTTACCTTAAGGATGCCTCTGAGGCTCTCATTCAAACTTGTGAACCTAAGTAATCAGTAGGGAGAATGGCTATGACCCCAGGTCAGGAAAAGATGTCAAGCTCACTGAGTTGTGAGTGACTATCCCTGGTGTTTGATGGGTGAGATCTCAGGGATGTAGAGGTTTGTGGACATGTCTTCTGCAAGGGTTGCCACATGACTTACCCGCACTGCTGACACGTGTAGGCGGTAACAAGTGTGGTTCTGTGCGGTGGTAGCTCAATTCAAGGCATCTCTTAGCTGTGTAGAGCTGTGTAAGGAACTCAAAGCCTCACTTAACCCCTTCCCCGCTCATGACGGAGCCGCTCCGTCATGAGCCACGGTGGCCGTGTGCTCATGACGGAACGGTTCCGTCATGTCACGGCCGTTGGCGGCCGCTCCGCCTACGCGACGCTGTTTCCCCGCCTGTGCGGGGGGACAACGCAAATGGGCGGAGTCATGACGGAACCGTTCCGTCATGAGCACAGCTCAACCGTGGCTCATGACGGAGCGGCTCCGTCATGAGCACAGCGCCACCGCGCTGCCCCCCTGCACCTCCCAGCGCTGCGGCGGAATTCCCGCCGCAGCGAAAGGGTTAAAGAGGTGAATTACTGCCTGCCACCTTTAGAGCCTACCTGGCGGAGGTCTCGATGCCTTCAGGGGAGCCTCTGCCAGCGGGATTCCACTGAGGGACTGTAGGTCTGCTGAGCAGCAGCCATGGTCCGTGCCCAGTGGAGGGGCCGGGTAAGGGGGGATTTCGAGGGACGATGTCGATGGAAAATCAAATAAATGGTGAGCAGTCAAAGTGGGAGTAATTTTTGAAATACAAACATCTAAAACCCTGACCCTCTGGGAGTTTCGTCCCAGGGTGTGGTGATTATTTTTCAGTTTTTTCGCATTGGGACCAACGCATTTTCCTGGTGGTCCATCAGGCCAGCAGTGTAAGGCTTCCGTAGCAGAGCCGGTGTGGCTCAGCGGCAGAAACATGAAGGTCCGCCAGACTCTGCATAGAGCGGGCGGACAGTCAGTCTAGCGTTCAAGCTACTCCACCACATTGTAAATGAGGCCCTCTGTCTCAAAGGGTCTTGTTGTATAGTGGTGTTTGGCACTCAGTCGTACAAAGCCCTCTTGCGAGCACCATGATTTCCAACCGAGGACATTATCATTAGTTGCTCATCCACTGCAGAGGAAATACAGCACCTGCTAAAGACCAAGGGCCTCATTTACAACTCTTTGGGGCAGGGCTGCACCGCAAGGCTTCTTGCTGCGCTGCCCTGCGTCAAAAGAAAACGTCAGTATCTATGAGATATGGCACATTCCTATCCTCCTTCACTGGGCTGGCGCACAAATGGCTGCCTTGTGAGAATGCAGGCACCCTTGCACCATGGTGTCCGCATCCTATGAATGATTGTTTTTGTGCAGGAAGAGGCGGGCACCCTTGCACCATGGTGTCCGCATCCTATGAATGATTGTTTTTGTGCAGGAAGAGGCGGGCACCTTTGCACCATGGTGTCCGCATCCTATGAATGATTGTTTTTGTGCAGGAAGAGGCGGGCACCTTTGTACCATGGTGTCCGCATCCTATGAATGATTGTTTTTGTGCAGGAAGAGGCGGGCACCCTTGCACCATGGTGTCCGCATCCTATGAATGATTGTTTTTGTGCAGGAAGAGGCGGGCACCTTTGCACCATGGTGTCCGCATCCTATGAATGATTGTTTTTGTGCAGGAAGAGGCGGGCACCCTTGCACCATGGTGTCCGCATCCTATGAATGATTGTTTTTGTGCAGGAAGAGGCGGGCACCTTTGCACCATGGTGTCCGCATCCTATGAATGATTGTTTTTGTGCAGGAAGAGGCGGGCACCCTTGTACCATGGTGTCCGCATCCTATGAATTATTGTTTTTGTGCAGGAAGAGGCGGGCACCTTTGTACCATGGTGTCCGCATCCTATGAATGATTGTTTTTGTGCAGGAAGAGGCGGGCACCTTTGTACCATGGTGTCCGCATCCTATGAATGATTGTTTTTGTGCAGGAAGAGGCGGGCACCTTTGCACCATGGTGTCCGCATCCTATGAATGATTGTTTTTGTGCAGGAAGAGGCGGGCACATTTGCACCATGGTGTCCGCATCCTATGAATGATTGTTTTTGTGCAGGAAGAGGCGGGCACCTTTGCACCATGGTGTCCGCATCCTATGAATGATTGTTTTTGTGCAGGAAGAGGCGGGCACCTTTGTACCATGGTGTCCGCATCCTATGAATGATTGTTTTTGTGCAGGAAGAGGCGGGCACCCTTGCACCATGGTGTCCGCATCCTATGAATGATTGTTTTTGTGCAGGAAGAGGCGGGCACCCTTGCACCATGGTGTCCGCATCCTATGAATGATTGTTTTTGTGCAGGAACAGGCGGGCACCTTTGCACCATGGTGTCCGCATCCTATGAATGATTGTTTTTGTGCAGGAAGAGGCGGGCGCCCTTGCACCATGGTGTCCGCATCCTATGAATGATTGTTTTTGTGCAGGAAGAGGCGGGCACCTTTGCACCATGGTGTCCGCATCCTATGAATGATTGTTTTTGTGCAGGAAGAGGCGGGCACCTTTGTACCATGGTGTCCGCATCCTATGAATGATTGTTTTTGTGCAGGAAGAGGCGGGCACCCTTGCACCATGGTGTCCGCACCCTATGAATGATTGTTTTTGTGCAGGAAGAGGCGGGCACCTTTGCACCATGGTGTCCGCATCCTATGAATGATTGTTTTTGTGCAGGAAGAGGCGGGCACCCTTGCACCATGGTGTCCGCATCCTATGAATGATTGTTTTTGTGCAGGAAGAGGCGGGCACCTTTGTACCATGGTGTCCGCATCCTATGAATGATTGTTTTTGTGCAGGAAGAGGCGGGCACCTTTGTACCATGGTGTCCGCATCCTATGAATGATTGTTTTTGTGCAGGAAGAGGCGGGCACCCTTGCACCATGGTGTCCGCATCCTATGAATGATTGTTTTTGTGCAGGAAGAGGCGGGCACCCTTGCGCCATGGTGTCCGCATCCTATGAATGATTGTTTTTGTGCAGGAAGAGGCGGGCACCCTTGCACCATGGTGTCCGCATCCTATGAATGATTGTTTTTGTGCAGGAAGAGGCGGGCACCCTTGCACCATGGTGTCCGCATCCTATGAATGCTTGTTTTTGTGCAGGAACAGGTGGGCACCTTTGCACCATGGTGTCCGCATCCTATGAATGATTGTTTTTGTGCAGGAAGAGGCGGGCACGTTTGCACCATGGTGTCCGCATCCTATGAATGATTGTTTTTGTGCAGGAAGAGGCGGGCACCTTTGTACCATGGTGTACGCATCCTATGAATGATTGTTTTTGTGCAGGAAGAGGCGGGCACCTTTGCACCATGGTGTCCGCATCCTATGAATGATTGTTTTTGTGCAGGAAGAGGCGGGCACCTTTGCACCATGGTGTCCGCATCCTATGAATGATTGTTTTTGTGCAGGAAGAGGCGGGCACATTTGCACCATGGTGTCCGCATCCTATGAATGATTGTTTTTGTGCAGGAAGAGGCGGGCACCTTTGCACCATGGTGTCCGCATCCTATGAATGATTGTTTTTGTGCAGGAAGAGGCGGGCACCTTTGCACCATGGTGTCCGCATCCTATGAATGATTGTTTTTGTGCAGGAAGAGGCGGGCACCTTTGCACCATGGTGTCCGCATCCTATGAATGATTGTTTTTGTGCAGGAAGAGGCGGGCACCTTTGCACCATGGTGTCCGCATCCTATGAATGATTGTTTTTGTGCAGGAAGAGGCGGGCACCTTTGTACCATGGTGTCCGCATCCTATGAATGATTGTTTTTGTGCAGGAAGAGGCGGGCACCCTTGCACCATGGTGTCCGCATCCTATGAATGATTGTTTTTGTGCAGGAAGAGGCGGGCACCTTTGCACCATGGTGTCCGCATCCTATGAATGATTGTTTTTGTGCAGGAAGAGGCGGGCACCTTTGTACCATGGTGTCCGCATCCTATGAATGATTGTTTTTGTGCAGGAACAGGCGGGCACCTTTGTACCATGGTGTCCGCATCCTATGAATGATTGTTTTTGTGCAGGAACAGGCGGGCACCTTTGCACCATGGTGTGCGCATCCTATGAATGATTGTTTTTGTGCAGGAAGAGGCGGGCACCTTTGTACCATGGTGTCCGCATCCTATGAATGATTGTTTTTGTGCAGTAACAGGCGGGCACCCTTGCACCATGGTGTCCACATCCTATGAATGATTGTTTTTGTGCAGGAAGAGGCGGGCACCCTTGCACCATGGTGTCCGCATCCTATGAATGATTGTTTTTGTGCAGGAAGAGGCGGGCACCTTTGCACCATGGTGTCCGCATCCTATGAATGATTGTTTTTGTGCAGGAAGAGGCGGGCACCTTTGCACCATGGTGTCCGCATCCTATGAATGATTGTTTTTGTGCAGAAAGAGGCGGGCGCCTTTGCACCATGGTGTCCGCATCCTATGAATGATTGTTTTTGTGCAGGAACAGGTGGGCACCCTTGCACCATGGTGTCCGCATCCTATGAATGATTGTTTTTGTGCAGGAACAGGCGGGCACCATTGCACCATGGTGTCCGCATCCTATGAATGATTGTTTTTGTGCAGGAACAGGCGGGCACCCTTGCACCATGGTGTCCGCATCCTATGAATGATTGTTTTTGTGCAGGAAGAGGCGGGCGCCCTTGCACCATGGTGTCCGCATCCTATGAATGATTGTTTTTGTGCAGGAAGAGGCGGGCGCCCTTGCACCATGGTGTCCGCATCCTATGAATGATTGTTTTTGTGCAGGAAGAGGTGGGCACCCTTGCACCATGGTGTCCGCATCCTATGAATGATTGTTTTTGTGCAGGAAGAGGCGGGCACCCTTGCACCATGGTGTCCGCATCCTATGAATGATTGATTTTGTGCAGGAAGAGGCGGGCACCCTTGCACCATGGTGTCCGCATCCTATGAATGATTGTTTTTGTGCAGGAAGAGGCGGGCACCTTTGCACCATGGTGTCCGCATCCTATGAATGATTGTTTTTCTGCAGGAACAGGCGGGCACCTTTGCACGATGGTGTCCGCATCCTATGAATGATTGTTTTTGTGCAGGAAGAGGCGGGCACCCTTGCACCATGGTGTCCGCATCCTATGAATGATTGTTTTTCTGCAGGAACAGGCGGGCACCCTTGCACCATGGTGTCCGCATCCTATGAAGGAATGTTTTTCTGCAGGAAGAGGCGGGCACCCTTGCACCATGGTGTCCGCATCCTATGAATGATTGTTTTTCTGCAGGAACAGGCGGGCACCCTTGCACCATGGTGTCCGCATGCTAGGAATGATTGTTTTTCTGCAGGAACAGGCGGGCACCCCTGCACCATGGTGTCCGCATCCTATGAATGATTGTTTTTCTGCAGGAACAGGCGGGCACCCTTGCACCATGGTGTCCGCATGCTAGGAATGATTGTTTTTCTGCAGGAACAGGCGGGCACCCTTGCACCATGGTGTCCGCATTGTATGAATGATTGTTTTTGTGCAGGAACAGGCGGGCACCTTTGCACCATGGTGTCCGCATCCTATGAATGATTGTTTTTCTGCAGGAACAGGCGGGCACCCTTGCACCATGGTGTCCGCATCCTATGAATGATTGTTTTTCTGCAGAAACAGGCGGGCACCCTTGCACCATGGTGTCCGCATCCTATGAATGATTGTTTTTCTGCAGGAACAGGCGGGCACCCTTGCACCATGGTGTCCGCATCCTATGAATGATTGTTTTTCTGCAGGAACAGGCGGGCACCCTTGCACCATGGTGTCCGCATAATATGAATGATTGTTTTTCTGCAGGAACAGGCGGGCACCTTTGCACCATGGTGTCCGCATCCTATGAATGATTGTTTTTGTGCAGGAACAGGCGGGCACCCTTGTACCATGGTGTCCGCATCCTGTGAATGATTGTTTTTGTGCAGGAACAGGCGGGCACCTTCCTGCACAAGGATAACAATGGATTTGTTATCCTCTTCTATGTATACTGCGGAATGCAGCACACGCAGGAAGAGATAAAAACACGGCGACATAAAGTTATTTCTCCTCGTTACGACACCCGTGGGGAGGCGCACATTATTGACGCATTCCCAGATTTACGTTGTGTTGTTCATCTGGGAATGTGTCATAATCCATGGGTGTTACGTGGGAACACCCACCGCAACACCATGGCACACCTACCTGCCTCAGTGTGAGGCAACGTAGCGACGTGCGCTGCGTTGCCTTACACCATCTCTAGGAGGCCATGAAAAGCCAAGCAGGGTGGCTTTACGTGGCCTCATAGATATGGGTCTGCACTCTGCGCCACCAAAGCATAAAAAAAAGTGACGCTACGACGACTTGCACATGAGGCTTGTAAATATGCCCCCAAAGCAATACTTTGTGGCATTTACCTGCAGAGTAGCACGAATCTGGGGTTAGACTCACACATTTCAGCGCCCGACCCCGCATCACTGCCCTGAAATGCATTCGGTATGCAAATGAGCTCGCCTAGGACTTGCTGCCGTCTGCTTTGCATAAGGCCTGAGACGCTGTTGCTTGAGCCTTTTTGAGCGTCTGAGTGGAAGGTGGGTGTACTTTCTTTGCCTTTCTCTTTCCTTCCTCGCAGGATGCAGTGGCTGAATCTTACTCACCCCAGTCAGTTCTCGTTCAAGAGCTCAGTTGTGTTTATTTCAGACATGAAGACACTAATTGCCAAATTGCATATTGCACAACTGGCCTGTGGCTTCCAGACACACTTTCAATGCCAAGCAATAAATTATGCAACTGTTGGTAAAACATGTTGTAAAAGGTTTGTGAACATTAAGGTAAGAGAAAAGCATAAAACATCAAAGCAAACAGCACACTCCTGCTGAGATGGGTCGAAAGAACAAGGCCCTCTTTGTGCTCTGCACTGTGAACATTTCTGATTTGTATTTATTGAGCCTGGGCATCCTCATTCATGAGAGCATGAGGGCAGTGCACCAGCATGCACAGAGAGCAATCCATCGAACTATTACTATCAGGACAAACTGGACTCAAGCAAAAAGCATCCATTGAAGGGATAAAGGCAGGACCCACAAAAGAAATGGCTCAGGCTGTTCTTTGCATTCTGGGATTTGTAGTTCTGATCTTAGAGTGCCCACACATTCCAAGAATAGAAAGTAAAATCTGGACTGGACGAGGAACTCACACATTGACCTGGTCAGCGTGGGAACTCCGAGCACGTGCCCTCTAGAAGCACTGCAGATGTTTTAATGCTGTTTCTAGTTCACAGTATCTAATAGAAGGGGATAATTTCTGAATTCTATATAACTAAAAGGACATAACTGTTTTTTTTCTAATTGTAGTAAACTGTCACTCTAATTGTCACACATATCAAATTGAAATAAAATTGCGTGATACGGAGCCTCTGGTCTTCACATAAATTGTTGATTATGCGAGTCTTAATAATGGAAAGTCCTAATACTACTAAAGACACAGAGGCGAGTATTATCCCATCGCATAATACTTGGATAACTAGAGAAAATTCTAACATATACCATGATGTACATCATTTTAGAATATTTTTCATAAATTCATGCATCTATTTTTTCCCACCCTAATCTTTTTATTAACAGGTTCCTGGTTTGTTCTTGTTGTCGCTCAATAAACAGTTCCCCAGTTTGGACAGTAACTCCTCTGAAGAAAACACTTGTATCACCTTTCTATTGATAATTAGGGCTCCCGGTTTTATTGTATTTCTTTTTTCATCATTTCCGTCTGTATTTATCCATATTTATTTTCTGTTTTGTGAACAGATGAGGTGATAACTTGTATATTTCTGCATTTATTTACTGGATAAACGCGGACTCATACTTTGCTGTCTGTCAGGTTTTAGCACATTTCACAGCTTAAAACAATAAAATAATAAACCCACATTAAAAACAATACTATATTAGCACATGTACATGTTGAGATATGCAGTCATTTAAGCACCTCTCATTGAGCTCTGTTACTCCCCATGCTGTCATCATGTACAGCTACTGGCCTGAAAGTCATTCATCTCAGCATGGTGAGTCACTCGAAAGAAGACAAATTATCTGTATTTTTCCACTTTTAAAAATAAATACAAACAGGAAAGATAGTGTTCTCTGTCTGTATCTATCTGTAAAAATCAGTAAAAACAAAAAACAGGGAGCCCTATTTGTAACTGCGGTGCTTGCTTTTTTAATTTCAACTTTAAATTGACTGTGTTTTCGAATCAACAAGGAGGGAGGTCAATTGAGCTTCCTTATATATAGAAAATTGTTGGTGTACCCCCAATATCTCATGGGATTTGTAGAAAATTTAGTTTTTTCTATTTTCATTTATTTTCAGCCCTTTGTTAGTAGCTGCATAGACCTCAAAGTAAAGACGTAATGCATGAAATAGTGATCTGGAAACTTGTCCGCTATGGACCTGCCAATGACGAATTCCAGTTTCACGAGTTCCGATTCATCAGGTCCAGTAGATCGGGAAAGGAAACATTGTGGTGACATAAAACCCTATAAAGGCCTTAAAAGTGTTAAGGACAGGACATGGGATTGTTCCGCTTGATCGAGGGGCCCGTGCCCCACCCTCCCAATGTATTGTCCAATAGTACTAAATTCTGGAAGGTAGTAAATTGCCTCGAGAATTTTAGACAAAAATCGCTGACCAGTCTATCCATAGCACATTCCCTAGGGACAGGATGCAAAGTTTTGGTATTTTGCATTGTGGGGTGTTGCAAATAGGTCTATTTGTGGTGTTCCCCACTTCTTGAAAATTCTTTGCACTTCTTTCTGATTCAGTTCCCACTCGTGGGATGACGTTGTTTGTCTGCTCACTCTGTCTGCTTCCAGAGTGTCCTTCCCTGGTAGGAGTATTGCTAACATGTCTATCTGGTTTGGAATTGGCCCGGGTTCTCGATGATGTCATATGCCGATGACACCCAGGTGATGGTGTCAGTCTCAAATAACATCGAAGAGACAGCCGATCGCTTTAACACCTGCATGTCGCAGATTAATACATGGATGCAGACTAACTGCCTTAAATTGAACGGCGAAAAAACTGAGGTTCTGCAACTAGGGTCAAAGACTTCCTTTTGGTCTCCAAGATGGTGGCCGGCTAATATGGGTGAATGCCCAACTCCGGCCACAAAGGTCAGAAACCTAGGAGTGGTATTTGACGAAAGACTGATATTTAAATGGTAAATTAATAAGCTTGCCTCCACCTTTTTGGGCATTTTAAAAATGATTAGGAAAATCCGCCTTTTTATCCCCCCAGATGCATTAAAAACGCTGGTCACAGCCTTGGCCCTTTCCAGACTGGATTACGGTAATGCACTATCTGTGGGGCTACAGTCTCAGTTCTTATTAAAGCTTCAGCGAATGCAGAATGCAGCAGTGAGATTAATTCTGGACACACCCAAATATGAACCAATTTCCCATCGACTGAGAGACCTACACTGGCTTCCAGTGGAAAACTAATCAAATTTGAGTCACAATGCCTAGCATATAAGGCCCTACAGGGTAAAGGACCACTGTATTTGAGGACACACCTCAGAAGATATATGCCAACCAGAAATCTAAGGTCAGGTCATTCACAACTACTGTCAATTCCCAGGTATAAGCAGGCTCGTTGGGGGGGCAGAAGCTTCCTATTAGAGACAACGAAGACCGGGAACCGTCTACCGATTCAGATAAAGAACAGCACGTCACTCGTGACATTTAGAAGACTGCTGAAAACATGGTTATTTGCCAACTGAAATGTCATGACTACCAGGGCCTGCCAAATATCAGCATTCCTGCCAATTCCAGCGCCAAGACGCCCTTGGGCATACGTGCGCTTTACAAGTCTATAAATCAAATCAAGTCATCTCAAAATCTGCTGTGCTAGAGTTGACAGTGCTACTGACTGAGTCCCTCCTTGTTTGTTTATGTAAAACATAGTTGTAGTGTTGTCTGTTTGTATGAAAACCCTTTTCCCGTGGAGCTCTTTCTGAAAGGCTGTTAAGGCTAAGAACACACTTTTTAGTTCCAAGATATTGATGTGTTTCACCGCATCCTGTGGCGCCCACATCCCCTCACTTTGAGATTGTCCATGTGTGCTTCCCATCCTACTAGGGACACGTCTGTTGATTTGGTCATCGTTGGAGTTGGAGGTGTGAAAAGTCTCCCCTGTGCCATGTTTGCTTTCTTCCACCATGCCATCTCCTGATGAACTCGGTTTGTGACAACCACTAGAGCCTCCCAACTCCCTGTGGCCTGTGACCCTTGTGTTTGGAGTCATTCTTGAAACAGTCTCATGTGCAGACGAATAATGGGAACTCAATGAATGCATGAGACCAACATTCCTAGTAACTTCCCCACTGTCCTCACTGTCCGATGTTGCCCCCTCTGGTATAGATGAGTCTCCTTCAATAGGGCTGATCTCCCTCCCTTTCTCGCTTGGGAATGCCTTCCCTAGCACAGTGTTTATCTCTGCACCCAAGAACACCTTCTTGCGTTCCGGTTCTATTGATGTTTTTTCCCCGTTTATGGAGAAACCCAGCTGAACTAGTGTCTCTATCACTTGTTGTATATGCTGTTTGCATAGGCTGTATGAGTTTGCTCTTACTAACCAGTCGTCTAAGTAGGGGTAAACATGAATTCCTTGCCTTCTGAGATGTGCTGCTGCTGCTGCCAGGCACTTTGTGAACACTCTTGGTGCTGATTTTAGACCGAATGTGAGTACTTTGAATTGGCAGTGTTTGTTCACGACAAATCTCAACATTGTTTTGGGTTTTCTGTTTACTAGGATGTGTAAGTGCGCATCCTTTAAGTCTATAGTTGCCATGTAATCTCCCCTTCACAACTGAGGTAACAGCTCTCGTTATGTAGTCATTTTGAATCTTAGAGTTTTTATAAACTTGTTTAGAAACCTTGGGCCCGATTCACAGAACTAACTTAAGACAAAATCCTAAACTTACTACCATTTTGGTATTCACAGAAGGCACTTACTCATTTTGGTATTCACAGAAAGCACTTACTCATTTCGGTATTCACAGAAGTTAGGAGTCCTAACTTTAGGACTCCTAAATGCCTTCTGTGAATACCGAAAGTCTTAAAATTAGGATTTTTCTCAGTTTAGTAGTAGTATAGTTAGGACTCCTAACTTTAGGACTCCTAAATGCCTTCTGTGAATACCGAAATTCTTAAAATTAGGATTTTTCTCAATTTAGTAGTCCTACGTTTAGGACTCCTAACTTTAGGACTCCTAAATGCCTTCTGTGACTACCGAAAGCCTTACAATTAGGATCTTTCTCAGTTTAGTAGTAGTATAGTTAGGACTCCTAACTTTAGGACTCCTAAATGCCTTCTGTGAATACCGAAATTCTTAAAATTAGGATTTTTCTCAATTTAGTAGTCCTAAATCTAAACTTAGGACTACTAAATTGAGAAAAATCCTAATTTTAAGACTTTCGGTATTCACAGAAGGCATTTAGGAGTCCTAAAGTTAGGAGTCCTAACTTTACTACTACTAAACTGCGAAAAATCCTAATTTTAAGACTTTCGGTATTCACAGAAGGCATTTAGGAGTCCTAAAGTTAGGACTCCTAACTTCTGTGAATACCGAAATGAGTAAGTGCCTTCTGTGAATACCAAAATGAGTAAGTGCCTTCTGTGAATACCAAAATGGTAGTAAGTTTAGGATTTTGTCTTAAGTTAGTTCTGTGAATCGGGCCCCTTGGGTCTAATATTGGCCGTAATGTTCCATCCACCTTTGGAATTAGGAAGTATGTTGAATATACTCCGTGGTTCTTTTATCTGCGCGGCACATATTCTATTGCATGTTTTTCCTAAAGTTCTTTCACGTCTTTGACCAGGTGAGATCATTCTTCTTTTGCATATGTCCTTTGCTTTGGCCTCCTGTGTGGCGTTTGTTTTCAAGGGTGGGCGTAATTGGCAGAGTACTACTACGCTCCCCGACTTTGCTCCAACAGACTCCCAATTAATAAAACAATAACCTCATACTTTTGGCAAAATAACAAGTATCTCTGTCTTTACATGCTTAAATGCATAAAGTCATTTCACAAAAGTGAAAATGAAAACTTAGCAAGCAGTGAGAGAGGTGATGATTTTGGGATCCTCCCTAACCTTGGGAGAGAACCAAGCAGATGCCTTGAAAACAAAGAGCACATCTTGCTGAACGATTCGGTGGTGGTCCCATCCTCTTAGGACCACCCCAAGCACAGTTATGGGCAAAAATACAATCCCAACCAAAGGCCCTGCAAAGCATTATGGGACGAGATTAGCAGTGGGCAGTGAATATTATAGTGTCCAATATCAAAATAATTCTACAAAGAGCTGCAGTTCAACTAGTCGTTACTAGGTGTCCCTCACGAGTCAAATGCAAAAGCATTGAAACCCTTTCGTGAAGTTGCAGTTCCACTAGTCGTTACTAGATGTCCCTCATGAAGCATTTGACTTGAGGGACATGTAGCAACGACTAGTTGAACTGCAGCTTGATGTAATAATTTCAATGCTTTTGCATTTGACTCGTGAGGGACACCTAGTAACGACTAGTTGAACTGCAGCTCTTTGTAGAATTATTTTGATATTGGATACTATAATATTCACTGCCCACTGCTAATCTCATCCCATAATGCTTTGCAGGGCCTTTGGTTGGGATTGTATTTTTGCCCATAACTGTGCTTGGGGTGGTCCTAAGAGGATGGGACCACCACCGAATCGTTCAGCAAGATGTGCTCTTTGTTTTCAAGGCATCTGCTTGGTTCTCTCCCTAGGTTAGGGGAGACTCCAATTTCATCACCTCTCTCATTGCCTAATATTTTTCATTTTCAAAGTTCACTTATGTGAATTGGTTCAATGTCTTTTAGCATGTAAAGTTGTTTTGTCAAAGCATTTGAGGGTGTAGTTTAGTAGCTGATTCTGCTACGTGGAGGAACAAACTGAGTTGTTTTAATGGAACGTGGCAGTGGAGTTCATGCGGCAGTGGAGTTCATTGCCCAGGCCTAGTTTTTTTGGTAACTTTATACAGTAACCATACTGTATTATATTTAGAATCCACTTGTCTGTGGTTATTTCTTTCCACTTTTGTTGGAAACGTTTTAGTCTGCCTCCTACTGGAGTGGTATGCTGGAGGAACTGTAAATTGGTTTTCTCTTGTTTTGGTAACTGCTTCTTTTTCATGTGTACTCTCACTTCTGTTGTTTGTGAGTGTACCTCCTTGTGAGTGCAGTCACTTGGTAGAGGTTTGTTGTCCACCTCTTTGTGGCTGACCTCTGCCACAGGGACGCCCTTGAAAAAATCCTCTTCCATGATATTGCCAGCTTTGTTGCTGTCCCTGTTGTGTGCTCTGGTTTCCAGCTTGGTATGTTTGCTGGTAACCCTGATGTGAGGTAGCAGGTTGTGGTGTACCTCTTCCTGCTGGTCTTCTTGATGGTGCACCTCTACGCATGCCTCTGACCTGCAGGGCTCCCATCGATCTTGCGGTTTTGTTGTCCTTCTTTAGTTGATTTAGTTTTTCATCAACCACCGTTCCAAACAATTGTTCTCCATTGAATGGTGAATTAATGATGTTGCTTTGCACTCCTGGCTTGAAGCCTGAGATTCTAAGCCATGCGTTCCTACTTTTCCGTTATGCCAATCATCATTTGCCTGCTAGACGTCTCAGCAGCATCAAGGGCTGATTTTAAACATGTATCAGGATTGTTTTTACCCTCTTCCACCAGGTGGCTAGCTCTTTTCTGGAATTGTTCTGGTAGGTTTTGCAACAGTTCTCCTACCTCCTCCCAATGTTGGTATGCTTGTCTGTTTAGCAATGCATTTGAATTTGCTATGCGCCACTGATTAGTTGCGCGTCTCTCCACCTTCCTTCCTACGAGTTCCATCCTCTTGCTTTCCTTGTCTGGAGGTGGTCCCACTGTAGTAAGTACATTTGCTCTTTTTCTTGCTGTTGAGGCAATGATAGAGTCAGCTGGCACTGATCCCCTGGATAGGGTCTTCAGAGAAGTGTTTATATTTTTTCTCTGCCCTTGGTAATATAGCCTTGCATGTAGCAGGCTCTTTGAATGCCTCTTTCCTCAGGTCTAAGACACTAGGCAGCATTGGTAGGAATTCCTTGATTGTGAAGGCATCAGAGTCGCTAATAAAAAGCATGACCGAGGTTTTTCTTCCTCTAGTTGAACCCCATACATTTCTGCAGCCTTTTTAATCACCTGATTGTACATGCCAATGTCATCCGGGGGTGATGGCCTCGAAGGATATGATTTCACAGCCTCCTCAGGTGATTCGGTGTCGAGATCTTGCCATTGGAGCTCTTGATTCTCCGAGTTCAACGATTCTGCGTATGCTTGTTCGTCTTCCTCGACGTTTTCCCCAAAGAAGAATGAACCTTCCTCTTCTTCTTCGATCTGTTCAGGGGTTCTCGGTGGTATTGGTTCTTCTGCAGCCCTTTCGACTTCCGCTTCCTTTGTTTTCGGTGGTATCTTGAATTGCTACAAGCTTTCGTCAAAGTCTTTTTTGCGTTGAAGGATATTCGCCATTTCGGCTTCAAGCCTTCTTCTCTTTTACTCAATCTCGGCCTCGTGTGTTGCGGTGTCGAGATTTTCCGTTTTCTGTTTTTCAGCTGAAGACGCCGAACCGGTCGTCGAGGTTTGTTTCGGTCTCTCGCTCTTCGACGCCCAGAAGTCCTTTTCCAGACTGTCTTTTGACGTCTTCGTTTTTTCGAGGACCATTGCCGTTCCGGAGTCCTTATCTAAGGATCTAAGGATCCTACGGTCTGTTTTTGTTTGGATGCAGCTGCGGTCACCGAATGCTTTGACGCCAAGGATGCCTTTGGAGGTCTAGAGTCTGATTTTCGAGACCCTTCTAGTTTTTTCGAGGTCGATGACTCTCTTACCACCTTCGAAGTCTTCTTCTTGACTTCCGACGACCACGACTTCTCTTTCCTCGTTGGCTTCTGGTCCTTCGGCGACATTATCTTCCACCTCACTGAAGAGGCCCAGGTCTCGCAGTGATGGCGGGGATCCTTGGCCCTGCATGTTGTAATTGGCTTGTCGCTGCCTTTCACTTACCCTCAACGTCTTCGGGGTGAAGACAGAGCAGGCGTTACAGTCATCGCTTTGATGATCCAGCAGCAGACACAGGTTACAGACTGGGTGCTGATCCTTATGAGCATATTTGTGGTGGCAGTTCTTACAGAACTTGAACGGTGTCTTGTCCATTACCGCGCCCAGGGAGCCCCCTGCATGCTCATTCTCCGATCGTCAACAAAGTTCTTGATTACTACCCTTCGTTGAACTGCGGTCGTCTTAAATTTAAAAGTTGAAAGTGGAAGACACTGTTCTACTGATCTTTCTCTGCTTTTCCACAATTCTTCTCTCCAATCTTGGGAGCTTCTTCGAATTGATCCAGACCCAACGGCGGAAAAAAAGAATCTGAAGATGGCTACCAAAGGTGGAAGCTTCAGGAGGAAGCCCGTCACCGTCACAGAATGGTACTACATCGTCGACGCCCACCAACAGCAAAAAAAAAAAGAAAAGATAGGAAATACTACAATTCTGGACCCAACCACTAGATGGCGGAATAATACACAGCAAAGTGAATCCAGAAAAGATCCACATTGCAAACCTGGTTAATTTCTGTGTTTTTTTTAGTTCAGATCTTGCACATTTGTGCCCCGCTCTCCTATTACAAAATGCTTTGAAATTATAAAACCAATGGCCCGACCTCTTCCTTCTTGAAATATTTAAGGTGGCAACAAGTAATACTGAGCTTTTGTCGCCAGAAAAAAAGCTGCTCCTTGGATCTGACACTAGAGAGACATCATACAAAATGTTTTCCCCGACAAAGCTTCTGACATGCCTGTCTTGAATCTCCTTTTTTAAAGACCTTGTGACCTCTGAACAATTCTTCACACCCCTAGTGGGCAGTGCTTAATTTGAGTAGGTGGTTGCAGGTGGGGCGCCCAGCATTTATTTTTCCCCCTTCAGACTTTAGCCCAGAGCAAGAGTTAGTAAAGCACAAAAGGGGAAAGAAGGAGGAAGAGAGAGATGAAAAATAATGATAAATGGAGAAGACATCGCTGAAAATAGCTTTCGGGGGTGAGATAAAGAGGCATGGAGCATCTTGGGGTGGATTAAAGAGGCATGAAACCTCTGGGGTGAGATAAAGAGGCATGGAGCATCTTGGGGGTGGATTAAAGAGGCATGGAGCATCTTGGGGTGGATTAAATAGGCATGGAGCATCCTGGGGATGGATTAAAGAGGCATGGAGCATCTTGGGGTGGATTAAAGGGGCATGGAACCTCTGGGGTGAGATAAAGAGGCATGGAACCTCTGGGGTGAGATAAATAGGCATTGTGCATCTGGGGGTGGATTAAAGAGGCATGGAGCATCTTGGGGGTGGATTAAAGAGGCATGAAACCTCTGGGATGAGATAAAGAGGCATGGAGCATCTTGGGGGTGGATTAAAGAGGCATGGAGCATCTTGGGGTGGATTAAAGAGGCATGGAGCATCTTGGGGGTGGATTAAAGATGCACGGAGCATCTTGGGGGTGGATTAAAGAGGCATGGAGCATTTTGGGGTGGATTAAAGATGCATGGCGCATCTTGGGGGTGGATTAAAGAGGCATGGAGCATTTTGGGGTGGATTAAAGAGGCATGGAGCATCTTGGGGGTGGATTAAAGATGCATGGAGCATCTTGGGGGTGGATTAAAGGGCCATGGAACCTCTGGGGTGAGATAAAGAGGCATGGAACCTCTGGGGTGAGATAAAGAGGCATTGAGCATCTGGGGTGGATTAAAGAGGCATGGAGCATCTTGGGGGTGGATTAAAGAGGCATGGAGCATCTTGGGGGTGGATTAAAGATGCATGGAGCATCTTGGGGGTGGATTAAAGAGGCATGAAACCTCTGGGATGAGATAAAGAGGCATGGAGCATCTTGGGGGTGGATTAAAGAGGCATGAAACCTCTGGGATGAGATAAAGAGGCATGGAGCATCTTGGGGGTGGATTAAAGAGGCATGGAGCATCTTGGGGTGGATTAAAGAGGCATGGAGCATCTTGGGGGTGGATTAAAGATGCACGGAGCATCTTGGGGGTGGATTAAAGAGGCATGGAGCATTTTGGGGTGGATTAAAGAGGCATGGAGCATCTTGGGGGTGGATTAAAGATGCATGGAGCATCTTGGGGGTGGATTAAAGGGGCATGGAACCTCTGGGGTGAGATAAAGAGGCATGGAACCTCTGGGGTGAGATAAAGAGGCATTGAGCATCTGGGGTGGATTAAAGAGGCATGGAGCATCTTGGGGGTGGATTAAAGAGGCATGGAGCATCTTGGGGGTGGATTAAAGATGCATGGAGCATCTTGGGGGTGGATTAAAGGGGCATGGAACCTCTGGGGTGAGATAAAGAGGCATGGAACCTCTGGGGTGAGATAAATAGGCATTGTGCATCTGGGGGTGGATTAAAGAGGCATGGAGCATCTTGGGGGTGGATTAAAGAGGCATGAAACCTCTGGGGTGAGATAAAGAGGCATGGTACCTCTTGGGGTGGATTAAAGAGGCATGGAATCTATGGGGGTGGATTCAAGATGCATGAAGTTGAATAGTACACATTCATGAAGTGCTCTGCGGGCTTCCGAGCAAGCCTTTAAGCCCTGGCAATTATTATTTGACAAATTAAGCACTGGCAATGTGTCTGCTCCAAAGGTTCAAGACCACTGTCCTCAAGGTACGTTTTGAACCTTTGCAGATCCGCTTTCCGACTAAAAAACGAATTGGGGTGAGTGTGTCTCATATTAGTGAGTTTGATTTTAAGACAGTTGGGGGCATATTATCAAGAAACGACGTTAAGATTATCGCCGCTTTAGCGACAGAAAACTGCCGCTAAAGCGGCGATAATGGGCTTGATAATATGCCGCAGAGAATTCCCATAGAAGCCCATGTTGACACCGGGGTATGGGCTTCTATGGGAATTCACAAGGGCAGATTATCAAGCCCAGTTTTCTGCCGCTAAAGCGGCGATAATCTTAACACCGTGCTTGATAATATGCCCCTTGGTTTTTAAAAGCTTGGCTTTCAATGCACCAACCTTCCATCACTTTCGGAACTGACTTTTTTGCACTTCAGAGGAATGAGTGAATTAGAGACTTGACTTAAAGCGAAGCCCGAGACGTAAGCCTCGCCTTGAACCCTCTAAGTTGTAGCTGATGAAACAAACCGCCTGACTCTAAAGCTGACAATCTCTTCTTTCACTTGTTGCATCAGCGCCAAGACGAGTCGATAATACCCTTGTGTGGTTAGGTTTGGGTGAAAGATGAACTTCGCTTGTAAGGTTATAACTTTACAGTCTATTTTGCGAGAGAATTCTCCCGCTAAAAGTGATTTTTTTACGGAGGATTTTTGCAGCCCATGCAAAGGTGGTAGTGCTAGCAAAGCTTGGAAAAAAGTTTTCAAAACTATGTATTTATGTAAATATAAGGTATTTGTTCAGCACAAACGTAGTCAAAGCCAGTGGAGCGCTGTTCAGGGTGAAAGCAAGCCCAGAGTCAACGAGTGATCAGAGAGGTAGCCGGGATCTGAGAGCAGAAATAAACTTCCCGCTTTGTGATGCAGGTTTGAACACCTCTAATTATGATCTTGACAGTCTGGAGAGATTAGCTGTGTCTGAGTCACACCCCAGACGCCTCCACCCTCTGGCTTCACATTCTCAAATCTAACACATCTGTTAGTAGCCACACCCATATAAAATCCTACAGCCCCAGGATGGCGCCAGACTCCGCCCGATTACTTGTTTCTTTGGTGTGGCAGTGGAAGTCAAAGGAGAACAACAAGCGCATCACTCACCCTGCATTCATTCCTCCCACTCTGCACTTTCACCTGCACCCAAACTCATATGGTCACATCACTCACCCTAGAGTCACTCCTCTCACCCTACTCTCACACTGGCAGATCACTCACCATCCACTCACGTAAGCACTCACACAGCTAACCCTTCACTCTCATGGGCACATCACTCACCCTAGAGTCACTCCTCCCACCCTACTCTCACACTGGCAGATCACTCACCATCCACTCACATAAGCACTCACACAGCTAACCCTTCACTCTCATGGGCACATCACTCACCCTGCATTCATTCCTCCCACTCTGCACTTTCACCTGCACCCAAACTCATATGGTCACATCACTCACCCTAGAGTCACTCCTCTCACCCTACTCTCACACTGGCAGATCACTCACCATCCACTCACGTAAGCACTCACACAGCTAACCCTTCACTCTCATGGGCACATCACTCACCCTAGAGTCACTCCTCCCACCCTACTCTCACACTGGCAGATCACTCACCATCCACTCACATAAGCACTCACACAGCTAACCCTTCACTCTCATGGGCACATCACTCACTCTAGAGTTACTCCTCCCACCCTACTCTCACACTGGCAGATCGCTCACCATCCACTCACATAAGCACTCACACAGCTAACCCTTCACTCTCATGGGCACATCACTCACCCTAGAGTCACTCCTCCCACCCTACTCTCACACTGGCAGATCGCTCACCATCCACTCACATAAGCACTCACACAGCTAACCCTTCACTCTCATGGGCACATCACTCACCCTAGAGTCACTCCTCCCACCCTACTCTCACACTGGCAGATTACTCACCATCCACTCACATAAGCACTCACACAGCTAACCCTTCACTCTCATGGGCACATCACTCACCCTGCATTCATTCCTCCCACTCTGCACTTTACCTGCATCCAAACTCATATGGTCACATCACTCACCCTAGAGTCACTCCTCTCACCCTACCCTCACACTGGCAGATCACTCACCATCCACTCACATAAGCACTCACACAGCTAACCCTTCACTCTCATGGGCACATCACTCACCCTGCATTCATTCCTCCCACTCTGCACTTTCACCTGCATCCCACCTCATATGGTCACATCACTCACCCTAGAGTCACCCCTCTCACCCTACTCTCACACTGGCAGATCACTCACCATCCACTCACATAAGCACTCACACAGCTAACCCTTCACTCTCATGGGCACATCACTCACCCTAGAGTCACTCCTCCCACCCTACTCTCACACTGGCAGATCACTCACCATCCACTCACATAAGCACTCACACAGCTAACCCTTCACTCTCATGGGCACATCACTCACCCTAGAGTCACTCCTCCCACCCTACTCTCACACTGGCAGATCACTCACCATCCACTCACATAAGCACTCACACAGCTAACCCTTCACTCTCATGGGCACATCACTCACTTTAGAGTTACTCCTCCCACCCTACTTTCACACTGGCAGATCGCTCACCATCCACTCACATAAGCACTCACACAGCTAACCCTTCACTCTCATGGGCACATCACTCACCCTAGAGTCACTCCTCCCACCCTACTCTCACACTGGCAGATCGCTCACCATCCACTCACATAAGCACTCACACAGCTAACCCTTCACTCTCATGGGCACATCACTCACCCTGCATTCATTCCTCCCACTCTGCACTTTCACCTGCACCCAAACTCATATGTTCACATCACTCACCCTAGAGTCACTCCTCTCACCCTACTCTCACACTGGCAGATCACTCACCATCCACTCACATAAGCACTCACACAGCTAACCCTTCACTCTCATGGGCACATCACTCACCCTAGAGTCACTCCTCCCACCCTACTCTCACACTGGCAGATCACTCACCATCCACTCACATAAGCACTCACACAGCTAACCCTTCACTCTCATGGGCACATCACTCACTCTAGAGTTACTCCTCCCACCCTACTCTCACACTGGCAGATCGCTCACCATCCACTCACATAAGCACTCACACAGCTAACCCTTCACTCTCATGGGCACATCACTCACCCTAGAGTCACTCCTCCCACCCTACTCTCACACTGGCAGATCGCTCACCATCCACTCACATAAGCACTCACACAGCTAACCCTTCACTCTCATGGGCACATCACTCACCCTGCATTCATTCCTCCCACTCTGCACTTTACCTGCATCCAAACTCATATGGTCACATCACTCACCCTAGAGTCACTCCTCTCACCCTACTCTCACACTGGCAGATCACTCACCATCCACTCACATAAGCACTCACACAGCTAACCCTTCACTCTCATGGGCACATCACTCACCCTGCATTCATTCCTCCCACTCTGCACTTTACCTGCATCCAAACTCATATGGTCACATCACTCACCCTAGAGTCACCCCTCTCACCCTACTCTCACACTGGCAGATCGCTCACCATCCACTCACATAAGCACTCACACAGCTAACCCTTCACTCTCATGGGCACATCACTCACCCTGCATTCATTCCTCCCACTCTGCACTTTCACCTGCATCCCACCTCATATGGTCACATCACTCACCCTAGAGTCACCCCTCTCACCCTACTCTCACACTGGCAGATCACTCACCATCCACTCACATAAGCACTCACACAGCTAACCCTTCACTCTCATGGGCACATCACTCACCCTAGAGTCACTCCTCCCACCCTACTCTCACACTGGCAGATCACTCACCATCCACTCACATAAGCACTCACACAGCTAACCCTTCACTCTCATGGGCACATCACTCACCCTAGAGTCACTCCTCCCACCCTACTCTCACACTGGCAGATCACTCACCATCCACTCACATAAGCACTCACACAGCTAACCCTTCACTCTCATGGGCACATCACTCACTCTAGAGTTACTCCTCCCACCCTACTCTCACACTGGCAGATCGCTCACCATCCACTCACATAAGCACTCACACAGCTAACCCTTCACTCTCATGGGCACATCACTCACCCTAGAGTCACTCCTCCCACCCTACTCTCACACTGGCAGATCGCTCACCATCCACTCACATAAGCACTCACACAGCTAACCCTTCACTCTCATGGGCACATCACTCACCCTAGAGTCACTCCTCCCACCCTACTCTCACACTGGCAGATTACTCACCATCCACTCACATAAGCACTCACACAGCTAACCCTTCACTCTCATGGGCACATCACTCACCCTGCATTCATTCCTCCCACTCTGCACTTTACCTGCATCCAAACTCATATGGTCACATCACTCACCCTAGAGTCACTCCTCTCACCCTACTCTCACACTGGCAGATCACTCACCATCCACTCACATAAGCACTCACACAGCTAACCCTTCACTCTCATGGGCACATCACTCACCCTGCATTCATTCCTCCCACTCTGCACTTTACCTGCATCCAAACTCATATGGTCACATCACTCACCCTAGAGTCACCCCTCTCACCCTACTCTCACACTGGCAGATCGCTCACCATCCACTCACATAAGCACTCACACAGCTAACCCTTCACTCTCATGGGCACATCACTCACCCTGCATTCATTCCTCCCACTCTGCACTTTCACCTGCATCCCACCTCATATGGTCACATCACTCACCCTAGAGTCACCCCTCTCACCCTACTCTCACACTGGCAGATCGCTCACCATCCACTCACATAAGCACTCACACAGCTAACCCTTCACTCTCATGGGCACATCACTCACCCTGCATTCATTCCTCCCACTCTGCACTTTACCTGCATCCAAACTCATATGGTCACATCACTCACCCTAGAGTCACTCCTCTCACCCTACTCTCACACTGGCAGATCACTCACCATCCACTCACATAAGCACTCACACAGCTAACCCTTCACTCTCATGGGCACATCACTCACCCTGCATTCATTCCTCCCACTCTGCACTTTACCTGCATCCAAACTCATATGGTCACATCACTCACCCTAGAGTCACCCCTCTCACCCTACTCTCACACTGGCAGATCGCTCACCATCCACTCACATAAGCACTCACACAGCTAACCCTTCACTCTCATGGGCACATCACTCACCCTGCATTCATTCCTCCCACTCTGCACTTTACCTGCATCCAAACTCATATGGTCACATCACTCACCCTAGAGTCACTCCTCTCACCCTACTCTCACACTGGCAGATCGCTCACCATCCACTCACATAAGCACTCACACAGCTAACCCTTCACTCTCATGGGCACATCACTCACCCTGCATTCATTCCTCCCACTCTGCACTTTACCTGCATCCAAACTCATATGGTCACATCACTCACCCTAGAGTCACCCCTCTCACCCTACTCTCACACTGGCAGATCGCTCACCATCCACTCACATAAGCACTCACACAGCTAACCCTTCACTCTCATGGGCACATCACTCACCCTGCATTCATTCCTCCCACTCTGCACTTTCACCTGCATCCAAACTCATATGGTCACATCACTCACCCTAGAGTCACTCCTCTCACCCTACTCTCACACTGGCAGATCACTCACCATCCACTCACGTAAGCACTCACACAGCTAACCCTTCACTCTCATGGGCGCATCACTCACCCTGCATTCATTCCTCCCACTCTGCACTTTCACCTGCATCCAAACTCATATGGTCACATCACTCACCCTAGAGTCACTCCTCTCACCCTACTCTCACACTGGCAGATCGCTCACCATCCACTCACATAAGCACTCACACAGCTAACCCTTCACTCTTATGGGCACATCACTCACCCTGCATTCATTCCTCCCACTCTGCACTTTCACCTGCATCCAAACTCATATGGTCACATCACTCACCCTAGAGTCACTCCTCTCACCCTACTCTCACACTGGCAGATCACTCACCATCCACTCACGTAAGCACTCACACAGCTAACCCTTCACTCTCATGGGCACATCACTCACCCTGCATTCATTCCTCCCACTCTGCACTTTCACCTGCATCCAAACTCATATGGTCACATCACTCACCCTAGAGTCACTCCTCTCACCCTACTCTCACACTGGCAGATCGCTCACCATCCACTCACATAAGCACTCACACAGCTAACCCTTCACTCTCATGGGCATATCACTCACCCTGCATTCATTCCTCCCACTCTGCACTTTCACCTGCATCCAAACTCATAAGGTCACATCACTCACCCTAGAGTCACTCCTCTCACCCTACTCTCACACTGGCAGATCGCTCACCATCCACTCACATAAGCACTCACACAGCTAACCCTTCACTCTCATGGGCACATCACTCACCCTGCATTCATTCCTCCCACTCTGCACTTTCACCTGCATCCAAACTCATATGGTCACATCACTCACCCTAGAGTCACTCCTCTCACCCTACTCTCACACTGGCAGATCGCTCACCATCCACTCACATAAGCACTCACACAGCTAACCCTTCACTCTCATGGGCACATCACTCACCCTGCATTCATTCCTCCCACTCTGCACTTTCACCTGCATCCAAACTCATATGGTCACATCACTCACCCTAGAGTCACTCCTCTCACCCTACTCTCACACTGGCAGATCACTCACCATCCACTCACGTAAGCACTCACACAGCTAACCCTTCACTCTCATGGGCACATCACTCACCCTGCATTCATTCCTCCCACTCTGCACTTTCACCTGCATCCAAACTCATATGGTCACATCACTCACCCTAGAGTCACTCCTCTCACCCTACTCTCACACTGGCAGATCACTCACCATCCACTCACGTAAGCACTCACACAGCTAACCCTTCACTCTCATGGGCACATCACTCACCCTGCATTCATTCCTCCCACTCTGCACTTTCACCTGCATCCAAACTCATATGGTCACATCACTCACCCTAGAGTCACTCCTCCCACCCTACTCTCACACTGGCAGATCGCTCACCATCCACTCACATAAGCACTCACACAGCTAACCCTTCACTCTCATGGGCACATCACTCACCCTGCATTCATTTCTCCCACTCTGCACTTTCACCTGCATCCAAACTCATATGGTCACATCACTCACCCTAGAGTCACTCCTCTCACCCTACTCTCACACTGGCAGATCACTCACCATCCACTCACGTAAGCACTCACACAGCTAACCCTTCACTCTCATGGGCACATCACTCACCCTGCATTCATTCCTCCCACTCTGCACTTTCACCTGCATCCAAACTCATATGGTCACATCACTCACCCTAGAGTCACTCCTCTCACCCTACTCTCACACTGGCAGATCGCTCACCATCCACTCACATAAGCACTCACACAGCTAACCCTTCACTCTCATGGGCACATCACTCACCCTGCATTCATTCCTCCCACTCTGCACTTTCACCTGCATCCAAACTCATATGGTCACATCACTCACCCTAGAGTCACTCCTCTCACCCTACTCTCACACTGGCAGATCACTCACCATCCACTCACGTAAGCACTCACACAGCTAACCCTTCACTCTCATGGGCACATCACTCACCCTAGAGTCACTCCTCCCACCCTACTCTCACACTGGCAGATCACTCACCATCCACTCACATAAGCACTCACACAGCTAACCCTTCACTCTCATGGGCACATCACTCACCCTGCATTCATTCCTCCCACTCTGCACTTTCACCTGCATCCAAACTCATATGGTCACATCACTCACCCTAGAGTCACTCCTCTCACCCTACTCTCACACTGGCAGATCACTCACCATCCACTCACGTAAGCACTCACACAGCTAACCCTTCACTCTCATGGGCACATCACTCACCCTGCATTCATTCCTCCCACTCTGCACTTTCACCTGCATCCAAACTCATATGGTCACATCACTCACCCTAGAGTCACTCCTCTCACCCTACTCTCACACTGGCAGATCACTCACCATCCACTCACGTAAGCACTCACACAGCTAACCCTTCACTCTCATGGGCACATCACTCACCCTGCATTCATTCCTCCCACTCTGCACTTTCACCTGCATCCAAACTCATATGGTCACATCACTCACCCTAGAGTCACTCCTCCCACCCTACTCTCACACTGGCAGATCGCTCACCATCCACTCACATAAGCACTCACACAGCTAACCCTTCACTCTCATGGGCACATCACTCACCCTGCATTCATTTCTCCCACTCTGCACTTTCACCTGCATCCAAACTCATATGGTCACATCACTCACCCTAGAGTCACTCCTCTCACCCTACTCTCACACTGGCAGATCGCTCACCATCCACTCACATAAGCACTCACACAGCTAACCCTTCACTCTCATGGGCACATCACTCACCCTGCATTCATTCCTCCCACTCTGCACTTTCACCTGCATCCAAACTCATATGGTCACATCACTCACCCTAGAGTCACTCCTCTCACCCTACTCTCACACTGGCAGATCACTCACCATCCACTCACGTAAGCACTCACACAGCTAACCCTTCACTCTCATGGGCACATCACTCACCCTGCATTCATTCCTCCCACTCTGCACTTTCACCTGCATCCAAACTCATATGGTCACATCACTCACCCTAGAGTCACTCCTCTCACCCTACTCTCACACTGGCAGATCACTCACCATCCACTCACGTAAGCACTCACACAGCTAACCCTTCACTCTCATGGGCACATCACTCACCCTGCATTCATTCCTCCCACTCTGCACTTTCACCTGCATCCAAACTCATATGGTCACATCACTCACCCTAGAGTCACTCCTCTCACCCTACTCTCACATTGGCAGATCGCTCACCATCCACTCACGTAAGCACTCACACAGCTAACCCTTCACTCTCATGGGCACATCACTCACCCTGCATTCATTCCTCCCACTCTGCACTTTCACCTGCATCCAAACTCATATGGTCACATCACTCACCCTAGAGTCACTCCTCTCACCCTACTCTCACATTGGCAGATCGCTCACCATCCACTCACGTAAGCACTCACACAGCTAACCCTTCACTCTCATGGGCACACTACTCACCCTGCACTCACATCACGCAAACAAGCAGATCGCTGGCGTTGATCACTGAAAAGTTTAACGTACCGTCATAAGTCGAAAAAACATGTTTTATTAGCTTTTTTGAACTTTATTGGTGGAGATGCAGCGATCATTGACTGCATTATCAGTGGTCACCATGTGTACGTGGTTGTGTATTGGGGGGCTGCTCGAATCTGGAAGAAGGAGCCGACATGCTGGTTAGGGGCGCAGGGTTTGACCTCCTGCATCAAGTGGCGACCAACTCTCGCGAAAGAGGCGAGCACCTCAAAGCTGATGTCGCTGACCTGCAGGCCTGGTGCTTGTGTTGATGAGTTGCTGTTGAGTCCACTCCACGGCCAGCATCACTGCAAAGTGTTTTGTGTAGTTGCACTTATAGACTAATTGAGGGATTAACCCTGCGTGAGGCAGCATGAATCTGAAGGTTGTGTGCATCGCTGCCCTCAGCCAGCTTCCGTTCTCTCTCGGATGAAAGGGGGGATCTTGTCATCCTGACTCTCGGGATAAGGGCTCTTTGGAGGTAGACCGCTGTTACTCTGGGTTCACTCACTTCTTTTCGGCCCTTGACCTTTGATCTCTGGATTTCTTCTGTACATCTTCACTTGTTGAGTCTCTGCTTTGCCGCCAGCTCTTGTAGATTTCTGTTATCTTAAGCTAGCCCTGCTTATCTTCCCTATTCATCTTACTCAGTCGTCTGAGGCGGTGAAGTGCGGTTTGAACCGCTCCATGTGACATGGCGTCTCCAAACTCCGGTGCAAGCACACGAGGGCTGCAGCCTGAGAGTTGGTGATTCCAATCCCAGTTCCAGCCCTTCTGTCGAGGCGTCAATCCTGGGCCACGAGAGGCATCACCTGTGTGTGCCGGATGACAGCTCGCCTCCAGTCACACACTTCAAACTCACACAGCATCGGTATCCGGTGTGTGTCGACTTCATTTGATAGAAGCAAGCTAAGACTACAAAACGCTCACATCCCTGTTGCACAACCCACCACTAAATCCTAAAATGAACCTCAGCTCAGTTTAACACAACTCCGCCCTCTAAATGCGCTCCATATACACAGAATCCACCGTGTGTATCCTGGTGCTTGGTTGGAACTAGATATGATGTGATCCAGGGCTTGTAGGCTACCTTTAGAAGGACAAAGAATCGGGCCCTCCGTGGCCCACCCGAAGGCACCCTTGGCCCACCCAGATAAAAGTTCCAGGAGCCGGGCCTGGCAGGCACCCTGGAGCCAGCCACGCCTGGCAGGCCCCCTGGAGCCAGCCACGCCTGGCAGGCACCCTGGAGCCAGCCACGCCTGGCTGGAACCCTGGAGCCAGCCACGCCTGGCAGGCACCCTGGAGCCAGCCACGCCTGGCTGGAACCCTGGAGCCAGCCACGCCTGGCAGGCACCCTGGAGCCAGCCACGCCTGGCAGGCACCCTGGAGCCAGCCACGCCTGGCAGGCACCCTGGAGCCAGCCACACCTGGCAAGCACCCTGGAGCCAGCCACGCCTGGCAGGCACCCTGGAGCCAGCCACGCCTGGCAGGCTCCCTGGAGCCAGCCACGCCTGGGAGGCACCCTGGAGCCAGCCACGCCTGGCAAGCACCCTGGAGCCAGCCACGACTGGCAGGCACCCTGGAGCAAGCCACGCCTGGCAGGCACCCTGGAGCCAGCCACGCCTGGCAGGCCCCCTGGAGCCGGTTGTTTCTGAAGAAGCAGCAGTTCATGCTACAGGTGGTGAGTTATGCAGCAAATGCGGTAAGTCCCAAATTGTGTGGTATTTGCAGCAGAGGCGCATCATTCCAGGGGGTTATTTGTAAAGCGCTCACATTAGATGCGCCCCCAGCTACAGACAACGACTCAGAGGGATGAGGAACTAAAGGTCAAAGGGGGCCTTGATGCTGTCCACGTCACTAAAGGCAGATTTACGACAGGCGTAAAACTACTAAAAGAGAAAGTGTCCCCCTGAGCAGGAAAGTGGAGGAAGTCATGGCTACCTCCATGAAGGAACAAGAATGTGGAAAGAGACCAGAAGTCCTCGCATGGGCCCAGCTCTGGAGCTCTGGACACTATCTCTGAGTCGCAGGAGCCGGAGATGGAACAGGTCCAGATGTTCAAACACAGGCAACAGATGTGTCTTGCTTGCCCGGTCTACAATTATGGGACAGATTTATGAAATAATTTTGCATTCACAATACCCGCGCTTTGAAAGATCACAGTTTGCGATCACCACAATTCGTAATGCACTGAAAATGTTTTGCAACTCGAGAAAGCCTTTCCTGGCTTGGGAAAGGGGGTTTCACCTCATTTCAATCAAAGTTAGGGGGAGAGTGGAATGCAGCCTTCTTGCAATGACATTTATTTGCGACCGCAATTGTGGCCACAAAGCATTGAACAATCACCAGCACTTCAGAGGCGGCATCACATGTGCAAAAGGGAACCTCGTCCCATTGGAAGCCCCCCTTTGGGGACTGTGCAGGGGTCCAGGGTTTGCAGGGAGTGGCATCTGGAGGCCTCTCAAACTGCTTCGAACACCCCCAAATTCAATCAAGTAGCCCAGTGCTCCATTTTTAATGACATATTCTTAGAGAAAACATAAAGTGACATCTTTGTCACATTTACTTGTGCAACTTCCACGAGTGCCCCCGAGGATCCTTGGGAATCCCACAAAGTCCTTTTGTGCCCCAGGTTACAGCAAACCTATTATGTGTAGATTTCTGATTTTCGAAAACAGCTGTGTTTTTCAGCACCACTATAACTAAACAAGCAATGGCAAAGCCAAAAGGTGTCACTTTTCAAAGCATCACCCGACGTTTTGCCTTTGCCGATGCCATTTCGCATCTGCAGAAAGAGAATAAATGAATATTTGCATTTGAAGGACAAGAGTGGCAAAAGCAATAAATAGATGCTACAATATGATTGCGTAAATAAGCAGCGCCTGTTTTTTCATTTGATCATTTAGCTTCCCATTCCAAGATGGCGGACGCCTATCTTAGAGCTCTAAATTAAAACAAACATGCACAAAAGCATTAATGAACAAGTACTGGCAAAGCCAATAGGTTTTGCCTGTGGAATACCTATTGGCGTTATCGAGTCTTTTAAAGATGTTGCGCAAGTCGCATATGGTCGCCCTGTGCAGAAAAGTGTCGAACAAAGACAGTCTTGCACTGCAGGCTGGAGGACAGTTGCTGAAGGTACTGTTGTGTGTAGATTTAGATTCCGTATATAGGGTTCCCGATTTATGCCCGTATATAGGTACAATTCATATTGCCCTTATTTAGGCATAGAAAATCCAGCCCTTATTTAGGCATTGTCCATGCTAACCAAATACAGGCATGGCCACCTACATCCGTCCATCCACGTCACAACGAGTTCTTGGAAAACCAGACTCTTAAGCCTTTAGGAATTTCCCTTGCTTGGATATTGATTTCTCCAAGAACTCATTTGGGGGCATATTATCAAGCCAGGCGATAAAAGTATCGCCGCTTTAGCGGCAGAAAACTACCGCTAAAACGGCGATAATGGGCTTGATAATATGCCCTATGGAATTCCAATTGAAGCTCATGTTAGATGCCCTTCACATCTAACATGGGCTTCAATAGGAATTCCATAGAGCATATTATCAAGCCCATTATCGCCATTTTAGCGTCAGTTTTCTGCCGCTAAAGCGGCGATAATTTTATCGCCTGTCTTGATAATATGCCCCTTAGTATGCATGAACATCTATTCCTTAGGGGTTCATTCATGACGATCCGATGCCCGACTTTTACGTCAATACAGGCATTCCTAAACACCTTCAAGGTATAAATATACCTGCACTTGCCCTGGCAAACCACGGTTCCGGTACGGTCCAGTTCGACTGCCTACTTGCGGTTCGCCAAGGCACGTTCCGAAGGAGATCGCGTTCCCGCCTGATGCACTGACCAGACACTGTTATCCTCCTCGCAGAGAATCCAGCTCCAGTGTTCCTGACTCCCCTTGTGGGGTGTTAGATATCGAGTCCCGGAAAGAGATTCCAACCTCACTCATTCTAAGGTATGGAGCAGACTAGAACTTAGAGAAACTTTTGGCAACTCTTGGCAAAACTAAAACTATAGCTATAGTTAGCTATACTTTAGAAAACAGCACCTACTTCTTACCTCCTAATCCACTTAGGTTAGGTACACGGGGGTAGAACTATTTAGAAGCATCAGATGAGTATTCACCTTTTAGCCTGTGTTATTTATGTATGTATTTTATGAATATATGTCATAGCTACAAACCATCCTATTTCAGTATTATTTTCTCTTACTGCTAACTCTGTACATATTGTACTTCGCATCCTGTCTTACGATTGTAGCAGTTCATATCTCTTGCATGAGCATTATTGGGGAGAGTCGAGTGGCCCATTTGCAATGGGAATTTTAAGCACATAAACGTTCAGCCTGGCTCTAGTGCCTGGCCTGTTGGCTCGCCCATCCCTGGCTACGGTACCTCCAGCTCCTGCTGGTTCAAGAGCCTGGCTCTAGTGCCCGGGCTGTTGGCTCGCCCATCCCTGGCTGTGGTACCTCCAGCTGCTTCAAGAGCCTGGGTCTAGTGCCCGCCCTGTTGGCTCGCCCATCCCTGGCTACGGTAACTCCAGCTCCTGCTGCTTCAAGAGCCTGGCTCTAGTGCCCAGGCTGTTGGCTCGCCCATCCCTGGCTACGGTAACTCCAGCTCCTGCTGGTTCAAGAGCCTGGCTCTAGTGCCCGGCCTGTTGGCTCGCCCATCCCTGGCTTCGGTAACTCCAGCTCCTGCTGCTTCAAGAGCCTGGCTCTTATGCCCAGGCTGTTGGCTCGCCCATCCCTGGCTACGGTAACTCCAGCTCCTGCTGGTTCAAAAGCCTGGCTCTAGTGCCCAGCCTGTTGACTCGCCCATCCCTGGCTACGGTATCTCCAGCTCCTGATGGTTCAAGAGCCTGGCTCTAGTGCCCGGCCTGTTGGCTCGCCCATCCCTGGCTGCGGTAACTCCAGCTCCTGCTGCTTCAAGAGCCTGGCTCCAAAGCCCGGCGTGTTGGCTCGCCCATCCCTGGCTTCGGTAACTCCAGCTCCTGCTGCTTCAAGAGCCTGGCTCTTATGCCCAGGCTGTTGGCTCGCCCATCCCTGGCTACGGTAACTCCAGCTCCTGCTGCTTCAAGAGCCTGGCTCTTATGCCCGGGCTGTTGGCTCGCCCATCCCTGGCTATGGTAAATCCAGCTCCTGCTGGTTCAAGCCCCTATATCTGCCGTCACTGGTCTTAGCCAGGACAACCGAGGGCACGGTAGCGGCATACCAGTTGTCCGCGGAGGTAGGAATGTTTCTCCTTCCTCATCACCCATTATCAGATAATGACGCAGGAATCTCCCCTTCGGAACTGTGCCTGTTCACTCAAGCGAAGGGAAGAGGGAGATGTGGGAGGGGGTGGAGGCTTTGCTGGGTGTTTCCTACTGTGCAGCAGGAACATTGGCACCGACCCTGGGGAGGTGGGAGGAGTGCGTTCATTTTGCAGCTGCAACTCCAGCATCGCTGGCATCTCCTCTGTGTCCCCCCTCTCAAAACCCATGCATAACCATAAGCATGCCCATGGCTAATGCCATGTTCAAAACGCTCACAGTTATTTGTGTGAAATATATTACATGGACTGCAAATAGTTTTCTAGGGGTGGGCGGAATTTGCGTAGTCGCACTACGCAAAGCTCCACGAAACGGTAAAAAACTCTCCGCGAACACAGAGAAATTCCGCGAACACGCGGATTGCTTGTTCACGATGCTTTTATCCTGTTCGCGATCACTGTTTGCATGCTGGGGGGGAAATATCTCGTGAACACGCATTTTTTAGAACTCGAACAAGCAAAAAATTCTGCGAAGCCACAAAACGCAGAATTTTACCTAAATTCCGCAAATTCCACGATCGGAGAGGAATTTACCACCCAGGCCTAGTTTTGACAATGGACTGCATAAAACCTGGCACTTTGCACCAGTTCAGTCCCCACGGCATGCCCTGCGGGGCATAGGAACAACGATGGCTAATAGCCTCCAGGGCTCCTTGCCACCCTGAAGGTACAGGCACAACCATCAACTCACGCGCATTAGGATGGTGTCGCCTTATCTCAAGCTGCATTATTGGGGGGAGTCGAGTGGCCCATTTGCAATGGGAATTTTAAGCACATAATCGTTCAGCACCACAATACGGAGCCTTCAGTGGTGTAACAACAGCTCCCGCAGTCCCCGCGGAGCTGTTATGTTTGAAATACCAGAGTGGTTTTATAAAGGTATTGCACTCTTTCCACCAGCTCTCCTGTTAACTGCTGTCAAGAGAAGAGCCCTGTCCAGGCTAGGCGAGGAACGCCTCACCTGTGCTCTGTGAGCATTAACAGCCTCAGCTCCCAGCAGACAGCAGAGTGTGTCCAGTGGTAAGTAAGTGCCTGGACAGACAGATATCTAAAGGGCAGCAAGTCCTGGGGTGCCCTGCAGCCGCTCCAGAGGCGGGTCTGCCTCTTCCATCGTGGAGTTCAGAAGCGGGGTGCCTAGTCACAAATGGGGACAGACAGAGGTTTACCCACAGTGCATTGCGGTATTTAATAATTACTGGTGCTGGCCTCGGACCCGAATTTTACCGGTGGTGCTGGTAAAATACTGGGTGGTGGCAACCCTTCCGCCAATATCCCAGCGCATGATTGCGCTGGGAGTGCCCCGTATTACATCGAGTATACATTCCAGTACTAACAGGAGAAATGGGCGGGTGCAAGCTGCCTCCTGACGAGAGCCCCGGCTCTTATTTTGGGGCATATCAGCAACGAGGCGATAGAAAATTATCGCCGCTTTTGCGGCCGAAAAGCGGCGATAATTTTCTCACCTAATTAGCAAGGAAACCTTGCATTAGCGCACAAAATCTTAACGCCCAGCTTTGCATCTCTAATGAGATGCAAAGTGGGCGTTCCTGACCTAACATAAGCGACATTTCTCCTATCATCAAGCCCCACGCTATGAAGCATAGCGGCAGGAAAAGTAGCGATAACCCCTGTTATCGCTACTTTCCTTACGCCTGCTTCAGGACTGACTTAGCCATGATATCCTATGGAGGGTGGATATCATGGCTAAGTATGTGAGGCCCTATCAACAAGCTAACGCCACATTTCGTGAGATTATCGCTGGGTTTCCAGCGATAACCTCACGTTAGGCAGTTAGCGCTAGGATTTTTATCGCTTTTGAGATAAGCGTTGCTAATAGCACGCTATCTCTGCGATAAAAATCCACGCTAGCCGGCGATAATGATCCTAGCGCTAAGTGCATTTAGCGATACTTATCGCCGGTTGTTGTTGATATGCCCCTTTGTTTTTATCAAATTAACCACTGCCCCTGAGGCCAAGGCTGGGACTTCCTCCAGCCATGGACGTACAGTCTGATGGCTGGACAGGCACCTCCATGTGTCAGACCCAGCCATCAGACAGATCTTGCTGCCTACTTCAGATTGTTGCTTCATAACCTTTTATTCATTAAGAGATTAATAAAAAAGCGTCAGAAAACAAGGAGGGCGGATCCCCGACCGATGTCTGTATGGGTGAGCGGATACTGGGAAGAAGCTTACAGTAACCAAAGGTATAAAGTAAAAATAAATGAGAATAAAACATGGGTGGCCACAGGACAGTCAATCCTAAGCCCATAACTGTAAAGGATGCACTGAATGCAGATTGTGAACCCCAAAGGATGGGCAGGTTGTGAGGGCACTGGCAGGAATGGGCTATAAAAAGCACTTAAAATGACACAAGAGTGTCTTGCACTAGGCCCGGCCCTCATCCTCCCATGAAACGTCATCTGTCTCAGGTGCCAAGGTTCTTATTTTGGAATAAAAAGATTGTGGACGTGAAGTCTATGGCAGGGCCAGGAGCACAGTGAAGATGGTAGAAGTTTAATGTCAGAACACTGAGGGGCAGATTTACAAGCCCCTTGCGTGACTTTTGCGCTGCCCATGCGATACTTTTTTGATGCAACAGCGGCGCAAACAATGTAGCCTATTTACAACGTGACGCATCCAGGGAGATGCGTCACGTTGTAAAGCCCTGCGTCACATTATACCTGCGGCAGGTATAATGTATGCAGGATGGGCATTCCCACGCAGAAAGGCCTCGTAAAAGTGACTCAGTGAAATCTACAAGATTTCACTGCGCCACTTTTAAGATGCCACTGCGTCAAAATCTTATACCTGCTTCAAGCAGGCGTAAGAAGTGACGCAGTGTAGTGGGAATAGGCCTCAACACGCATTGCTGGAGTTGCGCCGTGCTTGCGACACGACTCCAGCAATGCGTGACTTTTCCGCCAACAGATGCGTCAGAATTTCTGACGCATCTGTCAATCCTTGCATCATAGTGCGCCGTATTGTAAATACGGTGCATCTATGGTGGCGCAGGGGTTTCTAAGGGTGGCACAGGGAAAGTGACGCATCTGCACAGATGCATCACTTTCTTGTAAATCTGCCCCTGAGTTCACAAATGATTTGATTTGATTTGATTTGATTAAAAACTTATAAAGTGCACGTGTGCCCATGGGCGTCTTGGCGCTGAACAGAGACAGTGACTACCTGAAGAAGATGTCAGTGGCCTAGATTACATGGACGAGAACATCCATGTTTTTACCTCCTTCCTGAATGACAGAATGGAGGGGCTGTTTTTAATTGCGATAGGAAGGAGATTCCAAGCCCTTGCTGCATGTAATAGGAAGCTTCTCCCTCCCCATCTAACCTGCTTGTATCTGACCGTTTGAATCAATTTTGATTGACTTGAGCGCAGGGTCCTAATGGGCTCGTATAGTTGCAGGTGGTCTCTCAGAAACTTAGATCCGACCCCTTGCAAGGCCTTGTAAGTTAGGCAGACAGATTTAAACTTTATTCTTTTCTCTATTGGTAGCCAATGTAAGGATCTCAGTTTATGTGTGATTGGCTCTGATCTGGGAACATCAAGGATCAATCTTGCTGCAGCGTTTTGTAGACGCTGCAGTTTGGCTAGATGTTGGGCCTGGATCCCAGCAAACAGGGCATTCCCATAATCGAGCCTTGATAGAGCAAGTGAGGTTACCACCGTTTTGCGGGCAGACATGGGGATGAAAGGCAAAAGTTTCCTAATTATTTTTAGGATATACCACATGGTGGATGCAAGTTTATTGGTATGTGCGTCAAAAGTCAACTTATTGTCCAGTATAAAGCCAAGATTTTTCACTTTGTTAACTGGACTTGGGCAATGACCCAAGTTGCAAAATATTGACTTACTACAACATTGACTACAGAACATTGACCAGCCCTCTACCACTGTATCACGAGTGGGAGAAGATGCGTTCAGTGCACACTGTCTACGTTCAACTTCACATCTATGTACCTTGAAGATATATAGATGTGCAATTAAGAACAGTGAACCTATAGTTACCTGCGTAAGCTCACCTTTACCACCTAACAGTAGTTGATATTCTAGCAGTGATGCTAGAGCAATGTCCGGGGGGGGGGGGGGGGGAGGGGCTGCCGTCAATATTACATCTCCCAAGCCACTGGGATTGTGAACAATCCAAGCCTCACCCAAAGAACAAGTGCAGCAGCGGAGCCCCGCCCGTTCCGCAGGAGGGTGACAAGGATGTGGGATGTCGCGACGAGTGCACGTTGGAGCGCACGGTCACAGATACGCTGTGGGAGCCACTCTCAGGTGCAGACAGCGCGGCTTCATTGAAACGGCCTCTAAAGTTGCAGACATGCAGTTTTACTGATAAAACTTTATTCAGCATGACCAACATGTGCACACCGGACTTCAGTGATTACTTATCACTTGCACATCCCTCAGTAACATCTCTTGGTTTAATGTAATCCTATTAAAAATGTTTGTTTCCATCACACTTCAGAATTGCAAAAATGTGCTTCCTTTGTGCTTTCTTAACTGCTGATATATTTTGAAATATTTGTACAGTCCATTTACAGTTATTTAAATATTGTTGTGTTAGAAGGAAATTGCACCCCACAGCCGTTCCTTACACCCTCCCCGTGCTCCGTCAGGACTGCGCACAGTCTTCTTTACAAATGTCTCTCATTTTGTAGTCAGAGAATGAAAAGTTAACACCGATCACCATGTTGAATGACTAAGCATCATTTTGTTAGGCGACATAGTCTGACATGTGACCTGTGTCTTTCAAGGCACAGCAAATGTGACAAGATAAAGACACAGTGTAAGGCATCTTTAATAGGTATTAACCTTCTGAACTCCAACTAGTTAATTTATGGGGGTACTGCAGTACTGCCCCGCAACTTTCCTTCCAGCACTTGTGTATTCTACAGTGGAAATTTTTGTAGCTTGATGTGAAAAACTCGATTTTTGTTCCTACAAGTTCAGGTGCACTTTTACGATGTGGTCCTTTTTAGGTCGAGCCTGGGCAGCGCATGCGCTGCTCTGTGAGCCATGCTGTATTTGAGTATAGATTTGAAGCCCCGCCCACTCTCCACCCATATTTGTCATTGGCTTGTGTCATTGTCCTTTGTAAATGCTGGCTTCTGATTCGTTAATAGGCTTGTTAGTCCCTCCTTAGTACCGCCTTGTCTTAATTTGTAACCTCCCGTGAGGACTGGCGCTAATACTTTGGTTTTTTTTACTCTGTATGTCTTATTTAGTCTGCAAGCACAATCTCCTACTGCAGGCACGACATGCTTTCCTGCAACATTCAGCTTGCCAAGCGAGCTTTCACTTTTTCAGCAGCCTAGGATAACGGCGGCCGCTTCTTTGAAATGAAATAGGTCTCACATTTACAAGAGTCTGAGATATTGGCATTGTAAATAACAATGCATTTTATTTATTTGTTAATTATCAAAACAGATAAATAAAAGGCATTGCCATTTACAATACCAGTAGCTTAAACTCTCACAAATGCGAGACCAATTGCATTGCAAGTGCTTGCTCCTACTGGACAATGCTCCGGTAACTGTGGAAGACCTGGGGGTATAAATGACGTTTATGTGCTTGGTGTGAGAGCCCAGCCCCACACACAGCCTTGCAGAGTCTCGGCTGTCTCACTGCGTGCAGTGCGGGGGTGCGTGTACAAAGTGTCCTAGTGCTGCTGAGACTCACTGGAGCTCAGCTGCCAAAGACAATACCCTGAACGTGAGAATGGCACTGCCCTCAGGGGCAGGACGTTTCCACGTCTGGGAGCAGGACATGCAGGCGCCGGCTGTATCTATGTATGTCTACACAAGGTATTTATAAAGTACAGCTGCATATCCAGACGGTGTCGTGAGACAGAATCACAAACTGGAGAAACCAGAAGAGAGGCTCGCGAACCAGACATGTTCCAACGGTGAAAAGGCGTTGAATTGCAGAGTTTGTTGACCTGGAAGCAGAAAGAAGGACGACCCAGAGGACTCCTCCTAGTAGACAAAATCAGAAGGAGGCGCTGAGATCCTAGACGTCCATTCATCAAAATGTCAGAGGTAGCAGAAGTGACATCACATGCTCCTTGTCTGCAATGACATCTCCGGAAGTGACATCATATGACCGTTCTTGACTGCCTCTATAACCTGTCTCCTACCTCTCCCCGACTCCCTCATCCGTCTCTTTCTCCCCTGCCTTTGTCTCTATATCACCTCTCTGCTTCACCCCATCTCCCCACATCACAGCAGTTGCTTTTTCTTTTTCACCTGTCTATTTATCATTGCTTTCTCACCTATCTCACCTTTTTTCTTACTTGTCTAATTAGATCCCCTCTTTCTCCTTTCTCAACACTTATCTCTCGCCCCAGTCTCCACCTTTCCTAGAGCTTTGAACTGTCTCTTTATGAACTGCCTGTCATTTTTTTCTTTGCTGTCTCTCATCCATCTGTCTCCATCACCTCTTTCTCGCACCTGTCTCACCCTTTCTTTCTGTCGCTCCTACTATCTTTTCATCAGCTGTTGTTACAACCTGTGTCTTTCCCTTACCTCTCTCTATCTCCTTCTCAGGTGTTGATGTCTATTGCTATCACAATTGGTGTTCTCTTTGTCTGTCAGCTGTCTCTTTAGTATCTTGCACTTACAAACACACACAGACACCTATCTTTGTCTTCCTGTCACTGATCTGCCACTCTGCAGTGCCCTCCTCCTGTCTTCTTTCTGCCTGCCCTAGTCATCTTCCCTTATTTCACTCTCTCTCATTCTGCCTCCCACGTTCTTTTTTCTCTTGTCTTTCTCATACACTGATATTTTCCTCTGTCCACACATGCTCACTGACAGCCAAAGACACGGAGATACCTTTTTACCTGTACACTCTCCACTAGGAAAATAAATGAATTATATTATGAAATGGTTTCTTTCCGCCGTGAGATTGTTTTTCACGCCTTCCTGAACTGCACGGTCAGCTGAGGTGCACCTCAGAGTAGAGAGCCCGGCAGGAATGATGGGGTCATTGTCAAGTTTCACGAGGAGACCCTTTGTTTCACGGTAGCCGAGTGTTCCACTCCTGACCGCATTTATTCTCACTAAGAGTCTGTCTACATACCTGCTGGCTACTCAAAGTAAGCAAGACTCACAACAGCCCCCTGTTTCATTTCTGTGGCTCTCACTGACTTTAGGATATCTGAGGACAGGGGTCACATAGGCAGGGCCAGAGGTAGCAGAGGGCAAGTCAGGGGTCGCGGCTGCGACCCTTGGTGACTCCTAAATGAGGTACCTTCTGAGATGCAAAACCAAGGAGTGACGGGGTGCATAAAACGGAATGTTAGACTGAAGGCAGCGAGGTCCTTTCCTGTGGATGGCATAGTGCCCAAAGCAGAGGGACTTGTACATGGCTCTGTTCTTTACTGGTACCCAGCGAGGATCTGTAAGCTTGTCTGAGACCCATGCACTAGGAGGAGCTTAAGCAACGTGGGCAGCAGAATTCTGCAGCTCTTGGATCCGGCGGGTCAAACATTCTGGGTTCCCCAGGTAGAGAGAGTTGCCGTAGTCGAGTCTGGGAGTGATGAGTCCATGAGCAGCAGAGGTTCTGGCCAGCTCGGGCAGAAGGGGAAGCGTATTGTTCAACATCGTGAGCATGGCGGATCGTTTGGCAGCCGCCGCTCTGGTTTCCTCATCAAAAAGAAGCTGTGGTCTTCCACAGATCCAAGTTTCTTGGCCGGTTGAGCAGGCATGGGAGTAGGAACCAGATCTGGGGGCTGCCAGCTGGGGACGAGTCTATCAATCTCTTACCGTAAATAATGGAGCGGACCTCCACCCATGAAACCGAGGCAGTTTGAGGACATCCAGCCAGAAACGGCGGGCACACATTGATGAAAGAGGATGCTGTGGTAGACGGGTCCCCTGAAATAGAGAAGTAGATCTCTTGTTGTTTCATAGGATCTGGCATTAATACCGAATGACGGAATGTTGGAAGCCAGAGGTCTGATGTAGAGGTTAAACAATGTGGGGCTCAATGGTGCGCCCTGGGGTACCGAGGTGACAACAAGGGTGTCTGAGTGATAACATCGTAGAGATATTGTTTGGATTCTGCCCGCCAGAAAAGAAGCGTCCATCGGGGCTAGTGACCAGTGTAGAGTGAGAAACCGTGTCAAAGGCGGGAGACGGATCCAAAAGGGCCCGTGCCGCGGAGTGAGTGCTGTGAAGGAGCATCTTGCGATCTCAGTCACTGCCCAGAGGGCTGTTGTGGTGGTATGACCCGCACGAAAACAGGATTCAACTCTCTAGTGGACTGCTTCAAGGAAAGTTCTATGGTTGTAGCCTTCTCCAGCGGTTTAGCCGGGAAGGGTAGGAGAGAGAGAGGTCGATAATTGCTAAGATGGTTGGGATCGGTGCATGGTTTACTCATCATGGGGGTGACTTGCGCGTGTTTCCAAGTGGAGAGAACAGAGCAAGTCCTCATACAAAGACCATACAAAATCTCTAAAACAGGACCAGAGGCCTCCTTGCCAAGAAGAAAGGGTGTCCGGAGAAGGATGTAGACGGGCTGGTGATGATGGCAGTACTGTGCCTCCCCTGGAGTGCGTATGCTTCGTTACGTCTGCACAGGCATGCATCAGGAATGACACCGGCAACATTTGCTTACATTTTTTATTAACCAATCCAAAATGGCAAATACCACTTAGTTCAGTAAATATAAAAATCAAGCTCATTTAGCCCCAAACCAAAAATGTTAAAACGCAAAAGGGCCGCAAGGTTGGGGTAACAGAGGAGTGAATGAGGAAGTGCGTGGGGCATCGCATGAGGGTGAGAGCAGCGCAGGGGGAGAGTAAACGTAGAGAGAAGAACACAGAGCATGGGGAGGGATGGAAGAGAGGAACATGCATTGTAGGGACCTGGGAGAAAAAACCTAGGAATGCGTCACTCCTTCCCAGGTGAGGTGTAATGAGGAGAAATATCTTTATTCTGCAGCACACGTAGAAAGAGGAAGAAGCCTCGGAGAACTGTTGTTGTGCAGGGAGGTGTGGCGTGATCTCCTTTCTGTGCACGTTCTTCAGAGTCTCACACTGGCCCTAGATCAATGCGATCATATTAGCGCTCCTGCATGAGATCACACATTCAATCTGCGGAGAATGTCACAGAAACGTTTCAAGCAGCGGCGGTCATTAAGACAACAGTATTGAAGGTAACCAACTGTTGCATGTCAGAGTTAATGGTATTTTGTCTATCTTTAGGATTTGAACAATGCACTGTGCGATCAGTGGAATTACAACTATGCTGACATTCAAGCACGCCTGGAAGCAACGTGTCTCAACCTCCTGCCTTCTTATCTGAAAAGGGAAACCTCCTTCTTTCCGGAAAACACTGGAAAAAATCTGTCTGATTCCTATTTAGTGGCCATTGGGGGTGAGAAATGTTCTGCAGCCGGAAAGTAGGCGACATTATTACATAATTTAGGAATTGAAGGTTGCAACATATATGAAAGCATTCATGAGATTCCCATTGGTTATTGACATGGAGAAGCTGTAGACACATGTGAAGTGTCTGTTAAAATGCTGAAACAGTACTTTGGACCAAGTTTAAATGTTGTTTTAGAGCAACATACGATTTTACCCTGAGCTCTAGAACCAACTGAGAAAGTTGGCAACTACATCGCTTCACTCAAAACTCTTGGACACACTTGTGAATTTGGCAGCCTGACTAACACACTAATAAGGGATCAACTAGTTTGTTGCACAAATCATGTACAGAAGAAACTACTGTCCAGAACCCTTCACTTAAGGAAGCAACTGGAATCGTAGAAGGAATGTAAAATGCATCATGGTGGGTGAGGGGAATGAGAGGCCAACACACACAGTCTGACACTAATGTTAGAACACAAAGTAGAATACGTGTAATGTCGCTTACTCATTCTGAATACAGTTTGGGTCAAATAATATATAATATCTGCTAGTGGGGTTTGAAACCAAACTTCATCTGGTTTTTGTGATCTCACAAGCAAATATTACAGGTGTGGCAACTCTGGCCATTTATTTGATTATCCAAACAGCTTTATTCGACAGAAGTCATAAAAGCGATACAAAGCAGCACAGGTACAAAATACACAAATAAAACAATCTAAAAATGTTACTATTTAAAATATTTACATATTTTTAAAAAAAGCATTTGGGATACACAAAAATCATTAAGGGTAACATCCAGAATCACTAACGCTACTCGCTGTCTTAAATCTAATTACCCATGCCCACCCCAGAAATTTGGCCACGGCCACAACAATTACCGGGTCTATGCAGGTACGAAGGAGTCTTAAAGCTTCTACACTCCGTCTTGTGCCCAATAGTTTACAAACGGGTCTCAACCATACACGCCTCGGGGCCGCGTAGGCAGGGCACGCAAAAAACATGTGTGCAAGGGTTTCTACCTGAGATTTACAGTAAAAACATAAGTTGCTACTTGTAGGCTTCCATCTAGCTGAAAAGGATTTTAAAGGCAATACTCCCACCCGCATCTGGAAAAATAGTTTCCTATCGAGCACTTTGGTGACAAGATCCCAGAAGTGTTCTAACCTTGGGGCTGGTTTAATACTCAAAAATTCGTCAGTTAGTGAGAGGGATTTGGTTTCCTGGAATACCTTGGCATTTACCAACTCCCAATATTTTTCTTTCATGTGTGCTTTAGATGGAAAGGTAGCAGCCAAGGGGTTCTCCCAGAGATCGCTCATCCCTAGTGCCACAAGGGATTTTCTGGTCTCGTTAAGCCAAACAATCTTCCGGGAGCCCACCAAAGACATTATATCCAGAAAACCCTCTGCATACTGGGCTAAATCCGGGGTGGTCCACAGGCGACGCCAATATAAAATAGGACGAAGCCTGGCTACATCGGCTATTGAATTCTTGCCTAGGTCATATTTTAGAGGAACAATGGGCGTGCTCTGGGGGAGAGAAGTAATGCTACGCAAGAACCTGTTTTCCGAGATAATTAAAGGAGACAGGTTCTCGTAACCCCACAGTTCAGCACCATAAAGAGCCCGTGTTTTAAGGTAGACATATCACGCTGTAGTTTCCACGAAAAATTGTTTTGGATGTTAACACCTAGGTAATTAAAAGCCTGTACTTGTTCAAGCAGATTTTTAAATAAAACAAAACTATTTTTAAAAGATTTATGTGGCCTGAATATCATAAGCTTGTTTTTTTTTTTAATGTTTACCTCAAGGCCACGGTCAACACAAAAGGTCTCGAAAATGTCCAATGAACGCTGAAGACCGCAAGGTGTTTTAGCAATTAAAAGCGTATCATCAGCGAACATTAGAATAGGGACCTTAGTGTTGCCAAGAATGGGTGCGTCTACGTGGGCTTTCAAAAGACGATCCACTATGTTGTTAATATATAGAGAAAATAATGTTGGGGCCATTGCACAGCCTTGCCTGACACCTCTTTGGACAGGAAAGTCCTCAGTCGTTAAACCCTGCCCTCCCCATCTTATTCTGGCGGAGTTATCCGCATGCAGCCTCTGGATCAAGGACAACAAGCCGCCGTGTAGCCCTAGATCTTTCAATGTCAACCAAAGTTTGGGACGAGGTACCAGATCAAAGGCGGCCCTAAGTTCCACAAACACCGCATACAAGCTCCCCTTGCCCAGGACAACCGTCTTCCAATAGAGGAGTACGAAGCGGAATACTTGATCGATGGTACTGGTGTATTGGCGAAAACCTGCCTGAAAAGAAGATAAAATATTGTTTGACGCTATCCAGAAATGAACACGGTTGAGGATCAGCCTACCAGTGATCTTCTGGATAGCGTCAATCAAACGAATAGGCCGGTAATTCTCCGGGAGTGAGCGGTCCCCCTTTTTATACACCGGGATTATTTCCACGGCTTTCCATGAACTAGGGATAGGGGCACCATGAACCAGCGCGTTAGCAATCAGCTGGATATATCTCCCCCATCTAAGCTTGTCATACAGGAAGATATCTGCAGGTACACCGTCCGGGCCGGGTGCTTTTCCAGATGCCACCCACAACAATGCTAAATTCACCTCGGAACTGGTAAAATCGTCATCTGGTTTAAACAACTGACAGGACCCCAGACTTTCAGAAGGATCAATGGGTGTAGCATATTGGGGTTTAAAATACTCAACCCATTTCACTTGGGAAACATTATTTTGGGGGCCCTCTGGCTGACCACCGGAACCCCACTTTACAATACTCCAAAACAATTTACTATTATTTTGAAGGCTTGCTTCAAGGAGGCCCTCCCATTTTTTCCCATCCCAGAGGCGTTTAGCTCTAGCCACACAGTTCTTATAGATGGTTCTTCTGTGGCGAACCAGGGAGACATCCCCACCCTTCAGAGCATTCCCAAGTAGAAGTCTAGCTTCCCTGCATTCCTTATTGTGCCAGGATGCTTGATGGATAACACCTCTTGATCCTGGTCTACCTTTAATGAGAAAATGGGACTTCAGGCTGGTAAATAAACTATCATGCGCAGATGTTACGTCCCATAAATTACCAAATTATTTGATTATCTTAACTGCTTTGCGAGAAAAACTACTTGTCGTCAATGTGGTCTTAAAGGACATTTTGCTCGAGTGTGTAAATCTGAAAGATTGAGAATGATTGAAAATGGCAGGGAACGTTATTCTGAATGTAAATATGATGCTACCACCACAGATACCGGAACTCTGATTATGACCAAATGTGAGATTGAGATAGAGGAGAAAAACATGTCTTATTCTTGCTGACTCTGGGTCTCCCTCCACTAAGATTGGAGACCCACTATCATTAGACTTAGGTTTTGTTCAATTGAACGGATTGCGTTAAATCCTCCAGACATCAATCCAGCCAGTTATGGGGAGACCAAGACTGATGTTTTGGGATATGTTGTGATGAAAATGTCCTTCTGGGTAGGGTGGCAATTGGGAAGGTGTATGTTGCTTAAAAGGATGTCAACCTGTTGGGGTGGCGTCATCAGAGGGATTTGGCACTACCTCTCAACCAAATGCCTGTGAGGAATTTATGTTGATTTATAATTGGGGGGATTGTGAATTTTTTTTCAGACTATTCCCCAATGTATTCAAGAATCAGTTAAGGTTAGTGAAGGATTTTGAACATAAAAGTGTTCTTGAGAGTTGGGCAAAACTGTGTGTCCATCAGGTATGTACGGTTCCTAATTTAATTCTTGGGACCCCCTTAAGCAGAATGGGAAAGAAAAGCGGATCTGAAAATCATTGAGGAGAATAATTCCCACTATATAAAACTCTGTATCAAAAAGAAAAAAAAAACATACGGCTTCATGGTGGTTGGCGCCAGTAGTCTTCACAGCAAATGATGGTGGAAAGTCAAAGGGAATGTGTGTTGATCTCTGCTATCTTAAGAAATGTATGTGGATGGATCCTCTTCCAAATATGTCACAAACCCATACCATGCTCGTAGGTGATATATTCCGTGTGATAAAGCAGTCATCGGCTTATCCCCAGATAATGTTCCATGAAGATTCAAAGTACCTGACATCATTTGTGACACCTCTGGGAGTGTACAGATTTATAAGGATGCCTTTTGGTTTGGCGTAGGTGACTGCTCACTTTCAGAGTCATGAAAATGGTTTTAGAATGTACCCCATGTTTTTTTTAATGTTTTATCGGTAACTTTCTTGTCTTCGGCATGGATGAATTGGAGGACGATGACAGCTTGAGAACAGTGTTAAGGAAGTTGTCCAAACACGGATTAACACAATAGAAAATGCATGTTAAAGTCACAACTATAACATATTTGGATCATGTGATTTTTGGAGAGAGAATTAAGCCTGAATTTGAGACGGCTGTCCGCGCAATCAGATCTTCAGTACGTTCTGATAAAGAAGAAGCCAAGCGTTTCTTGGGCTCATCTGAGTACTGCTCAAAGTCTATCGAAGGATTCCACGTGTAGTGGAACCCATCAGGCTAACGTTGAAGAAAAGCTCCTCCTTTTGTAGGTCAGACGATTGTGACATTGACTTGAGGGAAATCAAATGTGGAATCAGTAGGGTGCCTAAGTTGGAGCAGTTTCATGTCCAAAGGAAAACAAACCTGACTGCAGACATGAGTCTGAAAGGTTCAGGAGTTGTTGTAGCCCAGGCGATGGTGAGAAGTGAGTAGTGGCTTTTACCAAACATGTACAGAAGGAGGTGGTGGGACTCTACTCGGCCATTGAGAGAAAAGCATTATCTGTGGTATGGCATACGTCATTTCAGGTTTTATCTTTGCGTCCCTCCTTTCTCTGTCAGGATGGATCATAGTTCCATGGTCCAAATTTTCTCATGCAAAGGGAGTGAGCAGTTTACGCCTAGATTAAGACCGTCAGATGAAGAGTTTGAAGTATTAATTGACAGATACATTATCTGCTTGGACACATGAATAAGACAGCAGGTTGCTGTTCCTGTATTTTTGACCGTAGTTCATCTGACTATTGTGGTGAGCGCTGGGTAAGGGATAGTACTACAATAAGGAGGCGTGGGGTCAAGGTGAGGAGAAGGATGCTTGCCTTCCGATGGTCATAAGGTATGTGGAGCCAGGATGGCCTCACTACAGAGATCTAGATTTTCAAGTGAAGTCCTTTTGGAATATAAGAGATGAATAATCCCACTCAAAATTGTGAGAGTGAGAGTGATTAACGTAGCTCGCTGGAGAGAAGTCGCACCAAAGCAGAGGTGAGCGAGAAGCACTGGTGGCCAGGTGTGGATCGCCGAACTGAATGCGTGGTCAAGGATTGTGTCGCGAGTGCCTCCAACGATAACTCCTGCGTTACTCTCATACTCCTTCACCATCTGTAGTGATACTCGCGGAACCCTGGGTGAAATGGAGTCTGAATACTATGGGCCCAGTTTGAGTGTTGCCCCTAGGTGTGTTTGTGGTTTGTGCACTGTGTGCTAGGAGAGTGTCCCTATGTGTGTTAATGGTTTGTGTGTTACACCGTAGGTGTGTTTGTGGTTTAGGCACTGTGTGCTAGGAGGGTGTCCCTATGTGTGTTAATTGTTTGTGTGTTACACCATAGGTGTGTTTGTGGTTTGAGCACTGTGTGCTAGGAGGGTGTCCTTATGTGTGTTAATGGTTTGTGTGTTACACCTTAGGTGTGTTTGTGGTTTGTGCACTGTGTGCTAGGAGAGTGTCCCTATGTGTGTTAATGGTTTGTGTGTTACACCTTAGGTGTGTTTGTGGTTTGTGCACTGTGTGCTAGGAGAGTGTCCCTATGTGTGTTAATGGTTTGTGTGTTACACCTTAGGTGTGTTTGTGGTTTGTGCACTGTGTGCTAGGAGGGTGCCCTTATGTGTGTTAATGGTTTGTGTGTTACACCGTAGGTGTGTTTGTGGTTTGTGCACTGTGTGCTAGGAGGGTGTCCCTATGTGTGTTAATGGTTTATGTGTTGGGGCGGCAACCCTAGGTGTGTTTGTGATTCATGCAATGTGTGCTGGGCGGGTGACTGTTTGTGGTTGTGTGCTGCGTGCTGGGACAGCGACCCTGGTGTATCTGTTGATGGTGTGCTGCGTGCTGGGACAGCGACCCTGGTGTATCTGTTGATGGTGCGCTGTGTGCTGGGATATGGACCCTGCTGTATCTGTTGATGGTGCGCTGCGTGCTGGGACAGCGACCCTGGTGTATCTGTTGATGGTGCGCTGTGTGCTGGGACAGCGACCCTGGTGTATCTGTTGATGGTGCGCTGTGTGCTGGGATATGGACCCTGCTGTATCTGCTGATGGTGCGCTGTGTGCTGGGATATGGACCCTGGTGTATCTGTTGATGGTGCGCTGTGTGCTGGGATATGGACCCTGCTGTATCTGCTGATGGTGCGCTGTGTGCAGGGATATGGACCTTGGTGTATCTGTTGATGGTGTGCTGTGTGCTGGGATATGGACCCTGGTGTATCTGTTGATGGTGCGATGTGTGCTTGGATATGGACCCTGCTGTATCTGCTGATGGTGCGCTGTGTGCTGGGATATGGACCCTTGTGTATCTGTTGATGGTGCGCTGTGTGCTGGGATATGGACCCTTGTGTATCTGTTGATGGTGCGCTGTGTGCTGGGATATGGACCCTGCTGTATCTGTTGATGGTGCGATGTGTGCTGGGATACGGACCCTGGTGTATCTGTTGATGGTGCGCTGTGTGCTGGGATATGGACCCTGGTGTATCTGTTGATGGTGCGATGTGTGCTGGGATATGGACCCTGCTGTATCTGCTGATGGTGCGCTGTGTGCTGGGATATGGACCCTTGTGTATCTGTTGATGGTGCGCTGTGTGCTGGGATATGGACTCTTGTGTATCTGTTGATGGTGCGCTGTGTGCTGGGATATGCACCCTGGTGTATCTGTTGATGGTGCGCTTTGTGCTGGGATATGGACCCCGGTGTATCTGTTGATGGTGCGCTGTGTGCTGGGATATGGACCCTGGTGTATCTGTTGATGGTGCGCTGTGTGCTGGGATATGGACCCTGGTGTATCTGTTGATGGTGCGCTGTGTGCTTGGATATGGATCCTGCTGTATCTGTTGATGGTGTATTGTGTGCTGGGATATGGACCCTGGTGTATCTGTTGATGGTGTGCTGAGTGCTGGGATAAGCACCCTGGTGTATCTGTTGATGGTGCGCTGTGCGCTTATGGACCGTGCTGCCCTGCTGTATCTGTTGATGGTGCGCTGTGTGCTGGGATATTGACCCTGGTGTATCTGTTGATGGTGCGCTTTGTGCTGGGATATGGACCCCGGTGTATCTGTTGATGGTGCGCTGTGTACTGGGATATGGACCCTTGTGTATCTGTTGATGGTGCGCTGTGTGCTGGGATATGAACCCTGCTGTATCTGCAGATGGTGCGCTGTGTGCTGGGATATGGACCCTGGTGTATCTGTTGATGGTGCGCTGTGTGCTGGGATATGGACCCTGCTGTATCTGTTGATGGTGCGCTGTGTGCTTGGATATGGACCCTGCTGTATCTGTTGATGGTGTGCTGTGTGCTGGGATATGGACCCTGGTGTATCTGTTAATGGTGCGCTGTGTGCTGGGATATGGACCCTTGTGTATCTGTTGATGGTGCGCTGTGTGCTGGGATATGCACCCTGGTGTATCTGTTGATGGTGCGCTTTGTGCTGGGATATGGACCCCGGTGTATCTGTTGATGGTGCACTGTGTGCTGGGATATGGACCCTGGTGTATCTGTTGATGGTGCGCTGTGTGCTGGGATATGGACCCTGGTGTATCTGTTGATGGTGCGCTGTGTACTTGGATATGGACCCTGCTGTATCTGTTGATGGTGTACTGAGTGCTGGGATATGGACCCTGGTGTATATGTTGATGGTGTGCTGTGTGCTGGGATAAGCACCCTGGTGTATCTGTTGATGGTGCGCTGTGCGCTTATGGACCGTGCTGCCCTGCTGTATCAGTTGATGGTGCGCTGTGTGCTGGGATATTGACCCTGGTGTATCTGTTGATGGTGCGCTTTGTGCTGGGATATGGACCCCGGTGTATCTGTTGATGGTGCGCTGTGTACTGGGATATGGACCCTTGTGTATCTGTTGATGGTGCGCTGTGTGCTGGGATATGAACCCTGCTGTATCTGTTGATGGTGCGATGTGTGCTGGGATATGCACCCTGGTGTATCTGCGGATGGTGCGCTGTGTGCTGGGATATGGACCCTGGTGTATCTGTTGATGGTGCGTTGTGTGCTGGGATATGGACCCTGCTGTATCTGTTGATGGTGCGCTGTGTGCTTGGATATGGACCCTGCTGTATCTGTTGATGGTGTGCTGTGTGCAGGGATATGGACCTTGGTGTATCTGTTGATGGTGTGCTGTGTGCTGGGATATGGTCCCTGCTGTATCTGTTGGTGGTGCGCTGTGTGCTGGGATATGGACCCTGCTGTATCTGTTGGTGGTGCGCTGTGTGCTGGGATATGCACCCTGGTGTATCTGTTGATGGTGAGCTGTGTGCTGGTATATGGACCCTGGTGTATCTGGTGATGGTGCGCTGTGTGCTGGGATATGGACCCTGGTGTATCTGTTGATGGTGCGCTGTGTGCTGGGATATGGACCCTGGTGTATCTGTTGATGGTGTGCAGTGTGCTGGGATATGGACCCTGCTGTATCTGTTGATGGTGTGCTGTGTGCTGGGATATGGACCCTGCTGTATCAGTTGATGGAGCGCTGTGTGCTGGGATATGGACCCTGCTGTATCTGTTGATGGTGCGCTGTGTGCTTGGATATGGACCCTGGTGTATCTGTTGATGGTGCGCTGTGTGCTGGGATATGGACCCTGGTGTATCTGTTGATGGTGCGCTGTGTGCTGGGATATGGACCCTTGTGTATCTGTTGATGGTGTGCTGTGTGCTGGGATATGGACCCTGGTGTATCTGTTGATGGTGCGCTGTGTGCTGGGATATGGACCCTGGTGTATCTGCTGAAGATGCGCTGTGTGCTGGGATAGAGACCCTTGTGTATCTGTTGATAGTGCGCTGTGGGCTGGGATATGGACCCTGCTGTATCTGTTGATGGTGCGCTGTGTGCTAGGATATGGACCCTGGTGTATCTGCTGATGGTGCTCTGTGTGCTGGGATATGGACCCTTGTGTATCTGTTGATAGTGCGCTGTGTGCTGGGATATTGACCCTGGTGTATCTGTTGATGGTGCGCTGTGTGCTGGGATATAGACCCTGGTGTATCTGTTGATGGTGCGCTGTGTGCTGGGATATGGACCCTTCTGTATCTGTTAATGGTGCGCTGTGTGCTGGGATATGGACCCTGGTGTATCTGTTGATGGTGCGCTGTGTGCTGGGATATGGACCCTGCTGTATCTGGTAATGGTGCGCTGTGTGCTGGGATATGGACCCTGGTGTATCTGGTAATGGTGCGCTGTGTGCTGGGATATGGACCCTGGTGTATCTGTTGATGATGCACTGTGTGCTTGGATATGGGCCCTGCTGTATCTGTTGATGGTGTGCTATGTGCTGGGATATGGACCCTGGTGTGTCTGTTGATGGTGTGCTGTGTGCTGGGATAAGCACCCTGGTGTATCTGTTGATGGTGCGCTGTGCGCTTATGGACCGTGCTGCCCTGCTGTATCTGTTGATGGTGCGCTGTGTGCTGGGATATTGACCCTGGTGTATCTGTTGATGGTGCGCTTTGTGCTGGGATATGGACCCCGGTGTATCTGTTGATGGTGCGCTGTGTACTGGGATATGGACCCTTGTGTATCTGTTGATGGTGCGCTGTGTGCTGGGATATGAACCCTGCTGTATCTGCGGATGGTGCGCTGTGTGCTGGGATATGGACCCTGGTGTATCTGTTGATGGTGCGCTGTGTGCTGGGATATGGACCCTGCTGTATCTGTTGATGGTGCGCTGTGTGCTTGGATATGGACCCTGCTGTATCTGTTGATGGTGTGCTGTGTGCTGGGATATGGACCCTGGTGTATCTGTTAATGGTGCGCTGTGTGCTGGGATATGGACCCTTGTGTATCTGTTGATGGTGTGCTGTGTGCTGGGATATGGACCCTGGTGTATCTGTTAATGGTGCGCTGTGTGCTGGGATATGGACCCTTGTGTATCTGTTGATGGTGCGCTGTGTGCTGGGATATGCACCCTGGTGTATCTGTTGATGGTGCGCTTTGTGCTGGGATATGGACCCCGGTGTATCTGTTGATGGTGCGCTGTGTGCTGGGATATGGACCCTTGTGTATCTGTTGATGGTGCGCTGTGTGCTGGGATATGCACCCTGGTGTATCTGTTGATGGTGCGCTTTGTGCTGGGATATGGACCCCGGTGTATCTGTTGATGGTGCGCTGTGTGCTGGGATATGGACCCTGGTGTATCTGTTGATGGTGCGCTGTGTGCTGGGATATGGACCCTGCTGTATCTGTTGATGGTGTGCTGTGTGCTGGGATATGAACCCTGGTGTATCTGTTAATGGTTTGCTGTGTGCTGGGATATGGACCCTTGTGTATCTGTTGATGGTGCGCTGTGTGCTGGGATATGCACCCTGGTGTATCTGTTGATGGTGCGCTTTGTGCTGGGATATGGACCCCGGTGTATCTGTTGATGGTGCGCTGTGTGCTGGGATATGGACCCTGGTGTATCTGTTGATGGTGCGCTGTGTGCTGGGATATGGACCCTGGTGTATCTGTTGATGGTGCGCTGTGTGCTTGGATATGGACCCTGCTGTATCTGTTGATGGTGTACTGAGTGCTGGGATATGGACCCTGGTGTATCTGTTGATGGTGTGCTGTGTGCTGGGATAATCACCCTGGTGTATCTGTTGATGGTGCGCTGTGCGCTTATGGACCGTGCTGCCCTGCTGTATCAGTTGATGGTGCGCTGTGTGCTGGGATATTGACCCTGGTGTATCTGTTGATGGTGCGCTTTGTGCTGGGATATGGACCCCGGTGTATCTGTTGATGGTGCGCTGTGTACTGGGATATGGACCCTTGTGTATCTGTTGATGGTGCGCTGTGTGCTGGGATATGAACCCTGCTGTATCTGTTGATGGTGCGATGTGTGCTGGGATATGCACCCTGGTTTATCTGCGGATGGTGCGCTGTGTGCTGGGATATGGACCCTGGTGTATCTGTTGATGGTGCGTTGTGTGCTGGGATATGGACCCTGCTGTATCTGTTGATGGTGCGCTGTGTGCTTGGATATGGACCCTGCTGTATCTGTTGATGGTGTGCTGTGTGCAGGGATATGGACCTTGGTGTATCTGTTGATGGTGTGCTGTGTGCTGGGATATGGTCCCTGCTGTATCTGTTGGTGGTGCGCTGTGTGCTGGGATATGGACCCTGCTGTATCTGTTGGTGGTGCGCTGTGTGCTGGGATATGCACCCTGGTGTATCTGTTGATGGTGCGCTGTGTGCTGGTATATGGACCCTGGTGTATCTGGTGATGGTGCGCTGTGTGCTGGGATATGGACCCTGGTGTATCTGTTGATGGTGCGCTGTGTGCTGGGATATGGACCCTGGTGTATCTGTTGATGGTGTGCAGTGTGCTGGGATATGGACCCTGCTGTATCTGTTGATGGTGTGCTGTGTGCTGGGATATGGACCCTGCTGTATCAGTTGATGGGGCGCTGTGTGCTGGGATATGGACCCTGCTGTATCTGTTGATGGTGCGCTGTGTGCTGGGATATGGACCCTGGTGTATCTGTTGATGGTGCGCTGTGTGCTGGGATATGGACCCTGGTGTATCTGTTGATGGTGCGCTGTGTGCTGGGATATGGACCCTTGTGTATCTGTTGATGGTGTGCTGTGTGCTGGGATATGGACCCTGGTGTATCTGTTGATGGTGCGCTGTGTGCTGGGATATGGACCCTGGTGTATCTGCTGAAGATGCGCTGTGTGCTGGGATAAAGACCCTTGTGTATCTGTTGATAGTGCGCTGTGGGCTGGGATATGGACCCTGCTGTATCTGTTGATGGTGCGCTGTGTGCTAGGATATGGACCCTGGTGTATCTGCTGATGGTGCTCTGTGTGCTGGGATATGGACCCTTGTGTATCTGTTGATAGTGCGCTGTGTGCTGGGATATTGACCCTGGTGTATCTGTTGATGGTGCGCTGTGTGCTGGGATATAGACCCTGGTGTATCTGTTGATGGTGCGCTGTGTGCTGGGATATGGACCCTTCTGTATCTGTTAATGGTGCGCTGTGTGCTGGGATATGGACCCTGGTGTATCTGTTGATGGTGCGCTGTGTGCTGGGATATGGACCCTGCTGTATCTGGTAATGGTGCGCTGTGTGCTGGGATATGGACCCTGGTGTATCTGGTAATGGTGCGCTGTGTGCTGGGATATGGACCCTGGTGTATCTGTTGATGATGCACTGTGTGCTTGGATATGGGCCCTGCTGTATCTTTTGATGGTGTGCTATGTGCTGGGATATGGACCCTGGTGTATCTGTTGATGGTGCGCTGTGTGCTTGGATATGGACCCTGCTGTATCTGTTGATGGTGCGCTGTGTGCTGGGATATGGACCCTGGTGTATCTGTTGATGGTTCGCTTTGTGCTGGGATATGCACCTTGCTGTATCTGTTGATGGTGCGATGTGTGGTGGGATATGAACCCTGCTGTATCTGCTGATGGTGCACTGTGTGCTGGGATATGGACCCTGCTGTATCTGTTAATGGTGCGCTGTGTGCTGGGATATGGACCCATGTGTATTTGTTGATGGTGCGATATGTGGTGGAATATGGACCCTGCTGTATCTGTTGATGGTGCACTGTGTGCTGGGATATGGACCCTAGTGCATGTGTTGATGGTGTGCTGTGTGCTGGGATATGGACCCTTGTGTATCTGTTAATGGTACGCTGTGTGCTGGGATATGGACCCTGGTGAATCTGTTGATGGTGCTCTGTGTGCTGGGATATGCACCCTGGTGTATCTGTTGATGGTGCGTTTTGTGCTGGGATATGGACCCTGATGTATCTGTTGATGGTGTGCTGTGTGCTGGGATATGGACCCTTGTGTATCTGTTGATGGTGTGCTGTGTGCTGGGATATGGACCCTGGTGTATCTGTTAATGGTGCTCTGTGTGCTGGGATATGGACCCTGGTGTATCTGTTGATGGTGTGCTGTGTGCTGGGATATGGACCCTTGTGTATCTGTTGATGGTGTGCTGTGTGCTGGGATATGGACCCTGCTGTATCTGTTGATGGTGCGTTGTGTGCTGGGATATGGACCCTGCTGTATCTGCTGATGGTGCACTGTGTGCTGGGATATGGACCCTGGTGCATGTGTTGATGGTGTGCTGTGTGCTGGGATATGGACCCTTGTGTATCTGTTAATGGTGAGCTGTGTGCTGGGGTATGGACCCTGGTGTATCTGTTGATGGTGTGCTGTGTGCTGGGATATGGACCCTTGTGTATCTGTTGATGGTGTGCTGTGTGCTGGGATATGGACCCTGGTGTATCTGTTAATGGTGCGCTGTGTGCTGGGATATGGACCCTGGTGTATCTGTTGATGGTGTGCTGTGTGCTGGGATATGGACCCTTGTGTATCTGTTGACGGTGTGCTGTGTGCTGGGATATGGACCCTGCTGTATCTGTTAATGGTGCGCTGTGTGCTGGGATATGGACCCTTGTGTATCTGTTGATGGTGTGCTGTGTGCTGGGATATGGACCCTTGTGTATCTGTTAATGGTGCGCTGTGTGCTGGGATATGGACCCTGGTGTATCTGTTGATAGTGCGCTGTGTGCTGGGATATGGACCCCGGTGTATCTGTTGATGGTGCGCTGTGTGCTGGGATATGGACCCTTGTGTATCTGTTGATGGTGCGCTGTGTGCTGGGATATGGACCATTGTGTATCTGTTGATGGTGCGCTGTGTGCTGGGATATGGACCCTGCTGTATCTGTTGATAGTGCGCTGTGTGCTGGGATATGGACCCTTGTGTATCTGCTGATGGTGTGCTGTGTGCTGGGATATGGACCCTGGTGTATCTGTTGCTGGTGCACTGTGTGCTGGGATATGAACCCTTGTGTATCTGTTGATGGTGTGCTGTGGGCTGGGATATGGACCTTGCTGTATCTGTTGATGGTGCACTGTGTGCTGGGATATGGACCATGGTGTATCTGCTGATGGTGCGCTGTGTGCTGGGATATGGACCCTTGTGTATCTGTTGATAGTGCCCTGTGTGCTGGGATATTGACCCTGGTGTATCTGTTGATAGTGCGCTGTGTGCTGGGATATGGACCCTTGTGTATCTGTTGATAGTGCCCTGTGTGCTGGGATATTGACCCTGGTGTATCTGTTGATAGTGCACTGTGTGCTGGGATATGGACCCTGGTGTATCTGTTGATAGTGCGCTGTGTGCTGGGATATGGACCCTGGTGTATCTGTTGATGGTGTGCTGTGTGCTGGGATATGCACGCTGGTGTATCTGTTGATGGTGTGCTGTGTGCTGGGATATGGCCCCTGGTGTACCTGTTGATGGTGCGCTGTGTGCTGGGATATGGACCCTGCTGTATCTGTTGATGGGGCGCTGTGTGCTGGGATATGCACCCTGGTGTATCTGATGATGGTGCGCTGTGTGCTGGGATATGGACCCTGCTGTATTTGTTGATGGTGCGCTGTGTGCTGGGATATGCACCCTGGTGTATCTGCTGATGGTGCGCTGTGTGCTGGGATATGCACCCTGGTGTATCTCTTGATGATGCGCTGTGTGCTGGGATATGCACCCTAGTGTACCTGTCAATTCTGTGCTGTGTACTACGAAATAGACCCTGGTTTATCTGTTGATGGTGCGCTGTGTGCTGGGATATGGACTGCGGTGCATGTGTTCACGGTGCGTTGTGTGCTTGGATATGGACTGTGCTGTATCTGTTGATGGTGTGCTCTGACACTGACCCCAGGCGTGTTCCTGGGTGGTGCGCTGTGTGCTGTGACAGTGACCCCTGTGTGCTGTGACTTCAGGCGTGTTCCTGGGTGGTGCGCTGTGTGCTTTGACAGTGACCCCTGGTGTGCCCCTGGGTGGTGCGCTGTGTGCTGGGATATGGACCCAGGTGTATCTGTCGATGGTGCTCTGTGTGTTGTGACAGTGGCCCCGGACGTGTTCCTGGGTGGTGGGCTGTGTGCTGTGATAGTGACCCCAGGGTGTTCCTGGGTGGTGCGCTGTGTGTTGTGACAGTGACCCCAGGCGTGTTCCTGGGCGGTGCGCTGTGTGCTGTGACAGTGACCCCTGGCGTGTTCCTGGGTGGTGCACTGTGTGCTGTGACCCCAGGCATGTTCCTGGGTGGTGGGCTGTGTGCTGGGATATGGACCCAGGTGTATCTGTCGATGGTGCTCTGTGTGTTGTGACAGTGGCCCCGGACGTGTTCCTGGGTGGTGGGCTGGGTGCTGTGATAGTGACCCCAGGGTGTTCCTGGGTGGTGCACTGTGTGCTGTGACAGTGACCCCAGGCGTGTTCCTGGGTGGTGCGCTGTGTGCTGTGACAGTGACCCCTGGCGTGTTCCTGGGTGGTGCGCTGTGTGCTGTGACAGTGGCCCCGGACGTGTTCCTGGGTGGTGGGCTGGGTGCTGTGATAGTGACCCCAGGCGTGTTCCTGGGTGGTGCGCTGTGTGCTGTGACAGTGACCCCAGGCGTGTTCCTGGGTGGTGGGCTGTGTGCTGTGACAGTGACCCCAGGCGTGTTCCTGGGTGGTGGGCTGTGTGCTGTGACAGTGAACCCTGGCGTGTTCCTGGGTGGTGCACTGTGTGCTGTGATAGTGACCCCAGGCGTGTTCCTGGGTGGTGCGCTGTGTGCTGTAACAGTGACCCCGGACGTGTTCCTGGGTGGTGGGCTGGGTGCTGTGACAGTGACCCCAGATGTGTTCCTGGGTGGTGGGCTGGGTTTTGTGATAGTGACCCCAGGGTGTTCCTGGGTGGTGCGCTCTGTGCTGTGACCCCAGGCGTGTTCCTGGGTGGTGCGCTGTGTGCTGGGATATGGACCCAGGTGTATCTGTCGATGGTGCCCTGTGTGTTGTGACAGTGGCCCCGGACGTGTTCCCGGGTGGTGGGCTGGGTGCTGTGATAGTGACCCCAGGGTGTTACTGGGTGGTGCGCTGTGTGTTGTGACAGTGACCTCCGGTGTGCTCCTGGGTGGTGCACTGTGTGCTGGGATATGGACCCAGGTGTATCTGTCGATGGTGCCCTGTGTGTTGTGAAAGTGACCCCAAACGTGTTCCTGGGTGGTGGGCTGTGTGCTGTGACAGTGACCCCAGGCGTGTTCCTGGGTGGTACGCTGTGTGCTGTGACAGTGACCCCGGACGTGTTCCTGGGTGGTGGGCTGTGTGCTGTGACAGTGTCCCCAGGCGTGTTCCTGGGTGGTGCGCTGTGTGCTGGGATATGGACCCAGGTGTATCTGTCGATGGTGCTCTGTGTGTTGTGAAAGTGACCCCAGGGTGTTCCTGGATGGTGCGCTGTGTGCTGTGACCCCAGGCGTGTTCCTGGGTGGTGCGCTGTGTGCTGGGATATGGACCCAGGTGTATCTGTCGATGGTGCCCTGTGTGTTGTGACAGTGGCCCCGGACGTGTTCCCGGGTGGTGGGCTGGGTGCTGTGATAGTGACCCCAGGGTGTTACTGGGTGGTGCGCTGTGTGTTGTGACAGTGACCTCCGGTGTGCTCCTGGGTGGTGCGCTGTGTGCTGGGATATGGACCCAGGTGTATCTGTCGATGGTGCTCTGTGTGTTGTGAAAGTGACCCCGGACGTGTTCCTGGGCGGTGGGCTGTGTGCTGTGATAGTGACCCTAGGGTGTTCCTGGGTGGTGCGCTGTGTGCGGGGATATGGACCCAGGTGTATCTGTCGATGGTGCTCTGTGTGTTGTGAAAGTGACCCCAGGGTGTTCCTGGATGGTGCGCTGTGTGCTGTGACCCCAGGCGTGTTCCTGGGTGGTGCGCTGTGTGCTGGGATATGGACCCAGGTGTATCTGTCGATGGTGCCCTGTGTGTTGTGACAGTGGCCCCGGACGTGTTCCCGGGTGGTGGGCTGGGTGCTGTGATAGTGACCCCAGGGTGTTACTGGGTGGTGCGCTGTGTGTTGTGACAGTGACCTCCGGTGTGCTCCTGGGTGGTGCACTGTGTGCTGGGATATGGACCCAGGTGTATCTGTCGATGGTGCCCTGTGTGTTGTGAAAGTGACCCCGGACGTGTTCCTGGGTGGTGGGCTGTGTGCTGTGATAGTGACCCTAGGGTGTTCCTGGGTGGTGCGCTGTGTGCTGGTATATGGACCCAGGTGTATCTGTCGATGGTGCTCTGTGTGTTGTGAAAGTGACCCCGGACGTGTTCCTGGGTGGTGGGCTGTGTGCTGTGATAGTGACCCTAGGGTGTTCCTGGGTGGTGCGCTGTGTGTTGTGACAGTGACCCCGGACGTGTTCCCGGGTGGTGGACTGGGTGCTGTGATAGTGACCCCAGGGTGTTACTGGGTGGTGGGCTGTGTGTTTTGACAGTGACCTCTGGTGTGTTCCTGGGTGGTGCACTGTGTGCTGTGACAGTGACCCCGGACGTGTTCCTGGGTGGTGGGCTGTGTGCTGTGACAGTGACCCCAGGCGTGTTCCTGGGTGGTGCGCTGTGTGTTGTGACAGTGACCTCCGGTGTGCTCCTGGGTGGTGCACTGTGTGCTGGGATATGGACCCAGGTGTATCTGTCGATGGTGCCCTGTGTGTTGTGAAAGTGACCCCGGACGTGTTCCTGGGTGGTGGGCTGTGTGCTGTGACAGTGACCCCAGGCGTGTTCCTGGGTGGTACGCTGTGTGCTGTGACAGTGACCCCGGACGTGTTCCTGGGTGGTGGGCTGGGTGCTGTGATAGTGACCCCAGGGTGTTCCTGGGTGGTGCCCTGTGTGTTGTGACAGTGACCCCAGATGTGTTCCTGGGTGGTGGGCTGGGTTCTGTGATAGTGACCCCAGGGTGTTCCTGGGTGGTGCGCTGTGTGCTGTGACCCCAGGCGTGTTCCTGGGTGGTGCGCTGTGTGCTGGGATATGGACCCAGGTGTATCTGTCGATGGTGCCCTGTGTGTTGTGACAGTGGCCCCGGACGTGTTCCCGGGTGGTGGGCTGGGTGCTGTGATAGTGACCCCAGGGTGTTACTGGGTGGTGCGCTGTGTGTTGTGACAGTGACCTCCGGTGTGCTCCTGGGTGGTGCACTGTGTGCTGGGATATGGACCCAGGTGTATCTGTCGATGGTGCCCTGTGTGTTGTGAAAGTGACCCCGAACGTGTTCCTGGGTGGTGGGCTGTGTGCTGTGACAGTGACCCCAGGCGTGTTCCTGGGTGGTACGCTGTGTGCTGTGACAGTGACCCCGGACGTGTTCCTGGGTGGTGGGCTGTGTGCTGTGACAGTGACCCCAGGCATGTTCCTGGGTGGTGCGCTGTGTGTTGGGATATGGACCCAGGTGTATCTGTCGATGGTGCTCTGTGTGTTGTGAAAGTGACCCCGGACGTGTTCCTGGGTGGTGGGCTGTGTGCTGTGATAGTGACCCTAGGGTGTTCCTGGGTGGTGCGCTGTGTGTTGTGACAGTGACCCCGGACTTGTTCCCGGGTGGTGGACTGGGTGCTGTGATACTGACCCCAGGGTGTTACTGGGTGGTGGGCTGTGTGTTTTGACAGTGACCTCTGGTGTGTTCCTGGGAGGTGCACTGTGTGCTGTGACAGTGACCCCGGACGTGTTCCTGGGTGGTGGGCTGTGTGCTGTGACAGTGACCCCAGGCGTGTTCCTGGGTGGTGCGCTGTGTGCTGGGATATGGACCCAGGTGTATCTGTCGATGGTGCCCTGTGTGTTGTAAAAGTGACCCCGGACGTGTTCCTGGGTGGTGGGCTGTGTGCTGTGATAGTGACCCCAGGGTGTTCCTGGGTGGTGCGCTGTGTGCTGTGACAGTGACCCCAGGCGTGTTCCTGGGTGGTGCGCTGTGTGCTGTGACAGTGACCCCTGGCGTGTTCCTGGGTGGTGCACTGTGTGCTGTGACCCCAGGCATGTTCCTGGGTGGTGGGCTGTGTGCTGGGATATGGACCCAGGTGTATCTGTCGATGGTGAGCTGTGTGCTGTGACAGTGACCCCTGACGTGTTCCTGGGTGGTGCGCTGTGTGCTGTGACAGTGGCCCCGGACGTGTTCCTGGGTGGTGGGCTGTGTGCTGTGACAGTGACCCCAGGCGTGTTCCTGGGTGGTGAGCTGTGTGCTGTGACAGTGACCCCTGACGTGTTCCTGGGTGGTGCGCTGTGTGCTGTGACAGTGGCCCCGGACGTGTTCCTGGGTGGTGGGCTGGGTGCTGTGATAGTGACCCCAGGCGTGTTCCTGGGTGGTGCGCTGTGTGCTGTGACAGTGGCCCTGGACGTGTTCCTGGGTGGTGGGCTGGGTGCTGTGATAGTGACCCCAGGGTGTTCCTGGGTGGTGCGCTGTGTGCTGTGACAGTGGCCCCGGACGTGTTCCTGGGTGGTGCGCTGTGTGCTGTGACAGTGACCCCTGGCGTGTTCCTGGGTGGTGCACTGTGTGCTGTGATAGTGACCCCAGCCGTGTTCCTGGGTGGTGCGCTGTGTGCTGTAACAGTGACCCCTGGTGTGCTCCTGGGTGGTGCACTGTGTGCTGGGATATGGGCCCAGGTGTATCTGTCGATGGTGCTCTGTGTGTTGTGACAGTGACCCCGGACGTGTTCCTGGGTGGTGCGCTGTGTGCTGGGATATGGACCCAGGTGTATCTGTTGTTCCCTGTGTGTTGTGACAATGGCCCCGGACGTGTTCCTGGGTGGTGGGCTGGGTTCTGTGATAGTGACCCCAGGGTGTTCCTGGGTGGTGCCCTGTGTGTTGTGACAGTGACCCCAGATGTGTTCCTGGGTGGTGGGCTGGGTTCTGTGATAGTGACCCCAGGGTGTTCCTGGGTGGTGCGCTGTGTGCTGTGACCCCAGGCGTGTTCCTGGGTGGTGCGCTGTGTGCTGGGATATGGACCCAGGTGTATCTGTCGATGGTACCCTGTGTGTTGTGACAGTGGCCCCGGACGTGTTCCTGGGTGGTGCGCTGTGTGTTGTGACAGTGACCTCCGGTGTGCTCCTGGGTGGTGCACTGTGTGCTGGGATATGGACCCAGGTGTATCTGTCGATGGTGCCCTGTGTGTTGTGAAAGTGACCCCGGACGTGTTCCTGGGTGGTGGGCTGTGTGCTGTGACAGTGACCCCAGGCGTGTTCCTGGGTGGTGCGCTGTGTGCTGTGACAGTGACCCCGGACGTGTTCCTGGGTGGTGGGCTGTGTGCTGTGACAGTGACCCCAGGCGTGTTCCTGGGTGGTGGGCTGTGTGCTGTGACAGTGACCCCAGGCGTGTTCCTGGGTGGTGCGCTGTGTGCTGGGATATGGACCCAGGTGTATCTGTCGATGGTGCTCTGTGTGTTGTGAAAGTGACCCCGGACGTGTTCCTGGGTGGTGGGCTGGGTGCTGTGATAGTGACCCCAGGGTGTTCCTGGGTGGTGCCCTGTGTGTTGTGACAGTGACCCCAGATGTGTTCCTGGGTGGTGGGCTGGGTTCTGTGATAGTGACCCCAGGGTGTTCCTGGGTGGTGCGCTGTGTGCTGTGACCCCAGGCGTGTTCCTGGGTGGTGCGCTGTGTGCTGGGATATGGACCCAGGTGTATCTGTCGATGGTGCCCTGTGTGTTGTGACAGTGGCCCCGGACGTGTTCCCGGGTGGTGGGCTGGGTGCTGTGATAGTGACCCCAGGGTGTTACTGGGTGGTGCGCTGTGTGTTGTGACAGTGACCTCCGGTGTGCTCCTGGGTGGTGCACTGTGTGCTGGGATATGGACCCAGGTGTATCTGTCGATGGTGCCCTGTGTGTTGTGAAAGTGACCCCGAACGTGTTCCTGGGTGGTGGGCTGTGTGCTGTGACAGTGACCCCAGGCGTGTTCCTGGGTGGTACGCTGTGTGCTGTGACAGTGACCCCGGACGTGTTCCTGGGTGGTGGGCTGTGTGCTGTGACAGTGTCCCCAGGCGTGTTCCTGGGTGGTGCGCTGTGTGCTGGGATATGGACCCAGGTGTATCTGTCGATGGTGCTCTGTGTGTTGTGAAAGTGACCCCGGACGTGTTCCTGGGCGGTGGGCTGTGTGCTGTGATAGTGACCCTAGGGTGTTCCTGGGTGGTGCGCTGTGTGCGGGGATATGGACCCAGGTGTATCTGTCGATGGTGCTCTGTGTGTTGTGAAAGTGACCCCGGACGTGTTCCTGGGTGGTGGGCTGTGTGCTGTGATAGTGACCCTAGGGTGTTCCTGGGTGGTGCGCTGTGTGCTGGGATATGGACCCAGGTGTATCTGTCGATGGTGCTCTGTGTGTTGTGAAAGTGACCCCGGACGTGTTCCTGGGTGGTGGGCTGTGTGCTGTGACAGTGACCCCAGGCGTGTTCCTGGGTTGTGGGCTGTGTGCTGTGACAGTGACCCCAGGCGTGTTCCTGGGTGGTGCGCTGTGTGCTGGGATATGGACCCAGGTGTATCTGTCGATGGTGCTCTGTGTGTTGTGAAAGTGACCCCGGACGTGTTCCTGGGTGGTGGGCTGTGTGCTGTGATAGTGACCCTAGGGTGTTCCTGGGTGGTGCGCTGTGTGCTGGTATATGGACCCAGGTGTATCTGTCGATGGTGCTCTGTGTGTTGTGAAAGTGACCCCGGACGTGTTCCTGGGTGGTGGGCTGTGTGCTGTGATAGTGACCCTAGGGTGTTCCTGGGTGGTGCGCTGTGTGTTGTGACAGTGACCCCGAACGTGTTCCCGGGTGGTGGACTGGGTGCTGTGATAGTGACCCCAGGGTGTTACTGGGTGGTGGGCTGTGTGTTTTGACAGTGACCTCTGGTGTGTTCCTGGGTGGTGCACTGTGTGCTGTGACAGTGACCCCGGACGTGTTCCTGGGTGGTGGGCTGTGTGCTGTGACAGTGACCCCAGGCGTGTTCCTGGGTGGTGCGCTGTGTGTTGTGACAGTGACCTCCGGTGTGCTCCTGGGTGGTGCAATGTGTGCTGGGATATGGACCCAGGTGTATCTGTCGATGGTGCCCTGTGTGTTGTGAAAGTGACCCCGGACGTGTTCCTGGGTGGTGGGCTGTGTGCTGTGACAGTGACCCCAGGCGTGTTCCTGGGTGGTACGCTGTGTGCTGTGACAGTGACCCCGGACATGTTCCTGGGTGGTGGGCTGTGTGCTGTGACAGTGTCCCCAGGCGTGTTCCTGGGTGGTGCGCTGTGTGCTGGGATATGGACCCAGGTGTATCTGTCGATGGTGCTCTGTGTGTTGTGAAAGTGACCCCGGACGTGTTCCTGGGCGGTGGGCTGTGTGCTGTGATAGTGACCCTAGGGTGTTCCTGGGTGGTGCGCTGTGTGCGGGGATATGGACCCAGGTGTATCTGTCGATGGTGCTCTGTGTGTTGTGAAAGTGACCCCGGACGTGTTCCTGGGTGGTGGGCTGTGTGCTGTGATAGTGACCCTAGGGTGTTCCTGGGTGGTGCGCTGTGTGCTGGGATATGGACCCAGGTGAATCTGTCGATGGTGCTCTGTGTGTTGTGAAAGTGACCCCGGACGTGTTCCTGGGTGGTGGGCTGTGTGCTGTGACAGTGACCCCAGGCGTGTTCCTGGGTGGTGCGCTGTGTGCTGTGACAGTGACCCCGGACGTGTTCCTGGGTGGTGGGCTGTGTGCTGTGACAGTGACCCCAGGCGTGTTCCTGGGTGGTGGGCTGTGTGCTGTGACAGTGACCCCAGGCGTGTTCCTGGGTGGTGCGCTGTGTGCTGGGATATGGACCCAGGTGTATCTGTCGATGGTGCTCTGTGTGTTGTGAAAGTGACCCCGGACGTGTCCCTGGGTGGTGGGCTGTGTGTTGTGACAGTGACCTCCGGTGTGCTCCTGGGTGGTGCACTGTGTGCTAGGATATGGACCCAGGTGTATCTGTCGATGGTGCCCTGTGTGTTGTGAAAGTGACCCCGGACGTGTTCCTGGGTGGTGGGCTGTGTGCTGTGACAGTGACCCCAGGCGTGTTCCTGGGTGGTGCGCTGTGTGCTGTGACAGTGACCCCGGACGTGTTCCTGGGTGGTGGGCTGTGTGCTGTGACAGTGACCCCAGGCGTGTTCCTGGGTGGTGGGCTGTGTGCTGTGACAGTGACCCCAGGCGTGTTCCTGGGTGGTGCGCTGTGTGCTGGGATATGGACCCAGGTGTATCTGTCGATGGTGCTCTGTGTGTTGTGAAAGTGACCCCGGACGTGTTCCCGGGTGGTGGGCTGGGTGCTGTGATAGTGACCCCAGGGTGTTCCTGGGTGGTGCCCTGTGTGTTGTGACAGTGACCCCAGATGTGCTCCTGGGTGGTGGGCTGGGTTCTGTGATAATGACCCCAGGGTGTTCCTGGGTGGTGCGCTGTGTGCTGTGACCCCAGGCGTGTTCCTGGGTGGTGCGCTGTGTGCTGGGATATGGACCCAGGTGTATCTGTCGATGGTGCCCTGTGTGTTGTGACAGTGGCCCCGGACGTGTTCCCGGGTGGTGGGCTGGGTGCTGTGATAGTGACCCCAGGGTGTTACTGGGTGGTGCGCTGTGTGTTGTGACAGTGACCTCCGGTGTGCTCCTGGGTGGTGCACTGTGTGCTGGGATATGGACCCAGGTGTATCTGTCGATGGTGCCCTGTGTGTTGTGAAAGTGACCCCGAACGTGTTCCTGGGTGGTGGGCTGTGTGCTGTGACAGTGACCCCAGGCGTGTTCCTGGGTGGTACGCTGTGTGCTGTGACAGTGACCCCGGACGTGTTCCTGGGTGGTGGGCTGTGTGCTGTGACAGTGTCCCCAGGCGTGTTCCTGGGTGGTGCGCTGTGTGCTGGGATATGGACCCAGGTGTATCTGTCGATGGTGCTCTGTGTGTTGTGAAAGTGACCCCGGACGTGTTCCTGGGCGGTGGGCTGTGTGCTGTGATAGTGACCCTAGGGTGTTCCTGGGTGGTGCGCTGTGTGCGGGGATATGGACCCAGGTGTATCTGTCGATGGTGCTCTGTGTGTTGTGAAAGTGACCCCGGACGTGTTCCTGGGTGGTGGGCTGTGTGCTGTGATAGTGACCCTAGGGTGTTCCTGGGTGGTGCGCTGTGTGCTGGGATATGGACCCAGGTGTATCTGTCGATGGTGCTCTGTGTGTTGTGACAGTGACCCCGGACGGGTTCCTGGGTGGTGGGCTGTGTGCTGTGACAGTGACCCCAGGCGTGTTCCTGGGTTGTGGGCTGTGTGCTGTGACAGTGACCCCAGGCGTGTTCCTGGGTGGTGCGCTGTGTGCTGGGATATGGACCCAGGTGTATCTGTCGATGGTGCTCTGTGTGTTGTGAAAGTGACCCCGGACGTGTTCCTGGGTGGTGGGCTGTGTGCTGTGATAGTGACCCTAGGGTGTTCCTGGGTGGTGCGCTGTGTGCTGGTATATGGACCCAGGTGTATCTGTCGATGGTGCTCTGTGTGTTGTGAAAGTGACCCCGGACGTGTTCCTGGGTGGTGGGCTGTGTGCTGTGATAGTGACCCTAGGGTGTTCCTGGGTGGTGCGCTGTGTGTTGTGACAGTGACCCCGAACGTGTTCCCGGGTGGTGGACTGGGTGCTGTGATAGTGACCCCAGGGTGTTACTGGGTGGTGGGCTGTGTGTTTTGACAGTGACCTCTGGTGTGTTCCTGGGTGGTGCACTGTGTGCTGTGACAGTGACCCCGGACGTGTTCCTGGGTGGTGGGCTGTGTGCTGTGACAGTGACCCCAGGCGTGTTCCTGGGTGGTGCGCTGTGTGTTGTGACAGTGACCTCCGGTGTGCTCCTGGGTGGTGCACTGTGTGCTGGGATATGGACCCAGGTGTATCTGTCGATGGTGCCCTGTGTGTTGTGAAAGTGACCCCGGACGTGTTCCTGGGTGGTGGGCTGTGTGCTGTGACAGTGACCCCAGGCGTGTTCCTGGGTGGTACGCTGTGTGCTGTGACAGTGACCCCGGACATGTTCCTGGGTGGTGGGCTGTGTGCTGTGACAGTGTCCCCAGGCGTGTTCCTGGGTGGTGCGCTGTGTGCTGGGATATGGACCCAGGTGTATCTGTCGATGGTGCTCTGTGTGTTGTGAAAGTGACCCCGGACGTGTTCCTGGGCGGTGGGCTGTGTGCTGTGATAGTGACCCTAGGGTGTTCCTGGGTGGTGCGCTGTGTGCGGGGATATGGACCCAGGTGTATCTGTCGATGGTGCTCTGTGTGTTGTGAAAGTGACCCCGGACGTGTTCCTGGGTGGTGGGCTGTGTGCTGTGATAGTGACCCTAGGGTGTTCCTGGGTGGTGCGCTGTGTGCTGGGATATGGACCCAGGTGTATCTGTCGATGGTGCTCTGTGTGTTGTGAAAGTGACCCCGGACGTGTTCCTGGGTGGTGGGCTGTGTGCTGTGACAGTGACCCCAGGCGTGTTCCTGGGTGGTGGGCTGTGTGCTGTGACAGTGACCCCAGGTGTGTTCCTGGGTGGTGCGCTGTGTGCTGGGATATGGACCCAGGTGTATCTGTCGATGGTGCTCTGTGTGTTGTGAAAGTGACCCCGGACGTGTTCCTGGGTGGTGGGCTGTGTGCTGTGATAGTGACCCTAGGGTGTTCCTGGGTGGTGCGCTGTGTGTTGTGACAGTGACCCCGGACTTGTTCCCGGGTGGTGGACTGGGTGCTGTGATAGTGACCCCAGGGTGTTACTGGGTGGTGGGCTGTGTGTTTTGACAGTGACCTCTGGTGTGTTCCTGGGTGGTGCACTGTGTGCTGTGACAGTGACCCCGGACGTGTTCCTGGGTGGTGGGCCGTGTGCTGTGACAGTGACCCCAGGCGTGTTCCTGGGTGGTGCGCTGTGTGCTGGGATATGGACCCAGGTGTATCTGTCGATGGTGCCCTGTGTGTTGTGACAGTGACCCCAGACGTGTTCCTGGGTGGTGGGCTGGGTGCTGTGATAGTGACCCCAGGGTGTTCCTGGGTGGTGCGCTGTGTGTTGTGACAGTGACCCCGGACGTGTTCCTGGGTGGTGGGCTGGATGCTGTGATAGTGACCTTAGGGTGTTCCTGGGTGGTGGGCTGTGTGCTGTGATATTGACCCTAGGGTGTTCCTGGGTGGTGGGCTGTGTGCTGTGACAGTGACCCTAGGGTGTTCCTGGGTGGTGCGCTGTGACAGTGACCCCGGACGTGTTCCTGGGTGGTGGGCTGTGTGCTGTGACAGTGACCCCAGGCGTGTTCCTGGGTGGTGCGCTGTGTGCTGTGACAGTGACCCCGGACGTGTTCCTGGGTAGTGGGCTGTGTGCTGTGACAGTGACCCCAGGCGTGGTCCTGGGTGGTGGGCTGTGTGCTGTGACAGTGACCCCAGGTGTGTTCCTGGGTGGTGCGCTGTGTGCTGTGACAGTGACCCCGGACGTGTTCCTGGGTGGTGGGCTGTGTGCTGTGACAGTGACCCCGGACGTGTTCCTGGGTGGTGGGCTGGGTGCTGTGATAGTGACCCTAGGGTGTTCCTGGGTGGTGCGCTGTGTGCTGTGACAGTGACCCCGGACGTGTTCCTGGGTGGTGGGCTGGGTGCTGTGATAGTGACCCTAGGGTGTTCCTGGGTGGTGCGCTGTGTGCTGTGATAGTGACCCTAGGGTGTTCCTGGGTGGTGCGCTGTGTGCTGTGATAGTGACCTTAGGGTGTTCCTGGGTGGTGCGCTGTGTGCTGTGATGGTGACCCCAGGGTGTTCCTGGGTGGTGCGCTGTGTGCTGTGACAGTGACCCCGGACGTGTTCCTGGGTGGTGGGCTGGGTGCTGTGATAGTGACCCTAGGGTGTTCCTGGGTGGTGGGCTGGGTGCTGTGATAGTGACCTCAGGGTGTTCCTGGGTGGTGGGCTGTGTGCTGTGACAGTGACCCTAGGGTGTTCCTGGGTGGTGGGCTGTGTGCTGTGATAGTGACCCTAGGGTGTTCCTGGGTGGTGGGCTGTGTGCTGTGACAGTGATCCCAGGCGTGTTCCTGGGTGGTGCGCTGTGTGCTGTGATAGTGACCCCAGGGTGTTCCTGGGTGGTGCGCTGTGTGCTGTGACAGTGACCCCGGACGTGTTCCTGGGTGGTGGGCTGTGTGCTGTGATAGTGACCCTAGGGTGTTCCTGGGTGGTGGGCTGTGTGCTGTGACAGTGACCCTAGGGTGTTCCTGGGTGGTGGGCTGTGTGCTGTGATAGTGACCCCAGGGTGTTCCTGGGTGGTGGGCTGTGTGCTGTGACAGTGATCCCAGGTGTGTTCCTGGGTGGTGCGCTGTGTGCTGTGATAGTGACCCTAGGGTGTTTCTGGGTGGTGCGCTGTGTGCTGTGACAGTGAACCCGGACGTGTTCCTGGGTGGTGCGCTGTGTGCTGTGACAGTGACCCGGACGTGTTCCTGGGTGGTGCGCTGTGTGCTGTGACAGTGACCCCGGACGTGTTCCTGGGTGGTGCGCTGTGTGCTGTGACAGTGACCCCGGACGTGTTCCTGGGTGGTGCGCTGTGTGCTGTGACAGTGACCCGGACGTGTTCCTGGGTGGTGCGCTGTGTGCTGTGACAGTGACCCCGGACGTGCTCCTGGGTGGTGCGCTGTGTGCTGTGATAGTGACCCTAGGGTGTTCCTGGGTGGTGCGCTGTGTGCTGTGACAGTGACCCCGGACGTGTTCCTGGGTGGTGGGCTGGATGCTGTGATAGTGACCCCAGGGTGTTCCTGGGTGGTGGGCTGTGTGCTGTGATAGTGACCCTAGGATGTTCCTGGGTGGTGGGCTGTGTGCTGTGACAGTGACCCCAGGTGTGGTCCTGGGTGGTGGGCTGTGTGCTGTGACAGTGACCCCAGGTGTGGTCCTGGGTGGTGGGCTGTGTGCTGTGACAGTGACCCCAGGTGTGTTCCTGGGTGGTGCGCTGTGTGCTGTGATAGTGACCCTAGGGTGTTCCTGGGTGGTGCGCTGTGTGCTGTGATAGTGACCCTAGGGTGTTCCTGGGTGGTGCGCTGTGTGCTGTGATAGTGACCCCAGGGTGTTCCTGGGTGGTGCGCTGTGTGCTGTGACAGTGACCCTTGGCGTCTGCTGGAATGGTGAAATAATGCAGCAGAATAGGAAGCATTTTGCAGTGTAAGGTGTCTTTTCTTTTCCAAAGCTTAGTCAATACTGTTGTGTAATCTGATCCTCCGGGGCTGCATAACTCCAGTGGTACAGCACAGCTAAAAACCATTGACAAAGGCAATAGGTCCCAAAGGCGAGGGGCAGATTTACAAGCCCCTTGCGCGACTTTTGCGTCGCTTTTCCTATGTTAAAAATGACGCAAAATTGGCGCAAAGGCCTTGTAAATAAGCCCCTAGATCTATTGGCTTTGCCAATGCTTCTTTATCATTTCCCTAAACAGCAAACGTCACTAAGGAAACAAAAAAAAGATTTACATGTGGATTGACATTAGAGTTTCACATCCTTATGCGTCACTTTGCAAATCTTCCCGTTTGCTGTTCCCATTCGTCAATGGGGAATAACACAAATATTGATTCCAGAAAATCATGTGGCATGAATATCGGTCAAAAATATCATGAACAGGGTTTCAGAGGTAAGAATATTTTTTTTATATATAATATCTTTTTATAAATATCGTTTATTAAAATATTTTTTACATTAATGTAGTTGTAATAAATACAATTTCCAAATAATTAAATATGTGTGAGTATATTATTTGTAGGCGTTAGTTGTGTTAGTATAAGTGTTATCAATGTTTTAAAATGTAGTTTGCAATTTTAAATGTAAAGGAGTTGGCCTAACAGCTAGGGCGGTCCACCTTGAATCTGGGGAACCGGGTTCGAGTCTCAGCAATGACGCTGAACATCCTGTGATTCTGGGCAAATCACTTAATCTCCCCCATGTCCAATAAAAAATTGAATGTGTCCTCATGTAACACAACTGGTGCTATGTAAAGAGCTCTGATACCCGAAACCAGGTCAAGTTTGCGCTATATAAAACTCTGTGAAATGAAAAAAAAAAATCTTTATTTAAAATTTAATTAGCAATTTATAATATAGTAGCAGATTGTTGATTTTGTAGAAAAATACGGTGGGAAGTTGATGAAACTATAATTTATTGATTTGTAATAGTAATTATTTTAACTGTGCATTAAATACTTAATTGATTAGTATTGATGTGCATTGTTTGAATGAGTATTTGTATTCGATACTCATAATATCCATGAAAGCACAAACATATACATAACAATATATAATATAAATGCAATGCATAGGACATCACCTCGCAGGAGGTAATTTCAAATTAAGCGGGGCTCTGTACCCCCCCCGCGCCTCGGGGACCACCACCTCCCCACGGCTATAAATAAAAAAATATATAGGGCGCCGCCCAAAACCCACGGGACCGGGGACCACTAGCTCCCTGGGGCTAAAATAAACAGTAAAGAGGGGGTCCGTGCGGCCCCCCGGCCCCAGGGACCACCTCCTTCCTGGGGCCAATTACTTTTTACAAAAGATTGAAGAGGGCTGAGTGGCTTCTCACCCAGGCCATATACAGCTGTGGGGACCACCACTTCCCCAGGGCTGACCCATGCAGAACAAAGGAGGGGGACTGCGCAGCCCTCCTCCTGGAGCCATATATGGCCTTTGGGACCGCCACCCTCAAGTCCCGGCTCCTGCTATCTTCCGAGGTGCCCACCCTCAGGAGATAGCTGTTTGCCAGGGGCGTAACACAGGCCCCCACAGCCCCTGTGATGCAGGGGGGGGGCCTCAGCACAGTACTCAGGCCTGAGAGCTCCGGATTGAATCCAGAGCGGGGCCCCTCCGTGTACCTTGCAGGGGGGTCCCTCAACTTTCGTTACGCCACTGCTGCTTGCTTTTGCTTGTCTGGAGCTGTGACAGTTCCCGCTAACTAAAAGCAAACACTCCACTTCCACCAAGTGAGCGCTGTCAAAATACTCCCGCTTGCTGGAAGCGAAGTTTTCATCTGTTTCCCTGCCCGCAGACATGCGGGCAGGGTACGAGACAAATGTATTGCTCCTGCACGGCCTCCCTCCCCCATTGTATATTGACCGGGCCCCAGGGGACAAAAACATTGCTGTGTAGCTTATTAAACATGGTACCTCATTACAGCAGTGGCTGCTTTGACCCTCTGCAGACATGAAGGGTCAGAATACTGTTATTTTTAAGAGACATCACTTTGTCGTTGTCGTAGAGGTTGATTGTGAGAGTGTCACATTTAATATCGGGAGATGACACAATCAATGCTTGCCCACCAGGATTCCAAGTCAAGTGGGCAGTGAATTCGACCCTCAGAGCAAAGTGTAGGTTTTATGCCCTCCAAAAGGCTGCCAAAGCCAGTATGTCATTGATTGCATTTGACTAGTTCTCTGTACCTGGACTATCATCAAGGTGCAATTGTGCAAAACTAGTCGGCGAGTTTGCCCATGTTTCAATAGTGGTCAAAACAAGCTACAGCAAATAATTGGTAGGCATTTTTAAGGTGGTGTAAGATAAGGCAAGTGCAGCTGAGACTGCAGACAAATTCGGGAAAAAAAGAAACGTAAGAAAATGACAAGATATTTTTGAAAACTTAATTTTGAAAGTCTGAAAGGTTCTGATGATATTGGAACTGTTTGCCTGCATGGTGGACTCGGATTTGGGCAGTAGATATCCTGAGCCACTTTTGAGTGGTTGTCTGGGTGTGTGAGTGGGTGTATGGGAGTTTTTAAAGGGGAGTGAGTGGCTCTATGGATGATGGCATGAGTGATGTCATCATAGATGTAATCAGCGATGTCATCAGTGATGTCATGAGTGATGTATGTAATATGTGAGGTCATAAGCAGTGCATTGTGGGGGCGTAAGTTGTAGTTAGCTCAGGTAAATATAACTGCAGAATTTCACTGGTTTTGCATGTGTGAAATCTGAGCCTAACTATAACGTCTCTCCAGCCTTTGTTTTCTTTCAAATATATATATTATATATACATATATATTTACCCTCCAAAAGAAATGGGACACTCATGGACTTGCCGTATTAATTTGTGCGTTTATTTAATGTAAATGCAGACACGTTTCGGTCACCTTCCTCAATGCTTGCAACATATATGGAACGCACAGTGTTCAAAGTCCATTTAAATCTGGCAACCTCTTCCTGATTGGTAGGTTGATAAGTGTGGCAGTAAATGACGGACTTCCAAAAGTTCGTATCCACATCATGGCCGCCATACTAACGTTGGACACAATGTAAGTATCTATCCTACACTACATCCAAGCACAAAATGCCACAGTATTCCCACCTGAATCGGCAAGTAATGGATACTGTCCCCATATTTACAGCTTGCCAAGGTGTATAATCGCAATAGTGCACATCTGACACGCTTAGAAACCTTATAGCAATTTCCATCCGTGCCCCTTGCCTGCCGCTGAATGTTCCCCAAGAAGAGACTGCAAGAGTCCGTTGATTTACTGAGTACCATGAATTTGTATAATTCACGACCTAATAGGTCGACGGAATAATCTTTCAGCGGTGGTTCTTGCAGTTTCATTCACCAACAGCTCCAGTCCCACAAGCTGCTGCCGAACTCACGACAGGAGCCTCCATTAGTGCAATAGTGAAAACCACGCAATCAAATGCACGCTTCAAAAGACACGGGACACTCACTGGGTTACCAAAATCATACATGCATTTATTGAATGCAGACGCGTTTCGGCGAAGAGTTGCCTCCCAGAGCGCACAGTGTTCGAAGTTCATTTAAATCTGGGGAACCTCATCTTGATTGGTAGATTCGTAAGTGTGGCAGTAACTGACGGACTTCCAAAAGTTCGTATCCACATCGCAGCCACCATACTAACGGTGGACATAATGCAAGATTCTATCATTCACTACAGGTGGGCTGAGACAATTTATATATTTGGGAGGAGGGGGCGTGCATGGCCCCCTCCCTGGGCTGACATCCACCCCAGAGACCCCATTCCGCGGGGCCTGCCATAATCAAAAAGGGGGGCAAGCAGACCCTGTCCGTGGGCTGATTTTGGCATCGGGAACCCTATCCCTGGGGCCCGGCTGTATATAGAATGGGGAGAGGGGTCACGCGGCCCCCCTCTCTGGGCCGATTTCAGCCCCGAGGACACCATTCCCTGGTACCTGGTCACAACCACAAAGGGGAGGGGGCCCGCATGGACCTCTACCCTGAGCCATTAATGCCCCTGGGACCCCACCCCCCAGAGTCAGCTCATATGCTATGTCCTGGGGTACCTATCCCTGGAATATAGCGGGTTCCCTGCCCGCACTGGCATGGGCAGGAAAACATGTGTTTGCTCTAGCTTGGCAGGAGCATTTTCAAAACACCTAGCAAGCGGGAGCAAACACCAAGTCGGCTCCCAGCAGGTGAGAGCATGAAAAATGCTTTTCATCTGCACTGAACCGGGCTAGAAAACAGATGAAAAGATTGCTTCTGCCCGCAGGGAGCAGCATTTTTTACTTCACCCTGCGGGTAGGTGAAATGCTGACTCCCGCTGGAGGAGCGGAGCTTGCTGGGGCCAGGGGTCCTTGGTGCTCCCTCCGTGGTCACCCTTTTTTGGCAGACCGTGGGGGATGGGGTCCCGGGCCGATATCAGCCTGAGGAGGGGGGTGGGCTGCATGTCCTCCCCATGATAAACGGCCGGGCCCTAGGGGATGCGGTCCCCAGAGCTGAAATCGGACTGGATAGGGGGACTGATTGCCCCTCTCCCCTTTTTCGCAATATGGCCAGGCCCAAGGGGATGGGGTCCCCGGGGCCAAAATTCCCAGGGAGGGGGCACATGCTCCCTTCCCACAAAATGTGCCGGGCCTCGGGGAGGGAGCCTCTGGGGACAATAGCAGCTTGGGGAGGGGGCTCCATGCCCCCTCCTGCTAAAAATGCACCAGGCTTGTTGATTGGATCCCTGCGGCCAACAGTAGCCACGGGAGGGGGGCCATGGGTTGGCTGTTGTTGGCGGGTTGGTCACAGGGCCTGACTGCAGGCCAGGACTTGTGGCCAACCCATCACGGTCCACGGCCAAAGGCTGTGCGCAGCGTGGGGTGAACTCATGCAGGGGGTTAGGTGCAGGGCTTGGACACATGCCAGGCCCAGCTGCCAACACCCCGCCGCTGCACACGGCCGAAGACTGCGCACGGTGTCGGTTGACTTAGCATATGGTAATTAAATATTAATTTATGTTAAATAAAAGCCTGGAAAGAACTACGGTTACAGGGATGTTATAGTTAGGAAATAGCATTGAAAAAAATGTAGAAATTCACTGGGATAAAAGGCTGCAGAGAGGTTATAGATATGAAATAGAATTAAAAGAAACCATAGAAATGTACTTTAGAAAACCACAAAGGTTACAGGGGCGCTATAGATAGGTTCCAATTTAACACATAAAACCATAGAAATGTAGGGGTTATAGTTATCTCAAGAAACTACAACTCATACCCTCAAGTAACTATAACTCCCACCCTCACCGTCCTCTGCTAATTACCCCACATATTACATTAGTCATGACATCTTCTATGACATCATTGAAAATATCAGTGAAACATTTGCTATAAAATTATTGATGAGAAAACTGTGCATGGGGGTGTGAGTTATAGTTTCTTACTATTTTTACTTTCAAGATAGATATTTACTTTCGAGTATTAAATAAAACTATTTTTATATGTCATTTTAATATTTAAATTAGGTTATATATTTTTGTTATATATATGATTGTTAATCTCAATTTTATATTATTGTTGCTTTTTTATCAAATGTACTTAAATATGTGTTCAATAATACTTTTCATCCTTTTCAGAGAATAAACTTGTGTATAAGTGGCAGCCTAATCGAGGCGGATAATATTGGAGGACTATAATAATCTTGCCAACTGTGTGTGAAAAAGTTGTATCTTACCTGGTGTTGTGATTGTCAATTCCAGACTATATGGTAGATCGGGATATTGAGATCTTTAATGCTGTGATGTGTTCACACGCAGGCAGGAACGCGCAGACGTGGCGGCCAAAGGATGGAGCATTGAGACCGTGATGGCACCAGTCCCCTTTCATTTGCCACGTTTTAAATCCACCTATGGGAGCATTCCATGCGCCTTTTAAGTGTAACAAAATCCATGTGATGGTGTAACTGCATTTGCAAACAAGCACTGACGGAGGCAAATTGCTGTAACACGTTTGCTTAGAATAAATGGGAGTGTAAAAAGTGCCCAATGCCTGTTTCTTTGCAACTTTAAATGCATGTGTGTATGTGTGTATATATATATATATATATATATATATATATATATATATATATATATGATTGTAACATATACATATGTATATATATATATACACATACGTTAAAAATCATATAACTTATTAAAACTATTATTTCTAAATATATTTTTATTAATTTAATATTTAAAATAAATTAGTTAGAAATCACTGTTCATTAAAAAAACAATGGGGCAGATTTATGACAACTGGCGCATCCCTGCATATCAGCAGGGATGCGCCAGTTATTATGCGCCACAGCTGCGCCACCATGGATGCGCCGCATTTATAATGCGGCGCACCATGGGGCAAAAACGGCACAGATGCGTGACGCATCTGTGCCGTAAAAGTGACGCATTGCTGGAGTTGAGTCGCAAGCGCGACGCAGCTCCAGCAATGCTCTGGGGGGCCCTATCTTTACAATGCTGCGTCAATCCTTATGCCTGCTTCAAGCAGGCGCAGGGTTTTGACGCAGCATGGGCCTAAAAGTGACTGAGTGAAATCTTGTAGATTTCACTCAGCCACTTTTAGGAGGCGTTCCTGCGCCGGAACGCCCCCACCTGCCCTGGAACGCCTACATGTGGCGCAGGGCTTTACAACGTGACGCATCTCCCAGATGCGTCACGTTGTAAATACCCCGCACCATGGCGCAGGATTTGCGCCGCTGCTGCGTCACAAAAGTGACGCAACAGCGGCGCAAAAGTGGCGCAAGTGCTACATAAATCTGCCCCTCAGTGCATTAATTTGCACGTGTGCCGTGCTACGACAAAGCGTGCTACGAGTGTGGAGCTAGCTTCGAGTGTGGAGCAGAGCCCCGGTCCGTGGACGCGCATCAGAAGTCCGGTCTGGGCGATGATTAACCCGGTGCTCTGAGCACCCCTGCGGAGAGCTCTCTGGTAACCAGCCGCGCCGGAAACTCAATGACCTTTGGGGTTTTCATTAAATCTTTAGTACCAAGAGACGATGCCCGTGTGCATTCCCAGGCAGTAAACCCCAAAGCGCTGGGAAACCACACAAACTGCTAATGCCAGCTTCCGGAAGCGCAAAGTGAGAGGAAGCGGCCACCCCTCCGCTGTCTGGCTTCCTTCCCTTCCCAGATGAAATACGGGCCTGAGATTCCAGAAACCCACAGATGTTCCTAGTGCTGTTTACCTTATCAGGTAGTGTCTAGGCGCTTAGAAAGAGGTGGACACCAGCAAAGCATAGGTGAAACCTGGAAGTGACATTTAAGACAAAAAACACTGATGTGACAACGTGATACATACATCTGCCTTAAAATGACCCGTATATGTTCGAGCAGGGTCGGACGTGGGCAGGGTATGCCTGTGATTTAGAACAGAACGTTATGTTTTGGTCAAAGTGGGCGGCCCAGGGCTTTAACTTAGAAAATAAAACATATTTCATATAGTGGCGCTTGGATGCCCCTAGCGAGGCGCTGAAGCGCTTTCACTTTGTATCATCCTCGGGTGTTTTAAGACAAGTTAACACACACACCTTTGATCACTCGAAGTTTAGAGAGGCAGGTTTTAAGCCCACTGAGCGCGACGGACCTCAGCTGCGCAAGGCGCTACAAGGGTAGCTCAGCGTGTCGAATGTGCGTGGCGCCGGTTGGATCACCGGCCACCATCTCACCACTTAGATAAACAATAAAGAAAGCTCTGGCAGCTAGCAACAAACGACATATACTGCTATAGGTGTCTAGCGCCGGAGCATTCTTTTAGTACATCAGTGCGCTGTACAAGTGACTTCCATTCATAACATAAACCCAGGTGTGGGAACACACAGTTCAGCAAACAATGGTGCCTTGAAGCCACTCCATTGAGGTGGTAATCTCTTTACCTGTGCTCCGGAGGCCCCTGTCTGCAGCTGCTCTCCTGGCCCAGCGACTCGTCTCTGGCAGTGATTGTGAACTAAAGCCCCAGCAGACAGGGATATTTAACACCCGCTCCTGCCCAGCACGCCCCCGCCCCCTTCACTTGAGGCCCAGACCGGAAAAACAGGTTCTCTTTGAAGATCCCGCGCGAACCAGAGGCCGGCGGAGCTCAGACCCCGACCAGGGCAGATGCATGGAAACAGGTTAAGTGGCACTGCGTGCCTGCGGCCACGGGCACAACACTGCATGCCCTGCTGCCACGGGCACAGCACTGCGTGCCCTGCGGCCGCGGGCACAGCACTGCGTGCCCTGCAGCAGCCACGGGCACAGCTCGCATTCACCTCTCCTAACTTACGGAACCTTTCCAGCCCCTTCTCTTTTCTGCCCAAACCTCCTGCCATTCCATGACTCCGCCCTCCCTCCTCCTTCCTCACCTGTCTCCTTCTAATTATGATCTCAGTTCTTCTCCTCTATTCGACATCAGCAATGATAATTCTCTTTCCACCTCAGATGCCCCAACAACTGCTCTCAACCACCATCTATCTCCACCTTTTACTCTTGCACCCCAATACTCCCCCGCACCCCCACCTCTCCCTGCCCTCCCTCACCAATTGCACTCCCTCCTGTATCCCTCCAGCCACCTAATATTCCGTGCTCAGCCCCTCTCTCTCTGGATATTACATTAGGATCTCTCATCTCCTCTAACTCCCATCTTGAAGCCACCATCTCACTCTTAAGCAATAACATGTCCACCTTTCCAAACACCACAATTCCCTCGGCAAATACTCACTTCCCCAAACTCTCGAGGAGTACCTTGCTCCCGCGCCCCAAAAAAAGCCGACCACTATCTGTCTTCTGCAGACATCGCTAACTTACTGGCTGGTTACAAGACCCCTAACGCCGCCTGTTGGACTTGGCCCTTCTGGCAGGTTCACCCCTGAACTTTTTGCTTTTTATTGTGACCTGGTGTTAGTGGTTTTAGGCCTCTAGGCGCTTTCACACTGTGTCCCAGTGGAAAGCGCGTGCGCTCTGAGTACATGTAGTGAGGTTGGCCTGCCCTCCCATAGGAATGCATGGGGGAATGTATGTGTCCCTGGTAGTTCCTGATGCGTGGGGAGTGCAGGTGCGAGTTTGGTATGTACGGACTCGTGTGATAAAATGCTGCACGAAGATGTGTGCGGCGTGCATGTATCTAGTGTGGAAGTACCACTTCTAGAAGTGGGCACTTCTGTGTGCAGTGTGAAATGAGTGCCTTGTCTGGTGATTGGCTGGCTGAGGTCAGGTGACGGGCTAGGGAATCCCCAGAGTCAGGGGGAGTCACCCAGTGGTGAATAGGGAGATCAGCAGCTAGATGGGTGGGAGGAGTACACCTGGGTCCTGAATAGGGCTGGGCTTTCCCCACACAATGCTGGCTCCGCCCCCTGTGGTGCGACTCATGACCCTGGCCTGTCCTGTGAATAGGGAGAGGAGCTGAGCAAAACAAAGTGCTCAGGAACCAGTTGTAACTGGTTCGCCCCTTCCCTGCACCCTGACACAAAGGGTTTTACTGTATAAAAATGGGGCTGTGTCCCCACAGAAACTGTTCTCTTCCAGGATCCTGCCTGAGGGGGGCTGCTGCTGCTGGACCAGAGGACCGCCACTTGGACTACCTCCCTGCCTGGAGGCCCAGTGCGCTGGCTCTGGGCCCAGCCTTGCCCCCCCTGCCTTGCTGCATAACCCAGGAGAACTTTGCCAGGACTTTTGGTTGCTGGACTTGCTAAAGCGCCTGGAAGCGCTTTTCTTTCACTTATAGCGCTGGGAGCGCTTTATTTGGGGCCAGCAGCGTGGAGCTGCAATTATTGGCACGGGAACCCCGTCGTAGGGATTCCCTGCTATTGTGCCGCATTGGCGGGTGCCTACCCCGCTTATTTGATTATTTGATCGGCGGGTGCCCACCCCGCATTGTGTGCTCGTACCCCGCCGTACATCTGCTATTTCGAGGGAGCCTACCCCTCTTATTGCCGAGCTTTAAAACTCCTCGCCCTCCGGCCCCGACCAGGAAGTCAGGCGGGCCGGGGCGGGCCTCCGGGACAACCGGAATCGAAACTAGGAGGGCGGGAGCCTACCCCGCCTCCTTCCAGAGACTCGCGGCTGCTTTTGGGCCCCGGAGCAGGCAGGAGCCGACCCTGCGCGCCGGTGCCCTCGTATTAGGAGAGAAGTGACGCCGAGAGAGAAGTGACTCCATCGAGAGGAGGACCGGGAGCCCACCTCGCCTCCGTGTGTTGTCTGCCCGCAAGCCGGTGAGTGCGGCTCAGCTGCTGGGTGGCTGGGGGTGTGGTGAGGTGCGTTGGCCGGTGCCGTCCCCGTGATAAAGTCGAGCACTGCGGGTGCAGTGCTCATGCCTCCCTCCCGCTGCCCCGCCTGACAGTGGGCAGCGGCAGCGCTTTGGGGACAGAGTTTGTGGAAAGCGCCTCCTGTGCTCCAGTGGGGGCATTAGTCGTCTCGAGTCCAGAGGGACTCCACCGTTGGGGGCATTTCTGTCTTTGCCCAGAGTCCCGAGGGACTCCAACAACGGGGCGAGTATTTGTTTAGAGCCCCGAGGCTCCAAAGGAGGGGCACAGTGTTACAAGAGCCTAGAAGGCTCCAAAAAGGCGCACTGTTTGTATGAGAGAGCCCAGAGAGGCCCCACGTGACTGCGATACTGGTGTTCAAGGCACAGTGGTGCCCCAGTTCAGTTCCACAGCTGCCCAGCACTTAGTGGGCAGCTGCAACGTTTGGGTTGTGACCCTCTGCGTTTTGGCTTGCGCAGCCTGCGCAGCCTTGCCCTGACATTGGGACACAGGGCATCCTTGCCCCTACCAGGCCAGTTGGCCTACGGACTGCCACAGGTAGTGGCTAATGTGAGTTTTGCGCTATTGTTCCTTCCCTGCACCTCTGAATGTATTTTTATGCGTCATGTGCCTTGTTTTACACCGCTGAATGTTTTAATGCATCATGTGTTTTCCTTCCCTACACCTCTGAATGTGATGCATCATGTGTAACGTGCTATTACCCCTACAGGTATTGTGATACGTAGGTGGTTGTTTGTTTTCTCCTAGTACAGGTGGTGCTAGTGAGGTCCTAGTTCCCTGCGTGACATTTTCCTAAGGGGTTTAGGGTCGCGTAGGTGGTACTTACCTGTTACCAGTAGTTACTGGTTGTGTGCTACATGAGTTATTTTGTGCTACAGTAATTTTCTATCCTATGTTCTAAGTGCTAAGTTCTAAAAGTGCTAATTCCTGACAGTGGTCCATGTGGCCCTGTCCCCTGTACATATAATCCCTTGTAAACTCTGCCCGTGCCTGTTGGCACATTGTAAAGTGTGTGTTCTTATCTATTGTGTTTTGGTATAATACAAAGGCTATTTTTATATAATACCTTGTGTGGAGTTTCTTTTGTGGTGGGCCTTGGGTGTTGTTGCTGGGTGCGCGCGCAAACGCTTTACACATCGCCTCCGGGATAAGCCTGACTGCTCGTGCCAAGCTACCAATGTCAGAGATTTTTGTATAGCGCACAATTCACCAAAGGTCTCATGGCGCTAGGGGGTGAGCAGGGGTTATCGTTGGCGTGTAACTCCCCAGCCCTGACTAGAGTGGTGGTTTCTGTCTGGCTTTGGCGCAAGCCCTAGCCAACCAGAAATCCCATTTCTAACACTGCCCCCTTCACTCTCCTCTCCAAGGACATCAACTCTGTACACTATTCCGACCATCTCTCCTGTCAGAACTAATCATCAGCCGTATTCCTCCCGGGTACCCTCTTACAAGAACATTATCCCTATCACCCCCAAAAGCCCAATCGCTCGTCACCAAAACAGTCTCGTCAGAGTTGCGCTGTTTGCTCCACAACTGCAGATCTGCAATGAAACACAAACTGGAAATTTCTGACACCATCACACTCAACAATCTTGACTTGCTCTTCCTCACTGAGACCTGGTTCAACGACACCTGTCATTCTATGTTTGAACTTCTGTTCGCCAACGACTATTCTATCTTTAGAAATGACAGAACAGACAAAGTTGGGGGAGGTGTTGCATTCATCTTCAGAAACTCCCTTCCACTTAAGGCTTTTCCTAACCGCTCCTTCCGTACATTCGAATGCCTCTCTGGAGCTTCAAGTGCAACACTGCTCACCCTTCAGATTTCATGCCATTTATCACCCGCCTGGTAACTGCTGTTCCTTTTTGGAGGAACTCACCGACTTCATCAGGCGGCCAATACTCTCAAAGTGACAGACAGATTTTCCTGGGAGGTTTTAATCTTCACTGGGTTTGGAAGACTCGGCTGCCAATAGGCTTGTCACTTACTCTCAGCAAATGATCTTATCCAACACTGTACGGAACTAACACACTCAGGGGCTTAATCCTGGACCTTGTTATTTATAAAGCAGGCATGCTTACTATCGCTATCCCTATTCAGGTAGACTGGTCCGACCACTTCCTCATCCCCTTCTCTCTTCACCTATCACACTCTATAACTCTTGGCCAACCTAAAAGGAATACTACCTGGTTCCGTAACACCAAAAACATTGACCTTGACACTCTGTGTGATTCTGTTACGCTTTCACTTCCAAAGCTAGACCCGAACTTGGATGTCAACGATCTCACCTCCCAATGCTTGCAGACAAAATCGATAATGTCGCTCCACTTCAAAGCAAAAGGAAAAGGCCTATTCGATCAGCACCATGGCTCAATAAATCCCTTTATGAAGAAAGGAAGAACCTGAGAATCCTGGAGAAACAATGGAGACAATCTCCATCCACCACTAATCTTTCTACTCTATGTTCAGCAAGATAAAACATACCACAAACACATCTTCCATGAAAAGCGTCACACTTCAGAACCCTCCTCAACTCAGCCGAAAACAGACCTAAAAAACTATTTGACCTCATCAAAAATCCAAACTGGTCTCCCTCAACCACCAAGCTTGACGATCCTCCGAAGAAAGCATCAGAATTCGCTATATACTTTGATGAAAAACTGAAATCACTGGTGGATCAGGTCATTCATCCTACCCCCTAGAGGAGCGCAAATCCTTAGTCATTTGGCAGAACTTTGACGTCGTCTCTGAAGATGCCCTCCTCAAATGCATCCTCGAAACAAAACCCTCTAACCGTTCTTTTGACCCCATTCCTAGTGACATCGCCATTGATTTCTACACCCATACTCTTTCCTATTGGATCAGTCTGGTTAACCTCTTCCTCAACCAAGGCTCCTTTCCTGTTGCCCTTAAAACAGGACAGGTTGCCCCACTTCTTAAAAAACCCTCAGATGATGCGAACGACCCCTACAACTTCCGCCCCACCACTAACCTCCATTTTCTTGCGAAAATCACAGAAAGATGTGTAGCGAAACAACTCTCGCGTCATATCAAGGACAATGATCTTCTTGACAATTTCCAGTCCGGCTTCATGCAAAACTGCAGCACTGAAACAGCCCTGCTGCAAGTGATTGATGACGCGCTGCAGATACTCGATTCGGGGGAGTCTTGTCATCTGATTCTTCTAGACCTTTCTGCAGCCTTTGACACTGTCAATCACAACACTCTCCTTAACACTCTTCAACAGAGAATGGGCTTCGAAGGCACAGCACTTAAATGGTTTGCCTCATTTCTCTCGGACAGATCCCAAATGATCAAAGTAGCGAACAGTCTTTCGTCTTCACTGGCGGTAGGTCAAGGCGTCCCTCAAGGCTCTATCCTCGCTCCCACTTTGTTCAATCTTTATCTAGAACCATTGGGAAATCTCCTAAGTAAATCTGGGATCCTTTACCACCTCTATGCGGATGACACTCAAATCTACCTTAAGGTGTCTTCCGCACACGATATCTCAATCCTCAACTCTGCCCTCAACTCTATTCAAAACTGGATGTTAACTCATCAACTGATTCTGAATCCCTCCAAAACTGAATTCCTCCTCCTCTCCTCCTCACTTTCTCCTCCCCCAGTTCAATCATGGATGGATCAGCTGAATTTACTCAACAATAAACCTATCGTTGTCGACAGCGCAAAATCCCTTGGTGTCATACTTGACAAAAGGCTCAATCTACTCTCCCACATCAATTCCATTGCAAAGAATGCACGATACCAACTGCGCCTTCTCTGGGGGAATCAACGTTTCTTTCCGGAACAAGACCTAAAAACCTAGGTCCAATCTCTGGTCCTCTCTAGATTGGACTATTGCAACTCTCTTCTTGCTGGCCTCCCCAAATCCCACCTTTCCCCTCTGAAATCCGGTCTCCATTCAGCGGCTCGTTTTATATCTGGGGCCAAAAGAAGTGACCACATCACACCCATTTTGTCTTCTCTTCGATGGCTTCCCATCGAGGCAAGATCAATCTACAAGACTGCCTGTATCACCCACAAAGCCCTGCACACTTCTTCCCCTCAATACCCGGCGAATAAACAGAAAATCTCTGGAGGCTCTAGACTTTCTCGTAATGTGGAAAATATACTGCTTGAGCCCTCCACCTTCAAAAGGGAAAGATCGATGGCTCAATCCTTCTCAGGCAATGCGGTGAGAATCTGGAACTCGCTTCCTCCACTACTCCATACCACCACCTGTACCCGGACCTTCAAAACTGACCTCAAATCTCTTCTCTTCCAAAGACACTTCCAGAACTAATACATCCCTTTTTATGTCCCTCAAGGAACCACATCGCTGCGGGCAAGGCACAGCACTGCATGCCTGAAGCCACGGGCACAGCACTGCATGCCCTGCAGCCATGGGAAGGGGCACAGCATGCCTGCAGCCACAGGTACAGCACAGCACTGCATGCCCTGCAGGCACGGAAACAGTACAGCACTGCATGTCTGCGGCATTGGCACAGCACAACACTGCATCACAGACATAGCACTGCATGCCCTGCAGCCATGGGCACAGCACTGCATGCCCTGCAGCCAGGGGCACAGCACATCACTGCATGCAATGTAGCCCCAGGAAGTGGCACTGCGTGCCCTGCACCCATGGGAAGGGGCACTGCATGCCTGCGGCTACCGGAAGGGGCACTGCATGCCCTGCAGCCACAGGAATGGGAACTGCATGCCCTGCAGCCATGTAAAGGGCACTGCATGCCAGCCACCACTGTCACAGCACAGCACTGCATAACCTGCAGCCACGGGCACAGCACTGCATGCACTGCAGTCACAGCACAGCATGCCCTTCAGCCACAGGCACAACACTGCATGCCCTGCAGCCACAGGGACAGCACAGCACTGTATGCACTGCAGCCACGGGAAGGGGCACTGCATGCCCTGCAGCCACGGGAAGGGACACTGCATGCCTTTGGCCATGGTAAGGGGCTCTGCACGCCCTGCAGCCACAGGAAGGGGCACTGCATGCCTGTGGCCATGGGCACAGCACAACACTGCATGCTCTGCAGCCACTGGCACAGCACTGCACGCCCTGCAGACCCGGGAAGGGGCACTGCATGCCCCACACCTACGGAAAGGCTCACTGCATGCCCTGCAGCCACAAGAAGGGGCACTGCATACCTGCGGCCACAGGCACAGCACAACACTGCATGCCCTGCAGTCACGGGCACAGCACAGCACAGCACTGCATGCCCTTCACCAATGGGCACAGCACAACACTGCCTGCCCTGCAGCCTCGGGAAGGGGCACTGCATGCCCTGCAGCCATGAGCAAGTGCACTGCATGCCCTGCAGCCACGGACACAGCAAAGGACTCCATGCCCTGTAGCCATGGGAAGGAATACAGCACTGCATGCCCTGCAGCCATGGACACAGCACAGCACTGCATGCCCTGCAGCCCCGGGAAGGGAAACAGCACAGCATGCCCTGCAGCTACAGGAAGGGACACAACACGCTCTGCACCCACAGGAAGGGACACAGCATGACCTGCAACCACAGAAAGGGGCACTGCATGCTCTGCAGCCGCGGGCACAGCACTGCATACCCTGCAGCCACGGGCACAGCACTGCCTACCCTGCAGCCACGGGCACAACACTGCATGCCCTGTACCCACAGTAAGGAAAACAGCATGCCCTGCAGCCGCAGGAAGGGGCACTGCATGCCCTGCAGCTACGGGCACAACACTGCATACCCTGCAGCCACGGGCACAGCACTGTATGCCCTGTACCCACAGTAAGGAAAACAGCAGGCCCTGCAGCCACAGGTAGAGACACAGCATACTCTGCACCTGCAGGAAGGACACAGCATGCCCTGCAGCCACAGGAAGGGACATAACATGCTCTGCACCCACAGAAAGGGACACAGCATGCCCTGCAGCCACAGGAAGGGACACAACATGCTCTGAACCCACAGAAAGGGACACAGCATGCCCTGTACCCACAGGAAAGGACACAGCATGCCCTGCACCAACAGGAAAGGACACAGCATGCCCTGCACCAACAGGAAAGGACACAGCATGCCCTGCACCAACAGGAAAGGACACAGCATGCCCTGCACCAACAGGAAAGGACACAGCAAGCCCTGTACTCACAGGAAAAGACACTACATGCCCAGCAGCCACAGGAAAGGACACAGTAAACCCTGCACCCACAGGAAGGGACACAGCATGCCCTGCAGCCACAGAAAGGACACAGCATGACCTGCACCCTTTGGCAATGGACACCAATGCCCTGCACCACCTGGCATTGGACACAGGCGCCCTGCAGCCCCTGGCAGGGGGCATGGCTTACTCTGCAGCCCCTGGCAGTAGACACAGGTGCTCTGCAGCCCCTGGCAGTGGACACAGGCACCCTGTAGCCCCTGGCAGTGGACACAGGCGCTCTGCAGCCCCTGGCAGTGGACACAGGTGCTCTGAAGGCCCTGGCAGTGGACACAAGCACCCTGTAGCCTCTGGTAGTGGACACAGGCACCCTGTAGCCTCTGGCAGTGGACACAGGCGCTCTGCAGCCCCTGGCAGTGGACACATGCACTCTGCAGCCCCTGGCAGTGGACACATGCGCTCTGCAGCCCCCGGCAGTGGACATAGGCACTCTGCAGCCCCTGGCAGTGGACACAGGTGCTCTGCAGCCCCTGGCAGTGTACACAGGTGCTCTGCAGCCCCTGGCAGGGGGCATGGCCTACTCTGCAGCCCTGGCAGTGGACACAGGTGCTCTTCTGCCCCGGGCAGTGGGCATGGCCTACTCTGCAGCCCCTGGCAGTGGACACAGGCGCTCTGCAGCCCCTGGCAGTAAACACAGGCGCTCTGCAGTCCCTGGCAGTGGACACCAGTGCTCTGCAGCCCCTGGCAGTGGACACCAGTGCTCTGCAGCCCCTGGCAGTGGACACAGACGCTCGGCAGCCCCTGGCAGTGGACACAGACGCTCGGCAGCCCCTGGCAGTGGACACCGGTGCTCTGCAGCCCCTGGCAGTGGACACCGGTGCTCTGCAGCCCCTGGCAGTGGACACCGGTGCTCTGCAGCCTCTGGCAGTGGACATAGGCACTCTGTAGCCCATGGCAGAGTACACTGGCACTCTGCAGCCCCTGGCAGTGGACACCGGCGTTCTGCAGTCCCTGGCAGTGGACACCGGCGCTCTGCAGCCCCTGGCAGTGGACACAGGCGCTCTGCAGCCCCTGGCACTGGACACAGGTGCTCCGCAGCCCCTGGCAGTGGACATAGGCGCCCTGCAGCCCCTGGCAGTGAACACCAGTGCTCTGCAGCCCCTGGCAGTGGACACCGGTGCTCTGCAGTCCCTGGCAGTGGACACCGGCTCTCTGCAGCCCCTGGCACTGGACACAGGTGCTCTGCAGCCCCTGGCAGTGGACACAGGCGCCCTGCAGCCCCTGGCAGTGAACACCAGTGCTCTGCAGCCCCTGGCAGCGGACACAGACGCTCTGCAGCCCCTGGCAGTGGACACCGGTGCTCTGCAGTCCCTGGCAGTGGACACAGGCGATCTGCACCCCTGGCAGTGGACACAGACGCTCTGCAGCCCCTGGCAGTGGACACAGGTGCTCTGAAGGCCCTGGCAGTGGACACCGGCGCTCTGCAGCTTCTGGCAGTGGACATCAGCCCTCTGCAGCCCCTGGCAGTGGATACATGCGCTCTGCAGACCCTGGCAGTGGACAGAAGCGCTCTCTCTACTACCCCTGGCGGGGGACAAAGGCGCCGTGCTGTCTCCCTGCTTGTTCTAAAATGTCAAGAATAACAAATGCGGTCCCCGAACGAGAATAACCACTAGCCAATCTGAGGTGCTCCTTTTCTTACGGTAGTGCAGTCAATTATCGAATCTGATGAATAATTAGTTCATTTGTTATTCCGGACCTTTTAGGACAAGCAGGGAGACATTCTAGTTACTGATACAGAGTTCCCGCTTGATTCTTTTGGATTTTCTGGTACGTCCATGAGAGCGCCTTATAAGTTTGGACTGGATAACGTTATCGATGTCCATACCTGACCTGACTGTGGGATGTTGTTTCCTTGCACCCTTGTCCTGATGAGGCCCAGATGATAGGGCTGAAACATGTCAACAGCATTGAATAGAGGAGTCCAATGGATGATTAGTACCGGTTAAAAAATGTAGATACACGCACTATTGATTTTTTAGAGGTTAAATTGTTTACCTCATGTGTGTACTGGACTATCTTGTAGTTGGACTGCTTAGAATCGTGTAGCAACCACTCGATTCTAAGCTTGGGGTAGGAAGGAATGTATAACCAAATGTATTTAACTGTTTTTTGTTAAATGTTTGTCTAATCCCTAATTGTTTTGTTTTGATGTATTACATTTGTTGATTAGAATAAGAGAACATTGAAAATAATTAATTAATTGTTCCCATTGGAATCAGAGGTGGTATGTGTAATAATTTTAGCTAGTCAATTCGAAGGGACTATGTACCTAAGAGTAGGACTTAATTTGTCTGTGTCCCATTGAAATTCGTGCTGTATTGATTCCTCCGCATCATTTCTGTGTATAGTCAGATGTTTCTTGCCCAGATGTAGGAGGAGGATTAGGGCAAACCCCAATGTTCTATATATTCTATATACATTGGGCACAACATCTGTAAACCAGCCCATAACAAGTGTTTACCTGCGTTTTCCCGGTGCTGTCGGAGAGACAAAGACAAACCTCGAATGCCGGAGATTCCGGCGAAGTAAAGGAGACCTGGCTGACCCGAGTCCCTGACAATTCCAGGGTCGGAGAGACGAGAAATGTCGGGCAACAGAATGTCACCCTGGGTTATTGATCATGAAAAAATTACGTCACTTGAGAGCCTAAGTGTATTTTAAGCTGTCCTTGGATTAAAAAACGCGATAATCATTTTACATAATCAGTCAGTTGTTATCAGTGTCATGATAAGGACGCTGGGTGCCCTAACGAACGCAAGATAAATGCTGGCCCTTATTAGTCACTAGAAAACATCCATATATCCGTGCAGAGCCCTTCAGTCCTTGGGATCCTGTGCCACTGCACCTGCTGCACTACTGATAGCTATGCTCCTGGTTGGATGAATCCTCGTTTGAAACTTTGGGGCAGATTTACTAACTTTTCACACAACGCAGCACAAAGACTGAAGTTGCTGTACCGCGTCACGTAATAGGGAGAGTGAATGAACAGCGCCATGTGTGGTGAGAAATGGCACTGTTTTTATCTCTCCCTGGGTGGGGTGCACCACTCCACACACTCTTGTACTGAAGTGCAGGGGTGTGTGTATCTTATCAAGGGTACCCGTCCAGTACAAAATGCCATGCTTAGGCATTGTGTAACACGTTTCCCGTCTTTGTATATGTGCTGTACTGTGCAGACATGTGCAAACTTGGAAAAGTTTTGGAAGAAGAAACCTTTTCTTAAACTTTGTGCCTGCTGCAACAAGATGTTAATTTTTGTAACGAAGTCCTGTCGATCTATCAGGGGCAGCGCCTCCGCTAATGCGAAGGAGCGTCGCCCTCACTGAGCAGATCAAAAAGGAAAAAATACAATGATAATAACTCCTTGCTATTATCATTTCATTTTTCAGTCGTTGCTCAGGTGGGTAGGGGCGGGGCAGGGCTTGGGTCTGACGGAGGAGCTGAGGGGGAGTGGTTCGCACTCTTTTAAGTGCACATGACGGTTTGGCCGGAGGTCTTGGGCCGGCCAAACCGTCATGCGCACTTTGCTTGTTCTTTCCTCAGGCTGCATTACTGCCTGGGTGGTGAACATGCCGAGGCTCCCTGTCCCTGTCTGAGCACCCAACCATGGTGCTCAGACCAATCACAACGCTGCAATGCAGCATTGTGATTGGCTTAGGAGATCCCTGGAAGCCATGGTGCTTCCTATTTCTGCCCTGGAAGCGGGCAAAGAGGACCGAGAGGCAGCAGCGGCACACAGGTAAGTGTTTAATTTCTTTTTTTCATTCTCTCCTCCCTCTACCTCCACGACCCACCGCCTCACCAGCGTTAAATAGCAACTGCCACTGCTACCTTTATCACTAGACAGGGCGTGCATCAGAATCTATGGGAATCCCCGTGTACCACCAGCGTAAAGCCCCCCTGACACAAACAAGCGCAAAGTAGCATGTTAAGGCTACTTTTCATTACCAATCAGGATTTGTGCTGGAAGGCAAATTCCAAAACAAGATGTTGGACCTGGCCTCTTTTGCTGGTTCACCCCCAGGTGTTTGCCTTCTGTTGCTGAACCTGGTTTCATTAGCATTTGGAATCTGGGCACGTTTTCCCTACTAAACAGTCGTAAAGATTTTTGCTCTCACCCTAAAACATAGTACAACTGCCATATACCAGTTCTGAACTGTCATTCTAACCTGGCAAAACAAACTTTTGCTGGGTCTAAACGTTCCTTTTGAATACTTATAAACTTCCCCTAAGGTAGGTCATAGGACAGTGCATTGTACTTAAAAAGTGGGACTAGTATGTTTAGGTTTCACAAGTCCTGATAGTGAAAATCCCCTAAAGTCGTTTTTCACTTTTGTAATCCCTATCTCTCCCATTAACCAGCACTGGGTTACCTTATTACATTTAATAAGTGCTAACTTTAGATTGGGAGTAGCTAGAGATATGCTTTTTACACTCAAATTAATTGAAATATAAAATCCTCTTTGATGGTAAAGTTGGATTTTAAGTTAAAATTCTGAAAATGTCACTTTTGGAAAGTTGACATTTTCTTGTCTCAACCAACTGTGCCTTCTGCAAGTGTCCTGGGTCACATGACTGTGAATGGCTCCTCTGTTGGGGTTTGAGCATTCCTCCAATGAAGGGACACAATGGGGGCTTAGATGTGGCAGGATGGCCGATCTTGACTGAATGGCTGGTGAGAAGCTGTACCCAGCCTCACTTACACTTGAAAGGTTTTTGCCTGCACACACAAAGGAACCTGACACCAGACCTGCCCTACCTTTTTTCACCCCAGACAGGTTAGATTCTTGATCAGGGGAGGCAAATGAACTTTCCAGAACCAGTGACGGGGGTAGGACAAGGAGTCTCCCCACACGAAGGCTGGCACCGTGTATAAATATTGGACCTCCAGAGTCACTCCTCAGAACACTCCTGGACCTGTGGAGGTTACAGGAGAAGGACCGCCCTGCTGCTTGAAGGACTGTTGTCTGAGAAGGAAGATTGGACCTGCTTGTCTTCACCCCAGTTCACCCAAAGTGACTCCAAGGGTTAGTTGGCTGGCCTCGTGTGTGAGCTACTGGGACACAACAATCTTCAGATGTCTCCCTGCAACTTCCCAGCTGACACGCTATAAATGGACCTGACTGAGCCCTGCTGCTGGCCTCTGTTGGAGTGAGCCCTGATCTTCAGAGGTACCTCCCAGGTCCTGGACCCTTGGCTGACAGCAGAGTGTACTCCTGAAGAAATGATGAAAATCCTGAAGTTTGGGCTCCTTGCGTCTGCAAACGGGCCTGTTCACAGTGAAACTATGCTGCCACGTTCCGCTGCAAAACCCATTGAGTTAGGTCATCTGCATCATAGGTGTGAACTCAGGTTACCCCAGACTGCATATCAGGCTCTGCAGGCGTTCTTTCCAGGACCAGTCTCTCTGTCGGAACTCTCCTCTCTGCCCCCAAAGGGGATAAGCTGCAGCTTATATGATAAGAACTATTGTGTTGGAAGACTGCAACTGTGCTACCAGGTTATGTATAAAATGTTAGGAGTTGTTGCTGACTGGACAGACAAAACAGCTGACTATGTTGTCATGGATTCTAGGGAACTTTAAATAAAATGTGCAGCCGGAGTCCTGAGAAAAATCACAAAATAGCTAAACAACACGTACAATGCAGTTCTAAAATATTGTCACAAAAACAAATGTGTTCTGTGCGTCTGTGCAAGCAGAGGCAGCCTAAAACATCTAATAAGCAAAACTAAGGGAGAACCAAAGTGGGCCCAGAAGGAGATTCACTCCAACCCCTCCTTGGTTGGGAAAGTAACTTAGTGACTAACATAATAAAAATCACAAGTCAAGCAAACTAAATGCAAATCTATTAAGCATTATATTTAAATCCCATACACATATTACAAAATGAAACATAAACCTTTTGTAAATGGGGGGCCAAATTAGCTTGAGTTGGAGGCCCCCAATATTTCTTCCATAAGGTCAATGTTTAGTGAATCCATAATAGATTCAGTCTCCGCAGACGATGATTCCTCAAATGCCCCATTTAAAAGCTCCAAAGAACAGAGATGATCCTCGTTATCAGCTGATACTGAGGAAGTAGTCCGTTGTCCTGCATCCATGTTATTTGAGTCAAAGTTTGGAAATCTTGGTGCTGAAGCACCCATGTCCCCTGCAGGGAGTGACTCATACCATGCAACTTAAAGCAGCTGCAAATTCATGGAACAACTCCAAAAATGGGTAATTACGGGACTCATCAATAGGTTCATGTCCATGAGAACAGGCAATTGCAGTGTAAGGCAAACATCAAGGGCCCACTTGAAGGGGCACCACAGGCAATGAAACAAAGGTTGTACGCAGGTAAACCCGGAATGACAATGGCTGGTCCGTGTTCAGTTTCTGGAGCAAAGGGACTCTCAGAATCATATGCGATCACGGCACAGCTGGACTCGTGGCAGCTCCATTACCAGTGGGCTTCGAATCAGAACATCCATTGAGGAGCAGCAAAACTAGAACCAGAATGCTGCAAAGGAGGAATAACACCAAGGGTATGCCTCCATAAACACTGGAAAACAGGGACCGGATAAAGGCCGGCACTACTCCAAAATGATTCTGGAAGGTACTGACTAAGCTAGTCCAAATTGTTTAAAAAAGTATGTCCTACTGGGTGTATTGGATGCATTAAAGATGTGATGCACCAGCTCGGCAAAATGGAGTGGGAGATTTGTGTTCAAAATTGACTGCATTTCACTCAATGTCCTCGCAAACTGTACTTCAAAGGTTCCTCGGGCAGATGTTAATGACACATTTTTCTGAAACAATAAAGCTTTGAGTCTGCTCAGATTGTTAAAATCTGCCTTCAGTGTTAGAATTGAAGGCCACCATGAAGTATCAGAAACCACATACATAAGTGGGAAAAGCGCGTTATTGCAGCAGGCCACAATCTGGGAAACTGAGAAGATATACGAGATCCAGGCCCTCATCCCACAACAGTCCTGGTCGCTTAACATTAAATAGCTGTCGTTGGAGAGGACAGTAATGAGAGGAAGGCTTGAAGGGACTAGTATTCCTTTTAAAAACAGCCCAAATGTGCTACTGAAGTGTTACATGCTGAGTCAATGGAAACATGTTTACAAAAAAGTGAGTGGCTGAACGAAGGGTCAATTTTGTTTTCCAGTAAGGAACACCCCTCTCTCTGCCCGTTCACATCGGTAATCAAAAGGAAGTGACCCCAACTGTGAATAAAGCTCCCTCCCAGGGCCTCATATCTACATACCAGGACATGTTTCTTACAGGATGTTCATTGGAACATGAAGATTGGCGAAGGTATCACACCATGTATTAGCCACACTGAGGAGGGTTTCTCAGCCACAGTAAAGGGCAGTTCTTGCTTCTCAATATGTAACATTGGGTAAGTGGAGTCTTTTTTTCTTTTTTTGGCCTGAAGTTGCTGTTTACGTGTAAGGTTGAAAGGCAAGAATAGTTGCGTAAAATTTAAGTAACGCCATGGCACATGGCTACCCTTTAGGACCTGAAGTGTCAACTAAACTGTTTAATAGTTCTAAGCTGACTTTGCACATGGTGTAATAAAGACATGTCATATTGTATAATATCGATAACAGAAGACACACTAGTATTCAAACTGTAAATGCAGGAAGACAACGTATTAATGCTATTATCAACAACAGCAAGTACTTTATTCAAATTATCTTGATCAGTTTGCCTCAAACGTGCAGCTGTCTCCATTTTTGACAATTTTAAAATGTCCATGTATGTTGCATAAATAAAATCTTTTGGAACACGGAGACTTAGGACCCAATAAGGAATCAGATAGGCCCAAGTCTTGCTTCAGGAGGGCAAGATGTTGTTTTACTGCAGACAGTGTGGAATGTTCAAGTTCAAGTTCAAGTTCAGGAATTTGTATAGCGCACTACTCACCCAGAGGGTCTCAAGGCGCTTGAGGGAGGGTGGGTGCATTACTTATCGAATAGCCAGGTTTTTAGTTGCTTTCTGAAGGAGAGGTGGTTCTGTGTAAGTCGGAGGTGAGTGGGGAGCGAATTCCAGGTTTTGGCCGCTAAGTAGGAGAAGGATCTTCCTCCCATGGTGGATCTGTGGATGCGCGGAATTGCGGCGAGGGCTTGATTGGATGATCGTAGTTGGCGGGTGGGTGTGTAGAAGGACAGTCGTGTGTTGAGGCATTCGGGTCCTAGGTCGTAGAGGGCCTTGTGTGCGTGGGTGAGGAGACGGAACGTTATTCTCTTGTTGACGGGGAGCCAGTGGAGATCCTTCAGGTGACCGGAAATGTGAGCATGACGGGGAATGTCCAGTATGAGTCTGGCTGAGGCGTTTTGGATGCGTTGGAGTTTTTTCTGTAGTTTGGCTGTGGTCTCGGCGTAAAGGGTATTTCCATAATCCAGTCGGCTGGTGACCAGTGCGTGGGTGACTGTCTTTCTTGTTTCGGTGGGGATCCAGCGAAAGATTTTTTTGAGCATGCGTAGGATGTTGAAGCATGAAGATGAGACGGCGTTGACTTGTCTGGTCATCGAGAGGGAGGATGTTCCAACCATTGTTGGCGCAATTTCCCTAGCGCATAGGTGCTGACTATCTCTGAGTGTAGAGATTTGGAGCAACAAGGTTTGAGTCTGATTGCCTTAAACCCTGGTGTGGAATTAAACAAATGAGCATAACAGCCATTTGCGTCCACTGGCCGTAATAACCACCCCTTTGGACCTGAACATGTGGAGTTAAATGCACCATTACGCACCATACTATTGAGCTGTTCTTTAGTGTAATTTGTGAAATGTTGACAATTGTCAAATTGGGCAATGGAAGAAAAATGTGGTGAATTCATCTCTTTAATTTTAGAAAGTTCTAGACAAGTAGTCTGTTGGACTGTATCATTTAGACATTTTTTTTGTGTTGGAATTAAGTACGCTCTAAATAAGGTAAGGTAAGGTAAGGTAACTTATTGCTTGGGGGCATATTATCAAGACAGGCGATAAAATTATCGCTGCTTTAGCGGCAGAAAACTGCAGCTAAAACGGCGATAATGGGCTTGATAATATGCTCGATGGAATTTCAATTGAAGCTCAGGTTAGATGTGAAGCTCAACTGCACATCCTCACCAGAGAAGCATGCAGTTACCGCATGCCTACATGTCCATACGTGTTTGAGATTAGAAAGTGACCTCAGCAATGCTCTCCGTCAATGCAGCAGTTCCTTGCATATGCACGGCAGGTGGACAATGTCCTCTCTCTCAAGCTGCAGCCTAATAAGGATGAAGGGCACTTCCATGGTAGGAGATGGAATACTGAAGGCAGTAAACCTAGGTGATATGCTAAATATTTCTCCTTGGTGATTTTGGAGAAACCTGTGCCTACGTCGGGTTGAGGGATTGCCTTGGAGTCGCTTTGCAGTGTCGGCCATCCATACGACCTTGACGATGGTGCTGCTTTGTCCTCCAGCAAGGAGGCCATTTGGACCATTTTGTTAAAAAATGTTTCTAATCTTTCGTGAGTCCCTGATGCCTCCTAGAGGCCTCGCAATCTGTGCTGTTCTAGAGATTCTTCTTGGTATATCTTGGCAACACTCTTTTCCTTGCATGAACGTTCATACCATAGGAGGGCATTCAATGTCCTGAGTTGCCCTTTTTAAATTTTGTGCCAGCAATTGACATATTCTCCTTTGCGGGCAAGCCCTTGCTACTCGATGCCAAATTCAAGTCTTAATTGGGCTGGAGATACATATTTAGGCAGATTAAATATCATTCGGAGTGCTCCGGTTATGGCGCTGTCTAATGTGGTCATGTCTCTCCTTCTCATGGCCCCACTCCCGTAAGTGATCGTTGGTATGAGTTTCATCGGCATCCTTTGGATCAGCGGAGAGAGGCTTGTGCCAGCGGTCTTGCTTTTTATATTTTTCAGTGCCCCTTCAACCGAGACACCTTTTCTTTTTATAGCCTCCTTTTGCAGCAAAGGTTCCTTTGCTGTCTATGATGATTCCCAGATATTTCTATTCTGGGACGACTTCCAGCTCTTGCTCCGCCAAGTGCCAATGATAGGCTCGATTGGTCCCACGTCGATTCAGACTCAGGACTCTGGATTCGTCCAGGTTTATACTCAGACCATTCTCCTCTGAGTAACTTTGTGTAGCTTCTAATAGGCGTTCAAGACCAACTGGGTGCGGCTTGAGAGTTTTAGATCATCAGGCTCGAGAGGAAATGTCCCCCCATCTTTGAGGAATGCGAGTTACACTTATCTCATCCTGGTGACATATCGGCCATGAAGAGGTTGAACAGTGTTGGTGCTAATACACAGCCCTGTTTCAGCTCCATGGTGGTTGGAATCTTCCTTGTCGAGTGATTTCCAGTCCCCATCTTAACTTGTACCCATGTGTCTCAGTCCAGGAGGATTAGTTGCCTAAAAAGAATGGAAGAAGAGGTGGAATATTCCATTTAGTAAGCTTGCTCCATACATGCCGAAGTGTGGTGGATGAAGGATACATACCGTGGCTATTTAGCGGCTGTACTTGAGACGATCAGCAGGGAGAGGGTTAAGATTTTGGTAGTGGTCTCCATATGTTTGCAAAGCCCGTTTAGTTCAAAGGGATAATTGCCTTTTCTGTTACCCAGTTTGTCAGTTTGTTCAATATTAACCCTGCGTAATAATGAGCGTCATTATCTATCAGGGCTACCAGTGTGTCATTTTTGGCCTCATTCCTGTCTCCCTTTTCGTAAATTGGAGAGATGATTGAGCCCCTCCCTGAAGCTGGTATTGACTCTGTTTGGAGAATTCATTCACACACTGGTTTCAGTGCATCTGCCCAGTAGTCCTATATGATTTAGACAGGATTGGAGGAATCCTTTAGGTCCCGGTGCACCCTCTCATCTGCCCTTGGTTATTCTCTCAGAGATTTGTTTTGTGGGGATTGCAAAGGGTGTCTGATTGGTGTCTGTTTCATACATTCTCATGGGCTATTGTTGATCTTTTTTGTTGTTCCGAGTGGTGTTGTCGCAAAGTTTCTTACTGAAGTGACCATGAAGGAAAGCTGTCCCGTTCTTTTCTGTGAGGTGTGAGTTTATCCCTAGCGTTGGGTTTAGAAGCATGTTACTCGAGTGCCAGAATCCTGCACTGTTGTTACTTTTGATGTCCAATAATAGCTTAGCCCACAAGCTCTCTTCCTATTCTCTCTTTAGTCGCCAGATCATTCTTTTGCATGTCGCCTTCACTTGCCTGAGGTCCCTTTGGGTGTCTGAGTTCGAGCTCCCTCTTTGGAGTTTCCGCACTGTTTGGTTTCTAGCTTTCTTAAGCCACTTGGCAGACACATTCTTTGAAACGGAGGGGCCCCCTTGTCAAGGACAGAAGAAACAAAACATCATGACTCTTTTCTTTCTTTTGTCTCAGCTTTATGAAGATGAAAATTAAAAGAGCAATGTAGTAGAGTAGGATCTGCTTCACAGGGGTACCCCCACTTTTTGCTGGTGTTTCACTGTTTTTCGACCTTAGTCTGGCTGTGGCCCTGCTAATCAGGACCATAGCCTAGCTGCTTCCTCTCTAAAATGGTTTGCATGTACATTAGGTACATATCTAATTGGATTCTGGAGTGCCTTTTAGGCCCCTAGTATATGGTATACTATGTACCTAGGGCATAGGTACCTCAGAGGCCTACCAGGGGCTGAAGCATGTATTATGCACCCCTGGGAATCACTCCAAAATGACACCACAGGTCTGCTACTGCAGCCTGGGTAAGGTGGTGCCTGCACCCCTTACACTGGTATAGGCTACCTATATCACTACCATTGCACACACATATAAAACCTATAAGTCACTCCTATGGCAGGCCTTAACAATCCTGAGGGCAGAGTATTTGGTTTCTATGTGAGAGGGTGCCCCTGCATGAGCAGAGGACCTCTGCAGCGTTCGGAGTACCTCCTCTGATGCTGTTTGTGGTGCAGCCGGACCATATACTCTTAAGTGCATTATAACCTCATGGTAAATGCTAACTTTGGACGGGCTGCACAGAAACATATTGTGTTTGGTGTCAAACATTTTGGAATATTACCCCTCCCCCGGTTCTGGCTGCGGGGGTAGCATTCCACCCCTCTGGAGGGAGAGACATTTACACACTGGTCTAACCGGTAAAGACTTTCTAGAGCCCTGGCATCACCAAATGGATGCCACTGCCACAGACACGGGTCTGGCCTCCTGCTGCTGACCAAATCTCCAGCATGGGAGGCCTGGACAATAGGTTTCCTGTCACAGGGAGGTGTAACCACCTCCCCAGACAGGCAGATGTGTATTGGGGCTGGGCAGGAGCACTCTCTGGTGCTTTGAAGTCCTGCACTGGGGGCACACTTGGTGTCCCTGTGCATAGTCCAGTTCAAACCAGTTGCAGGGGCTACCTGCCCCTGCTCTGGTGCGAAACTGGACAACGTAAATGGGTGTAACCACCCCTCTTTCCAAACCCTCCCATAGGTGGGTCCCCAACCCCCTATCTTAGTATAAGTATGGGAACCCAGTCCTTGAGGCTTTAGATTACCCTGGACGAAACTCTGCAACATATATCCTGGACTTTCGACGTTCTATCCTGACTAGAAGACTGAAGAAATCTCCCTTGGGGTCAAGGAGTGACTCCCCTGCTTGGCAGGCACCAAAGAAGCAACTGTCCGGTCTGCAACTCTGAAGCTCCCGCCGGACGCCGAAGTCTTTGCATCACCAGAGGTGGATTTCCAGACTTCCCCGAGGCTACCCTGAGTCCACAGCAAAGCTGAGGCCCATGGCTTTCGTGGGTGATGTGGAACCGTGACCCCTGGACACCGTGAACTTTTGCCGGTACATCATCTTCCTCGTCTTCCTCGAAGTTGTGCTTTGGGCTCCGAGTAGCCCCAGCCTTGAGCCCCGACTGCACCGAAGATCTCTGGCCTCCACTCCACTCCACGAGTGACCCGTGGGCCAGTTTCCAGTGTGACTGCTCGAGCTCCTTCGCGATCGCTAGCCCGTTGGGTAGTGGGTCCCCTCGAAGGCAACTCCTTTTCTGCTTGGGCTTTCCTGGTTGCTCCAGACGTGCCCTGACTTACTCTCGCTGGGTGAGTCTCCCAGACCTTGCTGGTCTGCACCGACGTCTTTCTTCTATTTCCACTTGACTTGCCGTTGCCAAGGCTTGTTGGGTCCATTCTGGTCACGGACACTGCACCACTCGACAGACTTTGTGGGACAGCTCGAATCCAGCTCCTGGTCATCGTTGACAACTCCTGGACCTCGTGGCTGACGAGTCAAGACACCCGTCAACTCACATGAAGCACCCGACATCTGTGGGCATTGGACTATCGTGCCCCTGGTCACTGGCAAGTGACCCAGACTCTGTCCCCTCTGCTTTCACGTTCTTCTCATCCTAGGTCCAGGCTTGGATCTCTTCTGACTCTTCTCTTCACGGCAGCAGCACTTCTTTGCCAGCTTCCTTTGAAAACGATGCCGCGACCCGACACCAAAAGACACCTATGCACCCGGCTTCCCTGGGTGAGGTAACATGAGTACTCCGGTGCTCCCATGGGCGTTGGCCCTAGACACCTCTAAGTCCAAAAGGGTTTGCTTGTAGTCGTCCTCTAAGTGTCCTTAACTTGTAATTTTCCAACTGCAACTTTCCCCATAGAAGTCAACGGCGATTCGCGGCTGTGTACTAACACTGCACGCGTCCCTCGTGGGTCCCCTTTGTCACTACCTTGGGTGGTTCCTTGGGGCCCAAGCACTTCTAAAGGCTCTAGGCCTTGTGTCTAGTTCAGTCGTGGTTCTTATACCACTTTATTGGTATATGGTTTGGTACGCCCCTAGGGCTCAAACGTGTATTTGTGCTTTTACATTTGAATACTGACTTGTAACTTAAGTATTTCGAACTCCAGCCTCATAAAGAGACTAGAGGGGTGTGTTTTCATCTTAAATACATATATTTTGAATATATACCTGGTGTGTCTCCTTTCATTTGGTCATTCAAGAGATTATAGGCTGGTAAAATAAGCTGCTTTCCATTCCTTCAAGACTTAGCCTGAAGGCTGCTCTCCATAGCTACCACTAGGATAGCTTTCAATAAAGGTTGTCATTAACCTATTAACATAAGGGGTTGTTTGGGCTGGTACAAGGTGCCCGCTTTAAGTAGTGGACAGCATATACCAGGCCAACTTCTCACAAGCAACATCATTTAGTGCTTACATTTGTTTTTTTGCCACTGTCGAGCCAGACTCCAGTTGACTGGTGACCTGAGGGAGGTGACTCTTAAGAGGTGGCATGTATGGCCCACATCTTAGGGCATGGTTATGACTGTGGCAGTGCAGTGCTGGTTCCGGCCCGCCGCCACACTGTAAAAGCTGTGCCAGGCCCCTGCCAGATTAGGAGTTCCCTCCTGTCTCGCAGACATTGTTTTTGATGTTTCCATGGCCGTGTCCTGAAAATGGGCAACGCAATGGGAACGCCAAAAACAGTTTCTGCAAGGCATCGACTGTAAAGTCCATGCCATGCAGGAACTGGTGTGCATGCACACAGGGGGCACATGTTGTGCCCCTGTGTGCATACCGGTGTGCAGAGGCACAAGGGGGCCCTACTCCCCCTTTGTGTCCTCTCCGTTATGGTTTTCATGGCATATTACTGCCTCTACACCACCACACCACCACCAGGGAATGATGGTCCGACTGCCCAAATTGTAATAGGGCGGCTGGGAGACTGCTGCGCCCCCACGAGTCTGGCAGTTGACACATAATCAAGGTCTTAGTGTCAATAAGACAAACATTAGCTTAAGTGTCTGTGTCAGTCCTGCATTCACAAACACTGCTCACACATTCACTACACAAAGCAAGGGTACAGGATAATATAAGTGCATCCAGAGAACCCCCACCCCCCAAAGTGTTCCACCTGCCCTGACTGGAGAGCCCTTTAGATGGGTAACTGGGGGCATGGGAAGATAATGAAGTGACAGCTTATCCTCACTGCCCACAGGGAGCCCAATCAGAAACACTAACACATCACTCACACTGCCACGCCAGCGAGCCTGTGTTCTCTGCTTCTTCAGGTGCTGTATTCAGGCTCCTGGGCAGTGGCTTCACGCGCCCATACCTAGTGCCACTGTGCAGCCAGCACACAGCGGCGAGATCCTGCCTGAGACTGTTGTCTCTGATCTAGAACATAAGTCAACACACTTAGGGGCTCATCTATGAGACTATGACGCAACGCAGTGCTGCAAGTCACCTTGCTGCGCTGTACCACATGGCAGGGAAAGGGCGGGAAGGCGGCATATTTAAGGTAATACGGAGCGTACCGTCCTTTCCCTCGCGCTGGCTGCCTTTTGGGAGCATAGCGCCAATGCAGGCCCCCTGCATCGTGGCGCACGGGTGTCTGCGTTGTAAGGAACGGACACCTTCCTGCACAAAACAATCCTGGGAGGCGTATTCCTCTTTCTATGCATGTTGCAGAATGGAGCACGCTTAGAACGAGGAAGAAACGAGGAGAAATAGAGATATTTCTCCTCATAATACCTTTCCTGGGAAGGTGCAAGATTTTGATGCATCCCCAAGTTTACAAGCTCCTGTAAATCTGGGAATGCGTCGAAATCCATGGGTGTTGGATGAGAACATCAATGCAACGCCCATAGAACACCTTCCCAGGGCAGAGTAACGCAACACCGCAATTTGTGCTGTGTTGCGTTACTTTAGAATTTCGGAGTCTTTCAGAGCCACGCAAAGTGACTTTGCGTAGCTTCAAACGTCTGCCTTAAGGTTTGCGTCACTCTTGCACCACATTGCGTGGTGGAAGGGCGACACAAACAGCCTCATAAACATGCCCCACAGTTCCTCCTGTTGGAGGGGCGGATTCGATTACCTTGTTTTTAGTGGCTTCGTGTGGTTTACAGTTCTTGTGATGTGGGTACCCCTGGCACGAGTGCCCCCATGCACTCTATACCTGGGTCACACTCCCAGTCCTTCTGTCGGTGACACTTCCACCGACAGCGCAGTCACCACATCAGCTCACTCATAGCAACCTTTTATTTATTAGACTGAATAAAACATAAACAATGAGGATTCGTTATGTGTATTGTGTATTGTTCAGAGCTATGTTCCTCCCTAGGGCTGGAGCGTCTTGGAGTGTGCTAAGTAAATATTACCACACAGAATAATTGATTCGTTTGTTCAGCTGCCCCTCGTGGGTTGTATTGTGCAGTAATTGTTCTCTCGCTGTTCCTTGCTTGGAACCACCTCTCCTTCCTCGGAAGAGCCAGGGCGGGGCAGGTCCTGGACAGATCTCCTTGTAATCCTCATTTCCAAAGGAGCTTTGCACCATCTTTACAGGAGGCGCAGTGTGCAGTAAACAAGAGACATTCGGAACTGTAAATGGTATCTCTATAGCGCTTGTTAATGTTGTCGAGGAGTTGAAGCGCTTCGCCAGAACCCAAGATTAGAGTTAAGGAGATCTGTTTTTCCTTGTGGATTAGTTGAGTTAAGTTTGTGCTTTTGACTTTTGTGTTTAGTAGTGTTTCGAAGCAGGGATAGAAGATTGACAGGAATCGTTTGGAAAGCTAAATTCTTGATTTGATTTGGTTTTTTGGGATTTGTATAGCGCTCGAATGGCCCGGGGCACCTTGGCGCTGCTGCAGACTAGTGCGGTGCTGTATGGAAAAAGTTGCTGCTAATGAAGGGCGTGTGAACAACCAGGGGGCATATTATCAAGCCAGGCGATAACATTATCGCCGCTTTAGCGGCAGAAAACTGCCGCGAAAACGGCGATAATGGGCTTGATAATATGCTCTATGGAATTCCAATTGAAGCCCATGTTAGATGTGAAGGAGTCCAACCTGGGCTTCAATTGGAATTCCATAGAGCATATTATCAAGCCCATTATCGCCGCTTTAGCTGCAGTTTTGTGCCGCTAAAGCGGAGATAATGTTATCACCTGGCTTGATAATATGCCCCCAAGTTTTGACTTACTTTCGAGAACTCAAGAAGTCGGGACATTCCTTGCTTGGCAGGGGTAGGGTGTTCCAGAGTGTCGCTGCCTTCAGTAGAAAGCTCCTACCAACCGTCTTAGACGTTTGAAGCAACTTTATAGAACCATGTATGCGATATTTGAATTACACTTTATTAGGTGATTTTAATTTTCACTTGGAAGACTTAAATAGCAAAGAATCCGCACTACTCACTGACAGTGTGAGCGACTCAATTTAAAACAGCTCGTGAATGCCAGCACTCACATATCCTGACTTGGAGCTGGAAGCCACACTTATTCACCTGGTAGACCATATGACTATAGATATTAGTTAAAAAATACCAGCCATAAAACCTTCAGCTAATAAAGCAGACAGGGCACAATGTTTCAGGCACGACAAAGAATGAATAGGGCGGAATTGACAGACACGCTAGATGTTACCGGCCACCGGTTCTGGGATACGCGAGGCTGTTCTGGAGAGCTGCTTGGCTTCAGCGGGGCGGTTTTGGCCGCAGTGAAACTGTTTGAAAGCACTGGAAGCTTTGCCCAAAGTGAGAGATCAGTGTGTATATGTGGTTGCACGGGCGGTCCATTTGTCAGTAGACTGAACACTGGTCCTAATAAATGTTCCCTCTAATTATTTTACTCTGTTTTCCGAAACAGTGTGGAATGATTGTCTGTAGACTACTTTACCCCAAATTCAATATCTCCAATGCACTACCCTAGTTCTCACCCTATACCTCTCTCAATATACGCTCTACCTCCTCTCTCTGACTCATCCCAAATCCCGTTCTACTATGATCCCCAAAATAACCCTTTCTAGACTCCTCCATCCCTGTTTGCACCACCTAAAACCTCCTTTTACATTTCAGATCTCCCAAACAACCCTTTCTAAACCCTTCCCTCATTTATCCCTTCGAGACTCATCTGATACCTCATCTTTCTCCCTAATCCACTTGGAGAGATTCTTCCCTCCTCCATCTCTGCTCAGTGGCAGCTGGCATGGATTGGGGGCGGGGAGCAGGTAGGCGGTTTGGGTAAGGGGTTGTAAAAAGAAAAAGAAGAAAACCTTACCTTCTGCTCTCCTCTGACTTCTCTCCCAGCCGAACAGGAACCAGGAAGCACATCCAAGAGGGCCGGCCAAACAGTCATGTGCACTTAGGAGTGGGAAACCACTCCTCCCCTGCTCCTCTGTCATCGGAGCAGCCCCGCCACGCAAAGCTGCAGCAGAAGGAAACATAAAGTGATAATAACCTTGAGTAACTATCATTTCATGTTTCTTTTATGTCACTACTGCAAAGCGGTGGGGCGACGCTCCTCCGCCTTAGCGGAGGAGCCACCACTGCTCTGCTTTACTTATCCCAAACCTCCACTACTGCTTTGTCTCCAAAAAAAGACTTTCTTGACCCTTCTCTCTTCTATCCCTCCACTATCCTTATCAATCCAACTAACAGACTCGCATGTCCACCATTTAATTAATGTCATATTTCCCTGTACCAATTTCCAACAAAATGTTTTGGGGTTCCGTAGTATTGTGCTACTTGCTGAAAAGTGCTTTGACGTTTCATCAGGGGTAGTAAGCGCTATATAAATGTGATTACAATTATAACCATCACTAGTGAGTTACTCTGATTGGATCAATGTGGGAGTTGCCAAGTTGGCTCCTTTAAGATGTGTCACAAATCCTAGTAGCAGGCCCACGCCACCATGGTTTCCACCACGCTTAGGCCACTGAAACAGAAAAATGTCGAAGGAAGGAGAAAGTATGGTGAATCAATTACTGCACAGAGGAAAGAAAGAGGTACAAAAATATATTCAGGACTAGAAAAAAATAGTATTGCTGAGAAAACCACTGAAAAAAATCATTTAGTAAAGAACTCCACCAGAGAGTTTTTAGGTCTCGCCTTGCGAACGCAGCGCGAAGCGCTGTCACCAGCGAGATCTATTGTTGCTGACTTGCCTCGGAAGTGGGACAGGAGATGGGCACGCGCAGGTTTTTGGCGGATTGAAGCCTGTGTACGCGCTTGCAACCACGCGGCGTGCACATCTCCTGTCCCCCTTCCTTCCTTGCAAGCCAGCATGCACTTTCACTTTCACTTCTTTTTTAAACCTCGCCCCATCGTTGGAGCGGCCAACAACGGCGGGTCCGCTCAGGAAATAAATATTGACACTGTGCCTTCATCGGCACAACCACTGGATAAATGGAGAATCCCCCACTCACCCGGTCTGCGGGGGGGAATCCTCCTGAATGGCTGCTGGCTGCGGCGCGCTTCCGGAGCACTCCAGCTCCTCTATACTTCTGGCAGCACGACGTGGGGCTCTCTCCTTAGGCATGGGAGCCCCGCACTGCTTTCTGCCGCTCTTCACCCGGACCCCCTCCTGGGACCTGGGACTTCAGCTCCCGCACTTCCTCTCTGGCGCCGGTGTTCCATCGTTCCCCGCTCCCCACCAGTATGCGCTCCCCCCGCGTTATCATCCCACGCAACAGCACTATGCTCTTTCTCGTCATTGCATGTATTTTTAAGCTCCCCGGTCTTCTGCCTTTTTAGTGCGCATGCGTGTCATTGTGTGCATACGCACTACGTAGTTTGTCATTCCATTCGAAGCTCCGGTGGCAGCGTTACCTCACCACTACCAGTGATTATGGAGAGTTATCACGCTACACGGACCAGGCCCGGGCGTTTAACCCTTGAGAAGCCCAGCCCGAGGACTCGAGAGGCTGTTACAGGTACATCGCACTATGATATTTGTTTATTTTGAACCTCCCCGTGACAGGGTTACCCGTGGTCATGAAGAGCCTTAGTGCCAGTTGTCCTAAGTGGTCGGATCGGCAGTGCACATCGTGCCCCTATTTTCTTTTCCATTAAATTGAATGAGCAACACTATCGCTATCCTGTTTGTTGGACTTGGCCCTTCTGGCAGGTTCACCCCTGGACTTTTTGGCTTTTTATTGGTGACTTGGTGTGGTAATTGTTTGGTCTCTGCGCACTTTCCCTGTGTCCCAGGGTAAAGTGCGTGCGTGCTCTGAGTGCATGTGGTGAGATAGGCCTGCCCTCCCATAGGAATGCATGGGGAGTGTATGTGTCCCTAGTAGTTCCTGATGCGTGGGGTGTGCAGGCCCGAGTTTGGTATGTGCGGACTCGTGGGAGTGAATGCTGCGCGATGATGTGTGCGGCGTGCATGTACCTAGTGTGGAAGTGCCACTTCTAGAAGTGGGCACTTCTGTGTGCAGTGTGTCTGTCGCGTGATTGGCTGGTCGGGTCATGTGACGGGCTAGGGATTCCCCAGAGTCAGGATGAGTCACCCAGTGGTGAATGGGGAGATCAGCAGCTAGATGGGTGGGAGGAGTACACCTGGGTCCTGAATAGGACAGGGTTTTCCACACACAATGCTGGCCCCGCCCCCTGTGGTGCGACTGACGACCCTAGCCCTGCCAGTGAATAGAGTGAGGGGCTGAGCACATCAAGGGTGCTCCCCAACCAGCTGCGACTGGTTTTCCCCCTCACCCTGAACCCAGAACAAAGGGTTTGCCTGTATAAAAATGGGGCTGTGTCCCCACAGAAACTGTTCTCTGCCAGGATCTTACCTGAGGGGGGCTGCTGCTGCTGCTGGACCAGAGGACCGCCACCTGGACTACCTCCCTGCCTGGAGGCCCAGTGAGCTGGCTCTGGGTCCAGCCTTGCCCCCCACCCCTGCCCTGCTGCATGCAGGGAAGAACATTGCTGGACTTTGGTACTTTCCTGCTCCCCAAAGCACCTGGGAGCGCTTTAATTTGCCAAAGCGCTGGGAGCGCTTTATTTGTCCCTCAAGCGCCTGGAAGCGCTTGTAATTGCCTTTTAGCGCTCAGAGCGCTTTATTTCTCAAAGCCGGTGCCCACCCGGCATTTGCCCCGTTCTGTGCCAATCCGGAAGTCCCCCGGCAGGTGCCCACCCTGCCAGGGACATTGTTGTGGCGTTCGTTGGCGGGTGCCTACCCCGCTTATTGCCGCTGACTTGTACGTTAATACGAAGGCGGGAGCCCACCCTGCACTTCGGAGAGAGCAGAGGTAATCACCGCCGCAGGCCCGGAGTCCCCGCCTCATCATCTCCCTGCCGCGCTGGGATTGGTCCAGCGGGAGGGAGTGTTGCCCACGTGACCGGGGCCTCACCAGAGGAAGCGACGCGCTGATTCACGGAAGCGGACAGGAGCCTACCCCGCGCTTCCCAGAGATCCGAAGGAAGAGAAGAGGCGCCGTGACTGCCCCCCAGCCCCGAAGTGCCCCCGGAGCCGACGAGAGTTCTCGGTGAGTGGGGGATACCTGGGGCTCCACGTCGTGCTGCCTGAGCGGCCCCGCACCTGACAGCGGGTCGCTCCGATGTCGGGCATTCTTCATTTAAGAGCCGAGAGGCTCTAACGCTGCTGCATTGTGTTGGGAAGAGCGCGAGTGGCGCTCCAACATACGGGGGCATCTCTGTCACATTGAGAGCGGCCCCGGAAGGCAGCAGGCCGCTCCAACTACGGGCCCACCCTATTCCAAGAGCCCGCGAGGCTCTAACGCGCCCCACAGCTGTGTCCGAGCCTGCAAGGCTCCGGGAGCCATCTGTGTTGTTAAAGAGTCCCCCGAGTGGGACTCCACCGAACGGGGTGTTACCGAGTCCCGAGAGGCTCCCACGAGGCCCACATTGTTTTCTAAAAGAGCCCAGGAAGGCTCCCACGCTGGTGGGCCTTGTGTATTTTAGAGCGCTGGTGCGCTCCAACGTGGGGCACATCATTTTAGAGCGCTGGTGCGCTCCAACACTTGGGGGCATTTTGTTGGGCAGAGCCCAGGGAGGCTCCAGAGGCACGCCGGTGCCCTAGCTCAGTATTTCTCCAGCTGCCCAGCACTTAGTGGGCAGCTGCAACGTGTAGGTTGTGCCTTGTGCGCCCTGGTTAGCGCAGCCTGCGCAGGCGCGCCCTGACAGTTGGGACACAGGGCGTCCTGGCCCCTACTAGGCCAGTTGGCCCAGGGACTGCCACAGATAGTGGCTAATGTGAGTTTTTGCGCCATTGTACCTTTCCTGCACCTCTGAATGTGTTTATGCGTCATGTGCTTTGCTTTACACCTCTGAATGTTATGCATCATGTGTTTATGTGCTTAGACCCCTACAGGTATTGTGATACGTAGGTGGTTGTTTTCTCCCTAACACAGGTGGTGCTAGTGAGGTCCTGATTCCCTGCGCAATATTTTCCTAAAGGTGGTTAGGGTTGCGTAGGTGGTACTTACCTGATGCTAGTGGGATGACGCTGAGGTCATTATTGCGCCAGTAGAGACTGGTTGTGCTCTACAGTTACTTTGTGTTATGTTCTACGTTTACTATTGGTGATTTGTGCTATGTTCTAAGAGTGCTAATTCCTGACAGTGTTCCATGTGGCCCTGTCCCCTGTATATATAATCCCTTGTAAATTCTGCCCGTGCCTGTTGGCACATTGTAGAGTGTGTGTTTTTATCTAATGTGTTGTGTATAATACAAAGGCTATTTTTATAGAATACCTTGTGTGGAGTTTCCTTTGTGGTGGGCCTTGGGTGTTGTTGCTGGGTGCGCGCGCAAACGCTTTACACATCGCCTCAGGGATAAGCCTGTCTGTTCGTGCCAAGCTACCAAGGGGGTGAGCAGGGGTTATCTTTGGCGTGTAACTCCCCAGCCCTGACTAGAGTGGTGGTTTCTGCCTGGCTTTGGCGCAAGCCCTAGCCAACCAGAAATCCCATTTCTAACATTGGTGATCAGCGGTGGGATTTGGACTTGCGTTTGCGCTGTACCGCAGCGGCAACTGGCCGCACTACAAAACTCTGCATTTAGATAAATCACATGGTATAGGGATTATTGTTTTAAAATTGTTTTTAATTGTCATTTCTTTGGAAATGTGTTTTTGTGCACTGTGAGTTAGGTGTCCCTAGCTCGGGAGGGTAGATCATCCCCCTTAGTGCATTGTGTTTCTGGATTCACCAGAGGGTGGGATCCAGTGGTGGCAGCGTAATAGTGTCCTGTACATTTGTCCCCCGCCCTGCGCCCAGAGTTGGTACCTGTGTCACGTGTGGTCAGGTTGAGGAATCAGGGGTGGTAGAAACTGCCTTACCAGTCCGAGGGGAGGGTTGTGTGTGGATGAGTGGTGAGTGGCACTAGGCAAGTGAGTGTGAGTTCTCTGGGTTAGAGAGCTTGCTGAATCTTTTTGTGAATTGTGTGTTCCTGTGTGAAACTCAGACCCCTAGGTTCCCTGTATAATTGTTACCATAACGTCCGCCAGAATGGAGCCTGCTTGTGATCCCTATGAGCTAGCTTGGCGCCAGAGGCAGGAGTTAGAAAGGTACTGTACAGAGGAAGAGTCAGAAGAGGAGGTAGAGGATGACAATACCTGGACGCCAGTAGAGAGTGAGGACCCCATAGGTAGGGCGTCCCTTGCTGGGTCCAGCGTAGGAGGCAGCGCCTCATCCCTTTCCCTGTCCCCAGAGGAGTGGGAAGATAGGAGGAAAGAAAGGGAGCACCAGCTGGCGTTAGAGAAGCTCAGGTTAGAGCATGCTCAGGCTATGGCGCAGCTGGAGGCCAGGAAGCAACAGCGAGAGACTGAGTGGGTCTTGGCGCGGGAGAGGGTAGAGGAGGCTGAGAGGGCCTCCACCAGAGGCAAAGTAGCTCTGGAGGGTAGACTATCCCCTGTGCGCAGTTTTAATTTTCTGGGCTCCCCAGGGAGGGTTGAGTCCAGTGGTAGTAGCGATGTAGATTCCAGTGTAGGAAATCCCAGTCCCAGTTCCCCCAGTCTGGTACCTGTTCCCCAGGAGGAGGAGTTAAGGTTGAAATTCAGGGGCAGTAGGAAACTGTCTCACCAGACTTGGGAGGAGTTTGTGGATGGATGTGAGGATGCAATGTTTGATTGGATTTCCACAGCAAGTGATTTTGATATACTGTGTAATCTGGTTCTCAAAGAACACCTGCTCAGTTGTTGTGTGCAGGGGCTGCGCCAACACCTGTTGGGGTGTGGATTGTCTGAGCCATTTGACCTGGCGGAGGAAGCAGAGCGCTGGGAAAGGGCTAGAGGTTCTCTAGAGTCATTAGGGAGTGACTCCAAAAGTAGTGGGTCAGGTATCTTCCAGCCCAGCGTGGTGGAAGAGGCTCAGTGTAGCCCAGCTAGGTCTCAGGATAGCGAGGAGGGTGTAGGGGCTCACTGCCTGGCTCAGTGGAGCAGGAGTGAGAGGGTGACCGAGGGTCCCCGGACGTACGAACCCCTGCCTCAGGACTTGGATGGTTTCATGAGGGAACACCAAGTTGGGGACCTAGGCTGTCCTGTTAGCCCATTTGAGGATGATCTCCTGGTGAGTAGAGGACCTAGAGCACCTGTAACCAGGGCTCCGGTGGTTCTGGAGTCTGGCAGTACCGCTCCGGTAGGGAGGGTACAGGAGGCCAGCGTGAGGAGTGATTGGGGGATGAGTTCCCCAGTGGAAGAGCCTGTGGGTCAGGGACTACCCAGTTGGGCTAGGATCCCGTGTAGTGGCCAGGGTGGCACCACTTCTGTTCTGGGGGATCTCCGCGCACTGTCAGGTGGACAGGGGACGGGAGATCAGCGCCAAACAGACAGTCGCTCGGCATATGTGTCCTTTGATAGCCTCAGGGGGATGGAGTGGAAATCCCCAGAAGTCCTGGAGTGCCAGGCAATTATTCCACCAAAGGTCTAGGCCGGAGGTTGGAAGGCCAGGTTCGGGATCAGCCTGACCTGAAGGGTGGGACGTCTGTAACCAGCGTCCCGACCAGTTCTTCTTCCAGAGGTACCGCCCCAGTTGGTAGGGAGCAGGGCTCTGGAAGGGGGTGCAGAGGGTGGGAGAGCCCACCTCTGCCCCCGGTACAACCTGAGGGGTTAAACCCTGGGTTGGAATGGTGTTCTAGGTGTACCCCTCGCCAGAGGAGGAGGAACCCTAGGAGAAGAGGTAGGGGGAGGAGAGCTTTCCCTGAGACTCCTGGTCTGCCTGAGGGTGTAGACCCTAGGCTGGAGAACCAGTGGCAGTCTAGTCCTGTCTTTCAGAGAGGAAGAGTGGAGAATGGCCGCTATGTGCCAGGGGTTACTACCCCCCACTCTGTGGTTAGGCAAAGACCAGTGGCACCTGGGTGGCCTAGGGCCTGGTCTTGGCCGCGGACAGCTTGGGAGTACCAGTGGGGTAGCCCAGTTGGTCCAGACAGTGGTGTTAAAAAGAATTCCATGGGTTCACCGTGGCGTAGAACCGGAGGGTGTCCATGCAGTTGCGGGCCCGCGTCCGTGTTCTATCGCCCCAAGCAGGGAAGTCCATCACGGTGGTGATTGGTCTGCCCTGCGTTTTGGCTGGAAGGGGGTTGTGTTGGACTTGGCCCTTCTGGCAGGTTCACCCCTGGACTTTTTGGCTTTTTATTGGTGACTTGGTGTGGTAATTGTTTGGTCTCTGCGCACTTTCCCTGTGTCCCAGGGTAAAGTGCGTGCGTGCTCTGAGTGCATGTGGTGAGATAGGCCTGCCCTCCCATAGGAATGCATGGGGAGTGTATGTGTCCCTAGTAGTTCCTGATGCGTGGGGTGTGCAGGCCCGAGTTTGGTATGTGCGGACTCGTGGGAGTGAATGCTGCGCGATGATGTGTGCGGCGTGCATGTACCTAGTGTGGAAGTGCCACTTCTAGAAGTGGGCACTTCTGTGTGCAGTGTGTCTGTCGCGTGATTGGCAGGTCGGGTCATGTGACGGGCTAGGGATTCCCCAGAGTCAGGATGAGTCACCCAGTGGTGAATGGGGAGATCAGCAGCTAGATGGGTGGGAGGAGTACACCTGGGTCCTGAATAGGACAGGGTTTTCCACACACAATGCTGGCCCCGCCCCCTGTGGTGCGACTGACGACCCTAGCCCTGCCAGTGAATAGAGTGAGGGGCTGAGCACATCAAGGGTGCTCCCCAACCAGCTGCGACTGGTTTTCCCCCTCACCCTGAACCCAGAACAAAGGGTTTGCCTGTATAAAAATGGGGCTGTGTCCCCACAGAAACTGTTCTCTGCCAGGATCTTACCTGAGGGGGGCTGCTGCTGCTGCTGGACCAGAGGACCGCCACCTGGACTACCTCCCTGCCTGGAGGCCCAGTGAGCTGGCTCTGGGTCCAGCCTTGCCCCCCACCCCTGCCCTGCTGCATGCAGGGAAGAACATTGCTGGACTTTGGTACTTTCCTGCTCCCCAAAGCACCTGGGAGCGCTTTAATTTGCCAAAGCGCTGGGAGCGCTTTATTTGTCCCTCAAGCGCCTGGAAGCGCTTGTAATTGCCTTTTAGCGCTCAGAGCGCTTTATTTCTCAAAGCCGGTGCCCACCCGGCATTTGCCCCGTTCTGTGCCAATCCGGAAGTCCCCCGGCAGGTGCCCACCCTGCCAGGGACATTGTTGTGGCGTTCGTTGGCGGGTGCCTACCCCGCTTATTGCCGCTGACTTGTACGTTAATACGAAGGCGGGAGCCCACCCCGCACTTCGGAGAGAGCAGAGGTAATCACCGCCGCAGGCCCGGAGTCCCCGCCTCATCATCTCCCTGCCGCGCTGGGATTGGTCCAGCGGGAGGGAGTGTTGCCCACGTGACCGGGGCCTCACCAGAGGAAGCGACGCGCTGATTCACGGAAGCGGACAGGAGCCTACCCCGCGCTTCCCAGAGATCCGAAGGAAGAGAAGAGGCGCCGTGACTGCCCCCCAGCCCCGAAGTGCCCCCGGAGCCGACGAGAGTTCTCGGTGAGTGGGGGATACCTGGGGCTCCACGTCGTGCTGCCTGAGCGGCCCCGCACCTGACAGCGGGTCGCTCCGATGTCGGGCATTCTTCATTTAAGAGCCGAGAGGCTCTAACGCTGCTGCATTGTGTTGGGAAGAGCGCGAGTGGCGCTCCAACATACGGGGGCATCTCTGTCACATTGAGAGCGGCCCCGGAAGGCAGCGGGCCGCTCCAACTACGGGCCCACCCTATTCCAAGAGCCCGCGAGGCTCTAACGCGCCCCACAGCTGTGTCCGAGCCTGCAAGGCTCCGGGAGCCATCTGTGTTGTTAAAGAGTCCCCCGAGTGGGACTCCACCGAACGGGGTGTTACCGAGTCCCGAGAGGCTCCCACGAGGCCCACATTGTTTTCTAAAAGAGCCCAGGAAGGCTCCCACGCTGGTGGGCCTTGTGTATTTTAGAGCGCTGGTGCGCTCCAACGTGGGGCACATCATTTTAGAGCGCTGGTGCGCTCCAACACTTGGGGGCATTTTGTTGGGCAGAGCCCAGGGAGGCTCCAGAGGCACGCCGGTGCCCTAGCTCAGTATTTCTCCAGCTGCCCAGCACTTAGTGGGCAGCTGCAACGTGTAGGTTGTGCCTTGTGAGCCCTGGTTTGCGCAGCCTGCGCAGGCGCGCCCTGACAGTTGGGACACAGGGCGTCCTGGCCCCTACTAGGCCAGTTGGCCCAGGGACTGCCACAGATAGTGGCTAATGTGAGTTTTTGCGCCATTGTACCTTTCCTGCACCTCTGAATGTGTTTATGCGTCATGTGCTTTGCTTTACACCTCTGAATGTTATGCATCATGTGTTTATGTGCTTAGACCCCTACAGGTATTGTGATACGTAGGTGGTTGTTTTCTCCCTAACACAGGTGGTGCTAGTGAGGTCCTGATTCCCTGCGCAATATTTTCCTAAAGGTGGTTAGGGTTGTGTAGGTGGTACTTACCTGATGCTAGTGGGATGACGCTGAGGTCATTATTGCGCCGGTAGAGACTGGTTGTGCTCTACAGTTACTTTGTGTTATGTTCTACGTTTACTATTGGTGATTTGTGCTATGTTCTAAGAGTGCTAATTCCTGACAGTGTTCCATGTGGCCCTGTCCCCTGTATATATAATCCCTTGTAAATTCTGCCCGTGCCTGTTGGCACATTGTAGAGTGTGTGTTTTTATCTAATGTGTTGTGGTGTAATACAAAGGCTATTTTTTATATAATACCTTGTGTGGAGTTTCCTTTGTGGTGGGCCTTGGGTGTTGTTGCTGGGTGCGTGCGCAAATGCTTTACACATTGCCTCCGGGATAAGCCTGACTGCTCGTGCCAAGCTACCAAGGGGGTGAGCAGGGGTTATCTTTGGCGTGTAACTCCCCAGCCCTGACTAGAGTGGTGGTTTCTGCCTGGCTTTGGCGCAAGCCCTAGCCAACCAGAAATCCCATTTCTAACACTGTTACTTAATTCATATCACTGCGCTTACCACTTGCTTGTGGGCAGGCCTCTGGGGCTGGGCAGGTAGTCCAGTAGCTCGCACGCCCCTTCGAGTGTGAGGAAGCACTCGCATCGGCCCAGAGATCAGACCGGTGCGATGAGGGCGTGGGAGCGCCATGTTCGGGTAGCTTCTTCACAGCGGTGTGACGATCATGGCCACCTCAGTAGAAGGCATCTCTTAGTGCCTTGGTGGGGTGTGCAGATCGTGGGCACCTCCGTGGAAGGCGTCTCTTGCTCCCTCGGTGGGCCTCCTCAGTGCACAGCGTGGTTGCTGCTGTGGGGAAGCAGGAGGCGGTAAGCTGAGGGGAAGGCAGGTGAGGTAAAGGGCTAACAGCGCCAGGGAGAGGGGCTCGTCGGGCCCTGCATGTCGCCATTGTACTGTCTGCAAGGATGTTGGTGCGTGGGTCACCCTAGTGATCACAGTACCCAGGTGTGCTGTTTAATCCCAGCTACGCTCGGCTGCAGGGTCTTTTTATTCACAGACCGTACGTAGCTCTGGCCAAAACACTGCCCGTGCCAACTGGTGATATTGGTGTCCTCCCCAGTGCCCCCTCCTCCCCCCCCCGGTCCAGTCTGCCATCCCCCCTTGACACTACAGGGCTAATCCTTAAACTCCCCATTCAAATGGAGCTATCACTTTTTCGTCCCCTCCTTTTTTTTTTTTTTTTATGCTACCCAGAAAGGCAGAAATTGGTAAGGCCTATTGATAAGACTCAGCCGTCACTGGCCGTTTGAGGACGGGTGGGGAGGGCTGAGAAGAAAAAGGACTGTCTCTTCCTTTTTTCCCAGATCAGACAAGGACAGTCTCCACTTCTGCCGCTGGCCATCCCTCCCCATAATTCTGTCTCGCTCCTTACTTAGTGAAAACCACTGACTCTTACCCTAAATATTTTCTCCATTCGTTCCCCTGTGAAATGTACCCAAAAAATAAAAACACTTGTTGGAAATGTTGTCTTTTTATGACATTTTTGAATTCCAAAGTGCAGCCTGGAGACGGATAGAAACAAGCATTTGCAATGCAATAGGTCTCGCATTTACGAGACTTTGAGCTATTGGCATTGTAAATGACAATGCCTTTTATTTATGTGTAGATTTTTAAAACATAAATAAAAGGCATTTAACAATGCCAATAGCTTAAAACTCTCGCAAATGCGAGACCTATTGCATTGCAGATGCTTGTTTTAAACAGTTCATGTGTTTTCCTGCCATTCCACTGCTAACACCTTAGTTCTCAGTCAAACTCTATGCAATAAGTTGGCAGAATGTTTTAAAAACAAAGTGGAGGCAGTGTTGGAGTAAATCGATTCTAGCCGCACAACTAGATCTCCGCCTTCGGGGAATGAGACCCCAGATCATAACAACGCTGAGAGCCGCCGGATATACTAAATCAGGAGCCCCTCTGACCCGGCACGCCACAGATTCGTAGCAGGAACGGCAGCTATCCCTCTTGCCACTTCACTGAATAGTATTATCGATCCGGGTGTCTTTCCTATGGATTGAAAAAAAGCCTCCATATGCTATACCCAGTCAGAACGCCAAAGGCGGATGCAACCAGGTTACGAAAGCAGCGCACAGCAATATTTCAGTACAAATCAAATTGAAATTCTTGTGCTACAAAGCAGAGATTAACCGGGTGCTTGTGAAGAAATATTTAAACACAAATCGAGCAAATGTTATCTGCTTTCATGGACTTGTAGTGTACAAACATTTATCTGCTTACTGAAACCACTAACGACTCATCGAGCTATGATGTGCTGTGAAGAGACCCCAGAAAGAGAGTCAGGGTTGTGCTAGTGGAGGTGTCCCTGAATGAAGCTGCCGGCCAGCAAAGCTGCTGGGTGGGGGCTTAGAACAACTCCCTAGACCGCCGTCAAGTAAAGAGCTCTGACGGAGAGCGAAGATGAGATCCAAGCTCCCAAAAATTGTTAAGGCTGACTCTGAAGCCAGCACATCACGAGGCGCTAGAGTGGAACTCCATTGGCTCTCAGTGAAAAAGAGAGTGGCTTTTAAAGTGCTGTGCATAGCGCACAAATCTCTCCACGGTACAGGCCCAGAGTATTTAAAGGAGACATTTTCATGGTACCCTCCAAGAAGATGCCAGCGTTCTGCAGCTTCCAAAACAGTTCCCTAAGATCCACAAAGTGTCCTGGGGTGGTAGGAGGCTTCTCTACTCCACCTGTCAACTTTGGAAGGGAGGGCACTCTACTGAAGTGTGCAAGAACATAGACTGATTGTGCACAGGGAGGCTTAGGAACAGAGAGAAGGATCGGTTAGCACCAGTGAGGTCTGGTGATCTTTGAAAGAAGTGGGGTGTGATACTAGCACTGAATTCTCATGCACGAGCAAAGCAAACATCACCTTTTTACTTGGGGCGTTCTACCCTCCAGAATAGTTCGAAAAAATGGGGTCATGTAGTGCATGTTCATGCATATTTTAAAAATAAATTTGCTAAAATGCTTTGGGTGTGAGAGGGTCGTCATAAAATATTTAAGTATTTTAATGACGTGTCAATGAACCTGGTGCCATTTTTTTCGAAATGTTTCAAAACGAGCTTCGGTTACATCCGATATGTCAAGAATCACGTTTGGTGTGCCAGGGCCTCCATTTTGTTATGCGTGCCCCCCATAGGCCATGGGTGCCCACGTAAGAATGCATCTATTGAGGCTGTCCATGTGGTGTGCCAGACCCGTGTCAGCAATCACCTGCAGGATGTCAGAGCCAGCGCTGTGACCTGGGGTCAGACCCCATGATATATGGTTGCCCTGCCTCGTGCCACTGATTACATCCAATATGACAGCGTCAGCATTGCTGCGGGAGGCTCCATGAACCGATAATTACACCCAGTGTGCCAGGGAGTGCAGCTTACCACAGGGGGTGCCCCCTCCCATATGCCAAGAACTTTCTCCGATACGCCAGCACCGGCACGTTGCAATGTGTGTGTCTGTGAGCTGAGGATGGGCAACCAAGGAATCATTCAGGGGGTTGTATAGCGCAACTACTCACCCGCGAGGGTCTCAAGGCACAACACACGTGCACGAGCTCAGACACTCTCAATGCTCACACACTGTCTCATGCATTGTCTCAGCCACGGCCTCACCTTCACTCAGTGTCTCATTCACGCGCTCAACCTATTTCACTCACTCTCACTCACTGTCTCACTCACATCCTCACACTGTTTCACTCACTGTTTCAACCACATGCCCACACTCTCTCATTTACTATCTCACTCACCGACTCACTTTCATGGTCACACTGTCTCATTCATCCATTCAATGTGTCACTCCCTTTCGCTCCCTCTCACAAATTATCTCATTCACCCTGTCTCACTGTTTCAATCATTATCTCACTCACTGTCTCAGGTGGTTTGTCAAAATTCCATCCAGATTTGGCTGATTTTGGGGTGTTTTTGTGGGTTTGCGGGGGGCTTGTGTTTGGGTGAAAAGTCGTACCCGTTCCAGTGGATGGATTTGTGTAATTCTTGGTGAGATTCTTCATAATCGCTGGAACTAGTGTCCCAGAGAGTTTGAAGATGATCGAAGTAGTGGAAGTGCGAAAAAAGAGCATTTTTTGTTAAGGCCCGGATTGCAATGTTTTCCAATGGGCGGTGTTGGGGTGCATGGAGAAGTGTTTTTTAGGGGGTTCCAGTGGATCGACAGGAACGGGGCTGCTGTGAGTGTCAGGGAGGTGGAATTGATGGGTGTGCAGGAAGTTTGGGAGGAATCGATCCATGGGAAGGGTGTTTTTTGGCAAAGTCGAGGAAGGGAAAGAGCTGCCATAGGAGCCCATGTTAAACCTGAGTTTTGCATGTTTTTGGGGTTCGATTGTAGGGTGTTGCAGGTGGTTCCGAGTGGATTTGCTTAGCTGGGATCAGAGTTGGGAAGGTCTAATTTTGATTGCAAGTGTTTTGAAGAAAACCCATGGAGGGGAAGGTGTGTTTTGGGCCTAGTTTCAGAGTGCGTTTTGACGCGACTTTAGGCCTTTGGGAGCTGGCGGTAATGCACATGTTTGGGATGTTAATTTAGGGTGTTCTAGGTTTTTGGGAATGGGTTTAGGGGTGTGGGAGCAATGGTGGGAAGGTCTAGTTTGTGTGAAAAAGAGCAGTTTGGTTGTAGTTGAAGGGGAAAGGGTAATTTGGCCCTGTTTTCTAGGTGTATTTTGTGCCATTGGCGAAGATTGCCTGTACTGGGTAATTGCAGGGGTGCGGGATACGAATAAGCTAGACCGATAGAAATAAACAGATAGCGGTTGGAGAGAGAGAGGTGAGGAGAGGTAGAGGCGAGGATAAACTGAAGCATGTGCACCACACCAGGCTTGGCAGCTTTATCTCCCACCTTTGCGCCGAAGTGGTAAGCTAGCGTCCAGGTTATGTTACGGGGCACTCCTCCAGCACTTTTACGCCCCGCCATTTTCAAATGTCACCAGCCGCCCCTGAGGAGCGTGAAATACAATATTTGCCTAGGATCACACAGTCTGGTCAAGCAGGCAACCGAGGATTGATGCCAGAATTTCTGGTTTCACGCTGTGCAATTTAACCACTATGTGATCACTTTCTCTCTGCTTTCAGACATCAAAGCATAATGCTGTCTCTTTAACTCTTGGTGCATCAAGTTAGACCCCAGGTGGCAGGCAGAGGGCACATGAGAGCTTGCTTCCCTTGAGCCCGAGGGGCAAGGAGACCTCAAGCTGAGCCAGGGCAGGGCTTGAGGGTTCAGTGACACAGCTACCTTTACTGTGACAGACCCCAGAGAGGAGGGCTGGGGCTCCATTAGCTCTGGTCTGATGAATGGTGCAGGTGTCTTCACACAAACAGCAGACATCAGGTAGATATCACTGCGCCCTTAGACTGCTGCTCGGATGCATTTTGTTTTACTGTACGAGGGCAGTACAAAAACAAGAAGGGCAGAGCCCCAACGTCCTTATGAATGAGCCGCCCCTAGTTAGCACCACATAGATGTCAAGAGGGAAGCTCAGAGGTGCTGTCTGAGACATATATCTGTGGAGAAATCATGAACTGACGTGAGGCCTCCATGAGGGACTAGGACGAGGGCCACACTGGCAAAAGTGTTCTGCTGCCTCTACTTCCCAGTATCAATTAGGGGGGGTGTGGAATTCATGTCATTAAATTTACTTCTACTTAATTATTCAAAAATTCTGCAAAATATTACAGAAAACCAGATGAAAAGCTAGACCGGTATTTTGCTCTGTATTTTAGCATGAAATATATATTTGCTTCCAATTTGGACTTTCACACTAAAAAGAAATAGTGCAAAAAATACAAGTGTCACAAACAACAGCCACTCACATCCTTATGGTTCGCATTGCTCCCGTGGTCTGATGCCTGCTGACATGTTGGCATGTGGTGTAATATCATCATTTCAGGAACTTTGCATGACAAGCGTACACCAAATTTACGCGATTACACTGGATTATGAGGGCAGAGTGAACAGTTCTCTCAGGCCTCCTCTCAATACCAGAAACACCCATCCTTCTTGTCTCACCACTCCTCCAAGTCCCGCACTAACCCTCTTGTCGTGAGGAGATGCGCAGTGCTTAATTTGTAAAAGGATAAGTGCCGGGTGTTAGAAATGGGATCTCTGGTTGGCTAAGGCTTGCGCCAAAGCCAGGCACAAACCGCCACTCTAGTCAGGGCAAGGGAGTTACACGCCGAAGATAACCCCTGCTCACCCCCTTGGTAGCTTGGCACGAGCAGTCAGGCTTATCCCGGAGGCAATGTGTAAAGCATTTGCGCAACAAACCCACAGCAACAACACTGGGGACACCACAAAAGGAACTCCACACAAGGGTATATCCAAAATAGCCTTTGTATTATCATAAAACACATTAGAATAGTAATCACACAATATACACTGTGCCAACTGGCACTGGGCAATATTTACAGGGGATTATTTACACACGACAGGGCCAATTGGGCCACTGTCAGAACCATCACAAAGTGAACTTAGTAAATGTAGAACATATAATAAACGTAGAAAACAACCAGTAATTACTGGCAAACACAATGAAACAATAACTTCCTAGGCAATAATTAGATCTAGAACATTTCTATGTTGTGTGTGTCAAATAAGTGTAACCAAGAATGAATTAAAAAATTACAAAATAATATTTATTTTTGATATCATCAGATATCACAAGATAAAACTTCACATTTGTGAAATACAAACATACAATATATAATCACTTGTTGCATTGATTTAATAAAATAGCAATTTTTTATAAAAAAGACAATCATGTGGCCATATCTTAGTCTTCCACGCGCGTTTCGGCGAAAAATACGCCTTCGTCAGGAAAAGCCACAAATCTGTGTAATCTGTCGCCAAAACTGGAGAATCAAAGATCTATGATTTAGGGTGATTCATGAGACCTTGTATATTATAGAAATCCACTGCGGATATGATGACGATAATCTTTGTTCAGGGTCGCATAGGTTTGTGGTGATATACGCAGGAGCATTCAATATTTATGGAATAAATCTGATTTTTTGGTGTACGTATAAATTTCCCACGTTAAGGTTCAAGACAGAGCACCGCATGGATGACGGGCATATATAAAACTGATATTTATCGCCTGAGCGGCGATGTAAAGGTAAATGGGCTGCCTCGTTTCCGAAGATGATCGATGTGGAGGCAGGCTGACCACAAAGGATAAAAAAAAAAAAAAAAACCCCTGGCAAACACTGCACTCAGCATCATCCTGTAACATAAACCATAAACCATATTATGCACAGTATAACCTCAGGCTTAACATACATTATGCGCCACCCTCATAAGCCTAAACCTATTAGACCATAAACTCCTAAGCATAACTCACATTAGGGGCATAACTCACAGTAGAGGATAACCTCGCAAGCATAAACACCTTATGCAAAACCTCATAACATAACCCACAGAAGAGGCATAAATCAGGTGCTTGAATAACAGTACATGAATCACATTTCCTGCGCACCACATACATCACATTAGGGCCTGGCGCCCGATCAACCCAACAGTCCCCCTGGCCAACTGGCCTTCTCAGAGGGCTCAAATGCCCTATGTCCCAAATGTCAGGGCGGCTGCCAATGCAGCAGAATCACAAGCGCGCAATTGCGCTGGGGCAGAGGAGTGCAGCTCACTCCTAGCTCCTTCAACATGCCCCCAAAGAACTACTAGCCTAAACGTTGCAGCTGCCGCTTATTGCCGTGCAGCTGGGATGCCAAACGTGGGCCTGGGCACTCACTGTGCCCTAGAATCAATATGCCCCAAAACGTTGCAGCTGCCCATGCTGGTGCGGCGCAGCGTTGAAGAAAGTAAAGGGGGACCTTTTAACAACTGTGCCCCTAACGTGGAAAAGATGGCACTGGCATTACACGTGCCGTCTTAGCCCCTCTCTGGGACTCTCAGAAAATTAAAGTGCCCCCGTGATGCAGCTGCCCCCTTGCAGGTGGGGCAGTTGTAATATGGCCCAAACTGGAAGAAGGTACGGGCACCACTGGCCCTCGGGACCCCCACTGGGGGCCTAAAAACAAATATGCCCCATCATTGGAGCGGCACACAACGGCGGGTCCGCTCATGGAACAGGCACTCACAACGTGCCTGGACAAGCCCTCACTCTCAGAGCTCTTTGCGCGTCTTCTCGTCTCTCGGCAGGGACCGGAACTGACAAGGTGCCGCGTCGGGTCCTGCACTCCGTTCTTCTCCGGGCAGACGACTCTGCCCTTTATCGCCCGGTCCCTCTCCTGGGGTTGGGACTTCTCGGGGGCTCCTCAGGGGCGAGTGCAATATGCGGGGCTCTCTCTGCGCTACGAGAGCCCCGCCGACCAGCGGCAGCATTTCTCTTGCAGGCAGGGCTTCCCTCACTCACGGGAGCCCCGCGCTGCCATCGGCGGCCTCGGCCGCCCCTTCATCCTTCACCCGGACCCAGGACTTCAATGTGCAGCCTGCGAGGCTCCGAACTTCTTGGCAATGCGGGGTAGGCTCCCGTTTTAAGTAAGACAATGGCAGAGTGGGCACCTGCCACAACCAGCGCTCAAGCGGGGTGGTCACTTGCCTATGCAAATATCAAATAAGCGGGGTGAGCACCTGCGAAGATAAAGAAAAACATGCGGTGGGCACCCGCGGCTCAGGCATCACGGGGGAATCCCTACGATGGGGATTCCCTCTCAAAGGGACTGCAGCTCAGCGCTGCGCAGCTCCCGCTGTCCTCCTTCTTAGGGCAATAAAAAGAAAGTACTCACTAGGCGCTTGAAGCAGGCGTCCTGTATTTAAAAGGAATGAATCTAAGCCAAAGTTCGTTCAGGTCCATGGGGCAGGGGCGGTGGGTGAGATTTGAAAGTGGTGGGGCGCAACCGAATTAGCATACAGCACCGTAGCGAGCGAGCACTGCGAGCGAGCCCGAACCCCAAAAGGGGGGTTTGGGGGGGTTACCCCCCCCAAGAACATTTTGGAAAAAAAGAAGAAAAATCGTGCATTTTCAAGCAAATTTGAGAAAGCAGGAAGGTTAAAGCAGCAATTGTGAAAGTGCAGTTATTACATTAATAGATGGCATAACATAGGTAGCTGCTTATTCAGTATTACCACAGAGCTTCATACTTTCTGTCCTATTTTGCTCAGGTGCTGAATTCAGACTATAAGACTCATGGAAATCTCAGCTCTAAGAGTAGAAGAAGTTGCACAGCAGTGTAATGGTTGCCAGGCTCGTTCCGCAGGAGCGTCAGGAACTTGAAGAAAAGTCCACAGTCTTCCCCTACGGCCTTCCGACTCTATTAGAATAGACTCTAGAGTAACGAATGGCACGCAAGGGGAAAACAGGGAAACAAAACAAGGAAAGGCGGGGGAAGAAAAACAGTCTTACAACATACTGAATATTAGACTCTAGAGTAACGAATGGCAAGCAAGGGGAAAACAGGGAAACAAAACAAGGAAAGGCGGGGGAAGAAAAACAGTCTTACAATATACTGAATATAAAAGAGGCAGCGCAATGCGCTGTTACCGTGATTCTGGTTGAGCTGAACTTTGTACACACACTTCACATAGGTCCACGCAAGTACCCCAAATATAAATGGTATAAAGCAGTGTTTCCCAAACTGTGGTCACATTCCCAGGGGGGTCCTCAGGCAGTAATTTTAAAAGCACAAAAAAGTTCCTTGTAGAATCAGCAGTTTTCCAGCAACAATAAAAGTGTCAAGATTACGTCGGTGATTAATGTACCTGCTGGAGAGAGATGAGAGTTGTGTCAAGTGGCAGCTTTGACTTATCTAATGTAGCACAGAGGGTTAATATGCCTACTGCAAAGAACGTGTACCATGCATTTTGAAAAACATTTTTTATGTGCCTAGGTTAGTGGGTTACTGCTTTAGTCACAGATTCTTTTGTTACTGTGCAGTTCATAAGTGACAATAGTAATCTAGCACAGTGACCTATAAACTGTCATCAAAGAGCTGCTTGCAAGCTGCATGATACAAGTTAGAAACATATGTTTGTTTCAAGTCTTTCATTATCCTAATCCTGCTAAAAAGGTTTATTTGGGTGGAAATACATTTTTATTGTTAAAGTCAATGCTAACCACTGTTATGTTCTGAATCCTGAGTTTGTGCTTCTCCAGACCAAGCACTCTTTAAAAATGCCTACCAGTATGAATAACATGTGAATCCTACACCCTGTAGTCGCATTTGCCTTATGTAACATTTTCTATACACTGATTTACACGTATGAATAATTGTCTCCATGGGGCAGATTTGCAAGAAAATTGACTGTGTGTGTCGCAAGCCATTTGGCTGCGCCGCACTGAGTCACTTTCGAAGCACAGGGATGCGACATATTTACAACAATATGTTGCATCTCTGTGCTTCCCCCTGTGCTGGCGCACAAACTGCTGCCATACGCCTGCACAGGCACATTTTCACCATGGTGCAAGGATGCCTGTGTCGTGGGGAGATTGTTTATGTGCAGGAAGTAACCCTTCCTGCATGTAAACAATCAGAAATGGCGTTTTTCAACTTCTAAGTGTGCTGCATTAGCACACATAGAACTTGCAAAACGTCATTGTTTTACTGATTGTTTATGTGCAGGAAGGGACACCTTCCTGTACATAAACAATCACCAGAGGTAATATCCTGTTTCTATGCGTGCTGCAGAATGCAACATGCATAGAAAGAGGAGAAATTAATACATTTCTCCAAGTTGCCCCTCCCTACGCCTCCCCTGGGGTGGCGTAGCATTCAGACACATTTCCAGATGTACGATTCCTCGTAAATCTGGAAATGTGTCTGGTTCCATGGGTTATGCGTGGGAACACCCACAGCAACACTCATGGAACGTCCCTTTCACGTAAAGTGCTGTGTGCAATTGGGCCATATTTACAAGACCAGTATAAGTCACGCAGGGTTGCTTTTCCTGCCTTGGAAATATGGGGCACTAAAATGCGTCACTGGTGCATCACTTTTTGTGACGCACCTGTGGCGCAAGGGGCTTGTAAATCAGCCCCTATATGTGTGTGATTTAAGGTGCTCTGACATCCTTCAATGGTATGAGAGATGTTATAAAACAAATTAAATACATGTGACAGAGGGGCTATGGAGAGATGAGAGGCACTGTTGGAGGAGGATAATATGGGAATCATTGAAGAACCCCAACAAAGATTGTCATATCCTGGTGCATAGTAAGGTCATCATTTACTACTCTTTAAAAGCTGATACAATTCAATATATAATGATACATTTGTTGTAGACTGCACCATTGTTTCCTAAATTGTCTTGGGGGGAGAGCCTCCCAAAGCCCCCTTTGTAGTGGTCAGGCGCACTCACTGCACTAGGTGTGCACTGTATGGGGACTGGTCTGAAAACATTTGCCTGGGCTGCTTTGGGTTTCCAGTCTGGCCCTGGCAGGAGTCTCATACTGCGAAATAAAACCAACCATTTAAAAGTTAGTCATGGAGATGCAGCGCTAACCCTCCTGTTTTTTGCAAATTCTTTCAATATAAAATACTAAAATCCTTAGTAATTCGAGTATCCGTTTTGTGTGCACACGTGTGTTTATTGTTTTCGAATTACTGTTTTAATGTTTGAAATTTAAGTCATACAAATTGCTTGGGGGTCCCCGGCTTCCAGTGGTGACTCAATTGGGGTCCTCAGGAGTAAACAGTTTGGGAACCACTGGTATAAAGGTTTTCGCAATTTGCCAAGGGGAAAGGTTTGATAGGCAACACAAGCAACGAATCGTTCACCCTGCGGGAGACAGGTCAGGCCAGTGAACAAAGGTGAGCAAATCTGTGTAGTCTCCAAATAGAACAAACACTACAAAACTTTTAAAAACAGAGATAACAATGCATTTCTTACCTCAATCAGAATTTTTTGTATTCAAACAAGTAGCAGCATTCACTTTTTGTAGATGAAATCCGCACGTCTCTCTTTCAGTGTAGCAAACTTGTCAATTACTTTCATGTTGAAGTCCGGTATCTTTTGGACTAGCTTGCTCTCTACAGATAGCATCGCCAAAGCATTTAGTCTTTCCTCTAGCATGGTGTTCCTGAGGAATGTCTTTATGCGCTTTAAGGCTGAAAAACATCGTTCAGCTTCTACTGTTGTCATTGGAGTCGTAATCACAATTTTTAGTAAAGTCACTGTCTCTGTAAGTGAGTTTTCCATATGCAGTTTATGAATTAAACTCAGCAAAGTCAAGGCGCTTGTGGCCTTCCGGTACACAGGCATTCCGTAGAGTACAGTTAACTCAGTTCTCAGCTGCTCTTTTTTGAGCATAGGATACGCTTCCACAGCCTGATTCAGAGCACGCTCAGGGAAGGATTCATCATATTGTGCAAACTCTTTACCTTGCAATAAAGTCGCACTCACCAAATGTTTTGTGAACGAAAAGCGTTCTTTCGCCTGCACAATTACAATGTCACATATCTCCTTTCCAATTCGAACCAGAGAGGTGATGTTTTGTCTGCGGTTTGCAAAAACAGAATGCTGCGGCAGTTTGCTCTCTAAATCTTCAACCCCATCTCTCACTTTCATAATCTGTTGTACAAATGCAGATGTATTGGCTTTCACAGAGACAGTATCTAGGTCTTTTCTTTGCAACTGATCGTATAACACATCAACAGGAATCATTATGTCATGAAATAAAAACAGTAAGAACTGAAACTCTTTGTCTTGTAGTGTTCTAATAAAGCCATGGGCTTCATTCTGACTTGTGTGATCAAAGTCTGCTCTGGATGCTATGGCGACAAAACATTTCTCAAGGCCCTCCCTCTGTTCAAAGATTAAGTTGACTGTACGAATGTGAAAGTTCCAACGAGTTGAGGATCCCCTTGGTACGCTTTTGTCCACAATCTCATGAAGGGCTTCTGTTCTTTTGGGGGAACGTGTGAAGAATGCTGCTATGCCTCCGATATCCTGAAAGAAGACTCGTGTCTCTCTGATCTTTGATACCGCCTGTTGCATAATAAGATTGAGTTGGTGGGCGTAACAGTGCACAAAATGAGCATTAGGGTACACATCTCGAATTCTCTTCTGAACTCCACTAAGGCTCCCACTCATTACGGATGCACCGTCATAGCTTTGTGCGATAAGCTTTTGTTTTTGAGGCAGGTCCGGGAAAATTAAGTCCAGTTGACACAGTATTGCTTCAGTGATGGTTGCTGCACTAGAGTCACTTAAATGCGTGAAGCCATAAAATCTTTCCACAATGTTTCTGTCACTGTCAAGGTACCGAAACACTAACACGGACTGTGTTTGAGTGGACACATCAGTGGTGCCATCAGCCTGAATAGCCACAAAGTCTGTGTTTCGCAACTCTTGCACAATATGGCTTCTTATAATTTCGAGCATACAGTCAAGGAGTTCATTTTGTATTGTATTAGAGGTGCCCTTAAAGACTGTAGCATGTGCTAAATGTCTTTCCAAATCCTGGTCTATGGTTGACATTAAATCCACTAGGCCTCGGAAGATCCCAGGTTTTGAGGAAGTTTCCGATTCATCATGGCCTCGCAATGCCAGTTCGAAAGCACCACAGAAACGAATGCAATCAATGATCTTGGATAGATTTTGTCTGTTCTTATCCACAGCTTCATTGTGTTTTTGAATGGATTTGCGATACGCATCATTTATCTGCTGCTCAATTGGTGCGTCTTCCCCCAACATTCCCAGTCTTGTCAGGTTTTCCAGATGATTTCTTGTGAGCGCATGCTTCTTTATTTTTTCAGCGATGTGCTTCAGGTCGACCATTCCTTGCCGTGTCCAAGAAAAGTCACCGCCAAACAGCAAGCAGGGGAAGCAGAACAGAGAATTGCGTATAGGGCAGCCTGTAAGCCAATCAGCTTTTGTGTACCAGGCATTTGAGAATGTACGTTTTGACATTTTTCCTCTGTCCTGGGTAGTTTGCTGTAGGTTTATTTCAGGCTGATGAGGTCCCAATTCTTTTAACTTCAGTTTTTGTTCAAGTGGCCGTGACTGGAATGACTTTGTAATCAGCTCTTGTACTGTATTCATGATGGGGTGTCGGGTGTTGCTGGCCTTACCAATATATATATATATATATATATTAAAGAAACCTGTCAATAATCAAAGTACAACGTATAAGGTGCAGTGCAATAATATCAAATTTCAGTATAAATACATTATACATATATATTGTGCATTATCCTAATACATCTCAAATGACTGCTAAAAATAGAGCCGTACTGCCTCCTGCCTCTCTGTGCCATAGTGTTGCTGGAGGCACTGAAAGACACTGCTTGAGGGCCTTGAGAGTGACCACATGACATACATGCTCTAACTACGATGTAAAAAAATATATAGCATCAGTTGCCTTACCTTTAACACTGGTGTTTGCTGGGTTGTAGCCGGGGTCGGGTGAGAGAGCAGCAAAGGAGGTTGGGGTCCTCTTGTTGTTTGCTGGAAAATTGCCCCAAAATGCGGTAATGTTTCAGGTTGTCAGGTGCTGAAAATGAAAAGATAACAATTTATTTTTGAAACAGTAGGGTAATGAAACAAAGACTGTGGGGAAAAAACATAACGCTCCAATAAGCATTAATATTAACAATACCCATTACAATTCACAAAACAATAAAGGCAGGCTCGCAACGCACTGGGAAATTCACAGATTTCATTTGAATCAGATTAAATATTCACCAGTGTACATTCAAAAGTTAAAACTTTTATTTAGCTATCCGCATGTTTTTGGACGTCAGCACACGGTGGTGAATTAATGAGCCTTGACATTTCCCTGCCTACGATCTGCTTGTTTGAAGTTTTGAGAGCGGCTCCTGAATTATTCATGAAAGAGCTGGTAAAAGGCACATTTAATTTATTTGTAAGTCCCTAGTAAAGTGGTACTATCTGTACCCTGGGCCTGTAAATTAAATATTACTGGTGGGCCTGCAGCACTTATTGCACCACCTGCTTTAGTAGCCTTTCAAACATTTCTCAGGCCTGCCATTGATGTCAGTGTGTGCAGTTTAAACTGCCACTTAAACCTGGCAAAATATAACTTTTGCCAGACCTAAGCCTTCCTTTTAAATACATACAAGACACCGCTAGGGTAGGCCTTAAATAGGCCATAGGGCATGGTTGAGTGCATTTAAAAAGTTGGACATGTACTTTTTACCTTTACATGTCCTAATAGTGAAAAAAAGGATGATATTTAATGAGTGTTGACTTTCAATTGGGAGCAGGTGGGAATATCGAGTTTGGTGTCTTAAGAATTATAATTTAAAACCTTCTTTAATGGTGAAGTTACATTTAAATCGCAATTCTGATAATGGCACTTTTAGAAAGGTAGGATTTTCTTGTCCAGACCATTTGGTGTCTGTAGCCTGTATCCTAGGTCACATGACTAGGTATAGCTGGCAGTTGGTCTTTGTGTATTGCTCCCAGACAGTACAATAAAAGAGAAATCGGTGTTGGCAGGATGGGACATCTCTGACTTGATTGGGGAGGGATTGGAGCTGCCATCTTCCACACTTTTACATCACAAAGGATCTGCGTAAGCACACTCACAAAGGGTTTTACACTAGTCCTATGTGCCCCCAGTCAAGCTGGGGCCAGGGCAGTGAAGTAGGAACCCAACACCACTGGGGGTGGAAAACTCCAGGACCTTCTCCTACTTCAAAGCTGGCACCAAGTATAAATATTGGACCATCAGACCTAACGTTTCAGTACACCTCTGGATCTGTGGAAGACTGAGAGGGAATGCTGTGCTGCTCTGCTGCAAGAAGGACTGCTACTCTGCTGCCTTGCTACTCTGTTGTCTGAGTGAGATGGATTGGACCTGTATCTTGATCACCAGAGTGACTCCAAGGGCTAGTCGGCTGGCCTTCTGCTCATAGCTTTGTGTATAGAAAAGGCTCCAACCACCTTGAACCCAACAGCTGGACTCTGTCTGCTGAGTCTCCCCCCCCCCCCCCAAGGGTTGCCACCCCACTCCTGGACCCTTGAAAGTGGGCCAGAAGTTGCTTAGCCAGCCCAGCTGTGATCCATGCAGAACTGCTGAAGCGTGCCGCATCACCTCGCAGCCCTGTATCCCCAACGAAGGAACCCACATCTTTTCGGACGCACCGCTGCCTGAAACCTCCTTGATGCAGGACCTTACATCGCAGCCTTGAAACTGCCGCTGTGCATCTTCGATACAAGACCTCATATTTCAGCCCTGCATCACCCCGGAATCACTGCTGCGTGGCACACCCTTGATGCAGGACCTTGCCTCATAGCCCTGCGGAACCACCACTGCATGGCGCATCCTCCATGTGAGATTTTGCAAAGCTTAGCAACCCTGATTTTAGGTACTTTGTTCAGCGGGCCTAACTTAGTCACTGTATCTGGCCTGTGCTTGATCGTGGTCAGCCTAAACTTGTGAGTTTGTCCCGGTCCATCGCAGCTGGTGCTTTGTGCTTTTAAGCACTATTTTCACTTAAATCTCAAGTTCTACTGATTGAATTTTTGTTGTTTTGGTCTTAGATAATTTATTAAATGTTATTCTCTTTTTCTGAATTGGTGTGGTATTTTTCTGGTGCTTTGTTTTCAGTTATAGCTGTTTGAAGTGCTGCATTAATACTTTATTAAGTTAAGCCTGACTGCTTTGTGCCAAGCTAACAGAAGGTTAGGCACAGGTTAATTTGGGGTTGCTTGTGACTTTGCCCTGACAGGAAGGTTGGTTTCTGCCTGAGTTGAGGTTCAAGCCCTTAACCCAGCCAGTAACCCAATTTCATATAGTTATGTTTTGTAAATTTCTCTGAAGTCATCTTTCTTCTTTTGCGAGAACAACCCCATCTCTGACATGATCAATTACAGAGACATACAATCATCCCAATGTATGATCACTTACAATAGTTGCCATGGAGATGAGAATTCACAGCTCTTGGTGATATGTTATTTTGCCCAATACGAGCATCTATCCATCCAACTGTCATTCTCCAATTTGCACTAAATATAAGTAGTTCTTGGTCTTCCCCTTATCAATCAGTTGAGATCTGGATAACTGTACTGCTTTGCATACACGTGCTTGTGCACATCAGAGACTGTGTTCAACTTTTAAAAAATGGCGGGTGTATCTAGGGTGGCACAGTGGGTGAAAAGCGAGGGTCTGTAATGCGGCATCAAGTCCTGGCTAGTGGCTGAGATACATTCAAGCATTTCTTCCATCACCATGTTGTTTTGACATTTAGTTGAAAAATTGAAACGTGGGACAGTAGCAGGTCTGGTATACTGTGTTGATCTGGGGGGCGATGCTATCTTTGAGGCATTTTACAGCACCATTGTTGCCAACACAAATACTTGGTAAACAGAGGTTTTTTTTTGGCAGAGAAAAAAAGAGCAACACATCTTAATGGCATTGACAACAACTGTTAACAAATTAATGTAGCACAGTGTATGCACTGATTTAACAATTGAGGTGTATTCAAAATAGTTACCTGGATTAGAACAATATAATGGGTAGAAGTGCAAAGTTTGGGCTGACTGAGTTGGTATTTTTAGAAAGGCCATGCTGTAAAAATAGGTAAAAGCTATTACTACTTTAAGCCGCAACTAATACATTCTAAAATCCATTTTAAAGGATAAAACACAAGAAGCAAGTGCCTTTCCGGTTGTGTACTGGCTGGATTATGAAGACAAACTGGCATTTTACATTTTATGTTCCTGTGTAAATCTCATACAGATGCACCTAGTTAAAGTGGTACACTCAGCCAGAGTTCTTGTTAACCTCTTCCTCTCCTCTGGGAACGTCCCCCACGATCTCAGGATATCACACGTCACTTCACATCTTTGAAGAACAAGGCTTTATCCCAGCCGGCCCGGTCCACTCCAGAGTGATCTGCAATTGACCATCTCAAGGCAAAATCTGCATTCACCCGTGACCAGGTACTAGTGAAGCGGCCGCCAAACACAATTACACTGGAGTGCTAATAGAGTGGAAGGGCAAAACTGCCTGACCCCGGCACCAGGGGTCGATTGAAATGTTTGATGTCACAGTCTCATTCAATTAGTATCACAGTGTGAAAGACAAACCTCGCGCTAATGCAAATGAGCTCCGGACATGCAATGCAATACTGCTGATTGGACTGGCATAATTATGCCAGTCCAATGCTTTCACCCCCCGTTAGGCCTCTCATCCCGGCTTCACCCCCTTGGCAGACCTCAGGCTCTCACCCATGCCACGTGCCACCGTCCCTTCACAGGCCTATAACCAACCTGCCTTCACCGCCTCATACTTCTATCATCCGGTCCGGACAGCACCCCTCACGGCTCATTTTCACTCTCTCCCAGGCCATAAATAAAAATAAGTTGTATCTTACCTGGGGAACTAATGAAGGTCCTGCGCAAGCAGTAGCCACACACACACCGTCCCTCACGACCACGAGGCTGGGCTCAGGCAGCGACGCGCACGAGTCAGTCGAGACAGAGTGAAGAAGTGAACCCGACCGTTACTTACGTCACGCGCTCGGCATCCAATATGGATTGCCCGCCCCTGCGGTGACCGGCCAATCCTGGCGCAGTGGCGCTGCATGCAGCACCAGGATTGGCTTGGAGGGCACAGTGACTCCTCGCCCTGTCGGCCTTTTGCTGCCAGCGCTGCCGCCAGCAGGTCCTGCACCCCCCCCCCCCCCCCCCCCCCTACTAGCTAATGGGGCCGGCCTGGGTGCGCATGCTCGGGCAAGTTGCTGCCCGAAGCATGCATGCGGGGATAAACGTTTTTTTAAACACAGACACCAGCCAGCCCGGCCCGCCCCCCCCCCCCCCCCCCCTGCACACTCCCGATAAAGTCGGGTGCTGCCCGGCGCCGAATAAGTAATTAAATGGTAATTATTTCGCGTTTCTGTTTAACATTTATTTTAATTCTTTAACGCGGGTCCAGGGCTGGTGGGGCTACGCCCCTACGCCCCAATGGACGCACCGCGGCTGCCATGGGGCATAGCTGGGCCTAGGGAGGCCAGCACAGGGCCCTCCAGCAGGGAGTCAAGCCCCCATGGCGGTTCCTCCTGGGCCCCAGGAGCAGCCAGCCCCCCAAGTCAGGAACAGCACACCAGCATAGAACTGAACCATTTCATGGGGTCACAGCCCCTATACTTATAATACACCAGCCTTTGTCTGCAGCGCAGGGCTTGGGGAACCAGATGCAACTGGTCCAGGGGGGAATTGGAGCACTTTGTTTTCCAAGCTCCTCTTCCCCTTTGTCAGGTGGGCGCTAGGTGATCAAACACACCACAGGGGGCGGAGACAGCATTGTCCAGGCTGGGCACAGTCCTATTCAGGGTCAGGGGATTACTCCTCCCTCTACTCCCAGCACAGATGTCCCATTCAGCCTAGTGCTGACTCATCCTGCCCCTCCTGGAGCCACACACACCTCCCAACCCCTGTCACTCACAAGCCAGACATGCAATTCACATCAGGCAGGCAGACACATAGCACACAGATGTCAACTTCTAAAAGGGGCATTTCTCAAATAGTCATAATAAATCTGTGCACACCATCGCGCAGCATTTATTCTTACAATTTCATACATACTAAACTCGACCACGCTGCTCCTCTCATTCCAGGAATTACAACTGACACACTGATCAGGGAATCTCCAATGCATCCATATGGGAGGGCAGGCCAATCTCACCAATGCAACACAGAGGGCGCAGACACTTTACACTGGACCACAGTGCTAAAGTGCCCAGAGGCCTAAAACCACCAACACCTGGTCACAGAAAAAGGCAAAAAGTTTAGTGGTGAACCTGCCAAAAAGGGCCAAGTCCAACACCGGGGCTCTCGTCGGGAGGCCACTGCAGCTTGCACCTCACATAACCCATGCCAGAGCTGCCAATGACAGTACATACACAGCTACTAACCTGCACACTCCTACGGGTGTGACAAGTCAGACTATTCCAGGCCCGCAAAGCCAGAAGTACGGCTTGGGAGGAAGGTATTAGTCATTGGTAATGTAAATTAAACCACTGTTGTTGTGTTCATAACGAAATTAGCAGGACAGCGCCACCATGTGGCAGACTGTCATAGCCCCGGTGCTGACAATAAGGTTCCGGTGCAGAGCACCGGAAAGCACCAGCTCAAATTAAGCACTGAAGATGCGATGGTCTACTTGCTGATCTCTCACAATACGCCACCTTGCCACCTTTGCACAGCCGCAGCCTTTACTTCCAGTAGGCGCTTCACTCTCTTGCAACACGTGCTGAGCACCATGAGACAAAGAAGGAACTATTGCTAAAGCTTGGGAATCATTCAGGGCAACACCAGCAAACTGAGATAGGGAGGGAGTTTCAGTGTGATGCAGTGGTCAGCCGTGTCAAAGGCAGCCGACAAGTACAGGAGGATAAGTGTGTGCCCACATGGATTGTGGTGCACGAGGGGTGTTCGACCTCTGGAGCTTTTTGAAAATATTTGTCTTTATATTCGCTGAAAAAATAATCTGATGTGTAGAATAACAGAGGACATAATATCGCCAGAGCAAATATCATTTTTATTTAATTAATGAAGTTGAAATAATACATTTTTTATTTATTGTCTTTGTAGAGTATATTGTATTAGGTTTTTTATGTTTCATTAGTTTGAGTGTTGTAGGTTAGTAACAGTGGATTGGTGATATATATTTAAGGAAATAGATTTAATTTAATTTTAAATATTTTGATTTGTTCATGGTTGTTTGATTTTTAGGGTTGCTAGGGTGGCAAGTTTATGAGAAGTATAACAATATATGTGCTATAAATGTTAAATTATTGTATACAGTGTTTCTATTTTTTTTAAATTTGAATTGGTTAGTTGGATTAATAAATATGTAAATGAATTCTTTTTAATTACTACACTTTTGGCCATTTTTTTATGTAGTAATTTTATATTTTCTCTTTTAATTAGAATTAGTATATATTTTAATATGGCATAAATCTATCTATCTATCTATCTATCTATCTATCTATCTATCTATCTATCTATCTATCTATCTATCTATCTATCTATCTATCTATCTATCTATCTATCTATCTATCTATCTATCTATCTATCTATCTATCTATCTATCTATCTATCTATCTATCTATCTATCTTTCTCTCTTTCTCTATGTCTGTGTGTGTATAGATATATATATATCCAAGCAGAACAGAACAACCTTCTGGAATCCACGGGCTGTTAGAAAGTGGTGCCTTATGCCGGCGGAGACTGCCGGTCTTCAATGCCACACAAAGAGTCCAAATGATACGCACCCTCAGGAAATACCACTCAGTGCAGGTTTATTAGTCGAGTAGTAACGTGTTTCGATAGCGAGGCTGTCTTGATCACAAATCTCTCTGCTTCCATTCTCTGCCAAGGTCTTAGAGAAATCATTAACAGACATCTCACGAATACCTCTAAGAACAGCAACTCCTCGACACCACTCAGCCTGTCTTCAGACCCAACCACAGCATGTATACATCCCTCTTGTAACATAACATAACATAAAATAACATAACATAGCATAGCATAACATAACATAGACATAACATAACATAGCATAACATACCATTCACATAACATAACATAACAACAAAACATATATACACATATATATATATATAAAGCATTGTCCCCACTCTTCCCGCTTTCCATCCGGCACACCGAGAAGAGAGAGTCACGGACACCCGTTTTCTTTGCGGCAAATCAGGTCTTTATTGCAGTTGTAGCTCTTCTGACACGTTTCGGATAACGCAGTATCCTTGCTCACATGCGGAAGTGCAGTCCGCCAACAATTTTTATACCCGTGTGTTTTTTTTCTCTACTATGTGTCATGTGATACTAGACATGGAAAACATCCTTATCAGGCGCTAGTCTGCTTTCTTTGGTTTACAACATTTGCGGAATGGCACAAAAACACAATGATTTATCGGCTTTGTGGTTGTAGCTATTGACATATCCACGAGTAACAATGATAATATTTGTTAACATGTTTTCATTGCACATAATTGAATATCCGCATAAATGCCAGATATACTATATATCATTCTATGGATGGTTCCAGTCGCTAGTGCACATTTGCATTTATACAATCTCGATAGTATATAACATATATCTCCTGGAAAATAAATTTTTATGAACCATTTTGACACTGAATGAAAACATTATATCAACATAAATGCTGTTTCCAGACAAAATCATCCAAGAATAAAATCCATAAATATAAGTGCAAGAGAAACATGATAAAAAACACATATTGTTGACCGCCAAAGCTTTTGTGCAAATATACGCATTAATGTAAACCATTAGAAGCTAACATATCCTCTATGTTATGCTTAAAAGTGCAAAGCGCTAAGTTTATAAGGTGCTGAAAATTTGTGCAAATTGTGCAAATGGTACTCCATCTAATTATAAATGAAGAAAGGTATTAAAAAAAGAAAAAAAAGGGGGGGGGGAAAAAAGGAGGACGGGGGGAGGAAAGTTTATTAGCAGCTGAGGATCCATTTCAGTTATATTGCTGCTAAAAAGGATAACCTGCCGGGATACATTATGAAAACCTGTTATAAAAACCTCTTACAAAAAATCTTTTAGTGATAAAAAACTATTGCAAAAAATATTCCATAAAAAATCTTCATATAAAAAAACCCCTATAAAAAATTATGGAGATCTTCAGTGTTGTTAAGCCCATTGGGATGTTTGGTGTCAAGTTCAACAATCATTCTTGACTCTAATTGCCGTAAAGATCTTTCCCGATTCCCTCCTCTTGGGAGATTTGGGACGGCTGCGATCACGAAATATTTGAGGCATTTAAGATCGTTGCCATGTACTGCTTTAAAATGTCGTGCAACCGGGTACGCTGTGTCATTGTTGACAATTGCACGTAAGTGTTGCAAAATTCTGACATGCACCTGCAGTTTTGTACTGCCTACATATTTGAGGCCGCAGGTGCATGTCAAAACATACACTGCGTACTCAGTTTTGCAATTATGGCTGCCCTTAATCTTATATTCAATGGGACTGAAAGGAGTCATGTATTTGGTAGTTGTTTCTCCAAATCTACACGCTCGACATGAGGCACATTTGTAAAATCCCTGTCTTGGTTGCAGCCAGGTAGATTTCTTTGCTGCAATCTCTGGGCTTCTTTTTACCAATTGACATCTCATAGACATGCCTCTTCTGTAAGTGATGGTAGGATTATTAGGAAGGTCAGGAGCTAAAACAGCATCTGTCAAAACAATTGGCCAATTGCGTTTGATTATCGACCTAATTTGGCGTTCCTGCTGATTGAAGGTAAGAATCAGTCTAGGAATGTTAGTCTCTAATGTTTGCTCAGAAATGCTATTACTGCTCTCTAAAAGGGATTCTCTGGATCTTTGGGCTACCTTGATAACTGCTTGCTTAAATCTTATCAGTGCCTCATTGGTGCATTTCTCCTGTTGTTCATTGGTACTACAAATTCTTTTTAGCCTGAGGAGTTCCCCGTAGGGAATACTTTGAACAAGGTGTCGTGGATGGGCGCTTGACGCGTGTAGTGTTGAATTTCCTGCTGTCTCCTTTCTGTGTAGGGTGGTGTTAATTGTACCCTCATGGATAAACAGTTTCACATCAAGAAAGTCAACTTCTTTTTCACTTATATGTGAGGTGAATTTGAGGTTGACTACATTGTTATTGATGTTATTAACAAATGAGATAGCGTCCTCTTCATTACCCTGCCAGATGACAAACACGTCGTCAATATACCTGAACCAATGTTTGACATGTCCAGTATATTGTTCAGCCCAAGTTCTTTTAAGGATCTGCTCCTCCCACCAGCCGACCATCAAACAGGCATAGCTGGGGGAGAAGCAGGATCCCATCGCTACGCCTCTGGTTTGCTTGTACATTTGTGACCCAAACATGAAATAATTGTTATTCAAACACCAATAAATACATTTGAGTATGATCTTGTTGTGTTCATAATACTCCACAGGTCTTGTATCTAAAAAATGCTTGGTTGCGGCGAGCCCTATATCATGTTGAATACACGTATAGAGGGACTCTATGTCCAGAGTGATGAATCTCATATTTGTTTCCCATTTTATGTCTTTGATCTTGTTAAGAAAGTCACCTGTATCCTTTACATATGTTGGCAGATTTTTTACAAGATCCTTCAAAAAATAGTCCACATATTGCGATATGTGTTCTCCCATGCTGTTAATGGCGGAGATGATTGGTCGTCCAGGAATTGGGTTTACATTTTTATGCGTTTTCGGTATGAAATATATGGATGGAATGACTGGATATTCTAGCCACAGAAATGTGAGTTCCTCTGTCGAAATCATACCATCACATTTAAATTGATGAAGCTGTTTAGTTAGTGAATCTTTGGCTTTGTTATAGTCTGTCATGCTGGTTTGTTGGTAACACAGCAAATCGGATAGTTGACGTTGCGCCACCTTATATAATCACTTTGGGGCCATAGTACAATTTTCCTCCCTTGTCGGATTGTTTTATAATCACCTCATGATTTTTGCCCATTTTTTTGATAAGCTCAATATATTCAATCTCCTTGTTCAGTTTTTTGCGTCGTTGATGTTTGACCCGGTGATATAGAAGTTTGATGTCTTCGGTCACCCTTTCATGGAATATATCGATTGCATCTTTTGGCATTTGAGGAATGAAAGTAGATTTCTGTTTATAGGGGCTGCTGCCTGCCCCTCTTTGGCTAATGTCAGCTTGTACTAGCCGCTCTTGCGTTGATATACTTTCTTGAGAGTTGCTGTTATTTTCATCGGTCGATTCTGCTGCCAAAAGAACGGGAACATCTGAAGCTTGTAAGGTATTGCCTTGTTGCTGTTTCAATTTAGATGTGTGGGCAGGATGGATAGCATTGCCATTTTTAATGGTGTAGAATTTCATTAATTTAAGTTTACGAATGTAATTGAATACATCGATTCTTGCTTGTGGATAATCAAAGTCATTGGGAGGACAGAAGGAAAGTCCTAACATAAGTATTTGCTTTTCTTTGTTGGTTAATTTCATGGTTGATAAATTGATAATTGTTTTGTCTTCATCCATATATATATATATTATCTACTGGCGGTCGCCAGTAGATAGTTATGGTTAGGACCGTGTTTCCATAGGAAATCCGCAACATTCTATGTGGAATAACTTTGGCGCCCGTTGACGAATCCTCGCGAAATTTTCAAAATAGGTGGGGCGCTCCGCTCCTACCCTGAAAGTCTCGGGGGGATTCGTCAAGCGGGGGCTGAGAAAAAAGGGGGGTCCCAAAACGCATTTTCCCCATGCAATTTTCCATAGGGACCTTTAGTCCAAGGTACAGCCCGAACGGCTGAACAGAATTACTTGCAATTTGGCAGAGAGGTAGTCCTCAGCTCAGGGAAGTGCCTTTTGCAGGTCTGGTGTCAATCTGTTCAGTAGTTCCTGAGAAAATCAAAAGTAAAATCATATATATATGTGGGCGGAGCCTAACCACACATCTCATCCTGAGATCTGATTGGCTGTCAGCACTTCATCCAAGAAGTGTTGGCAGCCATCTTGGGACCAATATACATGATAGCACCTCATTAAAAAGCATTGCAGTTAATAGAAGGTTTTAAGACTTTAGTTACATTATAAATCATTTGTTGATGGTACCATACTCATTTTAGGAATTGTGGTATGTTCTAAGGTGATTTCACCATGTGAAAAAGCCTTTTGCTGGGATATCATGATTGAGAGAAAAATATTTTCTCATGCTTTTCCCACAGAGGTTTGGAAGGTGATCTATAAGCTAAACTGAGAGCTTATTTTCTGTAAATTCACATTATCTTTCTCAGTCATGTGAGAATGAAGTCTGACATTCTCAGTAAAACATGTACATCCAACAAGGGCAGAGACTGTCAGTTGATTCCTTTGTGTTCTACTGCAGCTTCCCAGAGTGTTCCAAAGAACAACTAGAGCGCTAACAGTCCTACTTATGATAAACGTATGGCACACCTAAAGCCATCTTGCTTGGATTAAAGTGGTAACTCTTAAAACATTTAATTTAAAAAGGAACAAAATGAGGGGGTTCATTTTTCCATAACAAGTATGATTAGTGCTGCAGAAAGAAAAACTAGGGCACATTTTGACTTCTGAAATCCTCTTTTATTTCATTAAAAAATTCTGACATGCAGACTGAAACATGCACTTTCAATACCAGCAGCAGTTTTCCCTGGTGAGCAGTAGCTTTACTACAGTGATCTAATGAGCAAAAAGAGTGCTAACATTCTGAATTTATGGCAAATGTGTGACACATCTGAATGCCTTCTTGATGGAATCAAAGTAAAAAACTGAAAGTATTTCCTACTGAGGAGACTGCAGTAAATGAGGAAATTAGGAAACTTCATAACAAATAAGTCTCCCAAGATGGCCACCAGAGACAAAAGAGCCCAAATGTAGCCCAAATATCACCCAGATGTAGCCCAAGTATAGCCCAATGACAGAATGTCCCAGAGTGTTCTTAAAAACAACTAGAGCGCTTACTGTCTTCATTATGACAAAAGTATGGCACACCTGAAGCCATCTTGATTGGAATAAACTGGTAACACTTAAAACATTTAATTTAAAAAGGAACACAATGAGGGGGTTCATTTTGCCATAGAAATTATGATTAATGCTGAAGAAAGAAAATGAGGGCACATTTTGAGTGACTTCTCAAATCCTCTTCTATTTCATAAAAAAATTCTGACATGCAGACTGAAACATGCACTTTTAATACCAGGAGCAGACTTCCATGGTGAACAGAAGTTTTACTACAGTGATCTAATGAGCAACTAGAGTGCTAACTTTCAGAATTTATGGCAAATGTGTGACATATCTGAATACCTTCATGATGGAATCAAAGTAAAAAACTTAAAGCATTTCCTACTGAGGAGACTGCAGTACATGAGGAAATTAGGAAACTTCATAACAAATAAATCTCCCAAGATGGCCACCGGAGACAAAAGAGCCCAAATTTAGCCCAAAATCACCCAGATGTAGCCCAAATATAGCCCAATGACAGAAGTGTGCAAAACACTTATTATTTTGTGTTTTTGCAGTGTTATATAGTGCAGACTTGTCAGGTATTGGAGTGCTTTACATGAGCATTGGTTACATCACACAAGAACAAATTCATTTTGGTTGTAGACATGGGGAGACTAAGTGATTTGACCAGAATCACAGAATGTCGAGCTGAAGCAGAAACTCCAACCTGGTTCCCCAGTTGCAAAGTCTGCAGTTCTGGAAGTAACACCACATCCTCTCCCCTAAGTGCAACATTTAATCAAGTGGTCAACTGGATAAAAAAACATAAAGATAACAAATAATTTAAAAGTGCTTTGTCGTTTATTTGAAAACTCAGAAAATATGTCCTTATTTTAGTCTTTTAGAGCACTAACCATAATTTTGATGCCAATAAGACCCTCTCATATATGTAATTTCTAAAGGAAATGCTCTAGGTATTACAGTTTTGATCACATCAAGATGACGTCAGGCGTTCCACACTTTTGTAATAAATATAGAATGTTAGCAATCTAGTTGTTCATTAGGATACTGTTGAGAGGCAGAGGCCAGTGGCACGGACTCTGAAAATTGAAGGCAGGTAGAAGGGTGCAAAGGCAACAATTTAACCACACTGAGCAGGCAGGAAGGGCCGTGGCAGCACAACAGACTATGGAGGGCAGTGGAAAGGGGGGCAGGGGCAACAAACCAACAATACAGGACTTGCAAGAGAGGCTGTGGCAATGTAATAGACCATTGTGGGCAGAAGGAAGAGGCAATGGTAGTACAACCATACATGCCAACAGACCCGATTCAGCCAGGAAACGTCCAATGTTTTTAAGCTCAAATGGGCTTTATTTGATCTGTCTCCTGTCTACAATCTCCTCTTTTTCAATGTAACTCAAAGGGGAAAATCAATACCCCAGTTTTTTTTCAAAATCTCCCTCTTACCAAGTTCAAAATGTTCGCAAGTATGGTACATTGGATCATGGAAGGAAATGGGGTAGGGACATGGACTTGGATAACAGAGGACAGGAGGGACATGGATAGGTGCACCAATCTGACCCTGCAAGGCAGGCTTCAGGGTTTGCAGCAGCACAATACACCACGCAGGGCATGCGGGATGGGAGTGCAGCACAACAATCCATAGAAAGCAAGAGAGAGGGGACAGGACCATGCACATGGACAACAGAGAACAGAGGGGCAAGAGGCAATGGTAGCTAACTGACCATAATGGACAGACAGGAGAGAAAGCTGCAGCATAACAGACCATAAAGGGCAGGAGGGACGGATCAGGGGCATTACAATGGAACAGGAGGGAGGGAGTAGGGGTCTGCACATGTAAACAGAGGGCTGGGGGCAAGGGGGCAGGGCAGGAGCAGCAAGATAGCCATGGAGGTCAGGCAGGATGGGCACTAGAAGCAAGACACACCATGAAGAGCAACAGTGAGACTGTGATGGCATACTCACAGACTATGGAGGGAAGGTGGGAGGGGGTCAGGGGCAGCTAACTGACCCCACAGGGAAGATGGGAGGGGCCATGGCAGCACAGAAGACCATGCATGGCAAGTGGGAGGGTTAGTGGCAGCACAATGGCTATGATGGGCAAGAAGGAGGGTGCAGGGGCATGCACAAAGGACGATGGAGGATAGAAGGGAGGGTCAGGACCTGTGCACAGACAAGAAAGTTCAGGGAAAGGGGCCTCACAACAGACCGCACGGGGCAGGCAGGAGGGGCAGTTGCAGCACAACAGACCAGGGAGGGCAGAAGGGTGTGGCAGTACAATGGACCATGTAGGACAGGAGGAAGAGGATAGGGGCATGGCATGTGGACAGGCAGGGTGGAGGTGGCAGGGACAGGTTACAGTCATCTGACAATGCTAGGCAGGTGGGAGGGGAGTAGCAGCTCAACAGAACACTCAGAGTAGATAGGAGTGGCAGGTCCATGGAACATGGTGGGCAAAAAGGATGGAGCAGGGGCATGCACAAAGACATCGGAGGGCAGGGGGAAGGAGAATAGGGGCAGCAAGCTAAGCACAGAGTTTAAGCAGGAGGTTAATGATGGCGAATAGAATTGGGCAATGGAGGGCAGGAGGAGGGGACTGGTACATCATACTAAATTGAGGGCAGTGGCAGCACATCAGACCATGCATGGCAGGAGGGAGGAGGCTAGTCCATGGATTCACACAACAGAGGATAGGGAGGAGTGGGATGGGGCAGCAAGCAAACTGTTCAGAGAAGGCGGGTATTAGGAACTTTATTGTTTTTAAAACGTTTGTCTGTGCGAACTACTTAAAATATGAACAAGTATGCAGCATAATCTCACTTTTATTCAGGAAGAAGAGGACGTTTGTGACTGTGACTCCGGGCTCACTTGGCAGAAACACCCCCTGACCCTCCACCCCCTATCGCAAAAAGTAATGCCCGTGAAAAGGGTAGGTGAACACAGTGTTATATAGAACACAGTCCTGAGAGCACGATTGAAAATGAAAACAAGATATAGTGTATGGTATAAACTATGCACCAAAAAGTGTGATATAAGATGAACCGGGCGTGAAATATAATATGCAATACATTGTGCGCAATGACAGATTCATTGGAGAGCGCGAGATAGCACAGGCACTAGCGCGTGCTATGCGATGTGCGCCTTGGAGTGTAATATGCACAGGGCAGTGTTGTGTAACCTAACTAGTCTCTAAAGTTGTAATATAAAATATGTGCTGGGGAGTGTAACGTTGCATATGCACTGTGACAAAGATATGGATCCCAGATTGTAATATGTATGGCATAGCACTGTGCGTTATAACATAGGCATCGAGGAAGGCACGTTAGATGGGGCAATATAACCCGTGCGAAGACAAGTTTGGCATGACATATTCACGGGGTGGTGTTACAGTGCACATGGGCTAGAGAGTGTCATAGCATATGCACTAGCTGGTGGAATACAACACAGAGGTGTGTGGCACTCGGCAGGCAATGGTGGGTGTAACACAGCATTGGGCTCTGCCAGGAGCGCGCTGTGACTCTCAAGTGAGGTTCGTCCCCTTTCCAGAGAGTAAAATAAAAAGTATTACACATCCGGCAGTGGATGTGTGTTTTATTAACCGTGAGGGGGGTTTCTTACATAGTTTTGGTCGAATTTTTGTCGAATCCCCTTTGAATGGCTTGGTGTGCATGTGTATTAAATGTGCCCGTCAATAGCTACCCATGTTTGTATAAATAAATGACAAGGGTGTCTACCGGGATTAGGCACGGTAGGGCATCAGACATGTCAGAGTTTCACTAGTGGTGTAAATACATTCCACGTGGATTCATTGTATGCATAGTCGCCTTTTAATAAATATCCCTCAAATCGTCATGGTGATAGGTACGTACGGTTTGTCCAGCATGTCCTCGGTGTGTCTATAAATATATATTTTTTTAAAATAATAAAAAACAGTGGCCGGCCCTGGGGATTGGGGTCCAAAAAATATGATTAGGAGACAGACCCTGGGGTTGGGGTCATCAGGGCCAATAAATTAGAATAAGAAGGGGAACCACACAGCCCCCCTTCTTAAAAAATTAAAATAAATAAAAAACTGGCATCGTGCCGGAGGCCACGCCCCCTCCTTGCAGCACTCTGCAAACGCGCCCCCCTGGCGAGCTGTAAGTTGGGGAATTAATTCCTCTTCAATACTGAGGGTCCCTGAGGGCCAACTAGTCCAACAGGCATCTCCAGTATGTGCCAGGGAGCTGCGCTGCAGACAGGTGTTCTGAGGCCAAGCCCCTTTTTACACCTCTCTGCAACGCAGCTCTGTGGCGCTTACTGGAGGTACATAGTGGTCTAGTTTGACCCTAGGGACCCTTAGGATTCAAGGGGACTTAATCTCTCAATTTAGAACAGCCACAGGGCGCGTTTACACAGTGGTGAAGGGAGGGGACGGGGCCTGAGGTGACGTGTGCAAACACGCACTATGGCACGTTTTAAATTGGGGATATAATTTCCCTTCAATACTGAGGGCCCCTGGGGGCTAACTAGCCCACCAGGTGCTTCCAGTAAGCGCCACTGAGCTGCATTGCAGAGAGGTGGTCCAGGCTGTGCCACTTTTTACACCTCTCTGCGGCACTTACTGGAGGTACCTAGTGGGCTAGTTGGACCCTAGGGACCCTCAGGATTCAAATGAACTTAATCTCCCAACTAAAAACGGACACAGGGCGTGTTTACACAGTGGTGAAGGGAGGGGACGGGGCCTGAGTTAACGTGTGCAAAAACGCCCTGTGGCCTGTTTTAAGAGGTAGTTTTAATCCCCCTGCCCTATTATATACTAGGGGCTTACAGAGGAGGTCATGCTAATCACAGGGGGACCCCAACGCATAATGTTCCCTAGTGTATGTAGGTGTTTTCACTGTATTCTAAGTGTCTTTTAACATAGCACTGGCTCTAGGACTGGTTAGTCAGACTCAGTTACCACCAGTATCCGTCTGAAAAAGTTGAGGGTACAGGATGATTTTGCAACAAGGCTTCTTTCTGCTCTTCTTTTTGTTCTTTCTGCACGTTATCCTTCTTCCTGCACTTTTCTTCGTCTTTGAGGACTTCTGTTGCTTCTTTCTGCACTTCTTTTTTTTCTTTCTGTGCATTTTTTCTTCTTTCTTCACATGTCCTATCTCTGTAGGCATAGTTAGAAATTAGCATTTAAAAAACCTTTGAAATTCACAGAAAAAAACATAGGTTTCAGGCACGTTATAGTTAGGAATTAGCATTTAAAAAACCTCAGAAATTCACTGAAAAAACCATAGGTTTCAGTGGTGTTATAGTTAGCTGGACTTTTCACTTGTACAAAACCATTGAAATTCCCCCGTTATAGTTAGTTCAGCTAACTATAACTCGCGCCCCCGCAATGCACTGCTGATGACGTCACATATTACATCACTCATGACATGGTCAGTGACATCACTCATGACATCACTGATGACATCTCAAATGACATCACTGATGACATCACTGATGACATCATCCAGTGAATGTCTGTTTTTCTGAAAATTAAATATGTTTTATATATGTATATCTCAAGGTCGATGGAAGAATAAATGGGTATATAAGTGTCTAAATGGATGATTTGTTTTTGAAAAATTGATTGTGTAACTGACTGATTAAGTGTATCATAGTGAATACATGGCTTAGTGAGTAATGTTTAAATGTGTAAATATCTGTATCAGTCTCTCACTTTGTGTATAAGTGGCTGCATGGGTTGGTGAGTAGCTACATGGGTGTCTATATAGGTTATTAGTTGTTTTTTTGAGTATCAGTCTGAGTGTCTGCATGGTTCGGTGGGGGGTATTATGTAGTGCATAGGTGCATGAATGAGGGACTCACTGTTTGTATGTGTTGAAGACAGCATGTGTGCAGGACTGTATGGGTGGATGAGTGTGTGTATGGGTGTGTTAGTGAGTGAATGACTGTCTCAATAGTGTCTTTATGAGTCACTACATATGTTTTAAACTGGTATATGTGACTATTGGTGTATATAAGTGAGTATATGTGAGAGTGAGAGATTGAAAGAGTTCCTGTATGAATAAGTATGTGTTTCTATAAGTGATTGTTTAAAAGACTAAGTATGTGTAAGTTTCCGTAGAAGTAAGTGTGGTGGTGTGTGTATAACTGTATATGTAAGTAAATGTGTGTTTGATTCTTTATTAGCATGAGTGACTATGTGTGTAAGTAACTCTATGGATGAGTGGCATTGTGTAACAGGATGTATAGGTGTATGAGTACATATGATGAGTGAGTACATGTATGAGTGACTGTATAGGACTGTTGGTGAATGAGTGGATGTGTATGTGGATCTTAGAATTACTGAAGAGGTTGTTGTAACTGGTATTGGTATGTCCATTGTTTTGAACATTTTAGTCTCTATTTTTGAATGTGTGTATCAAAGGTTATATTAGGGTGAGAGGAGGTCTGCCACTCTATCACAAGGATTTGTCATTTGAGATGTCATCAGTGATGTCATGAGTGATGTCACTGACCATGTCATGAGTGATGTAATATGTGACGTCATCAGCAGTGCATTGCGGGCGCGCGAGTTATAGTTATCTGAACTAACTATAACGGGGGAATTTCAATGGTTTTGTACAAGTGAAAAGTCCAGCTAACTATAACACCACTGAAACCTATGGTTTTTTCAGTGAATATATATATGTATATATATATATATATATATATATATTGCAAAATCCAAATTAAGTACGCTCTCAGTCAAGAAAACACACTATCAGAAGTGTATGCGACTAGGTTTATTCCACACACTGTGTGGAATAAACCTAGTCGCATACACTTCTGATAGTGTGTTTTCTTGACTGAGAGCGTACTTAATTTGGATTTTGCAATTGAAGATTGCCAGCACGCTCCGCTGGCGTGTACGCCACTTTCCATGGGTGCCAGCTGTCCGGAAGGTGCTTTGTTGGAAAGGATATATATATATATATATATATATATATATATATATATATATATATATATATATTCACTTAAAAAAACATAGGTTTCGCGCACCCCGCGAATTTAAAAAAAAAAAAAATTTTTTTTTGCCTTCGGGGTCCTTCAGGGTTCCCCCTTTTCACGTTCGCCACCTTCCTTTTTCACTCTCGCACTGAAAACAAACAAAATGGCGGCCGACACTTCCTGATTTCGACCGATTCGGACGTTGACTAACATGTAACCACCAATCAGAATTACGCTCGCGCACGTTAGGGTGCTCGCACGGTGCGCGCACGGTGCGCGCACGGTGCGCGCACCCTGCGCGCGTATAGATATTGATATGCTTTTAAATGCTATTTTCTCAGGAAATACTGAACAGATTTACACCAGACCTGCAAAGGGCACTTCCTTGACCTTATGGCTACCTCTCTGCCAAATTTCAAGTAATTCTGTTCAGCCGTTCGGGCTATAGCTGCGTCTAAAGGTCCTATGGAAAAATGCATGGGGAAAACGCGTTTTGGGACCCCCCTTTTTTCTCGACCCCCGCTTGACAAATCACCCCGAGACTTTCAGGGTAGGAGCTGAACGGAGCGCCCCATTAGTTTTCAAAATTTCGCGAGGATTCGTCAACCGGCGCCAAAGTTATTCAAAATAGAATTTTCAGATTTCCTATGGAAACACGGTCCTAACTATAACTATCTACTGGCGACCGCCAGTAGATAATATATATATATATATATATATATATATATATATATATATATATATATATATATATATATATGCACTCAGCAAGGAATGTTTCATCAGAAACTTTACTTTCAAATTGTCATTTAATTCCAAACATTTTCCTAGCCTGACGCGTTTCAGCGCTCCTGCTCTTCATCAGAGGTTTGCTGACAGTCCACTGAAGCAGTAACACACCCTCTTCTTCCCTCTGCATGCTAGGAAGTAATTGCCCTCAGGTGGACCTCCCAAGTGAATTCCAGTGCTTGTGCATGCTGGTAGTTGTGGTATGTGTTGTGCACCAGTATTTCCCTCCAGTGGGATCTGTGCTCTTGTTTCAACTTTATTTAAAACATTTTCCTTGCCCTCCAGTGGGCCTCAGAATGTCAATTCGGTGTTGCACTGCAATATGTTTGTATCACACTATTTTTGACGTCATTTTATGTGATAGAGACGCACCAAGATTAAGAAATTAAAGACATGATAGAAAGTCGTCTCAGTTGAGAAGAGAGCATGGAAGCCGACATTAAAGAAGGTTGAACTAACTTGTAAGAACATATGTTAGAGAGTAATCCTGTTAAATACAAGTGATCCAACCCAAGGGAGACAAGGCATAACTAACCTTTGGGCGGTCCTTCAGTGAAGATGCATTGCCTGAGTGGAATCGGGGCTTCCGTGCAGCAGGAGAGGCCTAGATTGCCAAACCAAGGTCTAAAGGTTGGGGGGACGTACCACCTCTCAGTACTACCAGCTTTCCAAGTGCCATGTATCAAGCTCACTCCCTTGGTACCCATGTAAAACCAAATGTTCTCTGAATACGCTTGTAGGCTTTGCTTAGATCCGTCCATCCAGACCACGGCTTGACCAGGGAGGGAGGCTCCAAACTTACAGAGGATCACACACAGGAGATGGGTTATATTCAGGCTCCCCATTCCATGGGGGGGCTCCCTTAGGGTGGGGGCTCCTTGCTGCAGGGTCCGCCACCCATGGGGGGATCCCTTAGCGTGGGGGCTGCTTGCTGCAGGGTCCACCACCCATGGGGGGCTCTGTTAGGGCGGGTTCTCCATGCTGCAGGGCCCCCAGCACATAGGGGGCCTCCCTTAGGGTGGGGGATCCTTGTTGCAGGGTCCCCCGCCCATGGGGGGCCTCCCTTAGGGCGGGGTCTCCATGCTGCAGGATGCTCAGCCCATGGGGGGCTCCCTTAGGGCAGGGTCTCCATGCTGCAGGATGCCCAGCCCATGGGGAGGCCTCCCTTAGGGCGGGGGCTCCATGCTGCAGGGTCCCCCGCCCATGAGGGGGCCTCCCTTAGGGCAGGGGCTCCATGCTGCAGGATGCCCAGCCCATGGGGGGCTCCCTTAGGGCGGGGTCTCCATGCTGCAGGATGCCCAGCCCATGGGGGGCCTCCCTCAGGGCAGAGGCTCCATGCTGCAGGATGCCCATCCCATGGGGGGCCTCCCTTAGGGCGGGGGCTCCATGCTGCAGGGTCCCCCGCCCATGAGGGGGCCTCCCTTAGGGCAGGGGCTCCATGCTGCAGGATGCCCAGCCCATGGGGGGCTCCCTTAGGGCAGGGTCTCCATGCTGCAGGATGCCCAGCCCATGGGGAGGCCTCCCTCAGGGCAGAGGCTCCATGCTGCAGGATACCCAGCCCATGGGGGGCTCCCTTAGGGCGGGGTCTCCATGCTGCAGGATGACCAGCCCACGGGGAGGCCTCCCTTAGGGTGGGGTCTCCATGCTGCAGGATGCCCAGCCCATGGGGGGCCTCCCTCAGGGCAGAGGCTCCATGCTGCAGGATGCCCAGCCCATGGGGGCCTCCCTTAGGGCAGGGGCTCCTTGCTGCTTTTGAGGGTGACCTCTACATGCTGTGTTGTCTTCTCCCATCAGCTGATGTCCTCGGTGGACAGAATGTAACGCTTCATCTTTATTACTCGCTCACTGTTCACCTCACACTGTCATCTAATGATGAAACTCGTGCACACGCACATGCATGCACAACGCGCACACACACACAGATGTTTTAAGGCATGGGCAAAGTGGGCTCTGGCCCGGGACCCCAGTCTTTCAGGGGGATCCCTGAGAGAGTCTTGCTCTGATGACCTTGATACATTCTTAAACAAATTGTTGTAAATTAAAAAAACGTTTTTAATCTGGGTTGTGTATGAGAGTCTATTACAGACATTTTTCTGACAAATCCTGTGTTTATGTTTCTTGCACTATCCATAAAAAAGATTCTTTCAAATCAAAACAGGACCTCAAATATGAGAAATGGGAGGGAGGGGGTCACAGAGATTATTTGTAGTAATATCAGTGAGCTGCCGCTGTGTTACAATACTGAAAACACGTCACTATCCCCAATATTAGATGAAAAGACATTTAGAGTCTGTACCAGGGTGTCTGTGCACTGCCAGTGACAGTGACCTGGCCAGTGGCCCCAGAAGGCATGAACCAGCAGGAACCGGATCATCACCTCAAAGCAAATAACATGGGCCCCCAAGATACGTTTGGCCCGGGGCCTCCAGAATCCTTACGACGCCCCTGCACACTCACATTCACACTCGAGTTCTCTTTCAGGGTCCTCACGTATGCTAACCAATCACAGGCCGAGTCTACCATGACGCTGGCACCAATCTGCATGCAGTCATGACCATAAACAAAGCACCAGTCTGTGCCAGTTCGATCAGACGGATGTTCCTTGGCCACACTGTGCTGATCTCCATTGAGTTGGTTTTACTTGTCATTGTAGAGCTCTGCGTGAATTCTTCGGCTCCTACGTCAGATTTGCGTCTTCGGTTGGACGTGGACAGGAGTAAGGGTGGTCTGTTGAGATGTCCACTTCAGAGACATCCTGCTGCTACAATGTCGGTGTCGAGATATCCAGATGGAAAGCACATATAGCTAATTTACCGTGTGTGACGTTTAATCTACCTACCTTGGAGATAAGAGATTGCCCAAGTACACAGACGTGAAGCTAAGCGAACAAACCTTCACCTACCTGTATTTATGTACCTTGTCGATACCTTGGCCTCGAGAGGTTGTCCTTGATATGCCGGGGCCCAGATATCCTGGAGTCCATGTTCATGTGGAATATGTAAGGTTAGTGTGTGTTGGCGGATGCCACTGGACCCACCAGTGTTCCCTTTGGGGGCACAAGCAGGGTCCGGTGCTGATCATGGGCTCACTCTCTTTGACAGTAAGTGCAGGCCTTTACTGGGGGAGTCACAATTCATGTTCATGTGTGGCAGTCACTGGGCTCCCTCACTGGCCCCCAAATGAGAGAGAGAGAGACAGAGAGAGAGGCAGAGAGAGAGAAAGAGACAGAGAGAGAGGGAGAGAGACAGAGAAAGTGAGAGAGAGAGAGAGAGAGAAAGCGAAAGAGAGAGGGAGAGAGAGAAAGAGAGGGATAGAGAGAGAGAGGGAAAGAGAGTGAGAGAGAGAGAAAGCGGCAGAGAGAGAGGGAGAGAGAGAGGGAGAAAGAGAGGGAGAGAGAGAGAGAAAGCAACAGGGAGAGGGAAAGAGAGAAAGAGAGGGAAAGAGAGAGAGAAAGAGAGAGAGAGAGAGAGAAAGCGACAGAGATAGGGAGAGAAAGACAGAGAAAGAAGGAGAGAGACAGGAAGAGAGAGACCACTACCTCCTTTTAAAAAACATTTTTGCCACCATTCACAAAGAGGAAGGGGTACCTTGGGGTCCACTCCTTTTTAGGTCTCGCCTGGCGTGAGCTGCGCACATGTGCAATCTCGCTGGCGAGATTTAATGATTTGGGGTATTTTCTGTAAAGGGCATTAAGCCCAGCCCCTCTTTTCCACTGGCCGGCGTCACCATTTATGCTAAACGGTGGCCAGCCATTGGAAAAGAGGTGTTGGTGACGTTTTAGTTCGGCTTTCTGAGCTGTCCCATTTGGACGGGCTCGTCTGCCTTCCTTCTGCCATGAAAGCTTTCTTATCTTTATGGGGCCCCATAAAGACAAGAAAGCTTTCACGACGGACGAAAGTGAAAGCGGACCGTGCTTGTTCCATCAGGGGACCCGATATTCTCGTTCTGTGCTGGCTGATTTGTGTACAAACTGCTGAGTGGTCATTCTCTAAAGGCACTTGCACCATAAAAGGTCACCAATCCAACTTTTTTTACGTCCTCACAGGTGCCCATCGTTAACCATACTTCCGGTTTCTGTGCCACCACGGCGGGCAATTTGCCACGAACGCTTCCCTGCAGCAGATACTAGCTGTAATTGACTCGGGCGTGGCTCTGCCAACCGAAACCGTCTGTTTTCGTTTCACAAGCCGATTCCACCGTTTGGAAGAAACGTCACGTTGAACTCCAAGAATTTTGATGAATAATAGATCGCCATGCATCAGGAAAGCCGGTCATACACCAATCAGACATATCTATTAGCTGAAGGGGGAGGGTCGATGCCAGAGCAGGATTGCGTCTGTTCGTGATAGAAACGTCCCTCTTGAAATGGGTCCTTTTACCAGCGTTCGTAAAGAAGCAGAGCAGCGAGCGCCATCTTTTCCATTTACCGCAGTATGCGTATAAATACAGCGCTGACATCACCAACTTACTCTAAAGTTTTAACTCGAATTACACTTTTTTTGCCTGGATCTACGCCATTGTTGTCCGCAAAAAAAATAATTCTACATACAGTGGACTTTTTGTCACGAGTGACTATTTTACGTATGAGAAGTACATTACATCTAAGTCCCTCAACCCAATCATTAATAAGGATTATTAAGACTCACAGGACGGGGAATCAAACGTGAATGCTGTAACTAACCGACCCAGCCTCAGCTGGGTTCTATAAGAAGACAGCATCCCGATAGTGCTTCTAGTTCTGGTTCGTGGGATGAGGACATGGATTGCTGAGGGTTAGCATTTACAACCTCCAACATGTAACAACGTTTTTCTCCCTGTATTCAATAAACCAATCAGTACTAGATTTGTAGAGCGCTTGTGTCATCCGCTAGAGTATCTCCGCGCTGTCTTGGGGTGAACTCTAGTACCATGATGCGTGCTGTGGGGAGTATGGACATGATCCCTAAACTGTTTAAAGTAAGCCTAATTGTTCAGATGCAGTTGATTGGCAAATACGTGGCCGATTTTGCTGCGTCTGAATCAGCGATATGTCATTTTAAAAATAATGAACTCCTTGGTTTAAGTTTGAGGGTGGCTTTTGATTACCCTTTGAGTGCCTGAATTTCTGCATATAGCTTAATTATTTCTCTTCTCATACACTCATTTGATTGGGCGTTGTTTTGTGTAATGAGTTGGAAAATCAATGGAAAATTTCAGAAACGATGGAAATCAAGATCACGTTTTTGTAGAACTACATGCTGTTATCTCTCAGAAAACTGCTGAGGGGTTACTTTTGTAAGTTCTGTGGTATGCAGCACTGAGAAAGGCATTAGACAGACTGAAAATGGGTGGTTGAAGTTTTGTGTATTATACTTAAGTTACCACAAAAGCAATGTCCTTTTTACAACTTAACCATTAATTCAGATAGGTAGTGGGGGCTAGTAGATTTGAAAACGGGTAAGGCAGGAATTATATACCGGAGTAGAACGAGCACGCTTGAATTACAAAGATGGGTGCATTGGGGTTTCACAGGCAAGCACACTCAACCACCAACTAAACAAGCATTTGCAATGCAATAGGTCGCGCATTTACTAGAGTTTGAGCTATTGGCATTGTAGATTACAATGCCTTTTATTAATGTGTTGGTTTTTTAAACAAATAAATAAAAGGCATTGTCATTTACAATGCCAATAGCATAAACTCTCGCAAATGCGAGACCTATTGCATTGTAAATGCTTGTTCCATTTGCGAATGAGTTACTATCAGATTGAATTGATGGTAAACTGCAAATGTTTTGTGACCGGTATTTGGTTGCAAAACATTCATACATACCGCTGCGATTCAGTACTAGGAAGGGACGCCCTAAATACCGACTCGCAACCCCATTTTTAAATTCGGTAAGACGGTACCAAATCGCAAACTAGAGGCTGGTACATTGGACAACCCTTTGTTTGCGATCACAATCAAGCCGATTCTGTGAATCAGCTTGTTTGCGAATGCAAAATAGCTTTCTACATGTGCCCTAAGTTTGTAAGGGATTTGCAGATGCAAATTAAATCTATCAACAAAAAAGGTGCAGATTAAATCCATAGTTTGGCGGAGCGTGTTGTTCTACTCTAAGTTGGAGTTACTATTTGGCTGTTCTCCTTCCTATTAAGACCTCATTCTGGGTGCCTCAGTATCGCATCTAGTAATTCTGGGAATGTCTTAATACTTACTAGTAATCTTCATTACGCCTGGTCCCGTTGGCCTCATCCCACTCATGACATATAAAGATAACCATCTCCCAGACAAAAAAAAATGTAAGGAATGCTGGGACCCTCTAACCCGCGCCCTCCCACCAGGAGTACTTAACCAGTACTTAGCCAGAATTAGTTCTGAACTACTAAGCCACCAACAGGAAGGCCGGCCGTTCTGGAGGGAGAGAGGGCATCATGAATGAGACGAGGACAACGGGACCAGGCGTAATGAAGATTACCGGTCCGTAATAAGTAATTACCGCCAGGTCCCTAGTCCTCGTCCCATTCATGATATATGGAGCATACCAAAGCCAGAAACCCGGCCTTCCAAACTCCCAAATAACACCCAGTACAACTCATAGAAAGCAGCACCCAAAGTGAATTAAATGGAAGAACAGCAGGAAAAAACAAGTACGAGCAGACAGCCTGCAACTCTCCCAACCAAAACAGCCTCCCCACCCAAAACATTCAGGAGACGAGAAAGGAGAACAAAAAAGCAAAACAGGTAGCCCACTTTGGTGCCCTACAACCTCCGTGATGGACACCCCATTCCACTCAACCCAGGAGGAAGCCATCCCACTCTGGGAACGCCCCCGCACCCCTGCCGGAGGAGGAGCACCAGCCCGGGAATCAGCCAAATCAACACCTGCTGTAGCCATCACAGAGGGACAGTGATGGGGCCCACTCCCTTATAGGAAGAGGACCCAAAACAAACAAACAAGGCCATAGATGTAAGACAGACCTAGGGGTATATTCACAAGAACGTGTGATAACTACCGCAAGAGTAGCGTAACGCAACTTCCAATATCGCAGCCCATCGCGGGAAAATAACCCTGTGTCAACGTGGAATTCACAACAAGGCGGTACCATGCGATAGTCCGACGACACCGCGGACAATGTCCGCGATACAACCACCACGCGGAGATAAAACCACAAACCACAACACCAGAAAACACGCGATGGGCCAAAGCACGATGAGGAAACCAGCGATAAGCAGCGCCAGGCCTGCAACACACACCTGGCAGGCTGAAAAAATCACCATAAAAGTAGAAAAAACACCCACACCCAAACTGATCTACACTCAAGCACCATGGAGGCAGCCGGAGCAGGCGCAGAGGACGAGCGCAACCCCACAAGCACCGACGGACGACCAGCCAGGGACATCGGGGATAGGGAAGGGCAAGGACAAGAAGAAGAGGAAGACGAAGTTCAGTCCATAAGCGAACAGGATCATAGTCACGGAGGAGATGGAACACCATCAACAACTCTTCGTCACCTCCAACGTGTCATTGGGCACCAAAACTGGAATATGGCGGGAAATCGTCGACAAGGTGAATGCCGTCGGAGAGCACAAGCGGACAATGGACGAGGTCAAGAGGCGATGGAATGACATCAAGCGGAAGACCAAGGAGAAACTCTCCGCTAACCAGAAGGCAGCAACACAGACCAGAGGTGGGGGCCCAGCGCCACAGCTCATGATGGATGACGCGGAGGAGCTGGTGTCGAAAGTCGGTGGATACTGTGACCGGACACTGCTCGGCAGGACACAACACAACTGCAACAGGGTGAGTGACCCCCAGGTACGGGGGGGACGGGTGGAGATGGGCACGATGGCATCCATGCACAATCAAGCAGGGCACAGTACACACCCACAATGACCCTAGCTCCTTGCACAGACCCACAGACTGTCACAATGTACAATGCCATGCTGTCAGAATGTCAACCTGTACCATGCGGCTACATACATGTGGACACATTGTAATACACCATCTCCCCTTCACAACGCAGGGGCAGCGTTAGCACCTCCTGCAGAGCAGTCCCAGCCACTTTTCACTGATGACGAGGAGGACAACACCAGCATCGATGCAAAAGCCCTCCTAGACATCATTAACCTCATCCGCGACTCACCTCCAGGATCAGGGCAGCCCAGCTACATCGAGGAGACCCCACCCACCACCCAAACCGCTCAGCAGGAGGCACCCACAGCCTCGGCACCCTCCCAAGTCCCCAAGGAACAACAAATGGCCTTCCAACGCCATGTGCTGGAGGGCCAGAGGGAGACGGCTGAGCAGGTGCGGGTGGGGTTCGAACTCATGGCTGCCAAACTGGACGCCATCCTTGGGTGTCTATGTCCGCCCCATGGTCTGCAACAAGCCCTGACTGACATCGCTGGAGTCATGACGCGGAGAGTAGAACAGCTGTCTGCTCAGAGTGGCTCCAGCGATACCAGCCGTGAGCTGGAACACATGCGGGGGCTCATGGAGGACATGGTGCGTATGGAGGTGGAAAGGATGGCAGCCACCGCTGCACATCATCGAAATGTAGCTGGGATCTATCATGCCCTGCAGACCTCCATGATGGCATTGCCGGCACAAGGCGTGGCTCTGATGAATGCTGCTGCCCCCACACCATTCACATCCCTGCCCCCTGATCAGTGCCTCCCAGTGGGGCCTACCAGAGGTTAAAGGGTATTTTAAATGTGGCAATTGTGTATCATGCGCTTTCACTTTTAACACCAAAACATGTGAACATGCAAATGTGAAACACATACTGGAATTTTTTGCAAACTGCAACACAAGGAATGTTGTGTATTGCATAACATGTCCCTGTCAGTTGCCCTACATTGGATAGACACAGCAACCGATAAAAGTAAGAATAGGGCAACACCGTAGCCGCATTAGACACTCTGTAGTCAACGTCCCTTTGGTGAGCCATTTTACCGAAAAAAAAACCACACAGCAGATGACATAAGATGGCAAGTCATAGACAAAGCCTCGATTCCAGAAAGAGGAGGGGAAATCACACAGATTCTCCAACGACTAGAATGTTGTTGGATAGAACAAACCAACTCGATAGCCCAAGGGTTAAACTCCGCAGAAGAGTGGCGTAGATTTGTCACCACACTAAGTAACTGATACCACCATATGTATTTACCTGCAATTCACCCATAAGTTACCAGTTAGTACAACAACTGTTGTCTGTTATTATATGTTTACAAATATGATAATGGGTAATCATGACGTAGGCATTGTGGTAGTTATTCTAAACATTTTGACAAGATGCTCATATTGTCAACTTGCCATATAAATCCACATGCATATCCTATCATGCCAATATGACCTCCAGCACAGCAATCAACATTGTGACCACACAGAATATATCTGATAAACATACAATGCGTATTGACCTATCCCTGCACTTCAATGGACATGAAAAGCGCAGGTCACGAATCATGTGCTGGCATGTGTCATCACCTGTAAAGTCTGTATTAATATATGCAATTTAAAAGAAATATACAATGTGTTCAGCAAGGTGTGAGAAAACGTAAGGTTTTAGATTGAAAGACTGCATTATTTATTGTACTAACATTTCATGTTCCAAATTAATTATATAATGTGTTCATCAAGAGATGTGAACACGTAATGTCCAAGACCTTGATTCTGTATCATGAAACGTACTAATATAATTTATTTAATTAAACGTACAATGAGTCAAGCAAGAAAATGTAAACTTATAAGACAAGAGTGAAAGCCTGCATCTTTTACTGACGCGATCACAGCACGCACAGAATACATGCACACACAGATATTTAAAACCCGCATCCATTACTGACGTTTTTACACACACAAGCATAACATTCTAACATATGCCACAACCTTTCAGAGACCCGCTTTTAAAATCCCCTCTGCTATGCAGCATACATACCAAATAATACAGGCCTCACAAGCACAAATCTCCAAGTCAGTAACTGTGCGAGCCAGGCGACCGGCGGTCTGTTGTCCGTTTCCATCACAGATAACAGAGCAGCTTAGTGCCAATATCGGCAACACTCAGCACCCCCCCCCCCCTTCCACAGTAATCTCAGAGAAATAACCAGACACGACACCTTTTATGTGGAAAGAAATATTGCTGCAGGTTTATTAGCATTACAACGATGCCAAGATTGGTGGGTTAGCTTACGGGCGATACCAAGGCAGGCAGCCCCTCGCCGCCTGCCACCTGATGAGCCAAATTACACCGGGGCCTTGCCCAACGGTGTTTGGCATATTTGGGGGAGGGAAGACACCTCCCACCAGTGGGCCAACAGCCCACCCCATTTGCTCACGCCCCCTAGAGGGGCGGAGTCTGCCAGGCAACCCCCGGTTGCTCAGGTCAACAACCGCCCGTGGGACTAACGGGGCGCCGTCGCTCCTCCAGGGTCCAACCGGAGGACCTACCTGTGGATATTTGGCCTTTGCACCCTTGTTGTGCTTCTGCATAGGGTACCCATATGTCCCTTACAGCCTCTGGATCACCCTGTAACTCCGCCTGCAACACAAAAGAACACATTAGATAAAACCCCCCACCCACACCCTGCTGATACGCCTGGTATGAGGTAGGGTGGGAAACGGCATCAGGATCGTGGCAAAGAGGGCACCCAGTGGGCAGGGGAAGGTATAAATACCTCACCCCCGTCCCCTCTCCCCGGAAGTGACGCGACACTTACTAGACCCTAGAGGGTCCCAAAGACTGGGCGGCTGCTTCCTGTGCCTTCTTGTGGCACTAAGGCGGCCGCCCTCTCAGCGGGCCTCCTGCGTGGACCCTGGGCAGCCGGCAGATTAGATCTACAGCTGCCTCTCCAGAGTCAGGTCTGTCTACATCGTAATTTAACATTTGGCGGGAACAGAGCCGTCATGTACTCCCAGTCACTCAAGGGCTCATTGTCATTGAACCCAGGCAGACAGACACTGTTCTGCTCCGCAGCTATCCAGATGCAGGCTTAAACAGATTGGTGATTAAATGAGGTAAGAGGCGGGTTACACAGATCGGCTGGCTATTGACGCACAGAGTGCCATTGATTAAGATCACACGTGCCCAGCTTCCTATTTAGAATATACTCCCACTTGGTTTCAGACCCCACACTGGATGGAAGTAACCCTCATTATTGGTAACACAAAGAATTGCCCATCGTGCCCGATTTGACTTCCAAGAATCACTAAACATTTAAGAAGCCTGCAACTTCAACGCGCAGATACACCCAATTGGGTAAGCCTGTGCAATTATTTATAGACCTCCTAAGCGTGCACACACTCATACATTATTGGTAAAATAGGTTCCAAAAACATACATGCTCCCACTTTCTCTACAGAGTATATGCCTGGACTGTACACTCATCGTGCCTTCCAAAATCTTACATGCAGAATTTTCCGGTTGTGCCATATCGAATTTTGCCAGCCCACGTCTACTCTCACATGGGGTACGTTTGTTCACTATTGTGCGTCACCGTAGTACAGCCATGTTTATAATTTTACCCTCAAATATAGGAGCCTGAATTAACACGCTTCATTCTCTCACATGTACAGCGCCCGGCTGGGTCCCATTTGAGTATTACCTTCTTTACTACACTCGCGGTGCCACACCTTCTACACAAGGATGCGCAAACTATCCTTCAGGTACTATACATACTGCTTTCTTCTTTTTACAAGCATAGCTGCTCCATCACAGCCACATACTGACATTATTCCTCTTCTTGTAGGTGTCCCTATAATCTCAGGTCCTGAAGAGACCCTACATAGCACACAGGGTCGAAACACCGTTGACAGTTTTCAAAAGCGAACCATTGTACACCAGCACTTATTGTATAAAGCGCGGTTCATACAGTATATACCTCCTAACGGTCGTCTTTATGAAGTATGGGAAGCCTTGTATATATGTCACAAATATCTCACTATTTTGTTAGGTTCTACTTTTTTAGGTTCCGCCTTTTCACTAGGACACCACTAAAACTAGATGATTGTTTAATTACCTTGTATGTATTTTGTTTCAAAGACTATATAAATAATAATTGTGTATGAAATACAAATCTAAGGTGTGTACGACTCCTTCTCTTTCTGACAACACACTAACCCATTACATTGCCATTATGCTTTTATACATCAAGATTGTTTTTCCATGAATCCACAGAAGCCATTGTTTTTTGATAATAGTGCCTCCCAGTGCGGCAGGCGTATCCACTCAGGCACCTGATGTGTCAGTGGCACACAGTGCTGCCGACAATCCCCCTCCGTCCCCTGATGTGTCAGTGGCACACAGTGCCTCAGCCGGTACTGCAACACCCACAGGTGGGGCAGAGCACACATCCGGGGACGAGGACGTGGATGGGTTTGTGATCAGGAGGCACCAGCATTCATTTCCTCCACCAGGCATGTTTCTGCTAGGTGCCGCACATGGCCTCATGACCTTCCACTGACCCCCGATACACTCCGATGCACTCACCTTGGACAGCGACATGGCCTGCCACATCCTGTTTCATGACCAATGACACGGCGGACAGACTGTGGACTGTACCCTTCCTCTTCCGCAGTACATGTCATCCCCGCATGGACTCTGGCTGGCCATACACGCTCCAGCTCCAGCTGCAGAACTGCAGAACTGCACTGGATGTGCAATAAACATCCAGTGATGCACTGCTGTGTCATGTCTTACATCTATCATGTATGAATGTGCGGATGAATGTAGGGACAGTGATTTCCCTGCGTCAATGATGCTCATCCTGTGGAATGCCTGTCAGAGGTTGCCACATTGCATATTGTGTACCGGGTCCCGTGAACACTACAACAGGGACACACGCATCAGTCACTTTCTTGTCCGGACATGGACTGGCCCGGCGTATGGCAGGCCAGACCACTCTGATGACGCACCGAGGGGGGCCATAATTGCTACCCATCGCAGGCGTACATGCTGGTGGTGTGCAGGTCACTGGTCTAGTCGTCAGCATGTCACAGCCACTCCCTGAGGGCAGGTTTGCAAACACACCACAACCATCCGGCACAGGCCTCACTGGCCATGTGACGCCACCAACATAAGGGGCCAACGACGTCACATTCCCCTCTTCTGATGGTGACTGGATGACGGCTGCTCCATGCTTCTCATTCATAAAGGGCCCATAAGTTGTTGAGCACAGGGTTGGTGGCATCCGAGGCCTGGCGCACAACACAGGCCTACCGCCACGTGGCGCTGACTGGGCTTGCACAGGGTTAGTGGCACTCGGAGCATTGCGGCCGGCACAGGCCCCCCGCCACAGGACAGTGACATTGGGTGCACTGAGTCAGTGGCACCTTAAGCTGCTGAGCGGGTGTGCAGCTTGCGATGATGCCCCGTCCCGGCGGTCCGGACAGCTCAGGTTTAGTGTGCCCTGCTGGACCGCAATGTTGGCCAGAGCCAGCAGGCAGAGCGGGCCTACCACCACGTGGCGTCGCTTCTGGGATCCCAGAGTTTGTGGCACCCATTGGGCTGAGTGGGTGTGCAGCCTGCGATGGTGCCGGGTGCACTGGTATGTCCTCTGCCATGGAGTAATCAAGACCCAGCACCAAACGTGAGACCTCTTGGCCTGAGGAGCGAGGCTGCATGGTGTGGAGGGTGCCAAGTCCGCGGGCCCCGGGCTTGCAGCAGCACGTGGTGGGACCTCTCGTCTACGCGCCGGTGGCGGAAGGTGAGCAGTGAGGCCTGGGTGTGCATGAGCGGGCATGCTCCGATGGGCGGCGGGAGGGGTTGGGGTGCTTCTGCCTGGGTGTGCATGGGCGGGCAGCCGATGTTGTCTTGTGCAGGTGTGTGTACTGTGCCAGTCATGTATCTGGACTCTGTTTCAGATGACGGCTCTGACTCAGATGTTTGACCTGGTGAACAGCGATACATACCGGCAAGTATTTGGAGACACACCAGTGGCAGCAGGTGAGCAGTGTGGCCTGAGTGCGCATGGGCGGCACTCTCTCTGTCTCCCCCTCTCTTCTCACTCTCTCTATCTCTCTCTCTCACTCTCTCTCTCTCTCTCTCTCTCTCTATCTCTCTCTCTCTCTCTCTCTCTCTCCCCCCCTCTCTTCTTCTCTCTCTCCACTTCTCTTCTTCTCTCTCTCTCTCCCCCTCTCTTCCTCTCTCTACCCTTCGCTCTCTCTCTGTCCTCTGATGTGCCGAGGACACACCTTCTCATCATGTTTTTTGTCTTGCAGGCTGGGACCTAGGGATTGTCCCGAGGGGAGCGGCCATGTGTTTTCATTTCATTTCAGTGTTCATTTTAATAAAGTTTCATTTGTTGCTTCGAAAGTGAATGTGTGCTGCTCATTTCTGTGTCGACACATGCATGTCACCAGTTGTGATTATGCGATGTCAGGCGGATTATTTTGTGCATGTTTAGGTGTAGCTGATGTGGCATGTCTTTGGTCGGGGGTGCCAGGAAGGGGTGGTCCTGGGGGTGGTGTCGGTTGGTGTTGTGGCCCTCTTGGCTCTCCGGGCCGCATGATGGGTGGCTCCATGGCATCTGTTGCTCTTTCGATGCGGCTGTGGGCTGTGTTCCCTTTTGTTGTGCAGGGTGCCGTCCGACTTTACACCAGGTCAGAGGAGGTGTAGATTTCCTGGTGTTAACGTGTCTTATCGCCTGTTTTGTGTTTTCATCACAGTTCTGTCTGGCCGTTGTGAATGTTGAGGTGTGATGTTGTCGCGGCTTTTGGCACTGGAACGCCCACTCTGCATCTCATTAGCGATAGTTGGGGGGGCCTCTGAGGTGATGTATTTTGCAGCTGCTATCACGGGTATACTGGTGCTGTGGGCTGTTAACACCAGCTTGTGAATGAGGCGATAGATTTATCGCAACTTTGGCTGCGATAAAGTGTCGTTGACTCGGCTATAGTTTCTTGTGAATATGCCTCCTAGTGCGGCCAGAAAAACCAGCAAAGCCTGAGACACGTCCAACAGGGGCAAACCCAAAGCACTTGCAAAAACCAGGATCCAACACCAGTGCCGGTAACACCAACCCCTGAGACAAGTGAAAATGAGAACTCACCCCAGGCACAAAGGAGGCATCCAAGCCCAGAACCACACAATCCACAGAAAAACAACAAGTAGGGCACCCTGGCCACCAGAGCCCCCAACACCCTAACCCGCCGAGCGGAAGTGAGTGCCTCCAGAAAACCATCACAAAGGTGACAAAAGTAACTTCAACCAACACCAAAGCATGAAAGGAGACAGGCATCAGAGACTCCAAGCCTAAAGGCAAATCCACAGAAGGGAAACAGCAGCGTCACCACAGGACGGGAAAGAGAGAAAATATGAAGCAGCCACACCACCAGGGCAACCACATCAGCCAGAGTACCCCACGGGGCATGAAAAGCCAGAATGGCCTCCCAGTGGGCCCTCAAGGCCACCACCACCCAGGGCTCCTCAATCCTTCCCAGACACACTGCAGCAGATCCAACAGAGAGCTCTCCAAAGGAGACAACTGAAGGAACCACACCAATGCTGGAATTCCCCTCAAGAAAGCCCAGAAGAGAGCAGAGGGGAAGCAGGGGATCCCACAAATGCCACACGCTCCAACCAGGAAACTTAGTGCGACATGTCCAACAACGGGACCATCACCACCTGGGCGTCCCATATCAGACAAGCCCAAAATAGCGGGAAGGTCCCTCCGCCTAGGCCAAGGCAAACACCAAGAGGACCAGCCAAGGAATGAACAAGTACGAAAAGACAAAACCAAGTAGGGAGGAAGCACCAACCAAGTAGCAACCCCTCACGAACCTGAAATGCACGGCCATCAGAGACTGCAGATGCCCCACCACCATTGAAAAACCCAGAGAAGGACCAGCAGTGTTCAATAAGGAGGTGTACCCTGCACCCTCCAGCAGTGTTCTTTAAGGAGTTGCACCCTGTGCCCACCAGTAGTGTTCTTTATAGAGGTGTGCCCTGTGCCCATCAGTAGTGTTCTTTAAGGAGGTATACCCTGCACCCACCAGCAGTGTTCTTTAAGGTGGTTTACCCTGCGCCCACAGTAGTGTTCTTTATAGAGGTGTGCCCTGTGCCCACCAGTAGTGTTCAATAAGGAGGTTTACCCTGCGCCCACCAGCAGTGTTCTTTAAGGAAGTGCGCCCCATGCCCACAAGTAGTGTTCAATAAGGAGGTGCACCCTGCACCCACCAGTAGTGTTCAATAAGGAGGTGCACCCTGCGCCCGCCAGTAGTGTTCAATAAGGAGGTATACCCATCTCAGTACGCTCCTTGAGTGGGTCAGGTGTGTGTTTAATGTAACCGTCGCCTCTGAGTAGGTGTGTCATACTCTTGACTCAGGGTCAACGCATTCCTCAATTTCCTGGTGCCAGTACACTAGCACACCATTACCATTGATACTGCATCAGCAAGGTCGTGAGGGTGGCAGATGGAATGTCACACAGACCCACTTAATGGCATCACAGGAAATGACGTCATGTCACCTTGACACCAATAATGGACCAAAATGTGTGCTATAGAATTTTTGTTGAGAGAGGTTTGGGTAGCATGCAGAAATCAGAGAATAACAACAGGCACAAACACGTAGATGATGAAAGAGGCGCTAGCCCTGGAGACGAGTCATGGGATAATGTAAATTACAGGGGTTGGAAGGAGGCCCCAGGGCTGGAAGAATAACATATGTGTTACCCTTGGTGATCTCTTAATAACACCTCACCTCGAAAGGAAGTTACATAATCAATCTTTAACGTGCAACTCACACACTATGTATTTACACCAGGTTTTTACGAGGACTTCCTGATGAGGAATGATGTGCCCTTGGGCTCTGAGCCACTCATGAAATATTTATTTGCAACTCAGCCATTCACCAGATTTATGTCAGACCATGTTGAAGATTTGTATGTTAGACCATCAATCAATCAATCAATCAATCAATCAAGGTTTGTAGAGCGCACTACTCACCCGTGAGGGTCACAAGGTGCTGGGGCAGGGGGTGTGAACATCTCCGTTGGTCATTCGAAGAGCCAGGTCTTGGGGTCCTTTCTGAATTGGCGCAATGTTGGGCTTCATCTGAAGCGGAGGGGGAGTTTGTCCCAGGTGTTGGCTGCGAGGTAGGAGAAGGATCTGTCACCTGCTCTGGCCCCGTGGAAGCGAAGGATGGTGGCTAGGGCGAGTTCGGCTGAGCGGAGATTTCTCTTTGGGGCGTGGAAGGAGATTCGTTTGTTGAGGTATTGGAGTCTGGTGTTGTGGAGGGCTTTTTAAGCATGGGTGAGCAGTTTGAAGGCTATTCTTCTTTCAACGAGGCGCCAGTGAAGGTCGTGGGGTGTTGGGTGATGTGGTCATGTCGTGGGGTGTGGAGGATTAGTCTGGCTGCGGTGTTCTGGATGGTCTGGAGTTGCGGAGGGGTTTTTGTTGATTCTGGCGTACAGAGCATTTCTGTAATCCAGTCAGCTGGTGATGAGAGCATGGGTGACAGTCTTCTTGGAGTCAGAGGATCTACTTGAAGGTCTTGCGAAGTATGCGGAGGGTGTTGAAACATGTGGAGGATACGGCGTGGATCTGGCGGTTCATGGTGAGTGAAGAGTCGAGTGTGATGCTGAGGTAGCGTGCGTGGTCCGTTGGGGTGGGTGGGTTTCCGTGTTGACCATGTAGATTATTTGTATGTTAGACCGTGCTGAAGATTTGTATGTTATATCATGTTGATGATTTCTATGTTGGACCATGTTGAAGATTTGTATGATAGACCATGTTCATGTTTTAATAGTTTGCATGATAATATTTTACTGAACGCACTTTGTGCTTATCTTCGGTGATGCTTTGAACAGCTCGGTCCTATTTCTCAATTCCGAAGATGCTATTTTAATACCTGCACTCTATGGAGAGAAAAATTGAAAAGCAGTTTGTAATCTATCTCACCAGAAGCCATGAACAACCTACCCCTGGAGGGTGGTGGTAAATTCTGCACTGTAGTGGCACCATTGTTTGGTGCTGGAGCCCAGTTTTTGTCATGGGCACTAGGACCTGTGGATACAGTACTGTATGACGAGAAGTCAACAAAGACGAGATACTCACATTCAAAAACATTGAAGAGGAGCTGTTGAAACAGAACAATGATTACTCTCTCGTGGCACCAGAATTATCATATCACAGACACCTCACACATAAGACATAGGACTCATCAAGGGACAGTGGAAACCAAAAAGACAGTCGGAGAAAAGGTAGGCTCCCAGGACTGGATCGTCTAGTAGAAGAAATGACTCAAACATGCCTCTCCTGTCCTAGCACCAGGCAACAAACAAGACCCAAACATCCACAAATGTCTGACCTCCCAGGTGCCATGTGGCCAGTGATGGCCACTGACTTTTATGGCTCCTTGGACCCCAGGGGATACCTGATGGTTACCATTGATGACTACTATTGCTTCCTTCTGGTACGCCAGTTGCCTTAAACATTAGCAGCTCCCACACTACTCATCATAGATGAAATCTTTGCAGCCGGGGGGGCCATCCTCACACTCCAGACAGACAATGGGACCCCTTAGTGTGCTCACAACGTGCACGTTGCTGGCCCCCACATGAATAGACTCACAAAGAGAGAGACAACCTCGATTATGATTTTGCCTATGCATGGCCCCTTGACTTAATTCACACCTCAGTGAGAAAACAGAACCATAGTTCAGCAGACATTATAGTTATGAGAATACAGGATGCAAGGTCAGTAACACAGCTCAAAGACTGTAAAAAGCAGCACAGTGATTGTGTCCACTTTCCTTTATAGTGCAACAGACCAGAAGGACCCTATTCATTATCCATCAACCATACTCTAAACCAAGGGCATCCTGGGGTTTATTGGCAAACATACCTTAGTGGCAACTTCCCCTCTGTCCCACAGAGGGATGGGCAATACTCGCGGTTCCATACCAACACATACACCAGGGCACCACATAGCGCTCCCTCTCTGCCGGGGTACCTGTCACCAGGCAAATCTCCCCAGAATGTTCAACTCCAGACATCCCGGGTAGGGCAGAAAGGTCCAGGACAACTAGCAGGTCAGTCCCCCTTCTGTCTGCCCAGTGCCCACACAAATCAACACCCCTCCATGGTGTCAGCTCAGTAAATAAGTCCACATTTTTGGGAAGCTCCCTTTTCTGCTGCTAGCAATTCCGCCTTCCACAAGTGGGTCGGTGGGAGCTTGATCCGGTATGCTGGATGCTGGTGTGGGGTGGAGAGAAAAGAAGGCGATATCCTCCCCTCTCAACGCTTGAAAGGCTCTCAGCCCGGGTGCCTCTCGATAACATCTTTTTGTGGAAAAACTGACAAAGGACTACCCACCTTGGCGCCTGCCTGTGGAGAGACTAATCACGCCCCTCTGCTATTTGCAGGAGGAACCTGCTGTGAGAAGTTGGCCTGGTATATGCTGTCCACTAGTGAAAGTGGGCACCTTGCACCAGTCCAAACAACCCTTATTGATGATTAGGTTAAAGACAACCTTTATTGAAAGCTATCCAAAGTGGTAGTTAAGGAGAGCAGCCTGCAGGCTAAGTCTTGAAGGAATGAAAAGCAGCTTGTTTTACCAGATTATAACATCCTGAATGACCCAATGAAAGGAGAACCACACTAGGTATATATATATAAAATATATGTATTTCTTTCTAAACACTCTCTACTAACCTCTTTATGAGATTAGAGAACAAGGCACAGAATATTAATAAACTAGAACAACAGTAAATAGCACAAAACACAGTGGGCCCCAGGGGGAGACCAAACATATATTAAGAAAGTGGTATAACAACCATGGCTTGACTAGACACAGTGCCTAGAGCACGTAGAATCGCTGGGACCCCAAGGAACCACCCAAGGTAGTGACACAGGGGACCCACGGGGGACGCGTGCAGTGTGAGAACACAGCCGCAAGCTCCGTACAATCCTATGGGAAAGTCACGGTTGGAATTTTAAAGATTAAGGACACTTAGGAGAGGACTTTGATCCAACCCTTTCCAACTTAGAAGGTTCTAAGGCCAGCACCCATGTGAGCACCGGAGTACTCGTGTTACCTAACCCAGGGAAGTCGGGTGCATAGGTGTCAAATGGTCTCGGGAATCTTCGCTGTTTTCAATAGCGAGATGCTGCAAAGTGCTTCTGCCGGGAAGATGAGAAGTGTCCGGTGTGATCCAAGCCTGGATCGGAGCTGAGAAGAACCTGAAAGCAGAGAGGACAGAGTCTGGGTCACTTCAGGGTGACCAGGGGCACAATAGACGAATGCCCACCGATGTCGGGTGTTTCAGGTGAGATGAGGAGAAGGTTGACTCTGCAGCCATGGGGACCAGGAGACGTTGACGACAACCAAAGTCCGCAGGCGAGCTGTCCCACAAAGGATGTCGAGTGCTGGGGGGTCAGTGTCTGGATTGGAGACCAACAAGCCTTGGCAACTGCAACCCACGCGGTTAGAGAAAAGATGCTTCGTGTGGACCAGCAAGAATCTGGGGACACCCTAAGCAATGTAGAGTCAGGTCACATCTGGAGCAACCAGGAAAGCCAACTGAAAGTTAAAGTTCCCGTCTCAGGGACCCACAGGTCGACGGACCAGGGATCCTAAAGGGACCTCAAGAGGAATCACAAAATACCAGCCCACGGAACACTCGTGGAGTGTAGGTGGGTAATCTTCAGTGGAATCACTGCTCGGGGTCTGCACTACAAGTATCCCGAAGCACAGCCTCAGGGATTGCCAAAAAACATATGCTGCTGCAAATGGGCACGGTGTCCAGGGGTACGGGTTGCACGGTCCCCACGAAGGCTGCAGGTCTCAGGTTTGCTGAGAGCACTGGTAGGCCTCGGGGAAGCTTGGAAACCCACCTCCTATGTTGCAAAATCTTCGGAGTCCTTCAGGAGCTGCGTAGATGCAAACTGGTCAGATGCGTTTCAGGTGCCTGCATTGCAGGGGAGTAACTCCTTTATTCCAAGGGAGATTCTGCGGTCATCCAACGTAGTGTAGATAGTTGAAGTACTTGGTTTCTGTAGCAGAGTTCGTCCAGGTAAATCCAAAGTCCTGTAGCCAGGGGTTCCTACTTTATACCCAAGGAAGGGGTGGGACAAACTCTGGGGACCCACCTATGGGAGGGTCAGGACAGAGGGGTGGCTACACCCATTTCCTTTGTCCAGTTTCGTGCCAGAGCAGGGGCTGATAGCCCCTGCGACCGGTTTGAGCTGGACAATGCACAGGGACACCAAATGTGCCCTCAGTGCAGACAACAAAGCACTCTCAGAGTGCACCCACCCAGCCTCAATACACTAAAGCCTGTCTGGGAGGTGGTCACACCTCCTTGTCACAGGAAACCTATTGTCCAGCCTTCCCCTGACGGAGTTTCGTCCAGCAGCAGGAGGGCAGACTCGTATCTGTGACTGGCAGCATCCATTTTGTGATGCCAGGGTCTGTAAAGTTGGTACCGGATGTACCGGTGCTGTCATATTTCTCCCTCTAGTAGGGTGGAATCATACCTCTCACTCCAGTTACTGGTGTGGAAGTATGATTCCAAGGTGATTGACACCAAACACGACATGTCTCCATGCAGCCATTTTAAAGTTAGCATTTACCGTGAGGTTATAAGGCACTTAAGTATATTTGGTTGGCTGCATCACAACCAACCCCGGAATATAGGTTCTGAAAGTTGCAGAGGGGCCCTGCTCATGCATGGGCACCTCTCACATAAAACCCAGCACCTTGCGTTCAGGATTGATAAGGCCTGCCATACGGGTGACTGATAGGTTTATATGTGCAGTGATTAGGATAGATATAGTGAACCTATATCTAAGTAAGAGATGCATGCACCACCTTACACAGGCTGCAGTAGCAGACCTGTGGTGTCATTTAGAATGGTCTCCCAGGGGTGGCATAATCCATGCTGCAGCCCCTGAGAGGCTGCTGGGGTTCCTATGCCCTAGGTACATAGTAACCATATACTAGGGACTTATAAGGGCACCCCATAATCCTATCTGGAGTGTACCTAAAGCACATGCAATCAATTTAGAGGAGAAAGCAGCTAGACTGGGGTCCTGGATAGCAGGATCCCAGCCAGTCTAAGTCGAAAACAGTGAAACATCAGCAAAACGTGGGGGTAACTGTAAGAAGCAGATTCTACTCTCCTACACCTGCCAATTCTTGGTAGAAGAATTTCACAGGTTCATGGGGTACCCCCCCCTCACATGTAAAGCACCTTAGCAAGTGCTACACATTTCTCAAAAAGGTTAGTGGGTGAGGGCTTCATGAACAAACAAAATGGTTTGTACCCTGCCTTACAGTCTCGAGTCTATGTAAATTCACAAATAGGCTAGTCCTTTTTGATCTTACACGTACTGGGGACTACGTCATCAGAAAATTACCCCCCTGTGGTCACTGGCCGATGGCATGAAAGAAAGATTCATGGCCACTATAAAGGCAGTGCAGAGGGCCAGGGTGGTGCTGATCTCAGCTGGACAAGCAGAATGTCACGTTCTTTATGACTGTAATAACACACCACACAGCTCTACAGGGACGAGGCCATTGGAACTTGTACCAGGTAGAAAGAGTTGGGCCTGAATTCCACAGCTGGAAGACAAGGCCCACCAGACCATGACAAGATGGCATCTCACTGCCCAGATGCCAAGGCACAAATAAAAAAGTAAACAGATGCGGGCACCACGCAGTCACATCCACACTTACACCTTGTGAGTTATCATTGGTGCGACAACGGCAAACCCGGAAGTCAGACACTCCATTTTTGACCCAACCACTAACTGTTACCGGGGTCAAATGTATCCTTATAAAAGACACCAAAACAAGGAGCAGAGGGGTTGGCCTAATGGCTAGGGCGGTCGACCTTGAATCTGGGGAACCGGGTTCGAGTCTGAGCAATGAAGCTGAACATCCTGTGATTCTGGGCAAATCACTTAATCTCCCCGTGCCTAACAAAAAACATGAATGTGTCCTCATGTAACGCAACTGGTGCTATGTAAAGCGCTCTGATACCCGATACCTTTGGGTCAAGTTCACGCTATATAAAACTCAGTTAAAAAAAATACAGTCTAAAATGACATCGAAAGGAACCAATTGAATTACACAGATTCTCTGCTGAATGAGTAAAGGGAACCGGAAGTAAGAGTTGGACACCCCCCCCCATCGAGGGTCAGCATCTGCCCACCAGGATTGATTTGGAAACAGGTTGATTGAAGAGATATGATGCAACGTGACATACTCCCGCCCCGTATCAGGCATGTGCCTTCTTGTTCAGTTTGTCATAAACATGGGTGGTCCATGAGGACACCAAGCCTGGGCAGCTGGTGGGGGATCAGGATGAAGAGGGGACAGGAGGGGGAGGGTAGAATCAAGGGACAAATAGGACGTCCTCTCTATTAGACAAACAGATAAAGACGCTGAAGGCCTCTACCTGGCTCATGTGTGACCCTGGCCCTCTGAGACAAGACAAGGTTCCATATAAAAACGCTCTTCCTTCTACACAGACCATAGCATGCACATGGCCCAGTCCGTCCACCGAAAGTGCTGCTTCCTTAAATATTTGGATTTGTATAGTGCGGCTAATCACGCAGGAAGGTAACTAGGCTCTGTTCCTAGGAAGAGGGAAATGTAGTGATTTGTCCAGCATTACAGGATGTTGAGCTGAAGCCGAGACTCGAACCTGGGTCTCCAGCTGCAGAGTCGTTGTCGACTGAGCACGCACAAAAATAGCAAAACGCCATTAATGATTGTGTATGTGCAGGAAGGTTTCCCTTAAACAGTCTTTAAATACAGCACACAGATAGAAGTAACAAATCACCATTATTGATTGTTTACATCCTGGAAGGGACACCTTCCTGCACATAAACCTTAATTCCCTGCAATTCCGGCACCCTTGCTCTATGGTGCCTACACTGCTTGGGAAAACCCAGGGGTGTGCAGTATTGTAGTAAATACGGCGAATCCCTGTGTTTTGGAAATGCCGGAGTGTGGCAAAGCCAAATTTGGCGCAGCGCTCCGACATTTCCTTGTAAATATGCCCTTATTTATCTAAAACTGGGGGTATTGAGAAGCTCTGTCCAATGGACTCAGGGTGGGGCAAGTCTTCTAGGCACTTCCACAAAAGAGAGCATGGGCGGCATCAAAGGCTCAGTAGGATGTATCAAAGAGCCTACGGTGAGGCTTCCGTTCTTGCTTGATACCTCAGACGTGAGCCCTGAAGAGAGGCCTGAGGGTCACTGGAGTGCGCACCGAGGCAGGCACAGTTTAGACGCCCTCTGGGAAGATCTGAGGACAGGGAGTCTCAGCCCTTTGTTCACGGTATGGCACCAGGTATGGCACCAGGCCTGCTAGGATGTGAGTGCCTCTCCTCCAATCTCTACCCAGTGATCTACCTGCCTCTGGGGGCAGAATCTAAATGTATGTGGTCAGCACTTATATGGGCAATGACTACGGGTGGGCAGAAGGATCCGTTCTGCCAGCAGAATTGGTGGAATATTGTCCACTGGGCATTTCTCTGTAACGCGGACTTCAGGCCAAATTCCGCTAGTTGCTGCGTGGTGGAATTGTTCCCTTCTAAGTCTCCAGGATATGCGAGTTGGCCAGTGTTTAATTAAAAAAAAAATTGTGCCAGGGCCTTCGTCAGGAGGACACTCCAGCTTGCACCATCCATTGCCCCTGCCAGCGCTGCCAATGACAGTGCCAACCAAACAACTAAACATCACACTCTTACAAGTGTGACATACTGCTTCAGGCCCCCGAGGCTGCAAAAGTGGCTCAGTGGGAGGTATTACTCAATTTCAATGTATATTAGATTAATAATGAACTGGTGTTCTGCTGATCTCAAAATGTGGGAGGGAAAACCACCATGTGGCAGACTGTCATAAGTGCTGGTGCTGGCAATTAAGTGCCGGAAACCACTTACTCAAATTAAGCACTGGAGCTGGCAAGGACAAGCGAGATTTGGCGTACCCTAGTGTGATGGTTCACACTTCCGGCACTAAATTGTAGTGCAAGCAGCACGAGCTGCGTATTTTCTGATCATTGACGGAATTCCACGGAATCTCGCTAAGTTTTTCTGTAACTCTGTGGAATTCTGCAGAGCGAAACTATGCGCGTTCTGCCCACCCCTAGCAAGGACCTTCCCCAGCTCAGCCTCCATCTTTGACAACAGTGACCTTGCCCCCTCATAGCATGCCATCATGCAGTGCATGAGCATTCAGCCATGTAACATGTACCACATATCTATCCCACGCCTGAACCTACCACATGTACTCAGAGGTTGATCTGGTATTCTACCAGAGGGTTGGCAGCCTGTCTCTGAGGGAGTAAATTAAGCCCTGTGGCCCTGGACTACTAATTCAGCAAGGGCTTTAAGTGGGCCGGGTCTCACCGGGCCTGAGAACCGGCAGTTTTTTAGAGGGGGCCTCGAAACGGGTCTCTATCGGGCTCTGTTTTTTGCCCGTGCAGTGCCAGCAGGCCCATCGATGTGTGTGTGCTCACACTGCTCACTTCTCACTAGTGGAGAAGTTACGGCATGACGTCATGCCAGGTGAGCGCTGTAGGGGAAGGGAAATCCTTTAAAGGGAGTCATTCTCTCTCTGGATTTACCTTCTCTTTTTGAAACTCAGGAGCAGCAACATTGTCCTGGTGTCACCAGGGCTTTAAGTGGAAGCTTTTTCAATATTATATACAAGCCATAGTTGCGGCTTATTTATCTTATGCAACTAACAACCATTGACAAAGCCAATAGTCCTGACTTGTAGGTATGATGTTACTTGTTGTATCATGTATCTAGATGCAATGACAGAAACAGCAAAATACAAGTTGGGCGGAACACTTTGCTGAGTACAGATTTTTAGCTTAAGTGTTTTAAGCCACGCCCCTAATTACATTGACCACGCCCCTTTGAGAGACCCTCCAGTTTTTTCATTCCACTTAAAGCCCTGAATTCAGCCTCCACCAACCATCCGCATCCTCGGTTTCTTATGGAAAGCAGCCACACTCCGCTGGGAGGGTGGGTTGAGGGGGGGTTACACCTTTGCATCCACTCGAGAGGCCAACGAAACTGGGAGCACCCTCAGTGGACTCAGGGATGACGAGTTCACCAGATAGCTGCTAGAGGGCGACAAGAAATGTGGCAATAACGGCAGGAGGCGCAGTGGTACCAGTGGCCAAAGCGGGTGCCCTTTTCCTTTGGAACTCGTTACCAGTGCTCCTCCGCCTTCAGACAGATTTCAGAAAGTTCCAAAGAGTTGTGTCAACTCCACGTCTCTATTTAAGTGTGAGAAGTTACCCGAAGGATTCCGTAATGTCGTGGCTAGTGTGTAGGTTGTTAACTGCATATGAATGCCTGACCTAACACTCATGTGTTTCAAATTCTGGAATTAGCAAATGGAACACCATTAAAATTAAGTGACAGTAGGAGCTGCAATTTCCATCGCTTTGAAACTCTTAAATGTATTGTATTGTAATTGTAATTGCATTTACATAGCGCTTACTACCCCTGACGAGGCGTCAAAGTGCTTTTTCGGTGAGTAGCACGCTACTCCGGAACCCAAGAAGGATTAGTGGTGAATTAGTATAGTGAAAATACGAAAGTAATTTGAGTGATGGATGTTAGTCAGTTATTTGGATTGAGAAGGATAGTGGAGGGATAGGGAAGGGAAAAGGGTTTGCATTTATATAGCGCTTGCAACCCCTGATGGGGGTTTGAAGTGTTTTTTTTCCTTTGGCGGGTAACACGCTACTCTGGAACCCGTACAGTGTTAGTGGTAAATTAGGTACTACAGAAGAGAATACTTTTAGTAGTATTTCAAACCCCTAAAAATCTCGGCAGGAGTTCTTCTCTTTTTCTTAATTGAAAAGCGCCATGAAACAGCTGGCTGGCTGTGTGAGCACTATGTAAAATAATAAACAACATGAAAGAATGAATCACTTTCTCCTGCTGGCAATGCCCTGCGCGGCTGACTCATTACATGATAATGTGATCAACATATTTATAGCGTTGGTTACTCAGCACACAGAGACCAGAGTGTTCTGAACATGTCCTTCCGGACATGGAGCACAGGTTGAGGTAACACAATAGTTCTCAACCTGCATTGTTTATTTAGAAAATACCTAACATAACAAATGGATTAATAAAGAACACGGTCAACACTTGGGGCATCTGGGCACTGAAAAACAGATATGTATTGCTACCCAAGTTAATGGTAGTCATTTTATCAACCTCAGAAGGATGAAAGGCTGAGAGTCAGAACGATCCTGTGACCATTGTCTCAAACAGACACTCCGGGAGTGGATGGAGTGGTCCTTTGAGCCATCGGGTAGAGGCATTGTTTTTGAGTGGCCCTCTCAGTAGTGAGGATGCGATCTGTAAGTGCACACTCATTTTTATGTATTTGTTTCATTTTACGTAGTTTTATATAGCGCGAACTTGACCCGAATCGGGTATCAGAGCGCTTTACATAGCACCAGGTACGTAACATGAGGACACATTCATTTTTGTTAGGCACGGGGAGATGAAGTTATTTGCCTAGAATCACAGGATGTTCAGCATCATTGCCGAGACTCGAACCCCGTTCCCCAGATTCCAGGTCGACGCCGTAGCAATTAGGCCAACCCCTCTCCGCTCATTATTTCCTGAGAAATAGAATTAAATCTACTGTCTGGTGGCGCAATCGGAGCTTCCATCGAAGTGAGGATGAAATGTGAGCCTTTAGAGAAGCAAAAAACTCCTCTAAACTGTACCCCCTCCCTCCCTCTAATGGGGCCTACACTCCCTCCTGTCCAACCAGTGCTGGCCCTCCCTCCCTCTATTGAAGTCGACACTCCCCCATGTGAGTCTAAAATAACTAAGAAGTACCCTGAAGTCTTTAATGTGTCAGTCCCCTTGTTAAGGTTAAAACAAGAAGTTGGTGGAAATGGCTGCCATGGTCCAATCTAGCTCGGAGGTAGTGTAGAATATGGTCGACTTGTTTCTTGCCAATTACTGCCGTTTTAGATCTCGGCAACCCATCGTAATCACAAATGTATATATTTATAACTTAGTTATAGAAACAAACCCTGTTTCTGTAAGTAACTAACCCCAGTTAGTGGCAGAGGCCACACCTATTTAGCGGACTGAAAACAGTATCCTGGTGCGCGACAACCTGCCCCTGTCTAGGCCACCGCAGAGGTGATGGGGGTAGGTCACCGCGAGGAACTGGATTTCAATTCATAATGATGGCTCTGACACATGGGGATTATCCTTAGAATACTGTCAGCACACGTGGCATTATTGTGAACATCTCAGACATAGTTATAGACACCCATGGCAAACGTGGGCACCAGAGCCTGTAAGATAAGATTAGAGAAACCTTAAAGATGTATCATCTCAACCTGTGTAACCCGAGTGATCCAGCGTGACCCTCTTTAGTAGCATGAATTCCCAGATAACCCTTTCCAAACTCTTTCCTCCTCTAGTCATCCTTTGTCCTACTCATCCAACTAGCATGCTGCCTGACTCCTCCCAGACCTCTTTTCCACTAGGGGCTCCTAAATCATCCTTTTTATTATCTACCCTCCTTCATCTATTCTTTATCCTATTCATCCAACTAACAAACTCCCCCCACTCCCAATAATAATTTATATTTCCCTCCAATAATCCACCTCTAATCCACCTCTGTGTTCAGGAGTAGAGTGCTACTCTCTGAAAAGTGCTTCAACGCCTCGTCGGGGGTAGTAAGCGCCACATAAATACAATTACAATTATAATCTGGTGTCTGAGTTGTATTATCTGTAGGTGTGGGAGGAATTTGCGAAATCCACTTTCGCAAATTATCGCGAAAATGTTAAAAATTATCGCAAACACGCGGAAATATCGCGAAGATGCAGAAGTTTTTTTCCCGCATGTTCGCGAGATTTTCTGCATGGTTGCGGCTCGCCAACTTACCCATGCGGTTGCTCGCGGGCGCGACCATCTTGTTTTCAGTTGTCTCGCGGTGCATGATCGCGAGAAGAAAGACGTGATCGCTGACGCATGACGTCACTGCGGGTGCGAACTGTCACGAGACAGCGCAAATGGCTAAAAACAATACAACATCTCATGGAGAACGCGACCGGATCAAGAAAACTTGTCGGCGAACGCAGGGATTCAGGTAAGGCGATCGCGCGCGCGCGAGAATGTATTATTTTACAGCGCGAGCAAGAACCAAATTATCGCAAAGCTGCAGAATGCGGAAATTTTGACATTTTTGCGCTTTCCGCGGAACGCGAAAATGTCAAATTATCGCAATTTCCGCGAACGAAACAAAATTTTAGCCCAGGCCTAATCATCTGCCTAATCTGCGAAACAACCCTGCTGGCTGCTGATTCTGCAAAACATTTAAGCGTCCCACCCTTTTACTTGCGAGACACCTGTCAGTGTTCGCAAGTGACACACAATCTACTTGGCAGCAACAAAATGGGGCCATGAGAGGAGAATGAAGATAGAAGAAGGAACATGAAAATTGGCATTATTGACTATTGGAGGGGCGTGGCCAGTGTTAGTGTCACGTGGACACGCTAGTGGAGCGTTCCTGGCCCGACGCGTCAGTAAGCTAACGCAGTTTCTAAATTAACCTTTTCATATGGAAAGGGGTGAGAAAGAGCCAAGAAGCCATTCCACCCTGCGTGCTGTCTGCTGATAGTGAATGACACTGAGTGAAGCACCTGGGAGACCAGATCGAGCGGCGGCCATCTTGTCAGCTGGGAAGACACATATAAGCCCTAGCAAGCAGTGGCCTCATCTAGAATAAAGGCCCTCTCCAGAGCTTTTGGGAACATGTGGAGCCGACTGGCACAGCTACAGAGGCCGGCAGGACAGTAAGCAGCGAATAGAAGAACACCCACACCGCACTACCTGTCCAGGTGAAGTATCCTGTAAAGGTGATTAAACAATGGGAAAGCTTGTTTGGATCTCGACCACACTGAGACCTGCAAAAGCCTCGTAAACGAGAGAAACATACAGCAATGACACACATCACAGGGGTGAACAGAAGGCGCTGAGGCATGCCACCGGAGCCACTACTGGTATGAGGAATATATGAGGGATGGGCATAACTGGCGTAATTCTCTCTAATGTAATTATTCGTAATGATGCATAATTATGTGAGAAGCGTAATCCAGCATTTAGAGCTGTTTTCCAAAATAGGCTACGAAAATAGCACTAAATGCTACAGGACACGAACAGCAGTAGCCACAGGTGCTCGCTCTCTCTTAGTTCCTGGTCCATACAGTAGGATTTTTGCCCCAAATTACTCTTAATTACTTAAGTTGGAATAATTGTTTATTTTCGGTGAATCACAAGAGCAATGCATAGTTACCGAAAGGACTCTGGCATAATTAAAATGTCTCCCTCGATTATCGATTCCTGGTACAGGGCAGGGCCTCTCCGTAGTATTCTAGTTTACTGTCCATGCTTGTGTGTGCCATTTTCCACCACATGCTCTGCCAGTGGAATGTTACAGTATGATGATGCGTCACGCAATGTTGGGTGTCGGTCAAAAAAAGCCACAGTTGTGATGGGGCTGAGCAGCACGCTGGCTGCTCCTGGTGGGGCTCATCTACATATCTACAATAAATCATCTTAACTACGTCAATCTGTCTGGACTTCATTACTGCAATTTTATGGCGACGAGGGTGGAATACAAACCCACGCGTGCAAAGCACGATGTCTCACATCACATTAAATCCTAGGAGAACTTTTGTAAAAACACACGCCAGCGGAGCGAACCTAACTTCATGTAAAACCCCCAGAGTAGTTGTCAAATCCTTCCTTCATAAGACAGGCACTAATTATTTTCTGAGATATATGAGCTTACGACACTGCTCAGAACAGAAGTTGTTGCACAAAAGACTGCCTTATGAAGTGTCGGGATACTCTTTGAGTAGCTGTTGTGCTATATAATCCCCAGAAAATAATAGTAAATAATAATTCTGAAGTGCGTAGACACTCCCTACGGTCAGCACAACCTAAGGACCTGCTAGCCTAATAGACACCCGACTACACAGCCACAGCATCCCGCTGTCCATCAAGCTACCTGAACACATGACTGTGCAAAGGCGATCATCTGGTGTGCGTACGGACCTATAAGAGAAACGGCAAAGACCCTTTCTGAGTAAAGCTGTGAAGGGGAATGGCACAAATATCCATTCCAAAAGAGCATGTAACTTACATATTAATAATCACAGTATGGCAGGAAGTATATTTGTTTTAAATGCATTTATTTTGCTCTTTACATTTTATATATATTTTTTTAATGTCTTTTCATCATCATCATCAAAAACTTTATTCGGTTTTATAAATGAAACCATAAAAGTCATACAAACATCAGTAAAAATTCACATAACTACAAAATCGCAGTACAGTACATCCAGGGTAGTCTAATTACAGAGTAAAAATTGTAAATCCCGATGCCAAGATCAGTCACAGCTTATCCTTAGCCTAAGGGCAGCCCCTAAAGTATTAAGCGCGTACAAATCGGTGTCATTAGAGAGGAGATGTAAAAAGATAAAAGCAGGTCTCACCCGCCTAAAACAGGCCTTTTTAAGAATGGGCATAATAAATAACAAACTAGGAACCACATAAAAAATGCAAAACATTATGTCCTGAGGAGAATGACCGTCGCAGCCGCAGGGCATGAGGCACTGCCCTCCATGTGCGCCACGTGCTTGTGCCAGGAGACAGTGAAACAGATCAAGCTGAAATCTAGTCAGTAGAAAGCGATCATTGATACTTTTAAGCCCTAAAACATATGGTTCGGTAGTTGGTACAGTTTTCGATGCAATGTACCTACGCCCACTGGGCTTACACAGCTCTGTTTCCTCTCTGCCACAGCAACCTTCTACAAAAACACTCTTTAGCCCAGGTAAGGTCCCTCTTGCATATTATCTCAGGGTTATCAAATAGTTCTGCCCTTCCTAGCCTACAAAGGCGTGCTCTTATGTACTGGAGCCATCGGATGTGGGTAACGTGGTCAAGGGAAAGACAATCCTTTAAAATGTCTTTGCGAAGTGCATTATCTTGCGAGGCCCAAATCTTTAACCACAGTGCTAGTGGGCGGAAATCCAATTAGTCTGCCAGAAAGGCCATCCCTAGCTCTTCAGGCACAACATAGGATGGGGTACTCTGCGGTACTGAGCAAACCTGTCTCAGACAACTATTTTCAGAAATTTGCCAGGCCTCCAACCCGATGTGACCCTATATCTCAATTCCATAACTGGCCTTTGAAATGCATTTCACTCTATAAATCTTTAAAAGGGTCTCTCTCAGTTTCTCCCCCACTCTGGAAGCAAAGTTAAAAACAGCTGCAGTCGCTTTGACAGGTCCTCCTTCTTACGAGTGATCAAGGGGCCCCAACTCAGAGTGTTGTCAAACACTACTCCCGGATAGGAGCAGACATTTGTCGCAGCTATTGACAAGATTCCTATCTTAGAGGTAGACTGCTTAGCTTTGCAAGATCCCACCTGCATAACAAAATATTTGGAATGATTAACCGTCAGGTCCAAGTTCTCCATAAAATAAACAAAGGAGTTCAACTGGAGTCGTAAACCCCTGGCTGTCCTCGCCATGAGAACAGCATCGTCTGCACATAGGAGGAGCGGCAGACTATGCTTACCACCTGGTGGCAATCAGCTTTTGTATCCAAAAGGGCCTTCTCCAGGGAGTTGATGTACAGGTTAAAGAGAAATGGAGCCAGTATGCACCCTGACGCACCCCTCTCTTGATGTCAAACTTGCGGGTCACTTTGAGATCTTTTGAATAACGGACAGCAGCTTTTGAATCTCTGTGAAGGTCCCCTAGAACCAAAACAATATCCCTGTCAATGCCAATAGAGGACATCAACTGCCGAAGCTTCGATCTGTTTACACAATCGAACTCTGAGGAACGGTCCATAAAGGCTAGGTGGATAAAGCCGGGGACAGACTTGGTGTACTTATTCAAAACCATGTATAGATTTAAACATTGCTCCACCGTGGAACGAACTCGACCGAAACCATATTGAACCTCAGCTAAAATGCTGTTTTCATCTGCCCAAGTCTCTCCAATACCATACGACCCACTACCTTCACCACAGAATCCAAAATAGAAATGGGCCTGTAGCAAAGGGTGCTGTCCCGATCCCCCTATTTAAAGACCGGGACTACGGTCGATAGGGCCCAGGAGTCCGGGCGGGCGGCCGGCCGGCCTGGGTCCCGATCCCCCTTTTTAAAGACCGGGACTATGGTCGATAGGACCCAGGAGTCCGGGCGGGTGGGCGACCGGCCTGGGTCCAGATCCCCCTTTTTAAAGACCGGGACTATGGTCGATAGGGCCCAGGAGTTTGGGTGGGCGGGCGGCCGGCCTAGGTCCCGATCCCCCTTTTTAAAGACCGGGACTATGGTCGATAGGGCCCAGGAGTCCAGGCGGGCAGCCGGCCTGGGTCCCGATCCCCCTTTTAAAAGACCAGGACTGCGGTCGATAGGGCCCAGGAGTCCGGGTCGGGCGGCCGGCCTGGGTCCAGATCCCCCTTTTTAAAGACCAGGACTACAGTCGATAGGGCCCAGGAGTCCGGGTGGGCGGGCGGCCGGCCTGGATCCCGATCCCCCATTTTAAAGACCAGGACTGCGGTCGATAGGGCCCAGGAGTCCGGGCAGGCAGCCGGCCTGGGTCCCGATCCACCTTTTTAAAGACCAGGACTACGGTCGATAGGGCCCAGGAGTCCGGGTGGGCGGGCAGCCGGCCTGGGTCCCGATCCCCCTTTTTAAAGACCAGGACTGCGGTCGATAGGGCCCAGGAGTACGGGCGGGCGGCCGGCCTGGACTGATGCATTGATGACAGCTGTAAGTACAGGCACCACACGGGTTTCCACAAGCACGATGTAAAGATCCGGGGGGATACCGTCTGGACCTGGGGCCTTATTTTTAGACAGTCCCATAATGCCAGCTCTTACCTCTTGTGTTGGAAAAATGAGCACCGCTTTGCCTTCCACCCTTTCCTGCCCTTCTGTCAACAAAGTGTCAGACTGGAAGATACCCTTAAAATGATTTACGCAATCATCCTCTGTGATGGGGGCATCCAGTAAGTTGCTTCTGGCTTCAGCTAAAAAGGGACTTTTAATAATGCACTAGAACATTGAGCTATTGCTCAATGTGCTGGCATCTGCTAGATCGAACCAGGCTCCTCCTCCAGGGCAGACTTACGTTTTACTAAAGCAGCCTTGTGGGCTCTCCAGAGGCTTTTGACAGCCACTTGGTCTTGAGGCGTCTCTCCCAAGGCCTGTTTCAATTTCCTTATTGCCTGAGAACACTCTGAGTCAAATCATCTCGGTCCTAGGCGCGTTAGGCGCCCACCCGGGGCCCGTAATAACTTCCCTATGTTACTGGACATACTTCCAAATGCGTCCATGATACCCGATGGGCCTGCTTCACTGTCTCGACAGGTGGCAAACTCTCTGTGACACCGGGTTAAAAGGGACTCATGAAGCTGCTCCGGGACTATTTCCCCCACTTTAGTCTCCTACCGGCTTCCACCACTTTGAAAGGAACTCCTGAACCCTCCTTAATATGCTTATATACTCGAGGCCATCCTGTTGAGATGCAATTGGGATTGTTATAGCTATATACACTCGCCTTAACTGAAAAATCAGTGATCAGGGAATAAAACGGTGTAGAAACAAAGAAAAGATCAATAATAGTCTCACACCCTCTCCCGATAGAAGTGGGAGTAATGTCGGTTTTCCCCGGAGGCAGCTTATTCATGGCAGATGTTAGATCGAATTCTTGCAAGATGTTATTAAGTGCTGGACCCTGAGGTGTGCAAGCTTGCTTGTGGCGTGAATGAATGAATGAAATGAATGAATGAATGAATGAAAAGAGTTTTTATACAGCGCGATGGCTACCCTGAGGCGTCCCAGCGCTAGCGAATTGAGTATGCATGAGTGAGAGGAGGGACCTAGTCAGTGGTAGTAAAGAGCAGCGTTTTTAACCCCTTGCGGAAGGAGAGATGGTTGGGCTCTGAACGCAGATGGAGAGGGAGGGAATTCCAGAGTCTTGAGGAATTATAGGAAAACAGTCGTCCACCCGCTCTAGATCTCTTAATTTTTGGCACTGAGGTCAAAAACAAAGACGCCGACCTAAGATGCCTGGTTGGGAGATAAGGGGAGATCAGAGAATGGTTAATAGTGGCACCTGTCTTCCAGAAGGCGCGATGGGCAATACATAAGCTTTTAAAGGCAATCCTTTCCCTAATTGGGAGCCAATGCAGTTTCCTCATGCCTGGTTTTATAGAGACAAGACGGGGGACTTGCAGGAGCATTCATGCTGCACAGTTTTGGATGACCTGCAGCTTATTGATGGTGGACTGGGGAGCCCCCAGATAGAGGGCGTTGCCATAATCCAGACGAGAAAGTACCAGTCCTTGTGTCATCTGTCTGGGTTTAAAGGGGAGTCTGGAGAGAATTTATTTGATAAGCCTGAGCATACCGACGCAGGTGGCTGAAAGCTTAGCCGCCTGGTGAGAGAAGTTAAGGGTTTTATCCAACCAGAATCCTAGGCTCTTAATTGAATCCTTGGGAGTAGGAATGGGGCCAAGGCAAGATGGCCAGCGGAAGTTATTGATGACGTTTGAGGGGTTGCCCAAGAGCATCATCTCTGTCTTATCTCCATTTCATTTAAGACAGGAGGAGTTCATCCAAGAAGCGACTGCTTCTAGGCAGTCCCTCAGGTTACTGGTGGTCTGTGTCAGGGTTTGATCAAGAGCAACTACCAGCTGCGTGTCGTCTGCATAGGTTACGATTTTTATCCCGAAAGGGCGGACGATTGCAGCTAGCGGGGTCATATAGATATTAAAAGGTGTTGGACTTAAAGACGAGCCCTGCGGTACTGCACACCTTAGGGGTTTGCGAGGGGAGATAGCCTCATTTTCGAAAACCTGAAAAGAGCAGTTGGAGAGAAAGGATTTAAACCAGTGGAGAACCTGGGTGGAGACTCCCAGGTTAGAGAGTCTCTGGAGAAGGATGCTGTGATTAACAGTATCAAATGCAGCCATTAGATCAAGGAGGAGGATGGCCACCGTCCCTCCTTGATCAATAATCTTCCTTGCCTCTTCCGTCACTGCAACCAAGGCGGTCTCAGTCCCATGCAGGGGCCGGAACCCGGTTTGGGAGAGATCTAACAGATGGTTGGTTTTGAGAAACTCCGTCAATGCCTTGTTGCCATGCTTCTCGAGAACCTTGCTCAACCAAGGTAAGAGAGAGATTGGACGGTAGTTAGACGGGTTGTTACTATCTAAGTTAGGTTTTTTTAACAGAGCCTTTACCATTGCCTGTTTCCAAGGTAGCGGGACTATGCCGGTAGTCAGAGAGGCATTAAGCAGATCCATGATAATCGGCATAATGAGCGGGCTGACCGAGATCAAAGAGCGCGGGGGCGCGGGGTCATTAGGCGAGCCAGACTTAACCTGGGACATCAAAGCCTGTAGGGTGGCCAAATTCAATAGAGGAAGCTTTTCCAGAGTGGCCCGGGACAGTTCCTCTGACCCAGCCTCTGTAGTTGATGTTAAAAAAGGTTGGGTATTTGAAAAGGTGGAGTAGATCGCTTGGATCTTACTATGAAAGAACTCTGCCAAATCGTTACAACGACGTTGGGCGTCCAGAGAGTTGGGAGTTTTTTCCGGGAGTTTGAGAAGAGTTTTTGCGATGTTGTAGATCTCTTTAGGCTTAGATGCAGCTGCATTAACTTTTGTTTAATAGAAAGCAGCTTGTGCCATTATGATTTTTTGTTTATAGGTTTTTATAGCAGCTCTATAAGCCCTTTTCCTGGAGGGCGAGAAATCTAGCCGCCATTTCCTCTCTAGTTTTTTACAGTGTCGCTTGCTTTCTCGCAGGTCTTGGGAATACCAAGGGGCAGTTTTTGTGGCACGTTTAGGTTTACTGCTTTGTAAAGGATGTATTACATCTAGAGAGTTCAGAATCCAGTTGTTAAAATTAAGGTTGGCCAGAGTGGGGTCCGATATAGGGGGTGGTCTTGATGATTCAAGGGCCAGGGTCCAGTCTACTAGGGAGAGTTTAGACCAGTTCCGCTCTGCCCGGATAGCAGTAGGCGGAGGAGGGGGGTTGTGTACAATAAGCAGCTTGAACGGGATCAGAAGGTGATCTGTCCAGGGAAGTGGTACAGGGTCATCCACCAGAAGGTCAGAGCAATTGCTAAAGATAGGCTCTAACAGATGACCTTTACAGTGAGTGGGTTTAGTGACTAGCTGTAGCAGTTGCAATGCAGCAAGGTTTTCGGACAGATCAAAGGCATTATGATCATCGGAGTTATCAAAATGAATGTTAAAATCTCCTAACAGAGAGTAATTGGCCGAGCTACACACAGAGTCGGCTAGTAGGGGATAGAGGCCATGGAGAAATTGCCCCATAGGTCCCTGTGCACGATAGATAAGTGTCCCAGAGAAGGTGTAGGTGGCAGAGAAATCTAAAGCGAAGGATAAGCTTTCACAATCAGGTATGGGGTTGGATAAGCTTCGACAATTGTATCCTTCCTTATAGATAATGGCCAAACCACCTCCTCTCCTAGTGGGGCGATCTACCCGTAAAATCAAATAGCCCTTAGGAAGGGCATTAATAATATCAGGGTCAGATTCAGAGTGGAGCCAGGTTTCCAACAGAAATAAGGCGTCCGGTTCGATTTCATCTAGGAACAGTGAGATCTCAGTACTATGTTTGGGAAGAGATCTGCAATTCAGTAGATACATACGGATTGGAGTAGTTTGGCCCGTGGAAGCCCCAGGGAGTTGAAAACCGCAGTGGGGACAAGTCACTCCTTGATCTGTGGGATTACAGAAGGGAGCACACAGAGGGGAGACCTTCCCTCTAAGTGAGAGGAGGGCCTGGGAGCTATACCTCCGTATAGCGGAAGAAAAAGGAGCAGGGTTCCTGGCCCCGTGCCCCGGTCGGCCGCGGACGGGCGCAGACGGGCTTGCCTTTGACTGAGCGCTCGCACCATGCCCCTCTTTTGTAGCATGAGGGGAGCAGAGGCTAGACTGCTCCCTGCGCTACTACTAAGATGGCGGCCGGGCGGGTGATCAAGAAGGTACTGGGGAGGTGAGTGCCGGTAAAGATCGTAACAATTAAAAAAGCTTTTTAAGAACACAGGTCACAACAATAAAATCAGATTTAAAACAGGTTTAGAGCTACCTGATTAAAACCACGCTTCGTATCTCTCCAGGCTCACGCAATACTCAAAATGCTGCAGCGACTATCTCCCGGCTCAAGCCTCAGGAGTTTACAGCGTGCAGCCCATAGCTTTCACCCCTCCATGCCTAATATCCCCACACATTTGGATATTAAAATCCCCTGATATTTTTTTTATGGTAACTCTGCCCTGTCATATTGATACTCCGGAGTACAGACCCCAGCCGTGTTATGTCACTTTCTTCCAAGTGTGCGACTCCCGCGTTGTAAACATTTACCAGCAGGAGCTTGCTCTTTCCGCTGGACATGTAGAGTTGAGGGGGCGTGGAGCGATGCGGCAGAGCTGCCGCAGACTGCTCCTGGAACAAAGGTAACAAGCCCCCCCTTGGCTCGTCCTAGCCAGGAGGGGGTAGATGGCACGAAGAAGGTTTTGTAGCCTCCCAGATGGTAACTATTCTCTACAGTCCATGTTTCCAGAAAGCAAATCACATCAAAGTGTTTAACAAGGAGTATCCGTTCAGGGTCCTCGATCTTACTCACAAGCCCTGCAATATTCCAGGAAAGACATTTACCCCCGTAACACTCATTAGTTGCCTGGTATGAGGGCCCTGCCTTCCCCTGAGGCATAGGTGCGCGAAGGTCCTGAGATCCAGCACACGGTCAATCGCGCCCTTCCAAAGAGCTCAGGGGAGCGAAATTGTTTTCTAAGCTTCCTCCTGCTGTTGCCTCCATTTGACTCCTGAAGCCCACGTCTGGACACCGCTCATGTACCCTGGTTGGTACCTTCTGGGCCTGTAAAAGCAGCCCAGCGGGATGCCGCAATTGCCTAATTCCAACACCTGTAGTTGGTTTGCGCAACTGTACTTACAATTTGTTTTACCATAAAAGACCTGTTAAAATGAATGACAACGCAGTCCCCCGCCCAGACTTTCTTGGCACTGCCCACTCACTGTGTCCTACGCACCATCATTATTTGGTTTTCCACCCTAGGCCCTAGAGTTATGTTTGAATTTAGCAAATGCACCACATTGTTCTTCAGTTGTACAAAATCTCCCTTTGTCCCTGGATCGAGACAGGGTACATTGGCTAAAACCACGACAAGCGGGGTTGACTCTGGTGGGAGGTGAAGAGAACACATACTGGGGTAGAGATTTGCTGGTCCCCTGAGAGCATGCCTTCCCGCCCTTCCCGCCCTATGTCAGAAGAGCTGTGGAGTCCACCCTGGGCTTGGCGAAACAGAGAGAACTCTGGGATCAGGAGACTCCCCCCCCCCCCCTTCAGTTATCTTGCCGGGCTACAAGTTCTTTACTCTTCGTGAGGGGTTCCATCATATCAGGGCGGGCTTTAGCTACAGCGTGACTTAACCGCTCGGTGACAGTCTCGGCTCGAGCACCGGCCCCAATGCCATCACCACAGGAACTATTGACAGTGGCCGAGGCCTTTGGAGACAGGGGGGGGGGGGCTTATAAGGGGTGGAGCACAGTCCCTTTGCAGTGTAGCAGTCAATATAGATAGATTGTTTTCCAGAGCGGATAATCAAAGTAAGATAAGTCCGGTGCTGACACCAGGGCTGCTTTGGACATGTCAAACGAGATGGTATCCAAGCCGGGCCCTACGTGGGGCGCTGCTGCATCTAACTGTGGGCCAGTGTTCTTTCTGTGTTTACAAGGACCCCCCATTGAAGGGCGCTCCCTCTTTGCGCCCCCCCCCCCCCCCACTCCCATCGCAGCTCCAGGGGTCACACCAGTACTTGCCCTAGGCACAGCTAGCTGGCACTCTCCCCTGAGGAGGCCTCTGGCGCAGTAAGGGAGGTAGTCCCAACCTGATCCTGTGCCATGTCCGTCAGTCCGACACGTAGTGCCTGTGCTTGTACTAGGGAGCCTTCAGGTGGGGCTGCAGAAGGAACCCTGTTGGTGGGGGGATGGGTGCACAGGACAATCGCCTGCAGCCAATCCAATCTCCTTGTCGGGTACCCCAACAGCTCGCTGCAGGAACGCATCCGTGGTACTCACAGTATGCGAGGGATCCTTAGATGTGGGCCTACGTTTTCCCATTGTGGAAATGCTTGAATCCAAGAGCCCCCCCCCCCCCCCAGTCGGACCAGGCGCCAACAACTGGGGGCTTATCTTAATAGAGGAAATAGGAAAATTAGGTACGTAAAATCCACTCAGTCACAGGTGAACTGCTAAAATATAGGGAGGGGTGAAGCCAACAGGTTGAGGGCAGGTACAGCTCAGAGCCCCACCCTGGTAAAAGGAAGACGGTACTCAGTCTTACCTACAGGTCCGACCATGTCCAGGCCCAGCTGCGAGCTCCACAGATCCAAGTAATCTTCTATTGATCTAAATCAGCAGGCCAAACCAAGTGCCATGGTTACGGGGAGTCGGGGGAGATGAGATATAAAGGCCAAGGGGGGGGGGGGGGGGGCAGGCCAGCCTCCTCCGGGCTTTGATGGGCGCGGACAGGCCCGCCCTTGGCCCAGGCTTAGCCCGGGCACAGCCCGCGCGCGTCCCGCGCCACGGGAGATGACCAGCTCCTTCCTGGTGCGCGGCGCGGGTCAGCTGGGGGCAAAGCTCCCCCCCCCCCCGTATCTCAGCGGACACTGGGATTCCGAGTCCTCACAATGAACGGCGTTTTCCAAAATGCAAATAAGGCGTCTTTTCATAATTTAGTTTTGTTAGTTATTTCAATATTTTGCTCCTTATCAATTGGCAGTGGTAAATCGCATGTCTCCAAACTGTAACACTTTTCTGACTTGTGTCAGGTTACTCTTGATTGCTACTAGACTGTAATTCTGTAAACCGTAATATGAACTTTTAAGAAAGGTAATCAAATATGAAATAAAAAGGTGTTTTTTAAATTATTTTGTGTAGCACATTGTAACATAAAAAGACACGAGGAGAATACCACTGTTAAATGCCTAGAATTATATCAAAAAGAACTTAAGCACAATTAAATTCATTACATAAAAACGCATCAGTCCAATTCATAGAGTGATAATACAAACCCTCGAGCCTTAAAGCGCATAGAGTGTGGGAAGAATAAAAGTAATGACGCTTGTAGTCCTAGGCAGCTGCGAGCCCTCGCATAGAGCATTAAGACACGCATAATGCATCCGATACATAGTGCCGACATTAACGTGCATAAACCCAGTCCTCTTTGTCAGCCACTGATAGTCCTAATTCATTTACACCTGGTTACAAAAGACAGCCAGCATAGAGTGCAGTCAGGGACGGGCATAAGTGCTGCCCTCTCTATGAGATATTCTTATTCCGACTTCAATCGAGCAAAGGGTAGTTCGTGGTAGTACAATGCAGGCCATGCCAGAGAGCAGATAAACGATTAATACAGCCTGCGGGAGCACCTCACTTTCAGCTCCCATGAGGCCCCATTCCCTCCAGAGACTAGGGGCCCGACTGGCCAGCAGCCCAATCCCAACAAGGGTGCTGAGACTCGGCTACCCTGCCTACTAGCCTTCCTGCCTTCGCACACATACAGAGACGTCTCCAAGATTCTGGGGACCCTATGCCTTTGATTTTATTTATTTATTTATTCGAAGTTTTACATAGCGCAAACTTGACCCAAAGGTATCAGGTATCAGAACGCTTTACACGAGTGCCAGCTGCGTTACACAAGGACACAGTCATTTTTTTTCTTCTTAGGAACAGAGAGATTTGGGGACATATTATCAGGACAGGCGATAAAATTATTGCCGCTTTAGCCGCTGAAAACTGCCGCTAAAACTGCGATAATGGGCTCGATAATATGCTCTATGGAATTCCAATTGAAGCTCAGGTTAGACGTCCTTCACATCTAACATGGGCTTCAATTGGAAATCCATAGAGCATATTATCAAGCCCATTATCGCCATTTTAGCGACAGTTTTCTGCCGCTAAAGCGGCTATAATTTTATCGCCTGTCTTGATAATATGCCCCTAAGTGATTTGCACAGATTCACAGGATTTCGCGCGTCATTGCAGAAATTTTAACCCAGTTCCTCAGATTTGAGGCCGACCGCCCTAACCGTTAGGCCACATCCTCTCCTATAAGATAGGATGCAGCCTAACGTATAATGGCCATATTAGATGCCGAAAAAAGGCATTTAAAAGGGTCTCCTGGAGGTATTTTTGGACAGTCATTAGCAGAGCACATGTCCTATAAAAAGAAGTGGGGGGGGACTGACCAAGTAAGACAATATGCAAATTACGTCAAGACGTCACGACGTCGCGCTATAAAAGAAATAAAATAGTGCTACTTAAATTATTTGTGCAAATACTGGGATAGACTAACCCATCTGACGGTCTTACAGTGTCTGCATTGATATACAGGGACAGAACAAAGGCAAAAGCTGCCTCTCTTAAGTACCTGTGAAGAGAAGGCGAGCTGTGTGCCTTTGTTTCCCTCTGTGGCGTTTACATTTAACCCCTTCGATGCTGCGCAGATTCCGCCGCTGTGCTGGCGGAATCTTGCGCGGGCGTGGTCATGACGGAATGGTTCCGTCATGAGCACAGCTCAACCGTGGGTCATGACGGAACCATTCCGTCATGAGCACCGAAGGGGTTAAGTGTGAGGTTCCAGGCGGCCCCAGTCGGCATATACAAACAAAAGGAGGCAGGATGGCCCCTTACCTTTGGCCCAGCTGGAGGTGAAACAAGCATTGGCATAGCCAACAGGTCTCTCCTTTGGGACCTTATAAGTGTTTAGCCATGCAACAGTTGCATAACTAAATACTTATAAGGTCCCAAAAGCGAGACCTATCGGCTATGCAAAGCGAAAGTGAAAGTGATCACGATCAAACATCAAAGCGGCCGAAAGTAATGGCGGTAAAGCGCGGCGAGCGCGCCCGCGCACATGCACTGTGGCTCTAGGCTGGGCTGGTAGCACTTTTTGGAGCCCTCTCAATAAGTCTCGCCAGACCAGCGCATGCGCTGGGTCAGGCGAGACCTAAAAAGGCTCCCTCGCTGCCTGCACGTTATTGCTGGGAATGGAAAGCATACAATGTGCAGGCGCTGCTGAATGTGTCCCGGTGTCTGAAAACCGGACACGTTCAGCATATTTCTGTGGGGCCCAACTTCTTGTCAGGGAGGACAGCGTCCAACCTGTGAAAATGGTGGGGGGATGCCATGTACCTGTTGTACCCCCGACTCGAGCCCTGGTCATTAGCCGGTTGCGAATCGGGCCCAGCTATATTAAGAGCCGTCTATTCTAGGCCCCTGGCTTAGCTTCAGCCAATGGGGGGCAGTCTGGGCAAATTTAAATCCAAAGGGGTACAATGCAAGGAAATCTCTGTTCTCCTTCGCTTTTTGCACTGTATATTGATCTCCAAATATGGAAGCTCGATTTAACCCCTCAATAGCCCATGTATCATGGCTGGGACACTAAAGTCCTTGCCTACGCCGATGATGTCGCGGTCGTCACTCCTAGACCTGGAGCAGCATTAAGGGAGATTGAGAGGGTTTGAGGCCCTGGCTGTTGGGAGTTTCTCTGGATATTCTTTGAATCAGAAGTGCTCTCACAATATTAAGACTATATGCCGCCCATCCTCTTAGCAGGAGTAAACAAACAGTGCATGTTAACACGCTGGCCTCACAGGTCTCTGCATGCGTGCACCATGACATGAACACATGATTTCACAGGTCAGTGATGATAAGCCACTGCGTCCGGGGTCTGTTTCATGAGTAAATTGTGCACTGTGTTCTCCTTCCACAAGTACCGGTAAATTGTTTTTATGTAGCTCTTCATGCCACGGTAGTGGCTATTTCCAAGCACTGTGAATAACCGTTGTTATTACCGTATTTCATGGCCCTCAGAGGGATTATATGTTAAACCACATGGCCTCTCGTCCAGCACAGAGCAGGGAGTTCGGGTCAGCTGCCGAGGCCCTGCTGTCACTATTCACACTCAGGATGAGGCGTTGCTTATCACCAGCGAAGGTGAAAATAGCCTGTTTGTGCTCTGAAGGGTTTTTTTTTTTTTTTTTTTGAAAACCTTTATTTCAAAATTCAGGACACAGCTATTCAGCCGACAGCCCGAAGGTTCGGCAGCATTGCAAGTTAGATACAGTGATGTGTCCCCAATGCAGTTCAAAGAGTAATGCAAAAGGTCCAATTTTAAATCAACACAGAAAAAAAAAAAAACCAACAACAAACCCCAGCAAGGCAAGGACATTGAGAGCCCATGGCGGAGGCCCCCAGGGGAGACCGGACCCCACTCGTCTACTAAGTACAAGACTGTGTACGGAGGAAGAAGGGGAACAGCAGAGGCCCAGAACAGTTACTAAAACCAAGCTGTGCTGGAAAGTAGGTCAGGGGGAAAGCTGTTCCTCGGGAGGTTCCAGGTCCGGGGCAAGACATATTCCCCCCCTGTATTGGTTCCACCGCCCCCAGATGGCATGCCACTTCCGGGGGCGACCTCTAGAGCAGTAGACCGTCTTCTCCCTAAACATGCTCCAATCCATGTTTTCCTTCCACGCTGTCAGTGTAGGGGGTCCCGAGGAGCCCCATAGTCGCGCGATATCCCTTTTAGCTACCATGTTACCCAGAGTCACCCATTGGGTCTGCGCCTCATCGAGGTCAGTGGGCCCCCAGACGTTCAGGAGGCAGCACCGCGCCTCCGGCTGTACCACAATGCCCGTCACCTCCCCCATAACTGCATGGACTCTCCTCCAGAACTCCACAATGACACCACATTCCCAAATGATGTGCAGGAAAGTACCCACCATACCACATCCCCTTCTGCACAGGCCGTCCTCCGAGAATCCCATGTGGACCAGCCTTGGCCCTGTCACATACACCCGGTGCAGTATTTTAAGCTGCACCAGCCTCAGACGCGACGGGATCGCAACCTCCTTAGGCGAAGAAACCGCTGACTGCCAGTCCTCATTATCCAACTCAAGGCAATCCCTGGTCCACTGTTCTCTCAGCCCCAATAGCAAGTCTGCCCGGACGTTTATCAACTTCTTATATATGAGCGAAATCGTGCTCTCGGGCATATGACCATCAAGGACTCGGTCCTCAAGGGGAGAGGACTCCAGCACCTTCTCACCCTCCACGAGGACTGATCGGAGGGCGTGACGCAGCTGGATATACCTGAAATACTCTGAGGGCCCTAGCTCAAACTCAGTCTGCAACTCCTCGAAGGACTTCACCCTCCCTTTATGCAGCACATCTCCCACCTTGGATATACCTATCAGATCCCACTTATCAAAGCCCTTCGTGTGCCAGAGTCTTCCCAATCTTTCCGATTCAAACAATGGGGTAGCGAGGGTTAGCCTATCCTTCCAGCCCAGCGAGTCAGTCGCCATCTTCCATACGCGCACCGCCACACCTGTGGGCCCCGTGAGGGACGAGTCTAAGGACCGCGAATACAACGCCCTGTAGTAGTTGCCGCCGCGCAGCAGCCACCTATCCATGGCATACCCAGGGCTGAGGGCAGGGCCATAAAACCCATGGTTGATCGCGCTCAGCTGCGTGGCCCAATAGTACCGTCGGATGTCTGGGAGCGCAATGCCCCCATCGTACCATGGGAGCGTCAACTTTGAAATAGCTATTCGCGGCCGCCCATCCCACAGCAACGTCCTTTGGAGGCCTTCGACCTCCCGAAAGTATTTGGCCGGTACCCAGTCCAAGGTGTTCTGGAGAGCGTAGAGGAAGCGGGGAAGAGACATCATTTTAAACAGGGCCGCACGCCCAACGAGGGAGAGCGGCAGCCTCCGCCAACCTTCCACATCTCGCCTCAAGCGTGCCAAGGGGGGGAGCAGATTCCTCTCATAGCGCACAACAGGATCCATGGATATAAAAATCCCCAAATACACAAAACCCTGCTGGGCAACCTGTATCGAACATGTTCTAGGGATCGGTGGGACCTCGCCACTAAGAACGTACAAGTACGATTTGCCCCAATTAATCAAAAGCCCCGAGTTCCTACCGAACGATGCGAGTACGTCACAGACCACTATAAGTGACTTCTTAGGTGAGGCAAGATACAGCAGGATGTCATCGGCATAAAGCGAAATACGGTCCTCGTGATCAGGCAACCACCGAAGGCCCCGTATATCCGGGTGCCAACGTATCCACGCAGCCAACGGTTCAAGGGCGAGGGCGAACAACAGAGGCGACAGGGGGCAGCCCTGCCGAGTACCCCTACCAAGCTGAAACGGAGTAGATGCCCGTCCATTCACCACAACATTCGCTAGTGGCCCCTCGTACAGCAACCGAACCCAACTCACAAAACCGCGACCGAAACCAAACTTGGCCAGCACGGCCCATAAATATGCCCACTCCACCGTGTCAAAGGCCATCGTGGCATCAAGAGATGCCACAACAGCCGGTTCACGCAGCGTGCCCGCCCTGGCGATGACGCCATGAAGACGCCTAAGGTTCAATGCTGTATTTCGGTGCGGGATAAAGCCAGATTGATCCGGGTGGACCAAATCGCCAAGTACCCTAATCAAACGGGTAGCCAGGAGTTTGGCCAGAATTTTCGGCTCAGCGTTGAGGAGTGAAATGGGCCGATAGGAGGTGCATCTATCTCGGGGTTTACCCTCTTTATGTATGACCACGATCGACGCCAGCCGCTGGTCCAACGGAAGGATCCCATCCCCCCGCGCCTCCAAAAACATGGCGCGCAGGTGAGGGGCGACCCTATCCGGGAACAGTTTGTACAGGTCGATCGGCAGTCCATTCGGTCCAGAGGCCTTACCCGAGTTCAACGCGCGAATCGCCCCCGCCACCTCGTCAACCGTGATGTCACCATCCAAATCGTCCCTATCTATGTCAGAGAGGCAGGGCAACTCGATATCACGGAGGAGATCAGACGAGTCCTCGGGCGGCCTGTCCGACACAGAGGAATAAACCCTATGAAAATACTCCGCGAAACACTTCACAATCCCCTCAGGTTCCACAATCGGCTCTCCCCCCTCTCCAATCAACTCTGGCACCACTCTATTGACCCGTTCTTTCCTGTCCAACCACGCCAGGAGTTTCCCTGCCTTATCCCCAACGTCATACAGGCGGCCCTGTTGTTCCCTGCTGAGGGTCTTAGCGGCGTTCGTCACCAGGTCCCTATACTCCGCCTGCTTCAGGCAAAGCTCATGCAATGAGGACTCTGTAACCTCCTCCTCCATATCCCCCTCAAGGGCCACAATCTCCTCCTCCACTTGCCGCACCTCGCCATCCCTCCGATTCTTGGCAGCCACCACCAGGGAGAGGGCTTCCCCCCGAAGCACGGTCTTAAAAGCTTCCCACAGCGACACCGCCGAGTCCACGGTTCGGAGATTGTCCTTAAAGTAATTATCTACCTTCTTTACCAGGGCGCTGCGCATCTTGGGGTCTCGGAAATACCATGGGTTGATGGGGGCCACCCTCCCTCCTCCCTCCCGACCTAGATCCAGCCGGATCCACACTGGCGAGTGATCAGAGATACCGCGTGCCATGTGCCTCGCCTCGGATATCAACGAGGCATGTGCGGCCAGAGTGAGCAGGTAGTCAATCCTGGAGAGGCTACCATGCGCCCCGGAGTGAAACGTGTATTGACTCTGTGTGGGGTGCCGGAGCCTCCAGCAATCTATCAGACCAAATGTATCCAGGAAGTCTGGAAGCCATTTCTGAGCCCCCCCTGTGTCCCTGGGCGGGTATCTATCCAACAGTCCGGAACCCACAGCATTGAAATCCCCTCCCACTACCAGCATTCCCCCCGGGAGAGTCAGCAAAGCCCTGCCCAGTTCAGCAAATGTGGAGGCCTGCAGGGCCGGCGGGACATAAACCGAAACCAAAACCAAAGTCCTTCCTTCCCACCGCCCCGCCACCGCCACAAACCTCCCCCTATCGTCAACAATGGTGGAGTCCACCTCAAAAGGCAGCGATGCTCTAACGAGGATGCCCACACCCCTGGACCCAGAAGAGAATCCCGAGTGTGCAATGAATTTATACCCCTTCCTATTCAGGGCATAGCACGTATTGCCTATGAGATGCGTCTCCTGCAGCAGGACAACGTCTGGCATTGAGCGTTTCAAAAATTGCAAAACAATCCCCCTCTTGATGCGATCCCCCAAACCATTAACATTCCAGCTTATAACACTTAAGCCTCTACCCCCCATCCTCAAACGGAAAGAGGCCCACCCCACACCCGAGGCGCCACCATGGAGCAGCCCTGAGGATAATCATCATGCCTTGCAGAAATAAACCCCCCAACAACAAACTCAAAATCCCCAAAACTCCCCCCACCCTGCACCCCTGCTGCAGCTTAGAAAGCCCCCCCAACTTGCAGTGTGCCTGTCGCCCTACAAAAACAAAAATCTACAAAAAGTACCCTAAGGGAGGAAAAGAGCATCCCTCGTCCTCCCGCAACCCTCCACAGTTACTGCACTCTGTCCAAATCTTTAAGTATGGTTAAATCAAGTCAGGCCGGCTTTGAGATATCAGCCCTGTCCATCCCGGCCACTGTCTCCATGCTCGGCTGTGTCGTCCCCGGTCCGTCGCCGGGGCAAAGCGTCCAGCCATTCGTTGGCCATAACAGGAGAGTCAAAAAAGAATGTCCGACCTTCATGCACCACCCGTAGTCTGGCAGGGAAAAGCATGGCATACTTCAGGTCCAGTTCCCGAAGTCTCCGCTTCACCCCCAGGAAGCTCTGTCTCTGTCTCTGCACATGCTGGGTGAAGTCCGGATAAAAATTCACCGACGCATTCTGGAAGGGGACTGGGCCCGTCACCCTCGAAGCTTGCAGGATAGCGTCCCGATCTCGAAAATGAAAGAGCCGGGCGACAATCGGCCGCGGCGGGGCACCCGCCTTGGGCCGCCCGCCCGGCACCCTATGGGCCCTTTCCACCGCAAAAAACTTTCCAAGGCCCTTAGGCTTCAGATGATTGAGGACCAAATCTTCCACAAGCAGGTCCGTCGAAGCCTCATCCGAGGACTCCGGGACCCCGATGACGCGCACGTTGTTGCGCCTGGACCGGCTCTCGAAGTCCTCCAGCCGGCGGGCGGCGAGGTCACTCTCGGCCCTCAGCTTCCGGACCTCGTTCTGCAAATCCGCGACATCATCAGCGAGGCCCGTGGTCTTGTGGTCCAGGTTCTTAACGCGTTCGTTTGTCTTGCCCAGGTCCGAGCGGATCAAATTGACATCCACCAGGATGGCATCCACCTTATGCGCCAGGGCCTCGAATTGCCTCCCCATCGAGGTCTGCATCCCATCAAGCGCGCCCATGACATCCTGCAGGGATAGCTCCGGTGTCCCAGGCGAGTCCTCCTTCTGGGCATCCGGCGCCTGGCTCGGTCCACTCGGCGATGTTTTCAGGAGGGCGTAGCGGTCCATACTGTTGACTTGGGAATACGTTCCCCGCCTGGTGGACTTAGTCTTCAGCCGATCCCCTTCTGCTTTGCCCGACATAATGGACTCCAGGCAGTCCAATGCAGTGAAGACCGTTCCCTCTCAGAGAGAGGAATAAGGAGTGAGCAGGTCCGCCTTGTGCTGCCAGAGTAGCCCGCCGAGCGTCCTTGGGGTTATAAAGCCACCCAGAGCTCTACAGTGTCCGGGCAGACAAAGGGAACGAAATCGAAAGTGAAAGAGCGAGGGCCTCCGTCCGGCAGTTCACACCTCACCAGGCCGTTGTTGATCAACTAGGAGTCGGGCATCCTGCCCACTCTAGCCCCTGGCATCTCCGGGAGTTAGGCCGCAATCTTTCGCCAGTCGTAAGTCCGGTTCCCGATGGGCGATCCGACCGCGGGTAGTATCAATCGCCTCCCTGACAACTCAGCAACACGGTGCCATGCATACCATCAGGATTAGAGACAGGATAGTCGACGGAGGGCGCGAGGGTCTCGGGAGCTCTAAGCTCACGCGGCCATCTTGGTCAAGCGCTAGGCTCCTCCTCCCTCTGAAGGGTTTGAATACGTTTCTGTCATCTCATCTTCATACACTGTAGGACTTACTTACGAGCCCTTTGAACCACCTCAACGTCACTTGTGTGACCCTCCGGCAGTGCAAATTACAAAATCATATCTATATGAGGCCACGCAAAGACACCCTGCGTGGCTTTGCATGGCCTCAAGGATATGGAGTAAGGCAACTCAGCGTAAAGTTCTGCGTTGTCTTGCTCTGCGCCTGGGAATGAGTCAAAAGTCTACGCCTCCCGAGTCGAGGAGTAACCAGGAGAACGTTTTTCATTTCTCCTCACTTTTTCCGTTTTCTATGTGTGCTGCATTCTGCAGCACAGATAGAAAGAGGTAGACACCTCTATGGGCTGTTTCCGTTCTGGAACGTGCCCCTTCCTGCACAAAAACAATCCTGCATGCAACAAATGCACCCTTGCACCATGGTGCCCACGTTGGCGTTAGGCTGCCGAAACAGCGCCAGTGCAGGCAGAAAGGACAGGAAAGCACAGTATTGGATGAATACGGTGTATTCCGGCTCTTTCACTTCGGTGTGGGGCAGCGTAGCGAGGTGAATTCCTGCACCGCCCTACGCCGAATCCCCATAAATAAGAACCTAAAGATGTTATGTTACCCCTTGTGCGGTTGTGTCCTAGACACATGAGGGAAGATGTTTGCACTGCTGAACAGTGTTATAGAGTTGATGTTACCTCATGGGTGTTACCGTGCGGGTGTTACCCCGTTGACGTTACCGCATGGGTGTTACCTTGTGGGTGTCACCATGTGGGCGTTACCACTTGGATGTTACCGTCTGGGTGTTACCATGTGGGTGCTGACACTACATTGCATGATAAGCAGGTGTAGTTCATATAGGTGATGGTTCTTTTACCACCTAAATTGGACTTATCTTTATTTTGTCAACATATTGGAAGCCAACTGAGGTGGCGCGTGACGCTAATATCAGTTTGTTGCAACACAATGTTATGCAGCCTTCAAGCCAGTTATGGATGGCGTTCGAAATATTTAAGATAATGGTACTCAGATATGGTGTTTTGGTGTAGATTGTCTTGTAACAAACCAATAGTTTCTCCTTCCAGTGTGAAGTTTTTATTTTTTCTTCCAGATATGGAGGCTTAGAGCATAGAGCTGCTACTTTCACGATATGTATTTAGACTTATGTTTCCCTTGTTGGAAGCGGTGGCGCATCATGAAAATACCAGGTTGATATAGCCCAATGCTATGTGGGGTTCGACTATACCTCAATATGGCTGACTTGATGCAAGTTACATTTGAATGAATTTTTTCTCCTTGCATGAGGAAGGTTGTCTTCCTTTTCTTTTCCTTACGGTTTGTGCTTTGCTGTTTTCTTTAGGTGTTGAATTATATATCATATAACTAATGAGATTGTTGTGGCCTGGTGCCATTAGTATCTTAATACAGATGGCTGTATTGTGCTAGCCTTAAGAAGAATGTTATTTAACATTCTGATTCAAGTGTCTTGAATTAGACAATTATTGAAGCCACTTAATGACAGCAGGGCAAAGTATACATGGGACTGAATTTTCAGTGCAACGTTTCGGTGTTCTGAGCTCCTGATGAAGGCCATGGCTCACGAAAGGTTGGCATGCAGTGTGTTAACTGGACGGTTACCATGTAAGCTGCAATTACTTTAATTATTTCCCTGTTTACCAGGACATCTGCTCAGCCTTTAGAAACTAGGTTCAAGTCAAGTGGGCATATTATGTGGTATTGGGCAGTGGTATATCAATCTGTAGACTAGAGCTTTATTGGACACTTGAACGTAAACGTTTTAATGGATTTCATGTTTGCCCTATACTGCTGCCCAGATTGAATTGTGTAGAACAGTACTTACCGTGCTGTCTTTTTAATGGATTATTGATTACTTAAAATGAATAGGACATCCTATTGATGTAGAGGAATATATGATATCCTGTGTCTCTGGAGGAACAGAATAAAGGAGTTATTTTCTTGTCATTGATGGGTAAACTTTGCGAAACTGAAATCCTAGATGGGATTAATCAACCGAATAGTATTTGTAGAGCGCTGCTTGTTACCTGAGAGGGTATCCAGGTGCTTGCTGCAGGTCTCAGTCGAATAGCCTGGTCTTGAGCCATTTCCTGAAGTTGGTCAGCGAGGTCAAGGTATGGAGGTGGCGGGTGTTCCAAGCTTTGGAAGCAAGATGGGAGAAGGAGCATCGTCCGGCACAGCAGCAGCATCTGCAAGGGATCTGTGTGAGGGCGAGGTGAGCGTAGGTTTCCGGGGTTTGGTGGAAATGAAGGCCGTGGTTCAAGTCGGCGGGTCCTTGGTCATGGAGGTCTTTGCAGCTGTGGATCAGGCGCTTGAGATGGCGTCTCTTCTGAGCCACGAGCCAATGGAGGCTTTCCGTTGCTGGGTGATATGAGTTCTCTTGGGCAGGTTGAGGATCAGTTTGGTAGCTGCATTCTACATCGTCTGGAACATTTTTAATATTTGCTTTTTCACCTTTTTATGTGACCAGTGGACGTTCTGTGGATGCAAGCGAATGTGGTTGTTGCTGGTTTGTGTTGTACAGTAAGTTTGTTTTATTCCTGGAAAAAGTTAAAAAATAACCATCTGAGATGCATTATGGGTGGAGGTGTATGCGACTGTCTGTCACTCTTGTCATATGATTTACTGCAACATCTAGGGCGAGATTTATCAAAGAATTGAACTGCTCTTGCGACACGCAAGGTGATGCAAAGGCAACACACTCCGTAAGTTAGATTTTCCAAGCCACGCATAGCCACCTTGCTTGGCACTGCGGTGCCTGGTAGATCTGGAGTGACACAAGGCAGTGCAAGGTGCTACCTTCTGCTGCTCTGCGTCAGGAAGGATTTACGTGGGTGGAGTGTGGGAGTTCCCACCCATCCACTCATGTATTTTGACACATTCCCACATTTCCCAAGAGTAGTAAACCTGGGAGTGCGATGAAGTTGTATGCCCTCCCGACAAAGACTCAACAAGGAGAATATATTTAATTCTTCTGGTTGTTTTCTTTTTGTTAGTGTGCTGCAAACGGCTCTAAGGATTGTTTGTGTGTAGGAAAGCGCCCCTTCCTGCACGAAAACAATCCTGTCTACAACACAAGCACCGTTGCACCTTGGCGCAAGGGTGCCTGCGTTGGCGCTAAGCAGCACTCAGTGCGGCAGCGCAGGGAGAGAGCAGGAGCGCACACCATATCAATAAAGATGGCACATTCCTTCCCTCTCCGTTTGACGCAGCACAGCAATTTGTCTTGCTGCGTTGCACCGCGACAAATGTTGCTCTTTGTGCCTATTGGTCTTATGAGGGTTTCTTCTAAAGAAAGCTCTCGGTTTACGAAACAGTAAAGGAGAGATGTAACATGTGTTGTTTATACAAAATGGAAGCAGGTCTGTTATTGTCTCATGTTTTCTTAGGATGTGTAATAGATTATTGTCAATCTTTTTGAAGCCCTGAAGAATCAGGGCCTTCTGTGAAACACGTGTCGGCTGCTCCTTTCCACTCAGTCCATTAATAGGACTGTTCATCGCCACATTCGATGCCAATATCGACCTGGTGTGGCTCTTATTATGTAACTTGAAGGCGGCGCTCTCCGCTCATGCGTACCGATGCCATCGGTCTGTTGATGTGTTTTTCTGCTCATCTAAGCATTGTTTGGGACACTAAGGGCCCCATTAGCCTGTCGGGCGGATCGCCACCGCCGGCCCGGCAGTGGTGATCCCCCAGCCGAATGTCCCTGGTACTCCCCCCGACATATTAGTATGGCGGGGGGCACCACGGCGGACGGGAAGACCATACGCCGCTTTTCCGCCGGTTTACTCGTCGACCGGGCGGAAAAGGGACATGATATGGTGGCGGTGTCTGCAAGACACCGCCCTCCATATCAGGATGCATGCGATCATTGGCCTTTCCATGGCGGCGTTGCCGCCATGGAAAGGCATGCGGTGGCTGACATTGGGGGCCCGTTGCGTGCCCCCAGGGTGTCGGGGGATGGGGGGTGCAGATTGGGGGTACCCGTTGCGGTGGTGGGAGGACATCGTAATGGACCAGTAAGTGTTTTATTTGTGTTCGTCATAGTGAATTGTATAAATAGATGACTCTTGAAATAATACATTATTTATTTATGATACAATGTGTTTCTAGGTTAGTTTGATATCCAATGAATTGGTGATACTGTTAAATCCTCGCTGGAACCCTCTTCAAATTAAGTTACATTGCCTATCAATGGACACATAGCTGTGATTTGTACACAGGCTTAAAAACAGAAGAAAATTCCTCTGCAAACATTCAGAATTGGAGTTCCACCCATCAAGCTTTCTCAGCCTGCTTAAAAAAAATACAGCATTTCCAAACTGTATTTACTAAGTAATGTCTCAGAGATGACAGTGTCTCGTCACCTGGCCACCGGCCAAATACTGCACGATCTCTGCTATTTAACTCGCCTCCTTCCAGCTACACCCGAGATTCTGGGAGAGCAAAGTTTGTTTGCAAACTTCATGTGAGTCCACTCCTTCTGGACCAGATGAATTCCTTGAAGTTGCTCTCGGCACGCCCGACCTTTCCAGGCATGCCACTGGGGTAGGCGTGCCCGCCTTCTAACAATTCCAGCAGATTCCTTCTGTCTTATAAATCTGGGTGCTGGGGGCATTATTTGCAGCTCGCGTGCCCAGAGATGCAAGCTCGTGCTCACCTGTCACAGTTATGTTCTTACATGAGTTGCCCCACAAAGCCTCAAAGGATGCGACAAGTGGAGGCAAGCCTCTCTTCGATACTGCGAGCCACACCCCTGTAGGTGCCCCGGGGCAAAGTCCAAACATACACAGCCCTTCATCAAACTGAGAACTGGCAGCGCAGCTAAAGTTAAGTTCATATTAATCACACATTTATTTCGCCTTTTTTCTACAAACATTTAAATATTATCGCTACATCCTTTTGACAGCCTGTGTGCCAACAAAGGTGTGAGAAGTTGGCCTGGTATATGATGTTCACTAGTTAAAGTGACCACCTTGTACCATGCCAAGCAACCCTTATGGTGTGGTTGTAAGTCAACCTTTTCGGACTAGCTGCCCTAGTGGTAGCGTAGGCTAAGCAGTCTTTGAGGCTAAACTCGTTAAAGCGTGTTAAGCAAGCTGTTTTACCAAATGCAACCCCCTTTATACCAATGAAAGGACACCACACAGATATATATTCAAAATATATATGTATTTATTACTCAAAGTATCCCCTAGACTCTTTATGAGCACAGGAGCACAAATCGTCAAACAAGAAAGTATCACAATATACGAAAGTTGCACTTTATATGGATAGGCCCCGGTGGCCGCTCAAACCATATACTAAAATAGTGGTATAAGTACCACGAACAGGAAAGGGAAAAGGCCTAGGGCCTCTAGAATCGTGGGGCCTACAAGGAGCTAACTTCAGTTAGTGACCAGGAGGTCCACGGGTCGCGTGTGCAGTGAGGAAAGTTACACGCGGGCTCCCATAGGTTTTCAATGGGTGCGCAAAAGTTCAAAAGTTACTGCTAGAAGGGTCTTCTGGATGGCCTACGAACTTAAGACTTAAAACACAGACACTAGAGATGTTTCTCTACACTTGGGCACCGGAGTGCCAGCTTTACCTCACCCACAGGAAGCGGGTGCTTAGGTCTCGAAGTGCGTCGGGTTTCGTCTATCTGTTCAATGGAGCCTGATGACAAAGATGCTGCAGGAGGCCGGTCCAGAAGAGATGCGGTGGATCCAAGGATGGATCGGAGTTGTAGAAGACCTGTAAGCAGAGGGGACAGTGTTCACAGTCACTAGCCAGTGACCGGCGTGGCACCAGGTAGGTACCAGGCGATGTCGGGTGCAAACAGGTGAAGAGGTGTAGCTTGTCTCCGCAGCCACGTAGTCCCTGAAGGTTGACGACATCCAGGAGTCGGTTCACGAGCTGTCCCACGCAGGCTCTCGCTGTTGGCGGTGTCGGCGACTCGAAGGAGGCAAACAAGCCTTGGCAAAAGCAGGAGTCGCAGGAGTTGAAGAAAGCTTGTGGTTCTGACCAGCAAGGTCAGAGGGGCTGCTCCTTTGGAGGGCAGCAGGGGCCAGTCTGGGGCAACCAGACCAGCATTGTAGTTTTCAAACAAGGTCCCCAAAATGGCCACTAGCCAACGGGCCAGGGACCGGGCAGGCGCGTTGAGATGCAAAGTGCAGAGGGGCCCCACGCAGATCGTGGAGATGCTGGAGGACTCACCTTTGGTGCAGATACTGCTCCGTTGTTGGGCTTCTCAGGACCCAAAGCACAACTTGGAGGGAGCCTCTGTTTTTGCGCTTGCAGCTTGTCAAGTGTCTTTTCAAGATGGCTGGCTCTACGTGTCTCGGTGCCTCCATGGGTTCCTTCTTTGCAGGGACTGTGGATCGGGCTGTGGGAGGTCTGGAGGTCTAGATCTTGTTGGTCTCTGGGCTCGGGCTCCGGCAGGAGGCGGCGGCAAAGCAGACGTCGAGTTGCTGGATGGTGCTTGCGTTAGCAAGATGGTCACTCCCTGACCATAGGGGAGATTTCCTTCAGTCCTCTGTGCAGCAGAGCGTCGAAGTTCCCGTCTTCTTCTTTGTAGTAAGTTGATTCCAGGATGTCTAAAGTCTTTGGACACAGCTCCTACCTTTAAGCGGATTCTAGGGGCCGGACTACCTGCTAGGTCCCTCCCGAAGGGTGGGACCAGGAAGGGGGGTGGTTACACCCCCAATCCTTTGTCCAGCTCGCCCCAGGTCCGGGGCTGGTGGGCCCCAGGACCGGTTTGAACTGGCATATGCACCGAGGCTCCTTGTGAGCCTCAGGCATGTCATTCAAGCCCTACCTGACCAATACACAAAATCCTGTCTGGGGTGGTGCACGCACCTCCCCTGGCAGGAAACCCTTTGTCCACATCTCCCAAGCTGGATGGACTCCCAGCAGTAGGAGGGCAGACTTGTGTCTGTGGTGGCAGCGTCCATTTTGTGGAGCTGAGGCTATGTCTGATTTTACCCGGGTTTCAGGTGCTGTACATGTCGTGTCCCTCTAGAAGGGTGGAATGCTAACCCCATCGCCAGAACTGGCGAGGGGTTAGTATTCCAATTCGTATGACACCTTACTCGACATGTTTTGATAAAGCCAAACCAAAGATAGCATTTAACCGCGAGGTTCATAATGCACTTAAGAGTATATGGTATGACGATATCTGGAAACGGTAGAAGGAAGTTGTTCCGACCACTGCAGACAGGCTCAGCTCATGCCAGAGCACCATCTCACATGGAACCAAGCACTCTGCCTTCAGGATTGTTAAGGCCTGCCATAGGAGTGACTTATAGGTTAACATGTGTCCCATTTAAGGTTAGGTATAGGTATACTACACCTAAGTAAGAGGTGGTTACACCAACTTACCCCAGCTGAGTGATCAGCCAGTTGTGTCAAATTGTTAGGCCAGGCCAGGGGTGGCACAATACATGCTTCAGCCCCTGGTAGGCCTTAGATACACCAATGCCCTGGGTACCTAGTGTACACTGGTACAGGGGCTCACAGGGGGATCCAATTCCAATTGGTTATGCACCTAGGGTGCATAGTGTCAATTTAGTAGAGAGAACAGCAGGCTGGGGGTCTGATTAGCAGGCCCACAGCCTCAATATGTCAAAAACCAGTGAAGCAAAAAGCAAAAATTTGGGGTGACCATAGGATAGCAGACCCTACTCTCCTACAATAGGTGTTACACCACTTTTAAAGTCTATTTGTCAGAAGTGATTGATAACATCATTTTACTTTTATAAACTAATATAACAGCATTGGAAGCTGATATCAAACGCACCATCCATGCAGCTTTTACAAGCAGAGACAAAGACAATTCTTTTTGGCTTTTGTATAGTGAGAATAATTCAACAATATATCTCTGCACGGAGCACAGGTACAGCATGCCCCACAGTAGTGCACAGAGTACAAGGGAAGCCTGGACACCAGGCTGTGACCCTGACCTGGAGGGGAGAAATGCGCTGGCGGTGACGCACCAACGAAAGTGATACATCTGTACAGCTCCCTGTGTCAGGACACTCCCTCCATCTGACATGGCACCCGGCAAAGGGACACTGTGTGTGGAAGGGTTAGCGCTCTAGTGTTTCATTGAAAGAGGGTCATTTAAGCAGTGTCAGCTTACCCTGACCACCAGCGGTTAACCCCTGCTGCACCATTGTTCAGATCAAAGAAATCAATCTTTGTATTTGAATTGTCCTAAAGGACACGGGCAATTTACAGTACATGGTTGTAAATGTTTTATTAATTATTCATGTCTTTCTGGCAGTGCTTTAAATGGAAACCTAGAAGTGCTGATTCTCACGACTAGACCTAACCTCCCCATTTAAAACACTAGTTTCTGGCATGACCGATTCGTCTACAGTGCGTCTTTGACGGATGCCATTGACGTCAAGGTCCAGAATCTGCTGAAATCCTCACCCCCACACGTGGTTTTGTTCTGCGGCTTGCATTTTAGCTCTCATTTTAGCTTAGCCTCATTTTTTAATTGTGGTTTGCGCATGTATTCCTATTGCGAGAATGGCCCTTGCATGTATATATTCCTGTAGTCTGCACAATTAGTTCCAGGGCCGCACAGTTTCAGAGCACGAGGCATTGTTTTATTTTCTGCGCTCGCAAAAAGGCAACTCTTCTGCATCATCTAATTCAAACGCTTTCTTTTACCTTCGACACCGCGTGCTTCGTTGTCTGTTTATATAAACTGCAGCCCTGCTGAAGTCAGTGAGAGATGCACTGCTGTTGGAGCCATCACGGGATGCAGCTTCAAGAAGCAGTTCGACTGTCCCCGACCTTCATCCTGAGAAGGAAGATAGCTCTACCCACGGAGGTGCATCCGTGGATGCGCTGATGCTGACTTCCTGACATACAGCACCAAGGAATGGGATTCGGTCATTCCAACAGACTGAGCAGATGGGAACTCCTGACATGCTCTCTTTAGCATAGAAGCTAGCAGTAGAGAAGAGTAACTTTAGCAGTACTATGACTAATTACCATGATCGAATTGTTTGCATTTTCACTCTTCTAATAACGCTCATAACAATAATGAGTCATCTTTCTTACAATCACAGTTCATGTTTATTTTTGCAAAAATTAGAGCTTTTCAATAAATGTTTGAAAATGTAATATTTTATTCCTTGAGAATCTGAGAGTCAAGTTCTAGGTTACTGACAACATCTATAACTCTGTAGGTGTGCGAGTTTAGATGTGGTACTGTGGGCTAGCCAAGTAGAGCAACATTTACTGATTATATAAGAAGACTCAATCTCTATATTATGAAGCTTTGTAGTTCTAAATACACAGTTCTACTAGATTAGTAGCAACCGTATCACAGTTTGGAATGTGTGGTGCAAGAACACGCACTCCAATGCAGGTTTTTATCATTTGTGCACTACCAGTGACACTACACCTCCCTCTGAATTAGATGAACAGTTCAGTCGCTCACAGTGACGTGTCACTAATGGGATTAGATGCTATATCGAGGGTGAACAGGTTGTTCTTGAGGTATGGGGGAGTCACAGGACAGATGAGGGGCACCTGGATGCCAGGCACTGGACGCGTCTTAAAGATGTCTCCATCACTCCGGTTATGGCCTTCTGCATCTTCACCCCAGGAAGCTCCTTTCACCCGTCTTATGAGTGACGAGTTTCAGGGCACGTCTTTGTTTCTTTGCAGTGACCATGTATGGATCTGGGTCATCACATGAGACCTTCATTGTTGCCATCAGCAGGTCCCTTCTACCAATGCATGATATTTCGACCATTCCTTCCTTATCTGTCCATTCCTTAATTTTCAGTTTCCTCCATGATGGCGGTTCATCACTTCTGTTCTTGAGGATGGTGAAGATGCTGTTCCTCAAAGTCTGGGTGTGAATCTTTGACCCATGAAAGAGCTGTCCTAGAGACATCCGGTGGCGCCGTATGATGTATCAGAATAGTCCCTCAATCAATGACTAGTGCTCGAGAGATTGGTTGTTGCATCAGCTTGGAAATCTGTATGTACCACAGTTTGTATGTACCACAGTTTGTATGCAACACAGTTTGTATGCAACACAGTTTGTATGCAACACAGTTTGTATGCTCTGCAGTTTATATGTACGCAGTTTATATGTATGCAGTTTGTTTGTACCACAGCTTGTATGCACCACAGTTTGTATGTACAGCAGCTTGTATGCACCGCAGTTCATATGAGCCGCAGATTCTATGCACCACAGTTTGTATGCAACACAGTTTGCATGCTCTGCAGTTTGTATGTACGCAGTTTGTATGTACGTAGGTGGTTTGTACCACAGTTTGTAAGTACCACAGTTTGTATGTACAGCAGCTTGTATGCACTGCAGTTCATATGTGCCGCAGATTCTATGCACCACAGTTTGTGTTCACCACAGCTTGCATGCACCGGAGCTTACATGTACTAGGCCTAGGCACTGAACTCCACGCCTTTCACAGAGTTTGTGGAGTTTTACGCACTCTGTGGAGCTCACGGAGTTTTGAAAAACTCCGCTTTGCATAGCGGAGCAGAGTTTTTTCTTCACGAGTGCAAGTGAGGAAAATCCAATGCAAGACAGCTTCCCAGCGAGAATTCTCGACACGGGCAGTCTCTGATGGTCGCTACCGCTCGCGTTGAGAAACCTTCCATTCGTGTTGAGGAAGCTGCAGCTCAAGTAGAACATCTACTCAACAGCAGAAAGGAGCAGCACCCTCTTACACTGCATGTGATGCCATTTGCACTGATTTTACAGCACGGCCAAACATACAGAGCTAAAAATCAGCGTGTACGGCGAGAGGTAACGCACTCCGCTGCTCACGGAACTCTGTGTAGTTTCGCATAGCGAAACTCTGCGTTCTCTGCCCAGGCCTAGTATGTTCCACATCTTCTATGCACCGCAGTTTGTGTTTACCACAGTTTGTATGTACCACAATGCAGCCTTATTAGAGCACCAGTACAGGGGATGGCAGCAGCAACAGGAGGCCCATCGTATAAGATATGGCTCAGTGCGATTTATTCTCCCTTGCACAATGCAGCACATCAAACCTGTCTGCTGCAATACATTGTGTGAAAGATTTGTAAATCTGGCCCCAGGTGTACCAGGTTTTCATCAAGTTACAATGTGTTGTACTCATAGGAGTACTACTTTCTCCCGAGCTACACTAGGAGGGATACTTGTGCATGCCTACGCTACCAGCCCTCTCCTGTGCTGTTACAATGGATTCCTCTGTAATGGCGCTGAAGTGCTAAACATCCCAAAGATAAGCAAGCATTGGCAATGCCAATCATTTTATTGTGAAAAGTTCTTGCAAAGCTTCACTGACACATGTAGAACCATCAAAACACAATAAACAGTCACATAAAGCACCCCACACCTCCCCTCACATCCTCCCACCTCCCCACAAACACACTATGCCTCGCTAGCTACCAAATGTGCCACCACAGTTCAAGATTTTCAGTTCTACTACCAGGAGTAGCGCGAGCTTCCCATGACCTTGACCATCTTTGGATACTGAGATTGGATGGCCTCAATGTGGGGGAAAAACATTTTAAAATATCAGTGGAGAAACCAAGTGGAATTTTGGGGTATTCGGTGAGAATAATATGGCATGGAGGATATCATTTCGACACGTGTAAAGCTGTCATGAAACCTCCAATTTCATTACACGACCGCAGGCTACCGTTCTGCAATGACTGTTATTAGCTGCTCCAACACGCAGCCCTTTAAAGACTGTTCCTGCATCGTAAAACATTAGAATGCTCATAAAACGCTATAAATATCCAGTGCACGATCTCATCTTCCTCTTTTATTCGCTGCTCCTGACACACAAGATAAGTATATATTGCTTTGTAGCTCAATTACCTTAGAACACTTGAATAGTTTGTCCTTCATACGTTATAACGTCCTCTGTATGACTTAACATATAGCATTTTGATCGTTTTTTGATATCAATATGAACAGCTAACGTTTCTATCCCTGCCAGGACATCATAAGCCCATGCAAATATGGTAGGGCCAGGTACGTTTCCTTTGTCTTCCCCCTCGCGAGCGCAGTATACGCGTTTCACCATTGATTATACAAAATAAAGCAAAGACGATAACAAAAATACCATGCCGATACTGCTGATGACCTCAGACTTGAAGGCACAGCCGGTTGCACATAATGTAGATTTGTTTGTTTGTTTGTTTAGGCGGCGACGCCTTCGGATAAGCACTCTTCCGGTTCGTTAACTTTAGAAAACAAGCATTGGCATAGCCAATAGGTCTCGCCTTTGGGACCTTATAAGTGTTTAGCCATGCAACAGTTGTTGTTGCACTAAGGATATTGTGCTGCATAACTAAATACTTATAAGGTCCCAAAAGCGAGACATATTGGCTATGCCAATGCTTGTTTCACTGTGGATTCTTAAAAGGGGAAGGGGGAGGGAAGGATGCGTGCTCTCGCCCTGCATGAGAAAGTCCCTGGAAGATTGACATTTCCACCCCTCCTCCCTCCTAGCGGGGCAACTCTCTTCAGAAGCAGCCCAGATTGCGATATAGTTTAGCCTAGCATAAGATATGTATCACTTGTTGCCCCCTTGTGATAAGAAACTACATTTTCGGCTAATTTTTTTTCACGATGTACACGCTCATGAATTAGAAATAGAGGAGACATCAGTCGCGCCAGCGTGCGTGGCAAGAGCCACTGAAAACTAAGGCACTCGGTTCGGTACTAATGCGTGTATGAGCCCCAGAAATGGCAACTCGTCCCTTTGCTACCACCGAGGGAACGGCGAACAGTTTTGTTAAATTCCCCTTTCATTCGCGTAGCAGGGGTATGCGGGTGTTAATCTTTGTAAGGTTCGTTGATCTTGAACTGTCCTCGGGATGCTTTGAACCAGATCGGTTTTAGCATGAAACAGGCAATTTTCTGCCTGAAGATGAGGTGCAGACCTTCCCAGTTCGGTCACTCGACATGTATCGGGTATGCTTGTTTTGAACAGTTCCATTAAGAACTCCATGAGCAGATGGTATTCAGTGTATGTTGTCTAGTTGTCCGTCATTTATACAGCACCCAAAAGCCCCTCCAAACGAAGGAAATAAATCATTTTAATGCCTAGAGCCCGGCACGTTTTTTTTTTATAGTTATCATTTTTGAAAACTAAATCCGCTCCAGTTGAGCGTCCAGTCTTGACTGCTACCGAGGGCATCCTCAAACAACCCCCTTTCCAACTTGTTGACAGGGAAGTAAATCTGTCCTTTTGCCACAGTGTTCCTTGTAGTGACACCGCCTTGGCAGTTAGAAAAAAACTTCACATGATGTGAAAGGTGGCATACTATACTTTGCAGGCATGCTAGTGTTTCCTCTAGCGCGGAACACGCTTGTTTTAGGGATCGTTTCTACTACCTCGTCTGCACCATTCCCGATTGCGCCTGAAAAGTAACGCCACAGCGGAACCCTCTTGCTATTTGTCATCTAGAAAGTTAGGATCTCTTTACAAATACGGATTGTGACGCGCGTTGCAAAAGTGAGTTTTAGACATGGAAACAAATATTCTCAAGATCGGCAAATGAAAAAACAAAGAAAAAAGCGGCATGCCATAATACGTAGTTTTTTGATCCAGTGTACTATTCCCGGTAAGCACGATATGTATTCTGTGCATTTCAATAATGAACGCTGGACAAGGGTCTCATTAATTTGCACAGGAGAAGCTTGAAGCGGATGGCTAAAATAGTATTTCGACGAGTTTACTTCCAGTCCAGGGAATGTTTAAGCAAGTGTGTTTATGGCTCATGCAAAGTAGCTAAATACCGTAGTTCAGGTAGTGTTGCATAGATGGTGACAGCCTGTTATTTAACTGCAGTCACACAGGATGTCACTATAGTTGTTTAAAGCTCCAACACAGGGAAGGCTGGCATATGGTGTGCACTTTCGCGGGCGCTTTGATGTTCGCAGTGGCCGCGCGGCTCACTGAGAACATCAAAGCGCCCGCGAAATGTACACGCAGGCTGCCAAATGGTGCGCGCGCCCGGCGCACATGCACTGTAGTTGGGGGCCTGAAAAGCACTTGTTTCACTTCCAAATCCCCGTTTTCTATAGCTCTCGCCAGAGCAGCGCTAAAGCGCTGGCTCAGGCGAGACCTAAAAAGAAGGAGTTACGAAGCGGGATTTGATCCTACCCGCGTCTCCTAGCAATGAGCTAGGAGATATGAGTCATTGTAGGCTAGGAGGAAGTCCCTCCTTTGTTTCTCCCACCCATGTCATCTTGACAATAGCTCCTTCACACGAGCCTTAAGCGGTCGCGCTACTGAGGCGAAGGCTTCACCCAGCCTTTTCAACACAAAAGAGTTCTAGTGGCCTCTTTTTAGAATAAGCGCATAGAGATATAAAAATACCTTACATCGAAATGACCTATCTATAAATCTGATAATTCTTTACAAAGATATCTTCGCAAAAACCGTGAGTAAAGTCCAAATCATTTTATAAATAAATAGGACTATTCTTTTGACTTATAGAATCCACTTAGCCTAAGGGAACGGAACCCTATAACTAGGCCTGGGCTAACATTCCGTTCCGCCTGCGGAAATTGCGATAATTTACATTTTCGCGGAGAGCGCGAAAATGTCAAAATTTCCGCAATCCGCATTTTACCGGAAATTTTTTGCTTGCTCGCGCTGTAAAATAATACATTCTCGCGTGCGCGCGATCGCCTTACCTGAATCCCCGCGTTCGCCGACAAGTTTTCCCGGTCAGGTCGCGTTCTCCACAAGATGTTGGATTGTTGGTAGCCATTTGCGCTGTCTCGCGACAGTTCACGCCCGCAGTAACATCATTCGTCGCGCGATCACGTCTTTCTTCTCGCGATCATGCACCGCGAGACAAGTGAAAACAAGATGGCCGCGCAACCGCATGGGTAAGTTGGCGAGCCGCGACCACGCAGAAAATACCGCGAACGGGCGGGAAAAAAAGTCTGCATCTTCGCGATACTTCCGCGTGTTTGCGGAGATTTTTAACATTTTCGCGATAATTTGCGAAAGTGAATTTTGCAAATTCCGCCCACCCCTACCTATAACCCCCAACCACATACTTAAGAGCTTATGGGGGAAAGTATAAAAAGATTTCTAGAGGAAGAGCTTAGATTTTCCGTTAAGGAGGCGGTGGACACCACACTTATTAAGAGGAAGAGGGTGTCCGAGGAGTACTATTTCTCTCTCTCAGATGGTGAGTCCCCTACTACATCGGAGCCCTAAGAAGGGGAAAACAAAAAAGGAAACACCTAGAGGAATCATCTATCCATGCTGACGGCCTTGGTAACCCTCGCACTACAACAGAAAATGGTGCTCATTGCAGTACAAGAGATAAAAGCCACCCTAATGGGGCTCAGAGAAAGGTTGCCTGTAGCGGCATGAAAGAAAGAAGTGGCCTTCATGGCAAAAAAGACACTAGAGATAGTTTCAACAACTCAGCAGAGATTCTGAATTATGAGGAGATGGGAATGGATGAATTTGTATTCGATACACAAGATAGTTATGATACTTTCGAAAACCTAGACCTGAATTTGGAGCAACCGCCTACATCCACAGCTATCAAAGACCCGCTAGGTGGGGAAATGTTTATTCCCACCACCATTAGGCACCCACGCAGCACAGAATGGTGGCCTATGGACCACGTGAATAAGTATCTAAGTCAGTGGGTGAGGAAATCTCAGGACAGAGAAACTAGTAATCTACTAGCAAACGAATGCCCAAGACCTTCCACCACGGACGAAGTGCGCAATACCCCCAACCTTGACCCCAAATTGATAACCTTCATATTCAGGTTTAGAAAGGACCCTCAGAAAGGGATTGAAAAGCGCTTAAAACAGTGCCAAGACAAACTACTAGACGTTCTTGGCTCACGAACACGAATCCTCGAAATAACAGAGGAAGCAAGGGGACAAAATATACCCATGAATATTGACCTCCTGAGAGGATAGTCCCAACGGGCCATATGTTTATTTGGAAATGCCAACGCAAACTTAATAACAGAAAGATGAAAGGCAGTCCTCTTGAGAATGAACCCAAAGTTGGCGTATTTATCCTCTAGAGAAGATATGGGAGACACCAAAGGTCTTCTTTTCCGGGATAACCTCATAAAATCTTTGGGGAAGTACATTTCCACTTTCACAGCCTTCAGCAAAGCTCAGTCTAATATGTGCAGAGTCTTTGGGGCACGCCCCCTTTTTGGATGGGCTGACAGGAGGGGAGTGGCTGTCAGCCACGGTACCTACAGGTCCCAGTTGTTCCCACAAGAACAGAGATGTCCTTCCAACTATAACAGAGGCTATCACCAGAACTCCAACTTTTACCCCCAGAGTGGGAGAAACATAAGAATCTGTGGTGGAACAACCAGACCATCAAACCAAGGTTACCAAGGTAAGCAGGACTTCTTATTCCCTCTCAAAGGTAGGAGGGCGATTGAAACTTTTCATTCACAACTGGGCACACAAGATCCTTCTAGAAACAATTGTAGGCTTTAAAATAGATTTTTGGGAAAACCCAATCCAACACAAAAGACCCAGAGCGATGAACTTAGATGCGGGGAAATTAAAACTGATACACCTGGAAATGTCCCAAATGTTGGACAAAGGATCCTTATTGAGGATACCAGTAATAGAAAATACAGGGGGATTTATAAGCAGCATTTTCTCGGTCGAGAAGATGGACAAGGGTTGGCGTCCTGTTATAAATCTGAAAGAACTAAACAGGTTCTTGATTTACAGGCATTTCAAGATGGAAGGGATCCATCTGTTGAGAGACGTCTTGCAAGCCAGGGACTGGCTGGTAAAATTAGATCTAAAAGACGCCTATTTCACAATGCCCATGTACGAGGACCGCCAGAGGTACCTTCGTTTCACTTGGAAAGGAACACTTTATCAGTTCTTTTGCCGACCCTTCGGCCTGTCCTCAGACCCTTGGTGTTTTACCCAGGTACTTCACCCAGTAGTAAGCTACCTCAGAGAAAGAGGGGGTGGTGTAATTATATACTTAGACGACATACTTATCATGTCTCTGAGCAGAGCAGAGGTCCAGAAACACTTGTCCTGGACAATAAATCTTCTAGAGAACCAAGGTTTTAGAATAAATATAGAGAAGTCCATCCTGATACAAACTCAAGGTAAATTCAGTTTTATCCCAGCTAGTTCTCCCTCACAAGAATGTAACCAAAATAAAGAAACAAGTATCTGCTGTATTATCAAAATAATCTATACTACTAAAAGACTTAGCAAGAGTTCTGGGACTTCTATCGTCGTCTATCCATGCAATTTGCCCTGCACCCCTTCACTACAGGGGTCTGCAGAGACTAAAAACGTGGGGATTAAGAAGAGGCTAAATGTATGGCGACTCAATACCCCTATCGGAAGATGCTCGCGAGGACCTACTATGGTGGCTGAAGAATCTTGAAGCATGGAATGGCAAAGCCATCTTCGGGAACGTATCAGTCTTTATTCTAAGATCAGATACAAGCAACCAAGGCTGGGGAGCCCGTCTAGACAAATTAGAAACCGGGGGGAGATGGTCAACATACAAACAATCACTACACATAAATTGTCTAGAGATGTTGGCAGTATTGAATGCCCTTATGAGTTTCAAGAGATTACTAAATAACTCAAACACCTAAATCCGTTTACAGAGTTTTACAGCAGTCTCATATATAAACCGTCTGGGGGGGTGCAAAATCCAAAACACTATCAGAGATAGCAAGACAGATATGGTATTTTTGCTGGGAACAGAAGATTACTCTTGCAGCAGAATTTATCCCAGGAATTCAGAATATCAAAGCAGACTGGAATTCACATTTACTTCATGATTCCAGTGATTGGAAACTGAACCCAAAAATGTTTGCATTGATTCATAATTTATGGGGACCAATCCGGATAGACCTTTAAGCAAGCAGGCTAACTTCCCAAGTACAAGTGTACTTCAGTTGGAGACCGGATCCCAATGCGGCAGCTCTGCACGCCTTTCTCCAATGTCGGGAAAAGAACATGGGTTATGCATTCCCTCCCTTCTCCTTGAGACAGAGAGTATTGTGGAAGGTAAGACGAGAGTCATGCAGCATCATTCTGGTAACTCCCTTCTAGAAATCTCCGGTCTGGTTTCCCGGGGTAAGGGAACTTGCAGTAGATTTCCCATGTCTAATCCCGACATCCTTGGGTCTTCTTTAGGGACCAGGCGGAGCCGACCATCCTTAAGTCATAGAGGGGAAAATGAACCTTCTTGTTTGGAAGATTTCTGGGGATCAAATAGATATTCAGATCTTTCGGGAAAAGCCAAAAGCTTCCTGGAAGAATCATGGGCTCCAGGAACCAGAAAGAGATATAGGGGTGTTTGGAAGAAATGGTGCAGTTGGTGCAAGGAAAGGGATTTGGATCCCATGGAAAGCTCGATACAACAGGGAGCGAACTATCCAGCACAGCTCAGGTCTCTCTTATAGAACAATCAATTGTTATATATCTGCTATTCCCTCAGGTCATGCTTTAGTTAATTGGTAGTAAACCTGTAATCAAAAGAGTAATGAAAGGCGTATGATTGAGAAGACCCCCTAAAGCACGTTACGAATCCTTATGGGATGTCAATCTGGTTTTTGAACTTTTCTGCAGCTGGCCAAACAATACCCTTCTCTCTCTTGAACAAATTTCCATGAAACTTGCTACCCTACTTAGCTTAATCTCCTTTAAGAGAGTCTCAGGCATTAAAGCACCAGAACTATCTAAGAGATTCTATTCATCAGAAGGTGTTCATTTTGACATTTGGAAGAGAACAAAAAGTCAGATTCTGTATTCTATTCTTTCTTCCATTAATGTGAGAAACATTGGGGCATATTAACAAGGAACAGGGAAAATTAACGCTAAGGGCGCTTAGCGTTAATTTTTTAACGCCCGCTATCGCTGGATAATATTGCCTGGTTATCGCGTTATTAACAACGCTAACCGCCTAGGTGATAAAAAATTCAGTGATAGTGGCATTTTGGGAGGTTATCGCTGGTAATGCAGCGATAAAACTACAAGGATAGGGATATCCTTGTTGATAGCCCATGGTGGACTTAGCCATGTAATCCACCTCCCATTGGATTACATGGCTAAATCTGAAAATTAGCAGATGTAAAAAAGCAGCGTTAACCGCGGTTAGCGCTGCTTTTTTTTGTCTCTAACAGGGTTAGCGTGAAGCTTGATAATAGGAGAAATGTCGCTTAGCGACATTTCTCCTATTGTTTTGTTCCGGAATGCCCGCTTTGCATCTCATTAGAGATGCAAAGGGAAGCGTAGTGAAAAAGGGTGCTAATATGCGATTTTGCATGTTAGCACCCTGTTGTTGATAGGGCGATATTTTTATCTCCCCTTCTTTTGCTTTTAACGCAAAAAAGCGGAGATAAAGTGTAATATTTCAAAACAATAATATCCAGTCTTAGGAAGATTTAAAGATGAGGTTTAATCTTCAAGAAAAGATCCCATCCATACAGGTTACACCAATACAGCTTCAGCTCCAACTCCAACTGTTTCTTCATCTCTTATGACCTATATACATTCCATTTCTGACTAAGGCAAACCACAGAAACAGTAGATATGACAGACAATCCTAACCATAGAGAAGATGCAGTAGCAATAAGTATAACAGGACACTACACCATCTCCCTTCCCCAACAAATTAATTACAACAGCATATTTACACTACACATAATCTTTAAGATAATATGGTCTCTTCACCAATCTTGAAGACTGACGTGGAGAACAATCATTTGTTTGAGCATTTTTTGTTATTGCCTTGCTGACCCCTTTTCTTCTTACAACAACCACTCTATTAAGATTCCACACGTGGTGGTCATCTGTTTTAACCGCATTCTTGAACACCTTGATGACCACCATTGGATCAAAATACTTTGAGCTACCACTCCTCACGGGAGCAGGACGCTTAACTACAACCACATCACCAACATTCAATTCCAACTTCTTGACTGAATTCTTTTTGTCAAAATATTTTTTTCTTAACAATGCTTTTTCATTTTCCCTTTTAACAAGTTGCTTTTCATCATAAGCTCGTTCTTTTCCTTTATTAAAACAATAATCATTCACCCAAAATGGTTCCAAATGTGTATTCGGAACCCTACCACAAAATGGGAGAAACGGAGATTTCCCTGTAGTGGAATGAGGTGTCAATCTATAATCCACCAATTTTTTAAGTACCTCATATTTCCATCCAAGGGATAAAGACTTAGCTAATGTAATAGTTTCTTTCAAAACCCTGTTGAGTCTCTCTACCATCCCTTTTGCCTCGGGATGATAGAGAGAACATGTTTTATGAATGATTCCACTAGATGACAAATATTGTTCCATTTCCTTAGAAACTAATTGGACACCATTGTCCGTCAAAATACTCTTAGGAAATCCTTCCCTTGCAAACAATTGTTTCAGACATTTGATGACGCTAACAGAATCCACAGTGGACAAGAAGAAAACCTCATGTCCACAATGACTAACAAATATACCTGAGAACCATTACTATATACGGGACCCAGAATATCTAAAGCGATATCCTCCCAAGGGTGTTTGGGCCTTGTTCTCAAAATCATGGGTTGTACTCTAGTTGTTTTAGATTTGTCACTCAAATTACAAGCAAAACATTCACGAATTTCACGCTCCACCAACTTGTCCATTCCTGGCCACCAATAAGATAATCGCAATCTCTCTTTTGTCTTGGAGATTCCAGAATGAGCAACATGAGCTAAATAAAACAAATCTTTTCTGAGACTCATTGGAGGAATTAGTTTTGTACCACGAAACATAATATCCTTATCAACAGAAAGTTCATCTTTTACATACCAAAAAGGTCTTGTTCCTTCAGACCCTTTTTTAATACTTGACCAGTTTCCCAACAAAAGAGACACAACCTCTTTAAGAGTTGGATCCTGATCCATTTCCTTGCGCCACTTTTCTTCACATATATGATCCGCATCCAAAGCACATACCCACTCATAACCCAGATCACTATCGTCCACATTATGAGAATCATTTGACACCAACCGTGAAAAGACATCAGCTATTCTAATGTTAACTCCTGGAATATACCTGATTGAAAAAGAATACTCCTGCAAACTTATGATCCATTTTGTTATGCGACTTGAAATAGCATCCAAACCTTTCTTCTAAAAAATTTCTATTAAATATGATCAGTCCTAACTTCAAAGTCTACTCCCCACAAACATTTCTTAAGTTTTTTAATTGCCCAAAAAACTGCAAGAGATTCTCGTTCAACAACAGAATATCTTGTTTCAGGGTCCTTCAGACCTCTAGAAAGAAACATGATAGTTTTGATTCCTTGTGGACTCTCTTGTTGTAAAACTGCCCCTAAACCCTTTTCGCTAGCATCAGTTGTAAGAATTGACTTGAGATTGGTATCAAAACTTTGTAAAAACGGAGCATCACATAATTTCTTCTTGATACCAGAAAATTCTCTTTCACAAAGATCTGTCCACAGAAAACTAACACCCTTCTTTAATAAACTTCTCATATTGATAGTTAACTCTGAAAAATTTCTGATGAACTTCGCATAGTACTCTATAAAACCAAAAAAACTCATTAGTTCTTCCTTTGAAGAAGGGGAATGCAAACTACGAATAGTAGACAACAAATCATCTTTGGGTTTAACACCACTACCAGAAATATTGTGTCCAAGATAATCTATAGAATTTGATCGAAACCTACACTTCTCAATTTTAAAAGTGAGATTAGCCTCGGACAACTTAGAGAGAACAGATCTGAGGCGGCCATCATGTTCATTATCATTGCCACCAAAAATAAGTATGTCATCCTGATGGATGCACACACCAGGCAAATCTTTCAAAACTTTTTCCATTGCCCGTTGAAATACAGAAGAAGCTGATACCAAACCGAATGGCATTCTTTTGAATCTAAATGTACCAAACGGCGTGATAAATGCAGTCAGATCCCTGCACGACTGCTCCAATTCAATTTGATGATACGCCGAAGTTAAATCAAGAGTACTAAAAACTTTAGCACCACCCAAAAGAACAAGGAGTTCAGCAATATTAGGAAGTGGGTATCTATCCACAACTACACTTTTGTTTAATTGGCGCAAGTCTATGCATAGACGTAAATCTCCGTTAGGTTTGCGTGCAGCGACGACTTGAGCCATCCACTCAATTCCCTCAACCTCTTCAATAATACCACCATTTTTGAGCTTAATGATTTCTTTTTCCATGTCACACCTAACAGCTAACGGAACATTCCTAACTTTACCGGCAACTGGTACAGAGTTTTCCTTTAAAACTATCTTATGCTGATAACCTTTCATGCAACCCAAATCTTTTTTAAACACACTTGGAAAATCACACATCAAGTTGTTAACAAATTTCTCATCTTCTACAGATTTTACAGTACATACGTCATCTCTTAATAAAATGGGTGGAATAGAATTTGGATCAAGATAAACCCCCAGATCTCCCTGATGGATCCAACTAATTATACTGTCTCCCTTTTTTGAAACGTAAATCTTGCCAGATACAAATCTGCCCTTATATTCAATCAATCCTAGAAAGTACCCATGCAATTTAATGGGTTCACCCCCATAAGCCAATGGAATTATGTCAGCTTTAGACAAGACAACTTTATGCTTTAATTTCTTATTATAAAAGTCATTTGAAATTATTGTAATTTTCGCTCCTGAATCAAATAAAACACGAGTCATTTCTCCATCAACCAAAATCTCATGAGTAGGACACAATTTCTTGTCATTGAGACTTCCTATTTCTAAAATAATTTGTCCACATTCAAAATCTTTGTGTATATCTTCTGAATATTCTTCTTCATAAACTTCTACCATCTTAACCTTTGAATCAAGCTTACTCTTGCACACAAATTCAAAATGACCCTTCTTTTTGCACCTTAAACATTTATGACTAAGAGCAGGACACTTTTTATCATTAGCAAGATGCCCTATCTTGTCACATCTGTAACATTTGAAAGTCTTTGACACATCAGATGAGGGATTAATCATCTTGCTTCTATCTACTTGACTTTTGTCCCTTGTTTTAAACTTGACATCACCATTTTGTTCTTTAACTACTTGTACCTTGTCTTCTTTAATGTTATCCTTTTTTATGATAGCAACACACTTTAAAGAATGTTAAATTTTTTTAGCCACAAAGATGACCTCATCAAGAGTAGGCTCATCCCGTAACCATAATTCCTCTCTTACTTTGTCCATGTTGCAACCCAACATGAATTGATCACGTACATGTTCATCTGTCAAATTCTCAAATTTACAAGATGAAGCAAGCTTTCTTAAACTCGTTAGATAATTTTCAATAGTCTCACCCTCATTTTGAACCCTCTTACCAAAATGATACCTCTCTAATATCGTGCTTATTTTTGGAAGACAATGTTTATCTAACTTAGAAATGCATACTTCATAATCATTCAGACCATCTGCTTCAGAGCTTGACAATTCTGGGAGATGATCGAAAACATCTTGCCCTTCTGAACCCAAGCAATGAAGCAAAAGAGATGTTTTTCTTTCGGCACTCAACGAAGCACCGCAGACCCTAGCATATCTCTCGAAGACACTCTTCCATTTTTTCCATTTGATAAGAGGTTCACCAGGTTGAGAAAGAAAGAAAGGTGCTGCCGTAACATTCTGCATTGCACCAAACATAAAGTGAACTCCTTAATTATGTAATAAATTATAAGAAGATCTTGAGAGGTTCAATGACTACAAAACAGAAGAGTTATACCCTAGACAACAATCTTACTAATTTTAAATATCAATACAAATATTTTCTGAAATTAGTTTTAAATGTCAAAGTTACATAACATGTTGCTATATTGTGAATATTTATCACTTAAATATGTCCCTGATGCAAAATTGTGTTAAATAAATGAATATCCTATAACTCACATGTAAAACATTCACTCACGTGCTGTGCATTTGTAAAATGTTACCAAATGTCATATAAGCTTGAAATGCACATTAAAATTACCTCAAACGTTTTAAACAACAGACAAACAAGAAATGCAGTTCAAACCATAATATACACGTTTATCAGCGTGTATATCGCTGTTGAAAACAGTCCGTAATTGGTTACTAGGAGACCGGAATCCTTAAGATACACGTTTATCAGCGTGTGTATCGCTGTTGAAAGCAGTCCGTGCCTGGTTACTAGGAGACCGGAATCACCACAAAATGGCTTCCAGCGTATGACGTGAAATGCATCAAAGCGCGATGACGACAGATCACAACGTAGAACCGCATAGAAGGAAGAAGAGAATCGAAGGCGGAGCGCGGAGTTACGAGAATTCTCCAGCTGTAATTATTCTAATATTCGTGATGTTATCCTTTAAACCAAAGCGCGAGGCTCTTTCAACCCTCAACGACTTCAAAATAACGTACAGTTCAAGCTACGATTCAATGTCGTTCCTCACAACACTTAGGCAAATGCGAGTATCACTGAAAAGTTTTAAATCCTAAGCCACGAAGTATATTTTCCACTTCTGAACTTGGCATTACTTCCAAGCTATAAATTAAAGCACGTTCAATCCAGATTTTGAAAAAAGTGAGCCCACATCGATTCGAACTACTCTCTAGTTCGTATGTGGCGAAAAGCTCCCAACCCAGAACCAAACAGTGCTGACTCAAATACTCCAATCAATCCAAAGGAAGAGTTGAAATTTATATTGCGAACCTCAGATGCTTACAAATAAGTCATTTCTCCATTTAGTCATAACTAAGAGTGAGCCCACATCGACTAAATCCCATAAATCACCTTGGGAATGTGGCGAAACGCTCCCAACCCTCAAAGTAAAATTATGACAGGAGAAAATTGCAAAAAATGTTTCTCACCAAATTCTCTTTACGTAAATGTGCCAAAATCCTTGCTGTTGGGATCTTCTTGAAGACTGCCGACTACGCCAGTGTAATATTTCAAAAGATTAATATCCAGTCTTAGGAAGATTTAAAGATGAGGTTTGATCTTCAAGAAAAGATCCCATCCATACAGGTTACACCAATACAGCTCCAGCTCCAACTCCCAACTGTTTCTTCATCTCTTATGACCTATATACATTCCATTTCTGACTACGGCAAACCATAGAAACAGTAGATATGACAGACAATCCTAACCATAGAGAAGATGCAGTAGCAATAAGTATAACAGGACACTACATAAAGCCCTTGTTAAAATGCCCCCAGGTGTGGTTAAATGTATAAAAAGTATAGGAGAGTAAGATAGCATAATTCAGATCGCACGACACTGACCAACTTCTCTTCTCATACACAAGACCTTATAAACCAGTTTCTTCAGCTACTTTAGCCAGATGGATCCACATGATTATGTCTGAAGCCGGTGTAGCTCTCTCTAGGTTTGGGGCACACTCATCAAGAGGTGCCATGGCTAGCAAGGTATTTTGAGCAGGAGGATCCCTGCCCGAAAAACTTAAAAACAGCTGATTGGTCAAATGCAAACACTTTTGCAGAATTCTATTTAAGACCGTTGGAGCATGTTAGCAACATAGACTTAGATGTCTTCAAACATGCATAATGGTAGCCTCCGGTCTTGCAATGAAATGCCGATTCTCTAATTAATATGCTGAGAGAATCTTGATTTTAAAGACATATATAGGCTAACATTATCCCGCCCTCCTCACCCTGAGGAGAAAGATGTTTTAGGTGAGTATCTTTTTCTGTGATTTTGAGGATGTTTTATTATTATAATTTTTTTAATGGCTTTTCTATCCTTAAATGTTTATTTCTCTGCATAATATTTTGACACTCAGTCCACCTTTACTGTACATTTCTTTTTGCCTTTTAACTTGTCCCTTTAGACAATAATGCATAAGACCCAGCAGAAATCCCAGAGGCGGCTCATCCTTTGTGTCATCGCAGCTTAAAGAGGAAGATGAGATCGTGCACTGGATATTTGTAGTGTTTTATGAGCATTCTAAAGTTTTATGATGTAGGAACATTCTTTAAAGGGCTGCGTGTTGGAGCAGCTAATAAAAGTCATTGCATAACGTTAGCCGCCATATGTCTTTAATGAAATCAAGATTCTCTCAGCATATTAATTGGAGACTCGTCATTCTCAACACTCTAAGGGCTTAATTATTAATCTGGTGGTCCATGGACCGCCAGACTCGGTGGGACGCAGCGGTGGTGGTCTCCTCCCCACCGCCCTATTACAAGATGGGCGGTGGACTGCCACAGCCCCACCACAGCCTCCAGGAAACTGCCATTCATTGGCGAGGTTGCTGCAGTATAGCGGCATCCGCATGCTTGGCGGGACTGTCGAACATATTAGGAGTTTCCTCTCCACCAGGGTTGGCACTGCAGTTCCTCCTCCATGTAAACCATGGTAGAGAGGAAACAATGGGGGCACCACAGGACCCCCTGGTGATTCTGCGCCCTGTGGATGCACATAGGAGGGCACAACATGTGCCCGCCTGTGTGCATGCACACCATTTCCTGCAAGGCTTGGACTTTTCAGTACATGCCGTACAGGCCCTGTTTCTGGCATTACCATTGTGGTGCCTGTTTTTAGTGGCACCACTGTGGGTACGCCAAACAGAAGCCTACCAGACAGGAGGAAACTCCTAATCTGGGAGGCGGCCCGACCACGGCTTTGGCGGTGCAGTGGCAGAGCGGACCCAGTGCCGCACTGCTAAAGTCGTACTCAGGCCCTAAATGAGGTGGGGATGTGACGGTTCAGTGGATGAGGCGCTTGTTCCATTGCTGCCCACCTCTAAACATTGCTTTAACTGAAATTCCAACTTAAGTTTCAGCATTTCAGGTCTAGCAGCAAGAATGCAATGGGACATGATCAGGACAGCCACAAACTGGGACGGATTCACAACGGCAATTTTGACTGAAGATGAATGGATTGATATCTGCTAGCTACGCACAAAAAGATGCCGGTGTAAATATGAAACAAGGTTTGGAAGCAGGAATTACAAGAAGTCCTTTGTCTTGTGACATGTGAGTTGATGGGCGTTCTCAAACTCCTTTCTGTCCCTTTCTGAGCCTAAAAAATATCAGGGATTCGCTGCTTCAAGACGGGGAGGGTCCTGAACAGCCCAAACAAGGATAGAACTTGCTCCAGAAGTTTTATATATATTAATAAGAATATATATATATATATTCTACTGGCGATCGCCAGTAGGTAGTTATGGTTAGGGCCTAGTTTCTTTAGGAAAATCATTTTTTGACATGGCTATAAATTTGGGGTTGTTTGACCAATCTGCATGAAATTTTGCCAAAAAAGTATCACAGTGGGTACTATTGTTATAGAAAGTTTGGGGGTGATCCGTGCAGTGGGGACTGAAAATTTGGGGTGCGAAATAAGGTTGTGTTTGTTATGTTAATTCCCATGGGAACCTTTAGCCACATCTCCAGCCCAAACAGTTGAACGGACTTACACCATATTTGGCGCGGAGGTAGATGTCGGTTCAAGGAAGTGCCTTTTGCTTATTTTGGTGTAAATCTGTTCAGTAGTTTTTGAGAAGTTTAAGTTTAAAATGATAGTGATATCTCTGGCAGCGGATATTTCATGGTGGTTTCGCGATGACTCACATATGCACTCGCCAACAGAAATGCTCTGATTGGCTGAAGGCAACCTGAATAGGAAGTTGCCGCCGCCATTTTATCTATCGGGAACAGTTTCTGGGGCTGAAAATCTGTGTAAACGCCTACATAAGGGGCGAGGGTGGAGATACTCTGACCCCATGGTTGAGAAATGGGGGTGTTAGTGACACAAGTTATGTGTCAAAAATTGATTTGAAAGTGTTTAACAGCAATATAATCTACAAACTGAATTCAGTAGTATGTATATAATTTTGCAATTATTTTAAAAATGTAGATTAGAAATTAAGATGTATATGGGAGTTTGATTAAAAGGAGTATCACAGTGCTGAGATGAAATATATGAGATGAACTTTATCTATTAGAGGGTATGTGTTTAAGAGGTTAGTGGTGAATGTTTTGGGAAGTAAGAGAACAATGAATTAGTGCCTCTTTATTGCATTGTGTATTTTATTGAAAAATAAGAGCATAGTCTTGTGGACAGTTGCAATGAAGAACTAAGAGTGTTTTAAATGTCTAAATATCATGTGCAGAGTAGATACATCTGTCATTTGCATTCTGGGAGCTGTAGTACTTTTAGTCACATCATTAAACAGGACTAGCGAAGTGAGAAATAAAAGATGAGAACATGTTGTCCGTCTGTATATGAATTAGAAAGAAATAATACTTGTTGGGTATGTATTGGGAAGTGTTTGTCAATGTGGTTCTTTTCTTATAGGACTGCTTTGCATATGCTTAGATGGTGAGATATTTTGTTTGTGCGTGCACATAGCTATATATACGGTGGGACTTTTAAGTTTACTTAAAGATACAGAGAGGTATATATTTTGATGGCTTGAAGGTGCACATCTAATAAGAAATCCAATATATGTTTACATGGTGATAAATGTTCAATAAGGCTGATAAAAAAGTTAATGTATATGGTGAGGGTAGTGTTTTTCTTAAAACATGGTTTGTTTAAAATTGAGAAGGATTAATAGTGCAGAATGCCTCGAGAGTTCTAGTGCTAGCTTCATTTTGAGTGTAACTTTTGTTTGAGATCTGCTGAATATATATTTTAGAAGCAGAAGAAGTGTTTGAGAAATAATGTAGGTATGCCATTGGCAAAAGATTTTGTGCCTTGAAAATTTTCAAAATGTTGTTTTCCATTTTAGAAACCTACTGATGCATGTGCACGCTCAGTAGCAAAGCAATGTACGTTTCTAGAGCGCTATGTATGCAATTATATATCAAGTGTGTTACCTAGATTTCACTCACAAATAGCTCAGAAGAAAAGCATATATACAGTAAAACAGGTAGTTTGATACTGAAAGAAGGAGATAGCCAATGAGTCAGAGATATAGTGGCAACTGTTATATCTAACAGCAATGAAGATACTTTCATAGTCAGTCAGGCAGTAGTCAGGCACTCATGCAATCACCCTGCCACCACTCAGACTGTCATCAAATCAGTGATTCACTATCCATGGAGTAATTCAATTACCCAGACACTACACATGTACTCTTGCAATTAGGCAGGCAGAAATTATGTAGTCATTGAAGGATGCAGGCACTACCTATACATTAATCTAATCACCAGGGTACTAATTATTGACTTATGCAATTAACATTACTCTGTGTAATTACATGAGTGCATGAGTAGAGCCTGAGTGTTTCAACAGTGCACGCGTGTGCCTCAGTATTTCAATGACTGCATGGGTTGTGAGTGAGTGTTTAGATGGGTCCATAGGTTCTTCACAAATGTTATAATAATTGCATAAGCACCGCCTTGTAAATTTAGTGTAAAAGAAGGAGAGATGCAGTGAAACACAAAGAACACGTTCAGAGAGTAGGTGATAAGGTCTTTGCTTTGAAGAGGAAGCTTTTCAGTTTGATTCTAAATAGAATGAAGACTCTTGGCAAAATAGTGTTGTGCATGAGAAGACAACACCAGAAGAAAAGATTAGTGAATAGAAGTAATATTGTACAGTTCTTAGTGGAGAATGGATTCATACTTCGTGTACAGAGCCTTTCTTTAATGAAGAAAGCTATCACCAGGATAACAGATTAGTTCAGGCTATTGATTTAAAGAGGACGATATTATGAAATGAAGAATGGCATTCCTGTATCGAAAGAGGTGATGGTACCTAGATATGTAGAAGAAGTTATTGCAGAAGAGGTACAAGGAAGCGGTAGTCAGGGTACTGTATACAAATGGAATTGTAGTAGTGTTTGTAGTATTAGACAGCAATCCATTGATATAGTAAGAAAATTCCTACGTATCTTTCTAAGGCGAAATTTAAAACACAAAATCAGTTATACCACTCAACAAAGCAAATTTTAGGTATGGGGCTGTATTATGTGAAAACTCATTCTTTGTGTTTAGGAGAAATGAATAGAGCACTTTTGCGTGGTAGTGCGGCAGAGGTAGAAAAGGTTTGTGGTGATGTGCAGTTTTGTTTCTTTTGTCCTGAACAGGATTCTAGGGAAAATGAAGAGTTAATAAGAGGAGGAGTTGCAGAACAAGACACATATATTACAGTTGATACTTTTATAGAAGAGATTGCAAAATGTAACACTGTACTATTTAAAAAAACAGAGTATGTTTGTGTATGTTGTTGATGCACTTACTAGAAGATTTAAACACAGACTGTTGACTTATAACTAAAAAGTGAAAAGTAAATCATGATAACTAGCAAAAGTTACCTGGGTATTTATTTATAGAGGGGTGGTTTTACTTGTCTATATGGCATGTTATGTGTAAGTAATGTTAAAATAAATTAGAAGGAAATAAAATGAACAAAACATAGATATTAGATGCCTATTTTGTAAGATAATAAAATGCCTGCTAATGTAGAAAAACTATGAAGAGTCAAAATATATTTTTTTTAAAACATTTATTATTCTTTGCAGCATTGCGAAGGGGTGTTATGGACTGCTCTCCAGCACTCACTACAACTCCGTAATCCATGCAGTATGAAACCATCAGGGAAGACTGTGGAGCCAAACCTTGAAGTTGAGATTAGACTTTTGAATGGACTCTCTGCTTCGGTGTTGTTGTGCTGCTATTGAAGTCGAGTGTCCTTCAGCTTTACGTTGCCTTCTTGCTGCTCACTATGAACTCCTCTTATGAAATGTGCAACAAATATGAAAGGGGTCAAATAGTTACCATGTGTGATGTTTTGCAGCATTGCGAATAGCTGCCACTCACTGCTCACCAGCTGTTGTACAACACTAAAGTCCATGCAATACGTGGCCATTCTTGAAAACTCTGATATAATAGTCCATAACTCTAAAGGGACTTTGTGGCCGGGAATTGTTGCTGCTGCCGCTGATGTAAATGGTCCTCCAGCTACCTTCTGCTTCATCGGCAGTTGGAGACGTTTTCTATGATAAGTTTTAATTCAGCAGTGATAGTTCGCTGAGCTAACTATAACTCACGCTCCCGCAATGCACTGCTTATGACCTCACATTTTACATCACTCATGACATGGTCATTGACATCACTCATGACATCTCAAATGACATCATTGATAACATCAGTATTGACATCATCCACAGAATCTCTGACACAGTTACTCACACCCCCATGTAACCTTTCATACACCCACTCTAACTTTCACTCTACCATTCTCAAAACCATTGACACACTCATACCAGTACTTACATACCCACTGCCTGATTCATAGGTTTACACACACATCCACTCGCTCACCCATACAGCCACTCATAGATCCTCTCACTCACTAATACAACCACTGATATATCCACTCATATACCCATACAGCTACTCACACACTGTCAGACACTCATATAGCTAATCACACATCTACTCACTCACCCTAGAGTCAATCACACAGCTACCTACTCACCTATACAGTTATACACACATCAACTCACTTATTCATACAGGTACTAACACATACTTACTCACCTCTAAAGTCACTGACACAAGCACACACTCACCCATACAGCCACTCTCACAATCACTCACTCACACATACAGCCACTTAAATACTCCAACACTCATGTATACTGCCTTTCACATAAGCAGTTACTCACCCATATACCATGACACATCCATCCACTCACTGACACAGCCATATGCACACTTACTCACCCATACAGCCCCTCTCAGATGCACTCATGAACCCATACAGTCAGTGATTCATCCACTCACTCATCCATGCAGGGAGTCACACACTACCTCACCCGTCCACCCAGACAACCATACACCCATAAAGGTACTCAGACAACCAATCAATAACCCATATAGCCTACTCACCAACACTTGAAGCCACTTACACACCAAGTGACAGACTGCTACAGACATTCACACAAATTAGTCACTCACCCATATATTCACTGAAACACGAATAATCACCCACCCATACAGTCAGTCATGCACCCACTAAATCATCCATACAGGCACTCATACACCCACTGATTCATCAATACAAATTGGTGTATATATTTAAACTTTTTAGAAACACTTTATAAAAGTCAGCATTCAAACTGGCTTTGTTTCTTGGCTTGATTTCGTATCCCGTTGCTGCATATCATCTTTCTGCATTGTCTTGTATTTTCTATTTTCATTTCCTGTAATTTGCATATCCCATTGCTATGTTACCTTGTATTCTCTAGTCTCATTTCCTAGAAGTTGCGTATCCAGTTGCTGAGTTGACGTATTTTCAATTTTCATTTCCTGGAAGTTGTGTATGCCATTGCACATTGCCTTGTAGTCTCTATTTTCATTTCCTGTAAGTTGTGTATCCCTGTCCTACATTGCCTTGTATTCACTATTTTCATTTCCTGGATGTTGTGTATTCTGCTACTCCATTCACTTGTAGTCTCTATTCTCATTTCCAGGATGCTGCGTGTCCTCTTTCTGCATTGTCTTGTATTCTCTATTCTCATTTCCTGGAAGTTGTGTATCCCATTGCTACATTGTTTTGTTTTCTCTATTCTCATTTCCTGTAAGTTGTGTATCCCTGTCCTACATTGCCTTGTATTCTCTATTTTAATTTCTTGGATGTTGTGTATTCTGCTACTCCATTGCCTTGTAGTCTCTATTCTCATCTCCTGGATGCTATCTATCCTCTTTCTGCATTGTCTTGTATTCTCTATTCTCATTTTCTGGAAGTTGTAAATCCTGTTGCTAAATTGTTTGTATTCTCTATTCTCTTTTACTGCAAGTTGCGTATCCTCTTTCTATGTTGCCTTGTATTCCCTAGTCCCATTTCCTGCAAGTTGCGTATCCCGTTGCTACGTTTTCTTGTATTTTCGATTCTCATTTCCTGGAAGTTGAATATCCTCTTCTGCATTGCCTTGTGTTCTCTATTTTCATTGCTTGTAAGTTGCTGTATCCTGTTTCTACATTGCCTTGTATTCTCTATTCTCATTTCCTGTAAGTGGCGTATCCTGTTCCTACATTTCCTTGTATTCTCTATTTTCATTTCCTGGATGTTGTGTATTCTGCTACTCCATTGCCTTGTAGTCTCTATTCTCATTTCCTGAATGCAGCGTATCCTCTTTCTGCATTGTCTTGCATTTTCTATTCTCTACAAGACTGCATGCATTACGCACAAAGCTCTTCACCAACAAACCCCGTTATACCTTAAAAACAAACTCAACAAAGCAGGGTACTCCCGACCGATGAGAAGCACCAATGCTCTCCTCCTTGTCCCCCCGTTGTTTAAAAAGAAATCCACCCAATCGCGCTCCTTCTTCGGGAACGCACCGAAAATCTGGAATTCACTCACTAAGGACATGCGCTGTAACGCCATCTACTTCAGCTTTAAAAAAGACCTAAAACTTCACCTCCTCAACAAAAACTTTGGTCCATAATGTCTCCTTTGACCCTGATCTCTACCTCCCCTTTATTGATGATCCTTTTTTTTCTCCCTTGCTCTCTCCTCGCTCCCCATGTTACACATCCACCTCCTTTACTTCGACCTCTCCCCCATTCTGCCCCCTCCCCCTGTCCTCGTACCATTCCTACCTTTATCTTTTCTCCGTCAATTCTCTCTTCTATTCCTTAAATTGCTCCCTTCAACTTATATTATTTAGCTGTTCATATCCCGTAATTCCGCCCAGATTTTTGAACCCCCACTTTACTCAAGCACTGAGCCCTACCTTCGTACTTTTATTACCTTTGTAAAATTGCTCTACCTAATTCCCTCCTCTCAGGTAAATTGCTTTTCCTCATCCCTTTTTATTTCTAATTCAATTGTGGTGTTGTAATTGACTGTTTATGTTTATGAGCAATTGTTTTTATTTCTTGTACTGCTTCTGCTCCTGTAAAGCGCTCTGATACCCACGGGTCTAGCCAGCGCTATATAAAACCTTTAAAAAAAAACTCAGTCACCGTATGATGTTATCAGTGATGTCCTAAGTGATGTCACTGACCATGTCATGAGTGATGTAATATGTGAAGTCATTTCGGGCGCGAGTTATATATATATATATATACACAGAAGCAAGATGAAAAGCAATTGAAAGAGGCGGTAGGGGAAATGTTGAAGCTAGGAGTCATCGAATCCTCAAAGAACAATTGGAGTTACTTTGCAGGCTTAGAACCGAAACCCAGTGGAAGCGTTCCGCTCTGTATTGATTTTTGAAGAGCAAATCAAGTCTACCAACTTCAGGTTTTTCCATTGCTCAGGATTGAAGAACTTATAGAACAACTGGATGAGGCCAAAGATACCCCCACCCTAGACTTAACCAAGGGTTATTGACAGATTCTATTGAACCCCTTGAATAAGAAGAAAGCAGCCTCCACCCCTACTACGCGTCGCAGATTATAACAATCCACAATGCTTCCCTTTGGGATACTTGGGGCCCTTGCAACACTCCAAAGGTTAGTGAACGAGCATTTCAACAGCACACATCTGCCTATCGAGAAGATATTGCAATATAAAGTAAAACATGGATTGGAACGTTTGAAGCGATTCTGGACTGCTCTGAGATCTGAGTAAAAGTGCAAAACTCCATATCAACCTGGAAAAAAATAAACTGGCTGTGAACCAAGTGAAATATTTTGGTTCTTTTCAGTACTTATTAGGTAAGGGAGAGCTGTTGAGAAAGAGGTGAGGGAAACTATAAAAATGTTGAAGGAAAAAGCACCTCCAGTGAGCTTTCAGCTGCTAAACTGAAAGAAGAAAACATTAACATTCCTGGTCATGTAGATACCCAATTCAACAAGTAAAGGACAACCATGCCCAGCCGCTTACATTCAACCTGACACTAATACCTGACACCCTGGAAATAACAGAGTAATGAAGTCTTTTTTTAGATTTGATACTTTTGACTTATGATAATGAGCATGCTGATAAAATGGTACTGATTTTTCAACAATAAAAAGCCTGTAAACCCTTGAATAGAGTTAAACGTTGCTGAATGATTCCTTTAAAACTTTTCCACCACCCTTTATCCAAATGTACACTATTCACTGAAAAACACTAGAACAATAACATGCCATTCATTTATGCTTTTCTCCTTGATAAAAGTGCTCAGATCCATAACAAAATTCTCTGTTGGGTATCTACTAAAATTCAACCAATCAAAAGCAATATCAAGCTTGTTTTAGCTTCCATGGCTAAATATTATTTTAAAAACATATATCGTGCAAGACTACTTTTTCATTTTGGGCGACTAATATTGTGGAACATTTTAAAAGTGGCTTTGTTGTAGAGTACTTTACTGACAGCAACATACAGCACAAAATGAATGCATGAACATCCTCCCACCTGACCAAGTCACAGAGCTTTACAATACCTTATGTCACAGCAAGAATTGCACAGAAGACAAAGAGCAAAATTGTCTAACGTCTTCAATTACTTTACGGAAAATGGAAAAGTCACATCAAAAGGTCGGGTAACAGAAGACCACCACGATTTCAAATTACGGGATGGAACTATTACTCAGCTTCTTTATAAGACAAGACGAAAACCAGCAATGTCATTGAAGAATGACATAACTCCTCTGCTTCCAGAGTAGAGAAACACCAGCCATCCCCATAATTTTGTTGGTAAACCATAAAAAGAACAGAATTTCAATTGCAGGCAGTTTAAACCCTACAAGTTCTAAAAACAAAATTAAGAATATCAGGCACGGTTACTTACAAAATACTGACAATTCTGAACTGTATCAGGGCTACACTACCTAGAAATGATTTTGATTACATTAGAATACTAAAAAGTAACAGTAGTACTTAAAAAAAAATTAACTACGTTTAAGTAGCCTCACTAAACACATTTATGAAAATGAATCTATTACTCACAATTCCTTTGCTTATTGTCTTCCTGTAGATCCATATACATGTTCTACTCCAGTAGAAGGTCCTGTGATCCAAAGTTTAGTGCAAAGAAATCTAAGCTGAGCATCATCCAAAATGTCTTGAAAAAAGGAAAAAAGAATTCAACATTCCCTAGAATTACCATTATAAGTAAAAAAAAAACCAAAAAACTAAAAAATAAACATGCCAAGAAACTCCAACACGGATCCTTTTGGAAATGTTCGAAAAATCAAAAAAAGCTCAACAGTAACCGGGAAAATGTAAAGAAAAATTGAAAAAAGCTGCAAGGACTCCAAAGGAAATTAAACATGCATGTTAATACTTTGATCTTCCTCCTATAACAGTACAATTTCCCCACCAGTTTCTAATTCACATGTAACACTTGTAAAATAAAAGAAAGTGGGATTCCATAAGTAAGAAAGAGAACATTTATAAACAAGAATTAAATAATATTTAACATTAAAAGGTGCAAAAAAAAATGTACTTTTTGGAGCCCAAGTGAGTGGCACTTGCTGGTGCAAATATCTGCCTCCTGAACACTGAAAACAAACTATTATTGCATATGAAATAGAAACAACAGTGTGCTAATTGACATATAAAAAGATGTTTCTACAGCATTGAATACTACTACTAAAACTGAAAAACATTCATAAATGTCAAAAAACATTTTTACAAACAACTAAGGGGCATATCAGCAAGGGCCGGCGATAATTATCGCTCAGTGCACTTAGCGCGAGGATAATTATCGCCGGCTACCGCTGAATTTTATCACTGACATAGCGTGCTATCAGCAACGCTTATCTCAAAAGCGATAAAATTCCAGGGACAAGCTGCCAAATGTGCAATTATCGCTGGAAATCCAGCGATAATCTCACAAAGTTGTATGATAGCTTGCTGATAGGGCAGACTTAACCATGATATCCACTCGAAGCCAAACCTCACGGAACGCGGTCCGTGAGGTTTGGCTTCGAGTAGGTGTCATAGTATGCGGGGTTCAACGTACAAATGTACGAGATCGCCGCATCCCCTCCAGTGACCATGAGGCACAGTGTTGCTTTTTCTTAAACCATTGTGCTGACGTACATTACGTATGTATTTTTTAAAAAAACGCATGCCTTACTATTGTGGCATCACACTTATTGCACCTTAATGAGGTTGACTAGGAGTGGCAAGTTTCTCGACACTGGGCTGGTCCCAGTGTAGTCCTGACGAAGAGCTGGGGAAGCTCGAAACTAGTTGACCTGAATATATGCTAGGCACACCTTTCCATTACAGTTAGGGTCCCTTGTCATATTACCCCGTTTTTAATTTTTTCAGCTTAGAGCACCAATAAAGTTTATTTTGTAGCCCACTAGCTGATTATTTTAATTATCCCACTCCACCACTACTTCACTTTCACTACACATAGTCCACAAGTTTCTAGTGCTCCTACGTAACACCGCAAGTCGTAGCACGCCTCAGTCCGTAGAGGACTGGGAGGACCCCTATGATGAAGCATGTCACCGTGGGGAAACCCTGGTGAGTGAGGGGACTATAGAAAGAGATAATCTTTCCCTTTCTTTCTAAAACGGTGTCCTTAAGGATCAAATTGTTTCCTACACCTTTTGTCTTTCCCGGTTAGGTTCCTGTCTACTTGACTCGTTCAGGTAGTTTTTTTGATAAATATATTAGTGGAGGGTGAACCTAACCGTAAACCTCTACTTTCCCCTTATTTCTTGATAAATAAGTCAAACTAAAAGCAGGCGTAAGGAAAGTAGCGGTAACCGCGGTTAGCGCTGCTTTTCTTATCGCTCTGCTTGTTAGCGTGCCAATTGATAATTGGAGAAATGTCGGTTAGCGACATTTCTCCAGTTATTTTGGGAAGGAACGCCCACTTTGCATCTCATTAGAGATGCAAAGCGGGGCGTTGTTGTGACGGCACTAAGTCAGCAAAACACGCGTCTTTGCTGATAAGGCGATGAAATTATCGCAAAAAGCGGCGATAATTTCATAGCGCCACCTTGATGATATGCCCCTAATTTATTACATTTTTCCCAGTAAAATCTGTAAATATGAAAGACACAAATATTTCAATGGATTTTTTCCTCTTTTCCCCACAGATATAATAAAGTTATTAAAACCAAAGAATTTAAATATTAATACAATATTACAAATTCTTACTCTTTATTTTGTAGGACTGGCTGTACATTTTACATATTTATATTAAAACATGATAATGATTTTCGTTCTTTTTTGCAGAATGTAAAAACCGAGTAATTATCAAAGCCAATGGGAACTTAAACTTCTTTTTTTCCACAGATCTAGAAAAATTCAAAAACTGGTTCTTTTTTCCTGCAGGTATTTACAAAGATTTAAAAAATATGTTTTAACAATGTTTTCATTTTGTTCCAGCTCTGATAAATGAACATCTGTTCAATGAACAATCAACTTTATAAAACTATTTGAAAATCTCAGTCTGTATTTAATTTTAGTCTTCCTTAATTCATAACACAAACATAAAAGAATAGAAAAACATGAATGTATCCTTTTCTTCTGGCTTATGGAGGAGTTCAGGGTATCCCTTTCACCCCCATGTACAAAATAAAGCAAAGGCAGCGGACTCTTCTATGGATGAAACACGGCTGCCTTCACTGCATATACATGAAACTTTATTAAAAAAGAAAGAGAAAATAAGAAAATATAGACAAGAATCACAATTTTTATTGTTGGCTAATGTTGTGGTGCATCTCTACGTTTCATATTACCCTTCAACCCCCATCGCTAACTAGATTATAAAACTGATTATTTTCCTTTTTTAGTTTACAGGGGTAAACCATCTTCCATTTCTAATACAAATTAAAACAACTGATTTAACTCTATATTTTAGTCTTTGATGGGGCAGTCGTTAAAAACCCTACCCCAACCCCCATCCCTAATTAAAAGTAACACAACTGATTTATGCCTTTTTAAGCTCATTAATGTATCCCTTTTTAAGCTAATGGGGTTAATTAATGTATCCTGTCTTAATCAAAATTAAAACTTTTTTTAAATCAATAAACTACTATGTGAAAATCTCTGGGCCTCATTCACAAAGGTAAACTTACACTTTTTGTTTTACCTCTGCACATAAAACTATAGGAAAGGTAAGGTAAATTTTTATTAGGCATGATTAATAAAAAACCTTTGCAACAGGAAAACAATATTAAAATTAAAATTAAAATTTGTATTAAGAATTTCCCAGTTCAACTTGTTTCTCGTCCACAAGTCCTGAAATACACGTGTGTCAACATCAAGAAACTCAGTTTTATTAACTACCTCGCTAGAATTCCATGTTGTTTTAGTTGCTTCAGGACTTTGCGGGTTGTTCGTTGGTTGAAACAAGACAGGAAATCTGCGGAGCTAATGCTATTAAAGTTTGTAATTGAGGGTAGGAGCCGCAGTATGATCAATATGTCCCACCTACCCCGAGATTCATATTCGGGGATGTATGATAGTTGTCGTACCTTTCTCATGTCGTGCCGTCATTTGCTCACTAAAAGCTCCCTCATGTCCAGAGGGCCTCGATTGAGTAAGACAACTTATGCTAGCTTCTCGGTCATCCTTTATGGGGGGATTTGCTGGTGGTCACGTTGCCTCCTTGTATTCCCTGACACCCAGGTAATATTCGCATTTCCTCTTATTGGCTGTTGTGGTGACTCCGTAATATTAATCTGAGTGTCATCCCGGGGCAGCCTTAAGTTTAGATCTTTTTTAGTAGTCTTTCTTTGTTCAGAATTTAATGAGACTGGTCCTTCTCTTATTTGGGTTGACTCCTGCTTGTTGGCTTCAGCCGAGATGTTCTGTGATGATATTCTTAAGGATAGGCCCGATCAGATGGCGAGATAGTATTTGATGCGGTAGATGAATGCTCGGGCCTGTCGGTCGAGGTTGAAGCGGAGGCCTGCTTAATGGCTTCATTGTCAGATTCAGGAACTGTTATAGTTGCATGGGGCTGGTACTTAATGCATCAACCCTGGCCTGCTTACTTCCTATTTCTTCCCTTCCTTTTTTGCTTCCGGCGAGCTTTCTGGGGTAGGTGGGTTTTAGGTGCTGCACTGGCTATTATTGTTGCTGTTGCTTCACTGCTAACAGGGGGATTATGTGGGCTTGTTGATGTCAGCCCCGCTTTTGGGTGCTCCAATATTGTTGTTACTGTTCTTAGCGGTCCGTTTCTTGGGTGGATCCTGGGTGAGACGGTTGTTTTTAAGTCTAATAGTAGGTCTCCAATCATTGTCGGTAACGTTTGTAGTTTATCCACTATTGGTGCACAAGGACAACCTGGTTGTGGCAATTGAAGTGCGTGAACCCCTTCCTGCCCTCGCTTTATAAGGCCGTTGAGCTCTGATAATGTCCAATCTATCCCTGAGATGGAATCAGCCAAGGTTTGGCGACCCAGGAGCTGCATGTCCAGTTTGTGCGATTGATATTGTCGAGCCGCCGCTGAGTGTTGCAGGGTACTCAAAAGTGTTACTCAGATGGATTCTGGGGTTGAGCCTCCACTAGGATTACTTTTCTCTCGCCGCTGGATTTTGATTATTCCCTCAGGTCAGTGGTGAGGAACAGGTTTTAAGTTATTAGATGTGACTAGTTCCTCCCACTCCTATGAAGCTAAAAAGGTCATATTGGTGTTTGTCGAATGGGAGTCGTCACAGGAAAGCAGCGTACGGTGCACTGGAGATGTATTGTCTGTAGCGTTGTTGAGCCCTACCAGCCCTGCCAGGGCTTCCCAGGCATCAGTTTGGCTAATTTGCGGTTGAAGGGGAGAACTATTTTTTGGCTGTAAAAGCAGAACCCGATCCAAAGTGGAGGCTGGCGTGTCCCTAAGGTCTGCCCGGTCACTAGTTTCTATTTGCTTCGGATTTTTTCCATTGCTTTTATCTGACTGACTGTTTGCATCAAGTTGAGGGGGGTTGTGTCCCCCTTTTGGGAGTTCGGCAGGCTGCTTTTTTTGTTGAGGGGATCTCCCCGGTGTTACTCGGGCCCACCTTTTCAGGCTCACCTCCGTCTCTAATATCTCCACCGGCTTTGGCCCCTGTTAGGCTATTAGCCTCACCAGCTGTCAGGGCGGCTGTGTCTTTTATTGCCGTAGTTGTTAGCCTAGAGTTGTGGGGGCTGCTCCTTGCACAAGGTAGTGATTCTGCTGGAAACTCTACCGGCTTGGTGTTGCTCAATGAGATGCAATCGAGTGTGCATGGTTGAAGGGGCGTTTGAAGCCCCTTTATGTTCTCAGTGTTGGAATAGATTATCATTCTATAGTCTTTCAAGAAGTAACATTTTGTATAGATCTTTGGTTGGAAAGTACATGGAATTGTCCTCTGAGGCATCCCCACAATATTTATTCTTCTGATTCTTGGCACCTTAGTGGTGACGTGCGGTTGGTTACAGTTAGAAAGTTACTTGTAACGAAACCATGGGTTTTTTACGGGTGCTGCCCCCTTCAGCGACAAAACTTGTGGGGGCACCCCTGCCGACCTTTGATAAAAGCCTTTGTTACGGCACCGTTTGTTCTTGCTTTGTCATGGACCGGCTCTAGTTCAGGCACCCCCTTTTGGTCGACTTTCCTTTTTTTGGTTTTGGCTTTGGTCCAGTAGGTGGTTGCCTAACTATACCAGACCTCGTGACACTCCTTGCTGTCTAATGCTCTGATGTTGTGTTCAACTCTTCAATGCTCTCGGCTGTCAACTCCCCCAGCACTCAACCCTCAAGGCTCTCAACAACCACTCAATGGCCCCTAACTCTCACCACCACTGACCCCTCCGCTCCTATCGCCTCTTCTGGTTCTGACTGTTTCGACAAGCAAGATGGTAGCAAATGGCAGGTGAGCAGGTGGGTAAGTGAGTAGATTTACGACAGGTAAGTAGGGTTAGGGCTGAGGTTTTAAGACTGAGGCTGAGACCGAGGAGGCCGAGGAGCAAGGAGGTAGACGAGCTATAGGTGGGCGAGGCACTTGTTGTACACCTGCCGTACACTTGTAGTGAACCAGCAGCCAACTGCAGCCAGTAGCGTCCCGTGTCCGGCTCCTTAAGTCCTATTCTGCTCTAGGTCCCAGACGGTACAGACGGTACAAGTGCAGGTGTAGGTGAAGAGCAATGCAAAAGAGCTTGGATTTGCAGGACTATTTGGGGCAATACTAAACAATACAGTTGGGTAAGGCCGAGTGGGTGCTAGGGCACCAAGCACCAGACGCCAAGCACCAAGCACCAAGCACAAAGCACCAGGCTCTGGGGGAGGGAGGGTGGGAGGGAGAGAAGGAGAGTGGGAGTAGAGGGTTGGAGGCATAGAGCAGGGCACACTGGCAGGTTGCAAGCTGCACCCAATCTAGTTGGGCTGCTTCCACAGTCTTGCTGGGCACTACACTCAGCGGCCGCCAATAGTGATGCCCGTGCTCTCTGCTCCCTGGTCACCTCATCTCTGTTTGTAGCTCCCCCAGGATCCACGGGGGTCAAGGAGACTTCACCCGTCACCCGTTGTTCATGCTGCCTCCACCGCTACCGGCCGCTACCAGCCTCAGCAGCCTCAGCGGAGAAGAAAACTGGGGGCCCAGCCTGGTCCACAACTTGGTAGCTTTCCGACGGTTTCTCGCGGCAGCGTCTCTCAGCGTCTCCCAGCTGTTTGCAACCGCTCTGCTCTGCTCCTCACAGCGCGGTCCTCAGCAAGTCGTAAAACTATAGGACAGCCTCTGCAGTTGCAAAGATACTACACCTAAAACTACACTCATAGTTTGTGAGTAGCAAAAAAATAGTAGTGTCCCTCCAAAAGTGTAAGTTTGGCTTTGTGCATGTCTGGGGTCTGAAGAGAGTTGCTGGATTGGAGCAAGGGACGCTGGGTGTTTCACTGGTGTTTCCCTAACAGGAATGCCCTCCTGGGGTTCCTTAAGCTCCAGGACATTAAATGATTTATTTGGTGGACATTGAGGGACAGTACCATAGGGCGTGCAGACTGCCTTAGAAGAACAGAGATGGTCTTGGTTCATGGGGGTTACACAAAGCAGAGGATTCCAGCATGAGGGCATTCACTGGACAGCAATATCAACACAAAAGCAACAGCACCACTGTGGGGCGAGGAGATGGCCAGAGTAGGCTACTAAGTAGGTCCTGGGTAGAGATAGCCCCAGAGGTGGTTAGTGGAAGATTAACACCCCACATCGTAGTCTTTGAGCCACTCTCCTGTCAATCCATGCTCACGTCCACCACGCGTAGGGAGTGAGAGCTGGTGCCCCCCTTTCACTCACAGGCACGGGTACCGCAGTCCACTCACTCCCTCTAGGCCCCATGGGCTCGTTGCTTCTTATGATGGTTGAGCTCTCTAGAGACAGTGGTGGGGAGAGCTTAGCAGACATACAGACACAAGCCCGTTGTAATGTATAAATAAAGATTCGGAGATTACCAACCGAGTAAACCCATGTTTGCATAGGGGTCTGAGTTCTGAACTGTGCAGAGTTTACTACACCTAGGGGCATATTCTCAAGGAGTCATCGCCAAGTTATCGGCACTTTATCGCAGCCAAAGTCGTGATAAATGTATCATCCCATTCACAAGCAGGTGATAACAGCCCAAATCACCAGTTTACCCGCGATATCAGCTGCAAAAAGCATCGCCACAGATGAGCCCGGTAACTATCGCTAATGAGATGCAGAGTAGGCGTTCCTGTGCAAAAAGCAGTGACAACACCACTCCGCAACATTCTCAACGACCAGCCAGATCTGTGAAAAGACCACTAAACAGACAATAAGGCACGTTAGCAGTAGGAAATTAACACCTGCTCTGACCTGGTGTAAAGTCGGATGACAGCCTGCACCACAAAAGGGAGCCCAGGCCAGAGCCACACCCGAAGGGCAACAGATGCCAAGGAGCCACTGATCATGCAGCCCAGACACCTAAGAGGGCAACAACCACACCCACCGCCTCCACCTCCAGGACCACACCCCCCCAGACCGCCACCACCCCCCCTGGACCAACACTGAGGCAGCGCAGGCAAAGACAGCGACCCCCTGAAAATGCACCAACCTCACACACCCAACACCAGCGAATAACATTACACACCACAGGCTCAAAGGGACAACCAACATCCCACCTCAGACAAAGCTTCTGGCCGTGCTGCACCTGTTGGCCTCTGGTACCTACCAACCAGCAACTGCCAGAGTCAGAGGAGCCCTATCAAAGTTCCTCAAACCTGTCCTGGATGCCATCATCAGCTTGGTACCCCAGTACCTATACTTCCCCGACACTGCACAGGAACAGCTGGAGACCAAGCAGGCGTCTACGCCATAGCTGGCTTCCCGCACGTAGTGGGTGCAATTGACTGCACATGTGTCCTACTGGTGGCCCCTGGCAACACTGCACACAATTACCTCAACACCAATCACACGCATCCCATCAATGTGCAGGCAATATCGGTCCCCGGGAAATCTCCACCAACTTCGACGACAACCACCCAGACAGTGTGCATGATTCCTACATCTCCCGACAGTCCATCAGCAACCACCGCTACCAGAATGGCACCTAAGGAAATGCACTGCTCTTTGGTAAGTACCAAATGAACACAACACACACCTCAACACCACAATCATGCAACTCACACCACTGGGAATGCACACATTACAAACTCGCATCCAACATGCCAAACAACATGCCCACCCACCAGACATGACAGCCCAACTTACTGTGGGAAACTGGGCCAGCCATGTACATGAGCCAGCAACATCATGGCACCTCAGCCACACAATAGCTGAATGTGGGGAGAGGTGGGAACCAGGCATGTGTGAAGGAGGCAAGTGACCCATGAATGAGAAGGTACCCTTTGCCAAGTGTGGCGTGAATGTGATGGCCAGACTGCAGTATGCAGACAACACACATATCCATGTCGACATACACCGCTGGTTTATGGAGTGTAGTGGACAGTGGATGCAACCATGTCACCCCAGCCACTGGGGAAGCTTGCAGAAATGTAGCTTATTACGTCCCCCCGTATGCGTGAGCGGAGTGGGCTGACCTAGCGTACGCCAGGCCAGCGTAGGGGTGTGAATAAAAGGCACGTAGCTCTGGGCGTGGTCCTCTTCCGGAATGCCCAACATCTCTGCAAGGGTGGCACCCCTCAGCCCTCCACGATGCCGACTCCGTCGCAGTGAGCGGTGTGGCCTGCGATCCTGTGTGCCTGCTTCACTCCAGGCCTCTGGTTCCCGAACTCGACTTGCCCGCCCCTGCACACTCCGGCCTCACTGCTCACCTGCCCACACCGGCGTGTGTCGAAGAGTGCCCACCACATGCTGGTGCAAGCTTCAAGCCCGAGGCACGCAAACCTGGCAACCTGCTACGACCATCACGACCTCCGCAAGCAAGGCCCGCGATACTCCTTTCTCATTGACGTACTCTACCAGCATACACAGCGGACTAGTAGGTTACACATTTGGAACTGAGTCTCGATTACACTATGGCAGAGAACAGTATTTATGGCTGATTTGATGTCACTATACTCCCTTCGATGTGGTGCCACCAGGTCTTAGTAGTGCATCACAACCGCACGTTTCTGTGGGCCAACGTGCACTACTGCCCTAGGCCTATGCTGCACCCGAGTAGGTCACACAATTGGAACTGAGCATCGATTTTCAATGGCAGAGTACATATCATTGCACGCAAGGAGAAGCGTAAGAGGATGATGCATTGCAGTCCGGAGGAAATAGGATCATCGTTATGGAGGTGATCGAACACTACAGACAACTGCCCTGGTGTCACTAACTCTGTGCATCTTGAGCCAATGACACATTGCTGTGGACCACTGCTGACCGCTGCCTCCGGCCTACACTGCCTTCCAGTAGGCCACAGAGTGTTGATTTAGCAATGGCGGAGTTCATATCAGTGTACCGGCATCATTGCAGACTGCATCCCCTCTTAGCCCCGGTGCCACTAAGTCTGTTCCCCGACATTCATGGACACTCTCTGGTCGAACTTTGGTGGCGTCTGAGTCTATGGACTAGGGGGTAGTTTTCATCCTCACGTAGCTGATACTGAATTGGTGGTGGCAACGAGGCTGTAGCATTCCAATCCTCCATTTGCTGCTTCTGGATGGCGACTGCCCTCTGCATCATGCCCTCGAGGACACCTTCACTGTCCCCCGTGAGCCTCCGCCACAGTCCCCTTGGACATCGTCGAGGACCCGGTCAGTCTGCGTGGCCCTATCTCAGTGGACCGCATGTCACCATCCCGTGGCGGTGTGCCTGTGCCGGCCGCTGTGCATCCGGGGCCACTAACTCTGTGCAGCTCAAGTCATGGACCCTGTCTGATAGAATATTGGATGGCCTTGGAGACGATGGCCTTGGGGTAGTCAACACCATGTGTCTGTGGCCCTGTGATGTCCGCTGCCTTCAGCCTCAACTGTGGTCCACCAGGGCTCACACATCCAATTGAGTCCTGACCGGCCTGGACGTGGCATCACCGCAGGAGGCACACGCCACCATCGGAAGAACCACCTCCAACTGCCATCTGCCAGAGTCGATACAGTGGTACTGGCAGACTGACGGAGTTGCTCACACCTGTCGTGGATGGCATCATTTGCCTAATACCCTGCTCAGCACTCCAGGTGCCACTGACTTAGTGCACCGCAACCCATGGACTGTTGCTGATTGAGTTTTGTGCTGTGGAGAGGTTGCGCAGCAATGTCAGCTCAAGCAGTGTGGGAGACCTGGGACGTTGATGAGGAAGATGATGCAGGTCAAACTCACCCCACTGAAGCTGCAGCAGGAATATCTTGAAGGGACACAATCCTAGACTTTTTCTTCAGATGAGCGCGCTCAGCTCTAGTGCCCCAACCTCAGTGCACTGCAACTCACGGACACTTCAGTTTGCATATTGGGTGACCTCTGTACTTGCTCCGGCTACCTCCATGTTGCTCAGCAGTTGACTGTTTTGCTGGTGTTTTCTGTTTCCGTTTCAATGGTGTTCACAGTTCAAGTTGTTGCCAACGCCAACCACTCTGTGAGGGCTGGATTACATTCACCACACACACATCCAGCACAGGCGTCACTGTGCATGTGGCCCTGCCAATAAAGGGTCCGGGCACACGTGTTCATAGTCAGTTCCACATACTATCTGCGTGTGTTCCTGTGGTCTTCTTGTATGCATGAGGGCCCTGGGCCCTACAAGATTACATTGTGCTGTGTACAGTGGATGCAGACATGTCACCGCAGAAAGTGGGTCTGACCTTGGACATGTAGCTTTGTCGTCACCCTCTCAATATGTAAGAGGAGTGCACTGTGACGTAGTACGCAGAGCCAACATGGGTGTGTGATTGGTATTTGCGTGCCCCTGGGCGTGGTTCTGTACTGGGAATGTGCATCTGCATGTGTCTCTGTGGCTGTGTGGGTCTCCTTTGTGGGGTGTAGGTGGTCTCTGAAGGGTATCAGACACCCATGTATGTGATCTAGTTCGCCTTCCATGTGTTTGGACCCCAACCGCACCTGTTCAGCCACCTCCTTTTGGCATTCTGACACCTGGCATTGGGATGCCATGTGTGGGTCGGTGAAGTATTGGGGTCCAGCCGTTCTTGCGGGTGCTTCCTGCTGTGTAGTCTGTTGCAGGGGCTGTGTTCTCTTCTGAGTAGCTTGTCTGCCCTGGTCCTGGTGGTGGTTTGCGTGGGATATCCATGGGCTGTTGTAGGGCGTCGGTGTCGAAGGTGTGGTGGTCCTCTCCGGCATCACTGATGACTTTTCTTCTCTGTTCTGCTGGAGGTGATGTGTGTCCCTCTGCAATGTGAAGGGGAGATGCATGTTGACATTGTGTTGGCATGTATGTTGACGCATTGTTCTTGTTTATATGCAGACTGTGTGACAATGTACATTGTGACTGTTTGGGAGGTGCTGGCTTTAGATGTGGGACAGTGAACATTTGGACTACATGACGGGTGTGATGTTGTACACGTACATTTCCATTTCACAGTTTCCCGCTCTGTGAGATGTAGTTTGCCAGTTTCAGCACTTGTGCGGAGCCAGTTGTGTCCTCTGTTCTGCAGTGTCGGGTTTGCGCATTGTGCCACGTTGTCGTCAATGTGGGTGTGCTGTGATTGCTATGTGTGTGTGCTGCAGTCTGCCACGGGGATCAGGGACATGATCCAGGGTCATTGTGTGTGTGCGGTGTGATACAAGTCGTAGTGCATGTGTGCCATTGTGCACATCTCCCACCGTCCCCCCAGTCCCTGGTTGTTGCTCACCCTGTTGATGTTGTGTCAGGATCTCTCGAGCAGTGTCCGGACTCCCGACTCCTTGCACCGTCGCCACACTGATGACTGTGGCCTCCATTTCCTCCAGCTCCTCCTGTGGCGCAGGACTCCCACCTCCAGTCGCTATTGCTGCCTTCCTGTTAGCAGCGGCTTTGTGCCTGGTTTGTTTTCACGTCATTCCAGTGCCTCTTGGCCTCCTCCATTGGCCTCCTCGACACTCCAACTGCATTCACGGTAGGGTCAGTTGATGGTGGTGTTCTGTCACCTCCGTGACGCTGATCTGGTTTTTCTGCGGACTGCACCCCGTCTTCCTCTCCCTCTTCTCCTTGGCCTTCCCCGAGCCCGTTGTTGCTTGCTGGTGGTCTGTGGGGCTTGTGGGGTTCGTGTTGGCCTCTGTGCTCAGTCAGGGTACATCCATGTTGCTTAGCACTTTGGATTGTTTCTGGTGTGTTGTTTTTGTAGCTTTTATAGTGCATTTTCCCGCCAGACGCGTGGGATTTGCAGGCCTGCCACTGGTTTTCGCAGCTTTTTGTATCGCAATTGGCCTCATCACAACTTTTTTGCGTTCGTGTTTCGCATTTTTGCGGTGTGGCATTGATTTTAACGCGGTCAATTGACGCGTTATCTGGAGACTATTGCATGATACCGCCGTGTTGTGAATACTTAGTTAACACGGTGTAATTTTCCCGTGATAGACTGTGATGTTGAGAGTTGCGTTAAGTTACTTTTGCGATGATTATCACACGTTCTTGAGAATATCCCCCCTAGTAATTACCAGGTGTGACAAAGTCCACACCCTTAATTACATTTCTACAGATCAAATCTGCCAGAATTTAACAGGTGAAAAGCATACGGTATTTACTATGACACATGCATTTCTGCGTTGCCAACATCAAAGCCTACATGTTAATCTCCAAAATGTATCTGAGCTGAAAAATTACAAACTTTGAGCAGTCAGATTTGACCAGTTGCGATAAACAGCGCGTGCCCCTTTAGTGCTCTTGAGGGCATATTTACAAGGCGGCGATATAAAATTATCGCCGCTTTTGCGGCCGTTTTCAGCTGAAAAATGGCAATAATTTTATCGCTATATTAGCAAGGTCACGCTATCGCGTGAAACCTTGCCTTAGCGCCTGAATTCCTAACGCCCATCATTGCATCTCTAATGAGATGCAAAGTGGGCGTTCCTCCCCAGGAAAACGGGAGAAATGTCGCTAAGCGACATTTCTCCTATTATCAAGCCTCACGCAAAGCAGCATAGCGACAAGAAAAGTAGCGATAACCTCTGTTATCGCCACTTTCCTTACGCCTGCTTTGAAACTGACTTAGCCATGATATCCTATGGAAGGTGGATATCATGGCTAAGTAGGTGAGGCCCTATCAGCAAGCTATCGCCAAACTTCGTGGGATTATCGCTGGGTTTCCAGCGGTAATCTCACGTTTGGCAGTTAGCGCTAGGATTTTTATCGCTTTTGAGATAAGCGTTGCTAATAGCATGCTATCTCAGCGATAAAAATCCACGCTAGCCGGCGATAATTATCCTAGCGCCAAGTGCGCTTAGCGATAATTATCGCTGGTTGTTGCTGATATGCCCCTAGGAGACTACAGAGGACCGGAAGGGGTGGAATAATATATGACCCCGTCATACGTGTGCAAGAGTGGGACGGGGGCTCCATGTGTGATCAGACATCCCCGGGGAGGGGAGGTGGCGAGTGGAACACATTCACATGACCTGGAAGTCCTGGTGCATTGTGGAGGCTGCATGCTTCCATCTCCCTTTGAATACGTGATGAGGGGTGCTCTGTAACGTGTATTTTGGGGAACAGGTTTCTTTGTTTCATAAAGACACGGCGGAGGTGCACTGATTGAGTATGTCCCTCCAGAGAGCGCGGAGAGTTGTGGTACCTATACATTTATTTCATAAAATAATAACAAACATTTATTAAGCGCAGCGCTCCACCTGCAGGCATTTTGGCGCTATAGCATCTTCGCCCGGTTCTTCAACACTACAGTCCTGCATCTGCACCCTTATTCCTTATTTATATCAGCTACGGGTCTAATCTTTAATTGAAAAAAGTCATGTTTTACATTTTTGCTGAAGGTGAAGATTGTCATCAGCTCTGAGGGAGGCTGGAGGCTTATTCCACAGCTGGGCAGCCTTGATCTGGACGGTCCTTCCACCCGCCTTAACCTTCCTGAATTTTTGTAAACAGCCCAGGTTAGCCGTGGCAGAACATAAGTTCCTGTGTGGCTGAGTGACTGAATTTCCTTCGTAACAACATTGGTCCTGTGTCTTTTAATGCCTTGTGTTCTCTACACATTGATTTGAAGACAGTCCTCTCTCTTCCTGGAGTCAGTGTGGCGCCCTCGAGGCGTCCGAGGAGGAGTCATACCTTGATGGTCAGCGACAGCTTTGCTAGGGTACTTTGAACCCTATACAGTCCCTTAACCAAACGGTCCGGTGCTCCCGGAAGCAGAGCTTAGCAGCAGTCTATTCTGCTCTGTGCATGAACTAAAGCGGCGATAATGGGCTTGATAATATGCCGCAGAGAATTCCAATAGAAGCCCAGGTTCCGGTGTGAACCTGGGCTGCTACGGGAATTCTCTGTGGCATATTATCAAGCCCATTATCGCCGCTTTAGCGGCAGTTTCCTGCCGCTAAAGCGGAGATAATGTTAACGCCGTCCTTGATTATATGGCCCCTAGCCTTCTAGCTAGCTGAGGCAATACTGGAACAATGGGGTATATTTTCAAGAACTGCTGCTATGCAGTTTTCATGCTACTTAACAGCAATTTTTTCACCACATCCGATCACCAAATTCTAACGGTATCTTTATGACATAGGCGATAAAGAAATTCATGTTAGTGTGAAAAAAGTGACAGCTGGCCAAATAGAGGTGATGGAGCATCAACACCAGCCCTTCGTCACCTCCAAGGTGTCATTGGTGACCAAAATCGCTATTTAGCAGTCCATTGACAACAAGGTGAACTCCATCGCAGAAGTCAAGAGGACAATGAGGGACTGCAAGAAGCGCTGGCATGATGCCAAGCGCAAAACTAGGCAGAAACTGGTGAGCAATCGACAGGCAGCATTGCAGACTGAAGGTGGCGGTCCAGTGAAGTGTGTTAGAATTTTGGGCCGCAAACCGTTAAGAGTTCAATTTCTATTGACAATTCATGGACTTTGCAAGTTTTGTTTATTTTGGCAATGAGAAATTCATGTTAACATGTAATGCGGTTAATAAATTAATGCTAAGTGGTATTTTTACCTGTATTTGTACGATTTGTTTTAGGTGTTGCATGCCTGACAACAGTCTGTGGCTATGGCATGTGACATATGTTGTGTATGTGGCTTTCATTGGTCAGATGTCTATGGTTCAAAATGTGTCTGGGCTCTCAACATGCAAACCTTCACAGATGCATGCTGCGCCATACTTCACAATGTTTGATTTGCAATGCATATCAATGATACAATTGACACTGAATTCCATATGTTGTATATGTGACTACGTATGTGGAAAGTACTTACCCCAATCTAATAAGGTGTCTACCACTGTCATGGGGTTGAGACACACGCATATGTGTCAACCAAGCATGTAATACTTGTGTCAAAGATTTGGGGGCATGCATAAAAGGCACAAACGCCAATGAGACTTCACTTTTGTTTATGTTCTTGTGGTGTAAAAACATCTCCGTATTTACAGGGTTGCAGAAAGCCAGTTAACCTTGATTTACGCTCCTTGTTCGTATTTGCCTTACACCAGCAGTCTGCTACTGCAAAGGGGTGGGCAATTGGTGTTGGGTTGGACGTTCGACCACAACATCCATAGCTTTTGATGCGGCTCCAGATTCACATATCTGGAGCTGTGTCAAATTTGACAGCTCTGAAAATGCGACGTTATACAGGCACTAGGAGACATATCTTCACCTCTCGTGCGTTTCAGCTCATTCCATGTGTGCTGCATTCTGCAGCAACGCACAGGAATAAGGCAAATCTACTTTCTAGATTATTTTTGTACCGTAAGGTGTCTCTTCATGCACATAATAAATAACCATGCATCGCAGTCACCCTTGCTACAAGGCATAAGTGTTCTGGCACTGCCCAGAGTTGTTGGCACCAGTGCAGGGGCACACACAAGGAGTCACCATAAATATGGTACATATGCCTCATCCCTGTGTGCTGCTGATACCAATTTTTGCACAACACCAGCCTCAGACCTTTCATCATAGATTACCTCTAACATTTCTGATTGGGAATTTGCTGTTTCAATGTGTGAGGCATAGACATGAAAGTGGATGTATGTGACCCTGTGAGATGTTTTATAACACATGGTGGTGCACATAGTCCACTGTAGGGACACTATACAGAAGCTAGTAGATGTGTTGTGAGGTTGCACAGAACCATTGAACAAGTATCCTGCGTACACTTCAATACAAAACACCTTGTCACTACTGTAGGCCATAGCTTTGACAGTATCTGGTATCCATTCATTGTGTATCTGGTCCAGGAGGCGGACAATGGAGCCCTTCTTAAGCATGTAATGGGCTGTGAGCTCCTCTCGCCAGAGGTGAATGTGGGTGATCCTCTGTCTGTAGATCTGCGCCCTTCTATGGCACTCTTGTGGTAGTGGTGGTGGTTGTCATGACCCTGCGTCCCCCTGTCCTTGCATATTGTGTGCACTCACGCTTGTCCAACCTGGAGTGTAAATAGTGCTAGTATTATGGAACTGTCCAGTATGTTGGTAGTTTAAATGTCCAAATGTATCATGGGAGAGGAGTTGGCCTAATGGCTAGGGCGGTCGACCTCGAATCTGAGGAACTGGGTTCGAGTCTCGGCAATGACGCTGAACATCCTGTGATTCTGGGCAAATCACTTAATCACCCATGCCTAACAAAAAATGAATGTGTCCTCATGTAACGCAACTGGTGCTATGTAAAGAGCTCTGATACCCGATTCGGGTCAGGTTTGCGCTATATAAAAAAAAACTCCGTAAAATTATGTGTGCTACTGATCTGAGTAATCCCTGGTGGCAGTGGATGTTCCATCAATTACATGTTCGTGAACTCTGGATATGTCTAACAATGATGTATACATGAGGAACATTATTAATGTGAAAGACATTAAGCACGTTGCATTCGAACCATGGCACGTGTCCACACAACCGTAGACACGCACACATGGCCTTATTGATGGTGACACGTTGTCAGCATACCTCCCCGTGCAGCAGCTCAAGCGCTAGGCTATAAAAGACGCTCAAACTATCTGCACACACGTGCCTTCGCAAAAGCTACCTTAGCTGAGCGCCTCCTGTCGTCATCGACAATCTTCCCGACTGGGCGTCTCTGCTTCCCCAGCGGCTTCTGGTTGTGCGTCTCTCCTTCCACTGTTCCCTACAGCTCCAGGTAGTCTCTGGCTTTCCGTGGTTCCCTGTCTCCAGCTTCCTGTTGCTGGCGTACTGGTGGCGAAATGTGACACAGCATATTTACAAGGCCATGTAAAGCCACATTACGTCGCTTTCCATGTCCTTGTAAATGTGTGCCCCTTCACGCAGAGCACTGCATGGAAGGGACCTTCCATGGGTGGTGCTATGGGTGTTCCCATACAACACCCATGGAATTTGAAGTAGTCCCAGACTTATGAGAAATTGCACACATGGGAATCGATCAGAATCTAACGCCACCACAAGGGTGGCATTAGGAAGGCGCAGCAAGCAACAATGTTTTTCTAATTGTTTTTTCCTTTTTAGGTCAAGCCTAGCGCAGCGCTCATGCGCTGCCCTGCGAGACTTTATATAAGGGCTTCGGAAAGCTCACCACACGCTCGTGCATGTGTTTTTGTTTGTGTCATAGGCTATTGGGCTTTGCGTGCGCCTTTCTAAGAAAGATGCGATACCAAAGGGGATGATGGACGGAGTGCTTGAGCAAATCAAACACTCACCCCCAGTCAACTGATCTGGGTTTAATCCATCATCATTCTTTAGCTCACTCCACCACCCCAGTTCAGAAATGACCATATGCAAATCAGTCTGACCCTGTGCCTCACGGAAACAGTCCAGCCCGAACTGCCAAGCCATGTCTTCCCTGGACCGGAAACAAGCATCCTGTGACTGGTCTTGGGTTCATAACCCTCATCAGCCAGGCTATCTTGAATCCAGTGGCAAAGTGAGCAAGGGACCCACGTCTGGGCATACCCTGCCAACTTAGGGCGAACAAAGCGATACCAAAGGGGATGATGGACGGAGCGCTTGAGCAAATCAAACACTCACCCCCAGTCAACTGATCTGGGTTTAATCCATCATCATTCTTTAGCTCACTCCACCACCCCAGTTCAGACAGGTCCATATGCAAATCAGTCTGACGCTGTGCCTCATGGGAACAGTCCAGCCCGAACTGCCAAGCCATGTCTTCCCTGGACCGGAAACAAGCATCGTGGGACCGGTTTCGAGTTCATAACCCTCATTAGCCAGTCTATCTTGAATCCAGTGGCAAAGTGAAAAAGGGACCTATGTCTAGGCATACCCTGCCAATTTAGGGCGAACAAAGCGATACCAAAGGGGATGATGGACAGAGCGCTTGAGCAAATCCAACACTCACCCCCAGTCAATTGATCTGGGTTTAATCCATCATCATTCTTTAGCTCACTCCACCACCCCAGTTCAGACATGAACATAGGCAAATCAGTCTGACCCTGTGCCTCATGGGAACAGTCCAGCTCGAACTGCCAAGCCATGTCTTCCCTGGACCGGAAACAAGCACCCTGGGACCGGTTTCGGGTTCATAACCCTCATCAGCCAGGCTATCTTGAATCCAGTGGCAAAGTGAGCAAGGGACCTATGTCAGGGCATACCCTACCAACTTAGGGCGAACAAAGCAATGCCAAAGGAGATGATGGGCAGAGCGCTTGAGCAAATCAAACACTCGCCCCCAGTCAACTGATCTGGGTTTAATCCATCATCATTCTTTAGCTCACTCCACCACCCCAGTTCAGACATGGCCATATGCAAATCAATCTGACCCTGTGCCTCATGGGAACAGTCCAGCCCGAACTGCAAAGCCATGTCTTCCCTGGACCGGAAACAAGCATCCTGTGACCGGTTTTGGGTTCATAACTCTCATCAGCCAGCTATCTTGAATCCAGTGGCAAAGTGAGCAAGGGACCTACGTCTGGGCATACCCTGCCAACTTAGGGCGAACAAAGCGATACCAAAGGGGATGATGGACGGAGCGCTTGAGCAAATCAAACACTCACCCCCAGTCAACTGATCTGGGTTTAATCCATCATCATTCTTTAGCTCACTCCACCACCCCAGTTCAGACAGGGCCATATGCAAATCAGTTTGACCGTGTGCCTCATGGGAACAGTCCAGCCCGAACTGCCAAGCCATGTCTTCCCTGGACCGGAAACAAGCATCGTGGGACCGGTTTCGGGTTCATAACCCTCATTTGCCAGTCTATCTTGAATCCAGTGGCAAAGTGAGCAAGGGACCTACGTCTGGGCATACCCTGCCAACTTAGACCGAACAAAGCGATACCAAAGGGGATGATGGACAGAGCGCTTGAGCAAATCCAACACTCACCCCCAGTCAACTGATCTGGGTTTAATCCATCATCATTCTTTAGCTCACTCCACCACCCCAGTTCAGACATGACCATAGGCAAATCAGTCTGACCCTGTGCCTCATGGGAACAGTCCAGCCTGAACTGCCAAGCCATGTCTTCCCTGGACCGGAAACTAGCATCCTGGGACCGGTTTCGGGTTCATAACCCTCATCAGCCAGGCTATCTTGAATCCAGTGGCAAAGTGAGCAAGGGGCCTATGTCTGGGCATACCCTGCCAACTTAGGGCGAACAAAGCAATACCAAAGGGGATGATGGGCGGAGCGCTTGAGCAAATCAAACACTCACCCCCAGTCAACTGATCTGGGTTTAATCCATCATCATTCTTTAGCTCACTCCACCACCCCAGTTCAGACAGGGCCATATGCAAATCAGTCTGACTCTGTGCCTCATGAGAACAGTCCAGCCCAAACTGCCAAGCCATGTCTTCCCTGGACCGGAAACAAGCATCCTGGGACCGGTTTTGGGTTCATAACCCTCATCAGCCAGACTATCTTGAATCCAGAGGCAAAGTGAGCAAGGGACCTACGTCTGGGCATACCCTGCCAACTTAGGGCGAACAAAGCGATACCAAAGGGGATGATGGACAGAGCGCTTGAGCAAATCAAACACTCACCCCCAGTCAACTGATCTGGGTTTAATCCATCATCATTCTTTAGCTCACTCCACCACCCCAGTTCAGAAATGGCCATATGCAAATCAGTCTGACCCTGTGCCTCATGGGAACAGTCCAGCCTGAACTGCCAAGCCATGTCTTCCCTGGACCGGAAACAAGCATCGTGGGACCAGTTTCGGGTTCATAACCCTCATCAGCCAGGCTATCTTGAATCCAGTGGCAAAGTGAGCAAGAGACCTATGTCTGGGCATACCCTGCCAATTTAGGGCGAACAAAGCAATGCCAAAGGGGATGATGGGCGGAGCGCTTGAGCAAATCAAACACTCACCCCAGTCAACTGATCTGGGTTTAATCCATCATCATTCTTTAGCTCACTCCGCCACCCCAGTTCAGACATGGCCATATGCAAATCAGTCTGACCCTGTGCCTCATGGGAACAGTCCAGCCCGAACTGCCAAGCCATGTCTTCCCTGGACCGGAAACAAGCATCCTGGGACCGGTTTTTGGGTTCATAACCCTCATCAGCCAGGCTATCTTGAATTCAGTGGCAAAGTGTGCAAGGGCCCTACGTCTGGGCATACCCTGCCAACTTAGGGCGAACAAAGCGATACCAAAGGGGATGATGGACGGAGCGCTTGAGCAAATCAAACACTCGCCCCCAGTCAACTGATCTGGGTTTAATCCATC